>NC_092422.1:20521631-22921631 GCF_036169615.1 Heliangelus exortis | reverse complement strand
AAAAGAAGATATAAGAAAGAGAGAGAAAAAGTGGTAAGAAAATGGTAAGAAAGAATGAGAGAGAAGAGAGGAGAAATAAAGGGTAAGAAGTGGGAAGAATGAGAGAGAGAGAGAGAGTCACCACCAGGGGTCCAGCTGTCCAGCGAGATTCGTCAGGATGGTGCTGATCCTGGACAGGGTCTGATGCAGAAATGGCAGTCGGTCAAGAGACGACGCCAGTCAGAGCATGGACAGCCACATATATACCCCTGAGTGCCTTTTGTTCCCAAGGGGCAGCTGTCAGTCAGCCAGGGTCATTAGAAGGCAGGCTGCCTGGAGGAGAGCAGAAGGGTGTAGTCCTCCACCCACTCATCAGTTCTTATCTCCTTCCAGATGCCATTCCTCCTCTCTTCCAGCCACTTTTGCCAGGTACATAATTGTGCCTCCAGGGGCGTCCCAGCATTGAAGGTTGGCCCTCAGGAAAGGGGAGTAGTCTCCACCCATTCATCAGTTCTTATCTTCTTCCTGGTGCCATCCTTGCTCTGCTCCAGCCCCCTTAGCCAGGTACTTCCCAAGTACAATCAAGGTGTCTCAGTCGTGCCTGGAGGGATGTCCCAGCATTGAAGGCTGGGGCTCAGAGAAGAGGAACAGCCTCCACCCAATAGGTCTTAACACATCCCGAGGTGTCACCCCTGCTCAGCTCTGGCCAGCCAGATCCTGCAACCTAGCCAGGGCTATTCATTTTAATATTGCTCCTTTGAGAAAGTTGCAAATCAGTGAGGTCAGACTCACACAGGTCCAAGCAGTGAAGTTAGAGCTAGGCCAGAGTAAAAGTTCCCAAAATACAGGGACACATCAAGTCAACAGCCTCAACTACTTTGCTTTACAGATATGTTCCTCTCAGGTTGTACAATTCACTAATATAGATAGAGGTTCTGCCACAGACTTGAGAAGCCTTTCTTTCATGGAGTGATTATGTCAGTGGGATTGTATTGATGTCTTTGGTTGCATTACCTCCTGCCACCTTTTCATATTTGTATACAAGAAAGAAATGCAATTCTACACAGGTATAAAGTTATCATTTCCTTGCCATAAACTGAGTGACATGATAACTTGTCTTGTCAGATAGTTTCACAGGGCTATGCATCAGCTGGAAGGCTGAGAATGAAGCAAATATTCAAAGGTTTTTGTATCTCCCCTCAAGCCACAAGGAGATGTAAGTACTGATACGAAATGACACTGCATTTTGTTTGGTAAAATATTGTCAGATCAGCCCAAGATGGCAGCTATTATGCAAGTAGCAATATCTTCTCTTTCAAATTCTTCATTTTCTTTTATTTTCTTCTTCTTTCTTTCTATTTTTTTATGCAGAACAATGTACTTCGAGCTCAGTCAGTCTTCACTGTAGATAACGATAACAGAGCAAAATACTTAAATCAGAACATGAAACTTTCTAAGAGATAGGGATTTGAATTGAGCCCCTCTCAACATTAGTCAGAAGCCTGAAACATGCAGAAACAGAAGAACAACATGGTACTAGCAGCTGGAGACCGGACAAAGCTGAAGGTAAAGAATCCTTTCTTGCAGTATCTTCTTACAACTTTGAATTTTCACCTTTGAAATTCTTGACCCTTGTTGCAATGACTGTTATACAGCCATAGAGCATCCCCTTTGTCCAGGAGGGTCACTCCTTGGGCCCTAAATTCCTGTATCTTCCACCATCTGAGCAGCAGCAACGCAAGGCTGCATTTTTCCTTGACTTAGGGGAAACTTTGAGCAGGCAGGGGTATCCCAACACAGCTTTTACTGGAAATTTTCAAGATTATCAACAGACATGTTAGTGGAAGAGAAACCAGTAACAAAGCTGGTTGCTGTTCCTTGCCCCAGTTTTCTGATCAGACTTAAATGCTCCTTTGTCAATGCCTGTGTAGGGAAGCTACTCAGTTGTCTTTTAGCCAGTGCTTCATTGTAATCCATGATGTTTCTTCATGATTCCTCCTAGAAGGTCACTGCTGGATTGTGGTGGTCAGGAAAGAGAAAAGGCAGAAGACATCTCAGGTTTCATAAATTTTTCTTAAAACCTGAACGATGAGACACAAAAAGGAGAAGTGCTGCTTCAGATACTATTTATCAGCTTTTTAAAGGCAGTGATCAATATCTCTTTGTGAAACATCACTTCACTTCTTTTGATTAACAGACAGATAAAACCTAACCTAAGCTTTAAGTAGTCATTTGTTAACTCTGTTTTTCCACATTATTTGCATATGGGGGAATGTGTGCATTTGGAGAATTTTTTAATGCATATACTTTATGAACCATGTTCTGATGTGTCATTGACATCTTGCATCCTGGACACAAAGAGTTGTCAAAATTTTCTGAGTGCACCTACCATCTCCCATTGGTGACTGGTCTTTAGTTAACTCAGAGACTAATCAGTCAGGATGTTGCAGGTTTTATCTTATGCCCATGACTTTTTTTATCCCCAGCTGGCTCTATGGCCAAAAGAAATCTCCAGCACCTCCATAAAAAAAACCTCTCACTCTTCTATTCTAAATGTTAGCTGCATTTTAAACTTTTTAATTACAGTAGATGGCAGCATCCCTGTAAGAGATCCTCGGGTGAGGGGTGGTGATGGTGTCCTGCAAGGTCAGTTTTGTCAGTCTGGCTTTCCTGATTTGATTTTCCCTAGTTTGTCTATGGTCAGGGGCTGACTTTCACAGTCACAACTTACTTTGCTCTGTAGCTTCTTACAGAGTGTGAAATGTCACCTAAAGGATCTCATGGCTGAGTCCCTGCACTTCAAGGACTCTCCAAACAGGAATTCCATTACTACACACAGAATCTCCCAGTTATACTGGCATGCTACTAATTAAAATAAAAAATGAAACTGCTTTTCTTGCCCCAAGAACTGTACAGCAGCATAACCATCCTCATCCTTAGCTTCCTCAGCCCCAGCATCACAGTCACTGGTCGTCTGTCTGAAGTCAGCTGGAGGGTCCAATTTCTTCCCATAACTTCAAAGCATAGAGACTGTCAGGAACCAAAGTGGCTGCAAGGAAGATTCAATGAGCTGTCAGAGGCCCTGGGTGTCTGTTAGCAGAATCTCCTTGTCTTAGAAAGTCACTGAGCCTTGCTGGGCATTGAAGGATCAGCAGTCCACATTTGTTCCTGGGCCCCACAGAAATACATGGAATTTCTTTCCCATCTACAGTTCTGGAGGTGAATTGAGCAGGGTATATGCAAGGCATGGTCACTGAATTTATTTGTGCTGAGAAAATAATGGGTTCTCTAAAGATTATTTTTTAAATCTCTTGACATTTTGGAATCACAATGGTGAAGCTTTTGTGTCCCAGAATAGGGTTATCTTGGAACCTCTGTCATTACAAGAAAAATCAGCACACTGCTGACATTTCCTTGCCCCAAAATGAACCTGAACTCTGAGGATATCTTACAAGGAAAACTGTTCGAGTACCATTACATGAGAATTCAAAACTAGGCTGAACAATTCACCAGAGAATATGTGGAAAGAAATAATCATCCTTTGACAAGTGACCTGGACTAGAAGGTGGAGTATTTTTTTTTCAGCTTTTACTTACTATTATTCTTTGCTGTGTGGTTATTTGGAAAGACATAAAAGTTCCTACCAATTTAGAGACTGTCTTTTTATATGCAAAACTCATAGTACAAATCTCAGTACAGGGAACTGCACTTTGTAAATAACATTCTCAAGAGCATTTCTGGAATTCCATTTCTGTCAGGCACCCTTACCAGTATGCAGCCAACATAAATAACAGTTACCTTGATTTCTTTTAAATTCTTACTTTGTTCATCGATTCTATTTTGATATTACAGTAAAATAGCACTGTGTGATTTTATTCATTTCTTCATTCATAATTGCCCTTTTGATTTTTGAAAATAATGCTTCTTGCTAAGTACAATGTGAGATGCATTCAATGTGTTGTGTTATCTAAATTGGAGCAAATATTATAAAGCTCACATAGGGACAGAATGTTCTCATTTCTTCAATTACCCATATTTGAATATAATGTTCAAAAAGACATTTGCACTTGTTCTCCTTTCTTATAATTGGAAACCTTAAGATTAACAGTGTTGTTTAAAATAAGAGACATTTGAGTCAACAAGCCTTTCTAAACTTAATTTTCAGCCCTGCATGTTAGTAATTTTTTTCTGTTCTAGGTTTCATTCTGAAGAAAAAGATGTATCACACAAATGTACATTTTTTTAATGTTCTTGCTAATTTAGGCCCAGTTTTTCACAGAGATACTGGCCTAATTATGCCTGCTCAAACACTTCAACTATTGCAAACATTCTTCAAAGGGATGTGTCTTTTACCAAACTCAGTAGAAATCTCCCCATCAGGGAGCCAGGTCACTGGGCTGGATCTCAAGCCTACCACCACTTAAGCACAACCATCTGTCTTTCAAGGCTTATGCTTGCAGCTTCAACTTTTTGTCTACACCAAGGCTGGCCCTGATGGAGCTGGGCATGAAGAAGGAGGCATCATCTCATGGAGTGATGCTGTGTGTCAGCAAAGTTCAGAGCTGTTGTAATGCCTTTATCTCCTTGAAACAAAAGAAGAGTATCACCTTGTTGACAAAGGACAACCATAATAAGCATGTTTACATAGAGCTGAAAGGGATCTCCTGGATCGCTGAGCCCGATCAGCTGATATTACAAGCAATTATATTGCATTAGCAGTCCCAGTAACTTCCTGAGCTGGATTGCTCCCTGTCTCACACCTCAAGCAGTATCCCAGCCTGTACTCACTATGCAAGGCCCTTGGCCCCAGAGCATTTGCTTTCTGCTCATCTGTTGGTGGAAAGTAGCTGGCACCCCAGATTAATCAGGTTTACCCTGTGCCAGCACAGGAGGTCTCACTGGTCTGAGGATGGCACGATGGGGCCCTGCTGGGGCAGCCTGGGTGGGCTTCCAGATTTCACCAGCCAGTAGCCCTCACACATAAAAGCATAGAAAGGTTCAGATTTTGACCAGTATTTTAAACTTACAAATTAGCCCTTGGATTTGGAAATTAGATATCCTTGGTTTGGAATGAAAATAGAGAAGCTTCCCAGCTCCATCAGGACACTGCTGACCAAGGCCACCACTGGCTGAAGAAACAGGACAACAAAGAGGAGCCTCCCCAGCATGTTCACAGTGATGTCTCTCAGCCTCACAGTGATGTCTCTCAGCCTCACAGCAATGTCCCTCAGCCTCACAGTGATGTCCCTGCAGGCACACAGCAATGTCACTCAGGCTCGGTGTCCCTCCAGGCACACAAGGGACAGGGGCACAGCCTCTTCAGGGGTGCTGCCCCACCAATGCTTACAGACTGTTCTGCCAAACAGACTGTTCTGAACCAAAGCTCCTCTCTTTGAATCATCTTTTCTGTTTTACTATTCCACCTGAACAGTGCATGTGCTTTTATAATAGAGATTAATTACAGAAATGTGGTGGGTTTTGACAGCAGAAGGTAGCTGCTGTCTGAAAATGCACGAGTTGTAAAATACAGAGAATCACAGAATCAGCCAGGTTGGAAAGGACCTCAGAGATCATCAAGTCCAACCCTTGATCCACTGCCACTGTGGTTACCAGACCATGGCACTGAGTGCCACATTCAATCTCTTCTTAAAACTTCCAGGGACAGTGAATCCACCACTTCCCTGGGCAGCCCATTCCAGTGCCTGATCACCCTCTCTGTAAATAATTCTTTCCTAATATCCAACCTAAACCTCCCCTGACGGAGCTTCAGTCCATGCCCTCTTGTCTTACTGATGGCTGCCTGGGAGAAGAGACCGACCCCCCCCCATAGCTCCAACCTCATTTCAGGGAGTTGTAGAGAGTGATGAGGTCACCCCTGAGCCTCCTCTTCTCCAGACTAAACACCCCCAGCTCCCTCAGCCCTTCCTCACAGGACTTGTGCTGGATCCCTTCACAGCCTCCTTGCTCTTCTCTGGACCTGCTCCAGCACCTCAATCTCCTTCCTGAACTGAGGGGCCCAGAACTGGACACAGGACTCAAGGTGTGGCCTCACCAGCACTGAGTACAGGGGAAGAATCCATTCCCTGGACCTGCTGGCCACGCTGTTCCTGATCCAGGCCAGGATGCCATTGTCCTTCTTGACTACCTAGGCACACTGTTGGTTCATGTTCAGCTTCCTGTCAATCCAGACTCCCAGGTCCCTTTCTGTCTGGCTGCTCTGGAGCTCCCCATGGGGTTGTTGTGGCCAAAGTGCAGGACCCAGCACTTGGCCGTGTTGAACCTCATCCCATTGGAATCACCCCAACTCTCCAGTCTGTCCAGGTCCCTCTGCAGAGCCCTCCTGCCTTCCAGCTGATCCACACTCCCCCCCAGCTCAGTGTTGTTTGCAAATTTGTTAATTGTGGTCTCAATCCCCTCATCTAAGTCATCTATGAAGATATTAAACATGAATAATTAATAATACTAATAATATTAAACATTTCATGAGCACACAGTAAGAAGGACACTGACAAATCAGTGGCTAGAAGAAATATAGACATCTAAGAAGTCTGGTATTTAACGTCACAAACTGAAGGGAAATCTAACTGCAGAATAAATATGACACAGCAAGTGTTAAGGACATAAGTTTATGCATGTAGCACACTTATAAGTAAAAACAACATATATTTGTGTACATTTGAATCTGGAGGTATGCATGGGAAGATTTTTTTTCATTCAAGAGTATGGTTCAGAAATGTTCTTAATGAATCATTCATTGTAAAATGGTCATGGGAAACATCATACTTGAGGCTCACCCGCAATAGAAGAGTGGCTTTTTTTCAAGACTTGAAATACTGGTGAGCAGCCATGCCTGGCCTGAATGAGAGCACCAGTTTCTTTCTGTTTAATGAATTGAGCTGCCCTGCTCTTCATGCATGGGGAGTACAGCCAGCTTGAGACACATTTAAATAAAACTATTCTGGCAGCTGTTGCCTCAGATGCAAAAATGTAAGGACAGCCTTCAATGTTCTAGTGGGGTTTATGGCTGCGTATCCTTTTTTAGGTCCCCAAAAGTTATGTTCTCATTAAAATGTCACCTTACAATAATTCTCTAATCTTCTGGCTTCTGCCTTCATTAGTTGTTGAACCAAAGCTAGTAATGGAAAAACAGATTGCCTAAATTTACAATAAGTTAATTCCACTCCTTTTATCCACTAGGATAAATCAGCCTTTGTTTACAATTGAAAGACCAGTAATTTTGAGCAGAATGTAGAATGGATGAAAAAATAAATTTAACTCTTGGCACAGGTTGTTATGGGGCCCTGAAGTGAAAACATGGTCAATAAGTAAAATGTAAAAACAAGCTCTGGTAAAGCCCAGTGAACAGTTCTGTCAAATTGCACTTATTTTAGCCAGCTAAATGTCCCAGCATTTACCTCTCACAATGGGATTTGACCCATGAGGAATTCTCTGTCACAGACATGGTATTTTTAAAGGAGGGGTAGAATTCAAGAGATCTGCACAAAGACTTCATTTCTGGAAGGTCACTCTTTCTGAGTAAAAGAAAATTAGGGGACTGAATTTTTTCAGGATGTAATTAGGGGTCTGAAAGTAAAATCTGAGCTGAAACCAGACAGTCTTTTCTGTAACCTGGACCTTGGGCAGTGCTGGGGGTGGGTGTCCTTCCACCTCTCACTGACTTTAGAGTCTTCTTTGATGCTTCTTTGAGACAGCATCAGGGCCAGCACACATTCTGCAATTTACTGAAGCATGTATAAAGTCCGCACACACAGAGACACCTGCAAACTACCAGTTGTGTTTCTTGGCCCAGGGATCCCCTAAAAGCTACCTGATTTATTTTGACTTGTGCAACCTCTACAGGTACCCCAGAGGAGCACTGCTGCCTCATCACTGGTGCCACCAAGGCTTAATCTGCATTGGAAAGATCCTTTGGCAGATACAACTCTGGTTATTTCTTTGGCTGCATGGAGTAGTTCACTGTTACTACACTGAAATGGATCCCAAATTGTTTAATATTTAGTGGAAACACTTGAAGAAACACAAAGCAAATACTTGATTAAGAAAATTATTATTAAGTCAGCAGTACCTAAAAGGTTCCGTATCTCATTCCCAAAGAAAATTTCCACAGAGTATCTGTGGAGCAGATAGGAATTCACTCTTTGTTTGTTTATTTGTTTAAATTAGTTTATACCTTTTAGTCCTTATTCAAAAGCACAGAGAGAAAAAGGCAATGAGTAAGAATGTCATACAGTGCCATTTACTGGCTTAGTACAGAGCAGGAAAAGGTCTCACCTTCATAGGCATGTAAAGGGAAGAGGGTGTCAGTGCTGTGTTAGAGAGATGATGGTGAAAACAAATTTATAACACTAAGCAGCTTCACTGTGATTGAAAAAATTAAAAAAACTGAGAAAACATTTAGGAGCTTTTCATAAAGGCTTTTTTGTGTCTGTCAAAATACACTGTAATTCTGTGGAAAGCAGATGATACCTATGAAAAAATTTCTTAAATTTATCAGATTCTAAAGCAACAGATTTCCATTTCTTCTGCTACTTAGTTTTTATGTGTATACATATCTAAATACCACCTACACCTTTCCTTTTCTTTTTATTTTCCAGCAACAGTGATTTATCTGTACTATTTTAACCATGTTGTAGAAGTCTAGAATACTGAGTAAAAAAAAAAGGACTCTGTTGGGACACAAGTTCCCTAAGGGACAAATGAAATGAAATATTTTAGCTCATCAAGCAAATACCATGTCAGCCTCCAAAAAAGGTCAAGATTTTCACTCAACTGGTTCAAAAAAAGTGATTCTCAGGACCTGCTCATGTTCCTTTTGCTTCCCAAGTGAAAGACTGAAAGACAGTTGTAGTTAGGGTACAGCTTTAACTATTGAGGTAAGAAAACTTTAATTAATTTTCTCTGGAGAAAAAAAAAAGCAAAAATGAAACCAAAAAACCCACTAGCTAATGCTTTTAATTGATTTAAAATTTATTTATTTTAAATTTTTATCTGTCTCTCTCTTTGTGTTATGAACCAGACTTCTATATTTTTACATAGGATTTTTTGCCTTGTCTCAGACATCAGGAGAACAGGTGAAAACACTGATAAAATGTGTGGCTGACATAAAATGTAATCTTATTTAGATCACCCATAGAAATTTGCTGCAAACTCTCTTCCTCCAAACTGCAAAACAATTGATTCCTGGTTTTGATTTTGTAAAATCTCCCCAGGTGAGCCTGTCAGGAATCTACAGCTGAGGCACTGTGAGAATATTTTCCTTTCTTCAACCATTTTGCTGTTTCATTTAAACCCCAACTCCTTCAGGGTATTTTACTCTTCAAAACATACAATGAGATCTTTCACTGTACGTGGTTTAAGGAGCTATCAGTGTTGCCAGCTGTGCAATTCGTGTTTGACTCATTGATATTTGGTGTTTTTCTTGAAGTTCCTAAATGCCTTGGCTGAAGCAATCGAATAAGAGCTTGAGAAGCATGAGTTCTTAGCGTTTTAGGTTAGAGGAAGAAATCTTTAAAAACTTGACCATCAAAGCAAAACCAGAGAATCTGATACTTCTGAAATAGTGAGATTTTAAATCTTCTCTTGACTTTGTAGTGGTTGGCATTAACCAAAACGTTGCAATAATGCATATAATATATAATAATAAAATGTTTGTTGAAGATCATCGTTCATTAGCTTCTGATTCAACGATGAAATTTAATTGAAAACTAATAACCCATGTGCCCATGCAAGGATGCCTTGTTTCTGTGGCTGCAGTTTTCCTCACAGTATCATGAGAAAAACACTTGGTTCTCTTTGCCTGCCTTGTCTTTATGCTGACATTTGAGAAGATCTGTCTTTATAAGTTATTGCAACAACCCCTTTCCATCAGTCATCACATGTTTTGTTTTTTCATTTAACAATGCTGATTTCTCCTAACAAGTATTAAATATTCCTTGTTTCCCCATCTCATCCCTCAGCAAATTTGGAAGAAAATCTTTTGTGCACTCTCTGATTTACAGACCCGTTTCAGGATCTGCCCCTTACATTACCTTGTTTCCCTCAGTACATCTCTACACTTCAGAAATAGATCACTCATGAGAAAAATTATTTTGATAAGCTGGCTCTGAAGAAAAAAGGCAGCTGCTCTCCTGCCAAGTGATCAGTGACTGTTACACCAAATTGCAGCTGCTGGCTCATCTCTCCAAGTGCTCTGTGTCTTCAGGCCACTCAGAATGAACCCAAAACTCCTTCCTTCAGCCCTCTCACAAAGGCTTTCTTAGTGGTTTTGGAGATTTATTTCCTGCTAGCTTATAACAGAGGTGTCTTCAGGAGCACCTACAATTGCCAGGCAGGCTGGAAATGCTGCATGTCTGATTTCTGAGATTTTCCTCTCACTGGAAGATTCTGTTCTTTCTCCCTTCTGAGGAATCTTCAGCTTCTTGATTAAGGCAACTTTAAGTCCTACTTGTGCTCACAAAGCAGAGAGAAATGTGTCATCTGTCAGGACCCAGCCCTGTAGTCCAAACAACTTTTCCAGTGATAAAACAGAGTTTTTTGTCAAGATTTCAGTTTATGCTGCATCAGAATATTGCAATAATTTATGCTTCTTACCTAAAGCTGTCACTGTAGGACATTGCAGGTTCCTAAAGAAAAAAAGGAAAGTAATTTAAAAGTCTCAAAACCGTGAGTGACACAGTAGAGAAAATAGAAGCAGAAGAAAGCAGGGACAGAAGAATTTATTAAGATCATGACAATAGGGGAAATTAGCATGAAGGCTTAAAAAATGCTAACTAACATTTAAAAATAAATGTAAATTTTGCCAAATAACTAGGAGTTTCAAACTAGGATTATTTGAATAAGTAGTACTAAAGGGAAGTATGACTGATTCTCTGAGTTCATTTTTTTCCAGCACTCTTACCCTGGTACAAGGGAAAAAAAACAAAACAAAACAAAACCAAAAAAACTACAACAAAACAACAACAAATTCCACAAAACAAACAAAAAAACCCACCCCAGCTTCAATGCACAGAGGCAGATAGGCAGTATTTAACTCTTTGTAAGGTTAAGCATAGGTGTGCTCCCCACCACTAACCCAGCACCCCTGAGCTTTTCTCCACCAGGCAGGTGGTGAGCAGAGTTGGCCTCTGCTTCTCCTGGAAGAAAGTCCTCAGAGTCACAGGGTTATCATTCTCCACCCACTCTTGATGGCAACAACAATCTGACCTGATGAGCTGATGCTTCACAACCAGCCTCACAAGTCTCACCAGCCTCCCTCATGTTTTTCCTTTACTTTTTCACACCTTTCCACACTGATGTTTTTCTCCTTGAATGCTCCTGATAATTCTGATCCTATCTCAACCATCCCGCTTCTGCCTGCAGTTTTACCATCCTTATCTCCATATGGTATCTCTCACAGTTTTTTCTGAGCAGTCCTGGTGGAGGTTATGCAGCTGTGAGCATCAAAACTGAGTCCTAGGTCCAGGTACAGAGTCAGAGAAATCCTGGGTAGTGGGAAAAAGTCTACAGAAGGGCTACAGAGTGGGGATTGCAAACAAATTCAATAAATTCCTAAATACATCAATATAAATCTACTGTTTCTATCAGTGTAATGTATCATTAGAAAAAAGAAAAGTTCCCTGTGAGTTATAGCTTACTACTGTTAGCTATCCAGTTTCAAAGGATTTTACATGGCAAGTAACCTATGTCTATGACAAGCCACCTGATTTTTCACACGAATGCAGTATATCAAATGCTCAGCCTGGCTTCCCTAGGCACCCATAATTCCTGACCTACTGAGAGCTTTAAAGACACAACATCTGTAAGACCAGACCAAAAATGACAAAAAAGTATTGAAGGTCATGCAGAATAATTTACCTCAGCTTTGAATTTTTGATAGATGAGAAGGCTCTTACTCACTGGAAATGTTCGGAAGCATTACAAGAACAAGTGAGAAACAGAAATTTATAGATTCATAAATTTTAATGCCAGAAGAATAATTTAATCTGACCTGCATACCATAGGCCATGAAATTACACCAAGTAATTGCCACATGAAGCTCATTAATTTTGGCTAAAGTAGTGCTTATCTCCCTATAGTAACAATTACCACGTAGCATCAAGAAAGTGTTTTTCAAGAGCAAGGGGGATAAAAAAAGAAAAAAAGAAATTTGTTAATGCAACTCT
Organism: Heliangelus exortis; assembly: GCF_036169615.1. Taxonomy (NCBI): domain Eukaryota; kingdom Metazoa; phylum Chordata; class Aves; order Apodiformes; family Trochilidae; genus Heliangelus; species Heliangelus exortis. The sequence goes on along the minus strand of NC_092422.1, from coordinate 22,909,470 downwards.
ATCCACCTCCTTTTTCTATATGTGCTTGGTGGAAGCTTTCCAAAAGCTGTACTGCAGTAAGATTACAGAGAATAAATGAGTAGTACCTAAGCAGTTTGCACATGACATTGCACTTCTTGAGTATCTAGCAGCTACAGAGAAGAGGATAATAACTTATCTTTATGCAGCAAACAAGAAACATGGAGTTAAAATAAACACAAGGAAAACTAAAGGTGACATAAAGCATTTACACTCGAGAAAGAAATATTCTTAGTAAATGGAAAGTAATAAAAAATCTGAAGCATACATTTACCTTCGATAGCTTTTCACTTTAAAAAATTATGATCGTGAAAAAAAAATTATAAAAAAAATCTAGGATATATGAAGAACATCTGAAAGGATGAATGCAGTTCTGGAAAACAGCAAAAGCATTTCATTTGCAGAGAACATTACGGGTTTGGTAGGTAGTTAGCTTTCTGTGACCTATGCCAGAGCAGGAAAAGGGGATTAAATACAGCAGATGTTGAATAGAAAGCAAGTTAGAACCTGAATATGGGAGCTAAGGAAATCTTGTTTGGGACATATGGATTTGTCTTGCATGTCCCACATCACATTTACTCACCTCAAGAGCAAGAGCTTCTCCATATGCCACCTTACACATAGATGTCCTCAGGGTCACAGGTTTTACCCCATGCTGCTCCCTGCTTTGTTCCCAGTGCTCCTACACGTGGTGTGGTGCCCATGGATCTCTCAGGGGTTCACTGGCTGGGCAAGAGACAACAAAGAGAGCCCAGGACTATGGACACCCTGACTGCCCATGATGGTTGCCCAGGTAGCTGCTGTTAACCAGAACTAAGTCATGGTCAAATCCTCTGTTTCTCTCACTCAGAAGGAGCATTAACAAAGTCAATCTCCTCCACTCAGTCCCTGATTATAGAAAAATGTGTAATATTTAGGAACCTTTGATTCCTCTGCCTAAGTTAGCTAATAAAAAAAAAGGGGGGGGAGAAGAGGAACTGGTAGATGATGAGATAACACAATCTTATTAATCTTACTTGATTAACTAAACTTAAAAAAAAAAAAAAAAAAAAAAAGTAGTCATTAGGGGAAAACAAATTAAAAAATCATGTCATCTTCACAGGACTAAATCTCGACACACAGACTTAATATTCTTGCAAACAAAATGCAAAAGCCCATTTAACTGAGTCCTCAGGATGTCAACTGCCTAATCAGAGGAAGTAGGGGATCTCAATATTTTCCATTACTTTTTGTTTTGATCAAATGTGGAATGGTTGAAAATTGAATCTAAACATTTTAGTCAGAAACAAGGTCTTTGTGGGTGTCTCATGAAGGGGAAACACACTTGTGGTTGTGTCATCAGGAGAGTGATGTACAGCTACCTGTACACAGGATAATATAGTATGTACCCACCTAGACAGAATATCTAAAGTAAGCTTTGAAATCGATAAGTGTATAAATAGATTAATTACATAAATGCAATGGCAAAAGCAACTTCTGTTAGAACTAAATCATTATGAGACAAATATGCCTGCGATTTTTTATTTAAAGTTCATTATTTGTCTTAACTAAATACTACAGAATCTCTTAGCATATAAACTTAGATGAAGAAAATGTTCAAGTAGATAACACTTCTATAAATATAACAAATGTTTCTATAAATGCAACTGCATCCTGATGAACAATAATTATTTTTCTGTTTTTTCAAGTCTGTCAGCTATAGATACTTGAATAAATGTGAGACAGCATCATTCTAATAAATGACTGTGGGAGATGCAACTGAAGAGATGGAAAGGAGACAGATCATGAATTATTTATCACCATCATTTCTACAGCTTTTGCAAAAAGATAATGCTTGAGTGCCACCTAGGACATGGGACAGAACTGCCCCCTAGCTTTGTAGAGCTTGATAGAAGGGCCAGGACCTATTTCAGTGATGGTGATAAAATCCCAATGGGCTTTTCACTGATCTCCCATTGTCTGGATGTAAAAGGAGATCCAACCAGCCAATGGTGCTGTTTGCAGGGAAGCATTTTATACCTTTATACCTTTATACCATTTATTAAGCTTTTCTTCCAGAAACAATTGTTGACCTGTCGCTGCTTTCTTTCCATGAATGGGCAATAGGAACCTCTCCCTTGCCCTTTCCTTCCTGTTTTTTGGTGCCTCATTAGAAGTTAAGACACCTGCCCACCAAAACCCCAGCTGGACTTGAGCTGGTTTAGCTTTCATATCTTGAACTGGAGCTGGTCTCTCAGCTTCTGCTGTAGTCAAAGGAGAGATATAACTTTTGTGGTAGGTTGACATATTTTAGAAAACAAGACAACAACTTTAAGTTTCAAACACTAAGCTTAAAGCATGCCTTTTTTTTTTTTTTTTTTATAATTTGGTAGAGTTGAAGTTGTACTTTTGACACATGATTTCTCTGATTTGTTTCAGACATTGACTTCAAGGCTGCAATCAGTCTTGCCTAAAGAGTACCAATATTTTCTGAAGTACCTAAACTTCTGATTACATACAGAGATATCCAGAAGGAAAAGGCACATTTTGTAGATGTGTTTATTGCAGTCAGCTACACGTGAAAGCTGTCACAGTTCAAGCAGGAGGAAAAGGACACTCAACACATAGATGGCTGAAGGTGTGGAATGCATGATTCCAATTATACCTGACACTGAAGTTGATGCTTTGATGAAATAATTGCTGAATCTTGCAGGAAGCTGCAAAGTTTCATACATATGCATCAGGAACCTATTGAAATGTGTAAGCAGCAGCCGACTTCAACTCATTGGGGAGCAATGACAGGTTTTTTCTGTCTTCCAATGTATAACAAACAATTATTCTTGTCCACTAATTATTACCTTAAAACTTAATAACCTGTACTGCTCTTGTTTTGTATACTGTCCTCCTAGAACTCCTTTGCATTATACATGTGTAGACACAGAAATGTACTACTGAATGCTCTGTAGAGGTTCCCTTCAGCTGAGAAGCATTAGAGTCATCACTGATGGAGAAAAGGACAGAGAGAAAGGATGGGGACAGAGGCAAGTGGCAATAACTGGACACCATGTAGGGAAGAGATGTGAATCACCTTGAGAAGCAGCTCATATGAGAGCTGAAGGGAACACAGCTCAGAACCAGAGCAGTGCACAAGGCTGCTGTAAAGTCCACTATTATTTCCCCTCCCTGTACTTGTCCTAAATATAGAAAATTATTTTTTAGCTTTGTATTTCAGGCAGAGAAATTTGTTTCCCTAAGGATAGAAGTTTGCAGAGCAGACCAGCAATTCCAAAGGACCTGTTAAGAGGCAGATGGAGTCCCAGTCCTCTCCCACAGAGGAGCATCCAGCCTCTGTCCAGGAGTCCCTGCAAGGCACCAAGGTTTTTCTCCCCTGTGTAGCAAGGCCAGATGGCAATTTGGCATGGTGGGGAGAGTGTCCTGTGGACAGGGTGGCAGGGCCTCACCTGGGGGACAGGAGGTAGCATGTGGACAGCCAGAGGCTGGAGTCATCACACATAAGTCTCTGCCTCCACCGAGTAGAACCCTCAGGAAAGGAGCAGCACTCAGCCATATACATGACTTGTTACTTCCTGGCACTTAAATAGAGAAGACTCGAGTCCTATTTTGTTAACTACTATATATTCATGAATGCAAAATTTGTCAGGGCTAGAAGGTCTTAAATCATATACTTAGATCAAGAAAAAAAGGGAATTCTGAGGTCAAGAGGACTAAGTTTCCCTGACTGATCATTTCTGTTCATGGCTCTGGTTTTGTGCTTGCTTTCCATGCCAGGAGCAGAGTGTGGATGGATAATGTGTGTGTTTGCAGTTGGGGGAGCAAGTGGCTGTCAGATAACAATTCTCTTGATTTCTTAACTCTATTCACCAGCTCTATCCCTCCCACAGACTGTTTCTGCAAACACATCCTTTGTTTCTTTGTTTCTTTTTTACCACTAGATGGTAGTAGCAGGTAAAGGCTTGCCTCTTTTTTTTTTTTTTTTTTTCCCTCTCCTTCCCCTTTCTTTGTTTACTGTCTGTATAGTTCTAGGACACTGGTTCCAATAAAAGCTTTATAGCTTTCTTTGAATGATCAAATGACTATACAGATATTATAGATTTAAAGTTCACTGCTTGCAAAATAACCATTTCATTCCTTTTCTAATCCTCACACCCATTCTCCACATACATCCTTGCTGAATCCAGTTTGAATGCAGACCACAGGCAGCAGCCATTAAAGGCAGAAACAAGCCTCACTTGCCCACAAAATCCCTCTGCAGATTTTCTTATGTACTGCAAAGTACACTCAGCATCTTCAGGAACTGCTTCTTTATGGATATTCAGGGGACTGGGCATATGTTCTTCAGCCTCTGACACAACCTCACTCTTCTTCAGTCTGCTGTGCCTTTCTTTCCCCATTTACAGGTTTTGGGTTGGAAGAAGCATTCCCAGCCCTGGCAGTTCTGCAGAAGGATGCCCACCACCTGCCTGGGGTGAGGGCACAGCTGGGCAAGGGGGCAGCAGCATCTTCTGACATTACCTGCCTTGGAAAAAGTTAGGAGAGGAGGAATGAGGTATTGCAACTTCCTCATGACTCCAAAGGTAGCCTCATCTGTTTGGATTTTTACACAAGACACATTTTTAACCTGTGAATACAGCCAGCAATTAATAGTACATTGTGTTAAATTAGTGAAAGTTATCCCATGCTGTCACTAACAGTTCATCTATGTGCTCTGTATCAGAGCTGTTTTGTGCACTCATTATCCTTCAGAGAGGAGGGAAAATGCAGTCAAGCACAGCTGTCATTTGATAATATCAAATATTATCCTTTTCTAGTATAAAGTATCATAAAAGCATCATTCACAAGTGCTTGATGACCAAAATATGGATATTAAGACTTTATTTTTGCTATGGATATGTATTATAAATGGACCAGAACAAATGAAGTACTACACATAGTAAGTACTATACATACTCTCTCAGTCTCTTGGGTACATGCTCATATTCAGTTTACTTCATTATGTGACCCCAAGGAGGACCCATATGTTAAAGTGCAGGTCAATTTACCTAGAGCTGTTTTTACTTTTTTAATGGATGGCAGCAACACACAATAGTGATAACAGAAGGAAGAGTCATCCTCCCATTTAGCAAGAAATAAGCTTTTTTAAATTTTTTCTGCAGGCCTATCTCGCAATCATGTCTTTCTACACAGGTAAAAATAGGTGTTTAGTAGCCTGTTCAAGACTAAGTTCTGATGGATATTCTCATCCTTTTCATATAACCAGAGACACAAACTGGAGTAACACCCATACCAAACAAACCAATATATTCCTACATCTATTTGGGTTAGTCTGGATTAAAGCTTTCATTTTCCTGATGGCCACCTTTGCTTTTGTAAGGTATTGAAAACATACATCTTTCCTGTTTCATACTGACTTCTTTCTGCCTCTTCTCCTCTTTGGACACATGAAAGAAACACTTAAAAAAATAAATAAAATTTAAAACTGAGGGGCAGATCCCCAGGTGCTGAAAATCAATATTGCTCCAATCAACACAATTTATGCAAATTTTTATTAGTTGCAAAATTGAGCCCCCTGGATTTTAATTGCAGCTCAACATCTGATGCATCTTTTGATAACAAAAGCAGAAGACAGGCACTTTGAAACAACCCTTATCATTTCACTAAGGAGGAAGGCTTAAGGTTTAATGAAATGTTTTCCAGCTAGAATTTCTCCTTCAGTTCATAGTTACATACACACTCTGTTCAGTAATTTCAATGCTTCGTCTTCATTTCCAGGTACCTGATTCAATTATAAAATGTTCAGAGAAATTAATTCAATAATAAGGCACATCTTTATCAGAAGAGAAACATGTTTCTATGGTTGAATCATTTGTGCCAGCATCAGGCATTTCAGGCTGCCTTGCTGCTCTCTCACAAGCTTTCTGTGTGTTCTTGAACAAACCACCTACAAAAAGGCTCCTCCAGCCTGACTGTGGGCTGGACTGAAAGGCCCAAACTGAGGACTTCATCACTCTGCTCTTCACTGTGGTCCATGTTCATGTGAGACATCTCCTTCTCATTGTGTAAGGCAGAGCTGGGCTCCAGCAACAACGGTTCTGCTCTGCCTGACCCCAGTTTCCTCCTCCAAACCAGGGTGATCTCATCCATAAAGTTTACTGGGACCAGTCTCCCAAACCATGATCAGACACAGATGGGACAGGTCAAAACCAAGCTGTGGGAGTTCAGCCTGAGCCTGTTCAGCTTATCAGTGTAGGCAGATATTAATATAGACAGAGCACTGAAAGAGGGAGCAAAATACCCTCTAATGGTGGGTGGTGTCAGTGCTGGGTCCATGATGTGGGGAGAGGAACGGACTTGTAGGAGTTGTCTAAAAATCTTGTCTTGTTAGATTTGTACTGTCTCCATCATCACCAGGGCACCATTGGATAAAAAATAAACTAACCACCTGGCTGCTCTGGATCAAAATTACTTTCTCATGGGAAAAAAATTCCACCAAATTTTCCATGGGAAAAATGGGCTCTGCAGCTTTTCTTTGAGCCAAGATATTTCTTCAGTAGGAACCCAGTTTCTGTAATAACACTGTATTGTATAATTAGATTTGTAGTTTTAGCTTCCTCTCTCTCCTGTGGTTCATTCCCTGATTAGACTCTATGGAGATGGGTACAATACACTCACTCCTCTTGCTGTCATCCCTATTGCTGTGATGTGGTGCTGCAGACATGGCCTGAGCCCACGGATTTACCCACCAAGGACAGAATGACACAATGGGTCATTCAAATGCCAAACCCCATCAGGCAGCATAACACTGCAGAAATATGCAGCTTTTGTCCTCAGCTGGGAAAAGATGAAATGTTCAATTGTTTATGAATCCGTGTTTTTCAGAACATTCTGTTCCACAGTGCGTGTTGATATTTTGACTTCTTGTCCCAGAGTGGATGGAACTTCCAACTGCTTTTCAGCCCTTGCTGTAGCTTCTAACTTCTGATAAAATAAAAACAAAACAATAAAAGAAAAATAGCTTATAACACAGAATTACAGTTTCAGTGATACCTTGTGCAATGGTTGCAATATTTTAAATTTAAGGCTAGTTCTTTACATAGTGTGGAAGATTTCAAGGTCTTCATCACAGAAAAAGGCTGGCTTCTATTAGCTGTATTACATTTTGTGTGTGCTATGTATTTCTTCTTTGCCTGCCTCATGACAGGAGTCCCAGTGTGAAACATAGAGTACATTCTGCTCTCAGTTACTCTGATGCAACCGTATTGATTTCAGGGACTCTGCTGAGCTCTGAATTCAGTTCCCATAACAGCACCCTCACACATTCTGCAGGCAGGCTTTGCTCTCTCTTGCACTCCTTTGGGATGCAATTTCAAGATTCCCCAAAATTGGAGCTGTGGTTGTTGTTCAATGCAGTTTGCTCCTGACAATAGATATAATTAATCAGGGGTGTTTTGTTTGGTTTTTTTCACTCTCACTGACATTGTGGTTACTTCTGAGTGCTGGGTTTTGTGCTGTTTTGTTTTGGGTTTTGTTTGTTTTTTTTTCAAAATGGAAAACTGTGGGAAGCGAAGACAATTTTTAGAAATAAATTCCAGGAAAGGTTATTATCCCACATTGTGTTATTGCTCAGAGTGCTTTAAAATTTGTAGCTAAGTTATGTTTCAGATCAGATTGCTCTGTTGTTTGTTTGCAGAGGGGTAATGATTTTGCAAATATAGAAAGCACTGCCTAAATGATCACGATGATACTGAATGAATGAGATTTTAAGGGCAAAACCCTTTCTTTCCCTCAGCACACAAGAACCTCCTAAGAAGCCAGGCTTTCTATAGCATTGTAACTCACAGAATTGTTCCAGATATAAACATCAGCCTACATGTTGAATAATATCACAATGTGATATTTTTAAAAACTCAGCTTTGACTTTTTGTTGCTGTTGTTGACATTCAGATTGGTCAGCACACTGTCACACTAGACTGTAACAGTATAAAATCACCATTTTTCAGAAACATCATTCTTTTAATGCTGCCTACGACTTCAAGTATCTCATCCACTGAGACACTCAGGGTGGCTGTTTGAACATGAGTGACTGATCAAAGAGCAGGAGAAATAGTAAGATAGCAGTCGAGTACCTCTTGATGTCTGAGGACTCAGCTACATTATCAACAACAAAAAGGAGAGGAATCTCTACTGAGCAAAAGTCTTTGCTGATAAAATCTTTTCTATACCATTTTTTACAATGCTTTATGGACTTTAAGATCAGATTTGCATGTGCTATGCAACTGATTTTTATTTCATGATTGCTAGACATCATGTAGAAGGCAAATTTCTGATTAATAGTTCAACTTCTAGTAGCTTGAGTTCTCATGTGTTCTGCTTTCAGTCAGTATTGCAAGCATCCTTTGCTCACTTAACTTAGTAAGAAAGTGGCAATATGGTCAAAATTACTTCTGGTATAAACATGGATTTTTTGTAGGTATATCACAGACATAACATGTCAGAATTTTTTTCCAACCATTCTACAGGTTTAAGGCAGGAGAAGATTTACAGAACATATCAAAGGCTACATCTGCAATGTGCAGATCTTGCACATTGAGATGAGCACCCAGATCTTGCTCAGATGAACCCAGACTCTGTCCTCAGTTATGTACAATGCCTTGCTGTAAATACCATGCACCCTGAATACCTGTTCCTACACTTAAGTTCTCTGTATAGATGCTTAGCACTAAGATTTGTGAGCACATGCTGCAGATTTCTGACTGTCAGAAAGTGTGATGCTTAAACACTGACTGGTAGTTTTTGTGGGACACCTTATTTTTTATTCACAGGTTCAGCACTGATGTGATTTTTGTCTTCTCTCCATCGCAAGTGGAACTCTAAAACTTAGATGAAATGTCCTGTTTACAAATGAAGTAGGGAAGTGCTCCTTATGGTCTTGCTAACCTGAAGGACACATGTGACATATTCACAGCATGTGAATTCACATTCACAACTCACTTCAAGACTTATGCAATAGCTGTGCAATTCCTCTGCCCCCAGTCACACCTGTCAGGGATAACAGCAAAGTTAGGGAATGGGACCAAACCATTTTGGATATCAGCAGTGAAAGTATTCCCCTCAGGGGAAGGGTCAGTATTTCCCAAAACTGCTAGAGGAAACTTCTCTCAGTTCCAAATGAAGGTGACTACACAGGTACACAAGTTGATGGCTGTGTCTTGCTAGAAGTGGACACAGCAGACTAGCACAGGCAAGTGCATAACCAATTTGGTACTGGAAAATCAACTACTGGGAGTTTGAAATGGGATCTTAACATGGTTTAAAGCAAGCAGATGTCTGGATGAGATAACAAATATAACTTAGAGTCAGTGAAATTAAACTTTTGTGGTGCAATGCGTATGGCCAGCACTTGCCCAGGGGAAGGAGGAACCAGAAGTGTCAGAGGCAAAAGATATCTTACTTCATGTCTGCAAGGGATGTGGTCTTAATTGCAGATTCATTAACACCCATGTGGGAAGCAGAGGCAAGATGTGTACTGCCAGGGGATGGAGGAAGCCTAGCATTTATAGGTTGCTACAAACAGGAATCCATTTTTGTCTTAAGTGTTGTTATCAATGAGGTATTCGTGCCAAGAATTATTCTGGAGGACTTACCTTGGCTTTATATGCCTTGGAAAAATATGTTTAGGTTATATACAAAGCATCTTCAGTAATCCAGTGGAGAGCACATTTAGCAGGTTAATTGGAGTATGCATATACATAGCAGGCATTAACTAAAAGAGCATTTGGGTACCACTGTGAGAAATATCATCCAGACTGTAGCACTCTGCAGTACAATTGCAGGAGTAAATATGAGCACTTTTATACAGAAAGAATCTTGGGGGAGTCACAATTTTGAGATTGATCCCCAATGAAACTACAACCCTCAAAACCGAGTCAGGTTCAGATTTAGCATAGAGGACATCAGATCTTCCTCCGGTATCTGGACAGTGTGAAGAAGTGAGAAGAACTGCTCAGAAAATCATGTGATGTTTTATTAATTACATGGAATAGAAGTCCTAATACAATAATTTCAAAAAAAATGTTACTCCATGTGTTCTTTCATTTACCATTGCATTGATGGATCAGCTTGTGAACTTTTTGTGAAGTTATCTGTACTGCACGAATTATAAAATCCACAAGGAAAAAACTATTATTACTTCAGGATGAGTAGGGAGGGCTTCCATTAGTCTTTGAGGATTAAGGTATGGTTTCTGAATTTCAAGTCTGTTGCCTTTTATCTTGATTTTTAGAGGAAGAGAGGACTGTCATAACCAATTTCATTTAATATCCGTGTCTGAGAGTTGTATGAGGCACCCTATGTGCAGTCTAGATGATTTGTAAGTTTTGCAGTTTAGTAAAGACATTCCTATACATTTCATCGTATTTATTTATTTGATGGTAGCTTCAAAACCACTATTATGTAGACAAACACACATAATAGGGAGCGGAGGAGTCCTACTAGTAAGAAAATACAGAGATGTGAAATACATCCATATGTCAGTAATAACCTTTATACTCTCTATTCTATTTGTTACTGCCTGTGAGAAATTACTAGAGAAAGGAAAGGACTTTTTCTTTTAAGATACTCAGATGAATCTGTTTGCACTGAGCACAACAGAGTGACCAGAGTTGCTGATAAAGGCAATTAGTTCAATAATTACCTTCTGTGATTAGGAAAAAAGAGATTAATCCCAAACTTATAATGGGGTGATTGATAGTGGCAGAACATCCCTTCCAGACTCCATCCTTCCCCAGTCTTCCTGCTGGTCTGCTACCAGGAGTTTCCCTTTGAGGATACAGAGTGATTGATGCCTCGTTTTCTCTTTCAATTCTTCACTGCTCTCAGATTATTTAAATCAGAACATTTTAAGTTTAATGTTAGTTTAGTAAGAAATACCAGTCCTCTGAAACCCCTCCAAGAGAGCAGTCAAAATGAAGAGGCAGGCTACATCTATTGAAAGTTATCAGGGTTGCACATTATAGTGACCAATGGTCACTGCTCTTATAGCAAAGGCATAAAACCCAGCAATCACTGATATAACCACTCACTGAAATCACTTCTATAAAAACCCTACCCAGGCTATGCAAATAACTCCATAATCATAGTAAAAATTGCCAAAACCTGGTTATGAAAGAATCAGGATTCTATATTGGTTTTTTCTCCCCTCTCTGTCTATTTTGAACACAGAAGATCTGAAGGGATAAAGCTGGAAGAAGGAGACAGAAAATTAATTTCAAAAAGTCACTTTAAATCTCTGCTCTTAAATGAAACTGACCACAATCTAGAAGTAAACTGTTTTCTGTGGCAGTAAATTTAATGGCCAAACCCCAGGAAATTCCTCCCAATTTTATTTAAATTTATACTATATATACTTACAGGTAGTAATAAATATGATAGAAGGCCTTAATGGATTGTGGATGTGTTTCAAGTGCATTCATTACCCTGCCCAGGTCCTAGTGTCATTCCCGGATCTGTCCCTACATAAATCTTCCATTTTTTTAGTAATCTATTAGATAACTTTCCTAGTTAGTTGCCTGAGTGTCACTGGTTGCAATTGATCCATGTTAGATCTCTTCAGCACCTGGGATTCCTCCTCAAGCTCATCTCCTCGTTTGTGTTTAAGTACTCAGTGAAAAAGTGGCATGAGGGGAGAAAAAGGCTGTGTGCTTTGGGTGCTAAGCAGGGCTTGTTTGTACTCCCCGTTGCAAAAATACAAACTGGGAATTGTTGTAAGCTTAAGATAAGGCATTTATATTCCACATGCTTGAGCTACACATAAAGCTGAACTGTAATTCTTGTGTACTTCCCCAGATAAATTCTTCGCATGCCAGTAGGTTATCTTTAACCATGGCAGGGATTAGCTGTGTCTGGTTTGTGGTTCAAATGGCAAACAGAGTTTTCTCTGAGACAGAAAACTTCCTGGCATCAGAGAATAGGAAAAAGGCAATAGAGAGAAAATAAAAGGAATGGAATGTATATTCAGGGAGTCTTAGAAATATAAGTGATGACCTGTTTGCTCTCAGATCCAGGTACAGCCATAAACAATCACAACATGCTGATGATCTTTAGTAGTAACACCTGGCTAAGACAGCTGATTTTGGATTCACCTGGTTTCCATTATATCCAGAAGTAGGAAAAGGGGAAGAGCATCTTTATGAACCTAAGCATAGAGACAGCCTATTTTGCTATCATCCTAAAATACTCAACCAGAAAAAATTCACTGTGATTATATAGCACTGCTACTGGTGGCGCCAGTCTTGTTTGCAAAGATATCCTCACTAGCTCCAACTATCATTAAATCAGGCCTACTGGATTATAAGTGAACCTTTCTACTTATTGCATCAAGCTGGTAACAGAAAGTTTAATGATTATCAAGAGTATTGGCAATGCAAGAAAGATAAAAGGATTATCAGGTAAAATGAGCTCCAGGGAAACAATAAAATTGCAATCAATGTGGTTAAGCTCTTGAAAGTTCCTATTTTATTTATCTAACAAATCATTTGCAAAAGAAATGTAAACAAGAGAAGCTACAGGTAAAAGCTGAAACCTAGGAAGTAGAAAAATGAAGCAGTGGGTGTCACCAATGTAACATGGCCATGGTAGCTGAGGAAAATGCAGTGCTGTGATGTAGGAAATGTCCACAGCACAAGATAAAATCACAGAGGACTGTGCAAGAGAAGTTTCAGTGAGGGAAAGAGCAAAGAAGGCACAAGGGAGGGATGTCAAGCCTGGGTACATGAAAGCCTGCAGATGGCAATTCACTGGTTCTGTGCCATGGGTTTGATAAACTGAGACATGAAGAGAAGCAAGGAGAAGACATAAGGTCAAAGATGTGTGATATCTTGGGCCATATCTGAGACTACTTTTCATTATCTTTTTATACAAGCAGATGGTGGATCATGTTAGGTTTTAGGAAGGAGGGAGATGGAGAAGTGAGAATAGAAAGCCTTTGTGAATGAAGAGTGCCATGAAGGAAAGAAAGAAAGAAACTAGACTGAGGAAAACAAGCAAGCCTTTAACTTCCTCACTAGCAGTTTCAGAAGGGGGTAGTTCTATTACACAAAAAGTGTTTTAATTCGATAATGTCACATTGGAAGTCTGGAGGATTTAAATCTAGAGCTGTTAATGCTAAGAGAGTATCTCAACTACAAAACCATACATCTTCTGCTATGTTCCAAAGTTTCATCACCACAAACTGCCATGAATAATTCAGGAAGCACTTTGACACTGGTTTCATTAATAAGACATCTAATCAAGGAGATGTTTAAATAATGATGTAGAAAAGGCAGAAGAACTCAATAAATATCTAATTTCATAATAAGGCAATGAAGGACTTCCCAGCCCATCCCTAGTAAAGAAGAAAGATATTACACTGAATACCTCTGAGGTGTGGACATTAGAGAACAAATGGGGTAGGTTAATTTTTAATAAATCTTGGATTACTAAGGAAATTCGAGAAGACAAAAACAGCACTAATGTTATGTAAGTGTTTAAAAAAGGTGAGTGCATTGGTTGATAGGTCTTTTAGTGTGGAGCCTGGGTGCAGTAACAGAAAAACTGGTAAAAAAACTGAATCTGGCACAAGAGATAGAATAGAATTTCAAGATGCTAGATCAGTCTGGTCAAACTAATCTCATTTTTTGTAATACAAATTTGTTTTATTAAGAATGTGTGGCAGGGGCTTGTAAGGTATTTGCCTTAGTATCACATGACAATCTGATTAAACAGGCAGTTCTGAGAGCTAACAAAACCTGTCTTTCTAGGGAATTGTGTCTTTCTTGGTTAATTGACTCTTCAACAGTATTACACTTAGGCTTTCTGTTTACATATATCAGGACAGGGCTATTATTTCTTGCTGCAGGGTATTTCAAAATGACAAACATGCTGTCATCTTTAACTATAAAACCTGCCCAATGGATTCAGAAATTACTGAGAGTGATATTTGTACTCTAGTGGCATTTTCTACACCCATTTACTTTTATGAAACATATTTATCTTTAGGATATTTCTCTCTTCAAATGTGTCTAAAAATTACAGCCTCCAAAAGCACTTTTTTTTGGTGGGGAGGGCAGGGGGGGTTGAAAGTGATGGCAAAAAGAGGTACCTCACTTCCATAGGAATAAGAGTACCCTGAGCACTGTAAAATTCTAACAGACAACAGTTCTTACATGGGTTTGAAACTCTCCATCTGGCAGATCTCAAACAGCAGTGATCAGCAAGAAATCATAAACAAACAAAAATATTTCTAAATAAACATCTCAGATGTTAATATTAGAAAATAACAGATTATTCTACATGGTGAAAAAATTACAACAAACATAGGGAAGTCACAGGAGATGCCTATAAGTTGGAGCATTGAAAAGAGCCAAATTCAAGGTCCAACAGCTACGAATAAGGAAGCAAACAGTAGCACAGGAAACAGTACCTTGGAAAGCATGAGATTCAAGAAGGGTTTAGAGATCAGTGAAGAACTTAGCATGAGGTAACTGATGGTGTGAGGAAGAGGGCTTATTCTACCCAGGGTCTAATACTGAAAGAAAATAATTTTACATCTACACAAGGAAGGACCAACAGGCTTTTAAAGCAGAACAGCTAATGGGCTTGCCTTGGAAAGGAGGAGCAGTGTGGCCAGCAGAACCAGGGAGGTGATTTTATCCCTGTACTCAGAGAGTGAGGCTGAGTCCTTACATACTGTGTGCAGTGTTGAGCCCCTCACTACAGAAAGGACATTGAGGTGTTGGAGCATGTTCAATGAAAGTCAAAGAAAGATGATTAATTCTTTGGAGCACATGTCTTATAAGGAGCTGCTCAGGGATATGGGTTTTTAGCCTAGAGAAAAGGAGGCTGAGGGGAGGCCTTTGAGCTCTTTACAGCTGCCTTATAGGAGGTTGTAAAGAAGTGGCTTTAGTCTGTACAGTCAACTTACAAGTAATAGGAGAAGAGATGTTGTTGTTGCTCAAGTTGTGCCAGGGAAGATTTAGATTAGATGTTAGGAAGAATTTTTTCACTGAAAGGGTTATAAGTCATTGGAACAGGCTGCTCCGGGCAGTGGTGGAGTCACCATCCCTGGAGGTATCTAGGAGTCGTTTAGACATATTACTTAGGGATATGGTTTAGTTAAGGACTTGTCAGTGTTCGGTTATGGTTGGACTCAATGGTTGTTATGGTCTTTTCCAACCGAAGTAATTCTGTGAAACTTCAGAAGTCAGCAAATGACATCCTTTTTGAAGGATTTTGAGATCCAAGATTTTGAATTTTCTGTTAGCTACATGATGCCAGGGTCTGTTCTTTGACTTGGAGACAAAACTGGCATGTTGTAGCCATGACATTATTATCTCTGCCCACTGTAGGATAAAAGCAGATCCAAGACCATCAAAGAACCTGAAAATACACAAGTCCATGGGACCTTACATGATCTATCCATGGCTCCTTAGGGAACTAGCAGATGAAGTTGCAGAGCCTTTCCATCATATTTGAAAAGTTGCGGCATCCCAGTGAAGTTCTCCCTGACTGGAAAAGGGGAAACATAACTCCCATTTTCATAAAAGGAAATAAGAAAGACTCTAAGAAATACAGCCTGAACCAGATTCTCCTGAACACTCAGCTAAGGCAAATGGAAAATCTGGAGGTGGTTGGCATCAAGCAATATGACTTAATCATGGGAAAATCAAGCCTGAAAAACTTGGAAGCTTTTACAATGTGGTCACATTTGTAGGCAACGGGAAAGCAACTGACATCATCTCCATGGACCTGTGTAAAGTAAAGTATGTGACGCTGTCCCACACGTCCCAATCTCTAAATTGGAAAGATGTATTCAGTGGATTTGAGCAACCTGCTCTAGTGGGAAGTGTCCCTGCCCATTGCAGGGATGTTGGAGCTATATAAGCTTTAAAGTCCCTTCCAACCCAAACCATTCTATGATTCCATGACTCTACTTGTCTCTCTAACTCTGAGACAGGATGGCCACAACCAAACTGTCTCTGGAAAGGTCTCTGATTCAGAAGGTAGCTAAATCCTCAGTGCCAAAACAGGACCCAGAATTACCCCAACAGTTTATCCAAGGGTATTTGAGGCCATGCCTTGGCACTGTATTTTGCAGGTGTTAACTCAGTAACTCAAAAGTCATCACAGTGTAATACAGAGAG
This sequence comes from Heliangelus exortis, assembly GCF_036169615.1. NCBI lineage: Eukaryota > Metazoa > Chordata > Aves > Apodiformes > Trochilidae > Heliangelus > Heliangelus exortis. The sequence continues at coordinate 22,893,277 of NC_092422.1, read as the reverse complement.
ATCTGTGCAGTAATCTACCCCCTTGAAATTCTGATCCTGCATTGCAAACAGACGTCAGAATTTTTTCCTTGAAAACACAGCCCAGCCCCCACTGGGCAGAGTTCTCCTACACATCCAGCCCTTTGGTGAAATGTTTTCTGCTGTGCCCTGCAGTTCCTCACTTTCAGGCTGAGCGTATCAAGTCAACCACTGAAAAACCTCCATGATCCCCACTACTCTCTTCTTTCTCCATACCTCTGATGGTGACTTTCTAGAGTGAAAATCAGACTGGGATGGGCCTCTTCATTCCAAGCCCTTGTACAAGGACACAGGAGATGGATGCCTTATACCAGAGAGGATCCTAATTTCTGTGTGCCTTATGTAAAAGTTGGAGTTTTGAGCATTTTTTGCTAGCTACTAAGTCTAAGAAAAAATAAAAATGAGTCATGTTTTGCCTTTTTGACATGCCACAACTTCCTTGAAAACAAAGTGGTAAAATCCTTTATGTCATTTTACGACCCAGAATTTGCTATTATTTTGTTTATTGTGCATGGTACTATTGTTGTGACTTTCCAAACCCCTGGCAATCAGTAAAGTCACTAGAATATTAAATGGCTAACATATTCTACATGAATGTTTACTGAAAACAAAATGATGTTATGTAACAGGACATGTTTCTTCTTGTTACTGAAAATACAAGAAAGATTTATTGTCTTATTTACTTGATAGACAAAGTTTTGTAGTTGTCTGCTAGCTGTTTCTTTCGTCTGCTGAATTAACAGTGGTCTGAAAATTCAGTAGTAACTATAGCTTTTCATTCATTATAGAGGCTTTTGGATAAAAACACAAACATGTTAGCTGGAATACAATGGTACAACCATTGTAATTTGTTAAATAATACCTTAAATTAGATAAATGCTAACATGCCAAACTAGTATGGTCACCTGTGCTTAACCTCAGTTTATAGCAAATGTCAGGATATTGTGGGAGCCATTTCATTCCCAAGATCAGGATATCCAGTTACTTCATTCAATTCCTTTTAGCTTTTAACATCAATAGTGATAAAAAATAGGCTCTGCTTTACTGCAGCCATCTTTTCCAAATTCCTTCTCTTTTTCCAGTAAAAACAAACCCCAGCTCAGTAAAAATATCAGGACAATATAATCTATTCCTTTATATTTTTTTCAGTCACTGTTGTACGATTAAACACAACAGTGAAATTATTTTTTCCAGCAATCCAAGTGTCATACTTGAACTGTTTTTTAATTGTGTTCCAGGTTACAAGTATGTTAATAACTTATTCTCTTAATATCCAATTTATGGTAAATTGGGTACCTTGTAGAATCAGGGCAGAAATGCACAGACAGAGGAAGTAAAGGGTCAGCATAATCACATGCTGGACAGTGTTCATAATGAAAAATAAAATATTGCATGTTAGCAGAGAAATGACAGGATCCTTTCCTTAATTTAATATTCTAATGATGTGGGACTTTCCCCTCCTGAGACCTTTAAAGCCAGGAAATATATATAAAGGAAATGTAAAATATTTGCGTGATACATGATGACACATCTTTAAAGGTTTTTTTACCAAATAATTTTTTACCAGATTATTTTAGTTGTGAATCCATGCATTGGACTGTTGTGTACACCTGATTTCTGGGTATTTGGAGCCATAGTTTCATTGAATTTAATGAGCTCTGTTCATGCCCCCAGAGGATTTGCCCTCATGCACTGGGTGGGGTTTGCATATAATGGAGCAGCCACTTCTTAAAGACCTCTGGTCTGGTTCACCCCCTCCCTCAGCCCCTTGGGCCAGGGCTCTTTGGGGTTCCTCAGGCTTCTGAGGACAGCAGTGTGCCAGCCCAGTGATGCTTTCTTTGCCTGTGGCTTCATTCCCTCCAACCTCTCAAGGACACCAAGTTCTTTATGCCAGTCTGACACCAAGCTGCCTTCTCTGCACAGAGGCTGAGTGCCACACGCCTGCCTTGGCCTGCCAGGGTGGCACAAATGGCATTTAGGCAACTGTGAGATTTGGCCCTCCTAGAGTTTTGCCTGTTTAAATAAAATCTTTCCCCAGCACATTCTTTCCAGCTGGTTAAGCAGCTTACTGCACAACTTTGATGGATGCCTCGCTGTGTGAAAGGAGGAACAAATCCCTGACCTCAAAAAGGATAAAGCCCTGACCCAAAGCTTGATAAATGAGCCATGGATTGGGGAAGTCTGTGAGGGATGTGCATCGACCCCCTGGAGTGCCCTTACACTTTGCTTCATCCTTCTTTCCAGAGAAATTTGGCTGGGAAGTCTGCATGCTTGCAAATTCATTGGCACACCTCTGCTCTAAAGTTCACATCCCTCTTTTCCCATTCTCTCCCAGCCCTTCTGCCATGTGATGTGGGGAAACAGACCTTCTGCACTGTCTGCTGCAATATGCTCTGGAGTTTCAGTAGCACGGTCAGCCCTGGAGAATTTTTATTTGCCTTTGCATTTTCTTTCTTCCTGTAAATGTGGTCACTTCACTTTCCTCTATCCCTCTATTTGTGCTCCCCCTTAATTCTTCTTCCAGAAGGAAATCTGTTTAGAGTATGAGCTGTCAGATGTCATTACATATTATCAGGAAACTATATTGCTATGTTTTAAGAACATGCATATTTTAACACACACTGATCCATAATGTTTGCATATTTAATACATATTTGCATTTATGAATCTCCATGCCTTTTGGAGCATTGCCAGTCTTGGAACTGCCTGACTGTGGAGAGAAAGTAGGCAGCCAGAAGGAAAATGTTTCAGTGTCTGATCTCCTTCCCATTCAGCACAATAAAGCTTATTTTTGTCTGGCATTTCTAGCACTATGATGTTGATACCAGCAAAACCAGAGCTCATCTGCCACTGTGTTCCCTACCTATCAAGTAGTATTTAGTTGCACTTAACAATAAAATAATAGAAATAAGCACTATGCCTTTCTTCAAAGCAGTGCAATTATTTCACTTCTGCATTTAAAAAAAAAAAAAAAAAAAAAAAAAAACACCTCAAATTCAGCAGTATAAAATATGGAATGGCTCTTTCTTAGTTATTCCAAGATGTAAAAACTAGTTAACAATTTTGCTGCTAAGAATGAAGTCTAACCATGTACGATGCCATACAGGATTCTTTAGTGCACATAGGTCTTGTTTTCTCTATTGTTCCTATAATTTAGGAGAAATAATAAAATTAATTGTTATTTTGACCTCAAAAGTCAACTTGTCACAGTTTTAGACACATTTCTTTATGAAACATAAATCTAAATGTATCTATATATTCCCCCACACGTGAAAGAGAGGTGCATATGGAAAGAAAGGTGGCCTTGTAGTTAAGATACAGAAATTCAGAGGAAGGAGATCTCTCCTTCTCTCCTGCTTTGTTTATTTTCTCTTTCACCTTTGGGATGAGCTACTGTGATTTGGTTCCTTTCCTTATCTGTAAAATATTGATCTAAATATGGACCTATCTTGCAGAAACATTGTTTATGGTAAGTTTGTTTCCTCTGGCTGTAAACTGCTTTAAATGTAACTATTGGTAGTTATTTTGTATATTATCCCTTAGAAAACACTATCAATAAGAACTCTAATCACTTAAGAGTGTTTTTTCACAACAGGGATTAACTGACCCCCATGTGCACTGTGTGATGCTCTTGAAAGTGCTAATTTCAATCCAGCACTGGGGTTTATGTGGCTGGTTGTATGATCAGCCAGGTTTGGAAATTGATCTGACTGAAAACTAACCTGGCAAAACTAAAAAATGGAAAAATACTTTTGGCGACACTGATTTCCCAGTTTTGCTTCGATGCTGGCAAAAAGCATTGGACAGAAATTTGCAGACTGGGGCAAAAGAGAAGGAAAGAATTCTGATTTTTACAGTAGTATTTGGATTTAGCTTTTCTCAGGCTGACCATGAAACTTCACCTTAAGGCAAGTATGTTATGGCAGTTTAGATACTGCAAGTATCCATCCAACTGAAGACTCCCTGATTACTTTTCATGGTCTTGCAATTGCCTTGCTGTTTGGTGCTGTCTCCTTTCCCTCCCTCTGTTTCTATATAAAAGACTCAAGGAGGTTGCCCAAAAGAAAACAGGGCTATCTGCAGAGGAGCCAGTTGTATTTGGAAGTACAAAACACGTGTTGCATTTCAGGTTGGTGGTGGGAAAGTGGAAAAAGACTGGTTTGCATTTCAGGTTGATTTTAAACAGATGGTGACAATTTAAATGCAACAGTAAACCATAATTTACATCTGGATTAAGAATGTGTATGGTAGATTTTTTTAAGAAATAGGATACTGTGTTAGCATTTCTGGGCTATTACAAGCATGTTTATTTAGATTTCATTCTGTAGTTTTACAGCAATGCTTAGCAGGTTAGGGCCCTGTGGGATATATAATATCCCCAAGGGGTCTACAGGCTCTTAAGTGTGTAGCAAGGCTGTGCAGACTTCAGAATGTGCAGCAAAACAGGCAAACAAGCAGTCAAGGGATGGTGAAAATGTGTGCAAGATAATGTGTGACAGCTACACGTGCACAACTCCTATCCAGTCAGAAACAGCACAAACCCCACGTGCACACTACACAGTGCCTTCTCTCCAAATGACCTGCACAGTGATTCAGCTTTGGTCACATCCGGAGAACTTCACTGATGTAAGGACATCAGGTGGCCAGTGTGGAGGTTTTGATGGAGTTCTGTGTGATCTCATGCCCGAAAGAGCTGCCAGGGGGCTGAGGCTGTGGGCTTTGGTTTACACAAATCCCCTGTGTTCCTAAGGGGTAGGTGAGAAGAGAGTGGAAAGCTGCCAACATCCGCGTGTTCTATTCTGTTGTTGATTTGTTTTGTTTTTTAACATCTTGAAGTTTATATGTTTCATTTGATTTCTGGGTTTTGTATTTAAAAATTATGCAATAAGAACATATTGTAAGCTTCAACTAAGTACTGTATTTTGGGGTAACATCTGGCTGGCAACCAGTCACTAGTGGAGTCCAACAGGGCTCCATCCTTGGCCCAGTCCTTTTCAACATCTTCATCAATGATTTGGACAAGACTGGAAGGAATTTTAAGCAAATTGTGGATAATATGAACTGGGAGGTGTGGTTGACTCCCTTGAGAGCAGGCAGGCCCTGCAGAGACACCTTGGCAGGTTAGAGATGGGCAGTCATGAAATTCAACAAGGGCAAGGGCCAAATTCTGCATCTAGCACAGGGCAACCCTGGTGGCAAATACAGACTGGGGAAGGAGTGGCTGGAGAGCAGTGAAGTGGAGTGGAGAGAGACCTGGGGATTCTGGTTGATGGCAACCAATGCTGCCTGAGTTCAAGCAGCATTTGGGTGACACTCTCAGGCACATGGTGTGATTCTTGGGGTGTCCTACACAGGGAAAGGAGTGGGGCTTGATGATCCTGATGGGTCCCTTCCAACTCAGCAGATTCTATGATTCTCTGAGTGTCTGGAGCCTTTCTCTTTGATCAAGCCAGAGGCATTGGTGTGTCCTGCTGCCAGAGGACCTCTTTGGCAGGGTTGCAGCCCTGCAAATGTTGCCTCTTTGCTTTTCCACACTTTTGGCACCTGTCATGTAGATTTTTAGGAAGCTCTCACATAGGGTAGGGAATAAATTATAACCCTAGAAGTGTTGGACGAGATGATCCTTGAGGTTCCTTCCAACCTGATATTCATGATTCTATGAAATTGAATATGATCCAGCAGTGTGGCCTGGCAGCCAGGAGAGCCAAGAGTGTCCTGGGGTGCATCAAGCCCAGCATCAGGTCAAGGGGGAGGATTGTCCCACTCTGCTCTGCACTGGTGCAGCCTCACCTTGAGTACTGTGTGCAACTTGGGGCACTGCAGTATAGAAAAGACATCAGGTTACTGGAGAGCATCCAAAGGAGAGCCACGAGGTTTGTGAAGGGTCTGTAAAGGGTGACTTATGAGGAGCTGCTGAGGTCACTTAGGTTTCTCCATTTGGAGAAAAGGAGGCTGAGGGGTGACCTCATTGCAGTACAGGGCTTCTTCACAAGGGGAAGAAATGGGAATGGCACTGATTTCTTCACTCCTGTGATCACAGACAGGACTTGAGGAAATGGCAGGAAGCTGAATCTGAGGAGGTTTGGGTTACATATCAGGAAAAAGTTTTTCATCCAGAGGGCAGATGAGCAATGGAACTCGCTCCTTAGCAAAGTGGTCACAGCACCAAGCCTGCCTGAGTTCAAGCAGCATTTGGATGACACTCTCAAGCACATGGTGTGATTCTGGGAGTACCCTACACAGGGATAAGAACTGAGCTTTATGATCCTGATGGATCTCTTCCAACTCACCATATTCTATGATTCTATGATTCTATAATTCATAGTTCTAGCTTGCATGAAATAGCCTCCTGGTGCCATGGAAATTGCTGATCCCAGTACAGGCTCAAAATGGTGCTTCCGTGATTCCTTATCTAAGCTCTGGGAGGCTTCTTTTGCCAGTCTTTGTGGTGTTGCTGTTTTCAAAGGCTGAACCCCAACAATTTTAACAAATTGTTCCACTCTGCAGAGAGGGTTGCTATGGAAATGAACAGGGCTAACATCCCTGAGAACCCTACAAGAAAGAACTGTGCAAGAGGTGGGGGTGGAATTTAAGAATGTATAGTGTGCAGAGGATTAACATCTTTCTTTAGATTTGTGCACAGTTCCTGTGGGCTTCAGAATTTGGCCCGCTGGATAGAGACTGAGGCTTTTTTCCAGACCATTCTACAGAAATATAATGGAAATTGAATTAAATAAGATGCAGGCAAAATATTTTGAAAGTGGTCTGTGGGAGTAAGACAGTCATATAGTCATAAACATCTGTAATGAATTATTTTTGTTAATAATGTCTAGCAGAATGATGTGGTTATAATAGAACTGAAGAGGTTATTGAAGCATAACACTTTATATGGGTTTTTTGGGTTAGTTACAGTTTGCCCAAAACCTGAAGCAACTGTGGTGTTCAGAACATTTGGATGGAAAAATATTGCTATGGCAACAAATTACTTTTATATTCACATAAAGTAAAAATAGATCTCTCTCTCCCTTTGTGGGAAACACATATTTTAAAGTGCATGAAAGATTAAAGGTGATAGGCAGAAACAGATGCATGAATATATTTTCATTTTTCTTCATTTGCTTTATACATATTTCTGTATAAATCTGAAATGCAGAAATAATTTACAGCTCGAAGCATTTTGCAGCGAGAAAATAGAAACAGCTTAGGAAACGAGGGAAAGTATAATACAGTCAGAACTTCTTATTCTGATTGCAGGGTAGCAACATGAGACTTTAATTGATTAAAACAAAATATCCCCAGTGCCATTCAAAAAGGAGAGAGAGAATCCTCACTCTTCTGTGTGTACTCAGCAAAACTGAAATCATTTTTTGCGTCCATAATTTAAGAAAGAGACAATGTGGGGTTTTTTTTATTTTTGATCAGTCAGGCACCTTGTCATACTCAAGAAATAGACCTAGTGGCAAGATTATTGATTGCTTCATTTGAGCTGTGTGGTGTGTGGTGGTGGTTTTTTTATTTAGAAGGCACACTGCTTTTACTTCTGTGATGTGAAGAGTGTCTGGTAAATCTAAATGCCACGGTGTGCACCATCTGCAAAGGAAGTATAATATGTCAACATTGATATGTAAGGTCTATCCTGAGGTTCCCTGTCAATTATTCTGAGCCACGTGAGCTGCCTTACACCATCTGTGTCTGTCTTCATAATGTGCAGCATAGCAGCCCACATTTTGTGTTTTTTAGCTGCAAAATAGAGGTTTCTTCCAAAGTGGTGTGAGAATTTCTTGGCTCTTTTTTCAGCTCTTCTTATCACTAGCAGAGAGATGGACTGAGGAATTGGAGGTCAGAAGTGAGGAATAGGAAGGAGTCTGTGGGACAATTAGTTACTGACCTCCCTTTCTCTAACCTTCAGGCTAAGATGAACAAACTGAAGGGAGAGTCAATCCAGAGGGAAAATGAGATGAGTTGGAAGTATGGTAGTTTCAAACTGGACAGCTTTAGGGCAAGCATAGAGGTTAATGGTATAGATAGACCTGCAGACCTGGATTTAAGGGCCACTTTAAAATTGACCCAAAGTACCAGACTGCTCAAGGGGCAATACATCACTTCTGTAAATGCCCAGTGTACAAGTGGATATGTAAAGGATTTGAAGGGATGACTGAACTGATGTTCATATTGTCCGTGCTGTGAAAATTACACCAGTGACATTTTAGGGTGAGGAAGGGAAGGTTCTGGAGGTAACGGATGCAGTAAGGGGAATGAAAGAATCAGTTGTTTTTTTCTGCATCTCTTCAATACCCCATAAACTGTTTCTTTATTGATTAACAGGAGGGTGCTACAGAGCAATATGGGGCAAGCTGGCTCACATCCAGACTACTCAGGGCATGCGGTTTGTCTAGCATGCTGACTTCTTGCAAGCTATGTGGTACTTGCCTGTGAGTCTTCTTGGGCCTCAAGTGGGGTTTTTGATGTCCAAAGACATAAATGGCTCTGTGGCTCTGTTCCTTTTCAGGTTGAATTGCCTGAAATAATATGATACCTGTGTTGCACCTCTGCAGTCAGTTTTGCACAGCATGAAAGCAGGTACCTGGCATACCCCAAGATGTGGCAGAAGGTTCCATGGCAGAGTCTGGGGTTCTAAAGCTGAGATTGTTATAAACCACCCTCGTGCAGTTATACCTCTCCTGCCTGTTGCAGGCAGTCTCTGGAGGGCATTCTCCCCCAGGCTGTCCCTGGGTGTCTTGCAGAAAGCCAGAGTAGCTCAAACCATGCTCTGAGAGTTAAGCAATGTGGGTGAGCAGAGATCAAATCTTTTAGTTTTGTCTCTGGCTCACTTCAATGTTATGTTGACACAATTTTGACTGTGCTTGTACTCATCCACAAATCCTGGCCATGGATCAGGAGCAGACATAAGCCAGGGACTCTTCCAGTGGGCAACGTGAGTGCAGCCATCCAGTACAGGGGGGTAAGAGAGTTTTGTGTGACTGTTCTGTTTCTGTTGGCTGTTGTGTCCCAGTTGGTTTCAGTTCCAGTCCAGTCCCAGGCATGTTTAATTTACTGCTCTTGGCTGCCATAGTAATGCCACTACATGTGGTGTCACACTACGGCAAGAAAAAACATAATTAAAAATTTGAATCCTTTTTTTAATTTAAAAAAAATAAAAATAAAATTATATGGATAGTTTATTCTGAGTTTGGAAAGCAAATGGACTTGAACAGGTCCTATAATGGGACCCAGTCTGGATAAAATTTCATTAGTTTATGTTTTCTGGCAAGATTGTCAGAAAACATGGGTTGGACTCCAGCCACAGTTACAGTGCTTTGACTACATGAACCAGATATTTTTAAAGTTGAGTATACCCACACAATCCAAATTTATGCCTTCGAATGCCATGTTGACAGACCCTGAGTTACACTGATGCAAACAAGTTTGCATCAAAGGAAGCAAAGTAGGGTAGTGATATTTTTATAGATGCAACCCAGAAAGGGACAGGAGACACGTGTCATGTTATCCTGCCTCCATGCAGTCCTCAGAACTGTGGGACTCTTGGCTTCTGCCTATTACCCCTTTATTTCTGTGTGTTTGCAGCCACATTTCTGCCCTCTGTGCCATGGGTTTTGTCGTGGTCATAGATATCAAATGCAAATTTAGTTGTGTTACCAGTTTAGAATAAATAAATGGTAAAGGTCTCGCATACCTTGCTATGTTGTGTGACCTTTTTTCTGAGGAAGAGAGGAGCAGCATACATTTCTTTTCAATATTTGTGTCTTTTTTTCTCTGTGATATGAAAGAAAAGTGAGGAAAGCATACAGTGGCAGAGTGCACACATACAGCTTAATACAGGTCTGAAGTAATTCACCACATTTTGTAAAGAGAAGTAGGTTAGAATAAGGTGTAAATCTATCCTAATCTAACCTTAATTGTTTGATCACTTGGTCCTGTCCTCTCACTCTCTCTCCAACCTGACTGTGTAGTTTTCTGGAGTCTTTCAAGTTCTGCTTGACACTGCATTTTTTAATTACTTAAGAATTAATAGAGCTAAGTGTGGCTGGTTTACTTTTTCTCTCCACCTTCCCTAAAATGAAGATGAGATTGGAGAATTATAGTAGCAAGTGGAGCTCGTTGGTGGGATCTCTGGCAATGAGAAGTCAAACACAGGAGATATTCACAGGTAGTGATTTTTCCCATTTTGTCAACCAAAGTCCAGTGACTGCTTTATTATTGCAGACCTTGCTGTATATTATCTCTAAGATAAGAGTAATAATACACCTGTGCATGACAAGTTTTCTTCTTCATTAGGCATAAATCCGTATGGTGGAAAATGGAATTTTTGGAGACACACTGCTTTAGACTTTGCCAAACATATTCATTTGTTCCTCTGTAGTTGGCATAATCCAAAGTGCTGCACAAGTGTGTTTAACTTAGTTTAGTTTAAGCAAGTTCTTGCAGAACAATGAATAAAGGGATATGGGGATTTATACATTCCATTACAAATTCAGTGGCATTTCCTCGACCCTGTTTAGAAGAGTAAAGCTTCTATTTGTCTCCTGCTGATTCTGTCAACATTCACACACTAAGTTCAGTAGAAATCCCTCAGGTATTCCAATATCAGACCACAAAGTCTTTTCTACCTTTTAAAGAAAATACTGTGTTTCAAGGAACAAGAACTTTGGGGAATATTCCTCTGAAGTGGAGACTTGATGCAGCAAAGAACTGAAAGGCTGGGCACAGAACTGAAAAACAAGCAAAATAAAAAGACAAAATACATATTTAGGTACCTCCTGAGTTTACTTATCTTGGTGAAAATCTGCAGCAACTCTGCAACATCTACAGAATTTCCTCAGAATAGCTCAGATTAAAATATATGCCTGCCTGAAGATAAAGCAAACTGCAGTAAACAGAGAGAGAAGAATCACTACCCTGTGCTGGCAGCAGGTAGTTGAGGAGAAAAATAAATGAGATTGTGAGTTTTCCCTCCTTTCTCTTCACAAATATTAATCCTTTTGATTAATTCAAACCCACTAAGACTAAGTTAATTATTACAGAATCCAATTACTTATTTCATTTCCTGGTGTCCAAAGGATATTTAGCTCATGCATTTGTGTTTGATGTCTGTGTCTGCTGCAACCTTGTCTGCCAGTCATTCCTTTCCCCAGGAAATACACATAAAATGTTGGCTGTTTTTAACCAAAAGGGCAGCCAGGCTCACATGTACCGTGTTCCAACGTGCATGTGAAACTCATGTGTGGGTAGAAGAAGGAAATCCAGACTCATCAGAGGACAGGTAGTTATAGTTGAGCCTTCTACCATTTTGACAGGCACTGACAACTGGGTCTTTCTCTGCTGCCCATCAGAGCATGGATAAAGGTGTGCGTGTGATGCCGTGGGACATGTAGAGGGCTGAAATGATGAGTTGCATACAAAATACAAAGTGGAAAGGTGGTTGTTACCCACCCAGATAATAGCTGAAGTATAAAAGGGGAGCATAAGGTAAGTGTGGTGCAGTACCAGTGCCTATGGTTTAGGCACATCCCATTGAACTGATCTCAAGGTTTGGAGGCATAACGGTACAGAGCAATGGCAGAGTGGGTCAGAAGGATGGAAATCATGGCTATTTATATCATAGAGCTGAGTTTATTCTGTTGCCCAGAACTGGTGCTGAATTGTAGGAAGAGCAGGGAGCCATGGTAGAATAAGCTGCATTTTAGTTTGGAAAAGAGAAGGCTGAAGGAAGACCTTATTGCTCTCTACAGCTACCTGAAAGGAGGTTGTCAGGTGGTGATTATTGACCTCTTCTCCCAAGTAAATAACGATAGGACTAGAGGAAATGGGCTGAAGATGCACCAGGGGAGGTTTGGAATAGATATTAGGAAGAATTTCTTTACTGAAAGAGTGGTCAGGTGCTGGAATGGGCTACCCAGGGAGGTTGTGGAGTCACCAGCCTTGGAGGTATTAAAAAACTGTTTAGATGTGGGACTTCTGGACATGCTGTAGTCAGATGGTGATTCAGTGATTTCCCTCCTGCTGGGCTGTATTAGTTTTGCAGTACATTACAGCCTGAAAACTGCTGAAACCTGACCTGTGACCCTAAAGGTAATTTTTCTCAGCATGGGATTGGCAGAACACAGCACATTCCAGTTACATCCCTCCCCCACTGTGGTAGATGGCACTTCCCCCACATGAGGGGTTTTGGTATTAACAAAACACCAACAACCAGTGTTTCTTCTCTGTTTACTGCTGTTTGCTTTATCTTCAGGCAGGCATATATTTTAATCTGAGCTATTCTGAGGAAATTCTGTAGATGTTGTGGAGTTGCTGCAGATTTTCACCAAGATAAGTAAACTCAGGAGGTACATAAATATATATTGTGGCTTTTTATTTTGCTTGTTTTTCAGTTCTGTGCCCAGCCTTTCAGTTCTTTGCTGCATCAAGTCTCCACTCCAGAGGGATATTCCCCAAAGTTCTTGTTCCTTGAAACACAGTATTTCAGCAAGCTGGATTGTTTCTCAAATGAGAATATGGATTTGGTTGTGTGGGATAATTTCTCATCATTGCACGCTGGTGACAGAGCTGGTATTGATTCTGAATAATTTTCGTATTACCTGTAACAACTTGAAGAAGCAACTCCAAATTACACAATTTCCATTTGTGTAATTGAGAAGACAGGAGCTTTTTCTTTCTCTTTGAAACATATTTTTTTAAGATTTTCCCAAGCTTCAGCCTTTTGAAAAGGTGTATGCACAGAATATTTTTCCTTAATTGACTTAACTTTGGGGAGCTGATATTAATTGAAATTTCACACTCTTCAGTGATTCTCTTTGCGAAGAGGAGGCACAATTTTAAAGCTTCCAGTGAAAAAGTCTGTGATACGATATCATCTGGAGATGAAAGGATTCAAAGTCCAGACTTCAAATCCCATTGCAGAAGAATATTTACTTTTCAGATCTTGCTTGTCGTCAGTGTTGAAATGCATGTAATTTCTTGCAAGGGAGGGTTTTGGAATGTGAGGCTGCAGCAATAATGAAGGAAATTTGTACAGTGGTTGAGCTGATCGTGGAAGTATGAGAACTCTGAATTGTGAAGTCAACACAATGCCAGCATTAGTATTCAGATGAAATTTAGGTTTCCATGAAGAGGCTGTCATGCAGTCAGTTTGCTGAGATAAAACCTGACTGTGTTCATGCACCCTGCAGGCAGCTCTGTGGTGTTTCAGAGGTGAAGTGCAAGTACTTTTTGGAGCATCAGTGCTGTTTATCCTTGGCATAGGTGCCATCCTCTCTAACAGGAGAGTTTTTGGTTGTTGATCCCTGTCTATGCAGGTTGTTCCAAAGACAACTGAACATTGTTTTAACTGATTTTAATTGAATGGTATGATTTTAGGGTCTTAAAACCCTGTTTAAAACAGATGAAGCAGGACATTGTATAAAATCAGATGTTAAATGGATGATAACTGCCTGATAGCATTGGTAGCTCTTGTTGCATAGTTGCATTTTTTGTGTGCACAGGGTGCCAGGCCATGGGCTGAGTCCCTGTTGTGTAAGTCAGTGGTAAGCCATGAACAAAGGAGTTTACAATTCACCTGGATGGTCTTTTCCATGTGAACATGACAATCCAGGAACTGGGTTTTTCCTTGGCATTGTGCTATGTCCAAAGAAGAAAAACCACACTAGCTCAGTTAATGCTATTATTCACTTTCCAGTACAATTGTATTACCCTTGAATAGCTGCATCAGAACAAATATTTTATAATTAATATGAGCAGAGAGCAGTGGGCTCATGTCTACCATGAAGAAGGCCTGGGATGTGATTCCAGACACAGCACAGGGTTTCTGGCAGGCGGGGCAATAAAGGAAACAGGGAGACAATTCCAGGTCAGCAGCAGCCTCTGACAGTGGCCTAAACACTGCCTGGTATTAGTGGTGTCTAAATGGATTCTGTACTGGTTTCCCAGTCTTCACTTGGCATACTGCATGCCAGGGAGACAGAGATAAGGCTGGGAAGTCACTTGATACCCTGCAATCCCCTGCTGCCTCCTTTTGGTTTGGTGTCTTTGAGCACCACCTTGCTCACACAGACAAGCCCAAGGCAAGGTTTGAAGGGAGAAGAAGGTGGAAAAAAATGGGCTTATGTTTGCTCAGAAATAATTCCTTCATGCAGTGCTCACAAGGCTTCTTAAGAATTATTTCATGGTAGGAAAATGGGAGATTTCCTCCAAAAAAGGTTTTAACCATCTCAGCAGGAGCCTAGGGAGTTTTCAACTGGCCTCCAGGGTATGGAATTGTTCTCTTTCATGTAGGGGGGGGGTGTGAAAAAATATCAGTCTCTCACCAACAGATAAGGTTACCATGATGTCTACTCTCAGGTCCTTCTGCACCATCACCCACCTGAAATCCACAACATATGCTTTCAGTCTGGGGAAATTACTTTCCACAAAAACTTTGCTGAGTAGTGGTGAATGGTAAAATGAAAGCTAGAATGCAGCCAGCTGCTGAAAATTGTGTTTCTCTAATGTATTAGTATTCTTTGAAAGTACCTTGAAGCCCACGTGGGAAGAAAAACAAATTAACATGGTTTTATCCTTTTGAAAAGGTTTGATCGAAGTTTTTTACAGGATCTTGTGAGTAAACTTAGAAACCACAGAGTGATAGATGAAGTCTTCTCAGGGATTAAAAACAGACTAATATATAGGGAAAAAATGGGTGCAGCAATAAACTGTCCATTCTAGGAAAGCAAATGAGCTCATAGTACATTGTCCTGTGAAGTAAAACAATGGTAAATGCCAGTAGGCAAATATGCTAATGATATATAGAGAGAAGTAAATGTAACACGCCAGATAAATAATTGGTTGGCAAAGCATACTAAGTATTTCCATTAAAATTTCAACATTATTTTTAAATATTTGAGCAGTATACACTTATGGATAAAGAGGCAAGTGGGTTTTTTGGCTGCTGAGACTGAGTCACTGTATGCCTGTTTTTTCTATAATCCATCAAAACGGTGCTATTTGTCTGGCTGGTTTGTTTTGCAAGAGTTTGCATCTGACCACATGTGGGCAGCTGGTTTTAGCCCTCTTCAGAATCATACAAGTGATGGAGATCAAACTAGGGCCCCAAATACTTCTGTATAGGACTGGTGTCACAGCAGTTTTAATAAAGCTGCATTTACATTCCAGTGAAGAAGAACACATCAAGAGGCAGAGGATATAACAGTCAAAAGTCACATAGAACAGCTAGAAACAAGATAAGACAGAAAGTATATCATAAAATAGAACTGAAGTAGCCCATTTTTGTGGAAAGATGGCAAGCACTTTTGAAATTGAGGAACAACCATGTAGTCACATCTAGGTTTCTCCCAAGTTTTCTGGCATGGGCTGCAGACTTTCAGGACCTTTGCCCTTTGCTAGAGCCGCACTTGCTTTGTTTCTGAGATAAAACTTGGGCCTGCAGAAATGTTTATGAGCCATTACCAGCATAATGTGATCTAAATTAATCTTATTTTATCTGTTCCACATAATGATACTTTAAAATTCAGCAGTCAGTAGAGAATAATTCCCCTTTTAAGAATTTTCAATTTTCCGAATGCATAACTTAAAGTTTATAATTAAAAGAAAGGCACCTTTACTTTCCATGAAATAGTTTTTGGGCCTCCCAAGATATGAGTTATACTAAAAGACTGAATATCTTATAATTAACACTAATTTACATGCATACTAGAGCTCTGAGCTAGTGGAATCAAATCCATTCATCCATGTGTCTCAGAATCTTTACTGCTGAGGGATAATTTATGTTTTTATATAATATAGATAAAAGAGAGGAGCAAAAAAGGTATCATTGTTCCATCTTTTCCTGCAAGTTTGTCAGTCTCTGTTATGAACTGGTTCTCATGCTGCTTTATTTGTGGCCCCACATACAGCCTTGACCCCCAGGAGGTCACTCTTGCCATGAAAGATCTGTTGTGTAGTATGAGACATAAAGATGCAGGTGTTACATTTGCCCAAGCCATGAGGGTGGGACCAAAAATCTTACAAGAGCCCCTTATGCAATAAGGCCAAGCTCTATTCTCCACAGAAACGAGATCCCTTCAGAAGATTTTCAGGTCTGAAAAATCTATATTCTATTATTATAGATATTTTTTTTCATCTTGTTGTAGTTCCCCAGGAACCTCATCTCCTAAGTGGGCTCTGAACATTTTATTGACTTACCAAGCTCTTGTAGGTCATAATATCATCTGTATCCATCTTATAAACATTTTCAATTGTCCTAGTTTAATCTAAAAGCTACAGTTGGAGATAATTCTTCTGAAGCACAGAAATGACTGCTCTAATAGAGAAGATATATATTTCAAATTCCAGGAAAGTTTAATATCTGTCTAAGCAGCAAAGATTTTCCCTTCCCTTAAAATCCTAGACTGGTGTAATTGTGCATGGAACAGATGCTTTGATGTTGAATTTCTCTGATTATTTTGCCAGACAAGAAGCTATAGACCACTTTATTCACTAGCTGGTTATTATTCTAATGTCTTTTTTATTCCATTGAAGAGAAAAATGTGAAAAAAATGAGATATTTCCTTTTGTCAGATATATTATACATAATACATCATGTATAGAATATAATGTTACTGAATTTTTGGTACCCTACATCCTATTGCCTTCCTTAGGACAAGGACACTGTGTAGGACAGATCATAGAGGCAGAAGAAGTATTCTTTGCCATCCATTATGCTGGGGACATTGAAATTTTCCTTTGCCTTCAGAGGAACTTTCTTTATTTTAACTTGTAAAACCATATTTATTCCTGAATATATTTTCTACGGCAGACTGCATTTTTTTTTTCTTTTTAATCTCTTTATATTGTTTTTAATCAAGTGACTTTGCAATTGTCAGCAAGTTCACTCAGGAGAAACAAATTACTAATAACTCCTGCTAATTTTTTCTCTTTCCTGTTGTGAAGCTTATGTTGCTTAGTGACTTGTATATCAAAACTCTTTAAGAACATTCATTTGACTTTAAAACTTCACACTCAGAATGCTGTAGTATGATATGACTTGTAACTTTTTATCCTCATACATCAACATATTTATCTTTTACAAATCACATCACGTTCACTTATTTATAGGGACTACTTGAGAATTTTCTAGTAAAGAATAGATCTTTGTCTTTTTGACTGATTTTTCCAAAGTTATTGGACTTGATGGATAGGAAGGGAGACCACTTTCTGAGGTTTTGGCAATGGAAAGTTAGTTCCTATCTTTACTAATCGGGCTGAGAGATTTTGGCCCTTCTCCATAGCAGGGCTACACCATCCTGCCCTAATGAGAAGACTCAGCACATAACTATTAAGGTGTCTTTGGGCATAAGTGGACACACACATGCAAAGACAGTCTCCTGGAGGAACAGTGTCATGGCACAGCCTGCTGGCAGGGATTATCAGCCATCCAACCCTGTTTCATCTTACTGTCACCTCAAGTTGCTTGGAACAAGAGGTAAGAAGTCTCCCAGAGTTGGCAAGTGTCAACTGAAATGGTGTTAGAGACAGATGAACGTGTTAGAAGGAAAGTAAAATGGAAAATCAAATTATGGGATTAAGTACAGTAGAAAGAAAGAAGGCAAACAGGTGACAGAAGGAATACAAAAACAATGCAACTACCACCAAAATGAGTCCACCTTTGGGAATGAGTGGCCATGGCTGGCTGAACTTGTCCAAACTGGGTAAGATACAAAGAGTGAAGAATTGACAGATGATTGACATGGAATTTCCCTGTTTGAATGTTTTGTGGAAAAATGATGAGATGAGATGAGATGAGATGAATACATGGAGCATTCTTCAGGCAATACCTGGAAAGCCTCACTCTTTCTACACTACCTGGAGATTTCCAAAGCAGACTTACTACTTGAAGGCCAGGTCCTTTATTGAGCTATTAAAAAATGCAAATAACAGATTGATTTTTTCCAACTGTGATGCAGGAAACAGAGCTACGACTTCCCACAGTTCTTTCCCCTTCATTTTATCTTGCACTTCATCCTCCTTGATACTTCAGTTCACTTCCACCCCCCACCACTTCTCCACAGCAACAACCAGGACTTCTTTACTGCAGGGAGCAAATTTATAAATTTTGCATGGCTTCCAAATTTCTTGCACATCAAGGTTTTCATATACTAGAATTTAATCAGCTTCTTGGCTGAGGGACATGGAACCCTTACCCTCATCAGCAAGCAAGAGGCCCCCTGACTCAAGCCCACACTTGTGCTGCATGAATTGCAGAGAAATCCAATAAATTCACTAAGCAAAACATGGCCTTTACTTTAGGCTAACTTTAGTTACATGCCAGAGAACAGGATTCTCCTGGGATATTTGCAGTCCTAAGTCTGAGTCTTCAGTGACCCCACATTTAATTTTGACTGCTCTCATTACATTGTTTTGCATTTTGGCAAGGAGATGAGAACACTTTACCAATCTATCTTGTTCTATCTGATACACACAGGAGGTCTGATGCAGAGCTCGTGTCACTCAGTAATTGGTACAAAGCTACATCAGTTTAAGATTTGGCCTGTAGCTTTTTGGCTAATATCTTTTACTCTATCCATATCTTGGAACAGAGCTCACTGAGTCACAGCTCATTGAATAGTTTTTTAAAAATCTATAAACCCAAGGAGTGCAGCAACTGCAGTGATGGCTTCAGTAAAGATATATCTAGTGACAGATTATGATTCCAGTCATGCTGGTATAGAGCCAGAGTAATTCAGTTGATGTCATTGGAGTTAACTTTGGCATTACATTATCATGGCACAGATCAAACCTTAGCTCATAAGTGGCTCCATATCTCTTTGAAAGTTTTATGGATTCCTTTTTGTCTAGCCTGTTCTCTTTATATCATATTTGTTTGGTTTGGCTTAAGAAAATAATTCAGGATTTATCCATAGCCCTTCCTTTATTTTTTTTATTTTCTTTTTAATCCAAAGTCAGTTGAAGAGGATTTTGTTTTGTTCTGAAAACAAAAATAAATAGCAAGGAAGCTGCCATTCTTTTCTTTCTATTTTATGAGCTAGCAGCCAAAAGCTCCCATTCTTTGGATTTCTGAAGCAGTTTTGAAGTCTTTTTAAGCTGAAAGATATTACAAAATGAAAATCATTTTGTCTATTTTCATCCCTGTAAGAAGAACCTGGGGGCTGTGAAAGCTGCTATTTGCAGACAGGTTAAATTCTAGAGGCTGAAGGACTGAGTCCTTGAAACTTCTGAGCTGTCAGAAGTAATTCTGGCCAGAGACACTGCAGCTTTGTATTCAGCGTAATTAAAGCAACCATTTGTTTGTTTGTAAGGAAGACAACAATAGGCATTGAGATTTTATTATTGAAAGCAGCTGCAGGAGAGGAAGTCCTGTAGCCAGGGATTAGTCAGTGAATCCTGCTTGGGACATCTTAGTGTTGCAGTTCCTTTTATTATGATCCTTTCTTTGAGACTGCAAGCTATTTTGCACTGTCTTCTACCTTTCTGCCCCATTCTTCCCTCATGTATTAAATCTGTGAAACCAAAGCTAGAAGGCCCACTGTGATCCCTCAGTTATCTGGGAGAGTGTAGGAGGTTGTATATACCACTGCTGGAATTTTGGTGAGCTGAGCGTTGTAAAATGAGCAAGGGGAGCTATAGGTAAAGCAATAAGAGCTATACCTATAGCTGGTATGAACTGTGAAACTCTTGCCAACTTCAGTGGGGCTGGATGTACTTATTTCAGTGGGTTACAGTTTTCTTCTAAGCTGGGCCACTGCTACACCAACCAGACTTTGATGTTGCTTGCTTAGAGGAGAGCAAGGACGAAGGGTGGGTGGTTCAGTTGACTCAACAGAACTGCAAATTTAGAGTTTAAGTGGAGAGACTATTGCAGCATTTCAATACTTTGGAGATGTTCAAAACCTGACTTGCCATATTCCTGGGCAACAAGCTCTGGGTGATGCTTCTCTGAACAGAGATTAAATGATCTCCAGAGGTGCCTCCCAGCCTCTGTGGTGCTGTGATTCTCTGGTTTGTAAGCATTAGCATCCATCATCATCTGAGAAGAGACTGCTGGATGCCCGTGGGTGACTGAAATTCAGAATATGTGGTAGTTTCTGATCGAACAGTTACACTTTAAATGTTTACGTTCAAAGCATTAAACAGGAAAAGAAAGGTGGTTTACCTGCCTATACTCTATTTCTGATGGGTTCTCTCCTCAAGTTAGGTCATGTTATACCACTACACTCTCTGTGTCATTGCTTTTGGGCTAATTTTAGAGTGCTAACAAATGTCAGCAAACAGATCAGAGCTATAGGGGCAGTGGGGCTCTGACTTCTTCAGCAGACACCTGCCCATGCCATGGCTGGGCTGCTGCACACATGTCCCCACATCTCACATCTCTCTCTTCTTCAGGATTTCTATAGCATGATAATTTTAGTACCAATTTGGGGTTTCCCTCATGTGTTGGACAACTTTTTACTTCTGCCCTTACACAGATCAGATTACCTGCCTGCCCCCAGACTTTGTATTCACACAGTTTTCCTTTCTCCTTCTTTCTCATCTGCTTCCAGGTAACTTTTTTTTTGCTATTTTGGGTTTTTTGGCTGCCTTTTCTGAAGTGGCTTCTTGGCATGCATCATGTAAGCACAGACAATAGTGGAGAAGCAGCAGGAGTGGAGAGAGAGACTCCTGGCAGTTCAGAATGGCTCTTGCAAGCTGGGAAGCTGTGTCTTTTCTAAATGGATGTGATGCTTTAATGACTGTCTAACTAATGTGAAATGAGGTTATTGACTTCTGTTTTGGGACCTGATGGTACTTTCATACCTGCTTTGATGTTTCATTTTCTCTGTTTTTTCAGGCCCTGCAGTCAAAAGAAGGTAGTAATAGAGGTGGGGAGAGGGGAAACTTATTCAAGTGATCTTAAATCAAAAGCTAAGAAATTAAATATTACAATGCCAAAACTGCAGCTGTCAGCAACAGAATTAAGTACACCGTTCCACTAGGCTAAAATTGTGCAACTTAAATCAATTTTATTTTATTCAGATGCTTTGTTTACCATGCTGAAGTTCTAATGAAAACAGATTTATTTTAGTTCCATCTCTTCTGCTCTTTTTTCCTCAGGAAAGAATATGAGGCAAGCAGCTCCCCTTTCCCCTCTGTGTCAAATATCCCATGGGTTAAGCAGGGGGGTTACAAAGCAGGAACTTCCCCCCCAGCTGAATTGATAGGTCTCACCATAATCATTTAAGCATAGAGCAGACTGGATTTTTCTCCACTTACGTAAATCCGTAATACTTAAATCCATAGTCCTACACTGCTGAATTGCTGCCAGTGGTTTCCAGATACAAACTCTTTATTAAATAAACAGGGATCAGATGGCATGTGTTGGAGTGCAGATGAACACTGCTACTATAGATTGCTTCTATCTGAAAAACCCGGATTTGTAAGGGGTTGCTGGATGCAGGCAAGAAAGGATTAGCAGGCACAGATGGTAGTGCTCATTTATAGCAGTAGAGCAAGGATGTAATAGTATTAAAAAGGGAAGGTCTGATTTCATACCATGAGGGAACTGAAACCCATCACATGGAGATGCAGGAAAGATCTGTGCTAAGAGAAACAGGCAATACTTTCCTGCCTAGTTCATTGTCAGCTGCATTAGTGGAGACTCCTGAGCTATTCCCATGTGAACCATTCCTATTTTCACCAGTCTTTTGCCCCTGTTTTGAGCTCCGGCTGGGGAGCACAAGAAGGAATAAAGGGAGTAAAACATCATGTCCCTAGGGAATCTCACAAGTTCATCTGCATTGCCCACACTCTATCAGGATCTTGCATGCCAGGGTCTCTGTGAGGCCAATGTGTTTCACAGAGATTCTGAGAGCTCTCCAGGCTGCCAGTCCTGCTCTTCCACAGCATTGTCTCCTTTACTCCAAAACAAGAGCTGGCACTATGGAGATCTGATACTTCAGGGACGTGTGAGAAAAAAATTCCCCATGGGAGATGTACTCAGGTTGGACTCTCTATCAAATAAAAACTAAGCAAGTCTCTTTATACCCTCTTCAGACCCTTTTATTAAATCTATCTTTAGTCAGGATCCTTGCTGTAGCTCTAGGGTCTGTGAGAATGGAAAAGAACAGAGTAAGAACTTTACATATCATTAATATAAACTGAAAAGTGTGGGGATTAAGGTTTTACAAAACCATGCATTTCCAAGCACAGAGTTGGCCACTTTGAACAGACTATCAGACTTTTCAGGCTTACAACATGTAAGCAGTTCATTCTGACTTGCTTCCATCAAGATGGTATGTCTGAGGTTCTGCTACTGAAAAATACCTCATGACTGGTTATTCCAGTGCAAGTGCTATAGCTGCATGTTCAGGTAGTCCAGTCTCTTTTTATTTTTATGTTATGAATCATAAAGCCTGGTACTGGTTTCCACTCAGGGAATACCTGAGTTTTTGCAAAAATAAGTGCTAAAAACAGAACTTGTTTCTGAAAATAATCAATTATCTGAAGATAATTGGTTGAATTTAGTTGGTACCTAACTAAATAATTGATAATAATAGATCATTATGGTAGAAAGGTTTTCTGAAGAATCACTAAAAAAATATCAATTTTGATTGAATCTTTATGAAAGGAACAAAAAAAAAAAAAAACCAAAAACCAAAAGCATGTAAGATGGTGCCCGGGTATGTATGTGATTAAACAGAAGACATCAGCAGTGATCCTTCAAGGACACATTTAGGACAATTATCTGAAGATAATTGATTAACAAAAAAAATTTTCATTGCAACAGTCAGCTCACTGAGCTGTGGTCGATGTGTTTTCTTGGCTATCTGGCTATTTGCCTTTGTTCATAGCTAGCTTTTTTTGTTTGTTTCTTTGTTATTAAACAGAAATGTATATGTTGAAAATTATTTCAGATGATGGCTCTGCTCCCATCTGCCCTTGAACTGTAAAATAATGTCACGTACTGTTTTGTTCAGCTGACTAACTGCATCTACATCTATAAAATGGTTCAGTCTTCAGTAGCCAGAGGCTCATCTTATTATTTTCTTCCCCTTAAATAACTCTTTAAATAAAACATTGAAAATGAAAATGCGGTTCGTTGGTTACTGACATTTTTTTTATAAACTGTTATCTTTCTGAATATAATTCACTTCATAGTTGAAATTCTGAGTGTAAATATTAGCTCTGCTAATGGAAATTGCATGAATGAAACCTTCAGCATGGTGCTGGAAATCTTTCCTCCTCTTTGTTCCCAGGCACAGTCCCTTCTTAGTACCTCAGGTTTGGGAGGATTTGGATATAATGCAACTTACAGAAATACTGTTTTTCAAGGTCTCTGGAGCAGGGAGAGGGAAGTACTAAATTTACAAGAACTTCAGTTTAATACTTTTGATTTTATGCTTTCCATTTGTATAATCATGTCAATTTTATAATGGCATAAAGTAGCACTAAAGCATTCAATCCAGCATAATCCAATCAGGCATATCCTACTCTTGGATAGAAGGAAAATCACCTGTGATTATTTTATGGATTTGCATGCACACTTGCTACTGTAAGTAAGCTACATCATTATATTTACCTTTGTTTTCCCACATAATTGTTGATGAGAGGCTGTCTCAGTGCTGTTGCATGGAAGGAGATGAAAGTTTTAAGAGGTTATTTCATAAACTATGAAAGGTGCATGCTACTTACAAGCAAGTTTGCCAGTGTCTCTAAACAGAGTCTGCAGGGTTGGTCATCATCTTTGAAGGAATTTTCTTCTGGTCCTACTTAGGGTGATAATCCCTTAGTAGCCTCAGCATTCTGAGGGATGCAGAGGTGTGTCCCCAAGGGAAGGTTAATTACTTTAGCCCCCTTTCCAGTGACTTCTCCATGTCAGGAAGGGTGAGCTCTGGCAGCAATGTAAGGATGAGTTTATTACTCCTGGCTGTTGCCAGCATGTGTTTGTAAAGTTTCTTTTTGGATGTCAGATGAAATGGGCAAGACATGCATTTTGTGTCACAACTGCTGCTTAGAAGAGAGCTGTGCACAGCAGCACAGCTTCCAGAGATGGCACCTTCACTGCACCAGTAGTTTTTCAGGCACTGTGAAGTTCCTCTTCTTCCTACATTAGGCTTGGTGGAAGAAGGTTCTTTTTGTTATCTTTCAGGCTCTAAATTTGTCTCTTTCATCCTTTGCTGTGAGATGGACATTGCTCTTCCTATGCATTATGTTTATTAGGAGACCTGAGAGGAGTTCCTAGGAAAAGATGTGCTGTGGTGCTACACCTCCAAAGGGCTGGGATAAGCAGATTTATCATTGTGATCTGAGCTACTGAGCAGGAAGAGATCTTCTGTCTATCTGTGAAGGCAACAAGAACAGGTAGAGGAGAATCTTAAGACTGATGATAGCTGTGTAAGTCAGGGCACTGCAGCCACCATGTAGAAACAAAACAGAAGTCCAAACCAAGTCCAAGAACGCAGAATTGATACTTAAGAGCAAATGGGTAAATATTTAGTTTACTGGTCAGGTATCGAGTGTCCCAGATTCCCTAAACTGGTTTTGTAACTATTACAGAAGCACTGGTAAAATTATTTTTTTATATTGGAACCAAAATTGATATCTTCAAAGAGGGCCTCAGCATGTAGCTCAGGTCTGTGAGGTTTGGCACCTTCTCTAGTCTGAAGGGCCACGAAGCTCTTACACCCTATCCGACCCTGCTGCCAGGTCACTGTCAAAACTCCAGGAATATGGATTAGGCTCCACATTCCAGATTACTCCAAGGGCACCCAGAAAGCACTACCACCTCCTCTCCACAATTAGCCTTACCCTGACTTCCCCACCAAAGTATGCTGAGTCTTTTCAGGCAGCCTCGTCTGCCTGCCTGCACCTGCAGCTCTGGGAGTCAATGATTGAGGCTGCCTTTGGGGTTCCTTTCCCAGATAAGGTGAGCATGTGTCCATGCCAGCTTTTCCAAAAGTTGTGGCTTTTTTTGAGTGAGTGCTGGCTCAGCCTCACAGATTCCATTCTCCCCTTCTAGTTTCTCCTTACTTCTCTTTTGCATGTAAAACCCCTTTCCCTTTTCCTTCCCTTCCCTCCTCCTCCCTTCACTTCCCTGAAGCTTCTGCAAAGCAAAGGGAGTTTGGAACTTGTCCTGCAGCTGCCAGTGGCTTTAGGGAGGTGGAAGAGATGCAGCTCTGGTGCCTCCCAGGCCTGGGAAAGGGTGAGGATAAGGGCAGTGGGACGTGCTGCAGAACTGGGAGGCTGTGGGAAGATTTCTCTGAGCTATGGTAATACTAATACAGCATTATGAGGAATCCCCAAATGACTGATTAACTGTCAAATTGTGATGCTATGCCCGTGCATGACGGTATCTGGAAAAAATGTAGCGAGGCAAACTAATTAAAATACTAACCTGGAGTTTCTATTCATGTCTTAGCTTTTTTATCTCCTTTCCTTTTTCTCAGTTTTTTCTCCTCCTTTTCATTTCCTTCTTTGCCCTTCATTTTCCCTCTTTATTATTTATAAAATTCCCTTTTATCATTTTCTTCCCATCTAGATTCTCTCGTTTCTACTTTTCTCCTAGCCCCTCTGTGCTCCATATTGCATTTCCTCTTCTGTTAATCAGCCCTTCCCCAGACCCCAGCACCTCATGGGAACTGTTGTTCAAGGGCTTTAAGGCCAATTTTACAGTTTTGGGTTTTTTTTCTTTCCTCTCTTGTTCTTTTCTTATCTGCTTTGCAGGGTAAGGGCTGTTGGGCTGACTGGCAGAGCGCTCCTGTGGTGGCTGCTGCTGATGGAAGAAAAATTCTTGCTGAAGGTCCCTGTAGGGACCCTACAAAGGTCCAGCTGAGTATTTGCAGTGCTTCCCACACAGTTTGGGTAGAGAAAACTATTTCAATGCAGTTGCAGTTTAATGTTTGTGTATAGGGTGGGAATGATTATGGTGCAGGTGGCACAGAGAGGGCGAAGGGTTAAGTAGACTTTCCAAATATATCTTCACAAAAATATTAATTTAACTTAGGAGAGGGGAGCACTGCCATGTCTTTCATATGTATTAGGAATCGTATTCATGGAGGTGCTGGTGTGGATTTTGAGCTATGATAGGGCAGCTGTTGTATCATTTGCTGGCACTAATTACTGCAGGATTTAAACTAATCTTTTTTCTGAAAAATTTTGGCACTTTTCTCTCTGAGGACTGCAATGAGGAAGGTTTGGTGGCAGCTATATGTGTCTCTGGGCAAGCCCCATCTCTACAGCTCTTGCATGGCACAGCCACATGCATTGGGCTCTGAAGGGGCTGGAGGGGTCTTGGCAGAACTGCTCTCTGCTCACAAAGCTTCACAAGCAGCCCAGGGCAGCCCTGTCCTGCTGCTGCCTTCATATCTGCAAGTGCTCATGGACAGAGGGAAAGAATAAGTAGTTTTAAAATCAGGAATTACTCCTTACAGTAGGGCACTTTCTGATGACATGTCCTTCTAGAAGACTCTCCCAGGCAAAAGCAAACTTATTACCATTTCAGTGTATTCTCTCATATTAGGTTGAACAACAGAGAAGCTGAGTTAAATTCACACAATAGGTTATCACCTAAATAATGAAATTCTTTAGCATTAGAAAGCCTATTCCTCTTCCAAACATTTCATTTTAAATTCAAAGATACAATTTAGGCACTCTTAGCACAGCAGAAACTGCCACACCACAGCCAGAGGATGAGCTCCTGATTTGGCTTCAGGAGCCAAAGCCCCCCCACCCACTGCCAGTGGTACCCCCTGGGGAGTGATGCTGCAGGGTGCCAGGGTGCCCTGAAGTGTAGGGCACAGCCTGCACGAGGCTCACATCCCACACTTATTCAGGAAGTTAATAAAAACGAACTCAGTAGTTTTTGGTGGCTTTTAAACTCACATTTAATTTGACTTTCAATCACGTGGTGTCAAATTTAGCTGAAGATTAGGTAACAGGCAGGCAGGCTTAGCTGCTGCTCTGTAGCTCTCCCTTTTGCTTTCCTGACAGATCCTGATGGTTGGATTATTTTTTTTTAATTTTGTTTTGCGTAAAGGTAGGGATGAGTGAACTTGAAAGAAAATATCTGCATTCCTCAAAGCCTTTTTATGCAAGTGAGCAACAGCAATGTAAAATGCTATTGTGTGACATTTGCAGCACTAAACATCCAATTTTGTGTTGGGCAGAAAATGCTGGGTTTTTTTCTTGATGCACAGCTTGATTTCTAAGTTATTTTCTGTCTTCCCTGTGACTAGAGAAAGGATTCTGGGGATGATAGAGAAAATGGAAAGTCTTTGAGGTTCAGAATAGCGTGTATAAATCATATGTTTGAACTCGACTCAGTCCTACAGAAATTATTTTTCCCCAGGCTAGATTGGTGGGCATTCCTGTTTGCTTTTTGCTTTGTTGTTGTGGTTTTTGGTTGATTGGTTGGTTTTGTTTGGTTTTGTCTGTTTTTATTTGGTTCTGCAGTGTGGGTCCTAACCAGCTTCCTAGGACTGTCTGAACATTTTTACTTAGCAAACTTAGTGTCTGTGCCCTCAAACATCTCTCTGCTCTCTTCCTGTGGTGCACTGCATTTTATACAGTTTTCAGTCTGATGTACTAAAAGCATTAAATGGAGTGTTGACAAGCATTTTCTGTTCTATGGCTTGATAAGCCTACAAGATGGGCATTTGTTAGACTTTTCTAGGCAGAAATGGCCACACCATGACTGCTGGGGGTTGCTGGGGACCAACCTGGCTGGTCTCTCCCTCCAGCCTCCCCCACAAAGGATTACATTTGTAAAAGAACCTTACAGATTTTATTTTTTTTAATAATACCTTGAGGAGTTGGGCTTTTCAATTTCAACATGTCAAGACTATTGCCCCCACCCTTGGAGCTATCATTTTAAAACAAGCCATGCTATGTCTTTCTTAATTGTAGGTGGGATTTAAGCCTAGCCCTTGTTACAGCTTTTTGCTCCTATTTCAGGGGACTTTTTTACACGCAACTCACGATGGGTTTTTTTGCATTTAACATTTTTTTGCCTTAGTTTGAAATGGTAGGTTGCTATGTGCTTTCTCTTCCTAGGTGCTTTCATATGCACCTCCTTTCTTTCCCTGATAATTAAGTGTCTCAAACTGGTAGCTGTTCCTCTGACTAAGTCAGCTGTCCTGAGGGTAAGCCTCGTGTTAAACAGAAACAGCTCTGTTCTCTTTGCTGCCATGGTCTTACATCAGTTCACCAGTTGTTATTTTCTCTTGTCAAATGAAGCAATAGCAAAGCTTTGAAATTATGTTGCTGCTTTTCCAAGAACAACTTCCCTCTCCTCCTCTCACCTCCTTCTGCCTCTCCCTGTATATTTGATAGTACATTAGCTTCCTCTGGAAATGATACTCAGAAGACCACTTCAGCTATTTCAACCAGGAGTTTTCTGAAGCATTTTTTAAAACTATCTTCTACAGCAGAGTTTGGTTATAATGAAGAATAATTAAAAAAAAAATCCCTCTGCCTTGGAGATTCAGTCTTGGATGCAGTAATGAATGTGATGTAATCTGTAATATCACCTCTGGACTGAGTCAGAGGTATTGCTGCACACACAGGATTAAAAACTTCTGTAAGTGCTTGAAAGGTGATGGCTTTAAGTCTCTCTAGGAACTAAAAAAGATATACATTGTAGTACAGGAGAGACTAAACCAAGACAGTTCAAATTCATTGTCTTTTTTATTATTATTATATGGGTTTCTAAGTTGTTATACAGCAAGATGTATCATGCAGGCAACAGTAATGATCTTCCAACAAATTTATTCTGTCCAGTGCTTGTCACCTTGATGTAGGCAGGACAGTCAGGAAACTTGTCACCTGGGCAATTTCCCAGTGATGCTGCGTGGATATCTGATATGACAGAAGACACAAAGGGTTACAAGGTTTAATCGTCACACAGGTTTTCAGATTATTGAATGACATAACCAAAACCCTCCTGAGTTAGTTTCTTGCTGTTATTGCAAGATTGAATTTGGGCTCCAGTGTTTCTCTTTGATGAAATTGCCAAGGATACCAGAACAATAGTCTTTTGAGTTGACAGGGTTTTAAATCCTTATGGATTTGAAAATAAGGACCAGATAAGGCCTGTATCAGGAGTCAGATTAATGGCCAGTCTGCAATGCAGAGATCTTGCTGTCACTGATACCTTTGGCTCAGAGATATTATTCTGCATGGAGCTGTTTGCATTATGCAGGTAGAGCAGGAGCAGCCTGTCTTGGTTGCCCAGATCTCCACATAAATCAATGGAAATCCTGTCATGAAAACATATGTTCAATGAAGTTCACAATTTTTCCAGTCTTTCTGTACAAAGTTTCATGGTGAACTGAACAATGACATATGATGCAACAGCCTGTTCACAGTATCACAGAATTTTCCTAGAGTCATTGCTATTAACAGTGCACCATGCCCATCCAGAACAGCTGGGGGAAAAAAATAAAAGGAATGCTTGGAAAGCTGAGAAGGTTTTCGTTAACAGTACCACGTGAAATCAGTGAATTGTGCAGTAGGAAGTCTGTAGGAATGGATCTTTTTGGGTGCTTAATCAAGTGAAGGAGAAGTGATGCCTCTCAGAGGTTTTGTTTCAGATCCTCAGCATCTTTTGGTATTCATCATAATTTTCAGTTGCTGTTTTTTAAGATGTGTCTGTAAACAAAGGACTTAGAAAATATCTTTTTCAAGAGTAGATGGAATAAGGGATGGAAAATTTTATGAAGGAAAAGTTAACACTTCTGAAGTATAACATTATGAGTAATAAGCATTGAGAAGCAGATCATAAAATTCCTTTTAGATTTATCTAAGAGAACAGTACATTGTATAAAATCATAGAATATGTGACCTTTCTTCCTTTAACATCTCCAGCAGTTTCTCTTTAAGAACAACATTATCTAGAAAAACTATTTCCTAAATCAATAATGTCATGCTGTTTAAGGAAATTGGTAATTGGAAATTTGGTAATAAGAGTTTCAACACTCACTCTTCTCCCTTCCCTCTGTCCAGGACAGCTGCAGTGCCTTCAACGAGTTAGCCTGGCCTTGGCTGGGATGGAGAAGGAGGGAAGCCATCTCGAGGACCACATTTGAAAGGTATATGAGAATTGCTCCTTACTTCAGTGATGCACACTACAAGGTGCTGCATTTCATTTCAGAGCAGAAACCAGGCAGCCTGATTGCAGATGCTGCTGAGTGGGGTTTCTTATCACTTTATTAATGACAGTCTTAAGTAGGTCCTTTCTTTCTATCAAGCAATATTTGTAGCAGAAGAGTTTGGAACCTGTGAATCCAACAGAATTAAAATGACTGACTATGAAATTTGCCTCTTACTTTGCTCCACTATTCATAGGTGTAAGGAGACAGTCTGACATTTCCCAATACCCAGTAAGTCAACTAAACTGAAGCACTAAACTGATGCTAAATTTTTTAACATATCACTAATGGATGCTAATGTTGCGTATGATAATTCTGGAATTTGAAATCTTGTTTAGCTCTTACAACATATATTGTGTGTGGACAATTTGAAGCAAGTATCAGGACACTGTCCTGAGTGCTTTGGGGAACCCTATGTCACAGTTTTCAATTCCCCAAAGGTTTGAGATTGTCTAAAAGGTATGAGGGAAGCTTCTGTACTTCCTTCAACACCTGCACCAGAAGTGGATACATGATGATTGCCCATATAAAATCTGTGCATTAATTCTTCTATGTATCTTTTTGGACCTGTAATCTTTCCCAGCAATGCATATGTGTAGTCTTCCCACTATCATATGGGAATGTTTCTGAAAGAAAAATGACTGAAAGTTGAGTTAATCATACTAAATTTTTAGGTGTCATTCAAATTTTACCACGTATTTTTCCCTGTTTATCACAGTCCTGAATGCTGGGCACTATCTTGGCAGATTTTGCAATGTTTTCAGTGTGAACAAATAAAACCCAAAAGACCACCACATTGAACTTTTTACCAATGTCACAGACTTTGGACTTGGTTAATGCTGTAATTTGAGCTCGGGCTTGGCTCTCTTGGCCTGCAGAGGCTGCTGGCACACTCTTGTGGTGTCCATGGCCAGAGACAATTTTCATGCAAGACACAATTTCCAGGAGTGGTGCCAGGCACTGGAGAGGAGCCTACATGCAGGGTTCTTCTCAGCCCCTCCATCCCTGTGAAGCAGGCTCTGATGTCGGAGTAGTGGAAATAAAACCAAGAAAAGGTCCTGGAATTCTTTCCCAAACAGAAGAGGTAGCTATTCTTCTTGCTGTTCTTTCTCCTTGGAAACTGGAGTCTGATATGAGCCACCATTTCACAGCACCTCTTCTCTGATAGTGCTGAAGTCAGGCATGGGAAGGACTGGGAGAGCTTCAACTTTTCTCTGCATGTTTTCTTGCATTCCCAGGACATGGGGTCAGCAGTTAAAACTAGACAAGCAATGATTCATCCCACATTCAAATGGCATAACAGACTGATGGAGCTGGAAGGCTCCTTACCCAACACAGGGATCCTCACAGAGTTTCAGAATAGGTGCTATGGGGTGGCTGTAACTTAAGTATAGGGACTAGTATGTCTGGAAGGCTCAAAAATAACTTTTTTTTTTTTTTTTTTTTTGAAAATGCATCAGAGGTGAAATCTGGGCTCTGCCCCAAGGTTGATGCTTGATGTAAACATAGCCATAAAGAGGATGTAAACTAAGGCCTGCACATGGTGCAGTGTATTAGGTTAGCCAGATGCATTTTCCTCCCTGATCTCCATCTGGACTATGATTTTTATGATAGAAGTGAGAAAGCCAAGTTTTACAATCAATAATCTACTTTAAAAATGCATTTTGTGTTAAGATCCAGATAACTCTGCAAACAACAAAAATTTCATTAAGATCCATTTTATTGCTGACATTAAAATTGTTCTCATCTAAGATGTCTGCCTTTATTTCTACACAAGAAGTATTTCAGTTTAGGAAGATGTAAATTTCCCTGTGGAAGGCTCCATTATGTAAAGGAAACTGTGTAGAGATACCAGAAAAAGAAACTCCACTGTTGTCATGGTGACAGCAATTAGCAGCAGTGAAAACAGCAAACAATGGATTTAATGGTTTGGTCTAATAGTAACTCAAATACTTAGCAATCTATTTTGTCTATCAGCATTTCAATGCACAGGAATAATTCAGTGCTGTGCTCCCACTACATGGCACTTTCACTTAGCATTTTGAGTGTATTACAAGCAGCATTGCAGTAGCATCATTACCATAAATATTTTTTAAACCATATGTGGTGGGAAGGCCAAGGTAAATGCTCTCCAGCAATCCCACTTGAACATCTCCTGTCATGCAGCAGAGAGCCTGCTAGACAGAAAGGAGCAGTCTGTTTCATTGTACTGTGATGGTAAAAAAATAACCTGAATTCCACTGCAATTGTATCATCTCCTTTAAAATGAGCAGAGAGTTACAAGCTATTCAGCCAGTCAAGGGAATACATCACGGCTGATGTCAGGAATACATTTGCTTTTGTGGAGACACCAAATGTCCACTTTTCTTTCTCATTATTTCCTCAGCCTGTGTGTCGGGAACAAGGGAAGACAAGCGACCAACCAATGTGACTGATAAGCAAGCTTCAACTTTATTGAGGGTTCAGGGTTCCATTTATACTGTTTCTGTTAATTATGCCTATGAATCAATTACTGATTGGCTACTACAAAAAAGTTACATTTGCATGCTCCCCCCACTTGGGGATTTTCCACCCAGACCCACACCTTGTTTATTTGTTTAAAACGCAGTAACAAAACCACCAAGGTCACTGTGTCCTTGCCATGTCTGTTTACCAAGCCATTCTCCAACAGCTGTGAAAACAGCAAATTCTTTCTATAAACTGGTTTGCAACTACTGCTTCTTGCTGGTGGAATCAGCATGAAATGAAGGCCATGAAGTTATGGTATTCCATAGCTTGTGTCTACCTTATTGAAGTGAGTGCTTTGATACCATCCTGTCCATCACTTGTAAGTTCTGCACACAGCCAGGGTGTATAGGTCAGATTTTTAATGGATCTAACAGCTTTTAATTTCTTTTGTTTGGTTGGTTTTGTGTTAGTTTTTTTTTCAGTGCCCAACAGACTATTTTGCATCTTGTTGACCAGGTAAACCTGTATCAACACAAGAGATGTGTAATATTGCCAACCTGGCAAAAAACTGAAAAATGGGTACGACACAGATGCGAGCTCCTTTATTCTGGTCCAAGCACAACTGACATACAATGTGCAAAACAAGGAACAAGAGCCTTATTTTTGCCTTATTACATGGCAGAAATTTGAAATGTTGGCTCTGTCAGGAGTAAAATACAACAAAGCTTGCTTAGAAACATGGAGAGTATTGGAAGCTCAGTATTAAATCCTTCTGCACCTTTCCGAACACTGTTTTTTTCTCCAGTGCTTCATGGTTTTTCTGCCAACACAATCATTTTTGTGCTGATGAGGATGACTGTGACACTGATCTGGCTGGAAAGTAACCAGCCAAAAAGAAAGGTTGCTTTTAGCCAAATCAGTTGCCTTTTGCGTCCCTGCAGAAAAACCTGCTTCAGCAAAAGCAAGGGATAATGCAGGGAAAAAACAAGGAGCCAATGACAAAGCAAGCAGAAATGCCTTTTTCAGTGGCACTGCTGCCTTAAAATGTTCCTTGAATAACCTCAGATTTCATTTCTTGTAAGATGTTTTCCTTATTGCTTAGTTGTCCTTTTCAATGTAGCTTAATGATGGAGGAGCTGCCTGTCTTTGCTGCTTTTAAAGCAGACATTGAATGGTAGCATTAGCCTTTACTTTTTTCTCTTTTAAATTTTAAGGGTTCTTTCAGTTTGAGAGTTTTGAAATTACTCAACCACCTTTTAAATGTTAGGCATCAAGCCTATATTGATTACAAGTTGGACAATACTCAAAACAAAACAGATTTCTGGGCTCAGTAAACTTCATTTTCTTTTTTTCTTTTTTTTTTTTTTTTAACCAAAAGAGTGTGAAGGTCTCCAAGCCTTGTCAAATCAAAGTGAAATGTTAATACCTTACATTTCTTGAAGTTAGTGAGTAGCTTTACACAGCCTTTTTCCCATGTCTCAGGTGACCTTTTTTTTGAGGCCTCAGGGACTTTACTTTTCAAGTCCAGGTCCGTGTCATATAACGTGACATTTGATGGAAAATTGAGATTGCATTATTGCCACTGGGATTGTACAGAGCTGTGAACTGTGCTCAGCTACATAATATAAAAATCTTTCAGACATGATTTAAGAAATATGAACAATAGCTAACAGTCCTTATTATTGGGTTTGCACATCCTTTGCCCAGATGGAGTAACAACCATCCTGGGCCTAAAGGTTGTTTGGCATTCTCTGGAAATCCAGGGTAAGGAAGTGAAGGACAAGCCAGCTTTGTTGTAAAAGGTAAGTAGTGTATGTATGTTCAAAAGTTGTCCAACTCAGAAGAGTCTCTGTCCCAGGAGTACATGTGAACAGCAGAGTAGCTGGGCTTAGGTTGCTGCTGGAGGTGAAGACCTACAGAAGTTTCCATCCCCAGCAAGCTGAAAGCCCTGTTTGCATGGCTACTGTGCAAGCAGCTAGAATCAGTGAGGACTCCAGGACACTTGGGTGACAGGGACAACTGCATGATTATGGACTGTGGCCTTTCCATCACTATAATACAGCTGCAGATTACGAAGTTACAGCCTTTATCGTCAGAGGTTATGCGTGAACCACAGTAATGACCATGTTGCCTTATTCTTGCTGAAAAATAAGCATTGTTCAGATGCATTACAAAGCTTCAAATAATATGTTTAATTATTATATATACTAGTAGATAGTATATACGCTATATGTAGTATGTAGTATGTAGTATATAGTATGTAGTATGTAGTATATATATATATAGAGAGAGAATATATTATATACTATACTTTAGCATAGTACACACATACTATGGTTTGGGTAAGGATTTAGTCTTCAGAAGATTGTCAAAGCAGGCAGGAAATTTCTGTAGGTGTTCCAAAGCCAGGTCTGCAGTACTGGTTGTGTGTCTAGCCAGTAGTTTCTAGTAGGGGTGTCAAGCCTAACTTGATAATTTTTCTTTATACTCAGCCCCTATGCTTACATAATGAAGTATTTTTGCCAGTTCCATGAATGGAATAACCTGTACTACAAGAAACAAATCTAGGCATGATGTAGCAATGAAAGTTTAAGATGTGCTACCCTCAAATGCTTAACTTTCTGTTCAAGGAGACAAGTTTGCTTTTTGAGTATGCAGTTCACTCCACACTGTTTTCGCTGCATTAAGAAAAAAAAAATACTTCCCTTCCTAGTGTATTCACAGCATAATTTTATGAGATTCAGTATCATTGGACAACAGAAAACATCCCCTATGCCATATACTGATGGCTTTGGTACTTACAGCATGATGAAGCCATTCCTGTATTATTGTAGGATTCCTGCCACTTGCAGTAATAGAAAGAAGACCAATACTCATGTTTCCACTTTGGCTAAAGAATTGCTCTGAATCATGATGCAGAATGGATTTTTAGCATAGCTTTACCTCTGTGAAATCAGCTTTCTTCATTATATGGATAGGTCATGTTCTGTGTTAATAAAATCTTGTATATGCTGAGCTTTTGGACTCTGAGAGAGGCAACAGATAAGAGGAAGCTTTTCTATTAATTTAGATCAGTAATTTCTTTCCTCTAAATGCACAGGTGAAGACATCACATTTTTCTCTCCAATTAGGAGTCATATATTCAAGTCAGTGAACTTATTTTATGTAACTGAAATATCTGGTCATTTTCCCAGGGGAAAATAAGGGTTCCTGGAGTGAAGATCATCAAAATGGCTTTACTTGGTGTTAATACCAATATATAAATATTAACTTTGCTTTAATCTGTGATCTTTGAGTCATGTGGTAGTTTAACAGATAAAGTGAAGAAAACCTAAGGGGCATAAACCTGCCTTGTCTTCTTAATTTACACTATCTGAGAAAATGGCCTGTATAATTGCAAATAGTATAATTCTTACAAGTTAAAAGGTAGAAG
The DNA here is from genome assembly GCF_036169615.1 of Heliangelus exortis. Lineage (NCBI taxonomy): Eukaryota > Metazoa > Chordata > Aves > Apodiformes > Trochilidae > Heliangelus > Heliangelus exortis. The sequence goes on along the minus strand of NC_092422.1, from coordinate 22,857,244 downwards.
AGCTTCTTGGGGGGAAAAAAGAAGTTCACATGAAAAGTCCGTACTACATAAGGTTGGGTCTTTACAGTAAACTTCAGTGAGTTGCTGAGCAAGAGGAAACCAAGTGTTAGTATGAGATCACATCAGTGCCAATGAATATGGCCACAATATTTCAATGCTAGCATCACATAATTACTTTACCAAATAAAGAAATGTCATATTTCTGTGTAACCTTGATTATTTCTGCATCACAGTGAGTTCTGTCAGATAGATTTATCATCAGTACTTGCCAGTTCTCCTTAATTCTGTTTTTCTGAAGGATCAATTGTAATTTAGTTCTAACAGTTTTGTAACTTTTTCCAACAAGAAGGCACTGTGCTCAGAAACTTATATTCTCTAAAAAAGAAGCAATACCAGAGGCAAAACAACCAGTCTGTCCCAGTGGAACACAGAGCAGAACTTACTCTGGTATGACAGCATCAGGAACTCTTTCATGCCATAAAAATTGAAAAGAAATCACTAAAAAAACCTATGATTATCAATAATTATAAAGGATGGTGTAATGAAACAAAGCCAGGATGACTACAGAATAACATGAAAAGAAATAGGATAAAGTTTTATAAATGTATGCAAAGAAAAAGGAAAACAAGAAGTAAAGAAGAATAAATAACATGACAGGGCAAGTTGCACTTTATTTTGGTCTTTACATAAAGTAAATAGAACCCATCAACAAGTTAGTAGAGTTTTAATCAGAGGAGAGGAGTTTATACTATAAAAAGGAAATCGTATCTTAAGGAGTATTTAGGTTACACAAATTGTTAGGAAATCATAAATCTTAAACTACTCTGAACTAGCAGATCATCTTTATGATCTCTAGCAATTGAAGAAAAGCAAACATGACACTTGTTTCCAAATGAAAGGGAAAGGACATCAAGAGGAAGCCAACCTAACTTAGATTTATGCAAGGATACCAGAATAAATAATTTAAATAATCTAATTTAAATAAAATAAATTATTTAAACCTGCAGAATACTAATGTAATGGGAAACAGCCAACATGTATTTGTCAAAGCAAGCCAGTCTGCTTTCTGTCTTTGACAGGGTAATCATCCCAATAGACAGAGTAGCAGGAGAAGGCATGATTTATCTTGACTCTCCTGTCATTGTTGCAAGTAAAGTAAGTAAATAGAGCAAAGAATATGGGAAAAAGAAAATCTCAAAATGGATCAGTGGTTCACTGTCACATTCAGGATACATTCCCACAAATGGGATGCTCTTGGGACCCATTCTACTCCTGGTTTTATGTAAATTTTTCATTAATAACTTCCAGGGCAGGCTAGAGAGCAAATTGAACAATATGTCTCCTATGTAGGAAGAGCTGGGATTATTTTGGAAGATGAGATTTGATATCCAAATGGTGGAGAGTTGTCTGAAAAAAACAAACAAACAAACAAAACCCAAAAAACAAACCAACAAAAAAAGAGAAATACAGAAAACGTTGATGGGGAAGTACCATGCTTGGGAAGGAAACATTTCATGAGCAAAGCAAGAAACAGTGGACCATAGACCAAATATGTCATGGGTGGTGTCATGTTGTTACCAAACCTGGCAAATACTGGGCTAGGGTATGGTGACAGAGCAATGCCATGAAGGCAGAAAAATGAGTGACTCACCTGAGCACAGTACTTTTAAGATCCCAGGTGGAATATGTGTCCTTAGAGGGACCAGGCTTTAGAACATTTGCAATCAATACAGAGTTATTTTAAATAACTGAAGATTGGAAAATAGGAATTGCTTGAGGGTTTGGTTAGAGGAGGAAAAAAAAAAAGACTGAAGTAAACACAATACTCTTCAAATACTTTTTTTTTTTTTTTACAGAAAGCTGATATTACTTTTCCATAGACAGAAAAAATAATCATCCTAACCTGCAGCAAAGGTTATTCCACTCAGATAATAAAAGGCTTTTAAGAGAAGTTTAAACCAATTTGGGTCACATTTGGGCTAAGTATTTCATTCTACCTTGGTGCTGCAAAATGGAACTACCTCTATTTTATTTATCTGCTTTAATGTAAAGCCCACTCATCCTTTTTAACAAGGAGATTCTCAGAGTACCTCTGCTTCTTTGGAGTCCTTTGCAAGCCTTGATTGCAGCTTCAATCTCACCACCATTAGAGGTTTTTTTTAAAGCAATTAATACAGTTATTTCTAGGTTAGTAATTCTTAGAGATCCATAGCTCCATAGGACAGCCAGAGCCTTTGGGTGAGCCTGCAAGCTTTATCTGTCATTCACACAGTTGCTCTCACCAGGCTCATCAGCTGACAGTGGTGCCTATCAGTGCAATTCTCACTGGTGGTGAGGAGCTTGATATTTATCTCAAATCATGAGATTTGTGCTCCTTGCATTGATACTTGTATGCAAGCTATATCCAATATATCAAAACTATCCTAAATTTATTTCCAGTGGATAATATATGATTATTTCAGGGTGTGGTTGGGTCAGACAACTTCTTTTTCTCTCTTTTTTTTTTTAAATCTTTTTCTTTCTCTTAGAAAAAAGTGCACCAGAATGAGCTCTAGGCCTTACAGTCCTCTCTATTTCTTCAAGTTACTGGAGAGCTGTACTGATGCAGACTCCAAATATACCTTATATTTAGCTTAATTTTCATGGTAGCAGCCAGCAAGCTGCTCAGCATCTGTAAATGTGATCATTTATTCTAGATCAAAGCTGGCTAGCCATGATCTTATTTCTGTCATCATGTAGACACTGTATTTGTTTTAAATCTCACCTACATGTTCTTAGTCATGAGTTACCTGGTTGCAAGGGCTTGACCAGCTGTTGGGTGTTATCAAAAGAGGTGACAGCTTGTCACTGGCTGCACAACTTGCTCCTGTAAAGCTGTTGTCCTCTTTTCTCTCGAGGTGCAGAGAAACCCATCCATGTTTTTGGAAGGAGGGATGGCTGAGCAGCTTCTATGCGATGGGGTTGGCAGGTTTGTGCTGTCACCCTAGAGCAGGCTCCTGACCATGTGAGTTTCACTCTGTACTACCAAAAGATTATTCTCTTGGTGAGTAAGACATTGAAGTCCTGAATGCATCCAGAACAGTGTTCAGGCACCTGAGCTGGATGCACATTTAAACCTTCTTCACTAAATCAAGACCCATAATGCCACAGTCCCTTTTGAGGTTGCTGTCCAACAGAGCATTGCAGAGATTTTTCTTGTTTTCCTCTTTCCAGTGCAACCAAGTCCTCAGGGTATTCACCTAGAAAATGAGAGAGCTCAGTCCACATCTTTCCTCAGCTGGAGGGGTTTCAAACCCACATTACCAATACTTGGGGATGAGCCCCAGTCCTCCAACACTCACCTGTGGTGGGTGGAGAAAACCACCACCACCACCATCCCTTGGAACGTGCAACCAAAAAGCCCTGGGATGCAGAAAGGGAGGGCAGTCCTATAGCTCAGAACAGAGGAGCAGAGCTGAGAGGGAAGGAGAGAAAGCAGCCCTGCATTATTCCCTCTATATGCAGTGACTGGCTAATGTAAAGTGCTGAAAAAAAGTTCAAATGGTGATTGAGAGCAGAGAGAGGCAGCAGAGGTCCTGCAGCAGTAACACAGGGGCAGCATCTCCAGGAGTGCTCTGGGTGGGCAGAGGGGAGCAGTAATTCATAGAACCATGGAATGGTTTGGGTTGGAAGGGACCTTAAAGATCACCTAATTCCAACCCCCAGCACAGAGCAGGCACCTGAAAATGGCCAAAAAAAAAGAATGACTTGAGAACTGCTCCACCTGGCCTCATTTCATTACCCTCTTTTGCTGATTTCAGCTATAGGTGTCCCCTCTGCTATGCTGCTGTCACAAGCATTTCAGAATTATTTTTAATATCAATGTAGAAGTAATCCTGCTGAAACCAGAGCAGCTACTCAAATGCTTAGAATTAAGTAATAATTATATTCCCGAATCAAGACTTTAATAAGTTATTTAATTTTTGTAATTATAGTGATTTTTATAAAGGTAACATCCTCATTTGATAACACTAATCACAAACGTGGGAAAATTAAAGAAGGAACAAATTTTCCAACCTAAGTCATTAATGAGCTATGATTTTAATAGGAAAAAGTTTTTAATGGAAACAGTGTTTGAAGTTTACTCAGTAATTCTTTTTAAAAGTTCTTTGGTATATTGGTACTTTTCCTCCCCTTTTTTATTTTTGATATCATTATAATGATGATAACAAAACCATCTTTAACTTAGAATCATGTCTTCTATGTACATACCAATTGTTTCTGTTATTATTACTGCTGACAGAGATAAAGTGACATCTGAAATGTACAAACAGGACATACAAAAGAGTCCCTTAGATAAAGATTCTATGATCTTACAATACTTCCAAATGTCTCTCAAGTGTTTTAACTTCACTGAAGACATGTGGCAGAGAAAAGCAATTTCTGATTAGACAGATTTCTTTTTGCCATTTAACAGGGTTCAAACTGAATCACTGACCTAAAATACTCATTTTGAAAATTACTTCTGAAAAAAATTCAAAGTTGTTGATGCTTTCAGTTTTGTTCTCTGAAGACAGCTGAATGACACAAAAATGTATCTTGCATTGTCTGCTTGTTCTAAATAATCCCTTTTAGTAGGATTAGTCACAGTATTGAATTAAGAGAATGAGCAATTAATTACATTCTTATGAAATGAAGGAGAGAAGAACCTTTGAAACGGTCTCTTCCTCCCCAGCCCCTCCCGCTGAAATCCAAAATTGCATTATGGATGGAAATCTTTCAGTCTTCAATTTAAACAAAAGTCATGGGAATGAGAGGTACATGGCACAAAATTCATTTGGGTTGACTTCTAGGTACATTAGGGCCAAAATTAAAAGGAATGTTGATTTATAAGAGCTGTTAATCCATGAAGCAAGGCCTTGCTTCTGCAAAGAGCTGTCATAGGTTTTGGGCAAGCACCTGTGCTCACCCTAAACAGTGACTTTTGTGCTTAAATTTCTTTTTTTGCAATGGTCTGCTTGTATGTTTAAAAATTAAATGTGGTCCTACTTGTCCTCATCACTATGGCATGGTTTGGTTAGTATGATGATGATATGTTAATCAACACCCTTTTTGTAATGAATATAAGGACTTTTTTCTAGTTTTTGTTACATGGATTACATGACAGCTAAAAAGGTCTGAATATTCTTCTGTGGAAAAAAACATGAGGATAAACTAATGAAAGAAACCAGCTACACAGGTAGACAGCTACAGGGGACATCAGTGTAATAATAAGGATGTATCAGTAATTCTCTGATAAACGTGGGGGAAACAACCAGAGATTATTAAGAGAGATTTCAAGGGCCGGGAGGGCAGAAAACACAATATTGAGAAACTGCAATTATCCATATGTAGGTTGTGTAAATGATACTCAGGAGCACGAAGACTCTTGGAAAAATTAATCTGAGACCTCACAAAAGGGAAACATCTCTTATTAGCCTGAAATGGGGTATCAGGCCCACATCAATAAATAACTGTGCAAGAACCATATTATCTTACTGCCAGTAATGTGACTGTCATCAAACCTCCTCGTAGGAACAGAAATGCTGTAAAAAAACAACTGCATAAAGGTGTACTACCAAAAAGAAAGAAACTCTTAATGAACATTGAAAAGGAAAGCCAGAAGGGTAAAATCCTAGCAGAAGAGAGTAGAAAGTGCCAAAAGACTCTACATTGAATGCTTAGTGTACGTGTGGGGCACCTATAAAAAGGCCACTGTTCATCAGATTTCTATGTAATTTATCAGAAGAAATGATAAATTTTGCTGGTGATATCGTTATTCAGGATTACTGACTGAAAAGAGCTGCAAAAAAAAAGCCTTGTGAAACTAATGACTCAGTGCAAAATTGCAAAAATATACTTGTGGATAAATGGTAGGTAATGTTCATAGAAAAAAAAAATCACTAAGCGTACAGGCACAGTGGTACCTTCTATTCTTTTTCAGGAAAAAGATTCTGAAGTCATTATCAGACTCGTTTTCATCGCCATGAAAAATGTTAGCCCAGTGTTCAAACATGGTCAAAAAAAAAAGTTTTCTGATATTAAAAGCAAAAATGAAAATCCAGAAGAATGGTAGAAAATAAATACCTGCAGTAAATTCAGGTTTTCTCTATCTCTGGAAGGATATAGAGGAATTAGAAAAGGCCCTTCTAGTGATCAAAGGTACAGCCTGTTTATGTTGGGTAGATTAATAGAGCTAGGGCTTTTCACCTAAGAAAAGTGAGTATTTTCATGAAAGTATTATGAAAGAAGTGTATTAATCAGACTGCTCCTGAGGGAAAGGGGATAGCATCCTGGAACCCACAAACAATATGAAATTAGTGAATAGGGAGTAAATTTCTGTGGTTTCTTACAACAGAAGAACCAGAGGGAAAAATTAAAGAATTATTTTTCTAAAAAGATAAAAAAAATCATAAAATTAAATTGCAGACAAGTGAATTTGCAATCTAAAGAATACACAAGTCCAAGAAAGTGTCCATGGAGGACATGCCCATCACTGGCTGCTATACACAGGCTCCAGCATGTGGCTGAGGAAGCTCTTAGGACCCCAGGAGGCAAGGGGAGAGAACATCACTGTTCTTCCCTTCTTTTCTTTCCCAAGCACCTGGTGCTGACTGCTGCCACAGCTCTGCATTGGAGGGATATTTTCTCCAAACAAGGATGAGTTTCCTCTGTCCTAATATTGTTTTCACCACCTGCAAGCTTTTTATATTTATTGAAATTTCGGACAGAAGCAATTTTCATTTAAAGTACCAGTCATTATGACAAATGCACTTTCAAGCATCTGGACCCTTGTTTTATTGTGTTTAGGTAGGGGGAAATCAATTTCAAATATGTTGAACAGCTGGTGAAAGATTATTCTTAGGGTGTAGCACTGAAAGTCTGAGGAGAACTTACTGAAGTCTTTCAGTACTTGAAGAAGGCTTGTAAGAAGGATGGAGAGACAAGGTCAATGGTTTTAAACCAAAAGAGGGTAGATTTAGATTGGATAAATGGAAGAAATTCTTTACCATAAGGGTGATGAGACACTGAAACAGGCTTCTCAGAGAAGTTGTGGATACCTCATCACTGGAAATGTTCAAATCCAGGTCAGGGTGGGGCTTCATGATCTCATGGTAAGTGTCCCTGCCCATGGCAGAGGGGATCAGACTACATGGTTTTTCAAGGTTCCTTTCAAGCCAAACCATCCTATGATTCTATGAAATATTGCTCCCAGTGCCATCTGCTCATCGATATAACAAGAGTTGCAGGAGAAGTAGAATTGAAGCATTTCCAGCAGAAGGGAGGTCAGCAGGCTCATACTGCTGCTGGGCTGCAATCAGGCCCTCAGTGAGTGTTTGTGCCTCACTGACAGCTGATGTGAGCCCCTCCATCTCTGAAATGGTGCTTTTACTGCACAGTACAGATTGCTCATTCACACACAGGTGCAACATACAAAGAACTCAATGTCCAAGGAAAAAAAATCAGAAGTTATTTTTATATAAGCTGCCTGCTTTAGGTGAGTGTGGCTGCATGGAGACCTTGAAGCCTGACAGGTTTGGCTTTGATGAAAAAGAATCATGTGCAAGATGCAATAATTTGTGAGATAATCTGTGATTTCAGGATAAATGTGATGTTGCCCCATGCAGATACAGTTTCCCTGAGTTATGCACTTTTAAATGGAGTGCATCCCCCATAGCTTTTAATATTATCTGACAAATTTATCTTGACAACACTAAAGTTTGGCTCAGCATGAGATTTTATTAATACACGTTAATTTCTTAAATGATACTTGAAGCCTTTTTAATTAAAAAGGCCATAATACTTCAATGTCAATGCCTCAAATAGTTCTAGAAGAGCTTTTGGAATTGATTTCTGTGCATCTCAAAGAAGTGAAACCTACAGGCAGAGCAGCTGAATAACTGAATGTTATACCCTATTCCTTCAGAGCTTGGCTTTTGATCCTCACATTGCTGCCGAGGCTCTGGACACATCATTCATTGCAGGGAGAGTGTTTCCCTGTGTCAGCTGAATTCCATGCTGTTATTCATTTAATTGTCAAGAGTCTGTTTTTTGAGGCAAACTGGATCTGATGGCGAAAGGCTGCTCTGACAGACACAGAGAGGCTGCACATATAGACCTTCTGCTAGTATTTTCTATTCTTAATTTTCTAGAAAGAATCAAAAGTTTGCAACTTTTTTTTTTTTTTTTTTTTTTTTCTTTCCCCTTGAAAGATCTGTTATTTTTCTGGAGAAATCAGCCCCTCAACAGCTTAAAAAAATGTGTTGTAACCTAAAGTGTTATGTTTCAAAATCTCTACCCAAACCAGCAAAGGCATTCTCACTGAGGAAAATATAAGGTTGGATAAATATCACTAATTCTATTGCTTTTCATTTTCAGCATCCTTAATATGTGCCCTTTCCTTTCCATCACTTTTCCAGGGTTGTTTCTGGTATATTTTTCATGTAACATTCATTTGATATAGCTGAAGCTTTGCTGGAGTCCCTGTTGCACACCAAGACCTGATCAACCTCAATGTCTGTTGTGGATAGCTCTAGACATGCACAGTCTGATAGCCAAAGCCAACCTGCAGAGCTTCCATTCAGCAAATTCCTGCCAAATCTCAAGACTAATTGCCCTTTTCAGAGCAAAATGTTTTCTTGAAAAAAAGAGTCAAATTTGAACTCAGTTCTGACTCAAGCAAAGCTACTCTGGTTGAGTTTTGCCATCGAAATGATGAGGTGTTCTCCGTGTCACACATGTTTGTGTGGTGTGCTGGGTTAACAAGCAAGGGCGGGATTATCTAATTATTTGTTTTCATTAAATATGCCTGTTAATGGCAGAAGTAGGAAAATGCAGATTTGCTGAGTGTCTTTCAGCCAATTGATTTAAATATATCCTAGGCCGTTAGTGTATGCTCATTTTTTTCTGCTGTTACTGATGTCTATCAATAGAGAAGAAATGGGCAAACAATATTAATATAAAGGAGGAGAAATGGGCAAGTAATAATAATTTGGTCCTTTTTTTAACAGGTATCATCAGTGGGATCACTAACACCACATATGGCCTGGGTCCTACAGACATGCTTGTTTCAGGCTACAGGTGATTATTAATTTAATTTATTTGAATTTAATTTAAGAGGGCCAGGTCATTTCAGGCTACAGGTGATTTTTAATTTAATTTACTTTAATTTATTTTAATAGGGCCAGGTCGCTTTGCCACTAACCAAGGTCTTTCATTGAGCAAGCAAGACTGCTGTGTTGCTTATTGCCGAGCTGAAAGATGTCACTTGGTTCAATGTTTCTAAATTCTACTATGTTTTAAAAATAAGTCAGTGCACTATGAACTCTTTTCACATGTTAGAGATAGTACAGAGATAGTACAATAACGTGTAGCACAATGGAAGATAAATGACATCTTCCTGTGGTGCAAACCACTGGCTGCCTGTGTGTCAGAGCCAGTCCCCATCCCTATACTCTGTATTCATTAGTGCCTTGAGGGATACTAATTCACCTTATCTGTTCTGTTCTAGTGATTCACCATTTTTCAACAGAAGAGAGGCACATGCGAGCAATAAAAGAGATGGCTTGCATCTTGAGAGTAGGAGGCCTGATAATGATATATGTGTAGGCAATGGAGCAAAAATGGGGAAGATTTAAAAGCAAGATGTCTTTGTTCCTTGGAATCCTTCACCTCGGGTGAGCCTTTACTCACGTGGAGTAAAGAAATCAATTCTTCACAAGGATAAAGAGCTGGCTTTGAACCAGCCCTGCCATGAGTTGGCTGGGACTTCAGAGGTGTGCAGACAGAGGGGTTTATCCTGAGGAGGGGAGAAAAAAGCACCGTGCACTGTGTTATAGAAATCTCTGCAATGGTCTCTGATCTCAAGATCACTTGGCTCAGTATTAGATTTGGGTGATCATTTGCACCAAGAAGAGCTCATTAGTTACTGTGATTATAGTCTTCAGCTGAATGAATTAAATAGAGGAAAAAAGGTTGAAAAAACCAGAGAACGTGGCTTTCTGAAACACGCTTCTGACTTCTTTCTCCATCGCAAACCAAGTTTTGAAAATACAACAGCTTTTGAAATCACTGTTAAACCTGTGCTGCCTGTGTCCTGCTGCTCAAAGGCTTTCAGAAGCTGCTATTCAAAATGAGGGCAAGAAACTACACAGCTCCCTGTGGCTGCAGGTACTGCACAACTGCAGCAGAGTGTGCTTACCTGACCTGATTTCACATCAGAAAGAATTAGGTGTCAGACGACAACTTAAAATAGACCATCACCCAAAAAAAAAAGGAGCTTTCTGACAGACAAAGAGCAAAAGCTGTTCAATTCTTCAATTCAATTTCTGCTCTTCATGGCAGAAAGCAGTCCAGGAGTGCACCCTGACCACGCAAAGTAGACAGAAGGCAGCTCCTGGTGGGGTCTGGCTGAGGTGCTACCACAATTTTAAAGAAGGGGAATTGGATGAGTTGATTGAGTATCACATCCCTGAACTACATATTACTCATTGGTATTTTGACCATGCCAATTGGTGCCTGATCACAGGAAAGACTGAAGTCTGGAAGATCTAGGGGAAATTTCCTTACTGAAATGTACAGGGAATACTTAGGGGCTGTCTTCCTTTTGAAAGTTCAGCATCTTTGAAAATCTTTCCTGAAGCTTTTTATAGCTTTGGGTTTGTTTGGGGGATAAGGGGACATATGAGGAGGAGACTGCTTTGAAAGTCTCAGGTTCTGTGAATTTGTTTTCTTTGATTTTGTTCTCAAACTACATGAGGTTTTTTTTTTTTCCAGACGTATAATTTCAGACTGAGCATATTTTAGTACACTGATACCTTTTCATAAACAGCCACCAGATAGGTTTTCTTGCTTGAAAATAGGTAAGATCAGTCAGAGGGTAACTGCTGGATTGTTTTTTACACGTGCATGAAAATTCTTTGTTATTCAGTTATAACTATATAATCTTCCATGTCAGCATTTTATTTTAAAATTTACTGTATTCTGCCACTTGATATAATGCAGGATGTAACTGGAAGATGCACTGCTTCACTACAGCTCTCTTTGTCTGCCTCTACCATACTTCTAAGTCACACAACACAGTCTTCCATGAGAATTATTAGGGGTATGGAGCCCTCATGGCAGGGACAGTAACTCCTGATCCTATCATAGTCCTGAGATCTTTTTCATTGCTTTGTAGCAGCCAAGAAAGCAGACAAGTATTTACCTCCACATATGCCACTACATGACTGCCCTGAAAAAAATTTTTAATTTTAAAAGTGATCTTGATATCATATAAATATGATAAAACAGTTTATTTCTCCTTCCCCCTTTCAGCAAAACTCATTTAAATCTGTACAGTGAATGAGCATAGCACAGGAGAGTGTTCCAGTGATTGCTATTCAACTGAGAAAATATTTATTAACATCAGTTTTAACACAATAATTGTTAACTTACATTACTAATGCTTTTATCCACAGATTTGCCTTTTGCAAAGAAAATCAGATCCATTATCCAATTTTTATAGACAAAGAAATTGAGATAATTAGCTTTGCTTAAGATTGCAATGTAGAGTAAATATTTGAAAGAAAAACAAACAAAAATTCCAAGCAACAGGGCTGCTTTGATGATGATTATTTACGGGCCTGGGAGTTCTGGCTGTCATTTTATTTCCTGCCTTTGTTTCTGTGGATTTGTGAATCAGAAAATCAGAGCTCAAACCAGTTTTCTGAGAAATAGGCCCCTGCATGATCTGTGGGTGTCTGTCTGTAGCAGATGCATATCGTGTTTGCAAATGTAGCATGGAACCATGCAGTAATCTGAGTTTTTTTAAACGCAGCTGTAATTCGATTTGGGCATAGCGTCTGTAATCACATTTCCTTTACTTCCTCCCATGGAGTTCATGTCAGTGGTATCATAGTACATGCTGTATTTTCAGGTGGAAAAGCTGGACGGGGTAAGCAGCCTCCTCCATCTGTAATGTCTGCCTCTGCAGTGCTGCTTTTTTCCTCTTAAATGTTAGTATCGTGGTGCAAGTGAAGAAAATAATTTTCAGTCACAAAATGTTGCTGCTGTTTGGCTCTGACAACACCGTTCCCTTCATTCTCCACACTTCTTTCCTTTGCCAGAAGGACCTGACAGCATCTCCCTGTGGCAGGGAGGCAGCTCTGAGCCTCTACACTAGGTCTGGTCCTCCTCTGCTCCTCACAGGCTGTGAACCCACACAACCCCCCAGAAAAAGGCCTTTGATTGTAGCTGCCAGTCCTTGCCCTCAAGCACAGCTGAAAAAGGTGCTCATCATCTCCAGTGCCTCCCTAGGGTGCAATACATCACCACTGGATTTCTCACAGTGCTGAAATTCCCAGTCTGTATGCTCTGGGTCAGGTGTTCCCAAGCAAGATCCATGTCACAGGGACAGTACTAAGCTAAATGGATGGAATCTTAATCTCTGGACAGCTTTCAGTGGCTCTAAAAGTAACTCTGCCCTTCAACAAGGAGTCAATGTCCTTGTTTGGAATGAAAAAAACTGCAAAGTCCCACTTGTTGTGTAGCAAAGTGCTGCCTAAGGCATGGGTTAGATCTGCTGCCATGAATGATGGCTCCTACTTGTGGTGGTTTCCCATGGTGGGTGCTGAGTACTTCCTGGGATCAGAGAACATTCAGCCTCTTGCACCTGAAGCTGCCACAGGATGAGGTCCTGACTCTGCAGGGCAAGAAAGTAAAAACATGGATTTGGCTGGAAGCATCATGTATTAATGATTTATGCATGTACAAATGCTATAAAGCCATAAGAGCTGTTTGAAATACCTATTTTGATCTGGATGCCAGTAGCAAAATCAGGACTGAGTTCATTCCTTCATTTCTACACCACAGGAAGCATTTGTAGACCTCAGGGTAGGAGCTATCTAATGCTCTGTGCTTTTCTGAACTGGATTTTTAAATGGAAGGATAATATTTTTCTGGCCTCATTTAGCCATCTGGAATGCAGATCTTTAAGTTTAGTTTTGTCTCCATATTGCCTGTGGAGTTAATGGAAAGAAACAACTTCAGAGGACAAGTAGTGAAATACACCTTGAGCAACCATTTGGATTAGAGTGTTGATGTTCTTCACCTGGTTATCTCTTTCTGTGGCTTGTGGAACTATGGAGGATTCAAAAAAAGCTCTGAGGATGGAAAAGAGGAGCATGAACAAAAGCAAAATCAGACACTTTCCCAACCCTGCCTTTTGGCCAAGCAGTGCTGCCTACACATCCCTATTTGTAGGAACCATGTGGAAAACTCATTTTTAAACTGGAAAAACAAAAAACAAAACAAAAAATAAAAACAAAAAAAAACCAACACAAAAAACAAAACAAAACAAAACAAAACACCACCAGACAAAAAGCAACAGCCTAGCCTAGTTCTTCTTTACAGCATCTGCTACACTGAATTTATGCTCATTTGAGGCCTCACATGTCCAAGGGACACTTTTGAAGGACCTTTCAATGTCCAACACTTACCTACCAATGATGATCACCTTTATAGATACCAATATTAACAAAGCTGGTATCTTCTTACCTTCTCTGATTTGGACGTCCCTGAAAATTCCCCAGTGCCACAGATTTCTCAATTTTCTCCACAGACTGTTGGTTTGCTGTTCCTAATTTCTTTTGTGGACCCCTTGGAAGTTGGCCACAGCCATCCCAGGATCGACAAGCACAGCCTGGGGTCCTCTGCTCAGTGCTTGCCACTTGGAGCAGTGTCACATCAAATCTCAGGCAGCCCAGGTGAAGCTGGAGGAAGCTGCAGCCAGTGCTGCTCACATCATTAGACCTGAGGCACTGTGAGCACAGTTTTGTTTTTTCTCCTTCGGTGTAAACAGGTTTGATGAGTGTGAGTCTATCATAAAAGATTTTTGCCCACTGGGTAAAAGTCTTTTTTCTAATAGTCTGCTAATTGGCAAACAGCTAATCCTACTTATTATCAAAATTCTTTCTCCAGAGGAAACTCAACCGAGTTTCATAAATCCTTTCCCTCATCCCTTTTAATTTTAAAAATTGTTCTGGTATCATTTGGTAGCTATCACCTAAGGAGGTGTTCTGTTTGAGTTAATCATCTCCTGCAAGGTTATCTGTGATCTACATCAAAGTGCTTTAGCCAGCACCTTGCCTTCTGTCTTAATGAGTAGTTACTTGTCTGAAATTGTCACTTACCATAGGCATTTGTACTGACCTCTCAAATTAAGATTGCCCACGAAATTAAAAGTGGAAGAAGCCGATTGGGTCACTATTGGGTGCACTTATTATTCACGGTGTGTGGCCAGGAACTCAAGTGTAGGGTATGATTGAGAACACAGCAGTTAACTTCTCTTTGAAATGTAAATACGATTAATGAGAATACTTGTCTTCCCCCAGGATCTGTCCTTGTTGTCTGCTTTGTCATTCTGACTTTTTTGTTTCTTCTCTTTAATGGGGCTCCTGATTTCCTTTCCTTCCTTCTCACTCACCACTGAAAACACCATCTTGCAGAAGGATTTTAAGTGATAAAAAGCACAGAATGTATGCCATAGACTCTTAAGAACGTGTGTTTTACTATCATGCCTTTCAGATCTGATTGTGACCAGCACTGTGATGAGTGTCACCTTCATAATTTGGCACAACAAATCGTTTCACATGAACATAATTTGCAAGTTTAAAAAAGAACACCAGCTTGCTTGCAGTGAAAGCCCATATTGGCAGCATTTAGCTGTCCTTAAACTGTGCTGCTCACACACTTTCAACTAGCAGTATCACATTTAATACAGGAAAGCAAATTGTCTTAGGCAAAAAACAAGAACAAAAAAAAGAGGGGGAAACATTACATCAGCCAAGAGAGGGAGCAGGACAGTAGGTTTCCATGTCTTGGTCTTCAATTGCCCCATACTTAAGCTCTTCTCTTTATAGCTGCATTTTAAAAAAAGGCTTGAAAAGAGGTTAAAAATACCCAAGAAAGGTATTTTAACAGTAAGCCATGGCAGAGATTCCATAAAGCTTTTATGAGAACATGAACAGAAACTACATCTGCCACAAAACCAGTCTGGTTAGTAAAATGCAAGCTTCCTAATGATGAAACTCAGCAGCATTTTCCCTCCACAAGACTTCTCCTTTATCTCGTATTCAGGTATCTCTACACAGCTTTGTAAATTGAAATTGAACATGTTTTATACTGCAGCCTGCTGCTCTCCTATGTGTTGGAGCACATCTTCATGCACAGGAACACTCCATTCATTTCATGTGAGGAAAGTTCAGCAGCTGTGACAGAAGGACAGCATAGCTGTGAGGGGATCTCTTGGCTAAGACCAAATGTGTAAAAAGAAGATTCCAGTTAGACATTTTTAGAAATTAGAAAATGAGGGAAATATTTTCCCTGGGAGTGCAGTGAAACTGGACTGACCAGCAAGGCGTTGGCCTCTCTGTCCTTGCAGATACTTGATACCTCAGCCAGTGAGGGCTGAGCAACCCAGAGTAGCTGGACTTTTCTTGGAGCACAGGGTGGACAAGAAGACCTCCAGAGGTCCCTTCCAACCTGGAGGCAGGAGGCAGGTCTTGTGTCTCACAGGAAATGTTGCTGAAGAGCTGTTTTCCTAGGCAGGGCTTGCTGGCCACAGGCAAAGATGCTGGAATGAGAACAGATCCATGTTGGAAGGAGCCTGGTAGCAAAAAGGGACAGTTCTGGTGCCAGACTGACAGAAAAGGTTTAAGCAAGTTCCAGAGTGGGAAGATTTAAGACTGTTTGGGGGATTGCAGCTATTTAATTTGGGGTGTCCTCATGAAAAAGGGGGTCCTGGGTTGGGAAGCAACCAGGGAATAGAAGACAGCACCTCTGGGTTGAGAAGCATTGACTGTGCCAGGCAGCAGGGCCTGGGCATTAGGGGCTGTAAAACATTAGGGGCTTTTTGATGGACACAGCAGCCTGGAGCTTCAAGGAGCAGAAGTACTGGAACTGCCTGAATATGCCATATTTTAGGGAATCAAAGCATGTAGAAAATGCCTTTTCTTATTCTGTTTTGGGAATGCAGTAGCCATGGTCACATGCCAGGACTCTTTCCCTCCTCAGTGGCTTCTCATGCACCAAACCAGGTTCTCATGTTTGCTCTTCTTTTAGTCTGTGAACCATGGCTGCAGTGGAGCACAGCAATGAAAGGGGTGGATTTCCCCCCTCCTGAGCCCTGTCAACCCCATGAGCTGATGGGGAAGGAAAGTGAGAGAGATGGATTTGGATTCCAACTATTAGGGCAGTAACTAATTCACTGACCATCATTTTCAGAAATTACAGTCAATTTGCCCTTTTACTGCTATTTTAAGAGACTGCAGTGCATTTCCCTCCAATGCAGCTGTGCACTGAGTCAGCAGTCTTGCAGGTGTTGCTCCAACCAAATGAATGGTTGGGTGGGACAGGCCAGGGTACCATCAAACAGATCAGCCACCAATACAAAATAGAAATTATTTCCATCATAGAGGAGGCAGAATTTTAACAGCTATTTTTAACCTTTGGCTTATCTCCTACATGCACAGCTAGGAAACAGTAAAATGCATTAATAAGTCATATTAAAATGAACCTATTAATGGAAAACAAAATTTATCACCCTAGTTTAAATCCCTTTAGATGGAGCAAGTGAAGAGTCCAGGTCTCCTACTTCTGGCTGAGAGCTCCAGCCTTGGGCTATAGAGCTCTACTCTACCTTTCATAAAAGCAGAAGCTTTGCTCACCTCCTACAAGGAATATTTGTGAATCTCTGCTTATATAGATGGTCCCCAAACGTAGAAGCATCTCTCTGAGAACTGTGTTTCAAGTATCCAAAGCCACCCTCTACCTTGTCTTCATGTTTCAGAAAGCTGACCTCTTCTAGTTGTCTACAGCCACTCTTGAACTGGCTCTTGCTCTTTCCATCCACCTTCATTCTTGGAAATCAATTTCGGGTATTTTATCTTTCTTTAAAAACCAGGTGGCAAAGTGACCTGAAACAGAGGAGAAATCTCAAGGGCAGCACAGACATTGGTTTGAAGGGACCTCGAGCAGAAGACTGCATGCACAAGGTAAAGGTAGGAACCTGCTCTCCAGCACTCATCAATGGCATGAAACTGCTTCAGGAATGACACTTAGGTCAGCAGAAAAATAGTGTGACTGACTAACATTTGTGACATGGTCCCTGAGAAAGACTTAAAAGTAACTGCGGGATTTTCATGGCCCTAAGAAATTGTAATTATGTTTAATAGCCAAATGTCACTTAAAGGGCTGCCAGGGACACACTTGTGATAAAAGCACCTCAGTATCAATGGCAGAGCTTTCCCATGACACAGCACCACAGGCTTTCATCCAGGCTGCAAGTCCTGCCTTGCCAAGCCACCCATACCCACTGCTACTGGACCAGGACTAACTCTGATAGAGCACTGTGGTGGGGCAGGGAGGGTACTCCCACTGCTGCATTGCTACTGGGAAGAAGAGGCCAGAAACCTTACCTTTTGCTCAGTATTTTAAATGACATCTAATATGTCTTGTTCCTAGTACAGGATCCATGGTGAAAGATGCACTCCATGTCTTGAGACAGGGCTGGAGATCAGCTCCATCAGGGTGCCAGTGACAGAGCTGGTGACAAATGCCCCCAGCTCCTCTGCTGGGAGACACACAGATGGACCAGTGGTGTCAGTGGTCAAGTTATATGCTTCAGGCCCTTATGTCTCACATGTATTTAACAGGTACCAAACCCATTCCCATTGAAATAACACCCAACATTCACATGATTGGGACAATATTCACTAGCTCAGGGACTACTGAAACAAAATTTGCAATTTTTTCCAGAAGTTCAGCACACCCAGCACACATGAGTGTGCAAGAAAATCTGATGCAGGAATGTTTAATTGCTAATAGGCTTATTTTTCAGGCAAGCAAAGAAAGCATCTATTGCTTTACTAAAAAAAACAAAAAATGCAGGGTTAGGTCCCAATTGTCCTCATTAATTTGGACAGAAAGTAATTTCATTTTACTCATGACAGAAAATTCTGAGTCTGTTCCTCATTGTATTGAAGTTAATGGCAAACTCTTTTTGTATTGCTTATTTTGTGATGTGCAACTACATCCTGAGATGCAACTGGAGTGACATACTGTTGATTAGCCTGCAGGGCACTTCCAACAATAGAAGGTTTTTGGGGTTTTTTCATGTTTATGTATTTCGATGCCTTCCCTCCCTGTGAAAAATAAAGACTATGAGTTGGTCTTCACAAAAAAGAAGTGCATTCCACTGTCACATTTAGACAACTTCTGCTTAGCAGACTACAATGCTGGGTTGATTGAAATCCACTGCAGCAAATTCATACAGCACTAATTGCTAGCTGAGGCATAAAATGTTATGAAGGATTAAAAGCTGCTCAGGCATACCAGAGCTCTTTCCAGCAATACAAATTACAGCAATTATTTTATATCAATGGACAGTAATAATCTTGAATTCCCTGGACTGGAAGAAAAATTTGTGATAATAAACCCTTATCTACCTTACCTTCTAGCCTGTGATAATCAGGGTACTTCTTTGGTAGAGAAAGGGACATTTCCTCATGTCAGCTTGCTCGTATGAATTTATTTAACAAAATCCACTTTAAAAACCAGTCTTCCAATCAAACAATGTATTTATAAAGATTAATGCTCAAGTAGGGTTGTTTACCATGGATGTCTAAAAATAACATGATTTTTAAAATAATGTTTCCCAGATGAGTTAACACTTGGATTTCAGAAATGGGGAATAAAGTCTGAATGCTGTGCTTGCCCTTTGAACAGCTGATCTTTCAGAGTAGAGAGTTTGAACTAAATTAGCTGCTGCCTTCAGTTTCTTGACTTTAAACAAAATCAGTTTCACCTCTGTCTTTCTGTGCTAGCACAAAGATGACTCCTCTGCAACCTCTTAGTCCCACTTGGGTGGGAGCATCTTGGAGTTTTCACTTGGAACCAGCAGGAGGTGATGCTGGATGAAAGCAAGGGTAAACCTCTCAGCATGCAATTCAAAAGCAATTCTACACAGGTCTGAAAAGATGAAATCAGCTGAAGAAATGATCTTCTAGAGGCTGGTCCTGTGCTATTCAGTGTTTGAAAGTCTCTCTGCACTGCCTCTCCTACTTGATCTGTGAAGCAGGTGTGCAGTACAGTGCTCAGCACATCTCTGTCCCTGGGCTGTGTGCATGTAGGTTGGGGAGACAAACACACCTGTACCAGGAGACCCTTGCTTACCTGGCTAAGGTTCTGCTCTTCTGGTAAAAGGGTTACATGGTAGCCTCAGGAGGAGGGAAAAAATGGCAGAATTCTGTTTGCCTTTTTGTTTCTGTCAGCTACCTGCTCATACATTACCATCAGCTCCATTTGTCAGCACACAGCACCAGGGATGAGGGTTACTGGTCCCTGCTCCCTCCAGTACAACCCAGGAACTCACTTCTGCACCACATTACTTCTAAACAAGTGCTACAGGTTCCCAAAAGGGAGAGGAAGCATCGTCCAAGGTGGCTAGCAGCCTCTTAAGATGTTCCCAAAAAAAGCACATCACCTACTGATCCTCACCATAAAATCTCTCAAGGTGGAAGATTCCCATAAAGGTCAAGTCCAACACTCTGCTTGTCACAGGTCTGCCTGAAACTAAACCATGACTAAGAGCACTGTCCAGGTGGTCCTTGAACTCTTGCTGCCACAACCACTTCCCTGAGGAGCAGTAATGGACACTAAAGCAAAAATACCTTCAAAACAGAATGTGTGCAGAGACTTATGAGATACTGTGTCTATATGCTTAAAGCTGTGTGTTCTTGTACTCTGGGAGACAAAGAGGCAGAGGGATCAGCAGGGGGAGATGCTGACTTCCAGGAACAGCAACAGCCATTTCCTCTGTCAGCAATCCTTCATCATTATCCCATTTTCCCATCCGTGACTGCTCTTGATTCATCAAGAATTTGGTATAAATGAAACTTTAAAAAAAAAAAAAAAAAAAAAAATGGCAGCAAGCACACCTACAGAAAGATTTATGTTGGGGTTTCATTCTCCTAGACAAAGTTGATGAGATCCTTTGAAACAAACAGCAAGCTGCTTCTGTGCCTCCTCCAGCTGGCAACCCTACAATCTAAGTCCTGACTTTCCACCTCTGCATCTATACTGACATTTCAGCTGTGTTTCCCTACATACATTTGTCCTCTCTTGCCTAAGATTTTTTTGATGTTTGGTTTCTTGTTGGGTTTTTTTCTTTGAGGGGAATGGAGAGAAGTGTTTTGTAACCTTCTGAACTCAACACTTTGGTTCATCACAAGCTCTACATGCAGTAGTCAAATGTTTTTCCAGTGTTTAAAAATCAGTAGGTAAGACCAGGCTCCTGAAAGAATAGGAAATTTGTACATGCAGCAATTATGCCCCCTCTGCCTCTTATACTCTTCTTTGTAATGGATGCAAGCACTGGTTTTCTAGGAACTCTGACAGTCAGGACACTTACACTCTGGCAAGCTACCAGTGCTGTGGAATTGGGTAACAAGAGCAGATGGAAGAAAAAAAAATCTAATTAAAAAAATAAATAGATGGGAAAAAACCCAACCAAACAAAACCTAACTTCTAGACTTCTTCAGTTTTAAGGACAGCACTTGAGCATGAAGCAGGCCAGAACTATTTTACTGATGATGAATCTGAAGGCAAACTGCTCATTAACAGCACCCAAGTTCCTGAGAACAGCAGTGACATTTCCTCTTAAAGGATCAATGCTGCCTTGTGTTCATTTCAAAGGGGATGAGTCAGTAATAACTCCTGAGATTCTGTCTTTACCAGTTACTAGAGGGAGGGCCTGAGCTTCCACAACACTGCCATCATGCACAACTAGCTCAGACACAAAAATCCCCAAATACTCAATCTTTCACTGCTAAAAAAAGAGGGGGAGGGATAATTGGAAACAGTGTTTAATTCACTTTATCTTTAAACACTACCTAGTAATAGCCTAAAGTAGCAGAGTGAAGTAACAAAGGGCATGAATTCAGTCATTTTTATGGTACCATAGTATAAAGATATTACAGTTGAAGAACTTGCAGCAAAAAGTGGCATAGGGGGTGTTTGGTTTGATTTTTTAAATTATTTTGGGGGGTTGTGTTGGGATTTTTTGTTTGTTTGTTTTTATTATTTTTTTTTTAATTCTTTGTTTTGTTTTTTTAAACTTTACTGGCTCCCTTTAGTCTTACAATGAGGGGGGTCATATCCCACCTTTCTGAAAGACATTCTACACCAAAGTAAATGAATGCACATATTTAGGTAGTCCCAGACAGGTGAAGCACCAACTCAGCATTGTATTTTTGTTCATATTTTTAACAATTTATTTCACTCGCTGTTTTAAAAATGTCACATAAGAATTTAGACTGTGAAAGAATATCTGTTAAAAGCTGAATCTCTCCCTTGGTTAAACCACAATTAAATAAGTATTTTTTTACCTGAACAGCATTATGCATATTAAGGCAAAGGCAAGTGTTAGACAGCAAGTGGACTTGCTTTACATAGGTATATTTCTTATAAAAAAATGTTCCATGTTGTCAAACTGATTTACAAGCAATACAAAAATACTGCTCATCCACAATTTCAATGCAACTGTTACAAAAGGACTCAGAAAACCTGTGTCAGCATGTGACAGAAGACAGCATGGCTACAATAAAACATACAAATCAGTAGGCAGAACATATATGCTGAATCTGGAACTTGCTGCAACATGGAAAACCACATTTTGCCTTGCCTGTGAACAGTTGAGAAGCAAGGACACAGCACCCATGTTTTCTCAGTATCAGCTTACAAGTACTGCAAAGCAAGCATGATCTTACCCATCTTCCAAGGCAACTTGTCTTTCTGAAGGGCTAATGTATTTTGTATGGATTTAAAAATTGATTTATGGCTGTCATATATAATCCATGTGGTTTCTAAACCTGAAAAAACATTGCTCTTTAGTTCAGTTTTGTTTATATTAACAGCAAAATAAAATATTTTCACTTTTAACCAGACTCACATGCATTGAAGCATGGACAAGGAAAGAACATTTTCAGCATTCTAGGCATCATGACACAATGTTCTGCATAAAACTTTGGGCATCAGAGTTAGAACATCATGTCATCTAGTCCATCCTCCATAAACTTCTTGTAAATTGCCATAAACTTGGCTACAAATGCTTCCAGATGATAAATGGCTTTGCTGCCCAGTTGCAGGCGGTGTTCATAGAAAGCTGCCATCTGTGCAACTTCTCCTTTCAGCTGTCCATCACAGTTATTTAGAAGTTCTGTCAGGAGGCCCTAAAAGGGATGGTACAAAAGTATTTCAAGAACTATGTATTTTTTGTTAAGAGAATAACCTCATTTCTAGTGCACTCAGGAATCCAACAGCAAAGACATTCAAGAATCATCACACCACCTATATGACCAAACCCTAGTCATAGAAGCATGTCTCTTCAGAACTTCCTTTCAAGACAAATTCCTCATGTCAAAATACATCTTAGCTATTGTTCACTTAGATGGGAAAAATCATATACTGGAACTACTTATGCCTTAATAAAGAAAATAAATTAACCTACTCTCCAAATACTAAATCTCTACTCCTTGCAGGCACATGGCCTTTGGGAGAATTTTTACCAAGACAACAAGTGTTTTAAAATCACTTCCCGTCTTGGCAGGATCAAGCATAAAAAGAAACATTAATAAATAAAAAGGTTTATTTCAAATTTAAGTATATCTGCTTATATTTATGTACATATGTATGTGTAGACACACACAAGACACTTTACAATAATACTTCAGTTGTTACAAAAACAAAAAAAGCATGACTTTCGATCCAAGGCAGCAATAAAATAATTGCAAATCCATCCCTATTGAAATGGTCATGATTAAGCCAGAAACATGTCTAGAACATTTCAAGTTTATGAAGAGGGAGTGGCTAGACAACATCCACCTTTGGCCTGACAACCATCCCCAAACAGCAGTGCAGGATCCACTACCAAATCTGTCAGAAAGCAGAAATCAGTTCACATGAAATTTATCTGTAACTATGTCTGATGGCAAAGTCCATCTAGGTTAAGTTGCAAACACGAACTTTAATCTTTGTTCTCCTCTAGCTGTCTTCAGCATCCTTTCATCTTGGGGAAAAAAAAAACCCATGCACATCCCATTTGCTTTTTTTCTCCCAAGGTATCTTCTGTCTTTGAAGAGACCTCCTGGTCTAGTATTCTTCAGAAAACCTCACCACTAGGAGAACTGTCATAACAACAAATATTTTCCAAAAGTAAGCAAACCATATCAAAACTAGCCTGTTAAATATGTCTATGCTTCAATACAGAAATTGGTCTGAAAAGTCTTCAGGGGGACAAAGCATTCCCTCCTTTACTTTTCCTCAGCTTTGACAAGGCTGTTCTGTGATCAGAGAACAAGTTTTACTAAACCATTCAACACAATTGGGAACAAGAAAGCCTGCAAAGACACTTATATTTTCTGAACTAGAGAACAGAATTTTCCTGCCTCCCAAATCTTCACAACTCAAAATCCATCATTTAACTAAACAGACCAGTATATTGGCTGAGGATCATGAGAAGTGAGGCTACATAACAATGTTTGCAGGAACAAGGTTTTTAATTACTCTTTCAGAGCAATAACCTGGATTATTTTGGTTACTCCTGTGGAAAGAAGAACAAGAGAAAAGTACCTCTTTGTCACTCATGTCTAGCTGGAAAGGACACATCTTTCCAACAATATTTGGATAACTGGTGATGTTTAGGTGTGGTTTCTTTTAATCTCAATTTGACATTGCTATAGTGTTCATATTTTTCAGATATTAAGAACCAGATAGCTGAATTACCTTCATTATAATCTCAGGAGGAATGCAGTGTGTCAGTAGTTCATAAAGTCGTCCACGGACTTCTAAGAGCCTGTTGCGAAGACACCACAGAATATCAGAAATATGTCCCTAAAGCATCCTAAAGTGTTTTCACTATTTGTGAAATATGCTGCAGGAAACATTCAGCCCAAGGAAGGTTGTTTGGTTTGGGTTTTTTTCTGTTTTTGGTTTTGTGAGTTACTTTAAAACCCAAAAGCACTGCACAAGCCAGTTTAAACTGAAATCCTACCTACCACCTTTTATTCAAAACAGCAAGATAAGTTACATACACACTTGTTATCTAGAAACTAAAAGGCTATTAGAATTTGTCTCAGGCTTGTCTCCTTTTAACTCTTCTTCCAATCCAAATTATTCATGCTTAAGATTAGTGAGAAAACACCACAAAACTGATTAGAGACACAAGATTCATTTATGCTGTTTTGCTGATTTCACTGTTTAGAAGGGGGGGTAAGATGATTGGGTGGCAGAAAGAAACAGGTACCAGTTCTTAACAGAAACAGGTACCATGCTGCAGCCCAAGCTCTGGAAGTCATTCCCAGGACTCTGATCCAGAACTGGGGGGCCAGCACCATCCAGTGTGCTGACTTCCCTCAGGGTAAAACACACTCAGGAGGGCAGCCAGAGCTGGGGAGTCAACAGGGAGACAGGAGCCTTGGTGGATATAAAGGAATTGGGAATCTGGGAATTTTGACATCTGGAGGTCAGAAGCACAAGCCCTTCGATTAAATACAAGAATTTAAGTGACACCTCATATAATACATAGAACAGTCTAAAAGGATCAGGCTGCTATGTAAACACCTTTCTCCTACCCCCAAAAAACAAAAAGACTAACAGCACAACATGCAACTAAATTTATCCTCACTTTGTTTACAAAGCTTCAACAGAGAGAACCAACAACTCTTCCTGTTCCCAAAGCTCACTGAGCCTGTGGTAATTTTAAAGCTCTTTTTTTTTCTAGCTGCAAATTACTAGCTCCAATAGAAATGCCAGAAAATTACATATAACCAAAGATGACATTTTTAAATCTAGTATTTTCTTAGGTTTGAGAGTACACTAAAAACATAATTTATAGCTGCATGCAAGTGTAATCTTCTACCTTTGTGGTGTCTGTTGACCAACAATGGCATTTGCAGTTTCTCTCAAATAAACTTCCCAGTCCATTTCAGGAATGTCTTGATCAGCAGTAAAAGGATACCTACATAGTAATAATAATAATAATAACAAGAACAACAATATTTTTTTTAAATAAAATCAAAGTAAACCACCACCTATATGAACAAGGCCTCAGAAGTTCATTTATGTGTTTGAGAGTGTTATTTACTTTAAGTATTAGCAATGACTTACTGTTGTACTCTGCAGGATTCACACATAAGAAGTGCTTTCCGAAGATTCCTGCCAGATTTCTCTGCAATCCTTTGAGCCAGTTCCTGAGGAAGAGTGAGTCCTTCTTTCTTACACACGCTGGATAAGACATGGCAAATCTAGCCAGGAAACAAAGAGCAGGAAGTGTAGCACTTAGCAAGCAGTTTAGAATCCACAGATTCTCCCATATGAAACATTTCTGAATCACAGATGCTTGACAGGTCACCCACCACAAAGAAAAACTAGGTCACTTTGTGAAGTCCACAGCAAGAACTTAGCTAGTAAAAAGTTTTAAATAACTTATTTTTGCTTCTGTTTCAACATACATCTTCAATGCTGGGAGCAGGCACTCGTACAGCCAGGCATCTGCTTTGAATAGGTCCTATAATTTTTGACATGGAGTTGCAGCACAGGATCAGCCTGCAGGTTGCCATGTACTTCTCCATTGTTCTTCGCAAAGCGTGCTGAGCATCTTTAGTCAGTTTGTCAACTTCTGTTAACAGCACCACTGAAAAAGGATTAAAAATTGTGGGAGTTATTATCAATACAAAATCTTTCTGAAAAAATGAGTACTCCGACATTCAAGCAATAATACCAAAATAAATAATACAAGCAGAGAAAAAATCCTAAGGCAGGAAAATAAGAAAAAACAACCTGTGTGCCTTTTTGACTATATAATCTTCTGCTACCTCACCTCATATATTGATGCCCTGGAATGTCAATTTCTTCAGAGCAGAGCCTGCAACACTTCAGTGCCAAGAAATAATACAGGTAAGCATAGAAACTTTGATAATTATTACAGTAACTTTTTATAAGAGCTTTTAAATAGGCAGTGCAGAAGAATTTATGGCATAAAGACAGATGGAAAAGCAAAAATTTATTAAGACTCCCCTCAACACATTTTATATTTAAGAGCCTAACAAAGGAGTAGTACAAAGCTGCCTTGTTATTGTAGCTGCAATGCCTTTCCATGGCCTTTTAAAGAAAAACGTATTTCAAAAAATGCTTTGGAACATAGAATCATAGAATTTTCAGGGTTGGAAGGGACCTTTAAGATCATCTAGTTCCAACCCTCCCCCCCCGGGACACCTCCCACTAGATCAGGTTGCTCAGAGCCCTGTCCAGCTTGGTCTTAAAACCAAGAGACACCTAATACACAGCAACCTGTCTGACCAGCAGGTTCCTCTATAGGCAACTCATAGATGGTTCATTTCAGTACACTGAATGGTCCAGTGACAACTGTGTGGAGGAACAAGCCAGCCCATGACTACTCTGGTTATAGACACAGCCTAAGGACATCAGCCAGCTTAAATGACACATCACTGCATGATACAACTGCAGCTGTAACAATATGTACACCAATAACTGGTAGAGCTAATCACTGGCAACACAGGTGAAATTAGGTACTTCCTGAGAACAGTGAGGAAAATCAGTCAAAGTACTAAATCCATTGCCATCTGCAACTACTTTCTGCTCTACTCTGTTAATATTTCCCCTCTCTTTCCATCCCATTATAAAGTTCTGATTTTGCATTCTCTTTAGTCATGTGGAAGAGCATCTTTCTTTAAAAATGGAAAGAAATACTTCTTCCTTCTCCTACGTTTAATTTAGGAAAGGTTTGTGTGTGCCCTCATATAATATACAGGTACAAACAAAACAGCCAGCTGAAATCCCCCCCCCCAAAAAAAACGAAGCCAAACCAACCACACAAAAACCCCAACACTTTAAAAAGTACTTTGACTGTTTTTAACAGTTTTAACTCACCTTTAAAATCACGTTGAGTACTTGTCTCAAGCTGCTGGGATTGTGCTACTGTCTTCAAGAGTTCCTGAATTACTACACGGTCGTTGTTTCCTGCATCACTGTACCAGGAGTTTGAATAAAACTTGTTTTAAAACAGCATTGTGCTGCATATAAAATAGAACTCCCTAAGCAGCTCTGTGGTCAACAGACTAAACAAGAATGCCAAAAGAATTCAGAAGCTGTTGAAGTTAGAATTAGCTCAACACATATACCAACACTAAAAGCAACCCAAAGCTTACACAGACACAGCTGGATTAGTAACACTGTATTGGGAAGTAGTGAAACCATTGTCAAATGTTTTATTAACTCTTTAAGAGAGAATTTATTTTTACGGTATGAGAAATCTGAACTTTTGTTTCTTGTGATTTGGGCAAAGAGATAATGTGAACGTTTTTACCCATTGTGGAAAGAAAAATAAAGTCTAACCACACAACATGACTCAAAGGAATAATGTAATGCAGAGGTTTCCTTTTTCCCCTGAGAGTCAGATGGCATGCTATGAATAATCTATATGCTCAATATAAAATTGAATGGCAGACAAATTAAAGAGTAATTAGTAAGACAGGTAACTGTGATACTACTTCAGTACAGATGGCTAAAGTGTTTCCTCTTAGAAGGCAGAAAAACATGGAGAAATACTGGATTTCCTTCCTGCCTCTTAGAGCAGCAATGTACAGCTTTCTCAGACCCCAGGTTGGCAGCTCAGCCTGACTCAGATTTGACAGCCACTGGGAACTGACTTGCAAGCTGGATTACTGGAGAAAAGAAAAAGAGGGGAAAAGCCTCAAACTCTTTAACAATCCCAGATTACTGCCTTCACAGAAGCAGCAGTATCTGCAGTATTTCACTGGCACACAAATGAAGGCATTTGTGTGTCCTGTTCCATTCACAGCTCAACCAGACCTCCCCCATTCTTGCCAAGGAGAAAGCAGCAGAATGCACAGAAGCAGAATATTAGCTCAACAGTTCACCATCTGCTGTGTAGGCTACACTGACTTTGACTGCAGAGACCTGTCCTTCAGCAAGGGAGCAGACCTCTGATTATAGCACAATAACACAAAGCAGAACAAAACAAGCTGGTTCTACTTAGAAGCTAGGACAGCTTTTGAAAATGAAAAATTATTAAATTAGTTTCCTAATATTTAAAAGTATTCTCTGCAGTAACAGAGAACCCAAGGTTACAATTTCATGATGAAAGTTATCCTTTAAATTATGTAACCACAGCAAACATTCCAGGAAAACAATGAACAAAAGCAGAGTCACCACACTAAAGTTTACTTTTTGTTGTTCCTTAATTCTTTCACTACCTACTTACTCAGCAGAACCCAATTTGAAGTATCTACCCAAGTGAGCCAAATGACCAGCAGACAATGCTTTGGAATTCAGACAATAACCTCCTTTGGGGAAAAAAAAAACCAAAAAACAAAACCAAACCAACCAACCAACCAAAAACCCAAAAAACAAACAAACAAACAAACAAACAACACAACCAACCAACCAAAAAATTTCCTTTCCCTGCTATTTATGTTCCATGTTACTCAGGATGCACAACATGATTTGACAGTATTATAATTCAGACTGTACCACAGCACAGGCAAGTTCATTGTCAGAAAAGCTGTATTAGAACACCAGCAATACACAAAATCCTCTCCCTGCTCCCATTGGCAGTCCAAACCCATAAACCATAAACTGATTTGCCACTTGCAAAATGACCAGCAGCTTATATTTGAAGTGAGACATTTTTACTGTACACTTACCTTGGATTAACTTCAAGGTGGTAATTACTTGCAATGGTGCTAATTTCAATTTTTTTTTTAGAAGGTGCCTATGTAGGAAGTAAGCAGATTAAATTTCAGGAATATTATTCTAAAAAAATGTGATGCACAAGTTTATCCCACAGCTTACAACTGACTGGATTGCAGACATACTCAGTCTCAGAGATTAAAGAACTAATGAGGCACTAAACCTGACACGAGGCTTAAGTCTCTCCTAGCTCCCCAGCCTCACCCCCAAAGGATAAAAAAAGAGATCATCCAGCCTGTTAAATAACAGTAATGATTATTATGGCAACAGTTGCCACATATTACTGCATACTCCAGTGACTGAGTTTCATACCAAGAAATCTTATTGTTGGAATCAGCTGTCTCTCCAAAGAAAAGTTTTGGAAAAAAAAAATCTGTGGACCAGTCTGAAGAGGCTGTTCATTTGTCTTGGAAAAGGATTTCAAGTCCACACTTGGTTTAAAGAACACACTAGTATTTCTATCACTTCTAAATTTGAGTCTGAACAGTTAAACATATCCTGTGCTTCTATCTTCCAATCCAATTATTATATCTGTTCCATTATTGAGAATTTAAAAGCAAGCATTAAATAACCTATTTATCAAAGACTTACAACCCCTTGCTGGTTAAATTTACCAGAACAAGGATTCTAGATGGATAATATCACCTTTGAAAAATAATCCATCAAATGCTTAAGATGAAGACAAATAGAATTTAGATATTTTTTTCCCCCTAATGCTGAAATTGTCACTATAGGAATAAGAAAACAAGTAAAAACCTGCAGATCTGAGAAAACCAGTGTTAATCATTAAAAAAAGGTTACTTTTACAGAAACAAGAAATTCTATACACCTAACTGAGAGATAGTCTTTTACAATATATACTATTGTCCAAACCCCACCTGTGGAGAAGAAAACTGAGAAACTCCAAAACAATCAAAAAAACAATGAAAGAAAACAACAAAAAAATCCTCACATCATCCACCCCAGAAAGACCTCAGAAACACTACCAGACAAATCATTTGTTCAAGTAGCCAAAGTATTCTCATTAATGTCATGAAACAGCTTGAAGATACTGCCAGAAAAAATAATACATTTTAAACACAAATAAATATAAAAATCCCAAAACAGAAATAAGCAGTATATAAATACCCCAAACACTTTGCAGGAGATGGAATATTTATCAATTTTTTTACCGTTATACTCTGATGTTCAATCCTCAGTTTTTCCACTCCTGCACCATATAATTCCCTTAACAAACACATTATTCTTGTCTTTTTTCCAGCTCCTGATGGTCCATACACCAACAGATGAGGGAAGTCACCACACTGAACCTGCACGCAAAGCAAGATGAGGAGTCAGCTGTAGCAGTATTTTCTTTTCAAGTGAGTGGTCATCTTTCCACTCTCACCCAAGTTTGCCTGTAATTACTTTTCCAGCTCAGTCACAACACAGCACCTAGAGTTACAACTGCTGAATTCCTTTTCTGCAGCAGTATTTCCTCTAGAACATCACATTTCTTATTAAGATCATATGCAATGCATTCAACACCTCACCTCTCAAACTCAACTCCAAACACCTCACCTCTCAAAAAAAGCCAACCCCAAACAAAAAGCCCACAACCAAAACATTCCAACATTTAAATATGTTCCAGAATTTCTAGTGTGACAGCTACAATAACTAGACAATAAAAATAATTAAAACAGAGCTTAAAGCACATATATGTATGTGTATAAACATACATATAAGAAATTACTTTGATTTTTCATTTGCAAGCCTTGAATCTGGACAGACATGCAACAGATTGCCTGTATTTAAATGAAGTTAGGAGTTTGTTTTCTTGAAAAACTCAAAAGCATGGCCTAGAATATACGTGACCAGACCCCATAGTCAGAATTAGCATTAGTTTGACACAACAGTGACAGAGAAGCACACCAAAGTGAGCTGGGCGGGTGACGAGAAGTCAGCACACCTGGCAGACGACGCGGTCCTTTCAACATTTAAGCACTTACACAGCCCCGAGTTTTATTCCCTGCTGCTCGCCTTAAAACTTCACCTCACGTGAAGGAAACACGACAAGCCCTAGTCTCAGAGATACTGATCATTCCCAGCCAAAACCCGCGGGAAGCACAGACGATCCCGAGGAAGTGGGAATGGGAGAAAGATTCCCATCTCCTCTCATCCTTTTCCTCAAAGCGGGGCCCGACGCCCGCACAACGCTTCCCCACCGGCAGCGCCCGGCAGGGCTGCTCCTCCCTAGGCGAGGGAGCGCACCAAGGGGAAGCTCCCAACTCCCGCCCTGCAGGCCCTCGGGAGCACTTTACGGGCCGAGGAATCCCTGAGGATCCCCGCTGCGAGAAGCGCGGCGGGCTGGCCTCAGGCGGCCGCAAAGCCTACAGGCCGCAGCGTGCAGAGGCCACCGGGGAGCCCGCCCGGCGGTCCCGGGTGCCGCTCACCAGGTTGCGGAGCTGCGCGGCCTGCGGGCGGTGATAGTCGAGCTTGCTGAGGGAACCGGGCCGGTACTTGTCCACCCACAGGCTCATGGCGGTTGAAAAGCGCGCCCGTGCTGGGGCGGCAGACTCACAGCAGCGGGAAGTGCGGGCGGTACGGCGGCCGCCGAGGGACAAGATCCAGCGGCGGCCGCAGAGGGAGCGGAAGCGAGCTACTGCCCCGCCTCCACAGCTCCCACAGTGAAGCCCCAAAGGGTCGCGAAGGTGTTTGGGTGCCCGCTCGGCCACCCGCCAGCCTTGGAATTGTTCTTTTTTCCCAAAGGACGGGTTTTCCCTCGCTCCCGGGGTAGTAATAGCCACCGCATCTCTTTGCTATACTGTATAATCGGGCGTGGCGCTGGGGCTGCACCCGGCAGGGGCAGGGAACAGCTAGCTCACCACCCCTGCTACCTACCGCATATATCTTGCTGTTTGTGTCAGTTTCGTTATTTTCAGTCAATTCGTTTTTTTGTTTTTTTGTTTTTTTGTTTTTATAAATCACAGACCCTTTAGGCGACTGGTGATGGTGACGGCGGCAAGGGCGGTGCTGGCAATGGCGCAGCAGAGGCGCTGCCTGAGCGCCCGCGGCTGAGGCCTCGGGGGAGGGAGGGGGCTCTGAGGTGAGTGAGCTCCCGCAGGGATGGCCCAGAGCCCCGGCAGCGGTTCTGTTAGGTGAAGGTGTTGGGCTCAGAGGTGAGTGAGCTCCCGCAGGGATGGCCCAGAGCCCCGGCAGCGGTTCTGTTAGGTGAAGGTGCTGGGCTCTGAGGTGAGTGAGCTCCCGCAGGGATGGCCCAGTGCCCCAGGAGCTGTCTGGCTGAGGTGAGCTGTGGGGGAAAAAAGGGGCTGGCAGGAAAGGCCCTGCCCTCCCCCCTGTCTGTGACCTGGTTCATTAGTGTGCAGTTGACCTCTTGACCCCTACAGATGACCAGGGAAAAAAAGGGCAGTTTTCGGGGTGGCATATGGTTCTTTGTCTTGGTGTCATCCCAGCCTGGTAGCCTCATTACAAATCAATCAGTGGGTTGGCCATAAGCTACATATGACACCACCAATTTGCAAACTCCATATATGTGGCTTCATGTATATACAGAATATGTGTATATGGAATTATGTACAGCGCATGTCTATAATAAAAGTTCTTGTTTTGATTCATAGAATCCCAGAATAGCCAGGGTTGGAAGGGACCTTAAGATCATCTAGTTCCAACCACTCTGCATGGGCAGGGACACCTTCCACTAGACCTGATTGCTCAAGGCCCCATCCAACCTGGCTTTCAACACTTACTTACATGGGCTTTTATGAAAAAAATAGATTTTTATATAAAAAGTTCACCTTGAGAGTTCATCAGCTCTGGGTTCACATTTTTTCACACAGTCAGAAAGTC
Source organism: Heliangelus exortis (assembly GCF_036169615.1). Classification (NCBI taxonomy): domain Eukaryota; kingdom Metazoa; phylum Chordata; class Aves; order Apodiformes; family Trochilidae; genus Heliangelus; species Heliangelus exortis. Next base: position 22,824,553 of record NC_092422.1, on the reverse strand, counting down.
ATAATGCAGGTAATAGCTTCATTAACCTAGACATTCAAGTTACTCATAAAGATCACATAAACCTAGTGGGAGCAGAAAGGGAGCACATCACTTAGTACCATGTTGCCTGTTAATCTGGAATAGTTACTCTCAGACACTCGTGAATCAGTTTTATTTGCAGATTGCTGTGAATTAGCAATTTCACCTTGTACTGTTTTATCAGCAATGCCTTTGTACATGACAGTCTGTGAAACTGCAGCAGCAATATCCTGCCTAGTGTTTACCGTTGAGTCCCTTTGTTCTACTCAGCACCACAGAGTGATCTGTTCCTCTGCCATTTTTTAAATTTACATTTTGTGGGTGTACAGTTACTCATGTGTGGCTGTTCTCTCCACTCAGCACCTTTTCTTCTTCAAGACAAATCTCTGAACTGAACCATTAATTCCTCTGTTACTCTCTTTGGTTAGCTGTATTTATGATGAGCCTTTTTAAGATTTTCAGATTCATTTGTGTGACTTTTTAATAATTTCTGAGTGATGTGCTTCTCTCCTTGTGTCTATCAATGTCACACAACTTCATTGCAATTCCTGTGATAACTCCTTATAACCAACTCAGTCTTCCCAGCCCCTAGAGATACTGTTTTTATTAAAGCATGCCAGCTTCCAGCAAGTGCTCTGACAGATACTCCAGGCTTTTGAAAGTACCAGTGAAAACAAATCGTTTGGGGATGAGGTCAGATTTAAATAGGTAGGAGTCAGGCCAGTAGGCTTTTAGGTATTTTCAGCTCCCAGAGAGATCAAGGAGAAGTGAAGGCATGTAGCAGCTCTGAAAGAGCACTAAACTCACTATTAGGTCATTAAACTTCCATAGTTAAACTTCCAACTTTCATTAAACTTCTTGTTATCCAAAGGGGAATTATGCCCTGCCACAGCAGTGTATTTAAGCATTGTCTTACACTAATGTTTCACTTAAGTTATTCCTTGCCATAAAAAATAATCAGTTAGATGAACAAAATTAGTTTGTTAAGTAAAAATCTTAACATTTTAAAACCTGGTCCTGCATGAAGCATTGCAGTTGTGGCACTTCATAACAGTGCCACGGTGCTCTAGAACACTTCAGTTTTCTACATCATTAATTTTTTAACTCTAAGTCTAAACAAAAATAAGTGAGTATCTAAAATGGAATGGTTTGGCCAAATGTATTACAAGTAAATCAATGTGAATAGTTTAGTAGACTGGCAATTTCAGCTGCAGTCACAATTTACTCAGATATAAGGGCTGTTAAAATACATCTTCACTCCTTTTGTTCAGTCCAGCAGAAAGGTCAAAAGGTAAAATGACTTCTCTGCATGAATAAACTTGACAATGTCTCTGAAAATAGAGATTTTAACTACAAATGGCATTTTGAGCCTTACTACCAGCACCCATGTTATTAGAAAGTGACACAATGTCAGACACTATAAAAGAAGTTCCATCTAATGCCCAAATTGAAGGAGAAAAAAGACCTGGGTCCAGTGTTTAAATATATATATAGTTTTTAACCAGTTTTAAACCAGTTATTGAAACAGTGATAGAACAAATCAGAGCATTATTATACTGATCTCATTGTAAATATACTGACCTCCTCCTGGAAATATCTTTGCAGCATGATTATTGCTAGCAATCCAAGTAGCCATTAACAAGCTCAAGTACCATTTTGCTGTACAATTTGAGCTTTCTAGATGGAGGACTGCTTGGCATCCTATGATCCTCAGGCTGCTTGGCTGAGCAAAATAGTTTTTTTTTTTTTTTTAGTTTCAAATAATTTAGTGGGTTATTGCCACTCTTTTGGCTGACATTCTAAGTTATATCATCCTGTCCCCATAAGAGGGCCTTTATTGCTGCAAGTAAGTTATAGCACATCAAGAAACACCAGCTCACTAATTACAATGAGAAAAAAAAAGAAAATTACTATAATAATAATAATAATAATTACTATTCTATTGGTGGCATGCTGATGTCATGCAGATTGAATGTGACAGTGGAAAGAACCACATTAATGGTAGCCAGATAAAAATCTAAAATAAATATATCCCACATAGATTGGCAGCAGTGAAGAAGCTGCTTCTTTTTAAGAGATGTAAACCCAGGAAATCCTAGTTCTTCAAGCATCTAGTGGTTTATCTTACAGAAGTTCATGTAGTCTGGAAAAATCAAAGTAACCAAAAAAATCATAGAAGTTATCCATGCAAGGATGAGGCAAACTAAAAAAGTACAAGAAGACACATTTTCACAGCCACTGAAAACAGCTGCAGAGATAACGTTTAGCTGGAGGGGAATACATCCTATCCACCAGTCATTACTGCAAAAGCTTTTGTAAATTTGTCCACCTGGAGCAGATTTAGGTAACTCCTTTAGTAAAGGAGTGGAAAGATGAAAAGAAATATGTATTAAAAAAAAAAAAAAAAAAGTATTGCATTTTCATGCACTCAGGACACTTGGCAGTATTATAAAATGCTCTGATTTAATCAATACTTCTTCATGTTCCAGCTCCTGCTGCTAAGGACCAGAGCCTGCTCAGCTTCCCTAATCTGCAGTGTGCCTGAGGAATTAGAAGAAAAGGAGATATGTTTTGTTGTTCTTAGGCCTCAGAGGCCTCAATAGTGCATAGCTGTCCAAACATAAGACCCTTATTTTCTACCATTAAGAACTGTCCCAGCTACATATTTAAATAAGATTTACAGAGCACACTTAATCAGGATAGAAAAATATAAGAAGACAGTTGAAATTTTTCAGATATTCTGAACATAAATTCAAACATCCATCTGGGGACATGTAGAGTTACAGGTCTATTCTTTAGATGCACTGCAGCTACCTGGAATACATACCCAAGCTCTAACACAGGTTTTGATAAAACCCTTTGGCTGTTTTCATTTGTAATTTAGGTCTTTCCCCTGAGATTTACAAGGTCACTGACTAAAAGATACAGCCTTGTTCTTCAGTTTCCATCAGCCTGCATTTTGCAATAACAGAAGAACTGGAGCAGAGGAAGCTCTTGTCCATTTAGGATTGCAGACTTGAATTTAAAGGTATTCTGAAACTGACTCAGTAAGTCAAGAAATATTCAACATTATTTTCTGCATATATTTTCTGAGTAAGACACACAAGTACTTTATGGATACTAATCATTAAGCTTTTTGAAGAATTACATGCTGTTATTTGAATATATGAACAAATATTGGTGCTTGACCTGTAAGTGAGAATTAGTTTTGTGAAGATGCTGATTTATGGTTCTTTTTATCTCTTTCTGGGTAAGAATAGATGCTGCTGATCAACGAGTGAGGATTATGCTGAAATGGGGTCTTTGGTTCCATTCTCACCAGTACTTGAACTAGAATTTTTTAAATTGAGTTTTACAATGAAAAGTAATGCATTTTTGCAAAAAGTCAGGTGAATGTACAGAAGTTACATTAAAAAAAATCTATATCTCCCTGTAATATTCTAATTAATGTTGTTAAAATAATAGACATTTTCTAGATTTCTAGCAGTTGACAACTTTTTTTTTTTCTTTTTTAACTTTTCCTCCATGTGATAAATTGTCCAGCTCCTTTGAATTCATAGAAGATTGAGAAATGAAATTCAGACACCTCTGAACACCTCTTGATATTTTTCCAAAATTAGAGTAAATGCAGGACATAAAAATCAGATTTCCTTTTCATTCCTATGAAGAAAGTTGCTACAATCTGTTATCCAAAGGTGTACCTATGCTGTGACATTGGCAGAACACACTGGCTGTCCCCAGTCATGGTTTTCATACATTTACTGACACTCAAAGCTTTTATAGCACATATATAATTTTTTTATGAATTGTGTATTTCAGACCTTGACTACCATAATTTCGTCTCCTATAAAATCATCAAATTATGTTTATAGGATCTCTTTTATTCAGGCTGCAGTTTAGCTCATGTCTCTTAATTTGTTTTTTCCCTTGTAATTACATTTTTGTTGAATCAATGGACTGAAGCTTTTGAATTTCCTAGTTTTCTCCTGAGACTCTTCATTTTTCGAAGAGCTTTCATATGAAGTTTAACTTCAGTTTCAGTAAAGCTTGCTCATTTTTAAGTTTTGAGTTAAGTAAATTCATCAGAGGTTTACTTAGATTTACTAGCTCGTCTGAGATGAGCCCTGTTCATGTGTAAAATAGGTTGAATCTGCTGAGATGGGAACAGTTCTGTGTGATCTGGGTGAAAAGTAACAGAGTGTATGACCAACAATTTATACTCATTTAAATTTTCAGTTAAAAGCACTCTTAATGGAAATGTGATTCTGTTGCAAACACATCTATAACAACAAAACAGGCTACATCATGCTTCACTTCCTCTCTGTACATTAAAATGTCTGATGCACAATGCCAAAAGAAATTGGAACTGAAGTTTTGTTTGGAAAACTTTTATCACAGCTTTATCTGCCTTTAGTAGCAGCAGATTTTTTGCTCATAACACTGTTACCTGGTCTTGGAAACTATCACTGAGCAATACCTATGAAAAGCTTTTGGTATTGATACCTCTTCATACACTTGTGTTTCTCTTGGTATGAATTGGAATGAAAACCAGTCCTGAAGCTGTTTGTGCTGAAAACCTCTACCAGCTGAGAGCAGATGATTGACTCCCTTTTCTCTGATGTGACACCTCTATAGTGACAAAACTGCTGCTTTTCTTACCATGTTTACTAAAAGTACCCCATGGGACTAAAAGGAAAACTGTGTCATAAGGTCTTCTGATAATTCCTCTGGTTCTTATCTTTCCTAGGCAAGATCACTTCAAAATTAGTGGGCTTTCTCAATGTAGGCAATGCAGAAGCCAGTATTAAATGTTAAACACATGTTGAGGCACTGACTGCTATCCTGTTAAATTGAATGAAAATGAGATATAATATGTTAAATAAATATTTTGCATTAGTTCTCTTCATCAGTTTTGTCCTTCCAGTTCTTCAGGTGTCTGTCTGAGTTTATGTTTCCTTAAAAGGAAGAGAAGAACTTACCTTCAGTGATGTGAAGAGCTTTCTTTTCAAACTTTAGTACAAGTAGGACTGATTTAATATGACTAATTTGCTGTATTCATGACAAAGCTGTTGTCTTGTTTCATTTTGCCTCAGGTGTCTATCATCTGGAAGAATCAGCTTAAAACATCAGGGTATGCAGGCCTTGAAGAACCATTAAATTCATCCTTCAGATACACAGTTGTTAAAACTTATGGATTACCTCCTAGTTGCACATATGTGACAGCACAGTTTCATGATGGAGAAACAAGGTGCAATAAGCTAGTACTTAATGACATATTTAAATTATATAGGTTGTGGCTCTTGTGCTTTTTCTCTCCCCTCCCCTCTTCCAGCTTTCTACTCTTTACTCTTTTCTGTCACCGGGCTTCTCTAATTCCATGAAAAGCTGGTTTAGTGAGCTCAATTGTCATTAAAAGTGATAAAGTGATCATTTTTACCAGCCTAGATTCCTGGAATTCCTGCATCTGGGTGTAATGGGTTGTCAAGATCTTGCTTGTGCCAATTTCAGTCAGTTTTAAATCTTGTGAGCCTCATTGTCAGAGTGATGTGCTGGCGTTATTTTTGCTGCCCTGTCCTTAACTTTACTTCATTTTCATATAGAGACTGAAAACTGCTCTTGATAGTTTTGTAAATGGCTTCTGTTTCATAGCTTCTGGTCTGGGTGATAAGGGAGCTCCTTTTTTTCTAAATAGCTCTTCATTAAGGCAGTTGTTTACAGGGATCCTGTGGCTATGAGCAGCACTCAAAGTACATGTGCACAGGCTCCACTTTTGCTGCCTCTTACAAAATTTTCCTTTCTGGAACCTCCTGGTTTTTTACTACCTTTTCTGCACTTCAGCATCTTTCATGTTAGCACTTTGCAATAACCCTGTGTGGTGGCCAATTAGAAGTCTGTATCAGAGGCCAGAACTCAGATGAGTTCTCTGTACCTAAAAGATAAGCTAAAAAGCTTTAAAGCAAAGAGTAGAATAAATAAAGAGCAAGATCAGCATATCTTGCCTCTTTGGGCACCAGCACATCTTTTTGGATGTGACCAATGGGTTCCACTTGAGTGCTCTAGAAATACTACATTTCAGATCATGCCTGAAAAGCTACATAAACTTGTACAGTTCTATTTGTCCAAGTGCCCAGTACTTGCTGATCACAATAAACACCTAAAGTAGCAAATGGACCGGAGAATGACCATTCTCTGTTAATAAGCTGCCACCAAATGTAATGGAGGAAGACACTAACGAAAATGTTTGTTCCCATCCATGGGATTTATTGAGAATACCTCCTGACCTTTGCTGTTGCCCAGGCTTCCCTCTGGGTGAGTATTGACTGACCCAGGCCAAATCATGACAAGGATCACATCAACAGGTAAATGAAATGGCCCCAGCACTGGATGCTGTATTAGTACAGATGTAAAGTAGGGCTGTATTTGTGCTGCTAAAACAAACCAGCCTTAGGGACCTGAAGATGAGTGATACGGACTTTGGTGTGTCAAGCCATACAGATTACATAACATTTGGCCCTCAGTCTCCTCTGGTCCTCATGGAGAGTGCTTAACACATAACAACAATTTTTTTCTGTGCTTTATTGAGTGTCTGATATAATCTGGGAAGTGGTGGATTCTCCGTCCCTGGAGATAATTAAAAAGAGACTGGATGTGGCACTCAGTGCCATGGTCTGGTAACTGCAGCGGGAGTGGATCAAGGGTTGGACTTGGTGATCTCTGAAGTCCCTTCCAACCCAGCCAATTCTATGATTCTATGTAACGGTTGAGTTGCATCCCACCAGAGAGAAGTTTTCATAGCACCACAGTGAAGATGGGTATGACATATCCTGGGGCACGACACAAGTGCTTATGGCATGCATTGGAGAATGAAGGCCCTGCCCAGGGTAGTGCTGGAGGACTGGGTAAGGTGGAAGAATCCAGATGTGGCACTGTCTTCTTCGTGCTGCCTGTTAGAAACAGTCCCTAGCATGCACAGTTCTCCAAAGCACACCTGGGATTTGGCTTTGAAAGCAATAGTCAGAATGGGCCAAAAATGTGCCAAAAAACATGCTTAGTGTTGGTTAGTATAGAAGATCAATGATCCAGTGCTGTCAGGCATCCTTTGGCCTTTCTCCCTCACCAGAATAAAGAAGAATGAGTTTTGTATGACTTAACATCAGTACTCAGTGACCAGTCATGCTGACTGCCTCCTGAAAAACCTTGAGCATGGGAGACTGATTGCTTGTGCTGCTCCTGGGAGCTAAGGGGCATGAACTCCAAGTAGCACTTGACAGGTTCAAAACAAGAGGAAGGTGTTTCTTTATTCAGGCCATCGTTATGCTGTACAAGTCCTTGTCACAGGATACTGTGGAGGCTACAAGTTTGCATGAATTAAGGGAGAAGGTTGTGTAAACTCACAGAAATAAAATCTGTCATCTTTATTACAGTTGTGAAAGCTGCATCTGGTTCAGAGTCCCTGCAACACAACTTTTGAAGGCTGCAGAAATGTCCAAGGAAATTCTCACTCTGTGTTTGCCCTGCCTCTCTGTCCTGTGTATCTTGCTTGCTGTGAGAGACAGGATACTGAGCTAGAGTTATCTGGCCCAGCTGCTGTGACCTCCTGCATTTATCTTCAGTCTCATCTCCATCACAGCATGCATCTAGTGACCTCAGATATATGGTGTCTGTCTGCAGCTTGAACTATTAATTTTTTCCCATTGCCTTATGTGTGGATTTAGTGTAGAGAGGATCAAGTTATATGTATTTATCCAGGGCCTACAGACCTAGGCTCTTTTGTCATCATTGTAAGCTTGCTGCTTAGCTTAGTAAGTTCTTAATTGGTTTCTATATATTTTCTGTCATTTTTCCACTCAGCCAGAGCAGACTACTTCTTCTAGGAAGCAGAAATTTAGCTTTTTAGGCCATTAGATCCTCTACTAGTAAATTATCTTGCCCCCAGAAAAAGGTACCGTGATTCTTTAACATTGCTAGGCAATAAACCCTTCTTTTCTCTTGTGTCTTTTCCTGCCAGCACTTTCTTCATCTTTTCCAGAAACTCTACCTTCCTGCTGCTCTGTTGGTAACCAGTGGAAGAAATCTTGGGTCTATTTGCATTCTGCAGCAGTCTGCAGTGTCTGAGCAGCAGCATAAAGTGTCAGCTTTTAGTATGTCAGATGTGTCATGCCTTTTCAGTTTCAGTTCTGTTACCACTTTTTACCTGCAAGCCCTTCAACTGGCCCATATTCTAGAAAATAAAGCAGCCATTTACTGTGACATGACTTCCCCTATTAAAAATGAGTACATCTGTTCCCCCAGCTATAGCTTCCACAGCACCCTCCAGTAGCAACATTAATTAGAGTTCTGATCTCAACTTGCTAGTGGTTCCTTTCCCAAACGTCTCCCAGTATAATTTTAAATGTGACATAACAAATGGAGCTAATAAAAAGCAAGGAGGGATCATAAGGGTAAAGGAGTTACAGCAACATCACCTATGAACATTTATTTAAGCATTCACACAAGTGTAAACTCATGAACTTCTGTGGCATTGCAGGAAAAATGCTTTAGAACAAAGTATCTAAAAGATCACAAGGAAGCATTTTCTTAAATATTTATGACTGTGGAGGAAGAAAAAGACATAGATGTTGAGGTACATTAAGGACCTTATCACTGGGCCTGTCTTGCATATTGCACCTTATCTAAACTTGTTAATATTGAAGATACAAGCAGAAAATTTGCAGCTATTTCTAATAGACACCTGAAGTCTTAATTTTATTCTAGGAGGTACACTAGTGAGAAAACCTATATTTATCAAAGTGGTGATTATCAAAATGATTCTGAGACCTTCCACGTTCTTCCACTTCCCCAGCTCATCAGCTTTACTGTACAGATGCTTGGATACATGCAAAGCCCACTGTACCAGGAGTCAAAGAACCTGTGGGAAAAGGCAGATATGTAAGTTTAAAAGATGATACCACTGAAGTTTTTGGTACTATCAAAAGCTTTAATAATTAGATTACTCTAAAAATGGAAGGAAATTTTTATCATAGTAAAGGAGATTATTATTTTGCAATTGATTTCTATAGATTCAAGATTATGTCTATAATGTGCAAAGAAACTTTGCTTTACTAGATGTAAATCTTACTAACTTCACAATATCTTTAGTACTATAGTGGAATACTCATTCTTGCCCATGCAGCTGTTCTGCTAAATGTTACAGAAGCACCCTCAGGTAAAGTCATTGCTTTCCCCTCCCTTTTTTTCCCCAACTTCTGTTTATCATGAACACCATATGGTGTGTGTCCTTGACATCATCCATCAATACAATATAATGCTTTCTGTTCCCCTATTGTATATGCTGATGTCAATCATCCTATGATTTCAGAATTAAGGCATTGTTCAAAGTTTATTCCAGCAATCAAGTACCATGGGTGAAATATTTATGTAATCCTACTTATTTTCTATTAAACTAAAAGGTAAAATTATGGCTATTTAAATCTTTTGCATCAAAGAGTAAGCAGATTGCCTATAAAGATCAGAAAGAATGTCTTTCTTCACATGCAGTAACTGATGAATAGGTGTATGGTTAAGAACAGGGGATTTTCTTCATCCTGCAATATCAAGTATTGATTAGTTTGAAACAGGGTTTGATCTATTGGCTTTCTAATTTAGAATCTTGTATTTCGTGAACTTCAGAATTATTTTGTAGGTAACTGACAGAATCTGTTATTCTGCTGTTCAGTCATCTCTGCATCATGATTACCAAGGAAGCCAGATGCAATTAGAAATCAGCAAAGTTGTCAGCATTGTAAAATTTACTTAACAGGTTATGTAGCAATATTTTGAAGATATTGAGCAGGACATAAGAGGTAAGGAACTAATGGGGGGGTTGCTATTTAAAAGTAATTTAGAGCAGCTCTTGGGCTTCTTGTTTTGTTTCAAAATGTGCTCCATTTAAGTGATGCTTTATTCTTGACTTAGATGAATGCCAGCTTTGGCATTTTGTATGTCATAGAAGGAAATCCTGAATTTTAAATTCTCTCCATTAACAATGTGCAGCCTTAGAAATCTTGTTGCTGTAATCAGACACTCAGTATCAGAAAAGTTTGTCCCACCCCTTCTCAGTGAAATATTAACCTGTGGGACCTTTCAGTATTGCTCTTAAAACTTTTTGGAAGCCACATTGAAGAGTGCCTCAGAAAAATTCCTTGAAGAAAATCAACAATGTAGGTTTTTATTGTAATATTACATGTTGTGGTTGTCTTCAGGTTCTGCTTAGAATCAGTTTCATTAACTGCTGTTATATAGTGGTTTGTTTGGACTAGGATTTTTAGATATATTTTATAAACTATATCCAGCTTCAGTAGAAGAGGGATTCTTTGTTTTCTTAAAGGTACAATTGAATGCAAATCCATGTAAATTCAAATTTCCCCTCTGATCTGATTGCATGTTGTTTTAAGCACTCTGTTTTATAAGTCGAGTAAAATTCCCACTGATTTTGTGGAGAACAAGAGATGGCTTTGAAAAAAAATGTCTTAGGCAAGATAGCAAAGACACCATACAAAGAAACAGGTTGGAGATGTTTTTCCAACACTTATCCTGGTTCTCTTCCCCTCATATCCCAGGATATAATATAGTCTTGTGTCTAACACTGATGCTTTCTGCTGCTTCCTCTGCGAGGTGGTAGTGTTGCATGCTGAGGGAGGTCCTTGGTGCCTTGCTGCTTCTCTGGCCTTAGCAATGTTTAATTACCAATCTGGGCAACTCTTTAATCCTTAGATTCCAAGCCCCTTTGCCCTCAAGCTTGGAAACCATGCAGATTTAAGTGTGTGGGAAAGCTTGGTACAACAAGGAAGCTGAATTTTAAGCCAAGTGAAATATTAGGTTATAATGTACTTTTGAAAAACTGCTGATATGTACAGTCTCAGGACAAATTAAAACCTCAGCAGGAGTAACACCATGCTGTGTGAAAAGATTGCAACTGATGCTTCTTTTTTTTTTACTGTAATTGTCTGAGAGCCTCAGGAGAATATACACCAGACTCTGAAGGGAAGTGTGTTTGTAAGCCCTATGAGCTGTGCCATAAACTGGTGTTTTGAACAGCACAGGGATGTGAAAAAGAAAAATGACACTGCATGAGGCTCTGGATGAGAAAAACAAATCAGCTCCTTCTGCTATAGTTGCTGCTACTTACATACTCACAGATTTGGTTTTGTTTAAAAATAAGATGCCTTTTTATTTTTAAAAATAAATTATTGCTTGTAAAAAAGTCAGGAGGTGGATGTTTTATAATCATGGCTGACATGATAATATGCAGCCCGAGCAGCTTCCTACTGGGACAGAATTTAAATGGTAACAAAAACTTAAGTACTAGCAGGTAGGACAGAACAGCAGGAGGTTTTACTGCACTGACCTGAATCATCAGGTCATTTCCTCATAAGTAAAGTGATGCAAATCACACAGACTCTGTCTGTGTTTTTCAAGTCTCTGTCTTACCTCCTGCAAGCCTTGCCTTAGCTCTTCAAGCCAAGCTGAGTAGACTCAGTATGCCTGGAGAAGGCAGCATGTTGGGGTCCCTTTGAGTTCCTTTTCTGTATTGCTCTGCTGTCCTCTCTGAAACAAGCTACCAAGCTTGTATGATTCAGGGAGGAATTTAAGATGAGGATCCTTCTCAGCAACCAAGGAAAGGATGAGGATTCTTGTCAGCAACAATGGGAAAGAGTCCATCAAATTATTTTTAAAACCACCACAGAAATATTGAATTTCAGTAATTTTGAGTTAGGATGTTCTCTTCTCAAAAGTAGCTACCAGTAAGACAAGAGGGCATGGACTTAAGCTCTGCCAGGGGAGGTTTAGGTTAGATATGAGGAAAAAATGCTTTACAGAGAGGGTGATCAGGCATTGGAATGGGCTGCCCTGGGAGGTGGTGGGTTCTCCATCCCTGGAGGTTTTTTAAAAAGAGACTGGATGTGGCACTCAGTGCCATGGTCTGGGAACCACAGTGGAAGTGGATTAAGGGTTGGACTTGATGATCTCAGAGGTCCTTTCCAACCCAAATGATTCTGTGATTAAGATTATCAGAGGGTTGGAGCACTTCTCCTGTGAAAGCAGGATGAAAGAGTTGGGGTTGTTCAGCCTGGAGAAGAGAAGGCTCTGGGGAGACCTTATAGTGGCATTTCAGTACTCAAAGGGTGCCCACAGTAAAGCTGGGGAGGGACTTTTGAGAACATGTAGTGACAGGACAAGGGGGAATAGTTAGAAACTGAAAGAGTTTAGATGAGATTTAGATGAGATATTAGGAAGAAATTCTTTAATGTGAGGGTAGTGAGACAGTTGCCCAGAGAAGCTGTGAATGCCCCTTCTCTGGAAGTGTTGAAGGCCAGGTTGGATGGTGCTATGAGCAACCTGATGGGGCCGTTCAGCCTGGAGAAGAGGAGACCTCATCATTCTCTACAACTCCCTGAAAGGAGGGTGTAGCCAGGTGGGGGTTGGTCTCTTTTCCCAAGCAACTCTCAGCAAGACAAGAGGGCACGGTCTCAAGTTGTGCCAGGGGAGGTTTAGGTTGGATATTGGAAAGAATTTCTTTACTGAGAGGGTGATCAAGCATTGGAATGGGCTGCCCAGGGAAGTGGTGGATTCTCCATCCCTGGAGATATTTCAAAAGAGCCTGGATGTGGCACTCAGTGCCATGGGCTGGTAACTGCAGCGGGAGTGGATCAAGGGTTGGACTTGATGATCTCTGAGGTCCCTTCCAACCCAGCCAATTCTATGATTCTATGAATTGTCAGTGTCCCTCCCCAGGGCAGGGGTGTTGGAACCAGATCATCTTTAAGGTCTCTTCCAACACAAACTATTCTATGATTCTAACCACCCTAAAAATGCAAATAATCTGCCTTGCTTTGTTTCTGCTTCCACAATTAAATTAATCTCATTATGCTACAACTGCTATGATAATTGTGGTTAATATTGACCACATTTTAAAGGGTCCACAGAAAGATCAGATTTTCTTGAGCAGCCAGTCCCTCTGAAGTAAGAAAGTAGGAGTCAGACAACAGCTGGCAGAATGCAGATGGAAAACTAAACTGTACTGGCTGCTGTGTACCTGAGCTAGAAGAGTCAGTTTGTTTCCCTGATTTAAACCTTTACTACAAATATGATGTGTAGCTCTCATTACAATACCATTGGCAGTCCTGCATATAATAAGTTCTCCACTAATAATCCTGGGAAAAAAGAGAGGTCAGCTTCCTTCAGGGATTTTTTTTTTTTTCTTTCATCACATGGAATTAAATTACAGGTTTTTGTCAGCTGCTACAAGAGATCTTGGACTTTCTGCTTTGTCACTTTGCAGACATTAGTTATTCTGCTGCTGGTTAGTTGTAGGCAAGATATCTGAGTACTTCATCCAGGCTACTGTCTTGATTTTTTTTCCCCTCAAGAGTCTGATACTATTAAATGAGCAGTATATTAAAAAAAATAATAAAAATAATTTTAAAAAATTAAAGGAACTGTCATGTAAACTCCCAGCAGTTTATAGTAAAACCTGGATTGCCTCAGAAATTTGTATGATTTTTAGTAAAAACACAAGACTCATGGAAAGCCATTTAGTCAGATCATGGACTTCCCCATCTTTGTTTCATCACAGAAATATAGCTAGTTTCTAGGCCTTATTAGTGACATATGATTGTAGCATATGATTTATTAATAACTAAATCAGAATCACACCTTCCTTATAGACCAATCTACTGCTACACTTTAACTCTTCTTAATCTGTTTAATTTTTGTATAAGCCTTCAACACAAAGGCATGTACAATAGCAATCACCCAGAATCTCTGATGCTGCAGTATATGTTCTTAATTTATTATTTAAATGTATATAATATATAAATGTTGTTCAAAATATATTGCTCAAAATCTATTGAAATGTACTTTTTTCTTCCTAATTTTTAACTCTTCCATGGTAACTTCCAGCAACTCAGGCAGATTTGTCTATGTGCTCAGTCACTTGAGAAACAAAACTGAACCATATATTTTGTATGCATCTCATTTATCTCCTTGTTTTCATTAACTACTTGTCAAGTGTTAAGAATTCAGAGATTTATCTTATAACAAATAGTTACAGTTCTTGAAAGCATATGATGTTTTATGTTCTCAGCTTACTTTGGAATTGAGACCAAAGGGATGAAAGACATATTAATATATCTGAGTTTCTTCCAGCTCACTCTTCGTTTAGTTTTGACATGGACAAATGACAAAGGAATCCCTTATTTCAAGATCTGAGCATGTTTGTTTAGCCAGGACTAATCAAACTTTGCAATACAAAAATTCACCCCTATAGTTGTGGCATTCTCCCCTTTTGAATTTTTTGTGGCTTTTCAGTTCAAATGACTAAATTGAATTTTAAAAATGTTTGTGTTCCTCCTCTGATAGATTACATGCAAACTGTTGGCTAAAATGGGTTGTACATTTCTGTCACAAGATGAAATAATTGTTTGGGTGCCTGCCTCATTCTACAACACTGAGGCTTTTCTCCACTGTGAGAATTAGTAATTTGTTGCAGTGATGATCATGTATTTGTCACTAATCAAGGTGGGGATGCTCAAGACCTGAGTTAACACTGGAACCTCTGTGTAACAAGGGGCCTCCCCACACCTCTCAAGCAGTCCTGGCCAGTTTGGGGCTGCTAGCCAGAAAATTTACAACTAGGATCACAATTCAAAACCAAAAAGCTGTCATCCACCTTGAGCAGGGCTGTCAAAAAGTTGTCATGCACCTTGAATGGAGCTGTTGAATAAGGAGCATCCTAAAATTGGGGGCAACTGATTTATTAGTAATTTTATTCCTTCCTAAAACCACAAGAAAAGTCAAATTAACACCATGTTTCTAAAAAGGAAACATCCACTAGTGTTCTCAGCTTAAAGTTACCAAGCTTAATCACCCATCAACTGTTTAATAATCACTCTTTTCAGTCAAGTACATTTTTAAAGTTGATCCATACTATTTTCCCAGCTTTTCGTTCAACAAGAAAAAAACCCAGTTTTGCTTGTTTGTTTATAACTCTTCAGGCTTCTTTTAGGTCAGCAACTGAAACATCAGAGATTTGCATCATCATGTGAACTTCTGTTAAAAAAAAAATATAAAAGGTACAAAAGAAATCTATCAGGGTAACAAAGCTGGACTATGGCTGTATTGAGCATTGCCTGCCAGGGCACAATATAGGATGCTTTGGGGTCTATCCAGATTAATTTACCTGGGAGTCAGGGTGCTGGGGGCTGCAGCACAGCAGGTGTTTTCTGCAGGGAGCTGGGACTTGCATGAACCTTAAAGCTGTCCCTGGGAGCTGAAAAACACTCCCAGACTCCGAAATACAAACTCTTAAGTGGCTGCACTTTATCTAATGATGGTTAAAAAGCTACAAACTGGGAAGAATAGGTAGAAAAATCAGCTAGAAAAATATGCCTTACTGCCCTGTTGACATTATTTCCTTTATATGAGAGCCAAGTTTTCAGAAATCTGCTTCAAGACCCTCTTGCTAATGAAATTTTTTCCTACCATTTCTTTCGTTTTCAGACCTATTTCTCCCTATACTGCTTTGCATCTTCCTAGGGCCTCTCCAGCTCCTCCGTCTGCCCTGTAAGAGGGCAGCAGCCCACGAGATGGCAGAGCTCGCCTTGGATAGATAGGAGCCTTTGGTGACAAACCCCCTTTTTTTTTTTTTTTTTTTTTTTTGTCATCAAAGTTCCCTCCCCCCTTCTCTTCCTTCTCTTCCGCTTACTCATTAATTGCCAGCGTAGCTTCCTTTTCGCACATAAATCATAATTTCCTTAGACTAATAAAGGAAAAACAGTCAGCCAAATGTAGACTTGGAAGTGAGTTTCTGTAATGCTCTCGATTCAAAGGCTCTCCTTTCAACAAAATAGGAAATTTTCTCTAACCTTACTTACCTCAAAAAGGTTTCAGACAAGGTAAACAAGTTGTAATTTGTTTAACTTTTTTATTATTTAACTCAATTCCAGTGTTTTTCTGAAAATGTGAAAATGGCAACACAAAAGTTTTTTAAGACCTTCAGGCTTTGGAATAGTTAATCCAAAAAAACTGAGGGTGCTTTGAAAACTATTCACCAGCAAGAAATGCCTGACATTGTTTAAGAAATTATTAAACATTCATCTGCTCATCACTGAAAAGTGACCTGAGCCTGCTCAGTATAATCCGACCAGTGAAAAAGTTGCTGAGTTTGATTCCATTTGATTTCATTCCTTCTTTTTTTCAACTTCTAGGCATTAAGGGAGAGCAGATATAGTTAACAGAATTGTACATTTCAGTCAGTGATGTTACTGTAGGAGTTACTGAGAGTGCAATACTGTGTGCCAATCCTTGTAAGAAAGCTGAACAGGAGAGTTATTTAAAGCAATTAAATGCTGCAGAATAAAGCTTTGAAAAGCTGTAATTGAAAGTGACAGAAACATTAGCTTTGAAACAAGTAACATTTAATCACACAGATTATCCAGAAACGTAATTTTTGTATGTTGTTTTCTTCAGTAGAATTTAATTTTAGTCTGTTGAGACAGCTCATCACTTTCAGATGTCTACTGCCAGCAGACTGTCAGAATATGTAAATGCAACAGAAACTGTGAGGACTGGGACCTGTTCTCTCAAACCCTGGCCCCAACTTCTGCATGCCCAAAATTTCAGTTGCTGCTACCTGCACCTGCAGGTTTCAGAGGTAAGAATTTGCACCACCTCTTCCTTTCCTGTGTACCATTTGAACAGTTGAACTTCTGCACAAGCAGTGCCCTCTGTTCAGGTGTAGCATTTGTGCAGTTTTAAGTAGAAAGTTGTTAAAGGGCAAAGGTATTAATGAAAAAAGCATGAAAAAAAAATCTTTCCATGAACACATGGAGTCCAGAATAAGTGCTCAAACCTTCCTGTAAACAACATTTGCAGGAAATCTAAATGGGCTACATACTTTTAAAATCTCAGTAGCTGAAGGCAGAAAATAATTTATATGTGGATTGATTAATCAGGACACAGAGAGAGAAAATCTCAATATAGTAATGGAACAATTACAGCTCATCTGGTGTTGTAGAACACGTACAGACCAGTGATCTTGGCCAGTATAAAACTGAGCTCTGTATTTGCAGAAAGTGTGAGCAAGAGCAAATGTGACCTTCAGGAAAGCCAATAGGAAGCACCTTTGCCTCCTGGGGATTCAGAAGGGCACCAGACAGGAGAAACTCACGTTGACACCAACCTGCTGTTTACAGCAGCCAAGAAGTACATGTGAAAGCATGTCAAATACTCCAAACATGTTGGATGGTTACCATCAAATATTTTGTGTTTATTTGTTCTTCTTCTAAAACTCGTTTGAAAGTGAGGCCAGCTATCTAAAGAAGGGCTTGAACTCCAAGGTTATAGGGAGGTTTATTTTATTTTTCTTTGCCAATGTCTTTCTCTGCTAATATGAAAGTTTAAAATAATACATTTCACCTGTGGTTAACTCTCAACTCCTCTCAATTATTTAGAGGTGTCTTTTAGTTTGGGGAAGGCCTTATCTATAGAGTAGCATGTCCAGCTTTTCAGAAAACAAGGATCTTGTAAATAGAGTTAATTCTGGGTTATGGTGAGAACATTAAAACATCAGCAGCCTCAGTGTGAAATGCAATCAGAGACAGATCCTGACTTCTACAATTTGGAGGAGACCAGGGTGTCCTTGCTGAGTCCCAGGGAACAATTCTGTCTGTTCCCCAGTCTTCAGCCCTTAGGGAACTGCAGGAGCCATTTCTGTCCTCTGATTAACTCACAGCTGAACCAGAGATTGTGTGGAACTATTCAATACCCTGTCAGAGTTGATCCCACCCCCTTTTCTTTGACAAGTTGCATCTGAGCACAAGCTCAAGAGACCAGACCTCCAGTTCTGAGCTCACTGGGCCTTAAAATATTTGGTTCTGAAGCTCCCATAATGGATGAGATTGCTTTAATGGGTAAACTGAGGTGGGATAGGGGCAAAAGGAGACTTTTACCCTTGCCATTAAAGCTAGAATAATGTGCATTGGAAATGCAAGTCAGGCCCAACAAAACACAGAATGCCAGTGGTAAGGGAAAAGCTTGGCATCTTGCTTCCTCCATTGCTGATACATTTCCTGTTGACCACCCTTCAGATAAAAAAATCAATCCATGGTGCCACAGGTCAGGCTGTGGTTTGCTCTAGACCCTCAGCACAGGTCTGGAATTGCTGGCTGCACACCAGTGGGGGTAAAGTTTTGGTAAAGAAACCAAAAGTTCTGAATAAAGGATTAATTTGTCTGTATCTGAAGTAGATTACATTCTCTCCAGGGGCAAGGACTATTCTCTGATGTTTGTTTTCAGACGTTTGAGCCATTTGCCCTGTGTCAGTAGTAAGAGATAACACAGCAAGGAAGGAAATGGACTTCAGAGGCGACCGCCGGCCTAAAAAGTGGAGCCAGAGAGATTAAAGCAGCACACATAGCTATAATGCTGATACTGTCACTAAGAGGAACACAGACCCTTGCAAAAGATTTATTATAACATTCTGTTTATTATAGTATCAGTACAGGGCATGGAGTCATCCTCGTACAGAGTAACACTTGCTATATTGTACTCAGAATGAGTAATGCACATCATGTGAGTAGTGAATGTATCGGATCTTTCCAAAACTGTATCTGGGCAGGCAAGGGGGTTGATTGACTCCTTTGTGCTACTTTGATGGCTCAGAGCTGCTAGGAAGTTTTCTTGGCTGGCTGCAGAGGGAAGCTTGTTGTGGAAGGACAAAGGCACTGATGGGCAAAGAGCCCAGCAGGACTTGGGGCTGCTTTGAGGTGCCACAGAAGTCCCAGCATTATCTTGATTGTCCTCAAATCAAGAATCTGCAGGAGTTTCGAAAAGCTGACATTGCCTCTCCTACCTCACACCTTTTCTTGAGGATGGATGGCTGTAGCTATGATCAAAAGGTCATAATTCTTGATCCCTGCACAGCTATTGGTGTCACCAATAAAGGGATTTAGCTACATTACTTGATGCTCCTCTTATTATAATAGAAGAGCAAAATTATTCCTAAGGAGCATACTATGCTTCCCTTGTTGATGGAACCCTTGTGATGGTTGTGGTTGTCTCTGGACACATGAGCTTTATCTTGTTACTCCTCTGGATCATCAGACATCTGAATCCACAGTGCAGAAGATGAGGAACTGGAGTTCAATGGCAAGACCTGAGAGCAGCATCTCTAGCTGGCTGATGGGCTTTGGGTCTGTGCCTTCTGTGTGTCTGCCTGTGGCACAGTAACATGAAGATCAGCAAACCTGGAGTTTTTCTGAACAGAAGTTGATTGCCACTTCATTCATTTGAGAAAAAATTGCTGTCAATATCTGAAGGGATGAGGAGAAGATATGTTGGTTTCGTACTGGTACCTCTGACAAGGCCACTTGTACTTAAAACACATAACTTTAGTGTTGCAAAGACCTGGAGCTGGTAACTTGGGTCAGTGACATGCATCTCCCCCAGACTGGTGGAGTTTTAGCTACCTGTCCACATGGACTGAACAACCATGAAGTCTGATGCTGGATAAACATCTACAAAAGTTTCTGAATAACAAACTAGACAAGTAGGAGCTATTATTAAAAAATAGGGTGTATTTCTAGAAAAACTTTATCTTATTTATCTAAGGTGATAAAAGAAAAGATGAATAGAAAGATTAATACACTAATAGTAGATCTTCATAGCAGAGTATCTGCCCATAAATTCAATGGTATTTCACAAGCATTAAACTAAAAAAACACAATGAAAAAAAATGTTATTCTGAATTCAGAGAGAAAATAAGATTAAAGGTCAGTTTGCTTATTTTGAAAATAAAATTAATACTGTAGGTGCATGGAACACTCTTAAATGATTAAGTTAGAAAAGTCAGCAAGGCTATTTATACAGAAATATCACTGATGATGAACTCACTCCTCAGTAAGTTTTCCAGAGGCTAAAAAAGTTGTAATTTCATAGAATCACAGATTCATGGAATGGTTTGGATTGGAAGGAATCTTCAAAGTTCACTCAGTTCCAAACCCCCTGTCATGGGCAGGGACACCTCCCACCAGACCAGGTTGCTCAAGGCCCCATCCAACCTGGCCTTGAACACTGCCAGGGAGGGGGCAGCCACAACTTCCCTGGACAACCTGTGCCAGTGTCTCACCACACTCACACTAAGGATTTCTTCTTCACATCTAATCCAATCTAATCTAATCTAATCTAATCTAATCTAATCTAATCTATCATCTTTCCATTTTGAACCATTCCCTATTGTCCTGTCCCCACACACCCTGATAAAACATCCCTCCCCAGACACTGGAAGGCTGCTATAAACCTTCTCTTCTCCAGCCTGGTTAACCCCAAGTCTCTCAGCCTTCCTCCATAAAAGAGTGCTCCAGCTCTCTGATCATCTTCATGGTCCCTGAACTTGTTCCAAGAGCTTCATGTCCTTCTTGTGTTGGGGCCCCCAGAACTGGACACAGAACTCCAGGTCACATTTCACAAGGGCAGAAGAGAAGAATCACCTGTTAATTCTTCATTATGACAAAGACTGGGGTGTAGAATCTGTTGTGTTATCCATACAATAAAGGAACACGTACTTTGTTACAAAAAAGACTCCTTTTTGTAAAGTAGTATATATCTACAGCCTCATAGTAGGCTTCTGGTTTTTTTATTTTTCAGGTTTTTTTTCTGATTTGTTTTGTTTTAGGATATTGACAAATTTTCCTTTCCAATAAAACAAATAAACTTCCATAGCAAAAATTACCCAGGTCCTAAAAAATAAGCCTTTCTTTTTGCTATGAAATCACTTCGTAAACTCTTTCAAGAGCTGTCAGTCTCTCAATTTCCTCAGATTAAATTGTCCCTTTGTAATTAATCCGTTTGTAATTAAATTGTAGTCTCTGAGATGTCTTTGTCATAACCAAATTTACAGGAAATGAATCTTCATCCTTGTCTGGCACAATATAAAAATGCTCTGCTGGGAATACAGTTGTATTTATTGATTCCTCAAAATCTGTAATTCCTTTCAAAAGAAATTTAGTTGGCTCTTTTGAGCTTTTGTGAACTGATGAAGGCAGTAAACAATAACAATTTGAAAAGACACTTCTAGGAATTTTTATGTCTATATACAATTTGGTACAGGAAATGTAGAAAGTAGAAATGCAGTAGAAATGTGTTCTCCTTGATACCTGCATTTTCTTTTCAACACCCATTTACAAATGACAGCATTCCTATGTTTTTTAACTTCATAAAATGTGTCTGATGACAAGATCTCAAAAACTAGAGGCTGTGTTTATAGGAATGGGGGCATCACTATGGCTAATGTGAAGCATAAAGATCATCCTCACAAGATATCTGAAGCATAAAGATCTTCCTCACAAAATATCTGAAGCATAAAGATCTTCCTCACAAAATATCTGCAATGCTACATCAAAAAACAAAAAAAAAGAAGATAAAAGATAATGACCAGCAATGGTGTCTTGAATGAGTAAGAGAAGTAATTCCAGTAATCTGCTGGGAACTCGTGCCCCTGCCATCTTCATATTCCTCTTCAGGGACTTAGTGGAAGCTTCCTGGCTAACTTGGATGTCAGAGCAGCAGGTTGGGTAATGCACCCTGTGGCTTGTCTGTTCCCAGTGTTTTCTTACAGGAGCCTTGAGCTGCACGTGGCTTTTTGCTTCCCAGCATATTCCCCTCACCCAAGCATGTTCTCCAGGCAGGTGGGACAATTTTTTAGCAAGCCCAACACCATACTCCTGTGTCCTTGCAGTTGTACCTTCCTGGGGACTCAGTGCCAAGGTTTTGTCCACTCTGGAGATCCTAAAGTGCACTCAGTGCCTGGCACAGCAGTGAAAGGAACACATCCCACAGGTGACCCAGAAGCCATCCCTGCTCTCCTCTGCAGCCAAGGCAGCCTCTGTTGCTGGCCTTTGGGCTCCACCACTCAGCCTTTGCAAGGCTGCCCAAGGAACCAGCCTCAGGGTCTGGGAACTGCTTGTATCGCCTCAGTTGGGCTGAATTTATCCAAAGGTTTCAGGGCTTGTTTTCTAGGAGCTTGACGTGTAGCTTTTGTTAAGTGTGGGGGCCAAGTTAAGGCTTCCCATGCTCTGGACCAGCATCCATGCCACCTGAGCATGGATAGTGAGAAGGAGCAAGCAGTCTGCCTCTCCCAATGGGATGGTTTCACACAGAAACATTACTGAGAACCCAGGGCAGCAGATTTCCAGGAAAACATCCAACCCACTGTGCAAGAGATGCATCCTGACACTTGCCCTTGTGTTTCCATGTCTAGTTAGGTATGTCCTGTAAAACCAACCAAGTCCCACAAGAAAGACTAAAGCAGTTCCCATTGAGGGATAATCTAAAGGCTTGCAATTAAGTCAGACTGATGGCAAATCTAAAAATTCTTTCAGACAAGTTATTTATTTGAGTATTTATTGAGTCCTGGAATTTACCAGAACATTGTCCTTTCTGGAGTACATAATGGTTTCCTATGGGTAAGAACTAATCCTTCCTGTCAGAGATGCTCCACTTTTGCATTTAGTGCCTAAATAGTCAAATTAAATGGAAATCAAGAGCCCCAATGCTTTTTTTGCCAAACATGTAATGTCTTCCTACCCAAATAAAAACGTTTCTGCAGCAGTGACCTCCTGAGTCATTTGGCTGAATTCTCTTCAGTTTATGCAGCTGCACAAAATGCCTCTTAATCATGTAAAGAAGTTTGTGTCTGCTTTGCATTAAAAAACTACATCCACAGCAGATATTTCACTGCTGTAAATTCAGTGCATTGTTCTTCTCTAATGCAGTGATTACAGCATTTTTTTCCAGTTTAGCTAGTGGGACCAGGAGATACAAAACTAATACTGATACAAACATTTGTTTTCATATTTGTTTTCATCTAGCTATGTTTTTCAGTAAACATGTTGCTTATATTTAAAGATAGATGCTTTTCGAGCATCACTGAGAATCTAACATGGACTCCAGCACAGTTTACAACATGATGCCCATTTACTGCTTTTTTGCTATTGTTGCATAATGTTTTAAATTATTATGAAATTATTCAGAATACGGCTTTTCAAATTTAATTTTCTCTAAAACACTGCAGTAGTTTTGTTCCATTCTTGTTTTCCACTTGATAATTCAAACATTTGGAATGAATGATTTAAATATGAGTCATGTGCATTATGAACTGCTCAGTGTATTAGTAACACAGATGTTTACTGGCATAAATTATTGACATCATTTTGAAATGAACTTTGTTATAACCTTGAAATGAGTAAGCTGATGGAGAATATGAACTGATGCAAAGTATTTTCTGTAGCTTGGGGATATCCTTCTGTTAGAAAATCTGCAGGATCTTGCTTTTTAAAAGCAAAACATGAAGCTCAAAATTATCTGAAAAATAAACCAGAAAATGTTTCCCATCTGTGATTAGAAATAAAACGGGTTCATCTGTATTTCAAAAACCAGCATTCCAAATAGCTTCTTGTTTTAGTGTGTTTATCAGAAAAGAAACGTTGGTCTGAATAGGCTATTGTTAGTAACAAGCTTTTCTTCATAAGTCAATAAATAGTTGAGTTGTTATATCATGTAGTTTCATTTCATGAATTGTGCATCTGTTCAAGCTTTGACAGACTGAGAGTGCCTGCTTAGATACTGCAAACATTTCTTAGCTCACTATTTCACTTTTCAAAGAAGAAATTAAATGTGGCATCAGTTGCTAAAGGAGATAAATCAATGTGAGAGTTAAGATAAATAGGGATATTTAGCAGTCTAGTTTGCCTCAGAACTGTGAATGGCAACAAAAAACGCAAAAAACCCCTCTTCCCAAACTCTCTGTGTTTTCTTTAACATAATAACTATCAAAGCTCACTCTCAGTAGTGTATTAGTTCAAATGGCACAACCAAGCACATTTCAGGAGATTATCATCACCTTTGATCCCTTGATCTGGGTATGCAACCCCCTTTGATGTTGGGTGGAAATCCAGCGTGAGTCAAAGACAGCCTGTTTTCTAAACAAGGGACTGATCTGGAAAAGGTCAGGCAGAGAAAATGGACACATACATAACCCAGTATCATGCTAAAAAAAACCCCACATCTTTCTCTAACTGGCTGAATGAACTTTTCTGAGGTTATTTGCTCTATTTCATTATGCTTTAATGAAAGTGAAATATAATGCACAAAGAATTGTGGGTGTAGCATTTCCTGACTTTGACATTTCTGGTGGGTTATTACTGCTAAATATTTGTGAGCATTTGTGGCCTTAAAAGCTGTAGGAACTGCCACTGGGCAGTAGATACCCACAGAGCTACAATTAGTCTAGCACTTAAAGTACCAGTGGAAGCTATTTTCACTGCAACTTTAATTTCAGCCTCTGCCCCTGGACTTGTGAAAGCCACTTCTCAGGAGGCTGGGGCAGTGCAGGATTGCCTGGGCAGCAGCAGCACCACTGGAGGGATCAGTCAGGGCTGGGGGCTTTGAGATAGGAGGAGGCTGCTGCTGGGCATCAGCCACTGGGGTGGTTTTAATTTTCTGCATGCAGGCCCATAGTGGGGAAATATCCAAAAACAAACAGTGGAAAAAATGGGAAAGAGGGAACAGCACCATTATAGTAGATACCTAAAGAAATAATGACCTTCATTTTACTGTGTCTCTCATCTTGCCCTCAACAGATGAACATTTTCCATAGGTTATATTTTGGGGCAGAACCATTTTCATGTGTTTTCATGTAGAGAAAACATTTGGCCAAGTGACAAGAACAATTATTTACAGCATTAAAATTTTGTTTAAATTGTCTGTTATGGATACACTATTTTTAACCACTTTTCTGGATACGTTCTTCTAGGAGCTGTTACCTTAATCCTGAAAGGGAAAAGAACTTCAGCTGTAAAGTGTCAGATGAGAGGTGCAAACTGCCCTGGTTCTCACCTCCTTTAGCTGCTTATAACACATACTGTGGGGCTGCAGATTGGTCCCTCCCCACCATAGTGCCATGACACTGACATACAGAGATGCTCCACAAGGTTTTGCTCTCCCTGTAGACCCAGTTTGTGTATTGCTGGTTGCAGTGTTGATCTCTATTTTGAGTATTTCACATTTACAGAGAGTATCACCATGCTAACAACTATTCTGTTCTTTACTAAAACCATCCTAGCAATGATTTCATGCTCAAAAGGACATTTTCAGTATAACAGCAGGAAAACTCAGTAAGATTGCTATGATCTAGGGTGTTTTATTTAGGGTCTTAAAAGGTGTATGCTTCAGACATTGTTATTTTTTAACAAAGGCAAGAACTCAAAGTTTCAATTTATTCATTTGATCACAAATTTTTATTCATATTGATTTCTTATCAGGCAATGCAGAATCAGGGTTTGGAATCACATCCTACTGTATCAATGGGCTGAGGTCGATTCTGTGACCTCCCATAAAAATAAGTGTGGAGTCCAGCACTTGGGTCACAACCCCAGGCAATGCTACAGGCTTGGGGGAAGAGTGGCTGGAAAGCTGCCCAGAGGAAAACAACCTGGGGGTGTGGATAGACTGCAGCTGAACATGAGCCAGCAGTGTGCCCAGGTGGCCAGGGAGGTGAAGGACATCTTGGCCTGTGCCAGCAATAGTGCAGTCAGTGGGGCAAGGTCACTGGTGAGACCACATCTTGAGTATTGTGTTCAGTTTTTGGCTCCTCTATACAAGAAGGACATTGAAGTGCTGGAGCATGTCCAGAGAAGGTCAATGAAGCTGGTGAAGGGTCTGGAGCACAAGCCTTATGAGGAGTGGCTGAGGGAACTGGCATTATTTAGTTCAGACTGGCATCAGAGGCTGAGGAGAGACCTTATCTCTCCCTACAACTACCTGAGAGGAGGTTGTAGTGAGGAGGAAGTCAGTCTCTTCTCATTAGTAACTGGTGAAAGGACAGTGGGAAATGGCTTCAAGTTGTATCAGGGGAGGTTTAGATTGGATGATAGGAAAAACTTCTTTACAGAAGGGGTTCTCAAGTGCTGTAACAGGCTGCCCAGGGAAGTGGTGGAATCACCATCCCTGAATGTGTTTAAAAATCATATGGGTATGGTGCTTAGTGCTGGTAGAGCTAGGTTAGTAGAGTTCTGTTAAAGCCTGAGCTGGATGATCTTACAGCTTTTTTCCAAACCGAAAAATTCTATTATTCTATTATTCTATTATTATTATTCTTACAAAAAAAGAAGTCATGAAACCCCAGATGCCCAGGGAACCAGGTCTGATGGGATCCAAGCTGAATTCCCAGTGCCCAGCTCAGAGGCAGACATTTGTAGCCCTCAGTTACTCACCCAACTGTGCTGTTCAGGCTGTGGGATTTCCAGCACCCCCAGTGCCAAGCAGAGGGATGCACTGAAATGCTGAAATAAGGCAGGTGTCTGAAATTCCTTCTGTCTTTCTCAGGGATCTGTGTGCCCATTGGAGAGAGGGATTCACAGCTATGCAGTCCCTCTCAGCCACTTCAGTTGCTGCATAAGTATGAATGACTGGTTTACTTAAAAAAAAAAATGCTTATCAGTAGTGATACTGTTCCTCATCCTTTATTTAGTGCAAGTGATGGACATCACCCCACAGGGGTGTTCATTCAGATGCTTTTGTGGTAATAGTTGGCATAGGAACTCTGGGTTTTTGAGAGCTCAGTGGTGTTGGTATGGGCTGGGCATTGCTGTACCCATTGCTGAGCTACAAAGGATTTAAAGCATCTGGACAACTAATTTAAAAGCAACTAAACACACTGTGAAACAAAATATCTGCTGAGACACTCATCTCATCCAAGATAAGAGGTCCTCTGGGAATATGCATTGGAAGTACTTTAGGTGCCTAAGTAACTTTACTGATAACAGCTGAGGTGCCTTTCAGGTATGCGTGCCACGGGCAGAATTTTTGTGACTCACTCACTTGAATTCAGGCATCTAAATTCTTCTTGAGCTATGCCACAGGCACCTGAAGGCTTTTGGAATCTCTCCCTAAATTATTTGAATTTATTAAAATGCCTTGTTTCCAAAATATGGCAAGGATTCAAATGGTTTCTCTTTTTGCTATGTAAATGAGTAGGAGGTGATGTTTTAAAATTTTCTTTATTGCTTCATAATCCTAACATACTTACCAGAGTAGGATTTAAATCAGCACTGTTCAGCACTTCCAAAGCTTCCATTGATTTGACCACACCTACATGTCAAAAACACATTAAAATTTTAAGCAAATATATCTCAGGACCTCTCAAGTTTCTTTGCCAACCTCTTTCCTTTGCAAACATGATTCTGAGAATAGATTTTTTTTTTACTCCAGAGTATTGTATCAGATAGCAACTAGGCACTATTTTGCATTTTATATATGACCTTTATACCTTATTTGCTAGACATGCACCCTCTGCTTCTACAATTTTTTTAAAAGATTGCCCATGGCAATGGGAATTTAGCTACAACATGAAAGGCAGCTCTGAGTGAATGTTCTACTTTATAAAAATTGGACAGTAGTTTTTTTTTGTTGTTTCTCTCATGGGGAGTTTTTCCATTAAGACCTTGAGCTGTAACTTGGGGCTGGCAGTTTTAATGGTCCTCCTGAAGAGAGAGCAACAGACAAGGCTGATCACCTATGCAGAGCAAGACTGTGCTGTCAAACCAGTCATATAGTAGAAAACCCAGCAAAACAAATCTGTTGCTCTGGCCTAAGTTTTTACCTGGTTTACAGCATTCCAGTTTAATAAATCCTGTATGCTGCTGGGCTGTATGGGCGTTTGGTTGGTGACTGTAGCTATAACTGGGTGATGTATTACTGCTAATGCCACATCCTCTTGGATGAGTGTGTAACATTACATGCACTGAAAGTTGTTCTGCTTCCAGACATGCACACCAGAAACTATCATCTGTACTACAGCTTCTCCCAACCAAAATACCAATGAGACCATTGCTCCACATTTGTCTCCCTCATCTTCTGTATCACTTAGGCAGCAAGCAACGAAGAGGGAGAAGATCCAGGTCTGGATGATGCTGACAGGGACAGCATCCTCCTAGGGATGGGCAGGAGCCTGCTCACTCTTGCCACTGTCCTGCAGCTGGCACACTGTGACCCAGGTGTCACCAGGTGGTGCTCTTGTACTTACGGCAAATTATTCCCTAGCCCACACCTGAGGTGCCCGAGGCTCTCACTGAACCTTGTGATAGATGAGAGAAGTTGAACTGAGCAGCACTGCTGGTGGTTCCGTGCCTGCTGTACCAGCAGAGATGCCTGGTGAGAACAGCATCTCCAGGAATGGCAATCTTGAGCCTCCCTATGTGAGAAAAGATTAAATGCTGCACGCTCACAGGGTGGGTATGTGTTGTGATACTGTGCTATCTCTTTTTGGAGCCTCATTGAGAGACATTCTTTTGAGCAGATGTCACCAAATTTGGGCTGAATGCTTCCTTCATGTTTATAATTCTCCAGTGGGAAGAGAAGTAGACCCAGCAGATCTGTGGTCTAAGGATCTAGCTATCTCCTTCTATCCTCTTTAAAAGTTGAGCTCACCACTGCTCATGAAATGTTTGGGCATTCTTGGCTGTGAGGAGGATACACTAAAGCATTTGGGATATCTCAAAAGTCCATTGTTCTTGTGCATACAGATCTAATAGTGGGACTCCAGAAATTATAAAAAGATGGTATAGAAGAGAGCAAGAGAGAGATTATACACGGAATACAGCTCTGGAAAAGTTAAAAGATGATACAACATTTAAATTTTGTACAGATCCAGCAGGTGGCTCTTTGGCTAATTGAGGCTGCAGGAGGCTATCTCAAGAGTCTAGGGAATGCTGCAGTCTTGCAGCTAATAAGAGCAATTAGATTATCAAGTGGACTTACTGTGGGTGCTCTTCATTGTGTACCTAAGGACTGAAGATTTCTTTGAGCCTCCCCTTTTTGCACATCCATTTTACTACAAGTAAAAGTCTGTGTTTAATAGACATTACTCTGTACATGAGATAACACATTACAAAGAGCTCTGAATTGTACTG
Source organism: Heliangelus exortis (assembly GCF_036169615.1). Taxonomy (NCBI): domain Eukaryota; kingdom Metazoa; phylum Chordata; class Aves; order Apodiformes; family Trochilidae; genus Heliangelus; species Heliangelus exortis. The sequence goes on along the minus strand of NC_092422.1, from coordinate 22,795,529 downwards.
TAATAAGATCAGTGGTCTACACTTTTTTTGCTACATAGTGGAATAGAAACCCGTTGCTTGTTGCTTCTGGGTCTCCTTGAAAATTTTCTCTCCTCTTCATGCTTAGTGCCCTGTAGTTTCTAACAAATTCTGCATGCCCAGCTCATATCTGCTTCTTGAGTAACTGAGTATCACTTCAGTGAAGTGAGGCACAAGGCAGAATGATGCTATTGCTGCCACTGCAGATGCCAGTAATTCATATGCAAAGAAATAAAAATAGTACTAACTAGTACAAATTTGGTACAAAGTCTTGTATGGCGGAAAAAATGACTGCAGAAGCCATTGCTGTCAACATCACTTCAAAGAAATACAGAGAAAGTTTGAGCTTGCTGTGGCATTCTGGCAAATAAAAGGAAATACACTAAGAACAAAGCAGCTTTGCTCTCTCCCTCAATAGCATTGCTTATTCTTATGACAGCCCCAGTCTGTTTGTAACATGCTGCAGTGTGACAGCATTTGCTGTCTTCTCTTGAAATGCTTTCTCCAGTTGAAGGAAAAAAACTGCTTGTATTTTCTGTGATCTTATCCTATAAGGACACTGGAAAGAGCTGTGCACAATGTGTTCCCTGCTTGCTAGGAAAAACAATGTTAACGATGATGCTGTTTTTATTTTACCATCTATTGGATTCCATAAATGCCACCATAATGACACAAGCAGCCTGCAGTAATAATATTGAAAATACAGTTGAAACAAAATTTGACTGGTTACTGGTAATGAAGTTCTTCAGTATGACTGTAAAGTTCAAATAATGTATCATGAATTTTAATGCACCCTGCCACACGCTTTTATATTCCAAGACTACAGCATTTAATCATGTACACGTGTACTAGTACACTCAAATCACTTTGTCTCTGAATTTGCAGTATCAAGGAGATCCACCTCAGGGTCCCTCAGTAGCTTCTCTGCAATTTCTTCTATTCCTCTTCTTGAATGCCAGTCCTCCAAATTCACCAGGGACCCCTACAATCAAGCCCTTCTCTCCCCTTTCCACATCACAGATCAGACCTTCAGCTACCCTCACAAAAGAGATGAATCTCCATATTATTTTCCTACCATTAATGTACAGGTCCTGGCATGAGTGTCACTGAAGATGTGATCTGAAGATAATGACATTGCACTTATATAAAAACATAATAGTGTCTGATGGTGCTTTTGGAATCCCTCTACAATATTGTACAGACTGAAAACTAAAGCATGGTGTTCACTCTTTTAGGGAACAGATATCTTCTGGTTAAATTTGGGGAGGGTTAATTTTCATCTCAGTTCTGTTGGTTTTCTTGGCATTTTTTCATAAGCACTGGATTTCAGAGGATTTTAAACTGCTCAAATTACTAACCAGACAATGGGAAGCTAGATAGGGAATGTAACAAGACAATGGGAAGCTGGATGTCCCCTGGCAATGTGCACTCACAGCCCAGAAAGCCAACTAGACCCTGGACTGCATCAAAAGCCTCATGGCCAGCAGGTCAAGGGAGGTGACTCTGCCTCTCTGCTCTGCTCTGGTGAGACCCCACCTGGAGTACAATGCCCAACTCTGGAGCCCATAGCATGAGAAAGACATGGATTCATTGGAGCAAGACCAGAGAAAGGCTACAAAAACAGAGGGATGGAGCTCCTCTCCTGTGAAAACAGGCTGAGAGAGTTGGGGCTGTTCAGCCTGGAAAAGAGAAAGCTCTGGGAGACTGGACACAATATTCCAGATGCAGCTTCACCAGGGTAGAGTAGAAGGGGAGGAGAATCTCTACCTACCTACGAGCCACCCCCTTCTAATGCACCCCAGGATGCCATTGGCCTTCTTGGCCACAAGGGCACATTGGTGGCTCATGGTCATTCTTCCATCCACCAGGACCCCCAGGTCCCTTTCACCTGTGCTGCTCTCCAGCAGCTCAGTCCCCAACCTGTACTGGTTGTACAGTTGTACATCTAGTACCCAGATGCAAGACACCACACTTGACCTTGTAATTCATTAAATTTCTCCCTGCCCAACTCTCCATTCTGTCCAGGTCCCTCTGAATGGCAGCACAACCTTCTGGGGTGTCAGCCACTCCTCCCAGTTTTGTGTCATCAGCAAACTTGCTGAGAAGACACCTTGTCCCATCCATCATCAGGGTCATTGATAAAGGTGTTGAATAGGACTGGACCCAGCACTGATCCCTGGGGGGCTCCAGTAGTCACAGGACTCCAGGTTGCTTCTGCACCATTGATCACCACTCTTTGGGCTCTATTCTTCTGTAGCCAGTTCTTTATCCATCTCACTGCAGATTCTTTTATCCCACATTTCCTGAGCTTGCTCACAAGGATGTTATGGGAGACAATATCAAAAGCCATCCTAAGGTCAAGGTAGACTACATCCAGTCGTTTCCCTGCATCTACCCATTCAGTCACAGCATCATAGAAGGCTATCAGATTAGTCAAGCACGATTTCCCCTCAGTAAATCCATGCTGACTACTCCTAATAACCTTCTCCTCCATGTGCTTATAGATGACAATGTGCTAGAAGAGACAATGGCCACAGATTCTGTCTTGAGAGGCTCAGGATAGTGTATGAGAAAATGTTTGAGAAGTTATTAGGAGCAGTGGTAGAATCTTCATGGTTGGAATGGGTCTTGACTACTTGACTAGAAGAATCATGGCTGACCTGACCAAGTGCTGGCAATAATTCTGCTTTGAGCTGTAGGTTGAACCTCCAGAGCCCCCTTCCAACCAACATTTCTGCATGCCTATGGTATCTCCCTAAGAATGACCTGGCAAGAAAACAAAGATTATTATTCTTCCAGTAGCCATGGAGGGTGTTAGGTCAGTTTATTTTCCCTGTATATTGCAAGCACACACAATCCTGAAACGTGCCATTGCCAAGAGGTGTCCACTTGCCAAAAAATGAAAAGCATGCCACACTTATGTGCCAAAATCAGAAAGACAGATCTTGGCAAGCACAGTACATGAACCTGGGGCTGGCACACTCCTAAGGCATCCACTTTCCCTTCTTTTGTTTGGATCACAGGCAGAGGTAGCTCATCTCTGCCCAGAGCATGGCAAGGACACGTGTTGCTCACAATATGCACACTGGTGAGGAGACTGAGACTGTTCTGGCACATTCAGTGTTTTGAAAGTTCTCATAGAACAAGGAGATTTTAAGTTTACAACCGTATTTGAGTATGTCTCAAAAAGTTGTGGTTTGCTTTTTGATTTTTGGTTTGGTTTTTTTGTTGTTGTTGGGGTTTTTTTGTTTTGGTTTGGGTTTTTTTTTTTTTTTTTTTGGTTGGTTGGTTGGTTGATTATTGTCTTTTTTTGGTTTGTTTTTTGACTTCCATCATGTATTAGAAGTTCAGCTTCTAAGAAAGAAGATGTATGGCTGATGCCCTTGTTCTTGAGGGAGCACATGAGCAGCACCCCGGGGCTCAGGGATTAAAATCCAGACTGGAACTCACTTTTGCTCTGTGAGTGGGGCTTGAAGGAAGCTGAGCACCAAGCTCTGTCCCCAGGAGAGCCCAGGTTGGCAGGGAGTTTGGATGGTCAGAGCTGTTCTCTTGTGTGGAAAGTGGTATGGGGAAGCATGACAGGAACAGTGGCTCATTTGCTCCAGGAGAGAGAAGTTCAAGGAATGGAAACAGAACTTCATAAATCAAATTGATTCAAGGGTTGTTTTGTTTGGGTTTTTTGGTTTGTTTTTTTTTTTTTCCAATGGCATTGCTTTCTGGATTCTGCTAGGTTCAGAAGCTGTAAGAAGAAATACTACATCAAGTGGGATCATGAATAACAGTAGCTTACAGAATATAGAGAACAATAATAACATGAGCCCTGCACAGGTGGTGAAGAACTGCTGCAGTATGGACCTCACAGATGTTGGGGCTCTGTTTTGGTAAACCCCACACAGTCACTTTATCTCCTCTCTGCTTTCAGTATAACTCTTGCAACTAGGTGAAGAAGAAACTAATATCAAGGCAACCATTCTTGTTTGGGGGAATATGAAAAGCTTTTAGATGTAAGTCTGTGAAACACCTTTTTGTGTCAATCTGCCAAGACACTGGCAATGCCCAAAGCTTCCTCTCATTAACTCTCACATAATTTAACCTTGAGTGAGCTGTATCAGCTGTATTTTGTGCCTCCTTGTGTTAGAGAAGATGTAATCTAAGCAGTGTCAAGCCTGAGGGATGGGATGATGGCAAAAGCTCACATTCTGTAAGGTGATGTGCAGTGGTGATGATTTGGAATCTTAAACTGAACTGCTGTGAAATGAAGTATCTCCAGTCACTAGAGCAAAATCAGATTAATTTTTTAATTATTATTATTTTACTTTGGGTGTGTCAGAACACTTCATTTCAATATAAATTATTAAGACACCTAATTTATACATTGTCTCTAAGAATATTTTTAAAATCAGGTTAATATTTCCTGCCATGAATAATGAAACTTTCAAGTCCTGTAGTTCCCATTTGCAGTGAGAACAAATGGTGAAATGTCAAAGTATCCCCACCGGATAAAAATATTTTCTTTCTCAGCTGTTCTCTTTGGGAATTGGGTGGAATGACAGATCTCTATACTCATTTTTTACAATATCTGTAGGGCCTGAGACTGCTGGAGTAATTTTAAAACAGAGCTTTCTATCCCAAAGTAAAATTGGCACATAGCCTTGCGATTCAGTTAACAGATGGTGTATGGTATTTATGAGAACAGTTGTTAAATGCTTTATAGTGTGACTCACCCACTGATAGCTGCATATTAATGGAAAGTGGACGGTGCTATCACATTTACAAGTGCTGTATTGTTGAGGAGAGCTGGGTGAGCTGATTTGTATGAACAGTTGCCCTCAGAAGTTCAGTCTAGAATAGTTACATTCCTTCTCAAAGTGCTGGTTTTATGGGGCTGAAACCTGCTAACCTTACTGGAAAAGGGAAAATCTTTTAAGCTAGAACTTCGGTTTCTGGGAGGAAAAAATTTGAGTTCAGCAGCTAATTATGCTTACTTTTTACAATGTTTCTGAGCTGGGTGATAGTTCTAGTTACTAACTGAAATTATCTAGGGAAAAATAAAAGGTATGTTTGGTGCTGTATAAGTTTGTGATATATTAGCTGTTAATCAGACCAGCTAGAAGGCATTCTTGACTTTTTTTGGGATGACTTATGATGAATTTTAGATAGAAATTTCTTTTGTCCATTTTCACAGTCTTCAAGAAATCATTCTGAAGCAACATGATTGGTTTGAATTCAATTCAGGTATTATTTTAAAATCCTTGCTATGAGGTTTTAAGATTAAACATTCCATCAGATATTTCAAGAGCTGGAAGAACCACTGAAATCATGCTATGCATTTCATGAAATTACAAGGACCATAAAAGAGGCCCAAATCACAAGACCATGAAAATTATTACAAAGACAACAGCTATCATTGTGAAGCACTTCATTGCCTTCTTTATCTTGTGTTTGTTTAGGTTGCTTTTGTTTGCCTTTGAATGATAAAACAGCCTTACTGGAAACACTGCAGCTGAAGCTACACCGGCTTGCTGCAGTTCAAGTGAAATAAAATAAGCCCTAATATAACTAGAATAAAATTACAAACCTTGTTCTCAGCAGCCCCTGAGCTGCACAGACTGGGGCCCAAATGATGGAAAGAGTGTCAGACAGAAGGTGCAGAGTTTAACCTTTTTCCCAGGATCTGGAAGAAGCCAAATTCTACCAAGTACCCAGAATATACCAGATGGAGGGCAGCCTCGAATTGTCATCTGATTCTTCATCATCTGTGCAGGAATTTCACTTATCTGAAATCAAAGCCTGGGTTTAGGGGCACCCAAGCACAGAGGGCAGTTGGCAAACCATAGTCTGGGGCAATGCCAGAGGCTCCCAACAAACCCAGGAGAATTTTAGCATTCCCTTGCTCCTCCCATGAATATTAAAACCTGATTTAAACTGTCTGGGGACTATTTTTTTCTCCTTCAGTTCCCACTAAGCCTTAGTAAGTATAATGAGATTACAGTGGGATCTTTGGCAAAGTACTAGTTATGCTACAGGCAACCATGAAGCATCTGCTGGCAAAGGCTGGAGTATTGGGATGTTGCAACACAGTTCTCTTTACTCAGATGCTTGTTTGCCCTTTGGCTGCAGGATAATATGGACAAGATGAAGAGACAGAGAAGCTGCTGTAGGTACTGACCTTCCCAGCTGACCACTGACCCAGCAGCCTGCTCCTGGTATTTCAGGAAAGGGGATGAAGCCTCTCCTGTGTTTCAGCTGCAGAGACCCCTCCATTCCAGCATGGTCCAAACTGGTACCACTGAAGGTCTCATCCTAAGGCTGCAAGTGTACAACTGCTTGCATGTGCAATACACATGGCTGGGTGGCTTCATCCAAGCCAATGGGTTTAGCCAAGACAATTAATTATTAGTGTGAATGCAAAGAGAATGCAAAAATTTGTGTCTCTAGGGTTTAAAGAAAGCTCTAGTCATCCAGACAAATATGAAGTTTAGAGCTGGTCAGATCAAATATAAGTTTTCCATAAACTCTCTATAATACGCCTTTAGTTTTATCCAGTTATTGACCTTCTTCAAGGAAAAAAGAATTACACTTCCCTCTCCTGTCTTTTAAAAACCAAATCCACAAACTCTACAGGAAAGAGAAGCAAAAATAGAGGGGTTGGAGGAACTGATTAATGAGGAAAAAAATACATAGAGCCTGGTGAAGTGGTGGCTCACAGGCGATGTGATAAGTCTACAAATATTTGCAGGCTGTAAATACCAAGGACAGGAATTTAGTATGACACAGTCAGGCATAATCAGGACTAAGAGGAGAGAAAAAAAAAAATGTGCTGGGAGTTGAGGAAGACTTGCCAGGGAGATGCAATAGACCTGGGAATATTAATAGATGGCACACGTGTCCTGCAGGGAGCCACAATGTGTTGGTAAGTAAATAAACTGAGGGAAATGACAGGACTGTTCATCTTGAACTGATGGAGTAAGGTGAGTAGTTAAATCTCCAGCATTAATGCATTCATGCTTAGGTTTCAAGGTGTCTGGTTTGGCTGTGTGTTTAGCAGAGGCTGGTGGGCTGAGTTTTCCAGACCTAACGTGAGTTTGGTCCAGCTGTGCCAGCAGCTCCGTGGCTGTGGCCTGGACTGACATGCAGCAGGATACAGCAGATCTCGAGGGTGCTGGTGTGGATTCATAGCTTGGAAAACTGCAGAAAAATCGTCTCTTTTGGAGGTTTCATCTTGCATAGGACCAAAATGGGAAAGAAAGAAGTTAGACCCTTCTAGAGCCTGTGGAGAGAGTGAGGATGTTGGGGTAACAAAGCTGACAGTCTGATGCCCACTCCATACAGGTGAGACTTCTGCTCAGCCTCCTCTGCATCACCCCAGCAAGGTCTCACACTCATTGGAAATGACCATCTCATAAGGCTCAACATTTTTTTTTTCCTTCACCTTTCCCTCCAAAGTGCTTCTGCAAGGTGCATCTTCTTCAGCAACAAAAAGGGGTGATGGTCGGTCCCACCAAGCCGTAGGGTGCAGCACCATGAAGAACCAGGCAGGCTGACCCAGTTCCAATCGCCTGCCTGGCCCCAGGCACCGGATCAGGATGAGGATGGGGGAAGGAAAACCTGCAGCTAGCCTTGCCCCAGCCGCTCCCAGCTAGGAAACTTCGGAACAAAATGTTCCCGTCTGGGAACTGGAAACAAGTTTGCTCCTTGTTGCAGATCTGAAAAAGGCCTTACACGCCCCAAAGAGAGTCCATCCAGCTCCTCCCCGCCCCGCCTGCGCCCGATGAAAGAAGTGACTTCCACTACAGCTCTTGGCTCTTGCTAATGAAGAGTTATTTCCTGCTCAGGGTGTGCTGGCCTCGACCTCTGGAAATGGGAAATTCCACCCTGAAGCCAGTGGGAACTTTACTTCGCTGACCGAAGTCCATCCCATCTCAGTGTCTTTCTGCAGGGATTTTTCCTCTGAGAAAACCGGTGGGTTCTGGGGGTGGAAAAAGGAGCATTGTCAGATCTTAAGCAGCCTCATTATATCCGCCATAGGAAAAGCTTTGTAAAATGAGGCTTTAGTGACTCATGCTAAATTAGAATTTAGAAGCAAATTTGATTTAATTAAACCAACAAGCTACTCACAGACTAGAGCTGGCATTTTTTTTGGTACAGCCAGTCCACTCTAGCCTGTGCCCTGTCTGCAAAAGTAAGGCTATGAGACCAAATAAAGCTGCTACTCTGAAATAATAAAACCAGCACTGAGATTATGAGAACTGAGATTACAGGAAGTCCTTTAGGTCTCGTTCTTCAGCTCAAACAGGCATGGCTTTTGCACTGCTGTGTTTACTAGTTTCCTTTCCCAGCATGTTATGACTTGCAAGTATGCTTCCAGGGGCAAAAAAAATCGACAGATATTAGTTCATCACACTCACCTATGCACAGTTGGATTTTTGACTTCGTTCACTGTGTTGCTGCTGCACTTTGAACCCGCTTTCGTGTGCACGGATTTTTTTTCGCCTCCGGTTCTGCTCAAGGGCAGGGAAGCTGCTGGTGCACGTCTCTGAATTTGGTTCCTAAGCAGTTTGAATTTCAGTGTCATCAGGTTAAACAGATGCAAGAAGAGAATGGTCTCCCTGGCTGACAGGTGCGGAGCAAAATGATGCCCGGGGAGCTTGCAGAGCAGAGCAGGCAGCTGAGGGTGGCAGAGGAGGAGCAGGGAGCCCACAGGCAGCTGGCTGGGTGGTGGGGAGAGAGCGAGATTTCAAAGAAAGGCAGGAAAATCCATGCAAGGCTGAACCCCGGAGTCCAGAGCAGAGAGGCTGGCAATGCCCGGGACTTTTCCACAGGCATAATGAACAGGGATGAGGTTTGAAATAAAACCCCATAAATGGGGCATAGAATTGTAGCTAGGAGAAAAGGTGAACAAGCATTTAATGTAATGGTAAAAGAGATAATTTTTATTACAACAGTAAAGAGTAAGGCCAAAAAGAGCTAGGCACAATTCTTGGCCCCAGGTTTTACTGTCCCCGCAGCTGGTTTTGCAGGACCAGCCAAGGTGATGTTCCCCTGGTACCCCTCTGTTTCACCTCCATGGCAGGGCTGGGGACCAGGCAGCCCTGTCTGGGGCACCTCTGGGGCTTGGGTTTCTCTGTCACCCACGCTCATCTGGCACCTGGGAGCCACAGAGCAGATGCTGCCCGTGGCCGTGACCGGCGTGCAGGCGAGTGGCTTTCCACATGTGCTCCCAGGGTCTCCCGATTGGTGTGCTCGGCAGAAGGGGCCGGTCCTTAAGTCAGCTCCCCTGCCTGTGACAGATGATATTTTTATGCAAGAAAACAAAAGCAGGATATCTGATGGACTGCATTATCTTTCCAGACAGCTTGGAGCTACAGCTGCAAAGTAAGAAGTTTTATGCGTAGGCTTCAAAACTGTGAGTGGAATTTAAACATCAGTTTTAAACACCTACTTTTCCCCTTTTTTTTTTTTTTTTTCTTTTTTTTTTTTTGGTGTGCAACCTTGCATGAAGTATAGATATCTGCTTAATAACTTTTCATTATCAAGCAAGCTGTTGTGAATTCCTGTAAGATGAAATAACAATTGCTTTCCAAAGCTTCACAAAGTGTTAGCTGGATTTGCAGCTGGACTAATACATGCATATTGAGGAGGATGCTCTTTTCAGTAAATGCAATTAGTCTAGGTGGGAATGGTTTAAAATTATCTTTTCCACTGGAATACGTACTTGAGCAGGACTAGTCTGGGTGTTATCAGCAAATGTCAGGCTGGTCTGTGTGTCTTTGTCAGGGGTGTCGTTTGATGTTTACTTGTGTATGGAGAGGGATTAGGTTAAAACCTGCTGCTGCCATTATGTGACACTGTGCTTGCTAGATGAAAAATCTGTTAGTACCAGGTGTTTGCAAGCTGGCCAATTAATGATGATTGTGGGAAATTAGCTTAAGAGAATCCTGTCCACTATGATGCAGATGTATAGAAGTAATTTTAACAGATCTATAGCACTCACTGGTGCACAGAAGGATCATCCTTGTGGCTGAAACACTTATAACCTGCTCTTTCTTGCACGTGGTTGAATGGCAATAATGAAACAGTTTTCTGTGGGAGAGCTCTAGGGGCTGGGATCCAAACCTGAGCAGGCAGTTTGTAGTTCTAGGCTTGTCATAATTGCACTTTCCTATGGGAACTGTCCAGGATGGTCTAGTGTGACCTCTGTCATCTTAGAATGTTATTTTATATACAATCTTGAATGAGAAGAGCTGTATGTTGGAACTTCTTGTGATCTTCTTACATGTTAGTAAAAGCTGAGAGACATCCTTTGGAAAAAAAAAATAATCTTGTCTAGATTCTTCCACATCTCTCTCTAGCTACCCAAAAGAATCCAGTATCCTTCCCAATTTAACATTTATTTTACTTAAAAAGAAAGCAACTTCATGCTTTCTTGCCTTGACACATTTTATCCTCCTATATTCTGATGGACCCAGGTGAAATTCAAAGGTGGTATGAAAAGAAAAGTCAGTGGTGTGTGATTGCTAACTAGGTATGGCAGAAATCCCATCCCTAGTGGATCCACCACCACTGATTCTCCATCTGGGCACCTCCAGATCATGCAGCAACATAAACAGCATCCAGATGAGGCGTGGGCATGCAGGTGCATTTCTGCTGAATTAGTCAGAGCATGCAGCATGGGATGGAGACAAGCTTTGTACAACTGGCAATAAGACAATTCAGTCCATTGCCTGGTGCAAAGAAAATGTCAATATTTCTTTAACAAGTGAGCTTCTAGACCATATCTCTATCATTTTGCTTCTCTTAAATCATTCATTGCAGAGTTTTCTGTTACAGCACTGCGATGTCTAAACTCAGATTTACAGTATCATCAACCTGTGTGTGGAGTGAATCTGACCTTAGTGGAAGTAAAATGGTGTTGATAATTTTCCCTTACCTTCATTCTTTTTCTCTATCTTTCTTTGGTTACTACAGCAGAGTCACCCCAGGTTTGACTAGCACAGCAAAACACAGTGGTTTTCCCAAAGCCAAGTTTGGTACAGATGGAAAAATGCTCCCAGAGAGAAAATCATAAAACTCAACATAGTGCAGCCAGAGAGCCCCTCTTAACTGGAGTGAAGGAGATCCTAAATAGAAGACACCTTAACCCCTGCTGATAAATAAATGTATAATGAATTAGGGTTCTGTATTGGACAAATTGCAATATTTTTATTTCAACGGTGTTAAAATCAATCAGTTTTCATTTTCTAAAATAGCAAGTGAGTGTTAAAAGTAATATCTGGGCACATACAGAAATGCTTTTCAGTGGCTTGTCCTTTAAATGCTCATAAAGTTCTTAAACTAAAGGGCCCCTGCAGACTTTTTAATGTAAAACATTTTGTCCTGATTTGGTGTAGTCTCGTTCTTCTTGTTCCCTTAACTTGAGAAGTCTTTTTTCTATTAGATATTGTTAGATGGATAGAATGGGCCAGATTCTTAGGTAGGCAAGCATGAATAAGAAATAACTTTACTGAGTTCAATGACATGACCCTGTAGTCATTCCAATGTGACCAAAGCTGGACACATGCAGCTGCCTCTCCTGCCAGGCTGAGTGAGGAGGAGGAAAACCAGAGGCTACTGAAGTTGTCCATGTTCCTAGCAAAAGGGTGGCTGTGGTCCTGCCACCTTCCAGTTGTGCTTTCACTTGAAGCTTCTCCTAAAAGAGAAGATTGCACAGCTCATTCTCACTTCTGTTCCACTAACTTCAGTTATGTATCTTCAAATTATTCGTGGCTTTGCAGACAGGTGCTAAATCCAACTATTTGCTGTCCTACCTTGTCTAACCCTTTGACATATATCTCAAGAAATGAAGTGCATATGCTGTTAGTCTCTTTCCTTTGCTCCTGCTAAGAAAGATTTTAGGTTTTCCTTGGTAACTTCTAGGTTTGTGCTGTTTTTTACTGGTGATGTTGCTTTAGGAAGCTTGCCTTCTTGCTCTAAAGTCCTGTTCTCTGTGATACTCTAGGAGCTCCTGGAAGCTGCTTCCCCTTTCCTAGAGAAAGGTTCTGTTTCCGCCTCTGTATTGTGATGATAACCACACTGTTCCCATGGCCACCAACCCAGCAAAATAACTCCTAGGTCTTTGTCGTGGAGAGACTAATGGGATTATTTTGTACTATAGGTGGGGCTTCCTTGTGACCACTTTGATTTCCCTGGTCTGCATGTTAGGACAGTCCAGATATGCTGCTGTATGGAGAGGAGAGGTTTTTGTGTAGCAGTCTGCAGACTCCAACCTGTCTCCTGAAATTCATCCCAAAGGCATAAGCTGGCCATGGTTCAGGTGGGAGAGCCAGCTCATACTGCTGGTCAGAAATTGATGGTTTATACCTCCCTTGCTGCAGCTAGAGAACTGAATCCTGTGATAGTTTTACCACTAGTAATTAATTCCTGCTGGTTGGAAATGCCAAAGCTCCAAAAGGATCCTAAGGGGAGGACTCCGCATAGGGTCTGGGGTAAGGTTGGTTTCCTGGTTACACCAAATGGGAAACAAAAACGTGGAATGTTCGGATTTTAAGGAGTTTGCTACAAGTGGTATCTGCTGTACGGAGTTCCCCAGATGCTCAAGTCTCTAAACATTCAGCATTGCCAAGAAAAAAAACCACCAACAAAGCCAAGAGGCAGGGGGGTGCCTGTTCTTCTTTGGTGTGTTGCAAGTTCCTAGAATGAAGTGTGCTCATATCTGCCACTGAAGTGGGGATTAGATGAAGCCGAGGCTCAGCTGAACTGTAGCTAAAATAGTTCCTTCTGAAGTACTTTTTATCATCACTCAGATATTTCTGCAGTATGTGGGCATGTTCTCAACAGCAGCACTCTATTAGTTCAAAACAACTTCCTAACTTCTGTCTGTATGAGCACAGGGTTTACCTGTAAAACAAAATATTCCTATAATGTATGATTTGTTTTACCAAAACTTTAAAGTTTTACAAAATCTTACCTTTCATAAGTATTTAGCATCCTGTTGCATCTGGTGCTGATGACAAGGATGTACCACAGGCTGTTATTTTGGAGTAAGTAGCTCCACTAGGAACCTAAAATTTGCTTGATATTTTTATTTATAAAATGAATTCCTACTTCCATATACACTGTTGTGAGATGGGTACTATGTGAGACAGTCAATCAGGGCTATTAAAGGGATCAAGCAGAAGAGAAACAGCAGCTTAGCACATAGAAAAGGCTTCACAAATTCAAGTAGTTTTGTGGACCTGAGAGATTGGCTGCAACGTTGGTAATATCACTGTTTTTACAGGCCTGAGAAGTATCCCCCTATAATCTTATAAAATCTTTGTGAAATTGGGGCCTTTGAGTCACCTGAGAGAAGCTGTCCAGAAAAAATGTGTGAAAGGAAGGGAGTCACAGGGCAGAGGAAAGCACTGAAAAAACAGATTCAAGCTAATACTACACAAAGGCTTCTTGAAACTAAAAATGAGAAAGCACAAAAGCTGGCAAGGGGAAAGATGAGGGTATGAGCAAGAGTCATTCATGTACCTCTGATGTTGTTTTTATGTGCTATGTATTTTGTGCCTTAGGGTGAGTGAATAATACTGTGTTTTGAAGACAAAATAAGTTACTTTAATTAATGCATAATGCATTGTTTTGAAGACAAATTAAATTACCTTAATTAAATTGCTGGTTATGGGTTCTCAGAAAGAAAGGTGTATCCATGTGTCATCATTTGGGTTCACACACTTGTAAAGGGGATGTGTAGGGCAGGAGGGAGGTGCACTGCTGAGCAGTCCAGACCATCAGCTCTCCAGTTCTATCTGGAAAAATTAGAGGGATCCCAAACACAGTTGATCCCAAAACCTTTACATCTGCAACTGGATTTTTCAACATTTAAGCCCCAGCTGTTTCAGTGCCACTGCATTATGTCCTAAATGATAGCAGTGTGATTGGCACATCTGGCCATCAAAAAACCCCTTACCTTTTCCAACAGCTCACATGTACAGAACATGCAACTGGTACAGTTTAAGTTATGTCTGCTCCTCTATTCATAAAGGGCTAAAGGCCCTTTCCCTGGTGTATTTTTACGGTGACACAAATGGAGAAATCCAGGGTACTTTAAACATAGGTCATTTAAAGTTATGAGCAAACCAATGGGAATGACTCTAATATTTTGGAGTTTAGCCAAAGAAAAAGAAGCATGAAAATTATTTGGGATATTGTCTGTCCTCATCTCAAGCTAAAACTTTAAAAATTCCAATCCATACCTTTACTCCTTACCTAAATCCATACCTTTATACATCTTTCTATTGACCTTCATGTCCTCATACCAGTCTTTATTAACCAGCATAATTTTGGCCCATACTGTTCAGTGGAAACAAATGTGGATTTTCCATTTATGCAAGGTAGGATTCTAGCCCTAGCATTAACCAAGAAGATGCATCTCAAAAGAAAATTCAGGCAACTGAAATAGAAAATAATTAAATGCAACTTAATCATGATTTAAACCACTTTCTGAAATTTGCAATGAGTGGCTAGAGCAGATGCCAGTTTTGGGCTAAGCAGCATTGCAAATCAGCTAAACCTAATGGGAACAGAAACAATATGTAACTGAGGTGCCCTCAAACCCCTCATAAACTTTTCTGAGAACTCCCTCCTGTGTAGTTTCTGCCTTTGAAATGTTATGTACTAAAGCACAGCAGGTTAGGCTGGGGAGAAAAGATAAGGATACTCTGCCCCATGTTGTATCAAAAAGCAATATCAGGATGGAGGACTGCAGCTATATTTGCTGGAATTTGGCAGAGATTAGAATTTAAAGCATTGCAAAATGCCATGAATGCTGCAGTGCCAATATAGGAATGGGATATCAGTATCAGCATAGCCCGACATGCCTGAACACAAGCATCGGTGTGGAAGATGCCTGTGCTGTTGGTATTTCATCATTTTAATTGCAGTAATACCTAGAGGTTAAGCTCTGCTGTGCCAGCTGCACATAGTCCATGACACTACACCTACACTGTGTGTTTGCAGTCCACGGGCTCTGCTCAACACACAAAAATATATCCACTACTTCAGCTTCAGGGGGGTTTAAGCATCCCTACCTGACTACAGGGCAGACAGCCCTGCCCACTCTCAGGGATAAATCTGAGGCATCTTGAACACTGTGTTTTCCAAAAGGCCTTTCCACTGTTTCCCTGGAGGGAAGGGAAAATTTTACTCTCTGTTGGGAATATGTGGGTGTGAATCCCTGCAGGCTGGGGAGAGACAGAACAGCGTCCAGCCATGCCTGCAAGTGCCCTCACCCAGAGGAACGTGGCACAGGTTGCAGAAGGCATGGGAGCTGCTCCCTCCCTCCCACACCTCTCCTGATTCTAGTGGGAAGGACCCCAGGGGATGTTCCAGCCCTCATCCTGAAGCAGCTTCTTATTTTGGGTGGCAGAGCATTGTGTTGCCCCCCAGGCACTCCTGTGCTTGGTTACTCCATCACCCCTCCAAGGAACCCAGGCTCCAAACTTCAACACCTTAAATTACACTGCTTAGGATTGGGAGCTGTGATGCATCCAAATCATCAGTCAGGTGGGCATCCAACTCGGGCATGCTAAAACTCACCCAGAATTTCCAGGGAAGTCAGTAAAAATAACATTCCTCCTTACATTTTTGACTCTTGCTGTCTCCATCCCAACCTGGATGAAACAAACACACACATGTTAGCAGAACACAGTGCCAAAGAGCAGGAGGTTTTATGTAGATTATTTATTTGCATGAGCAACTCATGTAGGCAGGAGCAGCGATTTCAAATGCTGCCAGCTTGGCTGCCCAAGTAGCAAAGAAGAGAGGGGCATTCCTCTTCCATGTCCTCAATATAAGTTAGCAATGTGTAAGTGGCAAATCTCTCTTCATTGCTGCTCTTTTGGGGTGTAAAGACCTTGGGATGTAGGCACCGCAGCTTTTTAAAAATTTGAAGTCAATTTGCATTTTCCCCCCAAACCTCAAACTGCCAAATACCCCTGAGAAACATCTCCATGCAACTGAGATGCTGCTCCAGACATTTTGGGAATGTAAATTAACTAATCTTGCAGGAGCAATTGACAGAAAAGTAATTTCCTTTTATCATGACAAACAGTATTGCAGTATGAGACTAACGACTACAATTTAAGCAGCTATGAATTGTGCATTAGGGAGCTCTAGGCCTGAATATTGCTCACCATGAAATTTAAATTGCATTTTTTCTGCATCTAGCTGTTTATAAATAACACTGGAGTTACAACTGCAATAGTAATTTTTGTTATCAGTTTCTTATTTTGCCTGACAATAGAAATAAAAGATCTAGCTAGAGCATGGTCAGTGCAGTAAATAAAGGATAAAATACTCTTTATTACACTCAAACTTCTCTGGAAATTAGAACAAACCAAAAACCTACATCCAACTTCATTGCCTTGAAAATCTAAGAAAACACTTAACAGCTAGGGTCTCTTTTGATAGCTGGTAATATAAAAGAACATAAAAGACACTAAATACAAGGCTTCTTCAACTCGGCCATATAAATTAAGATTTTGATACAAATTTCCATCTTGGACCTAACTCTTACCTTCCCTGGCAACCATATTTAGATGCAGAAGAATAAGCAGTGTCATTTGTATTGTAGTAGCCATCAAAACCTGCTGGATCCTGCACAAGCAAGCACTTGCTCAGGTGTGCCATAAGGTTTACAAGTTTCAGTCATTTGTGATGCACTCCCTGCTTGCATCCAGGATGCAACAACCTCCTCTGTGCAGGTTTCCCCCATGGATGCTGCTGAAATCATTTTCTTGTAGTTCTCTTGTGAGACTGTTCTTCTTGTGAATAAGGGTTAACTAAGGGACAGTCCTGCTCGTGGTTTTAACACAGCCAATTTTACAACTCATCAGCATGTCAGAGTACACCAGCAATCCTCCCATGACCACAGAGGATCTTCCTGGCTGAGGGAGCTGGGGCTGTTCAGCCTGGAGAAGAGGAGGCTCAGGGGAGACCTCATCACTCTCTACAACTCCCTGAAAGGAGGGAGTAGCCAGGTGGGGGTTGGTCTCTTTTCCCAGGCAACCCTCAGCAAGACAAGAGGGCATGGTCTTAAGTTGTGCCAGGGGAGGTTTAGGTTGGACATTAGAAAGAATTTCTTTACCGAGAAGGTGATCAAACACTGGAATGGGCTGCCCTGGGAAGTGGTGGATTCTCCATCCCTGGAGATATTTCAAAAGAGACTGGATGTGGCACTCAGTGCCATGGGCTGGTAACTGCAGTGGTAGTGGATCAAGGGTTGGACTTGCTGATCTCTGAGGTCCCTTCCAACCCAACCAATTCTATGATTCTATCATTCTATGGAGGGTTGGAGCTCAGACACCTGTTCTTTACATCTGTTTTACTGTGTGACGTGAAACCTGTGAGGGCATTTCTTAACATCAGAGCAGGCTAAGTTGCACACACAGCTGTGGTCACAGCCATCTCTGTGCTGCATTTTATAAGGGGGTTGATCCTGAGCTCTCCTTAACCCCATGGACAGTGATGCCAGAGCTGCCAGTGGTAGAGCTCAGCCTGGGTGCTGTATGCATACACCCAGCAACTCCCAGCTTCTTGGAAATGCTTTGTCTGAGGAATGTAGAGGGTAGAAGAGGAATGCAATAACTTGTTTTCATTGCATATATTTAAGATATTTTTTCTTGCTCTATGGTAGAGCCACTGCCCTCTAATTTCTCACTGTTTTTCAATAGGACTGAGTCCTCAAGGGAGGGCTTCAAAGAGGGAAAAGAGGGTATTAAGACAGGGGGTGGTGCTGGAAAAGCAGACGTGGCCATTGCTGTATGATGTATGTTGGCTCAACTACACGGAAATGAGTACCCATTACATTTTTATAAACCAGGCAAAAATTATCATAGATAGCAGTGAAGTAGCTTAAGTGTAAATAAAGCCTCGGCTGCATGCTGCTCTGTGATAATGGAATCATTTACTGATGTAAAGAACTTTTTTTTTCTGCAGTCTATGAAGTAGTTAACAGCTGTGTGTGCAAGATACAAAAAAATTACCCTGGTTTTCTAATGGCCCTCGCAGGAAAGGAATAAAGGATCTAAAAGTTCAGAGAAAAAAAAGACTGGCTGAAATAGTGAGGCAAATGAATAATTTTGTGCTTGCCCAGCTCTCTGTAGGGCTTTTTTTGCAAGCATCCATTAATACTGTTTTCTGTTCCTTTGACCCTTTCTTATCACTCTACAGCTCTAGAGAGCTACAGATACCACAACTCTCTAAGGCCTGTGAAAGAGCAAGGGAAATAAACAACCTACAGATGCGGTTCCCTATCCTACAAAAAAGTTTAAGATTATGTTTAATTTCCTAAGGAGTATAATGTGGCAGCTGGTGAGAATTTACTTATAAAGAAATACTCAATTTGTAAACATATACCTTGAAACTTGTTGTAATTGAAAGCCACTGCAGTAAAGCAAATTGGGAACCTTTTAATAGGGGCTAAAATATTTTCTCTTTAAATGAGACTAGCATATTAGCTTCAGTCTGGGAATAAATATTTTGAGTCAAGAATTTTTTGATAGAAAACCATAATTACCTTTGCAATATTGCCAGTATCCATCTACTTAGCAAAGACTGACTTTATTAGCTATTTAATCATCTGAAATACTCTATTACCAAAAGCTCAGGGAGAACAATGTCTCTGTCAGATTCAGCAGCTTCTGGGTTGTGTGTTTAATAACCTGTTATATTTCGGACCCTGTAGAAATTAGTCACTGCAACTTTTCTTCTTTTAAACAAACCCCAGATTAAAGATACGGCCAAAGTAAACCTTTCTTTGAACTTAGCTTCACAGAGTTCCCATCCTCACCTAAGATTTAGTTTACCTTAAAGTCTCTGTCAGCAGTCTGTGTTCCTCCGAAATGTTTAAGAAATTGTGAGTTTAATGTCACATCCTTGTGTGTGTTTTGGCTGACGAGGACTCTGCCCTCAACTTAGCAGAAGGAGGGTGGGGAGCTCCAGATGCTGCACCTCTAGAGCCATAGCACCCACACACAAGTGGATATTTAGATTGGATATTCAGAAAAAATTCTTTACTAACTGAGTGTTCAAATACTGAAACAGGCTGCACAAGGGTGTGGTAGAGTCACCAGCACCGGAGATGCTAAAAAAATGTGTAGATGTGGTGCTTCAGGACATAGTTTAGTGGTCGTGGTGGTGTTGAGTTGACAGCTGGACTTGATAATCTTAGAGTTTTTTTCTAATCTTAATGATGTGATCTGGCCTGCAATCCTATCTGATGATGAACCTCCAAACTGCCAAGAAAATGATGGCAATAAGGCCACACCTGTCAGAGGGGATGTAGCTCTGATGTAAATGGCAGTGATTGACTTCCAGCCCCTTTCTCCATGAGGCTGCCTGCTGAAAGGATCTTCGGGCAATGCGGCTCTCAGTTGAGGGAATATTGCTCCCCGTACCCTGTCCAGCTCCATGTCTTTCCACCAGGAGATGCTGTGGGGACAGAACTACAACAGCAAAAGTCTCCAGAAGTGTGGCAGGGCTTAGAAAGCATGCAAAAAAAAATGTTAGAGATCATATGCCTGATCCTCCCGGTAGAGCTGCACCCATGAGTAAATCCCACGTCTCTTCTTTTCTGCACGCGAGGTATCTCTGGCCAAGTCAGTCAAGAAGCCCAACCTTTGCTAATTGTGTTATTTGGCTAGCAGCTGGAGGGCTGAGTCAGTGTCATCAGCTTGCAGAGCCAAAAAAAGAGAAGAAAAGCCTTCTGAAGAGCCTAAGTCTTGTAGGCCACTGCAGTAAGGAAAGAGAAACACTGGGATTCAGAACGAGGGAGGTAATTATGCTTATCTTCACTTAAAATAATGAATTATACAGCTGAGTGAAATAACCTAGTATCTAGCTTTTTCCTCTGCCACTGCCATTCTTTCCATTGCATTCCTTTGCCATGAGTTCAGCCCCTATCATCTCTCCTGTTGCTGATCCCAGATTAAGTTAGTCAAAAGGGACAGAATTTGAGGGAAAATGCTTTTTTTTACAGATTGCAAACCAAGATCACTTGATAAGTTTCCAGAGCATTAGGACTCCAAGGACAAGAGATTTGGTTTACATGTGGTTGGGGAAGGTTCTGCAGCTGCCTGGAGGTGGGAAAACAAAATGGTGTTTTTATTTTTTTATTGTTAATGAGAAATCAGGGTGGCTCTCTACAGCTGGAAAGACAAGGGGCAAATGGAGGTCAGGGCTATTACACTGATTCAACAGATGTCTCCTAGCCTTGCTGGAGATGAAGGTAATGAGCCCAAATAATCCTTAGCCCTGCCAATAGTGAAGACTTTCTGTTAAGAGGACTTTTTGCAGAACCCTGACTGCACTGGCAGCCTGATGGCTTCACAGCCCCACCTTGCTTCAAACTGAGAAGCACTGAAGCTTGAGGTGTTGAGATGGCAACAAATACCAACAAGCAGAAGTAGAAAACAGTAGAAACAAAAGTCCACGTTCACTTAATCATTATCAAAAGAGCATGAGCTGCAGGGCACCGTAGCAGAAGCAGTTCAAGGACACATTTTGAAGATAAGTTTACTGTGCTAGCTATATTAAAAATTAAAAGTTAACTATAGTTAAAGTTTATAGTTAAAGTTTTTAATTATATTAATATGCTAATTATATTAACTATGTTTAAAGTTCATTAGGTTAACTTCTCATATGAGTAGAAGGAAAGCAAAAGAGTTAGAGATGATGGACTGGAAGTGGAACCTGCTGCTGTTTAGCTGGGCAAAGTGAGGAACAGTCACTCTTGTAAACTGCAAGATTTGATAGATAAAGTGAGCTCAAAGGGGTCCACAAATTAGTGTCTGTGGGGAGGAAAAGAGAGGATGACAAGCTGATTGTCTAACAGGATGCAAAGAGATTTGTTTTCTGTCGATTTAAATGAAGTGGTTCAGAAGGTGTCTGAACGTTGCAATGAGGATAGGATGCTGTCTTAACATCACCAGGATCCAGCTCTTATAGAGCAAGCATAGTCAGCCTGGAAAGAGGACTCTTTTGGGGGTGCCTTGTGGAGGTTTTGGTGATGCTTCATGGCTGTTGCATTGCCAGCAATAAAATGAAGGACAAGAATATTCAAGCAACATTTTAGTGGCATTGCATCTAACATTATGCATGCCATTAGCCCACTTACATCATATTGAAGGGTAGTCCAAATTATTTGAATTACTTTCTTTAGCAAGACTGATGTGCCTTTTGCCTTCAGGTAGTGTCCTGTCTGCTTTCTACACACTCTCAGAACTGCTTTCTGTGCAGCCTTCCAGTTGCTTGAGCATTTTTTGTAATTTTTTTCTTCCTCTGGATCTTTTCCTATGCTGGCCTACATCTCCTGTCTACTACATGCATTATCATATGAACTGCTACATATTCTCTGAATGAATACAAATTCTTCTTTAAATCAGTTTACTACCAGGTAGCTCTCCAGGGAAAACTGCCTCTTACACTGTTGTCTGTTCATTTATCCCAGAACACATCCCCACCCGTGTCTGAGCAGATCTGTTTCACATCTCTCTTATTTGATGTCACTTCTCAGCCCTTCCAACTTTTCTCATTCCTGCTCCGTTGTTTTAATTCTCTGTGTTAATCTGATTTATGCTGCCACCTCTGCCAAAGCTATTTGGCCCAGCTCTTATTGTGATTATGGAGATTTGCTCCACAAAGATGGAGTAAGAGCAGTTGTTCCTGTATTCTGATACACCAGGATTTGTATCTGGGACTGATTCCTTTCTTTCAATATGATGCATGATTTTGACAATGTATTTGAATAACGGGCTTTCATTTATAGTACTGAATACCAAATATGAAATTTTTAGAAGAGGAATTCAGAAAACAGACCTACTAATAGTAATTACCTGTTAAACAAATATGTTATCTGGCAAACAGCAGCCTCACTAAAGAAGCTCCTGACAAGACAGTCAAAACTGGGAATAAGATGCTATTCCCTGTTGGGAAGGCCATCAAATCCATCTGACAGACAGGCTAGCTGTCAGTGGCCTACAGCAAGGAAGATATTAGAAAGGAAATGTATTCTGAAACATTTAAAACTATTTTGAAACTTCTCATCTCAAGAATAAGTATGAGAATGGCTGCTTTTCATTGAAGATGTGAAGCTACAGGGACGAATAGCATAAATACTTCAGTTCACCAAGAACAAAATATTTTTCCATCAGATACATCCTGAACATTCTGTAGTGCTTCTTTTTCATCTGATAGACAGCTCAACAGAGCTCCATTTTCTAAAAGCATCACATTTTGGCTAAAAACACAGTGTGGCTTCTTGCCAGATATGATGATTTAAAGATATTTGTATGCTTACTTGACTTAGTTTGAATGGTCATGACTGCTGTGTTGTGTACTGTCAGCTCCTCACATTCCTGCAGCCATCTCTTTCCTGTTACACTCCGGCTCTCCCAGACTCCTTGCCTCTACAGGTTAGGGGACACTGAAAAAAAATGTGTAACTCTAGAGTGTGATGACAGCTTTTGCAAAGCATGGTGTTGACTGGTGCTGGGACTGTCGGGGAATTTATCCATGTGCCCGGAGGCTGCCCGGGAATGCCTGAGGGTGAAGTGGTTCCCCGGCCAGAGATGCTTTGTCTGCATCTGAGTTGACTCACAGGCAGGAGGGAGAGTCTCCAGAGTGGCTGAAATCCTATGCATCAGATACCCACACAGCGTTCTTCAACGGGGCAGAGGGCAAAAAGAGAGGAGATACAAATAGGGGTCTGTAGACCTCCGTAACAGGGCAAAGAAATGGGTTTGCTGAAGCCTGGTTGCCTGCTCAGTGCCATCGGTGCAGCTTGGGGGACAACGTGGCACAGACACCGCAGATGGTTAGCACCAACCTACATGCACATTTTCTTGCAGGCTTTCAATCCTTTTCCCATCCACATGGCTGCTGTCAGGGAGTGCCATCAATAAAAGAAACCAGCGGTGAACTGACACAGGTGTAACACTGACAGTTACTAAAAATGTTTCAAAGCCATTCAGCATCTACTCTTCTCTGTGTGGATTCACTTCTTCTGGCCCTTCACGGTCTCCCTGACCTTGCCATGTGTCTGTGAGCTGCTGACACTTCAGCTGTGAGTTATGACAGAAGTTACGGATCTGTGCAGTCCTGTTTTATGAATATGATTTATTGTTTGTATTACAGTCATGTGTAGAGGCCTCAAGCAAGATCAGGGCCTCATCGTGCTACTCACTGTATAAACATGTATTAAGAGACAGTCCTGCTCTGAAAGGATCACAAACAAAAGGTGGGAGGAGGAACAGAAAACCAGAGATATGAAATGCATTCCCCAGGGCAAGCTGAAGATTAGTACCAGGCAGGGAGCAGCAGCGCTGGCATCCCTGGGCTCCTGCCTGCCCGTGTCTGCACTGGGCTCTGCTCTCTGCAGCTCCTCCATCTGTGTCCTCCTCATCAGGGGCTGTACAGAGGATGGCCCAGTCCCTCTTTGCCATGCCTCAGCCATATCCTGCCATTAGGCACAGCTCTGCCTTCTCCTCTGGGTGCTGTTGGTGCGCTGGTGCCCGTGCAGATCGTTCCTTCTGTGGTGATTCCAAAATAATTTTCTTGCCATTGTATTTTCACCATTGACCTGGTGGTCATTGCTACCAGCAGAGTTGTTGGTTATCACCTCCAAACTGAGAATGAATGGCATTATGCCTTTTCAGAGCAAAATAAAATAGGTAGCTTAAACCAATTGCTATGTTAGATGTAGATGCAAGATGTCTCGGGGGCAACAGCAAGACCTACAATGCACTAAACTGAAAGCACAGAGACATACTATGGGACAGCTGCATCCTACCTCCCCCTGTGGGTCTGGGTTACCACTTCTGGCTTAGCCTAAATATTACCCTTGCTTTTCATTTGCAGCAGGCACAGGATAACTGGAGTGCAGTGGTTTTCCTGCTTTTGTAACTGTTACTGTACTTGGCATTATGACCAGAGCTGTTCTCTACATGTAAAAATGCAGTTTCCAGAGCTTAACCTGAAAGCTTGCTATGTGGACTAGCATCAGTTCCTGTGTTCATATGAATTATACATTTTGCTTTGAAAAATGTTGTGAGCCAACTCTCCTGAAGTCCAGAACTCTATATGGGAAAGAAAAACTGAGATGTGGATTTGTCCCAGATTTTCAAAGAGGAAAAGGTCAGACTCCTCTTAGGAAAATTCATGGTTATGACCTTTCAAAAAAAAAAAAAGAAAAAAGGAACTAATAACACTGAGAAAGCTGCTTTGCCTCTGCCTGCTGGCAGGAGTACCAGTACAGCAGCCAGGAGCAGGTAGACACATTGATATTAGGGTGACAGGTAGGTAGCAAATTGCAGGGCTGCAGTGGTCTGTGAGGGCTTACAGGACACCCTCCCATGCCAGCTGTTCTCCAAGGCCTTCTAGAAGAAGCAGAAGATGCTGTTCTCAAAGAGCCTTAAAAGTGTGAACTGCATCTAAGGGCAATGGAAACGTTTCCATGCTGGCAAGGGCACTGTCAGAGCCATGCAGAGGGGCAGCCTGCCCTTCAGAGAGCCTCTGTAAGGAGGAGCTCACCAGAGAATGACTCAGCTTCTACCTCCGGGCAGATATTCAGTCTGTCTTGCAACATCTAAGCTGTCTTTGGGTGCTTTCATGACAGAGAGTGTTTACTCCAGCTAAAGCAAATATATCCTCCATTAGCTTAATATTAACACTCCAACAGCAGCAGGTGGGGTCGGGCAGACATTCTTTATCTACTCAATCTCCAGTGTACTTGAGGAGCACAGCAAGAGCTGAATCACAGCAACATTCAGGAGTGTTTACAAAATGTAGGAATTCCTCTTTTCCACTCAGAGCCAGGGAACATCCAAACTTCTCAGTCCCACCTGCATCTTTCCCAGGTGTGCTCCACCAGTTGCTCTGCATGTTTATCATACTCTTCATAACACAGTTCACCAAGTGCTCATTATATCTGTACTGTCACCATATAATGCCTCTCCCCACAAATGTTGAAAAAATTTTATACCACTTCATTCTTTTACATGCGTACAAATGAATCATAGAATTGTTTGGGTTGAAAAAGACCTTTAAGAACACCAAATCCAACTGTTAATGTAGCACTGCCAAATCTACCACTAAACCAAGGAACACCTGCATCAACTCCACTCTTCTGGCAAAGCAGTCCACCAGCACTTCACACCCAGTAGGAGCTTTATGTCTGTTTGATGCAGAATTTTCCATGAATTCCATGTTGCCATCCATCAGCTTACGAGTTTGAAAATTTCTCCCATTGCCTGACTGATGTTCTGGTTGGTTTTTTTTCTCCAGCTCTGTGAAGGAGGGCTGGTTCCTGAACAGGCACTCATTACTAGCATAAGCCATTTTTTATAATGAAAAACAAGTCACTGAGTGTTTTCCACACTGTCTTGTTTGCCTAATATCCCCATCCTTTCTTTTTTTAATTTCCTTTTTAAAATTTCCTCTGTAAAATGGACAGAAGGGTGGTGCTGGTCACCTTTGCAGTCAGTCCAACCACCCCCCATACCTCAGCTAGGGTGTAACACCTGTTCCCTACTCCTTGATGCACTGACAAAGAAACAGCCTCAGCCCAAAATGAACCATCAAGCAAGTCTGCTCTCACCAAACAAGCATTTTAATTTCTTGTCTATGTGAGCCAGTTACTGATAATCCCAGCACTTCAGGCTGGTTTTCCTTTCCCTTTGTCATCAGAGATGAAGTTGATGTAAGCTTCTTCAAGATGGAGAGCAAGTAGAACACACCATTTTATGGCACCAGGCTTTGCTGCTTCCACTGTCTAGGGAGCACATCCATTCCTGATGTGATACATGGTCTGTAAAACAGCAAAGCTGCTAAGCAGGTCCCTTTGGAAAACCTTGAAGAGCTGAGTTGCCTGTGGGGCTCCCCTTCACTTCTCAGGCATCCTGTCTCCTCTTTGTATCCCTCCTGGTCAGGGGCAGGGGCTGTCACCATCAGCAGCACGCAGAGGTTTGGGAATCAAATCAGCATCAATGATTTTTGTGGAGACTTAACCATGCCCAGCTTGGCTTCTGCACTTCTCATGGACCAGGAGAGTTTACCAACCAACCTAACACTGCAGCATCAGTCAGTGACATCTTGCAGATTGGATCACAAGCCTGTTCATTGACTCCAGTGGCACTCTTAGTAAGAATAAATATTACACCTGAGAGGTGGAAGTGTGTTATTACAATCATAAAGGTAACAACATTGCTCCTAAGTGGACAAATTTAGTCCAGGGTCTATTACAGTTAAATGGCAAAACTGCAGTTGTAACAATATGGGGATGTAAATGTAATTGTGTATAACACTTTCTAATCATTAAAATCCATAAAAATTTTGCACACTCAAATTAAACACAAATTACTACTGCTTGACACCTGAAACATTAGCATAATATCCATGCCATATGGTTGGCATTTTCTGTTTCTTAGATCTGTCACTCTTCATTCTTGTCAGCTGCTCATGAGAACTTGCCAGATAATATCTGCACCACTGCCAAAAATGTCTAACAGCTGGTGTAGTACTGGTTAAACACCCCGTAATGTTTCAAACTTTAGTGTTCCCATCTATACATTAGGGAGCTGGCTCTTGGAACAGATGTTTAGCTTTGTCTCTAAATTAGCTGCAGCCTGCTTGTGTGTCAGTGTTGTGTTTTTATGCTCCATCATGCTGCTGCTTTCTGTGGGATGAATGAGCTCAACAGCATCCCAGCTCTGACAACCTTAAAAAACATCAAGTGGCACAATAAGCTCTGTGATAAAAGTGCACTCTGCTGTCCCCCTCTCCTTGCAGCATGGAGATGTGCATCGATGGCCTTGGCACCACTGGTCACTGCAGCCCTCTGTGGTCCAGAAATAGGTGTGGAAGGTGCATGTCAAAATGAGTCTCCTGAGGGACCCAAACCATAATATGGGCTTAAGACCCAAGCACTGCATGGACATGGTTTAGAACTCTGTCCCCCAAGCAGGGCAGAAGGCAGCAGGGGTTGCAGCTGAGGCAGCCCAGGGGCCTAAACCCATCTTCATCTTGCAGTGTTTGAGACCACTGGACTGGGAAGCAGGAGACACATTTCTGACTCCGTAAATACCCTTTAAAACAGTGCTAATGGCTAAACCAGGAATTCTTTAATGTCTTCTGTACGTGAAATCTGAATGTCCAGAAATCTATCTAGTTGGGTGATTTACATTTTAAGATTTATCATGAGGCAAGCACATGAACACCAGTGCATTAAACAAACATCCAATTTAATAAACAATCTTATGTTAATAAACAATTTTATGGATTACATATACAAGTCCTTTGGGGCCATGAGTTTAAAAAGGCTGATTTACACCTTTGGAAAAGAGGATTGATTCCTTGATTTTTAATTTTGCTTTTCTTTCCCTGGAGACCTTTTGCTCTTTCAGGCTCAGTTCAAAATGAAGTCACTACCCAGTTAAAGCACTGGGTTAATTTTGAGACACTATGAGGTAGAAAATTTCTTGTGAAGCTGCTAAAAAATGGGGAGAGAAGAGCACTGGAGAGAGGAGACCTCTGCCCCTCCAGACATGGGCAGTTTGATTCTTTGTGTTACCTTGTGTAGGCAATGACCTAACACGTGTCCTTTTTACACAGAGCCATTTTAATTTGTGCTGTTGTTTGGTATAGGACACCCCTTATGAATTGAGACTCCCCTGTTTCAGCTGCCATGCAGGCACACAACCAACAGATGTCAGCTGCCTAAATAAGCTTCCCATCTAACACAGGGCAAGAAACAGAGGTTTGGACAGGCAAAGAGTGCAAGTAAATATATAGGTACATGCTGTAGGCAGTAGTCTTAGCATACCATCACCTCTGGCAGGCTATACACTTACTTTTGTCGTGTGGGATTCAGAAACATTGGATTTTCAGACTATGGCTTGTGCCTCTTGTTTTCCTCTTCTCTGTGTATGCAGCCCTACTCAGACAGAAGGAGTGTAAGCATAAGAGTCGTGGGCTGCATATTTCAGAAAACAGATTTAGAGAGTTTTTATTCTTTGCAGATGTTCCCATCCCTGTACTGCATCCCTGGAAATTATCCATCTTGGATAATAGATGGAATTAGATTAGAAACAAGACAAGATGCACTTACTCACTGAAGACGAATTGGATAAAGTGGTAAAATGAGGCATGCAGCTGGGCCTGACAGCGTCTGGTTTGTGTGCATGGGGAGCAGTCACAGAGGATTTTATCCTTGGCATTAGCTGTAATAGGATAAGCATATTTTCTGTTTATTGTTATATTGCCTTTTACCTGCATTAAAAATCACTACTGAGCCATCATCTATCACATAACAGCCAGTATCACTTATTCCAGTAAGGTGCTATCCATATGAAGCCCCTAAATTGAAAAAAACCTGTTGAAAATTGGACAGAAAACCTGAAAATAGGCTTTATCTTGGATGAGGATTAAAGACATTACCTTGGGCCAGAGAATGCACCAGGTTGCTCATATTCAGTGCCATGGGATCCAGTGCCAGAACAAACAACAGCCCACTCATTTCTCAGTCCAGGCTTGGATCTTTTCTTAAGGAAGAAGAACTTCAAGCTTTTCCTCACCATGAGGGTTTTCATTTGTTCCCAAAGAACACAAGCAAAAAGGACAAGTGTCTGTCGTGTGGGTGTTTGGTACAGCCCTTTAAATGTTTTTCTGTTTCTTTAGGCATGTGGGCACTGCTGAAAGTCAGGCCACCAGATTAGGTTAAGGCCATGTAAGAAGTAAGAGCAAGCTGAGAACAGAAGGGTTGCTGGGAGGGGGACTGCAGAGCTTTTCCTCTCACACGTTTTTACTTTCAAATGTGCTCATTGACACTGTGAGGTTTTGAATTCTGAAGTTAAGGAGAGAAGGTGGGAAGCTTCTGCTAAAGAAGGTTCATGCTTGATTGTATTTTTATCTGCAGAATCCTTTGACTATTTTGATATAAATATTTCATTTTACACAGCAATTGAACCAAAGATTCAGTACAATGCCACTGCCCTGGAACTGAGTATGTCACTTATCAAACTATGATGTTCTGCTGCACAAAGATGAATAAAAAGAGTGACATAAGTTGACATTTCTGGATGCAAAACATGTAGTACAGTGCAGCTCATTACTTAGTAATGTAGAGCACATACATGTGATTGTAATCCATCATTTTTACCACCACCTTGAGCAGGATTATAGCCAACTTGTAGGGTCCTACAGGTACCTGTAAGCCTAGGCAGTAAGTTCTTTTCAGCTCAGGCCATTGCAGATCTCTCATTTGTGGTGTTCCATTTGTGCTCTTTTGTTTATGAATGTGAATTATTTGATGGAAATCATCTCAGTGCAAAGGCAGGCAGGCAATGCTTTTGATTCAGTGCCAGGCAGCAGGTCAGAAAATCAGTTTTGCACTTCTTGCTGTGGATAGGTTTAGCTGTGGGATTTATTTTTTTTTTTTTTGTTGTCTCTCTCAGGTCTCTGTATTGATATGATATAATAACCTGAAATTTCCAAACTCAGCTCCTGCCCTGTATATTCTTTGTACATGTACTTAAAGTACTTAAGTTATCCCATTCACTTCAGCACACGAATCGGGTCCATAATCAGGTGTTTGTAATATTACAGGTCAGGGTTTAGTTCCTATAAAGACTACAAAAGAAAGGCAATGCTACACATGGTGGTTGTGACACAAAGCTGTTAAAGGATTTACACGCTGCTCAGTCTTTTAAATTCATGTGAACAAATGCCCCTGTCTATGTGGGCCTGAGATGTTATCCCATAGGTCTGATATAGAAAAACCAAGACCACAATGCCTCCTGCTGACATGGAAATCAACAGAAGTAGCTACGTCTTTAAGTACTGCAGATAGGGCACTGCACTTTGCTTTTTGGAATCAACCTTTTTCATTGACAATATTTCTAAGGCCAGACTTCGAGAGGCTAAAAAGCAGAAATAATTGTCTAAATTGAGCATGATTCTTGTGATGGACTCAGTCAAAGATTTTTTAGATTTTTAAATCGTTAATTTCTCAGAACTCTTCTTGAGGTTGTTATAGTCCCCCTCGCTTCAAATATCAGTAGCAGTGACTTAAAAGAAAATCAAAGCAATGAATATAACCCACAGTTCAAAAAAATTTTTTTTTGTTGTTTTGTCAGTACTTCTCTAAGAAATATTTTGCTGAATTCTAGCACAGAAAAATATTGTCATCTCTTTAAATTACCTAAGTAACTTTTAAGGGTTTCACTTGGCCGACACTTCTTGGCCTTGCATTAATCTTGGGATTGTTTCACAAGAGACCCAGGGAACACCCACTGATAACAATGTCAAACATTCAATGTATTTACTGAACGTTTCCACTTGCTTGATCATTAAGGCATGCTTTGTGTATGAGGTCACCGATGTTGTGTAAGTGTAGAATTTATGGGGTGATTTGAACTATAGGGGAGTCCTGACATGTTTTTGGCAAATACTGTCAGATACCGTGGACTGATGCCACTCACAATTGTAGCTCTGGGATATAATCAGGTTCTAGCATGAACGTGTTGCATTAGAATTCAAATCCTCCGATTACAGAGAAGATGGGAAAAAGGTTATTTAAACAGGCTGTATATACACTGTAGGAATATTTAACAGAACACATTTTCTTGTCTGTTAAAACAAATGATTTAAGCACTAAGCCTTTTAACAAACAAAAGTGAAAATGTAGTTTCAGAAAATCAGAGAAGGCTTTACATCAATGGAGCAGGCACTCTCCTTTTGAATCCTGCATTGAAGTTGGAGGGAGCAGTGAAGGACCAAGTTCAGAAGGTGGCATTAAGACTGATTCAGCAGCAGTGTGGCTGTAACCATGTCTGGGCTTCCTAAACTGTACTGGACTTGCCACCAAGTCTCTAGCTAGCCTTGCAGAGCCTTTTCAAAGCCTGTTTAAAACTCATTTAAATAATGACAATTGGATTTTAGCACCTTTTAGATATAGTGATAATGACTTTGCCTTCATTTGCTACTTCTCTGCTTGCATTGTGAGGATAACTGAAGTGCTGGAGTTCTTGAATGAAACCAAATGAGAAGAACATATGGATTTATGCAATTTCTGACTTTATCACATCCCTGCTGCCTGACTTTGAGTTTTATGACTGATTTTTCTTCAACCTCTTATTTTGCATATTTAAATTGCAAGCTCCTTCAGATCAGGTGCAGTTCTCATAAGAGAGTAGTAGAGTCTGTTGTCCATGGGTCATGTTGTAAGTCAAACAACCAGGAATGGCCACCACTTGTGCTGGAAGTTTCATCACTTCTCTCCAACTTTCACTAAAACATTTTAGTAAAGTCAGTTCTGGTATTGTGCATGTTTTAATCCTTTGCAAAGACATTAACTCCTTGACACTTGTCCCACTAACTGGACACTATTTTAATTACCTGAAATTTGTCCCACCCATAACATTTAAAAAATTATGGAACAACAATTTATTGTGGGTTATGGAAAGATGTACTCTGCAGGTATATTTCTTCATCCCACTTAGAAGAAAAGAGTGATGCTAGGAGTCTGAGTATACAGTTATCAGATAAAGACTAGACAAGACCTTTACCATTTTTTAAAATAACTTGTTTTTTCTAGACTCATGTGAGTAAATACTGTGATTAATTTTCCTGCCCTTACTTTTATTTAATATTTTATATTCAGGTTGGGATTAGGACTACCCTACAATTCAGAAAGGACATCACCATTTCCTGTGGCAAACAAAGTGCAAAGTCTTCCTACAAACAGCACAAAAATGGTTTTTGCTTTTGAGGTGGACATCATTCTCCAGATGTCTGAAAGACTGAGGTATTAGACAAATGGGTGTATGAGTGTAGTGAAGCTCATATTACCAGGTGTTGTATATGAGAAATGTCATTTATGAGTTGTCACACAGGTGTTATTAAGAGGCTGTTCAGCAGAACACAGTACATGATAATGACTGTCACTGTGCTTGCTCCCATCACTGAACAACCAGGTGTAGTTAAAGAGAATATTTCTTTTGCTTTCAGAAAAAATTACACCTCTGGTTTATTTTTGTGATACATTTGTTGCACTTAGGCACAACCTCATGGTCCAGCCCCTTGCAGCATCCCAAACTGGAATACCTGAGAGCCAGGGCTGGGGTGAGGAGCTGGGGATGCTGGGCTCCAGCCCTGTCCCACTCTCTCCACTTCCAGCAGTTTCAGAGGACAGGATCCAGAAGCTCTATCCAGTCTCTAGGGCCTGCATTCAGGCAAGATAGGAATCCAGCAGCTTTCAGAGCTGCTCCTCCCTCCCTGCCTCCCCCTGGGACCCTCCCTGGAGCCTTGCTGTCCTCCTGCCCTGCAGCACCCTGTACATGCTCAGGCTACACACCACTTATAGCAAATTGCAATTACTCCATGAGCTTCCCCACAGCCATAAGTACTTACACCAGGTATTAAAATGCACTCAGACCCATGAAAGTTAGCCCTAGATTTAGGGCTAAATATTGAGCAGGCACTGCCTGAATTCCTGCTGGTGTCTTTAGGTTGCCTGCTGCCTTCAGCCTGTTACACCCTGATCCTCTCATCTTCCCATGGGTTGAACTTCCATTGACTTTAACCTAGCCAGCCATACCCTTTCAAGCCAGACTTCCCCAATTACTGCACCACGTGCAGCCCTGCTGGAACCTCTAAATCTTTCAAGAGGTTTGTAATTTGGTGCATTCCCTAAGGAAGGTTTGGAAGGGGTCCAGGGAACAAGGCTAATTTAGGAGACAGGAGAGGACGTCTTCTGAAGTAACAGCTCCAAGAACTGAACATGTTGGGCCGTGAAAAAGAAGCAGGTGAGATAGGATTTAATTACAGTGTACAAGCACCTAAGGGGGTGAACACAGAACTAGGTCTGCATCTCTAGCAAAAAGGTAAAATATGAAGTCACAGGCTGAAACTGAGGTGCACTTCCCTCAGCAGATGGCTACTCTGTACATGTAATAATCTGGCAAACAGGGTAGTGGAAACCAGTAGTAGATTCAGAAACCTGTTTATTACTGTTGCAGCCTGATTGGGTTGCCCTGCTCATGGTGCATGTCAGTCATAAATTAATTTTTTTTTCCATGTTGTTTGGTGTTTTAGTCTACTATGCTTTTTTTTTTTTTTTTTTTTTTTTTTTTTTTTTTGAGGGGTAGGCTTTTCACAGCTGAGCTTCCAGGGATTAAAAACAGAGGAGATATTTAAAGGCTAACAGCAGAAAATATAAAATATATCAATGGTTTTGTCATGAAATGCTTTGAAGGTTTATGCACATAGTAAGTATTGTGTGTCTTGCAAAATGGCACGAATCCCTTTATGGTCTGATGCTGCAGAAAAACACAGCAAATACTGAGTAATTCTGCTGAACTTTTGGCAGGTGAAAACTAGGATTTTTTGTGACATGGAAAGTAGTAATATGGCACTGGCACAAGTGAGCATTCCACCTCATTCCCCCTTTTCATATTTACTTAGTAGGGGAAAAACGAAAGATCTAAGCTGGAAGCTGGGTACAGCATATGAAGCATGAACTTAGGCTCCCTTAGCAAAAAAAACCAAAAAAAAAGGTGGATTTCCACCTATTTGCACTGGTTTGGGTTTAAGTTTTTCAGTCAGTTTGTGTAGGAGATGTCCCAGTTTCAACTGGTGCCTCCAACTGAAAAATGTCAGGAGATGTGGAGGCAGCTGGGACGTTTGTCTGCCCCTTTACAAGCTCAGTAGCTTTGTTTTCATCCATTTGCAATCACTTAATCATATACTAATATAAAAGCTACTCAGAGAAAAGGTCAGTGCAAGATTTAAGTTAGATTTATGGGGCCTCATAAGCAAAGTATTGCTATAGACAGTCTACATTCATGCTGCAAGCTTCCTGAGCAATGTTCAGAGCTGATTTATTTACTCTACCAGAAGTGCAAGAAAATAATAAGTAAGGCAGCACATTTTTCTTCCAGTAGCTTTGTTTATGCTCTGCACTTTTTTTTTTAATGGTAAACATCCTATGAACAAGTCTTATAGACTTAGTCCCAAATCTATAGCATCTGTAGATTAAGTGAGGATGGGCATGCCAAGAGCTGCTGCATACTCCAAAGGTCCCTGCTTAAGTACTGAGACTTTGATTGCTTCCCATAGCACACCAGCACTCTAGGATGGTCCCCTCCAGCAATGGAGATATTCCAAGCTAAACCAAATGCTCCCACAAGATTGCTTTTGGTCTTTCCTGGTAGAACATGTGGTTTGGGGCTGGATAGTACTGGGAAGATTTATCTGAGCAGCAAAGATAAGCTATTTATAGTGGTCATCCTAGGCTCCTGTTGTAATGGGCCCTGCTCCTAAATTTAGATTATAGGGGAAGTCTTGGCTGACTGGTCAGGCTCCTGGGATCCTTTAACAAGTTATGGTTGCAGCTTTATGAAAGATTTTTCCCAGCTGCCATAACTGTAGCCACTCAGACTCAGCAGTTTTGTCTTTTCCAGGGCTTTCCCTGCCACTTCTATCCCAAGACAGCTTCAGTACATAAAAAAGAGGCTGTCTTCTGCTACCTTCAGTTGTTTTCATCTGTGGATCTCTAGACCAGTATCTGTGACATACAACAAACTTTAAATTAAGTTAATAATCCTTCTTTATAAATTTTGATAACTTATGTCATCACTATTTTCTCTAGGGTTTGGATTGATGCATGGCAGAAATCATATTTTAAGTCTTCCAGGAAATTTTAAAATTTCTTTCACTGCAGCTCAGGGTGGAAGCAATTTTGTTAATTTCCTCATAATAGGGATTCCTGAAATAATTAATATTAAAAGCTATTTTCCCATCTTTTCCAATTATATTCTGCTGTTTCAGAAAAGGCATCTTATTAATGCTGGTAAAAAGCTTCCCTGATTTAATTTAAAAATATAAAAACTAATCTATTTGTCCTATTATCATGTCATATTACAACATGTCAGGAGTAGTGGTGGCAAAGAGAAACTTAATTTTAACATTTCTAAAGCTTTCCTACTTCAAAACAGATTAATGAAAAGAACATTTTTTTAAAAATAAAACACCTTTGGGGATATTTGCTTTTGCTTCTGTCTCATGTCCTCACATTTTTCCTCTAGCTATACTAAACAACTTAATACTTTTTACTTTATTTTGCAACTCATATTACTCGATTCCGGGGTGCACTCGTCAATAAAATGAATAATGCAGCAATGACTTTTTTTTTACAAAAAGTTCAAGGTACTGCTGTGGATGGCTTTATTAGATGATATATCTATAAGATCTTGTTATATTAACCAATTTTAACAAAACAGAACCAGACAGCACAGCCATGAACATGCCAAACCAAGCCTCTGGGAGCCTCCGGAGCCGCACACACCCCCGCAATATTTTTTGCTCTGATTCAGAGCATCAGACCAACTGGGTTTTATCCTTTGTTGGTTTTTGTTCTTTGGTGTGGTATCATCTGAAGAACTGTCTTAAATAAGTACATTAAATGAGAGCAGAGTAGCCAATGGAAGAGAATCCTATCTCTGACCAAGAGACTCGTCATGGACAAGAATTCTAGGTTCAGTTATTACAGCAAACAGTTCCCTTTGCCTGTGTAGCTTATTTCATGAAGGAAATGGCTTCATGTAGTGACAGCAAAATGAGTTTGTTGCAGACATTTTTTTGTCAAAACAAGTTGCATCCCTTGGGAGAGCATTTGCCCATGTGTTTTTTTTTTGGGGGGGGGGGGGAGATTTTTTAAAAGAATAATCATGGTGACAGACAGAATTACTTTACAAAATGCTCGGAGGAAAAAATATAGTAACACGTTGCTTAAGATGAAGAGTGAAATACAGAGGGTCTTGTCCTTAAATTTGATATAAAATTTAATTCCAGAAGTTCTAAGCTGCAAAATGTTCTAAAAATTATATGCACATCTCTCTTCTCTTGCTTCCCACATGGTTTTTCCTCCCATAATTGTGATAGTTTTAGTCTGGGTGAGTGAAGCCAGTCCAATCTCCTTAAGCCAAACTTAATAAATAATGTGTAACACCATCTGCAAGATCACTGAAAATATTTTCACCTATATTTGAAAATTACCCATTGCTTCTTGATTCCACCTGAATTCCGCAACATACTGATGTCTTTTTAGTACTGAGGCAGAGTTCAGTAATGTTTTTATGCTTTTAAAAATGTTTTTTTAAATACTTTTTAAAAACAATCTCTGATGTTACTTTGAAATGAGCAGTCTGTGATGAATCAGTATTTGTTTAGCCCTCAATCAGCCTCATGAGCCTCTGGGGGCTAGCTGGACAATCTTTATTTATGTTTTTATATGTTCATAACAATCTTCCTTTTGTACAGTTGGTTGTGCTTTCCTTGGTTATTTGTGGGGTGTCACGTAAAGAGGTAGAGGCTGCAAGCTTCTTGAGCAAGGACTCATTCCTGTGAACTTACTGAACTTCTCACAGTAAGAACTGGGTTTTTTATATGGTGCCCTGGCCCTTTCTCAATATAAATAACCTTTTTTTTTTTTTAATATTGGCACAAGTCAAAGGAGGAATCACAGAAAGAGGCAGTGAAGAAGCTGAGATTTCATCACTTGAAAATTATGTTTTTGAAGCATGTCTTTCTGTGAGATGTTATCCAGAGAAAGCAAGAATTATATTTTGAGAATTCTAGTGATATTTTTTAAATCCCCATCAACCTAGCATTAAACACATTCTGGATCTTGTAAGTATTGACATAGCAGCAAAAAAAATACTGCCCTGGGCCACATTTTCTAAACCACAGATCCAAGTGCAGATACAGTGCTTTTAGTAAAATGACAGAGGGAGCTGTGAGAGTGGTTTAGATGATTCATATTATTCCTCTGGGCAGAGTCCCAGCTCAGTTTTCTGAGTCAGCTTTGGTGTTCCCTTATCAGGAGGCAGAACATTGTTAGAAAACACCATTTTGGGGACTAAAGCAGCTCTTCTATTATAACAGCCTGCTGGCACTGACAAATTTTTATCTCCATTTTAATAGGGAAGTTCCCTTTGTATGTGAGCTAAAAGCAAAGTGCTGCTTGTGAGTCATGTCTGCATCATATATTAATTTGTGATATTTTGCTTTAAGTTGACTTTTTGCTTTTCTATTTTTATCTGACCACATTTTAGCTGTTAGTACTGAAATTCAGTGATTTAACCAGGTGGTGGAGAAACATGCTACCAGGATTTTACTGTTACTTTCTTGATCTTCTTTTGCAGTTTCTTCCATGTCAGATGCACCATCTTTTTATTGTGTTTGTATCCACATTGATTAACTCAGCTTCTACATACCCTCCCTTTTGATCCCTAGGTTTACCAGTGCTGCTTATATATCAGTTTCTGTTGTGGCTTAAGTGTAAAAAGCTCAAGCCTGGTTAGCAACAAGACTGGAGGCCAGCAGTAACCTCTGCTTTGGCCCACTCAGAGTCCTGTGGAAACTTGGAGTGTTGCATCCCCCTCCATGCCCTCGTGATCCATACCAGGTTGTAGAGCAGGACCCATTTCCATAAGCAGATCTTCTGCTTCATGACCTTTATGGTAGATGGATCCATTAACCCTGAAGAGTTGATGCTCCAATGGCAGCAGCAGCAGAAGCTTCTCATTGGTTGCCCACGAGCTGGAAAATTTGCTTTCTACATGCTCAGTCTACATTCCAGGAAAGTCCATTGGGCACCAAGCTGTAACACCATCTGGCACAGCACAGTTGTCCTGACAGCACCAAACACCCCCCTGGAAGGGATGTGAGATTTACAGTGCAAAAGCTGGTGAGCAAGATCATCCTTGGGTCT
Source organism: Heliangelus exortis (assembly GCF_036169615.1). Classification (NCBI taxonomy): domain Eukaryota; kingdom Metazoa; phylum Chordata; class Aves; order Apodiformes; family Trochilidae; genus Heliangelus; species Heliangelus exortis. Next base: position 22,757,701 of record NC_092422.1, on the reverse strand, counting down.
TTGTCCTGTTGAGAGAAACCTCCCTGGAGAATCCCATGCCCTGATCTTTTCTCCCACTTACTTTTTTTTTTTTTTTTGATTTATTTGTGACACTGAGACTCAAAGTCTTTCAGACTTGGGCTGAGTTATGGTTCCACGTGTAACTACAGAGTATGAGCTCACCTGTTCACTGACCCATGCCAGGAAGGTGTCAGATCACACAGGGTAACGTATAGCTCAGGAATATCAACCTTCACTTTAGTCTAACACACTTCCAGCACTCTGGAAAAGTCAGCTTTCAGTTCTATCCAGAGGACCCCTCTCCAAAATCCCTTTTACTAGACAGCTCTGCTCCTTCGGTCCTTTCCTTTAATCTTGATATTCATTTTACAAGTCAAGATAGAGACACAAAAGGCCTAATACCAGGTGTATTGTTCAGGTACAATAAGCACAAAACGCAGGCTGGCGGCACCACCAGAATCAGACAACTTGGCTTGGCAAAAGGCAGAGCTGCCTGGGCTTGCCAAAAGGCAGAGCTGCCCGGGCTGCCTCCTCCCTGCCTGCAGGCTGCCAGCAGAGAGGTGCTTCTGGAGCTGATGGGAGGTCATGGACTCTCTCTTGCCTGTCCAACCAAGGCTATGAAGGCAGTCGTGTTCCTGCTTGCAAGGGATCATTCACTGCAGAGCATCCATCAGAAGAAGGGGAGCATCAGGAGTCTCAACGTGTTTGGTATAGGTAGGAGATATGGGAATGCAGGGAGCATGAAGGGGTAAATAAGTGGGAATGGGGTGCTAAGGACTGGCTGAGAAGTCTCTGGGCTGAGGACAAGCCCTGGGTAGATGGAGCTGAACAGTTAAGATTTTGTTGGGGTGACTTGGGAAAAGCTTAGAATTAGTTCTTGTTGTGTTTCAACCTCTCTCTCTCTTTTATTCTGACTCCCTGATTTTTCACACCCCTGAAGCAGAGAGACATTTGGTTACATCTCTTACTGCCACAGCCCTGTCTGCCCTAATAGCTTCACTTTTCTGGCCTTTAACCTTCCTTTGAACAAAAACCATTCTTTCTAACTGCTAGGAACAGGTAATGCTGAAAAAGTATGATTTAGTAATGGTGATCATACAGGAAAAGCCTTTCCAGAGGCTGCAATGGACTGATAGCAAAGCTATACAAATCCTATGGTTCAGTATCTTCTATTAACCTATGAAACAGAACTTTTTGGTAAGTTGGCAGATGTATTACTGAATCATGGCACCAAGCAGTCCTCTTAGAAGTCTGGGGTTTATTCTTAAGATGTGCAATTACTTTGATAGCAGGAAGACAGTTGCAATTCCAGCTTCAGCTAACTTTGTTAGATTAACCTAATATGTATTTTATATATTAGGTTATAATATAACCTAATATATACTTTCAGCCCAATAATGTTTATACATCTCAGTCCCTTCCAGTATACAGCAGGTACCTACCTGTAATATCTTCAGTGCTCTAGTTTGTAGAAAAACAGCATTGCAAGAGAGGGAAGTGTAATGTTTAGCACATATCAGAAGAAATGAGAGCATAAATTAAGCTCTAAAGCCAGGTATTCGTTTCAGTGCAGCAGAATATTTGAACTTACTCTGCAAGATAGGCATTTTTAGATTTGCTGAACTTCTAGAGGCTTTTTTTTTTTTTTTTTTTTTTTTCAATTTTGGAAAGCTTTTAGCCTGGCTGAGAAGGTAAGGAATATCAAGGAAGATGCATAGGAGCCATGGAAGAGGCTTCAAATCAGCACACTGGAAAATCTCCAGACACTCAGCTTTCCAGCAGGCTTGCATACAGTGCCTCATCTTTCATCCATAATTCTGCTTCTGAAGATGTTTGCCTTCTCTCTCTGTGTCACCAGTGGTCATTTATCTCTTCTGTTCCAAGCAGTTCCCCAGGCCAGAGACTCTTCCATCTTTCAGGTGCTCCTGCAAAGAATTTCTGAATTCCTCTGCACTTCTGTGGGGGGTAATTTGTCACATATCTTTGGGGAGAGGCAAAAAAATTAATGCATTAAATGCAGCCTCAGTTCTTGGTTAAATGTAGAAGTACCTTGTGTTTAGAAATTCCTAAGTGTAATAGTAGCTGTTACAGAGTAAGAGGGACCCACAGCATTGCTGAATTTGCAACAAGTATGCAAAACTGTGACTGCTTATCTTTAGTTCTTCTGTTTAGTGTAAGAGCTTCAAATATGCACTAATGTAGCAATCCCCATACAGAAGGAGCTGCAGAAAATAAAGCCATAAAATCTTTTTGAAACGAGTGAAAAGAGGAGAAGTTGAAACTGGCACAATTTTATTTATTTTGTTATCTGGTCAAGTACTCATCAGAACAAATGGAAATCTTGCCACACATATGTTAACTGGTGTTTGATACAGAGCATTTAGACTGGGCAGCATGTAACCTGTTGCCACTGCTAGCTATGAACTGAATAGACACATATGAGGAAGCCTTCTCACTTGTCTTTTCAGTACTAGTTACCCCTTAAAATACAACTTCCATAACATGGTGGGCATTTCTACTGTAGCATTTAAGCTGTCTCTGAAGTCTTGCTTCTATAGGCAGCGTTTGACTGACACCACTACCTCAAAGCAAATCCTGGAAGTTACTGGGCCTGCCATCTTCCTTGCACAGGCTGAGGTTCCCAACTGGAAGAGTTATTCTGAGCACATGGAATACTGTCTTCAGCTTTGTGCAAAGCAATGGTTATTCCTCTTCTCCCATGCATTTGTGTTGTATGGGTAACAGAGAGTGGTGAGGGAGCATTGGGGCACTCAACACATAGGAACCAAATTCATAGCACTCCACAGCCTGCTGTGAGCAAAGGAAACTCAACAATATCTCAGGTAGAATCTCATAAAAACCTTCAACTTGTCTCACTGGTATGGTGTTTGTTTGGGATACTTTCAAACATCTTTGGAATTGTTTATGTAAGTTAACCTTTATTTACTTAACTGAAGGTTATGTATGACAAGAATTCAATAAAAATGTGATACCGCCAGGTAGGTTCTGTATTAAAGGGAAACTTAGTCTGTTGCACAGTTACAAAATACATGTAAGTAACTCACACAGAAACATGCTAAAAGGCTAGAACAACACTAATTACTTATCACAGCCCATAGCTAAAAAATAGCTTGTCTTGTTGTATTCATGCCTTTCCTACCTTATCACCTCCTTGGTCACTGGTCTCATGTGCAGAGCGAAGCAGGAAACCACAGAGTACAAAACTGTGGCACAGTGTAATTATAATTATAATATAATATATATTTTACATAGGAACAAGATAAAGGTGTTGCAGGCAGCTCCCAGTCTGATACCTGTCCATCTCTCACTGCAAGGGAACTCCTGGGAATCTAAAATGACAACATCCCTTCCAATGACTTACAGGGATGGTGACAGTATTGCATTATAACAAACCTGTGTAGAATACCTCCCATCCTCTCTAATAAGCAGAGTTCTTGTGTGAAGGTTTACAGATGTGCCAGTGTTCTGTTAGTGTATGGGATTTTAGGTTTTTAAAACATAAAAAATAATAGGCTAAAATGAGAGAGGAGGTGGCTAGTGAGCATGTTAAGTTGTGACTATAAGAAATTTAAGGGAGGTGTTATAATTTTCTGTATATTTCTACACAATCTGACCCTGACCAAGGTAGTTAAATTTTATCTGCTAGAGCAACAGGAATTTTAAATATATACAAATCCTCATCTGACAATTTATTTCTTATCGTGCAACCTGTTCCCAAAGCTCAGAGTATGCTCATTTCAGGGCTTATTGAAAGTGGCATAGCTAATTTTCCACTTACCACGATTGTTTTGCTGTTTCCTACATGGGCCTCTGTTTTTCCTGAGAAAGCTTAAGAGTAACTCTGGTTTTCACTGCTTTTGGCCATTATCTTGCAAACAGAGCTTGAATAAAGCAATGCATCCCCATGGCTGAAAACACACACGGTGCCTTTGTGGCTGCAAGCGATGCCACGGATTGACCCAAGCTGTAGTGGTGAAAGATGAACAGAGCTGATTCCATGTTCCCCACCACCACTACCAAAAAGCACAAGCAGTGTTCATTTACTACAGTTTAAAGAAAGAGAGTTGGCAGCAAGAAAGCTGTCAGCAGGAAGTGCCCTGGTGCAGGTGGCTGGAGGCGGTGACATTGCTCCTTTCTTGTCCCTGCCACTCTCCTTGGTGTGGGTGGTGTACAGTTTGTGCCTGGATGAGATGTACAGGGAAGTCCATATTTTTCACAGCTGCTTCAACCTGTCATCACGTTGGCTCAGGGAGCCAAAATTGCATTAGTTACAGTCTCTTATGATTTTTAAGCTTCTCTTTAGTATAATGGGGTCTAAAACATGTTGGGGTCTAAAACATGTTTCAAAAATCAGCCAAACTGAGCTTGATGTTTTGAAATCAGAATGTTTATGATTACACAAATGATCCCTTTGAAGAAGCACACTTTAGAAGTAGCTGATGCTTTACAATAAAGCAGAGGCCCATGGTTTTCTCAAGATCAATACCTCCTATGATATTTTATGATGAAAATACCACAGACTTTGGCCTTAAACTATATGAAGCATTAGGATAATCATGGGAAGGGAGAGGAAGTTAATAAAACTGTAAAATGCATATACTTACTTGCTTTTCTCGTTTTTAAGTAAAAATTACCACTGTGGTGATGGTTCATAAATTCAGAATTGCTTGGGTTGGAAGGGACCTTTAAAGGGCCTTTAGCACAACAACCTTGCAGTGAGCAGGGACATCTTCAACTGGTTTGGGTTGCTCAGAGCTCCATCCAACCTGACCTTGAATGTTTCCAGGAATGGGCTGTCTATAAACTCTCTGGGCAACTTGTGTCAGTGTTTTACCACCTTGATAATAAAGAATTCCTCCTTATGTCTAGTATGGACCTGTATATAGATATCATATCCTTATATTCCTCAGTGTTAAAAAAGATTCTAAATCTAGCATGACAAATATATGCCAGCACTCTAGACAGATATGATTTATCCTGACTGAGTTTTTTTACCCATGAAAAACTGATTGCTGACAGATCTCTAACTTCTGCTGTGATGGTTCAGGGGTGCTGAACCATAACAGCATCTCTGTAAAAGTATATGCAGTATGCACAAATGGACACACTGGTGTTTTTAATGAATGAAGACTGAAACTGAATTTCTGGCACTTCTAAAGCTCAGTCAAGACAACTAGTTTTTTTCTTGTCTCAAGAGAAAAAAAATAACTAATTTTTCTCCTCTCTGATATCTGAATTAATGACTCATCTGCAGCACTCTAAAGGAAAGAAAATCTCTCTTGTGTTGCCACAACACACTTTGTGCTTGTAATAAAGAGGATGAAAAATATCTTTCTCAGAGGTTAATATATCTGAATAAAGCTGCAGAGGCCCTTGGCTAGAGATAGGATAGTGTTGACCATTTGACTGAATGCTGATATACTGCAAAGAACATGGAAATAACCATTTTGCTTGTTTAAAGGGCTCTGTAACAGAGTTTGCATCAATACCTTTTTTCCATGGGAATCAGATTAATTGAATTTCATGTTCTGTGTGAGCTTCATCCTGCCAGGCAATGGACATGCCCTTTGATTAAGATTTCTACTTATCTTTTGTTTTTATTTTTTAAAGGTTGAAAAGAAATATATAGGAAAGGAAAGCTAGAAAAAGTTAAGAAAATAATTGCCTGAACTTTTACTTCATATACCTTTTAGTTTACATTTAGTGAAAATTTCAGATGTTTTTCTCTACATCTGGAGAAGATCCAGCTTGTTATTTGTGGACTATGCTTCAGGTGTAGTAGACCCTTTAAATTTTCTAGTACCATCAGCCAGTGGATTGCAGTTTTTCATGATGTGGTGGTGATTTTCTGCTCATTTTCTGGCACAAGATCATATGGAAGTGTCCAAAGCAGTTTTATTCTTCATAGTGGGAAGACATCATGAGCAGAGAAAATCTGAGGAAGTCTCACAGGAGAAACTTATAGTATAAGACATAAAACTTATGGGAGGTCCAGAGAAGAACTTTATTGAATCCCTGAACTTTATTGAAGGTACCATGTAACCCTTTGGTTACCCCCAAGAAGGTGTCCCACAGCAGCATGCCACTGCTTTATTACTTATGAGACTGAAGTGTGTAAGCTTAGAGCTAGTTAAGATATTTTAAGATATTTGTTACACCACTTGAGATGTTTAGGTTTTTTGAGTTGATCCAAAAAGGTGAGCTGTTATTTGATAAAAAGTCTAGAGAGAGCCCTTCTGTGGGGAAAAGATCATCTGATACCATAAGTATTTTTAATTTAGCAAACACAACAAGAAATCTTAGAGTGCAGAAATCTGGAATTTAAGAACTGAAACTGGAAAACAGATGAGTGTAACTAATTATTGGAAGATCTCAAAAGGGAGGAGAAGAAATAACCAAAAAGAAGAAAGGCAACCCAGGAATTTGTTCAAAACAGCTACTCATGCCTCAAATATGCACTTTGGCTTAAGAAACACATCCTTCTGTACATAAATAAAACTTTGGACACCTCTAAAGCACCTATCACTAAGGTATTGGTGAGTGTTTTGACTTTTCCTGGCATATACTAGGTAAAAACCACATAAACTTGTCCAAAAAAAGAAAAATTCAAAAGAGCTGTGTATTTCTGTCCAATTAACTGAATAATATATATTTTAAAAATCCCCACAACACAACAAGCAAAAAAAAAACCACAAAACAAAAATCACACAGGGAAGCAAGAGATATAGAAAGTCTTAAAATACTGAAATACTCATCTGATCACTTTATATTTAAACACTTGTTTCTTCTGAAAGCTCTGAAAAATTAAATAGATTAAGCAAAAAGATAAATACCCCCCAACATCAATGAATTTAATTTATTTTCAGATTAAACAAAAATGCATTGGGTTGTCCATCAAAAAATATGTTGGCTTTGAGGAAAGAGTTCTTTTACCAAAAAATATTTCTTGGCCAAAACTGATTGAGTATGATCCATCTTGGCCTTATCACACATACAATTAGGGATCACAGAAGATTCCTCCAAAATAACTTTTGCTCCCTCTGAAATAATTTGTCTATGTTACAGCTGGCACAGTCCTCCCTTGCTGCCATTTATATCTTATGTATCCAGTAGGTCTTGGGAGGAGGAGTCTGCCCTCCAGCATGGCCCTTGTAGTAATGGGCATTTATTGCAGGGTCACCATTTCTTTAGCATTCATTACAGACACTGATTAGAGAGGGTAATAAAGTCATTGCTGGAGTCCAAAGCCCACGTTGAAATAAAAAAAAAAAAAATTAGAAATGGATGCATCGATCGTTTTCATGCAAATGGTTTTGTGATGATAGATTCAGAAGGTGTAGCAAAGGCTTTAATTTGCTGCAGTTCTGGTCTAATAGGTATAAAGACACCAGAGGATTCTGAAATACTGAACTCGGAGGTGTTCTGACAAACCTTTGTGCTCATAACAACAAGAGCTGGTGTGAGCTTATGCAATTTAAAACTAATTGCCCAGCCAACATCCTCATTACCATATTGATGCAGTTCATAAATCAAAGCCCTGCCTATTCAGGCTGTTTACCAGTCTTGCATTAAGCAGCTTATTTCAGCTGAGAAATGCAGCATGTTGCCAAAACACTGCAGAAATCTTAAAAGACTGATAGGAGCACAAACCTGGGGAGCCAAAATGCCACAAACTGATTTAATACGCAAGACACTAAAGGACTTGTTCTTGTTTGTTTTCCGAGTATATTCTGATTTAGCCTTGAAACTTTCCATAATAATGCATTGCAGCACAGATACAGGTCCTCACACAGCAGAGAGCTTCTGGCAGTGTTGATCATTTTGGCTTCCTACAGGAGCTTCTTTGCTTCACCAGGAGACTCATACATATTTTATATTTTTAAAGCAATATAGTACTTATGCCATCTGGATTTAGATGCATACATTAGGAATGTAGCCTTTTTATATAGGCAAAGGTGAAGTTGAGGCTTTTACATAAAAATACTAAATTTGTCATCAAAATTAGGTGCCTGACATTTAATTCTTTCAACAGGCTACTAAGTAAATTAAAGGTACAATTCCTTTGCCTAAACAAGTGCCCACCTTCAGGTGCCTGGCAGTGCCCTTGGAGATACCCCAATGAGCTATGACATCCCCACAGAGGGAATGCCAAAGGAGTTGGAGGAGATTCACACCTCTGAGCTGGCATCCGAAGGCTGGGTGGGACTGTCTAGGATGTCTCAAAGGCCATGAGGATTGGGGAATCTTCCCATATTTAGGTTTATGCATCAGAAACAGCCCAGTCCTGTAAGCAGGATTAATAAACTTGTGTGTGGTTCAGCAGTTACCACGGTCTGGTTGCACCCAACTCCCCAGGCTGAATGGTTTCAGGTGAGCTGGGAATTTCTGCCTGGGCCTGAGCCTGTTCTTATCACAAACACCAGTGGTCTGTGGGTTATTTTTTGGTTTATACTTTGCTCAGAAAACTGCAAGAGACGTTTATTCTTATTGTGGTTTCTCACAAACTTTTTAGCGGGGCCTGTTGAGATAACACAAGAGGTTTTAAATGGTTTTAAACTGAAAGACGGTAGATTCAGAGTACATATAAAGAAGAAATTTTTTACCATGAGGGTGGTGAAACCCTGGAATGAGTTGCCCAGAGAGGTGGTAGATGTTCCATCCTTGGAAACATTCAAGGTAATTTTGGATGGGGCTTTGAGCAAGCTGATCTAGTTGAAGATGTCCCTGCTCACTGCAGGGGGGTTGGAACCAAATGATCTTTGATGTCCTTTCCAATCCAAACCATTCTATGATTCAATGATTCTGTGATGTGAGTGCAGCAGATCTTGGCAGCTGCTGGGAAGCCTCTGCCCCTGTGCCAGGCTGTCACCCCAGTGGTGGCTGTGGCCACCATTGGCAAGGACAGAGGGAGCTGAAGCACAGGTCAAGGAATGGAAATGTAGAGTAGGATCAGGACCTAAAATTTAACTTGCAGGAGGCTCAAAGGAAAAGGCAACCACTGAAGAGTTAATAAACATTGTTGGAGCCATTGGGGGAATTTAATAGATTCTGGGAGAATCAAGGTCTTGGAAGGGTGGCAGATAATTGGTTTCTCCCTGTTTAAGGGAACCCAGCTCAGGAGAAAAAGGGTGGGCACTTCTAATGAAATGCAGCTGTCCTCGAGAAACAGAATTAGTGAGAAGAGTTCAGCCTATTACAGTAAGTGCTGATCCTCAGTCATTATGTGTGTTGAAGCCTCTGTTTCTTCCATTCTTTATGCAAATTCAATCATGACAATTAGTAAATAAAGTAGCAATTTGTATGGATAGAAGATTAGATGTGATTTAGAAATGGCTTTGTGTGATAATCTTCGATTCCTGTTTACATCTTTTCTACTGGTTCTGTGGTCACAACAGACACCAGGGTCCAGTTCCTTATATACAGATAGATAATAAAGATTGTAAATTAAGTTAATATGAACTGACATTTTGTCATGAAGAAACCAAGGGCAGTGATATGTTTTTCATCTTCAAAGAAGAAAATAAGTTTAAAGAAGATAATTTATTTCATTTTAAGGAATTATGAAACATAGAATAAGCACAGAGATATAACAGTCTCTGCCCCCATAGAATATCAAAACAACTAACTGCTTTTGTCCAGGGTCTTTGGCTGCTGGTGGGTGTCACAGGTTCTGCAAACATTTCCCAGAGAGATCCATGCATTTTTGGAAGCCACACAAAGTGGGCCTCATGAGCTTTTAAAAATTGTAAAGGTGTGAATACAACCCTTGAGCAGTTCATCTTAATAAAGATTTCCTCCAGGGTGAGAAAATTGTTTCTTCCATCCTCTTGCTTCTTGTGCACAATGAATATTAAGTTCCAGCCAGTTCATTGAGAATCCCTTGAACATATGTAAAGGAATTCACTTTACAGGATGAAGAAACAGTGGTAGTATTTTAAAAAGCAGCTCATACCTGGGTGTCTTCTCTTGCAGAAGGGATGTTTCCTGACTTTGGTTTGTACTGGCTTCTATTAGATGAAGAGCTAGGATCTCACCAGTGCCAAGATCCTCAACGTAAATGAAGGCAGATTTTTTTTTTCCTATGTGGTTTACCCAATGTTATTTTTAAAATATTTATTAGGTGTTGGTTCTGGTTTTGGGGCCTCTGTTTATGAACAGTGTCTGTGTATGACTGGCTGCTCTTCCTGTTTCATGCTGACTGTACTCATATAAAAAAAATAGCCAAAGTATTCTAGGGCAATATGTAAAAGAAAAATCTGTTTTTCATTTAATACCACAAATTTTAGATAAATGCATATGCACACTCTCCTCCCGCTTTCACCCCTTCTTTCTTGTATTAGGATTTTCAGCAACTTCACATCAGATTTAATTTCTCAAGTAGCTCAGAGTGTAATTTTAAATTGCTTGAAATTGCCACCTAAAAGCACGTGTTCAAACTACCTCAGGCCAATACCTCATCAGGAGCTTGATTCTGCATTTAATAGGTGCACAACAAAATAGGTGATGCAGAACAGGGAATACAAAAGCAATACATTGAATGCAATGCAAAAAGAAGCCTAATGGCAGAAGGGAAACCAGATCTTATTAAGACTTCATTCACATCCCCAGGGACATGTTCAAAGAAAGACATAAATCCTTAGCTCCCCTTTTGTTTCTAACACCTTTTCAGTACCTTCTTTTGGGAGGATGCAATCAGTTATACAAATATAAGACTTTTCCAAGTGTGAAGAACTATTTCTAGTCCTTTGCTTTACTGGTGCTCACACATTCCTGCTGTTTGATTTTCCTCACGCTCTTCATGAGATGCTCTGAGCAGAATGGTTTGCAAAGTAAGGGCCCACCTTATGTAAACTAGGACTAAACATTGCCATGGATCTGAGTTCTTAAAAATGGCAATAGTTGTATTACAGAGGGTATTTTCCCACCTTGTTCGTAACTAAACCACTGATCCCACATGGTTGTCAGGTGCCAATGGCAATACTGCCAAGAATGCTGGTTTAGAGTAAAACACAACTGAGTCAGCACACTGACAGGATGTTAATGCCTCAGTTGTTGTAAGCTCAGGCTCAGCTAATCAGATAAAATGTGGCAATGACCCTTCCTGGAGTAGAGTCTTTCCCTCCTATATATTGCAAGTAGGTCCAGCTGTAAATAACTGGCTGCCAGAGCTCTGTAAGTTAAGATGATGGTTGGAAAACAGATCACCTGTGACCAAACTCATACAACTGAATACAAACACGGCTAAATTAGTGAACTGTCTCTTTATCGTTGTGATTTTGAGAAGATATTTTACTTTCCTTAGCAATGTAAAATGAGCTGCTGACATAGTTGAGGTGGGGAGGGACATGGCAAACCTAAAGGAGAGGCTTGGTAGCACTGCTGCTCAGTAAACTCTCCCAGAAAGTAATGCCTGCAAAATGGGTGCCTCAAGATGTGGCTTCATTTCCTGAGTGACTTCATTTCCATTCATAAATATGACACATTCTTTGCTGACTAAAATACTGTTTAATTTCAGCAATCAGGTGCACAAGGTGCAAGAGAAATCAGCATCTAAGTGCTGCCTCCCTCAATCAGTGAAATGAGTCAGGAGGGCCACAGATTTGGCAGCATCTGTGCCAAATATCTGTACCTGGGTATCTCAAGGTGAAAAATATAATCTACTACTTCTACCATGCAAGATCCACTACACAAGCAGAAAGGTATTGCAGCTTTTTGATTTTTGCTGTTTAATCCAATCAAAAGCAATACAGAAGAAACACTTCCAAAATTAAACTATAAATCAGAGTCTTTTCACCCCGCGTTTCCAGTGACAGTTCATCCTTTTTCTTTCCAGGCTAGATTTGCCAATAAGTGATATATATGGGAGTCTGCATTAACAAGAAACTGAACATGAGCCAGCAGTGTGCCCAGGTGGCCAAGAAGGCCAATGGCATCCTGGCCTGTATCAGAAACAGCGTCACCAGCAGGTCCAGGGAGGTGATTCTTCCCCTGTACTCAGCGCTGGTGAGGCCACACCTCGAGTACTGTGTCCAGTTCTGGGCCCCTCAGTTTAAGAAGGATGTAGAGGCCCTGGAACAAGTCCAAAGGAGGGCAACCAGGCTGGTGAAGGGACTCGAGCACAGGCCCTATGGGGAGAGGCTGAGAGAGCTGGGGCTGTTCAGCCTGAAGAAGAGGAGGCTCAGGGGAGACCTCATTGCTGTCTACAACTACCTGAAAGGAGGATGTAGCGAGGTGGGAGCTGGACTCTTTTCACAGATGACCTCCAACAAGACAAGAGGACACAGTCTTAAGTTGCGCCAGGGGAGGTTTAGATTAGATATTAGAAAGAATTTCTTCACGGAGAGGGTGATTAGGCTATGGAATGGACTGCCCGGTGAGGTGGTAGATTCTCCGTCCCTGGAGACATTTAAAAAAAGACTGGATGTGGCACTCAGTGCCATGGTCTAGCAACTGCTCCAGTGGGTCAAGGGTTGGACTAGATGATCTCTGAAGTCCCTTCCAACCCGGCTAATTCTATGATTCTATGATTCTATGATATAATCACACTCAGAATCTCACATGTCCAGCAGCCTACACTTCAGCTACACTTTGCAGTGGATGCAGGAGTCTGTCTGCAAGCTAGGACTCTACTCATAAATGGAGAAGGGAAGACTCATGAAGCCTTGGCAGCAAATGTAGGTCTTGAAGAAACAGAGGCAAACAATAATTACAATTTGCAAGTGACCTGAAAGCTAATTTTGGGAGTCCTTTCTGCTACATCAAAAGGCATTTCAGAGCCTACCTTTTCAAACCCTGACAGCATCTGAGGTCGGGTGTGTGCAGTGGGAACCTGACTCCAGGTGATAAAGCAAAGCACAATGTCACAGCCTGGTATATGTGAAGAATGAGGTCACACTGTATTTTTAGAAAGTGCCTGGTGTTCCTGTGAAGCATGCTCTCACTCTCTATGGTTTTTTTCTTCCTTTCCCCCCCCCCCCCCCCCGTCTTTTTCTGTGAATAATTTGGCCAGTGCTTGCAGAGGCTGTTTTTGCCTCAGGGATTCTCACACAGACTTCTGTTGACAGAGTTTTTCTGCAGCAAGCAAGCTGAAATGCCTTTTGTTAAGGATCTGCTCACTTCTTTTTCTGTTCTGCCCCAACACTTGGAGGATCTTTTGGCTGCTGAGTTCCTGTTGTTACACTTAGGGAAATAACTTGAATTGAAAAATATGGGGTTATCTTGCAAAACAGGTAAAATTATCATGAGGCAAAAAAAAATCCTGATCTCCTAATTTGCTCCTAGTCTGTGTGTCTCATTCTCTTGGCTTGTTTGCTTAATTTTTCAGGGGAAGCTTTTTTAAGTCAAAGGGAGATATCAAGCAAAGCCACTGAGAAAGGGTAACAAATGCATTAGTGGCTGAGGGGTAAAAACTTTTTATTTAACATGAGTGGGGTACTATTGAAACCAAGATCAAGACTTGATTTGCTGGCTTACTATGTCAGTTCGAGATTAAATTGAATTGAAAGAAATAAGAAAACCCCACATATTCACTTGCACATCAATGCCAAAATACACAATGGTTCTTAAAAGGCACTAATTTAAGCAATGTTTGAAAAGTTAGTTTAGGTGACTTGCTACCATAGTAAGCCTAGGAAATAAAGTGTAATAATTTGCCCCAGAAAACAATTCTCCTTTTCTTGACTCAAGAAAATAGAGTCTATTAATATTAAATAGTGTTTAAAGCCTCCTGCTTAAATGGTTAAGCCTAACATATGCCTTTTGTGTGATCTTTGTGCAACAAAACAGTGATTTTCAATACAAATTTTGGTTGTTTGGGCAAAGAGAAATCAAGCCAATAGGGCAGGATGCACAAACCTTTATCTGTGTGCCTGCACATATACATTTCCTTGAGCCAGACCACCTGGGAACTTTCCACAGCATTTCACTATCTGTATCACAAGTCTGTATTAATTTACTGCTGATTTGTAAGGAGATTTCCTTAGAAAATAAAACTCAGTTTGGAAGTTTTAGTCATATGTGTAAGAAGCTGAAGCTGCTACAGCCAGATATCCATTACACATTTTAGCTTAAAATAAAACATCCTATGTTGCTGGTTTTTGTGGTCTTCTTTAAGCTGTTTTGGAGTCAGATGTTGGACAGATTGCTGTGGTAACTCCCACATTTTCCTTCTAGTTGGGCAAAAACCACACATATACCCAAAGGACTTTTATTATTCAACAACACCTTTACCTACACTAGAGCCTACTAGTAGAGCTAATGCTACAGCACATATTTAGAATTACATATGCATATGAAAGTAGTTTCCCTAATTATAAAGCCTTGAAGACCTCTTCCAGAAAGATTTATTATTTTTCAGAACTTGTAAGTACATACATTGAGAAACATGGTGAGAATCAGCTTATTTTTTAGGGCTGTGTTACAGGGCTTTAATGACATGTGCAGTTTTAGCTCTGAGTGTTCAAACCTCCCTCAGTTACACATTTTTCTATGGGCAGGGTTTCCAAACCCACAGCTCTGCCAAAAAGGCTGCATTTTTAGGAGCTATAAAAGTCTATGCGCACGTCTTTATAAAATATGGAATTTGGTATTTTGTGTAAGGGTGGGATTTTTTGCTAGATGAAGTAGAGACATGTTCCACAGGAGGAACAGGGTAAACTCACACTCTCTCTTCTTACCACTTCCTTTCTAGAGATTTCTTGCCATACTTGCACAAAACCAGCCAGCTCTTGCATACGTTCTCTGTCCCAGTCTCATCACAGGAAAAATGGAAAAAAAGAAAAAAAAGAAAAAAGAGAGAGAGTCCAATACAGTGAGGAAAAATATAATAAAAGGAAAAACTTCATGCCTTTTGTAATTAAATTGTAAAAAATGCAGCTTCACACAACATACTGTAAAAATAGAAATCATTTGAGAGGGCGAACTGAGGAAAATTTTAATGGGAGCTGGGCATTTATCTTAAATTATAGGAATAGGCAGAGATAATGAGATATACAAATTTTTGCAGGTATGATAATTCATGCTTTGGAGTCTTCTGGAGCCTAGGGCATTATCCTAAAATACTAGAAATTAAAAATATGTAATTCATGCATCCCACGCTCGCTTACTGCAGAATTTCTATAGCTTCCTGTGAAGCATTTCATGCTGTATTTTGAGTTTGGGATGGCAAAGGTGATCCTACATACACAGAGGTGTCATCACAGCAGGGCCTGTTTGGCAGCAGTGCCAGAGCTAAAGAGGGTCCAGGGAATAGGCCAAGGATGGGCAATTTCTGCTAGAAAAAGAAGAGTGACAATAGGAAAGGGTAAAGCAGGGAAAGAGTCTGTGGGGAGACCAGGAGACCCAAACATTGCTACTTCTGCTGGAACTACCAGTAGGTGAGGAACAGGGCAAGGCACCAGCAGCAAGGGCTGGTGAACACAGCCCATCCCCTCACCTCATGGCAAGACACTGGTGCGGGCAGCCAAGCCAACACCAGCTGCTTTTTGGGGAATCTTATAGGTGGATCATCTTCACATATACCTTGGTCTGCAGTGATGGCTCTTAGTGAAGCACAGATAATACTCAATATTCAGCTGCAAAGGTGGGAGGCTTTTTCACTGTGCCCAAAATGTACAAAGTATTATGTGAAATGTTAGTTATTCCAGTCATTCTCTACAAATGTGGGAATGTGTCTTATTTTTCAAAGACATCGTGCTCAGTTAGATCACTTAATGCTAGGGAGAACCAAGTGTGTCTGGCACTCCTCAAAGTGTAGTCACTTCTGTGTAGAAAGTTAACTTTCAGCTGAGAAAATTAGGCCTTCAAAAGTAAGTTTCTCGTTCACATTTAGACACTGTAATCTGTTATTATTGCATAAAAAAGGTAATGGGATGAGAGTCTTCTTGCCTTTATTTCACCCTCTAAAAGCTGGGTGATCTTGTTGTCTAGACCTCCTCCATGGGTTTGGATAAGGCAGTCATGCCAGGAGGGAGACTCATCCTGTGTCAAAAGAGGAATCCAAGATAAGTGAGAACATTTACCTTCTGGAAGCATTTTTCTCTCTCCACTGACTCCAGCAGGAGACTAGACAGTGGCTTAAAATAAAGTCTGGTTTTTAAATAGCAAGCAATAGCTGAGAGGAAGTCTGCCTTAACAGTGTGTACCTGCCTGCTCACACCTTTTACAGCAGCAATTCAGATGACAAAGGTAATGTAATAAACCCAACTCTTCTGTAACAGTATCCTATTACCTAATGTACACCTATAACACTAAAATATTTAGTAACCAGCAGTAAGAAATGCCTGGCTGGTGTGCATTGCTCAGTTTATGGCAGATGTAGTGAGAGGCACATCATGTGCCAGCATCTCACTTTGCCTGCTTCCCACTGTGACAATCACAGTGCTGCCTTCTGACACAGCTTCCTCACTGCTGACAGGTTTGCCACATCCATCCAAGGCTTAAGTGTCAGAAAGATCTGTTTTGAAAAGCTTCTGTTCTGCTGTGCTCTTTCAAAGATTGAGCACTGAAATAATCATTACAATAAATACTGTCAATATTCAGTCTGTCACAAAAAGGAAATTGCCTATATGGGTGGATGTAAGCTCTTCAGTGATGCAGGATTGGTCCTTCAGGTGCTCCCTTATTCCCACGTGATGGATGTGAACAGCCAAGGTGTGAGCACAAAGTTAAGACTGACTTCAGCCAGACATGCCCATCTCTGATGATGTAGCTCTCTGTTGTTCTTAGCTTCCCCTTTTTGCTTTAAAAATCTGTTGGAAATGAACAGGTTCTGCACTTCTTGGCAATACACAGAAACCAAGAGACAGAAAATACACTGAAATCTCCTTTTATGTCAATTACTTTGGCTCCTTGCTCTTCCCAATCACATTTTAGTGGCTTTATCAAAACAGTATGAAAGTTTTCTGCTATTTAACAGGTAATAAAACAGTGAACAGAGGCATATTTTGATAACAAGCATAAAGCTAACACCACATCCAGTGACTCTGAACCATTGTGTCAATAATCAACATAGAGTCAAGATTTTAAAAACATTTCTGCCTTTGCCAGTTCTTTCCTGGTCTCTAAGGTAAACAAGTCAGGGTTCTCATGTTTTAAGTTCAGTTAATCTGCATACATCAAATATTTTTGAAAAGACCTTCAAGTAAATTTGATACAAGAATTTCATGTTTCAGGATTACTTTTGCTGATGCATTCCAATGCAAACACGTTACCATCAATATTTTTTTTTTTCAGGAGCAGAATATTCGGGCATTTTGAATGAGAATCCAGAAATTAATGAAGATTGTGTGATTATGGTTTCACAAAAATAAGAGGATACTTTTGTCTGGCTACATCTGCAGAGTTATGTTTCTTAAGAAAACCAAGAATGAAGCAATTTTGATCTCTGATGGATGAAACTCATTGGAATGGAAACTAACATCTATGAAAAAGAACAGGACTCACCTTGTCTTACATCTGCTGGGTGCCTGGAGACTCCAAAAGAACCAAAGCATGAGGAATACCAAAGAAAGACAGAAAAACAGGCAAGTCCATCTGAATTTATGAATGTTTTACTGGAACCTGAGTCGAGTTTGCTGTCTGCATTATCCTTATCAGACCACAATGAGACATCCTTGGAACCTGGCACGTCTGCAGGCTGTATCAGTGCCACCCATCAGTCTGAGACAAAGCATCTTTCTGAAGAATTAGTCCTTTCTGCAAGGCACGAGCCCAAGGCAGATCCTTTAAACCTCCCCTTGCACACAGAATGGCCAGTGCATTTAGGAAAAAATTTAGACCAGAAACCAGCAAGGAGACATGAGGTCAGAGTTATAAAACACACACCAAGTGCTATCACATTTTCTGATTTTGAATTTTTATCAGATGAAGCTACTACTACACTCCATGTTTGTGAGGCAGGAGAAGGTTTTTCATCTGAAGAGGAAGAAGCAAATGGTAAAGATGATGATTTGTTTACAGAGCTGCCAATGTATGAGGCATTTTTCAATGGTCTCCAGAGAAGGAATGTTTCTCCAAGAAAGCAAGCTAAGCATGAACTTACTACATATCAGCACATGTGTCATGTAGATGACTGTGATGATCATTCTGAAAAGGAAATGAAGGACCATGGCAAGGAAGAGAAACCCACGGAGCTGGAGGTAATACAAGCTACTCTTTTGTTTCAAGTGTGTTTTAAATAAGTTTTATCATTTAAGGTTGGTTACAGAAGGAGTTGCATAAATTTGTGGATTGCATAATTCAGAATATAAACCTACAGTAAAAGTATACTGAGTTTAGACATCAGACAAATCTATTATTTCAAATTGGCCACATTACTATTGGCCTGATCTTCAAACTCTGTTTTTCTACTTTCCTATGCTTTTTAAAATGGCAACATTGGCCCAGTTCCTGTGCTTCTACAAGATCATATTTTATCCCATGAACAGGATATATTCCCTGAGTCTATGAACTGGTCCAAAGGGATAGAGTTCAGGTTTACTCTGAGAGAAGAGTATATTGCATCATGCTGAAAATAGCCTTTTTTAGTGCAGTGGCACTGTAGCACTGCACCACCTAACTCACAGCACTGCTTCTGATAAATAACAGTGTTTTCTGTGTTCTTGTCTCATGAGAATAATATGGAGAACAGGTTACAACCTGGCCTAAATAAAATACAGATTTTTTTGGTATCTATACTGGTACACATCATGATGTTCTAGAGATCAATATCCCAAATAAAAACACAGGAAGATTTAAGACAAAATGAAAAAATGCTGTAATAAGAATCATCTAACTATAAGCTTTCCAGAGGGGGGAGAAAAAAAAAAAAGTAAATTTGCTGTGTTTTTTGGAACTGGAGAAACAGAAAGCTTTCCAAGGGAGTTCTCAAGGAGAATAAGAAAGGCTTTCCCCCTGCTCCCAGCTGGTAACAAACTGAATGCCTGGAGCTAAACATGTTTATCATCCGAAAAGTTCAGCTCTAGTACAAAAATATGAAGTGACTCCAAACAGTGGGCAAAACAAACCCTTAAAATTCCAATGTTCCTGACCTTGCAGCACAAATTAATCTTAAATTGCAGGTCAGGCATACCTATCCTTCCTCATTCTTCTCCTCATCCGTATTTTTAAAGTTATTTTCCATGCCTTGAAAATCAGAGCGGAGCCCAAGTCTTTCACCCAGCCTGTTCTATTTTTCTCTATCTGCAGTTCTCTTTTTGCTTCTGGTGCTTATAATATGGAGCTGCTTCATTAATTACTGATTTCTAATTTTTCATTGATTTCTAATTAAATGAAAGAGTAGAATTGGGTCCATTATGTCCATATTAACATCAAAATTACGTTATACAGTCCTTATTTACTTCTCTCCTTTAATATTACACTATCACCAATTTTAAGGGTTTAAGACTGAGTGCAAGTTTTGTGCTGTATTTCATAGATATCCCAGCTTTACTGTGGAAATGCATCAGATCACAGATAAATAAGGCAGATTTATACAGGTTTTTTTCAGCAGATGATATTAGAAAGCTAAGGCCCAAAGACAGCTCCAAAACAGTGCACCTCTTGAAGCACCTTTTGAGGCAACACTGACCCTGAGAGGCTCATCACAGACAATTTATTCAATAATTGCATTGTTACTCTACCCTAAGCCAAGGCTGGCTTCCTCTTTTACTCAGAAACATTCCTATTAAGATAAATATATATCCAAATCCATGTGCAACATCCTTTGGATCCTGTTTACTGAAGGTCATTGCCATAGATAAAAGGGAGAGGCCAGGGGCTGTTGTCATTTAGTTTACTTTATGTCTGTGCCATAAAATAAACTCAAGGATGCAGCTTGTAGTGCAAAATAATGGATTATAAATTGCCAGGCAGGCATGTGAAATTACCTAGTAAATCTCAGAGAATGTGTCAAAACATTTCAGAAGCAGTACAGATGCAAGGATGCAGTCCTGCGTTTGATTTTTTTCTATGTAAATAAGTATGTATCATGAAAGCTTCCAAGAATTAAAAAAAAAAAAAAAAAAAAGATTATCTTGTCTCTGAAATGTTAGCAGCAGTCATACATTACTATTCAGACTAAAAACTCCCCCCATGACTCTAGTTCAAGGAAATATATGTCACTGTCAAGTGAGTTAATTCTATTATTTAGAAATGGGGCCGTGGAAAAATGCCTTCCTAGTGGAAAGAAATTAACTTAATCAAGACAGCACGGCTTAAAAATTCTGTCAAAAACAACCATTACTGTTAAGCCTTGGACTTAAAAACAGTATAACAAACAAATCACCTCAGCTGTGCAGTTACAGGCTATCACACACAGCACCCTGACCCAGATCCTGGCTAAATCCTTGCTACTGGAGTTCACAGGGAAACAGTGATTAAGATCTCCCCTGCAGGGGCATTCCTAAGTAAATATACTTATTACTGACTGCAAATCTCCTATTTTTTGCATAGAGAGGAGGAAAGGCTGTCACCTTGTCCAGGCTGGCCCTTGCAGGCAGTCACCAGGACCCACGCTGGAGTCCGAATCCCCTCTTCAGTAGCTGTTAGACACATTTAAGTGATAATTGTTGAGCTTCTTATTTCAGTCCAATTAATAAGCAGAGACAAATCTCCAAGTACACTGAACAGTAAACAAATAGAGCACAGAGGAAAAAAGTATAACTTGTAGATGTAACTTGTGGATGCTGCCAGCTCTGTTACAGGTGGAAGAAACTCCACTGAAAACATTTCATACAATGATGCCAATTAAAAAAAAAATGAAAAAACAAAAAAAACAACTCGTTTTTTCCAAAGGCATACAGCACCTGCCTTTTCTGAGTGGTACAAACCAAATTATACTTCCGTTCAATTTATGAGTTCTGTATGGTCCCTGAATTTCCACCATTTGACAAGTCCCATATATGTTTCCTGTGCTGTCTCATCAACTCTAAATTTAGCAACCTTTTTTCCCTTGTCAGGAGCCTGTAATCAGTGGTACATTTAATGCCCAAGCAGAGTTCTTAAATTAAAAATAGCATTTATTTCAACTGGGGAAGGAAATTTTTGAAGATTTTAAAGCAAGTCTGTATACATATCTGAAATACTTTCCAAGTTATTTCTTATTTTGGGATGGTGATCTAGGTAACATCACCACTAAGCACCTCCTTAAACACAGCATTGAGTTTCTGTACCTTCATTATAGATCCATCTTTTCCACCCACCTTCCTTGAGAAACTCCCCTTCTGTCTTGAATGTCTGTGGATTTTTACACCATTCGTATCCTTCTAATATTATTAATGATTTTTTTTTGTTTCATTCTGTTCAGAAGTTTTCTTGGCAACTCTGAAGTGGTATCTCGAGCCATTCTTCCTGGGATATTTTAATTCTAGTCTTCATATTAAACTTTATACTCTGTGCATACAGAAAGCTCAGTGTGGAGTAGCAATAAAATATTCAGAATAGCTTCTGAAACACAAGATTTTTCTAGATTGCCATTTCTTCTAACTCTACTGAGCAGGTCCCAGCTGATAATTGTATTTTAGCAGGGAATACTTTGCAACTTTACATCAGTAATCTTATCCTATCCTTACACAGTCTCAAAACAGTATGTGCAACTTTCAGGACTAGCATTTCAGTCAAGGAAAACACTGAAGATATTTGACAGGTATAAGGCAAAAAGAAGTATTATGATATCATACCCTTGACAAAGTGAATTTTCACAGATCTCCTTTCACCTGTATAGAAATCCTGCTAATGTTGGCTGCTGTAGAGAGACAAGTAGAGTCTCACCAATATGGCAGCAAACTGGAAATCCTTTCTGGAAGCCCATCTTAGCTGTTCTAGGAGCCCAAAGTGTTTCTGTTTCTGTTGACAATATTTAGGGCATCTTAGTAAGTTGTCACAGCTTCCTCTATTGAATGAGGGAGAGAAGAGGGCAAGCCATGAAGCCCACATGCTGGAAAGGAATTTAGAAGCATCAGGATGAGCTGGGTACTCCAGTATCCATTCATCCTCACCCTGTCTGCACCAGGACTATGAACTGGGTATCTTTCCCCACTGGATTTCAGGGTTCTCCAAGTAAATCCTCTTCTCAGAGCTGTTCCGTGATGAAACAAGGTCCTGTATATCTAAAAAAATATCTGGAAAGGCTGAAGAATTAGCTGTTGGCAAGTGTTGCATACAGGTGTCACTTCCAGGAGAATCCTAGAAAAGGAATTGTTTTTAAAGAAACAAAAGTCCTTCCTAATTCAGGAAGAATCCATTAAGGAGCCTCCGTACTTTTTCCCTGTTCTCTGCCCTCTCAGCTGTGTAGCTGGTGAGCAGTGCCAGGCCCAGAGCACCAAACCTGCCAGCTCTTACAGAGGAATCTGGGAGACCTTCTGGGGGCTTGACTTGCACACTTGCCATGTCTCTTTCAACACTTTTAGGGAGATCTAAACCAAACCTGCTTGTTGGTTTACAGCCAGCCTCTGACAGCCTAATATTTCTACTGAACATTACCTTGTTCAGCTGGGTCAAACAAAGAATGAGATGCCAATCCCTAGGAGATACGGAGACAAGATGACCCAAACAGATAATTTAGGTAATTAAGGCAGCATTTGCAATGAGTATCTTTGTTTGGATTTGGCCTTCAGATGGGAAAGTCAAAGCCTTTTGGAGGAAGCTGCAGAGCCATGGGAGTGCCTGGTGCAATGGCAGGAGAGCCACGTGTCAGGGGGGCAGCTGTGCCATCCTCTCACACCGTGAGTAAATCTTTGTTTCAGTAAAACTGCCAGGTCTTAAAGGAGATTTGTGAAAGCTCCATGGGTTTTGACATTTAAACCAAAACCTGTTGAACTCTGGAAATGGTTACAGGAAAGTCCTTTAGTGGCAGGAAGATGGATGATTTGGCTTTCCAGTTACCCTTTTCTTGCTTATTGACTTATTTTCATTAATTTTTTTGTCCCGTCCTTGTACTACTATTAGGTAAATTTTTATCCTGATTATACAGCTATTACTGACTGACAAGTTTGACAATCATCGTATCAGCTTAGACCACAAGAGTTCAGGTTCAGTCTGAAATAATTTGCTGTGACATAATAGGGAAGTTTCCATAGCATCTGTCGTACACTTTGTTTGCTTCTGTGTTTTCTTTCTTCTTTTCACAAACACCAGAAGTTCACCAAAGGAGCAAGATAAGATAAATAGACAAGGGCATGTAGGAGGTGATAAATCCACAAAAATGCATTCAAAGGCATAGTCTTTGAAGATAATTATGATTCCTTAAAAAATACATATTCTTCTATGTGACTTGTAAATATTTCAATCAAGTCATCATACCCAAGGAGAAAGGAAACAGAACATTCTGTCTTTCACAATGAATTTGTTTTACTCAAATTAGATTGAGTTCATTCAATTTAAATGATCAAAACAGAGCAGCAGTCAAGCCTACAACTGTGATCAATAACTGGGTCTGCCAAAGTGAGCTTCTTATCCTTATATTGGGATGGCTAAAATCTGTTAAGTTCTTGTGCCTCTTGCAGTCCTGCTCAGTGCCTTGCTTAGCCACTGAAGTATTTCTCCAAGAGGTACTTTGCTCTTTTCATTAATGAGGCACTGGACCTTAGGTGGAATTTAATCTATCTGAAAATTGCCCTGCAATAGTTTCTTCTTCTCTAATGCTGTGATACAAGAGAAAAAAACAGTAAAGAACATCTCAGAGTGAAAAAAAAATTCCTTCTTCCATTCCTCCCATACTTTGGAAGTTTGTTCTTCTCTTTACACTATCAAATTGAAACTGTGAAACTGGAGGAGGAGAATGGTTGTGAATTTGTGCTGAGTTTTTCATGAGAAATAGTCCAGTTATTATTATCTCCTTTTTGTTCACCTTCTGCAGACATGGGATGTCTACTCAGGTAGGAGAGCTGAGTGCTGAAAAAATTACCAGGGGGAAAAGAGTAGGAAGTTAAGGGGAGGAAAATGGGGCATGACTTGTCTAAGACAGGAGTGATGCACTGAGCTTTGTACATTCTTATTGCCTTTGTGTGTCTGTGAGATTTGCACCTCCTGTATTTCAGTCATGTATTATCTAGAATT
Source organism: Heliangelus exortis (assembly GCF_036169615.1). Lineage (NCBI taxonomy): Eukaryota > Metazoa > Chordata > Aves > Apodiformes > Trochilidae > Heliangelus > Heliangelus exortis. Next base: position 22,733,647 of record NC_092422.1, on the reverse strand, counting down.
GAGAGGTGGAATCATGGTGAGTTGAGCTTTGGAAAGGTTCTACAGTTTATGCTTGGTTTTTGCCTGCCTTGGAAAGGAGATGAACTGCTGATTACTTTAGCAATGATGCATTAATGCCAGTCAATAAGTAACTACAATCAGCTCTTAATAATAAAGTCAAATAAATGCTGGCTTAAAGACTCTAATTATTAAGTCTTTTATTAATTTTCAAATTTGAGAAAATAATAATGAACATAGGCACAGAGTACATTTTTCTCTAATCCCACTCTTAATCATGTAACCATTTTCCATCAGGATATGGCACTTCTCGTGTCCTACTTCTTAATGTGATCAAAGGCAACAGTAAGTTCAAATTTGCATCTTACTAAAGTGAGGATTTGTTATATGGCTGGTGCTGTTATGAATAATAGGAACTTTAGAAAATAACAGTACAGTACAATCAGGGATAGTCAACTATGGATGTGCTCAAAGATCACGTAGAAGAGAATTGGTATAGTGGAATCATATAGGAAAACGTGTAGCTACTATCAAAATGACTGTCCTGTATCTCTCTGGTGAATTGTATGCTTCTTGCATGTTTTAATAAATATGCACGTTCATTAATAGATAATTTAAAAAATTAAAATATATATGCCCCCAGAAAAGATGCACTTTCTTGTCATCAGCACATCCCTGTCTTTCAGATCACAAGATTGTCTTCAGCAGGCATCAATAGCTGCTGGGTTGAGATTAGAAAAAATATGTACCCTGGGTTTGTAAAAAATATCCTATACACTATTTTCATCAGTCCCAGCTTGAGCTCTGCCAAAGCCCTCCTGATAGAAAAGATGTAATACAAAGGGGACAAAATCTGTCCTTTTTCAAAAGCAAAGCTGATAAAAAACCTTTATGTGATGGGAGGACTAGCACTTAAAAAATTCAGAGGGTTTTTTTGCAGCTAATCCTTCATATAGTTTGAAATAATTTGTACTGCAGAATACCATTACCCCCCAAAACTGAGTAGTATATTATTTATATTATCTATATAGTGAGATTCCTTGAAAATTAAAATGCCAGGACAAAATAATAAAGAAAGTATGATAATTACTGAAAAAGACTTTCAAACTTTAGAAAATGTACAAAATACGTTTCAGCTTGGTACTGAATTAAATAATATTAGAATTTCAGAAGGTGAGATTACTGAGTCATGTTGCACAGTCTGAAATCCTCGGGCTGTTCAAGCTAATGTGTAAAACTTTCTCCTCTCAGAAGTTCTCATAACACTATGAAAGATCTTCAGGCCTGAACTGTTCCTGAACTGTGACTGCACTACTGCCTGACACAAGTTTTTGTGCTGCCCATCCTAGCTGTAGCTGTCCCTGTCCTGATGAGGAACTGTGCCAAGGAATTTTGTTGCACAGCCTCACCATGGTTCCAGGTGCACACACTATGTTCCCATGATCAAAATTTTGGGAACTCCTGCTTTACCCTGCCCTTAAGTATTAGTGAGTGGCTTGTATCTATGTCTAAAGCTTCAGGAGAAAAAACACTTAATGTAAGTGGTGTATTACACTAACAGGGGAGAACGTTCATCATATGTAGCTTGAATTATGTTTTTTTCAGACACTGCCTCCTTTGTCATGTATTTGATACTTCAGAATCCTACAGCCACCTCAAGAAACAGCAGTGTTGCTGTTGTTCTTGTCAGAAAACATAAAAAAGATGCCGTGTTTATGGCTGCACTAGGCCCATAAAATAAAAGAGGTGTATGAAAATTCTTCTTTACAAATATTTGAAAATATCTGGAACCTGTGCAATGTGAGACCATTCGAGTGTTTCACAGATCTCCCTGGTAGAGCAAAAGTCAACAGAAAATAAGCCCTGTCTTAAGTCAAGGCTCTGAAGAGCTGCATTCCTCTGCCAGAGCATGGGAATAGGTACCTGCAAGAATTGCAGACTCAGTCTTAGGTGGGGGGGACCAGAGAAACCTGCAGAAATCTGGTGATCTGTTCACCACTGAAGATGTTCCTTCAAAGTGCAGATGGAGATTCTGGATAAACCGTGGGATGGGCAGTGAGCAGAACAACTTGTGAGGCTGGAAACTTGTGCAAAAGCTGAGAGGATGGGGTTTGGTTGTATTTTCAAGCTTGTTTGACTGATAGGTGAAGATTTGGTAGGTTTTTCAAGCCCAGCAGCAGAACTACAGTATAGCAAAACAAACCAAGCCAAAACCTACAACCAAGAACCAGAGCACTACTAAATTAACAAATTTGCAAAGCATATTTCATGGTATGGCAAAATTCTTGAGCCAGAGTAAAAAAAATGAGTTACAAGTTTCCTCACATGTAAAAAAGCCCCACTAAAGGTTTGTGGAACTTTCTATAAAACATTTAGATGCTTTTGAATATTCTTCCTAGGTAGTGTATGGCCAGTTAATAAAATTAGATTCTAGTCATATACCTAGGGTCCCTCTGTTTTAATTTGTGTGACATTTCAAAAAACAATGTTAGCCTGGTATTTCAAAGGACTTAATTCCTTAGTAGTACCTTGGGACCAAATGTTGAATTGATGATTTGACACACTTGGGGATCTGTGATGATTTGGGTACTGTCACATCACTAGCTAACATATAACTAGTGATCTGTGCAAATGCTGAGGTCCATGTTTGAAACAAATTTGGAGAAACTTAAAAACATTTTAAAAATACAATCATCTTTATAAAAGTTTTTGGGTGATGGATTTGAGATTTCATTTTATGATATTCTTGTGTGGTTATTTCCTGTGGGAGAGACTGTGGTCCCCCTCAAGACTCTCCTTAACAGTTAACCAAGCTAAGTATGTAATATAATAAATTTTATTAAAAACTGAAATTGACTGCTCTTACCTATCAGAAGTTTTTTCGTCCAAACTAAAAGTCTTGACCAGTTTTGAATTATCTCAGGATTAAGACTATTGCAATGCAGCAGAGGGAAACCTCCTCTGAATTAGCCTGGAGTTCTCCAGAAATAAAAAAGACAAGGCACTGAGGCCAGCTCCTGCATTTGTAACTTTTTCCTCCAGAAATTAACTTCAGTAAAATCTCACCAGACTTTTGTATTGTATTACTGGGCTCTCGCTATCTGTACTTTCTATGTATTCTGCAATTCTCTGGCATTTAGACTTTTAATCCAATGTTTCAAAAACTGCATCTGGAATAGGATACATTTTAGTGTCAGATTTAACAGTTTATTTATACTCTTTATTCAGAGAAACGTTGTTTGGCCTTAACCTAATCTTTGTGATGAAGTATTTAGTGATATGCTATATAACCCATTGTCCAGTTTGCAGTTAGCATTTAGTGTTCCTATTCAAACAGTAAAATAGTGAAATTTCAGAAGCCATGTAATGACAATTTTGTGTCTTTGTAGTTAGTTTTGTGTCTTTGTAGTAAGTCATTACAAATGAAGGATTGATTTACTTACATGAAAATGTCAGGAAAAGCTGCTAACCCTGCCAAGAAATGACAGAATTTAACACTGCAGCTTGTATGTATTTCATTCTATAACAAGTACATCATATATCAAGACTAAGATAAAAGAATATGAAGCCAATAACTAGAAGACAGAATACACAGAGTGGCCAAGACAGCAATATAAAGTTAGCAGTCAGCAATCAGCTGCTTTTCATTAGCAACATCTGACCAAGATCACTGCCTGCACTGAGAGAAAGCAGAGTACTGAATATTTGTGAAGTTAAGGATCTAGGGCTGTGGAGCTAACTGAGGATCACCTCAAGCTGTACTTTTATCTGCTGTGTTATCAGAGTTTACTAAGATACTACAAATAACTGTAGAAAATAGATGTATGAAAAAGAATTATGTTTGGGAGATTAAAGATTACACAAAAAAACCCACCAAAATTGGGAAGCAAAAAAACTACAAAGACCCTGGTTTGGTTTGGTTTGGTTTGGTTTGGTTTGGTTTTTTAATAGAAGTTGCAATCCTAGCATGCATCTCCTGTGGGAGAAGGCTACCAAATAGCCCTCCATTTGATGTTTTGTATAGTGTAGCTCAGGTGCTATCTTGAAGTGTTAAAACTTTGTAAGGACCTAATGGTTTTAGTATTGTCTTGGAGGATACACTATGCCACCAAGGTAAAAAAAAAAAAAAAAAAAAAAAAAAAAAAAAAATTAAAAAAGGGAATGCTAAAAGAGAAAATCATGTTTTAAAAGCCTTAGAGGAAACTCCCAGTATTCCAAGCAAGCAGAGACAAACTCAGTTCTTTCTGAAGTAAAGGCAAAAGTACATTATATAGGCTCAGAAAATGCTTTTGTAACCGAATTTTTCAGACATGACAAAGTCTGAACTTTGCATGTGAATAACAGGCAGAAAATGCAAAAACTGCCCCTTCAGTGCTCTCATGTAAGACTTTTTTTTTTAAAAAAAAAATTACCTGGAATACAAACTGCAGCAAACTATGAGAATAAGAAGTGCTGCAAGTTGGAATGCATTCTTTTACAGTCTATATCTCAGATCACCCTTGCTTGTGTTTCCACTTGTATGTAAAGTTGAGTATGTAAAGATGAGTTTAAGATGCATTCACCAGAATGCAGATATCTACACTAAAAAAAAAAAACAAACTAAAAAAAAATAAAAATACCTTCTTGATAGGTGTTCTTATTCAGAAATTGTGTAAAAAAATGGTTGTAAATCCTAAGGAGTGGTGACAGAAGCAGCTCAGGACACACAGCATTTAATTCCAATGCAAATTAAAATTAAAGTGGAAAACTAGCAAGTATGAGCTTGAAAACTGGAGAAAATTAAGAAGCAAAATTCAGTTTATGCATCCAATCTAAAACTGGCAGTATATACCCAAAAACCCCATTCTAGGTATGGCATGGAAAATAAAAGTGTTCAGTTTTGCAAGTTAAGTAATTATTTTTAAATTTAGAGCTAGTCAGAAAAAACGCCCCAGAGATTCAAAATTCTCTATGACAGTGAATGATTTCCCAGCCCAGGCATGATATGTCAGGAGCCTCCAGCAGCTTGCTAGGTGGGCTACTAAGAAGCTTGTGTAGTTTAGCTGACAGGTAGAGGTATTTTCCCCAGAGGAAGGTTGTCAAAATTAAGCTGTCTTAGAAAAGTTTGATGAGTTGACAAATCTAAATTAAATTTTTTAAAAAATCACTAAGATTCCAAAGGAAATTCCTATAACTTTGGCATTTTAAGTTTTAAATTGACAAAATACTGGATGAGTAGCAACTGGGCTGGTTTCTGTATTGTCTATCCTTTTTCTTTTCCAGTAAGGATAAACTATTTATTAACCAGTTTATTATGCTAAGTGTGCTCTAGCTCATTTCCTTTCCTTCCTCATTTCCCTTGTTGCTGATTTCCTTTTTTTTTTTTTTCTTTTTAATGGTGACAATATCACAACAGAGCTACACAGAGGGGATCAGGGATGGAGAGCAAGTGGAAGAACTTGTCACTTTAAGTTCCTCAAGTTTTGCATTAAGACAAACTATTAAAATACAAAGTATGATCCTTCAACTCTTATCGTGGAATGTCTGGATATAGCCCAAGTGCTAATGCAGCACATAAAGTCTTATTCACCAGGATATCAAGATATGCCTCTTAAAACCTGAATATCTTGCAATTCTTCATATGCTGCTTTTGCTAGGAAGACTTTGCTTATTTTTGCTTATTATTGCTATTGTTAAGTCTACTGCATTTCAAATTACACTTTATAAATCTTGAGTAAGCTACATAATTGGAGGAGATAGCTAAAATCCTAGCCACCTTGAATTAGGCTAGGAATTGTTTGTTTTCAGCTATTTGCTAAAGTTATGTCAATTGACCTTTGGATTATTGTGATTGGCAGGGTTTTGCTAAAATATTGCCTATCACATGGAACTGAAATATTTGTGAATAGAAAATATCACTGCTGCTACTAGTTTCTTCTACTCTTTCTTATAAATCTCTCAGTAATTCCAAACAATAATATTTTCCTGTTCCTTTAAAATAAAATTCCTTTTTAAAATATAAATAAAGCTTATCGAATACCTTAACATAGATAAATGGAATTTTCAAATGCTTTCAGTTATGGTACTTCACTAAGAGCCAGGCAAGTGCAAATAACACTAAGGTACTCAAAATACAATGTACATTAGAGCTGGTGGTCAGTAATGGGTAGGCTAAACCTCTGCTTGATCATGCAAACCCTGAGACAAGGTCAAGCTTACAGCTTCACCTGCTTCAGAACATTTCTAGCAAATTTGTGTCTTGAAGATTTCGCAAAACTCCTGTAAATTTCTAAAAATAGCTGCTAGAGGTTACTCCTCTCTCGCAACACCCCACATTCCAGCACCAGATATCTTAAGCAAGGACAGAAAAGCCTTAAGGTTCTGGTAACAGTAATTGTTGCTATTTAGTGACCATCATATTCTCAAAATGACAGATTTTTTCAAGCTCTGGGCCACAATCTCACAACTCAATCAAAGCAATTTTTCGTCATAATTGAGATCAAACTGATTCCTTTAAAAGAATGTGGTTTATAGTTTTAACAGAGTTGTGTTTTTCCCAAGCTAAACAGGACATGCTAAAATCTATAAACACTATGCTGTATCTCAGTTTATGATTTAGTTATGAGTCTGGATCATAAAGTAAGATGTCCAAGGGGAGAAAAATACACGAGTCAACACTATGAAGTAATAATAAAACATTTCCACATACTTCCCTTCTACTTTTTTTTATTCTAAAAGGATAGAACTTGAGCTTACAAATACCATGAATAGTGAAGTTCCTGAAAGTTATTTCGATCACTGACTCATGCTATTTATGTCTGTGATTCTGATCTCTTAAAGAAAAAAATGCAGTTACAATTCTGCAGTAGACAATTATCATTAACAATTAAAAATATAAGACAAAATACATACTCTGTAAATGAGTAAGGGATCAAGGATCATAGGCATGCACAGACAGGTAATTGTTCTTCTGCATTAGGTGATGATCTTAAATTCAGCATTTAAGCTCCACCTAATTCCTTCTTAGTTTTTATGTTTGACATAAGTATTCTTGTCATTTAGAGAACATATATTACAGTAGAGTATCATAGTAGTTTATATATATATATATATATATATTATAGTGGCTTTTAGCATAGGCAGGTAGTAAGAACATATATATCAATGTATGGAATAAAGGGTGGTGAAAAAGAACCCAGCAATACAGAGAGGTGACCTGCAAAAAGTGTAATTGATAGAGCCTGTGGCTCATCCAAAACTTTGTCTGTAAGACTACATGCTGCTCCAGGTTGAAAGCTTTTGTTGGTTTTATCAGCTTAGTCAGAGAGGGCTGGAATCTGATCTCTAGAATTTTGGCAATTAGTTTTAACTGAAAATGTAGATATCTAACTACCTGTGGTTCCTGACCATGCACACATCCTGGTGGAGTAGGTTTGCTGCTCACACGGTTTAATTTTCTTCCCAGAGAAACCAGTGATGGGGGAGGAAGCGAGGGAGTGGGAGTGGAGATGGTGCACACCAGGTCTTGCCTTAACCTGGAGTTAAGACATTGGCAGAATATTATCTGGATCTGGGTGTTAGGGAATGTCTCCAGTTTCCACATCATAGAAAAAGCAATCTGTCAAATGTAGCACATAAATTCCTGATACAGTCAGAGGAAAAGACATGGATGCCTTTGAAGAACTCCAGAGGGAGATCCCATCTGATTAAGTGCAGGCATTTAAGAAACTTAGACAATGAAAAGAAAAATGCACCTCTTCACTCATCTCTCTCACTTAAAAAAAAACTTACACAAGGAGATTTGTTGCCACGATCAGTGTCCTTATGTCATTTTGACAAGCTTCTTATAACTGAAATGCTGCAACCCATAAGCCCTCTCAAGGAGAGGATACCAAACATAAAAACTGAACAATGTACATGTACTATAAATAATACCTGAAGCTAGTTTTATCTGGTCACTAAGTATAATGATTTTCTGATTTCAACAGTATACTCAAACTTGCTTCCACCTCCCTTTAACTTTGACCAATTCAAAACCTAGGAAAAAAAAAAAACAAAAAAAAAACAAAACACAAACTGAAATTACTGTTTGTGTCAAACTGGATTATTAGTTACACCAGCTTACTTCCTCACTCCTAATGACTTTTTTTCCAGAAGATTTTCAGTAATGTACCTTTCTGCTACAATTTATTTATTCTGCTGCAATACTTGTTTAAATTTCTTTTATGTGACTTTTCTTAACCACTACTCTGCACCCTGGCTTGAACAGGTTCTCTGAACATTATTTCAGAGAGGCACCAACTACATTGCTTCTTGATCCTTGGCCACCACTAGACATGGGCTTCTAATGAAGTTCACTGAATTCACTGGTGCTCTGCAAGGAGAAATTTGGCAGGGCTGACACCTAAACAGAAGTTATTGAGAAACCTCTTTTCTCCTTATGAAAAAATGTAAAAAGCATGTGGGATCAGTGACACAAATCCTAGAAAATCACCAAATCAGAACTGAACAACCCATCACCTCCCTCACAATTTTTCATCCATTTGTTGTTCAGGGACTAGGAGTCCTTCATAATGGAAAAAAAGTCATTTATAAAATCAAGTGTCTCGGGGTAGGAAGCAAAAATCTATTGTCCTGCTGTTTCTACAGAATTCACCTTATCACCCCAAGATGATTATCTCAGAAAAGTGAAGAATCATTCCAAAGTGTTTTTCAGATTTAAGATTAGCATGCTGACATTCTGCAGGACCAATGCATCCTGCTTTCCTCTGGCCTCTGAGCTCACACCTTTTAGCACCTCCTGCTCCCTGATCTATTCCCCACCTCCAGTTTCCACCTCCCACTGTTCCCTCTGTACCTGAATATGTCACCCCTGTCCCTTTGTCCCGGAATCCATGATTCTGGCAAAGGACATGAGCTTCAGCTGCAAATATCTTTCTGCTTACTGAACATTTAGCACACATAGCTCCTCAGTGGCAGCTGAGGAATGATAGGGGCTGTTATCTTCTTGTGTTCAGCTTACAGTAGGCAGTCATTTGAGTCTCCAGCCACTAATTTTGATCAGAGTTAGAAGTCTGCTCTCTCAGGTATTTCTTCCTGTCTTTTAGACAGTCTTGAAACCGTCAAAAATACTCAGAATTCATGCAGTTGAGCAACACCGAGGCAGAACAGCATTTAGCATTTTAATTAAAATGATAAATTCCAGTAATGAACACTTAGGACAGGAAGTCAATGAAAACTAGACCATCCTGAGGGAAAAACTGAGAACTTATTTTTTTAAAGGCATTTAAACAATATTTTGGTTGATATGGCCCAATTATGCTTGTGTTTTGTTTATTAAGGAAGAACAGATATTTGAGTTTTGCTTATTATAATTTGTATGGAACCAAATGAAAAGGATTACAATTAAAATTAAGTGCTCCTGGCACTAGGAGGTGTACTGTAAAATGATTCAAAGTTAGGCTGCAAAGCCTTGATCCTCTGTTCTACCTCTTTCTCCTGAGTGTAGTGATGTCAAGCTAGGAGGCTAAGCCTCCAAATGTGGACCTGGTTCTCTACCAGACTTCACACTTGGTAATTAATGGAACAGTGATTACAGCCTGACTTTAGCTTCCAGAACTTGTATCCTTCTCCCTCCCTATATCCTGCCCTTTCATACTACAAAATGTAATGGTCTTTGAAGAAAAACCTTTACCTATCATCAGAAAAGTAAGAAAATGAGAATATCCTTATCTTCCCAATCAAGGCTTATTTTAATATGTCAAACCAAATAAGCAAATCTTAAATTATTTCAGAAATGCTTAATTTTAAACGTTTCTAGGCCTTGCTGCCTCTCCACTAACAGCAGTAATCAACTGTCCCAAAGTAAACAGCAGTACCACCAGTTAAACAAAATTATGATTTCAGAGCCCTGTGCTTCTGACAACCAGTGTTGCCTTGAGAGAACCTGGGCAATTTCACGTTTTTAACTGCCTGACATTATCCACATAGTTCCTATTATTCATAAGACTTTTGCAATCAAGGCAATATAATCAGATCTCAGATTTAACACAATTATTTTTCCAAAGTTGAACAGACTCAGCCTCGACTTCAGCTTATTCTGACACCTGCCAGGTACAGCAGAGAGGCAGATTGTCTGTGCCAAACATAAATTTTCAGAAACGTGTGTACCTAAGTATTTAGATGCAGCCTTAGCCATTTTTAAATGCAGTGCTTGTTAGGCCAGTAACTGTAGTTTTGACCAGAAAACGCAATAACTACTCACTAATGAGCGCAGCTGCAGAAATATTCCTGAATATCTGATGGTCTTTAAATTACTTGTAATTCTACCTCTGCTTAGATGTGCAGACAAGGCTCTGCATGCCCGGTCTCGGACTGGGGAAACTGAGGCACAGCCTAGGGAACAGTTATTCCATGGGGAAGCAGAGCCACCCGCGGCTGTGACAATTGTTATCCCCAGACAAAGCCCGGGGGAAGCTGCTGTGGAAGGAGCGAGGCGAGGTGCAACTCAGCGTCCCCCTCACGGACCGCGGCAGCTCCTCCCCCCCGCCTCTGAAGGCCCCGGCGGCCCCGGAGACAACGGGGATGACCCGGGCCCTCTCGCAGGGCTGGGAGGAGGGGGCTGCGCCGCTCAGCCTCGCCCTCTGGAGGACCGCCTGCCCCCGGGCCGCAGCGCTGCCGGCACGGCGGGGCTCCTCGCAGAGCCCGAGCGGGCGAACCCCCGGTCGGCGCCTGCCGGGTCGGGGAGCGGAGGAGCAACGGGCGAGGCGGGGGTGGTTCCCGGGTCCCAGGTCCCGGGTCCCGGGTCCCTCCCGGCCGAGCCCTTCCCCCGCGGCTTCCCGGGTCGGTAGGGGGCGCGCTCGGGTCGCGGGCGCTGCGCTGCCGCTCGCCGCTGTCCGCCAGGTGGCGCTGCCGCCCCGCGAGCCGGCGGCCTCGCCCCGCCCTCCCCCCCCGGCTCCGCCCGCCGCTGACGTCACAGCGGCGCGCGCGCGCTCCGAGCGGTAGAGGCGGAAAAGGGGGAGGGGGAGAGAAAGAGGAAACGGGAGGGGGCTGCGCGCGCACCGCGGGGCGCTGTCCGCGGGCGGGGCCCCGCCCCTCCCCCAGCGCGCGCCAGGCCCTGGGGAAGGGCGGGAAGGGAGGGGACGGGACGGGACGGGACGGGACGGGACGGGGCTGGCGGGCAGCGCTGCCGCCGTTGTTGGCGGGGGGGAGGGAGGAAAGGAGCGAGCGAGGCATTCAGCGGGACCCCAGCAGCCGCCCCTCCGCCCCTTCTTCGTGCTGCCGCTGTCTCAAGCAGCCACCACCGGGGCTGTTTCCTCCGGGACGAGGAACGGTGGGTGGTGGAAGGCAGGGCGCTCGCCTCACCGCCTCGCCTGCCCAAGGGCCGAGGGTGAAGCAGCTGCTGCGACGTGAAGAGACGCGGCTGCTTCCCAATGGGGCCTGAAGCCGCCCTCCTGTGCGGGGGGAAGGGCGGCGGGGGGGGGTGGAGGCACCTCCTTCAGTCCCGCTCGGCGGGCCGTGCTGGCCCGTGTCAGCCCGGGGACCTGGGTGTACGAGGAGGGGCGGGGCCTTCGTGGTGTTCGGCGGCCCCGGTTCGGGTGGTGCCGGGCTGTGCCCTTCAGCACACGGGTGTGGAAGCAGCGCACCCTGTTTTGCGATTTTTGGTGAAATTAAGCTTTCCTAAACGAAGGAGGGGAAATTGAACACTTATGTTTTTGGGGAAAAAAACAAAAGAACATTCAATTACTAAAGTTGTGTCGCGTTAAATATTCAAGGGGGCTGGGTGAACTCTGGTGTTGGGATCATAATGTTAAAAAAATGCTTGTTCCGAAGTTGAAAAGAGAACTTTATTCATTCTTTCTGTCTTGTGTGATTTTGGTGGAAGAAGCCATTTTCGTGCTTTTTACTGGATGGTTTTCCTGTCTGGTGTCCAACATCCCAGGGAGGGTCTCTGCTGCTTGGGAAGCTGCTGTTTCAACACTGTTTCTCTTCCAAGAGTATGCCTATTATAAATAAATAGCAAGGACCTGCCACCTTACATTTTATATGGTTATATTCAAGTGTTTGAAAAATTTTAGGTCCTTGATACACAAGCACAACGTGAAGGACTTAGGTGGAGTTATATTGTTACAGTCTGGAGGAGCTTGGTGTAGGCTGCTGTACACATTAAACACAGACTATAAATTTGCATAAATGTTATTTTAATTCAACATAAGCATAGCTTGGCACGAAGTTAAATAATGTGAAATAACAGGAATTTTTAAAGTAATTGTATTTATTGAAGAAAAATACATTTGATTTTATACTGCATAAGTTTTTGAAATAAAGTTCGCAATATGAACAGCAAAGATTGTGTTACTTTTGTTACTCTGAAAGTTTCAGGAGTTTCTGGAGTCATTAGTAGAGCCAGTGATTTGTAAAAATGCATTTAAATATATCAGTAAATCTGTCACAAGAAATCCATAGATTGCTCTTGTTTTTGAATAATAGTGAAGCTCAGTAGTTGAACCTGGATACTTGGGTGTCAAACTTCCAGTGAAGATCTGGGAATGGTGCCTAATTACTTTTCTGGGCCTGGGATTAATGCTCTCTCATTATTGTTAGCTTGATGAAAATCAGTTCAGGATATAATTTAGAAGGTTTACATTATCTCAATTATCTGCTGGTCTTGTGTTCTCTCATAATTCATGTCCCATCTTTTTCCCCATCACCACCTATTCTTAGCTGCCAAAAATATCTTTCCTTCTGTCAAGCTTTCTCCTCTCTGTCCTTGAGCAGTCTCTAGTTCCTGGAGGTGCCTTTCACTCTTTATATTCTCCATTAATTTCTGATTTCTGTTTAGAAGTGGATTGCTAACATTTATTCTCAGTAGCAGATTGCAAGAACTTTGGGGCAGGGAACGATGTCGAACCTGACACAGCTCCATGAATAACTGGGAATCTTGGACAGGGTATCCTCTTTATCCTATGCAGTTGGGAGTTTTTTTGTCATTTGTCATAAATACAACTGCAGTCATTTTGCGGTTAAATAATAATGTTTTACCAATTGTAATTACTGTTTTATTAATACTAAGCATAGCCCTACTTCAGCTGTTGTGATGGCAACTGAAGCACGGGGCAGGCTGATGAGCTGCTCACAGCTACCTGCTGTCTGCTGCTGCACCCTGAGAGGTGAGCTGGGGTAGGGCACCCGTGATGGCTTCTCTTGCTCAGGGTGGGGTGGTGCTTTGCCTGCTCCAAATGAGGGCTGACTTTGTTTTGGATCTGGCAGTGAGAGGCATTAGTGCTTCCTTTCTTGAGACCTTTAGGACTTGGGTCTTCCCCTGAGGTTTGATTTACCCCTTACAGGGGTTGTGTTCGGGACCTCCTGAGTATTACATAAGTCATGAGATACTTTTCTTTATGCTGTCATCCTATCACTAACTGTTCTATCTGCTGGTACTATTTTCTTCTTCATGCTACTTTCCACTACTGGTCTTCAGGCACAGTTGTTCACCTCCTCCAATGTTACTTTTGAGTTACTAATCTCAGGGTGAACACCAGTTCTCACCAGTCACACTGATTTTCCTTTGTTACAGCCGGTAGGGATGCAGCTTACTACATATTCATTTGTATCCAGCAGGGTCATGGCACTGGCAAAAGCCTCTGTCTGCCCCACGTGGGTATTTGTCTTCACTACATTATTCCAAATGAGAATCACTTCCTACACAGAAGTAATATGTTCTCATTTCCACACAGAACAGAAAAAGAACAAGGTTCTCTTGGGGAAGAAGCAAGCATGCATAAAAATAATTTTTCTTTCAGTAGTTTAGTATAAAGACGTCTGTGTGTAGCCAAGAGGCACAGCATTAGAGCTTTAAATCTTGTTTGGAAGCTGCTAAGGTAGGAGTTGTTAATGCTTTGGAGAAGACATTTGTTTCCTCACTACTTATATTAAGATGCAACATCACCTGGCTTGCACTTAGAAGACCTAGATCAGAGTAAAGTATTTATTTTCTGTAACAGTCTAGTCTTTAGGTTACACCATTCCTCGACCAAAGACCTCAAATATTATCATAGACAAATTCCGAATAGTGTGCTACTTTCTAAGTAAGTTGGAACTGTGTTAGACTACACACATTTAATAGAAAAGGGTGATTTCAGCAGGAGCAGTGGGCCCTGTGGTGGTTTTAGCATGAACATCTATGTGAAAATATCATGAAGAGCTGCCCCTGTCATGCTCTTGTTGGCTCTGATTTGAGAACTCATCTGGAACTGCATTGAATTTTTAATTTGTGGATCAAATCCAAAATAATATAGGACACAGAATTTTGTTGCTTGACGTGAAAGTCCTGTTCAGTTTGCTGCATAATGCTGTGCTAAAACTTTCAGCTCATGCTACTGAAACCTGGGACAGAATCCTGTGCAAAATGCCAGGTTCTTATTGCCCAGTTCTTGCACCCTTTTTTTTAGGCATCAGCAAATGGCCACTAACTGAGACTTGCTATTAGCCCAGCCACTGGTAAAGCAGGGGGGGGGTGTGCTATTTTCTGGGTTGTTTTTTTAAATTTAATGTCTCCTACTTGCTTTTTTTTGTGTCCAAATCATACAGTTCAATCTAAGACTAAGAGCTTGATGCTTATCTTGTGGCTCACTGTAACTGGGAAGCAGTACATAGGTGGGACTGATCATTCTGAGTTGCTCTGGTGGACACAGAGCCTGTATGTTTACCCTGAAAATGAAGTTTTCCACAGAATGCAATGATGGCTGCAGCTTTCTTTGTAAGGGAAAAAGGTTCTGCGTTACTATTTTCTGTAATGTCGTGGTTTATCTTCCCCAAAAGAAAAAGGTTTGGCTTCCTCTGTTGTTTCAAGGACACTAACCTGTTTTCTACCTTCTGAAATAATTTCTTATGGTAAATTTTTATGGTCATAGATCCTTCTCTTCTAGATTTGTCTGTGGAGAAACAAGATTTGTAAGAGAAACTGCATGAGGTGGAGATACAGCACATGTAGCTTGTCTCCTGTGAGGACAGGCTGAGAGAGTTGGGGTTGTCCAGCCTGGAGAAGGCTCTGGGGAGACCTCATGTTGGCCTCTCAGTAGCTGAAGGGGGCCTACAAGAAGGCTGGGGAGGGACTTGATGGAGTGGTAGGACAGGGGGTAATGGGCTAAACTGAAATAGGGGAGATTTAGGTTAGGCATTAGAAGAAATTCTTCAGTGTGAGGGTGGAGAGACACTGGGACAGGTTGCCCAGGGAAGTTGTGGATGCCCCTTGTCTGGAAATATTCAAGGCCAGGTCAGGTGGGTCTTTGGGCAACATGGTCTAGTGGGAGGTGTCCCTGCCCATGCCAGGGGGTTTGGGAATAGATGGTCTTTAAGGTCCTTTCTGACACAAACCATTCCATGATTCTACAGAATGCATAACCTGGGGTTGAAGTCCTGTTTGTAGGACTGGGAAGACAATACCTTAGTTTTACAAAAGTGCTTCTGTATTTTCTAGGGCTAAAACTGGTAAAACTATTCTGCTCTTCCTTTCATGGTAGGTAAATAAAACAGCTTTTCATGCTTGTGTCTACTCAGGCTAGAAGAAGAGGAATTTCTTGCACAGCCACTTGTACCCGGTATTAAAGTGATCCCAAGAAAACAGATTCTATTCCAAGTTCTCTTCCAATCTCAAAATTTACTTTTTAGGTGCAATTAAGCAGACTGGGGAAAGCAAGCTGTAAGTTAATTGTTCCAGTATGTAACATTTTGTTGATTTAATGGGATGAGAGCCCTCAGCTTTTGTGAAGACCAATCTGAAGCACACCCTTGCTTGGTCAACCAACAGTGCAAGAAGATACCCTTCTGTCAGCAGTCACAGGCTAAATTTTTCAAGATAGTCATGGTAGGAGTTACTTTATTTTGAAGTTAGTGATTTTTGATGAAGTGAAATTTAAATGTTTCTCAATAGCTATGTGTCTAAACTGTTTTGACATTCATGACAATTGTGCAGATGCAACCAGTGTTACTGATGGTGCCAAATTGAATGCACATGGAAGGCATCAGAAACTTGATGGCTGCTTAAAGCAGCCCTTGTTTGGGATAAAAGAACTGCAGCTCACTTTCTCTACCTCACAAGGTGGAGGCAAAATAGATAAAGAGATAAAACATGATCTGGCATCAACTCTGAAGCAGCTGAAGATGGGGTAACCCAAGAGGGTAATTCAAGTACAAGAGCAGGAGCAGATGTCAGTTAAAACAGCTTGTCTGGCCATTTGGGTACCAGTTCTGTAGCATGTATCAGCAGCACAGGCTGGTCAGACGGTGTGTTTGTGAAATTTGGTGTTGCCTGACATCATAATTTGTTAGATGGTGGAGAATTGTTGTAGGCATTGAGAACTGGGAAAGTGAAAACTGTTTTTTTTTAATCACCGGAGCAAACCCAAGTTGCATTTGATGTTAAAAGAAACTACAAGTTGTAATTTTTTTAAACAAGAAGTGCAATACAAAACTAGAAATTTTACTAGAAAGAGTAAAATAAAAAAAAAAAAAAGAAATGCTAGATAAATAGAATAAATGCTAGAAATGCTTTTACTAGAAATAAAACAAACCTGCAATGGAGTTTTCATATGAGGCTGTCTGGGACAAGGGGCTACTGCACAATAAAACTTCTGCAGTAGTGTGTGCAATTGTTTTCTAAGCATTTTGCCTCTCATCTTTTTTCTTCAACTAAATTAGTTTCTTTTACCCTTCCGATTTCTCTCTCTTGTCTTGGGTGGAGTACCATGCTGATACAGAATCACAGCATTGTCATGGTTGGAAAAGACCTCTTAAGATCTCCATGTCCAACTGTCAACGTCCCCCCTCCCAATAAAATAAAATAAAGTGACACATCTGTATCACATGGCCACTACTGCATGTCCTGAGGTACCTCATCTATATGGTTTTTAAAAACTTTCAGGGATGGTGATTCCACCACTTCCCTGGGCAGCCCGTTCCAACACCTAACGACTCTCAATAAAGAATTTCTTCCTCAGATCTTGTCTAAACCTCCCCTGGTTCAACTTCAGGCCATTTCCTGTAGTCCTATATCCTGGTCCAAACCAGGACATTTTATCATATGTTGGTGAGGAATAAGACAACTACAAGAAAATGGATACCACATTCCTCCCCCCTTTCCCCCAGTAGCTCTCACGTCACCACCGAGGCTGCAGGGCAGCTCTGGGAAAGTCCAGGCTGGACTCCTGGAGTCAGCAGCAGTTGGGAACTGGAGGCAGGAACACACAGATATGGGCTGGCACGGATCAGGAGCACAGGCAGAGGAACGGATGGGGTCCTTCCAGGATGCTGGGTGAAGGAATGGAAGCAGGAAAGGCAGGAAGGACAGGCAGCCGGAAGCTGGAAATCTGGCTTGGCCCTCGTGATCCCTCAAATTTATACTGAGGATGACGTATATGGGATGGAATACTCTGTTTGGTCAATTCTGGCATCTGTCTTGTCCGTTCCTCCCCAAAGGAGGGCTGCAGGTGGGACCTCTTTATGTTTTCCTCAGAGCTGTGCAGTGCCCTTGGCTCTGCACACCAGTCTCTAGCAGTAACTATAAACATCAAGTGTTATCAGTCCTAGAAACACACACTGTC
This sequence comes from Heliangelus exortis, assembly GCF_036169615.1. Classification (NCBI taxonomy): domain Eukaryota; kingdom Metazoa; phylum Chordata; class Aves; order Apodiformes; family Trochilidae; genus Heliangelus; species Heliangelus exortis. The sequence continues at coordinate 22,716,071 of NC_092422.1, read as the reverse complement.
TGAGAAACTTGCTGTTAATTTCAGCAAGTGCAACTACTTACAAGAGACTTAGCTAAAAGCAAAAGTACAAGACAGAAAATCACCTTTATCCTGGCCCAAACCAGGACAAGGGCCCAACACCCACCTCCCTGCAACCTCCTTTCAAGTAGTTTTCGGGAAAATAAGGTCTCCTCTCAGCCACCTCTTCTCCAAACTAAACAATCCCAATTTCCTTAGCCTCTCTTCATAGGACTTGTTCTCCAGACCCTTCACCAGTTTGGTTGCCCTTCTCTGAACTCGCTCAAAGTCTTACCTGTGGTTAGGGGCCCAGACCTGAGCACAGTACTCAAGGTGTGCCCTCACCAGTGCCAAGTACAGGAGCACAATCACTTCCCTTCTACTGGCCACAATGTTCCTGGTACAAGCCAGGATGCTGTTGGACTTCAGTCCAAGAAATTAGCTCAGGTTTCTTCATCTGGGAAATATTTCCATAAACTAATATTGGAATGACTGCATTGGTACCAGGGCTCCTATGCTGCCTCGTATAGAGCAGTAATCCTTAGGAATTTATGCAGGAACCCTTGAAAAAGATATGGGACTTCAGGATTTTATTTTCTTTTGTGAGATGGCCATTATCACTATGCCAAATCAACTTGTTGATTGCAAATCAAAGGCCAAATTTACCAATTCACTGTCTGAGAGATTAAAAGCTGTTCTAAAAAGTAACTGAGTCTATTTCTGAGCTGTTACGAGTTTGCCTTTATGAACAGTCAAATACATGAAATGAGGTTAAAGGTTGTGTTGCATTATTTTTATATTGTACCACTTCTTTGGGTTCCCTTTTCTGCCATGTTGTGCAGGTTTGAATGATAACACTGCACCCTTCAGTGTATATCCTTACTGTTTGGTGTCCTGAAGTTAACATTTCTGCAACTTTCTTTCTGTATTGTACTGTGTTAATCCTCAAAGACATAGCTAGTGGTTTACTAAAATGCTAAAATGTAGGCTAGAGAAATGCAGAGGTAAGCCTAATGAAAGAAGATAAAATCAGTTATGTGGTGGCACTCTAAGGGGAAGTGGCAAAAAGTCAGGAACAACCTTAAGCATCTAAAAATCAGTTTAATTTGCTTTGAAACATCCAACACTCTAGAAGGATTTTTCAGATTCATGGAGTTAATGGCTTGTGTCTCTTCTGAAAATCTGCTTGAAGAAATCATTAGCTTGGGGCAGCAGGCCCAAGAAAGGGCAAGAAAGCACAGAGAAGTGACTGATTGGGAAGGGAAAACAAAGCTCCATACAGACACGTTTAAGAAGTATAAATATCACAGAGGGGAAAGTGCTCATCCTGGAAAAGGCAGTTTCTATAAAACCCATTAAATTGATACTATCTTTGTATTAGTATTTGTCTTATAAATTTTGTAGTTCCTTTTCTTCTGGAAGACTGCTGAGGTCCCAATAGCCCATCTTATGTGAATGCTCTCCATGTTTAGGGGATCAGAAGGATCCAGATTGGTCTGAATGTAATGCAACAATCCTGCAGAGCTTTCTCTTTCCCAGCAGCCTAGCTATGCACATCATTTTGCCTGCTGACTTGAGAGACTGAAGAGCATTTCCATGATCATTTCAGCCAGATAGTAGTACATTTTTTAGCAGTGGGAAGGTTGCTAACTGCAGAGTTTGCTTTACCTTCTTTCCAGGACAAAGTGAGTTGTCCATCTAAAAGCTCTGTCGATATTTAAGCAAAAGTATAATGGGATATGAGGGAAAGTTCCCTTTGCAATGTTTTATATTTGGTATAGAAGGCATGAAGAAATCTATTTTGAGAATAAAAGAGTCCTTTGTATTCTAAATACTTTTTTTTCTTTCTTTCTTTTTTTTTTTTCCTGGAAGTATTTTGTGTAGGGAACCAATCTGGCTTCCTCCCTCAGCCCCTGTAGGCAAAGATAGCAGTGCCTGAAAGACCTTTGTACAGAGCTGCTTTTGAGATTGGAAGAGCCCCATGAGTGCAGCAAGAGAAAAATACAATATTTGGCCTCTGAAATAGGTCCACAAAATTGCTCTTTGCAGATCTAGGCTTTATATCTGAGAGAATTTTATCTAAACTGATATAATGTAAGGTAGGCAGAAGGGTTAAAGACTTTTAGTATTATTTTTCTTATTTTGGAAGTTATTATGTTGAACAATACATTAACTACAAGAACAATTGGACCTATTGAAGGTTTCTGAAGTGAAAGCCACAAGTTATCAGATAAATTTAGAGTTGTGTAATTTTCTCATAACCCTTCACTTGGAAACATTTCTGCTTCCAGTATAGGATGAGGTCCGGCAGTGAGGTTAACCCTGACCTCTGAGTGTTCTATATGGATGTGTTAATTTCTGCCACATTCTTTCAGTTTAAATTTAGATTTGCTGGCATCTGTTATTCGTATTGCAATAAGCTTCATGGGCAAAACATTGAAACAAATATGCCTTTTATCACAGATGGTTTTGCTGAATAAGATTTGTGAAGAATACTTGAAAGCTGGAAGACAGGATGCAGAAGCCTTTGGTCCAAAAGACACAGTAGCTGGATGCCTGGAATGTATTTAGTTCTCAATCAAAGGAAAAAAGAAGTAGTTGTTTAGGTGATGGACCATAATCTTGTGCCATGTTTTACTTCTGTGATTTATAATTGATAGTAAAGAAATTTCAGCTGTGCTACTGAACACAGAATCAATATGAATATGTACATGGAACAAAAACATTAGTCTTGCTGTTCTAAACCAAGTTTTGGTTTGGAAGTATCAACCTATAGCTAATTTTTATATTTGGCTGACTGCTAAATATGCCAGTAAATATTAAACAGTTGGGTTACTTCTTCGCCTACAATAACAATCTGAAGCATAATAGCTGCAGTTATAACTGCTTAAGGAAGAGCATACCACTTAATTTTGTATTTAACACAGAGGATGATACTTCTGTTTTATTAGTCTTTTGTTCTCTAATCTGACTATATGACCAGAAAAAGACATGGCAAAGGAGTTCACTTTCAAGGCCAATATGTCATTCCCTGCCTACTGTGTGACATGACCTTCATAGACAAGGTTGCTCTACCTTGAAAGATTTGTTTCATGAGGGGTTCTCTGGTCTTACTTTCTACTACTGCTCATCTTTCTAGGATGGGATGGGAGGAAGTATCCTCAGGTTTCATCAAGAGAGGCTTAGGTTAGATATTAGGAAAATTTTCTCTATCAAAAGGGTTGTCAAACATTGCAAAAGGCTGCCCAGGGAAGTACTTGAGTCACTTTCCCTGGAGATGTTTACCAGACTTGGTGCTTAAGGGCAGGTTTAGCATTGAACTTGGTAACGTTAGGTTATTGGTTGGACTCAGTGGTCTTAAGGTTATCTTCCAATCTAAATGATTCTATGGTTTTATATTCTGAGGTAAGATACAAAATGTGTTCCTGCAATGCAATTCTGTGTCTAAGCTTTTCAGGTTCCCCAAAAGATAACTGCATTCCTATGCATTGCTGAATGTCTCTAGTGCCAGCAAAGAAAGGAGACCTTGACTGTATCACTTGTTAGGGAAAAAGCACTGAATAAATCAGACCATGATTCTTAGATAATTTAGAGTGAGATTTTTTTCCTCCTGAAGGGCAAAACAAAAGCTTCCAAAGATGACCTGACCCTACTGCCTCTGCAGTTGCTATGGGTAGGATCCACTGATACTCAGCTCTTCTGAGCACTTTGGTAGTGTCCAGCCTAGTTACTAGGGCTGAACACTGGGGAGCTGTGTTCCTCCTGAATGGATTAGGCAGAATTTATTCACTGGTTAGAAGTCCTACTGTGCAGGCTGTGTATTTTTGAATGTAAGCAGCATCATGTTTTTGCTGTTCAGCAGGAATTTCAGGCAACCTTTGAAATACATAGCCAATCAGCATTTGTTCCAAACGGTGCTTTTGTGCCAAATTCCCAGTTAATGAATGGCATTTGTTAACTAGGCTTTCTCTTCAAGGACAATGAAAACCCATCTTTTTCCTCATCCCCCTCAACAGTCAAAACAGACTCTTACTGAACTGAAAAAAGAGACCTCGAGGGAGAAAGCTAGGAGAGTTATAGGTTGGGGAAGGTCCTTAGTATTTTTAAGAAATTATTGTGGTTTGAGTTCTGTTAGAGTATAACAGTTTCTAAAAACGAGGGGATTTTGCTCATGCAGATGTAGTGTAGAGCATTATTGAATGCTTGAAGTATTGTTCAAGTAGGTAAATATTTGTTAAGATGCCAAGTGTGCTTGCCAGTGTATTTTTTTTACTGTAACACAATCTAAATGTGCATTTAGATTATTGTAGAAATATTTTAAAACCTCCATGAATTTTCATTTTTGTATTTTCTGTGGAAAATACTAAATCAGAGACACCTTTCCAGCCCCCAGAATACTCTTTCCTGTCATGGAACAGAAAATGGGCTGTATGCAATTGTGTAAATAACTCCTGCTTTTTATTGATCTCAAAAATCCAAACTAATGTAACCTGCAATATTTGTCACTTGACATGTACAATTTTTGTGTAACCCATGGAAATCAAACATGTTTTACTCACTTCACCTGTGAATTGTTGACCACCAGAATTGTTTACAACTGTAAGAAGCACAATCTCAGAGCTTCTTTTCCTTAAATTCCTGTTCAGCTGTGTTGAGAAATGGAACCTTCAAATTAGATTTTGACATTGACTGTTGCTGGAATTCAGGTTGATTTGTGTGGTTTGTCCTTGTTGAGCTTTTTGACCATTCTTTAGTATTGAAAAGATGAGTAGGTGAGGAAGCATAAGTACAAAAAAATGTACAATCTTTAATTTGTTTACAAATGAGTATTGTAGCCATGTATCAACATGCACGTTTTCTGTGTAAGATCATCTCACTCAGAATAAATTCAAAATGAGGAGTGGTTTTAGATACTTGCATTCAGTGGGGCATCCTATATTTGACTTCAAAGTAGTTGGGAAGACAGTGGGAAGCAATCGAAGTATTAAATTAAATAATTTAATAGCTACGGAGTTAAAATGCAGCTTAGCACTGTTAACAGCATTTCAGAAAAAAATACTCTGAGCTTTATAAAAAATTGGGAAATTCGAAATAAAGATTTGGGAAACTAAATATATTTAATTTTCTGTGTTTCAAAACAATCCCTACAAATACACTCCTTCTGAAAGGAACATGTGTCTGTTGACAGTATGGGACCAGATATCTGGTGATCTGGATCCTTATTCTTAGTTACTGTGGGTGGAGATAAGCAATTCTGTTAGTAATTGTATATATCCATGTAATACTGGAGTGAGTCTCCTGGATTCTATTTGTTAAGATTTTTTTCTCTGATAATGAGGAAATTACAACTATACTCTCAGAAAGAAAGAAATCACCATAAAGATTTTTTAGGTAAGAATAATAATATTCATCTAGCTCCCCTAGGTATTGTGGAGTGTTGGTATATGGTGTTCTTAAGATTTTGGGAGGGTGGATACAATTTAGTATTACAGTTTTATGCTCAGTCGGTTGGACTGCTCATTATTTGCTATGAAATGGTAACCTGCAAAAATATGTGTTATTTGTGAAAGCTAAGAAGGATTAAAAAATGAAAGAAGCTCCAGCACAGAGATCTGTCTGGGGAGCAGTAGCTGCCCATGGTGACAGTGTGATTATTTTCCTTGTGGATTATTTATAAGATTTAAATGAGGAAAACAAGGCATAATGTGGCAGCGTGCATGGGGACTGCTATGGAAAGGTGCTTAAGGGGAGTCACTGGAAAGGATTTGGAGGAAACTAAGGAAAAGTATTTTGGCAGTTGCACTACAGTGGATTAAAGTGTTCATCATACTGAGAAACAGTTTAGATAAAAGAGGAAAATGTACTCATGAAAACAGAAAATGTTTGATACCAATAAAGTATTTTGGCCATACAGGCAGGTTCTCTTAATGGATGGATAGAAGAAAGCTGCAAGACATGACAAAGTCTGGAATTTTAGTCAGGAATAAAATACAGTGCACATGATGACCTTGAATGCCCTGATCCTTACTGACACGAAGGAATCAGTGGAGAGTTGCTAAAGTAGAAGCAGCTTACAGAGGATATGTTAAAATTATTTTGGTTTTTGAACTTGGTTTTGCTTAGCATGGACTGGCAATGGTTCACTCAAGATGAAGTGTTAGAAAGCCATTCAGATATGCAAAGGATAGAGTGGGATAATTTAGGGTATGAGGAGCAGCCATGAAGATCAAGTCATCAGGACTGGAGTGATAATTGAAGCTTTCTAAATGGAGGAAGTTACCCAAGGACAGGGAGAGAGCTGCTCAGCTTTTTTCTTGAGGGCAAGCAAAAAGAAAAAATGAGTGTCACAGTGTCTTAAGTCTTCGTATATGTTTGATTTCTTTCAGACCCAGGCAGAAAAAGGATCTGAATGGTCAGACTCTATGTCATCTCTTATGAAGAAGCTGGAACAGTTGAACTTAGATATTGAAGAAGCTCTGAGTACTGGCTCTTCCCCCTCCAGTACTCCTACCAGAAGGCACAAGCAAATGGTAAGAATGTGTGTGCTCTATGATATGTTTTCTAATGTTTAGCTGTCAGATGCTCATCAAGCTGTGGTTTTTCCATCTTGCTGTGTTTCTGGATAGGTGAGGAGCTGATGTTTTGGGATGAAGTCAGTTACAGTTTTCTCTCAGTGATGAAATTTCCTAAGCTCCTTAGATAATGGCCAAATAAACAGTTAAATGTCACGGAATGAAACTTGTTTTTTGTCAATATGGCTTAAAATAATTGAACAGTTTTTTAGAAAGGAATTTGAATCCAGGTTATTATATTTGATAGTTTTTCAGGATAGAATATTGTTAAAGTTCCAGCTCTAGCCTATTCACACTTGCTATATTTATTTAAAGGCATAACATCAAGAGTAACACTATGTATCTTTAATAAGAACGGATTTTCTTTTTAAAATCTGAATATTTGATTTAGAACCACATTCCTCTAGTTAAAAATACTTTGTGATGACAGGTATCATCAGCTGATGACATACAGTTTCCCAAGCTTTTATTTTGAGGGCAAACGGGGATAAGGAAAAATGATACTATTTTAGTAATTTTTTAATAAGCAAGTTGTTATATAGAAGCAAGAATATGGACAGTGAACAGTATGAGAAATAGGAGTGTTTGTTCTCTGCTTTAGGCTATGATTAAAGTCAGTTCTTAGGATTTGAGTTGTTTGGATTTGCAGCTCTGAAATGTTAGTGCTGTCTTGACATTCCTGAAAGGTGAGCTTGTTTGAATTCTTTTGCCATTACTGCTTCATTTTGTGGATATAAATTTTTTCAGTAAACGTCTGTGTGGATCACTGTAAATGTTCACGTCCCTCCAGGTGGGAAATTTAGGATCTTGCATCTCAGGTTGTGCTTTGCACTCTGTGTTTTTGTTAGTGTTAGAGCATTAGTGACAGAGTGGCTGTGACTGTCTCATTTCTTTCTTACTGTACATGTCAACAAGTCAGAACCAGGTCTGTCCAATAGCATTTATTTCATCATTATATTGTCTATTAATGCACAGTGTTCTGTCTTGTAGGAGACTGCCCAAAGAGTTCTCTCAAAATACAGTGGCAGTAGAGTTGGCTTTTCTGCTGGAAAGTGAAACCCAAGCCATCAGAGTTCAAGAACTTCCCACTGTGAGGCAATCTGTATTTGCTAACTGGTGATCTAGACACCTGTGGTTTTATGGCTGTGCCTGTCCTACTAAAACAAAAGCCATGGTTTGGTTAGACTTTTTTTTTTTTTCCTTTATGTCTTGAACATCATAGGATACTGGACTTCAAATCCATTGCTGAAGCATTCATTGAAGGGCATGTAGTGTCTAGACAGCAGAAAACCAAATCCAAATGTTTTCAAATGCCCTTTGATACAAAAGAACAACAACATCAAAAGTCATTGCATAGAGAATGCCAGCACCAGCATCCCATATGCTTGCATTTCTCTTACTGAAGCCTACTGGCAAGATAGTTTCTGAGTACAGAGGCTAGGATTTCAGTCACAGCCTTCTTTCTGGGACATATTCCCTCACCTAAAACCCATGTTAATGATAAAGTGTTGGTCATGCTTAACATGCTGATAAAACCTACCTCCAAGCCAGTCTCACTGATCTTGGCACACTTGTTTCAGCAAGGCTTCCAACATCAATGCAAAAATCACCATTTTCCTCAATACAGTATTTGAGCAGTTACCATCCTCTTTATTAGGTTACATCTTCTTCCCACTTAGAAGCATCAGAGCTTACTTTATTTCAATTATTTATAGGCAGGCAATCATCATGTGAATCAGCCACGTTTTTCTTGTGGCCTTATTTGGCCAATGAAGCCTCCAAGAGCCAATTTCAGTACAGGAGCTGGAGAGGTTATTTAAGACAGAAATTTTCCTGATGTGACCAGCAAGATAAAATAGAGAGTAAGGAACAATGTTGTGGAACTGATGATGGAACACCCTTAGTTGTTTCCTGCAGAAGTATTTGTTGTCAAACCTTTGCTGAACAAGGAAGTAATCTGCCCTAATTTAGACATTTTAAAATAATTTGCCTCAGAAAAAGCTGACTTTAGTCTTCCCATGTAGTCAAAGAAGCAAAATGCATCTTCCTAAATCTCTCCATTAATTTACTATGAAGAAGCAGATCTTGAAAATCTCAGAATGACAGTTGCAACAGAAAATATGAACAAACTTTTTCTTACAAGTTGTATGAGTAATTAAGTTTCTATCAGTTCATCCTATTTGGTCCATGTTTCTTAATATAGCTTATAATTTGTTCCACACATATTAAATAGGTATGGAATGATTCCTGTCACTCACCATGAAACTTGAATAGGAAGAAGATAAATCTCAGACATACGAGTTTACTGTGTAAATTTGGCTTCAAGAAAATAGTGAACCATTTATGAGTTCTTTAGATGTTTTTATCCTATTTTACCTATATAATCTAGGAGCTGATGCAAGGAATTATAGTTGAAAAGGATTTTGAGTGAAGTGCTCACAGATGGAAGGCCAGCTTGTAGGACTAAGTTCTTCAAAGGAGGTGAATGCTGTATGAGTGGCAGCATGTTTGGTGGAGCTGCTTCTCTGAAAATTGATATCATAAGAGTGTGGGCAATTTTAAACAGATAACAGAGTATTTCTTTTGCATAGCAGATGCTGTTTCTCAGAAGTATATTCTATAATCACTGGATTAAGACAGTTTTCCACTGGGGTTTTTTTGTCTCTTCAAAGAAGTTACTCTTTGATAGATTATTATTCTTTAAATTATTATGTTGTGATGATATATATCATTACTAATAGTCCATTGGACAAAAATTGTGCAGGAAAAAGTCTAAATACTTGCTACTTAATGAAAATGAACTGGGTGTTATGGGACTTACTGGGTAAAAGTAGAATCTCTGACTAAGCAAAATGTGAAAATTATGCAGTGTTTTTAAGAAAAAAGATTGTGGTCAGATGTTTACACAAGAGAAAAAAAAAAGCTTTTAAAAGTCAAATTCCAATGTTTTTATCTTGCAGTTCACATTGAAAGTATTTATGACTTGCCTTTATTTACAGGGATTTAAAAATTCTCTTACAGTGCCCTGTTCAGGTGGAGACAGGTTTTTATGGAGATCATCAAGGAAAAAGATCTTGGAAAAATAGAAGAGCAGACTACCAGGATCTAGACTATTTACCTTACCCAGCATCAACTGGAGCACGACCTAAAACTGATGTAAGTAACTATAGCATATTTACAACATTCCCTGATATTGAGGTTCAGCAAACTCAGAATTTACTATTTACCATTAAAATCATCCTTGCATTTCTTCAAAGTAATTTATTCTGCAAATACTGCACTACACAGAGGAGTTTGGTTTGCAGAAGAGAAACAGATAAAAGTTGAGTCAGTCTTCAGTGAGGCTCCAGGGCATTCGTCTAGTCTGAATTTAGACAACTCTAGTGAAGACTTCTACATCTGTCACTTGGACTGCCTTTATAGTCAATGGAAAGAAACAGGCTTTTATAAAGAATAATTAATCTCATCTGGAGGTTTGTGACAGATTCCAGGCATCAGATCAACTCCTGCATCTTTTTGTTCGTTTCTCATTTTAAAATTAGTCTCTTAGGATTTTTAATTTGCTTGTTGGTTAGATCAAATTCAGGGTGGCTTCCACCTTCTGTCTTTGTAAGGAAAAGTGTTCAGCTCTGGAGGCTCAGTTAAGCTCTATTTTTAGTCAATAATAGCAGTATTTATATTGTTTCCTTTTATTTTACAAGGTGATGCTTTAGTCTGCAGTTGAAGCCTGTTAAAATCTGTGAGAGGTTTTCCCCAAAAGACTTTGATTCTCTTCCTCAGTAGCCAAATGTTACATTTATGCATGGAAAAGTAAGCTATTTTAGGATCAGTGTCTTTGTACCAATATGCAGATGGTTTTGCCTCTCAGTTGCAAGTTAGTTGGGTGCCAGAAGTGTCCATGACCATCACACAACATAAAAACGGCAGCACTGGATTTAATCAAAGGTACTTACAGTCCAATATAATTTCTTTGCCAGTGGGCAACATTAGATATTTGGAAAACAAATGTAAGAAGAGTGTAAGCATAGAGTATTCCCTTCCAGCTTCCTTTGAGATATTTATCATGCAGACACATGGAAGACACTGTATTGCAGTTTTGGAATTAATAGCCCACATGGGCCTTTTTTGCCACTAGTTGTTTTCTGCATTCATTTGTTCTTTTCATATTAAAAGCATCCTGTAGTAATGAGTTCCAGAGTTTATCTGTGGAGTGTATGAAAAAACACTTCTTGTTGTAAATTTGCTACAGGATTATTGATTTGGTTGTAGTTCTTGTACTGTGAAAAACTGAATATTAGGAATCCATGTAGGAAGTACTGAATACCTGAGAGTAAGGATTTTTTTTTAGTCTGACTGTACTTATTGGTATTGAAATGTATCTGTCTGTTTATCTTATGCTCATTCAGCATCTTAAGGTCCTTTTGTAGCAATTGGCAGTCAGGGTTTTTTTTCTATTAATGTCTATAATTTAATAGCATCAGAATACTCTGTTCTTTTTTATTCTTCCATTTTCCAGATCATTTACGAGTATATTGAACATACATCTGTGACTGTCAGGTAATATCCATCCACTGTAAATGAAAACAACCAATTATTCCTAGAGGGCTTTTTTCACTCATAGTTAGCAATGAAAAGACATTTTTATTTCTTGGCATCTTTTTTGGTTTTCCTCCTTGACAGCATAATTTAAGTGTGATAGATAACTTCATCAGAAGCTTTTCAATGTGGAAGTACATTGTATCAGGCAAATCCCCCATATCTGCACGATCATTCAAAAAACTTGTCCTCCAAATGCCACACTTAATCTTCCCTGTTAGCCTTTATTACTATCTGTGTATTTACTCTGTTCTTAAGCATACCTTCTAGTAATTTTCTGCCATGCCTATCAGTCTTACAAGCATCTCTTCCACAAACAGCTTCAGAAGTATTTTGGTAAAACTGGCATTTATATGCCACCCTCCATCCCTCCATTCCCAAAGCTAGTATATTTTAGCAATAATGGCACATTAAGTGAATAGCTCAGCTCTTCTCTTTCTCATGATGAGGTGCTTGTTTCAAGTCATCTACACAATTCTGATTAAAGTAAAAGCTGTTATATTAAAGGTATCTTTAAAACTGTCATATTGTTCATCTACCAAAGAATATGCATACCACCATGCAAATTCTGTATTTCATTAAATGAACTTACTCCTGTTCACTGAAATGGAAATTTGAAGGTGGGCTCTTCTTGCTTACTGGTTGAAAACATTATTGTCTTCCCACTTCCAATTTCCTTAGAAAGTAAGTTTGCTGGTTTGTATTTCCACAAAAAAACCCCAAACATTTGTTCTTATTTGTTACTTGGTCCTAATTGGAATAGATAGTACAATTCAGTTAAAAGATATTTGCCAACTTTATATGGTTTCTACATCAGCCAAATGTTCAAGCATGTACAAGTAGTATCTTTGTTTAACTGCCTCCCCACCAATACTGTGTAAATATTTTTGAAAGGATATTGCAGTAATACTGCTAGAAGCGTGTGGGAGAGAAGGCAGAGAAGTTGTTTTAGGGTTTTTTTCTTTTCTGAAGTCTACATTTCTCTTTTTGTTTAAATTCAGGAAATGCTAATATAATAAATAGGAGTTTCTTGAATCTTCTTTGGTACTATCCATTGGCTGTATCAAACAATTTTGTTAATACTGTGGTAACAGCAGTGTAATGCAGGAAGTTGTGCTGTTGCTTAGGGCACCATCTAATCTAGAAATCTACTGGAGGCACAGAATTTCTTTAGAAATTAATGGGCTTGAATTTGAATTGGCCAGTGCTTTAAAGTGTCAAAGCTGGGTGTTTGTAAATTTCATTGAGGAGAATAGATCATCTTACTTCAAAGTGCTGCTTTTGGTCTGTGTGGTGTATTTCAGGCAAATGCAAATAATCTGTGTCTTGCTCTAGGCCTTCAGTCTGCAAGAGTCTGTCATGTCTCTCCAATACCCAAATTTTCACTACTTATCCCCTAAGGTACAGACTTATACATATTTTTTTATTACATAACTTGGGAGCAACACAGAGATAAATGAAATCTGTTGTATTTTGATGTGCTAGGATTTTTTGTCTTCCAATTTCTAAGAGTCAGGAGGTCAAAAAAGAGCTTATCTGTCTCCACTCCCCAGGAACTCACATACCCAGGTATTTAAAGAACCAAATACTCCACAGCTTACTGAGATTAGCAAGTACAGTGGAGAAGACCAATGCAGGAATTCAGGGATTTCTGTAATTCAGGAATACTTTCCAGAGAATTGTGCAGGAGACAGTTGTTCAGTTCTCAGTACAGGGCAGTGATGTTAGCTGCATGCTTTAATGGGTACCAAGCTAGGCTGACAGCTTAAAAGGTGCAATTAAGTTTTCTTTGGTAAACTTGTGTCACAGCAGGTATTACATGCTTTTAGAAGATGACTCACACTTGTTACAGAATTTTGACAGAATAATAGTGGAAAATAATGGTTTTAGGGCAGCAATGTGTCATGTCTTGTCTCCCTTCCCCTCAAAAGTTGTTTCACTGAAACATTATTTGTGAGGTACTAAAGGAAGTGTGTACCTAAGGTGGTAGGGAGGTCTGGTGCCTGAGAGACAAACAGTTTTCACCTGGAAAATGTGCTTGTGTTTGTAGGTCTGTGTCTATATCACAGCGACTCCATTAATGGAGAGAAAAAAGCACTTCTACAGTAAAATCCATCTTACCCTCAACTAGTCCTCTGAATGTAGGTTACCTGGTTTAAGTGCCCCCAAAGTGCTTGTGTTGCTTGGTTATTTGAAGAAGTGTCTGAGGCACAGGTGCTTGGAGCTAGGTGAGCTCCATCCCTCCTGTAAGGTACAATCTGGCGCTTGATGGGCCTGCCTGGCTCCCCATGCACTGAGCAGAGGAAACTTAGAGACCCTGCAGGTCTAACTTCTGAAATCAGTACCAGGTGGTATTAAAAAAAAGATCATTAAACACCCTCTAGCTCTTGCAGGTAACACAGAATCTGCAGTATGCACTCTCTGAATTAGTAAGGAAACAAAACCTCATATATTGCTTGGTAACCAGGTGGGCTTTTTCCTTTATCTGTGGTAAGTCTGCTTTTACATTTTATTTTAAGTACAGTTGATAAGCACAATTTTGATTTCTCGTGCTTTAGTTCCATTAACAGCTTGAATACATAAAACCAACGGGGCTAAAATTAATAATTTTATGTGTTTTGGGCTGGTTTTAACCTGAATTCTTGGTCTGGTTCACTATTCTGCCACATGAATATGTGGGCTGGTGCAAGAGGGGGTTAGAGTGGCTGGAGATGAGAGAGGCTGAATTGCTTCTTCCAGCATCAGTGTAAGCTTCTGGTGGCTTAAACTGTTGTGGGCCTATGGTTTATCTGTGCTAAGCCACTTGATTCAGAAAATGGAAAGCAAAGTGCTGCCTTGAACCCACATGACTGAAAAATTCTTGTGATTCTTTTAGGAAATTTTTTTTTTCTGAGAAATGCTGGTTGCTGATATAAACAGCGTTTCAGAGTTTAGGTCAGAGGTTCCAGATATGTTGGGTATGTTTTGACACTGTTTAGAAATGTAAAAAGTAATAATACTGTAATCTATAACTATAGCAGTAATTATCTCTTTGTCAGCAGCGTGATGCTTGCCTGACCTTCTGACATTGTTTGATGCTGGAGACATTCAAAAGTAAAAACAGCATAAGGAAAATCAGAATCATTGTGTTTTTCATGCACTACTTGTTCAATATTGCTGCCCTGGACCAGAATAGATCAGAAATTGTTCCATTACTGAGCACGGGTGACAAGCCTTTTATCTCAGAGCTGCCAGCCTCCAATGCAGAAGGAAGTTAGAATGTTGCAACTTTTAACAGTTTAAAGCTCTAGTACAGTCTTTTGGAATTTGAGTATCTTAAAGTATTTACAGACCTTAGGCTGATCCTTCATTTTCTCCATGAAAGATGCAAGCAGAGTCTTGATTTTACATCTGGGACTAGAAGACAGGTGTACATAACCTGGCTCTGAAATAAGTTTCACACACTATCTCTGCTGGCTGCAATCATCAATTGATTGTTTCACAGTACGATTTACACCAGATCTTACATCCATTATCTAGTAGTTTGTGTTTTCCCAGGTGAAGATTAGGCAGAATATGTTTTCTTCCAACTTTGCCTTACATTATAAAGTTGATTGTAAAGCCCCACGGAGACTTTGCCCAGACAGCCTCTGAGCAAAGATTTCTTAAGTCAGCGAGCTCTGCCCTTTCTGCTCTGAGGCCCATGAGGTGTAAGGGGATGAAATAAGAAGCCTAAATTTGAGTGGTGGAGTCGTAGTGTTCAGTACTCTGTTTTATAACTCATGCAGATAAGAGATGCAGAAATCTTTGCAGAAGTCTGGCCCTCAGTGACATTCTCAAAGTTGGTTGCAACATGAACAGGAGCAGAGTCTAAACACAATCTGGTTTTGCTACCAGACCATCCTTCCTCAGAAGGAGTGCTAACTCCAATGTGCATTTTTTAGATGCAATATAAAGTAAAATTGCAGTTTGCAACTGATTTTGGAGTAAAGTTGATTTGATGTAGTTCAAAAGGTATATGAATTCCAAATCTGCATTGGGGGGAGACTGGAGTTGGTTGTTTTTATTGCTTGGCATTATGTGACTCTTTGTGTAGTTGAAACTGATAACATCTGTTTATGCTGTAAAAAAAACTTTGGAACAGCAAATGACTATGGAAGCAATTGGGAAATAGAGGTGATGCCCTCTGCAAGGGCAGCCAGCAGTTCCTCCAGGGACAGCAATAGCAGCAGAGCAGCTGGGCAGTGGTGATTTTGCTAAATCCCTGTGAGCAGAGAATGCCTGCTAAACACATGGAGTGAGCACTTTCTGTGCCAGCCCAAGCCTTGTCTCAGTAGCTGTCCCAAGCTCACTCAGTGAGATTTGCCATCCAAGTGAGATTTGGTCACCTTGTGACCAAACGGGGGCTGCAGATGGGCATGGATTTATTAGTGCATGTGTCTTAAATTAAACCTAGATATGCTGCTTGGCTCTTATAGAAATATTTATCATATGTAAATTGAATTATTAAGTATTCTGGCATGATATTTGTTATGGTAATTTTCAGATCTTCTGACTGAATTATTTTGCAAAAGCTGTAATGTGAAGTACCAGTACTCTTTAGTGACATTTTTTGTGTTGTATTTCTGATAATACTGACTGTTTGCAGGAACCCAATCACATTTTATAGCAGTGCAGCCTCATTATTCATAGACACTAAAATTGCTGACTTACATGTCAGCATTAGTACACAGCCTTAGAAATGCATTGCTTTTACAAGGACAGACTGAAATGTCCTGACTCTGTCAGTCGATGTGGGACACAAGCTGTCAAAATAAAAATCTCTGTAAATGCTTAACTAGAGGCAATCAGGAGCTATACCAGTGAATTGCATTATACATACAGTCAACACATTGAATTGCAAAAGGGAAACATTTTTTCTCTCTTTTCTTCTGTTTGTACATCTTATACCAGCAGCCAGGCTTGTGCTTTTAGATCCAACACACTGTTTATTTAATTGGATAACAGTACAGTTTTCTACTGTGTTTTATAGCAGCCACAGAAAAGAGCAGGGGATAGAGTACACTGGCTCCAATGGGGAGGACAAGGCATGTGCTGAATTGGACCCTAGTAGACTGTTGTATTTTTGGTTGTGGGATTTCTTGAGTACAGTTTTCTTCAGGGACGTATGTACAATCATACCTTATCAGTCTGCTTATCTGTCAGGGTTTTGCTTAGGCTTTTTCTGGCCCTGTGATATATTTGTTACAACAGACTGGAAAAAAAAAAAAAAAAAAGAGTGAACTATGTGTATAGTTCTAACAAAGTCATTTTTCTTCTGGTGCAGCTATTACTTGTTTACACCATCTTGGTCCCTCTTTTGGGACTTGTGTCATTCTTATTTAGGCAGGGTTCTCACCTTCTCTGCATGTTGATCAGACAGCACACACGGTCGAGCTGGAGCCTTTGACTTTTGCAGCAGTTGTTCATGGCAAGAGGAAAGTGGAGAGATTCAAATATTACCAGAGGTGTATAGTTGAAAATGGGTCCTGCCTGGACTGTCAAAGTGCTTGTGTGGTGCTTTGGAGCATGGGTAGGGTTGAACCCATAGTCCCACTGAAGCAGTGGTGCAAAGGTCTCTCACAATACAAAGCCTCCAGGCTCTTTGTGCTCTGGAGAGCTTGTACACTGCTCTCTCCCCTTTCCCACGCTAGGGAAGCAGGGGCTTCCAGCTGTAACACACCAGAGACAGAGGCCAGCACAATGCACAGGGAGAGCATTTTTTATGCAAATGAATCCAGCAAATTGTGTGTTCCGTCTCTAGCAGAGATAATCCCTCTGAAGGTACAACTTCCCTTGGGCTTCTGCTGCCACCCCCTTGTCCTGGGACATACAGTATTTTACAGTACTGAAATGGGATTATGCAGCCCTCTGTGTAAGTGATGTGCACTAAAGCTGCTACATGTGGTGTGTGTGTATATGTGGTATATACAAAGCTGAATCAAGGGAGGTTTAGGTTACATTTTAGGAAAAGTTTCTCACCCAAAGGGTGGTTGAGCACTGGAACAAGCTCCCTGGGGAAGTGGTCACAGCACCAAGCCTGCCAGAGTTCAAGAAGCATTTGGATGATGCTCTCAGGCACATGGTGAGATTCTTAGGGTGCCCTACACAGGGACAGGAGTTGGACTCGATGATCCTGATGGGTCCCTTCCAACTCAGCATAATCTGTGATTCTATAATTCTATCTGAGAAGGCTCAGTTTTCCCTACATGACTTGAGCAGCAGAAACCAGCTCTGTGCTGGGTTTTTTTTGTTTATTTGTTTCAGGTGTGCCAAATAATTTCCCAGCACTTTTCTTATAAGTTTCTGTAACTTATTTTCCTAACAAAAAACCAAAAGCTAACAATCAAACAAAAAAGATACATACGTATACTTTATATATATTATTATATGCCTTTTCTATATAAATGCATTATATGTATTTGTCTTTAATGCACTTCAGGTTTTTAACAGTATCTCTCTGCTCACAGTTAGCTTGCTGTCTTGTTGTAGCAGCAAGTCCCCTGGGCACTGCTGCTTCAGCTCTGATTTTAGAGAGAAATCAGTGCTACACAGGTCTTACTCCCTTATCCAGAGTAACACCCATGTGTGTGTTCATGGGAAATGGGAAGTGTTAAGCAGTGGGATGTGCCTGAGTCTTCTCTTGAAGTCATGAAGTACATCCAGACCGAGAGGAAGGTCAGGGCTTATACGCCCCATGCCTTAGACAAAGTACAAGGGCTCAGCTTCTCAGAAGCCTTCATCATTGCTCTCATGGAGCTTTGCCTCAGAAGAGACATCTCCCTTCCTCTCCATAAGGTCTGGAGGTTTAATTGCAGAACAGAGAAATAACTCATGGCTCACATAAATGCGCAGTTGGGAGGGCTCCCAAAAGGGAAGCATAGCAAATCCAAGCCTGGCGTTTATGGGTCTGAGTATAAGGAGAGTTTAGGGTTGGGATTTTTTCAGAATTACTCTTCTGAAAGGAAGAAATGGTAAACCAAAAAGGTCTTCCCAATAAAATGTATCAGAAAAGTGAGAAAGCAAGTGGATATACTTCAGTGTTTCCATTTTCCCATTAATTTTTAAAGAAGCTATTTTTCCTGGTTTGGGCAGGCAAAACTTCAGCCATGGAAACCTTGCTGCTATGCTTGCCTGGTATACACATGGAAAAATAGACAAAAATATCAGAAAAGAAGTTCTCTCCTGTCATTTCTTGTATGGAAGGCAATACAACTTCAGAAAAATTATTTGCAGAAGTTTTCTGTAAAGCATCTACTCAGGTGACCTTTTGGTAAATTCCTGGATCTGAACACAGAGTGATAAAGCAGTGATTTTGAGATGAACTGGTAGTTTTTAGATGGGGCCTAATGATAATTCACAGTGAGAGAAAGGCCATGCATTATTTGAAGCATCCAAATTTCATAATTGTGCCCCTCTTTAATTTGGTGTTACATGGTTTGAATATTGCAATGACTGATCATTTGATACAAAACTAAAGTGCTCAGGAAATAAAAGTTTCTGAAGTTTCTGCATTGCAAAATGTCCTGTGGAGGTAGACATGCAACTTTGATGGTCCACATTGGAGAAATGTGCAGTATTCTAGAGTGCTTAAAAATACAAGAACTGAGTAGATCATTTGTGTTTTCTGAGAACCAGGCAGACAAAAAGTCAGAGAACCTCTCTTTTTTTTTAGTGTTCACTTCCATCTTCTCTATAATCATGCTTGCAGAAGTTATATATTTCCTATTAGTGGTATTTTTTCCTGTACCCTGCAGGTCCTTAGTCCTGGGATACATGCCAAAAAAATGTGTAGTTGTTCATTTTAATGGATTAAACTTGATCCATGATTGTGACTACCATGCAGGGGATGTCTGTGCAGGTTAATACCAAATTCATCAAATCAGTTACTCTGTTACACAGTTAATCACAGAAGATCTGCAGCCCGATTCACATTTCCTGCTAGCTTTATACCAGAGTAAGTAAAAATGGAATCTTCTTCTCTTTTAACTCCACAGGCTGAATGCCTCCTCACTCCCTTCAGTAATTACAGCGCAGCAAGAAGCTTTTTGGATGGCAGGCACGTGGTGTTGGGGAGCAGTCTGGAATACCCCACATCCAGAAGAGGATCAGGTGTGGACAGAGGGAGTCCAGGAGAGGCAGGAGCTGCAGGAGGGAGAAGGGGCTCAGCAGCTGCCACCCTTCCTTCTGCCGCAGCAGCCAGGGGAGGGCACTGCTCACCGCAGCACCCAGCATCGCTCTGCTGACATGCCAGCTCAGGGTGCTGTGTGAAATCCAAACCCTTGACCTCTTTTGAGAGTTTTTTGGTTTGGTTTTAGTGGAGTCAGCCTTGATTCACGTGTGAAAATAGTTTACCAAAGGTTTTTGAAATTTCAGCTCGGATCATCAGCCTAATGAGACGCCTGTGTCGCTTCGGCTCTGGGAATTATTCTTCACTCCTTGTTCCAGCAGTGCAGTCCTTACATGACTGCTTTGATGTCAGACAACTGTCTTCCTAGGCTAGTGGGGATTCAGGTCTGTGCAGTTACAGCATTTTGACATGCAAATCCTCATATTCTTACAGACCCATTCTGTTTTCTGATGTGTTGCACTGGGTTTTCAACCAGTCATTCAGTCTGTTCACAGGCTGAGTTCAGTGAAAGCTTAGACAACTGACTTAAATTTGACATATAATGCTGTGTCAAGGTATCCCATCTTTTTAATGAATCCTTTTTAAGAGGGAACCTGGTTTGGGTGATTAAATGTATGTTGTCCACCTTCATGCTAGCTCTTGTGGCAATATAAAGACAAATCTTGGCAATAAAAGGTTATAATGAGTTTTAATCCCCAAACTACCCATAGCAAACCTCAAGTGCTTCTTGTCTGCTTTCTTTGGGTGTTGTTTTCTGAAAGCATATCTGGAGCTTCACCAAGTGCATGTCTTTGAGTCCTTGTTTCACAGCAGGAATTCAACCCAGAGTCAGGACTGTCTGGTTCTGGGATGACAGAAGCTCTCACAGTTGTTGGCATTGCTTAACTGAGGAGTCACCTTTTGTCATTATCTCTTCAGGAGTTTTGGATGGTAGGGAGCTCTGAGTCAATGTATAGACATTTCTCTCCACAGGGTATTTTTATTAAGGTGTATCAGAAGTGCTACCTTTTCTGCTGAGCACTGGTTTTTATATACACTCCCTAGGATATTTAGCTAGAATACAGTGGCTGTGCTCTACTGTGTGGCCTGTTCTTTCCTACTGAGAGATTCTGATCTTGGTGCTGAACTGCCCAGCTGTCCATGCCTCTCATGTGGAGATCCAGCTACTGTGAACTGACTGAAATCTCATCAGCAAGAATAGCATGTGCCTCTTGGGAAACTGGGATGTTTTCCCACTCCCCACAGTCGTGACTGGCTGCAGCATACCTGCATCCTTCTTCATCTTGGCTGGCAGTGTTTCATACACTTAACTGTCCAGCAGCTTCTTGTTTGCTTGTACTCAGGATCTGGGAAAGCAGAGTATGGTGGGTTTCATTGATTGTCTCACATAAAATACATTGGGACAGTGCCTTTTTTTAGGTTATGGCTCGTTTGGAAATACGTGGCCAAGGACCCACCTAGCCACCACACATGGGATGAGATTGATCTTTAGTGGTGAGTCGTACAAAAGGTGGTTGGGGAAGGGCTGAATCAACCTTTTCCACACTGTCTGTGGTGTCCAAGGAGTGTCCATCACTGGTTTGGGTGCTCTTCCTGGCAGGTAGTCTCAGAGGAAGCACTTCTAGTGTATTTACAGCATGATGTGATCTTTCCTAAGAAGTAACTATCCATATTGCCCAGCAAATTTGAGACACAGCCCACTGTGGGAGAAGTTCAAGGTAAATTTTCTTTACCATATCTAAGGCTCCCAAAGGCACGTTCTCAGACTAAACTAAAATCCTGCAGTAAGGACTAGAAGGAGGCCCAGCCTCTTCTGACAACAAAATCCTCTGCTTTGGAGGAGGAGATGTGGGGGCAGGCATTGATAGGAAGTGCAGGTGCATGGTAGAAATGCTTATATCCAATATGTTTGTGGTAGATCTACCCCCTGTTTCTGCTGTCATCAGTACAATAAGAATTAGCTTTACAGAAATACACAGAAGAACCATTACTATGTGGGGTTTTTTTCATTACCAACAACTGGACAGTGAGGCTAGCTGGTTCATAGCAACCATGAGTATGGAATTTATCTAACTGGGAGGGTTTTTTTATCATATATACTTACTCTAATATATTAGAAATTACATTTAAAGGGTCCTCCTAGCTCTGGAATAAATTACTGTTATCACACATTCTCCACCTCGAAAAACCTAAGGGTCATTTTATGGGAACAGAAATTATGTACTATGTGGCACATATAAAATACTCAGTAATTTGAAGGGGTGTTTGCTGAAAACAAATTTTATAGCAAACCAGACTGAAAATTTTCTGTAGCTTTGAAAAATCCCCATGAAAGAAATAAGATGACAAAACACTGGAATGTTTACCCTGCCCTGCTTCTTGAATGTACGTTTTTCTTTGAATGATTATAGTCTTTTCATTGTACAAAAGCATTCATCAGACCTTTTCAACTATATAAACTCTAATGATGATTAGCATTTTAGTGTGGAGACCTGAAAGCATTCTGTAAACATGACTGAGTTCACATCCAGCTCTTCCTGAAGGCCATTTCTGTAATAATACATTTCATCTGCCACTGAGTTTTTGAATCCCCGGCTTTCTGTATCAGGAAAAAAATGGGCACATACAAGGAGGTGAATTGCAATATTTAGGTTTTCAGACCCAAAAAGGATGCTTTATGGTCTTCACTATCTTCCTTTTGCAGCTGGAAGGCTGAAGGGCAGAATGCAAATGTTGCCCAGAATACCACAGGAGGTCTCTCCCAGTGCTGAAGGGATCAACCTGATCTTTTGATCTTCAGTCCTGAACCACCAGTCACAAAATTGTCTCCCCTGCTATGCTACCATCAGCTCTTGCTTTGCTCCTTCCTACTGAGCTCAGAATATACAAATTAACATTCTTTGTACCACTTTTTACTCCTTCCAACTTGCTGCAATAAGGCAGACCCTGAGTTCTGCTGTCTGAGCCATTCAGGGTGCTGTTGGGAGGTGTCCTGGTAAAACTGGTGTCATTGCACTGTTTAGTGACTCAGCATCCCAGTAACGATTGACATCTAGAAGCCACCCAGTTTGTACCCTGCAAGGGCTGCATTTGCAAAGCAAGGGCTCTGATAAGGAAGAAGATGTCTCACTCAGCTGGAGGGCACTGCTGGGTAGCAGTTCCTCTGGGTTGACTGAAAGGTAGCCAGCTGTGGTAGGCATTTCAAGCACAGATCCCATGAGGAGAGGCTGAGGGAGCTGGGGCTGTTCAGCCTGGAGAAGAGGAGGCTCAGAGGAGACCTCATCGCTCTCTACAACTCCCTGAAAGGAGGGTGTAGCCAGGGGGGGGTTGGTCTCTTTTCCCAGGCAACTCTCAGCAAGACAAGAGGGCACGGTCTCAAGTTGTGCCGGGGGAGGTTTAGATTGGACATTAGAAAGAATTTTTTTTACTGAGAGGGTGATCAAGCACTGGAATGGGCTGCCCCGGGAAGTGGTGGATTCTCCATCCCTGGAGATATTCAAAAAGAGACTGGATGTGGCACTCAGTGCCATGGGCTGGTAACTGCAGCGGGAGTGGATCAAGGGTTGGACTTGATGATCTCTGAGGTCCCTTCCAACCCAGCCAATTCTATGATTCTATGATTCTATGATTCAACACAGCAGATGCTGGGTATCCTGGTTTCCAGTGTGCATCTTCAGACAGTTCTCAGCTGGAGCAGAAGTTAATCTGTCAGAATTGCTTCTTCTTTCTATCTCTCTTTTTTTTTTTTCTTTTCTTTTTTTTCCCATTTATTTATTTATTTATTTATTTATATTTTTTCCCCTTTTTTCCTTTTTTTTTTTTCTTTTTCTTTCTCTTTTTTTTTACCTTCATTCACTAGGGACCCTAGAATCTGAAAAAGGGGAAGTAGCATGCCTAAATGAGGCTGCTGAGACCTGTATATTTGGTTGCACAGATCAGCCATCTGCTTTGCATCCTATACCTTCAGTCCTTGTTAATACACCTGTTATGGGAATATTTAGTCTATCAATGACTAGCTGTTTGTTCTTAATATACTTCCCTCTCTTTATAAATGATTAAGCCATTCCCTTTAGGCGTATGAAAATTCGGCTTTCCCTTTAAGGTGGCTATAACTATGAAATTAGATTTACTGCATCCTTATCAGGATGTTCAGCTCCCACATCCTCTGCAGGATGGATGTGTGGAAGATGGGCCGGGAAAAGCAATTTGCACAACTCCTCAGGTGTAAAAAAGGCTGAGTTTTCAAGTGACTGGAATCTGTGTAAGAATTCCTGAGGTCTTACAGATAACAATATGGTAAAAATAACTGGGGAGGAGCCGTAAACACTTCTAGGTTTAAGGGCAGTGGATTGCTAGGAATGATGGAATGGCTGTGCCATATGGCATGTGCCACAGAGGTAGTAAATTTGTCTTCATTGAAACTCTCAGTGGGCTTTGAGGGGAGCTGTGTGAGGTGACCTCTCGTGGGCCTCCCTTCTGGGAGGATCCAGAACAGAGATGCTGCTGGGAGTGGGCAAGACAAGTTTTGATTTCTGAATTATTTAAAGTTTTTTGAGTTTTGTGGTTTGTGTATAATGAATAAGGAAAGAGAGAGATTAAAAAATAAAGATGGCTTGGGATTTAAAGGTTCATTTGTCTGCTATCTTCTGTGTTTGTTTTGTTTGCCCTGCACAAAATGGCTCAGAATAATGGGTTTCTTCACTCATTCTGTTCTGGTGAAATTCCAACTGAATCCTAAAAAGCAGGGCTGGATCCCTTAACAGTGTCCATTGGAGCATTTGGCACATCCTACCACTTTTCTCTACTACCTTGAACTTTCAGAAATCATGTGCTTTTGAAAATTAATGATACTCTTCTCATGCTAATCAATGTTGGTAGCTTTTTTGTCTACAGAGAGCTTAATCCCAGGAGCAGGGATGCTTTATGTGCTTGCCAGGGACTGTCAGCTGTCCCTGGGGAAATGATGTGTTCAGGCGTATCTCACTTTAAATAATTTTTAAAGTAAACACTTTGCTTTGTCTTCCATATGAGTTATGACCCTAATGATTTCTGGTTCTGAGTTTCCTTTCTCAGGGTTTCCTCTCCCCATACTTCTCCTGATGATAATGCTGCATAGTGTGGGAATGAGCCCAGGCTGCTTTTTACTCCTTCGTATTTACCTGGTGTTTTGCCAATGTGCTGTTATGCTGCTTTTTGTATTGAAAATTAATGTCCTGGGTCTCACTTGTGAAGATCAAAACCCACTCTTCAGCAAGGTATATAGGAGACCAAAATCTTGATTATGATACTAGAGATATCCAAGCAGTAGGCAGGTGGGCTGCTAGGGGACAGGTAGGGAATGGATTAGTGGCTTACAGGAGGCAGCTCAGTCCCTGCAGAAGTGCAATGAGCTCCAGCCCCAGGCTTTGGCACAAAACTCCAGGACTTTTGAAGAATGCAGCAACTCTACTGATGCCTGCAATGAAGGCACCTATTTTCTCTGTGTAGACCATCTTATGGAAGGAACTCCTGTTGAACTTTGTCTATTGAAAAGCCAAAAGATTGACCAGGAATGTCAGACACCATGGCATTTGCTTAGGGCTGTCTTCGTCTTTTTCTTTTTCTTCCCAAAAAGGTGTTGATTCGAGTTGTGTCTTGCTCTGTTTAATTCATGGCTTCTGAGTGTATCTCTGGATATTATATGACATCCTATCATTCACTGGATTTCTGAAGGCTCTCTGCAAGTGTTTTGCAAATTGCTGCTACATTATTGGCTCACTGATGGGACCCATATAAGACATATGCTTACAGCAGCTTTGTTCATAATGGGAAAGCAGGCAAAATGGTGGCTACTTGAATATTCAAGAATGGTGTGAACACAGTGCAAGAAAACCATGCAAAATAAATCTGTAGTTCTGGTCCTATAGGTCTGGGGATACCTGTGTTCCCACAGAGATCAGCAAGAGTTCTTGTAGAGGAATTTCTTCCAGAGCTCAGAGCACAGTGCCTTGGCAAAAGTTCAGTAGCACCAGAAACACCTAGACTGTTCATTACCTACTTTTAGGTAATTGAGCCCTCACTGGAGAATATTGGTAATGTTTTGCATCTTATTGGATCAGCTCCTCACATAAGTCTCTGTCAAGTCTACTATAGCTCTTCTTTAGTGTATTTTCTGCTCTGCAGTTGCTCTTCCATCCATCCTACATCTTAGACTTCTCCATTGCCAGCTTTGCTGACAGGTCCTGGGTTGAAAGTGAGGTCACAAACCTGACTTTAATTTGGCTCATGTCACCTGGAGACATTGTCTCTGCACCATGCTCTCTTTGGATTCTGATGAAGGAGTATATAACACAGACATACATGTTGGCTTGGACTGGATCTGTACAGATCTGACAGAGCTTGTTCATCCCACGTCTATGCTCCATCTGTGACCTACTGCTGGGTCACCACTGAGATCTACTTCATCAGTCAAAAAACTTTGAATGTCCTTAAGATTTTAACTCCGTTGCAAATGATTTTATAGACATGGAGTGAGTTTCTTCACATTAGACAATAATATATTTCTGTGTAGTTAGTGTGCTATTTCAGAGAAATAAGAAATTGTAGATTAATAAAATTCAAATTCAGCAAATTCAAATAAAATAGCTGGAAGGTGGAAAAAAATTCATTTGTGTGGAAACCAACAGTAAAAATATTGTTTAAGTAGGCTGCATTTTGTTTAGATACATGTACTTCAGCATAAGAATTTCATTTATAACACTGGATATAAATAGTGTGATAACACTTCACAGAAGCTCCACTTATCAGGGGAATTCTAACTTCTTACAGAGGCTGAAGCATACTGGTTGTCATGCTATCCTTGTAAATATTTTATG
Organism: Heliangelus exortis; assembly: GCF_036169615.1. NCBI lineage: Eukaryota > Metazoa > Chordata > Aves > Apodiformes > Trochilidae > Heliangelus > Heliangelus exortis. Next base: position 22,689,903 of record NC_092422.1, on the reverse strand, counting down.
TTGGTTTAAGACTCAAGGGCAGATGTCTATTTTTACTTAGTGTTTGTGAAGAACTATGAACCCAAAAAGCTTTTGCTATGAAACATTTAGCAGTAGCAAAGTCAGTTCAAAGCTGCCTCCGGAAACAGAAATTGTAACTGCAGTCTTTTTGTTTGTTTTTGTATTATATTTAGTGTTTGCTTTATTTCTCTGGTAAACATGTATGAGATAAATAGTTGTTCCAAACAACAACATCCATTCAGCAAAGTAGTTTGGAAGTCAGAATTCAGATTGTGTAGCCTGCTATTCCTCTTAAAGCAACAGCCTTCCATTGACACCTTCAGTAGTAACTTGCTAATTTTATAATTTTTTTAGCACCTACAGCTTAGTATTGCCCACCTGTCAAAATAATGAGCCTCATAGGCTGGGAAAGAGTTTGTTACTAATGTGCATCCTATATTGTCTGTTTTTCCAACAAGAGTTCCTGGATATCTACTACTTTTTTGAATAAATGACATAAAACTTCTATGTGGGACATAGTCTGTGGTTCTTAAAACCACAAAAAAAAATGTTTCATACGCTCATGATTAAAGAGTGTTTGAAAGCTGAAGACTTTTACTGTTCAGATAATCAGTATAAATGTTGAGGTGCCTGAGCCTGCCTGCTAACACAAACTCCTCAGCTGCATCTCTGCTTTTGGAAACGGGGGTAGAGAGATTCAGTCATTCAGACACTTTAAAAAAAAAATCCCAGCACTAATATTTATTTTAAAATATAGATTTCAATGACTTCATGCTCTTCTATGCTTCCCTGGCAGACTCTCAAAGGCCAACCACATTACCAGCTTGAGTGACCATAACCCCCCCCACCTCTGGAAGTGTTCAAGGTGAGGGTGGATCCCGGTCTCATGGAATCTGTCCCTGCCCATGCAGGGGGGCTGGGACTGAATGAGCTTTAAGGACCCCTCCAGCCATGCTATGATTCTACCAACTCCCCAGCTTCTGCCCACCTCAGGGGAGGGCTTGATCAGGCCCTGTGTGTGGCACCATTACCCTTGGAGTTTGAGCTGTGGCTGAGAGGCGGAGGAAGTGCAGGAAGGAAGCTGCGTGTCAGTGAGTCACGTCAGATGAATTCAGGGCGAGCAGCTATTGATAACACACAGCCAAACCACAGTGTTGATTTTGGAAGATTTGGCATGGGAACTAAAAGCAGTATCCTGACCTCAGTTGGGATTTGTTTGTATTTAAATTTCCAATAGTATTGTTTTGGGTCTTTGGAAGAATGGTTTCTCTTCTGATACTCTCTTTATTTATCTCACAGTTCTTGCTAGAACAGGGACCCTTCGGGACTTGAACGTTTCATCAGCATTTTTTCTGAAGACTGTCTCCCCTTTTTCTGTAGGAAGGGAAAAAGTCTCTTCAGTGGCAGGCACCCTGCCTTGTAATTTCCGTTGTGTGAGCTGGGACATCTGTGGGATTATCCTCTGGGAACACTTGCAGCTCAACACACATGCATCTCGTCTAGCTAATTTTAATCACTGCTTTTTGTGTGTCTGTAGTGAGTTTGGTGACATGAATGGGAATAGTGCTTTCCAAATTTCGGTCCTTTGGTATTTGCTTTTTGGAATCTCTCGACCCCACTAAAATCTCTAAGTATCATGTAGGTTAATCACTTCCAACTGTCCAGGAAAGTTCATTATAAGTCTTGAAAATATTAGAGTGCCCATAGAATCTGAATGCAAAGCTGCGTTTGAAGACTATAAGAAATATCTGTGTTAAGTGTAGCCATACTTACAAAGGAACATAACATTATTTGGAGCCAGGTAGTCTTTAACTTATTTAAAAGTAATTTTTAAATTAAAATATCATTTATCTGTTTTGGTTTAATTTATAGGAGAGGTGATAGTTCTGTGCCAGCAGCAGATACTTCGAGGATTGTTCATCTTGCTGGAGAGCCAGCCTCGTATTATTTTGTTTTGTTTTGTTTTGTTTTACTCTCTGGGACAAAACTAATCCCAGGTAACAATATTTTCCTGATTTATCCCTTTCTGCTGAAGTTCCAGAGACTATATCTTTACTGCTTACCCTATTGCAAGGAAAACTTCTGTACCACATCTCCCATTGTCAATGTATGAAGTGGCTGTAAAACAAGACCAAAAGAATAATGATCCATTTCATGTCTCAGATTTCTAACTGATTCCTGTTCCAGTCAGAAAAAGATACTTGAAAAATACTAATATTTGGATTAATGAAACAATATTTTGAGTCATCTTACAGATGTAAAATTCAAAGATGGTACATACATCTCATGGTATTGATCAAGTAATGAAGAATAGATTGCAGATTTAGTTAAAACTGTTTATTTGAAGGTTAATAAAATAAGAGAGAAAAATATTTTAATGCATTCCTGTAAACTATATACTTCTTTTTCTTCATCATATTGCAGGATCAGGAGATCTGTCATTTCCAAGATATATTTGTGTACTCTATTTGTGAAGTCCTCTGATGATGAAGACTCCCCAGAGTCACTGCACAACCAATGTTTCACTGTATTTTAACATTAGAAAGTTTATTCTTTAAAGTGCAGTCTGAAGTTTTCTTGCATGGTAAATCAATTTCCTTTTATCCTTCTCAGATGTGGAAAAAAGATTATTTTCTTCTTCTTTTTGGCAAGTTTGAAAACTGCTGTCATGTTTCAGCCCACTCTTCTTGAAATTAACAGTCCTATTTCCATCAGATTTTCCTTGCAATTCACATTTTCTAGATCCACTCTAATTTTTTCTCTCTCTCTTCTGGTTCATGCTCTTTTTGACATGCAATACCTAATACTGAAAGCTTCAGGTGAATTAAGTTCAACAGGAATCATGCAGAAGTTCATGGGGTCTGACACTGGAGACTGAAATCACAAAAATCAGCCCTCCAGATTCACTGGAGCCACTGAGCTTAAATGCTTCTCAGAGTCAGAAATCTGTGCAATCCTGATGCTCAGATCTACCAAATGTCACTGGGGACTGGAACTAGATGGTCTTTGAGGTCCCTTCCAATGCAAACCGTTCTACTATTCCATGAGATAATTTTCCTTATGGGTCACTCCAACCATATGAGTTTTGCATTCCTTAATCCACACCTCTGGTTTTTGCTGTTTCAAACATAAGGTCTTTATTTATTGCAACTTCCTTAGCAGCCTATTCCTTTCTTACCATATTCTCTTCTAAGCTTCTTCCCACACCTTCACAGCTCTCCATTCCCAAGTTCCTAATTCCTAGATTTAAGGAGGTTTCTTTGTGATTTCTCTTACGTGGTGCCTCTTGTTTTAGGAAAAACTGTTTGTAAATAGCCAGGGCTCAACAACAGTCTCCATTTTAAGAACTTCTTAAAATTTCTGAAAATCCTGGGAGTTGGGCCACTTGTACACTCTGCACAGCTGTGCTGAGTCTGTGTTCTTTGTTGTTTACATGCTCTTGTCTCATGCTCTCTTACACTTTCAAGGAAAGCTTTTTGGAATATGGGACATCTTTTATGTACCAAACATAAAGTGCTTCACACCATAGTTTTGCCTGTATTTAGTATGATAACTAATAACAATACTGGCAAATGTGCTAGAGAGGTATAGCCATCTGCAGAGCCTGATCTTCTTTGTGCAAGCAGACAGATATTTCAGAGACAACTCTTACATCCTCTTATATTTTTTCCAACCCACAGAATTATGTTTTAATAGTATTTCCACAGGACAGAAAGGTGAGCCAAGGCCCCGTCATTACAGAGTTTTTTCCATGTAATCGAGTGGTTCAAGAAAATATTATGAAAGATTATCTTGGCAAAAGATGTAAATGTGAAGAGCAGCTGGTAATCCTATGAAGATTCTGATCATCTATAAATTAATACATGCCACTAGGGATGCTGACAGCTCCTCTTGGAAGTGAAATGGTTGAAAAGAGAATGTGGCATTCAGTCAGCAAAAGATACGACACTCATAAAAGCAGAACTATATTTATGACATCTTACAATGGTTATTTGGTTTGGGCTGTATTTATGTTAACATAAAATCCAGCATCAATTTCTGAGATTTTCTTGTGTGTTTAAAAATGGAACTGTATTCCCTCAGAAGAAAGAGAAAACTTCCTTTTTTATCTTATCAGAAGAACATGGCTCCTACCATAAGAGCTCAATAAAACATTTTTGCAATTTTGTGGGGTTCTCACAGCCCTCCTCCTCCACTGCCTTAGTTTTACAGCATAATGAAAACAAGATGCAGCAAACCATAGCTGAACTAGAATCAGAAGAACAGTTTCAGTGGGATAATAGCTGGATGCATAGCTTAACAGTTGCATAACTGGAAGAAAGACCAGGAAACTTAAATATTTCAACTGTACACATGCATATAGATGTATGGTTGCTAAACATGCCATTGAGGACACAAATATGCATGTGGATAAATAGATCAGATAATCAGACATCCAGAAAACTGAAGCTGCTTTATGTAGTTAAATTATTGTTACGATCCGAGTTATTATTTATATTTTGTTTGCGAGGAAAATTCAGCCACTACTCATAGACAACGCGTGAATTTACAAAAATAACAAGGCTTTATGATTTAAACAAGTTATAAGGATTTATTTAGGATTTATACAATTAGTTACTTTGGAGAGAAGAGTCGTTAAGAAGAGAAAAGAAGGAGGCAGTAATTAAGATGTTATCACCGTCCGCCGGCCCTGGCCTCTGGCTGTGGTCGGGTGCGTAGGGTCTGTCGCTCCTGCCGCTTCTCTGTCCCGTAGCTGAAGCCGAAGTGCCGAGAGAGGGGGGGCCTAGAAGAAAGCCGCCCCTTCTCCTTTTCTTCTGGGCTTTTTTATACAGGAAAAGAAGAGGAGTCCCTTTTTTGCATAAGTCCCTGATACACACAGACTTCCAGACTTCCCGGAGATGAGTTATCCTTATCTTTTTGTCTTTTTTGGTGTCCTGCTACTTTCATTGTCTCCACCATGCACCAGGAGACGACCTGATAAGCATTCTTATCTTTTAGGTGTATGTCAGGCATATGGTGATGTAAACATATGTTAATTGACAAAATGTTGCAACATAGCAGGGAGAAAGAAAAAAAAAAAGATTGATTCAAGAGACGTATTTTTGTATTTTTAAAGTGTTTATATCAATTATAAATATAAAAAAATCACAAATAGATTTGTTGGAGGTAGGTTGGCTGAAGTAAATAAAACCAGAGCTTGAATGCATTTGGGCTGGAGGTCCCAAACTTGTTTTACTTGCAAGCATCAGCAGTGACAGATGCCACCAGTGACAACAGGGCAACCAAGCCACAGGGCAGCTGAAAGTCTGATATTTTTTTCTGGACAAGACTTCATTCCAGGCAGAATGAGGTTGACTGAATTCATTCAAGGCCTGTTCCATGTTGCTGCTACTCAGCAGGACCAACTGCAGGACATGAGACCTGATGCTTGACGTGAGCATCCCAAGCACTCCCTTCTGCAGTGTGCTTTGCTGTGATTGCATGGATCAGCCTCACAGTCTGCCTTGACTCAGGCACAAGTCTAGGGCCCGCAGCAATAGGACAAGGAGTAATGGTTTTAAATGAAAAGAAGGTAGATTTGGACCAGATAAAAGAAAGAACTTTTTTATGATGAGGGTGGTAAAACACTGAAGCAGGCTGCTCATCGTAGGTTTCCCATCCCTGAAAACATTAAAAGTTAGGCTGGATGTGGCCCTGAACAACCTGATCTAGTTGAAGATGTCCCTGCTCACTGCAGGGCCATTGGACAAGAAGATCTTTAAATGTCCCTTCCAGCACAAACCATTCTGTGATTCTATGATGGTGCTTACCAGGGCCCTGTGCTACGTGTGTAGGGTAGGATCAGGGCTACACATTCTGCTGATACATGATGCCTAACACCTCCATACATATTTCTATCCAGGGACTTCCAGACATAACTAAGGTAGCTTCATGTATTAGTGAAATACATGAATTATATAAAATACAAATAAATACCCATCTCTGTATTCCCTGCCTCCCTTCTCCCTAATGTATGGGCCTTTCCTCAGAGAGATGCTGCTCCTCACCGTTCCTCCACAGCAGATCCCATCTGTTCAGGTTAGGAAACCTATCCTCAGTGCCAAATCATGCATGTTATTAGTGCTTTAACTGTTATTTTTACATAACAATACCAAAACCAAAGAGCTTTCTGCTCTGTATTTCCTACCTCACCTGTCTTCAGGTCCAGTTGTCTTAATTTATGTTATCTTCTGCTGATAGCGATTTGCTGATCTTAGATTTATTCTCTCTTCAAAAGCCATGATTTTGGTCACTGTGGTGTCCTTCTATGCTGAGTTTTGTGCAGTTAAATTCTGCATTATTTTTGTGTGATTAATCCCTTTTTCCTCTAAGGCACTTTTTTTTTTTTTTTTTTAGTGAGTGAGATAAACACCCGCTCTGAATGTTCAGGCTTTGTACCTGGGAAGTGAAGGGAGCACCTGGCAGAGGACTACAATTTTCTCTTAAATAGATCTTTTTTTTTTCTGCCTATGTAAAGGGTGTGACTCTAGATACAGGCTAAACTGTGATCCAGATTGTGACTGAATCCTTCATGATCAAAGGCAGAGATGCTCCTGATTGCAAACCTGAACCCCAGTTCCCCTGATGCAGCCTCAGGAAGAAGGGAAAGGACAGCCTTGTGTTCACTCTTTCTCTCTGATATCTAGTGGCATTTTCAGCAAAGGCAATCCATTTGGTACCTGAGAGTATTACCATCTCTCCCTACATCTGCTGCTCACTTCAAATAGCTGGAGCCTTTCTAGAGTTACTGGAATCATTCTGCAAAAGCCCTCCTGAGGTCTTTTGGGACAGCATCCCAGGTCAGATTGATATGCTGCATCTGCCTGCTCTGCCCTATAGAGTGATGCTGATGGCTAAGACTATTTCTGTTACTTCATTTGCTTTAGCAAGCACTGCCTTAAGTGCAGCTTCTGCTGTCTGTAATGACAGATGCTGCCAAATGTGACTCATTTTCTCTTCATTCCCCTCTACAGCAGCCTCTCCAGTTGCTGCTGCAACTTCTCAGCATGAAGAGCAATCTTATTTCTTAATAAACAAACGAACAAATTGGCAAGAACTCCAGACATCTAAATGTTTTGGATAAAAGGCTGTGCACACTAGCATTTCTCCAACAGAGAATAGCAGATTCCCAGGCCATGCTGTCTGGGACAGGATTCATACCCAGTGAAGCTGGATGGCTCTGGAGAGGATGAAAGAGATTACATATCCAAGGATAAGAAGCTTCTCTTCCCCATTTGCCTTGCCAGCTGTACTGATTGTATGACATACTTATAATACAATAGTTTAATGCTTTCCTTTTTTCTAAAGGAAGATTAAAATGGTAGGACTGCTCTATGGGATTTAGTTTATCATATGAATTTTCTCTAGTATGGGATGTACACTCTTGTCTTCTTGACAAGACTGACTGAGAAGCTAATAGAGCTACCATTGCCACAAACTCTTTGCCCAAGGTGTGCTGGAAAGAATCAATTTCTTTGCAGTATTTTTCTTCCCTCTCCCCTTCTTCTGAAGAAGCCAGGTTATTTTCTTCTGCTCAAATGGGGTAGAGCTTGTGTAATTTCAGAATTACCAAGGAGGGAATTCTAAGTCTGTTTTTTTCCATGAGCGAGGAAGAAGGATGGAGGTCCTGGCCAGTCTTTTCCTTTCATCCTGAACCCTTATGCAATTCTTCTCTGGACTGTTTCAGAAATAACCACAGCAGCCTTCAGATAAACCAGTTGTCTGCTTGGAGGAAATGTGAACATGTCTGTGCAGTGAAAGCTCTTCTAAGTACCTGCTGGGCTCTCCTTTACCACAGTAATAATAGAAAATAAATTAGTGAATGGGTTTGAAAGTTAAATCCAGCACCAACTACTTAGTTTGCCACCATCAGCTTATCTCATGATAGCTGTGAAAGTATAAGCAGATGAGATAAACTGTTTCAGATTACTTGAAGACTGGTGGAAAATTTAAGATGACATCCTGAATTTGCTTTGGATCCATGAGAAATAACAGGAAATAACAATTCCTCCAGAGCAAGCCTGTTCCTTTGGTTTTCATCAGGCCACTTTGCATTGCAAACCTGCCTCTTCTTATAGACTTCAGAAAGCTAAAGCAAGATGGGATGAATGTGAGTAGGGTAGCCTGGCATGGTCCCATAAAATTCAGGCTGGCAACTGCATCCAAACTGTTTCCCTCTGCATCTTCTCTGGCAAGCCTGGGAAGTGGCTGGAAAGGCAATGGCATCAGGGCTCAGATGTAATTTTTGAGTGGGGTGCACAAATCTAAAAGCAGTTCTTTTAAAGAATCTCTGCTTTATATTTATTTATTTTCCCCTTCCAGTTAATTCTACATACATAATCTTTTCTTTGTCCTGTATTCAATCCTCATTAAAGCTCTTTTGGATTTTTTTTTATACTTCACTCATAAAAAAAAAATAGAACAGGAGGTGGAGAGGTAACTTTGGGAAAGAAAAGCAGTAATTCAGGATCTCTTACAAATTAATTTTCTAGCTTGGGGTCCTCATTGCTCATAGCAACATGTGGAACCCTCATGAGAGTTTAGCTCCTGGAGTCCATGCATCCCAGTCACCTCTGAACCTATCAGAGAACAACGGAGGGAATTTACTTTCAGATTGACATGTGATAAGGTCTTGAGTTCTGTTATAAGGAGTTGGCTGCTTTGTCTGTTTCTGCATTCAGTTTTGGCTTTATTTCCCCCCTAGAGCAATTTTAAAATCTCCTTTTTCAAAAGCTGGCATTGCTGATACCGAACAGGGTACTTTTTGTAGTGCTTGATTTGATTTCTGTACTTAAGGTATGTTTTTTTTCCTCTCAAACAATTGTACTCAACCACTGATAAAATTCCTTTTCCATAGTCTTTGATTAGTAGGTAACATGGGCTGTGCTGGTCTGGCAAGGGGTGATTGGGAGCCAAGTTCTGCATTTTAATATGAACTGAAGAATGAATATTTTGGATTTTTATTTATACTGCACTCATCCAAAAAAATAGAACAGGAGGTGGAGAGGTAAGTTTGGGAAAGAAAAGCAGTAATTCAGGATCTCTTAGAAATTAATTTTCTAGCTTGGGTTCATTGCTCATACCAACATGTGGAACCCTCATGGGTGTTTAGCTCCTGCAGTCCATACGTCCCAGTCACTTCTGAGTGTGCAAATGAACTATGTACACAAACTTAGGTGAAAAGAATATGCTTCCAGGTAACCCTATTGTCAAAATACTCTCCTCTGCTTCGATTAGCTTGATCTGCAGCCTTCCTTATTCCAGTTTCATGTAGGCTTTAGGTGACCTGTTTCTCACTGTACAGGCAGAGTCACCTGCATGTGACACCATCTGAATGCAAGGATCCATCCCATGTGATGCTGATTCAGTAGTGTCCTGTTACAGGTTTTCTCATCAGGGGCAGAATCATCTTGTTCTTCAGTTTGATTTTTAAGAGAAACTGCATGTGAAGTAAAAATGAAATTACAAAGATGTTGCCAAAGAAAGAAATTCATTAAAAATAATAATTAAAAAAAAGTAGGTCAAATTTTGGCCTGTGTTCAAGTTGTTCCTTTTAAATACAGAAAGAAAATAGGCAGATGAGAGTAAAGAAAAGGGAAATAAGCCAAAGTGATTAGCCTGGTGACCTCCCCTTATTTCTGGTGAGTTTTGTATGTATGTGTGCTATGCCATTGTTTTTGATGAATAAAATTAACATATTCAATTTATATCCTGAAAGAAACCTAAATTCGGTACTTTATACTGCAGTTCCAATTTAAGATGCAGGTTTTAACTTTGGAAGTTATTTAGGGTACTTATTTTCTATACTTCGTCCATTTGTGTGTTAAGATCAAAGATACATGAAAAAGAGAATAGCAATTTTCTGAAATAGCATTAGGATTAATTAAGAAAAGAAAATGGCTCAGAACAGTGACATTCTCATGGGCTTTTGTTCCTATGCCCTTTTTAAACAATTGAACATTGAATCACTGAGTAACAGATTAGCTTATTCATCAGCTTTCTAAGAGCTAAATTTCAATGGATTTGTTCTCTTTCTTATATTCTTTCAAATTTTTTATATAAAGGAAGGTTTTCACTAAATTGGTAAGGGTTTCCCAAAAAGTTTCCAATTAATGCTTAGTTAAACAAATTGAGTAGAAATTTATACTGTAATTAGCTTGATGAGTGGATTGTGTTGCACAACCCAGATTATCTGGAGTTTTGTACCAAGGAAAGTAAAGAAATGAAAAATGAAGGCAGAGAAAATGAAGGCACTTCACTCGTAGCTGTTATTTATTGCTTGAAAACGTAATTGTAATTAATGATAACTTTAAATTATCTTCTAGTCTTACGTTTAACTTCTCTTTCAATGCTTGCTAGATGTATTGGGGATTGTAGGACTTGTCATTTGGAGGAGATTCACTGTGTCTTTCTTCAGAGAGGCTAGAAACAGAAATTTCAAAGAGCATCAATACCCAGCCCTGGTGAACAGGCTTACAGGAAGGAGCTGCTAACAGTCTATGGGTCTCATCCTCCCCTCTGAAAACTTGGGTTCTGTGTGGAAAAAAAGTTTAATCAAGTCATTTCAATTCCATAATGCAGTGAGTTGAAACATAGTAAATCTGGATATTTCTAATACCTAAAAAGTATCCGAGGTCTTTTGCCAATTGCTAAACTCTTGCTCTCAAAACCTCTTGTAGAAATGTATGCCACAGCATAGTTTCCTGTTTTGCAAAAAAGCTGTTCCCTATTACCATTTTAAATCCAGATTTTTGGATGTCCTTGTTTGTGAGCTGCAAATTAAGTTAAATTGGAGTCCTTGATATGCTTTTTATTGTTTATGCACGTTTGAACATCTCCCATGCTGCTCATTTCCTTCCTAGGAGCAACCATCCCTTTCATTTCATGCTTTCTCCATCATTTTTGACAGCTCTCAGTGATCCCTCTGTCAACCCTCTCCAAGTCTGTGATCCTGCATTTGGAAGATGACCACATAACAATGTCCTACACAAAACTGCACATTAATTCACAGAGAGATGTTACCATGTTGGCATTGTCATTCTGCTTTCCACTTTCTCCTTTCTCTGTTCTCCTTTCTTTTGGCTAGAGGAAGCCAGAGGACTGCTCCATTTCTTTAGGAAATAAACACATTTTTTTCTTGCTTTGGCTGTCCCAGCTGCAAATATTTCCATATCTTCCTGCAGTTCTCCACATGGCCAGTTTCTAGTTGTCCAGGTCTCCCTTTAAAATGCTCATTTAAGATGCTGAAATGGTTTTCATGGTGGGCCTTAGGTACCTCCCTGCCTTTTCAATGGAAGAGGCAATGGAAATGCCCTTGATGACCCTTCCAAAAACCAAGTCTTGGAGGGGAGGAGCAGTGGTGTGTGTGAGGAGCACGGTGTCTCTGGGGGATGGTGTCTGAGCAGCCAGGGCCACTGGGACCTGTGGGTGGTACAGCACAACCTATGGAGAATGCCTGCTGACATATCTAGGTCCTTAACCAGCCTGTATCATAAAATTTTGCTTTATAAGGCATCATCTCTTGTTTCTCAACAGCTTTTATGTCAGTTCATCAGTAATTTACCCATTGAGTGTTCAATCAATATGTTTAGAAGGGCAAACTCTCTATGTAAGATGAATCCTAAGTTCCAGCCTGTTGGAAATTAAAAATGTTTTGAAAAATAGGAACATCTACTGTCTCCTTGGAGGCAGCTTTGATACCAAATATATGGTTTTCATTTAGATGTATTTACACCAAAGAAAGCAAGTTGGCATCAGCAGCTTTGTCTATTTGCATTCAAATAGACTTGTAGATTATTCATACTTCACATGAGGCTGTTACTTTTTTGGTGCAAATTTTTCACATTTATTACGTAGCTTCCTGGAACATTGATACTGCAGAGAGGTCACAAAGTGCTGGAGCAGACATTCAGGGGACTGTTGAGTAAGAGAAGGCCAATTCTGCACAGCTATAGATCTGTGGAAAATGCTATTTCTACAAAATCCATGGGTTTTTTTCCTGACTTTTCTGACATGTCATGAAAATGGGAGATGGTCATCCCAGTTGAAGGCCAAACCAGGCACATTTAAAGGATAATCTATTCAGACATTTATTTTATGAGATGACTGATAGCCCATATAAAATGACTGTCTCAAATGTAGATGTTTGCATTGTAGATGTAGATTACAGATGAATCCCACCCATGCAACATACTTTTAGACTAACTCAAAGGCTGGTTTTTTCCACATGCCAAAATCTAGCATCTTGATGACTGGGAATATCAAAACAGTTATTTCCGCTTAAAAATCAAAATGAATTACACATTTCCAACATTGATTTGTTCTTTTTTTTTTTTTTCTTTTTCCATACCTTACATTATTTTGATTTTTCATTACTTATGACAAAAATGTTGCAATTGAAATTCTGATTCATTTCTCTTATTCTTTTCTTGAAATGAGTCTCTTCTGCCTCAGCCACAGCTGAGGACACTCAGATGCTGTAACAGGCATGTCCCTGTGGATAAAAGTTCAGGATGCCAGGAGATGGTCTTTTGCAGCACAGATTTTCAGGTGGTCCACACTTTATGTGCCTATCCCTCTTTAAAATTACATCCTTTTAGTTACCACAGTTTTACTCTTAACATCTCTTTTCAAAATAAAAAAGATAAAATCTTACTGTGTACGATTATGAGCTTTACTTTTTTTTTGTTTCCCCGGAAAGAAATGTAGTAAAGAAATGCAAGCTGTGAGCAGCCCTAACAACCTGGTTTGTTAATTCACATTATATTTATTTCTCCTCTGGTATTAATAACATTTTCCAAAGTGTTAATATATCAGTATTGATTTTGTAGGACTTCTCCATCCAGAGCTCACTGATTCTGAAATGTCAAATGTTCCTGGTTTACTAATTATTTCACCTGCAAGAATGTAAAGGTAGCTGTGCTTTTTCTTGCAACCATGTCAGCATCTAGACAAACTCAGGAGACTCTCAGGGGTAAAATATTCAGCTCCATAATGTAGGCTGTAAGATAAAGGCAGTGATAATGATTGTGCAGTTAAAGACCTGCTCTCTCATCAGGTTCTTTCTAATTAGAAATGAGAAGTACATGAAAATGTGAAAATGGTTACAACTCTTACTGTAGCTGGTGACAGTTATTTCTCATACTAAATAATCTTTTTGACAGGGCAAGATCCTTTAACTTGACCTTTCTCTTTGGCTTCCTAGAAGCAACTTAAGCAGCAGATAGGTCTTCTCAGAAAGAGTTTCACTCTTTCCAAGTATGCTTTTACTTTCAAACTGTATAAATTATATTAATAAACTGTATCTATTGCTTAGACACTGCACAATATATTCAATATGCCTTGTTCTATAAATTATCATTAAACTTAGATAATAACATTGCAGGGTAATTTTATTTAAAAAGTAACTTTGCAAACATCTTTTGAGAAAACATTTCCACATTGCTAATGTCTTAGAAGAAAAGTTGATGTTAAATTATCCATTACCGAATTTATAAATCTTTCAAATAACCTGTGTTTTGTTGTTCTGCAAACAGTAACTATGTAATGGCCCTTTCATTAAACTATTGTATTCACTCCCATGCCCAAGATCTAAAAATTCTAATGTGTGGCACAGAAACAAACCTAATCTTTCAGGTAGGTACTTGTAAAATGTAACTGCTTTCTGTTGCAGTATTGTAAAGAATTTAGATGAGGTGCTCCTACCAGATCAAAATCAGCAGTAGTGACTTGTGGCATTATTTAACATCTCCTGGCTTGTAGAGTCTTTCTGTATTGACCTTTTCCTTTATGTTTCCTCATTTTTACTTGTAACACCAGAAGAACAAGGCCTGTAATTGTAATTAAATCAGTCTGACAATGAGTCATGCTCTGGCAGCTAAAGAGGAATCAGGAGAAAAATAATCTAATCTTAAACATGAATGGTATTTGCTGGAGGGAAGGGAGGAAGGGAAGGCGTATGAAATAATTTTTAAAGGGGAATGCAAAACTTGCCAGGAATTCATTATGGGTGGGTTTTTTTCCTAAAATATATTTAGCTTTATGGTCTAGAATGGCAGCTGAAACAGAGTATCTTGGAAAATTAGGGCCCTGCTGGAATCAATGGAAAGACACATTTCCTTGGGTATGAAAAATGGCAAGTTTCAGATTTTAATGACAAACATTGTTAGGGGCAGCACTCATGGTAGGAAAAAGGCCACCTCTTTTCTTGCATCCGTTGTCTGATGCCACAGCTTCAGAAATAGTGATGATCTTTAGTTGGTACCTGAGCATCCAGTGACAGCTACAGTTCTTGAGACCTGAGTTCTCTACACACTCTCTCCTGGCACAGGAAACTACACCTGTCTGGTGTGGAATGCTGAGCTCTGGAGGTTCCCAAGCTCCTCATCCTCTCTAGAGCTCACATACCTGCCTACATATTTATCCTTCATCCACTTGAGATCCAGGCTTTCACTTGTGAGAACAGGTGCCCAGCTGGGCAACACTGTTCCTTTCACAGTTGCAGATGTCAGATGTCATCTTCACTGCAGCATCTGGAATGAAAATCTCTAATAAGCTGTAAGGTCTTTGAGAGAAGGATTGTTTTTTCATCCTATACATATGCATAGTTTTCCTCTTAGCTTTTCATATGATGTATTCTCTCATACAAAAGTTATCTGGTTCCTGATTGCATCCTGGACATGTGGTGTTGAGTAAAACAGGTAATAAAAATAACGCCACATTAGTGGAAAATTGTTCTTTTCTCACATTGCTGTGTTGAATTGATGCTTTAAACTCATATGGAAAAAGCTCTCAATAGGTACTCAAAATCACTGTGACTATCAAGAAGCTAGCAGGTAGTGAGTGTACTGCAAAATAACACAGGATCAAAAACTCTTAAGTCTTTCAGAGATAAGAGAGGTGGGTACAAGCTGGTAGCAAACGTGGAGCAACCTTTGTGTAAAAGGTAATTTGAGTCTTTTCTTTATTTATTTATTTTTCCCCCAGAACCGTTTAAGATAAACGATATTCTAGAATTGTCATTTGTCTGAATGTAAACTAACATCAAAGGCTTCTTGTTAGAATGCATTTTAGTCAAGATTTAGCTTAGGTTTGCCTAAGATAAGATTCAAATCATATTAGATTTAGCATAAAGGTGAATATTGCAGTATGTAGTAGAGAAAATGCAACAAGAAATCAGACTGTTGCTATGAAGACCTTAAAAATACCAAGCACAAAGACCAGAGAAATTTCAAGTATTGTATCATGATAATACCTGTGCCAAGTGTTTGCTGCCTGATAGGGCCTGTGCAGACATACTGAAAGGGTACTAAGATCTTGAAATAAAAAAAAGACATTGAAATAATAATTTCTTAAACTCCCAGTCATACTAATTTATAGGTGAAGCCTCTCCTCCCTTCTTAAATCATCTGGCCAGTGTTACATATTCTCACTCTTTAATCATGTATATGATAAGGCAGCTTGGCACTGTGCATGGCTGTTCCACTTGATGACCTAAAATAGGCTGTTGTCAAGTACATCCTTGTGTCAGATTTTCTGCTGTTGTATTTGATCCAGTGTAAACACTTAACTGTTTAAATTAATGCTTTAACTGACTGTTTCTTCTTTTCATCAGCAGTAAAATATTAATGGCTATTTCTAGTGACAGATGGGTTTTAAGCACAGCATAAAAATACTGGAGGGCCCTGAATGTGAAAATGCAAGTGACCATTAAGTTTAAGCTATTGCTCTAAGGGATGCAACATTTGAACTTAAGTAATAAGCAGATTGAAATCCCAGACATTCTATAATTAATTCAGGATGGATCTCTAGCAGTTCATAGTAGGGTGTCATGTATCTAATGGTCTCCTTCAAGCTCTCATGGGTGTGTCATGTCATAGATTAAGTCAAGACCAAGCCACCAGTCTTGAGGTACAGCTATTTATAAGGGAAGAAACTCAGATTTTTTCCATCAGCTGTCAAGCTGCCAGTGGCCTTTAGAAATTCATCAGCATGAAGCTACTTGCTTCTGTGACTAAGCAGCTATCCATGATTATTAATAGGTCCTCTCCTACTGTATCTGTGGCATGGACATGTCCTCAGCTACATCTCACTGTGAAATGGAGGGCAGGAAGCAATCCAACTGTAGCATAACCATCTCTATTTCCTTGCCATGCCATTACCTCATGAAGCAGAAAAGTATTGCTCCACCTTCTCAGTCTTTTAGGAAATCTGCCTAGGACATAGCACAGCTGAGAATCTAGTCCACTAAAATCCCTTCTGGTAATCCACACTAATGCTTCTCTTGTCTGCCACTCTTCCTAGCAGAGCCTTTTCTTGGAAAGACATTTAAGTCCCATAAACAGAGTAAAATGAGTGTGTTACATTTTTATTTTCTTTTATTTGTTTCTTGTTTATATTTTTGTTCTGTTGACTTTATTCTTTGGGTTGCTACCTAAGTCTTGGTAGAACTTATTCTGCTTTCTTGGTTTAAGTGGCAGAGGGAAGCACGATTTGATGTGAGTTGTTTTCCACCATCTACCATAAAAGCATACTAAGGATCAGGGAATTTAAGCCCTTGTACACATGGTTGTTTCACATGGTTGTCTCCAGAACTGTGGCTATCTTGGTTACATACAAACTGCTCCCCAGCAGGTCTGATTATTCAGATGCAGCTTTTGCCTCACCCATGAGTCCAGGTGCCACTGAAAGTTATTGACCTATGAAAGTCCCCAGTGTGGAGTTTGTCACCTTTGGGAAAGCCACCAGCACACACACAGTCCCCCAATACCCCACCCCTAATACTATAAAAAAAAAATTACTAATCAAATATATGTCTTCATGCTGAAACAGAGTTCAGGATGTAAAGGTAAAGAGGAATCTCAGAGTCCAGTTTTCCAGCATCTGGCATCACCAAGGATGTATTGTTGCATTTTGACAACAGTCCAGAAGCCCAGCCAGAGGAAGCTGAAATTCCTTTCTGGCATTAAGTAGTAGGTTTTGCCCACTGAGAAGCCCTTTTTGAGTGTTTCATATTCTAATTATTCCTGTATCATTAGAATGCACCAATTAAGGAATAATTCTAAATAGCAGAAAAGCAATAGCTGCTTTCTGAGCTCAGATACTGTGTTGTGAAAAGCATTATTTTTAGTCATTGTGGCTGAGTGAGTAAAACTGTACAGAGGATAAATGTGGATGAATAGATGCATCCTTTAATGTTGATTTTTGCCATTTTCAGAGATGACAGCAATAATTTTCACTTCAAAATTTCATTCTTTTTGGACCTGACTTTCTGTTCCCATAAATCAGAGCTACCTTGATTTAAGAGCAGCTGAAGCAGTGGTGGTTTTTGTCAAATCAGTGCTTCTCAAAAGATGAATAAAGCCTTAAATCTAACTGTAAAAACAAATTTCAAGCAGTGGCCATTAACTTGAATTATGATACAGAAAACAGAGAAGGATGATATTTGTCTCACAGTGCTTAAGGACAACAAGATAAGCAAGTTGGTAGAAAAAATTTCATTAATTCTCTTAGCCTTTAGTTATAGCCCATGTTATGCATGCAAGTGGTATGAAAATTATGCAACAAATATTGAAATCACTGTTAGGCAATGCTATGAAATATTTATTCTTACTTTATGGAACTTGACCAATTCCACTTTTTTTTGTAATTACATAATCTTAAATTCAGTTCAGAGATCATACTGAGCTAGCTAGAACAATAATACCATGAGAAGATTGTGGAAGTTTCCACAAAAGGATCCTGAAGGATCCTTGAATATTTTTTGGAAGGTCATAGTGCTTAGCTGAAAGAAAAAAAAAATTTAAAAAATTTTAAAAATGAAAGACTAAATAAAGTACGAGAGATTAGATATTTGTCTGCATTGCAGAGAAGCATAAAATCAGTTCATCATATAGGAGCAGAAGGCATGAAGTTCTCTGTATCTCTTTAATTTGGCTGTCCATGACAGCTGAGGAATAATGCATACCAATTAAAAAACCCTTTGTGGGAGTATAGTTATTTTATCCCATTTCAAGATGTATTGTTTTGCTTTAAAATAGCTTGAGTCAGTAGTACATGTATTTGAAAAGAGTCTGAAACTGCTTTAGGCTATGCAGGAATCCATGTGTGTGTGTGAGAGTGAGTGAGTGAGTGAGAGAGAGGGGGAGAGAATTTGGGCCAGTCCCTAAAAAAATTTCTGCCCTCCTCTGTTGCAACAGAAGGATGGGTGCAGGCAACTACAAATCTCATTATTATTTTTGTCCATAATTTTAAACAGGGAATGATGCATAAAAGCCAGGATGTTAATGCTTCTGTACACATGATATCTGTATGTTAAGGAAATACAAATGATGGAATATGGTAAAGGTTGTGGGCACCCTCACATCTTTTACTTCTGCCTTTCAGTTAGGCTTTGGCCATGCATATCAGTAGTGATACAGATGCAGAAGTTAGAGACCAACCTCATTAAGGGGTTCCTCTGGGCAGTGGTAATCCAGGTGTCACTGGAGGAATGGAGATGCTCATGATGAGCTGAAGAACATCCATTCCTTCATCCAGTCAGGGCTGCACTGACTTTTTGGAGGTCATAGATGAAGCCAGCAGCACCATCAGTGTACAGGCACACAGATTTCTGCTCTTTTAAAACCTCTTCAGTTTTTGAAGGAAAAAGTTCAGAGTGAATCAGAAATGAAGGAATGAAAGGTGAATCAGAAGCACAAAGATATACTTTGTATATACTTATTTGGGGAGGGGAAAAGATGGTGATTATGGTTCATGTGTTATGTGTGTGTATTGTAGTCGAGCCTTGCAGCTTGAACTCTCCAGATTGAGTTAAGACAAATGCAACCCAGCACCACAGTTAGTGGATAAAAATAATTGGGTACAGGCAAAAAGTTTAACATCAAGCATGCCAAGTCAAAATAATTTCAAACTTCACATGTGTGTTGGACCTTTGCTGTGTTAAAGTCCTTATGTCCTTAGTTCACATGTGCATAAGGGGTTCTTCACTCCTCACACAGCATAAATTCATAACCCATAATAGCGTGTAATATGTAAATAATAATATTATATAACTATAACTATATGTTTAATATAATATTAATAATATTAATAATATTAATTAAAATCGTAAGTTAATATATGTCACAGTTCAGGGTTCATTTTTTTATGGGTTACAACAGAATTTACAGTGGAGTGGCCATTTTTTAAATGTCTTTGTGGGTTTGCTGTGGATGTGATGAGGTGGTGAAGTAAATGGCATCACCTTACCTAGTGCTGATCATACTGAAAGACTTTGTGTTGTTTCTTGGAGAGAGAGAACTATGAAACCTCCCAAAGGGAAACCATGTCCAAGGCATGGGACAGATTTTTATTTAAATCTGGCATTAAAGCAAAGTCATAAACAAAGACAAAACCAGAGTCAATGAAAGAAAATTGATCAGAAATTGAAAGGGATAGACTGTGAGTTTCCAGTGCCAAAATATCACATAAAGATTAAAATCTACAAAGTAAATACAAGATGCAAACCAAACAGCATCACTTTTTTCTCCTCCTGGCATCAGCCTTCTCTGGGACACTAGAAGCAGAGATGCTACCTAACATTTTCCCACAGGTGTTCTCAGGAAGAATGCTTCTCTTATGCACAGTTTCTGTAATTTTCAGTAGCTGTTTTGAATAAAATACTTTATTCTTCACTTATCTCTGCTTTATCTCTTACTGCAAACTGACCACTAAATAAATGTTGTTTGATTTGCTTTTCCTCAAAAAGCATAAAATATTGACCAAGAATTTAACTGAGTGCTAATACATCAGTTTCCTGGGGAAAGTGCATTTGTGATTGAGGTTATTTTACAATTATTAGTTTCATTACCTGTCAAGGAGAATACCTGATACCCACTTACAGCCCAGCCATCATGAAACATTTCTGTGGACACTCGATAGTGAAAACAAACAATTTGCTGCTAATGGCAGGCTGAAGTTCATTCCCAGTTAAGTACTGGGCCAAACTATAATAACACCACAGCTCTAGCCAGAGCTCACTAGGCTTGGCTTTCATGTTCTATCATGGGCTGTTGCTAACTGCTGTTTGCTTTAGAAGTCAGTCATTTCCCATAGCAGGATAGCACAGTCTGCAGCTTTCATGCCTCTCTTTGTTGTTGTGTGACCTCTTGTACCTTTCCCACTTCATTTTATCTTTAAAATAGATATAGCACTTCTTCCTACTCAAGAGGGTAAAAATGATAGCAATGTGTGACTCACTGTATTGTTTCAGGATTGTAAAAAGCAGGGGCTGCTCTCACTTCTCACTTTTGTCCATCTCCATTTGGCAGACATTGCTCTTCTTTTTTGTCTCTCTGCCTCCCAGCTTCACCCCATCATATATCTACCTGCTCCCCCCCAAAGTGTATTGTGACAACTACATCATCTCCAGGTTTTATTCATGTCTTTGTTTATATAGAAGCCCAACTGGTTATCTTAATGCAGACTGGGCATTAATTGATATTTGCACAGTTCTCAGGATGTTGATGTTAGCCCTGCTGCAGTGGCAAGAGTTCAAAATGAGTGGGAGCTCCTGGGACTTAGCAAAGATAAAAGCACCATAGAGAGGACATTTTCTGTTTTTAGAAGAGCCAAATTTGCTGAAACATGGCTAAACTGTATCCTATGAGGAAATAAGCACAGAGGGTGGGGATTGGGAATTGTGCAGGATGAACCTAACACTCAGGACACCATGTAGACCAAACTTGGATAGGTGTTCCTCAAACTGTGCCCTTGGCTAAATGCACTAAATTGCCTGCAAATACATTGCTTCTGACAGTGTATGAACACAATACTGACATGTCAGGCTAGATTTAAATTAGATTTTAAAATATTGACTACTAAAATAGCCTATTTAAAAATGAAAAAATGCAAAGTGTTATGGAGAGGTTTTTTAAGAGAAAGAGAGGGGTGTACACTGCCATATTTTACTTGGTGGGACCAGCCCAGTTTGGTTGCTCTGGTCACCTTGATGGGATAAGGGGTGTCTGTTTCTGCAGTGGGTTGTCTGTGTTCTGTCTCACAGGTATATCCAGCTGGCCACAAAGTGCAAAACAATGGCAACAGAGAAGCTTTTGTCACTATTTTCTCAGTTAAGTCCAGTAACCTCCAAAAACATAGGTATCATAAAATCTTTGCAGGTGAAGATACCTTTTGATACCTTGGGTTTCTTTTCTCATGGTTGGAAATAGAGATATTGGTAGAAATAGAGATATTGGTGGAGGTAGTTTTTCTGTACTGTCAGTTTTTTAAATTTACTTACCTAGTTCGAGATTACAGGCCAAGACTGGGTAAAAATGCTTTAACAAATTCCTTATCTAATGTAAGCTAAGTTTTGAAGTAAACACGTTTTAAACAAAGAAGATCTTGGGCCTGGCTCTCCCCAGTGCTCTTTGTGGTCTCAATGGGTCCTGTGATTCAATTATTATTTTGGATATGGGATCTTTTGTACCTGCAGTGAAGCAGGAGCTGTGCTGCAAGCCACAGGGTGGGAGGTTTAGGGAATAAACCTGTGCTGCACACCATGGACTATGGCACAAGGAGGTGACTGAGGGTACAAAGGATGCAGAGCTGGGGCTGGGGGACTCTGCAAGGTGGAAAGAAGCAGATCTGGCCCAGAGTCCCCAAATCTCTTGAACTGTACTAAGGTTTAGCACAGTTTGTAGGCAACTAATTGGAGCAGTGGAAAGCAGAGCTTGGGGTGACCCAGAAGTTATACAGTGTGGATGATGAAGGACTTATACATGCACCCTGGGCTTTAGGTCCAACACGGGTGCTCTGTCCTCTCCATTAACAAATACCTCTGCTGAAGGTAACCTCTGCATGAGCAACAAGTATGCCTTGAGCAGTGCTGGGTGTATTCTTAATGTCTTCTACTGTTTTAAAATACCACAATGAAAAAAAGCATGAAAACATTAATTTCTTATTCCAAATATCAAAGCATACAAAAAGGGGACCTGGACCCAGACTGGGAGTGAGCAAGTGGGCTTGCTCACACTGCTTACTATTAGTTCTTTCTTTGACCCCATCAGTCATGAAAAGTTAGCAGTGCAATAGCTCAGCTCCAATGGAAGAAACTGAGATTTTCGTCTTCCCTCTATTTTCTAACATGGCGAGGAGGCAAATGTGTTGTGATAAAGCAGGTATGAGGCTGAATCCCACTGAACCAAGAAAATCTGTCTTCCATGCCTCAAGTGACTTCTCTAATAACACTCAGGCTATCAAATGTGGTCTCCAAGAACAACTCTTCAGAGGCTGTATTTTCAAGGAAAATGATGATCCCTGTTGTCAGCATTTCAATATATTATGTGAGCACCTAAATCCAGCAGAGGTTTCAAGTCTGTACCAAACCTCAGGGCCAAGCTGAAGAGAAATTAGATTTCTGGCACAGAGGTCTCAGCAGTGTTTTCTCCAGGATAACTTCGTTGTTACCATTATTCTCAGCTGCCTGACTCAAGGGAGCTTGCAAGTGTAATCCAGGCTGAAGATCTCATTGCTGGGGCCTGGAAACGTCAGGTTAAGGCTAATATTGCTGAGTGTCATAATATTACTTCTCCTTTGGGGCTGCAGAATTTTATTTTGAATTAGTAACTAGGATTTTCTTACTTTCTGTCAACAGTTTTCTGAAAGGATCTGATAAACATGCTCATAATACTGTTGAATTTTCCATGTAGATTGCTAATTTCCTCCCTTAGAACTGTCTATATCTTAATTAAAACCTAGTGTATTACTAAGCCAATAGCATTTTCAATCTTAATACTTTGCAGAACCCTTTCCAGCTCAGAGTACTTTCCTTCCCTGTCAGTTAACCAGCAAGAAGTTGCACAGATTTATCTTGTTTTCCTCTGAAGAAAGTTTTGTGTTTCAGAGTAGTGCTGCTGGTTGCTCACTGCAGAATGTACACGTGCAGAATCCAAAGCCTTTTTTATTAAGAGCAGATGTCAGGTAGTCCTGTCAAAATGACAGGGCTTATTTGATAGCAGAGATATTTTTTGATACCATATCTATGTTGAATAGATTCTCTGGGTTTTTATTAATCATCCAGAAGAATTAAGTGCTAGATGGGTACACCTATTATCTTTTTAATTTTTTTTTGGAAGGTGTGATTTCCTGAGAGTGACTGATTGCATTTTGACAGGTGCTCTGAAATATGAGTGGTAGATTTGAGCATATTTGAAATTAGAGCATAAAATAGGTAATGACTGATAGTTGATAGGGAAGAGGGAAGCAAATTACTTGAATAAAAAAAAAGTCTTTTTTTTCCTTTCAAATGGTACATGGTATTTTAGGATTTGCTGGCACTGCAGAATCTCTGTGCAGTTGCAAATTAAAATGGTTTTGAAGTTGTTCAAGCCAACCATTCTGTATTCATCTTCTGTGTCAGAAAAAAAGCTTTCATGTGACAATAAGCTTACTGGGACATTATCAAATCATTTAATCCAGTTGTTTGATGAGTTCCATGCCCTAGTCACATATAACCATCAAAGATTATGTATACATCATAATCAGAGAAACAAATTTTTTTTATGAGTGTTTATTTTGATTGTTGAGTTTGTATTGCGGGTGTTTTGCTTCTACCTTCACTTCTGCTTAATCCAAGGAGTCCATTGAGTAACTTATTTCTGCACAGCCTGCCTTTCAGGAAAAATTTTCAAGTTCTTCATAAATGCACTGTATTTGCTTTCCTCTCCTTGATAGATCCACAGCCTTTCTTCCGTCCTTTGTTCTGTGACCCAAAAGTACTTTTTTGCATATATGGCTCTTCTAAGTGAAAGGTGGCTTTAATGGGATCACCCACATGCTGAAAGCTGTCCCAGGTTTTAGACATGTTGAACAGAGGTGTTATTTTTATCTTTGTGGGGTTCAGATTCAGGTAATGGTTTGGTTTCTAACAAGTTTTCTGGGCATCTTGTTCGCCTGTACAGGACACACAAATTTATTACTATGCACTCAGAGGCTGTGTTTATAAGGCAAAACCAATGTGGTCCAGGGACCAGTCTCTTACCCAAAGCCACGTGGCACCAGCTATCTTCTTGTCCCCACTAAAGGTGTGATTTCCAATAGCTTCCTCTGAGCAGAGCTCTTCAGTTCCTCTGAACTGAGCCATGTGGACAAGCCCACGCAGGGTGCTTTGGTCTCATAAATGGCAATCTTTTATTTAGCAGTGTGGATGAGCCCTTTGAGCTTTCACAGAATCATAGAATCATAGAATTGGCTGGGCTGGAAGGGACCTCAGAGATCATCAAGTCCAACCCTTGATCCACTCCTGCTGCAGTTATCAGCCCATGGCACTGAGTGCCACATCCAGGCTCTTTTTAAATATCTCCAGGGATGGAGAATCCACCACTTCCCGGGGCAGCCCATTCCAATGCTTTGCTTCATTGCAAATCATCCCTTGAAGCAGCTGCACTGCTGCTGGGCAGTTTTGCCTCCTTCACAAGATGGGCTCATCCAGCTCCAGTCACGAAGCAAAGAAAAGGTGATGCCACACAGGGGGCTTTCTTGGGAACCTTTGCTTGTGTAGGTGAATGTGGGATGGCCCTGCTGAGACATAGGACTGCTGAAGGGGGAGAAATGGACTCAGAATCTAATCAAATCCTGGTTTCTGCCTGCTAGTTTACATGCTTCAGCAAATAAACATGGTTATATCAGCAGAGTGTGTTTGTCTTTGGCTTCTATTCGATGCTTCCACTTGCAAAATTTCCTGCAGCTGGAGCTGTAAGCAAATGATTTCTTTATTGTTCAGAGCAGCAGGTGCTTCAACAGCCTTTTGGCTGGAGTTGTACTCTCTTGGTCCATGCTTTCTATATATTTGATTAGATGGTGCCATGCTGCTCAGATGGGATGCTAGCCTTCCAATAAATGTATTTTGTTATACAATCAGTTATATACTGCATTATCATTATAATTTCTGTAAATATATTTTAGTTAGCAGCTTTCTTTTGCAACTTGGGATTGTTCCAGCATCAATTTTCATCTTTGTTTTATGATATTCTAAAAAGATTTTGGAAGTTAACATAGCCTGGGTTTGATTTTATAATAACTGGTGCCTTTCAGACTATGCTAGAACACAGAAAAAAAACCCCAAAAAACAGTTATCCAAGCAGGATTGACATCCTTATTTTAATTCACATGTCATTTATGTATTCTTCAAGAAGTGCTTATCCCAAAATTCAATATGGCAGTTTAGGCATCTGCATCCAGTGTGCTTTTGGCAGACTTATGATGCTAAAAATCAGATGCCTGTCCCAAGCAGGATGACACAGCTCACTTCACATCGAAGGGACAGAATGATGTTCCTCATGCAAAAAAGAGGCCTAAAAACCCAGCATGTTGATATGGGGCCTGTCTGTCCCTTGTCAGTCATCACAGTGTGTGTCTGAATTTCCCACTCTATGGATGTTTGATGCTTCTGCTAGAGGCCTCTCAGCACTGACTCTTTAAGTGATGCTGCTAGAGAAATTTTGGGTTTTAGTGCTGTAGTCTGCTCCTCAGTCTTTGCAGAACAGGCAAGTGTATAAAGACTTGGAAAACAAGGTGAGTTTCCTCTTCAGTCAGGTAGGAATCAGAAATACTTTCTCCCTTTCTAGGCTATAGGAGACCCAGGGGAGGCAGATCCTCCAGCATCCCGTAGAAGCAGCAGAGGTCTGGTACTGTGCAGGTACCACAGTGCTGGGCAGTGCTGGGCCTTCTCCAGGCAAGGGAACTCAGCTCCAGTCTCTGTGGGCAGTTCACCATCACTGAGCTAAAAATCAAAAAGGGAGCCTAGATGAAAGCTATAAAAATCTGTGCAGGGAAGTGTACTGCAGTGTCTGGGAGCCAGAGTGGGCCTTAGCTTGGAACTAAAACCAAGCTACAGGTTTCCATTAAGAAAATCTGATTTGGACTCCCCCTCATTAGCTTCCCATCTGGAAATGAGCACCTCACTTGGTCCCAGGTGGCTAAAGCCAGGCTGACTTCAGTTGCTGCTCAGGCAGACCTTCAGGCAGAGTTAGGAGGCTTTTCCACAAAATTGTCTTGCAGAAGGGAAAACAACTGCAGCCAAGCTGTGCTTTTCCTGTTATTGAGAGATGCTTATTCAGTTCTGTGCTTAGAGGATGAATTTTTCAATTTCTCAGTAAATTCTTCACTAAATAAAAGGTAAACAAAAACCCACGTGGTTTTATAGGCAGATTCCTAGCAAGGCTTCAGCAGCAATATTGACTGAAGAGACAACAGAGTACTTGGTGCATCTGGTGGGAAGGTGTGGATGGTTTTCCAAGCAGATAAGGAGAGCAGGGAGTGGATCAATGCAAGGTATAGAGGTGGCTCCCAATT
Organism: Heliangelus exortis; assembly: GCF_036169615.1. Lineage (NCBI taxonomy): Eukaryota > Metazoa > Chordata > Aves > Apodiformes > Trochilidae > Heliangelus > Heliangelus exortis. The sequence continues at coordinate 22,663,530 of NC_092422.1, read as the reverse complement.
CAGGTGGGCACTTCACACCTCTGAGTTCACTGGGACCTGGAATAATCTCCCACTCCAGGATTCTATAGCCACAGTGTCCTGTTTCCCACCTGTTGATACAGCTGCCCACCAGTGCCTCACTGGCAGCCTGTGTGCTGCCTCCCCAAGCCCCACTGGCATCCTGAGACACTTCCAGGCATATTTCCATGTGCTGGACCTCAGGTGTCCTTGAAGCACACAGCCTGCTTGTGTGAAGGACTGCTCTGAAGCTCCATCCCTGCAAGACAGGGGAATCTGGTTTGAGAATGGGCCCCAGGTTGTCCTTAGCAAGAAAATCCAAATATTCCCCATGATTTTTATTGATGAGCTCTGGATCTTGTTGACTTGTGTAAGGTGGTGGTGATGTTGAAGAATATCATATATTGTCATTGTGAAATGTAGAACTTAAATGAAGGAAAAACACTTAATCATTAATAAACAAAAATTAATTTATTTCTTGCAGATGCTGTTTCAGCAGCCATGTAAGGAAAAAGCAGGTAAGACACTGCATTACTTATTCAGAGTTTCTTGGTAGCTTGTGTAGATGTGCATGGATTGATAGAGGACTCATGGCAACCTCTGGTGTTCTGAGTTTTAGTTGTTCAGTGCAACTGCTACGATCTGCTACATCCTGTTGTTCATGGTCAGGTGGTGTAGGACTTACGTGGTTCTTAGAAAAGGTGATAATTCAGCAACTTTTGATTTACACATTGCAAGATGAAGGCTGAAATAACAGGGATAAACATTTTGTCCAAGTATGTGTTGTTGGTGTCAGAGTGGGACTGAGGAGCTTGATATGATGCTTTTATGGTAGGCTCCCTCCTGAGGGGTGCAAAGGGCCCAATAAGCAGATTGGAGAGGCTTCATAGGGAAGTCTGCTGCCTCCCTGGGGCTTGGATAAAGGATGTTACAGGTAAATGTCCTACCCTGGTGAGGCTTTCAGATTATCCACTCTTGGTCTTTCAGGTGGGTAGTGATGAAATGAAAACAAGAAGCCCAAAATTTATAAAAAGAGATTTCAGGGCCTTGGGGCAAGTGGATAAGGGATCAGGTTTCATCGTCCTCCACCCCCTTCAACTGAGATTAAAAATCAGCAAATCAACAGGAAGAGCCAAGAGGTTAATTCGTGGCTCCAGGGCTGGTGTCCTCGACAGGGAGGTGTTGGAGTCACCATCCCTGGAGGTACTCAAAAAATGGATGGATGTGGTGCTCTGGGAGATGATTTAGTGGTTAAGGTGATGTAGAACTGATGGTTGGACTTGATGATCTTGAAATTCCTTTCTAACCATGATGATTCTATGATTCTATGGTGGGCACAGGGTGAGGCAAGGTGAGATGTACCTGAGTGTTTTTTTCTGGCTCAGTGCTCACACAGCAGCTCAGGCTGGTGAAGAGGTTCCTTGCACACACACGTGTACCAAAAAATGTAACACCCCTTTGGGCCTGGCCCCATTTGCTCTGTCCAAATCACTCCTTACCATAAGCTCACTAGAGGTTTTAATGCAGTTGTCAATACCAATAGCATTGATGAACTTGGTCATTATGGGGCAATTATGCAGTGACAGGTGACATTCTGCAAAGCACCAAGATCAGAGCAGTAAGTGGAGTTCAAGACATGGATACCCTGAATTCCACATCCATTTGCATGCCAGGAGCTAAGGAAAGGTGTGGATAGACAGGTATACACGTAGGGATCCTGATTCAGCAAGCTACTTAAGGCACAATTAAACCTGCATTTGATAAAACCAATTCATTGCAACGGGGAGTAAGAAACTGCTTGGGTGATTTGCTTAATTGAGGGTAAATGTCCCTATTAAATTGTAATGAAGCACAATTAAGAAATACAGAGAAAAGAAATTGCTTCCCAGAATGTGGGTTACTGGAATTTAATAACAGCCCCACAGTTTTGTAAAAAAAGAAACCTCCCCAAGGTCTAAGTGAATCCTCATTCCCACAAAAGCCTTTGCCAGCTGGAAATATTCCAGTCATAAAGCAGCTGACCTCTGGAGTCGCCCATTTCCAACTGCTTTTTCTCTTTCTTTAGTCAATACTTATGCAGTGTCAATTAAAATGAAAGCAATTGGACGTCGTTGTTTCAATTAACCCTCTCTCCCTAAAAGGCTTAGCATCTTTTTTTTTTTTTTTTTTGGCCTGAAGGACCCGTTTAAGCTAATTTACTAACTCAGTGATTTCTCCTTTCTCAGAGTAGCACCTGTCCCTGCTCTAAACTGCATCCTCAGTTCTGTGCAAGGGCCACCTTAACTCTGCTAGAAACAGATGAACGAAGCTTTTTGCAGCAGTGTCACTAATTCAGTGGCTCTACTGGCAAATGTGCTGACTTAGCAAAATGCCAGCAACCCTGACCTAGAAAATGCAGATCTCTGGAGACAGTTTTGACCTCATGTACTTAGCATCAGGTCAACAAAATGTGAAGGCTCATAGGGTAAATGGGAGTATTTCACTCGAGTTCTGTGTGCATTAACTTTTTCTACTTTAGGAGTTGTATGTGTATTCATTCAGCCCATGATAATGTTTGCCAATGAAACATATGTCTATATTTCAAAAGCTAAATAAAGCTAAACAAATCCCATCCATTTTGAGACTGATTTAGCAGTTGTTTTTATTGCTTTCATTGCTTGGATCAAAATTTCTCTGTGACACTGAAAGCTTGCTTTATAAAGGAAAGAAAAACATCAGTGGCACATAGATTTTAAATAAAACTGATTATTTCTGGAGCACTCACATCTTTTAGTGTGATTCATTCTTGAATTGTTTTACTTCCATTTTAACATTAATTTTGTCAGCATAAGAAAGATAAAGTTTAACAGCATCTTTACAGTAGAACATGATGGTTGAAAAGCTGATAACTGCAGGCACAAAAGAAGAATGACAGGTCATTTTCTGACACAGTTTGGACACTGAGGTGGAACTTTAACCATGGAAATCTAGCATATGATAGACCTGGTAATGAAAACTTATCATTAAAATAATTCTGTCAGAAAAGGCTCATTTCTTCAAACTGAACCATTTTACAGGAAAAGGTTGACACCCATTAGTTTCCATTTAAAACAATTTCTGGAAAAGAGATGTACATGTGTTGACATGAGGTCACAGCATCAGAATGGTTTTAGTTGAAAAGGACCTTGAATGTCAGGTAGTTCCAATCCCCCTGCCATGGGCAGGGGCACCTTCCACTAGGCTGGGCTGCTCAAAGCTTCATCCAGCCTGGCCCTGAACACTTCCAGGTAATGGGAAGTGTTCCACAAGTAACCTGAGCAACCTGTCAGCTGTCTCACCACCCTCACACCAAGTAATTTCTTCCTAATATCTAATATAAATCTATCCTTCAGTTTGAGACTCTTCTCCCTTTTCCTACCACTCCATGTCCATGTGAAAAGCCCCTCCTCAGATTTCCTGTAGGGCTCCTTCTGTTACTGGAAGGCCTCCATGTTCCTCATCATCTTTGTGACTCTCCTCTTGACTTGCTCCAAGAAGGCTTTTAAAGTGAGAAGGTTTGATTTTCATTTGGCTTCAAAAGTTTTTGCTTTGAAATTTATGTTAAAGCACTTTAAAAAAAAAAAAAAAAGGAGAAAATATTATTTAAATTTTAAAAATTTTCTATATGTCTTGGGCTGAGGTACAAGGTTCCTTCCAGTTTTGCTGTTCCTACACATTTCTGGTATTTTCTCTGCTTTTAGATAACAATTTTTTTTTTCTGCTTTTGAATTTCTGGCATGAGAAGAATACCCTTCCTGCCCAAGTCAAGGGTTGGACTTGATGATCTCTGAGGTCCCTTCCAACCCAGCCAATTCTATGATTCTATGATTCTATGATTCTATGATTCTATGATTCTATGATTCTATATCAGCCGTGTACAGTACAGAGCAATCTTCTGCTCAAGTTCATTTTCTTCACCATTTTCCTCTTACATTATCACTTCTTTCCCATTTCTTTTTGTAGTTTCTTGTTCTGATTGCTTTCTTGGTTCTCTCAAACTAGAGCTCTCAAGGCCCAAAACAATAATTTCCCAGAGTATCTGTGGGTCATATAGGGGCAGCACCCTGCCCTCCCCACCATATAGCATCTGCTGGTTTGGATTGAGGCAGCTGCTCTAACTCTATCCCAGAGGAGCTGGGGATGCACAGGGTATCTCAGAGCTGCTGAGCCCTTTCCCCAGGACTGGGCAGTCACAGAATCATAGAATTATTTTGGTTGGAAAAGACCTTTAAGATCATCAAGGCCAACCATTAACCTAGCACACTGTGAAGTCCACCACTAAACCACATCCTTATGCACCACATCTACATGTCTTAAATACCTCCAGGCATGGTCACTCAACCACTTCCCTGGGCAACCTGTTCCAGGGCTAAAAAACTAAACGAGGGTAGATTTAGAGAAGGTGTAAGGAAGAAACATTTTACAGACAGGATGGTGAAATGCTGGAACAAGTTGCCCAGAGAGGTGGTAGAAGCTCCAGCCCTTGAAACATTCAGGATCGGGTTGGATGGGGCTCTGAGCAATCTGATATGGTTGAAGATGTCCCTGCTTACTGCAGAGGGTTTGAACTAGATGACCTCTAAATGTCCCTTTAAACCCAAACTGTTACAGTATCACAGAATTGCTCAGGCTGGAAAAGACCTTCAAGATCATCAAGGCAACCCTTGTCCTATTCCTGATGACCCGCCACTAAGCCATGTCCCCAGACACCACATCCAGGCAATTTTAAAACACATTCAGGGATGGAGACTCAACTACCTCCCTGGGGACCCCGTTCCAGTGCTTAACAACCCTTTCTGTAAAGGGCTGTTTCTATGATTTTATGACCATTAGGAAAAAAAATTAATGGTAAGATGGTAGAGGCATGAATTTATTCAGCTTTCTGTTTTCTCTAATAATGTTAGGGTGCAGCATGAACCAGTGGCTCCATGGGGACCAGGGACAAATATGGGAACAGGGTCAGGCACAGCTCCAGAATGATCAGGCATGACCAAGGATGGGATGAGATGTCCATCTGCAAGTTGGGTCCTATGGCCAGGCTGTGGCAGAGCTGTCAAACAGCCCTGATGGAGCACCGTAGGGCTGGTGTGGACATCCCTGAGTTGAATTGAAATGAGGTTCAAAAGAGACTTGGAAATTTATATATTTAAATAATTGCACACTACTCAGTAAATGCAATATTGTAAGGAGTTAGGCCTAGGTTGCAAACGTGGTGTTACCCTTTAAGATGTAGTTAGCAAAAAACCAATGGGTAGTTGGAAGAGACAGTAAGCACTTTGGAGCTGAAAAATCTGTTTTTCCTATAGACAAGCTTACCCTGGGTCTGTAGGTTAGCAAGTTGTCTGCTGACTTTCTGTAGAAGCAGTAGACAGGAAGACAATTCGCACGCGTACTCCTTGTACTTGATAGCATGAATAAGTACAATTTTTCTATATGTAATAGATATTCTATTCTCTTTACCAAGGTCTGTGAAAAACCAGCTTTGTCCACTGAACCTTAAACTGGGACATTCCATTTATGACAGGAAACACCTTGGTTAGCTGCTTGTCTTGCTGTCAGTTCTCTGCTGGGTTTTTAGACGGCCTGTGGTATTCACTATTAAAACCTGTCAGAGTGATGCTGTACATTGTTAGTATCTTGTGGTATATCTGTTAGTAAAAATCATTTTGTTCAGCTGGAGATTTCTAGCTGCCTAATGTAGTTTGAAGTTATCACCACATAGCTCAAGATAACTACCACAGAGCACACTTCATCACTGGTAGGGAAAATGAGCTTTTACTTTGCTGACAAAAATTTGAAGTCAGATTAAAAGCTGACACATCCTCTATTTTAGTGGTATGTATGTATGAAATCCTAAATATAGCATTGTGCTGGCCTATTTGCTGATGCATGGTAATGCAGTCTGTAGCAGAACAGCACTGGGCTGGCAAGGGAGATGGTGCACTGCAGTAATATGATAAAACCCTCATGTGACCTTGCCTGTTTCAGAATTCTGTGGGTAATTGTCTATCCTTGACTGATATATTACAAAATCCAAATAGAGGCAGTGGTGGTCCCAGGGCTTTAATGAATAGTCTGATCCTGAAATATTTGTCCAGGACTAATGCTAATGGACTTCATGGAGAGGTCTCCACAGTGCGAGACACCGGAATGGTGCTACACAGCAGCTGTGTGTGAGCAGCTGCCAACACAGGGCCTGGTTCTGGGAACAGAGAGGGAACTGCAGCTCCATCTGGCTCTTATTAGAAACTGCAGGTACTTGATTTGCTGCAAGATCAAACCCATGTACAGTAGTTCCCTCCAATCACATATTTTTCTGTTTGGTCTTTATGCTCATGTTTTGGTTTTACCTCTGCTGCAGTCCCCTGGCAGGAGTTTGCTGGTTAATCACACTGGGAACATGGAAATGGATGTGGCTCCCAGAACCATAACCTGTGCTGGGATTTTCTTCTTCCTCATGGGGAGATAGAGAAGGTGATCTCTATTCACATTTCTCTTGCCATGGGTGTCTGGCAAGTGTGCTGGAGGTGGAGGTGAGGCTGTGGCCGTGGGTCCCCACATCCCATCCTCTACAGGGAAGCACAGGAGCAGCAGGGAAGCACAGACACTCTTAAGTCCCTTCCAAGACCTTGGTGGTACTCGTGTCTCATGGTGTCATTACTCCAGCTATAAGAGCTTGCCCAAGATCAGAACGTGACCTTAAATAACTGGGGAAAATTAAACATCCTCATCCAACGATCCCGTGAGTTTACTAGAAAGCAGAGTAGGGTCACTTTGACATATTTCCAACACAAAGTGTAGATGCTTACGTTGGACTGAAAAGTGAACAGACTGTTCTCTTCAGCAGTGGTATAGTGAAAGTAAACTAGTGAATAAACCCAGCTGTTTGGTGGCCTTGACTTGTTAACTCATTAAGTTCTGTATTGCTCAAATTAGAAGAAGGTAAACCAGAGGCTTGTCCTGTAGTCAGTTCAGCGGAGGGGCCTTTCATTTGGCTCCTGTTCTGTCTTCCACACAGTGCCACTTTGGCTCCCAAAATTAGGCATTTAGATTGCTTCTTCCTGCCTCTATGTGCCTTTCATAATTAGAAATGGTAGAACAAACTCCTTCTTTGTTCTTCTGAAAAGGCAAATCTTTGCTACTCAGCTCCTACTGATAGTGGTGGAGCAGCTGAGGGCAAATCTGGGATCCTCAGCTCTCAGAAGTGAAGGGAAAATGAGAACCTTTATTATGTATATCTCAGGATATCATTTTTTCTAAAAAATCCCCCAAACAAAAAACAACCAGCTGTAGATTAAAATCATATGTATTTACTGGTTTAGTATGTGAATTATAGACAAAAGCTTGTTCTGCTAAGGAATATTCTGAGTTTTATCTAAGAAGCTTCTGAAACAATAAAGTAGCAATGTATAAAGACACTTTATACACATACTAATACTCAGTTCCTTTCTAAATATATTCCTTCCTTTCTCTTCTCTATAGTTCTTTCTGTAACTTTGATTTTCAGATGACATTTTTATTAAGAAAGAAAAATATTGAAAAAAACTAGAGCTGGTAAATGTGGAAAATAATATCTAGTCAATAATGGTACAAAATACAGGTGTTTTCAGAATGAAGGTATTCTAAACATTTTTCCTAAGAAATTTTTGTTTACAGCTTGGACTCCTAAGGAGAGCTGAACATTGCACAACTGATAAATGAGCTACTCTTGAGACATGACAGGGACCTTGCTGTAAATGGTGATCTAATGCAAACTGATAAATTGCTGTAAAGTTTTGCCTCTGTTTGGATTACAGGCTGTTGGTTTCCAGCAACTAAGGTCAGACATGGAGCTGTAGGATTCTCAAGTACTTTTCTTCTATATCTGAACAAATATCTGGCAGAGGTTGTGGACAAACAGCCATATTGAACTCCTCTGAATCTGAGCAGCCAACTTTCTTTAAAGTGGGGTTTTCCAAGAGTCACGGCAGAGAGCACATTTTGGCATTTAACATTTTTCACAAAAATAACAAATGTCTGGAAAATTGTCACTGAATAATAAAAAATCTAGTATACCTGTTCCAATGAAACCTTTCCCTCACAGGAAAAGTTCTGACAGCCACAGTGCAAGCTATGTCTTTGTATTTTATTTCCTGGTCAAAGGTATAATTTCATAAATGTGAAGATTAGACATTAAAGCATGCAAGCAACAAAATTTAATGTTTTATAATGCTAACTAAGCATTACAGCTATGAGAGAGACTCATACATACATGGAAGGATGAGTTGTGTATTAAAAGCCTTTTGTTTTAACAGAAAAGATTTCTAGCAGGCAGCAGTTCCACCAATTTTATTTTTCCCGTTAGAAAACCTTTCCTCCATGTAACAATTCTATAGGTTTTTGCTATTTAACTGCTTAGGATCAGCTCCTACTGACTAACTTGTGAGGTTTTGTGCTGTATTAGTGTGACATGTAGCTCCTCTCTGAAAGGTTCAGGACACAAGATAGTTTCTGAGCTGTTTCTCTGTTTTCAAGTGGAGCAGAGAACATGCAAACACAGAGGAATGCTTCTGGCTGGAACATCTGCTTAATTAAAGTTATTTGGGGCAATAAAACTATCAAACAAAGCAGCCAGCTCCTGACCTTTTGCAACATAGGACCTTTTGTAAGACTGTAGTCAGACCATTGCCACTGTTCCATGTTATTGAACAACCTGCTGTGGTGCCACCTCCTCACAGAGGAGATGTCAGCATCACAAAGAGAGAGACTGTGTGGCTGAGAGGGTCTGTGGTCACAGATACCAGTTTCCACTTCTATGAACACCGGAGAGATGCAGTTGTTGCTGGTTAGGTTTGAATACCCAAGCCTCAAGACCTCGCAGTTGAGCACCAGGGATGTTCACTTGAAGGAAGTGGTCACTGAATAAACCTTTCCCTAAAAATAAGGGGACCACTAGAGGAGGACAAAGAGCTGTGTAGTGTTAACGTCAGCTCCAGGGGCACCTTCCCAAGAAACAGGAGAGTTGCTTTAGCAAGCTTTTCAACTGAAAACCATCCAGTCTCTGCCCTTCCTGTTCTCTGGATTAGATTCCAGCCAGGCCAGCAAGTTGCTGTGACAGAAATGTACATGGAGATGCTGGTATTTATTGAGCACTCAGCACAAGGCAAAAACAAATTAGTAATTTCCACCGTGCTCTCAAGGCACAGCTGAAGTGCAGCAATAGGAGGGGGCTGGAGGTGCAGATGGATACAAAAGATGCCAAAGTTGTCCCATGTATAACCCTGTTGGATCTAATGGCACTGGTTATGATTTTGGCACTGTGTCTTTGTGAAGGCAGAGCAGTAAGAAAGGCAAGTTCAGGAAAACAGATGCCTCAAAAGTTGCTTTATAGATGAGTATTATTAAGTGGATCTGAAATTGCTATTCCAGCCTTGGTGGAGTGTTGGCCTTTGACATGGGGTCTGAGAAGGTAATGGCTTTGGGTTTTAATTGAAATTTATTTATATTAGGTACATACCTACCCTGGATTTTTTCTTGGTTCCCAAAGAAAGTGTTATATGAGGCTAGTATGTATGTCAGGATGATTTGTTTTAAAGCAAGAGGACAAATTTTTCCCATAAGAATGGTGTAATTCTTATGAAAACTGGTGGGTTTACATCAGAGTTGACTTAAGCACCAGTTCTATGATGGTTTAAATTAAGCAATATGATTGATTAAACAGTCAAATTGCTCAGCACACTCTGTCTGGCATAGGTCTGCCTGATGATTGCCATCCAGGTTTTTACTGTTAGCTGTGAATTTGTTCACAGGAAGGACAGACAGCAAAGAATGCCATTTTTAAAATTTGATTTGGATGACTTCCATGTGGAAATGTAAGAGGAAATGCTGCATTTACCTTTATGCAAATTTGATTTAAATTCATTTATTCACTGCAGCTGATAATATTTTTTTTATTTACTCAAACAGTTACAGTTGTCATTGTGCTGCCATTTTCATTTTTCTGCCACTTTCATATATTGCTGACATTTTCTGGAATTCTTAGCTTACCAGGGGCGTAAGTATTTCTCTTGAGTTTAAATTCAGTCCTTATTGCAATATGTGATTACATATGATATATAATTAACACTAAGATAAGACTTGTTGGTCAGTAAAGCTTGCTTTTAAAATCAAGAAAATGCCTATCTGTAAGTATCAGGGAAGTTATTGGATGACTGGATGGTTTTCAAATTCATAATTATCAATTTCTTTTAAACTTGCCTTAATTCTGAGAAGTAAACGGCATGGAATCTTGGAGGCTTATCCTGTAGGACTCTTTTTTTGTAGAACCTAATGCTGTACCTACTGCAGTCACTGACAATTTGATGGGAGTAAGATTAGTCTCTTTATAATGTACTTCTAGCACTACTGAAAATTATTTACATCTATAAAGAAGAAAAAAACCTTCCAGTTTTCCCAGCATTTCAGAATCAAACAAGTCCTCTAAGTAGCTGAGAAAATGGAAAGCTTAGGAACATTATATTTCATAAAATGTATATGGTTCTTTTAGCAATGTCTTAAAACTGCAGCTTAGTAGGACAGCTAATTAAGGTGTTTATTATTTTTAAACTGTACCGAGGCAGTGACAGTGGCCTCAGGCCCAGAGTGGTGCCTTTCTGAGCAGTATCCAGGCAGAATGGGAGCCCTTTCCTTACAGCCTTACATTGCCATCCCTATTCTTCGTACAAAAAGGTGACTGTGAAAGCATTTACACTTGTTTCCATTTCAGCATTCCAATAATCTGTGAAGAGCTTATTTCCTTGCATGTTTGTCCGTGAGCTGATTGGTGCCCACACTACAGTCCCTGTTCTGCTGGGTTCTCCTTGTTGTGCCCTGTGTCCATGCTGAGCTTTCCAGGAGGAGCTGATGCTATCTCTGGGGTTGGACAGGGAGCCTCTATTCCCTCATGCATGCCAGGGCACCCTCACAGCTCTTGGCAGCCAGCAAGAGCTATTGTCTCAGCCAGCAACAGGTCAGGGCTTGCCAATACAGAGAAATCCAAGAGGCTAAGGCATAGGGTGTTGGTGCAGAAATAGAAGGGAGAGACTTGGAAAACTATTTCTTCTGTGCCTGCTTCCCAAAGCAGTGGAGAGAAAGTGTAAGAAGTAATAACTGCAGTATCCCAGAGCTAAATGGTCTTACAGCCTCTCCCAGAAGTAGTTGCTTTAGCATCCAGACCATTAAGAAAAAGAGTTAGTTTGGATTTCCAGGGTCTTTTAGTAGCCAAAGGAGGCACAAGGCCTTAGGTACTCTGGTATCACTAGCAAGCTGCTGATATTAGCATGTTTGTTTTATAAATGCATATTACAGAAATTTATCCCTGCTTTTCACACTTCTTTTTTTGTCTGCTCACCAACATGTTGTTGAAATCTTTTATTTACATCTTTCTGGACTCTTATTCAGTATCAAAATTGCAAGATGAGTCTCCAAAGGGAAACAGAACTTCTGTTAAATATTTTCACTTATTTATAAGACAGATGGAACTAGATGCAGTACATTCAATGCCTGGATGATGCATGGGAGAACTCAAAATATTCAGTAATTAATTCTAAAATATGATATTTGTTTAAAATAAAGTGTTTGTTTCTCTGCTGTGGCCCCATGGCCTTGGAATTTGCAATGGCAACATAGGGGTGACACCATGCATACTATGTTACACATAGGTAACTGAGTATATACAGAAATATGCAAGAGTGCCTCTAACCTGCTGTGATGTGCTTATGGAACAGGGGTGTAAGTGTGGTATATTGTGCTTCCTTAGATCTTGTTAGACCCTGTGTCTCATGAGCACTGGGGGCAGGGGGAAAATACCTTTGATCTTCAAGTGTTCAAGTGTTGCAATAGCTACACTTTATTCTTATGCAACACAATTTGGATGGGCCCAGAGAATTCCTTTCCAGTGATTTTGTTCCCTCGGGTTTGATCTTTCTTTTACTGAAGTCTGTGGCACAATACCCTTGACAATGTCAACAGAGGCCAAGTGGAGTGATGAAGTACTGGAGTTGTGTTGTGTAGGGCTGCTGGGTTGTCAAATATGCATCCCTGTCCTTTGGAAACCACAGAGCCACCTCTGTCTACAGCGCTAGGCTTATTTTGTCATTATCCTTTTAGATGTTACAAAAAAGCAGCTCCTGCTTTTTGGCAGGAAAGACTCCTCCACACCCACTTAAGGCTCTTTTCTTCTCTTTGCCTCCTCTCCTGTGAGCAAAAACTTTGTCAAGAAAGCACATTTTTGGGGGGCCAGGAACAGAGACAGCCAATATTCAGCTCGTTATTTTGATTGCCTGGCTGGTAAGGGTTGGGGGAACAGATAATGTCAAGATTTCCTCTGCATTCCAGATCTGTTTTCCTCCTACAGTTAGCAGGCAGTGAGTGTGACTTTTCCCACTCGGCTTTTCCCACAGTTTGTAAGACTTATCTGACGACGGAGTTAGTGTCAACTGTCCAAAACTAACTAGGAGATATCTTCCTTTCACCACCTCTGTGCTGTTCTTGCTTATCAATGTCACTCTTCAGCTTAAATGACCAGTTAATTTACAGGCATACTGAGACAAATCCACTTCTGTTGCAGCTCCACTGAGTTCAGTGGAGCTACACTAGGAAGGAGTTTGGCTGTAGGTGTCTAAAAAGCACAAGTGGTAGGAATGTGATACTAACAGAAGCAAGAGCAGTGTGACAGTCAAAGCTTTGGCAGGATTCCCATTTCAGATTTCTGGAGTGTGATCTAACAAGGTGTTCATGTTTTACAGCTGGTGCCACAAGAGAGAAGTTGTTGTTCAACAGCAAAACAGTTCCAGTGTCTCCACATCAAAAAGTAGCCCATGTTAAAAAAGAACAAAAGGAAAAATAAATCATAGGATTTCATAACACAAATTCTATTAAGAATTATGAGGACTGTGCTTTTAAATGTGTTACAGACTTTAAGAGACCAGAATGAAACTGAAAAATAGTCAGCTTGAGATTTTCAAATGAGTCTATAATGGTTAAATAATGAAACCTCGTTAAAGTTCCCCAGAAAAAGGGAACATGAGATGAAATTGATACCTCCCACTTTACCTACAGTCTAAAGGGCTCTATAACCATGTTTTCAGCCCATGAAAGGAGAGAAGCATTTTCCAAGTGTAACATCCTTTTCAGTTGGAGCAAGTCCTCCCCAGGTCTGTTGTAGCAATTTTTCTCTGTGGGTAGTTTTGGGTGGAGTGAGTCCCCCTCTGAGGGATAGCCCTCTCCCTAACAGCTCTCTGCCTCCTTCTGTTCTCATTTAACAATGGGTGCCTAAAATTCAAGGATCTGGAATCTTATACCTCTTGCTTTCAAAATTTCATTCACGTTTCTGATTCACCGATTCAGTAAGAATTAATAAAGTGTAAACCCAAGCATTTTTAAATGATGTTTAGTTCAGTTAACCTTGTCAACCTGGACTAGCACTGCAAACAGCCAACAGTGTATTCAGAGCACTTTGTTCATTGCTGTGGACACTTCTCTGCACCACACACATATCCTTCCCACTGGTTTTCTCTCTTAGAGTCTTCTGCACTTCCCCATCTCTGCTCATTTTCTCTCCATTTCCTTCTTTGCAAAATCCAGTTTTAATTTTCCTCCTTATCATGTCCAATCAGCTGCCTCTTAAAGGCACTGACACTTTACAGTCTGGTTACATACTCATGTATTGTGGCTCCTTGACTGACTGAGGATTAACCAACTTTCTGGGTAAGAAGCAACATTTAAAAACTGAGAACCAAAAGCTTAAATTCCAGATTCCTGTTTAGGCCTTGAAATAAATCACCTGATTTTCTGAAAGGCTTTCAGAAGTAGCTGATAAGTGATTACCACTTCTGACAATTGGACAGTGACTTAGAGTCATAGACTTAGACATAATTTTTAAAATCATGAATTTTTTGTGCCTAGGCAGAGTATGTCCAAACTTAGTGCCAGGATGGAGTCCTCTTTGCAAATAAGAGATGAAGCAATGTCAGAAATGGAGTAAAAAGTGGATGTGTTGGAATACACTCATCAGGTTCATCTGTCTGAGGCAACTAGAATGATACCCATATTTAAAGTTGAAAAGAAGTCATGTGGACAGTGGAAATAACTACAGCATCCCATTTTAAGCTATCGTATGTTTCTGAAAAAGCAAAACAAACAAATGCCAAAAATGAGCTGTAATACACCCAGATGAGAATACAGATGTAGGATCCAGTATGTCTCTGCAAAAGAAAAAACAGCTTTTGCACAGGAAAACATGGAGAGATAAAACTTATCTAGGCTTTCCACACTAATATTCTGGAGATCTTCAAAAAAGAGAGGAAATAATATGAGAAATCAGTGTGGGAAGAAGATTTTCATTGTATAGAACACAGGCTTCATAAAAGATCTGATGACACCCAAATTAAAGATGTCAGTTTTTGGAATGAAAAGAGGCTAATAATAGGTTGCCTAAAAGACATGTACTTGGACAAGCATCATTTAAAGCTTCATTATCTTGACAAGCAAGCGAACAGATGGCAAAATCTGTAGCAAATTCAGGATTTTCTAGGGTACTGAAGTTGAGTGATTTCTGAAAACCAAATTCAGATGACCAAAGCAAGGTGATTTGACAACCTCAGAGCAGATGGGGTTTCAATTTACCTTACTGTGAGGCAGTGCTCAGGAGTGATCTGAAGCATTCACTGATACTGCATGCTTAATGAAGTGTTACCAGTTCAGAAAAATACCTGAGGAACATTATGGACAGCTTAATTAAAACAGCTCAGCAAAAACAGCTGTTCAATTTGTAGCCCTAGTTGTGAAAGCAAATAAAATGCTAATTTGTATGAACCATAAAGAACAGCATTGATGTTATTATAATGTCACCATATAAATTCAGGGAACTCTATCACAGTGACTTCCAGTGTTGTCAACATCACAAAACTGTCTACAAAAAGAAACATTCAGAGAGGGCAGTGAAGGATGACATGCAGGAAAGATACAATCATTTTAGTTAAAGAACTAATTAAAAATGTGGGTTTTCCTGCTGATGTTTAATTCATAGAGATAGCCAATAAATGTAAGATAGAGATCAAGTAGCACCCTCATGTGTTGGAATATGTTTCCCAAATCAATGAAGATCATCAAATCAACAAGAAAACCCACCAGGATGACCTAGACAGACTGAATAAGTGGGCTAAAAGGAACTTTATGAAGCTCAGTGTAGAGAGGTGCAAGGTCTTACACCTGGGAGCACATAACCCAAGAGTGCAGCTCAGACTGGGATCCAGTTGGCTAGAGAGCAGCCTTGTGGAAAGGGACCTGGGACTCTTGGTGGACAACAGGCTCAACATGAGCAAACAGTGTGTTGCAGCAGCAAAGAAACCAAACAGGATGCTGGGCTGCACCAACAAGGGCATCACCAGCAGAGACAAAGAAGTCATCATCCTGCTCTACTCAGTGCTTGTCAGACCCACACCTGGAGTATTTCATCCAGTTTTGGTCCCCAGTGTACAAACAGGATGTGGATAGGATGGAGAGGGTCCAGAGAAGAGTCACGAGGATGATCAGAGGACTAAGAGCACCTGCCATATGAGGAGAGGCTGAGAAGACTGAGTTTTTTCAGTCTTGAGAAGAGAAGGCTTAGGGGAGGCCTAACCATGATGTTCCCGTACTTAAAGGGTGGCTACAAAGAAGATGGAGACTCCCAGTTTACAAGGAGTCACAGGGATAAGGCAAGGGGCAAAGGGCACAAGTTGCTCCTGGGGAGATTCCGTTTGAACACAAGAGGAAAATTCTCATTCTGAGGACAGTCAGATATTAGAATGGTCTCCCAGGGGAAGTGGTGGATTCCCCCACTCTGGAAAGTTTTAAGTCTCAGCTCGACGGGGTGGTGAGACATCTCATATAAACAATAATATTAGAAGGGTTGGACTAGATGATCTTTCAGGGCCCTTCCAACCTGGCAGTCTATGATTCATGCTATAATTCTATGAAACTGAGGGCTTAAGCACTATGTGAGTGAATAAGGAAAGGGAAGTACCCACACTGGATGAAATCTTGCTGTGAAGAACATGTGAATTATTACAATTATTTTACCAACTCAGGAATTTCACCATTAATGTGAGATTGTCACTAATGTTTGGTCTAAATTGTGGGGATTTCTGAAGAATTATTAGAGCAGTTCTCTTGTGGGAACTGAAGGGAAGCTGTCCTTGGTGTTTATTGGGAAGACCTTGAGTTTCATCAGTTCTGCACTAAAAGGATATTTTCTGCCTGTACAAAGTTGAATATGATCCTACTGTTATTTTTTTAGCAGTACATACAACCAAATTATCATTTATCTTGCCCAGCTATAAAAGATGAGCTATAGGACAGGACAGAGGAAGATGAATCCAAATCTGTTTAAGTCCTAATGGAAGAGAATGTTTTCCAGATGAAATAATATTCTTTGTGACATGACTGACAGCAATGAACTATGTTAGATCACTGCAAAACCACTTAGCAACTTTTCAGAACAGAAATGGGGAAGAGCTTTTAATTTAAGGTACAAGATTAGGTTTTAGTTTACATATGTATTCCTTACACTTTTTTCCCTCTAGTAATGACATTCACTAAGTATGTGTAGGGCCTGAACTCTGAAACTATGTATCTGATAATTTTGATCAACTTAACATCAAGGATTACTTAGTGTAAATATTCTCTGCCACATAATTTAACTGGATTCTGTCTCAAAAACTATCAGTGCCTAAGATTCTGCTGAGTTAAAATTTCTTTAGCACCTGGTCTCCAAGCAATTTACGTGGGTTTATGTAATGCAACTTATTCAAAAAATTTCACTGAAGTGTAGAACAGTGTCAGGTGATTAGTACTGAGCAGATTTATCTCAGCACAAAATGATGAAAAGCTGTTCAAGTGAGTCTGCATGACAGTAGGGTAAGTAAACAGTATGAGCTCCATCTGTATCCCCAGCACCATAAAGGTGTCCTGACCATTATCCATAGGAAGTAACTTCACTGGAAACCATTGCAACGCTGAAAATGAACTCTGGAACCAGTAACACATACAATCAAAACAGCAACTTCTTCTTGCCTTCTGGAGCAGTCCTGAATGCAGATCTCTTTCACTTGCATGACATTGAATTGAAGTCAAAGGGAATTGTGCATGTGGACTCTCAAAAAAGCATCTAATAGAGGGTGAGTTAGGCTAGATACAGTGTTCCAAGGGAGTACAAGGAGGAGGTGAAGCCTGCACTGTTCTTTCTGGAACCAGCTTTTCAAACAATACTAAATAAAAAAGCCATTTCTTGAAAGGGAGTAGTGGCATTATCAGTGGAGAGCAGTGGCTGTGACCTCTGTCATTATTCTGGTCACACTGCTGTACATAGCAGCAGGTGATGGGGAAACTTCTCCTCAAGTAGTCCCTGCTATCACCTTTCTTGGGAAATAAATGGTACCAAGTAAGGCTTTCAATCCTAAAAGAGAAGAGCCAAATATCTTGATATTTTCTAGCTTTCTTCCATGCTGTTTGGTATTACTATTTGTATAATAGTAACTCAATGTTACTAAAAAAAATCAATTCTGTAAAGACAAAACGGGTGCATAGTGTACATTTTTTGCCTCTTACTTGCAAAAGTTGGAGTCTCTTTGGAAGACCACAATAAGTTATGCTTTAGATGTTGGACTACTTAATTTCTCACAGATGAATTCTTTTACACAGACAATAATTACACAGCAGCACAGCAGTGCTCTCATAAATTCTGATGCCTGCTCTTCAGTGATATGTTACAGCATTACTTATACTATATAGTGTAGCACACATAAAAATATAACATAGCTTTGTTTCCAAGATATTGAATCTTGAATGAAGTTATGCAAACACCCTGCAAAAGACAGGAGGACTTGAAGCAAAACTAGGGTGAAGAAGCTGCAAATTCAGTGTCAGAAGTAGTTATTAGACTCACAGGTCACAGCTGTTCTTTTGCCTACCTGATTATTCAAAGCCATTACTGGAAGAATATTGGACTTCTTTGATAACTTTTTTTTCTCTAAAGCTTTCTGTAATGGTTTCAAGGGCAGCACTAAAGGCCCATTCGTGTTTCAACCAAAAAAGTAAAACTCTCAGGGACTCACAGTAAACCATTCTCTACACAGCTCTAAAAACTGAAACTGCAGTTGTTACTGCTGACTTGTTAATATAACACAGACATTGACATTTCCTGGTTACTGTAAACACTGAAATGCTTTTGGAGTTAATGGAATACAGGTGCTGCCTAATGCTCCTAAAATGTTCTCACAGAAACAGAGACATTTTTGGATAGAAAAAGCTGCAGATCCACCTAGTCCAGCCCCTTCTTCACAGCGTGAATATCCTGCTTCTCAGTGGGAATACCCAGATATGTTAAATGTCATGAAACAAGCATTCTTTCTAAGCTTAAGCTCCTTTATATTAGCAGGAATGGCAGTACCACTTAGCCTGCTGGAACAGAGAGTTCTGTAATGCCAGAGCTGGGTGATGGAGTGGGCTTAGGCAGGCTCTGAGCTGGCTGGGAAACCTTCCCAACAGAGCTGTGGGAAATGATGCTTACAGTCAAATTGCCACCAGCCTTCCTTTCGAATGAGACTCAGACAATACTGTGAACAGTCATTTGTCCCTTTTTTTACTGTAGAAGAAAAAGAAAAGGAAAAATAAATCTCAAAAAAAAAAAAAAAAAAAAAAAAAAAAATCAGCCTTAATGACTCAAGATCCCATGGAACTGTAAAGGTTAATAGAGGTTGACTTGGCCCTCAGCCAAATTTTGAATCTGGTTGTTACAATCTGCCCACCTGAAATTCTATCCACTATTGCAACTGGACATTCTTTATTTCCTGTCCAAAACCTCTAGTAGCATTGCATTTCAATTCTATCCAGTATATATTTTTAAAATCTGTTAAATAAATTAAAGTAGTAGATATGTAACCAGTCAAGAAGGAAGCTCTGTAAAAATCCATAGCTTGAAATATTGTTACTTGGCAGTATGATCCCATCAGTCAGTAGCCTGATTACTAAGAAATGTGTGTGTAAGTATTTGTGTATCTGAAAAAAGTTCTTTCTCTTACAGCTAAATTCGCTTGGGGAGCAACTCTGTTGCACTGTTGTTAGAGCCTGTTGTCAAGACTGATTGTATTTTTCTGTGTAATCCAGGAGAGCTATAAAAAAAAAAGACAGGCTCCCAGGTCTCTGAACCAATATCCAGATACAGAGTGTGCTAAATTGCCACTGACTACTGCAAGGCTTTTTACATAAATGTTCCAATTATTTCTACTGTGATGGTAATAACAGTTGGAAGTTTGGAAAAAAAGAAAATCTTGGTTTAGACAAGGTCCCTATATGATATTAAGGAAACGAGCACTTTGGGGGCAAAAAAAAAGATGTAATTTATAATGTTTTTTTTTTACTGAGTATTAAAAAGGAGAGGAAAAATCAGACACCAGAAGCTAAAATGAGAAGAACAGGGGAAATATTTTGTTCTGAGACATTTCTTATTTCAACATTGCTGCTCACTTCTTTTTCAAGAGCATTAATCACCTCAAAATTTTAAGCTCTGCTCCAAAAAACCCCCGCTATATCTAATACTTTAAATGTATTGCACTTTCCCAGTTGCTTAATCATTGAAGAATTGGCTATTTCTACAGTGACCAGCTTTGCCAAGCCCAAGCTTTCATGTCTGCAACATGCTATATTTTAAAGATGTCCACAGAGCATCTTAGGAAAGGAGGTGAAAGATTACTGGCACTTGATTTGTTTTGTCCATTCTTCTCCTCTGCTATCTGAGAAATGTGCAAGGGCTGTTGTAGCTGCAGTTCTTCAGAATTTCAGCTTAAGTATCAGCTTTTCTGTTTACTGTTCAGTGGAAGAGCTGTGTTTATTCAGACAGTAATCCATCCAATGATCGTTTGTGCCACAGTTACCTCCCCATCCCCTTTCTCACCATTCTCAAATAACAGAGCATCCTCTGACCTGTCTCACAGGGCCTTCACCTGTAGATCATCATTCTCCTTTGATAAATTAAGCTTAGATAAAGAGGTAGGATAGGAGAAGTCGGGGGGTTATTACAAATAATCTGCAAGAGCTAGATATAACTAGGGTGTGAAATGGAAAGAAAAGCCTGAGTTTAGCCAGAATGTGGAAATACTGTTCCACTGCAAAACCAGAAAGATGGCAATTATCTTCCATAAAAAGGGACATTTTCTCTAATGTTAATTCTGTAAGAAATAATTTGTTGTGAGGAGTTTTCTAGATGAAAATTACCCATTTCTCTAGGAAAAGATTTCGTCTTGTATTTACCAGCTCATCTTTGTTCTCACTCTGCCTTGATAGACATAACCTACTTCAGTGCATCCCAAAAGAAAATATTCTGGCAGTTCTCTGCTGTCACTTTTCATCACAGTCCATTCTGCCTTTATTTTGAATCAAGTGGAGGCTATTTGGCTTCAAGTTGAAGGTCCTTCCCTCCCCTATCTATCATTTTTTCAGTACTAAAACCTTGAATCCCACAGTCTTCTGGTGTATTTTCAAATGTACATTTCTATGCTTTCTGTAAAATTGCCCCTCATAGTTGGGAGTTGGTTGTCTGAATGTATAGATACCACATTAACCTCCATGGAGGCCCTCTTGCTAATTCACTTTACATCAGTGTAATTCTGATTCTAAAAAAATAATTCTGATGTGCTAGCATCAGTAGTCACTAATCTGGCCAGTATGGCTTTATTGTTCTCTTGTAACTCCACCCTTCCTATCCCAATTAGCTCTGGTGTCTTGGTTTATATTTAGTTTGTAATCTCCTGAGAACATAGATTCTACTTTTGCTCCATCCAGTTTCTGATTATAAATGCTTTGATAGTAATAAATAATAATACTAACAGAATGAAGTACCATTCTGTATGAACGAGAGAAAATCTTAATTCTCCCCATCTCCTCCGTGCCAGTTTTAGCAAAGGAGAGGGAGCACGGTCAAACAGCAGATACTTTGTTACTGTAGACTGTATCTGAGCACACTTAAAGCCTTTTCACAGTGAATACTGCAAGAAGTCCTGTTAATTTCAGCATTAATCACTGTGAACAAAAGTGAAAGAATTTGGCCCCAAGTAATGAAAGCCAGCAGGGCTCTGCTGCTGGCAAAGTGTGGAGTGATCCTTTCCCAGAGCTTCAGAAAGCTGAAATGGAGAAAGGTGGACAGATAGGTGCCAATCTCCTAATAAACTAAGAGTGAAAAGTGCTTTAGAATTGATCCTCATTAAAGGTATCTTAAAGTTATGATAAAGGTATCTTAAAATTATGATAATTTGCATATGTAAATAGCAAGCAAGGAGAACAAACTGGAACATTTTGTCCTCATTCACAATGATTCTTATTTTTCTCTATCCAAAATGTTTGTTTGTTTACTTAGATGTCAAAGAGGACATCTACTCATATGCCCTTGGTGCTTTTCACATAACTTCAACCACAGAATTAGTATGCAATTCACTGCAGTCTGCTATTAGGAAAACAAGCAATGGAAAACCTCAGATCTTTTCTTCCTTTCCAGTAGGAACTCAGACTTGCAACATCACACTCCAGACATTTCGTCTGTGATAGAAAACAAATTCCAGAGCTCTAGGACCCCAAAGAGACCATTGCCAAAGTTATAAATATTACATGATGTATTTATATCTAGTCTGTCTGAGCTATTTGAAGCTACAAAAGTACAGCAACACCACTTTGAGTCTTGTAAGCTTCAAGAAGCCTCATTATTTACTGTCAGTTCCTGAAGAATTAGATGTATTATAAAATTTGAAATTGTACTGATTAGCATCACACTGTATCCATGGTCCTGTGGTTGTAAGTGATTTTCTCTTTTGCTTTACTATTGCTTTTAAAGAGATAAAAGTGTAATGTGCTTGTGTCCACTAAACAGCATGCAGAAACCATGGATGTACTCCTCTCACATTTTCCTCTGCAAGATGTATCCTGTTTCGTTCTTCCACAAGCAGACAAATACTGTGAAATGGTTAAACATGGAGAGATAAGTAAGGACTAGAGGAAAAAGTGGAAAAAAAGCTGTACTTTTGCCAGTCTTTCAGTAGTTTACACATGGCAAACCAAAGCATAGTTGTTTTTTTTTCTCTTTCCTTAGGCCTGGCTCTCTGCTTAACAGGTGCATGGGAGTTTTCACAGTGGCTGTATTAGGACTTGATCAGGCTGCATAATGGAATCTGTAACAAATTAAAAGCACACTGCTAATTAGAGGCCAGATTAGTATGTACTATCAATGAACTTGGCATTGAATTACCATGCTGATTGGGGGGAACTATAAAACTGATAAATATATAATTAGAACATCAGACTTCTATGCCACAATGGCATCCCAGAATGGGTATAATTAGCTTGGATTGCCCCCCAACATTTTGCATGCTTGCAGGATTTTAAGGCAGACAAACACCACTTTCATTCCTGCCAATATTCTGTTATCAGTGAGAAAAGACAAATATCATCGTTCTGCTGATTTTGAGGCAACTGGGAATTTCCTCCTTTCTGTTCATCATATACAGTGCTTTTATTGCAATTACTCTGAACAGAACTATTTCTGCAAGGCTAGTATCAAGCAGGAAAGCTGCTGTTCCTGTAGAAAATGTACTTTCCTTTTCTTTCCCACAGAAATGTTATCCATCTTGTTCAGCCTTTCAGAAGATTTCAAGCTGTAGACAAGAGCACTGATCTGTTGGCTACTTATGCACTTAACCAACAGACAAAAATGCGTGGAGGGAGACCAGAACTTTATCATTTAGTCATGTTTTCTAACTCCTAAAAGGAAGTGAAGCATCTTTGACCTGTGAATGACCCCCAACACATACCTTTCTTCAAGCAGGTTGTGTAGAATAGCTCTTATTGTAACTGTTACTGCTAGGTGTAATACATCAAAATAACCTGTGCTGGTAACTCCACTTCTGAACAGCTGACTGTGACTAAAGGCATAAAATAGAAACGGGCCAGTTGCTGCATGAGATATTTTCTCATTACTCAACTGCATTATTTTCTTAGGGGAGAAAAGTACAGTATCTGATCTTGCTGCTGCTTGATTTAATTTTCCACAATAAAGTGCCTGAAATAAGTTAGATGCTGTGCCTGCCACAGAGTTTGGTCTGGGCTTGCCTGTCCAGTTTTGATGCTGCTTATGGAACACAGCCATAACACTTAGAGTTTATCTTAGTAACCTGATGAGATAACATGGGATTGGTAATTGCAAGTATCTCATTGCTAATTAGCTACTTTTAGTAAAACTGGAATTCTAGGGACCTTTTGGAGAACATAACATCTTAAAAAATTATACATAATGGGAGAGAGTATCTTTTGTTTCATCACTACATTTTGGCCATCAGAGAAAGCAACTGAAGAAGGGGATATCTGTGTCCCAGACAGGCTGAGCACAGTAAGAGTGTGCATTCAAGTGTGGCTGCCAGAAGAGCACTGCTGAAGCTTACAGTACTGCCTGACAAGGACTGGTGTTTGTGGGTAGTGACAAAACCTTCAAAAAAGATACTACGATTTTACTTCAAGACTGTGATCTTTTTAGGGCAGCTGAGTATAATGTCAGAAATTAATTTCTCATCTCTACCTGGTCCCTAGCAGATGGGAGTCCATGGCAGAAAACAGGCACTGTAGTTCTCATGTAGCCATAATGGCTGTGTTGGGAAGGAATTAAATAAAGTGAGGCAGAGGTCAGAGGCAGATTTACCAGGAAGAGGAGCTGATTGTGGGAACTGTAATCCTCTGTTCTCCCATTAACATCAGCAGGTGTTTGCTCTGAATCATGGGATGTGGGAGTATTTACATAATAATGCTGTCCACCTTCCAGATCTTGGATACATCCGTCCCTGGAAGGCATCCCTTTTAGAGTCTGTCCAGTTACTAGCTGGAATTGCAGGAGTGGCATACAACATCTTAACAAGTTCTAGGCAAGCACATTGTCTCCACTGTATCTGATAAAACAGAGTTAGTTTAAGATGAACCTGTTACAAAGAGGGACAATGGAAAATAAACTCATGTCAGAGGAAACATTTTATTAAAACTGAGTGGTAACATGGAATATATCTGCTTTATTTGCTTTTAGCTTCTATGGCTACTGCTGATGTTGCAGGTAGGGTTTTAATTTAAACACAACAGAGCTATCGATAATGTTTAACATAACTGCTGCACCAGGGCATTCAGCTGTTTCAATGTAAGGAACTCACTTTCAGGAACACCAGCCTCTTCATTGCATATCACGAATGCTCTGCAAAAAGAGTAAGCAGTAAGTAGTGGTTTGTGACTAAATAAATTGAAGCCCCTGTTGTCCTTCTCAGCTTCTGGTGTCTCTGCCATCAGTCCTGCTGGGAACCATCCACTCCAGGGGTGGCCAGGATAGGGAAGGTGCCACTGTTACAACAGTATTTCCCAGACCACAGGGGAAGCAGAGACCCAAAATTGGTTTCCTAAATGTGATAAGGGCCCCGGTGTTGCTCATCTAGGAATGGAGAAACTGGCGTTCCATTTCATCTATAAATCCATGCAAAAAGTGGCTGCTAGGGTTGAGTTCTGAAACCTTTTGGAAGTGCTTGTTAAAGAAGAGGAGATGATGCAGGGGGGTGGCAGGGATGAAGCAGGGGGAGGGCAGTTAAGAGGTAAACGGGTGGAACCCAGAAAGTGGGAAAGAAACGGGAGAGGCTGTGTTGCAGGGACTGTGGCTTGAGAGCAGAGGTATAGAGTTGATAATCGGAGACCTCGGATCAAACGCGAGGCAGTGGAAGGTGGCGAGGGGACAGCGTGAGGCCGGGGCTGGCAACGGGGAAGCTGGAGAGGGCCGACCGGACAGTTCCCACATGAAGGAACCGGGTCACGGAATTTAGGCGGCCGAACCACGAGGCTTACTCTGTCCCCACCGGTCCTGGGTGCCCTACGCGGGGGTCCCGGCCAGGCCTGGGGGCGGCCATTTCCCCCCGCCGGCCTCTCACTGGAGCAGCAGGGGTGACCCCCGCGCCTCCCCGCCCGCGGCCCGCAGGCAGGGGCCGACGACCCCACTCGTCTGTGGGGCAGGAGCTGTGCCAGGCCCCGGGGCATCTTCCCCGCCCCGCGGGGGCTGAGGCGCGGGGGAGAGAAGGAGGGAGGAGTGCGGTGCGCCTCGGGACGGGGCGCTGAGGGCGGCTGACGGCCAAGCTGCTGGTGCTGCTGCTACTGCTGCTGCCCCGGGGCCCGGGGCGGGGGCGGGCGGTGTGGCGGGCGGCGCGCAGGTGAAGGAAGGGGCCGCCCGCCCGGAGCAGCGGTGACGCTGGCTGCGGCGCGGCGGGGCTGCCCCGCGGCCCCATGTGGCTGCCGCCGCCCGTCCCCGGTCAGAGGAGGCGCCGCCGGTGCTGAGCGGGGCTGCCCGGAGCGGCATGCGGAGCCGCCGAGGATGAGCAGCCAGCGCCGCCCGGCCAAGGCGCAGCTCCGGAGGTCGCTGAGCGAGCAGCTGCGGGACTCCACCGCCAAAGCCTGGGACTTGCTCTGGAGGAATGTCCGGGAGCGGCGGCTCGCAGGTCAGTCCCGCCGCGTCGCGGCTGCCGCTACCTGCCCGCGGCCGCCTGAGGGGAGACCCCGGGGGACGTCCCGGCCCCGGCGGCGCAGGGGACTCCCTGCTGCGGGGGACACCCTGAGGGACGGGTCGCGGAGACCTCGGGGCTTCAGCCCGAGCGGGACGGGACGGGAGGTCCCTGGTTCCCGGGCAGCGGCAGGGGTAGGGGTGGCAGTGGCGGGCAGGTCGGGCTCCCCCAGCTCCCCAGGCTGCACCTGCCCGTGTCCTGGCGGTCACTAGCAGTAGGGCTCAGGGCTGAACACGCAGGTAGCAGCGCGTCGGAGGCACCTTCTGAGCATCTCAGAAATCAAGAGGGTTGAGTGTACCCTCGGGAAGCGGCTCACCTGCTCCTCTGAGCAGTTTCCGAAGTCAGTTGCAGGTCCAGGGTGCTTTGTCTCAGGGTTGGTGTGTGAGGAGGACTGCAAGTCCCAAAGAAAAATGTGTGGGTTTTGGGGATATTTCATTCCAGATGCTTTTATAGCTTTTGGTCACCTAACTGCTCCGAAAATCCTGCTTCTGCAGTCTTAATGTCCCCAGGTAGACACCAGAAGGACACAGAGCAGAGCTGATGCTCCAGTAGCTCAGGACAAATTTAGAGCATTGCTGTGACAGCAACGGCATCACTTTATGCATGCAAAGACACCCCTAATTTGTATTTGTAAAATACTTTGTGAATTGAAAGATTTAGAGGATATATGGAAGTGCAAGCTAGAGTTATTATACTGGAAAACAATACATCAAGATTTATGAGCAGAATAATGTATAATGAAGGGTAATTTGTAAAGATGGATTTGTCTGTCACATCCTACAGCACTGTTAGGAGTTTGGTGACCTTGCCTAGGGCACTGTGACATGCTGGTATTGTGTAATACCGAGGTAAATAGTTTATGATACAGGTCTCTACACTGCAGCTACAACACGTTAGCTTTAACAAACATGCAATTTAAAGTTGCATGTTGATTTTTTTGAAAAATTAATCTAAAGCAGGTAGCTTCAGTAATGAACTACTGAACCATTAAATTTTGTAGTCTTATGACTACTCAACATATTACTCTCTTTACATGTAATCTTCTTATTCCTATATTAATAGCAGATGCCAGTAGACATTCAGCAAGGATACTGTTGGCTATTTTTTTCTTTTTTGGTCAAAGACAACTATTGCTTGATTGAGCAAAGGACCTGGGCAGGCTGCCATGAAGCTGTAGCCAACTTCTTAAAGCAGCTGAGTATTAAAATTGATGGAGTCAGACTTTTTATTTAAGGTGGATAGAATACTAATGTCATGGTTTATGCATTGCCATAATT
The DNA here is from genome assembly GCF_036169615.1 of Heliangelus exortis. Taxonomy (NCBI): domain Eukaryota; kingdom Metazoa; phylum Chordata; class Aves; order Apodiformes; family Trochilidae; genus Heliangelus; species Heliangelus exortis. Next base: position 22,636,625 of record NC_092422.1, on the reverse strand, counting down.
TAAGTACTATTCAAAATACACTGGTGAGACACTGATACACATGCCCTTTAATGAAATGAATTATCTGACAACATGACAAAATGTGTACACAAGTAACATCTGTTGATTCCAGATACGTTCTCTTCTTCAGATGCTTTAATGTCTCTGGGATTTTTGTTTTGTTTTTTTTTTAATATTTATTTTTCCTTCTGGCTCCTGTAGCTACAGTGCATATTCTTATGTCTCTTGAGCAAATATCATTAATGAGAAAGCAGGGGTTTAAACAAATCTAAATGTCATTGTTTGCTGATTGCCAGGCCAGCATGTCCTCCATAGCAATGGATCCCATTCCAGAGACAGGTAGATAGTTGTACAAGTTCCCTTTTTTTTCCCCAAAGTTGACATTGTGGTTTAATCCTAACTGACAGTCAGAGCAGCACTGTAACTGGTAACTAGTGTTTACCAGCAATGATTGAAACAAAAAACAGTTTAAACCATTAGTGTGCTGTCAGATTCCAACGATCAAGCCAAGTAAAGAGTTGTACTTAAATCATCATTGTGATGATGGCTTTGCAGACACTTAAATAGTTACTCTTTTGCTACTTTTTTCTGTTTGTTCAAGTTTCAGACAACAGTTGCCCAACATATACTTGTAAAAAAAGTTAACACAATACAGCTAATTCATAAAAATTATATAATTATTGGAGTTGGGCAAGATGCTGGGAGGTCTCTAGTCCAGCCTCCAGCTCAGAGCAGGATCAGCTCTGGGAAGAGGGCAGGTTACACTGTGCTTTCCCCAGTGCTCCTTGGGAGAAGTTTCTGCCCCAATATTCATGTGCAGAGGGCAGCAGTGCACAGTTGGGCAGCGGGTGTGTAAGATGGAACAAGAAGCTGAACCTTGGCTCCACTGCACTCAAAGAGACAGACAGCGTGGCTGGGTTGTTGTGGAAAGTAAGCTGTGCATAAAAAGGCTGCTACAGTGTCCCTTCCTTGGCCTTCCCAGCAGAGGTGAGGAGCAGCAGCCTGGCTCCTGGAGTGCTCCTGGGAGAGGGCTGCTCTCTACTGTCTCTTATTCAGGATGGATCTGTGGTGCCCAGCAGCTCCTACTGACTCTTTCTGATTCACTGAAAGGGATTTGTTTCTTAAACAATGAGTGTACCCTCTGCAGCGCCATAAATGCCAGCCTCAGCTTTTCTGTGCTTTTCATAATTTTTGCAGAGGTATTTTGCACTGCTTGTGTTCCCACTGGGCTTAAATTTTAAGTTGGGATTCACAAACCAGTCAGGAAATGTTCCAGAATTTTAACTCCCTTGTTGAAGTGGGAATCTATTTGTCTAGAAAGTTTTATAAAATACTGTTGGTTTAATGTAAGCTGCTGTGCCATTATTGAAAGCCATTGCTTTCAGAATTTGACTTCTCTATTTAGCAGACTCTTTGAAAGTCATGACCCTAAGGTGATTCTGAGATCCCACTCAAATCATAATCACCTGTTACAATAAAACATAAGGTGTAGCTGTTACATCTGTTGTATGTAGGAGGAAAGTGCCATCCTCTACCTGTCACTCTTTCAATTACTGTATGCTAAAAAAAATATGAAATCACAAAGAATATATTTAAGCTTTGAAGCTTGGTACTTCCAAGTCAGGAAACACCAGAGGGAAGGATGCCTGTTGCTGCCATGTGCAGACTTCTCAAAGTGTAGGATTGTCTTTTAGTGACATTATTTTATCCCCCCATTTTTTCCTCCCTCATTCAGGGCACAAAGTAATGATCCCTGTTCCTCAGTCTTTTAACCTGGTAATCTGTAGCCTGCCATACTGCAGCCCTCTCAAACCCTGGACAGAGCACAAAATGTCAAATTGCCTCAAGTGCTCGTGAACACGATGCTTAGGAGTACTGAGTCTTCCATACTCTGTACCATTAAAGTTTTAATTATATTTCTAGAAGCTGTAAGGTTCTGTTGCTGCCATTTTACCGATAGGAACCAGAGGCACAGTGAGATTGAATTTGGGAGTATCAATAACTCTTGAGTGATAGAACTTGAATTTTCTATTTTAATATTTAAATTATGGCTCTTGGTGGCTCCTATTGCCCAATGCTTGTGCAAATCGGCCTCCAGGATCTGTCTGTGCTGCACTCAGGGAATAAGTAACTCACCATTCTTGGCAGCCTGGCCAGATTTTGTTTCAAGTGACTTGCTGAAAACCAGACAGAGAGAGAGAGATGGAACCACAGGGGCACCATTTACTTGGCATAGTCTCAGAAACAAGATTTTTTTTTTACTGTGTGCTCTCTCCCACCCTTTCCTGCATGCCTCTCAGCATCTGTAAGAGATGTAACAGGAGTCCTACAGTGGCTGGCTTAGTTGGGTACGTGACTCTGATAAACAACTAGATTACTGGCCATCATCAGATGGGATCCTAGGGAAGGGAACGCGTGGATGAGGTTAAGACTTTGTCCAAGTGCCTAACGGGAGGAGGGTGGAGTTAGGATCAAACAGGTGACTTCAGCTCTGAGACTTCTGAAGTTTGAACACTTGACTTTGTGACCCTTACATTCTTTATTAGAGGAAAGGTTTGTCCCTAATTGCCTAGGTTTAGCTTTTAGCTGTGGTTTAGCAATCCACAGAGGATTCCTGCTCTGTAAGGCTGCCACTGCTGTGTCTGCATCCTCAGCCATTTAGCCAAATCTCTCTTCACCTGAGCTCCAGATCCCACAAGACTAGGTATGTTTTTAGTTCTTGAAGAGATTAAATCCCCATTCAATTTCCTCCGACTCTTCAGGTACAATTCCTGAGATGCTTTTGGGGAAGGAAGTTGGATGCTCCCGCCCTGTTTTGGGCTTGGATATGATTCAGGCAAATCAAAGCTGGGGGAGTGTTTTCCACTAAAGTCTCCAGTGGTCTGCTCAGACTGGCATTTCAAAGTTTTATAACTTGGCCAAGTCTGGACAGATTTTTCAGAGACGGATGCTGGAGTCACTCTTGTGACTCTGAAGTCACAGACTTTGCTGTGAGGTTACTGGGTTTTGTTTCAAAGGATGAAGCACTAGTTTCTCAAGCAAGCAGTCTGAAAATGTACAGTGAGACAATATACCATGGACTAATCATGTCTTAGAAATGGGTGACCTGCAGCACCAAAAATTTTAAAAGGACCATGAGGCAGGCTCATGATTAAAAGAAGATTTTAGTCTAAAGTAGCTAAAATCAAGATCTTTAAATGAAAATGTTTAGAAAACCTATTCTTGGATATCCTTAACAGTTCAGGAGGACTTTATACACTGATCTGCAGCTACAAGTATTTCTTCAAATGTGTCTGAAATCATTTTATGCCAGAGATGAAACTGAACATTAGCTGAATGAAACTGAACAGAGAATAATTTGTTCAGTAGAAAGTAATTGCCACATTCACCATTTGGCAAAGACATCAAGGCAGTGATCCTTCTCCTCTCAAGTAACTTGTGGTTGGTTTGTGGGTTATTGTGATTTTTATTGGGTGAAAATTATCAAGTCTAGGTTTGTAATTACAGTCTGGAAACATGGTGCTACTTGGCACCAGCCAATCTGTTGATTCTACAGAATATGGAAGAGAAAAGTGGTTCTTAAAAAAATAGTGGTCACAAAGAAATTTTAGCAAAGTTTTCTGTTGTGCAGCCATATTTCTGGAGCGTAGTTAAAGAAGCATCACATCTATAGGTGCCTCATAGTTTTTAGTTTTCAGTTAAAATGAAACATTTTTAAGAAATAGCTTTTGCAAGTTTGTACCCTGTAAAGCAGAGCTCATTATTTCCTGTTTAATGTGTCCTGAGGTCAGTGTTAGGTGAGCCCAGAGGAAACTTGTGCCAGGCTCCCGGGTCCTCAGAGAACCCCCCAGCAAAAACAGGAGTCCAGATACGAGGCCAGCTTTATTGCTGCTGCATCTTGGCTTTATTCTATTACTGAAATTTCTTCTTAATTAAGACCTTGGTGTACAGTGCAAATGTGGCATGTTAATCTAATTAAAGCCATTCCAAAAAATGGGGGATTTTTTATAAAATAATTCTGCCAGGTCAATTTTCATTAGAGAGTGTGGGAGATGTGCATGTGCAAAACCTAGAATTGTTGTGGCCTGTTCAGTGAATATACTTTTATATTCTGCTTTAAAATCATGCACATATACTTTTTGAAAGCAAAAGTCTGTGCCCCCAGCAGTGAACTGGAGAGTACAAGACGTTGATTCTCATTTAGGTTGATAAGATGTATATGTGTAAATTCCCCCCTAACCCAACCCCATCAATGGGAAAAGACTGCTCTTTGTCAAGGAGAACATTTATGAAAGATGTTCTTTATTGGGAATGGAGTGCTTCAGGGAAGAAAGAAAGTGACTTATGAGTGTTTTGCTTGGTCAAGCATGCCAGGAGATTTTCTGCTCTTGTAACAGCCAAAAGAGTAGTCATTGGTTGCATAAATTATATTAATCATGCTAAATACTCTATATTAATCTTAGGATGGTTTTTAGGTGAATTTCTTTAAAATGGATAGATGCTCTTCTTCAGATGCTTGTTATGTCAGTATTTTGTAATTTCCACCTCCTTCCCTAGCCACTCCCTGAAGACCAGAGGCTGGAGTCTGAAGAGGGGGCGATGGTGGCAAAATACCATCATTGTTAGTGCTGCTGCTGCTGGGTTCTCATGACCCTCAGCAACAAGAAGTTAATTCCAGAAATACAATTACAAAAATACCAATATGCTTGACCTGCCAAGTATTTCTGTATCAGCATGAGACTGCAGAGGGGGGTGATGGAGGACTCCCCACTGTCTCAGAGTCCAGAAAAAGATGTAATTTTCTCATACCCACTCCCATGGCTCTGCTGCTGTTTGCCATGTAAGTTTTGGAGTGACTGTGGAGGAACAGCAGAGGTGACAATAACATTCATCCTCTGGTTTTACATTTAGCACTTAAATTCTGTATTTGAACAAGGCCTGCTTCCATCAGAGAGAGCTGGATCAGATTATTTTCCTAAAAGAAATTCAGTTTTGATTAATTAACTTCCTAATATTATGAGACTGCTGAGAAAATGGAGAATGAGTGCTGGTAATAGGACTGGGTACCATTTGAATCACTCCACTTCTACTCAATAGCTATTTGAAAAGATTCTTCACAGGTCTTCATTCTGGAGCTTGGCTGTCCACTGATTTGAATGGCACATAAATCTTTAGAAAACATTTTTTTTATGGACAGTTATGTAGTTATGTTGTCAGCCCATTTTATAGTACAGTTATTATTTATTATTATTATTGGTTTTGTTATTGCTACTGACATTGTGTGGTTCCTTGAGCATCCACAAGGTTCCTTAAGTTCTCGGTTGGCAAGTATTTATATTAATTTCTCTACAAAATAGATGACCCCAGTTCATTCCACCTGTATATGTTTCCTATATGACTAGGAGGCTGATACCTTGTCAGTATGCTACACCATGCCTTTCCAGAGGTTTCCTGTAAGCATTGTAATTATTGCTGATGTTTGCAGACCATAATATTGGAAACAAATCATAGTACTGCTTTTCCAGAAGCAGTAAAAGCAGTATATATAATACAATATTGTTTAAGTTCCTGTATGGTTAGATAGATGTGTTTATTTATATATTATTGTTGAGATCCTACATGTAGGATCTCATATAAACCAATATAAATACTTAGTTTATTTGTATGACATTAAACTGTAACTATGTTTTTCCATCCCAAGATTGCTCCTTATTACTGGCCATAGCATATTAAGTTATGTATCTTCTCCCTTATTTCCTATAAAGAGCTTTGTATTTGTTCCTATGACCATAATCCTACTGACCACGTTTTTTATCCCCATGCAAGTGACTTTATTTATAATAATAACAACCATGCCAGAACATTTATATAGAACATTTATATTCCCAATAAACTTTTAGCTGCTAAATGAACACCATAATAATTCACATCAATACAGCCTTGTTGGTGGCTGGCCAACAAATTCCTAAACATGGGAAATTTCTGGACTCAGTAGGGCCCTGGAGACTGAACTTCTACTCTTTTGCTTTCCCATAGTAGAATAGAGTAGTACTTGGTGTTTAGTTTCAGGAATCAGTGAAGTCTTAGTTCTGAATTTTGCATTATCACTTCTTGTTTGAATTAAAAAGCCCCTTCAGAAATGTCCCATATTGTAATGTTTTTAGGGATTCTGAGAACTTAGATGACTTAATTTGCTTTGTGAAATACTTACCAGACAATGGCCTTATTTCACAGCAGTGGTTTGACTTATATTTATTTGCCTTCTTGTATTCTGTGCTTCTTGCATTTTTTGTGAGACAGATGTTCTGTCTGGCTCTTCCTGATTTCTTTTGTTTTTCTGTCACAGCTTGGCCAATTCCCATGCTGCTATATATCATAATTCCTTTAAAAATCATCTCCTAGAGTAACAATTGATTGAGAAACCCACCTTTCACTTCAACTGAAGTATATTTTGAGTTTGAAAAGCTTGAAAATGTGAACTTTTGAGTCTGAACAGACAAAAAACAACAAGAAGAAAATGTATTTTGTAAAATGTCATAGTTTTAAGCCAGCTTCATGATTTTAAGGAAGTGATGCCTGTCTTGTGATTCTTGAAAATTTAGTCTTGGGAATATTCTTTTCAGTTAATACAGAAATTGTAACAGTTTCTTTTGATTATTACAGGCTTAAAAATATAACAGTGTAACGGGCATCCACAAGAGGACTGCACTTCTATAAATCCTTTCCATGTCCCGTTTACAATTCAGAAATAAAAATATTTTGACAGTCAGACCATCCTGATATAGCTTATACTGCAAATAAGCAAAAATTGAATGTATGCAGGTACCAGTGCAGCAAGAACTATGAGAAAAGAAAGAGATCGGGGATATCTGCAATTAGTGGCACTTGGTTCTGAAAAAGCCCAAACTCCAAAAAATCAATGAAAGTAATTTAGGTAATAAACAATTTAATGTGAAATACTCTGCCTGTTGTTCCAGTAGAGGGCAGTAATTTACATACAGTGATATCAAATAGTTTATTTACACAACATGCATCACTCAATGCTGGACACAAAATTTTTTTTCTAAGATACTTCAGTATTGAAGGCCTACCAAGTCCCTCAAGAATAGAGTACCAGCCTGAAGTTGGTTTGGTTTTTTTTTTTTTTTTTTTTTTTTTGTGCTTTTGCAGCAGGACTTACAGTGAATTACATTGAGTTTATTCAAGTCATACTTCACTCACTAAACTAAATCACCTCCACATGCCCCGTGCTACATAGAGAGATGTGCAACACATCCCCCCAGCTCATTCCAGAAAAACTCCAGAATGATGGACTGTGACACAGCTCTTACATAATTTGGGTCACTCTAAGCAAGAAAACATGCAAAAAACTATGTGTTTAGATCCCAAAGTAATCACATGAGGTCCAAACCTATACAGTGCAGATAAAGCTTCTCTCATCTGCAGGGTGTTAGTGAGGAGCAATGTGTACAGACCAACTCGTCATCCCTTGGCAGTGTACTGAGGTTATTTCCAGCAATTATTACACTTTAGAAGTAGACCAAAATTCATAAGTTAAAAACCCTGAAATGCTTTCAGCAAGCATGCCAATCAAAGCAGTGAGCAGAATATATACTCTGCTATATCTAGTCAGCAGAGTGAACTGTATTTCATTGAGATATTGATTTTCCTGCCTGTTGCTGTGGAGCTGTAGGTACTTACAGAAGTTTTTCTCTCCAGAGATCATTTTACAGATCCAGCAACATGCTGTAATACAGTGGAAGAGGGAGCACTGAAACTTACAATCATTGCAGGTTTTTAAGTGGTAACAATTTGATTCCTTATCTATTTCAAAACCACTGGTATTTAAAATTCCTAAAGAGTTCCTAAAGAGTGAAGAATCTCCTGCATTGATTTATTGCTTGGATTTCTCTGAAGTGCATTCCATACATGTGTAAGTTTATTTTGAATTCAGTGCATGGAAGAGTAAGGACCTGAGCAGTTGTCACAACTTTTAGGTTATTTTCAATGCACCTCTCATTACTCTGGCAAATGTACCTCCCTTTCCCCATCCCAGCCTCACTCATCCTGATCTGAAGACATGCTGGTTCATAGCTTATCCAGAATAATGTTCTGGTAAATTGTTTGAGACTGTGAGTCATTTATGCCTCAGCTGACTGATGAAAAATTATGTGATTGGCATCTCGTGGGTTTGCTCATTTTAAAAGGTCTCTTTAATGTAAGGACAGATTTTATTCAACTAAATCAGCTTTGCAGGGAGATTTCAGCCATTGGATTTCTAGTAAGATAAAACTTTTTATTTATGACACTGGAAAGACCACAGCTGGGAATGTACCCATTAACAGACTCAAACAGATGGATTCTGACAAGTCCATGAACTATTCACACTTTTTTCTAGCAAATATTTTGCAGGAATCCCAACTGGCAAATACTGCTTCAGAAACAAATATCGAACTCTCTGCCTGTCTGAAGGCACAAAAGACTGATGTGTGAGTTTAAGACATTGTGGATAGTGTAGGTGTATGAAATTAACTTGAAAATTAGGAAGAAGTGCTTTTAATAGAGAGTAACTATGGCTTGATGCAATAACTGTTTCAAATACTAAAGTCATGGAGGGCAGGATGTCTGTATAGATGCAGTGAAGTGAGGCTTCTTAGCAAGGGGTTTTGCAGCTTTTTTAAGGAAACAAAATATTTTCCACTTGTGGAAGTCACTGGCTGAGTGAGGATAAATGCACATCTTTAGAATAGCTGTCTGAAGTAGCAGACATAGGAGAAAACAATACACTATGGGCAAACACTGGAGGCATTGATAGTTAGATAAAAGTGATAGGATGAAGGCAGCTGTGTAATAGTATAACCAGTGACTCAGGTCATGCCCTTCCAAGTAAAACCAATGTGTGGCACACATTATTTATCTACAGTTTTTAAACTTCCATATGTAGCTTTAAAATTTTACTCAGCATCACTGTATTTCTGATGTCACATGAAGGTGAAAATTACAATTGATTCCTCTTTTCTATATTATTTATTACTTCATCCACCTTTACCATCTCTACTATTACTTTTCTCAGTTGAGATTTTCAAAGCCCCGTGACAGTACTGAGCCCACCTTTGAAGAGAGTAGGAAATTATATAGCAAAAAAACCCCCAAAACACAGATTTCAAAATGTCAGTAACTGCCATTAATGTGCATAACCAAACACATGTTCACTGAACCTCTACCTGAATTTCTGTCACAGAGTGAGGTGCTTGGGGTTTCACTCCATTTCTCTCCTGGGAAGAACTCCTACAGCTTCCTTACCAGTTAAAGATTTGGACCGTTTTATTTCTGTCAGTTACATGACAGAAAATAAGGAGCTACTTCACCAAAATCAGCCCAAACTCTCTGGATTCTGATGTGAGGATGGCTTTTATCATCCTGATTTAGCTCACTGCATCACTTCTGAAAATAAAGAAGCATTGGTTCCTAAAGAGTCAGAAGCATATAGCTGTACATCATCTTAGCCAATGAGTATTTTGGTAATTACAGTTGCTCTCTATATATGTCCCTAACAGCTTCAAGTGCTTTTATTTCAGAACAAAGCTGATAATTTGATTATGGGCTTAGCTCCACAGAGCACTTAAATGCTTTGTAAATTTAAATGGTTAAGTGTTTGACTCATGTGGATTCATCTGTTTTGTTACATGTAGCCTCTAAACCAACAGCATATTAAAAAACAAAACAAAACAAAAAACTATTAAATCAGTGTGTAGGATGCATGAGCTCATCAGAAACTGGAAGATACCAGAACATCCATAATTCTGACATACAATACAATAGGGGATACTGTACCTTATCTGATTCAAATAGAGATCAAATACATTTTAGTATCTAGGTTAGACAATCTTGACTGCTAGATCAAATTGACCCTGAAACATCTGTTTTGATTTATACAAAACCATAAATAAACAGAATTTCAAAATGGACTAAGAGGTTTCTTTTGAAGGCACCCTAAATAACAAGGACAGCAGAACAACTGTTACCAAGCCAGCACATACATTTATTGTGGCACAGCAGCATTTTCAAGAAACTGTCAGATTCAGAGGGATTTTAAAACAGCTGGGATGAATTGTAGGTGGGAACACTAGACTTCACTGAGCTGTTTTTTAAGTCTCTGGATTCTAGGTTGCAGCAGAGGCTATGATGTAGAGTTCTTGTTCTTTCAGTCCTTCCTGTTGCTTTCTCTTAAGGAAGGATCATGACTTTTAGAGGGCTGGAACCATTATCTCTTCTTTTATTGGAAGGATCAATTGGTGTAATTTTTAGGGATCTTGATACTGGGAAGGAGTTTATTGCTGTGACAGATTGGGCAACATATGGAAGGAAATAAGTCAGATTAAGTCAAGACATTTTATTGAAATTTTGGAAAATAAACAGGTTGGATCCAAATTGGATCCAGATTTAGCTACTGTGAAGGGTGCAAAGATGTTTCAAACCAGGTGCTTTCCTGTGTTTTTACAACCCTTTCTATTTATGTATGCTCTTACTTAGTGAGTAATTTCTTTAGTAGTGGGCATTGTGTTGCTCCAGATGTCATCTCTCAGGTAGCAATGCCAGCAATGCCTGAGTAGAACATACATGTCTGCACAATTTCAGGGGACAAAACAGTCAGCAATAACATGGTAAGTAGGAAATAATCAGTAGGAAGTTGTGGAATGCAGTAGTTTTTGTGAAGTTAACATCTTATTCTTTCCTGGGTTCCTTAGCATAGAGCAGCTTTCAGTCTTCCAGGAGACCCTGCTAGTTGTAAAGACAAAGACACCTTTCCCAAGGACAGCATCCTAAGACTTGGCTTGTTGATGAAGGAGTGAATTCAGTCCATGTCAGTGTTTCCCTGGCTATCTTGAGGTACACAGCACGGCCACTGTTGTATCTGTCAGCCTGTGTTTCAACTTGATCTCCAGATCAAGGCTAGATCCCAAAATGATAGTGTAGCAGCCAAGTCAGCTAAGCTGTACCAACAGCCAGAAACACTTGAGGAAAGAAAAATTCATTCCTTTTCCACTTAGGTTTCGTTTAGTCCTCGAAGTACAGGCATTATGTTCTGCTCTATCCACAATCTTGACTCATGTTATAAATAACATAGAGGGTGAGAAGTGTATGCCCTGACTTGAAAGCAGTGTGTATAGTGGGGATGTCTTCTAAAAGGATTGAGCCAGTCACAGGAGATCCTTTACTCAAGACAGAAATAGGTACCTCTGAAAGGAAGTCCTGTCATCCAGAAATAGGTGTGTGAGACAAGGGGGATGAATTGCTCTCCAGTGGTGCTTATTTCTCTCCCTAATCCCAGCCAAATGACAGCTCCAAAGACCTGCCTGCATCAGGAGAAAAAGCCACCTCTTCAGCTGCCACCTGAGTGCATTTGATCTGGAAATCAGTGAGCCACTAGCAATGCAGAAGTTTAATTTTAGAGATTGCTGCTTATAGCATCTCTGGCTAAGAGATGAGCAAAGCAGGAGATGGAACTGATAAGGTGCCTGTGATTTCAGTAGCACTTGAACATGCACTTGAAAGTTAAATGTTCCTGCAGTAACCCCCCAGTGTACCTGAACATTGCATAAATGTATTGCATAAATGTATTTCTCCATTTCTAGATTATTATTTCCAGATTATTTTCCAGATTGTGAATTACATGTCTTTAGAGGACACACCATATTTTTCATAATAAAAGCTGCGTGATTTCAATTGTGAACCCTGACTGGTTTAGCAAAGCAACAGTGGCAGCAGCCATGCAGATTTTGTACAGCATGCTTTAAAGTATGTTTTAAGGTTCACTTTTCAAACTACTGCTTAGCTATCCAGTGTGTGAATAATGTGTTGTACTTGGTACAGCGTCCTTGGTCAAAGCAAAAGTCCTTCAGCCTCAGGTGTCCTGTTTTTCACAACAGCTGCTAGTGGATACTTAGGAAGGACATGGCAAGTTTATGGTATGACCTCTCAGCTTCCAGGTTTCAGTAAATAATTCTTCGTTGATGTTGTTAACAAGGCTGCCAATTAGGAACAAAGTAAGAAGGAGGTTTATGATGTGAGTGTGAACTTCCTAGCAGAGCTGGTGCGACACAAAGTCTCTTTCCCTTTCCTAGAGGTGTGATCCCTCACGTCACAATGGCTATTTTAAAAAGCTATTTTCAAATCATTCACAGGTGTCACAGGCAGAGTTGCCTCCCCGTCTCATGAACTTTCACCAGGCTGAGCAAAGTGGGAACAAAGTTTATCTTAAAAGCAATAGGGATTTACTAGTTGTTTGAAAGCAAAACTTTCAGAACTCCATTTGGTTTTAATTTACCATCCAACTTACTAGGTTTGGTAACATATTAGGAAACCAGTGAGTGTAATATTTGTCATAAGTTCTTTAGGACATAAAAGGAGGAAAAATAAAGAGTGAAATACATTAATCTCTGGTTCATTCTTTTGCAATCTGAGTACAGAGTACATACAAACTACTTCAAAGCCAATTCTAATCTCAGCCACACAAGTGCAAATCTTGAACATTTGCAAGGAAATCAGCAAATTCTGGTTTGCAGTAAAAAAAATGGAGACTATTCTCCACTGGAGAATAGTCTGGAAATTCTTTTTTTTTTTTCAGGACCTAGTTTTGTCTTAATTGTATGTCCTTATAGCTGGGAATAGTGCTTACCTGTCAAAAAAGAGGAGAGAAAAAACAATCAGAAAACATAAACAGGAGCAACCTTTTTCAAAGGTCAAGTGCAATTTCTGTTCTGCAATTTTTAGTTGCCCAACTTGAGACACTTCAAAGAGATCTTAAGTTCAGACTGAGGAAACCAGCACTCCCAGAAAACCAGAGTTTTGCAAGTGTCACGGAAAATCGACCCAAGATGAGTAGTTCCTTTTGAAGGTTTTGGCCAAGGAATTTTTCCAGTAAAACTACATTCCATAAACATGGAGCAACACCTTAAGTAGACACCAACAAATGAGGAACTCTGTGGGGTTGATTTGAAAGACAGCAGTATACTCAGAAAGTGGGACAGGGAAGAAGCCTGGTGGAGGGACTTGCTAAGGTGCCAGGATAAGCAGAAGGTAGATGGCAATATTTTCATTATGCTGAAATCAAGAGCGTGAAAACAAAATTCACATCTGGTATGGACTTCATCAACCAACTCTCTTGGTCTTCGTATTTTGGACAGAGGAGAAATCAACAGAAAAGTCTTGGTAAGTGGTTGCTAAAAGAGGGACTGTGTAGGTGTACAGAGATGGAAATGGGAGAGGTGGAGGAGGAGAATATGATCCAGGTCAGGACAGCTGATATGAGAGCAGTGGAGAGGAGAGAGAGGGAGGGAATGTCTGCTGGAGAGTAATTCACCCCACCTGCATTGCTCCAGGCATTAAGGCTCTCTCTGGTCCCTCCTGCTCACTGGAAGCATTTTCCAAAGGCAGACTGAGAGGCAGGAGTAGGAGAGCAGGCTGCCTGCACTTTCTCAGGAGAAGCAGTGTGGTAGCTGGCAAGGGAGCTATGGGAAGCCCTTTGCTCTGCATGATGCCTGCTGTTTGGCAGGCTTCCCCTGCACACAAAAAACACCTGCAGCTTGTTGGCCAAAATTACTTTATCCAATTGAATACATCAGCTCTACAGCGTCTACATAATGCAGTGCAAACTGTGAGTGAAAAAAAAAAAAAAGTGCAAGAAAGAAATACAGAGTCCAGAAATGAAAGCTTAAGTTGTGCACAGAGAAGCTGATTGCTGGGAGACAGAAAATCCTAGTCAGGGATTTGTCAAGTTCAAGAATATCTATTTATATTGTAACTGTTTCATTAATTTATTGTGGAAGGTCTGACAGGGATTATTGGTTTGGTTTGTTTTTTAAATAAAATTATAACTTTTTGATATTCCTATGTCTTCTGATATGTAAAAATAATAATTTGGGATTAAGAGATCCGGGCATCATGCACTCCCTTTCAGACACACAGGGCAATTCATGTGCTGTATGGAGCAATTGATGTAGATTATGCTAAATTCTGACTTCAAGTGAGGGATAGGTGATACATGCATCTCCCCACATGTCCCCTCACTTCTTTATTTGTGAGTTTGCCATCCAGGCACAACTGTAGCTAAAATTCTGCAGGCAGCTGTGTGGGCAAGTGTGTTGATGGCACTTGCAGTGACTTCAGTGGGTCAGCTATAAGGCTGGGGTAGTGACCAAATTCACTGTTCATCCATATTACTTTCTCTGCGGGACCTTTTCTCTGGTTCTGGGATGCTCAAGATGGTGATCTGGGTGATGGAAGCCAAAGTCATGCACCCTGTTCTTCAGGGCACGGGCAAGAAAATACTCAGATGCCATGGAAACAGACCTCAGCTCTGTGCTGAGTTCTGTGCCCTCCCCCTTACAGCAACAACACAAGACTGCCACAAGTCAGGCCAGATGGTCCTGCACTGCACCAGGGATGCTGGGTGCCACAAGGCTTATTTGAGTGTTCTTTGTCAGGGAGGTGAGAGAGGTGGAAGCAAAAAAGGTCACTGCAGAGGGCATCCCTCCCACACCACTTGCCACCCCTTGTAGCCCAAGCTCCCACCATGTATCACCCAACACCCTGGTTTTCCTGAGTCTCCAGGAAGATTAATCAGCAAAGGGATGACTGTCTTGGTGGTGATAACTCAGGAACTGTAGAAAAAGAAAAAAAAAGATATTTTGACTGTTAGCAAACAAATGCTTTGTATGTATCTTGCTCAGTAGTTCCTTGGGTTGAAGGCTGCACTCTGGCCCTAGAGTCAAGACCAAATTTATTGGTTAGTGTGTATTACTCTGCAGAGCTGCATGTACAAACACTACATCCTTGTTATGTAGTATTTATAAGATCCAAAACTTGCATTTAATAATATATTGGGAGATCTGTGGCATTTTGCACGTTTAGGCAACAAGTGTCTCATCTGAAAGAACCCACTACAGGTGTAGGAACATTTTGAAAGGTATTGATTTTTTCTTAGGTTTATGCAGCTACAGTAGAATTTAGCTTGCCTCCAGGGGAATTATATTATTTGTAAGGAAAATGAAACTACCTACAAAATTAGGCAATTTTTTTTTTCTTAATTACATATCATAAAGGTACTACAGTAGTTAAGCAGGCAAAGATTTCTGTTAGCAGTCAGGAAATTGGTGCAGAGAAAGGTTATACAAATCTTACATCAAGTCACTGCCAGGTAGTCTCTGACCACTGTGTCACTCTGCCTAACTGGACCAGAGGCTGAAATCATGTAATGAATATTCAGTGATTTCAAGGAGCTCAGAGAACTTCATGCTCCTGTGCACCAGTCCCATACTGCTGCATCTGAAATAGTGCTGCCAAGAGCTAATCTGTTGTTTTGCTGGATTTTTTTAAATTCTACAAAATCTAACTTTGGCATTGTCTCTCTAGCTCTGAAAGACAAAAAAAAAATCCTAAAAAAGAAACAAAACCAAACAAAAAACCCAAAACAAAAAACCCCACAAAACACAAAAAAACACCCACAAAAAAACCTCACTCTCTCAAAGCCTGAATATTTCCTCTCTTGCCCATTCCATCACCATAGTACTGGAGTCCTGTTTAAAAGAAAATAAATAGCAAAGCCCTCACATGAAGTCTGCAAAGGCATGAACCTTCAGCTAAGATAAGAATGCCTGCCTGGGCTTCAGGGTGACACCAGCAGCAGGGCTGTTTAGTGTAGGGATTTACAATGTCTTTAGATAACATAATAAAATAAGTTTGTCTAAACACTTCCTTATGTTATCTCCATGTTATCCAAACACTTTGTTAGTGAGATGGGTAGATTAGGATATGTTAGCCCACCACTTCTTAAATACATTAACACCACTTCTGCAAGTTTAGCTGTAGGACCTTGGGTATAGATTTAGCAGATATAGGTGCACAAAGAGTATGGAAACTGCTTTTAGCTCATTCCTGTCACAATACTCTGTGAATGCTTTGTCAGAGGAAGTCTGCCACCTGAAATTCCTTCCTTTCCTTTGACTCCTATTTTTACTTCTATTTACTATCCAACTTTTTTTAAATTACTGTTGAGAACCACTGTCTTTAGTGATTTCACACTGCAGGATGCTGGGTATTCTTACTTGGGAAGAGTTCATCTAAGGCCAGTGGAGTCTATATTCATATGTTGGTGTGGTTTGACTGAGAAAAAAATGTGATGTTTAAAACTGAACAGGAGTGAGATCATAACACCTAAATTAGCAGCCAGGAGTGGATGAAACAATCAGCCCCTTGCAATTACTTTACTCCCTGGCCAGGAGTGTCTGGTCCCTTCCCTGGGAGAGCAGAAGGGGTGGGACAGTCACATCCTCTGATCTGGCCATTGCAGCCAACACACCACTGGCTTCTGCTTCACCAAAAACATACCAAGAGGGCATGGAGAGGCTGAGTCCAGGGAAATACTGGCTATTCCTCAGGTTCCAGCCACAAACCACAGGAGCAGTTATTTTGATACATTTATGCACTAGCAGTGCTGTTAGGATCCCACTAGTGGGATCTCACGGGGTGGGTGGAGGCTGCTTAGCTCACATAGGAATGCAGACTGGCCACTGGTCAGACCACATCTCCATCCAAGCCAGTATCATGCATGGGCCAGAGAGCAGTTGTAACTATTTTGGGAAAACTAGAACACTGGGATAAGCATGTAGTGATGCTGTGTATGTTATATACCCTGCCCACATTCATGTGGTTCAGGGAGGTTCTGAGCTATGAGCTGGAATTTTGTGCTTAGCGGCCTTTCCTGAATTTTTCTTTCAGGAATTACCTGATCTTTTTTTAGCTCTTCTAATATCTGGCAACCACAGCATCCTCTGACAATGACTTCCAGGGGCCAGCAATGCAAATATGGAAAAATATTAATGTTCCTTCATTTTGAACCTGCCCTATGATCATTTCACTTATTGCTGTGAACTTCATTTGCTGCAAAAACAGACTGCACTGCCAAGTGGTGGGCAGACCTTGGTAATAGCATAACAATATTTGTTGGTTTGCTCTCGCTAGTTTTCTAAAATATTTTAAATCCCCTTTGCTTTTTTGGTACCTACTGAGCACTTGGATTTTCATAAACCTGTCCAAGATCTGCTTCCTCAGTGATAATAGCTCTGTTAAATCTCATTGTGTTCTGTGCACCTGGTATCTTTAGGGTGTTTTTTCTCTGCTACATATATCAGCACTAAAAACCTACATTTTTAATGCCTTCTCAATATAGATTGTAAGAATCTTCAGTGTTTCCAACCAGTTTCTGTTTCGATTTCTAGATTAATTTGGTTTTGTCATTTTTTTTGGTATTGTCATTTTTTTTGGTATTGTCATTTTTTTTTGGTATTGTCATTTTGCTGCCTCACTACTCAGTGTCCTAAAAAAACCCATGTATAGAGAGTGGACAAAACAGATTTCAGCTCTCATCTCGCTTGGGACCTCACCCCATTGTGCACATGGAATATTTATTACCACTTTTGTTTCCTGTCTTTAAGCAGCCATTAAGCCTCAAGTGGCCTTTTCCTTTTTATCCCTGATAGCTGAGCTTCTTGATGATCTCATGGCAGAGGATCTTGGAGAAGCCTTTTTGAATCTCTTACTATTAATTTCATCAATTTTACATCTCTGAGCTCCTCTGTGGGAGGAGTGATGTGAGGAATCACTTCAGCTTTCTTGCCATGATCCTCATCTTCTTGGCTTTTGACATGTGTCCTTATTTCTGTAAGTTTGCCTGGGTGGATGGTGGGGCACTTACTGCCCTTTTCCTTCTGCCATCCTTTGTGCCCATAAACACACTACTGTTGTACTCAGCCTGCACATAATTTCTAATCCTCTGCTTGCATTAGAGCTGTCTTCTGTGGTCACTAATGCTTTTGTAATCCAGAGGTACATTTTACATCAGTACTATCTACTAAACATATGGGTCTTAAAATGCAAAAGCATAATCTTCTGATGCTGGAGTGAGGCTCTAGAACAGAGGAAAAAGGTGTAACATACTGGTTAGAAGCCTCTTCACCTGATTTGAATTTTGTCAAGGGTGTTTCTAAGCCTGTCTTTCATGCATAAGAAGAAGCCATCCCTAGTACCATTAGTTTTTGAAATTCACTGTCAGTTGACACAGCAGCTGACTTGCCTCAGGAGCACATCAGGATTTGCAGTGAACTGATCCTCTGTGATAATGCTGGGCAGCTATAAAGCACTTCCAGCTCACTTCCCAACGATGTTGAAATCTTGCATAAACTGTTTTCCCTTTGTCCCAGTCTGATTCCTGGCAGCCACAGAGCCTCTGCACCCATTGGCACAGCCTCCAGAAGATGGTCAAAATGCTGCTGAGCCAGAGGGGAACATTTCTGCCTGTTCTGGAGCCCCAGCTATTTCATACCCTGTGTTTGCAGCCCCTAGTAATCCCAACTCAGCTCTCAAATGTCTGTGTTCAAACATAAAGCATTTTACCAAAGCAGCAGGCAATGAACTTCTGCTTTTAAAAGTCCCAGTCTTAGAAATAGGATTCAAACACATGAAGTAAGTGAAAGCCTCATCATAAACACAGCTTTGGGTTCCCTGCATGTGACTTTTTTATCTTTCTGAAGTTGAGAAAGGAGGAATTGGCCACTGTTAATGTGTGAGATGTTGTACAGGCATCTGTAAAGGCAGATACAGATAAGAAATATGTGTGGTTAGGATAGGGATAAGATAAGTGGATAGAAATCCAGTATAGGATTTATTGACTATATAGGACTTCAGCAACTGAACTTTTCTTCTACCTGCAGAATTATAGAAAGGAATCCAGAGATCAAGAAGTTAAAAGCTTTTTTTTTTTTTTTTCTTCTGTGACTTAAAAACAAGAGTTTCCTGCTTCTTCTAACTACATGTCACTAATGTTAATAACAACTGTGCTCCTCTGGTGGTTAGGAAGCTGTGTTGTTCTCATAGCACCAGTGCTTTCAAATGAAGAGAAGCCATCAAGCTGCCATTTAATTTTAGATGTGATATAACAAGATAAGTGCAACTAACAATAAAAGGGAAATGGGTCATGGCAGGAAGATCAAGTGGCTGATTACTGTGTGAGAACTGCAGGTTCAATCCAAGCCTGAAGAACTCTGTGCCATGCACAACATCATGGACCTACCTCACAGTTAATTAGGAGGGGTGAATTATAAGACATTACTAAGCGGTCCTTTTATATATATGTATAAAAATATAAATATATGTTTATATACATATATATATATATGAATACAAATGGGAAAGTACAGTTCATTTCAATTTACCCTCAATTACCCTGCTGTCTGTGGCACTGCTTCCTGTCTGTGTGAGTAATACTCTATGGCCACAGAAACAGTATCAGTGAAATGGGAGCAGATCTAAGTATTGTCTTGAGATACCTCAGTATATATATATGGGTAACCCTGGAACAGTTCTTTTTCTGCAAGTAGTTCACTCTTCCCTCCTCACACGAAATGTAATTTCAGGGAGAAAAAGTGGAAGAGTACCATAAAAATCAATAAACAGAAAATCAAGAGTTGCAGCTCTGCCTATGAATGCATACAGAAGAGTATGCATCCTTGAGTCAACTGTGTCCATTATACTAATAAATACTTCACAGGTGTCAGGAGTGCTGTACATTATTAATAAACCTTCAAGTGAAACTTCCTGATCTTGCAGAATATTTCAGTACCCATCAAGTGACTGTTTGTCATGCTAGGTGTCTAGCTGTGACATACAGATAGCACAGCATAGATATTAAGTGCATCCATTTCTGACTCAGGTTTAAAAAATAATGAATTCCATCTGTGGTTTTATGGTAGAATCTCCATACCAGCATGGATCAGTCGTGACATGGGAACGTGGGCTGTGCTGCTGTCATGACAGGCAGCAATTACAGGTGTGTGCTGGAGCTCCCCCGCAGCCTTTGTAGAACTTATGGCGAAGCTTTCATCTTGGAAGTGCTTTTATGAGATGAATTAGCATGAAGTTTAATGTTGCTCTATTAACTATTCCAGAAACAGTCTGTAGACTGAGACTTAAATATTAATTAGAGCTCTCACATAACAACTTAGGCTTCTGTAGTACTTTTTGTCTGAAAGACTGAGGGCCAAAGGGGTTTCCTCCTTTGAACGATGCATTTTTGAAAATAAGCAGTGAGTGTCAAGGCAGTCACTGAATAAAAAGACAGTCATTTTAGAGGTATGCAATCAGGACTGTTTCTTTCCTCCACTGTGCACAACTTTAAGCAGAGGAACTTTCAAACAAGCACCGCAAGACCAGCTAACTCTTGTTG
The DNA here is from genome assembly GCF_036169615.1 of Heliangelus exortis. Lineage (NCBI taxonomy): Eukaryota > Metazoa > Chordata > Aves > Apodiformes > Trochilidae > Heliangelus > Heliangelus exortis. Next base: position 22,616,344 of record NC_092422.1, on the reverse strand, counting down.
TTTCTTGTTTTATTTGACTACTATGTAAGTGGTGGACCAGAGCCAAAGAATTCAGCCTCAGCAATGGCAGTGCTCAGCAGCGCTGAGCCTGGAGCAACCTCCACCTCTGAAGTTGTGTTTGGACCCTTGTGTCTGGGAGGAAGGGACAGTCATTGCCCTGCAGTGGGAGCTCCTGGTTTTGCCCTTTGAGACCACTGTGGGGAAAGTTGGGAGGTCAGCTCTGCCATGTCACTTACCCTCTGGCAGGGACATGGGAAGGACAGGCAGCCACAGGGGCCCTGACTGGCTCTGGTGCTTTGCTCTCAGTTCCAAGCACATAACTGGGCTCATTTAGCCCTTAATGGACCTGTTCCCTAGTCAATATCTTACTCTAGGTTCCTGACTTGGTTTTTGTTTTTCTGGGCTGGCTTTTGAAACTTTATATTTCTGTTAAACTGCTTCCCAGTCTTTGGAAATACTGCAAGGAAGAATGCAGAATCCCATTAGCTGAAAAAGTCAATGTGTTTTCCAACAGGAAAAGAAATCCCTATGAAAATTTAAACAGAGTGCTATGAAATGTTAATAATTGCTTTTTCCACAAGCAATAGTATTTTATAGGTAGATCAAAGGACTGTAGATTAATCAAATAATTATAATATCACCCTGCATGGTGATAGTGTCTCTTGATAAATACATTGATACTCAGGAGTCTCTGGGATATTTATTCTTCAAAAGACAAAAGACTAACACACAGAATTTTCCTGGGGTAGAGCAAGCTAAGGTGGGAACAGAAACCACCCTTTCCCTCTTGCTCAGGCTCTCTCTGCTTGACCCTGTGTAGGTCTTCTGCCTCTCTGCTTTGCACATCAATGCAGGGATGATCCTGGACATTCCCACTCCCTGGCTGCCAGTGAGCAGCCCTGGTTTGGTGTATGAATGATGCTCATGCTCTTTTGTCTTGAGTTTGAAGTCCCTGCTGGGAATCTCAGGAGACTACTGCACAGCCATGCCTGGAGCAGAAACCAGTAGGTACAGGACTCATGGGTGCTGTGGATGGTAATAACAGGTCCTAGAGGCTTTCAGTCTAGAGTATTCAGTTTAAATTTCTAGCACCTGGAATTATATTTCTCCATTTTTATGGCACTACAAAAGCCTCATATCAGGTAGGAATAAAATTCATACAGTATAATGAGAACAGATTGCATTGCAGTAAAACCCTGCCCTAAGGGGTTTGCACAGAGCAAAATTTTAATGAATAACTGTGAATGAGACTATTGTCCTTTCGCCCCTCACATTTAGGGGGCTGTGTCTGCCCTCACAAGCTGGCTTGACCCCGTCCTGTGCAAGCAGGCAGGTCACAGGCAATGCCACCCCATGGCCCTGCCCTGTCAGGCAGCACGGGTGAGGGTGGCCTGGCTGCTGTGGGAGGAGAGCACAGTCACATGAAGAAACATCATGATTTATTGTCAGGCCAGGGAACAGGAAAGAATCCCCACAGATAGATGTTCTTGTGGAGAAGAGGGAGATCAGATCTCCCATGGGTTGGGATGGGATGGGGGGATGAGGCCCTTGTGCCCAGGGCTTGCAGCCACTCCGGCAGCAGTCAGCTCCCTGTCCATGTGCTCGACACTGGCTTTGTGGGAAGGGGCACAGATTTGGGAGGTGGCAGCACAGTTCCTGAGCTGTGCAGGATCATTGCTGGCTGGCCACCCCACTGCCTTCTCTCTGCCTTCCCCAGCCCTGCTGCCTGCACGTGGGTGGTGGAAGATCCTTCCGAGTCGCCATTACTTCCAGTTTTGTGATCCTGTGAAATTGATCTCCAGGGCTGTGAAATTGCTTCTCATGGGCCCGCAGTGCTCATATCAGAAACTGTATTGATCACTAAACTCCCTGGCAAGAACTCTGCTCCCTTAGAAAGTAGTGTTATGCTAGGTGCGTATTAAACCAGAATATTGGCATTTTAAAATGTAAGTGAAAATTAATTGACAGGCATACTAAGAAGGTTGGGGTTTTTTTGGGGGTTTTTTTGGTTTTTTTTTTTTTTTTTTTTTTTTGGCATATTTTTACTCAGATTGGTTGTCTGCTTGCTTCCAATGTTCTGCTTCTATTTGATTAACTGAAGAAATGGCATGTTTTGCAAACTCAGTTGCTGGTATGTAAGACTAAATTAAAACAGATCCCTCCAGTCTGCTAAAAAAAAAAAAAAATTTTAAAAATGTTATAGTGAGGAACCTAAAGAGCAGAGAATCTTTCCATTCCCTTCTCCTCTTCCAGGCTGTGATAAGTTCTCTGTAACACTAATATTATGGACTCAAGTCCTGTTTACTTCTAAGTGCCTGCTGTGAGGCACTGATGTTTTTTTTTTAATATCCCGAGGGCTTCATTTGTTCCAGCCCTCGTTGTACCGTGTGGTTTTGGGGATTCAGATAGCCCTTCCGTAAACGGACTTTTTCTTGGCAAAGAGGGGTATGATTTTTTTGGAAAACTAGTGAGGGCATCTTCATCAGAGATGAGTCGACAGCTGAGTGGTGTGGCACGGAGGAGGAAAAGGTTTCCCGCATTCTCTGAAACAGGCACTGATGAGTGTCTTCAGCTTTTTCTTCTTTGCTTTTGTAGGCAGCCGGCCGCAGCCCCTCCAGGCTGGGTGAGCTGTGCCTGCCCAGGGGGCTGGGGGGCTGCGGGGCTGGGGGCTGCGGGGCTGGGGCGGGCTGCCTGTCCCGATCCGGCAGCCTCCACTTCCAGAGCCTGGACTCGGAGCGATTGGCCCGTGCGGATCATGTGGGAGAAGCAGGAATCCTGAGTTGTAGCTTTTGGCACTCCTTTTTCTTTTAAAGCGCTTGCTCTTTTCAGCTCCCCGGGGCTTTTTGCCTTCCTCCTTTCATTACCCTGATTATAATCTGGAGTAGCCACAGCAGAGACGGAGGGAGTGATTTTAAAGGCTCAGAGATGTTGAAGCAGGTGCCCAGGACTTCGGGCACCGGGTGTTACTACCTGAACTCGGTGTCACCTGAGGGCCAGGACATGTACTTGAGATTTGATCAAACCGCCCGGCGCCCTCCCTACAGGATGAGCCGGATCCTCGCTCGTCACCAACTCCTGACGAAAATTCAGCAAGGTGAGTTCCTGGCAGAAGCTCTCCCTCACCTGGCGTTGTCGCAGTGGCTGCAGGTCCCCTCTTTCGTACAACAGGTTTGAGTGTCACAAATTTCAGGCTTTTTTCCTGTCTCGACTCTGAACTAGTCTGGCTAGAGTCAGAATTTGGAACAGTCATTCATACCTTTCTGCTTCTGCACATGCACACGTAGACAGAGAACCAAACCAAGAGACAGACACTAGTGCATGATTATCTATTTAACTAAATTATCTTTTAATTATAAACTATGCTGTAGCTGAGGTGCTGAAGTTCGTTTTTCTGACTGGCAGATCACTTACTGGCACCAGCACATCTGCTCCAATTGCTTCAGGTAAAATCTGCCCATGGTAAAGCACAGAAAGTAGCTGATCATCTAGTTAAAGCAGAAATCCAGAGCAGATGGAAGAAGGGAGCTGGGATAACATGATTTGGAAACAAGGATGTGTAACTGTCAGAGGATTAGAAAACTTGTCACATGTCCCTCAAAATAATTGCAGACTTGGCTTTCTGCAGCTGCTTATGCAGTTATCTAGGCAGTCATTACAGATGTATTGATTTTGGTTTTCTGCAAAAAACAGCACTAAAGCTAAATGTAGATTGGCCTCAGAACAAATCCTCTGGCCTGCATGTGCAATTAAAAACAATCTTCAGAGTTGTTAATACAAAAATAAATGAAAAACCCCAAAACAACTGTACAGATTTTTGCTGATTAAAAGGCAAATCAATGCATAGGTTTGGAGTGATGATAGTTTTGTACAGCATCAGGTATCCAAGAATATCAGTGTCCAAAGTGGATGTGGTCCTACATGCAGAAAAAGAGTATGTCAATGATTTGTCATGAAAAAAAATAAATAATAATCCTGAAGACAACAGTCATCTCTTTGACAGCTTACAAAAAGGTGTTTGATTCTACTAACTAGGTGCAGGCACAGAGTTACATTGTTTGCTGTCATATCTGGCAAATGTCACAGAAATTGGTGTGAGCTGCTGACCAGCAGCAGTTAAATGGAGAAGCTGTTTCTGTGTGCTGCTTTCCAGTAACAGTCTCTGTATCTGTGGCTGTCAAACTCTGGCAGAAGTACAGGGTTATAGAGATGAAGCTTTAATTGCATTTATTAAGAAAACAATACACAATTCTTTGGACAGCTTTTAAAAAAAGATGAAAAAGATAGTTTCTGTGGCAATTAGGAAAGCACAGTTGTTTGTAAGGCAGTCTCAGGAACTGCTCCTGCTTAAAGGATACTGGTCCTCACTGCAGCTTTAACTTCAGGAAGGATATTATGTCATTCAGTGTACCAAGTGTGCAGCCTGGACTGAATGGAAAGAAAGGGTAATTAATTTCTCTCTAGGTTAATTTGTAAATGTTTTGGGTGCAGTGCTAGTACCGGTTTAAATTCCGAGCAGCAGTTGTGGGTGAGATGGATTAACACAACTCCCCTTCCTACCTGTCATGGTGCTGCTGAATATTCCCTCTCATAACCTGTAACCCATCAATCTGTTGGGGTCAGCCGGGGCTGCCAGGCCACCCTGTGGTGCTAAGGCTTTGGAGGGGCTGTGTGGTAGGGCAGGGAAAAGTTTCCCAGCTGTAAGAGTTTTCTGCTTGCAGCTTGTTGCATGGATGCTCAGTCTGTGTTGAATGATCTCTGCTCCTCTGCCACAGTTTTCCAACCTGTCCAGCACAGGGCTGTGGGGAATGGTGTTTGAATGGTGCCTTGATGATGTAATATTCAGCATATGAAATATTCATGTATTTCAGATCTCTAAGAATACATTGTTGCTTCCTTCGCTCCTTTTACTGATGAAAAACTGGGAACAGAGTCTGCTGTTGGTTAAGAGTTAGTCCATTAGCAATAATGAAATTACCTGTGCCAATAGATGCTGCTGTCTGTGTGTGAGCCCATGTGCAGGAGTACACACATCTAGTACAAAACCATAGTCAAAATACACATTTTTTTGTAGTGTCCCAAATAATGTCTAGTAATTTTGTTACAAATAACAGCAATACAAAAAAAAACCAACAAAACAAACAAAAAAACAAAAAAACAAAAACAAAAAAACAAAGTCTAGCTAGTGTAACTCAATCTGAAACCTCCAGGTTACATTCTGGGTGAAACCACAGGCCCACCAGAGTTGACTGACAAGACTTTCAGGAGGGTTTGCTGAGTCAGCATTTCTCCCTCTGTACCTGCTTTCTTCAGACTCTAAGTGGTGTGAGGCTGCTTCTGCCAGTCCCTGTCCCAGTCCCTGTCCCTTAGGGGACAGTAATAGTACTGGAATATGGATTAAGGAATCAAAGGAATCAGCCTGTCCCTTTAGAGGTGAGTTTAACCCCATTGGCAAGTGAGGGTTTTTACAAACAGATTGCCAACAAGCAACCTAGAAAGAATGTATTGAAAAGGAAATCAGAACATGCAAGATGAAAACCAAAACCATCTTTCAGTGACCCAACTGACTAAAACGTGTAAGGCATTATTGAGTCTCCTTGAATTCATATGTCTCTGAATCATGTATTTTAAGGCCATTAATACAATGCATTTGAACCCTGCTAGCCCAGTTCCGGTATTAGCAACTCCCCAATCCAGTAATTGTTTGAATTATAGCATATACTTAGAAAAACATTCAGCCCATGTTTTAATACTGCTGCAACAGGGAATCCTGATTAGTTGCATTGCTGAAAGCAGATCTGCCACATGTTTAAGTGCTAAGCTGGCTTGGATACCTGCTCTTTACTTCTTGTGCAGATACTTTGTGGTTACTGGTTTTCAGACTGAAGGCACCCACAGTAGGAAATACTGAAGTTTTTACATCAGGGATATTTACAAAATCCCAAGGTGTATGTTTAACAATGTACAGAGTAGTTAGAGCTTCCATTGCAGGATAGGAGTTCACTAAGGCAGTGTTGTATTAAGTGCTGTATATATTCCTTTCTTTTCAGTCATCTGTGTGTACTATTCAAAATGATGCTAAATTATTCTGTCATACTGTGCAATACAGCTTTTCTTCCTCCTTTAGAAACATGTTTGCTGAAGAAGCTTTCCTTTCTATTTTCCTTTGGTTCTAGTTAAAAATAAACTAAATGAATCATTAGAGAATTGTGCTATTTAATAATATCTAAAAAGAAAACCACCACAAGGGAAATGAAAGGAACTAGACTGTTATTTTAATCAGATCACACTTTGAAAATCCTAAATATTTGGTTTATGTGCACCACCGACTCCTTGAGGCAGAGTTATGTGGTGTCCTTGAATATGAGTAGTAATTATCTGTCTCCTACTAAATAGGTATTTTCAAAATGTGATCTTTTGATGATTCCCTTTCCCCCATAAGCCCGTTAGTTTCCATGCTGAAGGGGACACATGCCTCAGCATAAAGGAACAGGGTGTAGCATGCTTGGTCTGAGGTATTTTTTCAAACTGTGTATGCAGTAACTGTATGAGAATTCATTAATGATTACTCATGTTCTCTTTAAATAAATAAGGTGGCGACTTTCAAAAATTTATATTCAGTGAGTCACAAAGTTGTTATTTCTTTCACAGTACATGGCTAAATTCAGTGCAGAACAGAAAATACATAAAAAGAGCTGTAGGTAAAAAGAAGTGAAGAATTAAGGCCAGAGTCTGAAAATGTTAATTTGTAATAATTGACTGTGCAGCAAAACCAGCACAAGTCAAGGTGAATGAAGCCACATCTGCCCCTGGACAGCTCGGCATTGACAGTAAAGAAATCTCCCTATTCATCTGCAGCAGAATTTGATTCTTAGACTGCATTTTCAGTAAGAAAATAATATGAAGAAACCAATAAAAATAAGTCAAATTCCTATTCTCAATGAGTAAATTCCTGTCTACAGTGACTAACAACTGGGATTTACCTCAGTTCATGTCCACAGGCAAGAGCAGTTGAAGTGAATTGTTCAATGGAGCGACCCCAAGACATATTATAACTTTTCAAGGCAAACCCCATTCAACACTCAGCAGATTTTTTATATTCTTACACGTTGCAAGGTCAGTTTTGATCTTTTATGAATACTGTTACCTCTGTATCACCTGTGTTTGCCTGCTCTAAGTGAGTGTTAGAGGCACAAACAAATGCTCTTTTCTGTCTAAAGTCTTCCCTTTGGAGTTAGGTGAATGTGTTTCTAATCTTCTCTTTTCCAAGCACGAGTTTTGGGGAAGAGTTCCAAAGAGATGTGAGGGACTTGGCAAAAACTTTCTATTTTATATGACTTTTAGTTTCAACTGTTCATGTAAAACAAACCAAGCATCAGCAATAGACAGCTGTAATATACTCTCATACTCAAAATGAAAACTTGGAAGTAATGCAGGTGAAAATGTTGCAGTCGTAGTCTGCATTAAAACAATCCCAATCACATTCTAGATGTACACTGATATGGAGTACCCATCCATTCTTGGAGATGGGAAATGGGATACCATTATCTAATTAAAGACTGTGGGTTTTGTTCCACAAAAAATATGGTTGGTTAGGCAACCTGAACCATAGAATTTCCCACACGTCTGGATGCTGGCCACTTTACCCCCACATCTTGAAACCTCATTTTCTGAACCTAAGAAAGTAAAAGATTAACTGACAAGATTCAATCTCAGTGATAATGATATAAACACCTCCACCTAGGCTATTTCTGACTGGTGCCAGTGACCTACTGCCTCTTGAGGTCAGGGACTGACTCCTAACAGTAGCAGCCAGTAGTTCCCTGGTGCCTCCACCCGTGGAGAAGATCCACAGGAGAGGATGGGGCTGAGGCTGCCAGGGCACCAGGAACATCCTCAGCTGTGCTGTGTTCCACCACCTTCTCCAGTGTCTGACTTGAAGGGCAGCTGCGTGCTCACAGCAAAGGGAAATTTGGATCCATTAAACAATATCAGGTCCTGACTAAGTCTCTGAAAACTCTTTCTTACAATATCTAAAGATCCATTAGAGACTGAGACCTTACATCACATGAAGATTCTTCATGATCATCTCTCCTTCCTCAAATCCTTAGCCCTGAACTTAGAGAAACTTGAGTTTTTCATTTAAATTGTGGGATTTCCATTACAATATTTTTTCTAAACTTTTACTCTGAAATGGTTGAAGTATTTGTGTGAAACCTTTACATAAAAGATATGAATATTCTGAAGGGTATTTATAAATTCAAAGTGCCCTGAGGTGTGTTTATAAAAATAAATAAGTAAGCAAATAAAAACAGTAGTGTGGAAAATTGCAGTACAGCTAATTAGAGTTTAACAAAGTTTAACTTCACAGACAGCAGGGCATTTGAAAGGGAGGAGCCTTTGCTGGAGGCACTACCTGGCAAAATAGTTCAAAAGCTGAAAATATCAAGAAATATCTGTCTGGTGTTATATACCAAGAAGTCACCCATGTGACTGGACATCAGTGGTGGCAGTGGTTACTTCTGGCCTTACAACTTCACAACCAGTGAGTGACAGTGACACTTCTGCTGATCCATAGAGACTTGACTGAACACCAAGAAGGAAATCTTGTCTCTTCTTTTAAATTAGGGGACTTTTGCTCTTGATTTCACTGAAAGCAGGATTTCAGCCAAGGTGAAATCTTGAGACATTTTTGTTTTGAAACTGTTTGTAGTGAAATTAACAGCTGTAGTTGTGCTGTATATCTTCTGGATGATCACTGAGGAGATTTTTAATTTTCACATCAACTCTGTTGGATAAATAGAGCCAGTAATGTTACAAGACAGTTAATACAATAAATGCAGGAAGTATGATCAATAAAGGAATTTTTGTTTGTTTGTTGTTAAATTTAAAAGAAGTAGTGATAAGTCACTAGGGTATATAAAATGATACATAACATAATAAAATACATCTTAAGTGGGCCCACAGGAAATCTGAGAAGGGACTTTTCATAAGGGTGTGTAGTGATATGACAAGGGGCAATGGTTTTAAGCTGGGAGAGCGTAGATTTAGGTGAAATATTAGGAAGAAATACTTTCAGGATGGTGAGACATTGGAACAGGTTACCCAGGGAGGTTGTGGATGCCTCATCCCTGGAAGTGTTCAAGGCCAGGTTTGATGGGGCTTTGAGCAACCTGATCTAGTGAGGGGTGTCCCTGCCCATGCAGGGGGGTTGGGACTAAATGATGTTTAAGGCTCTTTCCAACACAAAACATTCTATGTAAATGAAAGTTACTTACAAAAAACAGATTAATTAAAAGAATCTATGCATAGCACTTTTGTTACTGGGATACTCTTATGTCTGTATTTATTCATAAATCCCTGAAAATAAAATGCAATATTTGTGCCCTGAGCATCCTAAGGGTTAATTACAAAAAAAATCTGCAGTTTTAGGTTCCAGACAGATGTTGTTTAGATATTAGATATTGATATATTTAGCCAAATTCTTAGATATTAAATATTTAGATACTTAGCTGGATATTGTATCTAGATCCTTACAGGTATTTTTTTTTCCTCCATTTTGGTTTAAATGCAAACACTATCAAGCAACTGATAGCATCTTACCCATAGTAATTGCTTTTATCTTACTTGTATCAGACAATATTCTCTGACTTTTAGTTTCACTTTTAACAGTTACATGAGCTATTTCATATAGTGCATCACATGTACTTAGATAAGTGTCTAAGCCTCTAATGGAAGTACCTGAAAAAAGATGTTGTTTGTAGTTAGGATATTAGGTTATTAAACAGTTGTCTGTAGCTGACTTTGTTACAGCTTGTAACAGCTACTTTTGAGGGTAAAGTGTGGAATTACATGGCCTGTGGGCTTGATCCAGTGTATGCTAGTTATGTCATTTCTTATTTATACTTATTCTACAGCTATTTGAATGTGGGCAAGTCAGTAAATTCTCATCTTCATACCTCATAAAATTCTCACATGTACGATTTTGCTTAAAAACCTGTACAATTTCCCATCTCAGGTTCAGTTCATAGGGTCAGCTGAGTTTACTAGGGCAAATCATCACCACATTAATTGCACACCATATATACAGAGGGGGAGAAGAGGGCTTGAGCACCTTGAGCTGGGGCTATTTAGAAGCTATTGAAAAGCAGGCAGCATGAATTAGAGAACTTGGGAGCATTCTGGCTTAGCTGAAAAGAATGTGTGTGACTCAGTCTGAAAACACGTTGTGGCTTTTTGTCTCTCATCTGTTACAGACCTGGGGAAGTTAATTCTACCAGGGGAAGAAAGTCACTCCATAACATTGCAGACTGCATGGGGTTTTGACTTACACCCACAGATGAGCAAAAGTTTCTGTTCTTGTGAAAAGTTAGGTGAACCTAGAAAAATAGCTTGGTTTAAAATACAGGCTGTGCACTACATCTTAAGTAAATACCATCTGCCAAGTGTGGAAGCTGCCTTGCTGGAACATACCAGTTGTTTTGCTTTCCACTCAAAGTCCTTTGCCAAAGAAGGACTCAGCTCTGCAACTTACTCAAATGAATCTTCCTCTGTACTAAGGGAGCAAAAATAATAAATCCTAATAATGTCAGCTGGTATTGTTTTAATGAGCTAGATATTACAGGCCTTTGGCAATAGTTGTGCTCTGTTTTAATAGGATTGTGGTTGAAGGAAGGTCTGTTTGTCTGAGCAAAGTTTTCAAGATTTGGAAGCAAAATCTGGATATATATATTTACTGTTGTCTGTCTCATTGAGTCCTAATAGCCTAAAGGGTATCTGGCCCTTTTCCCTCTTTATGTGTCATTAGTGTCTTTAATGGTTTGTTTATTTTATTGTTTGTGCCAGCCTTATTTCTAATTTTTCATCAATCAAGGGCTTTAGGAGTATGGAAAAAGGCAGTAAAGTCACAGGGGAATCTCTACATTTAACTCTAGCTCTTATTCTTAGCAGTCACAAATACATACCTGCTAGCATCCCTCACCCCATAAACTCACTATCTTTCTGAGAGATTTCTCAGCTTCCTTCTTGAAATGACATTTGCAGGAAAATGAGACACCCTCTCTTTAAGGAAAGGCATTTCCTTAGAGGCTGCACTGGAGCTCTTACTGCCAAGCTGTGTCCAGAGGCAAGGATGGCTTTTACTCTGCTTTAACACTTCACTGGGGAGACCTTTGCCACCTCTGCAAACCCCACAGCACGTCCTGAACCCTGTGGATTTCCTCTAGATCTCTAACAACTTTCTCATTTTTTACTCCATGGAGTCTTTGGGCCAATACTTAAATGTGTATTATTGATATTATCCATAGGATATGGATGCTAGCATGAATCTGCTAGGTGTTAACACATCATGTTCCTGTACTGGTTCTTGGCTTACAGCAGTAAAACGTCCCTCTAAGTCTGAGTGGGCACATCTGAACTGCTGAATAAGAGGGATGGGAGGTGAATTGGAGTGCCCCCTGCTCCAATGAGCAGATGATTCCCTGGCTATGGTTTGGCTTTCTCCAGCTAGCTCAAACCAGGGCAAATTTATGGGAGAAAGGACTAGTCCTAGGTAGTATAGACATGAGCTAAACAATGCCACGTGATCAAAAAATCAGGAATCAGGCAGTCTTTCACTGAGTGGTGTAACTGTGACCAGTCTTTCCACTGCCACAGAAGATGTAAAATGGGGAGAAGCCTTGCTTTACAGATCTAAAAATCTAAACATTACCTTTTCTGTAGTATTCACTTCAAGAAAGATGAAAATTTCTTCCCGTAATACGATTTTTAATGCTTGAAAGTTTCTGAAGAATTTATGCAAAGGTCCTGAATAAATGAAGAATGAAATGCTGCTAAAAAGCCAGTACTTAAGTCATTTTCATTATTTCATATTGTGCTGGAGACAGCTCACATTATCTAACCACAAGTCCATTCTTCTTTTGAAATCAATATCCCAGCTTTGTGTAAAAATAGAACCTGCAAAGACTATTTCATATAACTAGATCACATTTATTATGCCAGTAACTTCAGCATCATTGAGCATCCTTTTGAAGGAGCTAAGACTTGAAGATGTTTCAAAGATGAAAGATGCCTATAGATTTGAGGAGGAAGAAATATTGCTGTTAACACTCAGAAGACACAAGTGTAGGATTCATGTCAAAGGCACAGTCCTTATGCATCCTTTTAGCTTCAGGAAGCAGCAGAATGATTAGACTTTTCTAGTCTCCAACTGGTATGGGAGTGGGAGTCTGGACAGGACAAGGCTCTCAGAGCCACACAATGTGGCTTTTTCATAATATATTTGGCAAACTTGAATGTTCTGTGGGATGAATCTAAGTTTTGTGTCTTTAATTGCATCTGATGGCAGCAGCTGAATATTTAATCATTTTGTAATTTCAAAAATAATGGCTTTTTCTTCCTGCAAACATTTATCTGAGGAGAATAATGTAAAATCCAAAAGTTAATGCTTGGCACAGACAATGAGGTAGTAAGTCCTTGGCTTTTAATTTTTTTTTCATTTTTATTTTCATTCTCTCAGCCCTATTTTTATGTATTACTGAAGACTTTAAAACTGCCATCCTGTCAGCTTCACTTCGTTAAAAGCATGGCGGGCTGCCTAAGCCTTATCCAGAGCAAAGAGGAGTTTCTTTTCTTTTAAATTCAGCAAGCATTGGACTATATCTGGTTTAAAAATCCATTCCAAGTTATTCAGAATACTTTCTCCAAAACCACTTTATCATTCAAACTGCTGATTCTGCATTAAAACCAGACACCCCTGCCAAAACCCAAGCCATTGTAGCAGAGACCGCGTTTCATACCACTGCCTGAGTGATGAGCCCTGGATTGAATAATACCAACCCTGATTCCTGGCCAGGATTATTATATCTTCATCCAGCACTTCACATGGAAAGCCAGAGCTGTCTGCATCCCACTGATGGCCATTAAGACATCACGTGAGTGCTGCTACCCGAGGGAATGTGTGGCTGCAGCTCATCCCTGAGATGCTCCAGGGCACCACTCCCCAGCAGCTCACGGCCCCGACGTCCTCAGCAAAGGAACACGGGTGCTGGTGGGAGGCAGTGGGGCACCTTTGCACTTGCAGATGAGACACAAGGCTTTGTCTGTTCAGACCAAGAGCAATCTATTCACCATCAGCTTCTGAAGGAAGGCAGAAATTTCCGGTGACATTTTAATTCTCTTTTATGCAGGGCTATTTTTAGATGGTGCTGCTGCCAGTCATGTCAAACGCTTTGTGTCTTTTGAGTTTTCACTGAACTGCATAATAAGCGTTTCAGCTCCCTGGCACATAATGGTGGTGTTATTTGCTGAAAGTCTTATTATTTCAAGTGGCCTCTTATCTTAAGATCATTTCATTAGTATTGGCCTCTGAAGTTTAAGAGGAAACAACTGCGGTTGCTAAAAAAAGAATCTAAATTAAACTTTTTTTTCTGTAATACATATTTCCTCTAATATCAGAGTCTGACAGTCTATTTTAAGACTGACAAAGCAGATGATCCATATTCCAAAGCTGTGATCTGGCTTCTGACATCCACAGCTGCATTGTTACGCTGGGTGAGAGAACAGGACTGTTTTTCAGGGAAGTTTAGTACCTTTTCCGCTATTTGGATTGTATTTTTAGTCTGAGAGTACAAACCACTTTGTACTTCAGGCTCTCACGGAAAGCCAACAGCAAGGAGAGTGGGAAGGAGGGGTCGCTTACGTTCCTGTCAGCCCTGTTATGCACTGCTGCTTCCCACAGTTTTTGGTCCAGGGGCTACTCTATCCCATGTGTGTCCCAAAACCTCCCCATGAGGTACTGCTGTGCCTCTGTCTCTGCTGGCACCAAGCTTGGTGGGGAATGGAGCAGGTCATGGACATAAGACATCAAGTGGATGCATTCTTCAAAGCAGAGCAAGATCCCATGGGGTGACAGGACTATGGTGTAGAAGCTGAGTTTGCCTCGTTTTATCTTTCTATCTATCAATCTTTCTGTCTATCTATCTATTGTATTTATACTTATACTTACATAATGTTATAAGCCTAAAAATTAGATTTTCAGATCCACTAGGCACTTTACAACAACAATTCAGTGTTCCTGGAAGTTGCAATGACCCAGAGTTTTTCCGTTCTCCCAGAGCAGAGAGCGCTGCTCAGTACCAGACCCGGCAACCAGCCCTCATCTTTCTGCAGAATACCCTGTCTGCTCGTAAAGCTGTGACATAAATGCAATCCTGTAGCCAAATAGAAATTAAGAATTCAAAAAGTCTAGATAATTTTGCCCCATGCAGCCATCATTTCACCGTCTTGCTTCCCTTCGTTCTGACAGTTCTCCTGGCTGCACTTTTCTGCCATTGAGGGAGCTGCCCTTCAGAAAGCTTCATTCATTAGCACTCTCATAGTCCCCAATTAGGACTCCTGGGCAGGGTTGCTCGAGGCATGCTTGTCTGGACTGGCTCTGGAAACAGCCTGCAAAATATGTGATATGGGAGGAAAAAAAAAAAAAAATCATGTTACTTTATCATAGCCCTGATTTGGGAATGTTTCCTGCTTCCTCAACAATAGTGATATTTTGGAGTAGTCATGCCCTGACATCAGAGGCTTTGATGTAAACCAGTTATTTTCTCATAACTAAGCACACACAGACTATTCAAGAAACCATTCACTTACTTGACTTTAACCAAATCATTATGTGATAATCTAAAACGGCTCAGACTTTTGAAGTTATTCTAGAAAGCTGTAATTTGGACAACTTCTATAGAAGGTTTTGCTTAAGAAAAATGCAGTGTTGCTGTTGGACTCTCATTGGGAATAGGGCCCAAAGTTGTACAAACAGGAATACAGTCTTTGCCAGACACCTTGTATGAAGTTACATGAGAGGAAGACTGTAGTCTAAAATCCTGGATATATCCCATCTTAAGGCTTTAATGAGGACCAATATAAAACTACTGGCATTTGAATTACAGGTACAGAGAGCCGTTTACTCTGCACATTGGCAGGGCTTGTTATAGCTCTCTGGTGCCTGCAGATTGATTCTGAGAGCACAGTTTCTCAAAATACGCTGGTCCCAATAAAGAGAGACTTTAGCTTTTAAAATACAAGCTGAACACATATGATAGAGAATTTTAAGAATAAGGATGCAGGTAGTTGCATGTGTATTCCTTCTTGTTCAGCAAAATATTTCTGTTATTACAAAACTTTCTTCCTCCTGAGCACCTGAAGCTGACAATTTTTTTAACTATTGTCATATAGTTCGGTTTGTAGAACACATGAAAAACTGAAAGTGTAGAATTGTCTTTGGGGGATGTTCAGTAGTGCTGGTAACAATGCATCTAAATCAAATAAAAAATAGGCCACCATTTAAAAAAAGTATTCCTTATTGACTATGTAGCAGCTGGAAAACTATAGCAAGTTTTAATTATCTTCAGAAAACAAAAGCTCTTGCCAACACATGTTGGTTATTATCAGCAGCTGCTGCATGCTGACATACTCTTTCAGCTCATATGAGGCTCAGCTGTCTTAAACAATCATTGTAAAATGTAAAATAGATTTATAGTGATGATAATTTCTTGTTAGATACTTAACTACTGATGTCATTCTTACTGAATTTAGGTTCACGTCTTTGTTTAAGCTGTAATAAAATTATATAAAATCACGATAATATTTAATGTAAGAGATGCATATAGTATTCAACAGGAATTTAAAATACTGAACTGTGATGCTTTTTAACAATTCATTAGAAAGAATTAAATTCCTTGTTGTCATAGTTTTAGCATTTGTATAAACGTCAAATTTACTTTCTGCCTTCGAGTAACAATTACTACAACTTTATTACAAAGAAAAGATAAAACTTAATTGCCTGATTTAAACAGAAGCCTATATATTTTACACTTCATCCTTCTATTAGCAGAAGTGGAGATCCTTATGGCAGTGGCTGTTGTCAAATCAGATGTAATTTTGATTATTGTGTAATTTAGTAGATTTTTTTTAAAAAATTACATTAATGTACTTCTCAGAATCTGAGACACCAAGAAATATGTGCAACATTTATGCTTCAGTGTCCTCTAGAAAGACACTTAGGTATGGTAGATTCTTTGTTAGCATATTTAGAGTCTGCATCTCCTCCAAACTGCAAGGTTTGTGGTGAACTTAATTTTCTGTTATCTTATATTCTCCGTGATCTATTTTAATTTCGCACTGACAAAGTTGTCATGCAATCTGTAAGATGTTTTCTTTAGTCTTTGTCACCAATGCAACTTTAGACCCTTTCTTATTGATACAAGTGACTGCGAGTTGATGGTTTCTATTCTGGAGTTTAAGCTGAAGTGCTCCATTCAGCAGCCTGGACTCTGGACATTTTAAGGAGTTCTTCAGTATGGATTAAAACCACGCACGAGACTCCACATAGTTGCATTTTACTAAAAAGATTGTTGTCTTTTGGACTTTGTTTTTCACCCAGTCTGCTTTTTAACTGTTACAATCTACTGAACTACAATTCAAATTCCAGTTTTAAGTGGGACTCAGGTGACATTCCCTCCTAGAAAGCAGGCAGTATACATATGGTTACATACTTTCTTCACACCAGCTGTGTAAGGGACTTTTTCCTTTGCTGTCTCAGTGGTTCAGAGTTCATATCCATGAACAGATCCCAGCAAAGAAAACCACTGTGCTGAAACAAAATAGCTGTAGTTTGCAGACAAATCTGTGCCAGAGCATCATGGTAGCATCACAAGGCTCAAGAAATACACTTGGTTGTAGTCATGCACTGAGGAATCACAGACTGATCAGAGCAGTCTCACAAGTGTGGATTAGAGAACAACCACTTGCTTTGATCTAATGGCCAGTATGAGGGTGGCCTTCTTGGCCACAAGGACACAGTGCCTACTCTTGTTCAGTTTCTTGTCCAACAGGACTCTGGAGTTCTATTCTGTAAGGGCTGTCCCTTGCTGTCCAGCTAGCCTCAATCTGCCCTGTTGGAGAGGATTATTCCATCCCAGCTGCAGGACTTTAACTGTGTTGAACAGTCTGAGGTTCCTGCTAGCCAATTTCTCCTGCCTGTCAAGGTCACTTTGATGAAGAGCCCTCCAGCATATCAACCAGCTCTCCACAGTTTGGTATCATCCACAAACTTGCCAAGAGTGTACTTTATTCACATTGACCAGGTTGTTAATAAAGACATTAAACAACATCAGTCCAGTATCAGTCCCTGAAGGATGTCACTAGTAACCAACTTCCAGTTGGACTTTGTACTGCAAACCACTGAGTCTAGTGGTCTGGTTGTCACCCACATTATCTATTGATCACTTACCTAGTTTGACTATGAGGATGCTATGGGAGACCAAGTCAAAGACAATCCTGCTAGTTCTGTCTCCTTCCTTAACAACCACCAAACAGCCCATTGGCTATGTTGTACTTAATGCCACGTCTGTGAATGAATAACCCAAGTTCACCACTTAGAATCATCATAGAATCACAGAATGGTTTGGGTTGGAAGAGAACCTTAAAGATCACCTAGTTCCAACCCCCCTGCATGGTTAGGGACACCTTCCACTAGACCAGATTGATCAAAGCCCATCCAGCCTGGCCCTGAACACTTCCAGGGAGGGGGTGGCCAAAACCTACTGGCAGCCTGTGCCAGTGTCTCATCACCCTCCTCCTAAAGAATTTCCTCCTAACATAAATCTACCCTCTACCAGCTTAAAACCATTACCCCTTGTCCTATCACTACACAACCCTATAAAAAGTCCCACTCCGGCTTTCTTAGGATGCCTTCAGGTACTTAAAGCCCACTATAAGGTCTCCCTGGAGCCTTCTTTTCTTGTGGCTAAACAACCCCAAGTCTCTCAGCCTGTTCAAGACCTCACCCACATTTCTCTGGTGTAAGCAATGATACATTTTTCTCACTTGTAACTCATCCTCTTCAGTTCTATATAAATTAATAAATGTATGTCAGCATAGAGACCTGAACCAGTTTCACTGATCTGTGCCATAAGCACTATGCTTCAAAGTGAATCTCTCTAGACCTCCCAGTTCTGTAAGGTACTCAGTGTTGTATCCATAATTCATTGAATTATACTGTGAACTGTATATGTGTGAACTGCAGTTCCACTGCATTCTTCAAATAGGAAAATATGCTGAAAGCAGAGAAAAAAAAAAATTTGACTCTTCAGCCTTGTTTGGTTGTGATTTGTCTTGGTAAGCTGTTGATGTTTATTCAGTCAAGTCCAATGAGCTGATGCCATTTGAATTAAATTGGCTTATACCAGCCTGAGGAGGTGCAGATTAGTTTAAGAAAATACGGGGCAAAGGAGAAATACAGGGTGAGATAAGAGGGGAGTGGCACCGTGTACCCCATGAGGTGGGGCCATGCTGGTGGAGCAGCTGAAGAAACCACAAATGAGATTAAAATTAAAGCAGTGGAGGGCTAAGGAGACACAACACAGAAGGTGGGTCTCTACTGTCACTACTGCAGGAGATAGAGGAATGCTCCAAAATATCCAGGGCGGCTGAATCAGAAGTTTTTCACCCTGACTTCTGAATCTTGTTCTTGCCTGTGGCAATGGAGAGACGTATTTAAGCTGCCATTGCCTATCCAGCATTACAAATATGACTCAGGTAAATGAGGGCAAGTACATGCAGGTCTGCTGCAGGGATGTACACCTAAGAAAATGAATCTGTACAGCTTTTTATTCCTATGAAAACAGAAGAGTGTAGTGTTAAAAATAGCTTCTAGTTATTGTTACCTACCTTTTTTTTTTTTATATCCTCTGCCCCAGTTCTTATCAGTAGAGGAAAAATACACATCCCAGATAACAAATGCATGTAAAGATGTACTTATTCTTTCTAGCAAAAGGCCATCACTGATTTCTTTTTTATGATCAGGGAAATCAGTTGGAGGAATTAGCTTAGCCAGCTAAATAGTTTTATTGGGTTTCACTATTGATGGCTTTATTAATAAAGTAAGTCACTCAGACAACAAAACAAAACACAACAGCCAAGCAGTTCCAAAGTACTGGCTTAAAGGATTTTGACCTAAGTAACCCTGAAGCACTTTAGATTATAAGGAGTCCACTGTGACTGCATCTTGAAAACCTAGAAAACATTACTAGAGTCTCCTCCATTGGAATGTTCTGTACCACATCAAAAACTAGAAAAAGTTCCCACTGGCTAGCAGAAATAACTAAGCTTACCATTTATTACAAGTGGTGTTTTCGAAGCTGTGTGTTTTCAAAGTAAAACATGACTTTAAAGATGTGGGTTTTTTGAACCTCTTTGACCCTTAGCCCCAGACCATTTGAAACCCTTGAGATGAGCAGAATTGACAGGTGTTCAGCAACCTCTGAAAACACTGGTAGCAGCTCTATAATGTGGGATCTTTAGCTGTTACTGCCATTTGAAAATCAGAAGATGGACACAGCAAAGCTCAGAGATTTTGATGGATAGAGGAAACAGAGCAGTGAAGCCAGAGTTATAATTCCATATTCCCCAACACTGTTAGAATCCTAGAATCATAGAATTGCTCAGAGTGGAAAAGACCTTCAAGGTCATCTAGTCCAGCCTCATCCTAACCCTATTAAACTGTTCTTGATGACCCAAAATTATGATCTAGTGTTCAAGTACACTAGATCAGATCACACTGATCTTGAGAGATCACACTGCCTTTCCAGAACACACAAAAGGCCTACTAGCACTAAAATAATAACAAGTATTTAATGAGGCATTTTACCTACAGCTCTTCCCAAAGGAATTGGTGAAGTTACTGTCTGCCAGCAGCAAGGTGACAGATGTGGCAGCCATCAGGTGCATGATGTCTCTGCAAGTCAGCAAGACAGTACTGGCTGGGACTGGCCTGGAGCACCCTGGGGGTAACTCCTCATGTTTTTTTTCAGAATTACACCATGCAACACCTCTGTCCTATAACTGAGCTGAAGCTATAGCCAGGATCATTTCCATTAAATACTTGAACAAAGCTGCTTGTACCGGCAGAATATTAGTAATGGGTTTGAGTCTCAGAGCGAGCAGGCCAAGGGACTGGCTGGCTGTGAGCTGGATCCTGGTCTGGAGAAGTGAGCAGCTCAGCCCTCTGTGCTGGGCAATGTCACTGGACACGTAATTTAGCTGAAATATATGTTCTTGCCAAAAAGGGTGTTTTTGTTGTTGGGCAATTCCCTCCTTTGGACCGAGTCTGGTAAAAGTGTAGCTGCAGGATGACTTGGATCTGGTTGTTTGCCCAAAAGAAAGTAAGTGATTGTGCTTGTGTGGTTTTATTACAGGAGAAGTAGTAAGAACATGTAGTGAAGCATGGAACTGTGCCTTTTAGCACCAGCCACCAGTGTTACTGAATTAAAAGCAAAGAAACACTGTAGCTACACACTGTGTAGACAAAGGCAAAAAAGCAGGACGGTGTGTTGTATTTATTTGCACATTTCTAATGTGTATTTATTTCATAACTCAGCAGAATTACTTTAAATAAACATTTCGAAGTATCTTAGTTGGAAATCTAATTAAAGCACAGAAGAAATGAAAAAAAATCATTCCACATTTATGCAGAAAATCCAGAATAAAATCCTGGTTTCATTTTCCTGGACTGTACTGCCTTTGTTATCTGTGGAACACTGATGTTTGCAACTCTCTTGGTTACCACTGGAAAGCAGTGTTATTAAAGAGGGTCTCCTGTTTTTAAGAAAAGTTCCCTAGAAACTGGCAGGACTAAAGGATTTAAAGGTCTCATTCTGAAATGCAGATTGTATCTTTTTATTAAGAATTTCTTTGTGGGTATTGGAAATGTAAAGTTGACATTTCAAGAGAGATCAGTGCAAGCAAAGCACACAGTGATCAAGCAGAGGAAAGCCAGATTCTCCTGGCATTATTCATGAAGAAAAATATTGGGAGCTCATGTGAACCAGCAGGTAGGAGGCTGCAATGTGCCAGTAATATCATAGTGCTCTTAAGCAGGCTTGGGAAATGCAGAGATTCAAAACAGGTCTAAGCTCTTGATTTAATTGCTTATCTTTCTACTAGCCCAATTTTTCTACTCTATTTGCTTTACTTTCTTACCTTATCACTCTCTACCACAAGAAATAACAACACAGATTTTGGCCCTATATTTTGCATCTGCCCAGAGAGATAACTTTCTGGAACTGCCATTTTCATTTTGGTATTTTCCCTTTCCTTATCACACTACGCACATGCTACCTCTTCCAAATCTCCTTACCAAGTATGCTAGCAATGTGTTTTTATGTGTTTGACAGAACTGAAGTGTGCATAAGATCACTGATCAATAAAAAGAAGCTGTCTAAACAAAAGCTTCATATTTAGTTTTAGCTTATATGTACATTTTCTTTCTGTGCTTATGCATATTTTAATTTAGTAGCAGAGAATTGGCTTGTATAGTTGCCCCATGCACCTTTTTTTTTCCTTTTCCTCCTTTCTCTGTGATCAAAATGAAATGGAAATATGCCCATAAGCAAATCATGTAAGAAAAGTTAGATTCTGAGTGTTTTTATTTTGCATCCAGTGTAGCTAAAAATGTGCAGTTTTCTATTTGGGAGCCTACTTTGCTGCATATTTGCAAATGAGAAAGATGAACACTCATTTGCAGACACACTCATGAGTAAAAATAGCACTTTCTCAAGTTGGTGGCATTTGGAGAGGCTGTAGTAGAGATTCCCCAGCAGCTGGGGAAGCAGGGTTGGGAGCAAGGCAGCCCCAATGAAGCTGCCCTGACAAAGGGGTATTCAGGGTGAGCCTCTGGAAGTCTCTTTGGGTGGCCACATGCTGTTCTAAACAGCCTGACTCTGCAGAGACACTACCAAACAGGCAGCAGGAAAATTTCCTTGGTTTTTAGGGTAATGGTATTCTCAGTGCATTTTGCTTTAGACAAATATGGTTTCTTGTCCATAGCTTGTTCATGTTCCCTTGCCCTGAAGCAGCCCAAGGAGCAGTCATACCTGTAGAAGTGTGGCTGCTTGGGAGCCACAGACTGTCATAGAATCATAGAATCATAGAATTGGCTGGGTTGGAAGGGACCTCAGAGATCATCAAATCCAACCCTTGATCCACTACCACTGCAGTTACCAGACCATGGCACTGAGTGCCACATCCAGATATTTAGATCTCCAGGGATGGAGAATCCACCACTTCCCTGGGCAGCCCATTCCAATGCTTGATCACCCTCTCAGTAAAGAAATTTTTTCTAATGTCCAACCTAAACCTCCCCCGGCACAACTTGAGACCGTGCCCTCTTGTCTTGCTGAGGGTTGCCTGGGAAAAGAGACCAACCCCCCCCTGGCTGCCCCCTCCTTTCAGGGAGTTGTAGAGAGTGATGAGGTCTCCCCTGAGCCTCCTCTTCTCCAGGCTGAACAGCCCCAGCTCCCTCAGCCTCTCCTCACAGGATCTGTGCTCGAGTCCCTTCACCAGCCTGGTTGCCCTCCTTTGGACCTGCTCTAGGACCTCGATATCCTTCCTGAACTGAGGGGCCCAGAACTGGACACAGGACTCGAGGTGTGGCCTCACCAGCGCTGAGTACAAGGGCAAACTGTCATGTCTAACTTTTGAGTGCATCTTCCCATAATTATAGCCATTCTGTCATTGTAAAGGAGAATTAAAGCTCACAGAAGGTAAAATTAAGGATTCTAATGTAGTCCATGCATGCTCTAAGACATTTGCAATTAGCCATGATTCAGCTATACAAACCATATATGCCCTGAATAACTCTTCCACACATCACAGAGAGGATGAAACACATCTGTGGAAGAAATTCTCTGTTGCTGACTTTTCACGTGAGAATGTTGGAAGTGCTCCAGCAAAAAGGCAACCATCAGTCATCTGTTTCTTCCTCTCTCCTGCAAATTTTGTTGCACATTTCATCTGTGAATGCCTCAGCTCAGACCCATGCATGAGATATTGCTCTTCCCTGTAGACCCCAAAGGACAGCACTCCAGGACGTGTATTCCAAGGCACTTTTAGGACTTTGTCACCTTGACTTCTTGATAAATTGTGGGGGTTTTTTGCTGGGCTATGGCTCTCCCCATTGAGCTTTTGGGTAGCAAAGGCCTTTGGCTATGCATGTTCCTCCTCTCTGGCTGTTGTAACCATGGCAGGGTGTGGAACCAGTGCTTGGAGACACGTTGTTCTACAGTGGGTTGTGTCATCCCTGCAGCATGGTTTAGATACAGATACAATGCAGGAATTATTTGTGGAGTATTACAAAATTACTTGTGCCCTGAGACAGAAATGGTGAGATCACAAGCACCAAATACTGACAGGACTGCTGGGGCAGCAGCTGTTGCCTGTTGCAATCCCTGTGGCACAGCTGCATCCAGACAGGAATGTCTGGCAGAGAGGGAGGACACCAGTGAGGGGATTACACGGTCATGGAGATTAGGACAAGCAGGAATGCATGGAGTAGTTTTGCATAAGGCTCTTGAGGTTAGCTAGAGGCAACCGTGCAGATGCAGGTTTTGAATGTCCAGCCCAGAAGTGAGGTGACATCACTGAATTGTGACAGGTTTAAAAGAGTGGTTTTAATGAGTGGCTGCCTTGGTGCAAAAGTCAATGAGCAGTGTCCCCATGGGGATTTGAGGGAGGACCTAAGGATGATGAACATGGCTAGTATTTACCTCAAGAAGAGCAGGTTCAGCTCTGTGGGACTAGTAGTGGCAATATTCATTTACCTTGAGTGTATCAGTACAAAGGATTGCAGACATAAAGGGGCCACAGAGACAGGTAGGAGAAGATCTGCTGGCAATGTGCATGGTCCTGACATCACCAGCAGATATGGCATTCACCTGTTTAAGGAGAAGGAAGGTCCTTTTACTCTGAAAAGAATAATTACCTTTCCAGTGTCAGTGCCCACTTTACCTGCTGCTGCTGCTGTGTCCACATCCTGGGATACCAGCACCCAGAGGAAGAAAACTGCATTGCCAGTTTGGTTGACAGAGTGCACATTTGGCTGAGGGAAGGCTTAGATGGTGGTGCCTACAAAGCCTGTTAGGAGCTGGGCCCTCAATGTCTTCAACAGAACCCAGAAAGTACAATTTTCATCTCTATAACTGCATGTAGGCCAGAAAGTAGTACCCCTCAGTATCACTATAGAAGAGAGTGCAGGGCTGTGTGATGCTGCAGTATCACATCTTGTTTATTTTCTGACTTATGTGTCCCTGTATGAGACTGAAATATGATTTTGGCTCTTATTTCTTAACTAACCTCTCAAGACTGGTGTAGTTCTGGGTCATTTGATTAAAAAACTAAGTAAGCACTAAAATACCAACATTACAAGTGTTCTTGTAGTAATTTTGTGGTTCAGAATAGGCAAGAAAATTGGTAAGTGCAGTGTCCTTTGTAAGCTTAGGATCAAGCAGTGAATGATAATGGAAGTGGAGTCTCCAGCAGGGATGCTGCCATCAGACACACAGTCTGTAGAGCCAGGAACTCTGCATAAAAGCCTGGCCTAATTTGTCTGATCAAAGCTTCTTGTCAGATCCAAGTAGGGACTTTCTCCACCTAAATTTTTTGTAGGACAATGTGTGTGTTGTGGAGGGAGTGTCCAAGGACCTGTTCAACTGGTGCCTATTTGTTTAATTCCAAACCTCCTGAGTGGGCTTAGATGTACTTTCCAATGTCAAATATCTTAATCTGAACCCTAAATGCTGTGATAATACTTTTCTCAGATGCAGTGTCAAAGTTAGGCAGCTTGTAACTACAGCAAGGCTCATGGCTTACAATATCTTATTAACAAATGTCATTGAATTGCATATTAACTGCCTCAGCAATGTCCTTATTAAAATTTTAACTTGCTATTTCTACAGTAAACATGATGATGTTTGCTTAGGAATAGCTAACAAGAAGCAGTTCATGAACATCAGACCCAGCAAAGGCTTCTTTGTGGTGAGTTTGCACGGCGGGGCTGAGCTTTGTGCGGATTTTATTTGGCTTAATAAGGATCGAATTTGTGCTGAAGCCTTTTCTTTAGTGAGCCACTAAGAGGCTCTCTTTCCATTACCCTGCTGCTTATTTTCACAAAACATGTAAGAGTTTAATACCTTTGAGCCATCTGTCTCGCTTTCCAATCAGCCAATTAATTCAAAAGTTATTGGGGGAGGCAATGAGGAGCCTGACACAGACAGGCAGACAGACAGACCAACACACAGAGTGTGGTCATGTGAGCAGCATTTCCTTAGGAAATCAGGCTAAATATACATTGCACAAACAAATTCTTAGAAGTCTTTGTGGATTGAATTTCTTTCATATAATTTTCTGCAAGTTTTAAAATAAAAATAATAGTAAAAAAGGATTATAATAATAGGCAGAAGAGAATTTCAGTTTAAAAATGGGAACCTTGCCCTACTTTTCAAATGCAGCGTGAGAGAAAGGCAAAAACAAGGCCTGAAAACAGCAGTGGTGTTTGTTCGAGAAGGTTCAGCTGCCTCAGTGGGATCTGCTTAGAAACTTGCACCTAATGGAAATGGACTTTAGCGATGCCATTATTTACATTTCATGGTGTCATATCCGTTCAGGAGCTTTAACACTACTTGGAGAGTTCAAATCTGCTCATGGGGAGTAAGGCTCTTAAACCAGCCCACGTCAGCCCAGGCTACAGCACTATTTACGTTGCAGCCACAATCCCATTGCTCCAGGCTTTCAACAGACATTTTACAAAATAAATGTACTGCCTCAAAAAGCTTACACTGGTGGCTCTAACCCTGCTCTTTATGCACCGTGTGTAGTTCCACCCAAACAAAGGAGGTTATGTTGAGCAACTGGGTGACTCATTGCAGGATTGAAGCTGGGTGTAGGCTTAGGGACAACAGTTGGTTACAACAGATGGGAGGAGCACATGCTAAGAGAGATATGACTATCAGCAACTGAAAACATAGTAAGGACAGAGGCACATGATATGTACATATGGATTATGGTGTGTACATATGCACCGTTTCTTCCCCATTCAGTAATTAATAACGTGAAATTTAATTTGTCTCGCGTTAAACAGTGGTATATAATTGCATTATATAAAATGAGACTATAATAAAATATTTGTCTCAACTTTACCCTGTAAGAGGGACAAAGATATTCTTAGGTCATAAATACCAGTGGACTTTAGTCATAATTTTATAATTGCTTCACTGTGTTGCTGTAATGCAGCAGGGTCATCCTCCTGGCCATAGGGAAAGCCCACAACTGAGGGCTGTCTAGGAGTTCCCAGTCCTAAACTGATAATCCCACAAGCACAGCTCAGTGAGCAGCACCATGTGTGCTCTTGGGCATCCAAAAACCTGCCTGTTGCTGCAAAAATTCAGGAGTAGTTGCATCCTGTATGCTTTTCATGTGGGACATGGCTACCATAGCAAACACCCTCTAAGTGGAAGATCTGATGTGCCTGGTCCCTGGCTGAAGCAAGCTGGGGATTCTTTCCCACCAGGGTCCTTTGCATTAGATGGCACCACAATGTACACTTTAACCCTTCAGGCTGCTTATCCTTTTGTTACCTCTACACTTTTTTATTATTCATTAAATAATGATGCAACATAGCGGAACAGATACCATTTCAGCAATACAGACTTTCAGAATTAAATCAATTTTCTGGTAGTTTCATGCCTGGAAATTCATGTAAGACCTCTATAACCATCAAGACTTAGCCTGGACCAGAGTCTGGCTGTGTGAGGCACAGGGTGTATTTACTCAGTGCCTCAAGCACACATACAGGTATATAACAGCATCTCTACTTTACCCTTGCAATGAGCAGGTTTTTTCATTTGGTGGCAACAGCTTAATAGGATTGCAAAAGCTGTACGTGCCAGTCATCCAATTGCAGGATAATTTTAATGACCTGCCTCTCTGTTGTGCCTCACTCATGGAAGGAGCTGTCACACAGCTCATCAGAGTGAATTTAGACCCATTTGTACTCGTCTGTCAAGTGTCTGAGCTCTTGTTTAAGCATCTCACTTATCACAGTGAGGAGGTACTAAAGGTTATTGTTGTCCTTATAGAAAGACAGTATTTTAATAAAGGGTGACAGACATAAACAAGTATCAGAGCAGAAAACAAAGGATTGTGTTATACCAGAGCTATTAGCATCCCTCAAATTGGTTGGGAGTTATAACATATTATTGCTGAGGATCTGCATTCACAATATCCTTGTTTCTAAGGCTTTGATAAATGTATCCAGTCTTTGCTACCTGATTAACGTTCATGGGATGAGCGAAATATAACCATGATTATTTGTCTAGCAATAGATGGAGAGACACAAAAGTATTGATTTTTATTTTACAGTGTTCAGTGATCATTAATTTCCCCACACCAGTTGCCATAATTAAGTTAAGGCTCTCTCTCCTGAGTATGAACAAATGATAGCATACTGCATGATCAGGGGGTTGATGTGCAATGAACAGAACCAGATTTTTCATCCCAACTATCACCTTTTAGGGAAAGTAAAGACTTCACTGTGAACCTATGACACTGTGGCTTAATGTTCTTTATATATATATATATATATATATATGTACATATACGTATATATATATATGTACATATATGTATATGTAAGGGTGGATCTGCATTGTTGAAAACTGTAATTAATATTTTCTGACACAATGTGGTGACTGAACACCTTTACAGGGCTTGCTGTCCCCAGGATCCAGATGCTCTTCAGGCCACCTGCATGCTGGGGCAGATGCAAGTACTCAGGGGGTCCTGAGCAGAGCCAGAGAAGTCAGGAATCAAACTGAGCATCTCAGACTTAACATTAGTTACTTGCTCTGCATACTCTGTGTCACTGGAGTTTCCCACATTGATCTCAGTGAGAAAAGCAGGCTGTTCATTTCCATTCTGCATTAATTAGGTTTCTCCTTTCATAGAACCATGGAATAATGTGCGTTGGAAGGGACATCTAAAGATCATCTAATCCAATCCCCCTGCAGTAAGCAGGGACACCCTCACCTAGATCAGGTTGCTCAGAGCCTTGTCAAGCCTCACCTTGAACATCTCCAGGGATGAGGCCTCAACAACCTCCCTGGGCAGCCTTTCACTTCTTGGTGTTTCTGAAACTGTATTTTCAGAAACTGGGCATATTCCTTAGAGCACAGTGGAATACATGAAATATTTTTCTTATACTGAGCAATTATGGAGCCCCTTGGGATTTGAGTCCCAGGCAAAGTAATCTCATATATGTGTCTGATTTGAGAACAGGTAAACTGTTTGAATTTACATTGAATTTACATGCATGAAGATCACCTCTTCATTAAGCCCAGAAAGCATCAGCCCCAAAGGCACTAGAACTTCTAGGAAATGTAAATGAGGGTTAAGAACAGAATTTGTTGTTGAGCAATTATCTTCAAAGCGACTAATACTAACTAATCTTCTGCACAAAATGATGACTTTCTCCTGCTTGGGAGAGACAGGCTGCAAAACCTTCCACTAGTTGAAGTTGTGTGATGTGCTAAGTCTTCAGCAGTTAAAAAAGAATAAGCAGGACAAGAGTGTGGGACACTGACTGGAGACTCAGGCTTTGTACAAATCTTGCAGCCAAAACTACAGTGTGAAGAAACACTTGGTAGGAAGGGCTGCACGAGCAGGCTGGAAGTGGTTCTTTGCCTCTGGAGGCTGAGGATGTTGTTCTCCAATGCCTTTGCCCCTCCCATGATGGTTTAATTCAGGTTTGAGCAAGTACTCAGTGCCCAAGCTCATGTTCAGACTCCGGTCCAAATCTTTCTCAACCCCTCTGCTGAACTGTGTGTAAAATGACAGGATGAGGTTTCAAGAAGAGAGAGGCTTCTCTCGTATTTTACTCATGGATGATTTATTACATCCAATGAAATGCTTTTTCTACTTAAGCTTCAGCTCTGGAAAATTACAATTCTATGTTTCCAAGGCCTATTTAGTTCTTGTGGTTTGCATTTTAATAGAACAGCTATGGTAGGGACATATCTCTGCAAGAAGTGCTACTAACCTGAAAAGCTCTGAATAAATCTGGCTGAAGTTTTTCTTTGAGTTTTATGAAAGTACTAAATGTATATAAAAGGCAGGAATTCAAAATGTAATGGTTATGTGTAATTTAAATTACTATACTACAAGTTAAATGTGTACTTGTTTTTTAAAGAGTCCTACTTCTTGCAAATTAGGTAATCAAAATCATGTGATTAAGGAGCTAATGCATTTTAAAACAGCTTTGTAGCTACTATAAAGAGGAAAAAAGCTAAATTTTGTTCTTGGTTTCACTTCATTGGGTTCATCAGCAATTTGAAAGTTGAAAAAAAGCTGGTATCCAGCTTTATACTCATCTTGGGAATACAATTAAGCACTCAGAATAAGACAGACTCCTTTTTATTACCAGAAAAAGAAAATTGTATTTCTAATCTGTTCTTCACTGGAAGGAAAATTGTACTTTGTTGCTTGATACCAGGGTTGGTGGTTCTGGCCTCAGTGCTGCCCCCTTCCCAGGCATCAGGCATTCCGTGATTTGTATGTTTCAATTAAGTTGCTATAAAAAATGAGTAGCTTGAGGGCACTGGTTTATTACTGGTATCCAACTCTGTTTTCATTTACTAAATGACATTCTGAAAGCTTCTATTCTGAACATAATCACCTTAGGGCATCCACTGAGCACAGCCCTGGATGATTCAATTACTGCTGAATGCTCTTCTCTCCCCTGAACATAGGGCTTTGCACATTAGCAGCATGTTTAGTGTTTCACAGTTGTTCTCTTTGCACTCATCAGGGTTTTCCCAGGAACACACTGAAAGGGTACAACTCACTCTGCTTCTTGAAAACACCTTATCTTTATGTCTCCTCTAACAGTAGCTGACTTCTCCAGATGAGGGTGTTAAAGCTGATGGATGTATTTTAGATTTTGGTTCTTTACAACTAAGCTTTCCACTTACTGTTTGTGAAACATTTGCTTACTTTTTATAAAGCTAAATTACAGAAATGTAAAGGACGTGGTCTGCCCACATGGATTGTCAAAGAAAAAAAAAAATAAAATCACAGTCTTCTTGGGTTCTGGTGTCAGAGAATCACAATCACCATCAGCACATTGCTCTGTTTCCAAAACGGCCTCATATTCCAAAGAACATAACATGGTCCAGACCAAGAGGCAAACTGTGGATTTCAGAGCTGCAGCATGGCTGCAAGTTACAGATCAGAGCTGTCAATGAATTTACAGAGTTATGATGATAAACTTTACGTTTGAGAAGAAACGGGTGAAAAGAAGTAAAACATCGAAGCTCACACATCCTTTCTGAAGGGTTGTCAGGAGTGAACGTGTCAGCAAGTGCTGACCATCAGTATTTTTTATTTTGTGCAGGTTTCCAGATTTCAGTTTACTTGGTACCCCATGTTTAATTGGCACTTTTGAGTAAAAGTGAGCCACTGGCTGCACTGACATATATTTGAGAATTTCCTTGGTCGTTAATGAAAATGGGAAATGTGCAGGTTAGCTGGAGTCCCTTATATGCAGATATCCCTGGTGAATTTTTGCACCTCTTTCTCCTATTATCTCTGCTGCCACTGTTCCATTGGCAGTACTATTCTACTGTCTCCCTGGATGTGTCCTTCTCCTTCCTCAGTAATCTAGGTACACATAGTCAACACAAGTTTGAGATCTTGTCCCCTCTGGTTTGCTACTCAATACCGTAGCCATCTCAGCTGCCCCATTAGCTAAGTCCAAACACACACCCCAAAGTATTACTGGGCATATTAGTTTAATAATTAAAACTTAAAGTGTCTCAGGTGACATGAGAGGTCACTTTTATGGTGACATAATGGACTTCAAACATTTAGTAAAAGCATGCCAGATTTGAAAGACTGCTGGTGAACAAGTTGTCCTTCAGTAGCTCAGCTGGTGGGTGGCAGGGGGAGCCAGAGCTTTCAGGGTCCCCTGTGCTGGTACAGGGTCAAGTTTCCAGATTCCCTGTGCCCTATTCAAGGGCCTGGAAATCACAGCAAAGACTTCCACACACGCAGCTCAGGGTACTCCTGTTTATCCATGGGTCTTCTGAGTCCATGGACTTAAGACAGGTGACCTCAAAACACCTCAAAACTGTCAAGCCTGGAGCTTCTGATAGGTGCTGGCTGCTCCTGGTGTTGTTGTCAATGACTTGGCTCTTGATTTCATATAAAACGTGTCATTGCATCCTTGTCCTACAGATGGGAAATCAATAGGCACTGGAAAAGTCTAAGCCAAGCACTTTTCCCCTGGTATTTCTGCAAGGTGAATATGTTTGAATTTCCATTAGGAATAAAGCTTAGAAAAATCACTTTTGATCCTACTGAAAATTAAACTGAACTTCTGCACCTCCTGCATGTGGCAGACATGTAGACAGGCTCCTTCCCAGCTGCTCAACAACCCCAGAGCAAATGGAAGAATGCAAGAAATAATGGCAGCATTCATGAGTCTCAAGAGGAAAAAAAGCTTCTGAAGCAGAGATGGCCGATGGCCCTACTGAAGACCAGAAAATATGTTGGGGGTTTTTTTCTTTTTTCTAACCTTATAATAGATTTTTATTTCTAGAAGAACATGAATGACATAGTAATTCCCCAAGGACTGATGTTTGCATCCATTCAAGCTTGGCAACCAGAAAAAATGTATTAGAGCTTGACTTCTATTTCTTCTGTAGTGTATTTGCAGTTGTAAAAAAATGGGATACAAAAGGAAGCCAAGGCATATAATATGAATTGAGTGTTTATTAAGGCATTGTTAAAATCTGGCCATCTGTGAAGAGATGAGGTTTAATATTTCTTCCATTGGCAATTCAATGACCTTGCACCAATCCAAATCTGGTTAAATCAAAGGGGCAGTCAGTTTCAATTATTTTTATTAATGACCACAGCTATAATCACTGTAAACACAGAGGTTTTGACACAATAGAAAGATTTGACCTCATAAACTTAAAACCATTAGTTCATTTGGCCTAGCCTCCTCTCTATCTCACAGCCTGTGCTGAGGACAAAATCTGGTTGTTTAAATTCAACATCCTTCCCCAAAACTCATCCTGTCTTGCCTTGGAGACAAAAATTTAAAAAAAAAAAAAGAAAAAAAAAAAAAGGCAGAGTCAACTGATCTACGGCATTCCTTGGTAGTTTGATCTAGAGTTAACTTGTCTTGTCTGAAAACCTTACACTTAACTTTTAATTTGAATTTGTCTGTCCTCACATTCCAGACATTCTTCTTGTGCTCTCTTCCTGGAATGAAGAGATCTTCACTGTCAGGTACCACCACACTCTGATAAAACTGTTTCTCAAACTTGTTTTTGAGATAGGCAAAATTACCACTGCTTAGTGTGCCATTGCTTTATCCAATACTTATTTAATACCTGTGGCTGTTTATTGAAACCTCTCAATTTTTTCAAAAGGGATGTCAAACTGTCCCAAACATCCATCCCTAATTGTTATTTCCCTGACATATCCCCAGGGATCGAATTACTCGAATATTTTTTCCACAGCATTACACAGCTATTTCTTCACTCAGTCCTTTTTGGGATCACTAACATCATGATCACAGCATCCTTCTGAAGGATGCAGTCACTCACTTGAAAAAGGAATGAGTTTTACCTCCTAAGGGCAGGAGGTCTTTGGCCATATCTGTAGGGATGGAGAACAGGTGAGATGGCATGGGAAAGTTACATATTATAGAGAAAAAAGAGTTCTGCTTCTAAGGAAACCTTGAAAATCCCTTTTCAGCAGTCATGGGGCAGGATGCTGCAGTTTGAGCTTGACAGGTCATCAGTGTTGCAGAGGAGGAGCAGGAAACGTGAAGGCATTTGGGTGGGAAATGAATAGCATGTGCCTCACATTTTTTAGGACAGTATTATGTTGATTGCTCACAGTATGGATATACAATGGTATTGCCCCAGTATTGGTTCTGTCATATTTTTCATATGTTTCTAGTAACTTCACTGAAAAATGGTGCATTTTAAGTTAAACGTCTCTTTTCACATACATTTTGGTCAGGCTCAGTCTCTTGAAAATCAACTGAAAGAACAAATCACAGACCTCTGAAAGGAGAGGCAGGGAAATCTTAAAAGCACTAAATTTGGCATTTTGGAATAAAGGAAGCTTAAAACAGACAACATCTGTTGTTTTCAATCCCATGGGATTTTCTGTTTGGTTTTTTTGTTTTTTTCTTTGGTTGTTTTTTGGGGTTTTTTTTGGGAGGGGTGGCTTCTTTTCTAAATCCCAGACATTAATGAAGAGTAATGTCAGATTTAGAAAGTAAAAAAAAAAAAAAAAAAAAAAAAAAAAAAAAAAAAAAAGGCTTATACAAAATTAGAAATGTGTCTGGAATCTGAAATCCTTGAGTATGTAAGTCAGCGTCTGCTCCAGATTTTTCTTTGCTAATAGAGATGAGTCCAAGTATTGTGTGTACACAGTTTTCCAATGCTAACATGTGTATATTTAATTAAGGATTTTAGTTTAATTTTTAATGGACAAAACCAGCTGCAGAACTTGAACATTAGAAAGTTGGGAGGTCTTTGCACAGTGCCAAGAGAAATAACCATGGTATATACAATAGTGTAGGCTACTAAAGAGATTACATAAGTTTCAGGAAAATGCAAAATGTTTCCAAGAATAACCAAGGGTATTAAGGTATTGCTAGAAATATTCTTTTATAGTCAACAGGTTTTTTTATTGTTAAATTTCAACATACTAAGTAGATTCATGTTAGATAAATTATATTCTGTCAAAATAACTTCATGTATAAACTTTGTTTTTCTAAGGGTCTGGAAAACTTTAAAGTAGTTCTGAGTCAACATACCAATGTCTTTACAATGTCATAGCCAGCACTGCAGGACTCTTCAAGTACCCTGTGATTTCCAGCTTAAGCATTAGAGAAGGAAGTATAAAGGAAAGGATTCTGGAAATGGTTACAGCACTTCACAGGTTCCCTTGGTGCAGGTATAGAAATGGCCTTTTTGGCAGTATAAGTGCATCACAGGTGTCAAGATATTTTTTGTACATTGTGCCATGAAGCCAGACTTCTGAATTATATAGTGATCTGGAAACAAACTGGCCTGCTATGCAGATATCTGACTTAAGAGGGGAATTAAGTTCATTCTGGGACGTAAACTTGAGCTTTTCTGACATAACTATAAGCCTGAAAAGTCAAATTCCATCCTGCTTGCAAGTGAAAGTTTGTGCAACCTCAGCTATGTGAGGCAAAATGAGGCAAAATCTTAACATGCTCTGTTAGCAGTTGGTCTGGGCTGAGGGATCTGCCTTAAGTTACTGCTGTTCCTTATTCAGCAAGGTGCACGGTTTTGGTGACAAGTGTCACCAAACCAACATCCTTTTCTCTGCTGAAAATACAATTGCCATAATTTTTAAAATCATATATATCTCATTTTTTACATCTGTGCTGTTGGAACCTTTGGGCTGCACCTCAAAGCCCTATTGCACTCCAGTGTGCAGTTCCCTTTCTACCCAGGCACCGACAAACCTGGCTTGTGCTGCCTCTCCCTGCCAGCTGCCTTTGGCTGCCACACAACATTCAGACACTTGTTTATCCATTCACAAAGATCTGTAAACTGGAGGTCAAATTAACCACTATGAGCCTTCACAGTCGTGAGGCATTCAGCTGGCATGCTGAGGCTCTGTTGCCCATGTGGCCTTCTCAGGGGCTGGTTGACCCATTGGAGCTCACTCCCTGGACACATCCATACAAGAGAGCATTTTCCTTATAGCCTCCCTTCTTCCCCTCAATAATTACATTTGCTTAGGTGAGCAAAGAGCTGGCAGGCTGAATATAGGCTGAAAGGCATGAGGTGCTAAGGAAGCCCTTCCCTTTGCACATACATACTCTTACATGCCTGTAGCAAATAATAATTCTAATTTGTCTATGAGCTACACTGAGGAGTACTTTCAAGATATACATCTCAAATTAAGCTCTTTCACAGAGTCTTTACAAGCACCTTTTGTATGGAAAGAATTCAAAAGCTCTGGAGTACATCAGAGATGCAATGTGTGTATGGCTCTTCTTTGTTAACAGACTATAGAATAATGGAAAACTTGCTCATGTAACTTCAGCTCTGTATTTCAGTTCTTGTTAATGCTGCTACCACATCTCTAATACAGCAGAGCTGCAGTGGTACAAGGGAGGATTAGCTTGATTCCCAGCAATATTAATGATGCTGATATTTTATTAAGGTCCTTATTATTTTAGCTTATCTTTGACTGATCTGAGAGTTATGCATGCAAGTAAAAAGAAGGGACATTTACTCGAGAGTTAATCCACCAACTCAGTTTTATATTGACAGCTTTATCTGGGTTTAAGCCACTGTATATAGGATCTAAATCTGAGCTGACTTCTGACTGTGAGCACATAGGATTTCTTTTTGTGCATTTGGT
The DNA here is from genome assembly GCF_036169615.1 of Heliangelus exortis. NCBI lineage: Eukaryota > Metazoa > Chordata > Aves > Apodiformes > Trochilidae > Heliangelus > Heliangelus exortis. The sequence continues at coordinate 22,581,034 of NC_092422.1, read as the reverse complement.
ACTGTTTCAGTGTTTGCAGTAGTCCTGTAAGTCTAGCTGGTTTAAGGTTCATTCACTGTGCAAGCTGACCATCTGCTCTTAGTAATTGCAAATTCACTTCCAGTGTTAATAAAGTGTTCCTGTGCTCTTGCATATCTCTAAAATGCCTCAAGCAACTGTTCCTTCCTCATATGGAAAAGTCACAGCAGCTGTGGGATTCACAAGGACTTTGGTGCTTGTCTCTTGCTACACTTCTGGCAGCAAATCACAAAGTGCAAATAACTTTTCTAACTGCCTAATAACTGAAAACCCATTAACTGTAACTTCTGTGACACCAGAAAAAAAAAACAAAAAAACCAACAAACCAAACAACTGGCTTTAAAAGAGCCCTAATGGGATTAGAGAGTGTGTGAACACCTGGGGTTGCTCTCAGGGCTGCTTACTAACTGCAGCATGTTAGAGATAAGGACCTTGAGCATCAGCCAGGGAAGCTGCATGGTGCCCGCTGGAGCTGAGGTTGGAAGTGTGCAGTGGTGTTATGCCTCCCCAGCTCCAGGCAGCCCTGTCCCTCCCTGCCTCCTTCCTAACCCAGAAAGATGCTTATGCCCCCTTTGACATTTTTGTTTTGCTAGCAAATTAACAGTCCTGACCAGGGAAAAAACTCTCCTCTCAACAAATGGTCACATTCATCTTACATTTATTTAGTCTCCTCTGAGAAAGGGCCAGGCATCCCAGGAAGCACTCAAGGCACTGGTTTGTACAGTGCTGCTGTATGTACGTACTGGTTTTGGCCTCCAACTATGGAGCACAAATCATGCCTGCTCCAGCATCCCTGCAGCCTCCCTGGGGCTGAGCCTCATGCCACAGTCAGTGTCCCAGGCAGCCTCATCCCACAGAGGTGAGGGGGCAGCCACTTGAAATACTCACAAGTCTCTTGCAAAACAGCTGTCAAAGGGCAAAGTGACAGTCACATTTTGCATAAGGCCTTAATGCTTTGCAGTATCTGTCCATCAATCAAAGTTGTTGAATGGTTTGGGTTGGAAGGGACCATAAAGATCATTTAGTTCCAATCCCCCTGCATGGGCAGAGACACTTTCCACTGGACCAGGTTGCTCAAGGCCCCATCGCAACCTGGCTTCCAGGGAGGGGGCAGCCATAACTTCCCTGGGCAACCTGTTCCAGTGTCTCACCACCCTCACACTAAAGAATTTCCTAATATCTAATATAAATCTCCTCTCTTTAAGTTTGAAACTGTTCCCCATCATCCTGTCACTCCATGCCCTTGTAAAAAGTCTCTATCCAGCTTTATTGCAGGCCCCCTTCAGGTACTGGAAGGTGCTCTAAGGTGTCCCCAGAGCCTCCTCTTCTCCTGGCTGAACAACCCCAACTCTCTTAGTTGAATCACCTCCTTTGACCTGCTGCTTGAGAGACAGGGATGTCATGCAGGACAGTGTCAAATGCAGTGTACAAGCCCAGGTAGATGACATCAGTTGCTCTGCCCATACAAGGCCACCAAATTTTTCAAGCAGTTTGCTTAGTAAAGGGACTTAAACCCACAGTCCCCAAATCTTAATAGAATATATGATCACAAGGTTGCCACGTACTTGAGAACAATACAAGGAGGAGGAATAAATGTAAATTTTCACTAAGGACATTGTTTTTTATTCGGCTGCCCTGAAATTTCACTTTAGGAGTTGTGTGACATAATTATGCTGTTTAATGATCTGTGGCAAAAGTATGGAAAACAGGAAAGAGGTTGGTAGAAGACACAAAAGTATTTAACACAGATGGCAGATGAGAAAGGAACTTGAAAAGGACATAATTAAGCTAGATAGATGAACAGCACAATGGCACATGAAATTCAACATTGCTGAAATCAGGGCAATTAATAACTCTGAGGAGTCATTAGTTCTACACTGACATCTTGAAGGTTTCTAGATAACCTGTCACAAATTAAGTTTGCAAGATGATATTTAGATCTGATATCCAGCCCTATGCTCTGTGAGGCCCATGTTCCTTCACCTCCTATGGAAGTCAGGGTTTAATGTCCCACTTACTGCACAGCTCTGTGCAGGTCTTATCTCCAAATTTTTGCCAGTGTCTGTCATGCAGAGGTGTGATGCGATCTCTAAATAACCCAGCAAACTCAGCTTCCACTCAAAGAGAAGGAACAGAGGAAGAGCAACTTATTTTGCTTCTATTAATCCCTATTTGTTTCCCAGCCTTCACTGTGGTTTTATGTGCATACGTGTTTGTTCTCCAGCAAACTCCTCTCGTTAAATCCCGCCCTTGCTTGACATCCTTTCTGTTGACTGCTTCAGCTTGCCAGGCTCTGATGAGTGATGTTCAAAAAGAGGAACTGATTTTACAGGTGGCTCATTATGTTTGGCTACTCATTGTTTACCTTGGGCTCATCATAGAGGAGTAGCTTCCCTCCAGCCAGCTGCATTGCTTCCTCATCTTCATCCTCCTCCTCCTCACACATCTCCTTCTGCAGGGTTTCCAGTTGTAGGTGAGCAGAGCTGGATGCTCCCACCAGCCTGCCAGGGCTGGGGAGCCTTGCTCGGCGAATGCGATTTTAATGCCTGAAGAAAAAAAAAATCTCATTTTTGGTGTTTCCCGTTCCCCGTCTCCTTTTCCCTGGGTTCAGACAGCCGAGGCCAGGGCAGCAGTAAGGGCTTCACGGCCTCTAGTGGGCAAGGGCCAGAGCTGCAGGACTTTCCAGACTAACCGATGGAAAACTTTCTTCCTTTTTCAACCAGTGTATGTTTTCCCCGGTTCCCTATGGAAACCAGGCTTATGCAAACACTCCCTCTCTGTGCTCTGTCTCCACTTCACACCCTCAGTAAATCTGGAGCCTGATTTCTTGTAGATTTGACAGAGGGGTAGAGATTTCACAAGGTGCCTCCAGGGTTTGTGTCAATAAATGTGCCTGCATGGAGGAGAAACTTTTAACGCTCTTTCTAACAGCAGCTGTTGCTGTACAACTTCACCCAGTACAGGGCACCTAAATACCAGCATTGGAGAGTGATTAAATATATCTATTGGGTGCCTTGCTTTACTTGGAGCATCTGAAAGTTGTTTGATGTTTTGTTTTGTATTTTTTTAATAGTGAAACAGTTTTAGGTTGAAGTTGTAGGAAGGTGATCTCTAAGTGTCCCTGAAGTGGTTAGGATCTGACTTCCCATTCTAAAACCATTTAATTCTCATGTGTGACAAACACTTGAAATTACAAATTTACTGGTAATGACTTTTCTGAGTTCATACCACAAATGCCAAGCTTGTGAAGACTGAAAGTGACTCACATGGAACCATTCAGCTTTGTCTTTGGGTACAGAATACTTTGCAGAGGAGTTTTTTTCTCTCATTTTTCCTAGAAGTGATGTTTGAAAACAAAACCACAGTGCGGCCTTTTTGTGCTAGGAAGTCTTTGTTGCTTTTGCCAGGAGAGTTAGAGGAGGACATCACATAGAGGAGTGATTATATGCTTTTGGTACACGAAGAAAAAAAAAAGATGGTCTAATTGGGACCATCTTAGGAGGCAGTTGAGCAAGGTAAATAAATAAAATCTCACTGTCTCCAAATCATATGAAAAATCCCTTCTGTCTCTGGTTACCTGTACTTAGATTCTTCATTTCTAAAACCCAGAAGTGGCCCCTGTCTTGGCTGCATCATCTGTAAGTGATATTCTCACGTGTCCAGGTAGCTTCTCAACACTGACTTATGCCATCAAGATCCTTGGAGGAAATCTCACTTGGCAAAAAATCACTTTGAGGGAATCTATCATTTTCTTTGCCCAAAGCTGCCTAATGTGCTGCCACTTTTTGGTTTTCTTACATTTTTTTCACTCTCTGTAAGTCACCCTGAAAGATCTGAAGGACCATGATGATAGAAATATGATTAGTAAAGATTTTTATGCACATTGGTTATTTGGGTTTCTGAAAGATCAGGAGCTCAACATTTCATACTTCAAGCGTGCCAAATTTTGGTTGAAAGGAGTCTCTGTATTTTGAAAAAAGAAATTTTCTGCTTTGCAATAGTTACAAACCAGACTCATTTGCTTTCTCTTCCATCAGTGTGAGGATGAGAGAATCACATACTGACTGGCATAGCAAACATTGAGAATTCATGTCTGTTCCCCAAGTGGTTGTTCAAAATAAACCTCTGGTGTCTTGATTACAGCCTCTTAAGCTCCAGAGCAGTTCCTCAGATGAACTGTCATCATGTAAGCATTTTTCTCTGCTGATGTTTGAAGCAGATCTGTGCAGAAAAACTTTGTCTTTTCCTGTTGCTTAGAGACAATCTTTTCCTGTGATAAGCAGCATCTTTATTTTAACAACTCCTACCTTAAAATCTCTGGAAAATGCAGGATAATCTGCAAGAGGTGAGGTAAGACTTCGAGCCTTGTTTGGAGCTGGTCTTGTTGCAGGAGGCTGGAGGTCTTAGGTATATGGATGTGCTGTGACAAGCTTGTATTTTTTGTAAAAAGGAAGGAAAAGTTGTTGGGACACTTGTTTCATCCCAAGGTCTTGGCTGCAGTAGTGTAACTAGTGAAAATCTTGCAACAGGAGGAGAACTGTTTTGTGGAGAGCACTGGTTGTCTGTTTTAACAAGTGTGGTTATGATTTTTTTTGCATATAAATATAAGAACTGTGTTGCCATAGGAAATTTATGGTGTATTTCACTCAACTCACTTTCTATGAAGAGGCTTTTGGATAATGGAAGTGTTCTGGCCATAATTAAGACATGGGTGCATTTAGATGCTGCTCCTTATTTCTGATCTGGAAGTGTATTTTGGTCAGACCTTCAGAAAATTAGTATCAGAAGCATTTCAACTTTGTGATGTCATATATCCTACTGCATTTATCTTGATAAATTTTACATAGTCTCAGGTCCTGCCTGCTCATAAATAGGGTATTTGGGAATACAGCAGACTTGTCAGATAAATTACCTGAAATAGTCCCAGACCTGGCATTGAGATACAAAGGTGGAAAATCTATACTTAGGGCTGCAGTACAGTGTGTTAACTACAGCTCTGGTGAGAGCTGGAAGAAATTTCATCCTGGGCAGCAATCATACCTGATTTCAGAAACTTCATCAGTCCAGCTAGAGCAGTATTTGGAAGGAGGTCCTTGAAGTTTTAGGCAGTATAGGATGTGTTCTCAGCCATTCACTGTTCTCCAAGCCAACTCCAAGCTTGGCTGCATATGAGGGGAAGGCTCTGTTTCCATAGGTATTAGTGCTTGAAACCATTAAGTGTTCCCCAGCTCTTTTACAAGAGCAGTAATTACATCCTGTCGGCAGAAATTACTCCTGCTGTTTAATTTGGAAACCATATTCCTTTCTTCCAGTCGTGTATGGTTGCACTGCAAGTAGGAGTTGCATTTTCTGCCCAGGGTGGTGGCACTTGTCTCTGACACGTGCATGGGGGATGATGGTGAAGGCAACAGTGTCCCTCAGGCTGATGTTTCAGGTTTTCTTGGGACTGAGGTAATTTTAAATGGTGCAGACTTACAGCTTCAGGAATCCAACTTTTCTTTGCAGCAGCAAAAAATGACTTCTCTAGCTCTTGTTTCCCTGCAGGAGGGATCTTGAGCCAGTCCCTGAGTGCATTGAGTCTTGAGGCAAATGCTGATGCCAAACTTTTCTCTCTTACTTTGTCCTTTCTGGGTCTTTTATGTACAGAAAGAAACTAGCACTCCAGATGATTATTGTCTGTTAGTGGTGCTTTTAATTACTGATTTTCAGGTCACCCAATTAACTTTTTGCTGAAAACGAGATTTTTTTTTTTTTCCTCCCCTGAAGCTAGCATGTTAATATAAACTTCAAAAAAAAATTCTGATTCGTGCAGCAATTCCAAGAATTTTTATTTCTGGACTATTTGAAGCATTTGAATGAACTAAAGAAATCCTGTGCCTCTGCCTCTGCCATGCACGAACTGAACCTCATGTTAAACATGGCTCCTGTCACTGAAGTGCAACAAGTGCCATTTTCACATCTTTTCACAGAGCTTTCTGAGGAGTGCTGGAGATCAGGATGGGATTTATCACTCAGTTTCATCCAGCCCAAACCAGCTGCTTTAGGTTGGGCTCAGGGAGCCCCTGCTTTACAGTGAGGCAAGAGGGTGGGTCAGCGTCGTTTGCTTGCATGATAAGTAAAGCAGAGAAATGCTGCTTGATGTTTATAAGGGGGCTGCAGAGTTTAGAGTTGAAAAACATTTTTATTGGTTATTAGGGGGAACACACGTGACACAGAGACACACCATGTAAACTCCAAAGATTTTCCATCAGGAGAAAGACTGAAAAGCTAAATGGGTACCAAGTACAAATGAGAGAGGTTTTCCTGAAAAATACGTTAGGTAGTACATATTTAGATCCTTTTAAAGAATGTGTTCTGTATTAAAATGCAAAAGCATATGTCTTTCTCATCTCATTTGTTGTACAGATAGTTGAACTGTCCTACTTTACAAAATCACTGCAATAGTAAATAAATGACAAATAGTTCAGGATACCTTTGGGAAATTACAGTCTTAGGAAAGAGCATCTAATGCATGAAAACTGCTCAGGAAGAAATCCCCACTCAACATATTATCATTACGACTTTCTGCTTTAGATGGGAAGTTTTCAAATCACTTTTTTTTTTTCTTTTGATTTTGCCTTGAAATATCCATTTTGATGCAGAATTTAAAATAGTAATAACCCAGATGTTCTTTTTAACTCTCCTCCTGTCTCTTTTGCTGAAAGAATATCCGTGTCACCCAGCATTTTATTTTCCCTCCTCTCTGTAACTTTTAAAATTTTCATAACCTTTTGAGAAAAAATACGAACATGTTCGTAGGGGAAACCTGAAAGCACAGTTCATCTGATTCCAGTAGCACAGAATAAAACCTTTGTCTTGAGTTTTCCCTCAGAATCTGCCAGGGTTAGCGCGGGACGTGCGATAATCAGAGGGGATGAAAGGGAAGCGGCGAGCGGCGGGGCACGGGCAGAGTGGGTTTGTTGTACCTTGGTTATCGGTGCTGTGGTACCGTGATCAGGGGCCAGCAGCAGGAAACACTGGTGTAATCTCAGAGTCTGGCAGTTGGGAGTGACGGGGGAGATCAAAGGCTTGAATGTGTTTGCGAGCTGGAGAATAATTGCAAGTCGCTCCCCAAACTTGGCCTGGCAAGGCAGCCTCCATCCATGTGTTCCCACAGGAGGGGTGAGTACATGGTGCACGTGGCCCTGTCTGCAGCACTGAGCTTGGTTCTTGTTCCTCAGGGTCTCCTGTTCAGCTTGTGCTGGTGGATTCAGAAAAGCTGTTAGAGGAAAACATTGAGAAGATTCAAGATTTTATATTTAGAAGTTGCTGAGGGGAAATGGAAAGTGATTTATTCCTCCTCCTTGCCTTCCCACCCCATCCTCCAGTGTGGTTGTGGGGAGCTGAAACTATTTATGAACTTGGTGTTTCAGGAGGGACCAAAGGGGCTGTTGGACTTGAGACCTACTGGGTGACCTTTCCTACCTGAATTGCCACAGGACTCTGTGAATCTTTGATCCAGATTTTTTAAGGACAAGGCAGGGCAGACTTTAACCAGAGCTGATGGAGATTTGCTGTATGGCTCCCTCTGCCATACTTTCATCACAGGTCCTTGGATGGAGTCCTAGCTCCTTTAAAAGGTGAAAGGTCTTTCTCTGACAAAAGTTCACCCACCCAAATGTTTGCTTTTGTTTATTCTGGTGATTCCCCAAGTGTCAGCAGAGGGACAAGCTACAGGTCAGAAGGCCCAAATGGAGATCTGTGTGGCACCCTAAGCTCCTCCCCAGTGGAGTTTCTTGCCTGTTGAACATCTGGGCATGGGATCATACTGCCAATTTAATAAATCTGCAGGTTTTCATGTCTTTCACTTCATATGACATTTCCTAAGCTCTTTTTAAAGTCTGATGAGACTAATTAGCAATATGTGACCTCCTGTCACATGATCTATGGAGTCACAGTTTTGGGGAGTCATGTCTGGTATCCAGTCTCAGCAGATCTCATGATTATCTCCAGGTGAGGGAGACATCTGTAGTACCAAACCAAGAAGGGTCATAGATCTTGCAGCCAGGAGACATATACTGCCTCTTTTGCACACTGTTTAGAAGAAGGTTATTTGGAGTGGTCCAAAACAGAGCTAGAGAGAGAAACGGTGAATAGTTTTCAGATAAACAGGTGCAGAGGATCTGGCTCCTGAGATATGAAGTCATTGCATGGCTATTTTGTGTTCAGCCATACTGGGCTACTGTAGGGCTGTGTTCACAATTAGCTTATAGTGTGACCCAAGAAGAGGTTTGCAGAGGGAAATAGTCCCAGTAAACCAAAATCCATGCCACCACATTTTGCTGTTTTGTTGTGGATTTACTCTAGTTTGTGAACTGAACACTCTTCAGTGGTGGGAGCAGATTTTCCCATTCATCCCTAAGGAATGCAGTGCAGTGTCTGGAACCAAAGCACATGTAGAGAATATGTATTTCTTTTCACCTGCAGCTGGATTTTTTTTCTTGTTATTCAGATGATGGTCAACATTATGAGGGCAAAGAAAGAGCAATTCTTCCTCTATGTGCTGTAAGCATTATTTTAGGCAGAAATGCTCTATAAAAGTCTTTGAAAGATCCCCATCCTGGGTTCATATAGAGCATTTCACACTGTGGTATCGAGCCTTTTACAGCCTTTGCTAGAGACTCAAAATTCTGTTATTATTCAAGTGGGTATGTGCCACTGATTGTTCTCATTTATGGATTTTTTCAAGTACATTTTAAAGGTCAAGCAAGTAATTTTAATCAGTCATGTGTGTTTTGACAGCTGATAAGTATTGAATGCACAGCAGCACCTGGAAAGCAGATTAATTATATTTGCCATTGCATATTTGAATTGGGCACAGGGATGATGCTTCTTCCCTGCTCTTTTCACTCTCTGTCATTATGCCTTGCAACACTACAGGCTTGGGGAAAAGTGGCTGGAAAACTGTCTGATGAAAAAGGACTGTGGAGTCATGGTTGACAGTCACCTGAATATGAGCCATCAGTGTGCCCAGGTGGCCAGAAAGGCAAACAGCATCCTGGCTCTTATAAAGAATAGATTGGCTAGTAGGACTAGGGAAGTGGCTGTCCCCCCATGCTTGTCACTGGTGAAGCCACACCTGGAATACTGTCTTTAGTTCTGGGGCCCTCACTACAAGAAGGACACCGAGGTGCTGGAGCATGTCCAGAGAAGGGCAATGAAGCTGGTGAAGGGTCTGGAGGAAAAGTCTTAATGAGAAGCATCTCAGGGAGCCTGGGCTGGTTAGTTTGGAGAAAAGGAGGCTGAGGGGAGACCTTATTGCTCTCTACAACTACCTGAAAGGAAGATGTTGTGAGGTGGGTGTGGGTCTCATGTCCCAAGTAACAGAACAAGAGCAGAGGGCCTTAAGTTGCACCATAAACTGGGTATGAGGAAAAATTACTTCACCAAAAGAGTTGTCAGAAACTGGAGACAGACTTCCCAGGGAGGTGATTGAGTCACCATCCCTGGAGGTATTTAAAAGGCATGTAGATATGGTGCTTAGGGACACGGTTTAGGTCTTCTCATGGTTTAGGACTTCACAGTGCTAGGTTAATGGTTGGATTTGATAATCTTAAAGGTCTTTTCCAACCAAAGTGATTGTATGATTCTATAATCAAGCTACTGGCACTGGTGAACTGGTGCATCCACAGGAGAGCACTGTCGTGCCAGCACTTCAAATCTGAGTCACAGCTGCTTGGACAGGACCTGTGTCTTTCTGCTGCTGAATAAGAGAGCAGTAGCTGCATCAGAGCAGTGCTGCCCTCGGCTCAGAGCATTCCTGGCTAGTTAATCCATACTGCTTTCTCTTAGGCTGCCTGACTAGTAATAATTTTGAAATTTGTTGGTGTAGTTGTTTTTAAATTCTTGTGTGCAGCCCACTCATGCGGTGGGTTGTGCAGTGCTGTCAGACTGCAAGATGACAACTGACTGACCTCAGTGACTGTCTGCAGAGTTGTGAGCAAAGAAAATGAGAATATTTTCCCATTTACACAAATGGCAATCACAGACTGGGAGCAAGGCTTGGGCTTGGGTGCTGTAACATCAGCTTCTGCCACCTGAACTTTACCTTTTAAAGGGCTAACTGCATCCTTTATAGTATGCACAGAGATGGGCAGCCCCAAAAGAGATGAGATGCTTCAGTTTAAAAAAAAAAAAAAAAAAAAGAGAGAGAGAGAAAAGGAAGAAAAAAGAGCCCATGAAGCCATCTATTGTGTGGAAAAACTGAACTTGTGAAAATGGCAAGGCATGTAATGAAGTGTAATGAAGTGGTTAGGGAGTCAGTTTTAAGTAGACAGAAGTGCACTTTCTTTGTTTTCCACTACGTTTTTCGAAAGTGTTAGTGTTGGGTGGAAAAGACTTCAAAAAAGGGGTGAGATCCACTCATACAAGACTGCTGCTGCAGTTGTCCAGCTCCAACAGCTGGCCAGGGAAGTCCCCACGTCCCTGCTTGCTGGGGGTCCAGAGGCACATGTGGGTCACAGCCAGTTCTGGCACATGTGGTTCTCTCACCCTTCCCTCCACCACTGACCAAGCTGAAACTTCAGTGCTCTTGATGGAGTCTGTGGCAGCAGCTTGGCTGCTCCTCAGTGATCCTCAGGTGAACCAGCCAAGGGCAGTGGTCAGGGCACCGTGTGTGCCACTTTGTCAGCTCTGAGTGAGGAAGGAGATGGCTTTAATCATGTCAGAGGACAGAGAGCCTGCTGCCACTTTCAGCTGGGATTTGGCTTTCCCGAGAGAAAAAACTCCAAAACCCCAGGATTTTGTAGACCATTCAGACTGTATTGAGATCTGCTCAGTCATTTTTAATTTCCACAGCAGCGTTTCTTCAGAGCTGGAGGGTGGAGGATTAAAACAATTTACAGAAACTCTGCTCTGTTTTGCTCTGTTCATGGGAACAAAGTTCATAGCTCTGGTTTTATGGTACCACCTTGCTTTTATACTCTACGCTTTGTTAAACATGATAATGAGTTCAGCGCCGTACAGCGCGCTCAGTGCTGTGCAGAAAAGTATTTCCTGCCCACACTTCAAAAGAGCTTCTACCATGGTAAAGGCTCTTTCAAGCTTAGGGCAGCTAGCCTAAACAGTATGTATGCTGGCTTGGTCTGTCAAAAAGCTCTGTATTGCAAATGTAAATTTATCTTTGTAAGAATGACAAGCTCCTGTTCAAAGCGAAACATTACATAAAGCAGTTCAGTGAGGCAGTATGTTTTACCATATTCCCCCTCTGGAACAGAGAGGAGTTTTGTATTACATTAATCAGCTTCTAAGCCCTGGAGGTCACAATTATCTGGCCACTATTTTTCAGTATTAGTGATTTTAGTACATGATTAACTTTCATGTGTGCATCATTAAGATGAGGAATTGTTTTTGAAGTTCCAAATAGAGCAGCAGGTCTTAGCTGTAGTATTTGCCATACTTGCTCAGCCACTGTTAAAAGGGATGATTTATAGAAAATCCAGCTGTGAGTTTTCGTTTCTTCAAGAGCAGGAGGCGGGACTAGAAACCAACCTAAAACCAAGCAGAGCATTGATCAGAGTAGAAATGATGTAGAGCACAGCTCCAGAGACAACAGCTGAGCATCGTGGAAGTATTAGCTGGCAGCGATAAGGAGGCGGAAGCAGCACTCAGTGACAGAGGAGCCATCTGTCAGGAACTGGGAATCCGATTGCAAGCAAGCAGAAAATGAAGTACAGAAGAAAGTGATTTTGGTTCAAAGGTACAGTGAAGCCCAAGGATATCTGTGGACAGTAAGTTTCTATACTGTAGCAGGGATGTTTAATGTAGCAGCTAGTACTGTTTGGAAGGTCTTTTCAGCGTTGAAAACAGACCTAAGTAGCTCCTTTATAAAGTAGCTTTTACTTAAAGCTTGTGTTTATTTTTTTAAGATGTAAATAAGCTTATCTGTTTGAGGTGGCTTGTTTAAAAACTTGCAAGCAAACTTTAAAACTGCTGATGTCCATCATTTCAGAGGGTGGCTTTGTTTAATAAGGTCATCTCTTGTCAAGGATAAGATTTGTTCATAAACTTTCTGAAAAATATCTTAGAAGAGAAGACTGCTTTGACTCCAGTTGTGAGGTGAAAAAGGGTAGGCAAGAATATTTTTTCTGGAAAGGGGAAAGGAGTTCCCACCCAAATAGATCTAAACTAACTGGAACTACAGTGTATAAACACCCTGGGGCTAAATTCTACCCTCACTTACACTGATGTAAGTCAGGTTTAAGTCTACTGCAGTTAATAACATTACTCCTGATTTAATTAAGGATAGAATTTGGTTGCACATTTCTTAATAATGAAAAAGCCCCATGGTTCTTTCCAAAGTGCATTTTATGTTAACAGGTTATGAAGGACTTGCTTTAAAATACGTTAAAATTAATTGTAAACTCACATTGTGATGCATCTCCTCACATATTTGTATCCTTCTTTGAAACTAGCACAAAAGCCAGCATGGGGTATTGTAAGCAATCCTATTATTTCTTGTTAGAAGGTTTTCAGATAAGATTTGCACTGCTCGTAATTTCATGCTCGTTTTAGTTCCGTGGCTCCTGTTTGGGGTGATATGTTTTAACCCCAAAAAGCTCCAGCTGGGAGCGATAAGGCAATATTAGCTGTAGCAGAAAAGTGTCAAAGTTCTGTACAAGCCATCAGACTGTATTATTGGAACAAAACTGTTCTATTACAAGTTGTACAAAAAAATTACTCTTGTTGCAGTGCTTTCAATGTATGAGTTAGAAGCAGAAGCATTGGTTGCTGACTGAGGAAAAAAAAAAAAAACAACACCAAAACCCACTCACTATTATGGCCCAATATGGATGACAAAACACTGTAGCGTGTGTGGGAAAATGGCTGCAGTCCAATGTCTGGAACCATTTATCTTGTGGTAGAGTCTGGAAGATGACTGTTTTATGTATTTTACAGAAATCCCTGCTGATTGATTTCATTTACTTAGGGGGAGGGGGCACGGTGACTGATGGCAGGGACAACTGGGAGAAAAAAAAAAGTGGATTCTTTACATTATCCCAACATCCTGTTCTGGTTAGGGTTGTTGGCACCTTCTGAGGGGACCAGACTGTGCTTGGGCAACTCAGTATGTTCTGCTGCTGCTTTTGCTACTACAAACAGCCAGAGGTTTGCCTCTTTTTTCTGGGTTTCAGTGAGCTGAAACTTGTGGGTTCTGCTCCCACTGGTGCCAGGAATTTTTTGGAAGTTAAGATTTTCAGGAGCCTGAAGGGGAATGGACAGAAATGGGGACAGATCTCTGTAGCCCAGCAGTAGCTTGGCTGGTGGTAAGCACTGTTACTGAAGAGGGAGGAAAGAATTTATGAAAGGTCTGGTGGGAAAATCTGTTTTCAGTGTTCAGGGCTTGCTGAAAGAGCTCATCCTACTTGGCACATGAGGTCTGTACACTAGGATGATGATACCATTTTCTTCTGACGTTTGTTGTTAAAATAGCCACAATTCCTGGTTTTCCATTCTTTGTAAGGGATAAAGAGCTTGTCAAGCACAGAAGAGACAACAAGGGTATGCTGTACATCAGTGTCTTCCCTTTAGCTTACTGTTATTTTGTTGTGTCTTCTGCCTGCCTGCCTATCAAGGTGTTTTTCTTCAAATCAATTAATCTGATATCATGGCATGGCAGTCACTAATTCTATAGCAGACCTGTTTCCAGACATTGGCTTTCACGTTGCAGGGAATCTGTGCCAACATTTTCATATGATGAAACAAGAGGGGGGAGATGCATTTCCTAGCCAATACACTGCTACTGTGTTGAGAGCTAGGAAAAATTGGGGGAAAATGGATTTTTCAATTGACAGCACTGCTTCATTTTGTACCCATCAGTCTCTTCACAGGGTCCTTTACTAATGGTTACAAAGCCATGTCCAGTGCAAGGTCACGTGAGAAAGCTGGAGAAAGGGAAAAGTATTTTCTCTCCAATCACATCCAGTTTCCCAGACATAACTGCTTATTTCTATCAAAGCATTCTTCATTGACAGAGTGATATAGAAAGAAACAGAGGTGTTCTACTTTGTCTCAACCAGGAAGGAAGCTTCACATATTTATATTCATATCAGGCTGGGAGTATTCTTTGTATTCATTATCAGGTTGGGAGAAGCTATAAAGCTCTTTGCTTAAACAGTATTCCAGGAACAAACCCAGCATCACCTCCCTTCCAAACAGCATCCTCTGCATTGTCTTCCAGCCCACTGAGGTTCTTTGGCTTCACTATTCATCGTGTAGGCCTGGTGTGTGCTCATTTTCTGTGTCTGTTTGTTGAGGATGTGCTTATTTTTATCAGACATTTCTTTGTTACCCTTGTGCTGACCTCTTAATTTTAAGTTTACAGGAATTCAGATAAATTATAATCTTGTCTACTTTCTTAATTTTCTGAGCCTCCCTTTTTAGACACTACCTGGTTTTGGTTATTCTCCACAAACCAGTTTCTTGTTGGGACCCTCCCAGAGAGGCAGACTGTTTTGCTCTTGATTACTTGAGTTTGAGCCCCTCCTGCTTCTTGTAAGATCTAGCCAAGGGGGGCAGTGGGTAGTGCCAGGGCTTTCAGGTGACAGTACCTCCCTTTCTTGGGGATGCCACTGAGCACAGCCAAGCAGAGCAAATTTGGTGCCACAGTGACTTTTTGAGAAGAGCTGCCATTATCATGGGGTCTTTTAGGGGAACTGTCTTTGTCACTATGTGGACTTTTAATGAGGCTGTGCTGGTAAAAAGACCCAGTGTAAGTCCAGTGTCTCGCTTTAATCTTGCTTTTGGATATGTGAGGGGGAAAAAGCAGTCTAAGCTGATGTGAACTTGTTTTTTCATCCAGTGGGGCTGCATTCTCCTTGTAATGTGGAGCACGTTTGGGGACTGATAGCCCCAGGTCCCTCCTCTTCTGTAAGGATTTGTAGGATGTTGTGCTCAGGCTCCAGCTGTTCTTGGCTACTGCCTGCATGAGCAGAGGCTGGGTGGTAGAGCTACAGCTGCCTCTTGTTTTCTTTTCAGATATTGTTAAAAACAGAAAATTAGATTAAAAAAAAAAAGCAGGGATCTCTGCTGTGGAACTTTATAAAACCTCCCATTGAATGTCTGTGCAGGACATAGGGCAACAGCAAAGCTGTTATATACTAAATGAGTTCAGAGTAGGGGCCAACTGAATGCAATGCATAAGTGATTTACTTAGTCATTTATAACCCTAACCTAGAATAATGAATTTTAGCTGTCCCATAAGAAGGATGACTTTATGTGACCCTTTAAAGTCTTCAGCATTAAGTGGCATTAAGTTGATGGCTACTCATTTTGTACCTTCAGAGAAAAAATATGCATAAATCAAGTAGGCTTTTCTTGTAGTGTACTCATAATCCTCACAAGCAAAACTCCCACCCAAATCCAGTGATCAGACATGGTTTCTCAAACTAAGCAGAAAGGTCACCTCATAAAAAATATGGGGGTATAATATTCAGGTCACCTAGGCAAATTTTTTTGGCTAGGACATTGCTTTAATTAAGTGAATGTAAGGTTAAAAAAAATAATAGTATTCTGATTTAATCAGATAAAAGCCAGGGTAGCTACAATAAAGTCTGTTTCCTTCCACTGAATACATCCAGACAAGCCATGTTCACTCACTGTTAGAAGAACATTTTCATTCAGAGGGATGGACAGGATGGGGTGAGGTTGAGTCCTGAATGTTGTGGGGTTTGCATATTTAAATCAAGCCCTTAGCATTGTTTTGTTCTTTAATTCCCTCTGGTTTGTTGATTTATTGTTGCTTCTGAAGGCAAGTAGTGTCAATAAAACATAAGCATCCTGTATCACATAAAGGCTTCTGATAAATCTGTGGACTTCGTAAACAAAAGGATTTATTGAGGGGACTTTGGTCAAGATGGTCTCCCACCTACAGATAGAAATAGTGATAGCTGTTGTTGAAATTCAAACTGAATAACTGAATTGCAAATGAAATGGAAGGTCTTGTGAAATCACTGGCTAGGGCTGTCTCAGTTCTTGAAATCTGCCAGTGCAGCCAGCAATGGGAGCAGAAGGTGGCTGGGAACCAGTGGTCTTGCAGAAGGGGTTGGTGGCTGGAGCATCTTAATGGAGTGATGCTGGGAAGGGTGAAGGTTGAACTTACCTCATTTTGTATGAGGTGGTCTTTTCATTTGGGGGTGCTTTTGGAAGAAATAGGAATACTATTTGGTTCAGCAGTTGTTATGCAGGCTTTGAACAGGGATGAAAACTGCACATGGCAGTCCTTTGCCAGCTGTGAGCACTGATGTACAGTTGAAAAGTCACAACATGGTCCTACCTGGCTTAATTTTGGGGAAACGTTTGGAGCTTGCATTACCCTCTGCTGCCTTTGTCCCTGGGGTCCTCATATCTGCCTCCTAAACCCCAACTCCAGAAAGTACCTCTTCATCTTCTTTTTCAGCACAGCATCCAGGTATCACTCCTTCCCTCTGTCTCTCCCCTGTCTGTGTGTCCCAGATGGTACACCTAGAGCAGGGCATGGTCAGAGAAGAAGGATTTAGCAAGTGGTTTGTTAATTTGTCACATCCCTCCACCAGTGGCTAACACCCTACCCAGGCAGCTCTGTTGTATTAATTTGGTTTGCAGGAATATGCACACAGCTGAATAGGAGAAAATGTGGTAGATGTGGGTGCAATGAGGTGCACCTCTCCTGTGCTTCTGAGCCACTGAATTAAAAATACAGATGTCTGTTAATATGTAGAGCTTACATAGTACATTAAATCTCCATAGACCTGTAGGAACATGTCTAATTTATACATCCAAATTAATAGAAGAGGTAATCACACATAATAGTCAGTCTTTTCATCACTTAACCCAATAAGGAATGAAGACACTGTTTTGTTTGGACTATAATTGCTTATACATACCTGAAAATACCATCCCATGTTCTCAGTTCTTTGTAAAAACACCATGAGTTTGTCCTTGCAAGAACATTTCAGACAGCTGCATAATGAGTTAACTTCACTTTTTAACTAAACTGAAAATAAGAAGGCTGACCCAGATCTCAGTGGAATATCTTCATTGGAGTTTCTTCAGTGCAGAATGAGCTAACCCAGTTCATTTTAAAAAATGGTTTGGAAAAATTTCTTTCAAAAATAGCCTTGAAATGATAATGAACATGCTGGCAGACCTTTAAGGCAGCAGGCGAACACCCCTAATGCTTCATATTATTTATTTATATTACTTTAATATAAATGCCCACCCAAGCTTCCAGAGCAAATTCAGTACACAGCCACAGCTCTGCCTTAATTCCTCAGCCCTGGTTGCTATAGAATCCAGGTTAGGAAACTATCTGCCAGCTCCAGTTGGCTGAGCATGCAGATGGGTGAAACATGAGCAGAAATTTAGGGACCTGTGAGGTGGTATCCTGTGACCAACAGGTATTCTCCACAGGTTTTGTAAAAAGAGGCAAGGAGTTGCAAACATGGCTGAGAAACTTTGGCTTTATTTAGCTACAGTGAAAGAAGCAGCCTGTACCAGAAAACTTCATTTATACTGAGAGGCAATATCATACTGATTGTCAACTATGAAATAACTCAATGAACTGTTAAACTTTCGTACAAAATTGGAGATTAGAACAGTCTAGTATCACCCATAGTCATGCTCAGTAGCATCCCACTCTGTAATTCCTTCCACTCAGCTCAGTGGGATTATGATAGCTGTGGAATAAGGCAGCAGAACTGAACCTTCATGTTAAAGACACATATAATGACAAATGTAAGTTCTGTGCAAAAAAAAGTCCTGTCTTATTTGCAGTCTTGGTACTCAGTTGTCCCTCGAGAGCTGCATAATGTAATACAATTGGAATCTACAAAGTTTTTAGTTCTAAGGATGTTCAGGATCAATATTCAGATGCTTTGGTAGCCTTTTTTTCTCCCATCCACTTGTCACTACTTTAAGTCACTTCAATAGCAAGACTTAATTTTCATTGAATTTCCAACATTTCTTTGTTTCCCGTAAGAAAAGAAAAAGAACAAAGACTACCAAACAAAATATAACTTGTCGAAAATCTCATAAAAGCCCTTACACAAGAATCTATCAAGCCTGGGAAAATATGTTTTCTTTTGTAAAAACATATTTTTCCTTGAAGTCACTGCTTGATTGCAGAAGTTCACATAACATATTGGTATGTGTATGTGTTTATGTAAGATGGACCTCTGTATTTCACTTTCTGATGTCAGTGTTGCCTTGGAAACTGTATTTTATTGATTAATAGAATATATGTAATTTGTTTCAGAGCTGCATACCAGCTCATTTTTCTTCATGAGAAGTGTTTTCATTTTCTTATGCTCTGAGTAAAATTATTTTTCTCAGATGAGAAATAACATTCTCTTGATCCTTTTGGAGGTGTTTCTGTGGTTGTACACAAAACCCAATGAAGCTGAACAGATAAATACATGCTCATAAAGCCATTAAGTACTTTATACATGTATTTGATATTGAAGTTCTTTTGTTGTATCTGTTAACCTCTTATCTTATCTATAGCTTCACTGGTAACCAACTGGAGACTGTCCATACAGTTCCAGTTATTAAATACTCTGTGGTGGTTTTCCTCCAGAGATTTCAAGTTCCAGTGAGTAGTACTTTATAGGATGTCTTTGAACTAAGTATTATTATAGAATTTATTATACACTTAGCTAAGCTGAGATATGGAAAACTTACCCTCAAATTAGTACAAATCTGAAATAGTACTAATAGTAGCTCCCAAAACTCCGGATTCTTTTACTCTTGTTCTGCCTATTGTGGGTTTGTCAGGTCTAAGGGTGAGATTCTGGGTTAGGACAGCAGTGTTTAATGAACCAACTGTCCCATTGCCAGTCCTGTCACTGTGAGTGCTGGTCATGTTTATGAGAAGTCGTGGTCCTGACCTCAAGACCTTTGATTTTCAGACAAATCAAGCAGAGAGAGGATGGAAAGGGTAAGTGGTTCCTTTAGGTTCCTTTAGGAACCACTGCGTTGGTTCAGATAGTGCCATTACCTGATTACAGGCACTGCTGAACCTCTTGCTTTTGGTTTTGTCCTTCCCCTCTATGTTTATTTGATTCAGGGTTTATGAGTGCCACAGGAGCAGGCAGGGGGTGCAGCTTCCCAGATCAAATCAGGCAAGGAAAAAATAATGAGTCTGAGGAGAAGGAGGAGAAGTACAAGTAACGGATGGGAAAGTAATGGAAGTTCAGCCAGATGTCAATGCAAAAGCTGTCTCTTTTTATGTAGAAATGAAAGCATAGCCCTTCCTACAGTCCTAATATTAACAATTTACAAATTATAGCAGTGATTGTATTTATATGTCATACAGAGTGTAAATGATGGGAATGGGTTGTCAACACACATAGGAAAACAAGTCTGAAAATCTTTAGCACTTTCTTTAAATATAATAGTTCCTGACAATTAAATATTTCATTGGTTGTTATCTAAATATTTATCTTCAGTGAAATTACAATAAATCCATGGTCAGAGAAAACCCACACCCTTCTGTTAAATTGTGTTCTACCTTTGAAAAAGAACATGGTTACTGGTTTTATTCTGTTTTATTTTTTGGTATAACTTTGAAAAAAAAGAAAGAGAAAAGAGTCTGCCATTGATGGCAAGCAGGGACAAAGGCACTGTTACTACATTGTGGTTTTTAAGACTGTTTACCATGCTAAGTCAGAGACCATAATGTGAAGTCATGTTTTTAATCTTTTGGATTAAAACAGTCAACAACAGGCCTTCCTAGCAACAAGGCTCCACCTAACACTTCTTTTTGTTACGAGGATCCTGCAGTTTTACATGGATTTTCTGGGCCAGTGGTTGGCAGCAACAATACTAATTTATTCCAGATGGAAGTCGGGCCCGCTATGATTAGAAATATCATGGTACTTGTCTGAAAAACCAAGAAATTCTGGCATTTGCTAGAGGGGCCATGTGTCTTGTGGAGAAACCAGTTCATTTAATTCAAGCTTCTGGATACCCAGAATTAAGCAGATAGTCCAGGTAATATGTCATAGCTGCTTGAGTCCCTTGTACAGTCTAAGAAGAGCAGCAGTTGCTTACCCAAGGTCTGTGGAATCCCCCTCTCCATCCACCCACCCACCCACCCTATGATGATTCAGTCCTCCTCATCAAGTAAATAACTCTTCTGTTGGGAATACAGAGGAACAATTGGAAATAAATGCTGGCACCTCCATGTAGCCAAGATCCATTTACTCCTTTGAAGATGGCTGTGACTTATCTTCCTCTTGTATAATAACCCAAGAATTAGAGCTCTCACCCCAGAGAGAGGAGGTCTCAGGCTCTACTCTGAGCAGGGTTAGCTCACACCTTCTTCAGAGAAGCTAAATTCCTCCATTTGTAGGATGACCTTCCGTAAGTCTCCATGTTTTTGTTTCTTATCCTTTCCTTTCTGGCTGTCTGTGAGGACTGTAAACCCTGTAAGGCACCAGCTCATTTGTCATTGAGCATTTGAGCAGCACTGACTGTTATAAGGTTCTGATTTGGGCTGAGGTTTGTAATGAAATATAAATAAGAGTAACACTTGTGCAAATTTTTCCCTTCACACCACAAAAAAAGCTTTGCTTTTACATGTTGTTGGCTGGTGTTGGTAGAAGGTGGGTTTTGTGCAGCCTTTGCTTGTGACATGGTTTGTGGAGCAGAGAATGAGTCTCCAATAATGTTGGACTTTATTTGTATTTGGGGAAGGGTTAGCTGCTTGTTGGGTTTTGTTGGGCATGATTAATTCCTCATTTTTCATTTTCTGTTCTAGGGATGTTTTTGCTGGAGTTTAGTAGATCTGTAGCATTGGGAAACATGGTGCTCCAGGGTCCTTTCTTGCAAATAATTTTTAGGAGGTTTTTTTTGGACGTAGGCAAGTACATGGCTTAGGGATGAGGTAGGTTGCAGAGATCTTCCTCAGTGCCACAAGCATCTTCTCTTGGAGTTTCTGAAGATGGAAGCAATGGGAGGGCTGCAGCCAAGAGGACAGTGTTGAGGGCATTATGCTGTAAGAACATTATGGTATGAGGACATTATGAAGTCACTCCTGCAGCATTGGCAAAGAATGCAGCAGTGATATATTCCCCTTATGAGTCATTTTGGAGCTGCCACAAGTTGGAGCAGCCCATTGCCCAGTGATGAGTGATGGTTGACCTTTATTCCTATCTTAGAGAATATTGAGCTAAATTAATCGCTTTCTGAGTGCTCACATCAGTGCAGCCCAGTTTCCTACAAATTGGGATCTCTCCCTCCCCACCTCAATGAAACCACTTCCCTTCTTCCATGCCACTCCCCAGGTCTCTCTCTCATCCCTGAAATATTTGTTGGGAAGATGGTACATGGGCTGTGGCTGATGCAGGCTGCTATGTACTCTTTAGCCAACTGGCTGCTGCTTCTCAGTGTGGGTAGTGGGGTCACCCCAGAAATGTCTTTCCTGTTCTGGAATACTAATTTGTATGTTTTTCTCTTCCCAAAACCAGCTTTTCTAATGTCATTTTTGAGATACAGAGATCTTTGAGAGCTGGATCCCCCTGTTAGATTTGACTGAAGCTCCCCAAGAGAATCTGAAATTATATTGGGGTCAAGGACGGTGTCTCAGAGAGATGGGTGATATAAATATTATTTCCTTAGGAAGCAACAGTACAAATATACTGTAATTCAAGCAGTAATTAAAAGCATTATGAAGAAATTAGTGGGTGAAGACTGACCTAAAAGGAACAGATTTTTAGGTTTGCCATAAAATCTTTTAAATAACTATAGTGAAAAATTGTTGAGCCACTCATCATAAGTACTGAGCCTGTCAGTTTATCCCTAAGGTATTGCAAACTATCAGATGGATGGCCAGTGATGAATCTGACTGGACCTTTTAAAGCATGGTAAACAGCTACACAGCTTATAGATGGCTAAAATTATTTCAGTACATTGCACCTATAAAGTGACTGTTATTTTTATGATCTCCTACTTTGTCACCTTAGTATTTAAAAATAATATTAACTCTATGTACCTTCTATTAAATAACATTTAAAAGAGAATACTTGCATATTGTATCTCAAGCTTTATTAAATGTATGTACAGTCAAGGAGTTTTAGAAGTTCAGAAATACTGTTTTTACCTTCCATCTCCTCCTGATCTGCAGTTATAAAAATCTCACACATATGGTTTGTTCTTCAGAATATTTAAAAAAAAAAAAAAAAAAAAAAAAAAGTAATAGGCAGGAGTTTTTTCCATTGATTTGGAGCTTGTATTAAACTACCCAAGGGCAATTCAGCTACCAGTAGTTCAAGACAGGCATCTAGAGATGCTACTGGCAACTTACGAAAATTAATTTCTCTCTTGAAAATCAAGTTGACACGAACTCTTCAGTAGAAGTCATGGAAACTGAATATGCTACAATGCCAAAAATATTTAGCATGTGGAACTCACCAAAGTATTTATAATACAGGTTTTACTCTTTGCTTCTGGACCTCAGACAGCTTCCTCTGAAAGATGTTTTAGTATTTTTTTATCAGTCTGAATCTGCATAATAATTTCCCTGCTTCAATCTGTGGTGATCCACCGTAACACACTTGAATAGACCTTCAGAATGTCCACTTGACTTAGGATCTTCTTGTGCTGTCACTGCTGCAAGTGGGAGTCAGGAGAGTGGTGGTCAGAGACTGGTTTCAGCCTTGCAAGATGGGTTTCCCAGTTCCCCCAGTACTCTTTGGGAGATGTTCAGAGCAGGAACAGAACATTGCATTGCTTTAGCTTCCTAAAATGCACCATCACTTTGAAGTTTTTAACTCTGGTGTATGAAGTGTCAAGTTTCCTAAGGCTATTCTGAATTATGCTATACAGGGAAGGGAAACTCCATGTCTCACTCCATGTACAAAATGATGCTCAGTTCTTAGTTCTTGCCAATTTGTCTCTGTCAACTCCTGGACCGAGTAGGACTTGAGCACACATGTAATTCAGAAGAGAAATGTCTGCTTGAAGAGACCTTTGGGTCTGCTAGACCCAAAATGGTTATCTCTGGGAGAGTCCTGCATAGCAGGACATAAAGTTTCTGCATGGGAACAGTAAAAAAATTCTATATATTATTTATTAAATAAGACTTCCAGTGTGTTTTCACAGTGTTTCACACTGTTTCACAGTATCACTGCAGAGTCCATCTGGGGTGATACCAGTTCTCCTCTGGGAGAAAATGCAAAACATCATCTTGTCCTGTCAGAGCAGTATCCTTATCTCATGGGATGCCATCAGGGAGCAGAACACTCCTGGAAAAACATAGAACCTGAAGGGCCTGTGCATTAAACTGAAAACCCTTTGGTATTCATCTTCTAGACTGGCAGGCAAAATAACCCTCCCCCCCTAAAGGAGCAGAGTATTGGAAAAGCAATGCTAATGTTATTCCATCAGAAACTTGATAGATGTTAAACTTTGCTTTTGAAAATGTAACTTCTCTGGGTGTGGGTAGGGATGTGAGGGGTTTCCAGGTGGCAGTGTTGATCCAGAAAGAGATACAGGTTAGTGGGGAAATTGATAGGTAAAGCACTGGGTGTGTTTTCACCCATAGTCACTCATAACCTAAGGAAAGAAGGAGATTTTAAAAAGGGAGAGAATTAACTAGTACCTACCTTGCATCAAAATATCTTCAGATTAGGGGCTTATAAGCCCAAATATGAATATTTCTGATGTGTCTTCCCCTTTGCCCTCATGTCTTCATAGTGGGCCAGTCAAAAATTCCTTCAGAATATATTTTATATTTGAATTGCAGGTACACATTCTCCTATTTGAATCAACATATTGTCTCTCTTAAGGAAATAATTAAGAAGAGGAAGAGACTTGGTAGTCTGAAAGTAGCACATGCTCATTGCAGAATAATTATTTACTCTTCCTACTTAAGTGTTTTAGTGTGAATGTCAAAAATGGTCAAAGGAAGAGATGACTGTAAGGTTACCATAGTAAGCTCCTGGAGGCTTCCTATGTTATAGATGGTCAAATTCATGTACCTGAGAAAACAGTAGCAAAGACAAAAGGCAGCAATGATACTAGAAAAATCATTATTGGGACTAAGATTTGGCAATCAGAAGACTGCTTTTTAGAATACATTTTTTACGTTGGTCAGGATGTAGAATTTTAGGAGAGACATGAGGTCAGAAACGGATTTTTTTTCTAGATATATGCAGTTGTGCTTCTATTAAAGGAACTTGTCCCTAGAAGTCCCTGCTAGTACTGTGAAAGCACAAACCTCTGATGTACACAACAAGCTACATAAATAAGAGCTTGGAGTCAAAGGAGATGCCCAGCACTGTGTGCTTTTAATTCTTGGTGGCTATTGCAGGTGTTTCCAGTTGAAAATTTTTTTTGGGGGGGAGGGGAGGGGAGGCTGGCAGAAGGGATCTAAATGTCTTACAGATTTTGTATATTTATGGATTAAATAATTCTGAAATAAATTCCTAGGCAGTTCCAAGGTAAAATCCCACAATAAAGCTATGCATTACATATCAGTTGAGGATAATCTCCCATCTTAATGTTCCTGGGGACTCATTTGAGACACTGTCCTTTCTCATTCTTTCATCTCCTGAAAGCCATATTTACCTTAGGCATGTGGGATCATTGCAGTAAGGATGAGCTGGTGCTACTGGTTTCATGATTGATTGCCACACTTGGAGCAGCTCTGTCAGTGCACGGCTCTTAAAGGCTGCTTGGAAAAGGTCTTCACACTGACTGCAGATGCCAATGCCCTAATGTCCTCCAGAATGGAAGAACATCTTGCCCTTCTCATTTCAAAGCATCACAGAGTCTTAGAGGCTTTGAGTCTGGTTGCCAGATGTGATTCAAAATCAGTGAAGCAGAGCAATTGTACCTGGTCCCCCTGGCAGACACTTGAATAACAGCTTTTTCTAAAATTGCCTTTAAGGATGGTTTGTTCTACATCTGTTTGTCTCCCCTTTCTGACCACAGTGACCACTTCCTTACCATAAAATATGGAATACCATATCTGGGATCCAGATATCTGGGTATCTGGGATACCAGTAAGGGACATTTGGGGATTTTTCATGCAGTTCCCTGCAAAGTCTAGTTGGATTCTGTCCATTGCATGTAGGATGAGCTACCAAGACAGACTGTAAACTGAAGCCTACAGCTGAGTAGTGTGGGAAGCCTTCAGTAACACAATCAAGGGGTGCAAACCCTTTTTTTTTTTTCTTTTTTTTTTTAATAGGCTTACTGCATTGCTTCAAAACCTGTCTGCATTGGAGGAGAGAGTAGATATAATATTTTCTGTGTGCTACTACCTGAGCTTTGAAATAATTTAATGTAAAGAAAATAGGAGAAAAGCAGGTGGCAAGGAGGTGTGCAAGCTCTGCATTGGTGCTTCAGGACAACCTTGGGGAATGTTACTGCTCAGACTCTGAGACTGAAGAAAAACAATAATATGACAGCAATGTAATACTAGTTAATGCTTCTTTATTACTTGACATATGCTGAGTATTACAGAGACACCAGCTAAATGCAGACACTTGATTATACATAGAGATATTTGGTTCTTCAAATCCTTTCATTATTTTTTAATAGTTTTATATAAGGATGTATATATTTGACAGAGCATTTTTCTTTACAGAAGCAGAAAAAAACCCAGTCATGATTATGTTGACTATTTGTCAATAGATATTTTTATACAAAAGCTTTTAGGGCTAAATCTAATATTTTCACTCACACTAAAAAGGAATGAACACAACAGGTTATTTACTAGTATTGAGTGTCTGTTGCTTTGCAAAAATGTTCACTGTGAAATACTGCTTTTGGAGGGATATTTATCACTAAGATTTTAATTTGGAGATTTTCTTTATTTCAAAGAACATACTCCTGGCTGGTCAGACACAATTCTTGCTCATTGTGTCCTGTGCAGGATAACCATGGGTTATTTAGAAGAGCAGTATTTGCCTGACACAAACAGTTTTCTCTTAAGAGTTGTCTTTCATGGTAATCCATCAAATTATTTTGAGATGAGTACTCTCATAGTCACTGCAGTTCCATCATTCCCCAGAACAGAATTCTATTAAATAAACAATATTATTTGAGCAATTGGCAATTTTCTCTTCCATGGTTCACCCAAAGTATACTCTTAGCTTTTCATTCATTGCTATTTTTGCTTTCCTGGAATCCAGTCTGCTGCCTTCTTTAACTCACACTTGTGCAGACCTCTCATCCAGACAAATCTGGATGAGAGACCTGTTCTTTACTATTCCCCAGAAGAATTTAGGGTTACCTGACCTGGCACTGCAGCTGAGATTGCCACCCAGCACCCCGTACAAAGGATGGAAATCAGCATGGCATGAGATCCCAGCATTTCTGTAAAAAGGGATGCAAATGATGCTGAGACACCAGCAGGGCAGGAATACAAAATACTGTTTGCAGGAAAGATGAGAAGTTTCCTAAATTTCTTCTGAATAGCTACAAATGTGGTGATTGAGAGGTAGTTAAATGCAAAGGCTGGAAAAGTAAGCATTGCATTCCAGCCTGAACCTTCCTCCAGTTAACATCTCCATCTGAGAACAGAGCTGGAACTGTATCATCAGAACATCTGCTTTGGTGTGGAGTAGTAAATTTGCCACCTAGCTGGGCTGAGAGCAAAGCAACCTGTTTGGTCAGGTGTATCTCAGAGTGTGTATTTTTTGGAGCTCTCTTGGATCCAGGATTCCTCTAAGGAAGAGTAAATATTAGTCCTGCAGGTTTAGGCAGAGAGTGAATTAGATGGGCTTTCACTCTTCACTTTTGTCTTTTTTTCTATGGTTAATTTCAACTTCTCCAATGAAGTATTTTTAAGATAAAAATGAGCATGGTCATTCTTGGGAGGAGAAAAAGGCTGATTTTTATTTATTTATTTTTCTAAACATTTTGCAGGATGTGTCATTACAGTTATTATCAGTTCAAACTACATGAGTCAGATGGTAGTATTATCAATTTATTCCTTTCTCTGTGCATACAAGTCACTGAAAGAAATGTGTCTGCCTTCACAGACAGGGATTTCAACATTTTCCTAGACTCAGTGACCAGAGTCAACGGAGGAATAAAAATTGAGAGGGACTCATTGAAGTATCCCAAGCATTAGAGGGATAGATGTGGAAGCCAAGACAATTAGAAAAAAAAAACAAAAAAAATCAAAACCAAAAAACCAACAGAGCGAAAAAGCCCAGCAGTAAGGAAATGTCTGTTTTGTTTAAAATACAGGAGAGATTAAGGATGTGTGGTTTTTTTCAAATCTGTTTCTTATGTAAATAGCATGATGCATGCCTTACAGCATAATCCAGCAAAGCAGGCAAGGAAATAAATATTAGACATGCAGAGCAGTGATTTTGGTGACACAAATCTGTTTAAAATCCTGATCAGGAAAGCAATCTTATTCAAGACAGCACTAAGCTGCACAGTTGGAACCCTTGACGAAGTTAAAATTTGTCTTTTCTTCAGAACAAGATGAGTTTAAGTGTATCTCTGCAGTCTAGGTTACAAGAACATACTGCTATAGAAATATAGCTTTAGTGGAATTTTCCAAGTTCAAAAAGAATTTAATGTCCAAATACTTATTTTATCTGATTTATGGCTTCACAACCACATCCAAGCCAGTACTGCCAAATAAAATTTTCTGTACAGTGTCATGTATGCAGTTCTTCTTCAGGTACTTGAATTTAACATAAATTAAATGAAAGTTTCATCCTAGAAATATCCAGGTATATTTGCTTTTAAAAATCATAACTTCATTTTTTACATTTTAAGAGTGCAACTTCATTTTTTACAGTATCAGTGCCTACACATATATTTTATATGCTTCACAAAATCAGGTATCCAAATACATGCAAAAAATATGTAGTCATACCATACAAAGGTGGTCTTTTTCTTAATATAATTATTAAAGCACTTGTCTGTACTCCAGTAATTTAGCAACTTAATCGAGTCAATATCTCTCAGGAAATCAGTCAGACTAAAGAATAACAGTGAATTTGCCCTCTGGTTCCCCATAGATGGGTGTGTTCCTGACACCTATGTGCAGACCTGTAATTGAAATACCATTTGCATAAATTCCATTTAGTAAGGATGCACTGACTGATGCCAGTGAGTGTTAGGGCACTTAATCAAACAGTTAACAGCAATCTCTGTCTTAGTATCAATCATTTAATGCAGAGATCATCAGAAGAATTAAATAAAGAATTATGTCCTTTTCTTTTTACTTACACTGTTGCTTTCTAAATCTCTTCAGGCTCTCTGATGAACAAAGATTTCTTGATTTGGACAGCTGCATAATTGGGCTGATAAATCATCCTCAAGGATATAATCAAAATGATCCTACTAAGTAATAATTTTCTGGTTTTCCTGCTTAGTTTAGAGCAGAAGGAGCAGATGTAGCAAAATGCAGTCTGTTGAGTTGCCTTGAAAATCAAGAATTGATCATTATAAAATAATAGTTTTGAAAGCAGAGATCTCCAGGTCCCTTGTAGATATATTTAATTCAAAGTTCAAAGTATCTCTTGTGGCAGGTATGGCTATAGCCTTTTTAACGTAGGACAAGCTAATGCACCAAGATAGTTGAACAGAATTATGGGACTTTATTTGCCCAATTCAAATCATAAACCAGCAGCAGAATCTGGAAAAAAAAAAATTCACTGTCTGACATCCAGTTGTAGCTGTTAGCTACATCAAATCCACCAAACAAATTACTGCCTCACTCTAGGCCTATTTATTTTTTTTCATTTTCATGGGACACATTTCCCATCCTTACTTGATGGGAAGTCAATAACTGAAGCTTTGCTTGTAAAGTACCCAATACAGAGAAGGAATCCAAAGGGAAAGCCCCAAGCTGAGATCTCCTCACTCCTGCATTTCCCTGCCCTGCTGCTCAGGCTCTTGGTGTTATCCTTGCAGTCACCAGTGGATGCATTTCTGGGTTCAGGTACTGTTCTGAGTCCAGGTATTTCTGCTTGAAGCCACTGAGGTGGAGGGAGACCTTTATTCTAGAAAACACTGAGAAAGGGTAATGATCCTAACTTTTGTACTGTTCCACCCTTCAGTAAAATGCTGTGGTCAGCAGTGGGACCATGTGCCAGTGTCAATTGAATAAGATTTCAATTTTAATTCTAAAAAGATGCACTAGCAGGACAAGACTACAACCTAAAAACATATGCTATAATGTCTCTACTCAGCAGGAGGGACTTCAGCTAATGTTATCCCTTGGAGTTAAAGCGAGCTGCTAATTTAACTGCTCAGTGAATGATCAAGTTCCTGTAGTGATGCTCTCTGAATAAGACTTAGCTTGAAAAATGGTGCAGGGGGTGCCAGATGACTTGTGGACACTGCAGCATCCTCCTGGAAATGACCTGCCCATGCCTACTGACAGTATTTCTCCTGCAAACAGACTACATGCTAATTTCTCAATACACCCTCAATTTCCACTGCATAATAGCATTAATGACCTTGACAGAAAGCATTTCCTGGGGATTAATAACCATTTGAGGTTTAATGACCTGAGGCAATGCCTCAGGCCATCAACTCCTCCATGCTGCTCATTAATTCCTGAGGGTATACAGTCTGTTTCAATCACTCCTGCTTAAGTATTTGCTCATTGTCACCTAATAACAGTATTCTCCCTGAGGTATTTCCTCTTCAGAGGTCCTGGGGTTGGAAATGTGTTTGTTTTTCAATCTTTTGAGAAAAGAAGTCATGGTTAATTTTTTAAGTGACTGTGTAATAGAATACAAAGCATTTATTCAGGCTGCCACTGCGTTTCTGCTGCAATGAACATGGTAAAAATGAGGCAGTTAAATTAATAAATTGCACCCAGAAAACTATTTGTTTTAGCTGCTTACAATCTCATGATGTTAATCAAGAGCCAGTAGCCTCCTCCCAACCTAACACTGGTGGTTTAGCCCAGAGGTAATTTATTTGAGAGGTGATATGGGACAGCTCACAACTTCCTAGCAAGCAGTAGCTTCATACTAGCTCTGAAGGACACCCCAAATTCATGTCAGTGCAGAAAAAACAATAAAATAGAGACCATATCTGCCTTTTGAAATGAAATTGAGAAATGCCATTGCTAGGCCCATTCTTTATCAGTGAAGTCATAAGTCAAAGATGGAGTATTGTCCTGTGTTATGGTACATACTTGTGAAGGGTGAACTTGTTTTTCTGCTGAAGATTTTTCATTTGAGGGAACATTCTTCTGACATCCAGATGGCATCAAGTACAATTGGACCTCAGTTCAATCTTCTGCTGTGTTGTTACATCGTGTTCTCTGTTTATTTGTGTAGCAGTGCAGTGTGGCATGCCAAACAGGCATGGCACAAACAAATTGCTGTTAGAATTGCTGGTGTTTCTTCCCAAGAAATTTCTGAACTGGCAGAGAAGAAAAGCACTGAGAAGAAGGCAGTCAACAGGATTTACAGGAAACCGATACAGTGAGCAAGGCCCCGAGTTATGTATCTACAAATCTGGGATATTTGTCATCACATCAATTATAAGAATCCTCTGGTGAGGCTTTGCCAGCATCACATTCACACATTGGTCTCTGTTGAGTACTGAGCAACCACTGAACTTCATACATCTGAGGCCAGACAGGAACAGTTTTCCTGGGGTGCCAGGAAGTGGAGATGCTTCCCTCCCTGAAAGATCTGGGAAAACCAGCCCTCCACCTGACTTTAACTTAGAACTACCTATGCTGGCCCTGTGCTTTGACCTAACATCTTTGTCCAGAGACAGCCCACTTTTTTACAGAAAAAAAGGGTTTTTCTGTCAAATTCTACAAATCAGAAGCAATTTGAGTTGTTTAGTAAGCTTAAGATCCTTAAAAAAACTGAATACCAAGAATATATAGTATCAACTGCAGAGGAAATCTTGATAAATGCAGCCTATTTCTGGTAGGTGAGATGTATGTAGATCCTATGGAAACCAGCAGGTGAGCTGATGAATAATACACAGTCAGGCAAACAGCTCAAGTACTTCCTTGCTTGTCTTTGAGATTAGTGGATTCTGCAGTCAAGTAACTCTAATTCAATGACATGCTTTGTGTGGAAAGTGTATGCTGTTTGTGGTAAGCAGAGCACCTATACAGGAATGTTCCTACATAAATCTCAAATCCCTTTGCAAACATGGCCACAGATCACTGACACCATCACTGCAAATGGAGAAAATCAGGTGCAAACAGGAGAAATTACAGACCTTAAGTTACTCGGTAGATTAACAGAAGATGCTTCAGAGAAAAATTTATTTAATCTGGAAGTATCTCTACCTTTGTATGCTTGTTCCTCCCAAGTTCTTTGTATAATCCCTAGAGAAGAACGAGCACTTCCTGGGCACAAGCAATTTTACTTCTTTTAGCCATTAACTTTAAGATAAGATTAATACATCCTTGGAAGTCCCTCTTTCTCTCCATAACTTTCATGAGATTTTAGGATGTATAGTTCCAATGCAGCTGCAGATTATTGAGATGATTCCCACCCTCTTTATCCAGAAATCCCTCAGAAATATTTATATAAATAAATATTTTACATGGGTGACAAAATGGCTGTTGTGAAGACAAGTCAACCAGACATTTAAACATATGCTTACTGCCAAGCTTTTGATGTGTCCTATTGAAGCCTGGTTTATAAAACCAGCCCTAAGACCCTTCCTGTTGTCTGGACTAAGTGGGTCTGCTGCTGATTCAGCCTTAGCTCCAGTACTCTTGGCTGTTGTTGGTTTGAGACAAGCATACAGCATCATTCCCACATAGATTTTAGGTGTAGGAATACACTTCTGGTTGGAATTTCCTTTCTGAAGTCTATTGAGAATTCAAATGAGAGCCAGATGAGTTTTTTTCCTGTTCATTTAGGAGAAAAATGCAAAACATCATGAGAAACTTTAAAACTCCAGCACTCCCTGGAAGTCCTCGCCATGATAAAATTTTCCTGAAAAAGTTTTTTCCAGGGGAATTTGAGCTTGCAGGTGACAAGTATTTGGTGTATTTTTTGTACCCCTGATGAGGAAAGACCAGATTGGTAAACAATGACTTAAAGAAATACTTTCAAATCCATTAAACATACACTAGCTTTATAGACTCAGTTATGAGGTCACTTTTAGGAATTGGCTTTGGCTTGGAGCTGCAGAAAGATTAATGAAAATGCCAGGTCTGTTCCCAAAATTGGCAGTAGCCAACAGAGCATCACAGCTATCATTTTTGCCTTTTGGCAGTGTTGTCTTCCCTGCACATTTTCCAGAACAGGTAAATGAGCAGAATCCAGGCTGGTTTGTTTGGGTTATTGTTTGTGTTTAAAGACAAAGCTCTTCCAGAAAATGAAAAAACTGTAATTTTCAATACATAAGTGTGCTTACTTAGTAGTAAGTGAGTTAGTTTTCAAAGCATAATACAGGAAGCACAGGCTGACAGGGGTCCTGGATTTCTAAATACTGCAATATACAGCCAATCTCCTCAGTCAAAATACCTTTATCATGTGTCCAGTTTTCACCAGTGCTTTCAGAGGAACATGTGGGCTCTTAAGATGGTTATTTAAAATCTTTAACTTCCATTTTGCAGTGATTTCGTTGTCAGATTTAGGCTTCCTTTGAAAACTGAGCCAAGCATTTTTACACTGAAATCTGTAGGCAACTCTCTGGTTTCTGCTTCTGTTTCTGTCTGGAGAACAACTTATCTCATCATACTTCTGGCATATCTGAGTCTAGACCCTGCCAAATTCTGAAAGTGAAATAAACCATCAAAAAATTTCAGATTCTTAAAAGTGCAGACCAAGGTCAAGTCTAGAAAAAGGCTCGATTTGGAGAATAAAGCACTTTTCCTTCAAAGCATACACAGCCCGTTGTCAGTCTGTGTTTGTCTGTATATCCCATTACTGTAGCACGGGGCAGCCAAAAATGGCTCACATCCTCACCAGATACATTCATTCTCCTGGCCTTGAGAGGACATAAACCCCCTGGATCCTGCTCTTTGAGGAGCATACCCGGAGAGGGGGAAGGGAAGCTCATCCCAGAGGCATCCCAGCAGCCAGCAGGGAGTGAGTCCAGGTGGCCCTGGGTCCCAGGGCACAGCTCCCAACTCATGCTGGAGGTGACATCTGAAGGAGGGAGGTGTCTAGGTGTCTTCACACTCCTCCTGGGCAAGGGCAACTGCTTTTTTTTTTTTTTTTTTGAGGGACTTATTTTCCCAAAAACCAAACAAATTTTGCCCAACAAATTGAACCTCAGGCCCCAGGATTTTGAATAGAAGCCATCCCTCGTCTCTTCTTTAAACAGGGTATTTTAAAGCTCTGCAGAATTACAGTATGAGGCACGCTGCCTTCCATCTCCTTAATCCTCTGTAAATTTACTTCTAAGAGTTGCTGCCAAAATACAGTATGGCACTCACACAGCACAGGCTCCTTCAGGAGTGAGCACAAAGCGGCTTCTGTTCAGAGGGAATATGTTGCAAGCCCATGAGTGACACACTGTGAGTGCTGAAGATTATGAAGCATATTCTGAAACTGAGCAAGCCATAAACACTTCATTTTTCAGAAACAGTCACGTTACTTCTCTCATGCTGCTTGGCGAGCGTGTGTATGCAGAGCTTGGTGCATCCACGTAGCACACGTTGAACAAGCACCAAGTGCTGAGCAGCAGCCTGCCAGCAGCAAGGCAGAGTTGAGAGGAAACATTTCAAGTATGCACTTCAACACTCTGCTCAGTTTTTATAAAGCCCCGTGATCCTTATTTGTTTATTTTTACTTCACTAGCCTCTCTCTTGAACTAAACTGACCTCAGACTGTACCATGGAGTTGTATTCATTGATCCCCTGGTGAATGCTCTCTAGATGATCAGGAATCAGGTCATGGCTTAGGACAACTCATCATTCCAAGAGGGAAGTATCTGTTGGAAGGGCAAGAGTCTTTTGTCTGTTTATGACCAGATGCTTTTGTGAAATAAGTTAAGTCTAGACATAGCCAAGGGCTGGACCAAATCATTTATTGCACCAAAGCCACTCTCCTGCATGATACCCAGGCCACCTGATTGTTGAAGTCACAAAGGAAAGAAGACCACCTCGTGCAAAGCAGCTGTGTGCTCCTCACAGCTCTCCAATGTAATTGGAGAATATTTTTGAGAAGAGTAACCATTTCAGCATATTGAGTCTCCCTTCCTGAGGAAGGAAAAACATTTTTTCCCTTTTTTTAAATGAAAGTGTGTTAAGTGGTATGTTTCATTTCCCACCAAATGTCTGACTGAGCAAGGAATTATTCATTTGCTGGTTGCTCTGCCTAGTGACCAAACCACCTCTGCCCACAGTAATGATTCAGAGAGGTGGGAATGTTCTCTCCAGCAATCAGAGCAAAGGAACTCTGTCTGTGAGGTGGCAACTGAAACTGCCCAGCTGATTTCCCATCAACTTTGAAGATTAAGAAATTGTTGACATTCAGCCATCAAGTTTAAAAGCACCCCAGACTGTATTTCACTGACGTTTGCAGAGCCAACCCTTCTGTTGTTGCCTCCTGTTATTCAGCAAGATGCTCTGACATGAAAATAGTAGCTTTGTGCTTCAGTAGCTTTGGTGTCTGCCCCACAGACCCAGTTTCCTGTACTGGGAGGGAGCAGGCACTGGTAGGTCTCCAGCCTTCCTGTTGTCTTCTTCCAGGGCAATACATGCCTCAGAGCTGTAGGGCAGGCTCCAACTTTATAGACTGATAGCTGCAAACATCTAACTTGTCTAAGCTCTCTCAGACTATTTGATAAAAGAGCAATTTACATCTTTCCTGCTTGTAGCTAAAAATAATAGCAAAAAAGTGTAGAGTGTTGCTAGTCCTGGCTGGTGTGCTAATTAGTTCTTTGCTAATTCTGCTTTATTGCTGGCAATGGTTATTGCTGAGTAATTACAGAGTTCCTATTAATCTGGCTTTCACTTGCTCTGTGGTGTAACAAGGGTAAGGACATGAGAAGTGTCAGTACTATGGATACCCAGATGCTATTTCTGCTGTAGCAGAATTTTGTATTATTATAGTTATTTTGTGCAATGGTTTTAATAGCTGGAGGCAGACCTAGGTGAGCTGCAGAATGGAAAACCTGCATTTTCACTACCTTAGCAGTCTGTTCTCTGCTTGAAGGAGAACATAAAACCCCCACAGCTTTCTATAAAAAAATGAATGGAAAGGAAACTAGATGCTTCAGCCAAAATGCTAAAAATAGTAAATACACCAACACAGCCAAGTTGTCTGTTTCTTTCTCCCTTTGGTATGAACGAATAACTGTGTATGTATAGCTATCATGCAGAAATTGCTTTAGTGTGAGTTCTCTATGTAGCTCTGTAGCTGTATGAACTTCAGCTTTCCTTCCAAATAGGACTGAACAAAAGAAAGCAATGATTTCTGTGGAGAAAAATCCTAGAAGTATTTTAATTCAGATATCCAAAACATTTCAGTTAATTGGTAAAACTGCTCTGTGGTCTTTCCTTTGTGTTTTTGAAGTGTCCTTAGATGTGTGTGTGCCACAGTGCATGGAATATCTGTGTGCTGCATCCTCATGTCTTCAGCCTTCAGGGAGTAGAAGGCAGGATTGGGTGCATCAGAATCAAAGGTGCTTGAGAAGGTAAATGAGAATTAAATCTTTAAATATCTGCACTCTAGCAGTTAGGAAATACAGGCACCCTTAAAATTCTGGCCTTTGGGTTCACTGCTTTCATATTGAAAGTTATCTGCATCTACTCAGTAAAATTAAATAAAATTTCCATTGGAAACTGGCTGAAGAGCTGTCTGAACACTAGTTCCACTGCTTCTGTGAGAAAATAACCTTTAATTTTACTTTCCCACACTTAGCACTGTTTTTGTGTTGAGGAAAAGTGTTTGGAAGGCACTTTCGTAAAAAATGGGCGCCTTTGTGAAGACAGAGTGAGGAAAGATTTTCTTTTTTTAGTAACCAAGTAATTGTTTCCTTTAATCTCTTTGTTTTTCTCATGACTCTAAAGATCAGCA
This sequence comes from Heliangelus exortis, assembly GCF_036169615.1. Lineage (NCBI taxonomy): Eukaryota > Metazoa > Chordata > Aves > Apodiformes > Trochilidae > Heliangelus > Heliangelus exortis. The sequence goes on along the minus strand of NC_092422.1, from coordinate 22,545,056 downwards.
TAAAGCCATGTAATTAGTGGTTCTGGACTAGATCACTCTGAAGCACACAAACACACACTAGTGTGACTCCACTATTTATACAGTCAAAACAAAGGGTAAAATTTAGTTCACAATAACATCTTTACATAAACATGTGCTGTTTTTTCAATCACTGAAATAATTATAAAAATAGTAGAATCATCAAACAATAGAGGTTGTCTTGTCCAACACCTGCTCATGGCAGAGCCAACTTCTGCACCACATCTGGCACTGCATAGGATCAATGTAACTCCAAAAAGGATGATGGACCAAGTTGAAAATATCTGAGGAAAACAAAATTTTGTTTAGTATTAATTTACTGACTTTTCAGTTATTGATGGGGTCATAGGAAGATATTCTGGCAACTCTTGTTAGTAATATTTTTGTAGTAAACAGCAGTTGGAAAAAAGCATTAAGCATGCATTGAATCTTTAATAATTAATTCTCTGAGAAATAGTGATAAAATACTAGATATCCATAAATTAAATATTAAACTTACTATTATAGATTTTTTTCACTACAGACTTGAGGCATGATGAAATGTTAATAATGTTGATATACTTCAATGATAATAATAGCAATATAGCTGTGAATCAGAAAAAGTAATCTGGATGTGTGGGTACAGCCCTTGTACTTTCAGGATAATGTCAGCCCTTCTTTTACTAGATCATGTGTAGATGGCAATTTCTGTGTAAACAGCTGAAATTCTGCTGTTCAGGCTATTTTTATTTTTTTTTTTTCAGAAGAAATACACAGGACATGTTTCTCAACAGGCTTTTTCATGGAAAGAGCCAATAAGGAAACAGTGAGATCTAAAGTCAGATCTGCTTGTAGTGTTAATCAGCTGATAGGGTCAGATAGCACTGATAACACCAGGTGGGAGCTCAGCACTTTGCAAGACATTCACTGTGCTAAAGCCATGGACTCCGACCTCTGTCTTGAATATTGGAGTTTTTCTGTACATGCTGTATCTTAGAATGTTTCTTGCATTACAAATTACTCATCTCACACAGAACTCCAGAAGAAAGTGCTTTAATCTTAATTTGTGATAAACAAGAACTGAGAAGCCTTCTTTATTAAAGGCATCAAAGTATTGTCTCCAAAGGGAGTTAGTTTCATATTAATGTTCAGTGTTTAATATAAATTCACAGCATGAAGACCACCTCAGATGGGTACAGATTCTCTGATGTATATCTGATTGCTCACATGTAATTTGAACATGTAAAGCACATGAAGGTGTAATCAAAGAATAATTAATACATTGATAAGGAATTACGTTTTGTTCTGCTTATCTGCATAATTCAGAGAGAAAGTTTATGATGACAACATCTATCTTTTGGGGTACTGTTTACATTTGCACTCAAAAGCATTCTCCTGCATTCCACAGTGCCTTTCATCTGATGAGCTCCAATTACAGTCTGGTCAATTAACTTCAGTGATGCACACATGCAAACCACATTGGTACTGAGAGGTGTTGGAAGTCTGCAACTTGACCTTTAGGTTTAGGACACTGAGCTGGAAAACCCTGGCTTCCAGAGACACTAAATCTGTGCCTTTTATTGGAGATTTGAATACCCATGAGAGCTGAAACTAATGCTCAGACCAGCACTCCATCCTCCTGGGAGCCCTCTGAATGTCAGGTCACACCAGAGACCTTGCAAGGATGGAGGGTGGCTGCAAGATGCAGTAGTGGGCTCCATTTGCTACATCCAAATTCAAACCAGATCTCCAGAGTACAGTACCAGACAAAACACCTTGTGCAATTTATGTGCACTGAAGAAACATTCCTTGTGTACTGATGGAAGAATTTGCTGTTTCTGTAATTAAAATATTAGCAATCTAATTGAAGAGTTAACCCAGGTACAAAGATAATAGCACTTATAGTTCCAAGAACAAAGTTATGGCAAGTTTCCTGTAGTGGTACAGCTGGAACTGTTACATACATGCTTCCTATTAGCTACACCATGCCCTGATATTTTGCTTACCCTTCCTATTATTCTCTGAGTCCTAAAATTAATGGTGTTAGTCTTCCCCAAGAAGACAAGGTGTGTAGAAGAACTTACAGCAAGTCTTCATCTGAAGTTCTCCACTAGGAGAAGTATCATGTTGCTGGTGGGGATTTTCTCCTTTTCACTGTTGGGTCAGTTTAGGGTTATTTTTAGTTTGGGGTGGTTTTTTTGTTTGTTTGTTTGTTTTTTAACATTTCCTGGAATAGTCACAGAATCACAGAATAGTTAAGGTATGTCTGGAGGTCATCAAGTCCAACCCCACTACTCAAGCAAGGCCACCTACATCTTACTGCTTAGGATGATATTCAGATGATTTCAGAATATCTCCAATACCTCCACCACTTGCCTGAGCAACACATACCAGTGCTCAGTCACCCTCACAGTGAAAAAGAATTTAATGATGTTTAGACAGAGCCTCCTGTGTTTCAGTGTGTACTTATTGCTTATCCCTGGGAACCACTGAAGGGTTCTGGCTCTGCCATCTTTTCACCTCCTCTTCAGATGTTTATACACACGGATGAGATTCACCTGAGACCTCTCTTCCTCCAGCTGAACTGACCTGGCTCACTGAGCCTCTTCTCATCTGTCAGATGCTCCAGTTCCTTCATTATATTCATAATTCTGTGCTGGACTCATTCCAGTAAATCTATTTTCCTTTTACTTGGAAGCCCAGAACTGGACCCAGCACACCAGATGAAGCCTGAGAAGAGGGGGAGGATCACCTCACTTGACCTACTGGCATCACTCTTCCTAATGTGTTCCAGGATGCTGACTGCCTTCTTTGCCAGAGGGACACACTGCTGCCTCATGTTCAACTTGGTGTCCATGAGACCCCTGGATTCTTTTCTACAAATCTTCTTTGCAGCCTGTGGGCCACACACTTGCTCTTTCTCTCTTCAAAAATAGTGATCCAATAGCTTGGGTATAACATGAATATCTAACATGAACATATAACATGAACATATATAGGTGGAATGTTTCACTAACTAATTATGAATTATATCTATTGGTTATGGGAGTATCAATGGTATATTGTAAAAATGGCTTTATAGCAAATCTGGGTGGCAAGTGGGCACATGCTTGATGGTTATCTAAACATCATCTGGACTGAACATTTTCCTTCTAAATAGGACTTCAGCAGCAATTCTGGTCTTTGGGCCACACTTTGGTCCATGGTAGATGATGCCTAGATCTCTTAAGTTAGAAACTGAAAAGCAGGAACTCATAAAATGAGAGCCTGTTTTAAAAATTTGTCCCATAGTGACTCTATGAGTCACCAGAAGTTTGGGAATAGATTCCAAGGGATGGGGTTTTTATGCCTTCTCTACCCAGTTGATAATGTTCCTTCCACATTAAAATACAATGTATTTTGTATTATAGCCCTTGAAAACTCAGAGTTGCCACACCTTTCTCCAAACACATTTTTCAGTGGAAATTCTCAAGTCCAGCTTTTGAACAGCAGACTAAGTAGGTGGGAAGGGCATCATGGAACTGGGGAATGGGTGGGTGGTACTCTGGCCTCCAAGTCTGTGCTGAGCCAAGACTCATGGGGGCTGTCTAAAGGTAAGAAAATGAATATAAATCCTAATTGTGAAGGGGGAGAATGTGAAGGGAACTGAGCTCTTAATCACTTCTGCCCATTAGCAATACCAGAATGTTTTCCTGAAACTAAAGGGAGGTGAGCCAGGTGTCCTTGTCAGCTCCCAATATATATATATTATCTGAATTTTATCTGTCTCATAAATCCTGTTAGTAGCTTCAGCTGGATAAAGTGTTCTCCTTGTTTCTTGTCATAAACTGCTGCAGTGTTCTTTTATGCAGCTGCCACATTTCATCCTAATGCAGCTGCATTTCACCCAGGGATGAAGTGATCCCCATATATAACTTTCATCTCAGTTTTTATAACCATTTAAAGTGACTCAAGATGAGATGTGGGGTGCATACTATTGTTTTATTAGTGTCATAACAAAGTGCTGCATTGTACAAATCAATTGTAAGTTAAGAGGAAAGAGTGGTTTCGAAGAGATACTTGAAGGTAGGGAGAAAATTTTGTGGGTTAGGAGGGATTTAAAATACTGTTTTAGGCATTTAAAAGGAAGATGTTAAAAAAAGGAAAGAAAAAAATAGCATTAAGTAAGGTTGTAGTAACTAGGCAGACATATGGGACAGCGGGTAGGAAAATATCAGAGAAATGAATGGCAGAGAGCAGAGAGTGACTTTAGAACAACAACAAAAAAAAAAGGAAAAAAGAAAAACAGCAATAAACAGAAATAATCATTTATGACAAGCAACAACCAAAAATCTGGAGAGGACATTCAAAGGAGGACCTGAATGGTCCTAAATGGGTTTATCACATACCTGAACCATACAACAGGGATGTGACTTTTCAGCATCAGTGGGCACTACTAAATGTCTTTTCTTTGGTGTTATTGTTATGTCTGAGATTTTCAAATATTAGAGGTTAGTGTCCAAATCTCATTGCACTCTAATATTTAGGTACCTGATTGCACTGAACACTCTGTACCTCAGCAGAGGGAGTTGCTTAGAAGTCTGCATAATGGGGAGAATTCCCTGGGGAGCTAATTTTATGCTAAAGACTCCTAAGGACATTGGTGGCTGCCTGGAAGGGAGGCTAATTACTGTTAACTGGGAGGCCCTCCAGTTATTTTTTGCTCCTGAGGTCTTTATGTGTCCCTGCATCCTTGCTGGATTGATGTGCTGGCTGCTTTGATGGTCCCTGGAAATCACTCCTGAGCTTAAGCAGCTTGTAGGGTGGAGCACATGGTATGAGGGGCTCTCCTACACTGCAGACTGTGGATGTTTTCCCTGCTGTTGAGATGCTATTTGCACAGCTGCCCTCAGAGTAACAGCATGAGGGAAGCTGTTGTGTTATATACCTATGTCTAGATGAGATCTAGATGTAAAAAAAATATTAATTCAGGCACAATGTACCCAGTTTCATGCCTGGTGAACCTACTATAAATCTCAGGCCTACCAGTTTTACCAGTATCCCATTCATTTACAAAAGGAAATCAGCATAATCCTTCTACCCAAAGATGAATTAGGTTCCTAAATCCTTGCAAGATTAATATTCCTTTCTTCTTTCCTCTTGGGAAATGCAATCTTGCTCAAGATAAAAATCTGACAAGAAGTCTCCCAGCTGGGCTATGCAGAATTTGATTATAGTAGGGAACAAAACAATTGTCATAGTGGTTGAAAGAAACAGTCTATATAGTTCAGACCATGTCTGAGTAATAGAAATGTCAGTAACTCAGAAGGAAAAGATATATAAGGGTCATCCAACAAGGAAAGAATAATCTCATAACACTGTCTTTAGTTTCATTTCACTTACTCTGTTCTGGAGAATCCTTTCCCAAATCTAGGGTGGTAGCAGTGAGGAGTCAGATAAGATTCCAGCTCATTACTGAGCCCACTCATCTCCTAATCCCAGTGTCCTTTGGCATTGAATTTTATCGATTGCTTTTAAAAAAAAACTTTATCAGTTCAGATTGCCTTCCTTCTTCTTCATTCCACCCTTTTCATTATTCTCCTTGTCCTGCAAGATAAACAGAATAGAAGTTCCCAATTTCCTGTTTTTGTATTACCCCTAGTTTTGTACCCTTTTATCATAACCCTTCCTAATCCATCTGTTCTCCAAGGTAAAGAGGCCCAATCTTTTCATCTCTCAGCATATGAGATTTTTGTTTGCCTGTCCCTTCGTAATCATGCTTCTCACTTTTGACCTTTCTAAGAAGTCAGACCATGAATGGACATCATCTGACTATTATTCACCAACTGTAAAGAATTACACATAAAGAAACTACTCAGGAGCTTGAAAGGATCTTTTTCTATTGACATTTGAATTATATTCAGACACAGTAGTTTAAAAGGTCCATATTTTATTGTGTTATTACTGGTGCCATAATATTCTGAGAAAGCTTAAGGTCCATTAAATTAACACTTTGACAGCTTTATTTGTTCCTTGCTTGCAGAACATAACCTTGCCTCTAATAGTAATTATACAGCATGCTATAAAATAATTCCAATGAAATTCCACTTTTGAAAACCTTATTATCAGGATTTATTGAAGAGGGTGCATTGTGTAGTAAAATAATACAAATTCATTGTAGGCTTATGTTTTGTTTTATCTAAGATATATTTACACTATAAATGATAATTTTACAGGTGCATGGTACAGATACCTTTACGGTATTATTGGAATTCTTCTGGAAAAATCCTACAGAGTAAAATGAAATGGGGTAAAGCATTAGACCTCTACCTAAAAGTATTCCCTGAAATGGAATTCTCAGGAAATTATGCTAAAAGCCTAAATAATTTCAGAAACACCAATGTCCTTTGCATAAATATTTACAGCATCCTATAAATGAAACTTCCAAATTTTCCTTTTTAACGAATTTTGATTGGTGCAATGCAACATGAAAATGCTACAGAAAATTGTATTTGTCTGTACTGAATTGCTAATTTGTCTTTATTAAAGGACTTTTTCCTTAGACAATATGAAAAGCTTAGTATTTTTCCATATTCTACATCAACATGTTTGCAGTGGTGAAACAAGACTATAATCCAGTAGTTAAGGTATTAACCTGCTCTTTATAAGCTATAGATGTGAGTTTCTGTTTTTCTGTGAATTTCCTGTGTGACCTTTGAAAGTCACCTTTTTTCCTATTTATAAATAATTTCCTGTTCTTTACAATTTAGCACCTCTACCCTGGTGTAGTCTAATGTCTTAGATAGAAGTAGCTTTTTATTTCAATGGAAATCTGTCAGTCTTTAGTCTGACATAGTAACTCTGTGACAGCAGCCTGATAGGTGTAGGTATCTAAGAACTTTAGAAATTAGGGATTTGGCCTGTCCAGACCAGATTTCTAAGGGTATTAGTAACTGACAAGTAAAACAGCTGTATTTTTATGGGAAGTTAAAGCAGTCAGGCATCTGATTTCCACCAGTCTTGCCTCTAACCTTCTTCTGCAGTTTTTAAATCCCCATTTGTAATAAGAATAAGAGTTACATGGATGAATATCTTAAAGGTGTAGGGGCAGATGAGTAATGAGCACCATAGAACTACTCAGAGTGGACTGCAAGAAGAAACTAAAATGCACTGGACCTGTTCTTATACAGCTTCATCCTTCAGTGGAGCTTCCCTACAGATCCCATCTGCCCTCAGGACTGCAGTTCTGGGAAGACATGAGGGTACTGGCATGGCTTGTTGGTGACATGACAGGAGTATGGGAGAAAAGGATGCATCAGGTCCAGTGAGGCAAGGCTGAAGTTCTCCTGCCTAACTCCTACAGCTGCCTTGAGTATGAACCATCAAAGTGGTTTGTGAAGAATCAAAGTGTTGGGAGACAAAGACTGAGCAGACATTTCAGCCCCAGAATAGCATCCAGATGTTCTCTGGGAGACAAGCCCAAACATACTTAACTCTAAGCATGGACTGAAAGCCATGTCCCAGCTCTGCTCAGAACAGCTGTCAAGTTTCCTGAACCTCTCCTTATTTTGCTCTACTTACATCTTAAATAAATAAATGGATCAGAGTTGCACTTCAATCTCCACTGTGCAATATATGCTTTGGGCTACTCTATCAGCATCTCTGATTACATTTAACTTAATACACAGTGGGAAAGCTCCAGGAAGGAAGATTAAGCAAGAAAAAGCAAAACCAAAACAAAATAAAAATGAAAAAAATAGAGGAAAACAAAGAAAGTATGGCTTGGCTGATCAAAGAGAAGTTTGACAAGGTTTTAAGTCCTAGCTTGCTACTGGTAGAAATGTGAAATTGAAAAGAGAAATTTGTTTACTGAAAGGATTCAACTGAAAACTAAAAAGGAAACAACCCTGAGAATTCAAGTACTGTGAGATATGGGTGCTTCTCAATATTTGTGACTGAATTATCATCTAGCCTTAATAATTAAGGATTGTCCTTAACTGCTGCCTAAGCAAATGGATAGCTTTAGGTAAATTATCCCTGACTTGTTTTTTAAGTCAGCAAAACAGGACAGTGCTGCATAGGCACAAACCCACCATCAGATGCACTGGGGTAAACAGCTTTTGGGTCACACCAAGGGGGATGCTGCTTGTGGGTTCATGGGGGCTCACATGCTTCTGGGAGGAGCCCTTGAGCACCAGAGTGTGACCCATGTCCTCTCTCAAATCACTTTTCTCAGCATGACAGCCTTTCCCTGTGCTGTTGACAAGCTGCCTTGGAGTCACCTGTGAATACATGTAGTTTTGGAGTCACATGTAGTTTTCCAGGTCCTTCAGTGTTGCATCAAGACAATGAAGCTGCTCCAAGCTCATTCAGACTCCGGTGTTGGCCTGGGTGTGGGGACAGAACTGGACTAACACTGCCAAAAGTATTTATATAATCCTCCTTCGACAGCTTCAGTGGGGTTTTTCTGGTGGTGTACTCATACGTTCTCAAAGAAGTCTGAATTAAGTTTAACTAGCAAGTTAAAAAAGCAAATATTAGAATATGTGAACAGAGAGAGAAGGTGAAACTGGGCATCTCAAATTATGCTTTAAGTGTTACAATACAGAGTAATGAAAGAATCTATATTGCAATCAGAACTATAACTTAGATTACATTCCCAGAGCAAGATAATAGAAATCACCTTTGGCTTCTGCTGAGGGCTAAATCCTTGGTTGTGCTTTTTCACCTTAAATTCAGGAGCAGCAAAGAGGGAAAAGGTGCCTTTAGCCAGTGGAAATACATTCATATGAGCAAAGTCATATTTTTGGCTAGGCCAGCAGCACACTGCACTTCTCCCCTTCTGATGTCCTCTGAATAAGTCCAAAAAGGAGAGAGGAAAGGGAGGGATCTGGACATACATGCAGGCTCAGTATCCTGGAATCTGTCTTAGAAAATCTTACACAAGGCTGAATCTGGTTGAGGTGATCATTGAGAGAAGGAGAATACTCCCGATAGACTCCTTCATGTAAGATGTAGTCAAAGGGCTGAAGGCAGAAGTTCATCTGTCAACAGTATTTAAGTGGCTGAAGTGTGTTACAGACAGGCTCATACTAAAGGAAAAAAACAACTCAAACAAAAAAGCAAAGCAAAACAAAACAAACAAACAGAATCACCCCCCCAAATAACCAACCAAAGAAAACCAGTGAGTGAGATTTAGTTCCTTGCAAGTATTCACCCATTGCGACCTGAGATTTTTTTAGATCTCACTTGGGCTACAGGAAGATTCCTCAGCAAGCTCCTCTAAGCAGCCAATGGCAAAAAAATGTTGAAATAAGATAAGCTTATAAGCATTAAATGGTAGCATTTCCCATCACCCACAGCCTCTGTTAGCTGTGCTTCCGGGCCAAATGAAGCTTGAATGTACGTACAGCTGTTCTGAGTTGTAAAATACATTTTGAAATGGGATTGATTCATCTGTGTTTCATGGGATTGAATTAAGCAAAAGAAAAATAAAAGTATAAGGACTTGTCTGTTTTCCAAGCATTTAATAAAAATATTCTCACTGGAACATAATAGAGATGTGCTTTCAGCACACAGATGTGCAGTAGTGAGAGCCACGTTTTATGCAAACTGCTCGTTTTGTGCAGAGCTAGGAACTGAATGTACTCTTATACTCTTTTTTTCTGGCCTTTACATGAACTACTGTCAAAGCAAATGAAGACCTGGTGGTAAATCGTTTTCAGCACTGCTAATGAGTGTGGCCCTTGCAGAGCTGTTACTGCCAATCTAATAATTTTGGGGAAATCAGGCTTTGGAGAGGTAAACCTTGTATTCTGAATTTTGATTTCTGCAATAAAATTTGCTGGTGTGACTCAGTATTTAGATCAGGTAGGTGTGTGGGCCGCATACTCCACAGTACATTCAGAGAAAGTTTTGTGATGAGCTTCAGTGGGTAAAGTCATTAGGGGTTTAATGAGTGATTTGAACAGAATGACATGGGAAAAAAAATTCAGACCACCATCTCTTACATAAAAAAATGCATATTAGATGAAAAGAGTTTTCCAACTGGAATTTTTTTATGCATGCAAGGCAGAACATGCAGGAGAGCAACTGAGCTTGATTTTCTTTTTCCAGATCCATTGCTTGATATATAGTTTGGGATTTGTATTATGGCTGCATTGCAGCCACAAATGTGCCAAAGGCCTTGACTCATTCATTCAGGTTGAATAATAAGCAACCCAAAACCTCTACTTTCCTCAGCACATGCACACTTCATTCCTTCATGTTTTGCAAATGTAAGAGGTGCAGATACTGCAACTGTTCAAGCGGTAGATCCTGATCCAGATCTGGGCAGCAAGGAGATGTTGCCCAGGTTTCCCCAGGAACCCAGAGGTGTCTGGGTGAGCCCCTGCTCAGACATTCCTGCGGTCACCCTGGGAGCAGCTGCACAGCCAGGCAGCGTGGGTGCTGGGCAGGGATGGACCTGGCACTCTGCTTTCCACAAAATTTGTCCAGGGATCTTGGTAACAACTGAAGTATTCTACTGTCAACATGCTTTGGTCATCCCAGAGATCAGATGAATATCTGTGTGTGTAACTGCTGGAGTGTGTGACATCTGTTTCACTGGAGACACCTCAAAATCTATCCTCTGTTCTTGTGGAGCTGACATTTATTTACTGCTGCTCTAGTGACTGTGTGGGGTGGATATTCCTCTCCTGTGCAAAAAGCTATAGGTCTTGCATAATGTCCCCATTGAACATAATTTTCTTCCATTCCCTCATGCTTACCTACCCTCACTATCACTTACTAAATGAGAAGGGACTATTTGCTTGTCCAGCTGATGACTGCTCTGCCTCTTTCATAGGGTTGATACATCTTACCCAGTGAAAGCTGTTTGAAAGGGGAAACCTAGTCCAGCATCAGCTGTGTCTATGCCTCTAAACAGTGGAGAATCAGGAAGATGACACAGTTCCTCTCCTGATTGCCTATTATTTGCCTTGTTGAGAATATTTGTCTTCATAGGTAACTGAAACAGTCCAAAACAGGCTGGAAGTAGATTAAAATTAAGGACTGAGTGGTCTGGGATCCAGTGCTCAAAGCTACTTCCTGTATGTATTTTATTTAGCTGCACAGACATACCTGTAGCTGTTTATCCTGCCTCTAGTAGTAGACACAACAGAAAAGCATTGTCAGGAGTTCATTTATCCCACCTGTTTTAGATACTACTTTAAGGTGAAATGAATCACCCTCTGGAAGTAGCTGTCTTTCTATTGACTGTTTCTACAAGATGGAGTTCAGATGATTAAAGGGAGGAAGGCTCATCCTACCTGTGCAATTGTCCCTTCAGTAATAAGAGACCTGAACTGAGACTTTCCTGGCAGAGCTTTCAGTGGTTTTCACATGGGATTTTTCTGCACAAAAAATGCCAGAGCAGGAAAAAACACAGTGCATGCTCCCTGTCACCCCGTTCCCACCCTACGTTATCTCCATCTCTCCCCAACAACTTCCCCTTGGGGGAGGATAGGACACAGGATCACAAACCTGGCTTAGCAACTTCTCCAGCTGCATGGAGTTGATTAAATCTTTGTCCTGGTCAACAAGTGGATCTGCAAACCCTAGGGTCCTGTACAGGCAGGTGAATTTCTTTGAGGCACTCTATTTTGTAATTTTCTGGTGCTATAAAGAACTACTTCAGCGTGATGACAGTTCTTTCAAGCACTGAACAACATCTACCAAGTCTCTTTGCTGTTTTGTTGTCATTAAAAAGACTTCCAGTGCAAAATAACAAAATGTGAACTTTTCTTTTTTCTCTTTCTGCTCAGAAATTGAGGCAAAGGAAGCGTGTGACTGGCTACGTGCAGCTGGATTCCCCCAGTATGCTCAGTTCTATGAGGGTAAGTAGGTTTTTCTGCTCTTTGTGCTGTACTGAAAGTGCATGGAGCCCTTGCCAGGAGATCTTGCAGTCGGCCAACTCCACGTTTGACTGAGTTATGGCCATAGCTGGCTGCTTCACAAAGCTTCAGCTGCTGGAGTCAGACCAGTGCCTAAAGAAAAGTAAGATTCTTACCCTCATAGCCATGGGGAAAAAAAAAGGAGGGGGAACCTAGTTTGCGTGAACCTCAAAGGTTAAAAAAAACAAATACAAAAAATCCAAATACATAGGTCTCAGGATTTTTAAACTTCCTGAATTGTGTCTCAAATAAGATTGAAAATGTTGAAAGTTACTGAAAATTTCAGTGTTACTGAAAATAAGATTGAAAAAGTCTGTGAATTACCAAAACTGCATAATCTGAGCTGCATTTTATATTTGTGTATCAAGAAAAGCCAGTATTTTGGTGCTGGCTGAAAGGTATTGTCCTTGTCCCTTTTTAGCTGTAAAGTTCGTGCCCAGGTAAGCAGAGTCCCTGAGTGCAGGGGTTGTGCTGCTGCTGCATTCAGGAGCAGTTTGGGGACTGGGGCTGGGTGTCTCCTGCTCTCCCTAACTCACTGCTGAGAGAGAAACTGCAGCTGATCCCTTGTTTTTCCCAGACTGCATATTCTCCCTGCCAGAGACACAGAGCCAGCTCAGGCCTGCTTGGGTTTATTATCCAAAGCACAGGCTCACCAAATGCTGCTGGACACCTTCCAGGGGCAGTTTGGGTCTGGGGGCAGCATGGGTCCACACATGGAATAGTGGCCCAGAACCTCATGGGTCAGATGTTGCCATCCTTTCCCTCATGTGTGGCTGAAGGTGACAAGGAGCATGATGCTGAGGATACCTGCATAGCTCCTGATGTCCAGCTGAGGTCCTTCAAGGCTCAGGTGCTGGGTCTTGATGGGCTGCTTGGGCTCCCAAGGTCTAGGAGCCATTCAAGGAACCCAGCAAGGAATTAAGGCTCATAAGCCTGCCAGACCAAAGCTGACATAGGTGTGTGTCTACCACAGCCCCTGGGTGCCCAGTAGTACTTTTGCCTCTGCCTTGTAATCAGAGTATCTCAGATACTTATTTCCCCAGAGAAAGGAGAGCCCACTGCCTGCCAAACTCCAAGGGATGTTCCCTCCAAAAAATAACCTGTGCTGGGCTCCCACAGTTCCCATGCAGTCCATGTGCACTCTAGACAGTCTGCATGTCTGAAAACAAGACCCTTTTTACAGGCATCTATTCTGTTGGTGTTAAGCACTAATGTCTGGGAATGCTGGCTGCAGTTCCCGTATCCCAGGATCCTGCTGTGGTACCTGACCCTGGTGGAGCAGACTGGAGAGCAGCCATGGTGCTGGAACCTCTCCCATCCTTACAGACCCTGCTGATGTGTTGCAGCCATGTCACTTTTCATTACAAATGTCAGCTTCCAGCACACTGCTCTGGCTTTTTAGCTAATACTGGAGGTTATAATTCAGCTCAGCATTTTTTGGTGTCTCTGTTACTCGAGTAACCCTTTGTCTGAAATCAGTTACTGGGACTTGTGTTGAAAGCAACAAGTGCAGAACATTTCTGTTTTGTGAGTAAAGTCTCTCTAGCAAGTAACTCATTGAGTAATCTTAATGGGAATGGAGAACCCTGTTGCTCATGTGGATAAAGAAAGCCTGCTGGTAATTCCCTGATCTTATTCATTTGTGCTAGGAAGAACAGCTAACAATTGGCTATCTTACTAAAGCCAAAATAATCTTGCTCTCTCTTTGGAGCAGAGGATGTTCAGCTATGCCTTTAACAGAAAAAGAGTAATAACGTGACTGAAAGGGTGACTGATATAGCTGGAAGGGAACCAGAGCTGAGTGGAATTGGTCATACTAGATTTCAGTGAACAAGAGCATGCAAAGCATTTTAGATGTAGACAATGTGTTTTCATTTGAATAGCAAGCAGTCATCTGAATATTGTGTCTCCTCTTATAGACTCCCAGTTTCCCATTGACATCACTGCAGTAAAGAAAGATCATGATTTTCTTGACAAGGACCTTGTAGAACCTCTTTGCAGGTAAATAACACCTAAAGTTTCTTTTCTTATGATTTAAAAGCATGAGCTGATTTGTTACTGCTAGCAGTGCAGCAGAAGCAGCAGCAGAGATGTTTGCTTGTCCACGTGAGTTAAGCACTTATAACTGTGATGCTACAATTCTGAATTAATTTATCTTATGGAAGATCCTGGAGTAGGACTCACACTGTACTCATGGAAAACATCACATGATTTGAGAAGAATCAAATCCAATGCATTTGAAATACCTGCCTTTTCAGAAAAAAGTATCGGAGTTACAAGCAAACTCTGAATAACCAAGAGTCACGTTTGAGTTGCACATGAATAACTCTTACGGCCAACTACAGCAGAAAAAACAAAATTTCATTGCACAGAATTTAGCAAGTACTTTCTCTGGCAGCAGACATGGTTTTCATGCTGCTGCAATTCCCTTGGTACTCTCCTTTTGGCACTAGTAACAGAAGTGGGACCAGAACCCCACAGTACTACAGATGCTACAACTAATCACTGGTTTACCCCTCCCAGAGGGCTTGTGTTTGCTGTTTATCTAACTTTTTATACTCTGCTTGTGATGAATATATCACATTGCATGGCTCAAGTACTGTCCCTCAGGACGCAAGAAGCAGAAATTCTGTGGTAGTTTTGCAAAACCACATTGAAGAGGCATTGTTCCCCTTTTATTTCTCCTGTGCTCAGCTCAAGCTGCGTTCTGCTCTTCTTCTCTTCAGCAAGGACAAAGGAGCATCTGGCCCATAACCAAGCAGTCTTTATGACAAGTTATGGAAACTTTCACAACATCAATATCAATATAATTTGACAAAACTCTGTTTCCCCTTCTGCAACCGTGGCTAAAGTCATCAGACAGTGTATGTGCTGTTCCACTGTGCATGGTAGTGTACATCTCAGGCATTAATAAGTCTGTGATGGAGGACTGCAGAGAGGGTTTCTGAGAACCATAGAAAATCAGCCTGGAAAAGAATTCACCTACTCTGTCTCTCCATTCCAGGAGTTACCCTCCTTCCTCCAGGATCCAGGTAATCCCTGAGCATAGCTGTCAGACTGCTCTCTCAAAACTCCCCTGCTGCAAACAAAACTTATTGCTTCTCATTTTGTGTATTACAAATATGGGGAACAGGATATTCTTTCTCTGTGTGTAGTAGCCTTTTTATCTAATGACAAAGCAGTAGGAAAGACCTGGATCTCAAGAATGCAGGAGAGCAGAATAACTGCAGACTTGATCTACTGCTGTTCCTTATGGACTGATCAGAGGGACTGCTATGCCCATGCCTAGAGAAACCTTCTTTCCATACATACATTCATCCTCCTGCTTCAGGCTGGCATGGTAGAAGACTGAGTTTGCTGTAGCTTGGGAACTGGGAAGTGATAGGAAGTTGAGAGCTCTTCTCCCCAGCCTTTTCCCACAAAGTTGAAGGACCATCCAAAAGTGCAAGTATTATGTCTGTCCCTGTCTCTTGTAAGAGCAAATGGTGAGGTGCAGTCCTCACAGAGCTCTGTGATTCCCTTAAATCTTGCTTTTCTGAAGTAATTGGCAGTGGTTACACTTCAGTCATGGTCAACAGGCATCTAAAACCTACACAGCTATATGGAACATCTCTTGCTCTTCCAGCCTCTTTGTAGACTCACGGATATGCCTAAAACAGTTACAGTAGCTTTATGTATTTATGAGGATTTCTTTGTGACCTGAACAGCTAAGGACCTTTTTTCTCCCCTCTTTTGTTGTAATATTGGGGTTTGGAAAATAAACTAGGAGCTGGAGAGATTCACTCATATAGAAAAAAATGCATTGTATTAGTCTAAATCAAGGGATATGGCTGAGACCTGTAGTACATAAGCACAGACACAGATTATTCAGAATTATTTTATTCAAAGATAGTTTATGACTGTCTAGTAACTTTTTCTGTAATTATTTTATTGAGAGGACACTTCTTGTCTTAACATTTGTTGGGAGTTGTTACACAGTTTAGCTCTAAAAGAGGAAAAACACCTCATTCACTAGACAGGTATAAATAGAAGCATTCTATACTAGTTATGTAGATGGAAGTGTTATGTTTTAAGATTGCAGACAATTTTCTGTAACTCAGTAGCAACCTATAAAAAGCCATTGTGCCAAATACCAAGATTTAGGTGCATCAGAAACAGTGAACAGTGTCAGCTACTGCCTCCAGGACCGGCTTTGGTGCTGTGTTAGCTAACAAAACAACAACTTCCAAGTTTTCCAGTGGACTGGAAATCCTCACAGGTCGGCTCATCACTGGGGCTGGTTTGTTACTGGTTGCTTTGCTCTGTGGTGGCATTACTACAAGGTGCACACCAGTATATTATGTAAGACCCCCAGACTGTGATGCACTTTTATGAAACAGAAAGTTAAAAGAAGTTTGGTTATTATTTCTGTATGCACTGACAAAACTTATATTCTTTGAACAAAACTGCCCTGAAAGCTATGCATGACCAAGCCTTCACACTGACTAATAGTGAGTTCAGCACATAGTACTGAACAAAATGGGGTTCTCTTTTTATTTGGAGTTTAATTTTAAAGTTGGAAGGACAGAGCTTGGAATGATAATGTTCCTAGTATCAACACTGAATTTCTCTGCTCCTGTGGACTGCAGTCAGATTGTCAACCTCATTTTATAATCCTCATGGCATTGCAGTATAAAAGACAACATGAGGTACTAACACTGAGGAATCTTTTTTTTTTTTTTTTTTAAGGCAGCTGGTAATATTTTAGTCAGAAAGCCAAAGACTCCCTGTTGCAAAACATTTCAGTGACCTTTTTGAGATATTCTAACACTCCTGCTGTTTACAATATCATTTGAAAATTTGGCAGAGTAAAGACCAAATTTGAGGCCTTTGGGTTGGAGGCACATGTATCAAGAGATTCCACTCAAATTTTATTGAGTAATGAACAATAGAAAATTGCCATGCAATCTGCAGGCAAATGCTGTCAGTCTGCCAAAATAATAATTGGGCGTGAAAATTTTATTGCTGGATCTCTGTCTTGTTTCCAAAATAGCAGCAACCAACTCTGCTCTGGGAACTTTTGTGGCTGCAGTGATAAGAGAGTGAGAAGGAAAAGCCAAGCCATGTTGTACTTCCAGTGTTCATGTAAATACAATAAGAATATAACAAGTATGTAATAGCTTGATATATAGCCCACTAAACTAAGATCTTAAAATCTGAACTGTGCCAAGCAGACAGCAGCCTTTTTTTCAATATCTGGTGTCTCTTAGATAGCTTTTAAATAATCTAAAGGTTGCTGTATATGGTACATCCTACTGTAAGGGTTTTGAAGTGGTGATTGTATAGTCAGTACCATTGACTGAGATACTGCTGTAGGGCTCTTAGGAGATAAGCCCAGCTCTCCACGTGCAGTACACAAAGCCCTGCTTTGGAGTCAGTGGAATGGCTCCTCTTGATCTCAAGGAGAGCTGACTCACCTCAAGTGAGCAAGTAGCCTGTAAGGTGCCTCACTCAGTTGCAGCTATGATAAAAAGTGATGGGACTGGAAAAAAGGGTATTCTCTTCACACACACACAATTGGTGGAGCCAGGCCATAAACAATGCCAGCTTCACACACCAGCCCTGATGGTACTGGAAAGATCCTTATTCAGTGTTCAGACCTTAGCAGAGTCCAGTATGATGAGCTGGATGTCTTCTTCCAAGGTCCAGCTAGGGGGTATGTGTATGTCACACCTAAACTTGGCTATGATTTAAGATAAAAAAAAGAAATGTTTCCGTCAAGGACAAGTTTATGGAACAATGAAATGTATTTATTTGGTCACAATCCATAAGAGAGGACATTTGCAGATCTCCTGAGAAAGGAGACACTGTGCTCACCATGCTGTCCCTCCGCATGGTGGCTTCTCCTGCATGACCAGCCAGTGCCCTTGAGTTGTGTGACAGCGTTTAGTAGCCAGAGACTTTTATTTATTTTTATTTTTTTTTCCAAAAGATTTGTTCAGGGCTTAGCTGTCAGTCATCCAATAACTTTAAGCAGCTGAGAAAAGCTTTCTGCTACCACTGGCACATCAAGAAGGCAGAAGAAATTGAAACAGATTGGCTTTGATTGGAGTTGTTAGTACCAGGCAAGCTCACAAATATGATCATTAGTTGTCTAGTTTCACTGGCAAATCTTTCCACAGCACTGGAAGAGCCTCAGAAAGCACGACAAAATTTTGTAGATGGGTAAATTTAAAACTTGAGGTTGAACTCCTGGCACACAGTAGAACATAGTTTTGTTTCTGATGAGACAAGTTCTTCATACCCAAAACAGATTAGAAAGCAGCCAGGATGATGGTGTGGCTTCCCAAGCTCCAGTTTAAGTGATAATATTCACCCTTACAGAGCTGACCTCTTGGTCCCTGCTGAAAGCATCGCACTCTCAAATGCCATTAGTGGGAAAGCAATGTCTTTGGATGGGCATTTTGGTTTCACTATGTGCATTCTGCAGCTTTCCATGCTGAAGAAGCAGCCCTTCTTAGTCCCATGGCACTTTCTGCTGTGGGCTGGACACATCCAGAAGTGCCTGGGTACCAAGAGGATGAAGGGTACATCAAGGGCTGTTGCTTCCTCATCTTCCAGCTCCTGAAGTGCTTGGCTTGCTCCTTGGTTTTTAGAAGGCAAATGGCACCATAGTGAATGGAAGAAATGGTCCCTGGGTCTCCAGTCTAAGCCTCTTGGAGGAAGCTGTCTCCAGAGATAACAAGTTGGTTTAAAGTCCTTCAAAACATAAATGTGTCTGTGCCACTGTATATTAGGAATCCATACCAATATGCAAATGTAAACATTTTGCACTCAAAAGAAATGCAGAACATTATTCATCTCCAGGGCCCCAAGAAAATGCAACTTTGGGTTGAGAAATACCATGTTTGGGCAAAAGATGAGCTTTGTTATAATAGATGTAATCCCTGAGGAGGAGGATTTGTGGGCAGAAGACTGAAAATACAGCTACAGAGCCACAAAGCCTGAAATTTATTACAAGGACATTACTACCATGCATGCGGGTGTGCTTCTGCATGCATTATACTCACATTAATATGATGAGCACAGTTCTTTTCTGATATGGCATAACAGGCTTATTGGTTTGAGTTTGATATATAATCTGCAAATGAGCAGGTGGTACTTTGTGAGGATTATTTTTTTAAGGAAGATTCATATTTGGTGGTCTGGTTCTTTATTATCTGGTGGCTGAGGAGAAATATGTTAATGCTATAATGTTTTTATGCTATGTGAGAGATTATATCATCAATGTGATATGTTTTTTCATCTTGTAGCTTACCACATACTTTTCAAATGTTATCAGTTCTGGAGACTTGCAGCCTCTTCCTGAGACCCAAAAACAAGAGGGGCAGCTCTTGCTGGAGGCACTGGAGATGCAGGCAACCTACAGCAACGTGTTGTGGGCACATGGCTCTCTCAATCTGCCTCTCTGTATTTTGAAATTCAGCCCTAAATCTGGAAAACGTTCAAAGTTAACTTAGTTAACTTTATTTAACTGTGAGCCTCTACTTATAGAAGATGGATGGTTTCATGAATATATACCTTTAGGTATCAATAAAACCTAACCAATTGTGATTAGCATGGTTGCTTCTCTATTTAAAGAGCATGTTTTCTGTTAACCTGTCCATCAAATCCACAGGTGTGGTAAAAGAACTATCAGCTGTGGGGAAACATTTAATTAACTGATAAAAGTTCTTGTTCCTGTTAACCTTTTAAAGGAGCTGCTAACTGCCTCATTTGAGGAATTGGTCTTCCTTTTGTCTTTCACCAGTGCTTTGTAATACCCCATTTAGACCAATTATGTTAAGGTCCTGCAGAAGGCAGTTTACCTCCTTACCCAGCCACCAGAGGTGTTTGTTTATGCCTGTTTCTTTTTCTAAGTACTTAAATGTCTATGAATTAAAAAGCAATGTATAAAACATGGCTCTCAGGTAATGTGAAGTTTAAGTTTCTTTTTTAATGCAGAGTCTTAGGGACTCAAGGGGTATAATATGCTCAGTATTGTTTCTGAAGCCTGTTGTGTGCAGTTGCCACCCTCCAGGCAGATAAGAGAAAAGCTTTTGAACTTATGAAAAGTCGTGCCCCTAATCAGAGGCTGCTGATCTTTTGAATTTGCTTTGCCTTTTAGACGACTGAACACACTGAACAAGTGCGCCTCAATGAAACTCGATGTGAACTTCCAAAGAAAAAAGGTAAGGAAACTTCATGAAATGTGCTGCTTTGCCCTGTCTTTTGTGATAAGACCTCCCCTGATTAGCTTTTAAGTCCCTATGCTCTTCAAAGTAAGTGAAGTATATTTGACTTTGAACGTGTGTATCCGCATTACCCGGACACATGATAACATCGGTTGCTGAATCTTGAAATTATAAAGATTGACAAATTGAATTGAAATTGAAAAAAACCTGTGCCTAACATGGCAAGAATTAAATGCTACATGTATTAAAAGGGCACATCCAGTACTTTAAAACTTGATGTATGTGCAGTTCAAATTAGTGGGTGAAAAGACAGTGTGGTTTCATTAGGCAGGCTTGTTTGCCAATGCCATGTGAGTACACAATGGAAAATCCTGCTTGGAAAAAGTGGAAGCTGCTTGGATGAAAACAATAGGTCTTCTTTATTTCTTGTACTGACTTACTCCTGATCAAGAATGTAAAAATAAACTTTATGTAAAAATCCTTACAAGCTCCTGTGTAGCATGGGAATTATTTGAGCTTAAGGAGTTTCAGTGAGGACTGCACAAACTGTGTATTGATTTTGAGAGTTTTGTAACATTAACTGTTGAACGTTTGGTTTTCTGGTCACAAATTCCCCCAAGCCCTTCAGTCACGTACAATGGTAGTTGTTGAAGCTGACAAATCTTGCTGCCTGCTTCTCCTCCTTGAAAGTGTTTGTCTAATGCTTTTTTAGAAGCTGCCTCACAGAGTTGCATTTTTGGTCTATGCAGATTCAGTTTATTCATTCTCTACTCACTGTTTGAGGGAACTTAGAATGGTTTTACTATCCAGATATTTTGCTTCTGCATGTGCCCATTTGTTCTGCTGTGTAGGAAGCCTCTTTAGCATTCATTTTGTCCACTCACTGTAGCCACAGGGACTTCTTCCTTTCACCGCTTCAGACCTGATGGTATTTTCTTGCCTTTAATAAGTGCCAACACTTTCCACATCAAACACCCACATCACACCTGAGAGAAAGAACAGCAAGATCCCCTGACTACATGAAAACTTTGATTTGGTTAGGTAGATGCTGTAAGAAGAGTCTGAGACCCTTCAGCATAAACTAACTGGACTGATTGCATCATTGACATGCTTGGAGCTGTGCCTGGTTTGTGTCTGTGTACTTGTGTTTACACAGAGATACTGGAGCTGCAGAAGAGACAAAAGTGCAAACAACAACATATTAGTTGAACTCTGGTTGTCCTCTGGAAATTCTGTTTTAGTTACTTTCCTTCTCCTCAACACATATTTTGGGTTTGCTCTAAGATTTTTGTGCTTCCTTGCTTGTCTCTAGGTATCTGATTTAAAAAAAAAAAAAAAAGAGGATTTTTCTTGTTATCTTAGTTTTAGTAGGGTTTGATGTTTGTTTTTTGGGTTTTTTTCTGCCTCTCATCCCTTTTCTAAATGGATTGAAACCCCCAACTGCTCTCCTTGCAGATGAATATTAATATGTTATGGAAGTCCAAGTGCCCTACTTGGTAGCCTTTCAGGGGGACAGAAGATAGCTGGGTCGATATCTGCATGAGTCCAGGGAGAAGCAGAGGAGAGAAAAACACAGAGGAAGAGGGAACAGAGCAGATTCAGGATAATAGATACAGAGCAAGTGACAGTGGGAGACAAAGGGAAGGAAGAAGAGGGAGCAGAGATTTCTGACCTGAGGAAAAATAAATGCAGGTGTAAAAGCTGGAAAGTGGGTCTGGAATTGAATGCTGAAGCAAGTAAACATCTTTGCTGTAGGTAGTGCCTTTCTTAGCAGTCTCTGTGATGATCTGAACAATGAAATGCAAAACCAGCTTGCTTTGGAGGTTCAGCATAAGAGGTTTGTACAGAACTAACACAGATGCTTGAGTGATTGATCAAAATACAGCCAAGAGAGCTGCCAGGCAAGGTTACAGTGAAAGCCAAGCACAGCCTGAGCCATCCCCATCCGAACCATTCATGCTGTGGGCTGCTTTCTTCCCTTTGGCTTCATCGAGATGCATACAAAAATCCTTCTGTATGTGTTGCAAATATGTCCGTAAGCAATTTGGACAGACAGAGATTAGCCTTTGGATTAACTGCCTTCTGCAGCTGTCAATTTATGAGAATTCCTGCCCCCAGCTGGAAAAGTGTGGCAGAATTCCATCACAAATAAACCCACTTTTTGCCTTTTGTTAGCATCCTTCTGTATCTCAGGCAAGGATGCCCTTGGTCAAAAAGCTGTACTATCTGAAATCAACTGTGACAAATCTATGAATTAAAACCTCTTTCTCTTTGGCAAATATTATCAGTCACTCCTCAAGGAACTTGCTCCTTCTTGTCTTCCCAGACATAATGGTATTAAATGGAGTTTTGAATATCTTCCAAAGCTGTGCACTTGATTTCACTCTAGGTCAGTAGAAGTATTCCACCACTGCTCCAAGATGTCTGCACTGCCTCTGCAAGTTGAAATGCCACTTTCCCACCTACCCTTGATCCATTGTCCCCATGGCTGGTGACATGTTGGTTGGCAAAGTTCTCGCTGCGTTTATTTTTTTTTTTTTGTTAGGACAGTTTCCTTTGTCAGCACATTCTGATATCTAACAAGAACAGTGTGTCATTCAGGATGTTCGTGGCTTCCAGAATTTCTGATTCCATCAAAAGAAAAGTACATTATGTCACAGGAGCACACACTGCAGTCAAATTTGGAGTGAGTCACCATGGCAGCATTTCGGTATCTAGATATTTCATTTGTCTGATTTTGCTTCTGATGAAACATAAAAATGTTTCATTACCAATTAAAAAAATAAACTAATTTTTTTTTATTTAGCTGCAAACCGTGACACGAAAATCCTCTGTGATTTCTGACTGTTTCTTGTGCAGAATGTAATCCTATTTTTGCTGTGGTTAGAGGCACAGCTTCTTTGCTACCAATTCTAATTTCTGTTCATATCTGGTCTCTTTAAAAACAAATCTTAAAACTTATTTTCATCTAAAAATTAGTTAAAATATACATTTACCACCAAATTTGCTTATTTCTGTCTCTGTGCTCTCCTCTTGGTGTTTTTTCACTGTGTCCCTACCACTTTGGCTGGTTTAATTGGATCCAGCTTGTAGAAAATTCAGGCTAAATTCTGTCAGTTCATACAGTAATGTCAGTGCAGTTATGAAGATTTTTGTCAGCCAAAATCATGTTTAAGGTCCCTTTGGCATATTGGGATGTACAACAAATAAGAAAAATATGTTTTTATCCTATTGGCTGGTGCCATCAATGCTTCAGCACTGGTATGCTTTGTAGATATAATTACCACTACTAAATATTTAACAGTACATACCCTTGTGGTTTTTAAAATATCCACTTTGTGGCACTGCTAAGACCACAATAGATGGATTTTTAAGTGCCTGAGTCTGTGCAGTGCTTCACTCTGTATATGCATACAGCAAACTGTGGAGCTGAAACCAAGGCGGATCTGCCTGCTATACCATTTCTTCCCTGCAGACAAAATGGCTAAAACATGATTAGCCTTTTCTACCCTTTTCCTGACACTTCACTAGCTGGTTAATTTTGCTCTCTAGCCAGCCACAGGACTAAGATCTCCATTCATTCCTGGGACCCAACAGCAACTGCAGGAGCACTGCTGCACACCTCAGGGTTAAGATATAAGAGGAATGACTAAACCTGAAGTTTCATAATTCTATTTTATTTTATGATTTAGACATGATCTAAAACACTTGGCCAGCTTGAAGTGATCAGCTGGTAAAAGCTCATGGCATTAGTGAGACCTGACATGCTCCTAATACCGTCTCCATCATTTGAGGTTTCACATTATTTAAGGTTTTGGGTGTTCTTGTGAATTTCTTTTTAGCATTTCTCAATCTGACAAACCAGCAGAGATCTAGTCAGAGATGGAAGATAACTTTACCATCAAAACTGCATAGAAAAATGCTTCTAATAATAGACTTTCAAAATACAATTTTTCCAGTCCCAAAATAGTCTTTCTGGTTTAGCACCTCATTTTAGTCTGACAGCTTGTCATATTTTACTGCCTTCATACTGCTTCCAAGAATGTGAAGAGCTGTTTGGATGTCATGTAGGTGAAGTTAGTTTGTTCTCCTTTAAAACAAATGTACAAGAATAATGCAGTATAAACCCTTTTCAAAGTCAGGGGAAGGATACTCATTAGCAACTGTGGGCTCCTCATCCTTGGAGAACATTGAGTTCAATGCTGACTGCATGCTTTGTGCTGAGGACATATCTTTTTGTTGTTGTTGTTTGAGCAAACAGATGAGAAAAATGTCATAGGGAGATATATATATATTTTTTTTTTAATCCAAATTTGCATGTTGTCTGCCTTGATTTAACTCCTGGTGTTGCCTATACATAAGCTCAACTCTGCATGCCCAAGGCTGAAGGAAGGGACCAGGAGGGCTCTGGGGCTGCTGCTACCTTGGGATGAGGTCAGGGTACACCAGTGACAGTGGGACAGGCTGGAGGTCATCAAGTTTGGGGTGTCTCTGATGGCAAAGGCAATGCAGATAGTGGTTGCCACTGTAGGAAAGCTCACCTCAAATGTAGATCCAGGTTTGAGCCTGGCTGCTTCCCCTTCCCACATCTTTACAGCTGCCTTTGCTGCCTGCCTTTGCCTGTGCTCAGAACCCCCCTAAGCAATTCCTCCAAATATAACCTTTTTACTGTTATTTTAAGCAGTGTAACTACTTGTCTGTAGTTATGTTCCTGAAACATAAACCTTGTTAAATGTACCTGGTTTGCAAAGTTTATAATATAGTTCTCACTGCAAAACTATGTAGCACTGGATATTTGCAGTCTTGGTGCCTGAAATTGCTCACATTGCTGTATTACCCAATTACTTCCCAGTATCTCAACACCAGCCCTGAAAGTCAGGATCCTTCTACTTGAACCTTTCAAAACTCCTTTTTTTGGTTTTGGTTTTTTTGGGGTTTTGGGGTTTTTTTTTTGGCTAATCCCCAATGACTCACTATGGGCATCAGTTCACTGCACAGGCATCCACCCCACAGAAGCTGAGAGGCATTGGTGGGACTCATGAGCTCCCTAACATAGAGCAGGCTTTTATTCCTTCCTTGTTAAGATGCTTGCTGCAGTCTTTACAATTAAATGAAAGAGGCTGTTGTGAAAGGACTGAAGAGGAATCTTTCATAAACTCAGGTCAGGGAGACTTTACCACCTGTTGCTCGCATGGAACAGTACAATCACATTAATTCAAAATAACGAATAAAAGCACCTGCTTTTAACATGTGCCACTTGCTGTTTTCCAGAGTGAAGATTCAGATGAAGACGACCTCTGTGCTATCAGTAATAAATGGACTTTCCAAAGAACCAGCAGACGATGGTCTCGAGTGGACGACATTGATGCTTTGCTTCACCAATCTGACAGGCATGGATCTTCTGGGGACATTAAAATGAAAAACACAACAAGCAGTGAGAGTGTCCTTACAGATCTGAGCGAACCTGAGGTCTCATCTATTCACAGTGAGAGCAGTGGGGGAAGTGACAACAGGAGTCAGTCTGGCATCAGTAGCACTGCCAGGGAGATCTGCAGCTGCTCTGGCCAGCATGATGTGGAAAGCACACTGCTGCAAGACTCCAGTGCAATAAACACTGCCCTGTCCACCAAGGACAACCTGAAGAATGAGAAACCAACACGAACCAAAGCCAAAGCCTTTCTAAAACGCATGGAGACACTCAAAGGAAAAAGTGTGCATGGAAAACCAAAAGGGTCTGGAAAAACGGGTCCTTTAGAGATAAGTGGGCCTGTTCTCCAGTATGAGCCGAAATCCTTGAAGGACATGCACTGTGTACAGATAGTCAATGGCAATCTCCAAAATTTAGGACAAGATTCAGTCAAAAGGGGACTTTCTTTTTCTGCCAAATCCAGCAGCGACAGCAGTCAGTCTGAAAACAGCAGCAGTGGGGTGAGCACACCCTGTTTGAAAGACCGCAAATGCCACGAAGCAAACAAGAGAGGTGGGATGTACCTGGAGGACTTGGATGTTCTGGCAGGAACAGCCTTACGGCAAGTGGTGGACCAAAACCTCAAAAATGAGTTTCATTCTCAAGAAAACTTGGTTGTGCATATTCCCAAGGATCACAAACCAGGAACCTTCCCTAAGGCACTTTCTATTGAAAGCCTCTCACCTACAGACAACAGTAACAGTGTAAACTGGAGGACGGGCAGCATCTCTTTGGGAAAGCAGAACTGCTCTACTCCAAAAGAGCCTGGATTGATGGCTTGCTGTCCTAAAGAGAGCAGAATCAGTATTTATGACAACGTGCCAGGTTCCCACTTGTATGCTAGTACTGGAGACCTCCTGGACTTAGAGAAAGGTGTCCTTTTCCCTCATTTAGATGACATCTTGCAGCATGTCAATGGACTCCAGGAGGTGGTAGATGGCTGGTCAAAGAATGTGTTGCCAGGTCTGCCAGCTGATGATGTGTCAGTCAGGGAACCACCATCATTGCCTTTCCAGTCACCCACACAGATCACTCTTGATTTTGAAGGAAACTCTGTCTCTGATGGCCGGACCACACCGAGTGATGTGGACAGAGATGGAACATCCCTGAATGAATCTGAAGCTACTGGTGTTAGGGACAGGAGAGACTCTGGGGTGGGAGCATCGCTCACAAGGCCAAGCAGGTAGGTAGCCAAGTTTTGTACATAAATTCATAGATTGTGAAATACGATATAATGAAGCAGAGGCTTGTATCCTGGGAGTCAGAAGGTGCAGTTACTGTTAGTTGTATTTATCCTGTATGGGCACCTCCCAGGAAAAGGTAAGGCTTTGGGAGAAGGGATATCCTGCTATGGAAATTCTTGTGAGCGGTCAATGGAAAACTGGTTTAACAGAGAAAACTGAGGCATTTTTTCTTTCTTGATCAACTGATTACATAGTAGGACCTTGTATATATCATGGAATGTATTTTCAATTTGTCTTCCAAATTACGCACTTGGATATTTATGCATCAGTTCTCTTGTGCAATTTCTTAATGTACTGGTCTGCTTTAAAAATGCATCCCTTTGTGCTCAAAGAGAATTTATCTATCCCACCTCCCTTGTGTGAATGGATAAAATGATGCTATACAGTTAACTTAATAAAAGTGAAAAGCAGACTTTAGGTAATAATTCACAGGCAGAGGGATTTCTTCCAGTTGAACCAAGGGACCATGGTCCTGGGTGAAGGCCTTTTGGATTCACACTGCTGCGTGTAAGGTGGCTGTGTATGTGCAAAAGAAGTGAGAAAATACCTGGTGTTTTCTGATCTGCTGACAATTTTGTCACATCCTTACAAAGTACTCTGCTGTGTCATGGTTTGCTGCTGCCTGTAAACCATCACAAGCAAGTGAACTCAAGGAAACTACTGAATAAATGAGCAGTGCCAAAGGATTTGAGCCAGAATTCATGTTTAGCAAAACAAGACTGAAATGACATTTTCCCTATTGCATCTAGTATATAGAGAAGGTGCATGGGAGTAAAGAAAAGATGTGAGTGGCTCACTAGCTTAGTGGTTATAGCTCTTGCCAAGAAGAAATGGGGTTCAGTCCTTTCTTTAAAAAATCCTTCACTATTTAATGATAAAGATATTTGGAGAACCTCATCTCTAAATACCTTGGTTGTCAGGCTGGTCCCCTGGGAAGAGAGGGACTAGACATCAAATCCTAGTTCTGAGTCAGGGAGAAAACATTTGAATCTGGAGCTCCCACATCCTGTTGGAAGTGTGTGGGCTAGAAGGCCATAGTGGGCAACAATTTTTCCCTAAGTATGTGGACAGGACCCACATCAACTTGTGAATCTAACATCAAAAAATCAAACCTTGGGCATGCCCAAAATTGAAGAGATCAAACAAATTGGTTTTTTTTGACTCTGAGCTACATTTTCTTTCAGTAGACACACCGTGAGCCATAATATGTGTGCTTTGTAAATTGCCCAGCCCTACCTCATAGCAGACCATCCTTTTTTTTCCTGCCATTTAAAGCAGTTGCCTGATTTTTCTATTGTTTCCTTTGCTACAGGAGATTACGATGGCACAGTTTCCACATTTCCCACCGCCCGAGCCACTCCATCGCGTCGCTGCACATCAGCAATCAGTCAGCAGCCCAACTGAACCTATTGCAAAAATTCTCTCTGCTTCGTCTTACTGCCATCATGGAAAAGTATTCCATGTCAAACAAACATGGCTGGACCTGGTGAGTGCCATTAATAATCGGAAGAGATATTTTTAGATGAAAATAATTTCTCCTAATTCCGTTACTCTGATAGTAAATTCAGTACATGCAACTAGGAGGAGTGACCAACTTCAACTGTAGAATTTGAAACTGTCCCCTTCAGTCTGTTGCTGCCTAGTGACTCAGTGACAAAGTCAGAAATAGATCCTGGAGATATGAATTCATTCCTGCTCTCTAACAGAGAGACAACTATTGCCTCTCTAACAACACTCCAGTTCCAGAAAACTAAACAGAAATAGGAGAGAGTTATTAAACGTAGAAAATTTTTATGGTTAAGTCTTCCCCAGGATTCTTTTTGTGATTCAAAAAGAAACAGCTGCTGATCATACTTCATATATTTGATATTGGTTTGATTATGCTTTAAAGGAGGGTTAGAATAGTTAGGGAACTTTTTTCCAGAGATCAAAAGAGCCAAGATTTATCCTAGTCTTGGACCTGAGTTAGAAGGAGCTTGCAGCTGCAGCAGCTGTCACAGGTACCTCGTCACTCAGAGAGGGGAGTATCAGGCAAAGGGGCATGAATGCTGACAGCATGACTCCTTCTGTACCAACTGGCTACAGAAATCTGTATTTAATGGCATACAGAGCCTGATGGGACATTCATGCTGAGGTATAGTGGAATGGAAATGAGCATAGATAAGAGATTTTAAGTTTCTTAGAAATAATCAAAAAGATAACAGAAACTTTCCCCAGCTTGCAGAGACACTGAGTCCAAAAAAAATATGACTTGACATTTACATTGTGATTTCCATGTTCAAAGCACTTCACTGAAGTCTCACTGAATTCAGCTGTGAGCTAGATAACACAAGTTTGTTTTTAGAAGTGGAAAAACAGATATATGGGCCTACATGTTGAGATCCACCTCACAGACATAAGCCACTCCAAAAACTCTTAAGTCTAGCATGAGCAAGTTGAGTTGGCCATCTGTGGTCAGTGGAAAAAGATGGGCAACTCCAAAGGGAGTTCCCTGTGGTTAGGTGACATATTGAAATGAATTTTACCTTAAACCAACTCCAAATAAGCATACTAGAATAAAGAAAATTCTAGATTCTGCTGCTTATGCTGAGGTTTTCCCTCCTGACAAATATTTCTTCAGTTGATATAATCAATCTCTAAAGATTTATAAGAGTGGGACTCTAAATGGCTGTAAAGTTTTATGCTATACACATCCAGTAGGTCATTTAATCCAAGTTTTATCTCCTTCCCACACAGATGAGAAAAATCTTTGTCACATTCAGGTCATATTAATCTTTCTTTTCTTTTTTTCTTTTTTTTTTTTTTCTTTTAAAATTCCACTGCAGTCATGACTACCACAAAGGGAACCCAGTTGGTTCTTGTTATTGCCATCATTTTTTGACAAAAGCAAGCTCACTAGTTTCACTTGGGTTACTCAAGTAGAATAAATCATCTAACACTAGGGAGGAATCTGGCACAGAGAGACTTTCCACCAATGTTTATTACTTTAAAGTATTAGTCAATAGAAATGCTAAATAGTGTAACTGGTAGTATAAAAATCATTCAGCATGTTAGAGGACTGAACTTCCTTTTCTCCCAGATAGCCTCTCCCTTATGCTTTGTTGGGCCATTCCTTTGTGTCCCTATTGGATGCTTCAAAGCATGTTTGCTTCAGCTGGATCAAAACTGCATAGAAGATTTTTTTCTGTTAAAATAAATTGTTATGCTGTATCTTAGGGCCAGAGGCTGTCAACTTATAAAAGTTAAGAAACTCATTAGTTATACAGACTGTAAAGTGTCCATGCATAGTAAATATAATTTCACCATCTCTATAAAAAAGAAGGCGGCCCTGGTTATTGATTTCTACCAGCAGTGTAACTCAGGAAGACTGTAAATTCTCTGCTGTTTTCATGCTGCCTGTTTCATGTTGATTTTCAGGTCTGTGCCAAAGTTCATGAAGAGGATGAAAGTCCCTGACTATAAGGACAAGAATGTCTTTGGTGTGCCTCTGATTGTTCATGTCCAGAGAACAGGACAGCCTCTTCCACAGAGCATTCAGCAAGCTCTCCGCTACTTACGGAACAACTGTCTGGATCAGGTATGAACCTCACTCCAGGGACTGAGTTGGTTTTGTTCTGAAAAGCCACCCTAAGCAAGCAATGGTGAAGCTCTTTATACTCAGTACCACAATTATTTGAAGATTGTTGTATCTCTTGTTGGGCCCATGTCTCCTCTGGTGGTTTAAGACTTGGTGCCAAAACTAATGGTTTGCCATTTTGAGTTTTGTATTCAGATGCTTTGTTGAATTAGGCTAGATGTTAGGAAATATTTTTTCACTGAGAGGGCTGTCAGACATTGGAATGGCTTGCCCAGAACAGTGGTGGAGTCACCATCCCTGGAGGCATTCAAAAGGCATTTGGACCTGGTCCTTAAAAACATGGCTTAGTAGTTGACTGTGGTGTTAGTCAAAGGTTGGACTGGACGATCTTGTAGGTCTCTTCCAACCTAAACATTCTGTGATTCTTGTAGCTTGTTAGTCTTGCTGATTTGTATACAATAGCCTACCTCAAAAAATGACATGAAATCTTAATGTCCATTTAATCAGAGCTCAGGACTCCCAACTTCTTTCTGTATCTACACTGCTTCTGCTTGATTGTTGCCATTGAGGGTTAACTGCATTCACCATTTCACAAGATATGGTACAAAAAGTTTTATTTACTTAGCAAAGAAAGAAAAGTCCAAGAATAGAGAGCAAACTCAGCAGAATATTCCAACTATTCTGTTGACAAAGTCAGATACAACCAGATAGAGTTAGGTCAGCAGCAGTTCAATGCCAAAGTCATTACAGTACATTGCCTTTTATAGTGTTCTTAGCTACAAAAAGCCAGCTGGGAGACCCTTGTGATTAAAGTTGCAGATTTTTTTATTCCCTTTAGCTACAGAGCAGGGACATACCAATCATATTTTTACTGTTCTTCCCCTAAGGATGAGGCTGTGTATCTTTATGAACATAGGACTGGGAGAAACCCCCTTGTTGATGGAGTTCAATCCTCTCCTATTACTGACCTTGTGTGATATGACCTCTTCCATAGCTGCTTTTAGATATCTGTAAGTTCAAAAGGGGCAAGCAGTATTTTACTCTGCAGACTTTGCTAGCTCTGAGCACGGGACGAGGGTGGAAGTGGTCAATTCTGAACCCTTCCATTTTCTGATCACCTTTCTGGTCACTGTCCAGACTGTTTTATTGCATGACAGTCATCTTCCCCAAAATGGAAATCTAAAAATTAGCTGTGAATCATAGCTGTTTCTCCTTACATCCAGTGGGAGACATAGGCCCTTCCTATCCTTTTTGTCTGTTGACTGTAAAGAGGTTCTGTAGTGATCAGACCTTGAAACTAACTCCTAGATGTCACAAGTGAGGTGAGTTTTGCCTACCCCATCACAAAATGGTAGGGCTTGGAAAGGACCTCTGGAGATTGTCTAGTCCAACCCCTCTGCTAGAGCAGGTTGTACAGGATGGCACCCACATGGGTTTTGAATGTTTCTAGAGATGGAGACTCCACCACTTCTCTGAACAGCCTGTTCCAGTGCTCTGCCACCCTCAAAGTAAAGAAGTTCCTCCTCATATTAGATGAAACTTCCTGTATTCAAGTTCGTGCCCATTACCTCTTGTCCTGTCATGGGGCACCACTGAAAAAAGACTGACCCCACCCTTTTGATACCCATCCTTTAAGTATTTATAAGCATCGATAGGATCCCCCCTCAGTCTTCTCCAGACTAAGAAGGCCCAGGTGTTGAGGGATGGGAGTTATAATCTGCTGGAAATGTCTTAATAGGAGATAGATGCATAGAGACAAATAGAAGCAATATATTCAATAGTTAGCATGTCTGATTATCACTGTCATAATCTGGGTATGTATATTCTTCCAATATAGGAATAAAAGTGATGCAGGAAGCATCAAGCAGGGATGGGACTGGAGAAGAAGATACTTGCTCAAATATGAGGAAGAGGAGATACAGGGATAGGGATGGGCTTGACAGCTGAAGGTCAATAGGAAGAAAGAGAAAAGAAAGGACGTAAGTGGGGGGGAGGAGGAGAGGGAGGAGAAAAAGTAACAGAGGGTAAAAACAGAGAGAAAGGAAAAACTCTCAAGAGATTAGAGGTGGTCAAAAGGAGTGTCCATGGGTAGTCTCAGACGAATATCTTCTCTGAGAGGGGGTTTACTTGATGGTAAGAATCAGAAGGTCCATTTCAACTCAGCTTTACTCTTCACTCCAAGTTGAATGGAGAAAATATTTAATAGAAAATGAAGGAGGAGAGATACAGGTTAGGGCCATTTAAAATATCTTTCCACCAAAAACAGAGAAATAGGAGTTTGGATAAATATAATTAAACAAAAAGAGAAATCAAGAGTAGCAGAATGATGAGCAGCAGGAGATTTCACAGGTGAAATTTGATGTTTGACCACTCAAATCAGTCTTAGGTGTAAGTTTTTAAAAGTTCTTTGTATCAGCAAGGCCACTTGCCATCAAAAGCAGAGAACTGGGCTCTGCTCTTACATTTTTCTACCACATGGTAAAACTGTACTTTTTTGATAAAATTAGCATGGGTCCTTCTGCATCTTCAGTACACATTTCTAAGAGCAAAAGGGATTTACAAATAAGAGAAAGGGAAGGGGGAAAACATAACAAAAGAACCAGATGCTCTTTCTTGTATTCTCTTGTCAGAAGGAAGAGCAGAGCTTCCTCTGTGAACAGAAATCCAGTGTACTGGGATGTACACAGGGTTCACTCCAGTCCTCTTAACTCCTATGCATGAATAGAGCACATGAGCTTTGCTAAATTCATCAGTAAGAAGACACAGCAGAAGAGCCACTCACAGCCAGTCTGGTGTAGCAGTTCATCTCCATATAAATAAATATATCTCCTCACAGAGGTGCATAGTGTGTAATTAGTGTCAATATTGCCCTAGTTAACAAAAGTCCTAAATACCATGTTCCTGGGCATGGGATTCTGGGGAGAGGAGGAATTTACATGAACACTGCTGGTAGAGGTGAGGGGATGGGAAACAAAAGGCATTGCTTCCTTGCTTTTACACATAATTCCTGTTGGGACCAGTAGCTGAAGGGAGGCTACAAGAAAACTGGGGAGGGACTTTTTGCAAGGGCATAAAGTGATAGGACAAGTGGTAACAGTTTTAAGATAAAAGAGAGTGTAGATTTAGATTAGATACTAAGAAGAAATTCTTTACTGTGAGGGTGGTAAGACACTGGCACGGGATGCTATATCCTGGAATTTTCAAGAGCAGGTTGGATGGGGCTTTGAGCAGGTCTAGTGGAAGGTGTCCCTGCCCATGGAAGGGGGGTTTGGAACTACATGATTCTTCCAAGGTCTTTTCCTTTTACAACCCAAATCCACACAGAAAGCTGAACAGACAGACAGTGGGCATGGAGAACAGAGAGCTGTAGCTCCAAACCTGAAGTGTTGCTTTTTCATGGTCTTTCTCAATATTTCACCTTTCCCCCTGCAAAACTGAAGGAAAACAATGCTCAACACTTCCCAAATGAAACACTGTAAACTCACATGGGAATAAATAATGTGGTTGAGGCACAGGAATTTGCTCCGGGGAAATTCCACTGATGAGAAGGATGGTAAAAGGGCAGCAGTGCCATGAAGGCACTTGCAGGCATCATTTAAAGAATTATCTCTTTCTTTAGAATAGAGAGCAAACAGGATAAAAATGTCTAAGTGACACTGCACAAGTAATCCCTCTGTGGCACCCATGTTTGAACTTCTGAACTGGGGTTTTCAGTGGGATTTTGGGGAACCATTAAAAGGAGAGACTGGGAAGAGGGAAAAATAATTTGGTCTCGGTTTAAATGTTCTACCAGGATGTACTAATCTTTTGCCACAGCATTTATAATTTAGCTGAGCATAATATTTTCTTCAAAATACATACCCAAACAAACATGAGGAACCAGATTCTCAGCTGGAGTAGATCAACAGCCCATCACCCAAGCCAAGCAAGCCACTGCTGATCTGTATCAGCTGAACATCTTGCTTAAACTCTTCAGGCAGCAGGGAAACCACATGCTTTCTGAACTCTCCCTCTAGGCTGGGATGCAGAGCAGCAAAATTATTAACTCTTTCAGTCCTGCTGTGAGAGCATGCACTTGCCTATGAGACTTTAGGCTAGTCAAGACTGTCACTTTTTCATGTTATTCTTGGCTAGAGGAAAGTATTCTTGGTCATGACTGAAGTCCCCCATAGCAGATGGTTTTGAATATGTATATATTTATGTAACCATTTAAGTAACTTTGTTTTTTTTTTTACTTCAACATCATGGCTTTTTAGGTGGGTCTGTTCCGAAAATCAGGAGTTAAATCCCGAATCCAGGCCCTTCGTCAGATGAATGAGAACTCCCCAGAAAATGTCAGCTATGAAGACCAGTCAGCATATGATGTGGCAGACATGGTAAAACAATTTTTCAGGGACTTGCCAGAACCTCTTCTCACAAGTAAACTAGGAGAGACCTTTCTACACATCTACCAATGTAAGTTCCAATATTTCTATTATAAACAATGTGAAAATATTATATATTGTATAATAATATATTGTAAATAATTTTGGTGTGTTAATAGTGGGTGGCTTTCTTTCTGCTCATCTCCAAGATGTGTGAAATACACTATTCAGATCTTGAGTCACATTGAAAATATTGGCCTCCCCATCAGAAAGAAGAAAAAAGGATAGAATATCATAGATGTAAAAAGTGTGAAGACTCATGTTTTTAATATATTTCTTTAAACTGTCTGTTTTGTGCAGACATCTCAATACAAGTGAGTGTTCTGGGCATGGAGAAGTGATACTTGGTCATGATAATATGAGCCTGTGCAGTCTTCTTCCTTACTGTGACTTGTTTATTTGCCTTTTTATTGTAGTCAATAAAAGGTACATGCATACAACAAAGTACTTTCATATACATCCTCATCTTCTAGGTAAAGATCTCGCAGAGAAAGAAATGAAAAAAACAAGCCAGAGGATTTCTTTTTTTCATTTCATGACAAGCAGTCTTTAGATGACTTTATCTCTTCTCCAGACTGAGGGAGAAATAAACAATGAGGAAAACACTGAAAAGACAGAGGAATTAAAGTTTTTTTCCTGACAGTGTCCATTATGAAGTCCAGTCATTCGGTACTCTGGCAGATACAGAAGAGCATACCCAGCTGTCCTAAGCCAAATAATTGGAAACACTAAAGAGAAGTGTCTGCTCTTTTCACTTGCAGACATTTCAGCTGCCAAAACAATAGAAAGCCATTTTTAAACATTGTATAATCCCATTGCTAAAGAATCTAAGCTACTTCCGTGCCTCCCTTTACTGTAAAAATCTGTCTGTGGCACATAGTCACTAATGTGTTTAACATCACAGTGTCTGTAGCTGGTAGAGAATTGCTGTGATCCTGCATGTGGGAGACAGCATCAAAATAGATTTAGTGGATTTAGTCATGCGTGATGTCTTGAGACAGAAATGAACTGAAACAGTTGGTGTCTAGCCCTGGACCATCATTTCCCCCTCTCCTTCTGCAGGCCTTGTCTGCCTACACACACACCAGCAAGCTTGTTCAGAAAAGCTGTGGAAATTCTGGGTGCTAATAAAACAGCAATTGCAATTGTTTCCATAGTGAAATGGCCAAGGAGAAGATTCTCTACTAGAAGGACATGTTCTACATGTCCTTAGAAACAAATCATCTTTAACCTATTGCTTGATGAGAAATGTGAATGTCTGAGCATGCTGTAGGAGGGCCTGCAAGTCAACTACTCCCTTGCCAAAGGAAGAGAGATGTGGCAGATGTCAATGTTTTGCCATTATTAGGTCTGTAGCCAGAAGGAATCCTCATCTCAAGGTCAGGAGCCTGGCATTAAGAGTCACGACAGCCAGAAGACATTGAAACATTGCTACCAGCCAGCAAAAAAAAAAAAAAAAAAAAATCCTATAAAAAGGGGCACAGGAAAACTCTAACCCTGCATGATACTGCAGTGGGAAGTCTGAAGCATTCTTTAGTCTGGTCAGAGGGGAAAAAATAGTGCCAAGAAAGATGTTCTTGAACTGCACCAGTACTTTAAAGGATTTCAGAAAGACTTGAGGATGGGTCTGTTTAAACCAAGAGGGGAACAGGAAAATATGGGCTCTGGAGACCAATGCTTGGATTAAGAATGAATAGCAGTGTTTTTTTGTTAATATGTGACCAACAACAAATACATTTTTCTGTTTTAGAAAGTATTGACAAAACTCCTTACACAGAAGTAAAAATTTTGAAAATTACTGGGATGCCAATTGTATTTCATAATATTTGCAGTTAAATAAATGTGTAGCTAGGAGTTTTTCTTCCTCTTTATCCTGTTTAAAAAATTATTAATGTGAAGTTAGGAAGGACTTTTTTTCCTCTTTTAGAATATTGACACAGGCTTTCTGATTTTTCTGTGACTTGCTGAACAACCTTTTCATATATCCAGAATGGTTTGATTTGCTGTTAACAGAGAGGAGTGGGGATGAGATGATTAGTGTAGAAGTCTGTACATCATAGCTTTGAAAATTTCCTTATTTTGCTTAATGTTTACCTATGACATGAAGAGCTGGCTGGTCTTCTCTGTGCATCAGACCCACCATCACTATAGTATGGATGAGGGAGTGCCAGGAAGCTACCTATGGAGCAAAGACTCATTGCATAGATTTAGCAAAGGTTCCTCTGACTCCTCAGAAAGCCCTGGCCTCTTGATGCTTCTAGAAAGTTGGAAGCATTGGGCTGTTTTCAGTTTGTCATTCATGTCTAAAAACTTCTAAAATAATATGTTGTACGAAGCTATCAAGCAGAGTTTAAAAGTTGGCTGTTCCCTCTACTGTAAATCTGCTTTTGTTCTATTCAACTGTATGGAGTGTTTGTAATACCCAGAGGAGGGCTCCAAGTTCAAACTGAGAAAACTTATGGTAGTTTAGAAATGAATCTGTCTGAGGCATTATTTTAGTATATCCATTATTTCATTAAACTCTTTTATAGTTTAGGACACAATTGTAAGTATTTTCCCAAAGCTTCCTTAAGACTTTTGATCTGTCTTCCCAGAAGACAAAAGAAGCCTGAAAAATGACATTTAAAGATATGAGTACTGACTCCTCCTCTCCCTTCATAAACTTTAAATGAAGTTCAGTCTCTTTCCTTGGGAACAGCCTTTCAAATTAACAGAGAAATGTCATACACTTGCTAGGTGAGCTGTGCTTGGTGGAGGAGCAAATCACAGAATCATTAAGGTTGGAAGAGACCTCTAAGATCACCAAGTCCAACCATCAAACTAACCACCACCATACCTGCAAGACCATGCCCTGAAGTCATGTCTACACGTTTTTTTTAACACCTCTGGGGATGGTGACTTCATCACCTCCCTGAGCATCCTGTTCCAATGCTTGACCACTCTCACAGTAAAGAAATTTTTCCTGCTATCCAGTCTAATTTTTTTCTAATATCAAATCACTTCTCTTCAACAACCAGCCAGTCTTCATCCCATTGTTTAATTCAGAAAGCCATTCCCCAGGTGTGAATGCCTGTGCTTACTCTTTTCTTCCTGACTTCTTTGTCTGATCTTCCACTGACCCCTCTGAACATCCCTTGTTTTCCCTCAGATGTCCCTAAGGAGCAGCGGCTGCAGGCGGTGCAGGCGGCCATCATGCTGATGTCTGATGAGAACCGGGAGGTTTTGCAGACCCTGCTGTGCTTCCTCAGTGATGTCACCTCTGTGGAAGAGAATCAGATGACTCCTATGAACATAGCTGTTTGTCTGGCCCCGTCCCTCTTCCATCTTAACATCGTGAAGAAGGAAAGCTCACCTAGGTAGGTTTCTTTACACTATAAATAGTCATGTTCTTCATACTGGAGAAGCTGTGGATGCCCTCTCCCTGGAAGTACTGAAGGCCAGGCTGGGTGGGCTTTGAGCATCCTGCTCTAGAGGGAGATGTCCTTGCCCACATAGAGGGGTGGGAACTAGATGATCTTGAAGCTCCTTTCCAATGCAAACCATTCTATGATACCACAAAATGTTGCTTTCGGTGTTTCTAAAGGTATGCAGGATAAAATTTCCTAAAGCATCTGCTTTCCAGCAAATGTTTTACAGGGCATGACTTCAGGAAGAGGGGAAAGCCCATGCTGCAGAGCCAGCAGCACAACTGCACATACACAGAGGTGTGTTTGCAAGCCCAGCAGGTGCTTCTAGCCCCCTGTTGGGAATATGGAGTGTCTGCTTTCCATGCAAAATTTCAGTGGGGTACTGTTGAGTTTTGCATGAGTGATGTCATCTTCATTGAAGGGAAAGGGCCTGATTTTGCTCTGGTTGAAGTCAAAGATTGACTGTATTTTGAAGGATTTTTAATACACAGATTTAGATTTTCAGTGTGTGTTTTTTCACACTGTATTTTCTGGATACATTCTGCCACTTGGATTATTGAGTTTATTTCAGCCCCCATTAAGATGGTGTGTAACAGGGTGAATATAGACTAAACAGGGCATAGATGTCCCTTCTGACTTTTGGGGCTTTCCTCCATCTGGTTCAGAGTACACTTAGATTGATGGTCATTCACATGTATCACCAGGATCTGAGTAAGCACATGAAGCAATAACAACATAAAACACTGTACATCACATCTGTTGGAAGTCCATTCCAAAATGTACAGCACCTGAAGCAGGATATACATCATCTTTCCTGTTTTTACCTTTGGTTCAACAATATTTTAGGTAAACATTTTTCCTTCTAAAAAGGCCCAACAGTCTGAGCTCAAATAGAAAAGTAAAAGGTAGGCTTTTCTTTGTGCTGCTTTAAACATCCTGGTGCTGTTTGTTTGCTTTCATATTAAAAAGACTCAGCTCTTTTTACCTGAGACACTGAATTCAATTACAGAGTAATACAGAAAAAATATGCAACAGGGAAGCCAGATCAGAAGGACCTCAGTGAAAACCTGGCAGCTACTCAGGGACTTGCTCACATGATAATGGAATGCAACAAACTTTTTGAGGTAAGTGAGAGACTCAAACAGCATTATTCATGGCCACATCGTGCAGAATCCTTTGAAGTATTTTTGTTTACACTTACATTTTCTGTCTTGTATTAGCTCAGAGACTGATGGTCCCTCACTTATTTGTAAACTTGCTCAACCTAAAGTTTGTTTATCTCATTTCTTTATGAATGTTCTCTTCTAGCATTCAAATATACCACTACTAAATATGCAAGGTAATTGCTCTATGGCAGTTTTCAACCCAAATTATTGAATTAGGAAATTCCAGTCTAATTAAAATAAAAATTGCCTGGTTTAACATTTCATACTATTATAATAATTTTAGCACCTCAGTTAAAACTTTTCATATAAGAAAGAAGAGTTGATACACTTTATTTCCATGTGTCTTGCAATAAAGTTAATATTGCATAGGGAGATGCAGTCTCCCTGCATCTTTCACTGCAGGTGCAGGAGAGAGAATGCTCCTACCTCCCTTCCCCAACATTTCTAAAGGGCAGAGGAGTAACATGGTGTGTTGGCATGCAGCTGATCAGTCTAATTTTGTTCTGCATGAGCAGTGCTATTCTGAGCTATGAACAGTTTCATTATACTGCTCTTATGTCTCTTCTTATGTTAGAAGATGGAAATAGGTATCCATTTTACAGAGCATAGGCTCATTGCAATTGGATGTCAAATGGTCCATCAGCCTGGAAACACATTGCCTTCAGGAAAAGTTCTCAGCAGGAGTTTTTCCCTATGTGTTTCCCTCTCTTTTGTTGCACAGGTTCCACACGAGATGGTCACCCAGTCCCGAAACTCCTATGTTGATGCAGAAGTGCATTCTCCCACCCTAGATGAGCTGGGGAAACAAGCAGACGAGGAAGGAGGCAGCTATCAGATGTACCTGGAAAGTCTCATGCAGAATCTCCAGAAAGAAGCAAAAGAGAAATTCAAAGGATGGGTCACGTGTTCCAGTATGGAGAACACGGAACTTGCCTACAAAAAGGTAATTTGAGGAGATGTGGCAGAAGCAGTAAAGAAACCAAAACACAATACAGCCTAACTGTGGGACACCCTGACTTGCTTCATGACTAAATACATACCCTTCTGTCTGGTGAGGAACACTGTTATTTATTTTATTTTTACAAGACTACTAAAAGCAGTTAAAAACATAATATGATAGTGATTAAAGTATGACATTCCAGAACAAGTCACACAAAGCAATCTAAGGTCTCCAAAATTGAAAAAGTGTTGCAGCAAGCAACACAACCAGAGTGTGAGCTGAGACTTTAAACAGATATCATCACATGGGTAAGTTCTTTAACTGGGAAAGAGGCAGAATTTCTGACAGTCTCCTCTTGTTTGCCAGCAGTTTGGAGAACACAACCAGAACATATATATTAAAAGATCTATTTAGGTTCCCACTGCTTTACTTAGCCAGGATAACCAAATGGCCAGTTCTAGACCTGATCCTCTTGTCCTTGTTTCCAGTGGATTTTTGATACCTGCAACTTTTATAAAAAATTCTGAAGTTGTTTCATGCTCCATCACTTCTGCAGGGAAAGCCAGATGTCTGCAGCCAGAAGGAGGGTGCTGCAGGGTCCCTGTAGACAGTGGAAGTTCAGGCCTGCTGGAAATGCAATGGCAAAAGAGTTTTCTGCAAACCAGCAGCAGCCACTGAGAGGAGGGGATGGATTAGGGGTGGGTGATACTAGTTAGGGGAAGGGCACTGGGAGGAATATGGGATCCAGACAGTGAGGGGGCAGGGGCTCTTAGGCAGCATTTTTCCTATTTATGCAGTTGCACCCCCTCTCTTAGGGCAAAGAAATCATGGTTACTCTGTTTTGTAACCACCTTCTGTGAGTGACCCCTCAAGGAAGGAATTGTAGGAGGCTGGGGAGGGAGTAACAGGGCTCAGGTGGGAGTAGGATGGTGGGAGAAGGGAGGAAATGAACAAGGGCATGCACAGGACTGAGACTGCAGAGGGGACTGGGAGCCCCTGGGGGGCTCCAGGGCAGGAGGAACAGAGACCTGAGAGCTTTGGGAAGAAGCAATTATAACAACATAAAATAATTTGGGGTGGAAGATGCTTTTCTGGGGACACAATTCTGGTTCTGTGGGAGGTGCTGGAGGTTTCTGCAGTGTTAGTGTTGGTGTGTGAGGAGGCCAGGGTAGGAAGGGGTTAGAAAAGCAGGGCTTGCAAGATCCAGTTAATGTGTTTGCTGCCTGAAATATGGCAGCCCTAAAACCATGCAGAAATGCTGTATGCATGGAATTTAGGATATACATCTTTTAAGTAGCCTTGTACTTTCCACTCCTCTTACTGCACACTGTGGAGGTGTAGCAAGTAACATGAGCCATGGGATAGGAGTTATCAAGCAGTTTGCATGTTCCTTCTTTGAAAGGCATTTTCCCAATGCTTCCCCTGTGGCTATTTTGAGGAACAAACATCTGTGTATCTGACACATAAGTGAATCAACATGTGTACTGCTCTTCCACCAATTAACCAGGAGAGTTAATTGACCCTCTGTCACAGCTAGACTCAGATTGCCCAAGGTGGTATCTTTATTTCAGCCCATGGTTTCAGTCTGTCCCTTCAGCTGTTTTTACTTCTACACAGACATCCTGCATTACAGACAGGATGCTTGGGGTTGAAGTAGTGTCTGTCACACTAGAAGTAATACAACAGCTCCACTGACACTATGGGAAATGGTCCAGAAATACACTGGTTGGAGAGCAGAAGTAATGTATCACTTCAGTTTTCCATCCAGGGCTAGTATGACTGTTTTCACACACAGAAGAGCAGCAGCAACAATAGTTGTAATGACTGGCACAGAAATATGAATGCTTTTAAGCTGAAGCCAGATATCCATACCAAGATTTTGTCCTCAGTTACCCTCTGTTGTATATATGCATATAGACCGTGGTGTTTTATGTTCTTTGTTACTTACTCCAGGTTGGGGATGGGAACCCCCTGAGGCTTTGGAAAGCCTCGGTTGAAGTTGAAGCTCCCCCATCAGTTGTTCTGAACAGAGTGCTGAGGGAACGTCACCTCTGGGATGAGGACTTCTTGCAGTGGAAGGTGGTGGAGAGCCTGGACAAGCAGACAGAAGTTTATCAGTATGTTTTGAATAGCATGGCTCCTCATCCAGTCCGAGATTTTGTTGTTCTAAGGTAAGCTCAGGGCAGTTCCCCAGTAGCTTTGCTTCCTGAGATACATGCAAGGAAGATCTGGCCTTATCTCAGCTTTTGCATCTGTATTATTGTACTTTGAGAACTTTACTGGGCAGCAGTGTTGATTCCTCAAACTGAATTAAAATTGTACATCTAGAGCATGCTGACCTTTTCTCTGATGTAATTTGAGCAGTACGTACTCCCGAGGCCATAAATATAATTTGTTTCTTAGAACAGATGTCTGATAATAGCTGCTGTTCTCTCTTAGCTTTGTTTGTTGTCAAAACAGTGGAAATGGAACCCAACTGCTTTTTTACACTGCTTTTGCTCTTCTCTGGGGAATGTTTGATGTTTAGGAGGCAAATGTTTAGTAGAGAAGATAGTGATGCTTTTAAGCTAAGATTGTTACGCGGTGTCTATGTAAGTTGTTATTTTATCTTTACAGTTGGAGAAATGCTAACCCATAAAAATCCTAGTGTAGAAATGAACAGAAAGAGGGAGCAGTTATCTATTCTGATGGCCTTTCAGGGGATGACATCTCTCAAATGTGTATCTGTGTATCAATACTCTAAATTCAGGCCCAGTTTTGCCATTGTCTGTCTGCCCATAAGAACAGGTGAAAAATTCCTCTATGCACTTTCTGCCTTTGAAATCCTGTCTCCTTGCTTGCCAGGAGCTATTGTGGAGCTGCTGACATATTTCACTTACAGGGTCAGTCCTACAGTTATTTATTCCAATTTGGTTTTGTGCATTCCTGTTCTTGGTCTCTGCTGTCTTTGAATGAAATGATGTGACAGAGAAATACTAAGCAGTTTTGACAAAGGGAATAGTCCCAGGAGTCAGAATTGTATTAGTGGGAACAAAGACTGAAGGAAAAAGATGAGACCAATAAAAAATAATTAATAATACACACCTTTTATGAACTTCTGTATTATCCTAGAGAATAGTAACACGAAGATATTGTCAGTATAAGGGATGAGTTATTGGAACTTTTAGAGGAAGATTTAAAAAGTATTTTCTGTAAGTTCTTTATAATACTAAAAT
This sequence comes from Heliangelus exortis, assembly GCF_036169615.1. Taxonomy (NCBI): domain Eukaryota; kingdom Metazoa; phylum Chordata; class Aves; order Apodiformes; family Trochilidae; genus Heliangelus; species Heliangelus exortis. Next base: position 22,501,494 of record NC_092422.1, on the reverse strand, counting down.
AGCAGTCCTCCCACTACTTGAATTCTTTTGTCTTCCCACAGTATACTGGGATAAATTAATAATTTAATGATAAATTTTCTTATATAATATTATGGACTTAAAGGAGTAATAAATCTGGCTCTCTGCATAGCAGCAAAAAGATTTCCTGGGAGAGGTAGGGAAGTTTTGATGGTCATAATTCTGTCCTGCTATTTGCCACTTAGTCCAGTATTAGGTTTCATGGTGGTTTATGTTCTTTAAAGACCTGCTGTGCAGTCACATCACTTAAAGGAAAATCTTGCCACTGAGTTCTCATTCTTTTCAGTAACCCAGGCGGAATAACCCCCAAGGATTGAAATACATATCATAAAACAGAATCCTGGTGGGTTTTTAAGGGTTGAAAACAGCCGTCAGGCAGATCTGTCAGATTATGTTGTTTATCTCTTTTGATTTATAGCATTAAGTCTAGAGCAAGGTTAACCAGCAATGTTGCAGTTAATTTGATACCTTATGATTGGCGGGAAGTGAACAGTGAAATTATAATTCACCTCTGGGGACATGAAATAATATATTTTAACAGACAGCAATTTTCCCCTTCCTAATCAAACTTTTGGCTGTGAATAGATAAACTTAGATGTTCTTTTTTTTTTTTTCTTTTTTTCAATTTGCCAGTCATAACAAGGGTATTAAACTCCCTTGAGAAGGTTCTAATGGTAAGAATACAGAGGTGTTATTTTATACTCCTGGGATCTGATGCAGCTTTCAGCTGCCCTACAGAAACATCACTTTTAATTCAAGATTCCTCGAACATTTAATGTCCACTAAGTATCACAGCATCTCTGAGTTAGCTGTTATGCTCATTTTACCTACTGTAAGACATTTAGAGAAGTAGAAAAATTGGCCTAAATCTGTACAACTGGGAAGAGGCATCATAACTCTTCCGTGGTCTCTGGGATTCATGTTTTTCTACTTCACAAATGGCCCAAGTCGGTGCCATGTAGTTACCAAAATGATATGGTCACATCTAAGTACCACACTTGTGCAAGCATTCACAGATCTGAGGTTAAGTATTAAAATTTAGGTCTCCTGAATTTGGTGGTTTTCCACTTTCTGCAGCACGTAAGGGAGGCTAAAAACATGGGAGAGGGGAAAAAATGAAAGGAAATTCTGTTTTATTACCCTTGAAGCGTGTTCTGGCAGTTCCAAAAGTCAGTGTGGGTAGTAGTGAGGATTTCTGCTGTGCTAAACCATATTTGTGCTTCCATAACTCTGCATGGATGTAAAGTGGCAAGTCAGCCTTTGCTGGGTGGCTGATGCTCACTTTATCTCCTTTCCAGAGCTTTTGTTTGTCTGTCTGCAGAAGGTGTAACATGCCCTGTAATGCTTCTGTGTAAAAACAAACTTTTCCAGCTGGAGCCTGCAGCAATTTAAATGTGTGGCCATTCCTCATCGTGGTCACACTTCACACTGGGGAACACAAAACTTCTCCAGGGACTTCTAGGGCAGTCAAGTGGCATTGCTGGCAACAAGGATAGGCAGACAAGCAAACTGTAGCTTTGATTCTTACTCATGTGCCCCAAAGTTTCATCATTAAAGTGGTTCCATCTTGAATGTGTTGCTACAGGACATGGAGGACAGATTTGCCAAAGGGGATGTGCATGCTGGTGGCCATCTCTGTGGAACATGAAGAGGCTCCTCTTATGGGAGCTGTGCGAGCAATCGTGATGGACTCTCAGTACTTGATAGAGCCATGTGGCTCAGGAAAAGCCAGGCTCACCCACATCTGCAGAATTGACCTAAAGTAAGTATCCCACCTGCAAAAAGCAAATGTCCACACAGCAGCTCAGAAACATCAAGTTCAGGGAGGGGAAGTGTTTGGCACAAAGTCAATCTGGCTTTGCTGCTTTGTAGTCTTCCTTCAGTCTTTTCTATCCACTAGGCTCACTTCTTTGCTCAGCATCTACTGCTGCTATGATGTGATCATAAAAATAAAATCTTCTTATTTTATTACTTCAAGGGAGAGCTTCAGAGCAGGCTTACAATGACAAGTATTTGAAGTGCCCACCACCTCTGTGGGCAGTGTGGAAGCATGGCAAGCTCATTCCTGCAGGGCGTGTTACTTGAGTATTTGAGTTTCTCAATAATTCTCTTTCCATTTCTTCAGAGGGCATTCCCCAGAGTGGTACAACAAAGGCTTTGGACATCTGTGTGCAGCAGAAGTTGCCAGGATCAGAAACTCATTTCAGCCTCTGATTGCTGAGGGACCAGAAACAAAAATCTGAGGAAGTGTTCCTGAGAGCATGTGAGCATAAATCAGGGTCTGGCAGGGAATAGGAATACTGAAAGCGAAGTTTTTATTTAAGCTGGAGAAATCTGACCAGACCTGGGTTTGTACAAAGGTGAAACAGGAATTTTATAGGAAAGTTCTTTTATTGTGGAGACTTCACCTCCCCCTGCCACATCCCTTCTGTATTAATTTCAGTTATCGAGGTAAAACATTTCTTCAGAGAGCTTTTATCATTATTACTTTAAAATCAGACTATTGCCATTACTTTTGTGTTACATAACTGGTATTTAAAGGCTTCTAAGAAGCATATTTTAATTGTAAATATATTATGTACAGTATGTATATATTTATCTATATTATATCTATATATATGTATATGTATAAATTAATTATTTTGTATATAACTCAGTGCAAATCACTTGCATCAGTTGGACCTTAAATGACTCTGTCACTTGTTCCTTAGTGTGTCACTGCTCCATAAGCTGTGTTTGCTGTTATCACAGGGCTCTGGGCATCATCTGTGTGATAACAGGAACGCCTGTTCTCAAAGATGTGTCATGTTTGTGTATGCTGTGAGAAGGTACCTAGAAATAGATGTAGGAAGAATCAGAAGTCCTAAGGAGGAGGAAGGCTACTGTATGGTTAAAAATGAGTGGGTCAGTTTCACCAAAAAAACACGTGGAAATGTAACTGAGAGAGGCATTTTGAAGACCATTTATATTCAGCTGCAGAAAGTTTGTGACTGTTAATACAAGGTGTTGAAAACTTACCTGTTGCCTTAATTAATGGTATATCTGCTGCTTGAGAACCTGGCTGTGTGCAGTGTTCAAAGCACCCTTGGAGAGTAGAGGATAATGCTGTGTGTGCTGAGGTGTCTGAAATCAGGCTGGTCAGTTATTCAGCCCTAAATCTGGGGTTTTAGCATTTTGTCTAGGTTCTGAGTCAGTGTCTCTGTGTTGTTCTTTCCTTCTCCCATAGACATGGCTAATTGTTAAGGAGCTCCAAAGCAGATTTTCCACATCCAGTGGACACAAAGATATGCAGATGAATACCATGCCTTTTAATATTCTTACTATACAAATAACTAAACGTTTTTTAAGCTTTTAAGCACAACATGGAGATTTAAAAGAATAAATGCAGACTATGCTTGGAAAGATTGCTTTTTATAGTAACAGCAAGCATTTTCATATTATATTGCACTGATCTGCATGATTCTGCCTCTATAGGCATTCGTGGGAGCAGGATTAGCCCCTGACTATGAGGAGTAGGAACCATTAAAGCCTATTATATCATTTCATTTTCAGGGACCTATTATTTTGCTAATGGAAGAATGCTTTAAAAGTAATAATAATAATAATAATTTCTTGATGTTACCTTTGAGGCAGGGTTCTGTTTTGTTTTTAACTAACCTATGACCAAAAGTGATATTACATCTAGGATTCAATAAGAATGTACAAGCCTGTTAATACTGTTCTTCATTAACCACATTTGTTCACTTTGACTTTATTTATTGCTGCATAAACCAGCTGAGTCATTCATAGCCAGTCTTTCAGCTCAGTCCTTCCAACAAAATCCACTAAGATTTAGTGTGAGGTCACACATCCTACACCAAGCTACACAAATCAGGTTTTGTGCCCTGATTCAGAAGACAGGGAAGTCTCATCAAAGCCAGTGCTTTGAACCTACCCTAGGTATGGGAGCTATGGGGTGGGTGGATACAGCTGTGGGTCCTTGCTTGCTGCTAAAGTATGGTCCCTCATGCACATACAGAAGGTCTGGGGGTGTAGGACAGCCCTGTAATCTGAGAAAGCAATCTTGTGAGAGCTTGGGGAGGACAGGGGCAGGATGACCCAGCACAGTGTCCCCATGGAGCAGCAGGACCCTAAAAAAGTCACTGTCATCTTCTGCCATCAGCTGCTCCACCCGTGTTTTACTGTGCAGCTCATAGGGTCAGGGAGGTTGGCTGCCCAGGAGCTCCTGCCAAGGGTTTCTGCCAACAACAGTAATAACACACTCCTGTGTGTTATTAAGTCTTAAAGACAGGGGAGTGCTCACACCCTTGCATGGTGTGTTGAGGTCTGGCAGCCACCACCACTGCCCAGCTCCATCCTTCCAGGGAGCAAGCAGGGCCTTGTGAGCTGGCAGGGCACAACTGGTCCCCTGGTCCCCTCTGGTCCCAGTGAGACTGCCACCCCAGAGAGCAGCATCTCCTCCCCAGATGCCCATAGCCACAGCAGCAGGTTTCTCACTGGCTCTTTTCCAAAACAAGAGCAATTAAAGCACTTCTGCTACATTAGTTTGCATAAATTAATACAATAGTGCCTCAGTGTTAGTGGGTTAGTGCAGAATTTCTGGCCCTGGGAATGGCAATTACCTGACAATAAATAATTTCTTTAGGAAATGAAGGGAAAACCTCGACAGTGGTTTTATCCTGTCTGACAAGGCATCAAACAGCTGGAAGAGGCTCTGTGCCACTTGCTGCTGTAAGCAGGGTAGGTTCTCCTCCTACCCTTGCAGAAGCTCTGTAATGTGCTTCTGACATCTCTAAGCCATGTATCAATGAAATAAGATCTTTTTTTAATGCACATTATGCTGAGTCTACCATTCAGTTACCACAGTATTTTGTATTGTTACATTTCTATTGAGAGTACATTATGATAATTGCATTTTTAAATGTTATACTCATATCAATACCTCATATTTTTACCTCATCTGTTGGTATCAGTCATTAGTTGTAAATAAATAATTGCAGAGCTGAATAAATTTACATATACTAAAAAAATCACATTTCTTTTGTGGGCTCATTTCATCCATTGGCACAAGAAACACAGTCCATTTAAGCCCTTGTTCTCTTTATTGCAGCCTTCTGTGTACTAAACTGTTCTGGTATGGGATTTCAATAATGATTTTAGGCTCAAAATGGTATTGTTGTCTGCTATCTTACAGTGTTCTTAAACGTACAAGAGCTTTATGTCCAAGATTACATTTTTACAAGAAGCTTGAGCTAGAATGGCTGGTAAACACATTCAACAGGGTCCAGGTTTCTGACTCTCACTGAATTCAGCCATGTTTTTGCATGTATATTTGTGTCAATAATCCAAGTCCAGGTACCTAAGACTGGCTGTGGAGCTGGGATGCTGGATCTTGCATTCACATCATCAGACTTCAGCCATCTCAGCAAGCCACTGCAAAAGAGAAAATGATGCACCAGCAGGGTAGTGATTCTTGTTTGTCTTACACACACCTACAAATAGAATAAATCTCGCTTTGGGTGGCCCTATCTCTCTTCAGATCTCTCTTGAATTATCAAAAGAAGCAGTCTCAGAAAACAGGATGCTGAGCTAGGAGAGGCCATCTAGGATGGGATAAGCCTTTTTGTCCCAGCATTCAGAGAAAGCTCAGTATTAAACTTTGGACTGAAAAAAGGCACTTCTCTCCAGCTGTCTGCTAAGATGGTCAGCTGTCTTAAGTTCCTCCTTTCTTAGAAAGAATAAAATATGTGATGCCTTCTCATTTCCACCTCTCCCTCCCATCTCCAGGAATGTCAGAGCAAAAAGACTGTCTTAGCCCTAATAGCACTGGTGTTTCAGTTCTTGGTAGGTGCAGTCTATCATGGTAAATTCTTGGGCATCCATCCTCTCTCCCATGCCTTGCAGGGGTCACCAGCAAGGCATCCCTCTGATTGATGCGTTTGCTCTGCAGAATCAGTGTCAGCCTTGGAGGATCTTGTAGGCCTATGAGAAGTTGCTCTTCAGAATGGCAGGTAGCTGCTAAATGAGCACAGCCTGAATATTCTGAAACGACCATGAGATAAAAATTTTGGAAGAAATACTCTTGGAGCTTGCAAATCAAAGAGGAGAGGATAAAAACAAATAGCTGCTCCAGCTCAGTAGTGACACAGACAAGCTGGGAAGTGAATACAGACCTTGCCAGAGAGGAAGCAGAACTTAAAATGGCAGGACCTGCTCACAGTCCCCTGGGAACCCATCATGGCAATGCCATCTTCTCCTAGCCAGATGTGTGTCTGTCTCAGCTGCACAAGGGCTTCATTTGGCTGGGTGCTTGGCCAGGCAGACTGTGTTGTTACTACTGCAGTTTCACATCACAGTGTGCTAGGGCCAGGAATACAGGGCATCGAACCCCAGCTTCAGCACAAGGTGGGTGTTTGGACTTTGTTAAAATGTACAATTTAATTTTTGAGGCACCTGGTTCCCTCAGCTTCATGGGTTACACAGCTATACTATGCAAAAAGTTAACATCCCCCCCCCCCACAGAGTGGCAGTGGGTGCAGAGCAGATCCCACCCAGCACTGACTGCAGCCTCTCCTGCTTCAGATGGGTGCATAGAACTCAGGGGGCAACACAGAGCAGAGCAATGGGTCTGGGTTAATGAGTGAACTACAGGGAAAACATTACAACACTGCAGGTAACTGTTTGCCTGTGTTTATAGGCTCATGTTGGGGAGGTCTCACACACTCCCAGATGTCCTCCCAAATCCACAAAGGATCCGGATACCTGTGGCTCTTTACACCCCTGATGAAGGCTGGCATCTCTCACATGAAAAGTAACATGAACACTTAACAGCCTTCTGCCCCTTTGACCCTGATAATAGGATGTTTATCCCCATTCCTGATCTCCCACACGTAGCTATTTTCCACTGCTTTCTTCCACTATCTAAGCCCAAGCTCCTGGGCTCTGCCCTCTTCCCCACTGAGTCCCAGGCTGCACAGGAGGCCACAAACCCTCAGAACAGGCTGTTCATGGCCAAGCAGTCAATGGGCCCAGCCCCAACTTCAATGGGAGGGTGTCAGGCATTGCCAGCCTGCCAGGGTTCTGGTCTGCAAATGTTCTTCCTCTTGCCTTGAGGAAGGCAAGAACAGAAAAATAACTGCACAGATGCTCCTCAGTCCCACTGCAACAACAGCTCAGAGCCTTTCATCCTTCCCCAGGGGGTGTGTGTCCAGTGAGATGGGGAGACTAAAAGCAGTGTGGAGGCAGGGAGCTGCACTTTGCCTTCAGCTGCAGCATGCAGTTCATCAGCACAGATTGCAAGGAGACAGGATGGGGCCTCTGGCTGTGCCTGTGCTTTAGGGATAAAATATCACTTTCCACAGCAAGAGCTTCTGCTCCAGCATGACACAGCCCAGCTTGGCCAGAGGAGCTGCATGTAGTCCCACTGGCAGCTAGCTAGAGGATTATGGCTTATTTCTTAATTAAAATACTCAATTCTGCAAAAGGCACTTGGGAAACTCAGCCTGAAACTGCAGACTCTGCTCTTTCTCTTTCACCTGCTCAGAGGAAATAGACACATGGCTGAAACACAGAGCCAGCACTTGCTACACTGAGGATTTGCAACAGCTTGTAATTTATGACAGCCAATTAGCCACAGGGCCATCTCTCCCTCCCCAGACCAGCCTGTCCCACTCCTTGCTGGAATGGCTCCTTTTCCTTGAAAGGATCCATATTGAATTACTTAGGGGTTTTTTGTGTGTATGTTTTTTAATTAAACAAATGTGGGAGCCACAGGTGATGGAGCAGGTAGGTGTCACTCTCCCATCAGCATCTGCTGGCCATCAGTGCCTACCACATCTGCAGGACAGATGTTAGCTGGGTGTCTTCATGCTCCCTGGCCTCAGACCTCAGCAGGGCAGCAGCCCAGAGTCTGCCAGCCCTCTCCACCCCTCTGCTGCACCTCACCAGCTCCAGCTGGGCTTGGTCTTCACAGTGGTAGGACCAGAAGCACCACCAGAAGCTGGTCTGGCATGATCATGAACAATGAGTCTTGGTTTTTTCCCCTCAGACTCTTTCATTTCAGAGACTTGCCACAGGGGTAGCTGAAAGCAGGGGGTGGGGTTTATCAGCACCAAACACCCACCCATGTGCCACACTGCTGGATGCCACTAACCCTGCATGAGGGAGGAGCCCACCACGTCTGTCAGTGCAGACCACTCTGGGTCACAGCTGTGCCAGTGTTTTGCCCACTGTTGGGCTGTACCCAGGGGGATGTGAACTCAGAACTTGGCCTTCAAAGTGTAGGATTTTAGCTCTTTAGCCTGGATTTCTCTTTCCCTGGAGATATGTCCCTTTCCTCCTGGCCCAGGGAAGAGGGATTGTGCCTGCCCCTTCCCCAGGCTCGCAGTGTTGGGCTTACCACGTGTCTGCTGCTTTGCAAAAGATGCAAAAAACTGATTGAGAGGAAACTTCTCCTTCTTCAATGGCTGTATTTGAGGATCCTTGGTGACAAATAGGGCTGTGGGTGAGGAAGGATGAGCTCTGCTCTGGCAGCTCCATGTTCTCAGATTTGCCACATGCCCATGCATATGGCACAACAGTCCCAATTCTGGGACCATGGGACAGCAAGAGCACCATTTCAGAGCCAGCATTTGGCAGAGCCCAAGCCAGGCTGTTGCAGCACCAATGCACACCTGGATCCAGCAGCAGTAACCCCACCATAACACAGAGTGAGCCATCACACCTGGGGTAGTCATGTACCAGTCACTCAGAACAAACCCATCCACAAACACCACCTTGAATGGAGTTTTCTGGCTGTGCTGTGCTGATGCCCAACCATGGCCTTTTTGAGCTGGGCTTATCATCTGGTTCTCTTGTGTAGGTTTTTCTCTGTCCTCAAACTGGGGCTGGGGCACTTGTAAATAGCTGAGCCCTGACGTTCATCTCACTGCAAAAACCACCAGGACAGTGATGGAAAAACTTGTGGTTATTATCAATGCACATAAAAATAATGGTTACAAATAATGAAAAATGAAGTGGTCTAAGGCAAAATGTTACAATATGACGGCCTCCTTGACCTCCCAGTATGTCTTGCTTTGGGCAGCCTTTTCCAGCAATCACTGGTATTTATCAGAAAAGAGATACAGTTATTGCATTCAGCTTTTTCAAATAATTGAGTAATTTAATCTTTTAAGTGCCTCTGAGATCACTTGCTGTAATTAAAGACAGAAGATGAGTGACTGAAGTACAAAAGCATTGGAGGATTTAAAAATGAACGTGTCCTTGACTGCGTCTCCTGTGCATTTATATAATGATTATCCCACATTAATATGACCAAACAGATGAAAGGAGAAAATAAAAGAGCTTGGTTGCATTATTTTTCTTCCAGCCCAATAACAATGTATCTCCAGCTGGAGGAATGTGTCTGTGAATACCAAGCAGGAGCAACCAGGGGCTGCCAAGTGCAGGACCCCACCAGCTCCCGCTGCGAGGGGCAAGGAAAGGCAACATCCCCTCCCGGATCCTGCAGCAGTGTGGCTGATAAATGTGCTACAAATGTGTATGAAATTCACAAACAGACATCAGAAGTGGGCCTAAAGGCTCAGCTAGCTCTGAGAGAGATGACTGCAACACTGGCAGCTTACTTGATGAGTGTTTATTTTCTCAGGTTTTGGAAATAAGACCCACTTGATCCCAGTGGAGAGGAGGAGGCAGAAGGGTTGCTGCAAAGGAATAACTATCATCCAAAAAAAATCCATAAGGACTGCATAGAGCAGTTTGTCTTCTAAATAGCTACATGCCCTGGCATACCTGTGACATACCTGTAGCTCCCCATTTCATAGCTCAAATGTAAATAAATACGTGACTGAAGAAGGGAGAGGAGCTGGTCCTGCTGTGTTTTTCAGGCATCACTAAGCCCTTGGATCATGCTTGTCCCAGGCTGGAGGAGCTGCAGTAGAGCACCCCTTGGGGCACCCTCAAGGATGACCAGAAAGGCTTCAGCCTTCTGGGAAACACTCCTTGTCTGCTCATTCCCCTCCCTTTCCTGGCAGGGCATCCAATGGGCTCCAGCTCGACTGTGCTATTGCCAGACTACAAAACTTTGTCACCTCGTAAAAGTTTACAGCGCAGGTAGTTTATACTGTTACACCTCTTGAACTAAACACTCAGCCAATTTGTGGTTCCCTCTGGCAGGAGGAAGAACAGAGCTCTAGGGTCAGGTGCTGTGTTTGTGCAGCTCTGCTGGGTTCCAGCCCTGCCAAAAGCCTGCTGCAGAGCCCCAAACACAGAAAGGGGCAATGCAACAGCCAGCTGGCTGCCCAGAGCCAAGCCATCAGTTCAAGAGCATCCTGCCAGGACTCACTGCTGGGTCTGCTTTTCCTCTGGGTCCCACCATATGTCCCACCTGAGAGGCACCTGGGGCTCAGCTCTAATTCTTCCTGGGGGGGAAGCTCCAGCTGTGAGACTGAGAAGCTGTTGCCCAGGTTCAACCATTCCTTGCAAGAGCTGGTGCCATTTAAAAAACAAAAAATCAGTAAGAAGTACATTATCCCAGGTTAGGGTGGAAGAGTTAAAGCTCATCCAGGCCTGTCAAAAAAAAAGCTGTCTTGTTACTCTTGTAGCAAAAAAGAAACTCTTTTCTCTAATAGAACAGAACTAAAGTAAAAAGTAATCCAACTGAATGTAAATTTGCAGTATTTAGAAAATCCCACCACTGTTATTCCCCCTGCTTTGCTCAGTGCCTGTGCCAGCGAGCACCTCTCCCCGCCAGCTTCCCTCTACACCTCAGACATCCGTGCACCACCTGGGACTCAGGCCAGAAACACAACTGGGTGAGCTCAGGGGAGCTGGGGCCAGACAAGGATGCTTCACCTGTGTTTGTTTTGTTGTGAGTAACTCTTGCAACAAGGAAAAGGCTTTTGACAGCAAAATTCATAACATAGGAGGTACATCATTAGGAGAAAAATACCAGAGGTAGGGAGTTTTCAGAGTAGATTTCTGGTTTTTCTTTTTTTCTTTTTCTTTTTTTTTTTTTTTTTTTTTTTATACACAGCATATTTGAAGTTCCATGACCCATCCCCATATGAGGAATCTGTTCCCTACACTCCCAGGATGAGGAACTCATGCATCTGCTTGTGCCTGTGGCTCTCCTGCCCTGCCCTGTTAGTATTTGTTAGTATTTCCCCAGGATTCTCTCTGCCCCACTGGCCCTTTTGCCACTCCTTCACAACTACACAAAGCATCACAAAATAGTAGCCAGCAAAATGTCAGCACCCACAAGTGTCTTGGCTGTAGGCTGTTATTTCAACTTTCTGGTTTCTTAACGATCTTAATTTTCTCAGAACCTCTTGACAGTGGTGTTTCTGTTCAACTCACAAAACAAAATAAAAGCCTCTGATACACTGGAGCCTGCCACTTTAATCTCACCTCATTATTCCTTCTTTTTCCAATCTCTTAAAAAGGATGCACTTAAGTGGCCAGCACCAGCTGTAGCCTTGTGACTGTTGGTGAAGAGTGGTTTGGCAACCCACAAGTGGCACATCAGTGATGGGAGCAGCTTTCCCCTTTCTTTTCCTTGCCTCCTCTTCTCAGCTTTGCATGACTGAAGAAGGAACAAGACTGAACTTTCTCAAATGAAGCTGAAATCTAGCACCTAAATCTGACTTCTTCATCCTGAATAAGGGCATTTTCACATAAGGGTTTCTTTTGTTTTTTTGTTTTTTTGTTTTTTTTTGCAAGCAGGATGAACAGAACAAGCTCTCTAAATGACTGGGAAGCAAATAAATACAACACAAGGAGAAAAGTGAAAGGCAAGCTGTGTGCTTAAACACACTGACACTTGTGTGGCCACTGTCCCATTAGTTAGTCTTTTCTTTTTCATCTTCCTGTAACCTTGACACTTACTTTCCTTGGGATGTTTAATAAAGATGCCACCGACTGACTGCTTAGAGCCACAGCTATGCTGACAAAATCCTCCAAGCCTGTGAGTAACTTCCCTGGAAGAGCTGTCATATTTACTGCAGTGCTACTGCATTATATATGGCTACTTCCATTGGCTTTTTAAATAGCACTAGTCACTCTCAAAAAAAAAAACAAACCCAAAATTTGAAGAACCAAAATTCCTCCAAAGCCCTAGGTCTGTTGGAAAAAGCTCTGTTTAGACATAGGCCCCAGCAAACTTCAACAAAAGTTACAGTTATTTATGTGGCACTGGAAAAACAAACAGGGACACAAATTTCTTTAAGAGTTACCATAACAGCCTCTCCTAAGGTTATGCTTAGGAGGTACTTTGCACTTCATGTTGCAAACAGAGAGATTGGACAGATTAAACAATAAAATCACATTGCAGTTTGTTATGTACAGTATCTTTATTTCATTTCTGAGATTGCATAAAAATAATATACTTGTCATTCTTTCTTTTAGGAAAGACATCCTTCCCACAGTCATACTGCACAAGATTTTCAATAAATTAAACAGAAGCTTTGCATTGATACCACAAAATATTTTGAATTAAAATACATCTCTGCATTTTACAGCATGTCTAATCTGAGGCAATGAGCAAAGTGGCAACGCTATTTCATCCTAGAAACATGGCTAAAATCAAGAAATCAGTCAACTTAGGATGCTGCATGTTAACATCCATCATATTCAGACTCTGCTTGTGCTTCAGCAAATACCATGCCAGAGCTGCCTGCAGCCTGAGTGTGGAGTCCCCCCTGCTTAAAGCCCTCTCTATGGTCGGTGTTTCTGCTCTAGATGTGCAGATGATGGCAGGGAAGTGCCAGATCACTGCTCACAAATGGCTATCAAACAGGAGAAGTGTCCCACGGCCCCCAGCCTGATGGCAGGAGGTGATTACTGCATCAGTTTGCATGAGCACACAGCAATTCTCCTTGGACAGGTACCTAATCTTTGCCTATTCAAGGGCTTTTTTGTTGTTATTGGACTGTGATTTTTTTTTTTTTTTTTTTTTTTTTTTTTTTTTTTTTTCAAAGATCGACAAGAAACTCACGCTGGCCCCTGATTACAGAAAATGCAGCAGATTCCCGAGGCAGAGCCCATGCCATTGTCCCCATCAGACCAGCCTCTACTTTCCCTGGCCCATCCTTACTCAGATCACCCTGGGAGCACCAGGGTGGCACCGCGGGCCGGCGGCTCAGGAGAAAGCTTTGCCAGCTGCTGTGCCCAGCTCCAGCCCCTCACTGCTCTGCTGGGAGGTCTCAAATCTCTTCGCAAAGGAAGAGCACCAAAGGCTGAGTTATTTCTCTGGGCCACGGCATCACGGGGGAATGCGATCATACAGCTTCGTCGCAACAAATCCCAATTTACCTACAAATTAGATATCCAGCTGGTGCCATCTGCCTGCCGGTGGCTACATATCACCCAGCCTCTGCGGGAAGAGCCTGCAGCATCTCCTCCCTGCTCAGACTGCTGCTTCACACATTGCCCTGGGCCACTAAACAGGACAAGGCAGCACCTGGCTGGATGGTTATGGGTCAGTGAAGTGTCGGGGATGGGCTCAGGCCCACTGGCACAGCACCGGTGTCCTGCTGGACTTGTCCTGCCCAGACCCCAAGCCCAGGGGAGGAACAGACACACAGCTTCTCAGAAACATCAGCTCCAGACTTTTTGTGTTTCACCACCAGCAAAATAATTCCAATATACACACACACATAACAAACAAGGTAGGCATGATCTGGCTACCTTTTGTAGTAAATGAATGTCACTTTTTGTGACCTTACCGTGAAGGTATCTTCCTACTGGAGTGATTGCAAGGTGCTTCATTGCCATGCCATGAAGAAAGCCATTTGGCATTTCACACATTTAAGGAGAACTGTTTCTTCCTAATCCACACTGTGCCAGGCATCAATGCATAAACATACAGCAGTGTAAAATCTGCTCTTCTTCAGCAAGTTCTATCAGGCTATAAATATTTTTTACATATATTTTTGATATATGTAAAAAATTTACCCCCATCTACCCTGAATTTTCCTTAATCTTGATACCAAAATATACATTAGTGCAAAGACAGACCTTTTTAAGACTGGAACTAGAGGACAAATATATTAATCATTATGGTAAGATACTAATTCTTTTCTATTTCTACGGGTTATTTAAGAAAAAATATGATCTTAAGTTACAAATTAAAATTGTATTTCATATCTAAGTTTTAATTTACATTAAAAATCACAGAATCATAGAGTATTCAGGTTGAAAGAAACCCTGGGAGGTCATTTAGTCATCTACTAGTCAACTAGTAGATAAACATCACATTTAACACAATATAATCACCTTTAGTAGACAAATAATTCTTAATTAACACAGAACACATTTCCTTTAAAATATTCTTTCCAGTGACTGACATTATTCACATAACAATAAAAAGACAATTACAGCTAAAGGCAATACCAGCCTAGAGTTAGAGAGTGGAGGAAAATCACCTCAGTGCTTTATCCCATGGACACCCCTAATGTGATTCACAAGGCAGGCAAAATATCATAGGGGTTTCTTCCATTCTCTCAATTTTTACTCATAAACATTGCTACTAATATTTTTTGTTACTTACTTAGTTGGGAGAAAAATGAGAGGCCTGCAGACATTAAGTAATATTTTGGGACTAAATGCTGGCAGGGCCAGACCCAGTTGCTCAAAGGTGACCCTTCAGCTAACCTGGAAGAGGCTCAGACCAGCGGCTCCATTATCTCAGATTCTGGCAAAAGCAGCAATAAAGTGCAGATTATTAGACCAAAATGCTGAGATTTAAAGGCTCAACACAACACAGATACTCAACACAAATAGCATGCAGAGAGCATCTTAGTAAATTACCCACGAGTTTCCAGCAGGTAATCAGCTGGGCAGCAGCGGAGTGCCAGAGCTGTGTGCAACCTGCTGCAAGAAGTGCTGAAATGAGGTGTCCCAACCCTGCTGTGTCTGTGGGCACAGGGTCAGGCACACAGTTTTCCTGCAGCTGAAACATCAAAGAAATCCCAGTTCCTGCTCTCTGCTTTTTTCACTGAGAAAATCAAAGAGAAGCCCTTTCACCTTCCCCACCTCTCTCCATCAGATGGCAAGACCCCTGCTAGCCCTGACATACCCCTGCTGCTTTCCCCACTGAAAAAGACACAGTTCCTTTAGCTAAAATTCCCCAATGACACCTTGAAGTCAGACACAGCCATCCACAGCCTGGGTAGTAGCTAACTGCTTTACTGAGAACTCCCACCAGCACACAGTCCTGCTGCCCTATTCTTCCCTTTGCATCTGCTTTTAGGAAAGGAAATATCCCTTTCCCTATTGCTGCTTTGTGCAGTTTTCTGTCTGCCCCATCATGACCTCTGCTCCAGTCTTGTGTTGGCTCTGATCATGCAGGATCAGCATTAAACCCCAGCTTGGAAAAGTAAACTATTTTGTTTCTCCCCAGTCTTCTCTTGGAGAATTTGACACTCAGACTTTTTCATCACCCCATATCTTCAAAACATCCTTTTACCTGTCCAACTCAACAAGGCAAAACGAAGGAGGGGAAAGCATCTGCTCAAAAAAAGGTCCCAGGATAAGTTGTGAGCTAGCTCCAGCCCTAGGGATGAGGGACTGGTCATCAGCCAAATGATCAACTAAGCAAGAGAAAACTGTATCTGGAAGCCATGTGCTACCAATCTCTTCTCAGTGTCAATGCCCTGAAGTATAAGGCAATGTAAATGCCTTCCTAGTGCTGAAGCAATCACAATGTGGTATGTTCTCATTTCAAATTTCCCAAGGGAATGCAAGAGAAAGGGCAGTAAGTTATGTATTCAAAGGAGCAGCTCTATTTATACCTTCTTTCCACCTTCTTGGAGTAGTAAGTAATGAAGAATAAAGTAACAATAAAAGCAACAAATATGAAGGAGATAAAGGCTAACAGTGATTTTCTGGCTTGGAAGAAGTGACATTCAGGACACGAAGAAACATCTTCTGGGCACAGCAGCTCAGGAGTTTCAGGACCAGGAAAACCATTGCTGTCAATTATTTCTCTGTAATGTTTCATAGAAGGCTTTGGCTCATACTGATTTGCAACATAACTGTAGAGACCATATT
Organism: Heliangelus exortis; assembly: GCF_036169615.1. Lineage (NCBI taxonomy): Eukaryota > Metazoa > Chordata > Aves > Apodiformes > Trochilidae > Heliangelus > Heliangelus exortis. Next base: position 22,485,429 of record NC_092422.1, on the reverse strand, counting down.
GAGGAGCAGTCTTGTCATTAAAGGAATAGACAAAATACCCTTGCAGGTTAACATTATCCAAGGTGTGAGCTGAAAAAGAATACAAGAGGTTGAGAAAATTAATAAATTGTCATTCAAGAGCAGTTCCATATGCCACAATGCAGGGGCAGGGAGATGCTAAACCTGCTCTTATCTTCCCCAGAACAAGGTGAGATACATGAACATCTATGAAGTGCTTCTCATAAAGCATAAGAATCTGTCAGCCACTGCCAGCCAGTGTGATCTGTGAATATCCTGCAATTTATTTCCTTGTGCTTGGTAAACACAGCTGTGAGTGGATAAGTGTGTTTAGTGATCAGCATGGAGCCTATCATGAAAAGCTGGCTCTCTTTTTTATGCATGAAAGTTGACAGGATTTTGGTTTTCCTGCGTGTGGATTTCTGCAGCCTGTTACTCGGGTTGCTCTCTCTCCCTTGCAGGACACCTCCAGATGGGGACAGCCAAGGAAAGCAGGACAACAGGATGCACTTCCCTCTAGGCAAAGGTACAGTGACAGCAGGAAAAGGCACCCATGATAAGGTCACACACTGGGATATCACCAGTGCAACTTCATGCAGATCATAGTCTGCTCTTGTTATTGAACCCAGTTTCTGCTCTAAGATGACCTCTCTTAGTCTTCATTGAGAACATCTCCACAATCCATGTTGCTTATTTGGCTGCTGGAAAATGTCCTGCAGCTGGAGCATTAACCTTAAACCATCAGTCCTGCTCTACCAAAGCAATCAATCCACAGTAGCAAACAGAAACTGTAACACTTTATCTCACAAAACCACTATTTTTAAGAAATTAAACCAAGTTTCTCACAGATGAACACAGGACTGAAAGCTATCAATTGCTGAGTTTTCATATGCCTCTGGAAAGAATTCTTTCTGCAGCCACATTCAAGACATTTAGCACCTCTAACCAGCTTTTCATGTATGAAATTAAATAATATTTACCTGCCCTTTTACAGAGCCGCAACCCAGGATAATTAGTTTTTATTTTTAAAACTGCATGTGGATTTAATGGTGTTACATAAATGGTTACTGCTGTTCTCTTTCTTTCAGTTGTCAAAGATATATTTAAACAGTGGACAAAGCATTTAACAATACACCCCAAGTCCAAAGTCCCACACTATATTTTGGAGTTGTTTATCTGCATATGCCTATTGGCTCCCTTGGAAAAAAAAAAAGGTGGGGAACAGTACATGCACAGATGCTGCCACGAGCAGTCCCTGGAACCAGGTGGAGGAAGAAGGCACAATAGGAACTTTAAGATGAGAGCACACATGTATCAAATACCCTCTTACTCCTCTCCAGCATGACACTGGGATAAAGACATCAGATTTGCAATTCATCTCAGTTAGTGCAGGGAGTCTTGCAGAACAAATGCAATTTTTGGAGAAACCTGAATCAAACACGATGCCAAGGTTAAGAGTTTGCTCCCTGTATAAGGACAAGATGGACAAAAGCATAATACCAGTGGGAGAAGGAAAGAGAATTGAAAAGTTGGAATTAGCAACAGGCTAAACACCAGGGAGGGCTCTACTCATACTATAAGTGGGAGAGTGACCTTCAGAGCAAGTATTAGGGCTAGTTGGTGGTGGTGACAAAGAAGGTGGAAAGACAGGAACATATGGCCTGCAGCTGATGGCTAAGTTGAAAAATATAGGAGCAATTTCTGGATAGAAGAGATGAGAAGGAAGTGACTGGTACCAGAACAGTGCAAAGAACAAAGTTCACTAAAAAACAAGGGGCTGTCCAGGTGTTCTGGCTAATGGGAACTGTGAGAAAAGCCCATATCTCTTCAAGCTTTGAAAACAGAAGTGCCAAGAACTCCCATGGTAGAGTGGTAGGTAGGAAAGAAGCAACACAGGAAATGGAGACTGAAACCATGAGCTGAAATGTAGCCAAGATTTGGTTTTTTAACTGCAGATGCAGAAAACATGCAGGTGGAAATTACAGAGGAGGACATTAAAGCCAATACATAACAGAATGGACAGGGTGACCTAGCAAATTATGGAACTGCCAGCCATCCTTCACAACCTAGCAAAAGGGCAAAATAGGTTATGTAAGGGTTGATAAAGAAGAATTACAGGAGAGATATCTGACTTATGCAAACCACCTTTGCTTTATGAAAAATAAGTCTTGTCAAACTAACTTGCCATCTTTTTTATGAGATCAATGAGAGTAATGATGTTTGATCTAATAAACTTAGAACTTCACAAGGCAACTGACTTGGTATTATATGGCATTTGGATCAAGAAAATAGAAAGTTACAAGGTCAAGGGGAGCCCATGATAAAAAGATTTCAACTGGTCTGAAATAGGACTAGAAAATCTAGATATGTAATTGCAGGTGAGTAAATGTCACAGTAGGCATATTTCTACCATGGCCATGGAGACTGGCTCTTAGGATTAAGATATTTAATGGTTTTTAATATATATATATATATATATTTTATATATATATATATTTTATTTTGTTTAATTAAAACAATTTTTCACAAAATTTGAAAGTAACACAAGAATTAGGGATATAATTTATCAAGTGTAGGTAGCTCTGCACAGTCAAGTGACTGACATTTGAACATGACCAAATACGAGGATGTCAAAAAGAAAACAAGCAGACCACACTTTGGTAGAGGAAGTTCTGCCTGGGAGGCAGGAATCATAAACTGAGTTTGAAATTTGCTGCTGTGGCTAAAAGGGCTGATGGGCTGCTTAGATGTATAAAATAGGAGCAAAAGGTTAGGAGGTTACATTATACCTGCCTGAGATGCAGCTGTGGTTGTGGCAGAAATAGTGTGTCCAGGTCTGGGCTGACCCTCTCAAGAATGCCAGCAAATGGGAAAAAGCTTAATAATTGAAAGGTTCTAAATGAACCTTTTAGTTCATTTTTATAGTAAGGGGCACAAAGAGCTTTGTCTGTGCTATTTATCAAAGAGATAAATGAGAGAGAGCTTGCTTTCTGTCTGTGAATACCTACGCAGGTAAAATACATGGAAATGTACAACAAAATGGCTCAAAGCTGAAGCTAAATAAATTAGTATTAGAAGTAAGATTTTTATATCTGTATACACACATATAAAAAAGCAATAAATACTTAGCCACTGCAACAGCTTAGAGTGAGATGCAGATTTTTCATCAGTAAAAACTCTCATTTGTCTCTTTGCCTCCTCTTAAGAAAGTGTGTTGTATATGCTACTGGATGACTCAAAATGCCTCCTTTTTGCCTTATAATTTATGAATCTTTGAGACAGAGAAAAAGACTGGTTTGGGTTTTGAGTAGCAGGAAGGAGTCCAGGAAACAGCATAGTGAGGTAGATAGCTGAATTATTATGAAGATCACTGTTGGATAAGATACAGAGACAGCTGAGGAACAGAACTCAGACCCAGCCCTGAGGCACATCAGTGAAAAGAAGCAACAAAGCAAAACAACAGTAGAAGTCAAATAAGAAGAAAATTTTACTAAATATATGTGGAGCTATTGTCAGAACATCTACACAAATTTCTTGAATCCACAAAGAAGTTCTCCTGCTGTCTTATGCAGAATATGTGCAAGGTCAGTCTTCCTGATGTTTAAAAACACCAATCAATCATCAGTCAAAGGTAAAAGCACCTTGTATGCTGTAATAACATCTCATTTATGGAGTATTCTGCACAGAATCTGGTTTTTTACAAGTTAAATATGCTCTGTCACACAGTCTATTCTAATACCGGGATCTGGGACATACAAACCATCTACAGTTCCTTACCTTTTAAAGCTTCATTGATGTAATTCTGTATGTAATACACTCTGAGCTTATCGTGCACCATATTCTGGTCATCATCAATTCCATTAGCCATAACAAAAATTGGGACATTGCCATACTTTGTTTTAACCCACTTGAGCAGCTTACGCAGTCCCCAGGGCACTACTGGGGCTCTGTTGGGGGAGTGCAGCCAAGTGATATCATTGAGCATTTGAACTTCAAGATAGTGGTCATATTTTAGTGCATCTTCTTTCTCCCAGCCCACAAGGGTGGTAGTGTAGTGACTCAGAGCAAAAAAATCAAATGAGCCCTGGATTAACTTCTTTTCATCTTCTGAGAAATAAGGCAAGTGGAAATTATACAGGTCAACACTGTTCCTTCTGTGAAGCCACGCTCTCATCACCTGTGGGTAGTCACCATTCCCAAAGATGGGTTCTGCAAGCCAACCAATGTCAAACTCTAAAATTCTGTCAGCAACTTCTTGGTCGTTCCTGGAAAAGGGACAAGCTGGTTCTACCCAGTCAGCTTGCAGAGCTATTGATATTTTACCCTTCTGAGTTCTCCTGAATTCTTTGTCATAAAGATGCCACGTTTTCGCGTGGGCTTTCAACAGGTTGTGCCCTGCACTGTATGTCAGGTTTTTCACAGGAGGTTCATTCATTGTGATCCAAAATTTGATGTGGTTTCCAAGACTCGCAAAGCAGAATCTGGCATACTCAACAAAAGCCTGAATGGTTTCTGGGTTTTCCCAAGCTCCATACTTGGCAAGAGAAACAGGAAGCTCTTGATTCTCAGCCATAGGTTGCCACAAAGCAACAACAGGAGTTATGTTAACTCTGAGAAGTTCGCCAGCAAAACACTGATAATAATGCACAAGTGTGTGGTTGATGAGAGAAAGGTTACCTAAAGGAAGGATTAAAGACCATTTCAGTGAAAAATGGAAGTGTGTGACATGCATTTCCTGCAGAAGAGAGATCTGGAGCCTGATAGCAGCAAAGTCAACACAGTGACGCTTGCGTTTCGAGGTGAAAACTCCATCCAATTTAATCAGTTTCTTTGTCTGGTGAACATCCCACACATAAACACTGGAGTCAAGAAACTGGGCGGGGGTCGTGTCTACCTACACAGAATAAGAAACAAACCAGATTCAAGCTGTTTGTTCTAGGTAGGTGGGAGCATCATAACCATCAGGCACAATGTAGTGACAGAATATCCTAAGTCAAAACATTGCATTTAGCACCTCTCTCACACCTCTGACATGATAACATCACCTGCTCATATGAATGTATTCATAATCTGTTAACATGCAACCCCAGAAAAGTGCCAAATCTTTACACAATTTTCATCCTGCTTTCCAGACAAGCTTATGCTAATGGTCACCATGTTTGGAGCTTCTCTTTATTCCCCAGTCAGTATGGGAAACAAGGGACTGCTCAGGTATGAGCCTGCAGGAGATCTCCAGAGAAGCAGCTCTTCAGCAAAGACTACAGTAATTTTTAAACTGTTTTCCTTTCAACATTAAGAAGCTACACAGAGGAGCTACAGAGAGACAGTCTGTTCTAAATTACCCAGTGACTTCTGTTTCAAGACCACTCCTGAACACAGTAAAATAAATAATGAATGCAACACCACTTCTGTGTTCAGATCTTTCCTGACTGCGATGAAAGATGAGTAATGCTTAGCACTTGATTTTTAGCACGGATTCAGTTAAAAAGCAAATTTTTTTCTTCTTGCTAAAGACATCTTCTTTCTTATTTAACTCATACTGAACTCATTTCCAGGCTATTTCAGCAGGCTGTTGATGTCTGAATCAATTTTGGGGGGTATGGGTGTCTCTGCGTATGTCACTCCAACACCAAATGCATTTATTTCCTTTAAGTATTTAGGGCTTCTTAGATCAGAATTGCCTGTATGACATACTGGGTACAGCAGAAGATCATCTTCTCAGAGACCAACAGAATTATACTTTAATTTTTTAATGAATACCAGAAACACAGCAAGGACTAGAAAAGTTCATTACTTAAGATAATGCACAGTGTATTCATACTCATTCATACTTTAGAACGATCCAAACTGAAACAAACTGGTCCCACAAGTATTTATTTGTCCTTTTTTCCATTTTTAACTTTTTTTTTTTTCTTTTTGGAAAGGTTTCCCCTGAGTTCAGATTTCCTTGTCCTGCCCTCTGTTTGAAAAGCAGGTGTCAGCCTACAACCAGTGTTCAACTTGTAGCTGGGGCTCTGCAGACTGTATAGAGGAGCTGGTGAAAATCAGTTGCTGTTTTCTCCGGAGAGGTCAGTACTGTGCTTGTAGAAGCAAGCAATAAAAAAACAACATGTCTGAGGGAAATTGCTTTCCTGGAGAATTGTCCCTTGTAGATTACTAAAGCATGCATTGCCACTAATACTGTGGGAATGTTGTCAAAAGAGTTTTTCCACTGTGATGCATCTGCAAATCACACTGCCCAAGCCTTAGAGCACAAAATGTTTGAATGCCCTCTGAAAAGAAAATACTCAGTTTGGAAGGTTTTGAGGGTGGAAGGGATTTTTTAACTGTCCTAGGCTGACTGACCTGCAGCTTCATAATTGTTATTGATCCCAAAGGCCATACCATTTCCAATCCCTATCCCATGTAGGAGCTAGGAGGATAATGACTGTTAAATATTTTGGAAGTGAGTGTATCAGGTAAGGCAGCTGCAGCATTTTTCAAGAGATGTAAGTCAGATCTTACTTTTGGAGAGATAAAAAACAAGGAAATCCCCTATGTTCTAGCCTTAAGAAGACTCTGCCTTGTGGAAAATCTAAACTGAAAATTCTGTTCTTGGATCCAGCCTCATTGTTGAATTTAACTGCAACTCAACTCTTCACTGTGGTTAGGGAAGCCCTGCAAGCCAAAACAGCATCTGAGAATTACAGGAACTGTTACAGAGACCATAACTAAACTCCAATTTTTACACATGCTATAAAGTCTTAAAATCTGAAAGGTTCTCCCAAAGTATCAGGTTCAGTTGAAATAAGGAGCTTTATAGCAATAAAGCTATAAATTGGATCCATAATCTAGCTAAGTGCTATCCAGGGGGACTGAAGGCCTTTGTCAGACACAGTAATACATAAAATGACAAAGAAGGAATAGGGGACTTTCATCTGTATCTAATATTGTTTACTTTTTTAAAAAAATATATATGCATAAGATGTAGAAACATGTTTTCTGAAACATGCATTATCACAGCAGACTGCTATATTACCATTAAAATTATGGATATGAAAAAGCAGCAATATTTCCATTTCATAAACCAGATTTGGAACTATGCTTCAGCAGATCTAATCAACTTCCATTCAAAAAGGACTGGCTTCCAGCAGCTGGTCACCTCATACACCCAGGGAAGAAGAACATCAGGCCCCTTTCAGTTTCTGTATGTTTTTCTAAAATGTTATTTATAGAGTCTCAAGCTGACTGAATCTGCTTGGTGATGCACAGAAAGTCTAGTGAAGGCCAAAGGACACAGTGTTTGGTACAAAAGCCTGGTACCCATCTCCTTGCAACACTGGGGTAATTTCTTTCATTGAGCTGGCTGGGCAACCTGTTGGCTTTATCATCAGACTCACCAGAATGTAGTTGTCAACAATCCCCCAAGCAAAGCCACAAGGAAAAATCCCTTCTATTGGCTGGTTTTCAGGCAAAGGTGGGAAGCCATTCTTTTCTATCAGCTTTTGGTAGAACAAGACAGAAGATTTGGGCATCAGCTTCTTGTCGTGGCTTTGGAAATCAACATAAAACAACCCACGGCGAATGCTGTATCCCCTGTGCCATTCAAAGCCATCCAGGAGGGACCAGACTGTGTAGCCAAACACATTAACTCCATCATACCTGATAGCTGAGGAAAGAACAAAACCAAACATATCACAGTGTTCATTTTCCCTCCGTAGATAACACCATACCAGCAGTGTTTGCAGTGCTCATGAGGAAGAACCATGCAATAGGTCAGATAAGCATCTCAGGGACTGCCTCAAAGCCTTTGCAGGGACAATATTCAAAGGCATTCAGGGTGCACTGGGCATGGCAGCAGAGGTACCTGGCTTGGCTTTAAACAAGGCAGATTTAGAAAGAGTAGCAATGCAGCAGTGATTTGAGAAGTGCTGTTAATTAGGCAAGCCCAGCCTCAGCCTCAGAGCTTGGACCATTTTCAGGAGCTGAGCTGGGAACTGCACTCACTGCACTCTGCTAAGCACACCCTGCAACTCACTCTGGGGCAGCCTCAGTGCAGTTAATACAGCACTACCCTGCATGCAAATAAAAGTTACACTCTTTTTGATCCTTTCTCTCCTCTACAAATACATATAGGAAAAACCCTACGCTGGTAAATTTTTATTACCAAGGATTTTAAGTAGAAGTGATAATGCAAGAACACCATCTTTATTTGATAATTCTGCCTCCTTAGATCTTTTAAGGCATATTGTTTTCCATCTTAAACGTTTAAGGCTTTCTAAAAATATGTATACATTCCAGGTTAACTGTTAAGACTTCTAAGAATCACCACACACTTTGTAGGTTAAGATCAGGGTCTACTGGCATCTCTTAGTATTGCCAGCTTTACAGTTTTATTTTGAGATCCAAGTGATACTCACTTTCAATTGTATGGAGATTCAGTAAAATGTTCCTGGGCAAAGCTCAGCTTCAGAAAAGCACAAAGGAGTGTGCTTATGCTAATTACATAATTAGACCCACCCTAATTCTGCAATACATTTAAGCACATTCCTAAATGCTCTTTTGAACTTGAGTTTGGCTCCATAGCCAGCAGACTTTATCTTTATTATTCTTTATCTTCTGTCAACCTGAACTGCCTACTGACTGAACATAATATTTTCTAGCCTAGTAACACTGAAAGCATTACTTCAGGCAACCAAAATCTCAAGATCCTTATTTCCCAGTTTTATTAATGTACCTCATTACAATTAGTTATGAAGGACCACATGGACTCTTGATTATAGCTCTCTTTGAATCAATTAAATGAACTGCAGATAAATAAGGAATAAATTTGGCCCAGTTTCTATCAGAGGTCATGAGAAAATATCTAAGGAAATGGAGCAGTTTTCCTCTTAAAGGCATCATACTTTTGTGTCTGGCAAATTCCAGTATTTTTCCAACCTTTGCATTCATCCATGATGACACCTGCCATGACAGCAGTAAAACCCAATACAGGTCCATTTTATGAAATGATGTCTGAGAATTTCTCTTTGAACAGCATCTCATCCCTTTGGTAAGTAATCAATCAGCACTCCCACACTTCCTCAGCACCTCATTAAATTTATCCTCAAATCTTCCTTTAAAAAAAATGCATTCACTTTTATGTGTCACCTATGCAAGAAATAACTTGAAAAATTTTAGAAATTCCAAAAAGGTTTGCAAGTCTCAAATATAATATCCTGCATGGATTGCATGTTGCTGAAAAAACACAATAAAAATATTTGGGCTTATTAGGTTTGACTGGGGTTTTTTTTGTTTCTTTTTTACTTTTTACTTCTTTCTTTATCCGTCTCCCCCCTTTTTTATGTCTGTTGGTCTCCAAGCCAGGCTGACTGAAACCTAAACTGTCCTTGCTTCTGCAACCAAATGGCCCTGTCCATGCTGCCTACTGGAAATAACTGGGCAATCCCCCAACTGCATGCCTAGAAATGTGCTACTGTGCAGGGCAGAACTGGGTTAAAAATTAACAGCACTTCAGTACACTCTTTGTTTAGCTCACTGGTATAGAATAGTCCAAGGAAAACTGGAAGACCTCTAAGTATCAAACACAAGTCCATAAAATGCTCTGCTCAGATGCTTTCCAACAGGGAGTGAAGGTGAGAGATGTGTGAAGCCCACAGAACCTGATTCCATGTGGAAGGTGGCCAAGGATCTGTGTTTTTCCTCTGGACATACCTGTGATTAGCTCAGTCCCAGCTTGTCAGGGGTCTGCCTGTTCCTGTTGTCCTTAAGATTCTTTGAATTAAGACCTGCTCACCCCCCAGATAATGACCTCAGCCCTGGGACAGCCACCGTGGCACAGGGGACCCTCCACACCTCCCTTGTCAACATGCTCCATTTTAAAGGAAAAATCAATTTACTCTTCCCAGACACAGAGTTGGGAAGTGAACATGACCCTAGATACTCAGCTATGCAGAAGACATCTCCAACCAAATGTAGTTAGAATATTTAACTACTTTATATTATTTACTCTATTCAACCCTAAATATAGGGGGAAAGGGAAAAAAAAGGGTCAATAATATTAAATAGTAAAATGATTTAGGGCTGTGAATTGCAAATAAAGAGATCCCTTCCAACAGCCAAAAATGAAGGAAAAAAAAAAAAAAAAGATGGACAGAGCTTGTCTACAGCATCAGTGTCAGTATGAGCACCTACATCAGCACTTCAATTTCATGTAAACCAGCAATATTGTCTTTGCAATAGTCACTAACCCTTTGCATTGCATTCTTCCCATTTTGGATGCATTGGCTCATGTATTTATTCACCTTTTCATTTATTTGCAATACTAAGGTTTCTGGAATAGCAGATGAAACAAATGTGGCACTCCTCTGTATCTTGATGAGTACCAAGAATAAATGAAAGCCATTTTTGCCCATCTCCTGTACAAAAATGGTAATGTAATGGCTATCTCATTTGAACAAATAGCTACAATAATATTGTTTTTAAAACTAGAACAGTGAAGTGTAGACAAGCAAATAAATTATTAAACTGTAAATTAAGAAATTAAAAGACAATAAAAGTAGAAATAGGAACTATGATTAAAAAAATCTGGTTTGCCATAAGCAAATGGGAAAATAGAAAATAACTCTCATAGAAGGTAATGTATTTCTCTTATGTTCAGAAAAAAAAAGGTAGGTTAGTAATTTAAATATTTTGTATTATATAACCTCAAACACACAGTTCAGCTTAAAATTATATAAATTCATATTATTGTGACTGATGTCCAGAGCTGTACCAATGTAAAATTTGTGCAACAGAAACACTGAGATACAGAATGAAAAGGTTCCAATTTCCTTTAAAGATGTGTTTTTTCAGCCTTCTATTATCTTCACTGAAACTCCTCTTGCATAGTATTTACCTTCCCACACATATATTCTTAATTTTTGTATATATGCAGTCATGCATCTCAAATATGGAAAGCAACTATTAATAAATAACATGGTAAAACTTCCCTAAGACCATTGAAATTATAGTTCACACAATTGGCAAGTCCTCCCACCACAGGCTGTAGAAATTTTCCTACTGAGTTCAAAGACAGCATCATCAAGCTCACCAAATACTAAGGCTGTCAAGAGCTGAGGAGAACAAACCCAGGAAAAGGATTTGGAGACTTCACAAATGCCAAGGTGAATGTTAAAGACCCAACTTAGTTTTCACCCTGTTCCTTTCACGAGTCTTTGCAGGCTATTTTGCATTATGATTTTGTCAATCATTTATTAATACAGCCTCGGGCCTACCTTTTAAAGTTTCCATAATGAACTTTTTGAGATAGTAAATATATTTGGCATCATCTCTCTTGGTGCTCCCAGCAACAAACCAGCTGTTCTCCACAATGAATATCTGGGGGTTGTTATATTCACTCCTTATCCAGTACAGGAGCTGCCGCAGGCTTATTGATTCCAACTGCTGGAATTTCATGTGGGAATCCAAGAGCTGGAAACTCAGAGTAGCTCCAAAAGAAAGAGCAAAAAAGTCTGCTGTCCCCTTGATGTAATTCTTCTCAGCTTCAGTGAATTCAGGCAGCAGAGACGAGAGGTTGCTCCTCATGCTCTCTGGATAGTCACCATCAATAAATATGGGCTTAGCAAACCAGCCAAGCACGAAATCGAGGGATTTTTGACATTCTTTTATGTTTTTTTCAGTCATACGTTGAGGTTTTATCCAGTGGGAGCTAAGGGCAATGGACACTTTTCCTCTCTGAGTTGGACGAAAATGGTCATTGTAGAGATGCCAGACTTTAGCATGGGCCTGTAGAAAAGAAAGATTGCAATGAATGCACCTGAAATTCCATTCTAAGTAACACAATTAGTCTCAAATACTGAGGTCAAGAGTCATGTAGAAACCACACAAACACAGCATTTGAGGGCTCAGCTTTATTCACTCATCAGCAGTTTACAACCCCTAATTTAACTTTTCTTTAATGCCATATGAATACCATATATAAACTGGGAATAGCTGGTTGGTCAGGAAAACAGCATCTCAGTTTTCCATGAGGTGCTGTTCCAGGCAGTGAACACATTTTTGGCAGCTAGTAAGATACCTTTATTAACATTTATTATTGAGCACAGACAAACTTCAAGTATTTACAAAAATGAAAATCCATTTAACTAAGCACGTTTCAAAGTATGTTTTCATTCTAGGGATAGCACTTTATCTGTACATTCACAGATATATAAAGAAGGAAGATCTATTGTTTAAAACTGCTCAGGTCTCTCAAACAATATAAGACAAAGAAACACTATAAAATTTATTCCACTTTGAACCATAACACACAGTATAGGAATAGCTACCAATCTGGATTTTAAAAAGTAATTTACCACACCTCTTTGTAATTTACTCCAATAATTCATTTTGTTTTATTGTAATCTGCTATTTACTTCTAGCATAAATTTTCAACCACTTGTCTTGGTATAATTTCATCTGCTACTGTGAGGAGATGTTTTCTACCAAATTTCTCTCCCGTGATCTTACAGAGTCAGTTGAAACAGTCTCTTGATGTCTAAATAGATTAAGTTCCTGGAGCCTTGCATTACCTTCAGGCATAGCTTCAAGCACTCTTAACCATTCTTGCTGCTCTCTGATTCTCTTCCAATTTGTCATCATCTGTCTTAAACTGCAGAAGCAGAATTGGACATAATATGCCAGTGGAAGTCTTGCCAGAAGTAAAACCAGGGACAATTTGATACACTATTTCTGCTTATGTGGCCATGGCATTATGATGTGAGCATACACTCATCTAAAATACTCTATCTCTAGAGCTCTTCACTATCTAAAATATCTTTTTCTTTGCCCCTATTATACAAAAGAATTAAAAGAATTTTGACTGTTCTAGGAATTAACATCCTATATTTTTGTCATCCATGCATGACAAACTGACTGTGCACTAGTAGAAGATGTAATGCTTTTTTTCTAGTTCATCAATAAAAAGGTAAAAAATGTGAGATCAGTTCACACTGAAGCTCCATTATGCTGATGAAAGAACAAAAGTCTTTATGTGTTGTGACCAAAATGCTCCACGTCCAATGCTTTAAGTATGATTTTTAAGTTACTATTGGGAACAAGTGTGCCACCACCTGCAACTCAAATTTGCACACCCAGATTTCCCTTCATGAAGATGCTATATATTCGTCCTCTGTCAGACCTGACTCATCTCCAAATGTTAAGATACCAGCAGGCACACTCTCAAACACACAATTCCATCTCTGCCCACCCACAGAGCACCATGGGGACTTGCCTCACAACTCTCAGTCCTCTCTACTCCTATCAGTGGCATTTTAATATCCTTGATTCTACCATGAAGCAAGGAGGAAAGGAATCCCACAGCTTTGCAATGAAAAAAGGGTAAAAACGTGGGATTATCTCATTCAACTTAACTTGAAGCAGAGCCATCTAGTCTGCCTCTTTAGAAAGTGAGAAGGCTGCTGTCTCAGTTATGCTCTTTGGGAGTCCATTTCTCTCCACTCGTGACACACAAATCCAAAGAATTTGTGCTCCACTGACAGAAGAAAGCAGGTGAGAAGAAGCCAACTTAAATGTCTGCCCCCTGGAGTCTGCCTGAGTGGAATTGCACTGTTTCCATTAAAAAACAGCCAAACATGGAAAATAGTCCATCACAGTCCTCAGGCTCTGTGGACAGAGATTAATTAAAACAGTTCAGAACTGCAGAGGAATAAAGCTTGAAGATGCCAGTGACAGAGCAGAGAGTCCCTATGGAAATCTGGGACAGAATTCATTTGCCTAAAATTAGGTGTCTAATGCAGTTTTAGAGAATTCAGAGGATTCCAGCTTCTAAGTGTAGCTTCAGAAAGCTGTGAGTTTCCCATAAAGCTTAAGTCACATCTCCCAGCCCCACAGAGACAGCTGGGATACTATAGGATGTGTCAACTTACACTTACACCTATCTTCAGGCAAATGAATCCCACTCCTAGGGTGTGGACTCATTTTGAGCTGAAGACAACTTTTATTTTGCTGACTACATGAGTTAAGATGCCCCAGCTGCCACTATGGGAGAATGGAGATCTTGGGCTCCACTCAGCTGCCTGAACACAGGCATCTATTTGCCACTCCAGAATGCTACAGGCCTCTGTCATGCCTGCCATTTCAAAGCAAATGTCCTAAATAGCCTGGGAAGCTTCACATGGCAGTACTTCTACCAATGGGATGGGATGGGATACCACTTCATGTCAATCTACTTAATAGAACCCAGTGTGTGATACCCCAGTGCAGCAGCCACATGATGGCATTCAGCAGGACCACTACCTAGATCCCAGAAACTATGGATTAGCAGTGGGATTAATAAGATAATTTTTGAGATTTCTTACCTGAATGACACTAACAGACATGAAAAAGATTGGGAGATGCTGTTCTTCTGGAGCAGCAACTGGAGGCCAGGTAGAATATCCTGTGGTAGCTTCTATGACCCTATACACCTTTGCTGGGACATCTGAAACCTCCTAGATGCCTATTAACTGCAGTCAGAGCTTAGCCTCCCATATCACAAACAGAGAAAACAAGAGAGAAGCATCAGTGCCTTTATATTTATCTGAAATCTTACTTCCTGATCTCAGTGATTTACCTGTTGGTAAATATTTTGAGTTCACATCTGACTAGGATTAAGATCATGGCAACCTATACTTCAGTGTGTTTACAGGCACATAGCATGATGACTCTGTGTCCCTGGTTTTGCAAGGTCCTGAGGGGTCTTACCTGACTTTATTCCTTGTTATTTCTCACAGACGTGCTTGATCACCTGGCTGGACTGGAAAATCTTACTTTAAAAGTCTGGTTATAAAACTACTCTTGTTGTGCAGTCACCCATATGTTAGGAGCAGAATTCATGCTAAACCCTGTGTGCTGGCTTCCAGACTGGTGAATTTGGGTAGTCTTGCCCTTAGTACTTGCTTTCAGAGAGTAGCATGTATTGGTAGATAACAAATACCTGCCTGACCATTTTGGGGGATACTACCCTCCATACTTTAACCTGCTGAGCTAAGCTGGCATTGAGAAAGCTGCAAATTAGGATGGGGGCTCTCTGTGCTTTCTAGTGTCTGTTCCAGGAAAGCTTTTAAACAGCATTTGCCTAACCTTCAAAATACTTCAGTCTCTAAGAAAATTATGATGTATTTTATCACCATGAAAGTGAAAGAAATCCACAAGATGCAGCTTGTCCTTAGGTAAGCCCATTTGTTTATCTTCACTCATGTAGAATCATAGAATCACAGAATCTGCCGAGTTGGAAGGGACCCATCAGGATCATCCAGTCCAACTCCTGTCCCTGTGTAGGGTGCCCCAAGAACCACACCATGTGCCTGAGAGCATCATCCAAATGCTCCTTGAACTTAGGCAGGCTTGGTGCTGTGACCACTTCCCTGGGGACCCCATTCTACTGCTCAAGCATCTTCTAGGTGAAAAACTTTTTCCTTATATCTAGCATAAACTTCTCCCAGCACATCTCCCTACCATTCCTTCAAGTCCTATCATCAGTCACCAGAGAGAAGAGGTCAGTGGTCATCTCAGGATTGAGCACAGTCCTGTTTTCAAGTTGGTATGTTCTTCTTCCTCTGACTTTTCCACCCAATATCCCTATTCAGATCACACACTACCTATACTCAGCTTGTGAAACTCTGATATTGATGTTTGATCATCCTTAAAGACATCCCCTAGAGAGTCAGCCAATAATGCCAGAATTCAACCTTAATGAAGTGTCAAACACATTTCCAAGGCAGAGAAGCCTCCTGCAATGCCAGAGAGTGGGCTGGTCCTACAAAGTCCAAATTCCTGTAGTGATAGCAGAAATAAATCAGCATGGGCAAACAGGCTTCACAAGCTGGCACAGTCATGTTCCACTCTATTGCAGGACAGATCCAAGAATCATTAGGTGAAGTCAATTTAGTAAAACACAGACATTTGTTTGCCTGACTACTCCTCTAAATTCCTGCCCAAGATCATCAAGACCTTCCTGAGTCTGGCAGTGATATGTATCTGTCTGCGAGTTCTCAGTATTTTCATCTATTTTGATGCATAACTTTCACAAGAGCAAATCAAGAATTATAATTGGGAACAGCATGATTCCATAATTTGTGTTCATTCCTCTAGAACAAGTCGTCTCAGTTTTAAGTAGTGTATCTTCTGCACTGATAATAACACCATTCTTTTCATAAATGAACTGCACAAATAACCTGGTCTCCACGCTCAGATGAACTATCCTGTAGTAACTCTTTATTTGCATGTTAATGAAACTGAATAGAAAAATGTCACTGAAACTTATTTAGCAATACAGAGAGAAGAGTTAATTGGAAAAGATGTGCAAAAGCTTTTTGATTACTAGAAACCAGGCCAACAAAATGTGAAGAAATCTCCAACGAAAATGTGATTTGTCTGACCTACATCAAAAGCTTTTCTGAAATGGATATAACTATTGGAATGACGTGGAAAAGTCTAGTATATGATTAGTCAACATGGAGCTTGTACCAAGAAGAGGAAAAATCTGATGTGTTTTTTCCCCTGTTTCATCAAAACAAGTATTGGAATCAAAAGCTACAACAAACAATGTCACATTTCATGTATGTTCATTTCATTGTTTCACCCTTAGGTCCCAGGTCAGGTAGGTTTCACCCACCCAGTCTTTGGACAAATGTTCTTTTTCAGAGGCATATCATATTATTAACACTGAGTAATGGATACAGCTATTTAGAAGCTGGTTAAGGTTTTTCCCATATTTCAAAACTGGTAAGATAATGTATTACTGTATTAAGGAGTGTGCTATAGATAATAGTTTAATCATGTAATAACTTAATTTTTCTTCTATAATTCCTGCCTAAATATTTATTTCTCTAATTTTCTTTTATCAGCCAACATTAAAACAGATGATCAGTTCAATAAACTTGGTGAATTTTAACAATTTCAGCAACCTGGGACCTGAAAAAAGCTTATTAATTGTACACAGAATGCCAAATGAACATTTTTCAGTCTGTAACCATCTAACGTAAAATTTGCTAGTTACACTCTAATATCACTCTATTGATCAAACACCTCTACTACACTGTTTTGTTCTGATTCCTTTCTCACTACAATTTAGTCACCATTTTTCACACTACACTGGTCACTAGCATGCAGACATTTCAGGAGCATTAATTAATTTCTGTCTGCTATACATACATATACATACAATATAATTCTTATTTTAAGAACTTGTAACAGATATTATGAAATGTGTAGACGAAGAAAAATTACACAAGGCACTTTAAGTTGTAGAATGGATTAATTCTAGAACATTGTCTCTGTTTGCTATGATACCTTTACATAAAAAACACCAAAGGTGGCATTAAATACTTTTCTGAAGGGACAGCAGCTAAATTTAAAATAAAAAAACCCACAGACACACACCCCAAAACCTTTTCTCCCCATTACAGACAAAATAGAGGAGCGTTGCTAGAACGAGAGTAAAAAGAAGGTAACCTGAAAGCATGAAGCTAAGCCAAAAGCCCGAAGAGGCATTGCAATTACTCCAAAAATATTAGCAGAAGGAAAAAAACCAACCCCCCTCAAGAGGTAAGGAAGTAGATAGAGTTATTTTTACACTTTGATTTTAAATTTCATAGCAGATGAAAGTCTGGGAAGGCTTTTAGTTTCCCATTCTGTATATATAAGCATAAGTGAATGTTATCACAAATAGATAAGCAGCGGAGAAAGGCAAAATGACAGCAATATGACCGAAGAAAACCCAGACCCCCTTGACCTTACTGTGTCAGGCAACTGCTGTAGGAAATCTCTCCTTTGAAGTACAGAAAACCTAAATGTTGAGGCCCAAACCCTGAGTTGTGACCCAAACCTTGAGTTGTGACCCAAACCCTGAGCTGTGGCCCAAACCCTGAGCTGTGGCCCAAGCCCTCGCTCAGCAGCCCCTTGCTCGGCAGGCACCCTGCAGCCAGAGGGAAAGCAGCATCTGCAAATCCCACCAGCCCCATCACAGGCTGAGCAAACACCTTCAGGGACAGCCTCACCTCACCTGATTTTTGTCATCAGCTGCATCTGAGCAGAGCGCAGCAGAGGGGCAATTCACTCAGGCCATTTTTAACACGAAGATGAGGGTGAGATACAAAGTGCCTCTTGTCCTCCCCTGCCCACACAGACAGCCTGGCCCAGCCACTGGAGTCAACAGCCTGTCCAAATAAACTGAAGCATCAAGAGATGAGTGGGCTGGGAAAACAGTTTGAAGTCTCTGGAGATGTAACAGTCTCTGAAAACATAAAGGTCATCTGGAAAAGAATTAAGCGGCGTTTGCCTTTGAGAAGCAATGGGAGACAAGATAAAAATAGCTTCATTTCTGACAACAAATGCTTCTGAGACACTTGATGTGTTTAATCATTTTCTGTTACCTCTGACAGAAAAGATTAATTATGGAACTGCATAAAAATAGTTCAAGGAATGTTGTCACCCATGTGAATTTTAAAGATATCAAAGATTCTTAAACAGAGTACAAAAAGAAGATAAAAGTACAGAGCAGCCTGACTGATTTAAAGCTGTGAGACAATATTGCAGTACTGAAAAGAGCTAAAATAGTCCCTGATAAAAGACTCAGCTGATTGGAATCTGGGACACAATGCTCAGGCAGTATTTAGGGGAAGACCAAGATATAACCATTGCTATCAAAATTGTTTTGGGTGAACTGGAGGTACATAAACACATAAAAGCTCCAGAACTGGGACTGACCTGTAAAGCCCTCAACCTGAGCATGAACCTCCTCAAGAACAGGACAGCCTCCAATCCTGTCAACATTACTCCTGTACACAAAATAGCACAAAAAAGATAGAAATGAAAAAGTCCTAAATAATTTAACTCTAATCCACAAAAGTAAGAAAACAGAACTGCTTAGCCTGTAGTAAAATAGCACAAACCAAGATAATGCCACAAATATTCCAAGTGCTGATAAGCACCAGATGAACAGGCAGAACCAAGGGTATGAAAAAGCCCTGCGACTTTGGAGGAATCCTATAATGGGAACAGTGTTGTGTCCTATAAAGGTTGCAACAACTGAATATATACCTACCCCAAAAGTGAGAAGGATATTAATGTATTTTAAGTCACACTCTGCTTGTAGAGAAAGTAACATGGTGCTAGAAACAGTAGCAAGCAACTCTTGCCAAAATGTTCATGAGTCCTGAGCATCAGACACAGAAGCTCCCCAAACCACAGAGAAAAGCTTTTTGGAGCAACAAGTAATTGCATGATCAGGCATTTCTGATGCTTCAGTCAGGCCTATCATAAAAGCAGACAGCAGAATTTACTGGCTAATGGCTGATTTTTGAGAAACAAATTCTGTGACACCATAAACCACACCTGTTGTAGCAGAAATGCAGAGTCTGGCGTAACAGATTTAGCATATGCTGTGTTTGTGATCAGGGTAAGGCTGAGAATAATTTCTCTCTACATTTTTGGGGGGCAGCAGTACCCCTTTATATGCACCCATCACCAAAGGATTTCTCTGTGCTCCAGGTTTATTCAATATTCATAGCATCCAAACATGGGGAAAATTATCTGAGGCTGATAAAATCCATGTAATTTCATGAACAGATGAGGTTGTAGCCCACAGCCAGACTCAAAAAGAGCTGAGAGATTTAATTTAACAAATTTAAGCCATAACTTTGGAAACACAATTCTAAATTAATTGATGAACAGGTGAAGTGCTACAGAAAAGAGCACAATATTTAGGAGTAGACTAATCACCTTCTCAACAGTGAGCAAAATTCATACAGAGCTCCTTGCTTTACAAGTCTGCGTGAACTCAGATCTCTTCTGGGTTTGTTTATTTTTCCTCAGGATTTTGTATCCATGCTTGCAGATAGGATTAAGCCTTTAACCAAGTTGTTCAGGTGTGGCAGTGGCAAAACCTGACCTTTTCAACATTTGAAAAAGGCTGGCATAGATAGCCACACTGGGGATGCTGATCCGGCACAGCCGCTTTATTTGCACTCTCCTACCCCTCCAGGAGCAGCAGAAGCCACATTATCACAAAAACAAGGAAAGTCAGTCAGTTCACTGTGTACGAAAAGGAGCATGTGGTGCTTCTGGGGGACTTAGAACCATGCTCCAGAAATTACAGAGTGGGTGAAAAGCATAATTACCAAGCTCAGCATTTTTAAGAATAGTGATATTGTGAGCTTAGCAGAAGAATCAGCTACAACAATAGGTGGTCCCCAGACTGTACCATGGGGATCTTATTTAATTTCACAAGTAGTTATGAAGAGGCTAGGGCAATATAAAGTAGCCTCTTTATATGAAGGCTACGATAAGAAATTAAACAATGGGTACAGAATTATTTAATGCGTATTATGGGAAACATTTCTACTACATAAAGTAGACTCCCACCCTTTTCAGCACCCAAAGACACCAGCTCCATAGTTGCCAATATAAATTGGCAGGTCCTTCATCAGTCTCACAACAAGCCAGCAGCTGCTGCAGTGCTCGCATACATCACTACAAGGTAATGAGAGGTGTGAAACCACAGCACTGGTGGTTTGACTGGGTCCTACCCCCCAAATCACTCCCGAAGGTATTTCTGGATGAATGAGCTGACAGATAGATTTTCCCCTTGGGAGTTCCTCTGTTGGAAACAACAGCCAGCAGGCAGCCACAACAAAGAAGGAATTCAAAGAAACCTCCACCAGCCGGGGGTATCAATGAGTACCTCAGAGGTGTTCGGTCCTGCATAGTTGGCACCAGAATTAAATTTCTGAAGGACTCCCTCCCAGGAGAGGGACCCTGTGTTGGGGGGGAAGGCTGTGAGGAGTCCTCCCCCTGAGGAGGAAGGAGCGGCAGAAACATCGTGTGAGTGTTGTGGGTGTGGTGACCCGAACCCCCCTGCCCATCCCTTGTGCCCTGAGGGACAGGAGTGAAGTAATGAGGGCCTGGGAAGAACGAGGGGGTGGGGGGGGAGGGCATTTTAAGATCTGGTCGTGTTTTCTCATTCTCTTGTTCTGATAGATTACACTAATTTTTTTCCTCCCCAGGTTGAGTCTGTCTGTTTTGCCCGTAACCATAATTAGGGAGTGCAAACCTCCTTGTCCTTGTCTTGATTAACGAGCTTTGGGTGGGTTTTCTCCTCCCCATCCCACAGCAGGGGTGAGGGAGAGTGAGCAGAGGGCTGGTTGTTACCAGCTGGGTCTGAACTGTGACATTAAGCAAGGTCAGAACAAAATTGTTGTATCAGAGCTCTGTGCTATAATATAGGCAAATAACAATCAGAATGAAGGGGACTTACTTGAGGTGTTCTCAACAAAGTTTTTTTTTAAGCGAAACATTTGGGTTGTTAATGACCAAAATTAGTTCAGTCATTCATAATATGATAAGCTGAGTTTACTCTGCTATAACCTTGGCTATTGTATTTAATATTTCTGAGATTACAGTTGTGCAACAATGGCAATGGGCTATGGACTAAGCTGGAAAGTTCCAGTTAGCTCTCTAGATGGATGAAAAAGGCAGCTGATCGGGATAAGCAATACATACATGAAGGTACCAGTTTTCAATATTCAGACAACTGTTTAGATTACAATTTGACCAGATGTGAATATGGAATTTTTAATTTGTCTAATCAGCTTGCAACTGTTCATGTGCCATTCAGCTGTATTTACATGCATACCCAATACAAAGCAATCACTGCAAACGGTCTCATTGTGTACAACCTGCCTGAAATGTTCTGGTTTGTGTGCATGTTACAGAAATGACTAAAAAATGTGATTTCAGTTTTACATTCTTACAAGTAATGCTCAAATTGCAACAATCATTGAAACCATATACTAAATTAACTTTAATTCAGTAACTTTTGGAGTAGCTTTTGTGTGATTGTTGCAGATAATAAAGCATTCAACTGTAACATCAGAAATAGTGTTGGTTGTAAAACAAGCCACAAAAGCAATTATTACAGTGTGCTGCAATAACAAACAAATAAGTCATATACAACAGCAATAGAGAAGGTAAGATGTCATTCTTGATGTGAATCCCTCTTGTGTGGTCCCTGCAGGGACCTTCAGCTGCAGGAACTTTGAACTTGGGTTTATGTTGTGTAATCCTACTTGTACTTTTGTACTTCATAATTTAGAACCAAATAGAAGATTATTAAGTGCTGAGCAAGCTGAAGAATGGAAGAAAGACTGGGGACAACCCTCGTTTTACCTGACTGCTCTCAGTTACTGCTACCCTATGCAGTTCATCAGGAGGCCATACCAGGCAAGAAGGAGCTAACAGCTCCACAAAGAACAACCACTCAGTCCTAATCCATAGAAACCATAGGAGGATTCACAACATCATTACGAGATTCAAAAGTAATACCTCAAATTTTGCAGTCTACTGTAAAAGGGGATTGCAGCCCAGTATATACAGGATGCTGTTGCTAGTAGCAGGCTACACTATGTCAAGCTTCAGCTTGACTCAGCAGTCATGACTTACCTGAATCTGCTTTGGGTGATCATGTGTTTATTTGAGCTTTAAACCTCTCTAGTGATCAGGAGAGGAAGAAACTATCGCCTGGTTTGTTGAGTTTTCCCCCCATTTTGCTTAAATCCAGCTCTGTGGTTGTGTGGTTCTATCCAAATGATATTTTAGGCCTGGTATTTGCACCAACACTAATACCAACAGTCATGCCAACATGTCTGAGAGAAATCCTGCCTAACCTAGACTTGCTACTACAGGAGAGTATGGGTCATCTTTGAATCTTGTGTCAAACCTGTCAGCCAATGCAAATGTCACAGGCATTCTACAACACAAATTGCAGCAACTCAAGTGCTCAAGCAACTGAATCACACCCCTAGGGAGCAGAAAGCAACTCCAGATCCTGACACACAGCATTAGATGTCAGAAGTGTTAATGTCCACTTGTAACCTAAGATTCAGTTGCTTAAATGGAGGTATCTAGAGCATATGTGATGTTCTGGACTATCAAGATATCTGCATGGGCAGATACAACACAAGACCTGGGGGAAGCCTGTGTCTATTGGACAGGCAGCCAGAGGCAAGGCAGTAACTTTAGGCTTCTTAAATGGTAGGTTCTTGTCTATATGAAGAACTTTCTGAGCCCCAGTGTCTTTTAAAGATGTAACCATGTGATTGCATGAAGTTCTTACTGTGAGGAAATCATATAGTCTAGGAGAGTATGTAACACTGCATCAAAATCCTAGAAAGATGCAGGGAAACCAAGAAGACCTAAGCTGGACTTTTTCACTCCAAAAGTTTTACAAAAGCAACAACTCCTGAAAGGCTGACACAGTAAATCACAGGGCCATGTAGATGGACAAGGCAAGTAGAACTGAATGGTTCATAAACTCATACTCTTGACCCTTCAGTTGTCTGCCCATCTTTTCAGTAGCACAAGGAACCAAAGGGCTAACTGGTAAGTTTTAGTTAACACAATGGTTATTATTAGCCATAATCCTTCCTTAATCTTACTGCTTACATGATGATAGGCTATGAAAAAAGATCTGGGTAATTGTAGAAAGAATTAAAACCAATTCCTCAGTGAAGGCACCACCTCACCAGCAAGTAAGGTAGACTCAAATGAGACACCTTTATTTTGAGGAATCACCACACTGCTCAGCAGCCACCAAGAGGATAAAATGCAGCTGTTCAAATCAGAGTCCAGAAGGTAAGAAATTCTGGTGCAGGAAAAGATGGAGAAAATTAGATACACTATGGAAAGACAAACTCTTGGGGTACCACATTTTTAGAGACTAAAACAACAGTAAAGAGATGCAGAGACAAAAGGGGGCATCCAATTTTATGGTGGAAAAAATTTTTGCATCTTTGCATTTCTCCAGGAGCACAGATGATTTATGTGTATTTATCCAGTCTTTTTTAGGAGATTTTGGCTATACTGCAGTCAAAGATTAAACTGAACTCAATTCATATCCTTTTTTATTCAGGAAATGCATTTAGAACCTCATCCAAAGCATGCTGAAACCATGAAAATACACTTCAGAGGCATGAATAAGTCCCTTTGTGTCTGTTTCTAAATGTATGTTCAATGGTATATATAAAATTTCACTACTACAGTGATGAGTGTTAACTCAAAAGTATACAAATAAGAGTTTTCCTGCTTTATTCTTGTAGTCTGCAAACATAATGAAAAGCATCATTTGAGCTAAAAGTTGGAAACTTAAGAAAATTGCAACAAAAAAAAAATTAAATATTTAATTCTCACTTTAAGAACAATCTTCATGTTTTTTATCTGTAGAAATTAAGCTGGTTTCACTTGTTTGTACACAAGGAATCCAACTAGTTTGGCTGACATAATATTGAATAAATGTTTTAATGTAGCTACTAAGAAGCTTAGTCTTAAGAAAGTTAATATAAAAATACCAGCCACGGTTGCTTCCTTTTTGAACAGATATCCTGTATTTTTATATGATGCAATATAGAATAGAGGGGTTTACTATATCAGTGTGCTGCCTTAGCAGTCAAAAAAAGAAATCACATTGAAAGCAGCTAAAGCAGCTTTTAACCAATCCTTTGAGAAATAATAGGAAAAATTTTTAAAATTAAAAAACTGTAAAAAAAAGAGTGTTGCCCAGATAATTGTTTAGTCTAAGCCACACAGAAAAGGGCATTTGTTGGTTAACACATACTAATTGCTAATGCTAATCAACTACTCGTCTTTCAGCAATCCTTGCTTCAGCTTCTGTGCTTCCTCCACCATAGACACCTTCTGACCAGAATTATCATCTTAATAACAGACTAAGGTTGTCATAAATATTGTGTCAATTGGACAAATTTAAAACATACTTTGCACAGTTATTACTTAGACTTTATTCTCGTGGTGAAATGAGCACTTCTGCTGGCCTTGCATGTGACTTTTTAAAAGACAATTTAGCATGTTTCAAGTTAGCATGTTTCGGGTTTCCTTAACCAGCTCTTTGCTAATTCTCTGTTCATAATTCTCTTTTGAAGAGTTGTCTGTGGGCTTTCTTTACAACAGATACCTACAAAAATGCATTTTCTCTTTGGCTAACAGTGCTGCAGAGCAAAGTCTTTAAAGAAGTACTGGGTTGAAGGAACCAGCACAGGGGAAAACTGAGAATTTATCAGAGTGCAATACTAAACTTCATATTGCTCTAGAACTAAATATTAAGTCAGTGATGTCAAGATTGTTGTATACATGAACAAGAGTCATTGTTGCACTACTAATATAAAAAAAGAAATGCCTGTATAGTCACCTTTTCTGGTGGATGGCTTAAAGTTTAATTTTTTCCTTGACCATTTTAACGATGGATACAGAAACATGAGAACAAAACATTAACAAAGCAGTTAACTCACAGCTTCAGATACACTTCTGAAGTAATTTGTCTAAGATTTATATTTGTTTCAGTATAACCATGTCTTTAGAAATTCTGCCAACACACTGTAATATGTAAATATCCAATATCAAAGTACAATGTTTTCAGTAATTTAAAGAAAACTTATTCTGAGAAAAATCCTAGTTTTAAGATCAAAATGTACTAGAATAACAACATCATTTCCACACCCTGTGTCCAGCAATATATATGCCAGAAAGCAACACTGCTCTGCTTCATAGAATCATAGAATCATAGAATCATAGAATCATAGAATCATAGAATCATAGAATCATAGAACTGGCTGGGCTGGAAGGGACCTCAGAGATCATCAAGTCCAACCCTTGATCCACTCCCGCTGCAGTTACCAGCCCATGGCACTGAGTGCCACATCCAGTCTCTTTTTAAATATCTCCAGGGATGGAGAATCCACCACTTCCCGGAGCAGCCCATTCCAGTGCCTGATCACCCTCTCAGTAAAGAAATTCTTTCTAATATCCAACCTAAACCTCCCCCGGCACAACTTGAGACCGTGCCCTCTTGTCTTGCTGAGAGTTGCCTGGGAAAAGAGACCAACCCCCACCTGGCTACCCCCTCCTTTCAGGGAGTTGTAGAGAGTGATGAGGTCTCCCCTGAGCCTCCTCTTCTCCAGGCTGAACAGCCCCAGCTCCCTCAGCCTCTCCTCATAGGATCTGTGCTCGAGTCCCTTCACCAGCCTGGTTGCCCTCCTTTGGACCTGCTCCAGGACCTCGATATCCTTCCTGAGCTGAGGGGCCCAGAACTGGACACAGGACTCGAGGTGTGGCCTCACCAGCGCTGAATACAGGGGCAGAATCACTTCCTTGGACCTGCTGGCCACGCTGTTCCTGATACAGGCCAGGATGCCATTGGCCTTCTTGGCCACCTGGGCACACTGCTGGCTCATGTTCAGCTTCCTGTCAATCCAGACTCCCAGGTCCCTTTCTGTCTGGCTGCTCTCAGCCACTCTGTGCCCAGCCTGGAGCTCCCCATGGGGTTGTTGTGGCCAAAGTGCAGGACCCGGCACTTGGCACTTCACAGCCACCATGAGGGCAGGTACATCAGCAGTTGTCAGGAGGCCACAGTTATGGTAATTAAGTCAGTATCTAACAAAATATTGCCCATTTTAAAGGAGAGAAGTTCCAAGAGTGTTGAGAGATGCCTCACTTCTAAGTAATCCACCAAAGATCTATAGAGGCATAGCAAAAACTTCAACAGATTTCCATCCATCAGACATCCACCAAAATGCTCAGAGCCAGAGAGGTTTTTGTAAACTAATTCAGTATTTGTTACAGCCCCTGTACCAGATAATAGGCTAATCAGAGATATCTCAGGATTGAATAGAGGAGGAGAGGAAGAGCAATGTATCCAGTGACTGAATTTTTTTCAAATACTGTCACTGATTTTTAGACCAGTACAAGCTCATGTAAGTAGCCAGATGATTTACATATATTCTGAGCATGTTAGATGGAAAAGGAGCTGAAGTGTACACCTCAGGCTAATATAATTCCATTCTGTAGGTGATTCATTTCCAGTCATAGTACCTACAGCTACTTTAGCTAAAAGTAGACCTGAGGACCCAATACCTACAACCACCAGAAGATGGTTAGCAGCTGGATCACACTCGGTGTGCTCCTGCAGAGCACTTTACAGATGACTTTCATCCAAAACCAGTCCAGCTGGGTACTCCAAAACCACTGCAGGCTACAAACCATAGCACAGCAAATGGAAGCATTTAGGAGATTCGTGTTTCACACACAGTCCTGACTTGTGTGTATAAAAAAAAAATAAAAAATAAATACATGCCCCTCTAATGTTATTGTAAATGTATGTTTAAACAATCTAATGATACAAAAGCATAAGAAGTTTTATACCTTTTATCAAAATCAAACAGGAAAATCATCTTTCACTTTGAAAGATCCTATATAGTGCAGAAGGTAGTGAGAGAGGTGTCCAGCCATTTTGTCCTAGAGGAAAAGGTTCTCATTAGCCACAGCTATGCCAACACAACATTCGGTGAGTATGTAGGACAAAGGATATTGAAAAAATGGATCTAAGACAGGATACATTAAATCAGGATGACGCTTTAGATATTAAGAAATTCACAGGTTACACAGTTTACACAGAATTGTTTCAATCAATGATGCCAGAGGAAGCAGAGCAGCTGGCAGTTCAATATTTAACTAGGCACCCAAACGTAAATGAAAAGCAAATTATTCTCCTGAATCAGGGTCTGAAGAACTTGAAGAGCCAAGCATTTTGCTGAGACAAAGGGAGGAAGAAAGGGTGGGAGGAAGAGAGGCAGGAGGGAAGGAAGCAACAGATTGCATTAACTAAACTTTGATTTTCACTGGAAACTCTTTTATACATAAACACTCCTCTTGAATTGCTAAGATAGGAGACACATATGCAAGTTCTCACTATCTTACTGGGAAGCAAAAAAATCTCTGTAGAAATGAACATTTAGAAAAAAAGTAAGGCTCCATCTGTAGGAATCAAGCCCCACTTTCCTCATACCAGTGAGGGTCAAGAAAGCAAACATGTTGGAAGAAATACTAAAGAAACAGTAGGGATTCCAAAGATATTGAAACATAAAATAACTCAAGAATATTAAGATAGGATTTATTCAAGTGCATTATATGCATTAGATGTTTATCAACTAGTGAGCCACTGGGCACATTTGGTAATACAGGGAGACAACATAGTGATGCTCTGCTGAGTCAGATCAACACTTCATCCAGCCCAGTACCACCTCTGATAGCAACAACAAGACAAAGTGCTATTTTAAGAGAGCAAATAACTCCAATAACTGTGTGAGACCTAGCCTCCTGCTTCCCAGACATCCCCACTATTCCTGCCTATTTTAAGTATCTGCTTGTGGGCCTACTGTTCACATATTTGCCTATTTCCTCTTGAGTCTGCTGATACAATCTGCTTCCAGAACCTGCTATGGCAAAAAAATCCCAAAGTTCACAACACACTGTGTAAAAAGGACTGAACTGTTAGTACCAGGTTTCTTTTATATTCCATGGAGAGAAACGAGAAATTCTAGACTGCCATTTATCTTACCCTAATGTATATGGGTAAAATTGGTCAGACTTATCATGCCTTTAAAGTCTCTCCCCTGAGCACACACAGAGCATAACCTGATTAGTTCAAATGTAAGGGTGTACAATGTACATCTAAAGTAAACGAGATGGTTCCCGCCCTTTAAGTTTTAAATGGTTCTTTCCAATTTAAAGTATATAGTTTAGCACAGTTTAATTAAATATACTTAATAGGTACATACATTCAGAGAAGTTTATTGTTACTTTGAGGGTGCTACCTCCATAACCCTTCCTTTCATGGATGACTATGCTGCAGGAGAAAAACGGGAATGAAAGCAGAGTCCTCCCACAAGCCTGACTCACTGCAAACCAGGAGTTAATCCTGATAATTGTGAATCACCCTAAGTTCCTGCATGATGATGACCAAGCAACTGCTGTTGTCATTGTGGAGCCAACAAAAGATTTCACAAAAGAAGTGTGAATCATTCTGAGCAAGGTCTGACAAATGCTTTGTTAAATGACACAATATTCCAGAAGACAGTGTTGAGTCATATTACTATGTAAGAGCTCTGACTTCAGAGAATTCTCATAGTAATACAAAAAAAGGCCTTACTGAATAAAAGTCATTACCATATATATGATCCTATGTCTACTATCTGCCTGGGAACAGGAAAACTGGATTATAAAATCAAGAGCCTGAAGAGCATCAGGTTCAACTCTGCTGCTACGGGCATGTATGTGACACAATCCTGTTTATAACATGATCCCAATTCACTTGAACATTGGCTAGGTATTTTGTTCATACTATTCTCTCTGTGAGACTGCTACAGAATCACACTTCACAAATGGCTTCCTTTTTTCCTGATTTTTCATGTTCAGTATAACCATTTTAGTTCTTGCACCAAAACATTTCTTGAACCTGGGTAGCTGTTCTTCTTCACTTGTTTCTACCACTGATCTATTTATAGACAGCAAGCATATCCTCTCCCAGTCTTCTTTCTCAGGTAAATAAGTCAAGTTCTACTGAGGTAATTGTTTATCTCTGCTGGAAACATTGCCTGATACAGACTAGAAGCAAATGTGTCTTTGTCACAGCTGGATTATATTGGCATCTGATGGCCATGCTGTGATTAGCAAGTTCTCATCTTATGGGAAAAATCTTTTGAGTGTTTCTGTTCACCTGTTTACTATCCTGATGATCTTGTGCACTGACATTTTTTCCTCAAGTTTATCTGATGCTCTATTTAGTGCAATCCTAGTCTGTGACAAAGCATGGGAGTTAAAATGCATTAAAAAGTTCAGGTAGGAGCAGCCCTTGAGCCTGGTACTTCTACTGTCAGTGCAACTTATTGTGATATTTTCTTTACCAATTTCCTAGCTATTGCTGAAAATTCCCTTCCTCCTGAACTGAAGCAGTAACTCTCCATGTGCCCATTTCAAGCACCATACTAAAAATACAGATTCATTGGATTTATCATATTTTCTTTTTCTAGTTAATCAGCTCTCACAGAAAACTATCAGGTGGGTCAGGCTTGCCTTAATACTGTAAATTAATCTTTTCTGTCTATGAATGCCAGTGTTCAATGTGATCACATTGACAGATCAGACCTTGACAGATCAGGCAAAAAGCATTCATTAGGTCTGGAAGTTTTTTAAATGCTATCATCTTCCCCCAAACCAGATGGCTTTATGTCTTTCCTTATGCTACTTTTCCTTAGGTGATGGAAGGATATCTTGCAATTAGTTTTAAAGTAAAGTTTTTCAATTTTTAAAACTTAGGTACACTTTAATTTTTCCACTTATCCTAGTCAGTAAATACCTATTGTATTACTTAAGTTGGAATGAGGTTAAATAACTTCCTTTGAGAAATGGGACCCTAAAAGACACCAACATCTCTGGTTTCCAGAGAAGACTGTGATAGCTCATATGTGGTGTTAATTTAAAGGTTTTTCACTTTTGTTGATGTTTTAAGATACATTTTCCAACTACTGCTTTCTTTATTTTCTTGGAAAAGCCATGAAATGCCTTCATCATAAGTGATGATGGATCAGTGACAGCAAAATGGCACAAGGGAATGAAAAGCCACAGGCTGGGGTTACTCACTGCCCATGAGATCTTACATGGGACATCACAGCCACTTGCTTGCTCTGGTTTTACAAGGTGTGGCTGGTACTGCTGACTGCCTTTGCAAGGGAGGAATGATGTTGGCATGCATCAGCTGCTTCACTGTCAGACAACTCAACTCAGTCCTCAGGAAAACCAGTGGGAACATCATTTCCCCACAGATATCACATGCCTGAAATAGGTGAGACTGGCAAAATTTTCATATCATCCAGATTGTATGTCACTCCAGCTTCTCCATCTGAGAAATCAAAGTAACACAAGTATCCCAAGTCAATCTTTGAATTAGCTCTTTAGTATTCCCCTTCCTCTGTCATCTACCTCACCTCTCCTCACTCTCCTTTGACAAACTGGAAAAGTCTTTCCACAAAAAGCCTGGGTTTGAGCTTGTCATCACACGTTTTGTCTGTGCCCCACAGACAGAAATGGGTCGATGTTCACGTCTCTCCATTACTTGTAAAAGGGCCCTAAGATGGTAAGGTCAAATGTAGATTAGATGTCTCTGCTGAATATGTCTCAAATTAGCTTAAGTGTGATTGCTCTCCCCTATGTTTATTTCCATGGCCTGCAAGGAACAGGGCTGTACTGCAATGAAGCATCTACTCAGCAAAGCACATGCACTGCATCCCTCCATCTTCACCCAGCCCTGATGCAGCACTGCTGTCTGACTCTTCAGCTCCTGGTCCACCACTTCAAATTATGCACCTTTATGCCCAAGGCCTGCAGGCAGCCAAGGACAGCATAGTCCATGTCTTCACTCTCTACTTGTGGTGCAGAGCCAGAGCACACCCAGTTACACCCCTGGTCAGCCCAGTGGGCAGCTGGCTCAGAGCTGGAGAAGAAGTCCTAGCTGCTCGTCCCTCTGGGATCACTGGGAACTCTGCCAAACCACTTCAAGAGAAATATCTTTACACTAGACCACATTTTATAATGGCTATTGAAAAGCCAACAATTGAAAGGCCAAGCAGATGCCAAACCATGCCTCAGAGGTGTTGCAGACATTGCCTGGAAGGCAGCACGATGATGCTGCTAAACTGTGGGGCAGGAAGAATTTTCCATGCTAGAGCCTCATTCAGATTAGCAAACCAGCCTGGTGCTGACAGCTGCAACTTGGGAACCCCAGGTAGTTTAACACTGGTTTTTTCTCAGCTATTGGATAAATATATTGTTATTGCTAATCTTTGCAGGTTGAAGACTGTCCCAGTGGTACCCAGTGCCAATACCAGCAAATTCTTTTGGTTGTTATACAATCAAATGTTATACAAACAAGTGTGTATATATATATACATATAACCAAATGTTACACAAAAATTGTATAACATGAACCAGTGTTATATAAAAAAGTGAATGTGGGGACTCCAGTCCCCATCCTACTAGGACCCTGAAGTGAAATGTGAGAGCTGGTGGCCAACTGACACTGAAACAGACCATTTCTGTACCACCCATATCCACCTTTGATCAGGCAAACTGATTTTCCTTGCGTGCTCCCCTGTGTCCTCTACCTGGAGGAAACAACCTGGTAAAAATATTACCTGCATATCTCCCAGACTACTCTTCAGCTAACCCATTCATTTCACAGTCATCAAAGCAAAGACAACATTTTCAGCTAGAAAAGGTATTTATCTGTATCTAGACTACTCCCTTATATTACATATCTCCACTGTTTTCCAGCATTTACACCAGGAATGTCATTCTGAAGATCTGCAGTGGTTTCATTGGACACACTCCAGAATGACACCTAATGCCTGCCTGTCTTCTGGACATACACTTGCCTTTGAAGATCTTGAGACACAAAACTGAGGCTGGTCCTTCTCAAATATATGTGGAATTACCACACAGAATAATAGTGAATAATTCAGCGGTGAAGTTGATAGTACCAGAAACATAATGTGAGGACAAAGAAAGTCATATTTTTTTACAGTTGTAGAAGAAGAATAGCAGAATGTAAGAATCACTGCAATGGGTCAGGATGTCCAACCCATCTCAATGCTGGAATTATAGCAACTCCAGAATCAGGTGCTATAAAGAAAAATGTTCAGCTGCTTGCACCAGCTGCTCAAAACAATGTAATTACTTAATTAAACAAACAATGTAATGAAATAGCTTAGTCTGTCTGGCAACATTTTGGTCAGCTGTCATTTCTGGGTTTATCTTATGTCCAATGTCAATGTTTGTGTCACATAGGAGCCCTTGTTCTCTCGTGGTTAACTGTTTAGTTTGGTAAATTACTCTATGGATTTGACATACAATGATTTGTCTTGTATGCCTTCCAGTATAACTTTTTCCTCTAGATGATTAAATACTTCAGTCAGGCATTTCTATGTGATCTTGGGTCCATAATATGATAGCACCCCACAAGTCTGTTCCCAGACCATCCTTGTCCTTTCCCACACTGGGAACATGATACAGCAATGCATGTTTGATCCTTTCCAACTCTTTAGTCTCTCTGTAGTTCACACTTCCATACCCACTTTGTTCCAAAAAATACTCTCCTGGGAAGCACTCCCACAACATGAACACTTCCTCAGCAAAAAAAGCAAAGAAGATCCATAGATCCCTAAGTTTAGTTGCCTGCAATAGTCTAGCAAGCTTCTAGCCCCAAACACTACACAATTATATCTACTACATATCCCCTTTTTCCCATGTTCATGGAATTATAAGCAACAAAAATAATCCCCAAACCTCTCACCTATACCTACACTCCACGCCCTCTGGTTTCTACAAATTAAACAACTATTTCAAATTACCAATCCCACAGGAAACATTCCTCTCCAGAAGAGTCCAACGTGGCTAAGGGGTGATCTGACTGGTATAATTCAGGCTTCTCACCTTTCATGGCTTAGCTTTACAATGCTGTTTCTATAACCCTTTTGCCACCACTCAATTTTGTGGTGGTCTTTCCTTGATTACCCTAAGCTATTCTATGGAGCAATTCTGTTCCTGGTCTGCTCTGTGCCACACTTTGCTCTTTTCTAACATCCAGACTCAGAGTGACTGTGCCAATTTGATGCTGCTTCTGTTGGAATTTTTTCTGCTTTTTAAGCAACCACCTCCTTCAAGTACCACTCTTCTCTTTTACCAGAAGTAGGAAGGAGGAGCAGGACAAATGACTGAATAATTACAGTTTCACACAAAAGTGGCACAAGCAGCCCAGCTACCAAGATGAGACAGAGTAATTGCTACAGTGCACGAATTCTGTCCTGACAGCTCTAAGGCTGTTTTATTTCTTTCATCAAAGAATAAAAGGCATCCATCTGCAGCTTCAAGAATTCAGTCATATTGCAGCAGGTTATACAGCAATTTCACAAGGGTAAACTGACCCAATTTGAAGCCACGGGCACTCATCCAATGAAAGAATACTGAAGGCAGCGTGTGAAATGACTCACTGTATCAAAATTAGATTTTTCAATACCACATCAAAATGGAAAACCAAGAATTTCCACGGCAAAGTAAAACCGAAATGACTGATTTTTATTTCTCCTAGTTCTCATTTTTTTTCTGGGAAACTGAAGAGTCTCAAATATCTTAGTTTCAATGAAACAGCAAATTCCAGTTTCACAGGTTTTTTTATCTGCCTTGCTCTATTTACATTATATTACTTGGTAAAAACAGGACTTATTCCAATATGAGAAAAAGCTAGCTGATATGAGGGGGTAGTAATCATAGCTGACTATGAAAAAGAAAAAGAGGGATCTTTTACACTACCAAGCATAATATTAAGATGCAAATCTGCAGCTGAATCATATTCCTGCAGTTCTGTTCCTTGCCCTCCGTGGCAGACCCCAATATTCTCATTCAAAACAAGAGTCATGTTCATGGCTGGGAAGGGAAGTTGGATGATAAACTGAGTTCAAGGGTTCCTTCAGTGCCTTTCCAAGGTCTTACACTTGACACAGCAGAGGTGCTTCTTGAATATGGGAATGCACATTTTCTTCAAGTTAAGAGGAATACATCTGTTCAGTTTGCTAATTTACTCAGCTGCTTGAAAGTGACAGAATTCTCAAAGAAGTTTAACAAAAAACAAGTTCTCACTTGTTTTCCTTGAGCTGCTTTGAGAAATCCAAAGTTATTGCAGCATCCCTGCTTTCTTTTGCATTCTGCTTAGTGTGTCCCCTGCTCCCACTTTTGGTGGTGATGTGGGGACAGCAAGTGTCACCATAACCAGGGCAGACTCTTGGAATTAGGCTCCATCACCACGAAGCATGTTTTTTTATTTCATTAAATCACAAGTCAGCTTCCTCAACAAAATTCATACAACAAAACTCAAATGACATTTGTAAATAAAAACGAACCAAAGAAAAACTCATCTTTAGAGACTCCAGGCCATCTAATTTCACATCATTTAATCTTCTGTGATACAATGCAGTGTTGCTTCATAAACCCAGCTCCTGCATGCCCACTGACATCCAGTCACCTCTACATCTCACCAGCTCCCCATCCATTGTCTGTTTTCCTAATAATCTTTTTTCCTGTCACCCCACGTTTTGTTGAAACTCCTTGAGGCCTGGATTTTGCCTCCTGGTGGAATACATAGCTGGTGATGTCCATACTTTTTGGGTGGGCCTTATCTCTGAAAAAGCTGCTTGCACCCAAGTTAACACTGTAGTATGACAGGGGAAAAAATGAGAAATTATATAAGTGTATTACAAAAAATATGCCATCACTGTACAGTCAGGAGCAAGTTGAACTTTCATTTCAAACCTAATATCAGAATTATTGAATTGATTTTTGAAGCAAAATGTTAATATTTACAAAACAAAACAAACCAAAAAATCACTCAGCCTTACCATGCAATATATTCCAAACCTAATTTCTCAAAAGAAAAGAAATGCCACACTAACCCTGCCATTTCCATATATATTTGAGTTAAGGAACCATAATTAGTATAATTAATCAATAACTATGTTCAAAGCCTGAAGCAAAAATAAGATTATTTCTTAAAATGCCAAAAGTTAAATAAACAAATCAAGTAAACTTTGCCCTCAGCTCTGGAAAAAAAAAAAAAAAAAAAAAAAAAAAAAGTCCAATGAAGCTACTGAATATTCAGAAGAACAAGAAAAAAGCTGACTGAGTAAAGGCACTGGAAAATCACAGTGAATTTTTACTGTAATGTGTGACCACCAGCCACAAGTCTGCCCCTCCTCCCCACCCAACCATTAATGTCTTTCCTAAGAGGAGGATCAAAACCAAGAGGTACTATCTTCCCAACTGTAAAGGAAATAGCTTGTAAAACACAATCCCAGTAATGCCAACATTTTCTAGCAGTTCTTAAGGGCATTAAACTGATTAACCTACAAAAGGATTTCTGGTTTGACTTTTGGACCCACAAAATAACAAGGCATTTCCATAGCATAATCTCTCCCAGCCAATTTTAAACCCTTCAGCTGTCTTAAGGTGTGCTAAGCTGACTAAAACAGGAGTCAAAGCTCAGCTGCTATCATGAGCTCTGAAGTGCAAGTAAAAAAATCATCATGTGCAGACCATAGTGACAGTGCCCTGGAAATGTGTGTGGCTCCCCATCACCTCCCCCTCCTGCTGAAGAGCACATCACAGGGTGTCTGGCACCACTCCCCAGCCTTTCAGCCTTCCAGGCTGAGACACACAAAAGCCCCTGTGCTTCCCATCGTTCAGAAATCACAGAGCTGCCTGGTGGCACTGGAACCACCTTTGGACCCAGTCCTTTGGTTCCCACAGGTGCTGCTGTAAACAGCATCTGTAAAGATTTTAGTATCTGGGAAAATTTAGAACATGAGAATATTTTTCATAATCAAAACAAAGCAAAACTTTAAATTTTTACAGTTCTCCATAACAGAGGATGATATCTCATATAAAAATGAAGAATAAAAATGTGTTTCAATGTGGCCAAATCCAGAGGTTCTTAAACTATTTTGTATTATTCCAGTGTGCATTTAAAAGGACCCTCCCTGCCAAATCTCCAGGGAGACATGGGACAACTTAACAGGTCAGGCTTCTTATGAGTGTTTTGTGCACTCAGAGTAGAGCTGAAGCTGCCACAGCAAAGCAGAAGTTGCCATCACTGACATCCTGACCAAACTGCTTTCAGTTAATACAGATTGTACTGCATTTTGTACTGAATTATGTTCTCAGACTTAAATCATGCCATATATCATTCTGTTATGAATTTGCAAGCAGAAAAGGAGAATACACATTTACAATTACTGTCACCTCCAAATGCATTAAGAGTCTTTTCTCAAGCTGCTGTAGCTGTTGCTTTTCCTGCCATTAACACTGAAAAGCTGTATCAGAACACCCTTCCTCCAAGGAACGACTTCTGAGAGTCAATCTAATTGTATTGATATTGAACTTTTATCCTTTTTTGTATGTGTGCATATAGTCCTTTAACTCTGAATTTTGTTCCTGTCACTGATATTTATGTGTCCACGGGCATTTACAGAACACATCAGTGTGAATTTAATTATGTGAATCTAATTCCTTCCTGGGTATCATTTGGCTCCTACTCATCCCATTTTACTGAACCATCCAGTCCCTTGCTATGGCAAATGTCTTTCTCCTCTTGTGCTTAGTAAGTTATGCTTCCTTCCCAACAACTCACCTCCTCTTTCAGCTGGCACATTTTCTCTCAGGTGAATTAAGTCAGTTCTTCCTCCAGAAGCCAATCTCTTCTTTCATCTTTTATTCATGGTCATATTCCATGGGTCAGCCTCTCCCTCAAAGATCTGTCCATCTTCATTTCAGTTATGTCCTAAGCATCCTGAGATATTTTCTACAACCTTGCTCTGTTCCATTCTTCTGACTTTAACAAAAATCAGCATTCACACTTTTATCTGTGACAATCTTCCATATGCTTTGATAGGCAAATATTCAAGCATGAGTGGTTTTTATTCCATACTTAAAACAAGAAACACACATCCTACAATTTCTACAACCTGTCATCATTGTATATGGAGGTCACCTCCCTTAGTTCCTCAGAAGCACTACTTCATCATTTCCTCTCCTTTATTTTTACTATAATGGAAAAGAAGAATAAAATCTCAGTCTCTTGTGTCCACTTATCTCACCACAAATCTGTGCAAGCAGTCTCCTTTCCTTTCTGGCTTCTTGGCTTTTACAAAACTTTGCCAAAATTAGCCTTGCACCTTCAGATTAAAACACACAAACAGCACACTCAGTTGAAAGGATTAGCAAACAGCCCTCAAAATCTGCCACTTGCAAGCTGAAAACCACAAGATTCTTCAAATGGGAGTTAAGCAAACTACAGAGCATCTGCATGTGTCTGTCTGTTCTTTCCTATTTCTCCCAATGGAAGAAAGATATGCTTCATAGTCACCAAAAACAAACACAAGGAAACACCTCCTAATGCTCTATATTCACTGTCCTAACCAGCTGGATAGATGTATTCTCTGCTTCTGTTGAGTTGAAGAAGTACTGAAAGATTTGTTTTGTTTCTCAGAGTAGACTGGGAAGGAGATGCTGTTACTCGAAGAACGAGTCAATAAGGGAGAGGAATGAAGCCGAGGCAGTTGGCCAAGAAACTGCCAGAGTCCTATTCTTATTTCTACCAAAGATAACAGATTTTGATCTTCTAGAAGGCAGGCATAAAGCAACTTTCTCTTACATTTCTCCCTCACAAAAGACACCACTTTCAGCAGAAAGGGCTGTCTCTGCCTTTTCAACCTGCTGAGTCAGAACAAAGGTTTCTACTTGACCTATCATGGGAAAAGCTCTAAGAGCTCCTTGCTTTCAGTTGAAAGACAAAGGGAGGCACTAGAAAATGGTGAACTATCCATTCTTCTTCTACTACTACTACTAGTACATTCTACTACTAAAACATCCAGTTCACAGTGTGCAATGTGAAGCTAGGCTTTATTTTCCAGGTTCCAACAATATCCTTAAGTACAGGCAGGAATTATGCCCATCAAGTACCTTAAGTACTGCTACCCTTCCTTAGAAATGAGAAGAAGCAGAAACTGGAAGTTTCTCACATGAAGGACCACACAGTAACACAAGTCCTCCTACACACTTCACTTCAGATTACCAAAGCTATAACCAACACAGCACAGCTTCTGCTTGAGGAAAGAGGTTGATGAAAAGTACCAAGAATGTCTCCTACCTTATGAGGTTTCATT
Source organism: Heliangelus exortis (assembly GCF_036169615.1). Taxonomy (NCBI): domain Eukaryota; kingdom Metazoa; phylum Chordata; class Aves; order Apodiformes; family Trochilidae; genus Heliangelus; species Heliangelus exortis. The sequence goes on along the minus strand of NC_092422.1, from coordinate 22,446,802 downwards.
AATACAAAATGAAAGAGTACCAAGGAGCAGACAGCTTTACACTCATGTACCCAGTGAGACTTTATGAGACGTGAATTTTTATGTTGCCTGTTTTAAACACCCTCATCTGTATCAAACTGCTGTTAATCAGCAGTCATTATCTTTCTGGCACTGAGCAGAGCCCTGTCCAACATGCTAAACAAAAACTTTGATCTTAAATGAAAAGCATGGTATTTAAAAAGGAAGCATATTAGATCACCTTGAATAAGAACCAGAAATATCACCTAGCTGCATCCAGCAGCATCTACTGCAACAATTAAAAATCAGGCACATGACACTTAATTTGAGATATGAAAAGAGAGATTTAGGGCTGCCTACAGAATGAATCACAGAGATTCCCAGCTGTAGAAATCATAAATACTGAACACTAAAATCCTCATAATGAACAGGGACCCTCAAGAAATCCTCATCCTTATAATGTACAGCAAACGAGCTGAGGTGGGACTTAACCTACCTACAGGCTTGACCTGGTGCTCTTCCACACAGAAAATACACAAATTCTGCTTCTCTGCCACTCCAGTCACCAGTGTAGCCTTTTCAGGTCCTACCTGTTGAGTTTTAATAAGATTTTCTGTATGTCTAATAAAGATTTTCAAATTATAGAACCACTACACCTGAGGGAATTCTACTTTTATTTTTCCACGATCACAGAATCATGGAATGTTAGGGGTTGGAAGGGACCTCTGGAGATCAACCCCCCCTGACAAAGGAGGATCACCTAGGGCACATCACACAGAAATGCATCCAGATGGATCTTGAAAGTGTCTAGAGAAGGAAACTCTACAACCTCTCTGGGCAGCCTGCTCCATCACACTTACACATGACACCTTATTCTCCACATACTCCTGGTATTTCTACAAGTAAGGTTTGAAGTACTCTGTAAAGATAAACTTTGTTTTTGTTACAGCAAAATATTTGAAAACAGAATATTTGAAAACAACATTTATTCTGCAAACTTGTAGGTTACAATCAGGTAGAAATGGCAAGGAGAAAGTTAGATATGGTATGTTTGAAACTAATTTTAATAAAATGAACATCCTTAAATCCTAAACTTTTTAAACTTGTCACATGTATGCTATAGCTTTTAATATAACTTGTGAACACCTTATAACCCTACATAGCTACTGACAGAGAAAACTGCAGTATCAGGTCTGAATTTGCTCTGTGGTTTGACTGCACTTGTGACATTTGAAAGATGATACCCTGCCTCAATCAATAGTGATTAAAATAATCACTATTGAAACAAATTCTTCACAAATATGTCCTACCTAACTGACACTCAAAACCAGAAATAGAACCTTCTTCTTTCTCTGAATTAAATCTTAAGAAAGCAAAAACAGGGGAAAAAAATTACAATTACTTAGATTTTTTTCCATAATTTCTGCATGTTTTCATGACTCTGATGAACTGTGTTACTTTCAGAAAAATCCAGAACCACTCCATTTGCACTGAGTGAAAGTTTGAAGGCTAACTAGATTTTGAAAGAAAAAATACTCACTGAGAAAAGACCATTCTCCTACGCTGCAATTACTGATACTTTATTAGATTTAGCACTGAAGGTCATCTAAAAGTACTTACCTTTTGTTTTGGAAAGACTTTTGGAATAGAAATCAGTCTGTTGCTATGTGACTGGTTTCCAGGCACTAATTCCACTCAGTTCTTTGGGGAAACAATGAGTTCTTCTGTTTCTGCAAATGCTGTTTATATTAAGTAAATCCATGTATGTCCACATCAGACAATATACTGTGAACCAGTAATGAAAAAATGCATTTGCAAAAACCAGCAAATCATACAGTGACCTCTCTCAGCTCCTATCTGGAGATATTGATGCATCATGTACATGACAGATTGCTGGCATTACATTTTCTGGCTGTTGACTTGGAGAAATACCAACTTTTATGAACTATACTTGACCCATTCATTTTATTTTGTGAATAAACAGATAGAGCTTTCTCCTTTTCTTACCATGTTTGAAGGACTTAGACATATCAAAAGTGACAAGTGTCAGTGGAAATACTACAAAAAGTTGAAGTTTTCAGTGAATACTGATCACTGCTCCTCAATAACAAACCAAGGGTGAATTCATAAAATGTTTTTTCTTACAAGTTTTTTTACATTACTTCTTGCTCTTTTTTATAAAAAGCTTCTTATACTCTGTCCTTTCAGCATCTGTTATGACTCACTTGTTGAAGTTCAGACAAATAAAGGTAATTTAAAAACTCAGTACAATAGGATGAAGTCCATTCAAGCTAAATTTAAAGATCTCATTGCCCTGTTTTTTCACCAGTCCTTAACTGAACAATGTGAATTGAATCAAATCCTTATTTGATTTATTCAGATAATAAACAACGCCCTGAGAAAGAGCCCAAAATTCATTAATATCTGTTGAATTTTAAAGAACTTAAAGGAAATTACGTAATCTTGTAATGTAATTAGCATCCAGGAAAATAAAATAGTAAACATCACCTTTCACTAGCTATTAAGCTTTCCACTTAAGAAGATCTTGGTTTAAATAAATGCAGAGAAAACCTTAAAACTGCATATTGTAAAAAAGGAACAAAAAAAGTCAGAAAACATGCATATAAGAGTTAGTCTGCTTATTTACTAAGGACCAATCATTTATTACAACATACAGCATCTTTTTAAAACAACCACGTTCTCCAAGCTGAATTTCTCTGGAAAAAAAAAAAAAAAATACATGAATGCCACAAAGAAGGAAGAAGGATTAGCAAGAAACCTGGGATTAGACTTTTGGGGTAATGAAAGATGTAAGCAGCAAAAGGGGGTTTATTTTTTTTATGTTTTGTGGGGGATGATACAACTGTCTGGGCTATGAGGACTGTATCTCCTGGCAGCACTGTCTGGTGCTGCACACATCCTCAGGGTATGTGATGAAGCAGCACCACTCTCCAGCCTTCTGGTCCAAAACCAGGCTGTGTGTGCTCCTGGGAACTACTGACCAAACTCACCTACAAAATTATCTGTAACCCACAGACACACACTAAAGAACATTACTGAAGTTACAAAATCAGTCACTCAAGAATTAAAGCAAAGAACTTGATTTGCACATGGAAAAGTAATTCAGTTCTGACCATATGTGGTGTAATTTAATGTTTATTACACAAATCCATGCACTTTCTCTATGGATATGGGACTGTGTAGTCAAAGAAGCCACACTCTCTGCTTCATTTCTTGCACAAGTTGAAAGATCTCATAGCAGAAAGATACAGAGAAGGCAAAGGACCATCTCACTGCTAAAACTGTTCACCTGTCTGTCCTGAAGAGCCAGGCTCTGTGTTTGCCTCTACTGAAGATTCCCACCTGGAGGATTCAGGGAAGGAAGCTGTTCTCCATGAACTGCACTTCCCTTATTTTCTCTGTTACACGATTAGAGATTTTGGGGATCTGACATGTGGAAGATAGGAAAGTATAATATAACCAACCAATATTCCAAAGAGGTCACATACCAGGGAAAAGGCTCTAACAGTCAGTGGACACTGTACGTGTTGATTGCATCTGTGTTTCAGTCCCTCATTCTTGAAATGCAGGAAAAAATGATAATACCTTGCAGCCTTACACTTGTAAAAAGAAATGCCCACTAATCATGAAAACCCCAAATGATAGTCACTATGACACAACTAATCCTGAGGTTCTGTCACTAAACCAAGTATTGGTAGACTTTCCTGGCTTATTTAAACTTTTTACATGGCACAGGCAAATCAGTACATCAGTTTCTTGTTTTACAGAATCATAAAATCATAGGATGGTTTGGGTTGGAAGAGGCCTTAAAGATCACCTAGTTCCAACCACCCTAAATGGGCAGGGCACTTTCCACCAGACCAGGTTGCTTAAAGCCTCCTCAAACCTGGCCTTGAACACTTCCAGGGAGAGAAAGAAAGAAAGAAGAAAGAAACTTCCTTCTCTGACATGAACAAAAATATGCTTGAGGGACTCAGACACATATTGTGGTGATGTGGGATATACTCAAATAAGAAGCACAGTCAACTGGACCCCAAGGTACTAAATGAAGTTTAAAGATTTCAGGACCAGGAATTTAATCTGAAAATGTGCCCATATTTTCTCCACCAATATTTTCTCTTGATTCTTTTTGTGACTCTTTGGCATTATTTTGCACTTTTTAGTGCTACAAAGTTTCATAAGGCATGCACTGGATGTTTCCTCAGTGTTCACATCTAATATCTGATACTCATTAGGCTATAACTCCTGCCAGCAAGTGTGCATTGAGCAGATGGACATCAGCAGGGTTCATGAATGTGCATGAAGGTACAAGAGATTATACCATAATGGCCAAACCTTCCAGTTGGGCTGAATCCTTTCTCCTGTCATTGGCAGGAGAAACTCTTGCATAGTTCTCCCTGAGAAGCAATGATGTTTGCTTCCATGAAACATTACAGTTGCACCATATATAGATATACTGCATAAAAAATAATAATAATTTAAAAATACATATAGTAAACTACTTATACCACTTACTAGACTAGCTGGGGAACTAGTATCTTTATTCCCCCAAAGTCGCTCAAAATACCCCATACTCTGTTCAGAAAATCTCTCAGTGTGACATGTTGGGCACCTCTACTATCTCCATTGACTCCCTAAGATTTTTCTGTCAAACGCATGAACTCTCTTCACAGCTGCATGAAGCATTCCCACAGTAACCTTGGGAAGCCAGAGCTGGGCTGGCTGCACCCACCCACCCACCCAGAGTGGCATTCACAAGAGCTGGGGGCAGGACTGAACATTTCTCCAGAATACGGAGAGGGCTTTAAAGAACTCCGCACGTTTCCACGAACTGGAAATTACCGTAGATACAAAGTTTCTGCCTCCCACCTATGATCCCCGGTGCCTTTAGCCCATAACTAGGCTGCCCCTCGGGCAACTCGAGTTGGTTTCCACTCCAGCGGCCAACCAGGGAGCGGGGCTGCCACCGGGGCCGGCTGAAAGCAGCCTCCGCACAACCTCCGCTTCGGCACAACCCACGGGGCCCCCTCCCACCACACACCCTTTACCTGGAGCAGGTGGTGGGCCGCCCGGTAGCCGAGCTTTGGGCCTCCTTGCACGCCGGGAGGCAGCCGCCCCGTGCCGTAGCCGTGCCAGGCCACCACGTAGGGGTTGTCCATGGTCACCCAGTAGCGCACCTGCCCGCCGAAGTGGCGGAAGCAGAGCTCGGCGTAGTCACTGAAAAGCTGGGGCAGGACCGGGCTGGCCCAGCCGCCGAAGGCGTCCTGCAGGCCCTGCGGCAGGTCCCAGTGGTAGAGGGTGACGACGGGCTCGATGCCCAGCTCCCGCAGGCGGTCCAGCAGCCGGCGGTAATGGGCCAGCCCGGCGGGGTTCGGGGGCCCCGTGCCGTTGGGCAGCAGCCGGGCCCAGGACAGCGAGAAGCGGTAGTGGGAGACCCCCAGGCGCCGCAGCCCCTCGGCGTCGCGGAAGAGGTTGTTGTAGCTGTCGCTGGCCACGTCGCCGCCCGCCGGTCCCGGCGAGTGTGAGCCCGGCGGCGTGGCCGGGCGGTGGGTAAAGGTGTCCCAGACGGAGGCTCCTTTGCCGCCCTGGCGCCAGCCGCCCTCCGTCTGGTAAGCGGCGCTGCCCGCTCCCCAGAGGAAGCCGTCGGGGAAAGTGTCGTGAAGGAAGAGCTGGTCCTGCGGGTAGGGCAGCCGGGCGAAGCGGGACCAGGTACCTGCGCCCTGCCCCGGAGCCCCGAGCAGCGGCCGCCCCAGCACCAGCAGCAGCGGCAGCGGCAGCAGCGGCGCGACGGGGGCCATGCTCCCGGCGGGGCTCCGCGACGGCGGCTCCCTCCTCCCAGCCCCCCGCCGCCCCTTTTTATCTCAACCCCCTCCTCCTTTCCACCCCCTCACCTCCGCCCCGGTGGGCACGGCTATTAATAATTACCTCGGATCTGCCGTCTGCATCCTTCCCGCTCGGTTCCCTTGGGGAGAGCTGCCTTCAGGGGCGGGATTCAGGGGCTGAGACGGGACGGGCGGGTAGGAGCAAGGAGGGGGCTACTCAGGGGCGAGGTAGTCCCAGCCTCGCCTCGGGGTCTCCTCTGTAACCCCTGGCCCCTCAGGGCGGAGATCCCTGTCCGCGGGCAGCAGAGGCGGCCTCCGCAGACCTCCGCCGGCTCTTCCCGGCCCCCGCACCTCCCCGTGGTTTCGGTGGTCCCCTCCGAGGCGGGACCCTCTCTTCTGCCCTGCACTCTTTTCCCGAAACGAAGGAGTCCAGGGAGAGACTCGACGGCCGGATCCGTCCCCTCTGAGGAGCTGCGTGGAGCCCCGAGCTGCCGTCCGGGAGCCCGGGGGCCGTCGGAGCTGAGGGGAGGGAGTGGTCCGTGGAGGGAAAAGGTCGAGGAAATAGAAATAAATAAATAAATTTAAAAATAAATACATAGATAAATATAAAAAAAATAAAAATAATTGTTTCCTTTGTGCTGTTTTGGCAAGAGGCATCACATCTGAAACCTCTCATGTAATAGTAATTCAAGAGAAACCCGTGTTCCAAGGACATCACACACTCATCCCCCACACTTCCCCAGTAATTCACGGACAGTCACCTCTTAGTAACAGCACTTTTCTTTTCTGGAGTAGGAGGTCGGTGTATTTGGTTGTTCACTGCATGCAAAACAAGTTCCAATTAGAAATTCCTCACAGATCTTTATGGGGAGGAAACAAACTGAGTGACGTTTGAATGCTGAATTATACGTTGTGGGTGAGATTAGTGGACATCTCACTACAGGTCTCAGGCTGCTGCTTTAGGAGTCTCCTTCAGACAAAAAAGTTCAACAAGGGTAGTGAAGCAAGAACTGGCTCAATACATTGCAAAAACCTGGTATTCAGTTGTGTGGACTCTAACATGAGTTGGGACATCTATGAACAAGACACACCTACCAGACAGGCTGTAAAGGACAGGGAGATGTTCCCAGGAGATGAAGTTGTTTTTTAACTACAGAAAAAAAGGCATTTAGGTAATTGAATTTTGTATTTAGAAAATAAATGTCCTCAAGGGAAAATTACAGGTACTCACCAAAAATGGGTTGATGGATTTATGTGCCAACTGTGAGTTACTGAAGGCTTTCTCTAGCACACACAACCTCACAGGTGCAGGAAGGGCGTTTGCTTTGCCTGTTTCTAGAACATCCAACTTTCTCCTTCTCTGCACCAATTAGGTTTGGTTCCAGGCATGTTTTTGTGGTGCTTTTACAGAAAAGAGCAAAGAGCTGGAGTACAGGATTGCAGTTAGTCTTCCATTAATGGTGATTAATTTATTTCCATGTTAGAGGGATGAAGCTCTGAGCGGCTCAGGGGAACAATGAGACCCCTCCCCTAAGGGTGGAAATCTGTGGGATGGGAGCTGGGGAAGGCAGGCCCAGCACTGGGGATGGTCACTGACTGACAGGAGTCTGCTGTACAGTCTGACAAGCTGCTGAAGTTAGATTACAGTCTAAGGAAATGACAACTTGAGCTGCAGCAACAGAGTTGGTGTTACCATCACCTGGTAGTTACTTGCAGAAGCTGAGATCAGTTGTTAACAGTGCTGCAGCCACTCCTGTGCCCAGGCATGAAGAGCCAGGGCACACTTCAACACTGACCTAATTTCAGTGGAAGTGCAATGCCTTCCCTGGAGCTGGCTGCCTAAGGACTCTGAAAATCAGGATGGAGACACATGACTCAGAAATACTTTAGCTTAAAACAGGGTATTAGTGATGCTGAGTCCTTTGCTTATGTTTAAGGAAAACAAACTTGATTTGGTATCGGGGGATGCAAGTGATTTAAAAATATATTTGATGCATTTTCATTTCATTTTGTAATTTTTAACTAAAGCCTATTTACACTTCAGCAGCACCTATAAATAGCCAGTTAACTGAAACATCTTCATTAGGAGCTCATTTCTTCCAGAGCTTCTCAACAGTCAAAGGGAAAAAAGAGCCTTATGCTGTCATTTTAGCCTAGCTAAAATCTTTGCCAACTTCTGGAGGTGGCTGCCTTCTCCAATAACCATCCAGGAAGCCTACAGTGACTGATCCTGAAGTAAGCAGCCCATGTTTGAGGGATAAGATCTACCTATAAGCTGCTGGCACAAAGCTGTCACTTCACTTGTGTGTCTATCTGATGAAAAAGTTTTGTGGCTTTTTTTTTTCTAGTGTAAATGACAGAAAAAGTGCACGGTGGCCTCTACTTGCTTTTTTTCTTTCTTAAAGAGAAACTTGGTTTTAAGTTTTAGGACAACACAACCACTCACTGCTCTGAGCCAGTAATTTTTTTTCCTAACAGACAGTGTAACAAACTCTGTGCAATATTAACCATGGAGAAAGGTCAGCCAAGCACTTGCAGACATCTGGGTCTCCCTCACTGCTCCTTGAGTTCGGAGCACAGCTCCACAGTGTCTGTGCTGCTGAGCAAGCACACTTCCAACTCTGCCCTGGGTCAGCAAATCAGGATTTACCTTTCAGCCACTTTTACTGAACATCCAATTTTTCATAATATGTATGATGGATACTGTAAGTGTCTGTATAATTTTCATTAGGCTGTGCTGATATTTGCTTTGCTAGCTGTGTGTTCATTAAATGCAATCAAGTTCAAGAACATTCTGGATGAAATTTTCTGTTTCTACCCCAAAGAATCTGAATCTTTGGGACACCTAAATTTAGATTTATCTAACAGCTTTCCCAGAGGTCACATCATGCACTGATTTCAGAGAGAAAACCCCTTCCTCATTTTAAAATCTCCTCAGAAGAGCTTGCAACATTACAGTGGTAGCATCTGCCCCTCACTGTGGCAAAACAAGTGGTCTCAGTGCCTAAAACAGCCATCTTCTGTTTTAGTGCCCCTTCTCTGTTCACAAGTACATTTCCAAACATATACAGGCATAGTGTCAGTTGAAAAAAAAGCTTTCTGTAACAGATTTACACTCTCAGCTTTTCATCTTAAGAAACCAAAGTGCTTGCTACCAGCTGGGGACATGGCTATAAAAAAAAATCACCACCTAAATTAAACTTGAGCATTTTCTCTACTGCTCCCATCACTGCATGACAATGCTGCTTCTTCATTCTTTCTGTTAAATGCAAGCTGCTAAGCTGTCCAATTTTACTTGCACCTGCTGATTGAATAGCTGTTTCCATCAGAAAGCTCTGCAAAACCATTCTAGATTTACCTTCTTCATCCATCCCAGAACATCACAGTTTACCAGGAAAATAAGCTCTTCCTCAATTTTCTCAAAGAAGTTGCATGCCCAATATTCTTGGAAAAATGCAGCCTACCATACCCATTCCTTCTTTCTCTCTTGATCACACCAGTTATAATGCATTCACTGTACATTCAGAATGAGTTTAAAGAGAACTTGTAAGTGACTTTATTGAAAATGGAAGCACAGTGCTGTCAGGTCCACAATATGCCTGCTCATGTAATGAATTATGTAGCATGAGGAATGCTTGGCAAGATGTCAAATCCTCCTCTGTTCCATCCATAAGTACTACATCATTCTCATCTCTACTTTTTAGTAGTTGCAAAGGGTGGTGAAGAACCTGAACTACCTTTTTTTTTTGAATCCTGGGGGCTCTATTCACTTCATGTTTCAAGTGTGGTAAATTACTTTTATCACATAAAGGGCTCTGGGTTCTTCTCCTTTGTTCTATGGTAGGATCTAATGGGAAATGGGAAATTAGAAATCTAAACTACAGTTGTTTTCTCTTTACTGTTTTGTAACTTTGTCTCCGAGAAGTGTGAAAATCTTGAACATCCCCTTGTCAGAAAAGTGTAATTCCAAAATGGTACTTTTTTTGCTAAAAAGGTGACAGAGAGTAATAACGCAAGCCTAGAAATTTGTATTTTATTCACATAAAAGGGCAGGGATGACAATGGCTTCTGTAGCCTAGGAGGGGACATGTGGTCTCTGGGTGCTTCCCTGAGACAAGAATTTGTAGGTGATCCTCCTGTCTTCAAAATTGCCTTCTGAATTGGTGACAGAAAGGATGGACAAAGACAGAAAGGGAAAGAAGTTGTCTCTTTTCTAAGAAGGGAGACAGTGAAAAGGCTGATACAGCCTCACTCTTCCTGTCCTGTGCAGAGGACATGGACTTGGCTGGACAGAAGGGTCCAGTGTTGAGGAAGAAGAGTCAGAAGTACTGGAGAGAGGATAGAAGAGTGCTCCTTGTCAGCTCCAGCCATGCAGCTCATGAGCCACAGGTTTCAACACTGTTTTACAGAATCACAGAATCATCCGGGTTGGAAAGGACCTCTGAGATCATCAAGTCCAACCCTTGACCCACCACCACTGTGGTTCCCAGCCCATGGCACTGAGTGCCACATCCAGTCTCTTTTTAAATATCTCCAGGGACAGAGAATCCACCACCTCCCTAGGCAGCCCATTCCAATGTCTGATCACCCTCTCTGTGAAGAATTTCTTCCTAATATCCAACCTAAACCTCCCCTGGCAGAGCTTAAGTCCATGCCTCACTGATAGTTGCCTGGGAGAAGAGACCATTTCCCCCCTGGCTACAACCTCCTTTCAGGGAGCTGTAGAGAGTGATGAGGTCTCCCCTGAGCCTCCTCTTCTCCAGATTAAACAACCCAGAGAAGAAGGAACCAAAAGCAGGGACCAAAACCTGAGTCCAGTAGTTGAAGAAATAGGTCTGACTGCCCCAAATTTGCCGAGCCTGTGTGAACAAGGGAAGGTCCAGGATAGTTATGGGCCAAACAGGGTGTTTCCTAATGAATTTTGGTACTTTTAAGGTAGAAAATCTTGGAAAACAGAGGGACTGGATCATTCACAGGGGTGAAACAGATTTAGCAATTCAGATGAGATCAAGATAGACTGTACCTCAACCCTAAGAGCTGTATACCTGTGAAAATCTAGTTTTTGGTCTCTCTCAAAATAAGAAGGAGCAGAAAAATAATTTCTACTGTTCTTACTTCTATTTTAATTTCTGTTTGTGATTCACTGTTATAATTTGAAACCCGTTTTATTCAGTCTCCACAGAATGACTGGAAAGCTTGGATCCTGTGGTTCAGTCTAGAGCTGACAGCACTCTAGAGGCACATATGGTGACTTTTCATACACAGTCATCCTATCTCTTCAGTTCAGGCACAGCTGAAGCATTTCCTGTCACTCTTCAAATTCCTACTATTTTAAAAACTCTGGCAAAATGCCACATCTTCTATGAATAGAAAGATCCACAGAGGCTTAAATGAAGAAATAAAAAGCACTACTATTAGAAAATGAAAATGCAGTGCTGAGTTTTATGTACACGAAAGCTGAATTTGTTATGCATTAAATTCAGACAGGGAAGAACATCCTTAAAATTTACTTCTGTCTTCATATCTTTAGATTACTTTTTGTAGGTAAATTGGTAAGAATTACGCCCACTAAAATCAAGCACAGGACAAGTTACTGCTTGCTAAATCCGGATTTCAATCAGCAGCTGAATGACACCTCAGGTCAGATATTTATTTCATGTTGATATCAGCTCCTGCCAATTTTGGTCTCCTTTACTGCCAGGCAAAGACTGGCTCACCAAGAAGTACGATTAGAGTTTTAAGAACTATTGCAATGTGTTAGAGCATTTTAAACTGAACTGAGCTGAAACTTTGTAAATTAATCATTTAAACTACATGGCACTTTGTGGCTGCCTCACTAAATGTACAGGCAACCACAGCTGCAAACACATAAACATATTTCAGGGCTACGGGCTTATAATGCACTTTAATAAACACAACTACTATATATTACAAAAAATTAATTTTGAGTGAATAGCAAAAACTCAGTCTTGTACCGTTTGAGGTGTGTAGTGCTGAAATGAAATTTATGGTCAACTGAAAAGCCATTTAGTCTTTTAGTGCTGTGTCATATTCACATAAATGTACTTGGGAGTTATCCCCAGATAATCTAGCAAGGTTTTACTCTTCTGTTTCCGAGACTGGCTCAAAACTATTGAGAAGACAAGACATGTATTACCAAAGCAGTAACTATGCACAGTGTAGGGTCTACTTCTTCAAATATGGTTGAGGAGTTGAACCAGATTAGGCTGAGATAGAGTATGCTGCAATAGTGCAGTCTTGGAAAGCAGGCATTTCTCATTTACAAAAAAAAAATAAAAAATCTTGAGGATTATTGCACTGCACCTCTGAGGCATGAAAGCTTAGAGGCATGGCCAATAGCTTTGCATTAAGCAACTCTTTACAACTGCTATCTAGAAGAACTGGTGCCTGACTTTAAAAACTGAAAGTCAGATAATTTCCATAGTAAGTTTTGAGTTCTTTTTATAGTGGATTTTTTTTCTATACTTTTCCTGCAATTTTCCTGAATACTGTTTGAAGGAATAGCTTTATGCCTCTCACTGCAGTCACTATCATGTAGGTTCTGGGGAAATGCTGGTCTGGGGGATGTCAGGATCATGTTGGTGGAAGCAGTAGTTGGTTCCTGCAGTGCTTGTCACAAACCCCCCAAATATCAAGAGTTATATAAGCAAGGGGCAGACCTTTGCAAAAATTATCTGGTTTGAAGACTTCTATAATTGATGAAACTGATGAACCTGATGAAACTGAGCTAGGTGGGACCTAGCTGTGGATTAAGTTTCTTAAATATAGTTGTCTACTTATGGGTTTTTCTGTGTAAAATGAGAAACTGATTCAGTAGCTTAAACACGGGCACCTTTTATCATTGTAGACACTCTGGTGTACTCTGTCAGACCTCTGCCTCCCACTTCAGAAGTTACTGCTCTTACATCAACCTGGCACTTCCATGTCAATGTCCTGGGGGCTCCAGAGCATCATAACTAAATTGAGCCCATGACAGTTCAAGGAGATCCAACCAATGTAATATATGCAGCCAGAGGGTGATTCAGCTCAACCTAAGATAAGAACCAAGGAGGGATTCATGTATGTGTAGTTCCATCTCCAGCAGCCCCTGGTTGGGGACATCTGAATGGGATTTGCTGATATTGTGCAGAGGGTCAATTTCAGCTGCCCCTATACAGTTGACATGGCTTTTAGGTGGGTACCTATCCTGTAGATCCTGTCTTTTATCTGTCAGCTTGAGATGACATGGTGACCCTATGGCATGACACAGTGGTGGGCAAATGATAACATCTACTTTCCTGTAGGCAATTGAATGTGGAAAATCTACATCCTCCTGTAAGAGCAGCTGGAAGTCAAACAGGACCCTCTCATACACTTAGGATGGTATCCCATGCCTTTTATAAGGATGTGAATCCTGTCCATAGTGTCTTTTCACAGTCTGCTATGGTCAGACCTCTGTGGGTCTGGCATCATTCAGTTCTTATTGAAGGTACTTAGATGCCTGAACCTCAAAGTGAATCTCACTCTACAAGTACTCTGATAGAAATTTTTATTTTAATACCATTAAAAACTTTTTAATAAATAATACATTTCCTACCATAGTTAATATAAGGTCTTGCTTTACCCACATCTGAAAACACAGGAGGTTTAATTTTTTGAGAAATAAGGAGCCCTTTTCTTCTTTAGGATGAAGTTAGAGCCAGGATAGTATTTATTCACCATCAAATTGGTAGTGCTGCTTCCTGAGCAGAAGACAGACTGTTACGTGTTTCAGGCTTATTGCCCTCTTTAAGTGATGGATGCACAACCTCTTCTTTAAACCAAAACAGCAGGGGGAAATCATGAAGCTGTATGTGCTACCACTAACTTCAGTTCTGGGAGATTGTTTATGAAACCATTTTGATTTTTCCCAAGGTCATTGACTAGAGTTCCAGCAGCTAATCTGGTTCACCCCACCTTGCTGTATCTTCTGCAAATCAAAGAAGGTTGAACAATAGAAGGAGGAGTTATGCAGCAATTATAGTGTCACACTGATGAAGCGACACATGTTGGCACATTAATGTTTTAGTTTTAGTCATCCGGCAAATAACTCTGGAAAATATAAATATCTGTGGAATTCTAAGAAAAAAAAAGTGTCTGGTATTTCTGCTCAATGGCTATGAGGAAGGTCAGAAACTGTGGCTGAAGGAGATATTGATTAAGCTTTGATAGATGTATATTTGAGCTATATGTAAGAAAATTAAACAGACTAATTCTCTGAAATTGTCAGGCCTATAGGAAGGCTATCTACTGTTTGGCAGAATCATAGGACCATAGAATCATTGAATCTTAGAATGGTTTGTGTTGAAAGGGACCTTGAAGTTCATCTAAGTCAATGGGTAGAGACACCTCCCACTAGACCAGGTTGCTCAAAGCTTCATCCAACCTGGACTTCAGCACTTCCAGGGCTGAGGCGTCCACAACCTCCCTGGGCAACCTGTTCTATTATCTCAGCACCCTCACAGTAAAGAATTTCTTCCTAATGTCTGACCTAAATCTATCCTCTTCCAGTTTAAATCCATTATCCCTTGTCCTATTACTACATGTCTTTGTGAAAGGTCCCATCCCAGCTTCCATTTAGGTACTTTCCTCAGGCACTAGAAGGTGACAATAAGGTCTTCCCAGAGCCTTCTCTTCCCCAGGCTGAACAACTCCAACTCTCTCAGCCTGTCCTCATAGGAGAGGTGGTGCAGCCCTCTTGACCATCTTTTTGATGCTCCTCTGGACTCACTCCAGTAGTTCCATGTCCTTCCTGCGTTGGGAGCTCCAGAACTGGACTTAATAGTTCAGGTGGGTTCTCACAAGAATGAAATAAAGGGGAACAATCGCCTCCCTTAAACTGCTATGAGAAGCACCTAAAGTAAATCTTTTCCGAGCCTAAATCTTTGATTTACCATGTTTTTTCACATGTGCCCAGAACATAACCCATGCAAAAATTCAGCTTGAAAAAATACATTGTAGGCCACGTAATTACACTCAAATGCACTCATTGTGGGAAGAATGAATCCCCTCCCCAGCAGAGTGTTTGTATTCTTCATCTAAACTGATTTTTCTCTTTAATTGCAGAAAGCTTCCTTTGTAGCAAAAGAATCTTTCATATACACACAGTAAGGCAGTCCCACCCACAGAGAGGAAAAGCAGACCCCTGGCATTATGCAACATGTTTCATAGGAGACAGCAGTGAATGAGTTTTAGATCTATTGATATTTTTAAAATGTACCACAGTCAGGCATCATCAAGCAATTCCTTTCTTTTTTCCATCCTTTTGGATGAAAAAAGGACTCTTGGCAGGGAGAGTAGAGGAGAAACGATATTTACCAGACCAATTTCTCTGTTAGGTACCAAGGGCTGCTACTGAGTGAGTTACACTACACGTTTTGGATCATTCTGTCAGAAAGGTTCATTTGGGCAACTGATGGTCACAAAGGCTGATATGTCATTTTTCTCCCTGAATTGTGTAACTGAGTTACAGATACCAAGAAAATGAAATTTTGTAATTTTTTTTATTAACTTAGCATTTAAATTCCTGTAGGCCTGACTTTCAGCTGACAGGAGATTCAATGAAAGGAAGGCATCTGTATCCATCTCCCTTTATTACTCCTATCCAGTTCAAATCAGTTTTTAACTTAAAAAATTGGAAATTTTGAGGATGATCATCTACTGATACATCTACTTATTTTTCATGCCTTTCTTATTATTGCTTCCTGAGTCTCCTTACTGTGTGCACTGGCTTTTCTGGATGTCCCCTTACAGTGAGTGTGTTGTAAAGACAGAGTATCATTGCCTGCAGTGTGCAAGACTTGCCTTAGCATGTTTGCTATTATTTTTTTTTTCGGCAGGACAGCAGCTGTTTCCAGAGGATCACAAAACAGTGGCAGAAAATAATTCTCAAAGTGTGGCAGGTACCTCTGAAAAAAGCTCAGCAAAATTTCATGCCACAGGGAAATGGTGCTTCCCAAGGCTAAGGGCATCCTCCAGACCCAGTTCACAGCTGTCAGTGTAGTCAGCCCAGTCAGATCCTAAGGTCAGTGAATCGAGTCTCCAGGGGCTGGAGCACTGCATTTCTCTCTTTAAAATGCTGACAGGCTTGACTTGTTGGAAAAGGCTCCTCCTGGTTTATTGTCTTCAAGCCATGCCCCTTGCACACACATGACCCAACCAGTGAGGCGTTTCGCGTTTGCCTGTAACAAGGTGTTGACACAACCCTCTGTAGCCTCCCTGGGGCTATCACAAAGTGTTTTCATTTCTAACTCCTCTTTTACAGTGATCGGAAAAGATCAGGTATCTCATTTAACACCTATCATTGCTCAGCTGCATCCTGCCTTGCTCCCCTTCCTCACCTAAGTCCCAGGCTTAACACA
The DNA here is from genome assembly GCF_036169615.1 of Heliangelus exortis. Taxonomy (NCBI): domain Eukaryota; kingdom Metazoa; phylum Chordata; class Aves; order Apodiformes; family Trochilidae; genus Heliangelus; species Heliangelus exortis. The sequence goes on along the minus strand of NC_092422.1, from coordinate 22,430,562 downwards.
ATCCTTTCTTTTACCCATCTTATGAAGAGCATCACACCCCACAGCAGCATCTCTCACATGCTTTTATATTCTTGCTTTAGCTTATGTTGAAGATTTACATTTTGTTCTCAATTCACTTCCCAGGCTTCCTTTGGCCAGTGTTTGATCAGACCCATAGATAAGCAGCACCGAATGGTGCTGCAGAGTGACACCTTTAAACAGCAAATGTCAGCTAAATACCTATGGGCAGGTTCTTATAGAAAAGGTACCAAAGCTCTTCACTGTGTCTTTTATCACCTTCATCTGCATCATAATAAATCTGTGCAAAAAAAAAAAAAAAACGAAGCCTTTTAGTAAAGCCTGTTTAACACACTATGGGACAACAATATTGATAAAAGCTCTAGTATGGTATCCTCCTGGTTTTGGCTGGGGCAGAGTTAATTTTCTTCATATAGCTAATATGGGGCTATGTTTTGGATTTATGCTGAATTTAGTGTTGATAATGCAGAGATGGTTTTGTGACTGCTAATATAATATACATAGTCTAAAGGAACAGTGTAGAAACCCCCATGATTACCACATCTCAGACAAGTTTACAAACATTGTTAAACCTCTCACTTCTCAGAACGTTTCATGAACATCAACAAGATAGTGAAGAAATGCAATGTGTACACACATGGGTGACATATTTCTAAACACTGATGATAAAACTGGTGCTAAGTGGTGATAATTTGAGAGTGCCATCATAGAGCAGAGCAGTGCTTTTTTTATTATTCCATGGTTAGATCTGCAAAACTTAGCTTCAAATTCTCTCACACAAGAGAGAATTTGGTTTTAAATCCCAAAAACTTAACAATAATTTGGGGTTTAGCATCCTGTCTCTCACGATTATTAATGGTTTAATTTATTCTTTAAAAACCCTAATTTATGACCATCTTGACCTAGATCTTTACCTAGAGTCAAAGTTTTTCTTTGTGCTATGTGGGAAGAAGGGACAGTAAAGGCATCATCAACGTGGATGCGAAGCTTTGAAAAGGGATTAGAGGCACTACAATAATACAAGTTGTTGAGGTGGTTATCAGAACCTTCCAACAGGTTTGTCTCCAGAGCTCCAGACCCTGATGATGCTACAGAAAGGACCTCATTAAATATCCGAGTTCAGAAAATTACTTTAAAAACAAATTCAGCTGGATGGGGCACAACTTTAGATAAATGACTGGTGAAAGTTTTTGTAAATTAGCCTTTCTTGCTTGTAAAGATAAATTAAACCCCAAGATATTATTAGGGTGATTTTATCTCAGTATGTGTGTCATCCAAATGGCATTTTATAGGTTAGGTTGGGAATTTTCCAACAGAAAGCATTTTTTGTCAGAAAATAGAGCTTTATCAAAACCACAGTATTTTACAGGTATGTACATACCAGCTTTGATACAGATGGATTTTTCATATCAAGAAGAGCTGGAGAAGTTGAAGTCACAACAGCCTTCTGGCTTGGCTCACTTATGGGGATGTGGGAAGCCAAGACCTGAGATTTCTGGATGTGCCTGACTGCTTGAAGACTTGAAGATCTGTTTTCTACCTGCAAGAAAAGTACTGATTCCACCCAGCTATGCTGGGATGAGCTGGTTTTCATCTGTAAGTAAGAGAGAGAGAAAATAAGACTTGCTCTGCATCCCATTGGTCATAACTCACAGATGCAGTGCAGTTGCCAGAGACATCCAGTGTGATAAGAGCAGTGACAAATGTGAGAGGAAACCAAAGTTCATGTCTCTGGTGGGAGTACAGCAGAGCAGATTCAAACACTGATCTGCCTTCTTCCATTTGATAGCTGATTGTGTCTTGTGACTGCAAGTAGCCACAGGATGGGTGGGAAAAACATGTGGCAGCAGGAGAAGTATTTCATATTTCAAAGGATCATGAAAGTCCAGACACATTCTGGAGAAATACCATATCAAACTGTAAAAATAGGAGGCTTTTGTCTTTACCTATTTTATCTCTTGACAGGAGTTCAGCCATTTCAGATTTTCTCCAGGTATTCCAAATTGTTAAATAAACATCCCGTTGCAATAAAAAACATGCTGCAGAAAGACAATAAACATGACTTGCTTAACAACTGTGGTATTTCTTATGAACAGGCACAAGAGCAGGCAGCACAACCTAAGTATCAATGTATCATACTCAAAGGGTAGAGCAAGCTGTAAGCCACACTCTTTGATTTTTCATATATCCATTTGCAATGTAACCTCCTCCCCTTGAAAAATGCATACAGCCAGTCAGCAATTAAAAACGAAATTTGTCAGGGAAAGTTTACTTTAAAAATGAAGCTTTTTACTTTAAAAATGTGGTGGAGAAGGGTCTTCCATGCTTGCATTTAGTGCTGCAAAAATACCTTTTTAATAGTACTTCCATACAAGAACAGTTGCTAAGTTTCTGCTTTGTTCCTCATTAGATCCCCTCGTGTCAGATGTGATTTTTGTACATTGGAACACCTGATCTTCACATTAATGTCTTTAAACTTATTGCTTCATATTAGCTGAAAGCCCATTCGTCCCCCATTCTTCCTGCAATATTTAAAATTGGTTTTCTTCTTGGTTTCTGCCTGATTAAGGTAGAAGGTCCAGGGTTCACTATGAAGCAAAGCAAGAATACTTTCCAAATATTTCCTGTCCAGCTGTCATTTTTATACACATGAATGGTCTTTTCAGACATACTGTATTTTTTTGTATGAGATACTGTCGTAGATAAAGCTGTTAATATTTTTTTTTCCTCATGGCATTTTAGATTAAAATTCCAATTACAAATGTCTTTAAGTATATTAAAAGTTGTTATTTTAGAGTCAGTTGCTTACCATGCCTGATAGGTTACTTTGAAAACACTGTTTGCTGTCTTTCAAGATACAATATACAGGTCTTCCACAATCATGCAACATGTTTTTAGTATTCATTAATCATTACCAAGCATCTTGCAACTTTTTTTTTTTTTCTAAACCTCTTAGACTGAGTGTAGAGAATGATGTTTTTCTATTCTTTAATGTCTCTTCTCATCAAGCAGACAGCAAGTTTTTTATGTTTTTTTAACTGGTGCATCTTCTTTCTGACTTCTGAATTGTGACTGATGAACACACCCCTCCCCCTAGCTACTGCACAGATTATGGATTCTTTCATTCTCATTTTTATATACTTAAAGGAATGAGTTAAACTGTATACAAGTCTTGTCCTGAGCCTTGTTCCAGGCATGTACTTCATCCCGGTGTCTTCATCACTAATTTACCCTCAACAAATAATTACAAGAGTGCCAGGAGACCACATTAGGTGATGCCAGCTGTTTTTTAGCTACAGAGGCTGAAGCACAGGGAGCTGGATTTGCTTTTTAAAACCACTTGTGCTGTGCCTTATCTTCTGTTTGACAGCTTCCTAAGTGACCAGCTCCTTCCAATTGGGATTTCACCTCCAGTGTCATTTCTAGATGGGGTGAAGTGGAACCACACCTCGAGCTCAGCTCAGCCTCTGGTCCTGTAGTGGGGTCCTGTAATGTCCTGCTGAGTGTAGTGGTGTTGGAGGGAGATTTTCTCCAGCACAGGAACACTGAGGAGAGGATGCATCTGCCAGAGGGATGTGGCCAGCAGCAGCTTTCTCTGACACATTTCTGGTCCTCTGCTGGACAATGCCTGCAACAGTACTGCAAGCATCTCTGAACCATTTTGATCAGCTGAATGTGGGATATCATATTCACTTCCATCTGGTGATTAATCACTGCTGATTAAAGTCCCTATTTTCAAAAGAAAATAAGATTTCCTTTGCTTAGAGTGCTATGTATGCTGCTCTGTGCTCTATATTCTGAGAACTCCAAAGCAATATTTCACTGAACGGGAAGAGCTGGGCTTAAAAATTATCTCATTTGCATGAATAGTGCACCCTACTTGTAAAAATATATTTGACTTCCTTCTTTCCTTTGCTAATATGTTTTATTTGCATGATATTAGAAATGATGGCTCAAAAAAAGATGGGGTTTTTTGCACTGCAGTCTTCAGTGTGGACATCCTGGGAAATATATTCCTGAAATTTCTCTTTCATCTTTCAAAAATTGTTGGTTTGTTGTTTTTTTGTGGGTTGGTTCGTTGTTATTTTTTATGTCAGCATGTCTGGAAGAGTCATGTAACTACCACTGAATGGCACAGTCGGGGAAACTATATTCTCCAGAGGCAATAAAAGTTACTGTATTTTATTTCCTATTTTCTGCAGAGGAAATTACTTTTAAAAGCCTCCTACGATTTTTCAAGAAATAAAAAAAAAAGAAGATAAATTAGTTTCTGCAAATTGAACACTATTTCCACTCTTTCCAAATTCCTCTAAAACATAGTTTAGAAGATATTTTACCTGTACTGTTGATTAGTCTCTTGCCTCTGATAATTATATGGACTGTATGAAAGGTAAAAGATTGTTTAGCTTGGATTCATGGTAACTCTTCAAAGTGTAGACTCTGTCTGTTTAGTACATATCACCTTTATGAGAATCCATAAAACTTTTCTCTTACATTTCATAAACTGTAGAGATAAAGTCACCTTCTAATACAAAACAGGTATATCCTTTGAAAAGAGCTGTTTGAAAACCCTGTAAAAGAAAGGTCTCCCCCCACCTCTCCATGCCATGCATTTATTATTCTTGTGAGGGGTAGATTTTCAAGGTATTGCTCTCCATCTGTATTTGAAGAATTAATCAGCAGCTTTAGATGGATTCCATTTTCTTTGGATCATCACACAGAAAGTGTTTAAGGCCAGCTGTCAAATTCACTTTTCTTTCACTCAGGCTAGATAAAGAGAGCTTGAGATTTTCTTGCTGGCCTTGCAGAAGAGTGAATCAACATATGAAAAAACTGAGGTTTTTCAAGAATTAGACTGTTTTCTCCATGCTATGAAATGCATGTGAGATTTGGAGAGTTGCTGAACTTTTATCTTGCCAATCTGTTGTTGTATGAGTTCTCATCAAGCTATTAAAATTCATGCTCCAGGAGAAAGTGTCTTGGTATTAGCAGTGTCCATTTTCACAGCACTACTGATGTACTAGAAAAGACAATATGTGTCATGCAATTTATTTTCAATCTGACATGTTATTTTTCTTATTTATAAGAAAAAATGAGGACACGTGGCAGGAATGTGCAACCATTTTGATGTTTTCCACATCTCCTTTTTACCTTCTGGCCAGTACAGAGGTGTTGACACTGTTCCTGTTCATCAGCAATTCAAGTCTCTGGCTGTTGTTTCTCAGTTCTCAGAATCATGTCATGTAATTTAGATTGGATATTAGGAAAAATTTATTCACTGAAAGGGCTGTCAAGCATTGGAACAGGCTGCTCATCCTTGGAGGTATTTAAAAGATGTTTAGGTGTGGTGCTTAGGGACATGGTTTAGTGGTGGATTGGCAGTGCTAGGCTAATGGTTGGACTTGATGTCCTTAAAGGTCTTTTCCAACCAAAGCAATTCTCTGATTCTATTATTCCCTGTGCCAAGTCAGACAAAGTATGAGGTAGAGCTGGAAAGGCTCTTGAAGAGATTTGTGCTGATTTAAATCCATCTCTTGTTGAAAGGTTATACAAGCTCAATTCCTAACATCAGTTCATCTAACCTATTTTTAAAAACATCCAGTAATAGAGACTTGGAAACCTCCTGGACAACACTATTTACCAGTGCTCACTATCCTTATCATTAGGACATGCATTGAAGACCTTTGATTCAGCTTAATTCCATTAATTTTCTATTAGCCTTTTTTTTTTTATTATCCTGTCTGTTTTCTTCTCTTGTTTAAAAAAAAAATAAAAAACCCTTGGATATTTTTTTTTTAGTACAGTGTCAGGAACTGCTTTCTACCAGCTAAACTCTAAGTGCCAAGTGGAGCAGGGGGACTATTTTAACTGGCCTATATTTAAGGCTCCTATTTATATGTCTCTGTATGATGTTTGCCTTTTTTGCATGGTGCTGATTCATGTTCTTCATCTCATCCTCTGGGATTCTCAGATCACTTTCTGCAGAGCTGCTGCCAAATCAGTCATCTCCCTTCCTGCATTTGCTCCCAGTCAGATGTCCCTGCCTATGCTGAACTGAACTGGCAGAGATGGGAAAGGTCAGATGGTTTTCACACATTTGTCAGCATCTGTCTGAAGCCTGGGACAGTTCACTGCTATCCTTGCAGTCCCTCCAAGCTTGATATCATCTGCAAAGTGAAAAATGTGGTATCTGCTCAATTATCCCATTGATTGGAGCGTGGGTTGCTGGGCAGACCTTCTGCAGAGCAGCAGTCAATACCTCCTCCTCCTCCTTTGGCAGGGAGCAACTGATAATGACTTTGTGAATAATTTTTTCCAGACACTTTGCACTCACTTCACAGACATTTCATCTAGACCATGTTTTGCCTCTTTGCTTGAAGGAACATAAAGCTGAATCAAACACTCACTCAGCACAAGACACATGACAGTCACTGCTGCTCCTCTGGCTATAGGGGTTGTTGCACTACCTCCAAATGTGACTTGGATTCTCTTTTTTTCCACTTTTGAACAGCCAGCAGACCACCAGGCTGAGAAAGGCAAATGAAGGTAAATAGGGAGAATCTTTGTTTTGATCAATGTATTCTCCCTAACATCTAAGTAAAGAATTATTTGTTTAAGAATCCTGGCCAAAAACTATGCTGATTATCTACTACTCTTATTCAAAGTTAAGCTGTCATTCCAGCTTGCTTCCTATAGAGAAACTGGGGAAACACTGTGCATAAATCCCTGGGTTCTGACACTTAACAACAGGCTGAGCTTGTGGGCTGTACTTCACAGGAAAAAAATAGCAACCTGAATAACTGTGCCCAGCCAACAGGTAATAGCTGCTGCAGGTGATAATAACAGGTCATGTTACAGCACCATGAGACCTGGGATTGCCTAAGGAGACAAAACTTCAGTGGGCTGAGCTTCAGCAGTGTCCAGAAATATTCCCAGCTGGTAGGAGCTCTCTGCTGTATTGGGCATTGTCACAACTGACCCTGGAATATGCAGCCTTGGACTGGTGTGTGCAGTTCAAGAAGGAAGCTGCAAATGCAAAAAGTTTGAGAAAATTAAAATGCATGAGAAGGCAAGAAAATTGAGTAGAAAACTCAAGAATCTCAGACTACATAGCTGAAAGAAAAGAGTGGTTATAAGCTGGTTGTGTCATAGTCTAAGTATCTGCACACAGAACAGCAATGCAGCAAAGGAAATCTTGCAGCAAAAAGGTTTATTGGCACTGGAACCTGAATCTAGGCAAGTCCACCTGATAAATAAGAGAATATTTTCCTATTGAAAACCTTTTTGTGCTGGGTTCTCCATCACTGGCAATGAAGAATTCTAGGCTAGTTTGGTTTTCTACAAGTTGAGCTGTAGTTCAAAAGTCCCACACTCCTGAGATAAAATTACCAGGACCATATCTTTGGCCCTGTATCACATGGGTCACATCCTGACTTTAATTCTGTTCATGCACAAACAAATCTGTTGTCATTCCCATGTCTCAGTGTGTACAGTAATTGTTGTAGAGATTTTCTCTACCATTTAAAATAATAGATTGAATATGAGAGCACCTTTATAGGAAGGATCCTGGCAACCCTGCCAAGCTATTGTCCCTCTTGAATTCCATAATTTCAGCACTGACAGGATAGATTAAGTCCCCTAACTCCCAGGGGCAAAGGCAGTATGGAGCTGAACAGCCATATAGCTACTACCACAACACAAGACCTGGAGGCAGCTGATACCAGGGGGAATTGTGAGCCCCTTGGCATCCTGGAGCACTTGGAAACCTGTGTGTGCAGAGCTGTGAAAGCAGTACTGAGTTGGGTGTCCTGGGCTTGGTATTTTGCAGAGGAGGAAAGGCTTGGAGGATGTAATAGTAGAGCTGGAGTGAGTTGTTCTCAAAGGAGAATTGAGAGAAGGAAGAATCAGAGTAACCTCTGAGGTGAGTAGCATGTAGTAACACCAAATACAGACCTGCTAAAGGAAGGACATAGAAATGGTCAGAGGGCCTGAATACCTCCCTCTGAAATAAAACTGAGAGGTTTGGGGTTGTTCAGTCTGGAGTGCTGAAGGCACTGGCAGGAATTTACTGAAGCCTTTCAATATTTAAAGGAGACACAAGAAAGATGGAGAAGAACATCTCGTAAGGGTCAGTAGTGACAGGACAGGGGGTAAGTTTTCAACTGAAAGAGGGAAGATCTATATAAGATACAAAGAAGACATTTTTTTAACATGAGGGTGGTGGCACACTGGAACAGTTTGCTCAGGGTATTTGTGGCTGCCCTCTCCCTGAAAGTGCTCAAGGCCAGGTTGGATGGGGCTTTGGGCAACCTGGTCTAGTGGAAAATGTCCCTGCCTGGGAGTTGGATGCAATGATGATCCTATGTAAGTCACAGTGGGGTTCTGAGGAGCTGATGTCTGATAACAGCACACCATTCACAGAAGCTCATTTTGGCTGTCTCTAATATTGTAACATCTTCCACTACTGTAACACCTTCCACACATGACTTCAATTTTTTGCTATGCACCATCACTCCAAGTCAAAGTACATAGGAAGTGTGTAATTGAAAAGAGGATCTCTGGGTATCTTAAGAGGGCTTTGTTAATAGAGACACTGGAAAGTGGTGTGGTTCCACTTTGAAAAAACTGTTCCACTTTGAAAAAACAGATTTCCATTTGCCAAAGCAATAAGTAGACACAATCACCTTTCCCTGTGACCCAGTAAATATGATACATACCTAAAAGGAAGTTCTCTGTGAGTTCCCAATCTTGCTTCAACAGCAATGAGTGCCTGTTATATCATATGAGGCACCTCTTTCAAGATGAGAGCAGCCTACCTGGGATATGCAATATCATTGTGTTGGAGCTGCTCCTCTGGGAGTGGAAGAACCAGGGAGATGCTTTCAATGCTGGAGGCCTTTGAAGGTGAGGAGGTTTTTTTTTTTCTCATTAGACTCAGTCACTGGAGCATTACAAAGCCTCTCATCTCCTTCACTGATGTGAATTCATGGCCTCATTCCTTAGTGTTTGTTACACACAACCTATTCTGTTCAGCAAAAACAGAAGAAAAGGTGGGATTTTTTTCTGTTTGATATAACTGAGTGATTTTGTATTTTTTGTTCCTGAACCAGAAAACTCTTTGTTTTATGCAGTTCTGCCATTACACCTCTCAAAGTTGCACACAGCTGAGAGGTTCTAGAGAGGTTTGTGCTGAAACAGATTTTCTACCCCAGTGCCACAAAGCAGGCCCCATATTGAGAAGTCCTAATGGTCTGGAACCATCTCTACATTCTTTATATTACATGACTGGGATCCAAGTCCTCATTTACTCCCACAGAACCACACAAAAATGCTCATCAGATGAAATGCCTACAGAAAGTTGGCTTCTGTCACTTTCTGATTACCTCATCCTTTCATCACTCCTCTTGTCCTCTCCCCCTTTTTCATTTTTGCAGCTTTGCACAGTACTACATAGGGGCTGGGATGCATTTTAATCTGTAAGTAAGTGCATGAACAGAATGCTTGGGAAGAGGTGTACCTCCCACCTTCTCTCAGGAAGCAAATAGCTCACTGCTGTCCTCCAGTCCATAAGTTATTCTCCATCTCCACGTATCAAAGCTAAAATTGAGGTGACAGACCCAACTCTCATCCCTCCCTTCCTTACCTGCCTGTATAAAAGGCAAGTATGTGAAAATTAAAGCTGTGCTGACCACAGCCTGAAATACAGAGTTCTTTAATTACAGAATCACAGAATAAGTCAGGGGTTGGAAGGGACCTCCAAAGATCATCAAGTCCAATCCCCCTGCCAGAGCAGGGTCACCTAAAGAAGGTCACATAGCAAAGATCATCAAGTCCAATCCCCCTGCCAGAGCAGGGTCACCTAAAGAAGGTCACATAGCAATGCATCCAGGCAGCTTCTGAATGTCTCCAGAGGAGGAGACCCCAAAACCTCCCTGTGCATCCTGTTCCAGTGCCCTGTCTAATGAGTGCACTTCTGAGGAAGGGACCCATACTCTTTAGCTGAAATGAGTTAGAAGGACACAGTGAAGGTCCTCAGCAACTTGGAAAATGGTAGCAAGTGACAAGAAAGAGATCAGATGGTGTTGTGTAACCATCTTTCTGTAATATTAAAGATATTCATTTTATTTGGCAATGGCCACATTTTTCTTATCCTTTCAAAATACTGAGTGAATTCACAGATTACTTTCAATAACCCATTTGTATTCATGTTCCTTTTCTGAAATAAACTTGTCTAGAAAAAAAATAATGAATACCACATGCATTACAATGGATGCCTTTTGGAAGGCATACTCTGCTTAATACATTTCTTCACACCCAAAGAGTACGTTAAGATAAATTCCATTTTCAAGCAGCTGAAGGGTATTGCAGTCCCATTAATTTCAATAGCTAAGCCACAGCAAGAAGCATTCCCTGTAAACTTTTTTAGCTTTGTTTGGATGTACAATGGGGAAACTTGCTGGAGATTAAAATGGGATCTGTGCATTTTTAAGAGGTTTTCATTATATTTTGCAGTCTTGCTTTTTTTCCCTAGTGCATCCAAGCATAAAAAAACCCCACAGCTGTGACAAACGATAGCAAAGAATTAGTGTTTGCATACAGCTTTGATTCCAGTCTTACTAATGCATTTGCCAGCATTTTGGCAAAGTTCATCCATCTGTTGTAGAGCCGTGGGAACCATAAATTCTCTTCCATGTGGAATACAAGGTACTAAATATAGTCCCTATTGGCATGAAGCAAGTGATTAAGAGAAATATTTTGAGATATAGCAAAAAGACAGCACTAAAAAAGCCTCATCATTGCAGCTTTTAACTATATCCTAACGAGAGAGAATATGGATTCTCCTCTGGTCTAAACCAGGGATAAGATGCACTATTGACTGGACTGAGAATAGTGTAAAGCCCATGGCTTCCACAGTGAGCTTGAGGTGCAACATCACACTTCACTTGCACACCTCCTGGAGGTGTGGAAACACATAAAGAAGCTTTGCAGTCTCCCATTAGTAACGGTGAAGGGATATAAACATCTACATCTCCTATTGCAACAGTCTGACTGTGCAAACCCACCTGAGAAAAGAGCAGTCCCCATTTCTGCTCCTCTAGAGGGAATTACTAGAAAAAAATAACTTTGTAGAGTTTTTCACAACTTGCAACAGAGCCAGTGAAAACTGTAGTTGGCACTAAAAAGTTGGGGTTTTATTCACCGAAGTAGTGCAGGAAAATAATGGCAAAACAGTGTTTTAGCAATCTTAACCAAAATTGTTTTCATTACTTTTTTCATGCACTGTTTCTACTTTCTGTTTCTTCCTCAATATTCCAGAAAAAACAAAAAAACAAAAAAAAAATCAATCAAACAAATGAACGAAACCACAAACAACAAAAAAACCTAGATTGCTGGGCCTAAATGTATTTAGAGGGCAAAGTTATCCATGCATTGTACAGTATTTTCTCAGCTACATTCAGCACCAAATACCTCCCAGGAACAAAAGCAGAACTAATATTATTGGTATCATATCTGAGAGATAAAAGAAATTAAAATCCAAGAGCATCTCAAATTATCTGATGTTTATGTGGTATTACCACCCTGCTCATGCAAAGGGTGGTGATATCACCTCTATGCAAACAGAGCAGATTCTTCTAACTAGTTCAAGCACACATAGAAAGCATCTATGGGACATGGCACAGCATCACTGCAGGAGAACCTTATTATACCTGAGGTCAGAGAGACATTTCTCCTCACCCTGATGTTATTTTACTGGAAATTTTACATGATCATGAAGCTTCACTGAGAAAACTAAATAAATCCCTAAATATGGGAAAACAACTGCTACACTTAAGCAATAAGTAGGAAAAAAGTTCCACCTGCAGAGGATTTTTTTTTTTTTTTGCCTGTCTTAGTCTGTTTTCTGTACCTTGGAGAGTTTATTCTGTAAAATTTAGTCCAGTGTCCTGGTTTGGGCCAGGATAAAGGTGATTTTCTGTCTTGTACTTTTGCTTTTAGCTATGTCTCTTGTAAGTAGCTGCACTTGCTGAAATTAACAGCAAGTTTCTCAGACAGTGTGTGTTTCTAGGACTGATAACACTCGATGTTTATAGTTACTGCTAGAGACTGGTGTGCAGAGCCAAGGGCACTGCTCAGCTCTGCTGAAAACTTTTACCCTCCAGAAGGAATAAAGAGGTCCCACCTGCATCCCTCCTTTGGGGAGGAACGGACAAGATAGATGCCAGAACTGACCAAACAGAGTATTCCATCCCATATACGTCATACTCAGTATAAATTTGAGGGATCACGAGGGCCAAGCCATGTTTCCAGCTTCCGGCTGCCTGCCCTTCCTGCCTTTCCTGCTTCCCTTCCTTCACCCAGCATCCTGGAAGGAATCCGTCCATTCCTCTGCCTGTGCTCCTGATCCATGCCAGCCCATATCTGTGTGTTCCTGCCTCCAGCTCCCAACTGCTGCCGACTCCAGGAGTCCAGCCTGGACTTTCCCAGAGCTGCCCTGCAGCCTCGGTGGTGACGTGAGAGTTACTGGGGGGAATGGGAGGAGGAACGTGGTATCCATTTTCCTATATATTTGTATATATTTAGCAATTTTTCCTATTTATCATTACTGTTTCATTAAAGCTGTGTAGTTTAGTTTCCAACCCATAAGTCTCTCTCCCTTATTCTCTCTCCTTTCTTTATCAGGGAGGAGAGAGAGATTAATAGAGAGCGTCTGTTACTCAGTTTAATTGTCAGGCCAGTGTTAAACCCTGACATCCAGCCTGACTGGTACTGTGTTTATGGGAGGAGTTAAGGAATACAAAAAGGATCACTGGGTAAATAAAAAAATTAGTTCTGACTATGAGTCTTCTATGATTCTTCTTTTGTTCCTTTACACCTCAAGCATCTGTGCCACATGGTATATGGTAAGTATCTTTTTTATATTATAACAGAAGTGTAGAATTATCAATAACTGGGTTTTACAGTAGCATCATACAATATGTTTGTTGGAAGGCACCTCTGAACCTACCACTCAAGGCTTCAAAGTGGGAGCAGGTAGTACAAGGCCTTGTCCAGTTGAGCATTGAATACTTCCAGGGAGGCAGATTTCCCTTGTTATCTGAAGAATCTGTTTTTCTGCTCAAACAGAAGAAAGAAAAAAAAAGGAAAAAAAAAAAGCAGATAGAAAAGGAATGAAAATTTTCTCACATGTTTGCACAGTACCTAGCACAGCACACTTCTAGTATACAGATGCTCCTGTAGTTCACGTAATTTGGCATCAACAAGTAGAAATGCTGTTGTAAAATGCATTCCATTGCATTATCTAAATACTACTATATTGTCTTATGTTTGCTGTGGAAAAACTCAAGATTTACTTGGCAGAAATGACAAATTCTGCCCTGTATGTCTACGAGCTAACCTTTTTGTGGTGTTACAACCACGGTCTGTTCCCAGAGTCCATCCACACAACAATAAAAGATCTATTTTTTCATATTGTCTAATAAGTTTACCACCCTGTGAGACAGGCTATAATTGAAGACAGTAATTTTTAAGGTGAGCTCTTCTGGGAAGGTCACAAGCCACTTTGCTCAAGTAGCACTTGTTAAAATCCGGATAGTGAACACAATGCCTCTGCAATCAGGATTATCACACTATCAAGAGTTGCCAGTTCCTGGAAACCCCCACTCCTGGAAACCTCCACAAAGAGTCTGACTCATCTCTGAAAAGAAATGTCCCAAACGTATCTCTGGAGCACAAGGTGTCATTTTTACAGCTACATAATGTGTCACAGAGGGATGCTGAGCACCTCCAGCTGATGATGAGTCAATGGAAAATGAGGGTATTCAGTATATGACTGTTAATCTCCCAAGTGGTATTTTGCTCAGAACAGTCCAATATTCTTACTTTCTGAAAGAAGCGTCCCTGTGTGTTTGCTGCAAGCAAAGGCTCTTTATGGTTTATCACAATCCTAATTTCCCATTTAAATTAATCGAATAGGAGCACCATTTACTTTAATGGCTCCCATAATAAGCAGTATCATTTCTTGCTTCCCACAGCTAATCTGCTACTGCACATTTTTTTATTGAAAAAACTGTTTATTTTAATGGTATTTAATGAAAGGTATCTAGTTGTACTCTGTACTTCTTGGAAAATCTGCACTCTACAGCAAAGGGACTGATTTATTGGAGTCTCAAAAATTTGCTGCTTAGAAGGGAATATATTCTTCATGTGATGCTCATTTGTGTTAAGGGGACAAGAACAGAGTAAATACAGATAATTTTTATGCCAAAATAAAATAAAGATCTTTCTGTCTCATGACAGGCAATGGTGGTTTCTTTATTAGAACAACCAGCACCTACTGCTTCTCCTCCTAAAGGATGTGGAGAAAGCTCAGTGCTCACAGATAAAATTTTAAACCACCAAGTAACACTCATTTCTGGAGTGGTTTCCTAAGCCAGAAAACACACTGCATCAGCCATCAGATGGAAAAAAGAGCTAGGAAGCACTGAAAGAACCAAATTTGTATGGTAAGTTCCCCAAGACTTTGAATGTCATCTTGAAATGCATAATCACACACTTAAATTATTGTTATACCTGCAGGCTCCAGTCAAATGAAAGCCCATTTCTTTCAGGTTTTACCATTCAAGAAATCAGTATTCTGCTTGTGAGTACCATACATAATCCAGAGCCACTTGGCTTCAGGCTATTTGGCATGGAGGTGCTCTGCTTCGTGTTAGCAGTCTGCTCCCTCTTGAGTTGGAGGCAATAAACAGATGCCTGAAGACTTCATGAGAAAATGAACCAGAGCCAAGGAGCATATTTAATGAGGCTTATTCAATCTCTGATTTATTGATCTGGCACACTGGAAGATGCAGGGTTTCTCCTGCTAGAGCTGAAAGCAAGGTGCATTGTAACTTCATATTCTCCCTGCATTCAAAGTGCACGTTTGCTCTGTGGCCAACTGAGCTATGAACACAGACACAATACAGGCTCCTTTCCTCTGAGATTATAACCTTCCTGAAGCATTCTTTATCAAACAACTATTGCACATCTGGGAAGTGTGATGGACAACATAACATATCCTACTGCAGCCTACTCAAAGTTAGTGTTTGCAGAGTTACATTAGAGCAGTTGGTTCTATTTTCTCTCATATTCAACCTTTGGTTCTCAGCCATTCCAGCTGTAGAACTGTTCATTAATAATAAAAATAAAAATAAAAAAATAAAAAAACTCTTTTTACTTTTTCCTCACAGCAGAGTCAAATGAATCCTAGGCAGAGACTAAAAAAAGTTGTAAAAATATCAGCTTTATAAATCATTATGTCTGAGACTTGCAAATATGCCAGCCAGGATCTTTACTGCCCCGTGAAGTTCAGCTGCAGAAGAAGGGAGAAGGTAAGGTACTTAGTCCTTAAAGCAGCCTATCTTATTTGTACACTAAAAATATGCTATGGAATTTTAAGACATGCCTTTGAGGCACCTGCATCTTCCTGGGGTTAAGGAAACTCAATGCAGTAATAAATTCTCTGCTCACTTAACTCTGCAAGTCAACAGAATGAATCCAGCAGAAGCTGCTGCCTGTTGTTTTTAAGGTCAGGGAGACCCCAGTGTGCTGGTCTCTTGCACAATAGACTCCAGAGAGTTTTCTGTCTACAGAAGAATTTTTTCTTTGTGTTAAACAAGCTCTGACTGCCAGCCTGAGGACCCCTGTGCATTTCAGAAGGACATGGAGTCTTTATTGCAAATTCCATGCAGCTTCAAATTTTCCCTTTTTCTATGTTAATTATTTTAGTGATTAGTAGGAGTGATTGTTGAAATGTTTCACTTTAATGCCAATCTTAATTTGAACAAAGATTTCATAATCGGAGACTCACCATCTCAAAAATAGGGCTGGAAGGGACCTGAAATTCTGATTATCTATTGGTCTCTGCTTTGAATCAGAGCTAAAATTACAAGTGGTGATAGCACAAGCACACATACAGACTTAATAGCTGGAAAATGTATTGACTGATACTTGTGGAAGGGAAATTATAGCACTTACCATTTTATCATACACAAGTCTTAGGTGGACTCTGCAGAAACTGAACTTGACCTCACTAGGAACAAGGACACCATAAATAGTATGTGATGGAAAAAGGCTGTTGGTTGCAAATAGATCATAAAATAATGACAAAAAGTGCAGTGATTGGTCTACAGGTCTTGACATAGAATTATTGCTTATTATTTTAAATCTATCATGTTTACCCAATAAAGAAAATACTTGTTATTGCTATAAAAGTGGGGTGTTTCTTATTATCTCTAACCAACAGTGTTATTTCAACACCTGCAACTCACTTATATGAGATGTTTTCAATAAAATTTCTGACATTTTCAGATTTCTCGAATTCTTTGTAAAATATGTTCAATGTCCTGACAACAACTTGTACGATTTAATCTTGTTTCTGTAGAAGTATAACTTTAAATGGGACTTCTAATTAGGTCAAATATGTTTTTTAAAAAAATGAAAAGGCTAAAATCCTGTCTAAATGGGGACAGCTCCTCTTTGATGTGGTAATTTAGTTTTGGTAGAAATATAGCAATAATTCAGAAGCCAGAAGAACAGAGGCAGAAAATATTTAAATTGTCAAATGTTTCGTTACCATAGTGAGTAGAAATGAAGAAGAGAGAATGAATGTAGTGATAGAAAGAAGAAATAGGGAAGATGAAAGACAAGAAAGGAAGAGAGGGAATACTAGGGAGGGAAGGCAACTGTGAAGGAGCAGAGGAACAAAAAAACAAGATAAAGGAGGAAAAACAGATGTATGACAAAAGAAAAAAAGTGAGATGAGGATGTGAGGTCTGGATGACAAAATGGAAAGGAAAATTAAATGGAAGCGTAAGACAACAGAGAAAATATGAAAATTAAGGTAGATTTTTTTAAAAAAAAAGGTGTGTCAGTAGTAACAGCATTTGGCAGGTGAGGAAATGTGAAGCAACAGTAGCTCAGGTGAAAGCTATCTACTAAAGCAAGGTTCTCATTATCTTCTGTGGGAAAACTAGTAAATTGTCCATATAACCATCTGTGTCCGCTCACAGCTTCACTGCTGGAACTTCTGCCATCCTCTACAGTAATAGAGTCAAACAGCATCTGCTTGAGGTAAGCATAATTTCTTGTCATTTCCCCCCTGAACAGTCCGTGATATGGAAACACTGTGGATTTTTGCCATCCAGATAATATCATGCAACATCTTTTGTTATTGGCAAATTCAGAACTTTGATGCCATAACTCCCAGGCTTCCAGATCATGTTCATGTTTTGAAACAACGACTTGGAACCTTCACAGGACAATAAGAAGATTGCTAGTAGGCAATCTTATCAGCAAAACCATCTGATATACACAATTTAAAGATTCTTTTCTATGGCACCAGCTACAGTAATTATCTAAGAATGGTGCTGCATGAAAAATACATAGCAAATTAGTCATATCAGAAGCATAAAAAGATTGCCAGACCCTCATTTTACACCATTCAGAGGCTGGTTTGTACAAAGGCACTTTATGCTGACTTGGATGATTACAGCCTTTCTCCATCACCCATACACATTAGGAACTGGGAGTGGGGTTACCACCTGCCTGCCCCATTAGTAGAGAGGCAATCTGTGCTTTCATTCTCTGTTTTGCATACTCTGTTCTGGTGCCCAAGAATGAGAGAAGAGAAAATTTAACAGTGAAGCCTAATTGCTACTGCTTTATGATTCAAGCTGGAAAAAATGTTGCACAGAAAGCATTAAAATGCTCAGTATCCCTGGGATAAGGATGTTAGAGAGCTAAACATCTGAAACCAGGCTGTGTGTACATCCTTCTTCCATCTCCTGATTAGCTATTCTGAAAGATGACTGAGATGAGGAAAACAGAACATCTCTCCATACCAGAAATTACAGCATTAGCTGAAACAGCTTCCTGTTACTACTTTTATTACCATTTTTGTGTTGCTTTTGGATTTCAGTCAGCCTCATTGTGTTGAGCCCCTTTGCAAGTTGGCCTGCAAATTCTAACAAACTCGGACTTCATATAGATGCCCCCCTAGCTTAATCTTAAGACTGGTGGGGAAAACAACAGTGGTCAGCATGGACAAGAAGAAAAACCAGATCTGCTGCTGGGTGGATCTTGGGACTGGAAATTCATAACCAATTCTTCCTGAAACAGCTCGTGAACAAACATCAAGACCAGCAAAACATTTAAAGGCCGTCAGGGAACTTTGACATCCAGGGCAGATCACAAGAAAATTCATGACCCCAGGTCTGGTCTGGGGTCTGGATCAAGACCTGGTGTTTTGGTGACTGAGAAGAAATCAGGAAGTCATTTGACATGAAAGTGATAGGTAGAATAAATTGTTGCTTCTTCAGGTAATACAATGGGTCAGAATACAATCAAGAATCATTCAGCAGGTCATTTACATGTCCCACAGCTGAGAAGGGAAATTAATTTGGTTCCAGAATACAGTCAGACTCATGTTGAGTAGTAATGAAATGTGTGATACTCATAGCTTTACAGCCCAAAACCACTGAATTTGTACTTCACTGTCATATGCTTTTAGGCCTTCTTACTTGGGCTGCAAGTCTCCTGGGCAAAAGAATCATCTTTTGGGGCTTTGGAGACCACAGTGAATTCCTAATCTCTGTCTCATTCCTTTAGTATTCCTCCAAGAAAGATTATTAATTAAAGAAAATTCAATAGGGAAATTGTGAGAACTCGTTGAAAATATTTCCAAGAAAATCTGGGCAGACATAACAGCATAGATCTAAAAATCCTTGGGAGTGTTCTGCATTAAGGTTGGCAATAAATCAAGGTTAGAACTCAATGTCACAAGTATCTAAAGCCTGACATAGTGCCTGTTGATGTCAGCATGTGTTTCCTTACTCTAAAAACATCAGGTCACAACAGGCTCCTTGTCCACCCTACAATTAATTTCCCTTCAAAAACCATACAAATTTATTCCATGGTTGACATAAAGATAAGAAAAGTGAATGTTCATTCAAATTAAAGAACAGACCCCCAAGACATCATATTTTTCATATTGTCTCATTTTTTAATGTCTTCTCTTCTTCCACCTTCCCCAGCAGCAGGTGGAAATTGTACCACTGCACATTCAGTGCTATCTAACTGGACAGCAGGGAAATGTAACTGAAATGTAACTGAAAAAATTTTCAAGGCTGAGGAAGTTTCTTACTTTTACAAATATCACATAACCAATAAAATGTTGACATGTTGAAGGGAAAAGGAGCATGTATAATCACTCCAAGGAGTAGACATCATTAGGACAATCTTAAGCCCCAAAACACAGTCCAGAAGACATTTCACCAGCACAGTTTGCTGCAGAATTGTTGATGTCAGGGGGTTTGCCTCTACCATTGAGCTCTGGTCATTTTCAAGGGCAGAGATGAGATTTTCTGAGCTTGTGAGACTTCTTTTTTTTTTCTTTTTTTTTTTTTCTTTTTTTTTTTTTTAATTTAGAGAAATATTGTATAATAATTAAAAAAGCTAGCTACCTGAGGCATGTCAGCTGGGCTGCTAACACAAGTATTCCACATTATGCTCCTCTACCTGCCAGGGAGATCATTTTACTACAATACACTGAGGATTATTGAGTCTTCATAATAAATTACAAAGAACAGGTTTAAAAACTGGACTTCTGTGCTATATCCATACTATTCTTCCATTGTTTTGTTCGAGATACTTATGGTTTTTAGTAGTTTTCAGTAGCATCTATATTTCTTTTTTCACCTACTGGTTTCAGTGAGAACACTTTTTAACTGTTGTGTTAAAAAGGAAATAAATTTCTTAACAAGAAGGAACAAACACCACCATGGTAGTAAAGTCACCAGACCAAATTCAATATAAAATTAGTAAATCAATACTAATAATGTTAGAAATGGAAAAGGAAAATAATTGTTCACAGTCACAATGCATGTCCTAGTAGAATGATATTTGCTATAGCAAAGTAAAAGAAATAGAAACACCTTGCATAACAAGTAAAGCCCAAAAATTCTTAACTATTTTGTTACTGATTACAAGGAAGTTTCCTGTAAAGAAGTTTGTAGATGGCAACTGAGCAACCATAAGAGAAGAGGCAAGAGGGTTCATCCACATATGAAGAAGCTCCCTTGGTATTTTGCATGAGCCAAGACAAACTGAATTCTGTAGTGTTTCTCTACCATAATTGCTTCTTTGGGTGGCTAAACTCCAGATTTTAAAACAAGAGGGGACCAGTTAGAGTGTTCTGTGTCTTGATACCCATAATACATGAGCTGAAATGTCATTTTTCCACGTAATTATGCTTTTATAACACTCTTAACTTATGATAAGGTATCAGGAAATGAATCTGTTGTTCTTCGTCCCTGAGGACATTTAAAAAGAGACTGGATGTGGCACTCAGTGCCATGGTCTAGTGACTGCAGTGGGAGTGGATCAAGGGTTGGACTTGATGATCTCTGAGGTCCCTTCCAACCCAGCCTATTCTATGATTCTATGATTCCTTGTAAGGGCAATTGCTGTTAAAATTACTGCTTATGGAATTTCTGTATCATTCAAGTTTGGAAAGTTTTATGCCAGAAGGGTTCAGACAGGATGCTATCCACCACTGCAAGCTATTTCCTGCTTCCAAGACAGTAACCTTGGCCATATATTAACATCTCCATCCATATGTTAGGAATTTGTCCCAGAGGTCTAAGCACAGTAAGTAGTACAGGCCATCACTCCCGGCCTAGCAAGAGATTTCTAGCAGACCTAAAAGAGAAAATAAGATGGACTCTTAGGCAGTCCCTTCATTTGCACTTTCTGTTGATGCAAATAGCAATGAAGTGCACTTGTATATCTTGTAGAAGTACAGAACACCCTCAAAGCACTGAGTCAAACATATTTGTTCCTCAAAGTATCACATGAGCTCACTGAGGACCCCAGGCCTACGTTCATCCAAATCACCATGGAGCTGCTGGTGATGGCACTGGGAACAGGAGCCTGTCCCTGTGTGGCATCACTCACTCTGCAGTGCAAATGTTGCTTTCAGCCAAGGGACTTTAGGAGTGATCTTGAAGTGCACATTCTCCACAGTAAACCAGTTCTTCAGCCATGGCTTGAACTATCCCAAAGGATACCACTATGCATCCCTACACAGCACCTACAAATTTTAATATTTAGGGCAGGTCAAAGAGGATGCTGTAAGCATTTTTGTGTATTTAGTTTTGGAGTAGCTTGAAACATATTTACCCAAGTTACCAATTAATGTGATGACATTTGTTCAGAGTCCCAGTAATCACTGAAGCTAAACACACTTTGTCCACACCTTGTGTACAAGTCTTGGACTTGTTTTTCTCGGTCTTGTCCTGGTTCACTGACTACAATGCAAAAGGAATTTGATAGATATCTATTCTTTAATCCCTGTAAGCCTCCTGGATAGCTTTTAAATTTAATTTAATTTAATTTTTAATTTTTTTAATGTACTTTTAAAACCTACAGAAACTTACAAGTTATCTTCAAAATGTTGAACTTCAACTCATCCTCAGGAAATTAAGCCATAACTCCATGGGACATTACTGCAAAAAGTATGTAATGTACCTCTTCAGTTTCCATTACATGCTTTGTTGTTACATTTGTTATTCTATAGTTTATTGTTTGTTTTTTTTTAAGTACAGATGCTTTTTAAAGTTCACAGACTTTATTGACAATTCCACAACAGACAAAACCTCTGAACTGTGACAGGAGTTTTATAAGAGTAGCTAAACAAAATGGTTCTAGCAAATAGCTTCAGTATTTCCTAGTTCATCACATCTAAAATTGGGAAAATGAAGTCTCAAAACCAGCACAGAAGAAATATTGTTCTTTTATAACCTACAGTTTAAAATTAACAGAAAATGTCACGCATTTCATACATACAAATTAAACAGTTGTATTTCTTTTACACGAAGAGCACCAAATATAAAACAACAGTATGTTCCATTTTTCCTGTGGTCTTCAAAAAATCTGAATCTCTTTTTTAATACAGGATTCTAGGTATTTATGAGCTATGTATTTATGAGAGTTAACTGCCTTGCCTTTTCCACTGCTTCTTTATGGATCACTGTGAAAAAAATAAAC
Organism: Heliangelus exortis; assembly: GCF_036169615.1. Taxonomy (NCBI): domain Eukaryota; kingdom Metazoa; phylum Chordata; class Aves; order Apodiformes; family Trochilidae; genus Heliangelus; species Heliangelus exortis. The sequence continues at coordinate 22,408,458 of NC_092422.1, read as the reverse complement.
AGGAGACACAGTTACTGACCCTTAATGTCTTACAAGTGAAGGATTTCAAAGAGCTTCTTAAAATCTTGGAAATATTATGCACATTTCCTCAGTGAAAAAATACAGTTACAGGAAGGTTAAAAGGCTGGTTCATGCCTATACTACAAGTTAAAAGCAGAACTAGAAAGGTATCTTGAGCCCAACCTCATGCTCTGTCTCTTAAACGTAACCCTTCTCCCCTTCACCTGTTAACATCCCATACTCTTATATAGGATGAATTAAATTAGGATATAATTATGAGCTATCAGATGCTTTAAGTTAAAACTTTGATGTTCATGCTGCCTTCCATCAGTCTTTGTCCAGCTCACCCAAATGCAGCCTTTGGTTTCAGAGGAAACTATCCTTCCACCACAACAGCAAAGTTACCCATTTCACAGAAGGATATTACTTAGGATCCAGTACAACTCTACAGTGGAAAACTGAGCTCCATTAATTTTTTAAAAATGGGAATAATAAGTTGATAATGACTGGGCTGAAAGCTTCTGCAATATTTATGGTATTGCTCAGAGAGAGCAGGGGGCAGAGAAGTCAGGTAGGCAGCTCGGGGCAGAGGTGTCGAGGGATTGTGGGCTCTAATCCCATGTCTGCCCTTGGAAAACTCTGTCACTGTATTTCTCTTCATTTCAATTTCTATGAAAGAATAACAAAGGAGATGACAAGGAATAATTTGTAAAGAGCTCCAAGGTCTGCTGGTAAAAAGCATCCCATGAGAGCTGGGTGTTACCAATATCCATACCTGCAAGAGACAGGAAGGATTAAATTAGATTTGTCTCTGGAGTTGCACAGCACCAAACCCTGAACTTTACTGAAGGTGTCTGTCAGGTCTCAGTCTGACCATTTTGTAGAACATTGGCATATATCCAATGCAATAAATAAATAGATAAATCGAAGGGAAGAGAGCAGGGAAAAAAAGGCTCCCTTCAAGTGCAAAATTAAGGGTCATTCTAATATCTCTGAAAGGCATCACATTGGTATTGATACTAGAAACACTTTATCATAAGTAAACTGGGAAATTTGTCAGCAGATTTTTATAAGGAGGAAAATAAGTAGATTTAAAAAATAAAATTAGAGGTGTATTGAAAATATCCATAATATATGTATTAGGTGGAATTTTTTAAAAAATGGATAAGAGTTTTCATGCTCTAGGACATAAGTCTATGAAATGACTGCAACTAAAAAGAGACTCTGCCACAAGTTTACCCTATAGAACTAAAAGTCAAACTTACAGAATTTATGTCTTCTAGTATGGGGTGTGGGCCACCTTGCAAAATGTACTCTTTCCCATGAAGCCAGGTTTTCTATGATTCTATGATTCTATGATTTGCTGCTGACAAAGTCAGAATTCTGGAATAAAAAACATATGGTCAAAGCCATCTGGCCATTTGAATCCAATGAACTTGTATCCAGCATGGTTACTATTTCTGATAACACCATTCTGTAAGTGGGGCCAACACTGAGAAGGATGCTCCCTGCTTTAAATACAGAGTTTATAATCCATCTTTTGGGTCTGAGGAATCATAGAATCATAGAATCTTAGGGGTTGGAAGGGACCTCGAAAGATCATCTAGTCCAACCCCCCCTGCCAGAGCAGGGCCCCCTAGAGTACATCGCCTAGGAACGTGTCCAGGCGGGTTTTGAATGTCTCCAGTGAAGGAGACTCCACAACCCCCCTGGGCAGCCTGTTCCAGGGCTCCATCACCCTTACAGTAAAAAAATTCTTTCTGATATTCAACTTGAACCTCCTATGCTCCAACTTACACCCATTACCCCTTGTCCTATCACTGGTCACCACTGAGAAAAGCCTAACTCCATCTCCCTGACACTCACCCCTTACATATTTGAAAACATTGATGAGGTCACCCCTCAGTCTCCTTTTCTCCAAACTAAAGAGACCCAGCTCCCTCAGCCTTTCCTCATAAGGGAGATGTTCCACTCCCTTAATCATCTTAGTAGCTCTGCGCTGGACTCTTTCAAGCACTTCCCTGTCCTTCTTGAACTGAGGGGCCCAGAACTGGACACAATACTCCAGGTGCGGCCTCACCAATGCAGAATAGAGGGGGAGGAGGGAACATGGTAGGCAGGAGTATTCTGGTCACAGATTTGAATATCTTAGCTAAGATATTAACATCATAGAATCACAGAACAGTTTGGAAGAGACCTTAAAGATCATTTAGTTCCAACCCCCCTGCATGGACAGGGACACCTCCACCAGACCAGGTTGCTCAAAGCCCCATCCAACCTGACTTTCAACACTTCCAGGGAGGGGGCAGCCACAAATTCCCTGGGCAACCTGTGCCAGTGCTTCACCACCCTCACACTAAAGAACTTCCTAATATCTAACCTAAATCTACCTTCTTTGTTTAAATCCACCACCCCTTGTCCTGTCACTACAGACCATTGTAAACAACCCCTCCCCAAATTTCTTATAGGCCCCATTCAGGTACTAGAAGGCCCCAGTAAGATCTCCCTAGAGTCTTCTCTTCTCCAAGCTGAACAACCCCAACTGTCTCATGTAGATCAGATAATTGTGATTTGCTAGTAAGGAATCTCCATGTTTTTACCTTACCTGAGGACAAAACATTTTTGCAGGCTACAAACCATAGCATCACAGAAGTGATGTGACTGGAAAGGACCCCAAAGGACACTTTCCCAGTCCATGCTTGAGCCAGGGTTGCCTTTGAAGGGCAAGCAGGCTCCTCAGAGAAGCTGCATCCACCTAAAGTTTGAGTACTTCCAAGGACAGAAATCCCATCACTGCTCTGGGAAGTCTGAAGCTGGTGAGTGGAGGCCCTTGTCCTTTCCTCACACTCCTTTCTGGAGCTTCCCAGTTTTCCATATCCTTCTAGAATACTGCCCAGAGGTAACAGCTTTCCCATATCAGTCTCAATAATGGCACATGCACAGGAAAAATCACCTCATTCTAATAATATTCTTCATCTTATGTTTGTGAATTGCATTAACCTTCTTCATTACAGCATTGTGCCTTAATAGCTATTTGATGACTTCCACAGCTTCTATTTCTATGGGCTAAGTTCCTTATTTCTAATTATAAAGCTTTGAAATTCCCTCTTTCTGGTATCTTTTCAAATACTACAAAATATTCATCAGAAGTATACAAATCAGAGAAAAAATGCATTGGGATATCTAGGACACAGCTTCAGCCTTGATTACATCTGAAGGGATAGACTGCTGTTTGAGATCAAAGGTCCCATTGTGAAAATATTCCCTGGATCAGTTTTTATGCTGGAGATCATTTGAATGATGCCCAGCTGGGAACTGATGCCTATTGCTTGCTCTTCTCCTAAGGAATGGAGGAAGAAAATAAGGGAGAAATCTGCTTCAAAACAGCTTTTCAAATAAAGTCTTTGGGCTGCCAGAATGAGGACCTACATTCCAGATGAATGAGGACATCTGGTCATCTTAATGACTTTTCAGAGCAGATCAGTGCCTATTTGGGCATCTGAAACAGTTGGGTCTCAACAGGGTTCCCTGCTGGGAATGCTGTTGAAAGCTTCAGAACTCAGCCCTTAAAATTTCACTTCAAGCTGAATCCTAACTTTTTATGAGCTTAAAAAATAAACAAACAAAGAAAAAAAGGGCCAGAGTTTTTAACGGTAAAAAAAATTTTCATTTTTATTTCCATGTCCAGATGTACTGATGAGCTCTTTTGAAAAATCCAGCTGAAATATGCATTGCTTTTCCAAGATGAGAGTTTTTATGGTAAATTTTCCAACAGCTTTGTGCTAAGGTTCTTGTTCATGTTTTTGACTTCCCCTTTATAGGGAACAAAAAATAGGTCTCTGCTTTTTTCAAACTCTAACTTGGTTTTCCCAAAACTTTCAGAAATGTGGTATCTTTGAGATATTTTAGACAGGAATACTGAAGGAAAGATGGTACAATTCCATAAGCCCTACTTCTTCAAGAAAATTCAGGAGTAAAGAATAACCTGGAAAAGATCAGATAACGGACTGCTCAGATTTGGCATCTCTTTCCCTCTCTCCACACATTTTGTGCTAATAAACAGAAGGTTCTTTGGGCAATAGTGCATCTGCTTTGGTGTTTTACCAAGCTCAGTGGGGAGGGGACTCTGATGACTGGGTAATTTTTATAGTAATGAATTACTTGGATCATCCACAGCAGATTTTATGTCCCAGTGCACTAGACCCTCAGCAATATGTATGAAAATTTTGGAGGTCTGAGACCACAGCTAAAGAAGTTAAATTCTTGGGAGATAAATTTTCAGTTGAAGTTGGTTTTTTTTAATACTAAAGATATTTCAACAATAATATGCTGAGGCATGCAGGGTATCTCAGTTCTAAAGAAAAGAGAGAGAAATAATTAATGTGCCAGCTTTGATCTTTTAGTTTCTCCAAACTTATTTTCTTTGTTCTTTCCAGAAAATTTAACTAGCAAACAAATCAACAGTAAGTTAGGAGCTGCTCTGCATTTTCCTTAGTTACAAGAACAGTTGTTTAAAGCAAAAAATTCCACATACCACTGTTATGCAGCTCAATACAAACAATTCAGCCAGCTGATAGTGAGTTTTTCTTTCCCAAAATAGTCCTATTTCAGTGCATCTCCATGAAGGAATAATTACTGTAAATAACTGGTAAATACTTGTGGAGCAGCAATGCCTCTGCATCCCCACTGAGACTGAGTCCTTCGTCTGAATCCAGGTACACATAGATAGCAAAGATGATCCCAGTTCTGAAGGCTTTCAGTTTCAACCAGCAAAATAGAAAAAAGTCAGAAGAAAAGCAGTAATATTTTTCCCATTCTGCATCTGGGCTAGTAAAACTAGAAAATCTAAAGAAACTAATTACCAGTGGTAAATTACACAGGCAATTATCTGTGGTTTTTACATGATGTCCCAATTAAAAGAGGAGAAAACTCCAAGCTGCCACAGCAGAGCACACACTACCTTTGCCACAAGCCCACACTTTGTCAGCAATTTGGGAAGTTTACAGTTTCCTGACCTATGGAAAGCAATATGAGATTGACCACACACTACCATGGTGCAGTTTGAGGTGTTTAGAGGGCTTTTCAAAGGCATCTCCAAACTTCTCCAGCCCAACCTCACACCGCAAAGGAGTCTACAGGGCTGTGCATTCTCAAACTGGGAGAAAACATCTTTTCACTGAGTAAAGAGTGAAAAAAAGCCTTACTAACTTTTTATATTCACACAGTATTTCAGCTCTGGTTCTAAGATAGTGCTGAAATCATCACTAATGCCAAGGACATGAATGCCAAGGATGGTTTTGGTGTGTGTTGCCAAACTTAACCTGCAAGGAGAGGGGCAAGAAATCCTTTAGGCCATACTACTGAGTTGGGACTTCCAGCCACGCTTGGGGCTAAATTCTGGGAAAGCAGTTAAACATTTTAAGTGATCTATAGCCTCAAATAAATCCTAAGGGAGTTATCAGTAAATAATCTGAAATTGAAGGTGAGCAGCTTGCCTCTTGCATGGGCTGCTATTCTCTTTCCAACAGAAAACATCCCTTTCTCTAAAGAAATGTGGATGCTGTGGACTGCATGGCTTGACTACCAATACTGCATTGCTCATAAAACTACTAGAATGCTGAAATCTTGGGGATTTGCATTACTCTTCATGTTTTTTTTTAACATATAATATATAATGCTTTCTACTTCTGAAGAAATATAAAAATGCCACATTTTACATTAAGTATTTCCTTTCAGATCACAAATGAAAGTAAACTTTTGAGTTTTGCAAATACATTTACTTGTGTTTAAAATAATGTTCATGCACTTGTAAAAAATAATTTGAATATATGCTGAAAAATCTGGAAGGTCAGTCAGAGGTTCTTAATAAACACCAGGTGTTTCCTCCTGCTACCCTCTAGGATTAAACAACTCACACATGGCATCACCCCAGGCATCCATTAGCTCCCTGTGACCTAAGAGCAGACCAGTCCCTTCTGAAATTGAGGCCAAGGAAGAGAAGAACCATGAACCCCCAATTCCTGCTACCACAATGCAGCACTGGGAAATCAGAGCACAGCAATTTGTGTCTGATCCTGTGTGGGAGATGCAAACTTCTGAAGAGACTTCCTTCCCTGCCACTTCCCCTGCCCTTTTTGAAATCAAATTTGTAGCACCTCAGGACTAGAACAATTAAATATTCATACAATAAGGTGGAAAATGAGTGTGCAAAAGTGACAGATAGCAAAGCATTCCTAATAAGACAGTCAGGCAGTTGGGAGAGGAATCTACCTTGCTCTTGACATCAGATCCACGTGTAGCTAAAACTTTAAGACCCAGCAACTGAAGGCTCTGGTGTCCAATATTGAGGGAATTAATTACTGCCAGACCTCGATAGTTATCTTGAAACATGAGCTTTGCTAGCAGGGCGAAACTGCCTTCTCTAGTTTTATGTTTGAGGTGATTCAGATTTTCCACTGGTTCATATAAGACATGAATTTAATTCCAGTCCATACATTTTCCTTGGGTCAAGGAGGAAGGCACAGTGAGCAGCCCTTTGCCTTGTGTGCCTCAAGCAGGGTATCCAGGGCTATTTGCCAGTGCTTAGGACTTTTAACTTATGAATTTGCTGTGAATCTTTTCTAGGTAGTACTTGCTATTTTGTGGCACAGACAAACAGGGCCTTTGATGAAACCCAAGCAAGATTTAAATTCAGCCCTCCAGAGACACGTTGTTACCCCAGCAGCACTGCACCAACACTCCTTGTCACTGACCCCTTTTCAAATTTTTGCATTTTGCCCTGTTCCATATTTCTTTTCTTTTCTTTTCTTTATGTATTTGTCTTCTATCTCAGTGGTCTGTGGCATGTGTCTGCAGGCAGTTTAGATTTATTATTGCTCAGAGTGTCAAGCATGTACACTTCAGCTTGGAAAGACAGTCACAATTATTGGCCCAGGTTACACAGAGGTCTGAGTTTCTTCTGAAACAGATTCTCAGGATTTGAATGTTTGAGCATCCAAAATCAATGATGGTTTCTCTTAAAATATCAAACTGATATAAAAAATTATATCAAAAAATATCAAAACCTGATCCTTGAGCAGTCAGGCATCCATGAACTGGGAGTTTATAGACAGAAACCTGTGGGCAATAAAAGTGCCAGCTGTCCCAAGATAAGCTACCATCAGCAACATTGATTTCATCTCTCTTCCTGTCACTGGGATTACTCCATTTTTCAGTACAATATGTACCAGTTAATTCCACAAAGCAAAGACACAGATTAAAGAGATTCACAATTTTTGCTAATGATGCAGTTTTGTTTCACCCAGACACTGACAAGACCAGCAGTGGAACAAGACTCCTTGGTGCATGGCTTCCTCCTCAGCCCAAGGAGACACTGCCATGAGAATACAATATTCTGCACCAGGAGGTTTTCCTAAATCCAGACTCACAAACAGGTGAATCAGGGCAGACTAAGTGGCCTCCATATACACCTCAGGGGAGGCCACACAGGCAAGACCCACCTTGCCCCTCAGCACAGCAGCTGGTGCCTGACCAACACATCTGGTTGATGAAGAGGTGACAGCTAAAACAATTTAATCATTGGAACCACCCTTGCCTTGTTCATCAAGGAATGGTCCTTTGCTGATCCACCTGTTTTCATACTCCTTCCTATAGCTTTGAAATTTTCCAGACAGAAGGAAAGCTTTGGTCCAGGGTGAATTTGGACAGAGGCACCTGTCCAGCCTGAGGCACAGGCAGAGGGATTCATGCAGATTTGTTCTGCTGCTGAACAAAATGGAACACCTCTTCCTTTTCTGCTGTTACCTCTCTAATGTTTTTCAATGCTTTTTAGTACAAAACCCCAGGAAAACTGATAAAACTCCACTGTCTGATTTCTTTTAATATATGCTAGAAACTTGTACCCCGGGCCAGAAAGTTGTTTTCTGAAGGAACATCTTACTAAAATACACAGTAGTCTGAAAAGAAATAAAAACCTTTGTTAAACTGTGACAACTCTCAATCCCATCCAATCCAGTCCCGTCCAGTCCAATCCTATCCAATCCCATCCAATCTTTTTTGTGTTATGCCAGGTGTAAAGGAGCAAAGTCTGTATCACCTGCATTCTCCCTCCCCAGGATCTCTGTTCTGAATTCTGGAGAGAAATGTAGAAGTGAATCCATGATGGTTCCATGGATCCCCTTAGAGCTTCCTACCGCATATAAATTGTGGTGGTTTACAGCATATAAATTACATCACTTTATAGTCCCTTGAGGACTTTCAATCACTGGGCTAAACTGAAAATGACTTTGCAATACATGCAATATAGGGCTTTGGTAGATGGAGGCAGAGCCTGTCTAAGGGGCTATAAAAAAAAAAAAAAAAAAAAAAAAAAAGTTTAAAACTATTAGGAGTTCATTTTTCATCTTTTGAAAAGAGTGTGGGGAAAGCAAGAAGGAGAAGTTATGGCAAGTCGAGCATCTTTGCACTAGATTTACCCTCTAATCTGGGGGTAGATAGAGGTACCCCCAGTTTTGCAGCACTCCACATAGCAAGACTTACATACCCACAGCATTTATTACCTATTTTTTTCAGGGAGGTATAGTGCAGTAAACATGACCTTGTAAAAGGTCATGTTCAACAAGCAGTTCTGTATTGATGTTTTCAGGGGTGGGATGCATGAAAGAGAAGCCTCCCCACAAGTGGCCTGGCACTTGTGCTGCACTGAGAAAGCCAATTTTAGTGACCTCTCCTGAAATTCTGAGGGGAAGGGGGTTGGGGGGTTGTGACACAGGTGGAGAAGAGGAAGTGAGGGAGGCCCAGGAAACAGTGACTGCTCTGGGAGCACGTGGAAAGTGCTGCCTCATGATGCTGTTTGATGTTCTCACAAAACTCTCCTCCTGCAAGGTTTTACATCACCCATCTCATCATTACAAACTTTTTCAGAGCAGGGTCAGTGAGGCTGCAGGATGGGTTTGCTGATGGCACCCCCTGCCTGCTCCTTGCCCCTTCCACAACAGAAGTTACACTCCGGGCAGCTGCCACCATCCCTCATCCTGGGACCAGCAGCAGGGAGGTGGGGGAGATGTGGCAAAGGCAGAGCAGGCTCACTTTACCTGGGTTGGCTTCACACTGTGGACACAGGAGCACCCAAGGGAAGCACTGAACTCATGTTTGCAGTTACAAACACCAAGGCCTGGGCTGTCACCCATCCAGACAGCACCATTTGAGGACAGTGTCAATGTCTGCACATTTGAAAAACAATGTGAAATTGCACTGGTTTCAAGTTGTTTGGGTTTTTTTGTCCTTTTAGGACAGAAGATTTTATTTTTTAAGCAGGCAGAAGCTGCCTAATTTGCTTCTGATTTAGGTGACATTTGTACTCCAATAATGCTGAGAATGACTGACCAGAACCAAGACTGGAACTGTGCAAGCAAAGGCTGGGAGGATGCCAGCTTAGTTAACAGTTACTCCTGCCCTTCAAAACTTCTATTAATTTTTTTTTTTTATTGGAAGGCAGCATTCTATTTTTAGTCACATCCCTATTCTATGCATGGTTCATCAGCATGCCACCTGGGATTAATCTTTACCTATTCTTAACCTTAGTTAAGATGAGCAAGTGTCTTCTGTCCAAGTGACCCAAGCAGACCCCAGACATGAAACATTCACTTTTGTTTCTTAGCTTTTCCCTACCACACAGGACATAAAGCCAAGGGGGCTCCTCTAAAACCCATGGGGTATGAAAACCAGGTGGCTGTCCCCATGAATATCCCCCTCCATTGCAGGGAAACAGCATTTCTGCAAGCCTGATGCTCATGGTAGCACAGGTTAAGCCAGAAGCAGACCACTGGAAATTTCTGAACAAGTTAGAGCTACATTAACTTTTCTGCTAGATTGTCCACATTAGAGGATCTCCATTTTCAAAAGGTTTCAACACAATGCATGGCTGTGCATTGGAGTCTTTCCTCTGAGTCAAAAGGCATTTTTGCAGACAGTGGGGAGAACACTCAAAAGTCTGAATGGCATCTGAATCAGCCATCTACTCCAAAAATTACATGGCCCGATGCTTATATGAAAAGAAAAATGCTCATCTCAGAAAAAAATACCTTCCAGGTTTGAAAAGGGATGTCTTGGAAGAGGGACCAAGTGAATCACAGGAATAGTGTGTCTGGACACTTGAACTGTCTACTGCCTGGGGTCAGGAGATCCTTTCCAGTCTGGGTCATATGAAAGCAGAGTTACTTTGACTTAATAAACCATGACCCAAGCTAAAAATATCTTAGTCATTTGTTAAGTGAATTGACACAGACAATGTTGGTCACTGCTTAGCATTGATGTGTAAGTGGTGAGAGCTAGAAGGGCACAAACCCTACCATGATAAAAATTACAGTATTTTTAATTTCACATTGCTGTAATTCACACTCCAAGCAACCAAGGGCATTGCCTTCTGGGCTATCTGACATGAGGACAATGATGACAAACTGGAGAGAGTCCAGATAACCACCACAGAAACAGTGAAAATAAAAGCATTAAATAGAATTTCACAGCTATTTACAAGTGGTCAGAGTAAAAAATACTTGCACTTTTAAGAAATAAGTAAACACAAGAAAAAGGATTCATAGTGTTGTCAGATCATATCTTGTTGCTTAGTGATAATGTGACGTGATCTGATGAATCACTAAGCAACAGTCATTCATCAAAATAAATGTTCCCCATTTTCATGAATATCTGTCTTCCACACACACAAATGTAATTGTACGTACATAAACATGACACAAACATTTTCATATCCCAGGAAAAACAGGGGCTCTTTTTTCCTGTTTTAACTGAGAAGGACAAATAATATCACATCAAGGTTGGTAGCAAGGTCTACTCTGTAAAACCATGCTGATGAATCAGTACAAAGGCATTAATGGCTACAGGGGCAGCAAAAATATAGCAAGCTGACATTTAAGAGGGAACTGTCTTTGTAATTAAACTGCTGATGTGCAAACCTACAACAGAAAAAGTGATCACAATCATCAGTGCTAAACAAAGACTGAGAATCAGAACAAACACGTCAATACCTGCAGGCAGGGAGTACATGAGAAATGATTGCTACTGCCAGTAATCAGTGCTTGGAAATGCTGAAGTTGTCAAAAGAGCTCTGCTTTTGGTGACTGCACTTGCTTATCTATATGTTCAGAGCACTCCTGAGTAACTCCTTTCCACACTCCCCATGCAGGCAGCAGTCCAGCGGAACAGGCTTTTAAAAAGATAAATTAGTACAGATGTCAGCTAAAATAGCTGAATACCAAAGAAGGAGTCTTGAGTGTGTTTGTAAGAGGGTCTGAGCTCTGCCCAGAGTCTTTGTGTCTCTGGGAAGATTGGACAGAATATCCACATTGCTGGAAAGTACCCACTGTCAGCAGCCATCTGCGTCCAAAGGGCATGGAGTTATTTATCCTTCTTGCTTGAATCATGGTTTTAGGGATAATATATGAATTCAAGGTCAAAGTGGTTTGCCCCTTGCCAGTGCTACTAGACCTTTTCTTTTGCTCCTTTTCTAGAAACACTCTTCTTTACCAGTGTGGAGTATGAGCATCTCTTCATGTTTTTAACTCATGTTTTAACTCTTATTATGTCTAAACCTTTTCACAGTTTATAACATCGGCCATCTAGAGAGAGCCCTGGAAAAACACTCAAGAAATAATATAGGCTTTAGGTTCACTTTTCAAAAGTAGAAGCATAGATCTCCCTCACCTATCCTGGAAATGTGAAGAGCTGATTTCACAGATCTGTGAGTAAAACTGACCCTGTGTAACTCCTGCCAGAGCTGTCTCTTGAAGAAGATGGTTTATTTAGAATAAGGGATTCAGTGAAGCCCTATGAAATAATCTAAAAATTTCTTGTAGGGCCCCCAGGTTTCTCTTAGTCAGAGCACAAGGGAATAGGAGTGCTTTGCACTTAGAATTTTTCCTTCCCTTCCCAGCAAGGATTTTCAAACCCTTCAACTTGAAAAGGGGTGGAAAGGACAGAAGTGATCATCTTCTTCAGCCAGTTCTATACACAGTGTAATATAGGCCACATCCTCACCAGCCTCACACCTGGCACACTGGAACTTCACCATTAAAAACACTGTGGGATAAAACACCACATCCATAGATTGTGTCAAAAAGAAAAATAAAACAAAATCAACAACAAGAAAAAGTTCTGGTCTTTGTTAAGAAGCAAACAAGAAAGCCTGAAAGAACTCTGAACTATGGTCTGTAGACAGATAAACTCTCTTCAGTCAGTCTGGCAAAGAGAGCTAATATCACAAAAAAAAACCCCAAAAACCAAAAACCAAAAAAACCTGACTTATTAAAGAGGGATGTGGAGGTAAAGCAAAGCCTGCCAAAACTCCTAGAAACTAAAGCCTGCCAAAACTCCTAGAAACTAAAATTCCCAATAAATTTAGCCAGGTTTCCCTATAATTAGAGATACCTGAAGAGGACAGAAAAAATTTCCAATGTAGTATGGCTCTGGCAAAGTAGCCTTTCCATTTACTTTTAAGTACTTAATGATAGTTTGCCTGTAGTGTTATTTATTTTTTTGTTCTTGCAGCTGAGGACTTAGTCCTGAAAGATAACCCTCACTTACATCTGGAGCACCAAACAGAAAGATCAGTGAGTCACCCAGAAAAAGATAGTGAGAATGGGGAGAGAGAAAAGGAAGTGGTTTTAAGCTATGACTACATTAATAAACTAATTTCACTGTTAAGAAAAAGGGATAAAACCTTGAGCTGGTCCCAAAGGACAAAGCTACATACAGGTTTCACATTCTTCAAACATCAGAGGTGGTGATTATGGCTCTGAAGTTTGCCATGGATTCATCCCTGCCAGATTCCCACCTATTCTTCATTTACTTCTCGCCATTCCCTTTGCTGCTTGGCAAGGAACATCTCTAAGATCTTTTTAAGACCAGTTGTGACCACGTACACCAAAATCTTTGATCTTAAAGCCCACAATCAGCCAGCACAGTGGTGCATGGATGCACCACACCTTGGGCTGCATCTCAGCCTAGTCTGAAAAGTGATCAAATCTGCTCTCAGACACCTCTAGAGCTGAATTTGCTCTGTCACTCCTCATGGGAGACAGAGGCTGACCAGGATGTGCTGCATAGGTGACATGAAAATAAGAGTTGTAAACTGAAGTGTCCTTCATTGCAGTGTCTCCAGCTAATTTAGATCAGGTTGGAGTGAGTGACAGAGGAAACCTACTATTATTTTTTCTCCTGACAGTCAAGGGTTCTAAAAATTGCATGCTTCTAATCCCTCATTTAGTTGGCATTTTAAATTCTCAGACTGTGTAGCTTGCACTCAAGGAGAAAGTGACAAGAGTTATAATCCCTGTGGCAAGAGCTGTCACCAAATACCTGCTTGGTGATAAATCCAGAAGGCTTTTTCAGCTAGCTTTTTTCATGCTTAAACTTCAGGGGTGCTGCTGAAAATAAGGAAAAATTAAAGAAAAATTACACACAATCTAAAATTCATGGCATGTAGCATGACCTGTTTATATCAACTGATACATGATGTGCTCAGTCTTTGAAAGACCCTTCACATCACAGACTAGAAAATGCAGGGCTTGGCAAGCCATATATTTTCCTAAATGTTTTTTCTACCTTTCTCCCAGGAAATGCAGTTTGCAGCACTGCAATTTGCTTAAAAATCAGTCTTCCCCTGTAATGGACACTAGGATAAAGCTCCTCATGAACACGCTCAGCACATTAAAATGAAGCAAATAACCCAGGTATCACATTTAATAACACCCAAATTATATTAAGTTCAATATTCAGCAGAACCAACTTGCACTAACAACAGGCAGGTCAATTGCAAATGATTGAATTCTGCAAATGAACACGCACAAATAAAAAGCAAAGATAACCTCACCAAACACATTTTAGCTTGTTAAGCTGATAAGCAGTATGTGCTTGACATTTTTTCATATTGCACTGCAATTGTCACACATTTAGTAAAAGTTATGAGGCCATAAACTACATGACACTTGCACATCCTCATCACACCAAGACAAAGTGGAGCCTAAACCCAAACTAGGAGAAGCAGTTACCAGACTTTGAGTCAGAAACCACTCTTCAGTTCAGGGAAAAATTAGTACAGAGCTTGTGTGGGTTTCAGGTGTAATCACAGAAAGGCTGAGGTTGGAAGAGACCTCTGGAGGTCATCCAGCCCAGCCACCCTGCTCAAGCAGGGCCACCTAGAGCCAGTTGTCCAGGATCAAATGTGAACTCATTAGTGTTTCAGTGGAGATTAAAAACATTGTATTCTGATATATATGTTTATATATACACTATATATAATATATCATATATCATATTATTGACCTATATTATTGCAGAAAATAAATATGTTTGGGAAATATATATATATACACACCTATATATTTATATATAATATATAATATAATATATCATACATCATATATCATACATCATACATCATATATATGATATATAATATATCATATATAATACATCATATATCATATATCATATATCATACGTTGTATATATGATATATGATATATATAAATATATAGGTGTGTATATCTATATATATTTCCCAAACATATTTATTTTTCTACAATAATATAGGTCCAGGAGTAACAGGGTCAGCTTTCTCAGGCTGTGCTGTCATTGCCTTTGAATTTGCTTGTGCTGTCTGTGGAGCAGAAAGGGTTCATCACCTGTATGGGCTGATGTTCTGCCTCATTGCTTAACATGACAACAGTGACTTCTTTTCCTTAATAAAAGGATCTTATCATCAGGCACACAACCATGAAGTTTTCTCATGCACTGCTACCCCACCCTCATACCCCCCAGTTTTGTTACTGACAGCTTGAGTTGGAAACTCCAAGCTCAGTTTCTCAAGGTCAAAGAGGATTTTGCAGGCATTCTGAAAGAGCTGGATAACAAATAAATTCAAGCCTTTATACTTCACATACAGCAGTTTGAAATAAATAAAATTATGCCAGCTGATGCATTATTCTTCTAGAAACCAATGGCATAACTTGTATTTATAGAATACCTTATGTCACAATCTTTAAGGTCTCCACAGAGTAAAACACACAAGCATAATAACACTAATAGTGCTTGGGTGCAATTTCAGTCTACCCTGTGGAGAGTTCTTCTTTTCTCTCATTAGCCAGTTATCCCAGTTTATTTTTATTTAGCTGTATGCCCATTAAAAATAGACATTTTCATTTCTGTCATTTCACAAGGTATTAGGTAAGTCTGGAAATTTGCTAATGCTGACTGCTGTGAACAGGGTAGGCACAACTCCCTTTGACAAAAGGAAAACCAAGTTTCCAAGCATCTTTCCTTGAAGCTTCTAGACTCCTGAGGAATTGATTATGGAAGGAAAATAAGAGTCTCCAGTGAGTGGTGTTGGGTGAAATGCTCAATGCTGCTGTGGTCAGTGAATAATGAGTGTGGCAGCAAGGAAAAATGTGTACTGTCAGTAAGACAGTGTCTGAGCATTCCCCAGCAGGGTTCTGCTAACACAACAATATTACAGATGGCAAGAGAATCTGAACATAGAAGAGGCTCTGTGGGAAATATATACAAACATATGCACATAAATGCCTAAAATATGTTCATTTGTTATGTGATTATTGCATTATTGGATTGTTCTATATACATTAACACAGTTCCTGAACCACTACATTGAAATCAGAAATGTTCACTCAAAGTAATTTCCATTCCTAAATGCAGAATGCACACCAACGCATGGAACAATAGTATCAACCAAAGGAGTGGGCTAGACCAATACAACTTGCTTTTATCAGATAGCTATCAAAGAACCAAATTTAATGGTGCTCAGGAAGAAATTTCCTGTTCTTGCCTTGAAATGTGTCCTGATGAAAAACTATTTTGAATATTGACTGAGTCTCCTCTGAAATCCACAGAAAGATCTGGGGGGTCTTTCCACTGAATTGATCACTATTTTTGGAGTAAAGAGCACTAAGAGATGTGTGGTTTTCTAGTCTATACTCACAGGTTTAGAAGGCAACAGTGGTTTCCCATAGTTGATAATTTTGTGCATTCATTTTGGTAACATAACCAGGAAGAGAGCCCTCTTCACACGTCAGAGAACAACGAAGTTCTTCAGGAGCCCTTTTCACTACACTGAGTAAGTAAAATGACCACCAAAAAGATGGGCTGGAACTAATGTGAGCCACGACTGTGAGACAGTCACCCTATGCTCCCTTATAAATCAATTCAGAGGGACAAGGAACTTTCAGAGGATGAATCAACTGATCTGATGAATGTATCTGCCTCAGGATGGCATCCATTGTACCCAGCTGCCTGCAGGATGCTTTCTTCTGTCTTTTGACTGTGAAGTAACTGTCTCAGGTCTATTGCAAGAAGTGTTGGTTAGCAGATAGTGCAGTGACTATTAATGAGGGACAGTATTGCTTACAGTTTGTCATACACTGCAGATTACCAATGGATCTTAGCATTATAAAAAACCCCACAGCTTGGCAGGACAGAAGAAATCAGCTCCTCTCCAAGTGGAAAAGGGAAGTGTCTCCCAAATACCCAAGATACTGGTCTCTGACAATGCTACCTGATTTGCAGGAAGGTTAAATGGGGCTCTCTTCCTCCGATAACACAGCAGTGGAGGACAAAGCTCAGAGTTTTTCCTGGTAAATTGAAGATACACTTGAAAAAAAAAAATAAAAAAAGATGCTCCTCTCTAGAGGCAAATGCAAGTTACTGCTTCCAGTCAGGAACAATCTTTAAAATATCAGATGGGAAAACATTAGTTAGGTATCCATTATGCTAGAATGATCTAAAGATTACCTCAGAGCAAGAGATGAACTTGAAACAAGAATGTCCTTTTTATTAGGAAAAACACCACCACACTCAAACACAAAACCAGAACTGTAGCTTGGATCCAGAAGGCCATGGGTGCTGTGATTCAGAAGCAGGTGAACAGGCAGAGCAACAGGAATGATCAAGGTGGTATGAGGAAAACCTGAATGAGCTGGGATTGTTTTCCCTAAAGAGAAGGCTGAGGGGATCACAATAAATCTTTTGAGAATGTATGAGGATGCTGCAAAAAGAAAGTGGACAATCTTTTCTTGTAAAAACCCATCTGTGTTGGGCTGGACAATAAAAAATGGGCTTAACTTGCAGAACAGGAGATCCAGAGAACAGCTGAGGAAAAACTTTATAGCAGTAACCACAGAACAAGAGAAAAATATAGGGAAGATCTGACCACCAGGGAACTTTATAACCCAGATATGGTTCAGGCATAGGAAAAGGCTAGAAGAAATAACTTGCCTCACAAGTCCTTTTCAGACTTTCACAATGCCAGAGCCTGTGGCCCCTATCATAGATAATCAATATTAAGTGACAGTCTTCTGGGCATTTGTTAGAAAACCAGCACAGAAAGGCACAACTTCTCCCAAGGACAGAGATCACTATGGGATGCTCATGGTATAATGAAAATCTCACTATTAGACCCTTGTGACAGCACTACCAGCATTGCACCTTCTGCCTCAGGTCCTCTATGAAGAGTGTGCTACACCCTGAGCTGCTCCACTGGCAGAGATTAGCTCAGCTCATTAATTATTTTGCTACTGGTGAGGCTTTTTCATTGGCTTTTTACTGGAGTTGAAGGATTCAGACAAATAATAGCCACAGACCCAAAGGATGCAGCAGCAAATCCCACAGCTCTGAAATGATCAGTTCAGAAATAGCTTGGGAAAAGAAAAAGAAAAATTGGCTTTACCAAGGGCAAGTCTTACCTGACCAACCTAGTGGTAGTCTGTAATGGAGTGACTACATCATTGGACAAGGGAATGGAGCTGCAATGGAGCTTCAGATGTTATCTACCTGGATTTCTGTAAGGTCTTGACACAATATCCTTCTCTCTAAATTGGACATACAGGATTTGATGGATGGACTATTTGATGGAAAAGGACTTGGCTGGGTGGTTGCATTCAAAGACTAATGGTCAATGGCTTGATTCAGATGGAGATCAGGAATGATGATTCCCTCAGGAATCTGTATTGGGACATCACTATTTAATAGCTTCATCAATGACATAGTGGGATCGAGTGCACCCTTAGCAAGTTTGCAGATGACTCCAAGCTGAGTGGTACATTTGACACACTCGAGTGACACGATGCCATCCAGAGGGATCTGGACAAGCTTGAGAAGTAGGCCCATGTGAACATCATGAGGTTCAACAAGGCCAAATGAGAGATCCGGCACCTGAGTAAAGGCAACCTCAATACAAGTATCAATACAGGGAATGAAAGCAGCCCTGAGGAGAAGGACTTGGGGATAGTAGTGGATGAAAAGTGGGACATGAGCCAGCAATGTACACTTGCAGCCCAGAAGGCTGACAATATCTTGGGCTGCATCAAAAGAAGCATGACCAGCAGGTCAGTGTGGGTGATTCTGCCCCTCTACTCTGCTCTGGTGAGACCCCACAAGGAGTACTCTGTTCACAGGATAAGGAAGCCTTGAATGGGGGCTGAAGCCCCTCTCCTATGAGGAAAGGCTGAGAGAGCTGGAGCTGTTCAGCCAGCAGAAGAAAAGGCTCTGGGGAGACCTTATGGCAGCTTTTAAATAACTAAAGTCAGCCTGTAAGAAAGATAGGGACAACCTTATTAGCAGGGCCTATTATAAAAGTACAAGGGGTAATGGTTTTAGACTAAAAGAGTCTAATAATATCTAGCCTGATAGATTGAGACTAGATAGCAGAAAGAAATTTTTTACAATTATGGTGGTGAAACGCTGGAACAAGTTGCCCAGAGAGGTGGAAGATGCCTCATCTCTGGAACCATTCCAGGTCAGATTGGATGGGGCTCTTATCAACCTGATCTAGTAGATGTCCCTGATCACTGCAGGTGGGTTAGAACTGGATAACCTTTAAAGATCCCTTCCAACTCAACCAATTCTATGATTCTATTAAATTGTCCCATTAATCTGCGCAGAGCCACAAGGTCTCATTTTTTGTGGTTTTGTGGTGTGGAATCATTAGGTGATGACTGTGACTCATTCCTGCAAGGTGCTTCAGGTCCTTAAGTCCCACCAAATACAGTGGGTGCTGAGTAGCTCAGCACCAGTGGGTGCTGAGTAGCTCCTGCTATTGGCAGGATGCAGCCTCTAATGAAAGGCTTTACAGTCATGAGACGTAGGCTGAACGGAGGCTAAATGGCCAGTCAGTAAGTCTTCAAGAGATACAGTCCTGCTTCAGATTCAGATTCCTCCTGAATTTAAAGAAATGAAAACACAGAAATAAAAGTGCTGGAAACTGTTAACTTTCATCTGTAATGCAGTCTGATAAAATTTCCACTATGCTTTTTTTCTTGGAAATATTATACACAATATAGCTGTGCATTATATAATATATGTATGTTATATATTTGATAATATATATGTACATGTGTTTATGGACACACACACCTGATAAGTCCAAAGTTAGGAAAAAATACCTGCTTCACAGTACTGTGAATCTCATAAATATCACAACAATAACAAAAAAGCAAACACAGAATGTGCCTAAACAAAACAAGATCTGGCAATCCCAGCATCTGCATAAGAAAATAAGTGCCTTCAAAACTGAATTAAATCCATGAGAAAATCTTTCCCCCTAAACATCTATTTTCCAGCTATTGCTGGGAAGGCACTTAGAGCTGCACCAGTCACAGAAATCAAAATCTAAACAAATACTGTGAGCTTACTAAGATGTACTTAAGAATACATATATGAACAAAAGATAGCAAACAACTGCAGAGTCTCCACTGGCCACCTGTGAACTACATGTAGTAGTATCTACCTGTAGTAGCAGTATAATTTTTTCCTTAAAAATAAAGGTTTCCTTCCTGATGCATGCTGTTCCAGGTTTAGATTCATAATAAGAGTATTAAATTTTGTTCTTTGAAAAAAGCAGGGTGTCTTGGGCCCTCCACAGATGCCTCAGCTGGACTTCTCTTGTGCAGCTACCATGGAAGCTTAGAGGATGTGGTCAAAAACTTGAGATGATTTAAAGAAGTCTTGTGTCTTTTCAGATAAAGAATACCTGGCATTGTTGCAAACAAATGGCAAGATGATTTGGAAGCCCTCATCTCTGTAGCTAAGATGATTCCTAACTACACAGATGTGCAGTTTCCACCATAAATGGATGAGACATTTCCGAATGGAAAGTATCCCATACCTGTCGTGTGCCATTTTCTGGTGCCCCCCTCTAAGGTGCATGGTACCAGATCAGAGCATGGATCTGGACTGTGCTGATCTTGGTGCCTGTCCAGACTGACAGCTCTCAGGTTCTGGAAGCTCTTAGTCCCCTCCTAGCCTGGGGTAGCTGCTTTCAGCTTTCAGCTTTCAGCTATGTTGTGTGGGAAAGAGTATTTCATTCTGAAAAACTAGCCAGCTTGTCACATTGAATCTGCTCCAATATCAGGATCTGCTCCAATGCCCAGGTGGCCAAGAAGGCCAATGGCATCCTGGCCTGGATCAGGAACAGCGTGGCCAGCAGGTCCAGGGAAGGGATTCTGCCCCTGTACTCAGCGCTGGTGAGGCCACACCTCGAGTCCTGTGTCCAGTTCTGGGCCCCTCAGTTCAGGAAGGATATCGAGGTCCTGGAGCAGGTCCAAAGGAGGGCAACCAGGCTGGTGAAGGGACTCGAGCACAGATCCTATGAGGAGAGGCTGAGGGAGCTGGGGGTGTTCAGCCTGGAAAAGAGGAGGCTCAGAGGAGACCTCATCACTCTCTACAACTCCCTGAAAGGAGGTTGTAGCCAGGGGGGGGTTGGTCTCTTTTCCCAGGCAACCCTCAGCAAGACAAGAGGGCACGGTCTCAAGTTGTGCTGGGGGAGGTTTAGGTTGGACATTAGAAAGAATTTCTTTACTGAGAGGGTGATCAAGCATTGGAATGGGCTGCCCTGGGAAGTGGTGGATTCTCCGTCCCTGGAGATATTTAAAAAGAGACTGGATGTGGCACTCAGTGCCATGGTCTGGTAACTGCAGCGGGAGTGGATCAAGGGTTGGACTTGATGATCTCTGAGGTCCCTTCCAACCCAGCCAATTCTATGATTCTATGATCAGCACCTCCTCCAGCAAGGTAAGGAAATTATCTGAAGGTAAGACCTAGTGATGTCACAAAGATCAAGTGCTATAAAATATATTCCTATAAATGTACAACTTTCAAGTGCAGAACATTCAGGTGCATTGTAATCTTTACCCCTTATGTGAAATGTGTGGTGTTAAGACTAGGATTCTTACTTTCCCTGACTGATGCTCTCTCATGTGCCTTGCAAGGTCTTATTCTGCTGCCAGCCAGAAAATCTGGCACTGGCAAAAACCACACAGGCTGTTTGGCTTCATTTCCTTTTGTTGAGGAGAGCAAAGTCTGAGGTACTTTTGTTTTGTTGTCTAGTAAAGCTGGCTGAGTTTGAGTTCTCTGTTTCACTGCTTAACTTCTTGCCTTCCAGTTTTTAAAATCATGCTAAGCAGATTTGCTGTAAAGAACATGAACAGCCACATATGTGCTGATAAAGAGTAGACATTTATCCTATGGTAACAGCTGTTCAGATGTTTTTTCCACATGTCTGCAAGACCAGAATGGTTTGAAGAAAAGAATCAGGTGATGCCCACCCCCAAAATGCCAGTTGCATATCTAGAGGTCAGGTTGATAGAAGGCTGCTTAAACATATGTCCTTCTATATTGGCCAAAGCCACCTTTCAAAAACTTCTTTATGAAGACATCTGCTACTACATTGTTACATTCTGAACTATTTGAATGGATTCTTTACCTTCCACTGCACTGGAAAATTGGCATTTATATATACATTTCTAATGCAATAATATGATAAACATATTATTTTATGTTATATGTTTAATATATATTAATCAAACTTCATTGCACATTGTTTAACTTC
Source organism: Heliangelus exortis (assembly GCF_036169615.1). NCBI lineage: Eukaryota > Metazoa > Chordata > Aves > Apodiformes > Trochilidae > Heliangelus > Heliangelus exortis. Next base: position 22,386,548 of record NC_092422.1, on the reverse strand, counting down.
TTAATATAAACATAAGCAGTTCATGTTTGATCCATCATTTCAATACATCTTTTTTCTTCAATTAGCTAATGAAAGACTTTATGCATACAAGTGAACTTGTTTAACTGAAAGATCAGCCTTAAAAACAGTAAGTAGCAGATTTCTGCAACCTGTGAGCCTCTGTTTACACAAGAACTCTAAGCTTTCTGCTGTAGCACTTGAAGTATGAAAGCCTGTAGAAGTGCCACTCTTTGGGGGAGTTTTCAGATACCGAGAGCTATTCTTCAAAAATCAAACACTGCACCTTTTTCTAAGACAAGTGAGTTGTGATACGGGCTCATAGATTCCACCTAATCTCAACACATCTTATTCCCCATACAAACTTCTCTCCGTGCCTGCTTTGATTTCCTAAAGAATTGCATTTTTTTCCCCAAAAAGTGATTGAATCATACCACAGGTCTCTGGCTTATTATCAATTTGCCATAGAAAATTCTTCACCAAACACATTAAGTCATTACTTTGAGGTATATGCAACCTGTTACTTCTCATTTTAAGAATGTATCCTAAACATTATGTATATGGTTTCAAATAAATTTAAATAGTCTTCATCATTATCTCTATATACATAACCCTTTAAAAATTTTAAATATCAAGATGGAAATCTTTGCTTAACATACACTGAAACCCTTCCATAGTCAAAAGCCATTTCACATCCTTTCATTTACAGGGTTTAGAGGGGCCATGCCTCAATTTCTATGGATTCCTATCAGCATAATAAAATAACTCCTAGTAATTCTGGAGCCCCTTAGTTGATAAGAAAAGGCAAATGAAGAATTTTGATGCAAAGCTTTCAAGGTCAAATGATGAGTTGCCCACAGGATGTTTTCATGACAGGACCCAAGCAGCTGGATGGAAATAAATATTCATTGTCTTTCTCCAGCTTCATTGTTGTCTTAAAAATAATCATACAATGGATGATTTGCCTTTCAACTATTCAGTAAAAAGCTATGAAAAGCATTTTGACATTTAATGGCTTGAGGAATCATTGACCACAAAAGGAAGTATGCATATTTCAGCAAACTCTTTAATTGCTTTCTACATTAAAAAAAAAAAAAACAAACAACTAATCTATTTTGGCAATAACTTTAGCTTCCACTGTATTATTTTAAGTGTGAATAAATCTTAGAAAATAATACTATTTAATTTCCTGTCATGATCAAATGATAGCTATATGAAGACCTACAGATATCCAGAGAGAGATGGTTTTCTACAGTGTACTTTCCTTGCTTCTGCAGCAGTCGTGATATTTCAAGCTATACAATAAAAAAAAATTTCAAGACTTCCATTTTTAGAAATAAAATTATTTTTACAATCTGCACTCACAAGCTATCTTTCATGTAGCAGTCCTGCTTTTAATGATTAGTGCAAAATCATAATTTCATTTACATAATAAGTTGCATAGCATCTTCTTGGATGCAAGGGAGAATCTTCCCTTATTAGTGGAAGGAACATAACCACTGCAGTTGTTACCCCAGTAGCAGTCTGCACAAGAATGGGATTCAAAGAAGCAAGGATACAGGAGCAACACTTGGCCACAAAGCTAGATGATGATCCCTCTGACAGCTCTGCACCTCTGCATGTTGAGGTGATGGTGTGTCCCACACTGCTGCTGTTTACCTCCTTATGCTATATGTGATGGATATTCCTTAGCTGAAAAAAGCTGGAGTACTTGGATAATACCAGCTGTAAGTTTGGGGGATAGGCCTCAGCTCTCCTGTAAATGTTTTGTGTTTCACAGGCAGGAGTCCATATATCCATACACAATCAGAGAAGCGTGGGGTGCACTCTCTATGTTCATACCCATAAATCATGTTTGAGATAAGCACATGCAATGCTATTTCAAACAAGATCAGGAAGATGAAATAGTCTTAAGCAAACTTAACTCAGAACTCCCTCCAGAGGAACTGCTCACACTACTTCCCTCAATCATTCCCAGATCTCCATCTTTTTCTGATGAGGCTCTTCAATCTTCACTTCCAGCACACTCCTGGTGAGCTCCTCCCATTAGGCTCACTTGTGAGTGTCTTCCCCTCAGCTCTCCACTGTGAATTAGTCCTGGTTGGTATGGTAAGGTCCAAAGGAAAACTTTTGTCTGTTGAATTCTATCACAGAGCTCAGAGGCTTTACTCCTTCTATAGCATTAGTGCTAAAAGGGTTCCTCCTAACAGTACAGAACAGCTCATAACAGTTAATTATCTATTTCAAAGTCACTAAATTTCCATGAAGATTTCCACAGAGCAGTGGTAAGGGGTCTACCTGGGAATGATCAAGATCAAGCCAGAAAGAGTTAAAACATTTCTGGACTTATAAACCTTTCTCTGTATCTCCAAACCATCTTGCAATAAAATATGTTCATGTGTGGCAAGTATTTGTTGGCTAAAAGGGTAAAAGAAAGCACTTCCATAAGTCTTCTTGCTTTGAGTACAATTTCATTAATGCTATTCATAATATGTTTAATAGTTAAACCAGAAATACAAAGCTGTGTTTGTGATTTCTCCCACTGATGTGCATTTCACTGAAGTCTAAGGACAGTTCAAGGAGAAAAAAATTCTGAGATTTTTCTTTAGTTTTTATTATGTCCCTGGGTCTCTCTACTCTGAAAACAAGGCTAAATTAATATATTGTTTATCAGGGTTCTGCTAAAGTTGTGTTGAGTTTTACTCATACAACAGATGAAGTGGTGACTCATAGAAAAAGGGGGAAGTAATTACCCTCAGGGACACTTCAAAAAATAAGGCACAGGCTTAAACTAGGGGATATGTAGTCATCCAGCAACTCTGCACATGTTCTGCATAGCTCTCACCAAAAGTCAGGCAGGAAGAAAGCAACAGTCCCAACTGACATAAAGAGAGGGATCCTTAAAGAGTAAAATAAAGAGCAGGTCTTACTTGGGAAGGTTGGTATCTCAGAATCACAGCCACAAGCCAGTGAGGAGATGTGAGGAGATGCTCTGTTATAGGACAGTACAAAGAGCCAACAGTAGGCTCCTATTTTAGGACATCAGTGTCTGTAAGGTAATTTTGCCCTTGTCCATTTAGTCCTCTTCAGGTACATGGAGCACATGTTCCAGGAAGTGACTCCTGGCTTTGAAACGGAAGTGTGTGAGTCTGACCTCACTGATTTGCAACTGTCTCAAAGGAGCAGTATTAAAATGAATAGCCCTGGCTAGGGTGCAGGATCTGGCTGGCCAGAGGTGAGCAGGGGTGACACCTCGGGATGTGATAAGACCTATTGGGTGGAGGCTGTTACTCTTCTCTGAGCCTCTGAGCCCCCTTCAATGCTGAGACATCCCTCCAGGCACGACTGAGCCACCTTGATTGTACTTGGGAAGTACCTGGCTAAGGGGGCTGGAGCAGAGCAAGGATGGCACCAGGAAGGAGATAAGAACTGATGAATCATAGAATCATAGAATTGGCTGGGTTGGAAGGGACCTCAGAGATCATCAAGTCCAACCCTTGATCCACTCCCACTGCAGTTACCAGACCATGGCACTGAGTGCCACATCAGTCTCTTTTTAAATATCTCCAGGGATGGAGAATCCACCACTTCCCAGGGCAGCCCATTCCAATGCTTGATCACCCTCTCAGTAAAGGAATTCTTTCTAATGTCCAACCTAAACCTCCCTCGGCACAACTTGAGACCGTGCCCTCTTGTCTTGCTGAGGGTTGCCTGGGAAAAGAGACCAACCCCCTCCTGGCTACCCCCTCCTTTCAGGGAGTTGTAGAGAGTGATGAGGCCTCCCCTGAGCCTCCTCTTCTCCAGGCTGAACAGCCCCAGCTCCCTCAGCCTCTCCTCATAGGATCTGTGCTCGAGTCCCTTCACCAGCCTGGTTGCCCTCCTTTGGACCTGCTCCAGGACCTCGATATCCTTCCTAAACTGAAGGGCCCAGAACTGGTCACAGGACTCAAGGTGTGGCCTCACCAGTGCATGGGTGGAGACTACTCCCCTTTCCTGAGGGCCAACCTTCAATGCTGGGACCCCCCTGGAGGCACGATGTACCTGTGGTTGGAAGTGGCTGGAAGAGAGGAGGAATGGCATCTGGAAGGAGATAAGAATTGATGAGTGGGTGGAGGACTACACCGTTCTGCTCTCCTCCAGGCAGCCTCTCTTCTAACGACCCTGGCTGACTGACAGCTGCCCCTTGGGAACAAAAGGCACTCAGGGGTATATATGTGGCTGTCCATGCTCTGACTGGCATCGTCTCTTGACCCACCCCCATTTCTGCAGCAGACCCTGTCCAGGATCAGCACCATCCTGAAGAACCTCGCTGGACAGCTGGACCCCTGGTGGTGACTCTCTCTCTCATTCTTCCCACTTTCTTACCCTTTATTTCTCCTCTCTTCTCTCTCGTTCTTTCTTACAATTTTCTTACTCATTCTTTTCTCTCTCTTTCTTATATCTTCTTTTCCTCTCTCCCCCTTTTGCCTGTGTCAATGGTCAAACAAAATCTGCTTGCACTTGACCATTTCTATGGTTGGACTTTGTTTTGCGTATCCAAAACAAAAAATAAATTTTAATGTTACCTCGAACCATAACAGGAAGCCACTGTTTTCTGAAGTGCTTGGATTTCTGAGGTATTTGCTGTTCATTTTTGTGATGAGTCTAAGAGCCCTAATCTAGATTTTACTGTACCAGGAAACAGGCATACAGTGGTTAAAAGAGATAGCACAGTGAAAACAACTTGATTTCACTGCATTTTCTGAAAAAGGAGAGTCCTTGGGAGGTTTTCAACAACTTTATTACTGTTGCCTTTACTTCTGTCACCATTTATCCTCTTTCTGAGCCTTTTCACAAGACAGTACTGGATCAGCCCTGAGCTGCTAAGCAGCAGAGGCTCCGAGACTCAAGTGATTCTCAGCACTCCTCCTGAAACCAGTTCTCAATACTTGTGTAGAGGTGTCCCCACTCCAGCCACATGGCTTAAAACACAGACTCAAGGCTTCATTTGGCACAAAACCATTTTTCATATACGTTTCCTGGTTTTAGCTGAGTTTCTGAAAGTCAGAACATTGCAACAAGGTCCCACGATAGCATAGCATTTAAGAAAAGAGCAACAATAATTAATTTCAGTGGGAATTGCAAATAGTGATGACCTTTCTGCATTCGGATTGCTGTCTTCATGCTCAGATCTAAGAGGATGAACAGAGTAAATTCAAGTGCCTAAATATGCACAAAATCCCATCAGGTTTTGGTGCAGCCCCTCACAGGTCCCAGCTGGAGATGTCCCCATGCTGGGAGAAGGGAGGCAGGAACTTCCAAGGGACTGTAGGGAGGGGCTGCAAGACACAGCACCCACGGGAACACATGGCACATTTTGGGAGCTCACAATGACCCAAATTCATCCCAACATTTATAAGACCCTTTAAGATATTTGGAACTCTATTTAGGAAAAAAAAATCTAAAAAAAATCTTCATTCCAGTGAAGGGAAGAAATGTTAGTGATGTAGACAGCCTGCAAAAATCTCAGAAATTGGTAATTATTATCATAATGAGCTGAGAAATGTAGAAAAGCATCCAGATGTTGAGTGAACATTGTGCACTGTCACAAGTTATTACACTTGTTTAAAAATTCAAAGCTGAAATGAAATTACATGAATCAAAGAAAAAGCCTCATCTCTTAAGCAGTACACATATCACAGTAAAAATGCTGCTTTAATTTGGGGAGACTGAAAACTATCTGAAAACAAAATAATTTAAATTTTACAAGAAGGTCCACGTATCCATCATGGATTTCTTTGTGTCTAATGGTTGTTAATTTAAGGTGAAGAGGCAAAAGTTCACCTCCATCCCAGTGACTAATTAAACTGTTTTGTGCTGTAAAATCAGCTCTGCCCTTTTCACCAGCAGGGATGTCATGGTAGAGATTTCACAAGTGATTGTTCACAAGCTGATAGACTACACAATGCCTTGTCATGCATGCACACTCCTATAGGGAAAGCATTAGGCTTTACACTCCTATAGGGAAAGCATCAGGCTTTTACCTCACTCTGATTGCAAGGATGGATCTTTTGAAGTGGGAAACAACCCATGCAACAGCACATTAAGCTGCAAGCCAGACACCTCTACACAACCATTGCAGTTAGGGGAGAATGAGAAAGAAAAACTGCTAAAGATGGTTTGTTTTTTTTCCTTAAACAAAATCAACCTGGATTTGGGTTTTTTTGTTTGTTTGTTTTGATTTGGTTTTTTTTTTTTTTTTTTTTTTTTTTTCATGTGTAAGTGATTAATTTTTGATGTACACACTCCCACAAGCCAGATGCTTAGAGATGTGCCCTCTGCAGAAGGAACATGCTTCACACAGGTGTGGTGCAGCTCTGGCCCTCCCAGTTGCAAAGGGAGAAATGCACAACTGGGTCATTTTTACTGAAGTGGAACTTTGCAAATTACCCATTTCAAATAGGCAGCAACCAAAATATTACCCTTAAGGTTTCAGACATGCTGAAGCACACACAAGGCAAAAAGGAAATAATCCTTCCATTGTAATTGTCAGTTTTTGCACCTTAAGAGCCACCAACAAACTCTAATTAAAATAATGATTCCTGGGCCACAAAGAAAGAGCAAATCTTCTGTTGAACCCCTGAAGATTCCAAATAAAATTCTCAAGATTCAGTGTGATCTCCTTTCAGTCCTTCAGGTTCATCACAATGTTAATGGTGGTTTTTTAGAGTTTCTGGTTATTAAGACAGCAACAGTTTTTGTAATTCATACTTTGCAATGCACTGCTTGACTGTAATTTGTTTATTACTTTTCTATGGCTTTTAATAAATTTAGAAACTGCACTGATAAGGATTTTATGGTTTAAAAAGCCTTCAGGAGTTATGTTGGTATTAAAAAAGACTTCATAAGATTAATATTGATATAAAAAGGTTTTCTAAGATTTGTTGGTATAAAAGCCCTCTCAAGGATTTGACTGGGAAATATCCACATTATGAGATTTTAATGAACATAGCATTAAAAGGGTTTGAACATAACAAAATGGCATCAGTTTTGTGCATTAATAACCCCAGCTATCTAAATGCAGGACGTTCTTTTAGAGAAAGCTGCACTGGACTTGGTACATATGGAAGACATTTTTTTCTGGCAAAAGAAAGACCTTGGCTGGTGGAACAGGCTGGGATCCAGATGAGAAGCAGGGGGGGGTAGAGCAAGTGCTCTCAGCCTAATGGGGAAGAGGAACTCAAAAGAGGCACTTGTACTTCGTTGGGAAGAAGAGACAGTCACCCACACATGCTTCAGGGTGACATCTGAGCCTGGCAACAGGCAGCTGCCACTTCAGCATCTTTGGATGCAGTATGTAGAGGCTGTGGTGCAAATCCTGGTTGCTCCTGTTCAGCTTCCTGGGCTCCAGCCCAGAGGCAAAACACCAGAGCTGCTGCACACAGACCCTTGGGAAGAGCTGCAAATCCTGGTATTGTTGGTGACTCTTGCACAACCACCTGCATCTAAGACAGAGCAAGTGTGTAGGTTGGCCACCAATGATTATTCTTGTCCTTCATTGCGGGCAGTAGGAACACAGCCAGAGATGTACCTCCTGTTTTTTACCCATCTATAGGCCACTTTGCATTTTTTTATGCATGGTGACCTGCTTATATCCTTTCTGAATCACAGTCTATCCTGTGAGCTGCTTATTTCCCCGTTTGATTTTTAGGAAAGAGAACAAAGGGAAAATGGCAGTGAGCAGAGAACTACAGGACTGTCTGCTGGCCTTCTAGAGAGAGAAGAAACTTTAAGAGAAGAATCCTAATATTGTAGTGAACATTTGTCAAAAGGGAGACAATAATGAGCATTAGCAGCATAAATAAATTCCACTTATTTCCTCATAATTTCATTAGGAACTGGTATTCAGACAGGATAAATGCCTTGGGTAAATCCCCATAACACTTCCTTTAATTTGTTTGTACTACGTGTTTTATTGCTCCAGATTTCTCATACACAAACACAGAGTGCTCAGAAAGGAATACGACTTGAAATCATGATTTAGCAGCATCTTAATTTTTATACAAACAAATGTAATCATTGCACCAGCTTTAAATTATCAAAAATAGGTTAGCTGAGAACTTGGTAACTTAGTTAATGCGGTAGGGATAAGAAAAGCAGAAAAATTTTACATCTGACTTTGTTGCAGACATTGCCTCAAAGGGTATTTTCTTAATGATTAAAAAGCCAAAGTAACGACCCGTGTTATTGAGGCAATATAAGCTTCCCACCAAAGGCTATTAATAGCTTTCCTGAGTCACCCAGCCCTCAGCTCTGCAGCCAAGCACCAACTGCTACAGGTCCCCTGCTGCAAATCCATCACACTCTTGTGGAAAAAAACCATTTCCTCCGAGTCTCCAGGTCCTGAACACAACCCTGCTGATACTGTGACAGGCAGAGATGACACGCGGGGAGCCTAAGGGGCAGTTTTGGGAAGTGTGGGCACACGGCAGAGACTTTCCCAGCTAGTGGGTGCCCAGCTGCCCCCAGCAGTGACCCCGGTGGGGTTGGGGGCTGGCGTGGGGCAGGCAGCCTGCAGCCCCTGGGAAAGCCAGAGTGTCCCTGCTCCTTGTGCTGCAGGGACCTTCCTGTAGCTCCTGGTGAAGAAATGGCATGCGGGACATTTGCGAGAGGCAGTGCTGCCTGGTGGGAAAAGCAAGAGTGGGACCTATTCTTGGCTCTGCCGATGGCTAATCCTTAGCTTTTCTTTCACTGGATTTATCACCTGCTATATGTGGTTAATTTTGTGAAACCCTTTGAGACCCCTTGACAAAAAAAGGCTCTGTGAGAACTAGATACTCAACAATTTCAATCCTATTAAAAAGAGAACAAACCAAGCTCCCCTTCCAGACTCCTTATGTCCTGGTGTGTCCTGAATACTGATGTGCAGCCTCTCACCCTGGTTTGCTCAACAAGCTGAACAAGTGAATAGGGACAAAAGAAGGAAGCACTTTACCCACAGGAGTGAATATGGTGCCTGAGTACCATCCTCATGATAGAAGGAATGCAGTGGCCTTTAGATATCACTGGTTTTCCCTGCTGTTGCTTTCTTTTACCTGCAGGCACTTGGCACAGAGAGGAAAAAGCACCATATGGAAGAAAAATACATGGGATAATATTGCATCTATTCTTTTCACTGAGTTATGAGGCGTATATACAGATTATGACCTTTTCCTAGCACTGCTCACGGTAATAAAACAGATGGTGCAGAGTTTTATACTGATCCAGCAGTTTCACTCATCTTTTGGACATGCCAGATAAGGGAGGGCTAAACCCTGGCTCTGATTCCTCCAGAAGACTGAGGTGTTGTCACCATCAGAAAATCAAATGAACAGGCATACACAGAAGGGTGAATCTTTCAGTTCCCTGTGAGTACAGTCAACAAGGGACCCTTTTGAAAGCACACTTTCTGAAAAGGATTTTTTAAATTTCTTAACAAATTCCTATGCACAAGAATGTAATTGGCCCCCACTCTTAAAATAAACAAAGTAATACAGTGTGAGAAGAAGCTGAGGAGATGAGCATCTCACTGTATCCCACTGTACTTCTGTTGTAATCCTATGGCTTCTTATGCATTTTAATATTATTATACATTGTATTTCTCAGTTTCATGTTATACTTTTCACTCCAAGACCTTTTTGTACAATACAGACAGAGTAAATGCAAAGTATTTCTGAGTAAAATAGGAAATTATTGCTGTAATTTCAAGCTATAAAGACAAAAATGGATAAATCTTGTGGGGTGTCAGAAGAAAGAGCTAAAATTGGAAGGAAAAATATTTGTTTGAATTTTAAGGCGTTAGAACTTTCATTCTCTCTAAAATTGAAGCAACAAATCACTCTTCTGCCAAGCTCAAAATAAAATCATAGTTATATTTGTTGTTGTGCCTGTTGGGACAGAAACAACTGTGCTGTGAGTGCAATCCAGACACCAGTGCAGTGTCCTGCCTAAAAATGTTGTTTTGTTGAAAACACAAAGTTCTTCACGTCCAACAGCTTGGTACACTGGCTCCATGAAGGTCAACATAAAACCCTTCTTCTTTTCTGTTTCCCTGATTGAAAAAAAGTTGAGGAAAGACACAAGTCATCCCTAAAGCACACATAACCTTAAACTTGAAAAAGTAGTGTTATCACTGCTTGAGAAATTGATTTCATGTTTTCAAAAAGAGGTGTTTCCCTGCCTCTAAATAGAAGAATTAAATGAGAAATTTAGTTTCAAATCAGCTCCATAACTCTGCTAGCATTTTCAAGGCATGTTGCAAATGTAATTATCTACAATAGCAAGACTATTAAAGTCATGAAAATGCATAATTAGGGTACCTTTTGGTTCATCATTAAGAGGGGCTAAATAAGATTAAAACATACCTTAATGTTAGCTACTTTTTCTACTTTGTCACCTGACATTTCTTGGTAACTGTGAATAGCAAAAATCATAAAAAGGAAACACTTTGTTCCCCTCTTCCATAATAGCTATTGCTAATTTCCATTACAAGTGGTTTTCCTCAGGCTTTGGAAAAAAGAATTGCATTGATAACAAGTCATTTATTCCTATGAACAGCAAAACTTTGATTTCACAGTTCATAATAAACAAGTAAATATTTTCCTTTAGCAAAGAAAAAATTGAAACATGTCAAAACAACCTCAGAGTGGAACCTGACCATTACCACTGATGGAAAGTGGGGACTTTTTTCCACAGCAGACAGCAGAAGCAAAGTCTCCAGACATGGGGAAAATGATGAAGTTGTTTACAGGCACTTGTGTAGCCAGTGAGTGAATAAAAGACATATTGGCTTTGAATGTGAAACCAAAAAAGCCAGAAAATTAAGGCAATCATTTTAAGAGCAAGTCAGTAGTGGCCAACTGATGTCTGAGATCACTTCTCCACTTGGAAGGTTAAGTAGGAAAATTAGATATTCCCTTAAAACTCATTGCAGTGTTAGCTTTATACAAGTACCAATATGTACATCTGGTGCACATACACAGCTGTTTAGAATTATATTGCTCTAAATATCTGATGGTGATATTAGTTTGGTGAAGGATGGGGCACAGAAAGGTGAAATACCTGGACAAAAATCAGTAGCAAGGTGGGCAAAAGAAGACAGACATCCACCTTAGTAGCCTTGTGTTATGGCCATTGAGCCACATCCCATGTCCTGAAACAAAAAACACAGTGCAGCAGTTCTGCAGTTTGCTTCTCAAAGAGTGAAGTGCATCAGAACAGAGCCAAAGTAGAATATTAATTTTTAACCAGGGAGAAGATTGTTAAAAAAATACAGTTTTCACAGATTCTGAAACCCATCTCTGAACATCATATTTTCCCTCAACTTTAACATCTGGAAGTAACCCAGGAAAGATCTCTGCCTGTGGTATCTACTACAGCAAGATGACTTTCACAATAAAATATTTATTAAACTAGGTTCATAATGTCTTATGCCTCCACTAATATACACTGTCAAAAAAAAAAAAAAAAAAAAAGAAAGAAAAAAAAAGAGAAAAAGAAAAAAGGAAAAAGAAAAAGGAAAAAGAAGAAAAAGAAAGAAAACCAAAAATAAAACAACCAAAAAACTCCAAACAAACAATTTTCTTTTTGAGTCTTCTTCATTAATATATCCCATGAGCTGCAAAGAGACACACTCTACTTCTGACCCCTCTGAACATGTGATCTCAGTGGTGATACATAATACAGACAGTAAAAAAGACTTCCTAAAAAATTCATCCATGTGTTTATTGCAGGACCTGAGCCCCAGCCAGGAAGATACCTGGTAGAGAGAGCACTGGAAAACTTAGAAACTCAATGCATACATCTTCCCATTTGAACTACCATTGCTGCTGTAGAAGTTGCTAAGGGTCACTAAATTAAGTCCAGGAGTCATTTCAGGGTAGCCTAGGAGATTATTCCCTGATGCAGAGGGGTGCTAAGGCAAGTAGGCTGGATGGGATTCATCCTACCTGGAAAGCAGAGCAGAGTTTCTGCTTGGTAGATCCATAATTAAACATTTTCCTCCACACACCCCAGACCCAGGCAAACCTCTCTGCCCCATGTCTCTCATCAGCTGAGTCCCATCACACAGAGAGAGGCACCCACTGCCCACATTCCCATCCCCAGGATCTCTTGATCCTGGGAGGCAGAGCGTGCACAAGACAAGCAGAAGACAAGAAACAGCTCAAAAGGAAGGAGGGAACCATTACATCCTACTGGATTTAAAGTTAGTTTCCTTCCTTGTTTTTTTTTTTAATCTTTGGAGGCACTGTTTCTCATGTCACTTCCCAATGTGCATGACCTGGGCATCATATGGGAAAAACAAAGAAGAAAAGCCAAGGTGATGTGCAGCCAGCACAGGAACACTGAGCAATGATGCCACAGGAGAGGATAAACAATATTCAGAGCAGTAATTGAGGCTGTGGATGAGCTGTGCCCAGTTCCCCTGGAGAACCATTGTTTGCTCTGTATTCTGCAGAATGCATTATGCCAGGCAACGAAAGCAAGATAACTGTCATCTTTACTGCTAGAATTTTAATATAGAAAAATATCATTAATAAGTGTATGGTCTCAACTGTCCTTCCTTCCCTACTGCCTTTCTGTGACTCCTCCACACCTATTAAATTTCTATACACACATGAAGCCAACAAGGGGGAAAAAACCTCATTATAAACCAAGAGAAAAAGTAGAAAACATTATATATCAGAACCTTGAAGGGCTACACATGAAACACTGAAGGCACAGCTTAACCTTATTTTTGCTAGTGACTTAACCACTTTTTTCTACTCCCAGTCTACATGTTGCTTACATGTAAGGCTCTATAGTGATACCTGGCTTTAATACAGGTCTTCCCAGTCCTAAAATTCCTGCTGGTATTGCTAGGTCTATTTTCAAATGGGGAGACTGAAGCCACAAACCAATCTCTGCCTCAGTTATCTGCTCCGTCCCTTTCTTGAATGTTCCCACCCTGCTGCATGTTTCAGCTGCAGGGGGATGGCAAAGATTCCTGCCCCACTGCTGCCTGGACACCTTCACAATTTCTGAGTGAGCTTGCCATAAACATCATTTCATTTTATAGCTTGGCAGTTTAAATCAGTGCCAGTTATCCCAATATTCCTGTGAACTGCAGCTGTTGAGCAGTTGCTAGACAGGTAACAGAAGGGACAGAGGGATAGGATGGGCTGCTGAGGACAGAAACCACTACAGGCACCTCTGCTTAGGATCCCTGTAGGCTTCTCCTGTCATGCAGGAGTCTTGAGGAGCAGAGAAGCAAATGCTTCACTCAGATGGAGATTGCCATGCACCTCACAGCTTAGTCACATCAGTGGCAGCCAGGATTTGGCCATCAGTCCTTCCACCATGGCTATGAGATCTTGCAAGGCAGCCTGTGAGAGCAAAAGCTGTAAGTAGCCTCTGGCAAAAAGCACTGAGTCAAAAAAAGGCCAATGTGGTCAGCTCTGCTTTGAGTCTGAGCGTTAGGAATACCACTAAGTGGACAGTGACAGTGCTTTAATCATAAGAAAAGCCCAGTAAGCTGTCCTCTCTTTGAATATCTCCTACATCATTAAGAGCTTTACTTTAACAGAAAGCACATGAGATCCTCAGAGAAAACAAAGCAGAGCTTGGACTGTGTGAATACAGATGCCAAGCAACCTTACCAACATCCTGCCTGTTCCTGCATTATATGTGAATAATTACTCCTCCATGGAACCTTTGCCTTCCTCTCACAGCTCTTCCACAGCTGTAATAGTGTTGTAACTGTAAATGGGCCCAAACCAAACTCCCAGACCTAAAGTTGTTCTCATATTTAAAGAAATCTAGAAAGAAATACAAACAGGTGGCTTCCCCTCCTCGCTACAACTGGATGATGTGGAGCCCTGGATATAAACAACTCCGACTTTCAAGGCTGCATTTTTGTTTCAGATTCTGTGATTCAAGCCTGTCTGTACTCATTTGCTCACTTTGACCCCTCCTGACAGAGGCAACTTTTAAAAACCATCCCATAAACCAAACATTTTCACCAAAATTTATAAAATACTTGTAAAGCTCTGATGGTTCAACCTTTTACTGAATTCACTGTCTACTCTGGTCACTCTTCCTGGAAGAGATGTTGAGCCAGTGCTGCTTTGTAGAAGGAGATTTTATTATACCACTGAATGTGAGAAACTTAAACAGTATTTGGGGTAAAAGAATGAATCACTGCCCTCTTGGCACATCTCCCTTCTGTTAACAACAGAAATGAGCATTACCCAACTTTACCTCATCCACTGTGAGGCTGCCCAGAGATTTAATTCCTGAGGGTCTATAACCTGCAGATTAAGGAATGTACAAATTTTTTAAAGCAAAATTTAACAGACTAAAGACTACTGATCATGCTTCAGAAATACATAGAAAGATGCTTGGCTTGGAGAGCAAATAAATCTTCATCACTACAACGCTAAGATGTAGTAAAGTCACATCACTAAGAATGCAGAACTTAATCTGTCACTAGAATATTGCATTTCTAATCTATATATAATTATAATATGGAATTGCATAACAATAATTGCTGCAAATATTAATAATATTAAATTACAATAATTTAACAAGTAATATTAAAGAAGTCAATAGTTACAGAAGTAAGTGCCTAGAAATGAACCCCTTATGGTATTAGGAGGTAGCTGAGGGCTACATTCACTAAGCAGAGCTTTCCTTGTAAGAAATAATATTCCAACTCTTACAAATTACAATCTCAAGACAACATTTTCCATCTTTTCTAAATCTGTGAGACTCTGGAAATTTTCCAGGGGATCTGAGGGCCCTAGCAATAACAACTTTGATATTCCTCAACACATGTCATAGATGCATTAGAAAGCACCAGCAAACTCTAGTAGTCTGAGCACAGATTAAAACCCCCTTTTTCTGGACTGTAAACATCCAGGTGGGTGTCCTCTTGCCTAGGCAGGAAGGCCTCTGGAAAAGAAGAGTCTTTAGGCTGAAGAACAAGAACTTGCTGGGAATGAGACACTCTGCTTTCTGGTTACTTTCCAGTTATGGTCTCTGTCCAAGGTCAGCAAGTGGGTGACCTGCCTGTCAAAGCCAGCTGCTACCAATGAGGGAGGAGATCTGCAGAGAAAAGGAAAAGCACTGGTACTTGGGTAGGGTCATGATACTTTACTTTCAGCAAGAACTTCTTGCCTGTGTCCTTCTCTCTCTGGCCCTCCTAGCAAGGTTGATGAGCTCACACATAAAAACACCAAAATCAAATTCCCAAGGGCTCACACACCAAAAAGAAATCACTGCATTTGTTCCCACACAATATTCACATCTGCCCATGTTTCATTAGAAAAATTGCATTCATTACAGATCACTAGTACCAGATAAATTGAAATTATTTTAAATATTAAGTGGTAATTTCAGGAATGCCTCGGTCTGTTCAAATGCTATAAACCAGCTAACATGACACTGTCGCTGTTTCATGTGCCAATTGTACTATCTAGCACATTTTCTACTGTTTATACAGATATTACAAACAAATAAATCCATCCTTTCTTCCCCTCAGAAGCTAAAAATCATTACTATATCTTTGGTCTTACAGCAATTTTTATGTTTTTAACTGTCACAGCAAATGACAAATAATATATTTCTGTTGCACGTTCTATTAGAGGTTTTCAATGTAGTTTACACAAATCAATTCATGCACACACACTACTGCTCCAAGACAGGAAACTACCACCTTCATCTAGTCACTGATGTATAAAAAAATCAGTATTAACCAGGTGTTAACTGGTCTATATTCACCAGGGTGGGTTGTGCTACTTCAATGAAATGGATTTTCATAGGAGTTTCTTGAAGCCTCTGTAGCTTCTCCATGCAAAAAAAACCTCATGTGCCTTTCTACATCTGTCTGGATGTACACAGCCATCCAGTACGGAGGGAATGGAAGCTGAACATGAGCCAGCAGTGTACCCAGGTAGCCAAGAAGGTCAATGGCATCCTGGCCTGTACCAGGAACAGCGTGGCCAGCAGGTCCAAGGAAGTGATTCTGCCCCTGTACTCAGCACTGGTGAGGCCACACCTCGAGTCCTGTGTCCAGTTCTGGGCCCCTCAGTTCAGGAAGGAGATTGAGGTCCTGGAGCAGGTCCAAAGGAGGCAACCAGGCTGGTGAAGGGACTCGAGCACAGATCCTATGAGGAGAGGCTGAGGGAGCTGGGGCTGTTCAGCCTGGAGAAGAGGAGGCTCAGAGGAGACCTCATCACTCTCTACAACTCCCTGAAAGGAGGGGGTAGCCAGGGGGGGGTTGGTCTCTTTTCCCAGGCAAATCTCAGCAAGACAAGAGGGCACGGTCTCAAGTTGTGTCGAGGGAGGTTTAGGTTGGACATTAGAAAGAATTTCTTTACTGAGAGGGTGATCAAGCACTGGAATGGGCTGCCCCGGGAAGGGGGGGATTCTCCATCCCTGGAGATATTTAAAAAGAGACTGGATGTGGCACTCAGTGCCATGGGCTGGTAACTGCAGCGGGAGTGGATCAAGGGTTGGACTTGATGATCTCTGAGGTCCCTCCCAACCCAGCCAATTCTATGATTCTATGATTCTATTTTCTTCCTGAATAATGGGTCCCCAATTCTGGGTGAAGCATGGAAAAGTTGCATAGACTGTACTAAGAGTTACTCATTAACTGTTAGAGCTGAGGAATATAGAGGGCTTGAAATGAACGAAAACACAACTGTTTCCACTGAACAGGACACTCAGCTTTGAGGGATGCAAATATTCCATCCTAACCAGGCCCACCAGGAGCAGGGCAGCTTTGTGCTCTGGGCAGCCAAGTCACTCTTCCCTCATCCCTCAAACTTCTCCCTCATCACTTGTGCCCCAGCCATGGGGAAGCCCCCAGACATTGTGGTTGCCCTTACTTGCATCCTGAGGTCCACTTGGGCAGACTGTGAGGACACTGTTCCAGCAGCTTGCTAGCTATGTTCCTTAGCATCTGTGCTGTAAGGTTTGGGCAGTAATTAGCACACAGAGCAAGCAGGGCTGCTTTGCAGTTTTGTGTGGTATAAAACTTCTGTTATGAACTTCATTTTGCAATAATCTCAGCCTTCAATAAAAAAAAGAACGCTAATAAAAACATGTTTATGAGGGATTAGCATGGCAACAAATATAAAACTGCTGCATAGTTTAAAAAAATACTAAATCCTTTTCTTATGACTCCCCTAAATATTCTAAGTTATTTATACTGACTTTCTGAGCAAATCTAGCTCTTAAACTTAAGCTGCAATGCTAAATGTAATAGAAACATTATTAACAGAGTGCTTGAAGTTGCATGCCTCATGTCACACACTGGAAATACTCCTCAGCTCTGCTGTTCTTCTGCTGTGCTCATCTAGCACATGAAATTTGGGGCCTTTGTACCAGAAGTGTTAGGGTTTTTGGTCCCTTCCTCTTTCTCCAGACCTTTAGTAGGTGATTCTCTGGCACAGTGAAGAGAATCAGCTGTGACAGAAAGTCACTGGTAGAGCAGCCGTGTCCCTTTTCCTCCAAGGACAAGGTTCAGTCTGTGTGATATTGACTGAGCCACTTTGTTGTGTATTACAGAAATGTTCTGTAGCTTGCAGTAACCCAGAGGGGGTGGGGAGATGAGCTTCTAGGGGCTGGTTTTTTAGGGTTCTCATTAAATCTGAGATTTAGTTGCCCAGCAATCCACAGTTGTGGAGGATAAATGTTCTGAAGATTCATGGGAATTATCCCATATTGTGCTCTACAAATGTAAACTTTACATCCTTCACTAGCTATCACTCCATTAACACAAAGCATCCATGCCAATCTCATTTGTATTGAGCTCTGTAAAGATGTCATTATGATTAGCACACTTTGGTATGGTCCACGTTTGAACACTGATACTGCTCACATCTAAGTTTACTCATTTCTGGCTTTATGATCACACGGTGAGGTGACAGAGCGAATGTCTGGGGGCACTGACACTTTTATTTGGAGGAAAAAACCCACAAAGCAAACAAAAACCAAAACAACAAGCACACCAAAAAAAAAACACCCCAACCCTGACTGGTGTGGGATGTTTATCTTAGGAAAGGATAATCCAGACATGATAAACAGTTAGGACCCAGTCAAGCATCTGCAGTGCTTCCTTCGGTGAAGTTCAGCAGTCCCCGCTGGTGTGACAGGGAGACTTTTCTGAGCCTTTTCTAGATTTTCTGGTTGGATGGCCAGAGAATTTATTACAGTACTTGCAAATACTGCTAAATTCAGCATAAGTAGTGGTGATTTCAACCTTTTTATTCCCTCCCAGCAGTGCCAAACATAAGGAAGGAAACAAAAGTAAATGATGGGAAAAGCAAGGCAGCTCTTCTCAGGGCAGGCATACTGTAGAGATACAAACTTAAAAACATGCTTGACATGGTGCCAGAGAGTAAGAGGTGTAGCCAGGTGAAACAGCCTGGGGGTTGTTTGTTAACACCGTCTATTCTGCAAGCATTTTCCAAGTCAAGTCCCCTGAGACAACAACATTTCATCTATTTTCCTTCTAGCCCTGTGCCACCAAGCAACAGACAGGTCATTAGTTCTGGCATATTTTAATGGAAATTCAAAACATTGCAATTTTCTTGTTTACTTTATGAAGTTAATCATAAAACTCATACACACTGAGTGCTAACAGAACAGTTTGCTATGATCATTTTATATGTACCATGCATTTTAATTGAATGGCACTTGTCTATACAATTTCTGCTACTTCCAGTGCCTTGATTCACATCCCTACAAATGGTCTGCCTGTCCTAGATCAGAAAACACTGAAAGCCAAGTTTTTGTGACCATTTTAGATTGCTTGCAGGAGTTTTGCTTTCAATAGGTTTGCTACTGTGAACAATTGGAGTAAGCCAATTACTCCAAAAGGCTTCGTTGCCTGGTTGCACGGGTTTTTCGAGTAGGAAAGACAAAGGATGGAAGCAAGAATTCAGAGAGCCACAAAGCAGAGAATAATGTTAAAATGCTCAGTGTTCTTCATGCCAGAGGATTTCCATCCATTTGTGCATTTCAGGTTTGGGCAGGAAGGTGCAGGTCCAGATGCTCTGCTTGCTTCTACCACATTTCAATAAAACTGCCCTATGCCAACACTTTTCCTCAGGACAGGCATTCCATTCCCAGGCACTGGCATTATGGAATAGCTTCTGGAGGTCTATTAGCTGTATATAGTCTAGCTGGTTATATATTATATATATATTATGCATATATAAAATAAATAAATAAATAAATAAATAGATAAATAAATAGATAGATAGATAGATAGATAGATAGATAGATAGATAGATAGATAGATAGATAAATAAAATATATATATATTATATATATCCAGCTAGTTATATTATACAGCTACTGTAGTGTGACCTAGGGGTTTTGTCAGAGGAACACACTGACTCAGGATTCCTAATGCCCAGGAGGGCTGGTGTTTGTCTTGCTGACAAATTGAAAATGGGGTGCAAACCTCCCCAGAGCAGGTGAAACTGTGCAAGATGCAGAAGTCCACCCAAGACCATTATCCCACAGTTCAAACACCAGTTTTACCACGAGTAAAACAGTGGGCAGTATTTGGTGCTGTGGCATTCAGCAGAGAAGATCAGGTAATAATCCAAATACACTGAGTGTTCTTCTTTCAGATTTTGACTTGAACATGATTACAACAGTGAACAAAGCTGTGTTTTCCATCTGACTTGAAATATAACATCACACTAAACTGTGAGTTGCTCTGCCAGGTGTGTCAGAGTAACATATGGCTCTGCAATGTGCAGGCTAACCCAAGCAAAAACAGGAGGCACACTAGAACATTAAAAAGCCAAGGTCCTATAACAAACACTCCTTGAAGCCATTTATTGTGTTTGAGGCATTGTGTGTAATCCTGTCCTGGAGTTAACTATTAAAACGGCAACAGTTTTAAATGTTGCCCTGAAATACAAGATTCTAAAATGCAAACAGGTGAATTTGCCATCTGGAGTGGTGCAAGCTGAATACACAGGCACTTGCTACATTTCAAATGACAGCCCAATCTATGAGAGGAATTACCAGGAAAACAAAGCAGACAAACGCTCTTTTGATTGCTACTTTGATTTTCCTATTTGCATGTGCTGGTTGTTTGCCCACTCTCAGGTAAGCACTCCGTGTGCAATGTGGTGGTCAAAAGGCCAGTGCTATTTTTAGCCCTGTACACATTGCAAGGTGGCAGAAATTTAGGGCAATTCACACAGGCACAGCACAGAAAATTCTTTGCCTGAAAGCATGCAGCACTCTAGCTGCTGCTTGAAGAGAGAGGACTGCTCTCCAGGTCAAGAGATGGTTTATAATATCTCAATATCAAAATCTAATCCAAAAATATATGCCCTCAAAAACGAGCAGCCAAGTGTAATGGATGTTTTTGTCTGGGGCACTATTTAAGCTGCCAAAGGAGGGAGAAAGGGGCACCACACGACCCTCACAAGCAGCCTCTGAGGCTTTCTGACCTCAAACATTTAGTTCTGTCCAATCTATTTTAAATCCCATACTGGCACTGGCTCCAGGTTCATGCAGACAGCAGAGGGACTCCCAGAGGGCACAGAGCTGGGCACATCACCTTCCACCTTGGTCTCCTCACCTGCAGACCAGCAGCCAGGGTGAGAATAGAAGGACACATGCTAGCCAAAGGCAACTTAGCAGGGCCTCAGCCTATCTCTGGGGTATTTTGGACAATAGGCTAACAAAAAACATTTCATTTGTTGATGATTAATAATAATAAAGTTTCTTTAAAAATTTTTCTTTCCCTGAAAGACATTCATGAGCATTGAAGTCGTATCATGAGACCCACACCCTGGAAAGTTTCTCAGGTATTTAGACATGAAGGTTGTTTTGAGCTGCAGTGGAACTGCCTTTCTACATGGACTGGCATGTCAGAGAGACAGCAGCAATTTTTCTAGCTGCCTTGGGCAACGAAACAGCTTTTGCTGCTGGGAAGACAGGAGAAACACAGATGTGACTGGAAGCTGGTCCTCAGAGGTGCCAGATGAGTTTGATGTCAGCACAGAAAATAACCTCATTCAGGAGTAGGGTAGGCACAACAGAATGAGGAGAGGGAGCTGAGCCCTACAGTGATAAGGCCACACCAGATACCCATCCATGGATGCTTGCACAACTCAAAGAAAAAAAAAAAAAAAGGATTGCTATTTAGGATACATCTGAGACCAATGAGATACAGCTGGCGAAAGAAAAACATTGTTAGGGTTGAATGAATATTAGGAAATATCTGCACTGATGAGCCAGTTGCAAAGGATTTAAAAATGAAAACATGAGGAAGCAAAAAAATTCTGTGCCTGATCTGCCATTTTGCCATACTACATATTCTCATTTAACTGCAGAAAAATATGTCTGAATTAAGCTGAATGGAGCTCCCACAGAGTTATTAACAGAAAGGCACAGGGCGAGAGAGGTGGTGGCTTAACTACCTCTCACTAACTGTCTGCAGATTATTTAATGTCTGTAATGTCCTCTAAAGATGAAAACCACTGAGTGCTTAGTAAATTAGAACAAAAAAAAATTCCCCAGCAGTGGCATCTATTAAATTACAAAATAATCTCTCCAGGGAAGCCTCAGAAGTACTGTCACTAAATAAATTTAAAACTGAACAGCTTGAAATGTATTTACTATAGGAAAGAGACCTGCATTTGCCCCAAGGAAAAGAGATGAAGTGTCCTAAGGTTTGGATAGTCTTTCATCTCCAGTTTTTTATCGCTCTTCCCTGATGCACAAGGGAGAGAGATGATTATTTAAACCATTTTTTCCCCTGGAGATGTCTAGTGAAATGTGCTGACAGGTGCTCTCCATCGACTGTGTCTTTCAGGTAATTCACAAGCCAGGCAAGCTAAGGGAGCCTACATCCTTTGACAAAAAGCATACACATACTAGAGGAGGATGCAGCTTCTCTTTGAGCCCAAGACAAGCTGCCGGTCTTTGTTATTTTCAAGTCAGACCAGAAAAAAAAAATTACCTAGATGTATTTCCAGACAGCTGCACACAGCAAGCAGCAACCAACAGCTTGGTCAGTCCTAGGCTGTCACAGGATGCCCAGAACAAAAGGAAGAAGCAGGCTTTTATTTTTCCTTATGGTAATCCTGCATCTGGTCTGTGCAAAAGGAGCAGCTCTTTTTCCTTGCTATCACTGATAAGAGCCAGGACCAAGGCTGTTTATATTGCCCATGGCAGAGAGAAGGGCAGGGTCAGAAGGAAGGTGAAGAGGAGTCCAAGGAGCAAAGTCACCTGGTGGAAGAAGGGATTCAGACACTACCAGCTTTTACACAGCAAGGCTTCTCTCACCAGAGCTACACCCCTATCTAGGATGGGCATATATTGTAGCCCCTATGCCATGGACAACTCACTGAACAGCAGCATCTCTCCTCAAAAAAAAAAAAAAAAAAAAAAGAAAAAAGAAAAAAAAAAAAAAATAGAGCACGAGTAGAGGCTCCAGTGAGGTTTTTATAGCCTCCAGGTAAGGACTGCCTGGAATTCCCTGTGAAGTCCTGGAAGGGACTATCAAGTCTGGAGCATGAATCTCAAGTCAGAGAATGGCTGAAAGTAGGATGAGTCCCATTGACGCCAGAGGAGGTTCCTTGGATTCTGCAACTGGAGGCTGAAGGGTGGGCAGGCCTCGGAGCAGCTCCTGCCCCACCACCAGAACTGTTGTGTGGCTCAGCCAGAAAGACAGGCACGAGGGGAGCAGACACTGTCTGAGGGAGGTGTGGTCCAGTACAGAGGATGACATCAAGAACAGCAGGGAAGAAAAGATGCAAACTGACTACTTTTGTAGTCAATACTTAACTCTAGGTATTAGAATCATAGAATCATAGAATTGGCTGGGTTGGAAGGGACCTCAGAGATCGTCAAGTCCAACCCTTGATCCACTCCCGCTGCAGTTACCAGACCATGGCACTGAGTGCCACATCCAGTCTCTTTTTAAATATCTCCAGGGATGGAGAATCCACCACTTCCCGGGGCAGCCCATTCCAATGCTTGATCACCCTCTCAGTAAAGAAATTCTTTCTAATGTCCAAACTAAACCTCCCTCAGCACAACTGAAGACCATGCCCACTTGTCTTGTACTTTCAATATTTTTATTAAACTACATTTTCTGCCATTCCTTGATCATCTGTAGGTTTTTGCAGTAAGTAGGAAGGACAGCAAAAAACTAGAAATAATTTAATGTTATTACTGAGATGTGTTGAGTATACTAAAGTTCTTTTCTGAGGGTACACACATGGATCCTCAGTATAATTACTATGGAGCTGTCATCCCTGATTAGCAGTGGAGGCCTCATATTTTCCTTTGCATTCAGCAAGGTGAGAGACCTTTTAAAGATATTCTTTAAACATGAAGATGTTTGCAGGCCACATAAACCTTTGGGACAGGGAAAGGAGAGAGAAATTAAAATCAGAACTTCTCAAATGATGTCTTATTTCCACCTATTCTATGGTCCAGGTTGGCAGCACATGGGAGCTGGGAAAGAGCTGATAAAATCCACTTCCAGAGGCAATCAGACTGCAGGGGAAGGCAGGAAGAAAAGACACGAGTTCACTTCACAAAAGATATTGTGATCTGACCTACCACTACACAGTCCTTAATGAAGTTTTCCTATGCAGCATCAGCAATAGCTCACGAGGATGCCTACCCACTCTCTCACTTGATTTTTTTTAATCTTTATCTTTTCTGTTAAGATAAATTGTGCAATCCTACCATTTGCAA
This sequence comes from Heliangelus exortis, assembly GCF_036169615.1. Taxonomy (NCBI): domain Eukaryota; kingdom Metazoa; phylum Chordata; class Aves; order Apodiformes; family Trochilidae; genus Heliangelus; species Heliangelus exortis. Next base: position 22,362,803 of record NC_092422.1, on the reverse strand, counting down.
AAACATAGCATGTCACCAGTAAATCCAAATCTTCATGAATCACTGCTTATCCTGCCTTCTCTGAGCTAAAGTTCCAGTACTGCAGTACAAAGTGGCAAGCCAGGTACCATCATTCAGGCAGGAAATTTGAGCTACAGCTCAAAACCCAAGATGCTTGCAAGAGGAGGAGTGGATGTGGTAAAAGGATATCATAAGATCTTGGCAAGTTAGACATCCGAAACTGACTCAGAACTCTGCTTCTCTGAGTATTCAGGTGCTTGGAACAAATATTTCTCAGTGATACAATTTTCATGCTGTATCTTAATGGGAAATCACTTGACAACCAACAGCTGCACTGTCAGAATTAGAAACAAAGTCTCAGTTATGGAGATCTCTCTCTCTTGAAGCAAATTTGTCATTAAAATTCATAAAATGAAAATTTCACTGTCAGCAAATTTGACTGATGTACTAGAAGATTTTTCAAGAGGTATATTTAAATTGAACCAGGAAATGAGGGCATATTCCAATAAATGCACCAAGTTGTTGTAAATTACATATTAAAAAGTCTTTGTGTTTTTTTTTAATTAGAGGCTTGCTTTTGATATGTTAATATTCATAATAGCACAGGGGGGAAAAATCACAGTGCATGTCACAAACTTCATCATAAAGGCATTAGATTCAAATCATACTCTACAAATAAAAATAAAATTTATTGTATTGCAAGTTTCTTGTCACATAGCCATGTTATGATGTAAAGCAACAACTCATTCTTAATACAGCCTCGTGAAATAGCTGAACTAAATGTTTACTGTATGTAATGGATTAATCAATAACAAACAACTTCTGACAATTTCTCTTAATAACCACTGATCCACTCATCTCCCCTTCCCCCCAAAACATTGATATACATATATATGTGATATATAGTAAAAAAAATCTTTGAAAAGCTTAATAAAGTACTGATAGCAAACATCCCAAGTAAAAGATAATATTTGACTGAAACAGCTAAATTAGAGGGATGACTTTTCAGAGCTTTATGACATTTTTTCACCTCTTATAGAACAAAAAAGTAATTAATTTTCTTGTAAGTAAGCACCTCTCAGTTCTTACCCCTTCCCCATTTTTATACTCATCTTTCTACTGCCCTTCTGGATTCTAAGGTGGCTGCCTCATACTATATATAGGATTTTATATACACTAGATACTTGCTCTTTGTTATCTTTGATACTCTTAAAACTAGTTTTACCCAGTTCCTAGGTATGCTTTTATTTAATTATTAGACATTGACCATTGGTGTGCCTTCCACAGCTCCTGGGTCTCAATCCCATGCCCCCTGTTGTCATCTTGTACCTGTACCTGCAACATACCCAGCTGTTTACTTCCTGAGACCTCTACTATGACATCATGCTCATAATTCTCTATGCTGCAGCATTCTGCATAAAATAACTATTTCTTACTCTCAGCCAAAGAAAAATTATGGTTATATCACACTATGTATAATGCTAAGGAAAATTGTGCAACAGTCACCGCGGTGGTCATGAGGAAATTGCTGTTGCAGCTAAAACAGGCAAAGCAAAGCCCCAGGCAGGCCAAGACAAGCCCAGACAAAGCTCTAAGTCCTGAGGACAACAGAGCTCCTGCAAAACCTCTGGCCTGTTCCCACCACCAGGAATGTGGTGTTACCATGAACACTGAGCTACAGGGCTACACAAAGTCGGGATGTCTGTCAGCCTACAAATGTATTCCAACCTTGAAAAGCTCAGGTTGTCACAATGAACAGATCGAGAAAGGAACTGGTGCATTCAGAGTCCACCAGGACTTGGGTTTTACTTGGAAGTAATTAACTTCTTGACATTAATGGTAACAGCTGTATCTACCCTGACCTTGATTGCTAATTGGTGACTTGACTGTTTCCCTCCTACCTTGAAGAAAGTCAGCCTGCTTTAAAAGGCTGACAAGAAACCACACAAAAATTGTGTAAGGTTTCTTCTGCTGATGACTGTTTTTCCACACACTTGAGCTCAGCTAGGACGCAGGAAAGTGTTTCTTCAGGAGCAGGACCTGGCTTAATATTCAGATAGAAATAGGCACTTAGACGTAGGAGCCAGTTTAACTGGGTTGTCTCCTGCTTATTCAGCAGTTCTTGGACGACCTTAAGGATACCACTGGTAATCCATGACCTGGGGATGAACTTCCCTCTGCCAAATTTGGGAAGTATTGCCACATATTGTCACCTCATGACAATGCAGTTCAACAGCTATAGATAGAATGTACCTTTTAAACACAAGCTCCTATTTTATTATGCACAAAAGTCACCTCCAGGACAATTTTGTCATTGCTGACATGGACCCTTTTTGGTTGCACTGTAACGCTGCGTCAGCTCTGAATGCCAGTTCCCAGTCACCTGAAACAAGTGGTGTGTCTGTGGCTGGATGAGCTGCAAGAAAGGAGCTGCTCTGCCTTCCTTACACCCATTTTTGACTGCAAGCCAATCATTCTGGAAATGAGCACTGGAATGCTGTGCTTTTCATCAGCGTCCTTGTGAGAAAAGCCTGGCACAAAAGAGGAAGGAGGGGAAAATCATACTACTTCATGCTGTAGCTCCTTTGTTGTTCTTCTCTTAGTCTTAACCTTGCCAGTTTCAAACCACCTCCTGCTGTGCAGTTCCCTACCACGCTTTCATAGCAACTGCTCTGCCTCAGAGGCACATCCTGCTCTCACTCAGTTCACTTTTTCTCCATTTTAGACCGGGCTGAATAGAACTTCAAAGCCACTGAAAATTCAGTTATGTTTAACTGAAAATTCAAGGTCAAAAATGTGTTCAATTTAATTGACTTCCAGAGAGATGTTCCTCAAATTCTGGGTTCTCCCTGTGTGACTGATTCCAGCTCCCAAATATACTATCATTTCTGTTTTGCTCTAAAATAAAAAATACAGAGATATCTCTATTCACAATTACTCCTCACTGCTCCCTACAGTACAAGTTTTTCTAAGCAGATGTTTGTCAAACGATGTTTAAGTTTTAGATCCACTGATAGCAGCTTCTTGTCAGGCCTGCAGGTCAAAGTGCAGCCTCAGTGTTAAAAGAGGAAAAAAGTGCCCCCACAAGTTTTTGTTTAACCAGGTTAGAATTTCTGGTAGGCTGAATGCAAAGTTATAAGCACTGCTATATGCACTGGAATATATCCCATCCTGTTTTCTGCAAGGTACCCTGGTGTTTCATGCTGCTTCTAATGCTGCTTCAGGTTTGCAGGTGCTGTTGAATGTTCACAGACATTCATAAGTTATAAAAATCACAGAATTAATTATTCTACTTTATATCTCAGATTTACATTCATCTTCGTAAACTGGCAACATGCAAAACACTCTTTACTGTAACAGAAGAAATTATGGCAATATATGATTATTTCTATTAGTGATTATTCTAGAAGTCGAAATTACTGAGAAGTGTAGCTTCATGAGTGGTTTGAATTATACCCGTAGGCTGCATATAAGTCAGAGCTTTCTTAGTGAAATTATTATCTGAATCTCCTAAAGACCTGCTGCTATTAATCTCCTCTCTCTTCAGAAAACTCCTGAACTTACCTTCTCTTTTTAAGGTATTTGTAATGCCTGATTGTTCAAATTAATCTGTTTAACCCAGACAGGTCTGTTAGCACAGGCACATGCACAAAAAGCTCGAACTGCATCTTTCATTCACTGTGTTAAAAACCAAATCATCCCTGAGGGCTCTTTTCAAATGGAAACATTGCCACCTGATTCAGACACTCCCATGTGTTTTTCTTTACTGGACTTCATGGAGCATTTTTCTCCAGAGCACTTCCACTCCTTTCTTTTATGACAATTAATGACAGCAGACTTGCACGGAGAGAGGGTATTTAATGTTACAGCACAAAAGTTACTCAAGCCCGTGATAGCCTCTCTCCAATTTACTTCTAAATACTTCTATGCAAAAGACTTCTATAATTAGGCCAAATACAATCAATTAATTGTTTTCCCATGTTTCAAAGCAATCATTCAGGACTATTACATACTTTAAATTGATTGAGCATGGGGATTACTTTATCTCCAGGGGAGATGATCATCATCATTTCCCACCCAGCTCCTGAGATGTCTTTACTAATTTATCTTAATAACATCTTTGTGTTTTCAACTCAGAAGGAAAGAGATCAAAGCAGAAAACAAGGCAGGCACACTCTCAAGATTAAAATTGGCCAGAGGCAATCGGCAGAGCAAGTAAACAGATCTTCAGCTGTCTGAAGAAAAGCTTGGACTAACATGAGTGGGTTTGTACTCCTGCAAGCTCGCTTCCAAGTTAACCCAGTTGGCTTGGGAGATTGCATCTGCTGCTCATGCTATTTCTTGTCGTTATCCCATCCCTATTGCCCTTTTTCACTCTTGAACTTTGTTAACCAGTAACAGTACAAGCAACTTTGCAGTTCTCCTTTGCTCCTTAATAAGACAGCAAAGAACTGCATTTGTTACGGGAACGGGGCTGATCTTAACAAGTACACCATGCAGCTCCTGCCTTCATTTCAATCCCAAACCCTGGAATGCTAAGGATTACTCACCCATCAGCCTGAGGTGCAGTGGTGAGTCCTGTCAGCATGAAATTCAGATCTTAAAGGGTCAGTTTATCTCTGTGTTCCAACACTGTCCCATCCCACTTCAGCAAGGGTAGAGGGCTGAGCACACAGCAGCTGGGGAGCCCATGTTTTATTTTATAAGCATTATGTCTCACTCAGTACTTTGCTTGGTACTTGGTACTTTTCTGGTGGTCCTCTCTGTTCAGACTTTCTCACCTCTGAGAAATGAAATTGCTTCACCATAGGTTGGGTTCACATCACATCTTGAACAGAACAACCTCATCAGAAGAGAAAATGAGAGGGAGATTGCACTCATTGCCTTTCTGCATGAGATCCTAAGATATAACTCCTGCTTATTTTCTTGGCTCTCTTTTATATTGAGAAGAAAGACTTGATGCAAATGAGCACTTCAAAGCATTCATTTTAGCTTCCATTGGAGTTTGATGTTTAACATGGACTTTGCTCTCGGTGAGCTCAGGAGCCACTGCAATCTATTTTAAAAGTGATATTCTTTTTTTTTTTTAATCAATGAGCATTAAATCTAGCCTGTGCTCTAATCTTGCTCAAAGCCAGAGGTGGACAGAAGCTCAAATTTGATTGAGAATCAATGCATACAAATACAAGGTCATGTGCCTGGAACAACAGAGAGACACTTCCTCTGAAACAGAGTTGGATCCTGCTAAGCAGCAGCTCTAAAAAGGACATAGGAGGTCACAGCAGAAGACTGTTCAGGTGTCAGTAGCACTTGCTTTAACAAAAGGGAGTAGTAGGAGACTGAACAAAGAAGCAGTACACCCTCTGTATTTGGCAGTGATGAGACTGCTGCTGACAGACTCAGGCCCAGATCTTGGCTATGAAGCACTGGAGATGTGGGAAAGCACTTCCAGGTTGAGAGTTCTGACAGTTTTGCAGGTCCTCTCATCTTCCTTCCCTTCCCAAAGCTTTGCTTACACTATGAATATCATCTTTGCTAACAGTCAGTCTGTGACAGAGCCCAACACCAGGGGACAACACTCCAGTCAGCTTTTAAAAAAAGTTACTTTAGGCAGATGCAGGTGCTCTTGTGCTAAACGCTTGTCTGAACCTACTCAGCCAGTTCCTTCATCTCTGCTGCTAAGAAAAGAACATGGAGGAAAGCCAGCAGTAGCCCAGAAGAAGTGAGCAATCCTGTCTTTGCAGGACTCCCTGGTCTGCACTGAACTCCAGAGTTCTGCTGTGGTCCATCTCTAGAGAGACAAAAACTAAGCTTAACCTGGGCAGCTTTAAATGGTAACAAATCTCCCTCCTGGGTCACAATCTGACTGGAGACCAGAACTTGAGGGGTCCTTAACGAAAAGTCTGTCTCTGTCAGAGTGCTAGAAGGCACCTCACGGAGCTAAGATGATGAAGGATTAAGGAAAATGGCAGGTACACGGTCTGGGCTCAGCTCCATTCCACTACAGCCTCCCATCAGGGCTGAGCCTAGCACTGATGTCACTGTTTCCTTTAGAAAAAAAAATAATTCATATTTCTTAGGTCTCATTAGGTGCTGCTTCTGTCCCTGCAGGTTTTATTAGTCACTCATTCCATCTTCCTTAGATTCACTGGTGAAAATAGGCGAGAACACCTCGAGTACTGTGTCGTTCTGGGCCCCTCAGGTCAGGAAGGATATCGAGGTCCTGGAGCAGGTCCAAAGGAGGGCAACCAGGCTGGTGAAGGGACTCGAGCACAGATCCTATGAGGAGAGGCTGAAGGAGTTGGGGCTGTTCAGCCTGGAGAAGAGGAGGCTCAGGGGAGACCTCATCACTCTCTACAACTCCCTGAAAGGAGGTTGGAGCCAGGTGGGGTTTGGTCTCTTTTCCCAGGCAACTCTCAGCAAGACAAGAGGGCACGGTCTCAAGTTGTGCCGGGGGAGGTTTAGGTTGGATGTTAGAAAGAATTTATTTACTGAGAGGGTGATCAAGCCAGATTGAGCTCAATATTCAGGGTTCTGCCATGCATGTCAAATCCAACAGCCACTGTGTTCTTTGGTGCTGCCACTAGGCTCACTGGGGCCTCTACAGAACTAGATGATCAGCCCTAATTACAATCTCCCACGAAGAGCAGCTTTAATCTCCATGCAAGGCACATGTCAGTCCTGTTTAATCAAGGAGGAAATTGTGGAGTGATGAAGTCAGGGTGATGATGAGCTCTTCACTCTCCTCCATAGGAGAGTGTTTATAGAATACAAAAAGCATCAGTAAGTTTCTCAAGTCCAAGGAGTAAAGCTCCCAAAGTCACGGGAGCTAAGTGCTCCCAGAACAGTGGGATTTTGTGGGGAGGGCTGAGCATCTTCACACAGAATATCTGCTCCACCTTCCAGCACATCCTGGGATCCTCACAGGGACAGCAGAGCCCTTGTCTCCACCACAGCATTGTGCTGATTTGAAAACTTCCAGTAGCATCCCAGAATGTCATCATCAATCTGTGCTGGGTCACACCCACATAGAACCAGCAGTGGTCTCTCTGGACCCAGCAACAGTGACCCACACAAAGCTGCCCCTCTGGTTCCTTTTCTGGCTCCCTTACCAGTAGGAGAACCAGGATTTCATGGATGAACTGAAACAGGTGACTCCCACAGAGGACATTATCTTTTGGCTACAGTTGCTTTTATTTGTGCTTCCTTCATAATTTCAAAGAGCTATATAAGTTTTGCTCTGTGAGTCTTGTACCTTAAAGTTTCCTTCCTAGATGTGGGAGCATTTTTATGACACCTCCATGCTATCTCCATCACTGATGTCATTAAGAAACAGGTTACAATTATTGTTCTCATCAGCATCTGTCCAATGGGAAGGTCACTTCCCTGCTAAAATCAATTTGTGTATTTCTGTGATGTAAAACTGAAACTGATGGTTTAGTCATAGTTTTAGACAATCTGAATGACAAAAAGCTCTTTTCCAAATCTGGTCAGCCTGCTCATTTTCTGAAATGTAGTAGGCTCATACCACTTTGTTGGAAAATACTATACTTAATAGGTTTTCTTTTCTAGTATGAAAAGTGGCCCTCTGAAAATCATGTATGCTTTGACTTTTCCCCCCTACAGTATTAGAAAAAATAGGTGAGAAAAAAGAGAAATAGAAAAGTCAGTAAACTGGAGAGAAAATTATGAAAAAGGCTTCTAGTCTGAAAAGCAACTGGAAGTTACAGTTACAACCTCCAGGTTTTGATATTTACATGGAAGTCATGTGCTTGCATGTTATAATGCCAAGTAGTGATGCAATGTGTTGGAGAGCTGTACTTGATAACATGCCTATCTTTGCAATATGTGATAAAGTAGCTTACCTGCAAATTCTCCTTTGTGTGTGTGTGTGTGTGTGTATATATATATTCTGCTCCAAGGTTATATTATTCCAGTCAGTTTTAATTTTCTTGGCTGTGCTCTTAGCTTATGAAAAAAAAAAAAAAAATCACGTACTTTACTTCTCCCTCTCCCTCTTAACATTATTAAGGAAAGCAGAACAACTTTACAAATCAGAGCCACTGTCATGTAATACGCTAGGTACTTGAAGGTTCGGCAACTCCAGAAGAAAAAAAAAATAATAAAAAAAAAAGCACACAGGCCTCGGCCCACAGGAGATGCTACCCCCTGAGTCGGGGTTGTTGCTCCACCTGGGTTACAGCCACCCGGCCTCACAGCCGGCAGGCTCATCTCTCGCTCTTGCAATTGCATTAAAGTACTCAAAATGGGACAAGCCGGTTTTTAGGACGGCAACAGAGCGGTGAGACTCATCGAGCTCTGCACCGAACCGGCCTCCCCGACACCGTGACACGAACGGGTGGATTATCTGTTCGGACGTTTTCACCCTCCGGCCTCCATGCTTCAGCACCAGCGGGCGATGCGAACTCTGTATCCCGGGGAGGGACAGAGCAGCCTAGCACAGACATACAGGAGCCTTCTACAGTTCGCAGTACGTTCTCACCGTGGCACATCGCCTCGCAAGACCCCCGCCTCCCGCCCTTAAAACTCCACCGGGCCGGACCCCTCCCCGGCGGCCGTTACCGCCTCAGGGGGCGGGAGGACGGGCGCCCCCTCCCCCCGCCCGCTCCCGCCGCGCCGCGCCGCGGGGGTGACAGCGCCACCTGGCGGCCGCCCTGCGCACCCGCAGCCCTCGGTGTCCCCGGGGAGCGGGGCCGTTGCCGGCCCTGCGCGGCTCTGCCCCTTCGCCCGCCGGGATCCCCCGACCCCCGCCCGCCAGAGCCCCCTCTTCACCCGGCTGTGTGGTAGCCGGTAAGCTACGGTGGTCGGGCGGGGGGGCGGGAGCGCGGCCTGTGGGCCAGGCCGCCTCACGGCACCCGCGGCGCCACAGAAGTAGGGCGCGGGATTTCCCCTTGCCCTGCCACGTCGCGGTTGTCTTCTCACAATCAGCACTCGGCAGCCCTCCGGGAGACCGCCGGCACACAATGCAGGGTGAACGGCTACAGAACAGTCAAATTACCTTGAGTCTAGGGATACAGAGTTTTAGTTCAAAGGCACCTTTAGCACACTGAGTTGTCCCTACTTTCGAGCCGTATCTCGCTCTTCTCCCCGCTCTGGTTCCTTCCCCTCAGGCACTCGAGGCGCTGCCACTGGTGCCGATCCCACCCCATCCAGTCTCACCTCAATAAAACCATTCCTGCTGTGTTTTACAAATCCTCAGCACCGAACCTGTTCTAGGCTAGCTTTGTATTACAAGCTCATAAACATCTGCTGAAAAAAATGTGCAAACGTCCGTTTCTGCGAGGTTTATTAGTATTTCATTAGAATCCTTGTTAATTTGCATCACTCAATAGGTCCTTGAACACATTAAGCAGGCAGGCTGTAAAAATCCCTTGATCATTTATAAACACATGAGAAACAGCTCCAGGAAACATTTATCTAACTAGTGGCCCTAATGGCATTTCCATTAGCTTGCCCCACATCCCTTTGCTCTCCTGTCATGTCAGATTACACCAGAAACTCCTACAGCAGTGTTTTTCTGGTCCTGCACATTACCCATACCCATCTTGGAGCATGGAAGTGCAAATAGTAAATCCCCAACGAAGGTTTCACCTAAGAGAGTAATGGAGCACTGGCCCAAATGACTGAGAAAAGTCATTTGTTAAGGAACAAAAATAGGATTTTTTTTTTAAAAAAAAGCGCACACACTGATTTGGAGATATGGTTAGCAAGAGGTATGTACTAAGAGTGTGATCTCTGCAGAACTCACCTTCACCGGGCAGCTATGGCAGTCCATAACCTTCAGGAGAACAGAAGGGGCTTTGGCCAGGCTTTAGCCCCAGCATCATATGTCCAAGACTGTGTGATCACAGACCTATGAAACTATAAAAGCTGCAGAAATCTCTGTGGATCTTTGCCTTTCTCATACCTCATTAGTGCAATGAGATGTCTGCTTATTGCTGACAGGGAGGGGTCAACTGAATCACCAAAATATTTGCTTATATTTGTTTTCATTCTCTCTCTGGAGCAGAGGATAATTTCACTGGATACTTTTCCTGTATATATGTGAAGACCAGAACTGTATTTTTGAACTGAAAATATTTGACATTTGGAAATCCAGCATAGTGTAAAAGTGAAGTCACCAAAACAAGTACATTTTATGTCATGTATGTCGTCTGCAAGATTTGCTACACTGTTTGTTCATGGAGACAGAAAAATACACCAGAAGATAACCTAAAGCAGATGGTTACAGCCCAGTATTTCCTTTTCCTCCCAGCACTTCCAACGCCTACATTTACAGCAGGTCCTGCTGTCTCTGTGAGTAGAGAGTAACATGTCCAAACCTGAGTCAGCTGAGAGCTGCTCATTCCTTCTGCTGGCAGAGTCTGAATTCATAGATGCACAAAGAGGGTTACACAAGTCTGTAAAACATACACCATCCTTTTAGAAAAAAAAAAAAAAAAGATGCTTCCAAAGGACTTACCTTGAACTGCTCAGTGCAAACACTTTCCTAAAAATAATTTTTAAATTTTGCTTACTAACTTTTCCAAACTACAGTGCAATCAGCTATGCCCACTGCCAAAGATTTTACACAGACCTCACAGTCTTGTAACTTAGCATGGGATAAGTAATCTCTACACTGGACTTATCCCAGTTAGGAGCTGTTAACCCTTGTTTCATTGGAACTGATCCCTCAAACTACCGTGGCTCAGAAGGATCTGATTGCTGAGTCCTTTTCTAAAGCAGGAGAGGGACAAATACATGGTTTGTCAATTTGACTGTCCTGCTGCTGCTAGGAGCAGCAAAAAAATTTCTCTCACAATTGTATTTGGTTCTAGTTGTCATTAGTATCCCCAGATGCTGACAGAATACATACCAGAAAAGAACATTCTGATTGTTCTGATTTTAGTCAAAAAACAACAATAAAAAAATCAAAAAACAACAATAAAAAAGCAAAAAACAACAAAAAAAAACTGGGGTGAAAGGGAAATAAGGAGAAAAAAAAGAGACAGATCTCTATGCCAGTCTGTTTTGCCTTTTCTTGAGAAGAAGGAATAAAAGATGTGGAGAGGAAAGGAAAGAGAACTTTCATTTTTCAATGTGGTTATACTCCTTTCTGACACTGAGCTTCTGTGGCAGTCAAAGAAGATGAAGAGCCACTAGTTTTGGCTAGATTTGGCTAGTCTTTATGTTGGTTTGAAGGACTGTTTGGTTGTACTAACAGTGATTTAGAGACAATAACTGGGAAGGAAAGTTCAAAGGTATCCAATTACAATCTCATTCTGCTCTGTCTAAATTAAATATTGAAAGCCCAGCATTCTGCCAGGCTCTGTGAAGGACAAGAATCTACCCCTGGATCTACCTCAATCCAATGACAACACACATATATTATTAAAATGTCTCCAGCCATGTGCACAGCAAATCAAGGCTGAACTTGTAAACATGTCCCAAAATGAAAACAAAACAAAGAATAAAAAAAATTTTTTTTCACTGCTTTTTCATGCACAAATAAGTTTTCTGGGGCTATTTAGTTAACATTTCCATGGGCACCTCAAAAGATCTTTGTAAACTGCATTCACTGCATAAGAGGCAGCACTGCTTGCCACAGAGGACTGAGAGCAGCCAGTCTGAACAAACCTGATCTGGCTCAGAAACCAGCACCAGTCTGTAACACATGGGACAAGCAGTTACTCATTCAGCTCTTCAGAAGAAAACCCACATGGCTGTCGTTTGTGGGCTGCAGAAGTTGCTTTGCCAGCAAGGGAAAAGAGACTGCACAGTTGGAGGGATGCTAAAAGGAAATGTCTGCACTTCTGAATAGCTGCACACTGGGAATATCACTTCTGTCCCACTGGGAATATCACCTCTTGCATGCTGCCCTGCATTTTCCCTGTTCCCTCTTGGCATGGAAGAAAGTACCCATGCTGTCAGGGCAACTTACAGGAAGAGAAAAGAACATGGGCAGTGTCAATGGTCAATAAAGGACCTCTTTTAGAAGCTATGGAAGGAGGCAGAGAGGCTGTGAGTTCATTTTGGAGAGTGGAAAGAGAGGCAGAAGTCATAGAATCATAGAACTGGCTGGGTTGGAAGGGACCTCAGAGATCATCAAGTCCAACCCTTGATCCACTACCACTGCAGTTACCAGACCATGGCACTGAGTGCCACATCCAGTCTCTTTATTTAAATATCTCCAGGGACGGAGAATCCACCACTTCCCGGGGCAGCCCATTCCAATGCTTGATCACCCTCTCAGTAAAGAAATTCTTTCTAATGTCCAACCTAAACCTCCCCTGGCACAACTTGAGACCGTGCCCTCTTGTCTTGCTGAGAGTTGCCTGGGAAAAGAGACCAACCCCCCCCCCCCGGCTACCCCCTCCTTTCAGGGAGTTGTAGAGAGTGATGAGGTCTTCCCTGAGCCTCCTCTTCTCCAGGCTGAACAGCCCCAGCTCCCTCAGCCTCTCCTCATAGGATCTGTGCTCGAGTCCCTTCACCAGCCTGGTTGCCCTCCTTTGGACCTGCTCCAGGACCTCGATATCCTTCCTAAACTGAGGGGCCCAAGTCCTGGAGGGGCAGGGAACCACAGTCATTGCTATTTACTGATGATGAGGATTATCTCCTTGGAGAAGACTGGCATGTCCTCAAGCAGCTCTCTTCATCTGGGAAATGACAGTTCTAGATGATCATTTTCAAGTTTATTTAACTTACAAAGCAACTGTGAAAAAACACAGAGCATCCGAACAAATTTAAACCATCTGTTTGATCATCTTGCAAACTGTAAACATTGTATTTGAGATAATAATCTTTCTTCAGAATAACAATTGCACAGATTCGACTAAAATCTGGGTAAAAAAAGGAACTTCTGCTAAGTCAGATGGAAAATACCCAGAGGACGAGTCAGTATTTAAATTATTTTAAGTAATAATTCTTCTTTCATCAGCTTCTAGGAGCACCCAGGAATGTGTGGCCCCTCCAGCTCCCTGGGCAACTGTCCTGCCAAGCACCATGCAAATTAACTACCACACTGTTTATCTATTTAAAGCCCTTGTGCACATTCCCCATCTTGCTCTATACTTACTTTTTTCATACAGATTTGTTAGCTTCTACATTTATTCTTTCCTGAAGGTACCAAAGTTTTAAATTACTACTCTGCAGTCGCAATCATTATCAGATGATTGAATATTTTTGCCTTGTCTGCATATTGTGCTTTTATGCTATTTCTTATGATCCATAATGCATAGCTAAGAGAGGATGCCTGCCTACAAAGTGAAGGCACCAAACTTGCTTTCTCCTCCTAACTGAAAGCTCCTTATCAGCAATTTCACTGGTTTAAAACAACAGAGAAGAAAGCATTCGTGTTGACGCCCACTAGCCACATGATAAATCAGCCTCATGTCTTTTTAAACAGCCTATTTTTCTTTCTTACAACGATAACATTAATTTCCTACATCAAAAAAGTTTCAATGCATACACAAAATTGACATTAATCTAAAGCAGCATTTCAGAAACAGTGCCAAACCTAATACATGCTAACAGTCCTGGATTTATAAATACGGATGTTCAGAACAGTAGCAGAACTACTTTCAGAATGTGACTGGTTATACCCACACACCCCACATCAAACCACGCTAATTAAAATATATAAATCTTGCATAAGCAGATAATTTCCAGAGCAGCTCCAGCGTGGATGGGCCAGCTCAGCAAAGCCCAGCTGGGGTCTGCAAGCCAGACCCAGCCTGCAGGAGGTTTCTGCCTGGCACGGTGCCTCTTTTCTGAGGATGAGGAACAGCTGCTCAGACAACGTGCACAGTGCTAACAGCCTGCGCCTACCCCAAACCCAACCTGAAGGGCCATGAGCTGCTGTTTGAGTGAGGAAGGGTCAAGGCACAGACACACGTCCTCTGGCACCTCTCTGTTGGTTGGGAGTGACCTCCTGGCAACGTTTTAGGACAGCAGCCATGAGAGAGACAGCCCAGGCTGGGTGCAGCTGCTCAGCTCCCCAGGTGAGGCCATCGTGAGTTGGCTCCCAACCCCTCTCTAGCCATAAGCCACAGGATATCCCAATGTGAAGATAATATTCAGGCACAGAGAAACTACCAAAACGTTTTAAGCTGTTCTGACTCAGTCCTTCTCCCTGCTGCTGATTACTGCACAAAGCTCTCAAATCCCTCTAAGTCTGGTGTGCACATCTGTACTGAAGTATCCAAGAAAAAAACCAAAAACAACGAAACAATCCAGCATGACATCATCTTACCCCAAAGAATCATGGGCACATTGCTCACAGCAACATGAAATGCAGGAAGGGGGGTTTGGCACTTTTTTCATTGCTGATTACAGTCAGCTATCCATAAAGTCATTCATACAATCAGGCCTGGAAACCTGAAGAACCTTTAGAAGTGTGTATTGACTTAGGAAAAATAAAATCAAGACTACAAAGCCCATCTTCTGGTTGTGTATTAAAAGCCAACACAACATGGAGCATACAGACACAGAAATGTAAGCAGACAACAGCACCCCAGGCTAAATGAAACCTCAGCTGAAGAACCAGATGCTGCAGGGCTGACCGTATTTTTTTACAACAGTCAGCCAGGAAGAAATTTGCTTTTTTAAAACTGAAATACTGGGGTCTCCTGCTAACAGAGTGGTCTTGCCAGTGAGGTCTTTCCTCTTCAGCTTACACAGTTTTGGTTGCCTAGTAGCAGTCTATCACAGTACTACAGTCATTCTATATGTGCTGTTAGCTAGTTACCAACTAGTAAGTTCATTAAATACTACACTGTTCATGCAAGTGAGAACTGCACACCCTTTCCATAGGTACCAAAATCTGTTTCAGTGAAATACAGATTGTTATTGTACAGTTTTCTGTTCCCACTGAAAACCATCTTGCTGGTTTTGGTGTGTGCAGAGGCTGGTTTGCAAAACTTGTCAATTTATCTTTTAATAAAAGAGTAAATGGACAGGAGCAGTTACCTACAAAAATTCCAGGTTGATAGTCAAGTGGCAAATGTAGCTGTTGTGGCAGAAAATTTCAAGGCCTAAGAAAACTTTGGCATCCAACATTTTGTAAAAAATTGCATGGGAGCAAGGTATTAGAGCTACTGAGGAATTTGGGGGTATCTAATAAGTTGAAGGTATTTATCAAGAACACAGGGTAAAAGGAAAACTGGACAGTTTTGGATGAAGAAATTCTTTCCAGGGTTTGGCTGTTGAAGTTGTGGCTCACCTACACTGTGGCTAATGCAGAGTCCTAGATGGTGCAGATCATCCCAAGCAAGAGGTTTCAGCTGTCTGTGGCAAGGAATAACAGCATTTAAAGGACACAAAGGTGTGAGGAAGCACTGTCTCTCCTCCTCACTCTTTCTACCTTTTTAGACTTCCTTTGGGTAAGGCAGAGAATTGCATTCCCTGCAGGAACAATTCAGTTTCCCCCATAGCTAGAGGATTTTCTTGATACACTCAACTGACTGTTATCATTCATGAGCAAGACTTTGGCATTTTGGTAGATGCTTTCATTAAAACAGCAGCTCAGGGATCAAAGAAAAAAAACTCAGTAGAGGTATTATTAGAAGGAATAAAGAACCATCACTATTCCAAAACTGGGGGCAGTTCCAGGCTCCTCATGGAATAGCAGAACTGGAAAAGTTTGTTTGCTGTCTTTGTTGAAAGACATGGGGTGGGTTCTTTATAGCCTTCAAAAAAACACCAAAACACAGATAATTGAAGAAGTATCATAAAGGTCTAAGTGGCATGAAGAGGGTGGACAAGGGCTGAGCTTTCAGCCACCAGCAGAACTGGGGGTGGTCAAATGAAGGGAGTAGGAACTGGATTCAGAGACATAACCAGGGGCAGTTCACAGAGTAGCTGCTTGCCAAGGAACACTCTGCTTGTGTAGTTCTTGGGTCTGAAAAGGGGACAGGACTTGGAAGTGAGATCCATTGCAAGTTACTAAATAGTTAAACCACAAGAAAAAGCTCAGGAAATGCTCTGGACTGAAAATAGCTCACAGCAACAGGGATGTCTGGGGGAGTTACCATAGACTCTTATCCTCCCCTAGGCACCCATTTCTGGCCACTGGAGGCCATCTGTCTCTCTTGTACAGTACAGTAGTTTCCCAGAACAATCACTTTTCTTTTCTTTGATCTCAGCCTCTCTTCCCAACAAATGTGAGTCCAGCCATGAACTCCTGTGCTTGATGCTGGCACCTCCCACATCTTAAAAGAAACCCTAAGTTATCCTTGTGGGAAGGAAAGTTAAAATACTTGCCAATAACTATCACATACTGAACACAGGAAAAGGCCAGTTTGGTTTGGTTTGTTTTGGAAAAGGGACACACAGACATCCCTAGAGAATCTCATAGTAGTGGGAACTGCTTATGCTGCTGGGTCTGCTTAATAAAACACCCCATTTACCCATAACTCTTGGGAGTCAAAAGTGCTGTAGGAGAGGACTGGGTGAAAAAGAAAAAACCAAGAACCAAAACATGAAAAGCATGAGTTTAAATAAAACCCTTTTGAAATGAGGTGGAGGCTTCTCCAACACACTTTTATCTCCAGTTCTTGCCAGCAGAGCAGCTCTGCCATCAATCTCTTGATTTGGTCAATTTAGTGGGGTAAAAAAACTGCTGGAGTGAAGGCAATGTAACGTAGGGCTTTTCTGTTCAACACACAGGGGCTAAAATTTTGCTTTCCAATGAGAGGGTAGGAAAGGTCTAACCTGTTCTCTCTGTGAAAAGCAGCCACGCATGGAGTAGCCAAAACACTGCCCTCCCTGTTAAAGGGGAAGAATATGGCAGATGAGGCTTCAGATATCCATCTTCCTTGGTCCTGGTACAATGAGATAACTTGTCAAAGTCTCTTCAGCTGCAGCAAAAATTCTGTTCCTTATGTAGTTTGCTGGTACTTTGTTCCCATGATGGTACTTTCAGTGCAGGTCTCACAGAAGGCAGAACGCAATACACAATCACAGAGTATTTTTGACATTGGAAGAAACCTCTGGTGGCTGAAGTCCCCTCCAAGGACCAGAATTTGCAAATACAAGGTTTCTTCCAGTTGTCTGAGGAAGACTTCAGCTACTACTTCTTCCTGGTCAGGCAGCCTGTAGCAGACACTCAGAATGCTAATCCTGATCCATAAGGTCTCAGCTGGTTCCTCATCCATCCCACACTGAGCTCCCCAAACCCCCACACAACTCCCTCTCCTCCCCTCCTGTTCTAACCTCCCTTCAGAGCTCCCTTCCCTGCCAGCACTCCAGACTTGAGCTGCCTCACCAAATCTGCATGATTTGAATTGGATCACAGCCCTGCAACTGCATGCAGACCTTGAACTGCTGCTTGCCCACCATGCCATGTGGGCATCTGTGTGGGCACTTCAGAGAGACAGAAATGCAGTTGCTCTCATTTTCCAGAGGACATGAGACTTTCCCCCATAAATCTGTGCTGCAGGTACTTCCTTTTTTCTGTGTATATTCTCAAAACTGGCCCCTCTCATCCCTTTTTTTGTTGATTCCCTTTACTTGCCAACCTGATCTGTCACTTGATGGTGGGTCACCATTTCCTGCCCGTCACTCCTAGTCTCTCCAGGCACATCCCCTTTATGAAAAAGCAGGATGTCAGCCCCCAGCAAGCCTCCCTCAATACCAGGGTGGGTGAGTAGATGGGAGTAACCCCCAGCTGCCATTGACTGCCTTCTCCCAGTGCCACCAGCTGAGGTACTGAGCTGCACTGGAGGGACCTTCCAGCCCTCTGTCTGCTGCCAGGCACTCAATCTCTTCCCTAGCAGCAGATCTGCAGAGGAAACAGCACCCCTGTTCCTGGGGCCAGAAGCCACCAGCTCCCAGCCTGCGTCCTGCATTCCCACCCTACAGACTCTGCCTGTACCTCGAGTGCAGTTTTTATGGGCTTCAGGCTTTTGCATCTGCAGAAGGTCTAATGGAGCTTTCTTGCCATCCCTGATGCTGTGAAGCCACCAAGCTCCTCCACCAGCTCTGCTGCATGGCAACACAGACCCTCCCAGGCACCCACCTCCTGTGGGTGAGAAGTCGCCAGCATCCCTCAGCCCCAGCCCCACAGAGCTGTGCTGAGGCAGTGGATGTCACAGGGGCAGGTGACCCAAAGCTGCTGGGACCCCGTGGCACATCTTCACCATGGCAGGGCACACGTCTGCTGCTTGCTGCAGGGTCCCTGGCTCTGTCCTGGGCTAACTGCTGCTATGGGGAGCTCTGCTCTTGCCCAACCACTGCTGGTGCAGAGCTGCCCCATACCTGGAGGAAAGGTGTGTGTCTGCTTTGGGCAGAAACCACCTGCACAGGAGCTCAGAGCTCTCTTCATAGAATCATAGAGTCATAGAATTGGCTGGGTTGGAAGGGACCTCAGAGATCATCAAGTCCAACCCTTGATCCACTACCACTGCAGTTACCAGACCATGGCACTGAGTGCTACATCCAGTCTCTTTTTAAATATCTCCAGGGATGGAGAATCCACCACTTCCCGGGGCAGCCCATTCCAATGTCTGATCACCCTCTCAGTAAAGAAATTCTTTCTAATGTCCAACCTAATGTCCTTCAGGAACAGGACAGATGTGTTCAAAGTTGCAGCCTCCTCATATGCAGCTGTCAGCTGATCCCAACAGACCCAAATGTGTGTCTCCAGCAATTCGACTCTGCCTTCAGTACTGGCAGTCATCCACTGAGGAACATTCATCTTGCCATATAAAATAATTTTTAAATTCATTAAACTAACCTTACTATGTGAAAATAATTCTTCACTTATTCAGATCCAAAGTTCACCACGTAGCTTGAGATTTGAATTTAGTACTCAGTGGTTTAGGAGAACCATGAATTAAGCCCACAGCCACACAGGGCCTTGAATTTACTACATGACTTTTAACAATACATACCATTAACACAATGATGAATACATTCCTACCTAGAAGTCAGGTAGAAGAATCAAATTTTAAGCTGCCTTCATGTGTGCAGATATCTGTGGGTATATATACACACACATGATGAGCTATTTTGAACCTGCACTTAAATCTAATCACAAGTCAGAAAAATAAATCTGAACCAACCTATTAGCTTTGTGCTTGTTATATTCTAAATTATTCCAACACTCATGCTAAATAGGAATGAAAGCTGAATGTTATAATAGAGGGACCTTCATTTGCCAAGCCAGAAAAAGTTTCCCTGTTTCGTGATTTCCACTTCATAAACTATGCTGTTTCAGGAATGGGATTCAGCCTGAAAGGGACATCAGAAGGCTTCCAATCCAAAATCCAGTTTAAAGTAGGGTCAGCCATGAGGCAAGGCCAAGTTGCTCAGGGCTTTACGCAGGTGGTTCTTGAAAATCTGAGGGAAACTCTAGAATCTCCCTGGGCACCCTATTCTGCTGCTTGACTGATGCCATTCCTGCTAGTTTGTCTTCCTAAGTTTCTCCTGGCATCCAGCCTTGCATCCAGGATCAGCTTCTGACTTTGTTTCCCCTCCACTCACCACACATCACTGTCCTGGGAAAAGCCTGGACTCACTTTCTTAGTAACTTCCCTGCAGGTATTGTCAAGCTGCTCTTAGGTCCCCCAAAACCACACTGCAAGGACAGAACAGCTCCATCAGCCTCACAGGGGCTCTGCTCCAGCCCATGTCCATCCTGGTGGCCTCTGCTGAACTCACAGGAATTTCAGTCTTTCATGTTCTGGGGGTGCCCAAACTGAGCACAGTGTCTGGATGTGGTCTAATTACTAGAGGGGATAAATGAGCAACTCCTCATCACCTGGCTAATACATCCCACAGTGCTGTCTACCAAGTTCTGCAGGTGATTTTCAGCAAATCTTCTGCCCAATCCACCCAGTCTCCCACTCTGTATCATTGCCACGGGCTCCTCCTGAGCAGGGGCTGCACTTTACATTTGTCCTTACTGTATTTCCTGAGGTGGTCCCATTCCTCCAAGGACTCTAGATGCTTCTGTATGGCAGTACATTGACTGCCCCTCTCCCACGTGGGGACTGCATGAGCAAGCCTTCTGCCATCTTCTCCAGGTCATTGATAAAGATGTTAAACATAACACAGCCCAGGACATCTTTTTTTACCCATCTGGTTGACTGGTAACTCCTAAGCCTAGAAATGGGCTGGTTACAGGTGCAAGAGAAAATCTTCATGCTGCTTTATAGGCATCCAGAATACCCATTCCCTATCCCAACTAATTTAATTATGGCCTGGATTGAAACACTCTATAGATTACCACCTAGGTGGGATGCCCAGGAGGGAGCTCAGCTTGCAGCTTCTTCCCATCCCATGAATCCCATCTTCATCTCCCACCTCCATCTCCTGTGGCACATTTAAACCTGGGACCAGCCCTACCCAGCTCCCTGCCTGATCTCTCTCTCTCTGTAACCATTTGTTTCCCCCTTGACCTCTTGCTCCACCTCAGCAGTGAATCACTCAGCCTTTCATTCCAACTGGCCCAAGTGCTGCCTTGGACACAAGCTCACGAGGCTGAGAGGGTTGTTTAAATGATACCACATTGGTAGATTTAAGACTTGTTACCAGTCTCCTTGCAGCAATGGGAATTCGTTCTCTTTCAGGAGAGGCAGTGGTGTATGACCTGGTTAACCACGTGATAGTTCATGCAGTGTGCAGTGAAGCTTTTCCTCTTTGCAGAGGGCTGGTAAACTTTTAATTTTTTTTATTCATAGAGACATTTTCTTAATAAACCACCTGAACACCACCAATATCTCAAATTCAATGCATTACTTCAAAAGGCCATCAAGAAGGATCTGCAAGTTTGCAATTTTTATGGATTTCTTTTGGATTCCTTTTTTTCCAGGACATTCTCTGGGTTTGAAAATTATATTTAATCCTGTACTCCATTCCACCGTTGTTCATTTGTTAGCAATTTCTCTCTTCCATAGCTCTGGCTTTCAGCCACAGCAGATCTGTGCAAACAGGTACATGTACCAGTAATGATGGGAGATAAACTTCCCTTCTCAGGGGCTGTTTTTAATCACTGCTGCTCAACAAAGCCTCATGGGCCAGTGAACACACAGCAAAGAGCAGAGCACATTTCCTGTTGACAAAACAGGCAGAACTGGGTTTTACACAAGCTTTTACTTGAGAAAACTTGGTTTTCCTCATTTGTACTTGTGCTGTTAGACACAACTAAGAAGGAACAGCATAAAGCAGATGGGAATTCAAGGAAAAAACATCAAAAGAAACAGGGAAGCTGCAGGAGATACAAAAACCCAAGTAAGAGTTTATGTATGTGCTGATTTTGTTCTTTGTTCATTTTCACAGCAGTCTATGCCATATGAATCATAGAATAGGCTGGGTTGGAAGGGACCTCAGAGATCATCAAGTCCAACCCTTGATTAACTACCGCTGCAGTCACTAGACCATGGCACTGAGTGCCACATCCAGTCTCTTTTTAAATGTCTCCAGGGACAAAGAGTCCACTACCTCCCTGGGCAGCCCGTTCCAATGTCTGATCACCCTTTCTGTGAAAAAATTCTTTCTAATATCCAATCTGAACTTCCCCCGGCACAACTTGAGACCGTGCCCTCTTGTCTTACTGAGAGCTGCCTGGGAAAAGAGACCAACCCCCACCTGGCTCCAACCTCCTTTCAGGGAGTTGTAGAGAGTGATGAGGTCTCCCCTGAGCCTCCTCTTCTCCAGGCTGAACAGCCCCAGCTCCCTCAGCCTCTCCTCATAGTATCTGTGTTCGAGTCCCTTCACCAGCCTGGTTGCTGGTGAAGAACCATGGCTCAAATAAGGAAAGCAATATACTATGCTTAAATCTCACAACCTTGTTTTCAGGACCATTTCAGTAGTTTGCTTCAGCACATTAAAAGTGTAAATGTCTAAAAGGAAAAATAAGAGGCGCAACCTAACAGTCACTGGAGTTCTTAGCAATGAACATTTTCACAGGTGTGCTCAGAACCCAAGCCCGAGGAACATTTGGGTTTTTCAGAAAATACTCATGACTCAATACTCATTCTCTCATGCATGTACATGACAAAACTGTTCCCTTTCAGTTCCTACTCTGTAGGAAATTAAAACATCAGATGTTTTAGAATTCTAACAGAAACAGTAGAAAGGAAGTAAATGCACACATCTGGTACTTCAATAACCATGGATCTCACATGGTTGTGTTTCTCTCTGCCATGTGAGACCAGAGAGTTTTCCCGTGCCACATGCAAAGCTGTCATGTTCTAGATCCTCTCTCTTCTCATCCTCAGATGAGATCCTCATCTTCAAAAACTGAAGACACTTTTCCCAATATGCACTGCAGTTGGATAGTAATCTGATGGTTTATTTTGTTTCTCAGCTTGATGTCTATGAAAAAAACAGCACAATGGCTTCATTTAGAATCACAGAATCTCTCAAGTTGGAAGAGATTTCAAAAGAATCATCAGGTCCAGCTCCCTGCTCCTCTCAGGACTACCTAAAATGAAACCATATGACTAAAAGCATCATCCAGGTGCTCCCTGAACTCTGCCTGGCATGGTGCCATGACCATTTCCCTGGGAAACCTGTACCAGTGACTGATGACCCTCTCATTAAGAACATGATGTCTCAGATAAGATTCAGCAACCTGGTGTTGGAGCCCACTGAAGGGAATGAAAAGCAGCAATCACTGGGCATAAGACACACATTGTCCCCAAGGAGAGGACATCTGTGAGTGTAGAACCATGGGAGGCTGCTAAGAAGGTATATGGAAATCAGTAGGAAAGACTGGCTCAGAGTTTCACAATAAGCTGCTAAGAAAAGAAGTCACATGGAAAGATTTAAATGAGAGGCCCTGTGGGAAACATCATTACTGATGGTTATAGATTGCTCTCTGCAGTGTGCACCTCTAAAGACTGTTGCTATTAGGCAGCTTTGAGAGCTCTTGTTTCTGCACAGCTTGTATCTTGGCCTCTTTTGCTTTATTTTTATAGTGTTGCATTTAAAGTTAGGCAGCATCCATTTATCTTCCTACCTATGGAGGTTGGAATCCTCTTTTGAGTAACCATTCCAAATGCCTTGCTAATGACATTTGCCCTTAGCAGCAGATGTCACCCTCTCTCCACAAACACACCCTGGGGACTAGTTTTAATTCTATATGTTTTTACCTATACTTTAAAGCTCCAACCTCTTTGTCCAAATCGAAGAAAGCAACACATCCTCCTCTCTTAAATAAATACCAATAATGAGAGTATCATCATCACTAACTTATCTTCCCTTATCTTGGTTTTCATCTTGAACAGCAGACTCCTGTCACCCAGCATCTGGTACCAAGTTAAATGCTTTCCCACCTCATTTACCTGTTGATTCCCTACCCTTGACTCATCTCTCTGGTATCTTTCAAGCTAACAACTCATTTCTAACATTCAGCTTTTCAACCAACATGCCTCCACACACCATTGTTTTTCTGTCACCTAAGCCATACAGAATATAGCAGAAGATAAATAGAAGGTAAATAAAACCATTGTTTTCCTCTCCCTTTCTCTTCCAGCTCTTATCTTTTGAAATGTTTATGCAGGACAACAGCAACTCCCTTTTGGGGGAAACACCAAAGCAGCTCTACAGCCTTTCACCACGTTGTAGGTCAAAGGCTCCAGTGAAATGGTGGTGTAAATCAGATTTACATAACATTTTACTGCATCTATAGATATGGCTATAAAAAACCTCACTGCTTAATATTAACACCTTGTTGTTTTATTAAATATGGATTTAAAACTATTCTGTACTTCAAAACATCTTTCGTTGACAAAAACTTAGTTTTGATGAATATAAACATACTACAAGGAACATAGAAATTTGTTAGCTTGAAATGGAATTCCCCCAAAAGAAAGTTTTTCCAAGCCAGATGACTTGAAGGGGCCATGACTTTAAAAGAAAGCTGTTTTACATTATGAGCCTGTCTTCTCAACATGCTAAAGGAAAAGCTTTTTAAAGCAAGAATATTTCATTCAATGCATTCTTTTAGAATATAATACTAATAGAAATTGTTACTACTTAGACTGATGCTAAGTTCACTTTTCCTCTTCCTCTGCATGTTATAATTTGAGCAACTGTTTCCTATTCATGAAAATTAATAAAATGCAATAACTCTGGCACAGTCTTACAGAACCTAGTATCTAAAACCTTCAGCTCTCCAAACCTTTTCAAAACCAGGTAATAAATTTGTGAACTGTAAGTTTTTGGTTTAATAATAAAATTACTTCCAAGTAAGCAGGCAGTGTATTTTCAAAATACTGTGTTTCTTTGTACCTACACACACGAAGCAAGAACATGGCTAGCCAAATTAAATACTTTGTTATCCATCCTCCAAAGAAACTGTGTATTAAGTCCAACTTATCACATGATTACTAAAATACCGATTTGTAGGGGTAGAAGTCTTTCTTCCTTCTTACACAGCTATGATGATATTTCAAAAGAATATATAAAGACTACACCTCTTCATTACTGAAATTAAAGTACAAGAAACCCATCACAATTGTAATGAGGCACTGAAAAAAATGAGTGAAACCTTTTCATGACTGCATGCAGACAGTATAGAACTGTGTTTATCCTGCCTGGACAGATATAAAGGCACTTGGTGAAATCTGTGCAGAAGTCAGATCTTTTGGAGAGCAAATTTGGAGAATATAACATCAAACTGGATAGGGCTTTTCCCCTCTATCTCTATCCCAGTTGCCAGCATTCAGCTTCTTATTTTTCCACTAGCAACAAAACACCAAAAGCTGTACTGGATGTAATGAAGCAGGTGTCCTAAGTATGTCAGACAAACCTCCTGGCACTGCAGGAAGTCTGCTTCTGTCAGCATTAGGAAACTGCACCAAAATTAATAAACAGCTTTTTGTAAAGGCAACATCCAGCAAAGATGCAAAGACTGGAATGGCAATCTGTGAGCGTAACAGGAAACAAGAATGCATTCAGCTTCTTTTCCTCCAGATGGATGACTGAACTCTGTCTGTCAGAGGAATTTCATCATTTTGGTCCTTACTGAGCCACCAGGCTACCAGGATGGCCATCTAGAACTCATCATAAACACATTTGTAGACACACTGCCTTGGACAAACAAAGGGGTATAGCTGATTGTATTCTTAAAAAAATCCTTCATAAAATAGCTACCACACCTCCCTAGAGTAGAGACACATTGATCTCTACCATACACACACACACACACACATAATTTAACACAGATTTAAAAAAATATTTTCATCCACATACTCAGAATTTTATATGTGTAGGGTATACAGTTTCAAGATACATGTATGCTCTTTCAATTACATGCCCTGTGTGCACAAGTGTTAGAATATTCATATGTATCATGTACTTGATATCTGCATAGGATGAATGAATGCCTTTAAGAACAAACCCCACAGAACCATCGGGGTTGCAGGATCCAGAACCTATGGTGTGTGTTCACAAGAGCACACCTTGATAACCTGTCAAAACCTATACATTAAAAAAACAAAAAGCAAGAAAACCATCCACCATCCACACGTCTCCAGGTGAGATTTGGTGGTTTGTCTTTTTATCAGATCAGATGACAAATACCACTCCAGAACACTGTATTTAAACTCCAAAATCTCCAAGTCTAGGTTTTTTGCAGGTTACTTACAAATTGAGCATATTCATTTTCAGTGGAAATGTCTTTAATATGAATCCTTTTTTGTAAATTCTAATGTTTTTGTTCACATAGATCAAAACGTCAAAACAGCAAATGTCAAAATATTTGAAAAGGGTTCAGTTTTTCTAGAAAATAAAGTTAATTGGCAGAGTCAATTATAGTTAATACAGGAATCTAGATTATCCTAGGTGGGAAGAGGTGTACTCACACTAGAACTCTCAAGTAATTTCATATTTCCTTCCTATCAGTGGATGAGCTAGCCCTAAATATTCATTATCTCAGCTGGTGACAAGCAAAAAATCCCACACTTCTGGAATCAGAATGAATTATTCTTAAACACTAGTATCAAGATTACAACCACTGTTTGCATTTTACATATGAACTACAGATCACTGAAAGTTTCCTGTTGCACTGCAGCAAGAAAAGGAAATGTAACACAAAAGAGCTTAATTTGCTGCAAAGTACAGCAAGACACTTCGGTAATCTCATAAAAATTTCATACTGGAACTTGTTGCCATGAGTTCAATTTGATCTTTTAATGTAATACAGTACATTTTTATAAACTTAACATTAGGCATTGCAGAAGAGCATGCTAACTGTATGTTAGCAATTATCTTTCATACATAATTATACTCTACTGTGGCTACTGTATGCAGATCTCAAAATGTTAGTACATAAAATATTAATTTTCTTTATGTGAGATGAGGATGAACTCTATTAGAAGAGGTTTGAATATAAGAACGAACGACTTGCTGTGCTATTTCTCAAGATATAATGAATTACACATTATAACCCAAGAAATCAACAATTGAGAAACTATAGTTGAAATTTACATTGAACGTTACTGATCATAATGTGCATCAATATTCGATGAATTTTTAACCTAACTGTGTTTATGCACATAAAGCCTCAAGAGTCTGCAGCAGTTTCAGCATCAGTTTTTCGTATTTTTGTATAAAATGGACTTCAAGGTACATCTTCCATAAATGTTTTCAGTGCAATTCTGTCAAAGAGGAAAATATAAAGCTAGCTTTCAATCATTTTATACCATAAAAAGAACCCAACAACTGGCATGTGCACTGCTGAAGCATAAGTGAGCCAGTTCCTTTGTGCCTACTATTTAAAAGTCAATTCAAATCAACCATAATTGCCTTTTTAGGCAGCATTTTCTCCATAACCATAGGTATAGCTGTTGAAAAGCTGAACACTGGAGGGGGGAGAGAGGAAATTAAGCTGAGGCAGAATAATCTAGTTGTTTATGTACCTTTTTCCACTGGTAACAACAACAACAGAAAAGCCTAAAAAAAAAAAACTGAAAGGCTTCTTTGCGAGTGATCTTATAATTTGGTAACCAGTAAATCTGTGGTTTTGGATTTATCCTTTCCTCTGATCTTTACAGGCCACCTTGCAACTGTAACTTAGGGATTGATGGATTATATGGAAATGCTCCATTAGACAATGAAATACAATTTCCCTAAATTAGAAATAGATTTTTTTGGGTTGTCAACTGAAGGAAACCAGAGGGAGAACAGCACCTGAAATAATATGTACTTGGCTAAGCATAGTATAGTAACCTATACATTTTGGTTCAAAGACACAGTTTGTAAACTGTAAAACTGCATACAGGATACTGCCTTAAGTATTTAGCTTTTTTTTTTTTTTTTGCTTTTTGTTGCTTTTTTTTCTGTTTTTTGTTTTTTTTTTTTTTTTTTTTAGATTATACCTTAAAAAAATTTTAAAATAAACAAAAAAACCCCCACCTCTCTATGGTAGCACAAAATAAAAATGGAGCTTCATTCAAATTTCGAATACCTCAACTGCAATAATCAACAGCTGATTATTCAACAAAAAATTAGCTCTTCATACCAAAAAAAAAAAAAAAAAAATTGGCTCAAAAAAACAAAACAAAAAGGTACAATAAACTCTCAATAAAAGGTTCTCTCATGAGGCAACCTACCATATTCTACTGCTAAATACGAGTTTCCAAAAAAACATTACATCCCATTTTCAGCACATTTTTCATAAACATGCAACTTCACTATAAAATACAAAACACTTGGCTCTCAAGAACAGCTTTATAAAGACACACTGCATCAATAAAATTTTTCTTTGTGATTAACTTTACATTGTAATAAGAACTGTATTTTCACTAATGTTTATATATCAGATTTCATATTATAATGTAGTAATAATTTGCTCTTTGTGAACATCATGTTCAGAAGGAAATATCTATACACATTAACATACTAGACTATTAAAAACTCAGTTACAGAATTTTATTGATACAGTAGATTAATAAAAACTGATAGGGGAAGATAAAATGGGTAGGGTATTCAGTACAATATTTAATAACACACTTTTAAAATTAAAATATTTTAAATCCTTTTTGAATTTTCAATGCCACCAGAAGTCCAGAGAAGTCTGGCATCAATACTGAGGTGTAAAATAAGTCAAACAACTTCTTTCAAAATTTGCATCTCTTGTATTATTCTATCCAACATTGTTCAACTGTAAAAGAAAGTAATTTAGCACCTCTGATGATAGGTAGGTGCCTAAAGGTAAACACTAGGTTAGATTCAGGAAGGAAATAAAGACCGTTTTTTTTTTCTTCTTCTTCTTTTCAACAAATAGTGGCAAAAGAAAGTGGCACTATTTGCTCAACTGATTATTTTTTTCACAGTTAAATGTCAACAAGAGTACAAATACAAACACTGACAGATATTGCTTGAGATTAATTTTCAACAAACTCTGTTCTTTTTTTAAATCAATAGATCAAATAAACAGTGGGGTACTGTCAGTTTAAAGCCGCAGATAAAAGCTATACAAGCACTTTAGAAGTCAGAAACATTAAAAAAAGAACTATTTACAGTTTTCTTCTTTAGTTCATATGTCTACAAAGCCAGCGCACATTACACTTCACAAAAATCCACAGTTAATGATATCAACATGTGTGTGGCTAAAGCTTGTGACCTAGGGACTGCAAATGCTGGGGCAGTAAAAGTAAAATAGGTTTTGTCTTTTTTTTTCTTTTTTCAGCAACCCCATTTGTGCACAAACAGCTTCAATTCAGTCTCAAGCTTTATATTAAAAGCATTCTTCAAAGATTTCACCTGGAAGGCTGATAACTACACGCTCACTCATCGTCTTTCCCTTTTGGAAGTTCTGCGACGGACCTGTTCAGAGAAGAGGTATTTGAAACATTTTTACAGAAAAGTTCTGAACATATCAAGAATAAAAATGTTTTATAATGAAAAAAAAAAAATTATTGCTTTCACAATAATGTTTGAGAAATTGTATAGAGTTCTGTACACAGTGTCATTCCTTACTGATTTTATCAGAGGCACAAGACACAGCCAATGACCAGAACACAACTTT
Organism: Heliangelus exortis; assembly: GCF_036169615.1. Taxonomy (NCBI): domain Eukaryota; kingdom Metazoa; phylum Chordata; class Aves; order Apodiformes; family Trochilidae; genus Heliangelus; species Heliangelus exortis. Next base: position 22,333,825 of record NC_092422.1, on the reverse strand, counting down.
CTTCAGTGTTACTGAGCCTGCAAGCCTTTAACTTTAAAGGCTTTAACTTTTTTTAGTGACTACTACTAACATTAGTAATGTATTTGTATTAAATAATTTTTAAAATAAGCTTATTTTACTGCATTTGCATATCCTGGTAAGAGGAAGAGATTGGTTTAGGATTCCGCTCCAAAATTCCAAACTAATTTTCCAGTACTACTCATTTTGTGTTCCTGTTTTGTATGAAGGAATATTATTCACTATTATAATCTAGCCAAGAAGAATAAGCATGAGTGAAGCTAATTCCCCTGAGTTATTATGCAATTCAGGAAGACAAAAGGAGAGACCTCCAAGCAGCCTTCCTGTACCTGATGTACAAGAAATCTGGGGGGGGGGGACATTTTAAGAGTGCACATAGCAACAGGACAAGGGGTAATGGCCTTAAACTGGAAGAGTGTAGATTTAGATTAGAGGTTAGGAAAAATTCTGTACTATGAGGGTGGTGTGATAATGGTACAGGTTGTCCAGAGACACTGTTAATGTCCCATCCCTGAAGTGTCCAGGGCCAGGTTGGATGGGGCTTTGAGCAACTTGGCATAGTTGGAGGTGTCCCTGCCCATTCAGGGTGTTTTGCAAGTAGAGCTCTTAATCCTTCCACTTCCAAATCATTCTTGCTTCTATGAAAAACACTATACAGAACAGAATATTTAAGATGCTTGACAAGAACTGGCATTTTCTAAGAAATGCAGCTTCTCTGGGAAACTACATTGCTGTGCCACTACACAACAGCGGCAGCTGAAAACAGCTTTATTCATTTTCAAGGAGGAAGGTTAAGTTCTAAGAACTAGAGAAGCCATTCCCTGAACATCAACACACAGAGGACACCAAAGACTCAAAGAAAATCTCAATACTTTCTCTTACATTGATTGTGGAAACTTCCTCTTCTTCCATTACTTCTTCCTGGGGAATGTCATCACTGACAGGTGAATTACTCTGAAAAACATCCATCTCTTCACTAGATTCATTCTCTTTACTGGCTGCTTGTTTGGAACGTCCTGCACGGCTACAATCAGAAGAAAAATAAAGATGAGTTTGGTAGTATGAAGCTCTGCACATGTGCAAACCATATGAGAGCAAACATTCTACTTTACAAACGCAGAGAGCAGCCTTAATTTCATGTTATATAATAGTTCTGCCTTATATACTCTTCTGTTTGGGACCTGGAGCTAGGAGGCTGGACAACAGAATTTGAAAAATTCTTCTAGAACAGGGTGGTGGGAGTTGAACAATTTTTGCATCTTCAGACAAGACATTTTTCTCTTCAGTGCCATAAATACAGGCCAATGGAGGCTGACACAGCAGCAACCAGGAAAAGCCAAACAGCCAGAGATTGAATACTTGAGTTAGGTTTTTTCCTTCTTTTCAGTTCCATGAATAGATGTACTCTACTTCCACAGGAGTTCATACACAGCAGAATTTGAATAATTGCATCTATATTTTTAGAGACCTAGAAGAACTTGTATTACTATTTATGAAATTAATACTGTAATGAACCTAAATGCTAATCTCCCAAGCTGGCTCTTGCCAAGAGCTAGGGATAATCAGGATAGCAATACCTTAACCAGGGTAATTAAGAACAATAAGTAAACAATATCTTAAATTGCCTTTGTTAGCCAGGGGAACTGAACCACAAGCAGTAAGCACCCATTTGCTTAAAATGAGACATAGACCCTCCCCCCACCATTAAAAAAAAAAACAAACAAAAAACAAACAAAAAGCCAACCAACCAAACAAAAAAACCCTACAAACCCACAATCAAACAAACAACAAAAAAACAACCAAAACCACAGCTGCACCCACACTCCCATTTTGGTTTGAGTCATTAGCACATTTCAGAATAAAATCAGAGAATCATCCCCCTTTGGATGCAGTCTTGGTGCACCCAAACCAGGTGACTGCATATAAAATTAAACCCAAATCTCTGCTCCAGGCAGACAATAAACACTCTTTAATCCCCAGCAGGAGCACACAGATCCAAAATAACTGTCCTCTGATAGCATCACATGTGCTGGGAATTTTAGTCCTGAGAGGGCCACTAAAATTTGTATAAAATATAATCTCTGAGCTGCATACAGTAATTGTAGTGAGGGTTCTAGTACCAAACAACCAACATGACATCCTTTGAAAATCAATACCAATTAGCCCAACTCAAGCTTTCCAAAACTGATAGAAGCAACAGAACTGAAAACGGAATTATTCACAAGGTAGGTTGATCTTTTCACATATTACAAAAGTAAGTCAGTTGACATATGCTAATTGGTAACCCAATTAGCTACCAGATATAGGTTATACTCCATCACCTCATAGGCAAAATGCCAAATTCTTATGCCAAATCCAAATCTATCTCCAAGAAGCTCAGGAAGCTTTTAGTGTTTTGATTAAATATATTCTAAAATCCATTCTATTCTGTAGTACACAGTGCTGCTCAGTCTATCAGCTCCCTTCAGTTAAAACTGCTGTAGATAATGTATGTAGAAGAGGGAGAAAGGCTTTACTACACTTTAAAGACTAAGGAATCACTGGCAGATTTGGAAAAGGCTAAGTTTTGGTGATTGGAAAAAATAAAAATACACAAAATATAATTTTATAATGAAATCTAGAATAGATGAAACAACTCTGAACCTCTGAAAGAACTTACTTGGACTTTTCATGCCAGGAATAATGTACATACTCTGCATGAAAGTTATGCCTTTTACTGATGACAAGTACTGATACAGTCTGCTTTCCATTTATAAATTGGGTAAAGAAAAGCAGAGTTCACTGAATATTTAATTGGAAGCTACATAAGTATTTACTAAAGGGCATCTTTGACAAATGCCACATAACACATCACCCCACAGTAATTTGTTGGCTTGTTTTCATCACATGGCAGTGGCAGTTTCCAACTCTTCTTCCACTGCACATGTAGAAGTGACTTCTGTAGTAATCAAGACAGTGCTGGGATCTGCCTTTCTGGTTATACAGTAAATGAGCACGAGAGGTTTGACCTGAGGCAAGGAAAACAGAACACTGGGAAGGTCAGGGTGTTACCAGAACGTGGGATCTGGTGTGAAACTCCAGTTTGAATTGATGGTACAGGTTGGTTTGTTCAGGCAAAGATGTCCAGTGTGGAAAATATCTGGGACCAGTCAAACTGGTACATTGAACTGCCAAAGGGAGATCCAACACAATGCTAACTAAGCCCAGAAGCTAGAAAAGAAGTAATACAAAATGCCAGACTGAAGTTGTAAAACTAGTGCCCTGGTTACAGAGCCACCAGGTTCTGGAAAATTATCTTGCTGATCAGTTCCATGAGCTGTAGTTCAATACAAGTGAGCAAGTAAGTCCTATCTGCTTCTGCTTTACATATATTGCATGTACACCTACAGAAGAGAATGATACCTGTAGTTTCCTATAGCAGGCAAAAGAAAATGAAGCTAACCACAGAGCTTACCTTTATTTTGGAGCTTAATATCCTTCACACTTTGTTGCACATTTTATTCATTTGGAAATGATTCAAGTGGATAACAAGAAGGCCAGAAATTAGAAAGTAAGTGAACACTAAATTAAGAGGAATCAGAATAAACAATTCTCCCCAATACTGTTTCACAGTAAACAATTAGATTCTTCCTCCCTATCCACAACAAATAGGAGCAATTTTTGCTCCTTGAAGTGCTAATAAAGCCCTATCTTCAAGGCCCTCATGTGTTTTATCGACTTTTCTCCTAGAAGAACACAGCTATGTATATGCTTCCTAAGCAAATTCAACTTACTCATAGTCTACTGCTCCAGAAAACAGCAAGCAGCAAGGGAAAACATTTTAGAAATAACAATTTATTTTAACTGTCAGTTAAAGTACTCTGAAGAATTTTCAGTAAATGATTGTTAGGGGGCACAAAAGGCATGTTTATAATTTTCACTAAAGACAAATTTAGAAAATATTCACCACTTACACTTTTTTTGGCTGTGATGGGGGTGTGTTTGATGACCTTCCTCGTCTTTTCTGTGGCGTAGACTGTGCTGATTCAACTGTACTAGTTTCAGATGGCTCTGCTCTGTTTTGAGGAAGACCCAAATTGCAAAGTATCAAATTATAACTAGTGTCCAAGGGTAAAAAAGATGCATCTTACAAGAAGATGGACTTACCTTTGCGGTGCCCTTTTCTGTGTCCTATTTTGCCTGCCTTTTGTTTTTTGTTCAATATTTTCAGTTTGCCTTTCTTCCTCCTCCTCCTCCTCTTCTGCTGCAGCTGATGGCGTTTGTTTTTTTTTGCTCCGTTTTGATGACTTTGCTACTGGTTCTTCCTTTGGTGTTCCTCCATTATTTGCTTTGGGAGGGCGTCCTCTTCTCCCTTTCTTTGGTGGGCTGTTCTGTTCATCTTCGCTTTCTATTACATCTTCTTTTAGCCTTTTTTCCTCTTGCCATTGTGTTTCATCAGATTCTGAAACAACTGCAGGTCTCTTCCTTCCCCGTTGACTACCTCTAAGTTTCTGCTCTTGACCCAGTTTATTTAGGTCATCTATGCTAAGTTTCTCTTCTGAATCTGTGATAGCTGCTTTCTTCCGTCCTCTCGGCTTCTCCATCTCTGACTGAAAAGGTAAGATTGCATCTTTAAATTAAGAAATTAAATTGTCACAGATGCAAAAGCTGCAGAAACTCCCTGTCAACAAGACAGTCTTCAAGTTGCACAAGTTCTCTACTGAGATTATCTACAATACCAGTTTCAAAAACCTTTGCAAAAGTATAAACACATATTCAGAAAATGCCAGACAAACTAGAAAGATTATTTTAAAAGCGAGCAGTTAAAACAATAAGGTGTGCAAGGTCTTCCTCATTTTTATCTTCCTCTGGAGCAAACATCCTCAACTGCATTTTTATCAATCAGAAAATGTAAGGACACAGAGGAAACTATCAACTGTGGTACCAGCTCTGGTATGAACTGCAGGGTGCTAATGCCTCTCTCCCATGCTGGCAGTGGCAAGGCACTAACACAGAAGCCAGCAGGTAACCCGAAGTTATAATGAAGAGTGGAAGCACAGGAATTAGTGGGAGCTGCCAAAACATGACTGTCAGACATAAAATTTGCTCAGTACTACAAAAAAATACCCTCCATCCCTTAAAAGAGACTTGTTTGGGTTGGATGGCACCTTTGAAGATCATCTAATCGACCCCCCTTGCCATAGATAGGAACATCATTTACTAGGTCAGGTTGCTCAAAGCCCTATCCAACATGGCCTAGGACACTTCCAGGGACGGAGCATCCACAGCTTCCCTCATTAACCTATTCCAGCAGCCTACCACCCTCATCATAAAAAAAAAAAAATGTTATTTTTTATATCCAACCTAAACCTACTCTCTTTCAGTTTAAGTCTGCAGGGGTTTATGAAAGGCAGATTCTGCTTGACAAACCTGAAATCCTTCTCTGACAAAGTGACCTTCTTAGTGGATGAGGGAAAGGCTGCAGATGTTGCCTACCTAGACTTCAGTAAAGGCTTTGACATAGTTTCCCACAACATTCTCCTGGAGAAACTGACTGCTCATGGCTTGGACATGTGCATTCTTCACTGGGTAAAACACTGTCTGGGTGTCTGGGCCCAAAGAGTTTGGAGAGACTGGAGTTACATCCATTTGGAGTCCAGTCACAAGTGGTGTTCCCCAGAGCTCAGTACTGGAGCCAGTTCTGTTCAATATCTTTACAATTATCTGGATGAGGGTATCAAGTGCACACTCAGTGAGTTTGCAGATGGCACCAAGTTGGGCAACAGCATTGATCTGCCTGAGGGTAGGACAGCTCTCCAGAGGGATCTGGACAGGTTGGATCAATGAGCCAAGGCCAGTTGCGTGAGGTTCAACAAGGCCGTGTGCCAGGTCCTGGACTTGGGTCCAGGGACAACCCCAAGCAATGTCACAGGCTTGGGGAAAAATGTCTGGAAATCTGTCCAGCAGAAAAGGAACTGGGGGTGTTGGTCTACAGCTGGCTGAATATGAGCCAGCAGTGTGCCCAGGTGGCCAAGGCCAAGGCCATCCTGGCTTGTATGAGATACAGTGTGGCCAGCAGAACTAGGGAAGTGATCCTGTCCCTGTACTGGTGAGGCTGCACCCTAATAATGTATTTAGTTTTGGGCCCCTCACTACAAGGAGGATACCAAGGTACTGAACTGTGTCCAGAAAAGGATAAATGAAGGTGGTGAAGGATCTAGAGCACAAGTCTTACGAGGAGTGGCAGAGGGAACTGGGTTGTTAGGTGTAGAAAAAGGGGGCTCAGTGGAGATCTCTACAACTACCTCAAAGGTGGGTGTTGGTCTCTTAAGCAACAAGCAGACAGGACCAGAGGGAATTGCCTCAAGTTGTGCCAGGGGAGATTTAGATAAGGAAAAATTTCTTTACTGAGAGGGTTTTCAAGCATTGGAAGAGGCTGTCCAGGAACGTGGCTGAGTCACCATCTCTGGAGGTGTTTAAAAGACATGAAGGTGTGGTGCTTAGGGACATGGCTTAGTGGTGGACCTGGCAGTGTTAGGTTATTGGTTGGACTTCATGATCTTACAGGTCTCTCCCAACCTAGGCTCTAGTCTTCTAAAGTGCACAATAAAGAGCCCTGAACAGTTCAAGGATCTCAAGCAGCCATTAGGGCCAGAAAGATTGTCCAGACCAACCCTTACTCCTGGGAAAACAAAAAAAATATTTACCTACCATTTCATGGGGACAATGATTATTTCATTTTAGACCATGAAATGGTTCAAATGAAATGGTTCAAATAGTTATAGTATTTTGTGAAGTAAGACAGAAGTCAGCTTAAAAACATATGTAAACTGCAGCCAAAAACCCTGGTCAAGAAAGGCAGAAAAAAAAGCTAGAAAGGTTATGGGGGAAAAAAAGGAAAAGAAACTGAAGGACAAAGAATTACACTAGAAGAAAATAAAATGTTTGAACAATGATGACACCTCCTGCCACTTCATTACTTCAGTGACAAACCAGTTGATCTAGACCAGTAACATCCCCATTATTCCCTGTTCTGTTTGCTTTTGCAGAGATTGTGCACATGTCATTGGTACTGCTTCTACCAGGTAAGTAGCTGTAGCCAAGTCTCAAAGTGAAGTTTCTCCCTCAGGCTGAATAGTCTCCCACAGCCTTAGAACCAATATGTCAGGCTATGATGTAATCTGGAAAAATATCTTGAACAGTGACATCTTTAAAACACGGACTGCCTGGTCCCCAGTTAAAATTATGCTTCTCAGTTAACACTTCCAATTATGTGCTCCTTAGCTCCAAAACAAAACAAAGTTCTGAATCAATGACCTTAAACAGTTTGCTTACACAAAGTGAAATACAAATGTCCTCAAAAGTACTTCAAATACTGAACTGTATTTGCTTTATCACTTAGCTCTGTCAGTTACTAATTCAACCTAATGCTTCTAATCATGAATTGCATGACAGCAGCTTTTTGGACTCAGACTTTTCAAGGTCTACAGCTGAAGTGACATATCAATACAAGCAGCATCAGAAGTGTTTTTTGTTTGGCTTGGTTTGGGGTTTTGTACAAGAGATTCCTGATTTTTCTGGTATTGTTATAAACAGGCTTGCTTTTCCCACAAGATACCATAGTGCAAGATGGATATTTGCACTTCAAGACAAGCAAAACTTGAGGCAGTAGTCTCAGTCTCAAGCAACCTAGAAAAAAACTTCAAGTTTGACATTTTTCTATTCTTCCATTATGCCAGGGATAGACAAAAAATATAACAGACATAGGACATCCTTAAGGTATTCAACTGTAGCAAATCTGGTGTCATTTGTATTATTACTTTTTCAATAATATCCCAAATACTACAAAATTTGCTGACTGCAGCTGTTATTAAGGCACAAAGAATCAAAATCTACTCCTAATATGTGAAATTCTTATTATTTGAACTGCTCTTATAATACAGCTATAATTTTCTTTGGTGGTTTATTTTTCTGTATTCTGATATAGGTGTATACACTGCCTAAGAGAATATTTAGCCTGTTTCTAATTTGATTGATATACTAAAGCAATACATATGAGTGAGAGTCCAATTCAGTTTTTATACCCTCATTAGGAACCTTTAGCATTACTGATCTCTAGAAATACACAAATCCATCAATAAGAATTAGTAAGGACAAGGCTCCTACCCTCAAAGGCCAAGCCTTTGAGTTAAGCACACACATTGTTTCTCCTGAATGATCCTGACACTGTAAAAGAGCACAGCAATGACACCATTCTGCTACCCCCTGGGTTCATTGTTCTCACAGAACAGTGCATTTAGCTAACAGCAACATGTTTGTTAACCAATAAGGCTATTTTAACTGATGATACAACTTCTACATGTGAAATAAAGCCTTTTCCTGCCTTCACTGCAGTACAAGTGGCATGCAAGAAAACAGAATACATATGGCTATTCAGATAACTCTTCCTTGAACTTCTAAATCCCCTGTCAAATCATGACACCCTCTTGGTATACTAGATAACCAGAAAACAGCTGCTGTTCTTTACAGCTTCTGAACAGAAAAGACTTCTGGCTGGAAAAGGAGAACATGCCTTAGGATGAGACAGGATAAAAAAGGCAAGAATTATAATGCAGCAGCACTGCAATGAGGTACTATCACTCTGCCAGCTACAAGCAAGAAACCAGGTGTGATAGACTATTACAACCTCAGAAGGCAATCTGAAATTTATGACAGGTTAAACCTCCCCCCAGACTTCAGTATAGGGGATCATTCTCAAACTAATCCAATTAATTCTTCCAAAGCTGTTTTCAAGTAAATATCAGGAACACATACAAACAAATATCTATTTTATACTGGAGAACAGGAACCCAAGGAAGATATCAACTTGAACAATGTCCATGTGCTTTATCAACAAATCCTGAGAATAAGACAAACTGTAGACTTATTTTCATCAACCCAGATCTATCAAAATCTACCCCTGTCAATATTACCAACATCCTGCAAATTATAACTATTAAAGTCCCTTCCAACCTAACCTATTCTATTCTATGATTCTATCCAATATATTTTCCAGGAGTTTAAAAAATTGACATAGTTTTATGTGTCAGCATATTTTCTTGAACTGGATCAAGTACCACCACATTAATCTTTAAAGTCCTAGTGACTTAAAATGAAACATGTGCAATGCAACCAAACAGCTCACCCTTACAAGATCAGAGTCGTCCCTTTTGTCAGTTTTCTTCCCTGGTAAGGGGGAAGCCAGTGTGAATTCTTCATTTTCACTGTGGTCCATTTCAGTACTGTCAAGCCTAGAATGAACATTTATTCTCTTAATTATTATAATACAGTGGGTGACTTAAAAAAAAATAAATAAATTAAGAACAACAATCTTCAGAATAATTCTACTCCTCAAGCATGAACAATCTTGCAGAAACAACCTTTCACTTTGGCTACTATGGCCACCACATACCACAAGGCAGAACATCTAAGACTCAGAACTAAGGTATCAATTACAACCCAAGTTAACTTTTCTTTTTCCAGTGGCAATGGTAAGCAGTTTTTTGACACAGAAGATGTGTCAAAACACATCTACAGAGTTTCAAGAGATCTGTATGCTTGTGCATATTTGCATATATATATTTGCATATATATACCAATAAAAATCCCCACAGACAAACCAGCCAAAACTTGCACACTTTCCTATGATGAGGCTTAGGCAATAAAACAGCAGATGTAAATTTCAAAGATCAGTTCATCCTTCAGCTTTTTGTTGCTATGTAGGGCAGCAATTTCATTTCTATTTGAGTTCTACACAAACAAATGTATACAATGATATCTCCTGCATGTGTAAAACACTGAGACCCACAGATAAAAGATAATATACCAAAGCCAATACACAAGTCACTTCAGTTCATCTGCCCTGGGTAACATTTTCACATAACTGCCCATTTTTTTAATGAAAAGAAATACACTATGTGCTGAAACAAAGAGTGGTATTTAAATACACATAGTCTTAACTCTCTAGCTTGGGCACTGCATAGACTGAGACATTCTCACTCCTGTAAGTACAAGATCTGTAAAAACTGTGCCATAATCAGAAATTCAGTTTTTATACAAAATCTTAACAGATGCAAGCTTTCCTGTAGAGATTCAGTCAGACTGAATTGGAAACACCATGCATGCTGTTTCATAACCATCACTTCTAGTGGACTCCTATTTTTTGGTGTCTCCACTCAAAACACTAATCAGTTTAACTTAGGTGAACTGGGGAGATCATAAAGATGACAGATGTTAGGCTGATGGTGCAGTATTTTTAAACTGAGCTTGATGTCAACAATATTGGTCTCAGATTAACTTCATATAGATGGATATAAAGAATAATCTTCATTCCAACCTGTCTTTGGCCAGTAATATATTTCAGCATCTGAACGTGCATGACTTGTGAGAAGTAACCCTGTCTGTGGACTTTCCATGGTGTTGAGAAGTACTTCTTGTAAAACACTGCACTACATTTAAAATCAGTATTACATGTTAAATAGTCACAGAAGTACCAAACATATTTCCTCACAGTCATAAAGTAATGGGAGAAAATATGGGGGGCTATACAATCTCTAAAAGTCTGTGAAAAAAATAATTATAATGTTGACTTTCAGTTAAAAAGTTATCATGATACAATAACTAATGAGTAACCTCAAAAAAATTGCCACAAAAAAATCCATAACTTTTGAAGTCACATAACTAGAAAAATAACTTGGAGCATAACAGTATATTCCCCTCTCCATCACAAAAGGAATCTAAAATCCAAAAATATTTATCTGCAAATTTAGAGAAGGCAATGGCTAGGGGTAACCACAATGGCCTACCAGTCCTCATTGTTTATGACATGTTGTTAACATTAGAGCAGCTTAAAAGGTTTCTAGGAACTGGAAATGTATGTGTACTCATACACACAGAGGTGTGTGTATATACATATATACACGAGGGAGTTTAATAGAAACATATAAAAAGTACAACCCCTACAGCCAACTCAAGATGTGATTTGATTCTAGTTTGTTGGTTTTTTTTAAAGTAAATTTACTTCTGGGGTTAGAGAACCAAATTTATGGTTTCAGTTGTGTGGTATTATAACTTTACTTCAAAATAAGATAATAAAATTCTGTTTCTCACTTAGAAAGCATTATAGAAATATTCAAAGTTTTCATTACAAACACTTGAAATATCAAAGCTTCTTTGTTGTCTACTGACCTCCCTTTGATCCTTCCTGGAGAGCTTGGATTTGAACTGCTGCTGGCATTGCTTACAGTTTCCATTCGGGAAGATTTGGACTGAGACTGCTTGCCTGCTGACGACAGAGGCTTATTAACTGCTCCAAGAACGTTGGCTGCTTTAGGCTGAAATAAAAAAATATATTTCCTTTATTTTAAGCTACATGTTTAGATATTTTTAGCATGCATTATGCTTAAAATAGTCACAGATTTCACTTTCTGCAATCAACATCTTAATTTTAACACAAGGCTATAAACATTTTCAGATTAAATTTACAACACCAGAAGGAAGCTGGCAAAGTTGTAAGCCAGCTGCCACCAAAACCAGTATTCTTCTCTCTACCCGTATATTCTTCTGTCCTCTTGCCACTGGTAGTACTGGGTGCTCACCTGACCTTGCATTAAGCCACTTCAGCACTTTTTGTGCAGTTTGCTTTCTGCTGATCTAGCTGCCTGAACCAGCTCACCATTTGGATCAGATAAGCATCTGCACTGGCAAAACAGAAACAGCAGCAGGACAGCCCTTTCAGCAAAGAAGCCATTAAATTGGCTTAGCTGTAACAACAAACCACACCAGTTTCTACAGGGAATCAATGAGAATCTCAAAAATCAAATACCGTGGAGAAGATTTTGATAATTCAAGTACAGATTTAAAAATGCCAGGCTTTTAATAGGTGCCAAAATCTTCAGACACTGGTGAGCTTCAGGTTATTCATTTAAGTGGATTATTTTGCAGACATGCCAAATAACTTTAGCTTATACCAACTTTCAAGAGAGTTGAATGAGTTCACTTACTCCTGAAAAGAATATCTCTTTTTATGCCACACACCCATGTACAAAAATAAGTTCAACATACACACCACAGGTGCTTTGAATGTTCCTTTTTCAGAGATATGCACTGTGGCTGGTTATACTGTTACAGCTGCAGGAAGTTTTAGACTTACACCAAAGATTCACTCTGCATCAAGTACAATAAAGCCAGTACATCCTTTCAAAATATAAATCTTTGAGAACATAATTCAGTTTAAGAACTTACATTAATTTAGAACTTCACCTTAATCAACAAAAAAAAATACAGGAAGAGCTCAAAAGCAGAGAGATGGACACACTGGACAGGACTTGCTACTAAGAAGGGACTAACAGGGCCTGCACTAACAGCTCCTTTACCACAGAACTTGCTACTCAAACCCTTCCTGCCCTCAGATACTGCTCCCTGCTTACGTCCACCTCACCAGCATCTACTCCTCACCAACATCTACTCAAGCTGGATTTCCATTCCCCAAAATAAGACTGCCTGGACCAACTCCCATTTTGCACTGCTCTCATGATAGCGAAGCCAGTGACATTTTTTTGGGACTAAATACACCTCTTTTTGGGACTAAATACACTGTTTGTTATACTATTTCAGAACAACAAAAATTGAGCAAGAGTACCTAGCACTAGAAATTTAAAATAACGTTAAAGCTACCTTAGGATCCAAAAGAATTTAAGTTAGGATATATGAGAAATATGGAGCTATTGGACAGAATGCAGCGAAGGGCCACGAAGATGAAGGGACTGGAGCATTTCTCATGAGAAAAGTCAGAGAGCAACCTCACACACTCTCAGATTTTGGGATTTTTTATGACAACCTAAACCACGCTTCTTACTTAATACTGTCACAGTACACTTAATGTATTAAGTTTGGGACAAACTAGCAGTAGTGTTTTTTGACAACAACTGGAAGAGAGAATTTAACACACAACTTCTTTTTAAAAATCTGAGTATTCTCAGAAAGTGAATCTCTATAGTCCATGGAGTTCCAATACTCAAATGCACGATACAGTTATGATATATACCAACCAATAAATGTTGGCTTCCAACTTCTAATCAAGAAGATGCTCCAGTACATCTGCATCTCTTCCTAATTTGCATTATTCCTCTATTAGGAAGTTACTAGCTCGTAGCTAATGCTTCATTAGCAAAGTTAAGGGTAATGAAGATTCTGCACTTTTAGTTCTTTTGCAAAGTAACGAATGTTCTTCCTCTAATCTAGAACATGAAACAAACCAAAAAAAAACCACAAACTGGTTCTAGTAAAGAAAATTATTTTCTGTTACTATATTTTAGTGGGTTGAGTTTTAGTGAAAGAACACTGCCACTTGATACAATGCATATTTAGAAAGAATAAATTAATACAACCATAGAACAGTCAGTAATCTTCTAAAATACATGAAACAGCATTCTGCTTTGCCAAAGATTAATTTATATGATTTTAAAAATAATTTCACAGGACACTAGAGGTTGGAAAGGACCTCGAAAGATCATCAAATCCAACCCCCCCTGCCAGAGCAGGACCAATTTATGTTGGCATTTTTCGTTTGTCAAATACGGTGGAATTTTTTTATTCTCTTTGTAAATTTAAAGACAATGTAGACTTCATCTACTACCACCACAAGCCAGTGCACATCTCTTTCTCTACCTGTTTACTAATCTTTGGTATATAAACCCTTTAGGCAAAACCAACCTATTTTCTTAAACTTGAAGTGTTGTATTAGCTACATTAGTTTTCTTAAAAACAAACAAAACAAAACCAAATCACCATAAATCAAAACTACAAACACAGCACCAAGACCAAAATTCCCAATGCTCTCACACCATACATGCCTTTCCAGGAGTGAAAAAAGACTTCATTTCCGGAGGAAGATAATTTTTGGTGTTACTGAAATTCTGTAAAGAAAGAAGAGGAAGGAGAGCAACAATCAGTGAGCAAGACACACACATTTTTTAAGTAGTACTGAAAAATTCTTTACATCATTTATGCTTCTGAAATTTAAAACCAGAATGGAATTTAATGGAGGAGGGTAGAAGAAGGAGCAGGGGGAAAAAAAAAAAAATCAGTGTGTGAACACATGCATAAATATTTATGAAAACATATGCATACATAAATTTTCAACTATATTATAATAGGCAGAAGTCTGAAGTCACAGAAACTATTGAAAAACAAATGCCTGAAAAAAAAAATGCCTGAGTTGCAAATAACACAGATTTAAACAGGTTTATCTCCAATTAAATGCCAAGATGTACCTTGTCAGGTTGAGTAAAATATCTGGCTGGAAGTACAGGATCTTTAGGGGATTCCAAGCTGTATGTTGTACTCTTTGACATAATAATATTCATTGCTACATCACAGACTGTGTACAGCTTCTGTAAATAAGAACATTTTTAAAAACTTGAACAACACTTCAGAAGTTCATTGCAAATCTTGACAAAAGACAGTATCTTTTCAGCACAAACTTACAGTAATTATCTGAAGCCTTTTAACATCACCCTGCATCTAAAAGTGTATTACAGGGTCCTCAAATATGGGAGCAAAAGACAAAAGACCTTTATAGGCAGTTGAGAAGATCTAGGCTTCATGATCTTTCTAAGAATAGTGTATGCAATGGCTTCAAAGACAAAACCAAAATTTAAAAAAAACCGCATTTCTGTGGGAAAAGCAGAAAAGCAAATCTGTACATTAAGTGATGCACAACCTCAAAAACAAGATCAGAATTTGAAGCACTCACTACACAATACACACTGAAGGCATCTAATACATGTATTTTTTTTCCTATATCAGGTTTACTTTTGCACATCTAAAATGAAGGATTATGAAGCATGTTAGTGAGTGATTTGAATAGTAAAAATAATGGTTATCATATATTTAAAGTTTGGATTTAATAATCATATAAAAAATGGAAACAAAAGGCCTGCAAACTACGAACACTCCTGAGCAAATGTGCAAGATCTATTGAAGAATATGAAAAGAACTGTTACCTAAACTAAATATAATCTTTACCATACATAAAGTACCATCTCCCACAAACAATTCAATTCAAAGGTATTTTAAAGATGATGTGTAAACAAAAAGCAACTCATTTCCAGAAATAGGTCAGAATTAAATGCAATTTTCCATCAAAAAGTATCACCTACTTCATTCATTTTTGGATCATCTGGACCTTGAGCATCCTTAGTCTGTTTGATATTTTCTACCATTTTTCTGATAAATGCATGACTGTTGTTTTCATTTTTTGCCATCAGTATTTCCAGTATGAACCACAGGCACCTAAGGGAGAAATGCAGTACTCCTCATGAATAAAAGTGCAAAAGAAGTTATTTTTAAAAGCACACTGAGAAAACAGTTTACTTTAGGATTTACAGGTATTATCCATCTGAACCAGTCTAACTGGGAAACCAACTATTTAGAAAAAAGAAATGAAGGAAGGATGAGCGGGAGGTGAATATTCCTCTGTTAGATACCACAAAGTACTAAAAAAGCATATATATTCTCACAATATTTTATGTTGTTATGTGCATTGGACAGCATATCAGGGTACCATGATGAATTAAAATTTAACCAGAATGAAGTTAGGTTTTTTTAACCTTAGAAATAACACAATTAAAAGTAGTCTTACTCTTTAATGTCCTTGAGCTGCTCAATGTCCTGGACTTTGACATAATCTGGGTCATGAGCTAGCAGATGGATAGTATAAGGAACAACATACTCAGGCAGAAGTGACAACAGTTTCTCTGAAAAAGCAGAGGAAAGGTGCATCAAACAACAACATACCAAGAAATATTATTTTCTACTACAGAGAAAAGAGCAAAATTTAAGGTCAGCATACATTAAGAATAAGTATAGGCACATGTGGGCTTATGATTTCTAGACAGTGTTGCATTTCATGGTTGATGTGCAGATGTTTCATGCATGCAAAAATTAAGATTTTAAGTATCTCTCAATCAGGGCTGTATACTTCCCAGCTACATTGAGAATCCAGCTGTAGTCAGGACCTACTCCCAATCCTTTGCTCAGTTAAAAGCTTGTATTCTGAAAGACTTTGAAGAACAGTAGTGAGTACAGATAATAAATTCCATGTTAACTGGAAGATGTGAGACCAGCCCAGTTGTAGGATAAGCTACTATTATGTCTTTGGACATTGCAATGTACAGCTTTGCTGTCAACAGAACAGAAAGAAATGTCCTTTGCAGAGGCTTTGCAGCCAAATTGCAAATTTCTTCAAACCCACAGCCAAAACCACATCACTAAATACCTGTTTAATGGTGTAAGTGGTAGCATGAAAGCTGTAACAAAGTATAAGTGAACTGAGTTTAAAAGCATATGGATCTTGAGTGCTTGTGGCAAATGCAAAATCCTAATGGTAACATGACAATGTATAAACACTTGAATATAGATGTGAAGGAATGAGGTAAACTCTGGCCTCTGGCTTTCAAAAATCACATTTCTGAGCTAATCAGTGTCAATGAAAGACATGACCAAGCCCTGAATTTTTAATTTTTTTTTTAAGCTTTTACCTATCCCATATTAGGTTATGAATATGAATTCCAAACTTCATATCAATTTATAGAAAACAGTATTTGACAACTATTTTAAAATTAATTATTATACTGACTTTTGTCTCTCTAATGCATGTATTCACATGAGATGTGCTTGACAAATAGAATATTGTGCATATCAAAACAGCACATAGCATTATTGCAGATTTCACAAAACTAAATAACTGCCAGGAATAAATAAAGTCTTATTCAATCTAACACAATCTTAAGCTTTCCATAAATACGGATAATGCATGGCCTTCAAAAATATTTGAATTAATTCATAATAGCAAGGCAAGTGTTTGAAATTAATAAAGGCCCAGAGAAGATTGTGCTGTCAAGCTCCAAGGATACACTTTCATACAGTCATGGTAGTTTATGCAGTTAATTATCAAGAGTAATATCTCTACTAGATAGACTGTAAGACACCATATGGTTTGAAAGAAACAATATCACCCATTTTTTAATTCAGGCTATATTCATGTAATTGAAATCCAGTGTACTTTGCAAAGCAGTTTTAAATGTGTTTTCAGTTAACATTCCACTATTGACTTTAAAAACATCCTTCTCTTATTCAAACACTTTCCTGCATTTTAGCCAGCAGCTGTGGCAGGGAAGAAAAAGAACATAATTATGATTCCAGAACACTAGAAAATTAGCTTGCCTCAGACATGTCCCAGGCAAACCAATCCACTATAATCTGTATTAATTAGCAACTTCAACAGAATGCTCATCAGGTGCTCATGAACTCAGTGTTTCATTATTTACTGCCTTATAGAATTTCTAATATAACTATAGTAATAATACCAATGATTCTGGGAAAAAAGTGATCCAGGTCCAACCAAACCAGGAAAAGGATAAATATTGAGATATCTTATATTTAACACTTCATGAAAAAAAAAATAGTATTTATGTATTCTTTCTTCATCTCTAATTAAGAAAGAAACAACCTTAAAGGTAGGGTGTCTTTACAGCATGTAGTACCAGTACCTGAAACTACCATGTGGCAAAAACCCTCATGACAGGCCTTTATGAACATCTAGAAAATAAATGTGTTAAAAAAATAAATAATAATCCTTACTCTTGTAAATTTTCTACATACTGACTTGCAAGTAAAAGCCCAGCTTCAAAAAACAGATTCCTATGCAAGACACAACTCTCTACCCATATGGAACCAGTAACAAACACACAAGCAAAGTCTCTTTTTGAGCAGCTTCCACTTTGAATAGCATTGAGAGAATTTAAGAGCCTGAAAGCAATTCCTGCCAGCCTGTAAAAGGTCAGTGTGGAGGAAAGAGGCTGTCTGGAGCCAGTTCCTAGAAAGCTTTCCTTAGACAAGGCATATAGAAGTTTCCTGCCCTTTCAATAAATGCTGAAATAGTCCAAAATATCTGAACCATACCCTCCTCACCTATACCAAGTTTCTGAGAAAATAAACCACATCACTAAATCACATGCTTACAGATTCAGAAAAACAGCTGCATTAATCAAAGATACAGATTTTCAGCTCTAGATTTACATGAAGATTTTCAGAGGAGATACTATCATCTCTACTACCCTGAGTTACTGCATGACCAGTAAGAATGAGAGGAGATGACAGACACCTTTAAATAGTATGATCTTCCCAGACCTGAGCTTCAGCTGCACTACTGCAATAAGACACAAACAGCTCAAGACATTTTGTTAAAAGCTCTCACTGGTAAATCTGAATGTCATGAAGTTAACACTGTAGTCATCAAAAAATACCTCAAAGTACATTTAGTACAGACTCCTCAAGGATTATAGTACACATAAAATCAATGGCATCACTGAAGGTAAGTCTTTTAGCAAGAAAAAAAAAATTGGGCACATTTTGAGGCCCTACAGATTAAAAAAACAAAAATCACACACTCACTTCTACAGGTTTTTGATAGTAACTTTGCAGTATCTACCTTAATAGAGCTAGGAAATCAGCAATTACTTTTAATCACATGAGAATTCTTATACTTTCTGTCTACATAACTAAAGAGTTTTCAGCTTTCAAGAATAATAGTCTTAGGATAACTGAAGGTGTTTGGTCAATGGATTTTTCTTTATTACATGTTAGTGAGGAGGGAGAAAAGCATTGCTCAATTGTTCATTGCTTATTGTTCAATTCTAAGTAACACAAAAAAGGATTTCTCTAATGGGAGTATGGCACACAGACTGACATGGGTAATATCAAGCGTGTGATTCATAAATGCAGAAGGATATCAGTCATCTGACAGCATCTGTGAGACCAGATTCACAAACATGTCTGGTCTATCCTAAGACAAGATGAAAAACTCCCCTTCATTTCACAAAGGCCAAACTATAGGTAATCTTTCAAAGAAATAGAACTTTCAAAAACTCTTATTCAAAATATCCATATCTCTTCATAAAGGTCTATTCTTTATATAGAGTATTATATATACAGATGATATACCACTGCTGTCATGCAATACGCATGTAACCTTTGAGTAAATCAAACTGGAAAGGAGTTGATTTTTAAAAAGAAAACCAGCTATCACTAGTCCATAATAAATGACAAAGCATTCCCATGATCAGACTGCTGGTACTAGAAAGAATTACATAAACTCAACCTAAAGTGACTACAAATACAGCTGTTTGCCCACATAAGACAAGGCAAGAAGCTACCCAATACAGCAGTGAAAAGATAAGCAACTTAGTCCAGCCTTTGTCATAAAGGTTGTATAATATTAATTATTGATTTGCATTTTGTCATTTTCACTTTACTTACAA
Organism: Heliangelus exortis; assembly: GCF_036169615.1. Lineage (NCBI taxonomy): Eukaryota > Metazoa > Chordata > Aves > Apodiformes > Trochilidae > Heliangelus > Heliangelus exortis. Next base: position 22,314,467 of record NC_092422.1, on the reverse strand, counting down.
TACAATTAACAATGAAGTTTAAACATTACATGGAAACTACCTGGAAAAATTACTTTGCTTACAATACATTTAGGCATAAGCATTAGCACAGCTCTTAAGATCTCAGAAAGTGCCTGTAAAAAAAGTCAAAAGAAAATATGGACTCAACTTTGCATTTTCATTGGATACCTCTAAGTAAAATTTACAGCCATTCCATGTATAAAACAGAAAACCATCAATATTTTCACACTCTACTCACATTTGAACTACAGTACCTGTACCAAAAAGTGACTTCTATTCTCTTACCACTCACTGCTGCGTGTTGCTTCAGATACTCCCTCCTGACATTTATGTTCTTCACAAGGCACTGCCTAGCATGAGCTCTTCTCTCTTTCACTGGGTCTTTTGCACACAGTGCACATATAGCCATATATTCTAGAGGCAGCCGTAGTCTAGAAAGGCCTTTGTGAAGTTTCTGAGCAAATATTTGTCTCACTTGGTAACATTCATCCTATTAAAAAGAAAAACAACAAAAAAGCACAAAAACAAAAAAGGTAACAGTAAACTTTTCTAAAAGTAATACAGACTGTGAAATAAAACATGGAAGCCTGGGTGAATATGCCAAAATCAATCTCAGACCTTGCAGACAGAGAAGCATAGGAATTTTAAGAATATTTTAAATGACAATTCAGAGCAATTAAATTGAATTAATCAGCTGAAGCTTCCCTGAAGATCAGGAGAAGAGTAAAAGTTTTGGAATTTGTACAGGAATTTAACATAGCATTGAGGCATGGAGTTAATGGAATTGTTTACAACAGGACCAGCTTGCTTTGTGGAGCCAAAGGTCTGCACCAAAACAGTGTTAAGGCACCAGTGACCAATGTGTTGATTTTACTACACAATTTCACAAATTTTCATCAAGACATTAATATTAGAAACGTAATAGAATTCGACAGAACTGCCAGATAGGGGAAGGTTAAATGCTGAAGAGAGTACTGGGGATTTCCATTATATTGTGGAAACCTAACCCTGACTGACCACAGAAGAGAGACACACGTGGAAACCTCCAGGTAATACAAAGGTGGCAAATGTACTCCTACAATTTATTAAGCTATGTACTCCCAGAAAAGACACAAACTTTAAAAGTCTCTGTATAAAAACAATCTACATATTTTAAGACACCATTCAATATACCACAAACCATTTAGTAACAGAGGCCAAAGAAGGTTACCAGAAGCAGGTGTGGAGAACAGTTCCAAGGGTATGTACAGAAAAACCTAAGGTAAACAAGGCCACTGTAACAGTTTTGTGTATTTATACTGCCAAAAAAGGGTCATAAGGATAGATCTGTTATCTCTAAATATGAAGAAAATACATGAATAAACAGATATTTTACTCAAATGACAGTTTTGAAACCAGAAAGAATTGAAAAGAGGGTCCAGCCAACACAAACAGCAGACACAAGATGTAGCCACTGGTAACACTGACTGCTGAATTCAGCAACAGCATCAGAAGAGATCATATATCAGATAAAAAATTAAATCCAGAAGAAATCAATGAAGTCTCACTTTCCCTTCTGAGCTGTAAGCCACGAGTACTTTACGGTCTGAAACCCTGAGAGGCCTGCTGTAGCCACAGCTGAAACAAACCAAGGCCAGAAATGCAGACCATGAGGCTTAACTCAGTATCTGTTGCCTCTTTTTTCCGAATCCACCCCCCAGCAGACAGCTAAGACACAGCCCACTTTTCCTGCTCAGCAACATCACCCAACTCCTTGTGGAAACCTTAGAAGAGACCTGTGCTTAGCTGGTATATTGACTGAGAGGACAAAGGAAGGTAGGTAGTTCACTGCTACTCATTGTATTGTGTGGCATAAATTGGAGTCATTTGTTATTTATTCAACTTTTAATATTGAGAATAACTAAGTTCAGCTCAGTTATGCTGTTCACTGAGGAGGGACCAAACTCAACCAATTCTACACTTCTTATAGTGCACAACTAAAGCGCCCACATTAGCCTAATTTTACATATGTACTTCTCTGAATTTATTGCCTATTCATCAGAAATTCACCATTTAAAAGTACCTTAAAAATAAATCTTTGATATTGCTTGTTTCTTTTTTATTACTTAAGTTGATATTTGCTAAAAAATTAAAACAATACCAAAGCTATTTCAGTTTTCTTTTTTAACTCAGAGCATTTTTATTGTTTCAGCAGTTTTTGTTAATTTTAAAGAATAAGAGTTGTGGTTTTGATGCTTTGTGAATATTTTTAAAAATACAATTAAAAGTGCATTTTCAACAGCAAAGCTTATTAGATCTTTGATCTGGTCCTAAAGCACTGAAGTGTTTAACAGCATGCTCAGTTACTTTCTGTTCTATTTCAATGTGAAGCTCTGCTGACATCAAAATTAGTTTTACGGATCAAAGAACTTAAATACAGGTAGGCTTACAGGTTTGGTCAAACACACAGATAACAATTTTAAATTACCTAAACTACATGCATTTAACCCTCATAGGTCTCTGTTTATCACTGCAACCTTAGCATAGCAATCAGTAATAACACTTAATTATGTATTCTGTGCTCTAATCATTCCACATTACAAAATGGCAACCTCAGGAAAAAAAAAAAAGTAGCCATAGAACCATAGGAGAACCTGTGCAACCATCACAAATCTTTAAAATTAAGCTTTTTTTTCTGTTTTCTGTTTCCTGATCTGTCCACTTAAAGAAAATTTGCCATAAATTATGTAATATTAGAGTTGGCCTTTATGTCACTTGTATGTTCTAATTTGTGGGTAGACCTGATAGTCTTAAGAATTAATAAACTTTTAGAATAATCAGCTTCTGCCATCAAGAAATGGATTTCAGTACTAGATATTCTAACCATGTGTGTATGCAAATACCTTAAAAACAAATCCACATACACAGGTAGTTTCCAGAGGAGATTACTACAGAACCACTTGCAAGTGCAAAAGTCACTGAAACCATTACAGTTTCTCTGCATCTGAGGATCTCGATTCAGTAGTCTGGCAGAGAGAAAGGAAACTGCAGAAGAGCTCAGAAAGATCCAGAAAAGTATTTCATAATTATTCAAAATCCCTTAGAAGCTGCAGAGAAAAGAAATCCTGTCCTGGCAGAATTTACAGTAAACTGCAGTAAACAATTAAGTCATTAAAGGCAAAGAAACATCAATAAGAGAAGGGTGACAAAAGTGATACTATAATGGAACAGATTCTCCTGGAATCTGTGCCAAGGCATGAGGATATCCACTGGCAAGAGATGCCAAACAGCCAGCATGGCCTCATGAATGACCACTGATGCCTGACCAATCCAGGAGCCTTTTACAGAGGAGTGACTAAGTAGATGGATATGGGACGAGCAACTGGCATCATATACCTGGAGTTCTGTGAGGCCTTTGATACAGTTTCACACAAAATTCTTCAATATTTAAGGAGACTTATATGGAAGATAAAGACTTTTTATCAGGGCCTGTAGTGACAGGATAAGAGGCAATGATTTTAAACTGAGACATAGAGGTTTAGATTGAGCATAAGGAAGAACATTTTTTTACAAAGAGAGTGATAGTCTGCTGGAACAGGTTGCCCAGAGAAGCTGTGGATGCTCTATCACTGGAAGTGTTCCAGGCAAGGTTGGATGGGGCTTTAAGCAACCTGATTTAGTGGAAGGTGTCCCTGCCCACAGCAGGGGGATTGGAATGAGATGATCTTTAGAGAGATATCTTCCAACTCCAACTATTCTATGATTCTATAGCAAGATGTGATGTTGTTTATAAATGTTGATGACTCTATCATGTTCTTGTAATTTAAATATCATGTCAAAATTTCTTTTTAAAAAAATGGGGAGAGGTAAGCATTGGGCCCAAGACAGCAAAAAAAGTTACAAGATCTGTTATCAATATCCACAAACCAGTAAGACTGGGATGGAAAACCAGAAAAAAAACCTGACAGACAGTGATGAAATGGATGGGAAAGGAGCCTTCACCTAATGTATTATGAACACAGTCAAAACAATGGAGGCATATTCTGATAGAGGAGAACTAAAAAGTTAATATTTGTAATAATTTTAAAAGAAATTTGCCACAGGAGGGAAATGACAAAAAAAATGATCAGATTTTGATCACAGGTCTCAGAATAAAACAAAACATGGATAATATATTGGCAAGGCTAGTCAGGCATGACATGCAGCTAGAGCATCCTTTCTAGAACAGAAACAGATCTGATTGTCAATTCAGTAAGTGGCTATTTTTGTCTATATTAATTTTGTCCTAAATCAGAAATATCTTCAAAACTCATTTTGACACAAGGCTAGCATTTTTATTAGGGTTTGGAACAAGAAGACTTAAAAGTATCAGTCCTTACTTTGGGTGTAAAAACCTTCAGTTTTTACTACTGAATTTCTGCTGCATTTTTGTTAGAGTTCATCAGCTTAAGTAATTTTAAGTTTTGTTCCACTTCTCATTTTTTTATAGCATTTGGAAACTGAGTAACAGCTCCTTTCCATGGAACAGAGAAGCTTAAAATCTACATAAACATTGTTAAAACAGCATACAAGCCTAATATAGCCTTTCAACTCAACTCAACTCAACTCAACTCAACTCAACTCAACTCAACTCAACTCAACTCAACTCAACTCAACTCAACTCAACTCAACTCAACTCAACTCCAAACAATTCAAGAACTTTAAAAGACACTCTATGAAAATAAGCAATACCCACACAGTAGCTACACTTTCTGTTTTCTAACACTGAATGCCAATTTCAAATCATCTGCAGCTTTAATGCTTTAGCCAGTGACAGGAATTAAGGTCTAGAATGGAATACTGTTATTAACAGAGATATCCTCTGGAAGGCATTCCTCTCAGAGTATTTCTTGACTTCTCTGAAGTCAGGAGATGATGAGCAGTTATGCAACTAGCACCAATGTGAGACCCTACATGACAGCCTTACTCTTGAGGTATGAATAAATTTCTGTAGCATTTCCTTAGTCTACAAGACAGGAACACAGAGGATCTTCATATAGCTACTTAAAATTTCAAAGTTATTTCCCTTCTTCTTCTTTGAGGTCGCAGGCAGAAATTAAAGATGAAAATTCTAACATCTATATGAAATCTCTGCCTCTCACTTCTAATATTTAAAGGATGCCAACTATCTTGGCAGACCTCTGTGCTCCAAATATACACTACTTAAGTATCAAGAAACCAAGGTCACTGTTGTCACCACAGTCCAACATACTTGATGTACTCTCATTTCAATTTCCAAGATTATTATAACGCAGCTGGGGCATAACTTTAATTCATTTCTGAATTCCTTTGTTTATCAATATCATAACATTTCACCACTTTTAGTTAACATTCCTCCACTGGGCAGCCCAGTACTACAGATGTGATTCTTACCCAAAATTAGTAGTCAGGACTATGCAGTGGGTAAATAAATTCATGCCAAGGCTGAACATTTTGCATAAAATCAGATTAGCAGAAATATACACAACACACAGAAGAAACAAAATACATACTCATACATTTGTTGACAACCCACAAGTCCCACCTAATTTTCTTACATTTATGGCTAGTGCACACAGCTGGTACTGTTCTAAGGTGATGATTTCATGGTAACAAGGTTCTTGTGCCAACTTCACAATAGCATTCCCTGCAGCCAGCCTCAACCGAGACATATCAGGTTTACTGAAAAACAAACACATGGATTATGAAGGTTAATTAGTAAAAAAAATAAAAGTAATTATTTGTCTTAATTAAGTCCCAATGAGCTTGCACTGCTGAAAAACAGGTAGTGTTAGAGAAAAAAAAAAAAAAAAAAAAAAAGGAAAAATTCCCATGGACTTCATTGCTTCCACCCCCAAATCAACTGCAGAGGTGGCTTCAAATGAAAAGTAGTTTCCATGGCACCACATTTTACAGCCTATTACCACATACCTATCACCTGGCCCCAGCTCAGCAATTAAAATATGCCTTGAAACCTTATAAAAAGACACATAGGGGCGAAACACTTTCAGCTGTGCACTGGACCAGCACATTCCAAATTGCCCCTCAGACACCTCATTTAGCCTGGAAGATAATTTTCTTCTGACAAAGAAATAGCCAATTTCTAGTCCCCAAAGTTGCCAAACTTTTTCTTGCAATGATAGCTGAAAATCCATGCTGCAAGTCAACATTAATTTAAGTTTATTAGATATTACGATAGTTAACTAAGTGCATTGTCTTTTTAAGAACAAAAAGGACTTAGCAAGTGAACTTGCACATTCAAAATGCATTTGCACCTAGCAAAACACTATTTGCTAATTTTTGTAACAAAAGCTGAATGTTCTTTTTTGTAACATACAACTGTATTTACAGAGGTTATCATAATATCAAAAGGGTTTTTATGTCATGCAAACTGATAAATACTTAATGTGTGAATTAATAAATTTAGCTGAGCTTTCACTGTTCTTAGAAAATTTATTTCAGTAAATTTTCTGTAAATTATTTCAGTATGGTATATTGCTTCTGTCTTCAGATCAAATCCAAAAGAACACTTTATATGCATCTCACTTAAAACACTAATGAATTATATTCAGGAGTAGGAAGTACAGCTTCTCCAGAGGATGAATCAAGTCATTCTTATTTAGAAATAATTATTCATTTAAGCAGGACAAATAATGTTTAACCTCTTAATCACTTGCCCTTTATCCTTAGGAAGGGCAAACACTGTAGGCTTAAATACATTATCATGAAAACTGTATAAAGCATTTGAAGAATGAATTTAAAAGCCAGTATTAAACAGAGTGCATGAGAAAAACTTTCTGCTGAAGATCTGAAACCTTAAAATGTATCTAATCAAGCTTTATATACACCTCAGTATTTTATGGAAACAAAAATTAAAAACCCCAACAAATAGACCACAAGCAACCAAGCGACAGGACAAAAGCTGCACGAACTCTCAAACAAGGCATGAAGATTAAAGGAATAACATCCAGTTCTTAAAAGCTGAATTTCACTTTATATTGCATCTACTGTGAGAAGTGAACTCCATAAAGATTCAATTTTTGCACTTCAGTGATAACTGAGCAATAATGACAAAATTACAGAGTGATTGAGCCAAAGGAAAGGATAAAATTAAGAACTTTCAATATTCCTCAGCAATAACATTTAACTCTGAAAAGTAAATCAAAGACATTTCATCTACCAGTTGGCCAAATCTTAACTGATTATATGTATACAAAAATATACCTCACAGAGATACCCACAAGCATGCTTCCCACGTACATGCTGTGGGAAGGGGGAGGAGGATAGTTTCAGCTGTCAGTACCATTCTTACAGGTAAAGATGAAAAGCAGATCAGTCTTACTCCCCACAGAAGCATTTCTGTACAAGAAACTCTTACTTGAGGATTTTTGATCAAATTGTTATAGACAAAAGCTTTCTGATTTGCATTATCCCAAAGGGCACAATTATTAGGGATGGGGGGAAAAAAGCTTCTGTATGATATAAATGCAATTTTTAATCAATAGTATAATTTTGAAATTAGTACCAAGGTTGTCCCATCAGAAGCTAAAAGATACAAGAGGAACCTGGACATTTATTTTCTGGAATGCTATTACTGTTGCTGAAGACCAGATGCTTTAAATTAAAACGAAACTGCAATGACATGGAAAGATGTTATCAAATGCAAAACACACAAAACACCACAGTAAGTGGTGGGCTACACAAAGGCAATCCACATAAATGGATCTTGAGAACGTATCCAGTGTATAATCATAATATGTCACTTTAAAAACCTACCAGTTTTTTTGTCTTTTACTCCAGAGGATAAATGTCAGTGTTTAATTTTCTAAGCACTTTTTATGTTCTATGGAATATGATGTGTCTTTTGACTACAACCTCTGAAAATGTTTCTTATTGACAATAAAGATTCATCTACACAAGGATGATCAGAGGGCTGAACACCTCACCTATGAGGAGAGGCTGAGAGAGTTGGGGGTGTTCAGCCCGGAGAAGAGAAGGCTCTGGGGAGATCTTATTGCAATCTTCCAGTACCTGAAGAAAGTACTTAAAAGAAAGCTGGGGAAGGACTTTTCACAAGGGCATGCAGTGATAGGACAAGGAGTAATGATTTTAAACTGGAAGAGGGGAGACTTTTAGATATTAGGAATAAATTCTTTACTGTGATGATGGTGAGTTAGCCTCTCCCTGGAAGGGTTCAAGTCTAGGCTGGAGGGGCTTTGAGCAACCTGGTCAAGTGGGAGGTGTCCCTGTCCATGCAGGGGGGTTGGAACTGGATGTTCTTTGATATCCCTTCCAACCCAAACAATTCTATGATTTACCTGGCCTTCTGCTTTGACCACTTTAGGGCTTACAGAATGCTTGAATACTAACTAACTAGCTTTCTTGGGCCTCTCTTTTTCCTCCAGGGCCTTCTCTAAGGGGACTTTACAAAACAAATCCTTAAAGAGGCCAGAGGTCATTCTCTTAAGTCCACCACTGTGATCTTAATTTCTGCCCTCCTTGCTGACCACAGGATTCTGAATTCTACCATCTTATGGTTATCACAGCAAGAATGCCTTCAGCCTTCACACCCCCAGAAGGTTCTCCTTCTTCAGTCAGTATGAGGTGTAGCAGACCAGCTTTCCTCACTGCCTCCCATATCACTTGTGTGAGGAAGTTGTCACTGATGCTCTCCAGGATGGACCTGGATTGTTTATGCCCTGCTTTGTTGCTCACCAGCAGGTACTGGAGTGGCTCAAGTCCTCCATTAGGGCCAAAGCCTGTGAACATGACATTTCTAGCTGTTTATAGAAGGACTCATACACTTCATTTTCCTGGTCAGAGCACCTGGAGCAGGCACCCACACCAGTCTGCTCTTTAATCCTAACCCATAAACTCTGTTGGCTCATCACTCATCCCTGGGGAAAATTCCAACCTCTGGGGCTCCAGAGCTGCATTTGCAGCTTCCTCCCTCTGTTAAAAGTATCCCCCATCCCTAAATTAACTTTAATAACAGAGAACTGAGCACACCATTATATATAGTTGTTGTTATTATTATCATCATTATTATATTGCTATAGCAGTATTAATAATAGTAGTATTAGTTTGAATACAAAAAGAGTGGAAAAATTACATTTCTAGAACACGCCCAGTAAGGATCATCACTCCATGCATCAAAACACACAGGACCTACAGAACTGATCTACTGTTGGATAAACCAACAATATGCTCTAAGCAGTTATGCTGAAAAGCTAAATTACTGCCACTAAACTCCTCAGCATCTGCCATGAGTAGCCATATTACAGAATAAGAAAGACTACAGAGTTGCTACAAAGTTACACATTCTCAGGTTTGCAATTTCACATACACAAGATAGTTTCTGTTTACATAATCACTATACAACATTAATCTCTTGCCCAAAATTGAAACTTTCCTCTTACTGTTGTAATGGCTTTTGTAGACATAAATCTTTAGTATTTGGCAAGCACTAGTGGCTGACAACTTGCCACTTATCCTACCACAGAGGATTAAGATACTTAGAAAAAAAAGATAAGTTGTCTAACAATCACCTAAAAGGTACATTATTTACTGAGACTTAATCCTCTTTACACATTTTCCTCTTCCTTTAACTTTAGAGGCCTCAAGGGATTAAAGTTTGCCTTCAAGCAAAAGTGCCTTATGTGCTAGCTATTTTCACCTGGTTTACTGCAACATGCTATTATTTTTTATGAGAAAGCCTGCCTATCAGCCTTTGGTATACACAGCAATTGGTACACAAGGAATAGCAAGCTGCATAAAAAATTAAAACCAATTTTCAATTGAAAACAGAACGTTATACCATTTATTCCTGCAGTATGAGTAATGGCTCTTTGAAGAAAGGGATAAAGAATATAAAACCATTAAAATACAGCTATATCCACAGTGTTCAAACATCTAGTGCAGCAAACTTCTGAAGGAATCCAGTCAAGCTTACCATTACTGCTTAACAAATAAGATGTATAAATTGTTAAGCAGTCCAACAGAATAGTTTAAGTGCTACTTTGACTGAAACCCTCTCCATCACATCATCAGACATCAAAATGCTACCATCTGTTACATACCTAATCTTCCCCTGCTCTGTCAAATCTCCATCGCTGTGTAATATTGTTGTTAGCAACCTCAGAGTAGAAGTCCCTGATTTGCTGTGATTGTTTTTCATTCCTAGCAACCATCGAACCATCATCTTGATGGCCTGAATCTGAAAAAAAAGGACATGCAGAAGTCAAATTACACCACGAGTCTCATTTTTAAAAAATCTTTTAAATGAAAATCTTAATATAATCACACGGTATTTTCCCAAGTCCTTTTTGCTGCTATGAACATAAGCCTTTCAAAACTGTAAAACATGATTTAAATACTGCAAGATAACTATACCTGCTCTCTCTGGACACCAACTTTCCACTGAAAGTCTCAAGCATTTATTAGAGCAAATAAAAATCACACAACACTTAAAAGTCTGAACTATTTCTTCTACTGAGCAATCACATATTTTGTCCTGTGATAACATTATCATAGTTGATCTTACATCTATTGAATGCTGTAAAAGAGGCTAAACAATTTATACTTACTAAGAAAGTTACTGGATCAAAAAGCAGAGCACAATTTCATCTTCCTATATTCCTATAATTCCTGTTTAAACAATCCCTATATCTTCTTTATTTACATATGCAGTATTTGAGCTTAAATCTATTTAAGACATACAAATTAAACACTTCATAGACATTTTCATTGTTAGAGTATCAACCTGTACTAAGACAACTTGTTTTGGAAAAGAGTATTTCTTTCATGTTTATTTAAAGAAAAGCCTCAAAGCCTGTTAACTCAGTATAATTTGTCTTTTGCCAATGGAAACATGAAGTGTTTTGAGGCAAACTTCTAAATATGCAGAATCCAACAGCTATCATGAAACACTGAATAATTTCACAGGTTCACAAAAGCAGAATTTTGGAGATTGTTTGTTTTAACATCTGAATCCCTTTATTGTTCCATTTTCCTTCTATATGAGAACAGAGACAATACAGAAGAGAGGAAGAAGAGCATCCTCTTACAACAAAAGGAAAATTCTCCTCTGAATCGCACAGACATCCTTGGGGAGTAAAGAAAGAAGAAAAAAAAAAAAAGGAAAAATAACCAAACACCTGAACACCAAACCCTGAAATTCAAAACACAAACCCAAAAAGATTTGGAAAAAATAAGGCGTGGTAGAGAGGAACCTGCCTCTTTTTTACACAGTAACTTTAAATTTTCTCCTTAATGGGAAATGCAGTTCTAAGAATTTCTATATAAACATTCAAAATATCATAAAATATCACTAAATTAGGTTCACCATACAGTTTATCTATTCCATTTAACAAACAGATCCCCTTCAGATCTATGTTCTAGGATTGTCTTCTATACATGAGTTTATTTTTTCAGCACTGTAACTGTAGCCCATTTACTCCACCTACAGAATTCTAATTCTATTGGGTAACACCACCAAGAAGTAGGATATGAGTCACTCAACTCAAAAAGCAAACAGAGTTTGTGGAACAGTAGTTAAATTGCCTTGCCCTATCTTCCAAGAGTCTTTCATGCACCAGAAGTTTTTAATAGCTATAATAAAAATAGTAAAAACAACAACAGAAGCAGATCTTTCAACAGCTGACCAGTTCAGTTTCTTCATGTCATAACCCTGGTACCATTATTCCCTCTCATTTATTGGGAAGACAGAAATATTCTAGCTCTATTTAGTCTTCAATTAAATCACATACTCATCTACAGAAAAGCTACATGCTCCCTTGTGCCCAAACAGTCCTGGTCAGGTGGGCAATTCTGGTTTTAACCTTTGCTTCTCTCTTCCCTCTCCACAACTCTCTTGCCCCATTCCTACTGTCTCAATCTACTCTACTCTTCCTTTCAATGAAGCAATTCCTAACCCCAAATCCTTCAGAACGTTCCCCTGACCCTGCTGTGCTCCCTTGTTTCTTTGCTGGTGTTGATGTGATGACATTCCAGAAACCTTTCCCAATTAAACTTTCCTATGAAATTAACACAGAGCATGAGAATTCCCCTGGTCATGGCATCTGGCTACCTGAAGTCTTAAAAAAACCAACACCCATTACATGATTTTGCACAGGTCTCATGTCTTTTTATTTTCCTCAGCCAAACAGGCTAACTATGAAAGGATGAAAGTTGGAAGGAGTGTCAGGTCTCCAGTCCAATGTCCTGCTTAAAGGAAGGTCAGCTACAAAGTCAGTTTTATCCATTATACTGCAGAAAGCCTCCAAGAGTGGAGATTGCAGAGGCTCTCTTGGCATAGCCTGACTGTTCACAGGTGGTTTTCCTTATATCCAGTCTGAATCTCATTTCAAACTGTGTCCCATGAGCCAATAATTCCCCTCTGAGATTAAAAATCAGTATACACAACATGAAAGTATCAAGAAAGTCAAAATACAGCATGAGTCAGAACCATATCAAAGGCCACAAATAACAGCTTTGTACTCGACCTGGCAGCAAAGTATGAATTCTGTGTACTTGGAAGGGCAAGCAAACATGAGAGGATGTTATAATTTCTTCCTGAATATCGCATGACATCTCAGCTTTGGCATACAAGAAAACTGCAATTAGCAACTAGCTTAACATAAAGAAGTACTAACTTTTAAGATTAAAAATAATCAACAGTTATAACCCTTTCCTCTGATTTTGAGGTTATCATCATGTCTCCACTGTAGAAGTAGAATGGGCTTCCCACTCCACCAACATGATGACAGCAGCTACCTCAGCTTTCTACAGCTTGAGTTTTCAGAGCCATAAATGCTGCAGGTTTGTGCAGCAGAGAAACATGAAACAATGCTGACTTAAAGCACAGTAAGAAAAATAGGATGATAAACCTTGTATTGCAGGTACATTGAAACAAGAAATACAACTGTTACTACATAAGTCTCAATCCACTGCATGGTGCACAGACGTTCTGAGCAGTGATCCTTGTCAAGAGATTCCTGCTTTAGAGCAGGCACTCAAGTGGCAGGTTTAAGAATTAAAGTCACACTTCTAAAATTGTTACTCTAATTTATATTTAATATTGCACTGAAGCGTTTGTCTACAGAAATATTTTAATCTAAGACTTCCATCCAAAATTAAAATTCGCCTTTATCAGTCTACATCTGTCTTGATCATTCTGTCTTCATCAGTATTTCCTGCTTTTGTACTTAAACTGAAATTTTAGATCCCACTAAATAAATCGTACAGTTATGGCACAAAGGGGAAAAGAGGCTTTTAAAACCAGAGTGAAGACAGGCTGTCAGAAACAGTTTATAAACTAATGGTGTGGCCTGCAGCATTCATTAAATATAGGCTTCTCAGTGGTAATAAATGCTAATTAAATTTGTAAATCAGTTTTCACAATAATCTCTTCTCATTTGCCAATAAATGCTTCTCACATTTTTCAGGCTTGGCTTCAACTTCAAATCACCTTAATGCTTTCCATAAGCCAATTCCCTTCCAAATAGCCAACTATATGAAAAGTTTCATCAACATAAATTTGCATTCAGAGTTACTGAAGTTTCACAAATCATTAAAAAATAAAGAAAAACAAGCAATATTTACTACTTCAAGTACATGTATAATCAATGAAGCAAAATCATGTTTGCTTTAAAATTAAATAAAACCAAACACGAAATAATAAAATACAGTTGCTGCAGTCAAACTGATAAAAAGCTAACAAATCACCTCCAAATAAAACTGAACACTTCCAGTAGTGGATTCTGTACTTAGTTGGAAACTAAAGTACTTACTAAACCAGCAGAGAAGATACGATACAAAGAGCTGAACAACTTCAAGATAGAAGGTAAAAAACATTGTAAAACCATCACAGCAACCTTGTTCAAAGTGCACTGGAAACAAAATGACTGCTATAACTATGTTAGAAAGAGCACACTAGAAATCACAGGCATCTTTAATAAAAAAAAAAAAAAAAAAAAAAAAAAAAAAAAAGAAATTTAAAAAAAAAAAAAAGCTGCATAATCTACCCCTCTTCTGAAGGGCATTTAAAAATAGAGACAGATAGTGGACACGTTTGCCAATATAAGTATTTTTCTGACTGAAAGACTGAGAATATTTCTTAACAAGCCCACAACTTGTAATAACAAATTTATTCTTATTAAAAAAAGCAGGGTGTTTTTTGCTTCTAGATTTTTCCTCATACACATATTTACACAGAGAAGCAATTTTTACTTGAGGAAACTGACAAATCCATGAAGAATTTTTTTTTAATTCTAAAACAGCACTGAAAGTTTCTTGGAATGTCCTAGAACTTCAAAAGACAAAGGGAAAACTTCAAGAGAAGTGTCTATGGCATTTAACTCCTATGGTAAAGAGGAAGGGGAAAAAAATCACCATTAAGTGTTGTACACAAAACTTAAGTTTATAACACATTGAATAAAGTGTATATGTAAATTTATTTTAATAGTAAGAATAGCAGAAGCTCCCCAAAACATTTTTTTTTTCTTCTGGCAATCCAAAAATGTGCATTCCATTAAGATCCTCAATAAAATTATTTACTTTTTTACTTTCAGAAAGGGGACAAGGAAACAGAGAAAAGCAGTTGACAACTTTAGGAATCCAGATATTTAACTTTCTTCCTTAGGTATTATACAAACAACCACAGGAAATAGAGAACACGCTACTTACTTTAACAAGCGTTTCAGGAGATACTTCTTCATCTGGGACCCAAAGTTTTGTTGTTTTTTTTCCTGGAAGCTAAACCAAATATTACATTTTGTTAATCTAATGTTACTCTTCAGTAAAATCTGTTGTAATCTGCTCTTTCCTGTTTGCTTCTGAAAATAATACAATATCACTCAGTGGTTAAGCTTTATGCATTTTTTAGAGGTAACCATTACAGAATTGAGAGACTTTTCTTACCTCACTATTCAAGTATCAGAAAATTCAGAGCAATAATAAAAAGAGAGTAGGGGGGGCAGTATTGTCTAAAAACTATTGGTTTAGATTGTTATAGTCATTGCTTTGAAAATAAATTTCAGTTTCCATATCCAGTAGATTGGAACCTCAAGCACATAGTTTTAGGGAACACCACCACCGAGCAAAGTTCTGCACTGAAATGTGTTATGTAATTCCCACATAAATCCTTCAAGATTAAGTTTTTTCTTTTTTAAGCTTGGGTCTTTAACTCTTCATGTTGTATTGATTTTGTACTTTTCTTCATTTCTTCAGCTGCTGAGGCTGGCCTTGAGCCAAGCTACCTTTAGGCTTAAACTTATAAAACTGTCTCTTTCTTGGGCTTTAAACTTTCCTCTTTAGTAGCAGCTTGATGAATTTTTTGAGACTTAACTTTTCAACAAAACTACTTTGGGGTGTTTGGACTCTGTCTTGTGTCAGAGGAAATAGTGAGCTCCTGTTTCCTGGAGTGAAAAGAGTGTGTAGACTTTTTATATGAAAATGTTTTGTACAGCTGGGACTTGTTGAGATGGTGGGAGAGGCTGGAACACTTTCACCCCCCGTTATTGGACTGGTTGTTGACAAAATGTACTTATGTTCTCTTTCAGAAGGTATTGTAAAGGTCACTTTTTAGAAATAAATGATCCTGCTGTTTTAAAAAGAAATAAATAAAAAAAAAGGGGGGGCTGGAACACCTCCCCTATTAAGACAGGCTACAGAAATTGGGGTTGTTCAGCCTGGAGGAGGCTCCAAGGTGACCTTATAGCAACCTTCCAATATCTGAAGGGGGCTACAAGAAAGCTGGGGGAGGGCTTTTTACACAGGTGTGTAACAAGGGGAAATGGTTTAAAACTTGTAGAGGGGAGATTTAGGTTAGACATTAGGAAGAAATTCTTTCCTGTGAGGGTGGAGAGACACTGGAACAGGTTGTCCAATAAGGTTGTGGATATCCCTCCCTGGAAGTGTTCAAGGCCAGGTTGGATGGGGCCTTCAGCAACCTGGTGTAGCGGGAGGTGACCCTGCCCATGCCAGGGGGATGGAACTAGGTGATCTTTAAGGTCCCTTCCAACCCAAACCATTCTATTATGAGACAGTAAACCTTTCCCTAAATGATGACTGACATCAGACAAGTTATTTTTTTCACTTTAAAGTCACTGTAATAGATGTATTAGAAAAATCAAAATTTTCAGCCTTCCATTTAAAGCGTATTTTACTTTCATATGCACTATACTTCCTAAAAATAAAATAAATAAAAAATTAAAAATCACAACTGGCTTGCTCAAGACAAAGAGACTTAGTGACTGAAGTCTCTGTAACAATTTTTTCATTTTTAACAGAAGTAATGAGTGCTGCACTATACAACTTGTTGCTTTTGTAATTACTGCCAAACTAGTTGTTTGTGTGTTTTCAACTGGGTCAAGGAGTACAGATGGAAATACAAAGACAACCACATACAAAATTTAGAACCAAAAAAGCCAGTAATTTTCACAAGTAATTTCTGAGTATCCTACTAGAGCATGAGCAGAATATTAATATGATGTTTTAAAAGATACTTACCCTGTCATTCATTAACAGATCTTTAACAATAAAAGTGGCAACCAAAGATTTCAGTGGGGCAGCAAACTGATCAGGTGCTAGCATGGCTATATGGCCAATAGTAACCAGAGGTGTAATCAGATGCTCAAAATTGCTTGGATCCAGACTTTTATGCAGTGGCTAGAAAAAAGGCAACAAATTCAGATATTACTGATATAATCTGCACCACACTGGGAGAGGCAGGGGTGAGAGTTCTCTACCAAGTTGTCCATGTCTATTTCAGTTTCAGAAATAGAGTTTTAAAAGAACTATTGACTATCTAAAGACAAGTTCATCAACATTATGTCTCCCACAAATCAAAGTAAAAATCAAGACGGACAAAATGCTTATCACATCTTTGTAGGTCAAAAAGTGGCAGCTCATGCAGACAGTTTTGAGAAAAAAAGATTAAAAAGCTTATTTTCTTGCTGAAGAATTGAGCATACTTCATCTCAAGATGGCAATTTCAGCAACAGACTGATTCATCCTTGAAGATAAAAGGCTGATGGGCACTAAAAAGTACATCTGCAGTTATGGCTATAAAATCTAATTAAATAGTCTCTACGACAGTTCAGTTTTACACAATTTCTGTAATCATTTAAATGCTGTGGGCCAGTGATGTATGGTTCCACTTCCCACAAATAGTTCATGATTTTAGACAGCCCAACACTTTGTTTTACTCATGTTTATAATGTTAAAATGCATAACCCCAAACATAATGGATCACAGTAGAAAAAAAAAAAAACAACCAACAACAAAAAAACCCGAAACTCCACTACTATTTTTCAGGCCATAATTTAAGAGAACAAAATAAATTTTCTAAATTTGATACAACTTGCCATATAACATGCCACTACATCCCTTAGTTTACATATGCCATGTAAAATATTAATAAAAACTAACTTAAAATTTTAAATTTTACCTCAAATATCTGTGCAAACTGAGTTTCTTTGCTGGAAAATATTGCATGAATGCAGTGAATAGCGTACTTGGCTTGACGAGGGGGTCCCTTTTTAGCTTTATGATGCAACACTGGAAGCAAAGCACTTTAAAAAAAAAAAAAAAAGGAAAAAAAAGTACCTTTGCACAAACTAAAAATCTTCCAAATGATCAAACTAGCAAAGAAGTACAAATCTACATACAGAGAACACAACACCTCTGCAGAAGTGTTTATTGTCCTAGTTTTAGCAATTTCTTCAAAGAAACAAAAATAGGGTTATTTAAATGACTTGCAAGTAAAAAAAATAACCTCTGTTTTTTGCTGATAAATCTGTGGTAAAACACAAATTTTATCTGCACAAGTTTCTAAAAGTTCTTTTGGAAATATCCTTGTCTACAAATCCCCACTAAATTGCAAAGTAGGTTTTTACATTGCCATATATTTAATTTAGGAAAAACCAAGTAATTCTGAAGGGCAATGATAAAAGATAGTAATATCAGTGACACATCAGCTATCACTACTTTGGATATATTATTTTCACTTCCATTCTTCAAAAAGAACTGCATAGGTCATTCAAATCTCTTTCCTGTTTTACCTCAAGTAATACTTTCTTCCAAAAGAATACAGAATAATGCTGTAGCATACATAAGGAAGAATGAGGAAAAATCCCATCTAGTAAGGAACCCAGATCTACAACTTACGATCTTATATGAGGAAAGTCTTCTTCAATTTTACTTCCTGTATTTTTGAAAATTTGTAATGCAGCTTCTGCCACCTTTTCATCATCCATTTTCAAGCAAGCCAGGAGAGATTCAAAAGTTTCAGCTGAATGAAATGAGATTGGGTGTGTAAATGAAAGTACCTGCCAAAATAAGATGGGAGTCATGTTAACACTTCCTAAAGATCAACTCAGAACATTCCATCAAAACTAAGTTTCCATTGCCATACTAGAATATTTACAATACTCTCCATTTTTCTTTTCCTGACTTTTTTTTCCTCTTTTTAAGTATTTCCTAAACTTTTGTCCTTATACATTATCTTACCAGTTTTAACTTTTTTTTCTCTCCAATCTTAATTTCCTCTATTATAGTGAACCTGTACTGCTCATAGCAGTGCTCACTTGAAAGAGCTGTAAACTAGGTTTGAAGGGTGAAGGACACAAAACTGGGCTTGCTAGGAAGAAACCCTGGGTTAGCACATGAATGATGTGCTGGCTAGCAAGGTCTTTTGCTCTGCCACTTCAGTGCAGACAGGGGATGGAGATTCATGCAGCAGCAAAGATGCAAGAGAAACTCCTGAGAACAGTCAGGAAGGAATTAGGACTTCTCTCAACAAAAAGATGGTGGGGTAATTAACCCAACTGAAGTGCATCTACACAACTGCAGACAACATGAGCAAGAAACAAGAGGAGCTGGAAGCTGCTGTGCCACAGGAAATCTGGGATAAAGCTGCCATCACAGAAATGTGGTGGGGTGGCTCACATGTCTGGAGTGCTGCAATCAATGGCTACAAGTCCTTCAGAAAGGACAGGGAAGGCAGGAGAGACAGTGGAGTAGCCCTGTAAGTTAGGGAGTGTTATGGATGCTTAGAACTAAATGATAGTGACAATAGGGTTGAGTGTTTAGGGGCAAGAATCAGGGGGAAGGCAGGAAGAACCAAGAGGAAGAGGCAGATAAAATATTCTATAGCATTGATTGCTAGCCCTTCTTCTCATGGGGGACTTCAACATCCTGGACCTCTGCTGGAAATAAAATACAGCAGAAAAGAAACAGTCCCAGAGGTTCCTATAGTGTATGGACACAGCTAGTGAGGGACCCAATCAGAAAAGGGGCCCTGCTGTTTGTTAACAGAGAAGGACTTGTGGAAGATGTGAAGGCTGGAGGCTATCTTGGACATAATGATCACAAAATTGTAAGAGTTCTCCATTCCTGAACAAGTAAGGAGTGCAGTCAGCAGAACTGCCAGCTTGAATTTCTAGCAGGCAGGCTATGGCCTGTTTTGGAGTCTGACTGACAAAGTCCATTGGGAGGCAGTCCTAAAGGGCAAATGAGTCCAGGAAAGCTGGACATTCTTCAAGAAGGTACTTTTCAAGGTGCAGAGACAGGCTGTTCCTGTATGCCAAAAGATAAGCTGATGGGGAATCATAGAATTATCAAGGTTGGAAAAGACCTTCAAGATCCTCAAGTCCAATTGTCCTACCATGACCACAATATCATCCTGTGAGGCACTGTATCTACCTGTTTTCGGAACAGCCCCAGGGATGGCAACTGCACCACCTCCCTGGACAACCTGTTACAATGCTTCACCCCTCTTTTGGTGAAGAAATTTTTCCTAACATCTAATCTGAACCCCCTGTGGTGCTTGAACCTCAGTAAGACAGGCCTGGCTTAATAGAGAGATCCAGCTGCAAGTCAGGAAAAAAAAAAAAAAAAAAGGAGAATTTATGGCCTTTGGAAGAATGGGTAGGCCATTAAGGAGGACTACAAAGATGTCATGATGATATGCAAGGAGAAAATTAGAAGAGCCAAAGACCAACTAAAAATTAATCCTGCTTCAGCTGTTACAGACAACAAGAAATGCTCCCACAAATATATTTGCAACACAAGGAGGACTAACTAGAATCTCTATCCTTTAACTGCATACAGGGGGAAACATAGTGCTTGAGGATAAGGAAAAGGCTGAGGTACTTAATACCTTCTTTGCCTCAGTCCTCAGTAGCACCAGTTGTTCACTAGATCCTCAGACCCCTGAGCTGGAACACAGGGCCAAGGATCAGAGTGAAGCCCCCAAAATCCAAGAGGAGATGGCTGGTGACCTGCTGCACCACTTACATACACACAAGTCCATGGGGCTGGGTGGGATGCAACCAACAGTACTGAAAGAGTTGGCAAAAATGCTCACCAAGCCACTTCCGTCATTTACCACCAGTCTTGGTTAACTGGAAAGGTCCCAGTTGACTGCAGACTGGCAAATGTGATGCCCATCTACAAGAAGTCTGGAAAGAAGATCCAAGGAACTGGCAAGCCCGTCAGTCTGAACTAGGTGCTGAAGAAGGTTATGGAGCACATATAGGACCAACCAGGCAATCAAACCCAGACAGCGGGGGCTCATGAAAAGCAGATCCTGCGTAACAAACCTGAAATCCTTCAATGACAAGGTCACCTGCTTAGTGGACAAGGGAAAGGCTATGGATATTGCCTACCTAGACTTCAGTAAAGCCTTCAACACTTTTTCCCACAGCAGTCTCCTGGAAAAACTGGCTTCTTATGGCTTAGACAGGTGCACTCTTTACTGAGTAAAATACTGGCTGGATGCCGTGCCTTGAATAGGGTGTTCAGTTTTGGGCCTCTCACTACAGTGACACCAAGGTGCTGGAGTGAGTCCAGAGAAGGGCAACAAAGCTGGTAAAGGGCCTGGAGAACAAGTCTTACAAGGATGGTAAGGAACTGGGGTTGTTCAATCTGGAAAAAAGGAGGCTGAGGGAAGACTTTATGACTTCCTTTCAGTTAGTTATTGAGTGAGAGAGACATAGATGTTGGTTTCTTCTCCCTAGTAACAAGTGATAGGACACAAAGAAAAGGCCTCAAGTTGCACCAGAGAAAGTTTAAAAGTTCTCCATTTAAAGGGAGAACTTCGCAGAAAAGTTCTCCACTTAAAGGGTTACCAAACATTGGAACAGGCTGCCCATGGAGGTGGCTGAATCACTGTCCCTAGACTACATGTGGTGTTTACAGACACCATTTAGCACCAGACTCAATAGTATGGTTGATGATTGGACTCCGTGATCTCAAAGGTCTTTTCCAACCAAAATGACTATGTTTAACAAGTACTGGGTTACAGCAGAAGCCAGTCTTAAGTGAAACATGCTTGATGCTAAAGGCAGAAATATTCATATTGCAGGGGTTTTACTTCACAGTACTTCTAGACTGACTGAGCCTACTTTTGCCACAGCAACACAATGAGCTTACAAAGCCCATCTCATAATTTTGTTTCTCTACAATGAACCCAGGTTTTGTGCTCCCAGACTTCATGCTTGTTTGCAAAGTGGAATAACCATCTGTGCTCTGATGTGCCTACCTCAAAAATAACAATATTGAAATATCCAATAGGGTCTCTATTCCCTCAAGCTTTCCACAGCAGCTTACCCCTTAAAGTTTGCCTTCCCTTCATTTCTAAGTAGCTGTTGATTATTAGCCTCTCCTTGTATAATAATTCTGACCTGTGATAAAGAAAAGACCCTCAAAATCTAGGAACTGCTTCATGTAGGTTGTTTTCTCCAAGTTACCTTCCACTTTCCTGTATAGCATTCCCTTTTCTGGACTTGTACATTTACCCCTTCTGAATTCTTCTCATGATGTACAGGTCACTTCCTTCAACACCATCATACTCCTCTTCCTTAAATGTGTCATGCCAATTCATACTAATATGTAAGCACTGACCCAAAAGCCTTGTTTCATGTATACAGTCCTTCATTACATGATCCATTCTTACTCAGGTTTCTTTTTGTGCTTCCTGGTTTTTGCCTGTTACTACACTTGTTACTTTTATCTAAATCCACACATCTGGCTGATGAGTCACATGAGCTCTGATGAGCCTACTAGGCACTTAGTTGACCCAAGATATTCTCAAAACTCCAGCATGGGAGTCCTTTACATTTTGGACTCCATGAAGTCAAGCCACAGTTGGACTACTCCCAGCACTAGCATAGAACTGAGGTGGTTCTATGGCACAAGTACAGGCAAAGGAGACACTACAAAGTGCTTTAAGCCTGAAATCTTTGAGAGATACATCATAAGATGAGCACAGAGAACAAAAACCAAACCAGTTTTCTTCAAGATAGCCACCACATGCTTATGATTAAACATACTCAGTGCTAATTAAAAAAAAATTAACTAATTTTCACATGTTCAGTGACCACCAGGAGTATACTTGCCTTAAGCAATTCAAGACCTGCTCTGATTGCTTGGTCAGTAGGTACACCCTCATCTTCATCATCAGCTGTTCCATCTATAGATTTGTTTACTTGCTTGATAAGGGCACTGAAGAAGAAAACAAAACATGGCCTTGTATTTACTGCAGTTGAACCATGTATGACTGTTTTCCTAAGCTGAAGATACAATCTCATTGAAGGAACTTTTTAAAAACATAAAAAGTGAGGCTTGTTATAAACCAAATATAAGTGAAATTCATATATTATCTGGGTGTCTTCATCTCCTATCAAAATCAAAGCTTATAAAGCCTTAAATTAAAAAATGTTTATCCATCATTAATTAAAAAATATATACAAACTACTCTGGAAGGATGACAGAAATAAGAAAACAACATGGGCATAACAAGCAGCAAATTAAGGTAAGAATTTTGGTAAGGTTACTGGCTGCTACATATTCTTAATAATAACTGGAAAATAACATTTACAATGTTAAGTCTGTAACCAGGAGAAAAAAGCAAAAATATTAGGCAGCTGTGCTAAGGGTTGATGAAAAATTTAAGATATATCTTCTGTAGATTTCACCTTGACACCACTGCTTGAGTTTTTTCTTACACTGTACCCGAGAGAGAGGGAAATGCTATTTACCTATCCAACCAGTGACTTGTGTAGGCTCCTGCCCTACCAAGGACTAAAAAATATTCATAATATTCCTTCAGTACATCCCGTAAATTATATTTATAGCCAAAATAAATGAACCTCACCAGAAAAACAAAAAAACAAAACAAAAATAACAAACAAACAACAAAAAAAACACCCACACCAAAAACCACACACCAACCAAAAATTCACAACTAGCAGTCAACCAAGGGGGGGACCTCCAAGTCAGATGTCCCAGACTTCCTTTTTTTTCTTTTGTCCCTAATAGGACAAAAATTACAATTTATTTAAAAAACAAAGTAAACACACATAACAAAAACAAACAAGCAAACAAAACCCAAAAGGAACTGTTTGAGTCTCAAAAATGAAGCAGTTCAGTGAAATTTTAGAGATGGGAGAAAGACAATTCTATAGCAAAACTGAAAATCTGTGATTTTTACAGTTTTTTTCCTTGTATACTGCATGAGTCAGTCAGTAAGTACATTGTGAAATAAATTTTAGAACTTATTACCACCCATGATTATTACTTTAAATATATATGTCATTATTTCTGTGAATATGCAAAAATATATTTTCAAATTTAAAGTAAAAATCCAGCTAACCACAGTATTTAATTCAAGATCAGGAACAGTTTTTTAAATGAAATCTCAATGGCTCCATTACCTGGTATATGTGACAGGCAGAAAATGAAAAGCTCAAGTACTTAAAAGTCAATTACTATTGCTGGAATTATCAGACAAGTACCAGTATTTATATAAGGTATCATGTTCTTTAAATGCAGCTATTAAGAACTAATTTCAGTAATTACTTTTTTTTAATCCCTCTCAAAAATTCACTGGCTTACTCTTCCTTAAAGTCTTGATGCCTCATCAGGATAATCTCCACTTCCTCAGTTAAACTACTGTTTATATCACTATGAACCACCATTCTGTGTGAAAAGCTTTGGTGAATATCACGGACAGAAATTTCTCTTAAAACTAAGTCTGTCAGTCACAAACCAAACTTTGCCATCAGCAACAGATCCATTCTCTGTGCTGAGAAACAATTCAATTGTTTCTGTGGCTACACTCTGAACCAGTACACAAAAACATCACACAAGGGGAAAACACAAGAACATACTCCAAGTCACCAGGCTCTGAACCACACCCACCCAATCCATTACTGCTTGTGCTTAAATAAGTAATAAAAAACCCAACATCAAACCCTGTGATCTGCAGCCAACATCACACACACAACAATACCTGATGGATTCAGTATCAATGTGCACAGGAGCAATTCTCTCAAGAAGAAACTTTATCATTTCCAGGAAAGGATTTGTTGGTTGTTTTGGATTGCCCAACTTCTTTGTTATTTCCCTCTGCAATATAAGTTTCAATTAAATTGATAATCAATTTAGTTCCAAAAACATTCAGGTGTTGTAAGAGCAATCCTTACCACGCATCCTTCAGCCTGTTTGCAAGAACATGTTGGGCTAACAAGCATTTCTAATTGACTTCGTATTTTTTCATCATCTTCTAAAACTTGTGTGAACTTTTTCATGAAATCTTGAGCTTTCCCTGGATCAGGGAGGTTTCCTTTAAATAAGCAAAAGAAATCATGATTTATTTTAATAAGTATCATTACTGTAAATTACAAAAGTCACATCAAGGTTCCTACGTGTGTTTATGTTAAACAAGAATTGTGAAAAACAAACAAAAAAAACCAAAAACAGAAACCACAAACCACCAATTTCTGAAATATTGTGTATCCACAAAACTCCCCTAGCTATTTGCTTTCCTTGCCCTTCACACTCGTCTTTCAACAAGTCAAGCTGTTCTTGTAAATAATATTAACAGAATGCAAAGCCTGTTCTTCACAGAAAAACATCCTCTGTGTATAGATCACCTGATATGACAAGTGTGAAAAACATCAAAAGGGGATTTTTGCTAACTTATTCCTTCACTAAATGTAAGCTTTAAAAGAGCTTGCAACATTGTTAAAAAGCTTAAGTGTTTCTTAAACTACATACTAATTTTACTTTTTTAAAAATATATTATAGCAAGACAATTTATTGGCAAAGTATTGCTATGCTATTTGTTTCATGTTTCATCATTTCTGTTTCATAAGAAAAAAATACAAACTGATAAACTATTTGTAACATGGCAAACCAAGTAGCAAAATTCAGTTTTCCTCTACCTTTTTTAAAAAATGTCCATAGCCTTTAGTAAATCTTTTTTTGCAAGAAGAGTTTTTGAAAAGGAGGCTGATTTTAAAATAAAATCTTAGAATTGTAAAGCATTTTTTTTTCTTTAATACTTTAATTATTTTCTTTAATAATTCTTTAATATTTCTTTTAATACATTTAGCAGGGTGGGCTCTGGGGAACAATCAGTGACGCTTTGGCGTTGATTTTTTCTCTTCTTTGCCAAAGGTTTAGGTGACACAGAAGTTCTTCAGTTCCTAAAGTGCTCTCAGTGGTACAGAAACTCACTCTTCAGCATTCTCCCAAAAGCAATTACAATACCAACACCTCAAAAGACAGGTAAGGTAGTAATGCTTTGGTAGGTTAGTTAATATCAGTTAATATGTATTCTACAACAAATGCTAAACCAGACACTGACACTCTATATCATATAGATTTTGAATCAGTGCACAACAGATGTATCCAAAAAAGTCATGTGATGAACTTCATGGCTGAAGACTTTTTATAGTAAATTGTCTTAATCCTTCAAAGCATATCATTACACAGTATTTGTAATCATCATCATTCTTCGTAAGTCTTATCTGTTAAAAAACTTTAAAATAATTGGAGATAAACTTATAAAGTAACAAAGCATTATATTTCAATAGTACTTTTTAGACTACTTTGACTTACTTGTTATAACCATCACTTTTGAGAATATAGCTTTACTGCTGGCATCTGTCTACAAGTCACAAAAGAAAAACGGATTAAGTAAAAATTTTACATTATCTATTTTCATATTAATACTGAGTAAGCAAAATTCCATAATGCATAATGACCAACAAGTCAGCACCCATCATTTTTGCTAACACATCAGTGTGATAGAAATCAAAACCAGTGAAAACATTAATGTTAGACAGCAGTAAGAGGTTGCTCAGGCATTATCACTGTCACATATTTATGTAAAGTATATTTATCTACTATATAACCTATGAACAGCAGAAATAGTTTACTTCTGAAACTGTTTTGCATCTAAAGCCTCTTTGTTTTTAAATATAAAAGGAACAGCAAGCATTAAATTCATTTTATCTTTTGTTCTGATACTGGTGCTAAGTAGTCTCAGCAGTATTTCCCACCTTCTTGTAAAGAAAGGAGCAAATCAGTAATAAGAGCCCTGTTATCCCTGTTCAGCCAAACAGACAACAGCAGTGTGATGGTGCAAGTAAAAATCAGGGACAATCACAAAAAGAAAGTAAAGAAAGCATAACTGCAGTTCAGGTTCTCTCTGATGCCTGGGTTTCAGTGAAACTGTGGCTAAAATAAAGTCATTCAACAGCACCTTACAAGCAAGTAAGTTACACAAAACCTGACTTTTAAACTCATTTATTTTCTTTTTATGAGTAATTCTGCTGCTATAGAATTTCAAATTCCAAGTGTAAAGTCCACCTAAGAGTTAGTTCTGACATGGGATAAATGGAAGAGGAAAAAAAAGAACACAACAAATTTCCTGGCCAGATAAGAGTACACAGCAAAATGTTACAAATACCAACTCTTGAAGAGGTGATGTTTCTACAACATATCACCTACTGAAGGCATACAAACAGTTTCCAAGACACTTTTGCCCTACTTCTAGCTGTAATCCACAGTATTCTACAGACCAGGAAGTTTTATGGAATTACACTTTAGTTTGAAAAATGAAGGAATTACCAGGAAAAACTACAAAGGGAATCCTCAACTTACAGTGAAGATAACACCCTAATCATCTTCAGAAAAGTGTGCTAAGGCAGATGAAAGAAGAAAAAAAAGGAAATATTTCACTGTTGTGTAACAAATGCTGTCAAACAACTCTGAAATACTCGTAACTACAATGAAAACTGGAACCTGAAAGATTCAGTCTTGCAGCAATGTTGTCAAAAGCACACAGATCCATCAGCTTTTAAACCACAAAGAAAGCTGCTCTTTTGCCAGTTGACTTTGGACAGATCAGCTTCAGAGACAAAACTTACTAAGTCTGCAAAACTTCATAAATGCATCTTAATAGTATCAATTATGGGCTACAACTATCAAATTATAGGCTTCTGGGAAAAGATTTAAATAGCAAGGCAACCACACTTTATGGGCTTTCGCTCAGTATTTAAATTTTAAAGAACACTACTTAGCCACAACCATTGCAAGAATTGTCTTTTATAGAACTCCCTTTATTGCAGAGAAAACTGATAGTAGATGAGCCTAAAAAATCCAAGAAAACAAAGTCAAATCAACTCAAATTGTAGGCTCATCTTAAAAGAAAAAGAATTTAACAGGAGGCAAACGAACACAGTGAGCCTCTTCGTTAGATTCATTTTAGGGAAGAGCCACAAAGAAGTAGTGTTGCAAGATACTAACATTTCCTTATAAAAGTCTTTAAATGATTATGGAGAAGTAAGAAAAACTTCAAGACAGAGGTCAAAGTCTTGTTCAGGTATATCTAATTTCTTTTCATTTTATTGATGAAATCTGCACGTAGATCTCAAATGACGTACAAACAACCCCTATCAGCCTTGGAGATAACAAAATTATAATTTATTACAATAATCTTGGCAAATGCATTGAACTGTCTGTTTCCTGGAGGAGTATCCTTCAGCTTTCAGAATAAATTTCTGTTATGCACCTGTTTGGGTGCTTTGAAGAAATTAGGATTTTGAAGTCTAACATATTTGCACAGGTTTTTTTGTCACAAAAAAAAAATTAATTATGAAATTTGTGGAAAATGTGGCAAAATAGCACAGTACAAAGATAAAAGTAGCAACCTTAAAAAGATTAGAGTGTAACAAAAATATAGCACAAGATTGGGAAAAGCAATGTTTTTAGTGAATATCCTATCTTTTGACATGGACACTTGGCACATAATTCAAGCTATTAAATACTTCTGCATAATTTTCAATCACCTTTTAGTGTTAGATGAATGCTCTCATTTTCAGGGCATTTACTGTCACAGGTGAACAGGTACATTCAAAGAAAGGAAAACGAGAAATAAAATCTGGTTTACAGGACTCAAAACATAATGTTGATAGATACAGAATCTCTGTACTCAAACCTCTGGCAACTCAGAAGAAAAATACCAAAACTGCATTGTGAAGTTCCTTTGTTTCTGACCAGTTTTGTTTTCTAATATTGGCTAAGTCTTCAAGTACTGGCTTTAGGTCCCTGTAAGCTGACTTCAATTGCAGCAAAACACTATGCGTTCAGCCAAACTTTAAATAACCTGAGTCAGGAGCATTCTTCTAACCTCTAGTAGCAGAAATCCAGTAAATAAAAACAGACTGAAGATGATCAAGAAACATTTGTTTTTTAGGTGACCTACTGTGGCATTCCAACTACATTATCTTGCATTCTTGATATGGAAGAATTAGGACAGCTGCAAATCTGCAGCAAATAAAGTTTATACTCCAATACAGACAACAACCATTCACACACTTGTTGCATGGAAACAAGCACGTTTATGCATTTTATTTAACTCTATACCACTGCCATAACACAAAACAAGAGAAGCTGTGATTTATACTTCTGCTCTTCAGAAAAGTAACTCATCCCAAAGACAAGTTTGACATCCCTTCTTTCTTAGAGTAGGAGAAACTATGATCAACACAAAAAAAAGCAAAGTTTTGCAGCCCATTTTAGTGCTTACACTGGGGAGAGCCTGAAGAGGAAAAAGAAGAATGCCTGAAGAGCTTTGCTAAACATCAAAAAGATTTTTTAAGATGTCAAAAAATGGTCTGGAAAGTTCAAAGATTTATCACAGAATAATGTAGGCTGGAAGCAGCAACTGTAGGTCACCTGGTTAAACTGCCTGGTCAAAGCAGGGCCAACTTAGATCAGGTTTTGCTCCAGGTCTCGTTTGGTTGCCTTTTAAATATTTACAAGAAAATTCATAATCTCTCTTTACTACTTGTGCCCATATTTAATCATTCTTACTGCAATTTTTTTTTTCTTATTACCCAAAGTTTTTTTCTGGCAATTTCTATACACTGCTTCTTGTCCTACCCTCTTCATGTCTGGGAGCTCCCCCAGTGGCACAGGGACAATATCTACTGCAAAACAAACCAACAATTATGCTATAATGCTTAGGTGGAGAAATCAGCCTGAGATAAAAAAGCACATATGGTAACACCAAGTCATACTGTAAAAGGTTCAGGTTTTGTTTCCTGAAAGGAAACACAGGTTATACAGCTCTGAATGGCTAATGGACATTTGTGTCAAGTTTATTACTGCCCTGTAATGTATAAGTACACATATGTACATTCATGATGAAAATGCACTGTTATCTTAAAACACATTTATTTATACAAATTAATTACTTATGTGGAGGGGGAAAAATCCTAACAAACTATACAAGGAGCATCACAGAAATAAAAGTTTTGGTAGAAATAGATAAGCACCTGCATTGGGCAGAGGGCAGGGCTTGGGGTACCAAAGGGC
Source organism: Heliangelus exortis (assembly GCF_036169615.1). Taxonomy (NCBI): domain Eukaryota; kingdom Metazoa; phylum Chordata; class Aves; order Apodiformes; family Trochilidae; genus Heliangelus; species Heliangelus exortis. Next base: position 22,284,797 of record NC_092422.1, on the reverse strand, counting down.
TGCTGGGGTGACCTGTGCAGGAGGAGGTCAGGGACTGCCCTGTGCCATCAAAGCCATTTTCAGCCAGCTCCACAACCAACAAACCAATCTACCACCCATGAAAACTTCAATCAATCAGTCAGAGGAGCCTATGGTGACTCTAAGAAAACATTTAAGAGGGGAGATGCTGGTGAAAGTACAACTCTAAAGGGATTGTGTCTGGTGGAGGAACCCACACTGAAGCAGTGGGTTAGAAATGAAGAACAGCAAAAGGAAAGGAACAGAACAGCCCTGCCCTGACCCCCCACCCTCACTCATGTCCTGCCATCACCTCACTGAAGGAACTGAGCATAGTGCATGGAGTGTACTAGAGACTCCTAACACCTGGAGACTGCAAAGCAGATCCAAAGGGCAACCAAAGGCCATTTCCCAAGTGTTTAGTTGCTCATGTTTATTTCTCAATACCAGAATCAATAATTAAAGTTTTATGTTAATTGACAATAAACTAAATTACTTAAAACTCTCCAACTGTTGCCTATGACAGCATCTCAATCATCACAAGCCCCTTAAGTTCTCCCATGTAGTCCTGATTCCCAAAAGATGTTTCAAATGCAGAGAATAAGCACTTCACAAAGACAGGATAAAAGCCACGTGGACAAAGCAAACATGTTGATAGCACACAGCTTGGAATGTGATGTTTATGCTGGCATTTCTCAGACCCTAAGTGTTTAATACCCTATCATATTTGATATTCTGCAATTGAGAAAGAATTTCACTATACCTCCCTGAAAAAAAAAGGAAAAGTTGAATTTTCACTTCCAACTGAAATGCAGAAAATATGAAGAAACTAACTCAGGCTCTAAATGCATGTGTGTATGAAAGTAAAATAATACAGAATAGTACATGAAAAATGTTTTAATGCCATCACTGAAATGCAATACTGTTGTACTAGCAATTATTGTACTCAGATTTCAATAAAAGATTATAGAATATTTTTAACATACTAAGTCAAAATTGTGAATTTCACTGCAATCATTTTTATTGGACAAGTCTTTCTCTGGCTGCAGGAAAGTAGCATTTTTTAAGCAGATACATTAAATAATACAACCACAGAGTTACCTACTCTTCGCATTATGGTAATTCTGAGAAATGTATAATTCAGCCATAAACCATGATTAAATTTACTATGGTTTATGAGTATATAAACATACAGCAAATAAAAGTCGCACACACATTTGAACGTGAAAATGGCAACACTTTCTACAATATATTAAATCTTTTAAAAAAACCACCAGATTAAACTTTTGGCAATAAAGTCAGAGTGGCATTACGAAGTATACCCAGAACTTAATCTTTCAATTCCCTCCATCTCCCAAACATGGTTTTACAGATACACATAATTAAAATAAATATAAATTTTACTTCATGAGAATATCCTAAGTATTCCATAAATGTTTTTTTCCTTCTGAGCAAATCTGTAAATAAGAATTCAATTGTAGTCTGATCTTTTTAATACAGCATTTAAGAAGCTTCTAACAGAGAAGAGAAAGAAGTAACCTCTTGGGATGAAATATTCCAATTTCTTGAATGCTACAATTCATACACAGAAGCTACATAAATCATACACCACATCAGGGTGTGTAAGTACTTTTGCTTAATCACTGGATTAAGCAAAATGGTCAGAAGTTTTGCTTCCCCCTCCCATTTCTAGAGCCAGAAAAATCTTGTCAAACTGTAAATCAAACACTGAGCAAATATTTTAGTATTAAATGACTGGTAAAATATTTTTTTTTAAATTTCTATAATACACATATACATATTTTCTACTGCAAGTGTTATTTAATGGAGTAACAATTTTCACAGTATTTTCTATCTCTCATTAAAAGTAAGCTTGAGATAGTAAGACAAACAGAATTGAAAAAGAGCATATTAAGAAGAACTGCATATTCACTGTGGGATTAAGATAAATTGAACTCACTTTAGGTTGTTTTATTAGGTCAACTAAATCCTTTACTTGATGCCGTAGCAGATTTTGACATTTCCACATCTCGTTCAATGCTCTAAAAAAACAAACAAAAAAATCCAAACAAATAAACAAACCCCACACAAAAACAAAAAAGTTGGCAAAATCACATTTATTAGATACATAACACAACTTTCCAATAAGAGCCTTCGAATTATTTTCAACTTCAGACTAAGAAATGTGTTTAGCATCTGAACTTTCATTGGAGGTGTAAGCAAAGACTAAATGTTTCCTAATGGCATGATAGGGAAAGTTTAATTGGTGAGATTTTGAAATAAGTTTCATTTCAGATGCTTAACTACACTGCCTTTAAAAGAAGTAGGAAGTGATGTCTAGCCCATAAAGAACTCAATTCTACAAGCCTGAAATCATTCCAAGAAGCAGGCTAAAACAGATGTTTGATTTTTATCATCAAAACAATGTTTTTCTTGCATACAGAAAGCAGCTAGTAGATGAATAAAGTGTGAAAAGTAGACATGATTAGACTTGTAAGAGATACATTAGAGATATCAGACAAAATTAAAAATAAGCACACTTTCCTGGCTAAAGTCAGTTTCATTAAAAAAAAAAACATTCCAGAATCCACAAGTCAGTTCTATGTAACTAAACATACTATGTCTGTAAAACTAGCACTGCTACATATGAAAACTGCAGAATTCTAAAGTTTTGTTGCCTGAAATAACAAGCACTGAAAGTAATCTATTCTGCATTTTTGTTTAGCCTATACTAAAACTTGTTAGAACAGTAGCTTTATATTTTAATATACTATTCTAAATTTTAATTTATTATAATTGTAATCAACAAGTAATAATAAATAATAAACATATAATTTAAAAGGCAGGGGGTTCAAAAATCAGTTTTGGTAGCATTCGAAGTCTGGAGTTTAAGCCGCTCATGTACATACAAGTTTTTTCTAGTGCCCATGAGAAAAAAAAATATTTTCAACTGACAGAGTACTACTAAATGAAAAACAAAGTAAAACTAAACTCAGACTGTGAATATTACAGCAGCAAAATTCTGTGTGTACCCATTTTAAGCTGGAGAAAGCACGTAGCATAAGTATCATGCATACTGAAGAAGGAAAGAAAAACAAATAACTTCTTCCCACTCTTAAGTCATCCTGGCTGCTAAAACAAGAAGTAAATTAACTGAGCAGCTGTCAGATTATATCTAGGGCTAGTTAATGCTACTATCTATGCTCTCTCTCTTCAGACATAAAAGGACCCACATGCACTCAAGTTTCTTTCCAGATCTTTGACACATTTTTCAGCAGTCTATGGTGAAAGGGTACCAGAGGTTGTCAGAAGACACCCTGTTAGTGTTTTGTTTTTTCTTAAAATCTCACTTGAAAAATGGCTGTTATACATTCTTTTCCAATAGGTGAAAACCTACAAATTTAGATTTAGAATAATATTTGTATTAAAAATTATTTTGCAAGAAGTTAAAAGTAACACATACTTCACAGCATTTGAATCCAGTGTTGCATAAAGGTAATACAAACATTTCATTCGTTCGTTTGTTTCCAAGTTGTGAGGCACCATATACTGAGCAAAGATGCGTTCAACAAGTAATCTGAAAGACAGGATTAAAGAGCTTAAACAGTTAAGGAAAAAGTAGTCTTGAATTGCTAAAACATTCATTCAAAAATTCTCAGACCCACCTAGAGATCAGTCACTGTATATAACGATGGGATTACTCAAAAGCTGAAAGGTCAAACTACTTAACATATAATGTAATTCAGCATAAGCTAAACAAACATACATCATTCAAGAAGATATAATGTTAGCAGCAGAACAATTAAGACATAACATTATTACAATCAGATTATTAATCTAGAATTTTGGGAAAGAATATCTTAACTATCAGCCGAAAGAAATGCTGTCAGTGAATTTCATTAGGGGTCAGTATTGGGATTAATTAATGAACTGACCCAAATTAACGTGCATTTACAAAAAAAAAAGGTTGATTATATGACATTATCATGTAGCCAAGAAGGAGAATTCAGAAACTAGTCAGGAACTGACTTCCCTCCACCCCTCCCTTGCCCCTTTCTCAACAGCTGAGTTTTTCCCATTTCTTTTGCTTCAGTAATAAAAATGCAGATAAATTCACAAGGGAATTACTAAAAGCTTTTGCCATCACATGGAAGCTCCTTATTTGAAAACAGGAGAAGAGAGAGCTTTGTGTCTGCCAGGTACCTAGAAAAGACTGAGAAATAAAAACAAAAGGAAAACTAAGCCCATGTTGCAATCTTAAACACCAAAAGGGCCCAAGGACTTTTGCAAATTGAGGTCAACTGTAACAAAATGGAGTAAATAAGAAAAAAACAATTGTATGCAACTATATATTTAGACTAGAAAAGAAAATTCTCATGCACAATTGGAGCAGGTCATCAAAAGCCAAAATCAGCTTCTTTAAAAAGATCCTGAAGTGCAAGGAAACTGGAAGAGGGTAAGACTGGGTCTGAAGATTCAGACAATTCTGTTTGCTTCCTTGGTACCATGAAATAATTCCTTCTTTTGGAAATGGCTTTTTGAGGCAGCAAATTTTGGAAAAGACTTGTATGGTTTTGTAATGTCATGTGTACTTACCACGCTGCTAAGGTCAAAGTCTCACTTCCAAAGCCACCAAGACAGCCTTGATTAGTCAAGGCAGACTTGTTTCCAAACTAGTTCCCTATGTGCAACGATTATTTAATACAAAGGATATACAAGATCAGAGCTGGTATGACACAGGCACTGCTTTCACCACAAGTCCAGAACAAGGCTCTAATTCACATCTATTATAGTATAGAAAAACTTATCTTCTGTAGAGTGATATGCCTTAACTGTAGTCACTACATGTACTAGGTATCATTAAAGCAGACAGGAACAACATGAAAATCTAAAGCAAGATCATTAAAGCAATTTTACTTACTGAACCTCAACATAAAAATTAGCAAGCTACTGAAATAGAAACAAAAATCTTTACTGAAGCAATTGTGAAGTACAGCCAAAAATTTTGAAGTATTCCAACGTCTCTCACCATTTAGAATTAGTTTGGTGTTTATTTTGTTGTTGTTGTTAGGTTGGTTTTTTGGGTTGGGGTTTTTTTATATGGCCAAAAAAGTAGAAGACAGACAGAGGAGAACATTTTGCTGCAATTGTATAACATTACACACTAGATCAAAACATATAGCATTATCAAGTCTCCTCCTTCCTCTCAGCATTTAGGCACAAGGAAAAAACAAATCTGAATATTAATTTACCACATTTATCCACAGAATCACCCAGTTTAAGTGATTGACTTACCGGTCATCAATACTGTTTTGATAATATATATGCAAAAGTTTATCTTTGATCCATGATATCTGTTTTGCAGCTTCTTTTCCTGCTTCTGATTGTAATGAATATTTCTTGTATATCTGTGCAAGTCCCATCATAGCTTCCTTCCTCACTCTCCACTTGAGAAAAAGAAATAAAAGAAATGGTACTCATCTGTCAGTTTAGCATTTAAAAAGACAAAACTGAAAAGATCACAGAACTTCCTGGTGACTTTTTTTTATTCTGAAAACTAAAAGTTTAATTTGCAAAAAACGTTGAGTGCTAAATGCAACAATTTCTCATTACAACATTTATTACATCCTATATATTTTTAAACCTTTCAACATCAGTACCTAATATACAACTATGCCTCTTGAATTTAGAATTGCTACAAATTTAAGCCTCACAGTCTACACTGAATATTTGTAATTGTATTACAAGTGCAACAGGGGAAAGCATGTAATCAAATGAAGAAATCAGGTGATCATTTTAAGAGTTTGTAATCAATAGCCTTGTTTACTGTTCTTTACCATAAGCAGCAAACCTTATACATTTTAGTGAATAATGAATTTAGCTAAGCTAACTTTCAAAAGTATTCAAAATTAAAAGCTACCACCCTGATTTGCAGTCTTCTAGTGGTCCAATTAAAGGCAGGTAAACCTGACACCTCTGATGGAAAAAAATTTTCATTGGTATTCTACAATACATTTTGAAACCAGATTGAAACTATAAGAAATAAGAATTTCTTATGAAAAATGTTAGAATGTTTTACAAGAGTCTCACATTTTACTTTAAAAATTTACTAAAGCATGACTACCAGAACAAAATTAAAAATCATAGGATCAGCAAGGTTGGAAAGGACCTCTGAGATCATCAAGTCCAACCCTTGATCCACTACCGCTGCAGTTACCAGACCATGGCACTGAGTGCCACATTCAGTCTCTTCTTAAAAACCTCCAGGGATGGAGAATCCACCATGTCCCTGGGCAGCTCATTCCAATGCCTGATGACCCTCTCTGTAAAGAATTTTTTCCTAATATTTAACCTAAACCTCTCCTGGTAGAGCTTAAGTCTTGTCTTACTGGTAGCTGCCAGGGAGAAGAGACCGACCCCCCCCTGGGCACCCCCTTCCTTCAGGGAGTTGTAGAGAGTGATGAGGTCTCCCCTGAGCCTCCTCTTCTCCAGACTGAACACCCCCAGCTCCCTCAGCCCTTCCTCACAGGACTTGTGCTGGATCCCTTCACAGCCTCCTTGCTCTTCTCTGGACCTGCTCCAGCACCTCAATCTCCTTCCTGAGCTGAGGGGCCCAGAACTGGACACAGAACTCATGTAATCTCAAATGGGGGATTCTAGTCAGGGGCAGAAATGACTTGTTAAACAGACCACTTCAAAATTTTAGGTATTACATAGGTTTTCATTTGTAATTTTAACATCAGTTCCAACATTTTTTACAACCATTGCTTTTTAAGAAGCTGAATTACAGTCTAGAAATACAACACAATCATTACTAGTACTAATTAGGTCTTACCCTCTTGTCCAGTGTTCGTTCTCTGACAAAATTAAGCAGGTGATCATTGACAAGCAAAAGATCTTTTTTAGCAGCAGTAACTATGGATACTATAACATCATGCCTTATGGCCTCTTCAGGATCATGTGACCTTACTTTAAGATATTCTGGAAAAAAACAGAATAAGTATTTCATTTTAAGTATGCAATTTCAGCTACTTGTCTTTCCCTAGACAGTACTTCACTAACAGAACTGTTTCAAGCATCAGCAATAACAAAACCCAGTAGTTTTTTCTGAGATTAGCTGGAGTGTCAGTAAAACTTGATATTTGCTTAAATATTTCTGGCATTATGGAACTAAAAATGTTACAGGGTTCATTTTTTTTCATTATTATTTCTTATAATGTCTAAGCTATGCCTACATTACCAACAACTACAGCCAAAAAGAACTGAATCTGAAGAACAGACAGTGCTTGATAACCACACCATACACATCTTGAAGTCTTACTTCAGGCTAGAAGCTATTCTCTTCCTGCAGAATCCATTCCCTCTAAGCTGCTGGAGCACATTAGTTGCACTCCTGACCACAACTTCTGTATTATCCACAAGGAATCAAGCTCTTCAACACTCCACAGTGTCAGCCACCACAAGCAGGAAAAAATCAAGGGACACACATGTGCTCTGACAAAGCCATATTGCTTACTTAGACACATGCTAGTCTACTAATCTTAAAACATTTTTTCTTGATTATTTTGACCCATGGCTACTTAATTGGTAGCATCAGTAATCTTACACTCTCAACATTTTAAGATCTCTGCTTGTATTGATCATGTTTATTACCTATTGTAACTTTAGAAATCTGATAAAATAGCAAAGCTCATTTATCTTTTTAGATGTATTTTAGGTTAATTTGGAAGAACAGATGGGTAGGAAAACACACAGAAAAGTTATTAAGATCACTGTATGCAGCATACACCAGTGAAACACTGACAAAATTAACACTGAAAATTCAAAGTTCATTTGAATGGAATAACCAGAGGTTACTGTACTCTTACTACCAATGAAAATCTTCAGGTCTTATCTAAAATATTGACCATTAATTTTTATGGTAGTCAGCACAAGTGTCAAAAGAGCACATCAAGAAATAAAGCTTTGCACTTATGGATATTATGAAATCTGAAATCCAAATAGTTAAAAAAAAAACACAGTTTTGCTGCACAGGAACATGTAATAAACTTAATAAAACAAAGAACGTTGGGTGCCATCAAAACAATTCTGGCCTCTAATACCAGTCAGTCAGAAATTTTTCAACAATTTGACTTTGGTAAGTGCTGTGGGGAGAAAGGAGGGGCAACCAAAATTACATTTCCCAGAGGATACCATTAGAGGGGGCACAAAGTCTTTCAGCAATGTGAAAAAGAAAAAAAAATCCTTGGAAATACAATTGTGATAATCAGAGAGGAAGCATCTTTTTCATTCCACTATGGAAACGTCCAGAAACTTTTTTTTTGTTTTTTTAAAGCTGGCTTAACAATGCAAACAGCTACAGGATGACTCTAGCTTGTCTGTATTTGTGTTTATCTTGACAAACACTCAGTGAGCAGGAAAACAACCCCATGTGCTTAACAGCCCTTTAAATTCCCTCATTAGAGCAAATGGACAAAAATCACCTCCAAAAAAATTACAAGTAGTAGTTTATTGACCACAGGGAACTACAGTCTCCAAAGACACTTTGAGGGAGAAAAATCCCCCAAAGCAATCCATTCCCTTTAGTTACATGTTTTTCATTAAGACACAGGCAACAAACACTAAACCCATCTATGCCAGTTGTTTTCTTCCAAAAGAGGTCCTCACAGCTGCAGTCACAGCTAGGAGGGCTGTATTCATCTTTTAGATACTGGCTGTCTAATATTTAAACATTTCAGCTTGGTGAAGCTGAAATCTCCACTCTGCACCCTAATTAATAAATGCCATGACCATTAGGTTGGCCAGGCTGCCTGTGCCTGATCCCAAGGTACCTAATTGCAACAAGAGTTGGGAATACATCCACTCCAAGAGCAGGAAAGGCACCTCTTTGGTTAAGGCACTGTTTGTGCACAATCCTCTCAGCCTGAGAAACAGCAATGAAGGCAGGGACTTTGTGACTTAGAAGTCCAACCTCAATTGCATCCTCCACAACTTGACAGTGTTACTTAGGGTTACAATTAACCTTACACACTTTTCCAGGAGACTTACAATTGAATTTTAATCTTATAATAAATCTGGTACCTGTTAAGTCTTTTGCTAAGTCGGGATGGTTCATAAGACAGTGACTTGCAAATTTCACACATTCAAGACGAATAGGTACATGGATATCATTAAACCTATTTAGAAATAAAGCAATCCATTACAACAACAAAAATATCACTTCTACCCAAGCAATTAGTTTATTTCTATACAAATAACCCTGAATATATTTTTACGCCTGAAACATCACCGATTTGTCCACATTAAAGCAGAAAACTTAAATGAATTTTTAAATACCCTCAAAATACTTGGTTTTAAAGAAAAAAAATTAAATTTTGAAACATTCTTGGAGTTGGAATGTTTATTTATCAAATAACAGGGTTTTAGGAAATACTAAGAGTTAAAAACATTTACCTTTTCAAAATCAATAGACTTTAAGAATGGCCCCTTTACTAACTAAGCTATTGCAACTTAGTTAAAATCTTTGAAAAGTAAATACATTTATGTGATTCATAGCTAGCTGAAAACAGTAATTATGAACAACAGATTGCATGTATTCACATTGCTTCGCATTGTAACACAATGAAGCATTTTCCTTTGGGCCCAATTAGATCCAGTATTTTTTGATGACATGCCATGTTTTAAATAGCTTTCTGCTTTCAAGCAAAAAGCCTTCCCTCAATTAAGTTTCCTATACTTTTAAAAGTAGCATTTCTTTGAAGACTTTATTTTTCATACAACTGAGAAATTAAACTACTGGATATGTAATAAATTATAGAATTTTCTTCATTTACTCAAGTAAAAAAATATTTTCATCCTGACAACACAATCCAGATATATTTTCTCTCTCACAATGGCAGAATATCTCAAAAACAAAAGATTAAAACGCTACATCCCTCTTTCAAGGGACTGACAACATTAAAAAAAATAGAAATCATTATACAATACTGGACATAAGTCTCAAAACCAGTTCTGATGTCACTTGATGCTGTTTTAGACTTAATCTATCACTGAACAGTTTAACTTGTGAAAAAATTAAATTAAACTAAAAAATTGAAATAAACTAATGAGAGATGCAGAAGATGCACATAAAATAATCTCTTTCAGCTATGTCACTTCAAAAAAAAAAACAAAGGAAAAAAAAATATTCTACTCCTAGAAAGGGAACTAAACCACCATATACCTTCCCAGGTAGCACTGCCAAAGTGGTTTGTTTTGAGATGCCAACTCTGAATCCTTCGCCCCAAACATTTTTGCCAGAAGTTTTACAACCTGCAGACGTTCTTCATTGTCATTGCTCTGGAAAATGAACACATTTTTTTTTAATTAAAAAAAGATAAAACTAAACAAAAAAATGTAGACATCTGTTTTATACAACTTTTACTCCAATACACTTATACACCTATAGAAATATAACACAGATTAATAGATTTTTTTTTTATACCAACGTATATCTCAAGACAAAAAACCTTCACTATTATTGGAAAAAGACAAAATAATGATGGCAATGAAAACAAAAAAAACCAACTAAAAATGAAGAGACAAAAACAATATTAACAAAGCCTGGTGAAAAATACACAGGTATGTCTTTTTAACCCTGAAGAGCAGATTACTGATCACATTAAGAAATCTGTTATATGCATATATATATAACATATATATATTCCTACACAAATTCAAGCACAACACCAAACTCACAAAACTCATTCTACATTTGTCTGCACATTAAGGTTTACAGTTCTGTAGAATAGTGTTTAGTTATAAACATTCAATTAAAAAGAAAAATGTTTTCAGAAAACAAGGTTTTAAAGAACATAGCATTAAGAAACCAAGAACTGAAAAGAACAAGATCTGGTCCTGTATTTAAGAGTATAATTAAAAATGCTGAGTTACAACAGATACATTTTTTATATATTTAAAATTAGCTCTAACAAAGATAAACCAAGACTTTCTCCACTACATCTTCATTGTCATTGATTTGTATTATACTTGCTTAATACAATACACAACACTTGAAGCTTAATACATAATTTGGAAATGTGTCCTAACATTTGTACAATTAGCATGTACTTACTGTCCATCTTTTTTTTTCTTATTAAAGTAAAATAAAAGGGAAAAGTGGCTGAAACACTTTTTTGAAAAGGGAGTAAAAATTAAATTTTCTTAATATTATTCACTCCTATTTCCATCTTATTCCAGTAATAAAGACAAGGACTGTTTAAAACACTTCTAACATCTTTGACATTCTTCTTAATTCAGCATCACCTTTTGAATATGAACAATGCAGCAGTGCAATGTGGCTGTCGAGTTTTCTAAAGCATCAACACAGTCTCAAAGATCAACTATTTCTCCTGACTCAATACCATAAATGGGCTGAAAAGTTTGCCAGTATATCCTTTTAATTTATCTCCCTAAGAACACTAAAACCATTTGGAAAATCCTTAAAGCAACAGTGCAAGAGAAGGATGAAGGAACCTCTATCATTGATAATATTACTACATTGCAGAAGTCTGATTTTTTTTTTAATTCACTTCTAATTATTAGCAGCATTAATAGTACAACCATTAATATTTTTGTCTGTATTTGACTCTTTCCAATTGAAATCAGATTGGTATTACTGAAGGCCATCTAGAACCTCCTCCTCTTAATCTGCAATAAATGGTATCTTTGTCTTGATGAGTTTCAGCTTGCAAATTTCCATTACAGCACAAGTTCTTATTCTGTGTCTTCATGATTAAGAACTTAAAAAATTTTTTGTAGCTTGTATTAATCCAATCTGCATGACTCACCCCCACCACTCCTGCTTAAATAAACAATTTATTAGAAATATTAATCATCTCTGCCTTTCACTAGGTAACCAACACAGATCAAAAGCAAGACACCCCAGAGGGTGAGAAGGGGCAGAGGGGAGACCACCAAGCATTCAGCTACTTAATGTTGAACAACAAGCCAGAAGTATATCAAAAAGATACATTTAAAAAAAAAAAAAAAAAAAAGTAACAACCACAACTGGACTATCCTTAAAGAAGCAGCCACAGACGTTTGTGGAATCAAATGAATATTCAATATCAAAGACCCAAAGATTTGGGACTTTGTAAATTTGTGCCCTGACGTTGGCCCCATTGAGGAATTCTTATAGAAGTTCTTAAAGGTAATAAAAATCAGCTTCTTAAGTGGATGCATTACTGCTACAGTCTCTCCTTTATTCTACTTTAATCTCTAATTAATTTTTTCCCCTCAGGAAAAGAACATCATAAACACTGGAAAAATTTTAATCTTTCTCCATTCTCCACTGTACACTTGTTAAGTCACATCCTTCTTTTTTTTTTTTTTTTTTTTTTTTTTAAGCACTCTGTAGGCTTAATAGTATTGCATAATGATTTGTTAATAAAACCTGACGTTTTATTACCATGTTCCCAACACACAGGCACTGCTCTTCATCCTAGATGTCACTTAGAAAAGCTAAAGTTGGTCACATTTTAACATTATGAAGTCTCAGAAACCAGGCAGCACTGCAGACTTGGGGGGATTTCAGAGTAGAAGTGAACACATGACCTACAACTTGCCAAAAATTTTACTAACATAGCCAGTAAGAAAGGCAGCTCTACCATAGTAACAGTAAACTTTTCATTGATTTTATTCACTACGCCAGATTCAGTAATACAATTTTCTAAAATTCAGATATCAAATTTAAATGAAAGAATATTGGTTGCCTTTACAAGATACCTAGACAACATTACTTTCTTAACTCTGTTCTCTCCCCTGCACTGGTAACACTTCTGTATCAATGCCAGATCTCTGAACACAACACTTTGTAATGCTAACATCAGGCACAAAATACTGACCCTCACAGAAGAGGTTAATTAAATGAATTTCAGTACGTGTTCTCCTGCTGAAGACCATGGTGTTGTAAAAATAAATATTAATTGCCAATAAGAAGCAACCATGATTCTCACAGCTCTCTCCTTTTCTACCAAATGAGAAGATAAAAGCTTTTTCCCTACAAATGTGCAGTGGGCTCACCCCAGCCAGAAGCCAAACACCCGCCCTTCTAGCCTCTTACTCATTCTGCTCTTCTATACTGAGAGAAGGGAAGAAAATAGAAGGAAGGTTAAAAGGCTCATGGATCAAGATAACAACAGTTTAACAGGTAAAGAAAAAGCTGCATGCACAAGTAAGGCAAAAAGAGGAGTTCATTCTCTACTCCCCATTAGCAGGCAGATGTCCTGCCTGTTCCTAGAAAGCAGGCTCAGAATGTAACGCCCTGGTTGTGAAGACAGACACCATGACACAAACATACCCCCTTCTCCTCATTACCCCGAGTTTTTATTGCTTTTATTTATAGGCACATCCCCTCTCAACCTCCTGAAGTCTCAGCCTTCATGTGGTGGGATGAAAAATCCTTTACCTATGCAAGCTGTGTGCAGCATTGGCTATTACAGTAGGGGTGCCACCCAGCACCTGGTTTAGCCACAAATACACAATACAGGTACCATACAGGCTGCTACCAAAAAAATTAACTCCATCCCTGCCAGACCCAAAAGGATAAATAGTTTCTCCCCTTCTTTTTAGAACATGACATGGCAGAGCACACACCTGACTGCACTTCAATGCTCTTCAAATACATCAGAAGATTCTTGGGATAGACCAGACAGCAAAAAGCAAACTGAGGGAGTAAAGCAGACAAAAGCTGCACATTCCAGAGAATACCAGCTGCTGCCAGCAACCTTCAATTCTTCATCCAAGTTAATACATACAACTCTCACAGCAATTAAAATTACCTGGCATCATGACAAAATCGTATGGTCATTGATTTTACCAAAACAGCAAGGTGCTTGAACACTAGGTGGCCACATTGTTTAGATCCAAGCCAGTCAATAAGCACAGCAGTGTTACTGAGGCATCTGAGCTCTCTCACAAGTTCCATACTGTTTTATAGCCTCTCCATACATGATCTGAAAGTTATTTGGTCATTGGCAGCAAATCCCTTGGATTTTTTCCAGACTCAAATAGACAGTCTTCTGTAACACCCTGATCCCATGAAGATAAATCAAGAGGCTTCCTGCCATGAAGAGTGCAAAAGAGGTTCAGGGAGATGGACAGCAAGAGACTTGGATCCTGACAGGTATCAAGTCAGACACACAGACATTTGTTCTTATCCTCAAACTCCTGTGAGTGTGAGAGGATGAGAACAAGACAGCCCAAAGAACTGGAAAGCAGCAGAGATGGCTCAGTGAAGCTGATCCGGTTGCTGCGAGAAACCCACCACCACTCTCTTTCCAAAATGTACCACAAAATGTTTAAAAGCAAACAAAATAAGATATGAGATGGAAAATCTGGTTCACAGAATATACAACTAATGGAAAAGCTGCTGATATCAAGAAGAACTGGTTTATAAGAAACAGGATCACCATCAGAGAAATACAGTAAGACTGAGTACCCTAAGGATGAAACACGTGAGCCACCCCTGAAAGAACAAGTCAAGAATACCAAGAACTTTCAGTATCCTTCAAGAACAGGACAAGGCCCTCAAAACTGGAACAATCGAGATCAAGAGCAGCCTCCTTGCCCCCATCTTGACTCTAGCTAGAATTTATGGGAGCATAGCAGCCCTTGCAATCATGAAACAGGAGTCCATCCAACAAACTTTACAGATTTCAGTCTGTCCTCAGACAGAATTGAGCAATTCTCATATATTCACTCATATATGGTGAATACATTCACCATAATCCAGCTACATTCATGGAAGAAGCCTGGACATGACCTCCCAGCTAAGCAAAGTTAACAGTTCTTTGTGAATAATTAATTGGAGTGGTTGGAGATGGTGAGCATATGAACTGTCAAGAGGATACTGTTCAAACATCAACAGCTTCCAACAAAGCAGGACTGTAACACTGTGAATTTTAAAGTATTGCTGAATTGTCCATCACCACAGCATGTAATCCTCACAAAAAGGAAGCTAAAAGCCCTGCTTAAGCAAGAAGAGTTATGTCACCAGCACTACTGAGGTACATATTCTAAGACTTAAGGACAGTTTTCCAATATGGCCATTATAACACCATGCACTGTCTTCCATCCACATTTTTGTATTATTAATAATTTGTCAGCAAGTTGGCCCGGTGAATTACCAAATTTTCTTTCCCAATCCTAAGTGGAACCAAAATGTGCCATTTTCTCCACACCAGAGACATATTTTTAAGCTCTCTCTACACAGAAATAACTGGGAGAACAGCACCAAAATGACATGCAGATAATCTGTTGGCACCCAATAATGGTTTTTGTGTCTCTGTTGTATAAGAGAACCAGAGACCATCACAGTTATTTTTAAATGGACTCATCCCATTCACCAGACAAGACCTGTCAGTAATCAAGTGGTTCCAGGACCATAATATCTGTCTCCTTAATGCATCTCAAGTAAAAAGGAAGGAAGAATGAACATCATGTGTGTGTTTCTCTTAAAGCACCCAGTAACAGGAAGTACATACACCGTTAGAACAGAGAGGTGAAGTTTCTCAAGGATAATCCTTCGAAGCCTTTAACTGTATTATTCTTCCAGAAATTCCTGCCTTCTCCTGTTTGGCTAATGATTTCCCACTTTGTTGCTAAATAAAATCAAAAAATGAGGTATCTTTGGTTTAAGTTGCCAGTAAGCAGCTGCTATACAATTTGCTTTGGGAAATCCCATGTCACATCACTCTTTAATGGAGGCGTAGATCTTATTTCCCAATTTATTTTAAAGTTTTGAGCCCAACTGAGCTGACCTTCACTGCTCTCCAGGCTTTACATTACAGAGACAGTAAAAAAAAAAAATTAATAACAATAATAAATCTAAAACGCACATATGAAAGCAGCTATTTGTCATTCTCTACTGACAACAAGTAATTTTAGATAATGTCAGAAGAATTAAGACGACAACTTTTGGATAAAAACAGCTCAAATTACAACAAAAGAAAATGCATTAAGAAATTATTTCTTTTAAATTAGATGTCATTGTAATGATAAAAAATACTGGGTTCTGTTTAAATTCATGGAGACCTTGCCAAGTTTGTACCTGAAAATATTTTTTAAAGCATCAGCTTTAAAGTGAGTCAGAACATGTTGTCTTGCTTAGTCTACCACAAGTCTATGCCATCTGGACAAATCTTTTTTTTACTCATTGCTTTTGAAGACAATTATAAAGAAAACACACGTTTTCAAAAAAGAGACCAATTAACCAATTTATCTTTGAAATGCACAGATGAGATGTCCACTTGGATGCGTTCAATGCATGACAGGTTAGATCATTCTGACATCTTCACTCCTCAAAACAACTGAACAGTTGAGGCAGCCACAGCTTTCCTTCAACATCATCTGCTTAAGACTAATACAAACTTCTTTAGCAGAAAGTAGCTATATGAAACCTTGGAATGCAGCAACTGTCTCATTACTCCATACTTGCCCCTAGTATTTCACTTCTATTATCATACATGTATATTTAAGAGCCATATCAGACAATCTCAAAGAACAAAAATGGGATGTTCTCTGTGAAAATGTGGATTTGACCTAAATATACTGTACAAGCTTTTACTTAAATACCCAGTGATGAGTTCACAAGTGAGCTCAAATGGAAAGGTTCTTAAACTACGGGCAAGGATGAAGATATAATAGGATGTACCAAATCCAGAAAAGCCAAAGTCATTTAGGCAAGCTCTGAATTATATGTACAACTCACTGAATTTTATGGTTATTCAATCATTAATTTCAAATGACCTTTGTTCAAAAAGACATCTCTCTCCCACATTTCAATATGGACTACCAAGCATATTTTTCTCCTTTACCACCCACCTAACCCAATGCTTTGTCAACCTAACAGGGACACTGCCATGCTGCTTCTTTTCATTCAAAGCAGCAAAACATCATCTGTCTTCCACCATAAGCACTCTGAGTTTTTTATTGACATTACACTCTCAACACACTACCGTGCTCTTTACCTGGACATGAATTTACCTGGAATTAAATTAATTAATTCATTTAACATAATGAATTAAAATTGACATTAGCTGCTGCTGTTTAGAATAAAGCCACAGCTATTGTTGGAATAAACAAACAACAAACTTGCCTTTATCTCAGAAAAACCTGAGGCTTTTCTGTATTTCCTATAGGCTGACCATATTTCATTAATGTTTCAGAACATTCACCTTCAAAATATCCTTTCAGCCACAAAGACCTTAAAGATCTCTCAACTCATTCAGAACCATAAAACGGTTTGGGTTGGAAAGAATCTTTAAAGAATATCTAGTTCCAACCTCCATGCCAAGAGCTTTCATTAGACCAGGTTGCTCAAAGCCCCATCCAGCCTGGCCTGGAACAATTCCAGGGAGCAGGCATTCACAACTTCCCTGGACAACCTCTTCAAGAGTCTTAGGATCTAAACCAGGATTATCCTATGTCACATAGAGAGTGACTGTATTCCTGTAAAAGATGGGTCAAGCTACATTTCACAGTCAATAGGAACAAAATATGGATATATTATTTGTCCTTATAACTTATGACATCAAAACCACACACCTGAAACAGCAATTCGATTCAAAAAGAAGCCAAAACATGCTCTCAAAATAGCCTCAAACTGTACTGAGTCCAATCAGATATCAAGGAGTAAGAACAGTAAGATAACTATCAAACTGTACATGTCTACTGGAAACATTGTTAAACTGGATCTTAAAAATCTCTAACATGAAACACCTCATGGCCAAAGGATTGGCATGGAAATGCGTGGGGCTGAAATCACAAAGGAAGAAACCAGAATTTGTTCTGGGGCAGGCAGGCAGCAGCACAGAAAAGACTGACAGCAGTGGGCTATTAAATTTGCTGATTCCAATGGTTAAAAAGGATACAAAAAGAAATTTGAAATAGTGGAATATGTGTCAAAGAAAGAGCAGAAAGACAATTCAGGAACCTGTAGTTTTAAATGCACCTAAAGATGGAAAGGTTATGGCAATTATGACTATGAAAAAAAAAAAAAAGGATGTGGCAGCAGTTAAGATTACATCTTCTGAATAACAGCTTCAGCTGCAGAAGCACTGTTTTTATTGGCATGACAGTGACAATTGTTCACCATTTGTAAGAACAGGAATTAAAGACTGAAAAAAAAAAAATCTATTTTTAAGACACAGACAGCAAGCAATTATTTGAACCCTACTTCTTTCAGAAATGTTAATGGAAAGCTACAACGATAAAAAAACAACTAATACAAAAAGTGCAGTGTGCCTGTCTAACAACATTAGTGAAAAAATTAGACATGAACAAGCCACTACAATAAATATTGCAGTGAGAATAGTCCAAAGCTTCTACAAATCTAAAAATCTGTCCTCAAATAGACATGCAAATTGAAAAGTTGTCTGCTGCACATTAGCCCTCAAGTTTAGTAGCAGATCACTTTAATTAGCTTTATATTACTAAGTTTGAAATTCCCCACTTCCATAAAAACCCTATGGAAAGACAAATAGAGTAAAAGTAATGGCAAATAGAGGGAGAGCCAGCTGTTATACTGAACTACTCCAAGGGGTAGAAACACACCGAAATAATAGAAATTAAAAATGAAAAATACCTATTGAAATAGATAGCTAGAACCAGCTATCCAGCTATCCTTCAGACATAAGAAACATGCCTGAAAAAAACTTAGAAGTCATTGGAGCAATAGCACAACATATTTATTAGACTAATGCTCTGTTTCCACCTGTCACACACCTTCTATTTGGACTCTTCCTGAGGGCTCTTATGAGTTCTCCTTTAAACAATACAGGGATGTTTTACATAAGTTTTATATGCAAAATAATTTTATGAAGTTCTCAGTACAAATGCTATATTAATAGTCAAAGCACACACATTTCAAATATATAGAAACTATAAGAAGAGTTTACCTTAAGCTTGAATTCAAGCTGTGGTAGAACAGAAAGCAAGAGGTGGCTGTCAATATTGTATAACTCCAGAATCAAGTCGAACACGTGTTCTGACAGGTCACTGATTGATGTTTTACCAAGCATGAGGACCTGATTGAAGAACTAGAAAATGAAACAGTTTTCATCAATAACAGTATGTATACAATCCTATGCTTGTTGAAAATTAAATCTTAACTTTTCATCTTTATTTCATTCATTTATTTCACCACTATTAAAAACACAAAAAAAAAAAAAAAGGTGTGGTTGGGTGCACACATCAGTAGTTTCCATAGTAGAAATCTTAATATATTGCTGTGTTGTGTTCAATATTGCACATAAAGGGAAGCACATAAGAAGTGGTCTGATTTTCATAAACACAACTTTAGAGGAGTTCCAGTGCATAAGATCTTCTTATCTTACTATAGAGTTAATTCACAACTGAGACCAATCACTTTAAAAACATTCTAAGATTTAGTCAAAACAAGGTTGAAACAACTGGGTAACCACTATAGTACACAGTTGATACCTTAAGGAGCCATAAGCAAAAGCACAGGAATTAATAAGTGACTGTTCCAGAATTTAGTTACAAGCACCATAATGTACCTGTAAAGCAACACTTCTTCCTTGGTAAACTTGTTAAGTTTGAGGAAAATTACAAATTTACCATTAAATATTTTGCAATATAAAATATCAATTCCACACTGCTTTCAACTATATCTTCTCAAAACAGATGAACAAGAACTAAGTAAGAGTATACTATTCCCTACTTGTAAGGGAGGGGGGAAGTGGGCATGAAATTTGCAAAATTTTTCCTCTCTTTGGGTTAAAACAATACATAAGGGTGGATAAACAAATTAATACTATTTCCATCTGCCACTAAGGCAACAGAATACACTTAACTGGCATTTCACTTTCCTGTTCACAAACTTGGGGCAGGTGAACATCACTACCTGACAAGGTTCACCATAGAAATTCAAACCATGAAACCTACCACTTTTTGAGCTTATAAAGTTAATCCAAACAAGTGATGAAATAGGAAAAGTCAGCAGTTTCAGATAAATTCATTTCATTAGAGGTTAAAGACTCCATACTGTATTGCACAAGTTTTCTTTTTCTGGATACAGAATTGCCTGAACACATATTCCTGGTTAGGCAACTAACTCCTAACACATCTTTAATTTATTTTAAGGAAGAAAGTAACTTTCAAAAACAAAGACACCAGACACCATAATATTTCCCACTTGTGGGAAACCTAAAGCAGAAGATTTCATGCAGATATTTTCCTTAAGAGAAAGACTCAATAGTACAGACTTCCTTAAAACCCACAAAATGTCAACCAGTTTCTAATCTAACCTCACAGATGAACATTAAAAACACATTCCCATGTAGCAATACCAATCAGATAATTTCACTAACAGGTTTAGAGTGAGAGTTTTCACTGAAGTTTTTTTAAATCTTAGAAGGTATCCCCTTTCTAAGTACAAGTCTGGAAGCAACAAAAAGTTCTGAAAATTTCTCTTGTTTTCATGATCCTGATGTTTTGGATAGCAGCCGTGATACTCATTAAATGCTTAACTCCTTAAAAAAAAGTGTACATTTTTTTTCCTATTGTGCAACTTAATTTAGAACACACTCCTGTCTGATCCTTTATTTCATCTCATTCCTGTTCTCTTGCAATGCCTGTGATGTCTACACTAAACTTGGCCACAACCCTCAATCCACTCACTGATTTTCTTCCTTACTGTCTATTCTTAGATTCTGCTTCCTATTCTTGTGACAACAGCATTAGAATTCTGCACTACCTTCACTACTCCTATCCTCAGAACAGTCTCACCTCCTCACTACAAAATTAATTTTGCCTGAGGGACAATGTGGTTTTGTTTTTATCAAAACAACATACATATGTACATTTGGTCTTCCAGTCAAATTAAGGATTGAAGTGCAAGGTGTCCCAAGAGGGCAGAGTGTAAACTATCCAATGCATTTCAGAAATCAAAACTGTTATTGGCTTATTAGTTTCTATTTGGTAAAGAACTGGACTCAAAAGTTACTCATTAACACAACTCTATCCAACAACAATTGAGAGTTTCTAAGAAGTTATTTTACATCCTTATTTAACTATACACATTTAATTCTATAATATAGCTCAGTTTAAAAAAAATATTTATTTCCATATGTGTTTGTAGCCTTCACTTACATTAGTAATGTATGGTTCAATTGCTTGCGCTGTCCTCTTTAGTAAAGCCTTTGCTAAATCATAGGCTTGCTTATTTAAATTCTGAGGGGGGAAAAAAACAGAAAAAAATTAAGAACATTCAGTAATCTTAAAAGTAAATATGAGGATTTAAAGCTAGCATGTACTGGTTAATGCATTAAAGAAACAGTTTGTTCTTTTTATACTTTCAGTAGTAATGATAATACAGTAAAAACAAACCCAGTCCAAACAGAGCTTTGTAGTCTCCACTGACACTTCTCAGAAAACCCATTCCTAACCAATCAGGAACTACTTTTCAGTTCCCATCTAATCCTGACACTCAGTGAAGTCAGTTCCTGCTGCTTATTAAAAGCTTCACCCCAAAAATCTAGGAAAAAGATATAAAGAAACACCGAATCATTTATAGACACCAAAGCAGCAAGACATTGAACAGGATTGTGTCCCACATCAAGCAGCCACCTGTGAACCACCATCAGAGTCTCTCCCAAGTACCTTCCAAAGATCCTCTCAGATTGTCTGACAAAGAAAGAAAAAAAAAAAAAAAAAAAAAAACTGAAAAAACCTCTAGCATTTTACTCTGTGAGCAAGAAAGGGAAGAATAGAAGAAGAATAGAAGAATAGAAGAATAGAAACTAATAGAAACTAACTGGGGACATTTAGGTTGGATATTAGGAAGAAATTCTTTACAGAGAGGGTGATCAGGCATTGGAATGGGCTGCCCATGGAGGTGGTGGATTCTCCACCCCTGGAGGTTTTTAAGGAGACTGGATGTGGCACTCAGTGCCATGGGCTGGGAACCATGGCAGTAGTGGATCAAGGGTTGGACTTGAGGATCTCAGAGGTCCCTTCCAACCCAGATGATTCTATGACTCTAATGAAACGCCAATGTAATAAGCAATAAAAACAGACCACCCACAACATTCCTATACCACCATTTGTGTAATTGGGTTATTGCCCCTAATTTCCTTCCTTTCCCAGCATACATTCCCCAGCCTCAAGTTGCTATGTTGTTTCTTCATTTTCTACAATTATTATTCAAAAATTTTCAGAAGAAAATGCAACTCAGCCCTTGTGATATACACTGCAGACTTAATTAACTCATACAAGAATGGAAGAAAAGTTTTCAACACCGAAACTTTTCAACACTGTTGAAAAGTTTTTCAACAGTTTTTTAATAGGTGAAGTCTCCGTAAAAATATAGCTCCCCCAATTTTGATGAGTTTTTGCAATTCAAAAACACCCAACATATTCCATTTACAAGAAAACAGTATAAAGGGGCAGTTTGTGGTTGGTGGTTTTTTAACTACATCTCATCCATAAAATGAAAAAAACCTTCCTTTCATCACAATGAAAAGCAACCACAAGATCCATTGCCACATCCAGGGTATTTACTCCCCCTGTATATGCTTGGTTCTTTATAGCTATCTGAATGAAAAACAGAAGATTTGCAAAAAGATTAAGGGGCTTGTTTGTAATTGACAAAACTGTATAAAACTACAGTCTTTTAGAGAGCAGTGGGAACAGATTAAAATTCTTTATCAATATAAAACAAAAGAAGTCTTTGACTTGCCTACTGATAGAAATAAGTTAAGTGACTGAAGTCAACAGACTATGAGGATTCATGCCTGAACTTTGTTTTGGTCAGAGCCACTATAGAAAGTGAAAAAAATGCCAATTCTGGAAAGATACAGGAGTTCTTACATAGGATGCTAACATCCTTGTAACATCCTCTTCCCTTACCTCATCAAGATACAAGGGTCAACACTGGCAGTCTTTTTACTAAATAGTACAGCTGTTCCACTGTTGCCAAAAAAAGAGAAGATTCTGCCTGCTACACTGTCCTTTATGGTTAATACATACACAAAATAGAAAGCATTTTCACCTGTAGTGCTTCTTTTCTGATATTTAACTATAGTTCTGACTGTTCAGCAAGTAAAAGCCCAAAATAACTAAAAAGGAATGAATGCCATTTGCAAATCTTGCTCTGGTCCTTCTTGTTTTCCTCAGTTGACCTCCACCAAGCCAAAGAAAAATGCTTTCACCTGGGTAAGCAGTGAACTATTGTCATGAGCAAGACCTGATTGAGGTATAAAACAAGTCTGTACAGCACAGCAGAGTTCCAGCAGGCAGATTGTTTTGATTCATATTAATTACAGTTTCAGTTTGTATCTTTCACACAGCAATTAATTTTAAAAAACCTTTCATAATTAATCTACACAACTAGTAAAAACTGAAGTTTAAAAATGTAGACAAATTCTTGCACATAGCCTTGAGGAAGGAAGTCTGAAAGCAGAGAGATCTTTCATAATTAAACAACTAAAGGCCAGGCAAAATATCACCCAGCACCTTCATGTTTGCTGAGATAAATGCTAGAAGCAGCTATTTGTAGCCCTGAGTAATTTATTCAGATTACACATCATTCTACCTAAAAAAACTACAAAGAGAAAACATAGTCTCAATCACAACTG
This sequence comes from Heliangelus exortis, assembly GCF_036169615.1. Lineage (NCBI taxonomy): Eukaryota > Metazoa > Chordata > Aves > Apodiformes > Trochilidae > Heliangelus > Heliangelus exortis. The sequence continues at coordinate 22,261,161 of NC_092422.1, read as the reverse complement.
GCTAAGAAAAGTCAGCTATTTTTTTTTTTCCCAAGCCTCTTGCACTTGGTTCAGTTGTGCTGATAGCCAGGGCCCTCAAATGTCCAGAGGCTGAACTTTCTTAAAGTTTCTTTCTTAAAGTGCCAAAGAAGTCTTAAAATATTCTTGTGTTATTTTTTTTTCTTCTCCCTTTTCCAGCTCCAGGATAAACCAAGAAAAAACAATTGGTTGAAATTAAAGCAAGTACAACCCATGCCACTACCAAATAGATTCAAAAATCTTTCACAAAACATCAAACCTCTTTCTGACTGATTTAACAGACAGGAGGAGACTTTAAACTTTGGCAGAAAGAGAAATTCTGTAAGACTTAATTTAACCAATTCCTTCTCTGTGTTTATCTAAACTCTTCTGTCATTATCTTCTCTTCAGTCTTTCTTTGCATTTTGAAAAAACTGGTATGTAGCCCTTGCTGATGGGGACAAGCATCTTAATCAGGGTGCCTCTAAGAGGATGTAAGGTCCCATTACTGACAAGCTGTGGAGACTCTGGAATTGGGCAGTAACTAAGACATCAGCTGGCAACACTGTTTCAAGCAGTGATTAGTAATTGCTAAGGTTTGAAAGAAAAAGGAGGAAGAAGTATTGATAAGGCCAAACCAAAGAACTAATGAATAGGCACAACACAGATTTTCTACACCATAGTTTAAAAAAGAATTCCAGGGTTTCAGAGATAAACCTTTCCAAAAAAACAAAAAAACAAAAAAACCACCAAAAAAACCAACCAGCCAAAAAAATCAAACACACACACACAAAAAAAACCAAACCAAACCTCCAGTTTTCTTACAGAAAAAAAAAAAAAAAAAAAAGGTTAACAGAAGAAGGTAATTTCTTTTATGCTTAGAAGGCCTTCAACAATAGTATTTGAAGCTATACAATCTTGAACCTTAAGCTCTCTCCTTTGTCTCAACTCCCACAACGATTTTTGTTTATATTGCTTTCAAGCTTTTTACACTTCTGGAAGACATTAAGAATTTTGCCAACTCATTTTTCATTTCTCTTTTTCTCTAGAATGTTTGACAAACTTCTACTGCAGACACAAGAAGCAGTAGCAATCATTCTGAAACCATGGCACAGATATTTTTGTGTATATATAGAAAATGCTCTCCAGGACAGTTTGCCATAGAGAAAAAAAAAAAAAAATCAGCTGTAGTGCTACAATGGGGTCAGTAGTGACTTTTTCTAGTTGCCTCTCAGTGTCCAATTTAACACTGTTCAAAGCAATTAAGAATTAAATACTTTATACTAACTTTTAAAAGAAAAAAAAACACCAACAGAAAAACAAATGCATGTCTTTTTTTTTTTCTTCAAAAAGGATGACTAGTTAGCATCAATCCAGTCAGTGAGTTTACAACAGTAAAATGTTAAACCTGTATCTAGAGCAAATACTCTGAAAAAAATCCCATAAATTTTGACATATTATTATCTTGCCATTCAAAAAGGATCTTCAATTTTTTTATTATTATCAAAGGCATATAAGCAGAATTCAAATAATACAAATTCTGTATTCAAGAGCACTTGACAAAACGATTTCAACAGACTCTCTAGTTCTGCTAGGGGAGGGAAATTGTTTTTTTAGGGATGGCTGACAAAGAAAAAGCTCAGCTGAAGTGTTGCCAAGATAGATAACACTAGTTATTAAGCAAATTCCTAGCAGAGACAGGAATTTAATTGTCAATATCACTTTTTCAAGAAGATAAGCATGTAAAGCATGTGGGATGTACAATGTGTGATTCCCCGTAGTACTCCTGAGGCTGAAAATGGAAAATTCTGGCAAACACTCAAGGAAATAAAATAAAATTTGCCTTCTAATACACTGCGCAATGCCAAAATTCTTTATGGGTGTTGCCAGAAATGTTTACTAATTAAAAAGAGAAACAAAAACTCTATTTTTTTCATATTGACTACCCAAGTTTAGTTCACTATTTATTTGATTCCATATTAATTCTATCAAATGAATTTCAGCAGAGTTCATTAAAGAAAAAGAGAGAAACTTGGGCTACCTCAGCAGCTCCTAGTTATGGTAGGCAGACACTTGATACTATCTTACATCCCCACTATATGCTCCTTCTGCCTAAGTTTTTGCAGCTGAGGTACTCAGGACTAGGGACCACAAATGGCATTCCTCTTCAGAAAAATACTGACCTTGATTTTAAGAGGCAATAGCATAGAATTAACTTTTTGGTAAATTGTTCAACTAGTTACTACATCTCTTAAAAATAAATTTCCACATTAACCTATTTTCAGCCATAGGGCCTTAGCATCTGGGATCCAAAACTAAAGGAGCTGTCTGAACCTTTTTATTACACACACACTTGCAGACTGATGCTTTGATAAATTATATGGATTAAGTTACTCAAGTCTTCAACCCAGTGTTACTCAATATGCCAGAATTCACACAAACTCTCTCTCTGTTTTCTAGAATACAGTCACTCAATTCATAAGAGCACTCCATGTTCTCTCAGGTGCTCTCCATTCCCTCTGGCTGTGTTTAGAACACTTGCCTGTGTCACTTCCCACAAACATAGTTCTTGTATCTATCTACAATATTCTGCCAATCCGATCATTTTTCAATAAAACTTGTAATTTGTGCTTCTTCAACTCCATCAAAGATATTGTTTTGGTCACCAAGGAATCTGGCTAGATAAGGTCACCCATTTACATTACATCAATACTTGCTTTTATGTCATTTTTTGGTGGCCAGCCTGATTTTTAAGTTTCCCTTTTTGACAGCTTAATGGCCAGGTCAGCCAAGACATAGCTTTATAGTTGGCCTTATCCTTAACCTTCTTCTACCTTTGTGCTCAATGGACTTCTAGGGAAAATTCTCCCTTCTAAATCATTACATTTCCCCAATGTTACATTAGTGATTTAACCACTTTCTGTGGCTACTATACAAGCTCCAGAAATTTAAACATCATAAGACTATGTTGAAATGAAACAGAAAAATATTGTAAATTTGTTTCCTTGATTAAAAAAATGGTTAAAACAAATTTTAAAAAAAAAAAAAAAGGTAAAAGTACTAAAAATCTGGTCTTTAAGTTATGAAACTACTTTAGTTAGAAAACAAGCTATAAATTAGTATCCTATCCAAAGGGTCAGTTTCATTAAAACTGAAGCAGAAGAAATGCCAAGCCCCCCCAAAAGTAACTGATGTGTACTAAGCATTTAGTCTTGGGCTGTCAATAGAAAAATAACTTATGGACTGTTTATTTATTAAAATACGAAATGTTGAAACATCACATACAAAGTTTTAACCTTCTCAGTTCATCTGTAGGACTGTTTTTTTTTAAACATCATTCTTTAAAGATTGCCAGCCATCACTTGAGCTGGAACCACAATTTTTGAACATGATTAGTTCCGTGGCTGCATCAAAACCACACCAATGTGCTTTCAATAACACCAAGCCAACATTTCTGAAATACAACAATACAACAGTGCAAACTACAAATCCATAGTCAAGAACCATTCCCTACCAGTCTGGGGAGCATATTACTTTGATCTGTTGATACACTATTACATTACTTAGAAACTTTCCAAAGCATATGTCCATCTTTCATATTAAGTTCTACTGGTATTGATCACAAAAAAGCCCCCTGTGTGTAAAGTCATAGGACAGTAAAGCTGTTAAATTACTGTGACCATTGACACTTCTGTTTATGACAAGTGACTCAAAGCAATGAAGTGCTACTGAATTTTCTGGCTATTAAAAAATTACTTGTTTGCTAAAAATACAAGTAACAGGAGCACATTTGCTATAGTTAGTCTCTAAATGAAATCTAAATATCTGAATACATACATCCAACAAATCACAATTAAAACAAAATGATAATTTAAAAATTAAGCCACTATTAAGTCTTACCTTATGTGCTGGCACTAGATTAACTAACACTGTATCCAGGAGTTCCTGTGACACAGTATCTCCCTCACAAATGATAGAGCTCATGAGATCAACCATGTGCATGTGTACTTTTTGGTTATGACCGTTGCTGAAATTAAAAACAAGAATTTTTAGTGTTCATATAAAGTAAAACTTCCATTCAGAATACTTATTATGGTGAGGACAACAGGGAATATAAAGTTTTCTAGAAGTCAAAATACTTATGTTTCTCAGCTACATTTGCCTCTTTCCCAAATGTTCTCACATCTCATGCTCTCTTTATTTACTACTGTAGTAGTGTATTAAAACACCTCTCCTCTCTACTCAGCACCAGTGCATCATCATCATCTGGGGAGCTGCATCCAGTTAGAACCAGGCCTAGGTTGAAACTTCTTAGATTTAAATACCTGATGCCAGCATCAGGCAAAGACAACAGGACCAGATTCAGTCGTGTCCAGTGACACAAGAGGCAATGGGCACCAGGTGAAATAAAGGACATGGCATTTAAACATAAGAAGCTTTTTTTTAATTTAAGGGTGATTGAGCACCAGGAAGTTGTCCAGAGAGGCCATGGAGCCTTCATCCTTGAAGATGCTAAAAACCCAGCTGGCTACATCTTGGGTGATCTGCTTTAGCTGCTCCTGGTCTGAACCAGGTGGGCACATGAGACAAATCTCTAGCAGTATCTTCCAGTGTCCACTACTATCTGACTCACATTTTTATAGCAATAAAACTTCCAATTCCTTAGAATTGCATATTGCACCATTTGCTTTCAATTTTAATAACAGAATAAACACAGTAAATGACAATCAAAGCAAGTTTTTTCAGAAAAAAACCCCCACTTTTTTGCAGTGTGTCTTCAATTAAAACTGGCAAAATTGTATTGTACTGTATTTATTCTCCTATCTTTAGTTAAACTGAATTACAAGACTAAGCTCACTAATGCTAAAAGCCACACAAGAGACTGAACACTTAGGTTAGAAACATGACCTCAACCATGCAATAATATATCATAATTGGGGCTAACAATACTTACTTTATTACTGAAAACAGCGTTCTGTACAACTGTGTAAAAATCTCATTGCTGTCTTCTAATTCAAAGCATATGTTGTAAGACTTGACCCAAGCAATGTTCTGTTGTGGACAGGAAAGAATAAAAGGAGTAGTTAATAAAAGACTAATTTGAAAAACTACATTTAAGAGTAATTATGAAATGTTATAATGTTTACCTCAAGCAAATAAAAATATCGATTAAACTGGGGGCTTTTTGTATCTTCTAAACCCTTAAGTTGCCTTGTTATGAACATAAATATATCCTGGGGGAAAAAAAAGAAGCTATTTAATCAATTGCACAAACATTCAGAACTAAAATACTTATCTTTTAAAATTATTAGTATAATTCAGCACTCCAAAATATTCAGCAATGACAGACACACTATTTCACTGTTCAAAAGAAAATGATATACAGAACATGACAGAGAATATCAAGGACTAATTTCAAAACACTTCATGTTTTTTAAGGTGTTGAGAAAGTAACCTTTTTCTACAGTGCCAAATTTTTTTTTCCAAAGGAAAACATCCAAGTTGACCAGCAGAGCTGCAGCTGGGTGATACGCTGCAAAAGTCAAAAGGTTATTCAGAAGGACAATGAATTTTACATTATTACTTTATACTGCAATAGATTTCAATAGGAGGAGGATAAAACAGCAGGCAATGGCAGCTTTACCAAGAGAATTATTATATGTTTACACTGCACTCTTTGTGCATTTCTCTATCTTTATTCAACTGATACAGATCAAATCTCTTTCAAAAACTAATAAGCAAAGTTTCTCCTACTTCCCTCATCAACTTTCAGAACCAGAAGACTTCTTCAGAAAAAATTTTACACAGTAAAAATTCAAGCAAGTTGTAAGGAACAAACAGTCAATTATGAACAAAATGGAAAGAGAAGGTGTATTTTTTTTAATGCTTTCAACATTCAGGTAATTGACAGCTGGAATTTCATAACTACTATATTAAATCAAAAGATTCAGAAGTACAGATCAAAAGAAAAAGTTCACAACTCTACTGTATCTACAATATTTTGTTTAACACTTCACATATAAATCAACAACCAGAAAAATCCAGCCCTGATCACCAAACCAAACATTTACTGTGGTTCTAGGTAAAAATTAAATCTGCGCTACATATGACTTCATCATCTCTTGGTAAAAAAAATACATCACAGCACATTTTTCAGAGATACAGCTACATTAATGTTTGGATTTGGATCAAGGCTTTGCATTTGAAGTGTTAGATAAGGATGATCAGAAAAATAGCAGTTTGGTTCACACTCCGAATAGTTAAGAGAGTACACAAATTAAGACATTTTAGTTGAAATTAAATCAGGAGACACAGTTCAAAGGACATGTTTAATGGAGTCCAACCACTAAAAAGCATTCAGTTCACAAGAAAAAAGCCAGTCTTAAGAATCCCCCCTTAAAAAGTAGAGTCTAAACCACTAGCAGGACAGCAGCCCATCCAAAATAAGTTCTGAAAAAGTGGTACACCAAAAGGTGATGTAAAATTTAGAGAAGACATAAGAACTGCCTCGGTGAGGGATAAGATTCAATTAAAGAGAAAAGGAAGCATCCAAGAAAATGACCAACACCCAAATAAAAACTATTTCATCTAAAAATATCTGCCCTAGGTATAATTATTGTTTAAATTTACTTGTATATATGAATCTCAATTAGTTCCTTTAACAAAGTATCTTTACTTTTTTATCCTGTGCTCAGTATGCAGCAATTACTTTCTGAATGTGATTCAGACTCTTTTGAGACCAAAACTAATTTTCCTACTTTTTTTAAAGTACACATCACTGTATTGCACATTAATACATATATTAATAAATGGCATAAGGCACAACATCTAGCATAGGATTGCTTCAAAAATAATAATGGCATAATATGAAAAAGTAATAACTTACTCCTAATTTTATTTACTTTTTCCTATTCCTGTTTCAAAGGAAGCAAGACAAACTCAACTCAAAACTTCACTAATTTTTAATATTTTGTGTAATACAACCCATAGGGTTTCCCTTTATTTAGCTTACAGAACATACTATTTGAACATACACTTATAAACTAAAAACACAGGATAAAGCAAACTTGTTGCAGTTTCTTAGTAGCAGCTCTTTGTCAAACTGGACAATGTAGTTTCAAACCAGACTCCCTAAAGCAAGTCTACATTAGAGCCCAAACTCTTAAAACATCTTTAGGAAGAACACTGAATGCTTTTTTGTGGATCATTGTCTTGATACCAATTAACCACATAATGGCTTCAGTAAGCATCAGACTTTCACCACAAAACACATTCAGATGTCCCAGTTCTACCATACACACTCTTAAACATCACCATTTCAGTTGACTCAGACAGACACTCCATTTGTCCAAGCAGTTTTCTTTGACATATGCCAGTTATTAGAACTTCTCCAGACTGAGAACTTAAAAGTTTCCAGTTCCCAGAAGAACAATCCTGCTCCAGTTCTGCTTTTAGGCTATTTGTGGCATTTTTCCATCCCTGTTATCAAATGTCTTTCAACAGTCAGCACGCAATGTAAGATTCTTATTGAAGATACACATAAGAGAAACCAAGTTCTGATTCCTTCTCACAGTATCTCACTTGCATGATCCATAAATTAAACAGATTCTGAAGCAAGGACAAGACCTTAAATTTTATGTTTTCCCCTCTCAAAAAATTATCCCTTTCAGCACTTCCCTTCTCCATCTTCAACTTTGGTGCTAAACATACTAGGAAGGGCTCTAAGATGCAGTGTGGAAATGACATAAATACTGGATAAAAATAGTGCCAAGATAAATATAACCCAAGAAGAAGCAGTTCTCCTCTTACCTCTTTGTCATAGAGGGAACTCTTCAGCATTTGTATGTTGCTTGTTCTGCAGCCACAAATGCTGTGTTCAGCAGAAACTGGTTTGCAAACGCCCACCTCAACAGCCCCAAGTAAAATTCTCTATTATTCATCCTTTCTTTAATTATCAAAATATTTTTAGAAAACTGCATCAAACAACTGAATTCTGAAATCTACAGAGGTTACAGAACTAGATGTTGATGGTGAAAGTTCCTAGTCTGGTCAGAGCTCCATCCAAGTAGTAGTAGAGCACGCTTACACTGCACGTATGAGATCAGAAACCCAAACCTTCCAACATCATACACTATAAAACTTGAAGCTTAGTAGCATTTGATAGATCAAAATGTAAGGAGGATAACTATAATTTGCTGGCCAACACAGAAAAAGAAATAAATCCTCTAACAAAGGAAAACATATACTTAAAACTGACCATAAACCAGGACACCTCAAAACCAGATTTAAATATAACATGGTAGAGAAAGCCAGCATTTATCACCAGTTGAAGAGAGTGTAACCAACAAGGTAACTTGATAGTGTGTAATCAGAGGTGGAAGCAATTCATAATTAACAAAACTTAGCAAAGAAATACCTCCATATCTATCCAGTATATCTGGTAACAAAGGATGCTCTACAACTGAAATTGTCGAGTTTGCCCTACTTATGAAGCACTTCTGATGCAACTACTAGATCAGAAATTGAGTTATTTCTTCCACTGTAATAGCTATACCTTCCATTACAACCATCTTTTTACCCTACTGCAGAAAAACAAACACAAGCCAAGACAAAAAAGCCCTTACACACTCTTAAATCAGGGAAACAAGAAAGTATGCTTTTCTTCAGTGTTTTTCCCTGAGAGAGTCAGTTCTTCACTCTAGATATAGACTGCATAAGGGAAGTAGTTTAATTTTGTGAGCTGGAAAGAGTTAGATTTCTACTGAAAAAAAGAAAAAAAAACCACCTCATCTAAAATGAAATTTTTCTGAAACAAATGGGGTAGATTTGTACTACCTTTTCAAACCTGCCATTTTTCTATCAACCGTCTCCATCTAGTGGGATCAGGGATGTTTGTAATTGTAAAATTTTACAGTTCACATCAGAATTAATTATACTCTGTACAGAAATACTTCTTGTTTCAGTAAAGATTACCTATAAAAATACAGTAACCATCTCCTTCATAGTTTAATAGGAAACAGCAGGGGCATTCTACCAAGTGAAGGAATTAGCTCTTATGAGATACTATGATAAAAGCTATAGATGGATCAGTATTTCTAAAGTAACACTACCTGTAAATCACAATGAAGTTCAATAAAATATTTATATTCAATATAAATCCAAAACACCACAAGGAACTGAAAGATGTAGTATATATCACTTTATTGGATGAACATTTGGATTGACTGAACACTCCTATCCCAGAATCAAGTGATACTCTTGGATTGCTTAGGCTGAACCAGAAATAAAGGGGAGAGAGAAAGAATAAATTATATAAAATTAAAATATGTTACAAAGTTATAATAAATTTTGTAAATTAAGGGAAAAAAGATAGTAATTCAATTTACCTTTAGTTTATCTGGTGAAGTGTACGGAGCTTCAGGGGCATAAATTCTGAAAATATCAGCAAGACAACACGCTACCAATAAACGTACATCCTTATCAGGATGTTTGAGGAAAAAATCTGAAGCAAGATGTAAAGCAAGATTTAGGTAGAGCTCCTTTTCTTCTTCAGAATCCTGGTCCATATCCATGAAAGTTTTCACAACCATCTAAAAGAGACACAGACATCATGAGGTACTTTGTGTAATGGGATCCTTAATCAAAGTTCCTTTCCAGATTTTGCACACCTTCCATTAGAAGCATTATTAGCAATGTAGTAATATTTAACTGAGTAACCAGCATCTTACTTTTTAGGGGACAGGAAAAATTTAGTCAAGTCCTCTATCAATTGTTCCAACACAACAATCTCAGTAGAGTTACTGAAAGCCTGACTGCAGTACTTCACTTTCTTCACTTCAGAAATGACATAATCAAGTTGGACAACTCAAAATATATAATAGAATTCACTGCTAGAGCCATTCATTGAAAAAAATTGGAAAACAGCAGAACTTTATGCCAAATGTTTATTCCACCCCAAACTATATAGGACTAAAATTTATTTTCCCTCTATTCTCATTCAGTTCCATTTTTTTCTCTACTGCTGCTCTGAAGACAAGTTTAGCCCCTTTGCTGCCCAGAAGCAGGGTGCATACTTTCAGAAAAACTTATAAACCCAGTGCAGCCCTACAACACACATCTTGTCTGATAAGATTAAAATGCCCATTATTATCTGGATCCACTAACTAAAGTCTATAGAAGAAAAACAAAAGGGAAAAAAAAACAGTCTGGGACACCAAGAACTTAACACCCTAAACAGAACAAAAAGCAAGAGACATAATTAGTAACTGCTCCTTGCTGAGAATTCTTATATTCTCAAAATTGCTTAAAAGAAAAAAACTACTAACAAAGTAATCATGGTTTTGTGTAGTTTCTTATTTGAATCAGAGTCATTTTAAGGAGTTCAGCTCTGAATAAAATTAACAAAGTGGAGATAAACCTTTAAACAGCCTGGAGACTTGAAGTCAAAACTTCCACTGATTTATTTCACCAGTGCAGGAAGAGATATTTTTCAAGAGTAATGATGAAAGATAAGTTCCTCAAAGAAGAAAACTCCCTAACAACAACAACAAAAAAAAAGCCACCTCCCCACCCCTCCAAAAAAAAAGCCCATAACCCCAGAACACTAAAAATTATTTTACTTTACTGTAGTTTAGTTTTTAATATTTTCTTCCACAAAATTTACTTTAAGTGGTCTGGTAGCAACAACTCCTACTTTAAAAAATAAGGGCTTCTGCATTAGGATCACAGCAGCTGTAAAGTTTTCAAGCATATTAGAATCCTTCAACAGAAGACAGAAGGTAACTGCCTTATGCACACACATAACTTCCATTGTGAGAAAAATTAAGTCCTCCCCACTGAGACAAAAGATGAACCAGGTGAAACCCTTACACACTATTAAAGTACTTTTAAAAATAGAATTTTTTTCACTTCCAGAGAAAGTAGTTAGATGTACATAATTAACAAGGTAATTAATAAATATTCGGGTAACACAAGAGTTCTTGCAACAAGCATTGTTTTCAAGTATGGAAAAGAACATCCAGTTTCTCTTCATGCCCTTCCATGAAAAAACAGGAATTTTGATACTGGTCAGGACAACAAAATCAGTCATCTTGTCTTCAGAGCATCTTTCACAGTGTTTAAAGAAAACCAAAGAAACACAAGCTAGTTCTATAGCATGGCTTCCTAGCTTCCTGAAAAGCAATAGCTTAGAGGATACCCGACCCTGAAAAGAGACCCAGACCATCTTGATTAATACTCCTGGAGCTTCATTTTCCAAATGTGGCCCATATTTCTTAACCCATTCAATTTTTCTGGCTCCTGTATCTTTCTATAGTAAGGATCTTTGGAATTTAGTTATATAACTTAAGGAAAATTATGTTAGACTGCTGGTCTAAAAGTAATATATTTCATTAGATGATTTCTTGGTTCTTGTGTATGATGGGGAAGTGGGGAAAAAATGCCTCACACTATTCATCATTTCCAGTTTCAGCTTATAGCTCCAATGCTAGAGTTCATAGCTCCAACCATTCAGTTTCTAGCTCCTTCTGCTCCTATTTTAACTTGGAAATGGAGTGGATGAGAATTCTTAAATTTGTGTTGGTAGGTTATGGTAATATATAAAATCATGGTGAATATTTTCCATTTTATTTTCAGGTTTCCATATAACTTTTATTTACTTAAATATATTGCCATCAACAATCAGCAAATGCAAATTAAAATAAAATCCATGGAAAAGTGCTTCTGAATTTGGCAGCCAGAGAAATGAAGAAGCTAATAATAATTCACCCAACAACTGCTGTCTTTAGCACCTGAAATTATGTTGATACTGTAGAGGTCCATACACTGGTAGTGTAGCCTACATCAGCCAATCTTTCATAAAGCAAACAGTGTGGTTTTCTCCCTGCCCAAGTACTAAAGAATGCATTGCAATAATAACAGATGACAAAAAATACAGGACATTATGCAGAGTACACTTCTCCTACAAGACAGATTAAGATGACAGAACAGAAGGGACTAGATATTCAATGCCAAAAATGAAACGAAACTATAGAAGAAAAAGTATCTGTATGAACTCTGCATTTTCACAAGCTGAAAAAAAAAATGGAGATACTAGGAGTCTCTCAGTTAAAAATGTCATCTTCTGGCCAACATCACAGAATGCATGCACTACCCTGACTAAAATCTATCAGCCCCATTCCCAAAGCACAGACAGGTTACTAGGGGGAGGGGAGAAAGAATCCTTGTTTTAGGGTTTTATTGCTTTTTTGTTCCTTTACAAGTAGTTCCAGCTGATTTTAAGAAAACAAACTCCAAATTAAGCTCTTCCAGCTGTTAGAATACTTAAGCTTCCTCTCCCACATCTCTTCCCCTCTGTTTCAAAGGGCAAACACAAGTTGCAGGCATTCCTTCTGCACAACACTACCAGGCCTGCCTTTTTGTGACAGTACATGGATAGATAAAGAACTGTATTAACATCATTATCCTCCAAATCCCTCCAGCCTTCCTATAGAGCTGGGACAAATAATGCTCTCAAGATACTCAAGAGACAGAAATATGCAGTGTAATTAAAGCCTTTAATTACAATACAGGCCAAAATAATGAGAATCAAGTGGGTTTTATAACAAACTCAAACAAACACAAATGTACAAAAGGAATGTATTCTTAGACATTCATATTACTTCCAAAATTATTATTATCTTCAGGTTTTCCATTCATTTAAACATTTTTGTAAAAGTCATTTCCAGAAAGTGGTAGAACAGAAGGCACAAGAGACGTAAGTTCCTGCTCTGAGCACAGAAAATCCCAGAAAAAAAACCAAAAACTTTCAGGTCAAAAATACAGTAATATGATCATTGAGTACTCTATGCACGAAACTTCAATCTGCAAAAAATTACTTGCTTACTAACCTTTAACCTTCTCACCATCTCTTCTTTAGATATTTTGTCAGAGATTTCTTTGACTCCTGGAGGATATGTGATTTTTCCATCGTTGGCTCTCGTCTTTGAATGAGCCATGATTTCACGATTTTAAAACTGTGGAAAGAAAATAAAAAGTCAGTGTTGCTCAGCTGGTTTATGTTTACCTTACCTGTCCTACTTTTAAAACCAAAATTCAACTAGAAATATGCAGGCAAAACCCAAAGTTAAACCTGGTGGAAAATGTTGTTTTCAGTAGGAAATGCTGTCTGTAGGAAGTATCTATTCAGGTAGATTGTCCCATGCAACAATAAATTTTTCAAGAAGTACACAATGGAAAAGTTAAAACCCCTCATTCCTGAACAGGTTTGATCCTGACACTTAGAGATGCAACCAAGAATCTCATTGTGTGAACTGTTACCACCACTTGGTAATATTAAATCCTAGCGAGCTTGGATTTTTAGGCTCTGTGAGAACAGACATCTGAAGCAGACTTTGAGTTTTCCAAATGATTAAATAAAGCACAATTCCCTCAAAAGTCTAAATTGCAGTGTTGTTGAAGTGTTACACATCACTAATTTTAATTTGCCAGTACTGCCATACAAATAGCAGATACATAACGAAGCACAGACAGGAACAGAGTAAACCAAATAAAGCCTTTTCTTTATTCCATAAAGCAAATTTTTTAGCAAAAGACTGCAGATAAGGAATGGTATCATCTTCCTAAATTCCAACTATGAAAACAACTCGGTTATACTTGGCTTCCCAGACCCTTAAAACTGATGCAAATGCAAGCTGTCACCTAATCCATCCTAAACTATGCAAAGTTCCACTGCTGCAGAGAAGTAAGCTGAACCAAAAGCTTTACTTACATGAAAGCAATTAATACAACAGACAGTGAAAAAAGCCAGAGAGCATGTGTTGGGATAATGAGAATTTTAGAAGAAAAAAATGTATAAGGGTAGCTACAAGTCAAGAAAATAATAGAAACCAAAACACAAAACAAAGAAACACACCACCACACAACAGAAATTAAAGGCCAGTGCCTTGATATTTTTATTTACTTATTTAAAAGTTTGAAACACTTCCTCACAGTCACCACTTTCTCGTTAATACCAAGTCAGACTTTTTTTTCCTATTGAATACTGAAGCTTTCCTTGAAGCTTCTCAGAAGTTAAACATCAGAAATAAAAATTAACAAGAATCCACAAGAGATGGTCTAGAAGTACATTCTGTAAGAGGATGGTGTAACCTGCTGTAACTGAGACTTACTTGGCCAAGCCAAGGTCATTCTACATGGAAGGAGAACTAGAGCATGAAACATACTCATCTACCCACCTCCCAAAAACGTCCCAACATGTTTTGTATTCTCAGTCCACATTTTTCACAGTAATAATTTAAGTTACAGATTTGGCTTTATCTTTGCTAATAGTTGAAGAAACAAAAAGTTGGTGTTGACATTTAAAGAATATTTGTAAAGGATTTGCACTGCACAACACATCTTTATTTTAGAAACTGGGAAAAGTATGAATAGAGTGAACATAATAAGCTGTAATTCAGCATGTATGATAGGCAGCCCAACTCAATAGCTACACAAAAGCCAAGTTTCTGACATCTTCTCTGTACCTTATGTTTACAAGATAGCTGTACAGAGTGCTACATTCTTGCAGATGTTATAAAAAACAGATCATTTAAAAGCTGGGAACAAATCTCAATGAAGTAACTTTTCCTAGTACTCCCAGAAAAATGTGATGCTACCTTTATCCTCGTATTTCTTAACACACCACAACAGTAAGTCTAGGACTCCTCAAAACCATACAGATGCTGATGTAACCAAGTTCACTCTTCTACAGTTTGACACAGATCTTCCATTCTGGCTTTCAGGTGGAATGATGCTACATGGCTAAACTAAATTCATTTTAACAGCTCATCACAGCAGAAGGGAGCCTTGCTCCCCTCAATCTGAGAATATATCAAATCATCAGATATTTTGCTGGACCAACCAAGCTCATCAACTCAGAAAAGCAAGCCTAATTGATTTTGAAAAGCATGTGGTAAGCACCAAAGCTAAATGACAGAAAGGAACAGGAACTAAGGAACTGGTGAACAAAACTCCCCTTTCCCAGTGGCAGACAGCTGTCAGATCAGATCAACAGCAGTGGAAACCTGACTGGACCATGGTGATACAGGCCTATTCGGAGCATATTTTGAAGTAATTCTAAGACTGAAACTCATCTATTATGGTTAAGATGAACTTTCCACCTGATATGTCCAATGGACATGCAACCAAAGCCTTTAAGTTTGCGTGGCATCCAAGGTCTAGGGTTTGAAAGTGAACATCTGTGTAGTATTTATGTGGCAAGGTTTTGGTAGCAGGAAAGGCTGCACAGATGGTCTCTGTGGGAAGACAGAGACCGACCCTGTGGCAGACAGGGCCAGTCCCAGCCAGCCCCAAAACAGATTCACCCCTGGTCAAAGCTGAGCCCATCAGTGACACTGGTGGAACCTCTGTGATAATGTATTTAAGAACTGCTAAAAATATGCTGCACTGCAGCTGCAAGAGTGAGAAGTGGAAAAAAATGAAACAACTCTGCAGACATCAAAGTCAGTGAAGAAAGAAAGGGAGGAGGTGCTCCATGCTCTGGAACAGATTCCCCTAGAGCTGAGCACAGTAACACAGGTTGTCCCCCACAAAGGACACCTTGGAGCAGACATCCCCACTACAGCTGGCAGGGAGATGACCATGCTGGAGCAGGCTCCTGGCAAGACCTGTGGTCCTGTGGAGGACCCATGCTGGAGCACTCTGTTCCTAAGGACTGTACCCCATGAGAAGGGGCAGTTCTTGGGGAACTGCAGCCTGCGAGAAAGACCAGCACTGGAGAAGTTTGTGAAGGACTGCATCCCATGGTTAGGATCCACACTGAAGTAGGGCAAAAGGTTTGAGAAAGAAGTGGGGGAGATAAAGAGTTGTGAACTGCCCACAAACCCTCTGCCTTGACACACCTGAGCTGCTTGACACAGAATAGGGAAGGCAGAAGAGCCAAAAATGGAAGTTAAACCTGAAAAAAAGGACTAGTGGGAAGAAGCTGTCATTATATTTTGTTTATCAACACGCTGCTCATATTTTCAACTAGCAATAAACCAAATTAATCCTCTCCAAGTCAAGACTGTTTTGCCCTTTATGGTTATTGGTAAGCATTATCTCCATATTTAACCTGATCCATTCTTGTTTTCTCCCCAGTCCTGTTGAGCAGAGGAGTTGGGTGGGTGCCCAGCAGCCAGACAAGATTAACCCACTACAACACTGAACACCACCTAGAAAACAATCACTGTAGAGATTTTTTCCTCTCCCATGAAATAAGAGATGGCTGTTATAACTGGAAATTATCAAAACAAATAATTCTTTTCAGCCAGAAGGAATGGTCAACTGTTTTAAAATTCAAAACCACTTTGACCAATTCACCCTGTCCACCAAATTGACTCTGATACAACGCATCCAGAATCTAGACCACCACAGGATATTAACACATTCTGAAGCACTGCAATCTTCATCAATTTTAAGTTGCATTTCCCCTGAAAGTTTGAGATTTGGAAACCCCATTATAGGTTAGATGAGTTGGATTTTGCTAGCACACTCATGGAGGTGCCAGGGCACAGGTAAGTTTCATTTAAACTTCATCTTGCACCTACTGCAAAGGTAAAGCTTCACAAGTCTATAGTTACATAGTGTAATAAGGGACAAAGAATAAACATTTTTTAATTTCCTGTGATGAAAATTTGTGGATCACTGTCCAATGGTTTTATTTAGGACTAATGGTAAGCTTTACTGGGGGAAAAAAACAACAAAACAAAAAACAAGACAAAACTTTAGAAGAAATTGTAAAAAAATAAAGCCTGTAATTACACAAGAGGAAATTTAATGCTCAACTACCCACCTGCACAACAGTTACTACTTCAAACGTTACCTAAATAAAACTGAACTAGCTTGTTAAATCTCACTCCCAGAAGTTTCTGCTCTTCTGGATTGTCAGGATAGCTGTGCATACCTAGTTCTGTCAAAATAATGTGCGTTAAACACTTAGTAGCATCTAGAACTCGGGGTGGTGGGTGGTGTGATTTTAACCTCATTCAAGCCAAATTAAAGTTTTCACATCCCAGTTACACCAGCTGTTTCAGTTAGCTCCTGTCAAGAAAAAGGAAGACTGACAGAAGAACAGCAGCCTCAGGAACAGCTTTATCTAGAACATGTTTAAGCATGAAAATTCATAAGCCAGGAAGGTGGTATCCAATGGCTGACTTTAAAAAAATCTTGCTCGATTTGTTTTTAAAGATGCACTGTCTCCTTTTGGAATATACTGGAAGATGACAAGCATTTTGAAAAAGGGAAATTGTTTGAAATTTTCTTTGAGATTCAACAAGAGACTCGGCTGACATTATTATTATTTTTAGAAACTGAAACTTCACAGTTACAGAATCATAGAATAATTTGGGTTGGATGGGACCTCTAAGGGTCATCTAGTCCAACCCCCCTGCAGTAAGCAGGGACACCCTCACCCAGATCAGATTGCTCAGAGCCTTGTCAAGCCTCACCCTGAATATCTCCAGGGATAAGGCCTCAACTACCCCCCTGGGCAACCTGTTCCATTTTTCCACTCCCCTCACGGTTTTTTTCCTAACATCCAATCTAAATCTACTCCTCTCCGATTTAAAGACATTGCCCCTCATCCTACCACTCCAGACCCTTGCAAACAGTCCATCTCCAGCCTTCCTGCAGGCCCCTTCATGTACTGAAAGGTCCCTATTAGGTCCCCTCAGAGGCTTCTCTTCTCCAGGCTGAACAACCCCAGCTCCCTCAGCCTGGCTCCCTAGGAGAGGTGTTCCAGCCTCCTGACCATTTCCATAGCCCTCCTCTGGGCCAGGTCCCTCAGATCCATGTCCTTCCCATGTTGAGGGCTCCAGAGCTGGATGCAATGCTCCAGGTGAGGTCTTACCAGAGCAAAGTGGCAGAATCACCTCTCTCAATCTGCTGGCCACACTTCTTTTGATGCAGCCCAGGGTGCAATTGGCCTTCTGGGCTACAAGCACACACTGTTGGCTCATGTCCAGCTTTTTGTCCTCCAGCACCCCCAAGTACTTTTCTGCAGGGCTGCTTTCTAAAACCTCATCCCCAAGCCTGTACTGATTGTATGGATTGTTCTGACCCACGTGTAGGACCTTGCATTTGGTCTTGTTGAACCTAAGTTCTCCACAACATTTCCAGAAATCAAAAATTACTTCATCTATACAATTAGAAGACAAAGAAAAGGAAATTGCTTACAAGCATTTCTTGCCTTTTTAAAGGCAAAAAAATACTCTGGACACTGAGATGCTTTGCACCAGCCAGTATGTAAGATAAATGACTAATCAGTATGGTGTGCACTGTTCTGCTGTTAAATGAAACAAAAAAAAGGAGATTTTTTAATTTAAATTTAACAAGGAACTTCAACAAATATATTTATATGGTAGTCCTAATGCATAGGAATAAAAATCACGATTCAGTGAGACTTTGTTATATTAAGAAGTACTATCTTAAACTACAAAGAAAATAAGCAAAACTTGAGATAATATAGCATTTAAAATATTAATTACACTCCTTGTACAGGAGATGATACAGTAGGATGTAAGACCTCTAGAAACTGCTTCTTTCAAGACAGGAGCACTGTCCAACTTTAAGTTGGAAAGTCCTAAAACTAGGAACCAAGGACAAGCCTGTAGAAGTTCATGGGAAAATTGTATGCATAAAAAAGCATGACAAATTCAAAATTAAATTATACATGTCAGGGAGAGGTAGTGCTGAAGAAGAAAAGAAACAGAAAGAAAATACCTACTCTTTTTACAATGATAACAGATTTCTATATCATACTTAATTCTTTATAAAAAGTTTAACTATACATACTCCACTCCCTCACTAGCATAAAATACAGCTCATACACGTGCAAATAAAATGTGGATTGACATCTTCCATATTAATGACCTATGCAATATATTTAATCAGTCAATAAATATCATTACAGAATGTTAAGTCAATGATCTAAAAGGGGGACTTAAACCACACTCCATTTAACTGTATTTTGTTTGGATGACAGTTCACATAGCCTATGGTGATGTAATTAACTGTGCAAATCGTTAAACAAACTATGCCTTAACATACACGAAGTCATGCATCAACTGTACTTTTTCAGAGATCCATATGTGTAAACCTTAATCCTTCAGATATTTTTGTAGGAATCTTTCATGAGACAAAGCAAGCTTTAGCAAATCGATTCCTATATTCTCTGCAAGTCTGTCTCGTGCCCTACTGCTGCCTCCTGTTTAAAATCCAGAATTAAAAACATAGGAACAAAGATAACCAGAGGAAGTGATCAACTTTACAAGTGTCATCATTATTTTTCAGAACTTTCACTGAACTATACATAATTATGTAGCTACACCTTGAACTCAATATTTTTAAATTACAGATACAAAATTTAACAAAGCTTGCAAAAATTTGACCTATACAAATACGTACACTTTCAAAACTGTTTGCAAAACATTTTGTAAAAGCTACTAGGAATACCACCTTCTTCACGTTCACGAAGCTATTAGAAGTCTCAGTGAATATAATACATTTCCAGCATGGAAGAAAGTTGTAATATGTAGAGATTTAAATACATGTTTTTACACAGTGTATACCACTGATGAAAAGTGACACCAAGAAAAAGGATTTTCAAATATCCATCTACCTGTTCTTCAAAAATCAAGCATTATCATCAGTGATCTCTTGCTGTAACATCAAGAATTCAAAGAACGTTTAGAAAACCCAAGATTATTTCCCTTAAACTGTCTCAAGGAGTATTACAAGGAAGTTCAATCTTTTTCACCTTGTAAGCCACAATAGAGAGTTCACTCCAAAGCTCTGCTCCTCTATTAACATGCTGCTTATTATTTCTTTTCATTATTTATATCCATTTTTTGAGACCACTAACTGCTTCCACGTATGAAGAAACTGGTCAAGCTGTAATATCTACAGAAGACACAAGAAGATATTCTGTACTCAGCAACTTACAAAATTGGGAGAAACCAGTACCTTTTTACTTCAGCATAATTATTAATAAACAATTTAATTATTTAAACCACTTACAGGAATTTAGTTTTATATCCTGGTAAATTCCTCCTATATATAGCAAACTGACAAAATTGATCAAGGTGAGAGGAGACTTAGGTGGTGAAAAGTGACTTAGGTGTTAAAGACTTTCATTATGTGCCACTAAATTAAATGTAGTTGCATAATAAGTTCAGTGCTATTGAGTTATCTCAGCTATACAATGACACTTTAAGCTGAAACTTGGCAGTTAATTTTCTGCTGTTGAGTAAAATAGAAAACTTCAGTGTGTTGGACCAAGTGTACTCATGTAAATCCAAGTCATTTTTCATACTGATTCAGATATATGTCTAGATTAATACTTTCCATTCTCTTTTACAAATGTTATATAATGTTATCCTTTTTACTTAACCATTAATCAATCAAGATACTCTTAAGCACAGTATCAACAAAATGTTAGCTTCCTATTTCTGTAAGGCAGAACTATTACACAAAGGACTGATACATGAAGAATTTACAGAAACCACTAACCAAAAGGTCTTTTGGAATAAACAATCACATTGTAAGGCAGATGTAACCCTCTCAGCCTGCCAAATTACAGTAAAAGCGCTGGGTTTTACTACAGAAGTCTCATTAATAGCAAGCTTGTGGCAGTTAATAAGTAGCAAGGCTTATTTAAATCAGGAAACACTATATTTAAAACTTCCATTAGAAAATATCATAGAATGGTTTGGGTTTGAAATGACCTTAGAGATCACCTGGTTCCACCCTCATTGCATGGTCCCAGTAAACCAGATTGCTGAAAGCCACATCCAGCCTGGACCTCAACACTTCCAGGGATGGGGCATCCACAACTTCTGTTACCTGTTCCAGTGCCTCAGCACCCTCAGAGTGAAGAATTTCTTCCCAATACCTAATCTAAATCTACTCTCTTTCAGCATAAGCTGTTACCTCTCATCCTATCACCACACACCCTTGTAAAAATATGGCAAGGGGAACTTCTTTATTAAAATAAACACCAAGTGGAAAATTAAAACATGTACACACAGTAACAGTGCAAGAGAGAGCTTTTTCTTAATATCCAGAGGATTTAGAGGATTCAGGAAAAGAACGAACATGTATGACTAAAGAACAAAATGTTAAAACAAATCATGATTCCAGAGTCATATATGCACATTAAAAATAGCTGCAAGCAATTTACATAGAATATAAATATACCACGTCCTTTTGAATCATTTAGGAAATGATCCCAGACAAGTCCCCATTTTTTCAAACTCTGAGAAAGCCTCCCAAACATTAAGCAAGTAGACAATAATCAGTACCAACTTAGAAACTTAGATCAGCACACAGCTCTCTCCAGTGGTGTTGCAGACACCTGCAGCTTCCACCAAATGTTAAGTGTCCAACTTCATAAATTTCTGAATTTTTTCAGATGTGGTTAAAAGCAAAAATTGTCCCAAAAAATTTTATCATTTATGAAACAGCATTTTCACGGAAATAAACCTAATTTAAAAAAAAAAAAAAAAAGAGAAACTACCTAGTAGAATTCACCACTAAACCAATCAACAACCAAAGAAAAAACAAAATTGCCCTGTTACTGTGGGTTCTCAGCTTTCATGCTTTTACCCAAGACTAGATAAATTGACTGTAGGCATAACAATTATAATTTCTTATTTCTGTGCATGGCTGCAGGAAAAGAAATTACATGGAAATAATTAGACTATAGCAAAAGATTCTGAGAAAGAAAAGGGCAAAATCATAACTGAACACAGAAATTCTGGTTAAGATTTGCAAAATTCTAATTATGTGTTTCATACAGTGGATGAGACTATGGGGGATGATGTTAGCAAAAAGGAATGTGCAATATATTTGTCAGTTGGCCAAATACTAGGGAAAACATTATACCTCATTGCTTGTCAAATTACACAAACCTACTACATAAAAGCTTAAAAAAGGCAGAGGTTAATAAAAGCAGACTGTGACCAGCCCTCAGACTTTTTAACATTAAATACAAAGTATTTAAAGTGGCAAGAATGGTAATAACTCATTCAAATTGGTTCGACCTTAAATTTGGTTGGACACGAGGATGGCAGTTTTCACCTAATACACGTAAACATTTCCAATCCTGTAGCAATTGATTCATTCTGCTCTACCAAAAAAAAAAAAAGAAAAAATTCTTTAAGAAATGGAAAAAGAATGCATGGAAGGAGCTACAAACAGGCAGGATGCTATTATACTTTCAAAATGAGAAATGTAGTGTTGGATGTAGAGCCTAAATTTAGTGGATTTTGTGAAAGATAACACCACATCTCCAGCAGGGTGATAAAGCAAGGAGAAAGGCAAGAGCAGAGAACAGCAGCAAGTTTCATTAGGTTTGAAAAATCTCACCTTTTCACCCAAATCTTCAAATGATAAAACCTTCTCACATCATAAAGGTTACCATCAAACACTATGAAGTTCAGTTACCATTAGAAAGGCTGTTAACACTTCTTGTTAAGTTTCCACTATAACCTCCCCCTAAAAAATAAATTCTCAGCCACTTCAGCTTTGAGAAACTTTAAATACATATATGATACATCCTATGTAAAGGACATTCAGTTGAGAGTTAATAGTTCACTCATATTCAAGAATAAACCCAAGATGAAGAAAACTAACCTCACTGTGTCACAAATCTGACAGAACTGTCTAAAATGAGGATAGTTTCACTGTCCTCTAGAGTACAAATATGAATTTCAGCAAACAGTACCCTTTAGCATAACAGTATTATAGCATATTCTTTGCCCCCAAAAAACTGGCCCAAAGCTTCTGAAAAAACACAATACAAATATTCTCTACAGACCTTTGATTTTATAAATAAAGCCTACAGAATTGTCTTTATTGATTTTGTCCATGCCTTCACAGCCCATACTTCAGGATGATTTGAATAGAATTGAAAAAAGAATGCAATCAAAAAAATACCTGGAGTCTATAATAAGGTCATGGTCTAAACAAGAGTAAAATGAAAGTGCATCTATTGACCTAACTGATGAAACCAGTGTTCTGCCATCCTTCTTGCCAGTTATGACTCCAAAGAAGTGAAGTCACTGGTTCATATAGAAGACTCAAATTAATCAGGACTACACTGAAACGTATTTTGTGTGAAGGCACACTTCTTTGAAATGATACTTACAAGATCTGAGCATAAAGCATGGCAATTTAATTATAATATTGTAATCCGCGATAATTATGCATGACTGTAAAGCTCATAAAGTACCTCATTGGTGGATGAAGACTCTTTCCAATCATTACATCACCTTGACATACTCACCTGGCTGCTTTAGGGGATGCCTGTCAGACACCCTGCCTTTCTGACATACTGGTGTCCACTACACATTTCTCAAGGGACACATCTGCAGCCCTGTTTATACCCCCAGAAAAACAAGAGGGCAACTCAGTGAACTATCAGTGTCAGCTGAGACCATCAGCATAGTTATTCTAGGCATCTTTTGGCATTTCACAGCTAGTGAACCAAAAGCACACAGATCACCTGTACAGTAATTCTGCTTCCATTCCACCACATGAAACTGTCACACACACCAAGACCACCCATAGTTGTGGCTTTCAGAAAGGTAAGAAATGTTCACAACATTCTATCTCTACATATAAGCTACACAATGCTCAGGAAAAGCAGTGAAATTTGTATACATGGCCTCCTCATTAACTATTGCCACATCTGGAAATACTGCTCTCAGTGGGACACTTGGAATAAAAAACCTCTTCTGTCAAGAAAGCCACATGCACATACTTGGATGACCAGAACTACCCTGTATGTCATACTTAAGTCAGGATATAGGTTATTCTCCAGCCTATACACACATGACAAAACTTAAGTTTCACAGACAGCATTACATAAGTATGCAATCTCACAGGATACCATTTCGCCAACAGCCAGAGACAAGGAATGTTTAGATTAAATTGACACAGACAGAGCATAAATAAAGTCTCTATTTTGAAAGGCACAAATTAAAAGCAGAAGAGATTCATAGCTGTATGTGATTCCACCATGGTGGTCACAGGCTATGTCCATGCCAAAGGAACAAAACAAGAGCTTTAAGCTGTCTGTCCTCTTGACTGGAGTGCAAGGAAGTTTTTATATAACTTAGTAAATTCAAATATCCACTTAGTAAAAGTTGGGGGCTCTGGCTATTTCTTCCAAGATAGGGCAGTTGCATTACAAAGACTGGGAAACACAGAAATAAAAACAGAACTAAAGCCAAACTGAGATGGTCATTGTACACAACTCAAACCAAACTGCACTACAATATGTAAAACTCACTGCTCCATAGTAACGATTTAGTATCAAGAAGATTATGAAATACCCTAAAAAGTCAGACAAATACTCATTTTTAAAGCAGTAAGAGATAAAACCTCATTCCTATAGCAATTAATACAGATAAATTAAATCATAAGCTACTACCTCTACACTTAAGAATTCACATTTTCAAATCGAAGTTACTACACAAACATCACCTGAGATTTCATGAACTTGTGTGGCATAGGAAACTGTTTCACGTTATTCAAAATTGAGGTGCAATACATTTCAATTTGTGAAATTTAAATTAACTTTAAAAACTAAAGTGTAGTACATGAAGATTAAGGCAGCACTGTCACTAATAATGCAGAGCAAAAAGTAATCCTGCCACTAGGGCTGTACCAGTGTGGTATCAGTAACGCTTGAAGAGTTAAGAAAAAATCTGCATGCTAAAGTAAGAATTCTAAATACAGGAATAAATTTAACTTCTAAGGTTCTAAGGTTAACTTCTAAGGTTCTCAGCAGCTATCACCGAGATAATTTAAATTGGAAAAAGCTCACATAAAGTCTGATACATCAGAAGATCATATCTATAGAGCCAACAAAGAGACTGTCAGAAGAGTTAAGTAGAAGAGGTAGAAATCACTATAAATACTGGAAGATCTCACCCAAAGAATACGAATGATCTTAAGACAAAAGCTCAATAATAGACAGCTCAGACAATGAAGAAAATCTGATAGAGGAAGACTTGCAGTTTTTAATTAAAGTTTCGGACAGCTATCTGGTCCAGACCTGAAGCAAAACATCCGAACAGAACTCAATCAGTATATAAAGGTGATTAGTATCTTACTGTTGTAGACTACATAAATAGTCACTTGAAAAGCTATTTTACCAGAATGACTGACAGAGACTGTAGTCTAACACAAGAGAAGAACTGACAACCAGCATAGGTATAAAAAAATTCAGTGTATCTCTAGCCAATGGCCATAATTTTGACACAGCCCTCTTTTAGCAGGGAAGCTACTTTTAAGATTTAATAAGGCAAAAACTACTTTTTCCCTTCTTCCAACATTCAGAAAAGAAGGGGGGGGAAGAGGGGAGGAGATGGAAATTACTATTTACATTAGCTCTCTTTTCTAAAGAGCGTAACAAAAAACAGTCATAAAACCCTCAGATATCCTGCATTACATAATTTTAAAAGTACAAAAGGGGAGAAAAGAAAACATGCAAGTGTGGCATGGAAGCAATGGGGAAAATAAGGGGAATGTGGCAGAAAGCAGAAGACAGCTACAATCGACAGACATTAGGTACAAATCAAGCTTAATAACTTTATTGTCCCTTGGGAGGAAACAGCACTTGGTATATACTTTCATTTATATATATATATATGTATATACCATTTATGTAGCAAAAAAATGCCTTAGTGAGTGTAATCAAGAAAGCTGAGGGTTTTTTTTGTTAAGACTTAATACGGATTTTTTTGTTCATTTTTTTTTTCATTAAGTTTAAGCCTACTAATATGCTACCACAGAAGCAAAACAACTTTTTAAAAATTTCATCGATGGATAACCATTAGAAAGTTGCTTGATACCAAGCCAGAATTGGTGTGCATAACTGAGACTCCCTTCCATTCCTACTCTATACAACGTTAAAAAATACAAAATTAAATGCATCACACCCTATTGCAAATAATTCAATACAGAATTACTAAAGATGAAACAAAAAACCCTAGTGGGATGGATTGGATTCTAAGACCCAAAAGAAAGCAAGGGTATTGAACTGTAAAGCTAGAGGCACTAAACAACACTGCATCCACTCCTAATCAATATGAATTATAAACCTTTATATTAGGACTGCATACAGATATCTTAGTATTGAAATCACATTCAGGTGTGATTCAGTAGAAGTTGTCTACCCAGGTGGCTTCTATCAGTTTAGCTTATTTCCCCAGTTAACTAGGACATTTTTATTGGCTTTTTGCTAAGTTCCAGTGACAGAAAACCATAGAATGAAAAAATAATTGTGTCCCTGAAGACAGAGGAAGAACCCCATAATTGTGATTACAAAGCACAAATTAGATGAAGCCAGGTGAAGTAAGTGCATTAGTGTTAGGCTTTTAAGACCAAGGGACTTTAAGAAACTTTAAGAGGCAGTCTAGTTATCTTCTATCATACCTGAACCTTCCAGTAAGATTGCTTAAACCAAAAAAATACTCGAAGCTGAAGATTTTTGAAGATTTCAATCTGCAAAGGCTTAAATTACCTTCGACATTCATCTCTACACTCAACCAACAATGTAAACTCTCTTTAGCAAAAATCTTCACACTTCCCTAACCCGAGATAACTTTGACTCTGGAGGTCACCTGCTGCACCTTGCTCAAGAAGGGTCACCTAAAGCCAATTGCTGAGGACTGCATCCAGGTGGCTTTTCCACATCTCTGTGGGCAGAGACTGCATCATATCAAGGCAACCTGTGCCAGTGCTTGCACATGATCATGGTGAAAATGTGTTTCCTCATGCTCACAGGGAGCACCCTGCACTTTGGTTTGTGTCCATTGCCTCTGGTACTGTCATTGGGCACCACTGCAAAGAGGCGGACTCTACCTTTCCTGCACCCTCCTGTCAGAAATTCACATATTGATACATTTTAACCCTGGCTTTGCTACAAACAGGCCCCTATGTGCCTTTCCTTACAGTACACTGTCAAGCTCCGTGCTTTGTTTTCCCTTTTGAAATTAATACCTAATATTTAGTTATCTTTCAGTTGTAGCTCACCATTCACGTTACACGATGAGAGACTTAAGATGCATCAAGGGAAGTTCAGACTGGATATTAGGAAAAGTTTTTTCCCCTGAGTGAGTTCTCAGTCTCTGGAAGAGGCTCCTCAGAGAACTGGTCACAGTACCAAGCCTGTCACAGTTCAAGAAGCACCAGGTGAACATTTCCTCACAGGGTTGAGTTTTAGGCAGCCCTCTCAGGAATACGGAGTTGGACTTGATTTGAATGGGTCCCATCCAACTTAAATTCTGTGGATCTGTGACACAGTCACTGCACAGTGACAGCCAAACTGTGTCTCACTAATGTGTAGGTCATGCTTTCTGCAAGGCTCATTGGTGCTGATATGACACAGACCACGTTTTACTAGACTTTGTTACAATACCCCAATACCATCCCATTCCCAAGGACAAAAATCTACACTGAAGATAAATCTAAAGCACATCACCATTAACAAGAAAAAACAACATTCCTCCCTCCAGCCCCCCCCCCCCAAAAAAAAACAAAAAAAAAAAAAAAAAAAAAGAAACAGAAAAAAAAACAAAAACAAACCAAAAAAAAAAACCAAACCACACACCACAAAAAACTCTACACACAATCCACTGGACCATACTCCATAATTAGAAACAGAAAGGATACAAGAAACACCTATAGGAAGTAACAGTGGAAAAAATAAATAAATAAGAATAATTAATAGAAACTAGTCTTTAATCACTGCTAAACGGATGGGGTTTGTAACTGAAATGAGTAACCTTTAAAGTATTAACAAAGAGATAGAGCTTCTTGCACTGTGGCTGTAATCTAGATACAAAAGTTTACAGAGTTTCCACCTATTACTTAAGGCAGTAGAACTGTTCATGTGCTCATTATAGGTTGCTCTCTCCTGACTCTCCTTAAGTTAGGAGGGTAACATAGTCAAACCAGATTAACCAACAGCTCTGATAAATCCAGTTGACAACTGAATCCATCACTAATCCACATGTCCGCTCACAAACAGATTTTGCTCCTTTTTTAGCAGAAAAATGTGGAATTGTCCACACCTTAGCCAGATTCTCAGCTCAAAAGCAGTTAGGTCTTTAAGACAAAAAGTGCAGCTTAACACAGAGCAACTAGAGATATAGACACACTAATTTCTACCAGCCAGGCACCAACAAGCTGTATCAGACAAATGGAGCAGAAAGTTTGTGGGCTATGGAAAAGGCTTTCAACCAAGAAGCTAACTTAATGGGAGAGGTGGGAAAAAAAAAAAAAGAAAACAAACCACACGCACAAAACCCCACAAACTATCAAAGACCACAGTTCAGGAACTTTAAGGCTGAAGTCTAGTGAGTGATGAACAAGGTGAGAGAGAAGATTTACCTGGACAATGAAAGATTGGAATCCTAAGCCTGAGGAGGTATGAGGCCAAACTAGACAGAGAAGTCACTAGAGAGACCAGAGCAGAAAGATCAGCTGCTGGTGGCAGGAAAGGAATGTACATCCAGCAGGGGTCAATCCTTTACAATGCTGTAGTACAACATGCAATCATCATATATTAGATTGCTCTTCTATCAGTATTAGCAAGAAACTACTGAAAAGTTCTAGTACCTCATCCCACTTTATGTTGGATAAAACAGAGAAACCTACCGGATTCCATAAATTTAATTATTAGTAGCTACATGTAGCTAAAGGTTACAACTTAATGACTCACAAGAGCACATCCATACAGCGAACTTGCTTACTAAGTTTGCTTAGAAAGGAACAGCAACAGTATGGAAATAGTTGCAAAATCAGGTCTTAAGATTGTTATATAAGAAATTTTAATTCTATGGTTCATAATCTTAAAGAGAATACACACAAAGGAGCTGATTTACCTTATCCTTCACTACCCTTTTCCCCACAGGACTTCTTTCTCATTCAAAGTGAAGAAGCTACTCCACTTTTCTCCTTATAAATTTAACCTGTGTCCCTTATTAGATCCCATTTAAACCAGGCTCTGAAGAAACCTTATTTCCTACTGGTCTTCTGCACAGGACCCATCACTGCAATATGCTGGCAGTTCAAATAAATTAACTGAACACATTCACAAATTTTTTCATAAAATCGGGTAATGTTCCTATTTTATAGATAAGCAACCTGAATTTTAGACTAAAATTAAACAGCATCCATTAATTTTGCTTGTACAGCTACAGAAATTTTAGAGCACAACTTAAAGTACATACACCATGTTATTGAGCATGGTGTCTGAAACTAAAGCTTCTGTTGAGCCATGTGGAGGTAGTCAAGGTCTGTCTCCCAGGAAATCAACACACTGCTAATACTCTCTTGTGCTAAGTTTGGTTTGAAAAGACTTATCTGGGATCACAAGGAACTGACAGAAAGAACGAATTCCAGTAATCCAAAGTGAGAATCAATCACCAAAATCACTAGATATGCTTTCCCTTCTCAGAGTCCCCTGTCAATTAATTTCATATCTTCCAGTTTTTGAAAAATATGATATGCATCTGTAATTCCTTCATACAGCAAACTGAAAAGAATTGATATAAATCATAACTAAAGGCTACCATTACATGTATTTATGGGGATAGAAGTGAATTAAAACTGTCTCATTTTTAAAAGAGCATTGCAATTTGAATATTGATTTAAAGCATTTTGTATGTAATACAGAAGATTTAAGAGGGCAATGACACACAGAAAAATAAAAAAGTTACTCTAAATGTGCTTGTATACAACACCATATGAATAACCCCATGGATAACTTACTATAGGCAACATTTGTAACTTGGGGAAGACTTTCAAAATGTTTCAAGTTCTCAATAGTACAGATACACCAGTCATTAATAATATTCACAGAATATTTACTTCTGAAAATCATACATGCCTAAAAATGCCTGTTCTTAGTTCCCCCAGTTACAGCAATGCTTCCAAAAACTAGACTGCTTAATCTAAGCTGAGGAAATGGAAGAGAAATGCATTTCCTACTTACTATGTCTCTGAAAAACTCCCTCACAAATCTCCTGAAGAGTTATTATTGGGCTTGTCCATTCTTCCATTTCAAAAAACAAAAAAAAAAAAAACGCAAAATGTTATAGCCTTATTCAGCTTAGTTCATACTCTCAGAGGAAGAAAACCCAATGTACACTTTATTATATACAATGAATTAAGTGTCAACAATTTGTCTCCCTAAAACCTTTTAAAAGTATTGAGTGACACATGGAGTGTCTACAGACATTGTCCCACACAAAAGCTTTCACAAAATGCTGGCACAAAAAGCTATAGTCTCTTCCATACACTTTGTTTCTGTATACAGGAAGTTGTAATGAACAACACACAATGCTTCATACCGACTGTCAAATAACAATTATCAGAGACAGTATCACACCTTAAAGTACACTGCCTACCACTTTTGTATATTTTGCCCATAAAAACACTTAAACTTTAAGCAAGTAGATGTAAAGGAAAGAAAAAAAAAAAAAAAAGAAAAAAAAAAAATCCAAACCAAGCCTAACAAGAAACACTCAGACAGCAACGACAAAAAAAAACAAACACAAGACTAAACATAATTTAAAGTTTCCATTAGGTATCTTCTGTTTACTTCTCACTACTGCAAACAACTCAGTTAACTTTTCTCTGTTAAGAACAGAAACCTAACATATGTAGTGTCACACAAAGATTTCCCAGAAATCTGATTGTCTTCACTGAAACTCCACATCCAAGTAACAAAGCAGTTCGAAGTGAACGCTCAAACTCAAGGTGGCTGAGAAAGTTTTGATGTAAAGTTTAAGACTTCTTCATGAGCAGCACTTGGTGTGGGCAACAGTTAATTTTCTTCATATTTAAAAAAAAAAATAAAATCTTCTTTTCCCTCTCCTCTCCTAAGACTTTCAGAATTCTGATTCTTGATGTTGAATTGAGCTAGAAAGTGGGTTCACTGGGGATGTCTCAGAGAGGAGAGGTTCCCTTAATAGAAATTGTGGACAACCAGTAGATATATTTACACAAAAGGAAGAAAGCCCCCTTCAACATTTACTTTTTAATCATGTTTTAGCTGAATCTAGTCCTCTTAAAGAGCTACAAAAGGTAGTTTAGGTGACTATACAAAGGAAGTAATTATGACAGTAACATTTTTGACCGCTAACTCTGTGCCTTTTTTTTGTGCGTTAAAAAGTGTGCAAGTGAAGCTTCTCATTTCAGCAGCAGAAGCATCCATGAGGATTCCTAATTAAGTCAGGAAAAAGTACACACAGTTAGTATTGTCTGGAATCGATCTTTAAAGAACGGGGTCTAAATCAGAAAACCCCAGATGGGGTCCTGATCCCTGGTTATGGTACCACCATGTAAATTGTGACAGACACAAGATGATTAGTACAAACATGCCCATCTGTTCCCAATGAGGTATGGCACTTTTTTTATTATTATTTCTTGAAGCATATTAGTACCAAAATTGTCATGAGCTGAAATAACAGAGCTGAAGATTAGGCAGCATAAAACAAGCAGAATGATGCAGAATGTTTTTCCAATGGGATGTGCATGAGTAAATTGCACAGATGGGGACAAAGTAATGGAGGTCTTAACCTTCAGAACCTACTTCAAGGACCCCCTCACACTTTAGAAAAGGCTGAAAAGCAGGACTGCAGAGACAGACAGTAATAAGATTTTAAAGCAGTAGAGGCATTAACGTTTTGATCCTTGAAAATGAAGTCAAAATATTAGTTGCATTTCATTAAATTGTTTCGAGTTAGATGTGTCAGAGTAAATATTCACATTATTAGCATTTTTACTGTGGAATTCAAAATGTTCCACCAAGTTTCTGAAAGAACCCACTAACTTTCTAAAATACCAAATTTTATTTTCATCCAAACCCTGCACCTTCAGTATATTTTACTTCAGTATCAAAACTAAGCAGAATATATAGAAAAAAAGTTTTCTACATTACTACATTCAACTGAAGATGTCAACTGAAGACTGGAAGAGCAATAAGTATGTCACTTACATACACATTCATGGTCTTAAGTTTTATATGTTCAAACTCTGAGTGCAAGGGAAGATCTGTTGTTGGCTTTTTTTATTTGTTTGTTTGTGTGTTAAACAAGCCTGCACATGATTCCTTCCAGGATCTGTCAATGCTGTTCAAATAGTCCAAAGGGTCAATAAATCTATTAAATCAACGCAACACTTAACAACTAAACACTGTCACACTAACACATCCTTTTTAAAAAGTTTCTTCAGTTTTCCCTTACCAGCTAGTTTCAAAACTGACTAAAAGCTTCCAATACTCCCTCAACCTTCCCAAAGGTTACTTCAGGTTGCAATATTGACATTTTGTGCTGTGAGTAAAAACAGCATTACTCCAGAAACTTGTCAAAAGGAGTATGATACACTATCTTACCACTTGTGTACCATGCTCAGCTTTTTGGCTTTAATAAAGGGACTTGACTGAAGGTGGGGGATGACTATGAAGGTTGTGTATTTGGGCTAAATAATACCAAGGGAAAGGGATATCAAAATTAAACTGGTAGGGCAAAATAATGAGATTGGAGTATATTTTTCTCCATATCCTACTTTGCATGCTTTTACTGTTCAGTTTCACATTTTCTTATTCATTCCTCCCGGGAAAATTCTCCTTGTGCAACAAGTAGCCTTTATCACCTCTTCCAAACAAAGGCTTACAGAAAAAACATTTACTCCAAAAATTTCTCAAGGAAAATCCCTTACTAAAAGATTTCTACACATCCCCATACAAACTCTTCTGCATGAATGTTAACTGTGTGACTTGAGACAGAGAGAAAAAAAGCATGATCTGAGAGCCTGGTAGGATGCAACACATCTCAAAAGAACATGCATCTCTTCTGACCTACAGAAGAGAAGGTAACAGAGCCAAAAATGGATAATGCCTGAGGTCATATTTCAGGACTATGCTTTTCCAAATGCTAGCAATGACTTGGGTTTTATATTTTTAATTACAGCTTAATAATGACTTAGATGACTTTCTCAATTTAAGTGACCAAGTAAGCTTGCTAGATACAGTCTAAACCAAGTATTTAGATGGCACACAAGAGAAGAAAGTGTACAAGTGTTATGCATGTGATTTTCCATTTTGTTTTATTTAGCTGTTTCACCAAAAGCTGAACTACTACCCAGTCTGTATAGTAAGTAGTTAAGGGAATGGAGGAGACATACAGGCAAATAGTACTGTATAAAATCCAAACTAAACACCACACACAACCACACCACCTCACAGTAATAAAGTACAACCTTGCACCAAACACAGACACAAGATGTCATGCAAGTACTAAAGTACTAAACTACTTCCCCAGTAGAGCAGGATTTCAAATGCCAGTGATGAACACGGACACACATCTCTTAAACTACCCTTACATGATCCTCACTACCAGTTTTCTTTTAGGTGGTCTGAGCACAGGACACATTCAGCTGTTTCACATCTTGGTGTATTACTTGACACAAGCAAGTACAAGACTTGAGAGCATACAAGACAGACTAAGCAAAATTTCTAACCACCTGAAAACTGAACAATTCCACGAGTTTGGAAGGGGGAAAACCTGAAGGAATGCACGTCATCTTATCTCCTTCCCAAAATGTGATTTGACACCTTCTTTGAACTCTAAAACCAGCCAAATTTTCAACACTCCTTCTATTCTACTCCCAGTGAAGGGAAATCAGTTACAGCGAAAGCACTTACCCAGCAAGCACAAAACAAAGACCAACACGAGAATACTTCAGCAGTTGTGTTAAACGGGAAAAGAGAGCGCCTAACAAAATACCCACGGCTCTCAGTAAGCAGCCATGGAGGAAGCAAACATAAAAGTCAGAAGAAAGCTTTCACGACAAAAATGCAGGTCTGTAGGAGCTGGTCTGCTGCAGTTTAATTTTCTAGGATTGTTCACTGTCATTAATTGTTGAAGAACAGATACAGATTTATTTGCAGCGGGATGAAGTTACAGACCTAGATTCCTGACCAGGGGTTCTCAACGTAAACAATACATAACCTATAAATTAACCATTCTCCATCTGGCAATTCAGATGTAAAATTCACAGTTTTTCATCTACCAGGCGGAGGCAACTACCCCCACCCCCCCCCCCCCCGCTTTCTTCCCGAGCGCTAACAGAGCCTGATGCAAACGGAGAATAAAAAAAAAAAAAAAAAAAAAAAAGAAAGAAAGAAGAAAAAGAAATAAATAAAAGAAAAAAGAAAAAAAACTCAAGGAAAAAAAAAAAAAACATCGCGAAAGAAACGAGCTCGCACAAGTAAGGACCCACCAACCCGAGGTCCTCGGCCGCCGCCAGCTCCTCCCGGCTGAGGATCCCCTGCTAAGTGCGGAGCGGAGAGGCCGAACCGGGCGGGGAGGAGGGGGCGGGGGGTTCCCCTCGCCGAGCCCCGGCAGCCGCGCGAGGCGGCGGGAGCCCCGGCGCAGCCCGGGCGGGGAGTAGGCCGGCAGCGAGGGGCAGGGAGGGGACAGCGAGGGAGCCGCGATCACTCGCCACAACGGGCGAGCGGCCCCGCCGCCACCCCCACACCCCCTCCCTCCCTCCCTCCCTCCCTCCCTCTCTCCCGCCGCCAGGAGCCACCGGCACTGAGCGCGCGACACCGCCCGCCGGGCCACCTGGGGGGGAGGGGGGAGACCCCCGGGCCCCCGGGCCGCCAGAGGGGCAGCGCGCACCCCAGCCAAGGTCACCCCCTCACGGGGCCCCGCCGCGCCCGGGGCAAGGCGGGGGGGGGGGGGGAAAGAGGGGGGGGGCGGCAAATTTAATTTGTGACGCCGGCCACGGGAAAGGGGGGAGGGGTGCAGCCCCGCGAAGGGGCGAGGGGGATGGGAAGGGGGGGCTCCGCCACGGGCCGAGAAGAGGTCTCCCGCTCCCCCCACTCGAGCTCCGTTCGCGGAGCTCGGTCCGAACGGTCGCCCCCCGCCCCCGCCACAGAGAAGAGAAAATGGAGCGGGGACGGGGTCCGAGTAACCGCCGCCGAGGTGCCGGGCTCCTTACCCCGCCGCAGCCGCCTCTCTTCGCTGGTCCCAGGCGGGTCCGCTCCGCGCTGCCGCTGCTCCGGGCTCGGAGAGGAGCTGCCGCCGTAGCCGCAGCCAATCGCCTCTAACCCCCTCCCCTTCCGCAGCTCGCCCCGGTCCCCCTGTCGGCTTCAAAATGGCGCCAACTTGTCTCCGGCTGCTCCAATGGAACCGCCGAGGGAAGCGAGCGGGGCCAGAGCGGGGCAGCAGCGCCCCCTGCCGGTTCGCGCGGCCGCCGGTTCGCACCGTCCGGAGCCACCGCCGGGCACAGGGCCCGCGCCCAATGCCCCCCGGCACCCCGAACCCCGCCACCCGGACCCCCGCCTCCCGGACCCACCCGCCAGCCCTGCCCACCTCGCCGCCGCCGGCGAGAGCCGCTGAGCCCCGCTGCCAGGCGGTGGAGGGGCGAGAGGGATTGTTAAAAAGTCGTGGCCCCCTCCTCAGGCGTGCTCGAGCCCCCGGGCCCGGTCCAGCCCCCGCTCTCCAGCCGGGGACGCCTGCGGCCGAGCTCTGCCTCCCCCGGGACACCGCCGGTATCTGCGCAGCGCTGTGCGTATCCTCGAGGTTTGGAGCGCGATGCCCGGGCTGGCAGAGCCCTTCGCTTCAGCGGTCCCGGCCGGGGAACTGCAGCGTTTACAGAATCAGGGACCGAGAACGGCCCGGGCCGAGAGAGGACCGGGCAGGCGGCTGACAGGTGAACTGCGGTCGATGCACATCTGATGTGCACTGCGTAAATTAGTGAAATAAGTATTTGCCCCAAACAGAACCAATTATTAAAGGATTATTGTAAAGCCGTAAGAAATAAAGTTGCTTAAGTGTAGAGAAAGAGCAGAAAAAGTAGCAGAAATCGCTCATCGAAGCCCTTGGTTTTGCTTCAGTGGTTCCAAGTGCTACAGGGGTGCCCTTATAGGAAAAAGCAAACAGAAAATGATGTAATTTCGTCTCACTGCTACACATCAAATGATGCATTTTGAATGACACGGCGGGAGAAAAAGGAAGTGTTTGGAGTATTATGGGTTAAAAAACGTAAATCATACTCAGCAGATCTGCTGAGATAAACTCAGGGCTTTGTCTAAAGTGAGAAACATACTTATATGGGATGTTAACCCAGACATTGTAACAAAGGAAGTTTCCTCAAGCTTTCTGTACTTGCTAACACATTGTAACCACTTTGCCTTATTTTCACTCAACTTTTAAACTTCCATTATTTTCATTCAAATTTTACACTAAATTATATATATCCTTACCTTCTAAAGAAGAATGATAGAATCATAGAGAATGATTTGGATTGGAAACGACCTTAAAGATCATTTAGTTCCATTGGCAGGAAACCCCCAAGTCCTACCAGGCGAAATTGCCGGGAATGTCACATATAAAACAGATTTCAGGTCCCAGAACTCCCCTTGTTTACATTTTTTGGGTGATATATGTTTGTCCCTCTCTTCCTGAAAACAGAAAGACTACTGCACAGGCAGAAAAGAGAGGAATAATCTTATCTGAATTTTTGTATTACCTATTTTTGGGAAGGATCCTACACTTGCAGTCAGAGATACCATTTCTCTTAATGCAGGTTGCACAATTTTCACTCATTTCCACTATTGCCATGTATCTGGGCTTGCCTAGATATAAAATCTGAGGTTGGGGAACACATCTTTTCCCTATGGAGCACTTGCAGGTGTGTGCAGGGACACTTACAAACCAGCTAAAAAATTAAACACAGCTACCGAAATTGCAAAATTGGGTGTATAACTGTGAAATTTACTATCGTGTTCCCATACCTCGCATGCAAATATTTTGCTCGGTTTTGCTGCTGGAGCAGGTTACAGCAGCACCAGACACTTTCCGCTCTTGTCAGGATGCCCGGAGCTGTGAACGCTCCGAGAAGTAGAGCACGGTGCTGTGTAACAGAGGTCTCCCCACTTGGGGCTCTGCCCTTCATTTTATGCCCGCACCGAGACTCTTTAACATATCAGAAATCGACATTTTGGAGGTAATTCTTCCACCCCCTCGAAGCGCGGAACCCCGCAGCGCGGTGCTCGCTACAGGCGCCGTGCTACAGGGCGGGCGCTGGGCTGCCGGAGCCCCGCGGCAGTAACGAGCGCTGCCCTCTGGAGGGAGCCCGTCCGACACCGCTCCTCCCGCCGCTCGGGAGCCGCTCGCCAACCTTCACCCCGCGTTACCCCGCGGCCCCGGTTCCCGCCAAGGGAGGTGGGAAGCGGCCTGCGGCGGTTGGTGACGGACGTTGAGCGGCCGCGCCGTGAGGAGGCGCCGCCCGGCAGGGACCGCGACCGAGGGCGGGCGTGAGGCGCGGGCAGCAGGCGGCAGCATGGAGCTGCCGTTCCCCAGGGCCGGTCGGAGCCGGCAGCTAACGGGCAAGGGAAGTGTCAGAAGCTGCCCTGTGCTGTCCCTGCAAGCCCGGGACGTGCCCTCCGGGGCAGGCTCAGTCTCTCCCACAAGTAGTGTCACATTTCTCAGGGCACTGTGAGCAGGCTCGTTTTGACTAGTTCTGATATCTCCTGACAGTGAAGGTAAAAGAAAGGATAAATGTTTGGTACTTACAGAAGTTTTATACTTAAGAGAGATTGAAAATATTTCACAAAAGAAATGTTTTGCTTACAGGATGACATACAAAGCCGGTGCCACAGAACTTCGAAGACCACATCTTTTACACTGTACGTGTGTGTTTGAAGGCACTGCTGGCATTTCATCCTACACAGCAGCACTCTTCTCACAGCTTTCTATCTGTAAAAATATTGTGTGAAAACCACAGACTATAGTGATGAGGGCAGCTTTCTACCCTAGCAACACACAGAATCTTCTCCACGATGAAAATGCCCTTCTGAGTCTGACCAATGGTCCATCCAGCCCCACACTTGGTAACAGTGGCACCACCATCAGTGACATGGTTTTCCCACGGTGAGACCTACACTTTGTATTTCCTTGAACCAGATTTACAACTCAGAATAGGACATTTACTCCAATGCCATGGTAACTTTGTTTAATAGCTCTTGCTGAGGAAATGCTTTTTGAAAATCCAAGTATGTTCCCTAGTTTGCTTTTTTCTACAAACTTCCTGACTCACAAACCTGCTGGAAGTCTGTGACAGTGTCAGTCCCTCACTTCATATGTCAGTATGCTCCCCAGCCCATGTTGGGCTTTCCCAAGATGTTACATTTATCCATATGCTCAGTGGTTTTACTCCTTTATGGTATCGATCTTCCAGTGTGAATAGGAATGGAATGACTGTCAAGGTAACACCACCAGAAGATTCACTGAACATTTTTACCATGTCTCCTTCACCATTACAGTAATCCTGAGACATCTGCACGTATGAATCCATATGTTTTGCCTGTAAGTCTCTCCATTTTTTTCACTCATGAACTTGAATGAAAGAAGTATATGAAGACATAACAACTTTTAGAATACTTCAAAAGTGAGCAACATCCCAATGTTATCAGTCATGTCTATATTTAAAAAAGAGCTCTAAGATGTACCTTACAGGACTTGAACAGACAGGGAGCTTGGGAAGAAAGCCAACAGGTGAGAAGTGGTAGAGACTTTCGAACAACCTCAACACTACACTGTAGGATGAAGGAAGGTTGGAAGGAAGCTGGGTCCTAGAATGACTTAGTTCTGTAGATCTCAGCAATCTCTCTTCTGATTCACTACAGTGAAATATTAAAATTGCCTAACAAAATTCTGTAATCCCCAAAGCACAGGTGAAGGAGTAGACAGGAAGGAAAAATAAATAAATAAATAACAATTCCCAAGGGCAAGCTGGTATTTTAGTTTCATCGTATTAGAAAACTTTCTCCTGACTATCAGGGTCAGGAAGGTAACAAGAGAGTGAACTAACACATGAAGAAAGGAGGGACTACAAAGCAAAGACCAAGAACACCTCTTTTTGATAGCAATAAGATGTGCATTGTTTTATCAGCTTCCCTACACACAGATTTATCTTGTGTGACTTCAGAATAAATGTTAAGCAAATCACTCCATTCAGTCATTACCAGAACCTGATGAAGGGCCAGCACAAATAGCAAAGAATTTCAAGTGAAGCCAATTGATATTCTAATTGAATGCAAAAGACAAGTTACATTTGTAACATTTCACAGATCACCTGAAATTAAAACTACTTAACTGAATCCTAAAGTAGCCTTTTTTTCCTTTTATAAATGGTTTGGGGGAAATCAAGGCAGAGCAGAAAAGTAAAAATTGAAAATGTCAAGTTTGTGGGGCTTTCTATCGTACTTATCTAAATTCCTTTTAATGTAGCAGGTTTATCAAAAGGATACTTTTGTTTTCAGCATAAAAAGAATCACCTTACCCTTCTGTTTATTTCTCTTATGACTCTCAAACAATTGTATTAAAAATACATATCAACAGTTCAAAGGAAAGAGATGTCATTTATATACTAAACTCTTCAGACTGACAAGTTATTTTGCCATATAAGAAGGAAAGTTAGTGCCTATATGCACCTTTAACTTCCAGGTGTAGTGCTGTGTCAGAAAAAAAAATACTTCAGTAATTAGTGTTGGCTTGTCAACTAAATGTCTGGTTATTATGAAAAAGGGTTAACTTCAGAACTAATTTTAGTATCTCATGCTTCTTAACTGATTTGCAAGGAAGCCACATGGAAACAGTGACTTAAGATGACTGGAATTTTTAGACTCTTACTGTCTCTGTGAATGCAGTTTCCAACACTGTCTCCTTGTAAACAAAAATCAAACAGCTGAATAAGACAGTGCTGCTCAGAAGCTAGTAGCTTTAACATATGTGCAATATTTTAAAGTTTAAAAAGCCACTAGCCGTGCTAGTGTGTCTGACTCCACTAAAAATATCTTTGTCCTGTGTCCTTTGCAATAAAAAGACAGAAGTCATTAAGTACTTTATGATATTTAAAAAAAAAATTACTAGACATTATGTTCCTTTTCAGGATGAGGACTGGAGGAAGTCTTTCATTCCAATTACTAATAGTTAACAGCTACAGTGGGACACTAATAAGATTAATGACTTTACTGAAATAAGTCTTTCTACTGAAACAAAAACTATTACCACCCCCTTTATGTGCCATCTCAAGTCAGCTGTCGTTGTATCGTTATCTCTGACCTCCCTTCTTTGGATGGGATCCTAAAGAGGTCAGAGCCTCTGGAGACACATATGGGAAGAGAGCAACAAAACGTTTCCTGCTACAGTAGCCACAGGAGTGGAAAACATGATTTAGATTGTTAATGTTCTGAACCTGAATCCATCTCAACTGCAGTCGGGAAGTGATTATGCTTTATTTCACCACCAACCAGTGAATCATTATGCTTTAGCTAAAACAATCTAACCATCTTGCTGTCTTATAGGAATAGGTTAGAAACCTTTACTGTTCTTAATACCAAGTAGGCTGTTTGGGGTTTTGTTTGGCTGTAGGTGTTTCGGTTTTGTTTTTGTTCATCTAGTATGGCTTAGCAGCTGTTTTGCTACAAGACATCATGGAATCCTCTTAGTGACCACTCCAGCTATTTACACAGTGTATGCCTACAACTTAACACTAACATAATCTATGACTGCCAGCATCTAAACAGCCACAGCAGGCAGGGAAAGAAATAATTGTTCTTCCCTTAGTGCCTTGCTGATAGGTATGAGAGTAGAGAATAAGTATTTTGGGAGTCTGCACCAGCAGTCTTTCTTTCCCTGGTGATTAGCTCGGTTTGTCAGTGAATTAAATTAGTTTCTCCTCTGAGTTACTTTAAATTGATTTAAATGCTCTCTATCCTTAATTGAGATGTAGGATAGGTGGGGGGAGAGTACATGCAGAAATATTCTTAAGCAATGCTGTTAGCATGACAGAGTAGGAAAAATATACGAAAACTTTCTACTGCAAGTGGTTTCTGAAAGATGAGCAGCACAGTTGTTAAATTTTGGGCATTCAAATTAAATTAATCTCAGGTAACAACTGAGTAGCAAAAGTGAACAAGTATTCTACAAAAGAGTGGGGATGCCAGCATTGCTGTAAGTAAGCATAATGCATTAAAATTCTGTAGAATTTCCTCATCTTTTCATCTCTCTTGAAAAGGGATTAATACATTATGCACTAAATAAATACATTGTGCTGTGTAGAATGGTGGGTGCTTTTCAGTTGCTCTGCCTGATGCATTTTTTCTTCTACTCACACTTTTGGCTTTTAACATTCCACCGTCTGCCCTCTATTTAAAGCTACTTGCTTTAATGTCCCATTGAATTTAAGTCTACTGAAGGCATTACACTCTCTCCTCCATTTTTATGTAAATGTGAGCTGCCATTTAGATAGTCTTGCAGACTATGCAGTGTCCAGACCTTCACCTTGAGTGTCACTTCCCAGAAACTCCCCATGCTCTGCTTGGAAACACATCAATTGTTCAGGATCATACTTTCTTGGTCTGTGTTCCCCTAATATTTCACAAACTAAAAGCTCAGCTTTACTGTAGGCCACCAGTTATATTTTGCTGTTATACTGTCAAAAGCACTCTTAACCATTCTTTTAGTTCTGTTTTGCAACAGATGTTGCAAGAGACCTTGCTCACGGGACAAGTGCTTTACTAGGGATATATTTTTTTTTTTTTTTTTAAAAAAAAAAAAAGAATTTCTCTTTTCTTAAAAATAGCATTAGAAATTGTCTCTTTGACTGAACAGCTCAGGCTCTAAAGACACAGCAAGGCTATGTCTAAACATTGGACCGCTCCTGTCTTCCAGAATTCACCCATTGTTTTTCCAGTCTAAAACAGAGTGATGAGGTTATGCCACCCTTACTCCTTAGAAGAAGCTGGACAAAGATTTAGCAGCTCTGGTTGCAATAATGGCAATGGCTACATAACTAGAGCAGTGCCTTTAAATGTAAATCAACACAGAAAAGTATTTGACCCTAATATTGTGGCTTTCACACAATACACATTTTGGTAGCTTTTAAGCTGGAAAAGCACTGATCTTTAAAAAAGCATGGTGAACAGGAAGAATCAGGAGATTCAGCTCGAAAGCTCACTCTAAATTAAAATGTTACCAAAGATAGATCCATACCTTCTAACAAAACAAGGCTACCATCTGGCACAGGAAAGGAGACCAGGTTTTGGTGTCAGGAAGGAACACCTGGCATGGATTTGGACAATCATTATTTTCTTTTTACCTTCTTTAACAAATAAACCATATAACTTTAGAATATTTATATTTTATTCAAGTCATGTGAAAGTATTTATGTCGCAGACATTTGGAATGGGCAGATCACTGACAGGAGCTGTTGTGTGTACCACCAAAAACCAGGGAATTACTGTTACATGACTGCTCCTTCGGAAAAATGTGGTTTGCTTCACATGATACCACAAGATTTGAAAAACAGAACGTGGCCACATCATGCAAAACATGTACTCTATGCCGCAGGCAAAAGTTGCAAGTGCACGTAAGTCCAGCCCATGTCTTGGAAACTTGGTCACCGTTTGCATTAGGGCAACCCTCATTAGAGCTCCTAACACTGCTAAAACCTTTCGTTGTTGTTCTCACACAAACAGTCAGAATACCACTTAAATGTCCTGATTCTCAATATCTACAGAAGAAAATATTTTATCCATAACATAAACATCAAAGTTAATCTAGCACTGTGACATATGTAACCAATTATAATTCCTTTAGAGATACAGACAAGAAAGAAAAGCTGTACTCAAATGAATATTGACAGGAGTAATGCCTAGGCAGAAGACATCTGTTTTGGTTTTTTTAATTATTAAAGGAAAAACCAAACACAAGCATCAGGTTTGGGGAGGCAGACCATACCACTGACAACAGAGCTGTGGGCACAGATGAGGGCTGAGAAGGGCACTGGAAAACCAAAACAGAGGAAACAAAAACAAGGCCGCTGGCTGGAGGTGCTGCCTTCCGTTCTCTGTAGCTATTTTTCTTTCACAAAAACATCAGATGCTTTTAATGCTCATTTAGAGAAGCCCGCTTCCCGCCCGGCCCGGCCCATCGCGGCCTCTCTGCCCTCTCTCCACCCCGCACCACACGCCCGCGCGCCCAATGACGGCTCCGCCCCTCTCCTAGCGTGGGGGATGCTGGGAGCTGTAGTCCGGCTTCCGGCCGGGGGGAACTACAAGTCCCATAACAGCCGCGGGGTGGTGTTGGTGGGGGGGAAGGGGTAAGAGGGAGGCGGCGCCATTTTGCGAGTGAGGGGGTTGTTTGCGTTCCTTTCGCCCGCCTGCCGGAGTGCGCAGATCGCCGCGGCGGTGGGGGAGGACGGGTGGGCTGGCGCCTCAGCATTGAGGTTGGTTTCTTCATTCGCATGTGGCTTCTGTTCAGCGGGGCCGGGAAAGCGCTTCTCTCCGCCGCTGAGGAGTGGCAAAGGGGGACGGTGACCGAGCGCTCGGGCCGTCCGCGGCCGGGCAGGGAAGGGGTCGGTGCCGGGGCTAGTGCCGGGGTGGCGGCGTTGGCGCGCAGGATTCGGCTGCTGGTGTTGTGGGTCACGGGAGGCGGGCTGCGGGAAGCGTGTGTGGGGCGGGAAGAGGGGAGAGGAGAGGGGGTGCCTCAGCCGTGGGGGTGGGGAGGAAGGGAGTTAGCGGCTGACACACCCACCGGGCGCTGGGCCCCGCGGCTCTCGGCAGTCTGGCACCCGCACCGCCGGCGCTGTGCTCGCAGCTGTGGCAGCGCCTGCTCCTCTGGCTCGGAGGTGTGACCTGGCTCTGTGTGAGGGACGCGGCCCTACATGCTTTGTCACCTCTGTACCTAGAGAATGGTGGTCACGCAGACAAAGGCAGTCCTCCCCATCTGGAAGTTTTGCCACATCCGTGGTTTTCTATTCGGAAATTTATTGTACAGGTGGAGCTTGTGGCCTTGAGTTACTTGCTTGAGTCCTCTCTATGTTAGGCAGGTTTCTTAAAACGGTAACTTAGCATTGCAAGCACCAACCTTGTGAATCCCATGTGCCGGCTCATGTTCAACACAACCAGCTCCTAACAGAAATACGACAGACCTATGTCTGTCCCATTCAGGAGGCAAGACTACCACATAAATTGCATTTTCTTATGCTTGCTTTGTCCCAGGCATGCAACTTTGGTGACCCAAAGGATAGCTAGAGAGAGTCTGTTAAGGTTTTAGCAAGGATATTCCTGTGTGGGGCAATCGCAGCATCCCTCTCCATCATCAGAGATCTTGTGCAGTGGGTGTTCGCATGCTCTCTGTTTTCATTCCACATCAGAACATGGGTTCTGCTTAAAAAACGTCCCACAAGGACATAGAAACTAAAAAGCAGCTTTTTTTTTCCCCCCCCAAATACTGTTTTTGAGTGGAGGTGTTGTACATACGTCAGAGATGATAGTACCCACAATGCTCCATCACATCTGAGGAAGAAGGATCATTGCATGGCCATATGTCTCCCAATTCTGACATTAGTTCTGTCTTCCAACTAGACAATTTAATGGTAAAATCTTCGTTTAGTCATTTTGAGACAGAGGATAGCAGAATTACCTTCCTTTGGATAGCAGGTGAGAAAGTGCCCAGAGAAACACCTTTTTTGTCAGTTTTGCAAATGTGCATGCGATGATAAATATTACTTACAAAGCTTTCTTTAAAACTACCTACAGATCCTTCTTGGCTGAATAAATACACCTTTATTTCTTGCCCAGATTGAAAAGCATGTGACATTTTATTAATATTTACTTCGAAAAAGTTAAAATGTCCGCAGAAAGCAGTAGGATAGCAGGAAAAATTTCCTTCTTGTTTGGTGCTGCATTTGATGTTTGTTTGGGGAGGGGATTTGCTGAATAAACTATATGGCACTTGGTTTATAGCAGAATGACTATTTTTTTTTTTTTTTATTGCGTTCTGTCCAGACTCAGGAATAAAAAGTAAAGTCCAAGTAATTCTAAGTAGTTAAATGGAT
The DNA here is from genome assembly GCF_036169615.1 of Heliangelus exortis. Classification (NCBI taxonomy): domain Eukaryota; kingdom Metazoa; phylum Chordata; class Aves; order Apodiformes; family Trochilidae; genus Heliangelus; species Heliangelus exortis. Next base: position 22,216,194 of record NC_092422.1, on the reverse strand, counting down.
AATAGCATGACTACTTGTAGCCATGATCAGGACTACCTTGCTTTGTTCTTAGTTGCTCTTGTCTCTCTGAATATTTCCAGAACCTATTGGCTCATTCTTTAGATTACTGTCTGTTTGGGGCACTAATTGCTTCTTTTGTCTTTATTTTTAGAAAACATGCAGTGGTGGTCCCTATTAAAGGTTTTAAGTTACTCCAAAACCAGAAACTTATTAACAGATTGCAGATTTTGTTTAAAGTCTTATTTGACTAGTACCAAATTGTAAATGCCATGCAGCATCTGTTTGACTGGTGTTAAAAAAACTGAGTTCAGTTTGTGTCACAGAAAAGAATTCTTGTAGTTTTTGTTGGTCATACCAGTAGTGGTGTCAGGCACCAGTTTGTGCATTGGAAATTGGTTTGTGTTAATTCTTTGAGATTTAAAACACTTGGCAGATTAACATAGGTCAGTAGAGAGTTGTGGTTGTTGTAGTTAATGTTTTAAATATATTTTTAAAGCTTTATTTTAAAATTATTTAAGATACATCATGAAATGAGATTGCTAGACGAGTACATCACTGATGTATTTCTTTGTGAAAGATGTGCAATAATGTGGCAGTTTGGTTCAAACAAGACTTCCAATAAGTGTGATGTCTGTTTTTCTGGTTGAATAGATTTTAGTTGTGACTGTGGAGAAGGGTCTGCAGATGAATATCATAGGCCTGAAAAATTTATACTTCTTTATACTTTACTTGAAAAGTGTATATGCTGATCATGGTTTGTTTTTTTTTTTTCCTAAGATGCTTCAAGCTGAAAGTAAAGTAAGGCTCTTGGAGTGTCAGGATGAAATCACGGTGGAACCATCTTCTAAAAAACTGAAATCCACAGACAGGGCTTGTGAGAAAGTCTCTGATTATGCTAACCAGGATATTCAAGAGGAAATGGACGCTGAGAGAACATCAAATGATTTGGTACCAGTGTATGTCTCAGATAACCAAGGGCAACATGAAATGCAGAAGCAAGAGAAAATGCCTACTGGTGTCTTAGGAACACTGAGTGAAGTTCTCCCTGAAAATAATCTAGTGCTTAGTCTGCCAATTGATGCAGAAATTGTGCAGAATGTAAATCCTGCATTTTCATCAGTAAATTATGCTAAAGTGGAAGACAATAAAGGCCGTTCAATTACAAATAATGCTGGTGAAGATAGTAATAAAAATAGCAATATATCATCATCATTAAATAGAAATGCATCAGATGAGGAGTTTTTTACAAGCAAAGAATTTATTGGACCCATTTACAAACCTGCCAAAAGCAATGAACAGGACAAATCTGGGAGTAGCAATGAATGTGGAAGCAGTGGGGTTGATCAGGATGAATTGCATGAAAAGAAAGCTAAAAGAAAGGAGGCAAAGAAGTTGCATACTGTTTCTTCTGTGGTACCAAAAATGGATGATGAACTAGACCAGTTTTATAAAGAAATTAACCAGCTGGAAAATGAAAGTTTAGATACTGCTTTTCAGGAAAAAGAAATAGAAACTTCTCAGGAACAATATTCTCTACCTAACTTTAGTCAAACCTCACAAGAGGACCATCAACATGTATTGTTGGGCAGCCCACAACCATTTCATAAGAATGGACAGTGTTTCTCAGGGGAACAGAAAACTGAGAAAACAAGCAATGAGCAGCAGTTTCTTGTAGAAGCAAGTGGCTGGAAGACTGAAAATACCTTCAATGGACAAGTAGATTCCTCAGTGCCTGAATTCAGACCTGCTTGGCAGTCAGCAGAGTCTTTCATACTACCTCAGGGCCCTCTTGCTCCTAGAGTCAACCATCAGTCACATTTTCTGGTACTTAATTCTCCACCACAAAAAACAAATGCTCTCCCTTCTCACAGTGCTGAGCTTTTGCACAAAAATTATAATGGTTACCATGGAAATATTAATACCAACAACCATAGTCTATTGTTTGATCAAAGTGCCAACTGTGAGGATATCCATACTACTCAGATCTTCAGAAATGGAAATAATGACCCGAGCAGACTCCAAAATAATTACCAGAATGGACTCCAACGTAATGGTTTCTGTGAAGCCAGAGAAGAGTGTTGGAATGATCCAAAAGCTGACAATACAGAAGGAATGCAGGGCTTTTCTTCCATGCAGTTACCTAAAGAAAGATTCAGGTGCTCACAGAAATGGCTCCTAATCTTAAGAGGTCTGCCTGGTTCAGGGAAATCGACACTTTCTCGGTAAGTAAAGACTTAAATTTTGAGAACCTTATTCAAATAAAAAAATTCAAGAACTAAAAAAAAATCCAAAAAGTATAAGTGTTTGGCAAACTTTGGTATGTGTAGAATAGGCTATTAAAATGCAGTAATTTTTACTTAAGATAAATGGCAGTAAATATTGAAAATATTTGCTTGAGTTTCTTTCCCCTTATTGATGAAAATTTAAATTTAGAATGTTCTGTATCCATTGCATTGCATAATCTTTTATTTCAAACTGTCAGATATACTAGTATGTGGTGGTTTGCCTCCTTTTTCTTTATTCTTAAATACCTTAATTTAAAAAATTCTTCCATCAGATCTCACAGCATTAATTTGACTGATCCAGAAGTACTTTTTTGTGCCATGCAAAAATCTTCAGAGACCATTGGAAGAATTTTGCTGCTCTGAAAATAATTTTTCAGTGCATTGATGAAACTGAACTTAATGTCATTTCCTTTTTTTTCATAATGTTATCTGTCAAATTCCCTTTTTATCTGTGAAAAACACACAAGAGAAGTGTTATTTTCCCTTAAAAATATAGTTTTTGAAGTCTGACAGGGTTAAAAGTAGGTATTTTCACTTTTTTTTTTTTTTTGGCCTAGTTTAAAAAGCACGTTAGTTGACTTATATCACAGTGAAATTATTAAGTGTATTAAGTGAAAATAGGTTTCTCTTGCAAGCCAAAAAAAGTTATGTCAGTGTTTATGGGTTGACCTTCATCCAGAAACTACCTCACTTCTGTGGTTGTCTTTTGTTTTAGCTAAGTGTCTATTAAATAGATACAGTGACCACTTTCTTTCTTGTTTTATGTATAAAGAAGCAACCTTGTTGTTTGACTTTTTTCTCTGATATTTATGATATGGTAATCTCCATATCATAGAATACCTATTAGAAATTTGTGTCTTACATGCTCATAATTTTAACTATAGCATTTTTAGTTAGTGAGCATTCTTTTGTTCAAACCAGCATTTCTGAAGCTGCATGAGCCTGTGTGGGTATTATTACAATAATTTCCTTAATAATTTCTTTAATACATGAAAGCAACATAGTACATTTTTAAAAAGTAAACCTGTGGAAAAAATGTTGCCTCATTTAGTGCAGGGATTAGATAATATTTAATGTAAATATACCCAATAGAATAGAATGTTTTCCATGTTTTGTGGATTTAATTGACTTCGAGTCTGTCTTCAAGTAGTTTATTCATGTTATCTGAAAGATTCTAAATATCTTCAAGCTTTTATGAACAAATATTCTTGGTTTTATCATCTCTTGCTAGTGATTTCATTTAGCAGATGGGAAAGTGAGCACTGGAAGATCAAAGTCAAGAATAGTCACTGAATTTGTCTGCAGACTTTGAATTGTGTAGGACTTTGTTTTCACTGTATTAAATTATATGCAGTTTAGGATGTTCAAGCAAGGTGCCTTGGTCTCAGGTACCTGGTGGTGAATTATTTGTGTATAAAATCAGATTTCTGCAGTGTAGACTAGGACAGCAAATAGAGTCTTTTGATGTCATGGTAGTATCCACAGGTATCTTTGTAGACTTGGCATCTTTAGCCCATGCAGACAAACCTCTGCCACTTGTGCTGGGAAAAGCAGAAAATTGAGATAATCTCTGCATCAACACTGGAAGGCAATGAGATGAGTCTTGCAAGTCCATTTGCCAAGTATGAAACAACAGTGGAGCAGTAGTGAGACAGAGGCATCTTGAGTTTCTATCTGTATTTTTTGCAAAGTTAGGGTTTGTAAGTACAGGCACTTTTCCTCCTGCTCCCAAACTTCACCTGTATCTGTCCTGAAGTCTGTTCTGTCTCTTACCTTTTTTTATCTTTTATCTTTACTGCTTGGAATCTCAGGCAAGTTTTTTGGAAGAGGTTTTTGGAGATGAACTAGTCCATTGTTTTGTTTGGAGCAGGTCTGTCACAGAGCTGATCCTGGATCAGATCAGCTGTGTCTTTGTCTCTTCTGGTCTTGGAAAAACCTAGAAGTACAGAGGTTCCACAATCCTTCCAAATTTTTCTGGTGCAGTAGTATCATCCTAGTAAAGAAGTTCTTTCTAATCTCCAAACTGGAGTTCCCAAGCCATAATTTGTATGTCTTCTCCTGTGTTATTACCATGTGTTACTGATAGAATCTGGTTCATCAGTTTTGTAGCTTTCCTTCTGGTAAGGGGGTAAGTTTATACACTGTAATAGACTGATATCAGATGATTTTTTACCATCTTCATTGCCAGATTAAACAAACCCAGCTGTTATTAATTTCTCCTTCTACATCATATGCCCTTAGCCATCTTAGTAGCCATCTGTTCAACCCTGTCATGGTTTTCAGCATATCTTTTGAACTGGGAAGCCCCAAACTGGACACAGTATTTCAGAACTGACCACACAAGCCAGGTAGAATGTGTGTGATACCTTCTATTGATCTACTGGCCACATTTTCTCTAGTAAAGCCCAGAATGTGGTTTGCTGCTCTTTTGATGAGAGGACACTATTCACTAATCTTCAACTGCATGTCCATTGTAATCCTTGGATCCTTTTCAGGAGGGCTGCTCAATCAGTCACTTTCTCTCCTGCACTGATGCTTAGGTTTCCTTTTCACCAGTAGAACTTTTTTTTTTTCCTTGATAAGCTTCATAACATTTTGCTTAACCTGTGTTCAGTTTTCTCAGAGTTCACTGGATAGAATCCCTAATGTGCTGCAAATCGCTACAGATCTGATGTCATTTGCAAGTTCTCTGCTTCATACCCAGGTTAACAATGAAGACAGGTCGACTTAAGATTGAAAAAAATGGTCCCACTAATGTCTCTTGCTGTACCCTGCTTGTTGGTGAGAAAGAGATTGATGTCAGCTTGGGCAAATTTGTGAATTTATTTTGTAGAAAATCCAGTACTTTGCCAGATTAAGTTCTTCATTTATAATTTCAAAGTATGCCACATTCATCACTCTGTCCTGATCCACAAAAGCAGCTGTTTCATCAGAGAGTGCATTAGGGACAGCAGAGAATGATTTGTCTGGTACAAAACAAACATTGACTTATTACCTTAATCCACTTCACGTTTAGAAACGGATTCTGAGAGGATCCACTCTATTGTCTTTCCAGGAACTGAGGTTAGGTGAGGTTGAGCAGCCTTAGTTCCTTGGGTTCTTGTCTGTGCTTGCCTTAACTGTGAAGATAACATTAGCGGTTTCCAGGTTGTTATGGTGTGTCTCTCATCCTGATTTATTTCCTGTGTTCACCTGACCTAGAAAATCTCAGCCCCCTGAGGCTCATTTGAGTTCTTGTCTCTTCATCCAGCCTTTTCCAGTTTTGTTTTCCTATTCCTATCCAGCCATAGCTTTTGGTATGTGTTTATTAGCTTCCCATCTGTCCCAAAATTCTAAGCTAATTTCTCAGTTCCTTCTCCTCCCCACCACTTTGCTTCAGTATTCATCTTGTCCATGCTTGATATGATCTCATTCCCAGCTTCATTATATCCATTTCTTCCTTATGTTTTACTCTCTGCCTTGTCCCTGTTTCACCTGTAGCAAGGTGCTTGTTTCAGTGTACCACTTACACTGCAAGTACAAGTCCAATGTCCTTCCTATTTTAGGTCAGTTTTGTTCCTTCTTTTGCCATTCTTAAGGTGGTGTTGGGAGAAATGTTTTTCAGTGCTGGTACTGAATCAGTTTCCTGACAGTGCAAGAATGCTTCATTCAGGAATGGGCTTACTGCAGTGGCAATCTTAATTTTATACTCTACTTTTTACAAAGTTTTTTAACTATTATCTTCTGTATATAGAACATTTTAAAGTCCTGCAGCTTGGGCAAATTTGTGAATTAATTTTGTAGAAAATCTGAACACATGTACTTTGCCAGATTAAGTTCTTCATTCCAAAGCTGCTCAGGGGAAAGTTTGGAGTAATGAAACATAAAAATGCTGTAGTGATTGACTGTTTAGTTAGAAATTTTCTAAAACAATTTGGCCAGATGATCTTCAGCCCCAGTAACAAAAATCTGCTGCAGTTATAAGAAGATGATGGTGTGATCCTATAATGGTGGGGAAAATTACAAAAAAACAGATTTGCATTTTTAAGGTATTTTGTTACTGAACTTGGCAACAATTCCAAGCTGCTGTTCCTCTATAAATATGTGAACATAAATTTGAATGAAAAGGAGCTTAATGAGGTTGAAAGAACAAATATTGGTGTCATTTAAGTAGTACATTTTGAATTAAATCCATTGTCAGGAATTTGTCGAGGAAGTAGTCTTTATCTGGGGCAGTTCTTCCCAAGAGCACAACCTCAGTGGAAGAGTTAAAGAATCAGTATTTATAGCTGAATGTAAAAATAGTTGTGTGTTGTTGTTTCTAGTTATGTATTTCTTCATACAGTGTTAGAAGCAATGCTTTTGAAGTAGCATTTACATAGCTTAGTAATATTAAAATTATATTTATTTTCTGGTTTTTCCTTATATGTGATATGCTAGATATTCTAAATAAGTGAGTTACTAGATTCTAAGACATCTTCTGTATTATAAAAGCTGACCAGGATCCAGGTTGGGGGACTGTTTAGTTTTGGAGAAAAATGAAGGCAAGATTTGTGTGTGTGCATGCACAGGCACTGGAAAAAGTGTATATTGATTTTCTGACTATTTAAAATGAGCGTTTAGGTTTCCAGCTGAGTTTTGTATGTTGAGCTAATCTCTACTAGATCAGATACCAGGCCCGGAAAAAGTGGGTAAGCTTCTTTAATTTTTGTAGTTGCTATAGATGCACTGTTTTGCTGTGTTCAGAGGTGGGTATTCAATTGCAGGGAAGGTTTGTGGGGAATAAACTGGATTACAGCATCTGAATAATACTGCTACTTGTTGCAGGCATGTGCACATATGGATGCTGACTGATCTGTAATTTGACTCCTTTATTTGGAATCTATTTATCTTTTTTTCTTTCTACATCTCTCAAAAGTAAAATATCCTCTCTTTGTGGGTTTAGGGAGTAGCGACACTTTGTTTACATAAATGTGTTTTCTGTTGTTTCCTTGTTCATGATCCTGGGATAAATTCTACTTCCAAGTACATGGTAAAGTATGTAAATTATTCCATATGCTGTTGACAAGTGTACTAGTGCTTTAAATTTTATGGTTTTAAATACTATCAACTCTGAAAAACCTAATTGTTAGGGTTTTAAAATGTTTTGCTTTGTGAATTTAATTCCACAATTCAGAAACAGGATACAATCATTGCCCCCAAAAATGCAGTTTCAGTTTATATTTTTATTAGTTTGTGGTACTTTGTGTGCTCTGTGTAGGGCAAGGGTTCTGTTACTCTGGCTTCCTTAGGCTACTTTGCCTTCCCAGATTCTGTAGTTTTAGTATTATTCTTGTAAACATAGTAAACTTACACTGAATCAGTTTTACCAGTTTTGTAGGTTCATAAATAAATGTGGTTTATTCTGAACTTCAAGGAAAAATTACACAATATTTTAAGAATAAGCTTTGTTGATGGATTTGAAAGATTCCTGAACCCTTGTCATTGTGTTTCTTTACTGCTAGAATTTAGGCTGTTCGGAAGATACAACAGAAGAATTTGAGTAAGTGAACTACTCTTCAGAACACTGAAAAAACAGAATCAGTCCTACAAATAAAATAAAAAATGAATGCCCCATTAGTCCCATTATTTTATGTACATATATATATATATATACATGCAATATATATATACATATACACTATATATATATATATAATATATATATAGTTCATCAATCCTTATGTATTTCTACAGAAAACTGGTGCTCAGGCTCCTAGGAGCTGTAGGGGTGGGTCTGTCTACTCAGCTAGTAGAATAATCCTGGTTATTATTTGCTACCTCTTTTATTAAGGCAGAAGGTCTTTATTCTTCAAGATGTATTTTTATGCATTCAGCATTCAAAAAATGAGTGGCAGATGGATCCAGTTTTCTCACATTATTAATTGGCAAATGTAGCACACTGTAAATAAGAGTATTGGACCATGTGTGAAGTCATGGTCATGTAACTTAATGAATACATATTTATCTTAAATATTTTATACAAGAGAGGAACAGGTATGAAAAAATGCTGTGTGTGTTGTAGGATTTACTGGTGCCGTTTAATCTGCTTAGAACAAAAATGGCCTTTGAAACCTTTTGTGTTTTCCTAAACCAATGTAATACCAATCCTATTAAAAGACAATAAGCTCTAACAAAAATAATTATTGAACAATGTCCAAAAAAAGTGGCTGTACTTCTGGTTTTTTTACATTCTACTTTCTAAAATAATACTCTGAAAAAGGGAGAAAGCAAGAAGAAAGAAACAGTTTATATGCAGGTTTTCTCATGATACTTGAGAATTGTATCAGTAATCAGAATCATCATGGTTGGAAAGGACCTTCAAGATCATCAAGTCCAACCATCAGTCCTACACCACCTTAACCATTAAATTATCTCCCCAAGAACCACATCTTCCTCTCCAGGCTGAACAGCCCCAGCTCCCTCAGCCTCTCCTCAGAAGACCTTGTTCTCCAGACCCCTAAATCAGCCTTGCTGCCCTTCTCTGCAGCCTCTCAGCACCTGATGAGGTGTGGCCTCATCAAGGCTGAGTACAAAGATAAAATCACTTCCCTGGTCCTGCTGGTCATGCTGTCCCTGATACAGGCTGGGATGCTGTTGGCCACCAGTAATCTGAATTTTGTTTTTACATATCTCTATTTTAAAAGCAAAAATAACCAACAGCATAGTTGTGGGACAGTAAATGTGTAGGAATGTAAGTTAATATGTAATACAGTGTCCTGGTCTTTAGATTATGATGCATTTCAGGTCTGTTGTCAGTGACAGGTGGCAAAGCGTAGCAAATAAATTTCCTTTTGCTGTTCCTGTTCAACCCTGTGTGTGCAAGCAGCATGGACAAAGGTCAGAATAGAGGGCATGGTGAGAGTTTGAGGTGCCATGAAAGGCTTTAAACATCCATTTAATTTCTCAGCTGCATCCAGATTCCTCATGATTAGACTGGTTTTTAGAAAAAGTTACAAATAAAAATCAATAAGGAAAATGTTAGTAAGTACATTAAATTATGATAAGACAATTGGAGCTTACAGCAATTTACCCATAAATTAGATGGGTACAAACATCTCTTGGGGTGGAAGAAACAAGAAATACAGAAATAGTAGAAAGGGGGAAATTATGTTACTTTAATTTGAATTAAATTTATTGGTAATATGTATATATATAATATGTATATGTATAGTATGTATGTATGTATACATATGTATACATAAATCTGATACATAAATCTTCATAAATCTGAAGTTTGCAAAAAGTTAGGGTTAGGTATTTCAGAAATAGGGCACAGTTAATTTTTTTTTTGTGCGCGTGTCTTTTTTTATCTGAAAAATAAAATATTATTGCATTTTCCTTTGTTTGACAGTACTCTGCTTGGTCAAAGTTGTGATGGCATTGTACTCAGCACTGATGATTATTTTCGTCAGCAAGATGGATATACATACAATGCTGCTCACCTTGGTGATGCCCATGACTGGAACCAGAAGAGAGGTTTGAATGCATAAGAGGAATCCTATTAAATTATGCTTATATTTAGAAAACAGAAGTATAGCATAATGTAATAGTCTTAATGGAAAAGAACTGTCCATATATATATATATATAGTATGTAGAAGTAGTTGTTAAGCATTTTCTTTATATTTTAATGAATGTGAGTATACATTAAAGTTTAAACTTACAGAAGGTGATGAGTTAAAATCAGAAATTTTCTTTATGCTGTGACCTAATGATTTATTACATTTGTGACTAGTATCTTGATGGTAGAATTGAACCTTTTCAATGCTGGCAACAGCAGAGTGTCCTATTTTTTCCTGTGTCTCTCCGGATCTGAATTTTTCTGAGGAATATTTTAGTTCACTCAGATAGATTAATAGCTTTAATAAGTCATCTGTCTTAATATGTAAAAAGTACTTGCTCTTTCTGTAGCAGTTTCCTAAGAATCTCATAATTTGTTCTGCTCAAAGGAGTGGACAGTCTGACAAACTCCAGTGCCTGTGCACACAGATTACTCTGTGCTGCAGTGTTGAAGCTTCTGTCCTTTCATGAGGACTCTCACTTAGCATCAAAAGATAAAAAGGGCCAAGGAAAAAAAAACCATAATCCTCCCTTCCCCACCCCTCCTCAACCTATTGCAAAGTTTATGATGCATCTGGAAACATTTCCGTATGAACAGTGAAAGAATTTTTTAGAGCATTCTGTAGAAAATCAAAAGAGCATTTTTGATGTTGGGAGTGCAGCAATAATGAATACTTGGAATGAATTCTCAGTAGGAGCTATGGAGCAGAAAAGTTGATCAAGTAGTAGTTTATGTATGAGGGGACTCAACACTTTACAGTAAGACCACCAAACAGTTCTGACTTGATAATGGCATCTGACTGTTTCTGACTAGACCTTAAAATCTCTCTAGTTCTGTATCACTTATCTACACAGTGTTTTTAATATCCAGAAGAGTATAATTTAATTATTTAGAGATAATGATAGCAAGAACAAGAACAGCTGTGCTATGTTGTAACAGAACACCCCACTGCAAAACATTTGCCAGAGTAGCTTTGGGTTGAAGTTATGCTCAATTCTTACCTTCTGCTTTGAATAGATAGAGCTCTCTGACTTTAAATACTTACAAAGCTCTTGGTTTCGTTTCTGTGTGAAACCTTGAAATATATGAAATGAGAACTTCAGGGGAGTGGTAGTTCTGGCAGGTGAGTCTTATCTGATTAGTAGGTCTAGGTTAAAGTTTCATTTAGATTGCATATGTTATTTATGCGTGGGCTAATATTCACTTGACAAAATGTTTAGCTAGAGCTTTATGATCCTCATGTCAGAATTATGAAGAAGGTAAAAATTTAGTTTCCTCACAAATAAGAAAATTATCCTGTTAAAATCATGTTCCCCCCATTTTTGAGGAATAAGTAAAGTAAGTAGTAATTATGAGAAAAAATAGTTACATGCAATAGAGAGGAAAAAATTATTTTAGATGAACAGAATTTCAAACTCTGATAGTGAATTACATACACTCAAGATGAAAAGACATCCACATTTAATGTGAAGGTTGCATGGTCAAGTGCACAAATAGTTAGAAATAGTAAAATTATTTTGCCAGTGTGACTTTTAATTGTGTAGTGAGTGACACTTGTATGGGATTTTAGGCCCTTGGAGTTCACTTTTGTGGCTTTGTCAAGAGACTCTTACTTTAGTTCACCCTGCCACCTCTACTGGAACTTTGGCTGCAAGGTCAACTTGAGAATTTATCTGCTTTTTAAAGTCTATTCTTGATTGGTTGGTTTTGGACAGTAACTAATGTAATTAATTGGTAACATTTTACTTTTAAACAAAACTTTTTTTAAGGTACTGCATCAATAAGTTTAGCACTTAGATCCTTAGTTAAAACAAAATGGAAGAATATGTAAATGAATTGTAGCTATAATATAAGCTTTCTTCATTCTCTTCTCTTTTTAAATTAATGATGGTCCCATTATCTTCATTATGAAAATGGCTGTTCTTTTGCTACCTCTGTCAACCTTTTCTAAAATGCATAATTCCAGATTTTTCCTTTGTTTCTCTCAGCCTACTAGTCATCTTTTTAAAATTTGGGTGTCAGAAAGATCATCTATGTCAGGTTATTGAAACCAGGGCAATATAATTCTTCTGGTTTTAATAGCTTTTTCCATAAATTCTTAGTGCTCTGTTGGAACATGTTTTATCTTTGCTTTTTTCCTCCCTTCCATCTACAAAGTTACTTCCCAGCCTGTTCATTTGATTTCTTTCCATTGAATGGATTGATTTCCGTCAAGATAAATGCCTGGTTCTTTACAATAGTTTTTTTTCCTTTAGATCACTGCTTCATTCAGCATACAGGTTGATTTATTCAGTGTTCACTAAGTGAGGAGGTATTCAACAGATTTATTTTTAAAATCCTTGCACTTGTAGTGGATCTTGCTTTTCATTTAATGCATACTATTTTAACTTTGTTTAGTAAAACATTATTCCTTTGACTGGAAACCTTTTTTTTGTGAGAGTGAACTTAGGCCTCAAATATTTAGCTCTTTCATCTAGTTCATCATCTTAACTTCCCTCTGAGTACAAGGGATGCCATCTAGAGGGTCCTTAACAGGCTTGAGTGGTGGACAAGCACAGACTGCACAATGTTCCACAAGGTGAAGTCCTGCATGTGAGTCAGGGCAATCCAAAGCACAAATACAGGCTGCAAGGAGAAAAGATGGATAACAGCCCTGAGGAGAAGGACTTAGGAACTTACCACAAGATAAAAATTAGGTTTAGGCAAAAGATAGTTGATTATTTGATGTATCAAAACTAAAGCAGGCTCTGGCTTATGAAGAGGCACTACTTTAGGGTTAAGGGTAAAGTTAGAATGTTTTCTTTGTTGTGGAACTGATGTGGTAGCCAAGAGATTTGCATGTTTTGTCCCCTAAACTCCTCCAGCCAATCTCAGTTCTGTGCTGTAATCTCTGGGATGCTTCTGCTGGATAAGAAGCAGTGTGTTCTTGCTGCTGCATAGGTGTCATACCAGACAAACTGCATCATGGCTGTGCTCTGTCTGTCTTTCCATCAATGAAGATGCTAATTTGGATCTGCCTTCCTACCAGTTGATGTTTTGTAGAACTCGGAAGCATCTTATTATTTCTGAAGCTTCTGCCCTCTTTTGGATTTTAGTAGAAATTTGCCAGTGAGTTCTAACATGATTCATGCAGAGACAGTGTGGTTGTAATTTTGTGTTAATGGATCTCAAATATTTTAGCTATGTGATGTCTTCTGTGAAGATCACGTGTTTCTCAGCATTTTATTGGAGAACAGAAATAACAAACTACAGGTCTCAGTTATGAATGCACCATGTGTTATCCAGTAGGGCTGGTAAAGCTGGAACCAGGATATGGTTTCAAGTTGGTATTTCTATTTTCTGCAGGCCACAGACTTGGAACGGTTCTGTTGTGTTGCTTTGACTTCTACACTTCCCATTTACCCCTTTGCATTAATTTACCACCACCTATTTTTTATGCCTGTAGTTTTTCTTACCTTCTTGCTTCCTATTTCTTTCCATTCTTGTCTTTCAGTGCTATTTCTTATCTTAGAGCAGTGTTTCAGTCAGACTATATTTGTGCAAAAAAAAAAAAAAAAAAAAAAGGAAAAGTCTATTTACATTTGTAACTTTATTTGAGTTGAGTTTTATTAAAGTTGTTTATTATTTTGTACTATTTTTCATTGCAGCAAAAGAAGCAATGGAGCAGGGAAAATCTCCAGTGATAATAGACAACACTAACACTCAAGCCTGGGAAATGAAGCCATATGTGCAAGTGGTAGGTTTTGGTTGGTTTCTCAAACATAGCTTCACATGTGATAAATTGGTCTGTTTTGTCCACTTTCCTTACCCAAGTTTCTAAAGAGGTATGATCAGTAATTGGTATGCAATAGCCCAGACCAATTTAAGGATTAATTTGACCTAATCTGCTTAAGCCTGAAATGAAAGGTAAAGCAGGTTTGGAGTAAGTGAAATTCAGCATGCTACCACTGCAGAGTTAACTGCATCTGTTTATTATATTGATCTATAAGCTTTTTGTGACAGTTTTTTTGTAACAATGATACATCACACATTTTTCTTTGCTTGCTGCAGGCTCTAGAAAAGGGGTACAGAGTGGAGTTCTATGAGCCAGATACTTGGTGGAAGTTTGATCCTGAAGAATTAGAAAAGTAAGGTTTTTATTACAGAAATATTTGTATTTATCTAGAGAGCTATACAGATAAATATGCATACATAAATATGTATATGTCATATATTTTATTCAGTATCTTATTCTCTAGATAATTAACTACTAGTATAAAACATATTTTGCTTAACTAGGCATTTTCAGATGCATCTTTGCATTGAAGTGTTATGGATAGACAAACAGACAAATAAATAGAGGTCCTGTCTTGTTGGCCAAAAAAGTCAATCTTAAAATCTTGTTGGACATGAGTAGAAAAATTACTGACCCCTGTAAGAACACTATAATGAGTAATTATTCTGAGAAATTTGCTCCTACAAAAGTATGATGGCAAGAAGTGGGTAGAAGACAAAAATAAAACTGTGCATTTTGCAAGGAGTGCATCAATAAGTGCTTTGTTTTGTTTTTTCTGTAGATGTCTCAGTGTCAAAAAACAACAGTCCTTTACTAATTGGTAAAGTTTAAAAAGAAAGCTCATCTTTTAGATTATTCTGTTGCAAGATTTTGTGAAATTGTTCTCGGTCTTGAGAGGATCTGACTTAAAATACTGTTGGGACTTATGTCATTGGGCTTCTTGATTATGAGAATACTTGGCAAGCTGCTTATTATTACTGGTTAATGTCTGTTTTGTATCAGATGAATCTGCTTTGGGAATCTATGAAGTATCAAACTAACTTAGGATGTTGGATTGTTTGACATGTAATATTTTAATGGGTGATCACAAACAGTTCTCTTAATGACTGTAACTTGGTACACTTCCAACTGACCTGGCTTATAGTTGTTTTAGTCTTTCAAAGTATCCCCTACAAAGCACAAAGTATTTGTGTGTAGTACTTACTTTACCAACTTGGACTTTATTGTGTTTGGAAGTTTTTAAAGTTTTCACATTTTGCTCCTAAGCTACCACTAGGATTTTTAGAGATGGAGTCCCTTCTCTGTAGAAGGAATTCTAATAAGTTTTTCTAGTTTTGAATGCAGCACAGATGAGTTAGGAAGCTGTGTTAGTAAAGAGACATTTCTTTGCTGTTTGGTGTGATATTTCCATTACATGAGAGAGACTCATTTTCCAGCAAGATTGTTGTTCTCATGTGGACTTTACAGGTAATAGGATAAAGTATTGTTACCTTTTAATTTTATTGTCCAATCATTAATTGTTGAAGTAAAGTTTTTCTTTCCCAAAGCCAAAGTAAACCCCTTGAACTGTGAAGCAGTTGTCTGGAATTATGTATTCTAATTACCTCCTGAACAGGATCACTTAAGACTCTTTGTTTCTGCTAGTTGGAATAAAAAATAAATTAGCTTCTACTTTAATTAGCAAAATATTTTTCTTGTATTTTGGAGAGTTACTCCTAATTTGCTTTAGTGGTGCTGTCTAGATTATTAGTAATTTTTATCAATTTATGTGTAATATTCTGATGTTCTAGAAGTCAGGTGCATTTCTGTATTATATTTTATAGAGTTGTTTCTGTCGCTGCATAGTGTTTGAGAAATGTATGAAAAGACTCTCTAGGTCAACACTGGGCTAATTCTCAATGGAAAGAACGTTGACAGATCTTTTAGTGTGGAATGCATGTCAGTGTCGTTGTCTTCCAGTGTGCCATGAGGTAGAAATTATCTTTAGAGTCATTAATGGCTGATTTTTGCTTTTAGTTTAGTTTTGTGCACATAACTTCTGTGAAAACATATTGACCTCACGGGCATAGTCCTCAGGTAATGGTCAAGACCTGTTGCACAGCATTTAGACCTTTATAGGCAGGATTTTCTACTTTGATACTATTTTTATAAAAACTTGGAAACTGCAGGTGAGAGAACAAGTGAGTGGCAAAATCACTGTCAGAAGATTAATTGTTTTTTTGATGCTTTTAATCAAAGTTGGAAGAAAAAAATTATCTCCTGTCACGAACTAGAACGTCTTAGAAAAGTATACATTTTATTCAAGATCTGGGGAATAATTGATATCTTGTGCTTAATCTGTATTTTGGGACAGCTGTTTTGATTTTAAAAAAGTTACTTTCAGTGTAACTTCACACAAGTGAAATCCAAACATGTTTAACATAATCCTTTTTCCTTCAGTATGATCATAGAACCAAAATTTGGTATTCAATTCATTAAACTCATGCTGATTCTTTCAAGTAATTATGGTCTGTGCATTATTACTTTACCAGTTTATTGGTATTCTTCTAGTGTCTTCTAGATTCTTGTAGTGTAGAAGCATTTGATAGTGACAGAATTTTGATTTTATTGATTCTGTGTTTGTCCAGGCAAAACCAGGTTCCAAAGCATAACTATCTGCTAGGAGCTCTGCTGGTGTGTCTGTATTGATTAAGGATAGATGGCTTTTTTTCAACATAGCCAAGCTGCCAAAGGATGAGTGGGGACATGTCTGAAGGAGAAATTTATTTCTATGCTTGATGCAATTTTGCTGTTGGTGATTTTATTTTCCTGCCTTGTTCTTTTAGGAAAAGTACTTGCTTATTTATGAAGTGGTTATATACAACTTCATAGTGGATTTGTGTGCACTCCTTAGTGCCCAGAGCACTTGAGCTGTAACAATTTTCTAGGAGTACTAAGATGAAAACTATTGAATAATTGCTTCCACCCTTTGGTATAAAAGGACCTAGACTTCTTCCTTTCAGTTTTTTTTTTTCTGTTATGAGAGTCAAATGCTTTATAGAATCCTCATATTTCTAGGGGATTGGCTTTTTCTCTAACACTAATCTTGTTTCTATCCATGAACAAATTCACAGAAGCATAGAATCTTAGACTGTCAGGTTGGAAGGGACCTCAAGAATCATCTGGTCCAACCCTTCTAATATTATTGTTTATATGAGATGTCTCAGCACCCCATCAAGCTGAGACTTAAAACTTTCCCGAGTGGGGGAATCCCACTTTGCTTGGGAGACCATTTAAATGTCTGACTGTCCTTATAACAAAAAATTTTCCACTTACATCCAATCAGAATCTCCCCAAGAGCAACTTGTGCCCATTGCCCCTTGTCTTGCCCATGTGACCCTTTGTAAATAGGGAGTCTCCATCTTTGTAGCCACCCTATGAATACTGGAATATTGTAATAAGGTCTCCCCTAAGCCTTCTCTTCTCAAGGCTGAACAGACCCAGTTTTCTCAGCCTCTCCTCATATGGCAGGTGCTCTTGGTCCTCTAACCATCCCCATGGCTCTTCTCTAGACACTCTCCAGCCTGTCTGCATCCTTTTTGTACAGCGGGAACCAAAACGGATTTCAGGACTCCAGGTGCAGTCTGACAAGCACTGAGTAGAGCAGGATGGTGGCTTCTTTGTCTCTGCCCTTGTTGATGCAACCCAGCATCTTGTTGGCTTCTTAGAAATTCAAAACTGTTAAGACTTGTTAACTACTACTAAGTTCAATGTGCTTCTGCTCCTGGACTTCTTTAACACAATGTAGAAATTAGTAGCATTCAAACAGGGAGACGCTTGTGATTATCACCCCAACTTTGGGAACTGTCTCAGGAAAGAGTGTCTGTGAGGGTAATACTCATGCCTTTTCTTGCCAGAAACAAAGCTGATAAAATACACATTTAGGAGCTAGCATAATTCTGAACACTTCTGAGATCACTAATTCT
This sequence comes from Heliangelus exortis, assembly GCF_036169615.1. NCBI lineage: Eukaryota > Metazoa > Chordata > Aves > Apodiformes > Trochilidae > Heliangelus > Heliangelus exortis. The sequence goes on along the minus strand of NC_092422.1, from coordinate 22,198,588 downwards.
TCTTCCCTTCTGAATTTGAAACTTGTGTGCTGCCTGCAATATGCTTTGGACCCTCATAAATTTAATACATACTTCTTAGTTATATGCACAAACTCCTGAGATAGAGTAGGAAATCAGACTTTTTAAAAATTTCTGTGTAGAGTGTCCTCTCTCCCATTTGTTCCCAGTATTGATTTCTTCTCTGTAGAACTGAGCAAGTTGGTAAGGAAGCCCATGCCACCACTGTCCCTGACAGAAAATACAAAGATCATAACATGATAGAATTGTTTTGGTTGGGAAAGACCTTTGATATAATCAAGTCCAACTGTTAAGCTAGCACATTGCCAAGGCCACCACTATGCCATGTCCCTAAGTTTATGAAATCTATACATCTTTTAAATACCTCCATGCATATGTTCTCTTGTTGGAATGCCCTGGAAATAGTTGAGCTTGGACTGAATTTCTTCATGGTAAGAATATATTGAGTTATGATAAATGTTTGACTACACTATGGAAACATTTTGTTTGTGTTATATCTTTTCAGTTCTGTTACAGTGCTGTCAGTTCTCTGACACTGTGCATGAGCCTCTTAGTTTTCTTTTTGTCAGAGAATAAATGGATTCTCTGGATAAATGGATAACACGGATTTCAAGATTCTATTCAATAGATAAAAAGGAGATAGATGCATTCTAATGTGAAGTGTAATGTGTCAGGTTCTTCATAGGCCAAGTTCTCACTGTGTTCACTAAACAGTGCAAGAATAGAACAGCACTTCTGGCCTGTCTTTCCTTACATGTGTTTAGGTACATTTCTAAATGCACAGCAAGTATCAGTAAGAACAAGTAGATAAAGGTATAATGGGGATGTTATTGGTGTTCAAAACTGAAGTTACTCCTTATATAATACAGAGATTTAATAATGAGTAAAAATTTGGTCACTAAATCTTGAAACCATGTAGTCTGTTGTTTGGTTTTTTTTTCCATAGAATGGCTAAGGTTGGAAGGGACCTTAAAGCTCATTTAGTTCCAACCCCCTGCATGGGCGAGAACACCTCCCACCAGACCAGGTTGCTCAAGGCCCCATCCAACCTGGACCTGAACACTTCCAGGGAGGGGGCAGCCACAACTTCCTTGGGCAACCTGTGCAAGCATCTCACCACCCTCACAAGATAGAATTTCTTCCTAATGTCTAACCTAAATCTCCCCTCTTTAAGTTTTAAACTATTTCCCCTTGTCCTCTCACTACACACCCGTGTAAAAAGTAAGTAGTAGTCTATAATATTATTCATCTGTATTCCTTAGCTAGTATGCCATGTAAAATCTATGAATAAATAGAAAGCATAGTCCTAGGTTTATTCAGCTGTACAACCCTGGTGAATAACATTACATTTCTGTACAAAGAATGACTGTATTGTTTTCTGTTCTTTAATGTATGTGGTGGTGAATTGTTCAACCGTAACACAAGTTGAATACTGAGAGAATGAGGATACAGTGTAATATAAATGAAATTTCAAATACGAAAAGCAAAAAGAAAAATTGTGGAATGAGAGGGGGTTTCTTTTTCTTAAAGACTGTAAGCATACAAACATACCAGACTATTTATTTTTTATTTTTGTAGGAGGAATAAACATGGGGTCACTCGTGAGAAGATTGCTCAGATGATGGAACGATACGAGTATCAAATATCCATACCTATTGTCATGAATTCAGTGGTACCTCCCCACAAAAACAATCAAAGGCCACCTCTGCAGCGAAGACATAGGTGGGGAGGCAGTACAGACTCTTTGGATTCTTTCAGTATTTCCACTAACCAATAACACAGTTAGAGTCAGTTAATATCAGTCTGTTGCTTGCTCTTCTAGAACACATCATCACCTCCAATGATGTAGTAAATCTGTGTTTTAAATAGGCCTGTTTCAAGACCATTCTCTTCTGGAGGTTGTTCCTTTAATGGACTTGTATGTAAATAAAATTGTACATAACATGTTTTTTTAAAACTATATTTATTACAGTTGTAATAACTTTGATTTTAGTAAAATATTTAATATAATATGACATATAGCAGAGTCTTCCTTGAACCTAAGACAATGATGTTGTCATATGTCTGGTAGCTGTTGAGCAGTTTTTATTAAAGATGTTTTATTAGATGTCTTTTAAAAGAGAATTAAAGCCCTAGAAGAGGTTATTTATGTAATAACCAATTTGAATGATTGTCATTTAGTCTCCTTATCTTTTAGGAGATGTTGGGTTTTTTTTTTAACAATCAGTTCCTGGGTTGTCCTTTTGTTCTGTTTGGCATGTATTGCCAGTTGGCAAAATTCTGTCGTGTTTTCTGGTCTTAACTGTAGTGTTTGGTCCTTATTTGGGTTTTTTTGTCTCAGCAGCTCATCTGACAGCTGAAACAACATTCTGCCAGTTCAGTATTCATCAGCCTTAAACAGTGTAATCTGAATTACTTATATATTTGTTCTCAGTGACAGTGTAAAAACTGTGATGGTGGCTGTACACCACCAACTTTTTGTGCTGACTACAAAATCCTAAATTTTATCACTAAAAATTAAAACTTTCACAGCTATGTCTTTCTAAGTCAATTTCTTTTATTTATGATACAAATGAAGTATTAAAGCATTTGTCTGTCAAATCCCAGCCTGCAGTCGGAATGCATCCATTCAATATAAATACTGGATATAATTCTGTAAAACCATGTTGTATTTCCAGTTTTGGCACAGACAGGGTAATCTGTTTACAAAAGAATGAGCCAGCATGGAGATGGACTAATTTACTGCACATTTTCTCTTAAGAAATAATAAGTTAGATTTCTCTTCGCTTTCTTCCTAACAGCTTGCTGTATGAATAAAATATATTTGTATTCAGTGTTGCTTTAGTAGTTCAGTGGAACAGTTTTTATTATTTTCAAGCTTTCAGGATTTCATACAGATAAGTATTTTTACTAAACTGCTAGCTGAAGTAACTTACCTCGAGGTGTAACTACATTTGATTTCCTTATGCACTGAATGAGTGAATCTTTAATAGGAAGTTTTGCAAAGAACATGAGTACATGGCTAAAAGAATTTTCATGGTTTTCTATGACTAACTTGGTGTAATAGCCATCAGATTATTGAAAATTCCAAAGTCAGTATATTTTTATAGACAATCTTTAATTTTTTTCTAAAAATTGCTTCATCTTTAAAGTCTGAATACCATGAAAATCTAGGTATATAGTGAAGTATCTTTCTGTGGTTTTCTGCGCCTGTTTTGCATATCTAAATTTGTACAATTTAACATAGAACTCCAATAATATTTTCATAAGATATATGTAGAAAAGTTGAACTGAACAGTTTTGCATTTCAGTGATTGTTTTAATTATTTGAAAAAAATATAAAATGTCTCAGTAGTGCATGGATTGTTAATATATTGAGCTATGTGTATACATAAAAAAAGCTCTCCAGCTATATTAATTGTCTTCCCTCATTGTCTCACTCATATCAACTATGTTAGTGTATTTTAGTTATCATGGTTATCTTTTTCCATGTCTCAAAAGAATCATGGAAACCATTGTGAATAGTCAGTAATACTTTAATTATTCCAAAGTTTTTATATTTAAAGAGGAAAGCAAATATCAAGTAAAAGGAGGATGAAAAGGCTTTAGAAAAATCTAATTTTATTTCTTCTATATTACTTTAAGCCATAATAAAGTGATTTAATTCATTATTTAATTCATTATCATATACTTATTTATGTAATACCCACACAGCATGCTAAGATACGACAAAAGCAAAGTGATTATTAAAAATTGATGTTATATCTTGTGGTACCTTCTATCTTCACTTTTTAAAGGAAATAGATTTTTTTAGCAATATTTAGTTGATATTTAAGTTCTCTTTAACTGAAATTTGTGTTTAAATAGATGTGAATTCATACTGTCTTGAAATAACATGTTGTGTGTTATCTTTTTAATAAATGACTGGTGGATGGTGAGTATATTTGATATGCAAAGCATGTTGATAGATAATAGGCTTACAGTTTGCAGAGTACACTTAACAAGAAAGGAATGCTCTGCAGCTTGGTGCTGTATCAGTCAGTTATGGTAAGCTGCTCAATCTATAAACCCATATTCCAAGGTAAGTACACAGTAGGTGAAAACACTGGAATTATTTGTGTAATACTGAAATACCTTTTTGTTTCATGGTCTGTTGATACTTCATGAGAATATGGCAGTCATGGTCATGCATACATCTCAGAAGCTGCTTTTGCTACAATATTTAGATGTAAAAATAATAAAAACATTGTGAAATACACGTTGCAGGTATTGAACTTCTCCTACTGCCTCCCTCCCAAATGAGGAAAATTACTTATTTTGTCAAAAGGATGTACAAGAACTGTAAGAACTTGCTGTTTAGTTAGACTGGGGTTCTAAAAAGTTGTAATATCTGACATAGCTTTTATGCAATCCACCTTTTGATAACAGTAATATATATAGAGTGAAGATTTGCTGTTGTTACAGATTTTTAATAGATTGCTAGGTCATCACATTTGATGAAATAATATGGTGATGATGATGAATTGATGAAATAATAATGAGTCTTTTTTTATGTAACTAATGCATAGAACTTGAACATTATGGATGCAAATTCTAAGTATCTACTACTAGTGAGATGTTTGGTAACTACACAGCTGTAGTTTTAACATCCTGCTCTTCTAAGCATGAAATTTAAGTGAGAATTATTACAGAGAGTACATAATTTGGGTCTGATACCTGATCAGTTACAATCAGCTGTACAGCATTCTATGTTGGTGTAGGAAAAAATAGCTCTGGTTTTAGTGCTTCCTCTAAACTAATTTTTTTTGTTTGTTTTTATTAGTTTACTTCTGGAATTATCAAAAGTTTTCATCAGTCTTATCTTTGACAGATGATTTAGTGTTCCTATTTTTTTTCTGGAGGAGAAAAAACCAAAAAACCCCAATAATAATAAAAAAACCTAAACCGAACCACCCCAGACAGCACAAAATTCAACCCTAGGGTTTGCCTTCTGTAGAGTGAATTTTCTTTACAGTCCTAGTAAAAAACCTGGTCCTAGCAAAACCTAGGAGAGGCCCAGGTTTTGGATTTGTTCTGGACACAATGTTGCTAAGACAGGCTCCTTATCACCGAGTCAGGAGGCAGTGTCAAGGTCTACTGGGGTTCTCACAGCAGTGAGTAGGCTGGGGGATGCACAAGAAGCTGGGAGGGGATGGAGCTGGGACAGCTGACCCCAGCTGGCCAAAGGGATATTCCATACCATGTAACACCGTGCTCAGCATATAAAACCAGGGAAGGAGGAGGAAGGGGGGGATGTTTGGAGTGATGGTGTTCATTTTCCCAGGTTCCTGTTAGGCCTGATGGAGCTCTGCTTTCCTGGAGATGGACACCTGCCTGCCAATGGGAAGTAATGAAGGAATTCCTTGGGCTTTTTTTTTTGCTTGCTTTTGCTTCACCCATTAAACTGCCTGCGTCTCAACCCATGAGCTTTTTACTTTTACCCTTCTGATTCTCTCCACCATCACAGCAGAGGCGAGTGAGCAGCAGTTCTGTGGGGCTGAACTGGGGTTAAACCATGTCAACCTATGTAACACTTTTTTTTTCAATCTTTTCACTTAAATGATCTCCTGTGGTGAATTCTGTCTTCTGTTGTTGTATTCATGTCCTCTTTTTGGTTAAGTTTAATTTAGTTTGCCATGCTGTACTTTTTAAAGCTTTTTGTCTTTGAGAAGAAAGCCAAGATTTTGTCTTTTGTCATCTGTCTCTGGAAACCTTCTGCAGAGATGGTAGTTTCTTTGTTTCTCTGCCAGTAGATAGCTGAAAAACAGGCTTTGTGTAGTTGAGATAGGACTCACAACATTTACATTTGGATGCTTTGCATCTGTCTTTGCTGATATAATTTAGATTGTGTTGGTATTTTCTTCTTTGAGCTGACTAGTAGGATTCATTTTCAGTGATTTAGGGGTGAAAAAAAGTACTTTGGTGTTTTCACAGTCATGTGATACCTGCAGTAATTCAGCCTACTTCTTCCTTAGTTTTCTGGAATAAATGTTTTTCTACTCTGTGCTGGTACATGATAGAGATGAGATAACTGGGTATGTGTTGAGGATTGAGGGGTTTCCATACCAAAGAATGGAGATACATTACAATTCCCATTACAGTTCAATAAGAAGATATAGAGTTGAAATGCAGTTCATAAAATTAAATTTCAGGATGCAATTTAAAAGCAATCAGATGTTTCCTCTAAGTCAGATATGGGAATATTTCACTTCAGTGTTTCTACAGTGACACTTTCTCATGTCAACGTTTTATGTTCTCATCCTTTCAAAATAAAAGCAAGAGCAGAGATTAAAGCCCTTCAGTAATCATTTCCTAGGTGAGAAGCTACTTGTGTATCAATTAATTGCGTGGGCTTTTTCTTTCTTTTTGTAGGCTAATTGGTTGTAATTAGCTGTAAATCATGCTATGTTGAGTTCACATATGAAATATGTGAAAACATAGCTGGTCTTTTTAAGTATGTAGAAATAAAGGAGTAAGTAGCAAGAGTTGTCAAGAACAGATAATCTCAAATTTGGCTTTTTCTGTTGTAATGGAAAAGCAGCAAGTGGTGTTTGTAGCTTGGCATAGGCTGTCAGTGTCATCCTAGATCAAGGATAGTGGAAGTATTTAAATATTGCATCTGGAATGGGCCTTTGCAGTTTCCTTTTAGCTGATAATGCTGCTTCACTTTGCATGGGAAGTGCCCATTTAATGTGTTCCTTACTCCTGTACAGTGCTGTTGTAACAACATCATGTTGAGCCAAGTCAGAACATACTATATCCATGAAGTAATTTTTTTCAGTTTTACTTGCAGTCTTTTAGTGATGTTAAGTTTTGGGGGGTTTTTGTCTGTTTTTTGTTAGGTTTTGGTTTTTTTAGTTAACTGAATTCAACTTTTGTGGTCTATCAAACTGACATAAAAAAATGTTGTATAATTGTTGTATAAATCTGCTTGTCCCTTTAAAATATTTTCCTGATACTACCTCTGTAAGTATTCTAGGACTGAATGGAAACAGTAGAAAAATATTTTGTTAATTTTACAATAATATTGATATTTTATATATAAAATATTTGAATATGTGCTTGCATGTTGTCAAACTCCACTGATTTAAAAAAGCATGAATTCTTAAAGTGCTGACAGACTAGGGAGTGCTACTTTAATTGTCTGACTAAACATTTGCTTATTTCTAAGGGGTTTTATGGTATCATTTACCAAATCAATGTTAATCTAACTCTGTGATGGCCTAAATACAAAATCAGGAAATTTTTTAGGGATTAGGATCTGTCTTCTTTATGGACTGCATTTTAGGGCATGAGTGAATTCATAACCTCTCTAAAACCTCATTTCAATGTGCCTTTTCCTGGACAGAGCTTCTCAAGTGTAATTGAATAAGCCTGGAGAAGAGCAGATTGCAAGGGACAGGAGCTGAAAAATGGATTGTGAGGTGGCTCACAGAGTTTAATTTTTAAACATAGATCTTATTTCTCCTAAAATCAATTTTTAGATTCAATACTGTCAGATTCAATACTGTCCTGTATTTGAACTGGTTAGAGTATGTATACAGGAGGCAGTATGTTGTATCTGTATCTCTGGTTTTTATTTGGAAAGAAAAAAGTTGAGATTTTTAAGGTAATCATTAAGAGTTTTGTGTGTTTCTTCAATAGCTGTGAATTGGTGTTAGACAAATGATCTTTGCATTTGCCAGTGGATAATGTTTGGAGTGTTTCCCAGTCTGCTTCATGGGTTTCAGCCCAGCCTGCTGAAAGGTGCAAGGTGTGGAGTGTAAAGTGTGTTCAAGTGTTGCTGAGGGTTTTGTGAGAACTGATTGCTTCACATCCTCATACACAGCAGTGCTATGGTGTATTCAGAAGAAACTGAAAAACTGAGAAGGTGATCTTTTTCTGTCCCGTTATGGATTTCTGAAAGTGTTCCTTAAAATCTCATTTAGACTTGTCTTTGTGTCAACAGAAAATTGAGGAACACTGCTTCACAGCACACTACTCCAAAATTTATTGACTAGTGCAAAATTGACTACAGTTCTGTTTCTCCAGACTTCTCAAAGTAGCATATTTCTTGCCTACACTGGATGAATTTCAATCAGGTTGTCTTCATGCTTGAGCTGGAATCATCCAAATAACAGAACTGATGTCATCAAAATTGACAAGATGATTTACACATAACATAGGCATCTGTGTCCATCATGTTCTCTGCAAAAGACTAAGTGTTGACAGAACTTAAATAAAATGGATTCTGTGAACCTTCATGGGTGAGAAAGCTGATGATAAAGCTGCAGTTTCTTCTCTGCATTATAAGTGCATTCCCTTAAAATGGGTTCAGATGACTTACAGCGCTTCACTTAATCCTTTTTTTTTTTTTTTTTTTTTTAAACTCCTCCTTAACTTGCTTTTTGACACTGAGAAGTATTTAAGCTTTGCAGAGAGAACAGGATGGCTTTTCTCTGTCTGCTGGCATCTATCAGTACTTTATTAGTTTTTAGTTTTGTTTTTCTGTGTCTAGTGATCAAGTGTAATATTTGTGGCACCTAAATGAGGTTGAAAGCAGCTTTAGAGTTGTTTCATCTGTGCAGGATGTAGCTGGTTTTTTCTGAGCAGAGGTGTGTTCAATATATGTGTCTCAGGAGAAGACTCAGAGATTACTCAGATCTGATCTAGTAGCCAGAATTGAGTTCTAATCAATAAATTTAGATATGTAAAATATTTATTAAGTACAGATGGATGGACAGTCAGTATTATTTACTGCACTGTCGTATATGATACACAAATTATTGAGAAAGCTTACTGTATTTATCTTAAAGGTTGTGTTTATGCAAAAAATGTCACTTGCCAACCCATTGGTGTCTGGTACCAGGTAAGGGATCTCTCAGCCTTGAGGGGTAACCTTGAGTGGTGTCCCTGTGCAAGGGGAGGATCACTGTCCCCCAGCCAGCTGCTATGAAGGGAAAGCTCAACAGACCCTGGGGGCTGCAGGTATTTGTAGTGTAAAGTGATTAATTCATAGTCAGATTTTCTGCTGTGTTAATGCAGTTTTGGTCAACCCAGACTCATCAACTCAGTCTCAGCCAAACCATTCTGGGGGGTTATTGGTGCTGAGTTTTCTGATAACCTCACCCAACAGGATTAGCTGTGATTAGGCACCCTGGCTGAGCATCTGCCTGGGACAAAGTAAAGCTAAGTCATGAGGTACTCAGCAATGCACTTGGACTTACCAGGTGGAGAAGGTGAAGCCTGTCCCAGTAAATGCCATTTCATGTAAGTAGCACTACTGTAATTTTGATGTTAAAAACCCACCCCAGAGACTTTGGAGATTAATTATAATATAAACTTCTGAAAAAACATATACCTCATTGCAAAACGTCATATAGCATATAGAATTGTTTTTTAAACTTACTGGTTCTTCTATATTTGAATGACTGTAGCAATTATTTTTTTTAATCAAGCAAGCATCAGCTTAGATGTAAGCAAGAGCTGAAGCTTGTACAACTGCATATAACACTCTTCTGGTTTTGCCATTTTACAGCAAAGTGCAAATAACTTCTTTAGATTATTTGTGTTTCATGTTCTGTGTCAGCAATCACAAAAGTGCATTTATTTCTCCAGTAAAGAGCATCACCTGAGCACTGACTCTCAGTGCTATTCTGAGCAGTCGGTTACAACCCTGAAGCCACATGTAGCAGAGTTATAGCAAGAAGCTTTTAATATTGCTTAAAGTAAGGTGAGACATTGCAGAATGTTGTTACAGAAGGAATTCCTATTTCAACAAAAATACTGTTACATTTTTTCAGACCTGTTTTTTATGAATACTTTTTTAAAAATGTATCATATAGAGCAAAACTTAAATGTCAACTGAAATGGCACCTTTTAATTTTCCTTTCTGCTTGTGTTGTATGTGTTTAAAAACAACTCACTAGTGGATGTCTCTGTAAAGAAAAGAAATCTATCTCCATGCTGGTTCATTAATTTTCTTGGTATTTGTGTGCTGTATGGTTTTGCAGTAAGGGAAACTCTTTATAAGACATGTAGGTGAACTAAAAGAGGAAGAACTAAGATAAAATTGAAGAAAACCTGTAGACAACTTGCTTCATTAAATGCAAAAACTTGAACATGAGACTGGATCTACCCAAAGCAGGAAAGTTTTAGCTGTCATCATGGAGCATTAGTGTGTTTCTTTGGGCTAATATTTTCTTAGAATCAGTTGGAAAACAGAAGTTGTCTGGAAAAGTAAAAAAATAAGAAATTTTATTATGCTGCATTTAGTAGCTTATAACTTTCTTTTTAGCTTTGGCACTTTCTGTAGGAAATCCAAACCTTTAGAAAAATAATTTTGCTGAACTCTAGAACCTCCATGCTGAGTAGGGAACATATTGTGAGCAGAACTTCAAGTGGGATTTGTCTTGGCTGACTTCAAACACATGCACTTAAACCATAGGATGCTGTATGGAAAGCACTGTGTGGCCTTAAATGCCAACATTTGAAGGAAATCCTTTTTCTTAGTTGGATGTCTCACCTGGGTACCATTATAGAGCAATAGAAATTGTTTTCCTACAAGATCTTTTCAGAGATCCATACCACTATTTGCAGCAATATCAAGGCACCAAGATTTTTTAAATCCTGTTTCAGTCCAGTAACTTTGTGGCTGTACCAAAGCCAAGATGGATGCTGAGGTGCTTCACACTCAGTGAATTAGGAGAGTTCCACTTTAAAATAATTTGTGAGACCAACAATGGATAAATTTAAGAATGAATAAAGGGTGAAGATATGTTTCCATAGGTGACCTTTAGGCCCTGGGTTGCTTACTAGTGAATCTGGTTTTCCCTCTGTATGCATACTCACCCTTTTTGGTTTTAATTTGTTTTGTTTTTTTAATTCTTTCAAGAATTTCAGAATACATAACTTAAAATAGCTTATGTTACATATGAGAGCCCAGAAAATAACTAATTGTACTCTATAATTCTTCTAGAATCTTTTCTTTTGTGTTATATAAAGTACCAACCGGAAGAAAGAGTTGCAGAAAAGCAAAGAATTACAGAAAAAGAGCAGAACTTTGGTATGAAGACTTATAAGTCACATTCAGCTTTGAAATCTCATCTTGGTCTGAAGAGTTGCATAGGGAGAAGTTAGATTTCTGAACTAGGTTTTTCTTTTCTGTGATCATTTCAGAGTCAGCTGGGTGATGGGCTAACGTGATTTCAGAGAAGTCTCTATTAGGACTGCTGTTAAAATAAGAAATAATTAATTAAGAATTAATAAGAAATGCATACCAAAAAGTTCAGATTCCAAAAAGAGATACAAAAATAATTGCAAATTACTGCCTACAACTGTTAATTTTTCTGTAATGTGTTATGTTGTTGCTAATAAAATGTGAAATATTTTTCCAAATGCATATGCATCCACACATAATATACTGAGCAGAAAATATCAGGGTTCCTGTAGTCACTGTACCTTTAAATTATTCAGATTTTTGGTTACTATGTTTTGAATTGGAGTCCAGATTATCTAAGAATAGTTCATTTAGTCATAATGGATGAAATTTTTTTATTATGTCCTTCACTTAGTACCTTTTTGATAGCGTAGAATTTAATGAAATTTTAAAATAGCAATAGCTCTTTAGTGTATATTATTCAAGCATCACTTAGACATTCAGAAACAGTCTTGCAATTTTAATACTTTTTGTAAAGCTAAGTTAATGAGGTGGCAGTTATATTTATTTAAGTTGGTTTTAATTGCTCAGGATTGTTTGGAATTACAAGGTGTACTTACAAGGTGTATCTATTCATTTTTTTGAAGGGTTTATTTGAGATTTTATCTATTTAAAATGCAAATGGTCTGTATTTGATCATCATATTAACCTATTCTTAGGTTAATAGATACTCTAATGAAAGTAACTGAAATAGATACTCTAATGTTCTTCACATTGAACACTGCAAATACATTATTACTGACATTATTTTTTTTTTTTACTTTTTTTTACATTTAGTTCTTTTTATTTTCATATAGGGAGACAATTTTAAACAACCATAGGCACCTATGGACAAATGGAAAGCAGAGGAAAAAGCAGAAAAGAAACAAAAAAATGAAAACAAGTCATACAGAAATTATGAAGCAAAAGTTAAGCAGAGCAGCTCATCATCCGATCACGGATGACCAGGACACATCAGAAAGTGAAGAGGATGGTTTGGAAGAAGAAGACAGCAAATCATTGTGTACCTTCAGTGAAGGTCCAGAGGATCCAGAAACAGTTTGTGAAGAGCAGCTTAATGGTAATGATGAAAACCTAAAAGAAGATGCAGTGGTTTCAAAAGAAAAGTTCTCAGTTGCTGCGTGTGAGTTCTCAACAATGTCAAACAGTGCACTGAAACATGAATTACCCACAGAAAGGGACAGGTCCCTTCTGGTAGATGTAAAACCTTGTTCTACTGAAATGCTAACCAAAAATGCATTTGGTGATGAGGAAACAAATCAGAGGCACCCAGAAAATCTTTGCAGAAGGAGTTTACTAAAAATAAGCAGTGGTAAAAATTCCTTCCAGGAAACAGAAAGTATCTCTGAAGGTTATAGCATGGCACTGTTAAGCACAGAAAACAAACTTGAATCATATCAAAATACACGTGAAGCTGACATGAAGGCTAAGCTGTTAAATGGTGAAGAAATCTCTCAGTCTTACAGTTCAAACATAGATAATAAAGTGCCTGATAATAACACTGAGGACAAAGGTGCATTAAAAGCAGAAGAGAATAGCTCTAATGCCTGGGCTTGTTTTTCAGTTAATTTACCTACTGAGCAATTGCAGCTGGGCTTTGACACACAAGTTTCTCTGTCATCTTGTTCTGAGGATAAATTAGTATGTGAACAAAGACCCCAGAAAATTAAGAAACCTAAACAGACTCTTAAGAACAGTCCAGAAGAGCTGAACTGCTGTTGGTCAACTGGAGAACTGAGAAAGGAAAACCATCAGGTAGCAATAACTGAGGAGGCTGGGGATACAATAAGCAGTGGTTCATTGGCATCTTCAGCTGGTGAAATGCACTTTGATTCCCTTGTGGAAGTCAGGAGCACCTTCAGGCTGCATTCAGGGGAAGGAAATGTTCCAAGAAATTGTGCTGCACCAGTTACATCAAAGAGGAAAGGATGCAGAAGAATTGTCAATTTAGCACCCAAGTTTAATCTACCAAGACAAATTGCTGCTACTTCGGAAGGGAGGAAGGAAGTCCCAGGAAAAAGTGGTGTTCCCAAAAACAGTGCTTTGAAAGTGGAACAAAAGAGCTTTGTAAGGAAGGACTGTGGAGAAGAACATGAGCTGAACTGTGCTTTCTGGGAATATCCTGCACCTCACAGTGGCACTGAAGCAACCTGTTCTGCACCTCCCCTGGGAGCAGATGCCTTGTTACATGATATTTCTTACCTTCATTTGGGACGATCTTCTATGCCAAAATATTCCTGCAGGGCTCGTGTAGTTTCCAGGATGAAGGGGGAAAAAGCTAGAACTTTTAAGCAACAACAGGGACTTGATGAAAAAGAGAGTGAAGAAGTTTCTTCAGAGGTTACAAACAGCCAGCCAGATATTTTGTCTTCTGTTAAAGTTGTTTCTGAATACCCAGAAGATTCTAATCTACTGGCGAGCTGTGGTGAAAATGTGCAGGAAGCAGATGACCCTGAGCCAGCAGAGGCCTCACAGCTTGAAGATAATAAAGATGTGAATATGAGATGGAGTTTTCTGGGACTTCCCTTATCATTAGGATTTGCTTTTCAACTTGTGCAACTCTTTGGTTCTCCAGGTCTTCCAGTGGGTAATACTCTTCTCACTACTTTTGTGTAAAAAAAGCAAAATAAAACTAAGAAAAATAAAAACCCTAACACCCTGCTCCCCAAACCTCAAAAAACTAACAAAATATCCCCCCAGAACAAACAAATCCCAAATCCCTATGGTTAAATACTCAGGTTTTTTGCAGGAACCAATTAACCAACTGTTAATCCTATTGAATAACACCTACTTTGGTGATTATTTTATTTATTTTTTTTTAACTAATAATGTTCTTCAGTATCTGCCAAAGGTGTCATTGGGTTTGGCATCATTATTTGTAGTTTCTTAAGGTACAAGTTTTCATGCTCCAAAGCATGAATCTTTTGTTGGTTTGATATACCTTGCCCAATAAGACTTTACTGTGTCAATCACAAAACTTAAATTAAAACCTGGTACAAAATGTTTTTTCTTACATAAAGGTTGTGTGGTGTTTTGTTTTGTTTTGTTTTGTTTTGTTTTTTTATAGTCCAGCTGGTTGATATAGTAGTATTCCTTTTTATTTATTTAGTAAAGTTTTCATAGACCCTTATGTAGCTTAAATAATTTGAACTTCTTTTTCAGAATCTAATTTAATTTAAAATTGACTATAAAACTTACAAATGCACTTTCTGATAGTGATTACCTTTTTTTTTAATCATGCATGATTAACAAGAGGTGTCAGTGTTGTATACTTGCCTTCCAGAGCTCCAGTTGCCAGATTTTTGTACTTTCAGTTTGCTAATTTTAAGTTAGCAGTAAGTTAGTAGTAGTTTTAAGTTAGAAGTATGATGAGCAGTCCTCAAAGGAGTTGTGTGTGAATGGCAGCCATGATTTACAAATGTACCACAGGCTGACATAACCCCCCAGAGCTGTCACCAGCAACCACAACAGGCATTAGTTTGGAAATTACTGTAGGACACAGCTCTGTGTACACCCCTGCTGAAAAAGCCACGTTCCCTGGTGTAGTTCTGAAACTTGTTTGGTCCAAATTCAGTCAGTGGAGAAACAGTAGCTTTGATTTGGCCAACAAATAGGATTAAAATCCACAGACTGGTTTTTCAGCATGTAGACATTTACACCTGTTTGTTTCAGTGGAATTTAAAGTTAAGCATGTATTTGCATGTGACAGCTTTAAGGTGACAACAGAGGAGCAGCTTCTGTCTGTTTATCTGCCCAAACTGACCTCAAGATTCATTGTTTTTATTGTAAAGGTCAATGGCAATGCCAGGGGTGTGAATTGCTGGCAGCATTATTTGGTGTGGTCCCCAAAGGACCTGCACTTCTGCTTTATCTAATTCTGACACCACATGCCAAAGAACTTGGCATTTAGAATCATAGAATCATAGAATCCTAGAATCATCTGGGTTGGAAGGGACCTCAGAGATCATCAAGTCCAACCCTTGATCCACTCCCGCTGCAGTTCCCAGCCCATGGCACTGAGTGCCACATCCAGTCTCTTTTTAAATATCTCCAGGGACAGAGAATCCACCACTTCCCAGGGCAGCCCATTCCAATGCCTGATCACCCTCTCAGTAAGGAAATTCTTTCTAATATCTAACCTAAATCTCCCCTGGCACAACTTAAGACTGTGTCCTCTTTAGAGCTGACACAGAGCAGGGAAGTACCATTGGTGTCCTCAGTTGTTGCATAAGAAGCATTTTTCTCCTTCAAACCTGGTGAGGCTTCATATTTGTGATCTTGAATTTCATCTTCTTTGAGGGAGCTGGCCATGACTTGAAATTGGGGATCTTCCAGGAGAAAACAAACAACAGAACAACAGGCACTCAGAAACCCTCAATAGGTTAGTGACCCAGATGGTGTTCTCTGAGTCAGTAGCAGCTGAAATTCTCTGGTGTTCAGATGAGTTGCCTTTGGAAATAACCTTTAAGATAACAAGCTCATCCCAATATCTCTCTCAGGCCCTACCAGCTTGTGATTTCTGTTTGTTGGTTTTTGGTTTAGGGGATTTTTCCATCAAAATTACAACTGGCATCAGCAGAAGGATGGACACATTTTCATTGGACTATAATTTTCCTACAATTTCAAAAACTTGTGCTTTTTGTGGCCTATTATATATTGATAGGCTACCATTTATTCATCTCCAGATTTCAGCTGTAGCTTTTTTACAACACTGACAATTGCAGTCTATTTTTATTGAAATTATTTGGGGGATATTGTTGGTAAATAAATACATTTTGTTATTAATAAATGAAAGATTTAGTTGATTGACTTGCTTCTGTGATTCCCATATAAGCATAGAGTGTGGTTTAGACTGTTTTCCTACAAAATCTGTTCTCAGTTTTAAACAGTGTTAGAGTTAAAATATTTTAGAAAATTTTAGTGATATTGCACCAATTTATATAATTAAACATTTTAAAATTTAAAGGTTGTTACTGAAGTTGCATTTTGTTTACTTTGTAGGCTAAAAACTTTGTTTTTCTTGTGTGTTTGTGTCTACTTTTGGGGGAGTATGTGGGGGAAGTGAAAGTATGGTTGGAAACCCTTTGCCAAAAAAAAAAGAAACCATATCTTCTCTGCCCTCCTCCCCCTCCCATGCCCTGGCCCTAGATTCTAGAAAACCTAAATCCTGACTTTGCTGCTGAATCATTTAAATATCTCCTAATTAAAATAAAAATAAAATTTAAAAAAACAAGTGTTTATATATAATGTGTGCAAAAATTGTAATTCAGTGATACGTTTTGGCTATGAAGAGACCTAAACACTCAACTGCAAAAAAATATTTTCTTCTGCAGAGTCCTTGTTGCCAGATGATTATATAGTTCCTCTTGACTGGAAAATTTCAAAGATGATCTATTTACTGTGGAAGACCTCTGTGGAGGTACGAATTTTAGGGGATTTTGGAAGGCTTTCCAATATTTCAGGTGTGAGGAGAAATCCTTCAGTTCATAGCAAGATGATGTTCATTGCTAATAAATTTGCTTTGGTTTTTACTACCCAAATGAGGAGGTAGATATTTCATATACTCTTTTAATAGTTCTAGAACTAGCTCCAGGCCACAGTAGGATTCAGATTTTGAAAGATCAGCTTCAGAAATGTATATGAAGTCATTGAAGGAGGAAAAAAAAACAACTTTTTCCTTGGTACTTGTGTCCTGACCTGGCCTATGTTAATTATGTAAAACCTACTGTCATCTTGTTGTTTTCCTTCTTATGTTTTTTTCCCCATCATCTGAGCAAATTTTATCTTCTGCTACCTGCAGTTTCTTGGTGGGTACTTCTGGAAAGAGTTGTAGCACAAAATTCATTCTAAGTGACTGACAGCAAATTAATTCTCCTTGTCAAGTCAAAAAGTGTTAGTTTATACATGCCTTCATTCCACTCTATGACTGTTGCTTTGTGAATGTTTCTTTTTATTTATGGAGCACTGTACTGTCTTGGAGTGGAAATGAGCAAAATCTTGTAAATATAGTGAAATAGCAATTCCAAAATCAAGCATGGACCTTGTTCTTTCCCAAAATACCAAAGTCTTTGGTCATGTATTTTCTTCTTTTTTCTGAACTACTGCTATCTCTTTTAGGAGAAACAGAAAACAAATGCATTGCAGAAAGGAAATGCTTTGGCTGGTAAGTGTATTCTGTGATACAAAAACTGAATAAAATACTATTTCTTCAGAAGATAAAGTAGTTGATGCTGGAGTGTGTTGAAGGTTTTCAGCACAAATGGATGATAAAAATCCTTGCACAAATGCACTAGGATGTGATAAATGAATCTTTGCCTCCATTGATTGCATACATAGCATGGCAGAGCTATGGTTGCTGTGAATCATCACTTTACATTTCCTGCAGCAAGTCCTCAGATTCCTTGCCTTTTAAAGCTTCCCGTATGGAATTAGTCAAATGCTTAGTTCAAGTTTACCCCTTCCAGATCAGAAGACCATTCAGCATGAAGAAGTCTTTCTTTAGAATTTATTTGTCTCAAAGGTTGAGCATGTTCAACCTGATGAAACTTAATGGTCACTAAAAATTGCCATAGAATCATAGAATCCTTGAATGGTTTGTGCTGGAAGGGGCCCTAAAGATCATGGACTTCCAGCCCCCCTGCAGGGACAGGGACAGGGACACCTCCCACTAGACCAGGTTGCTCAAACCCCATCCTCCCTGCTCTTGAACACGTCCAGGGATGAGGCATCCACAACCTCCCTGGGCAGCCCCTGCCAGTGTCTTGCCACCCTCATAGTGAAAAATGTCTTCCCAATGTCTTATCTAATTCTCCACTCTTTCAGCCTAAAGCCATTACCTCGTGTCCTATCACCCCAGCTTTCTTGTAGGCCCCCTTCAGGCACTGGAATGCTACCATCCTACTAAAAGTCACACACTGGAGCAGCCAGGAGGTATCAGGGTCCATGGGAAGCTTTGGACTTCTGCAAGTGTTAATTCCTGCAGTATGGAAGCTACAGGATAAGGTTGTTTTATTCCATGATTTCTATATTAGTTTAGCATAATTTCATAAGTTCTGTCATATGACATTCAAAATACTCAATAGTATCACCCTGGAAGATAATGGGATTTGATGTCTGAAATGGGAGAGGAGTTTCTCTATTTTAAAAAAGAGAAAAGGACACACTTGGAGTGGAGAGGGAGCATAGGAGTAGGAATACACACACACAAATATATATAATTTGCCTATCAGAGACAAACCCAAAAGATCCAGTTTATTTTGTAGGCCATTTAGGAGACAAAATCAAGAGTAGTCTGATGATATAAAAACTTGACTTAGAAATACTATATTCTGACATAATGTAGCAGATTATTTAATATCAGGTGCCTCCAGCTGCATTTGTAATTTTTTTTTTTCATTTTTAGATGGTACTGTTAGTCTTGAAGATCTAAATGAAAATTGCCAAGAGAACCATGACTCCTCTGAAGCACATGCAGACAGGGAGAAGTTTCAAGGCCAGACTGAGGAGAACACTGACTGTCAGGGTGCTGTGTTTCCTCAGTTGTGACTGAGCATCTTAAATTCTTCATGAAGAAAAAGGTAATCAGTCATACTTGTGAATGTGTTTTGTTCTTGTATTACACTTGGCCATCTAAAGAACATTGCTAGCTATAATTTTTAAGGTGTGTTTAATGTCACCTGACTGATTTGATCTTCGTTAGGGTTGAGGGTTGGCTCGGGTTTTGTGATTTTCTTTTCAGCCTGAATGGGGAAAAGAGAAAGCAGCCATTTTGTTTTTAAAGCTCTATGAATTTTCTTTCCCTGAAATCTGAAGCCTCTCTGGTGAGGTGCAATCATGAATGCCTAAGAGCTGGACTTTATTCCCAGTGTGATTACTGTGGTGATCTGTTGCAATTCACCTCATCTCACTCCTATTTTCCTCATCCTGTCAGGAGGGAGAGAAATGCTGATTCCTTTGAGGGTCTAAGTATGAAGAGCACTATAAAAGCAACAGAACAGCATTCCATTAAGTTCTGAAAAAGTGGCACTTGTAATTTTTCGTAGGTAATCAGCAGTGGAGGTTGAACATCTGAAATGAGTCAGGGAAAGCTCTGTTGGAGGGAGAGGATGAGGCAGTAGGGATCTGGATGGGTTTCAGAGGCTGGGGCTGTAGTCTGCTGCCTCAGATGAGCTGGTGGGATGCTCACTGCTGCCAAAAGCAGCCAAGGCCTTCTTCCAGCCCCACCCCAGCTATCAGCTCCAGCACTCTGGCTGATATGAAGGCTGTAATTTAACTTGATAACCCCACAAGAAACAAATGGATAGTTCTCTACTGGGCTGGCTGATGTAGATAAGCTTGTGTAAGGTCCAACTCATTGCCAGAATTGGAGCCAAGGGAGCACCTAGAGTTGTGCTGCAGGTGGTGCAGGGCTTCCCACTTGGGCAGCAGTCAGATCTGATACCAGGGAACACACATTGTGCAACCATACCTTCTGATGAAAGGCTGCTTGTAAGTTTATACAAATGTTAGGATGTAAAAAAAAAAAAAAAAAAAAAAAAAAATATATATATATATATATATATAAAAACCTATGTGGAAAGCAAAACGCACAACTCTTACTCACTGTCAGGCACAGGACACTGGGTAGCACAGATATTGTAGAAGTCCTCTGAAGTTTGGATGTGTCAGCACTGTAAAAAGCAGGTGAGTTTTTCTGGTCAATGGTGCCCCTGGTTTTGAGGGGCAAGGTTGTCTTTCCTCACCCCAAAATCATTCTCTTCTGGTTGCTGCTTATAGCAGACTTTCCAAAAATGATATCCCAGGGTGGTTGTAAAACTGCTGAAACATCTATAAATGTTAAAATGGATTTCATTGAATATCAGGGGGTAAAAAGGTAAGAAAACTGAGGCATTTCAACAGAAAGCTTTTTAAATCACAGAAAACAAATGGAAAGCTTGTATGATCATGTCAGTCCCTGTAGATATGCAAATAAACTAAGCATTAGTGGCCAAGTGCAACTTAATCTGTTAGGCAGATGATCATGCTTCTGTATTCATGTTGTGTAAGGGTGTTTCTGTTCAAATGGGAGGATGAACAGTGCTGGTGTTCCTCTGGGAAAACATGGGGTTAATCTCAAATTGTTGTATGAGCTCCTTATTGCAGCATTGGCAGCACATCAGCATTTGTTTTGGAGATTAAGCAAGAGACCCTAAGCTAAAAAATGCTGAGATGAGTGAAAACAGCATTATTTTTGGGCCCAGAAGTTCTCCTTAGACCAGGACTCCAGAGTGCCAGCTGCTATACAAATGCAGAACAAGAAGACAAAATCTGATGCCAGTCTCATCCAACGAATGGAGATGATCCAAAAGTTTTCCATCAGGACTACTGAGCTCAAATTATCCAAGAGCCATGCAGTCTGCAGGGCATGGGCAAAGGAAGGCAAAAGCAGGAACTTAGACCTGCCATGGGTTGGCTAGCATGGAAAAAATTATCTAAAAACCACAAAACAGTCTTTCAGCAGTGCCACAGAAAATAGAACCTCTAGAACCATGGCCAAACCTCTTCCAGCTGCTACTTTGATAAAATGGTTATTAAAATATATGTTCTCTTGTACTTTGACAGTTAACCATTAACTTCAAACAAAATTAAGCATGAAAAATTTTTCAGATTTATGACCAGAAAACCTCACCTGCCTTTTACAGCACTTACCAGGAAAACCTACCCCAAGATTTACTTAAGCAGAGAGTATAACTATCAGGGGAAATAAGAGCTTCCCAGAACAGGGTTTCTGGAGCTCACAGAAAAGAGTAACCGTCAGGTTACAGGCCACATCACATTAAATTCCTTACTTTGGAGACCTGTGGACATCCTAAGCAAATGTTACAGGGGAAAAAAACTGCAACATAACAAAACAATGATGTGTAGCTGTGCTGTAATAGTATTGGTTGAATGGCAATTCACTATAAAGTGTTTGTGCTGTGTAGAGAAAGAAAAAACTTCCACTGTGTTACTCTTCTTATTTTCAGCCTTGCAAGGCCCTTCCTGTCTCTAGTTTCAACATCCAAGTTTTCTTCTCTTCCTTTTCCATTCTCCTTGTGTTTTATTTTACTTTGCTTTACAGCATCTGCTTCCTCTCCATTTTTTTTCTTTTTTTAAAGAAATAACCAACAGCTGGGTATAAGAATGGAGGAGATCTTTTAAAAATATCAGACAGGTCAACTCTTCTCAGTCTGAGGGCTTGGAATTGCAGCCATTAGTCTTTCTGCAGTCTGCATTGATGTAGTATTTCACTAGAATCCTTTTTTTTTTTTTTTCTTACAGAAACTCTTCACTTTGATTCCACCATGGGAGGACTTTGGTTGGCCAGCAAGGATTTCAATAGTAAGGAATAACCTGGAAGAAAGTACCCACTGCAGTGTTTTGGTGTGAATCTTTGGCCATCTTCCCCCCAGAGCCCCTCAATATCAACTTCTCTATCCGTGCAATAAAAAACAAAATTGAAATAACAGTGTGTGTGGCAAAAGGTCACTTTCTGCAGTCATTTGGGATTCATGCCTTCTCAGCACATCCTTGAGTGTGGGACAGAGAGACTGAGAAGGGAAACCTTTAAGCAGAAAGGAGGCAGCTGTGGGCATGAGGTGTGAGCTTCAGGCTCTGGATTTGAGTTCATTTGTATCAGGATCCGTGATGCTGGGGAATGAATCATAGAATCATAGAATCCTAGGGGTTGGAAGGGACCTCGAAAGATCATCTAGTCCAACCCCCCCTGCCAGAGCAGGGCCCCCTAGAGTACATCGCCTAGGAACGTGTCCAGGGGGGTTTTGAATGTCTCCAGTGAAGGAGACTCCACAACCCCCCTGGGCAGCCTGTTCCAGGGCTCTGTCACCCTTACAGTAAAAAAATTTTTTCTGATATTCAACTTGAACCTCCTATACTCCAATTTACACCCATTACCCCTTGTCCTATCACTGGTCACCACTGAGAAAAGCCTAACTCCATCTCCCTGACACTCACCCCTTACATATTTGAAAACACTGATGAGGTCACCTCTCAGTCTCCTTTTCTCCAAACTAAAGAGACCCAGCTCCCTCAGCCTTTCCTCATAAGGGAGATGTTCCACTCCCTTAATCATCTCAGTAGCTCTGCGCTGGACTCTTTCAAGCACCTCCCTGTCCTTGAACTGAGGGGCCCAGAACTGGACACAATACTCCAGGTGTGGCCTCACCAATGCAGAATAGAGGGGGAGGAGAACCTCTCTCGACCTACTAACCACACCCTTTCTAATGCACCCCAGGATGCCATTGGCCTTCTTGGCCACAAGGGCACATTGCTGGCTCATGGTCATCTTCTTGTCTACCAGGACCCCCAGGTCTCGTTCACCTACACTGCTCTCCAGCAGGTCAGCCCCCAACCTATACTGGGACATCGTGTTGTTCTTCCCCAAATGCAAAACTCTACACTTCCCCTTGTTGAATTTCATCATGTTTCTCCCTGCCCAACTCTCCAGCCTGTCTAAGTCTCTCTGAATGGCAGCACAGCCTTCTGGTGTGTCAGCCACTCCTCCCAGCTTAGTGTCATAAATGAAGTGGTGGTGATACTTCTCTGTTGTTAAATGAGGTGGCTTCCCTTACTTCTTCCTGCTCTTACCTTTCATCCTGTCACTCATAATTACATCCCAGTCTCTTTACAATGTCAAGTGGAAAAAGTCTTCAGCAATTACACCTATTTTTTCCTCCAGAGGTGCACAGCTTTATTTTCTCTTCAAGCCAGGCTTAATTAATGCTTCCCACCCACTGGACTTACTTGGGAGTACTGAAATAAGGAGACAATTTCACTGTAGACCTGATTCAAACACACTGGAAGAAAGGTGCCTATGGTTTGTGGTAAGCTGGTGAAGCCTAGAACTATCACTGGTAATCACTGGTAAATATGAAACAGTGAATGTTTCTGTGAGTAGTAGTCTTTTTGCCATTTTGTAAATAAAATTCTTATGATGGGAGGAGGAATTTCATCTAAAAGCAGTTGTTTCCTTTTTTTAAGATTTTAAAATCAAAGCAGGATGTTTAATCCTCAACTAGAACAGTAATCTTATTGGTAACAATTTTTGTTTTACAGAGGAAATTATCCCATAACATGAGCAGAACATTGTTTTCCAGGGGAAGATAAGCAGCAGAAATGAATGGGCTTTGACAGCAAAATCTAAAAATTTGCTTATATAAACATCTATGTAAGACCCACATGTGTATCAGAAAAGTTGGAAATATTTCCATAGGTAGAGTGAGCTAAATTACATAGGCAATGAATTTCATACAGTGATTTAAAAACACAGTTTCACTTTTTTTTTTCCGAGCTATGATTTGATTAATCTCCTTTGTTGTTGCGGTGGTGGTTTTTTTTCTGTGGAGGCTGTAAACAGGGCAAAGCTACTCTGCCAGCTCTCTGTCACTTTGGCTTTTCTGGAGAAACAGCAAATTGCCCTGATGTGTTGCTGTGGCCCATAAAAAAAATGTTGCATGGAGAGCAACTCCTGGGCATGGGGTGCTCTGGGAAGAGCAAGTTCATGAGACTGAGGTGTTTGGCACTTTCACTTGGACAGGATTGCAATCACAAAACAGGAGGAGGAAAGTAGAAAGCAAGAGGTGTGGTGGGATGAACCAGAAAGAGGATGGGCCACTGGGGGCAGAGGGATCAGGAAGGATTACTATTTATGAGAAAAAGCAGGAGTGCTTGCTGAAGTAACAAGTGATGAAAGTGAAACAGAATTGGAGGGAGGTCAAAGGACAGATCAAAAGATTATAGGATGGGGGGAAATGTCAGTGAGAGACAGTTGTGGCTCAAGTATACAGGGAAGAAAAAACAGCTAAGGAGAAAATTCATTTAGTTAAAAAGAGCAACCTTTGTCAGTTATGGGATAAACTGTCATGCATAAGAAAGGAAATTTCATTTTAGTGAGAGAGTGACAGAGAAGACCATGGTCCAAATTGCTGGTGTGCCCCCACTCTCCAACAAAAAAACCTGTGCATACATGTAAATAGTTAATGTATTTCTAAATGTTGTGCCATTGGCAAAAGTTCCTGGCTGCAGTTTTTTTCATGCATTTCTGGTGTACGTGATTTTTCCTTTCCTTGGTTGGAAATGTGCTGCTTTTCTGCCAGCAGAACATTGTGCAAAAAGTAATGAGGAGGGAGGTAATTCATGCTGGCCATAAGCACAGCTTCATAGCTACCTGTGGGAACAAAAATGTTTGATTTCAAGAAAATGCCACTCAAGGGTTGGTATTTTCTTCCTACATTTATGTATTGAGAGAGCAATCTGAAGGCCTGTATTTTCTGTTACTGACTACTGACCTTTCAGATGCTTATGATAAAAACATTTTCAAAATCTCACAGTATTCTTGTATGGAAAAAAGGTACCTTTTAGAACAGTGTTGCCAATTTTAACTTTGCTTTTTTTTTTTTTTTTTCCAAATGTTATGTTTTCCTGACACTTTGAAAAAGTGCCCACCTTTTCCTCGTGGTGTGTGAACACTGTTCAGTGCTGTTTGCACAGAATTAAATCAAGTTTCAGTGGTGCAGCCCTGTGGCTGTGGATCCCTGTGACATACCCGAGTCTGCATCTGACCAAGTTGGGATTGATGCTGTGTGAGGCTCTGGGAGGGAGAGTGTGATACCACACCAACTATTTTTGGTTTAACTAGAAATCCTTTTTTCAAAGTTTTTTGGTTGGTTGGGAGTTGGTTTTTTTTTTTCTTTTTGTGGTATATTTTTTTGGTTTCTTTTTTCTTCTTTTTTTTTTATTTTTTTTTATTTTTTGCTTGCTTGTTTGGTGATCAAGTTGAAGATCAAGTTTTCCTCAGAGGAAATAGATCTTGCTAAACTTTCTACAGTTTCTCATGTTTGAAAATAAAGGGAAGTTGATGCAGTGTGTGTGATGTGCGAGGCAGTTTTTTAGCTGCATCTGCTTATAAATCTTGTCTGCTTTTGGGGTGGACTCCAATAGCTCCATGGCTGTTGGGGAGAGGGGGGGAAAACGACGAAGAAAAAAATACGAGGTATCGGTGCATGTCTGGACTCCTGTTGAGAGCTCCCCTCCTCTGAAGTGGATGCTTCCCCTTCTGGGGTGCCCTGTAGCACAGGGTCAGCACAAGGGACTGAACACTTTCAGCACTGGCTCTTGTCTTCTCATCTCTTTGAGAATTTGGAGATTAACCTTGATTTTAACCAATTAATGATGGTCTCTCGGGCTGATGTTGCGGGCCGAAAGCTATTGCCGTAACCGAGCCACAAAAAGTCCTGTACGAGCCACAAAAGTCCTTCCTCTCCTCTCTGTTTCTCTTTAATTCTGCTTTCATTTTCACAGGGGAAGAGTCTCGGAGCCTTCTGATCCAAACCCACCCTCCTCCGAGAGGCGGCAGTTCCTGCCTCGTCCCCATCCACGCACTCCGGGGGATGGATCCCGGGTACCGACGCTCCCCCCTAGGGCCGGGCTCCGGAGCGGCTGTCCCGGCCTTCCCCTCTCTCCCTCCCCCCCCTCCTCCCTCCCCCCCCCTCCTCCCTCCCCCCCTCCCTCCCCCCCTACCCCGCCACGGGCCGGGCCCGGCTGCTCCCGCCCCTTCGTTGCCCGGCCCGGTCCGGTCCCAGTGCAGCGCGGGATGGATGAGGAGCTGCTCCGCGCCCTGGGGGGGCTCAGCCTGCACCCCCGGCGGCGCCGGTTCAGCGGGAGGCTGGTGCTGCTGCGGGGGCTGCCGGGCTCCGGGAAGAGCACCCTGGCCAGGTAAGGCGGCGGGACCGGAGCCCTTGGGTTTTGGGGGAGGCGGAGGGTCCCCCTGGGACCAGAGGGTCCCGCTGGCCGCCTCCCTTCCAGCCCCGCTGCCGGGTCGGTGTGCCGGGGGCAGGAGCTGGAGCCCCCGGGCAGCAAACCCCTCAGAAAGAGGCTGAGGCGCCGATCCAGAGCTGGGTTTCTGGCTGTGAGGGAAGTCGGAGTCTCGCCAGAGCCCTGCACGAACAGAGCGGCTTGGAAACCACCTCGCTCCTCGGAACCGCGCCGAGAATTTATTGGTCCTGACCCCCACAGGGGGCTGTGTGTTGTGCTGAGCCAGCGGTACCAAAACGGTGCTTCCCAGAAGGTGACTTATCTAATGACCCAACCCAAGGGAGTTGTTACTTCTCTAGCAAGGGCCAGACTGTGTTTTTAGGAGTTTTTTTGGGGGTTGTTTGTGTTGGGGGTTTTTTTGGGTGGTTTTTTTGTGTGTGTGCGTGGTGAATCACAACACGGCAAAGCACTTCCCCTCTCTGACTGTGAAACCAGACAACAGCTCTGACTTCTGTGTTTGTGATGTCCTGCACTCCTGGTCAGAGCTGTAAGGCTGCATAAAAAAGGGAGAAGAGACTTTTCCACTTTTAAACAGCTCCAAGACTGGTTGAAAATAGGTGGAAAAACCCAGAGGGGAGTGCTGGGAGACAGTGCTGCAGGTGGCATAGATCATATCTTGGCTTAGGTTGGAAGGGACCTTAGAGATCATCTGCCATAGGCAGGGATGTCTCTCAACTAAACTAGGCTGTAGCAATGGGGTATCACAAAATATCACGGTCTGGCATGTCACTGTGCTTAGTGTCACCCACTTTCCATCAAAAGAGGAACATTCACAACCTTGTTTCTCTCCTTGGGTGAGGAACCTGTGCTGGCATCACGGCTGTCACAGGAGGGACTCTGTGGTGACAGGTGGCAGCATGAAGCTGTGTGAAGTTAGAATTAAAGCTGGGTTAAGCTGCAGGTTCCTTGTTTCAGTACAATCCTCCCTGCCATACTGGACTTCTGCAAGACCAAGTTATTTAATGAAAAGCTAGATGCTGTGTTTTACTGACACCCAAAATAGATTTTTCTCCCTAAAGAGGTCATGTAAGTGCAAACCTCTTCTTCTCAGGGTTTCGCTCTTTTCACATTACAAGAATAATTTCATCATTTGGGTCACATTCCCAGCCGGTGCAAGTAACTGAGTCACCTCTTTTTAAGAGCAGAACACAAGATTAATTATTAACAACATACTTACAAAATCAGTTATAAGTATTGTTTTAGCCCAGTGTGAGATGGAGCCTTAGAGGAACTCATACTGTTTCTAGCCCCTGTTAGTTGTAGCATTGCACTTGGTCATTCAGCAAGACATGGATCAAAGGGCAGTTGTAAAAACAGCAATTAGTACTTCTCCATTAACCCAGTCAAGATTATGAAAGGACTGTGCCAAGAAAATTTTGAGATTTGCTATTCCCACGTTTAGTACCTTTTGGAGTTGTTAAACATGATGCACTAAGCAGAGCTATGTTTGCAGAAAATTACTTCAGCAAAGCTCAGTGCAAGATCCTACTAGAGAAAGAAGGTAACACTGATTTGCAAAAGCCTTGGTGAGCTTATTTTACCCATTCAGACTCATTCCCTCAGATTTTATTCACTCACTCATCACAGCCAGGTACTTGCAAGCACCGAGATGCAAGTGCTCAGGTGGTCTGCCCCATATCAGAGAGGACAAGGACATTCAGCTGTGTCACTCTCACTTTTTCTTCTGGATTCCTCTTAGCAGTGCCAGGGTGAGTTTTGGTCATGTCTGCTGTACCACCTCACAGCCAGCAGTCTCTGCTGACACCTTTTTGCCTCTCAATTTTGCTTACTTGGGTCTCTATGAATCCTAATCAGGATTTTTTGCCCACTGTTTTCAGCTTTTTGTATGCCTTCAGCTGCAGCCTCTTCCCCTCTTGAAACAGGGGAAAAAGGAAGGTGAGTACAGGCTGTGGGACTCACGGGCTGTCCTCCTGCTCTCAGAGCATGGACGGGGCTTCCAGTGGTGTCATCCACACTGGACCAGCAGAAAGCACTGGGAGTGGGATGTTTAAGCAGCACATTCCCCCATTTTATAGCTGTTAACAATGATCTTATCAGTGTGGGCCATTGTTTAAGCCTTTGCTCTATTGTTTCTTCTGATGCCTTCATGTGCACCTCTATTCACTCATTCTTGGTGTCAGCCAGGATTTCTGTTGCAACTCACACACCTCTGCAGTACTCAGAGGTGTCATGAACCACGAGTGTTTTCACGACTCACTGATAATTCCATCAGGAAAGTCCATTTTCAGTTCATCACACAATCCTAGGAACAGCCTCGGATCCAGGACTCATTTCAGTGTCACCAAGCACCGTTTGGGCACAGCTTTGTAAGGTTTAGTTATGGCATCTTTTGTTAAAATTATTTCCTCATTCCAGCTGCTCCCTCAGCTCAGACTCCTCCTTGCACCATAGCTGTATTTCCAGCTTTTCTACAATACATTGCAGTGATACACAACTCAGTAACATCTACCCTCTGTCTAGAAGTTTTCTTCAAGGACTGGGCTGGGTCCATGGTCAAACGTGTGACATTTCAGCCCCTGCTCTTGATTTATATCACCTGAAGTGGGTTTGTTCTTGTGTGCTCTTAATGAAGCACAGAGGGAGCCATCTTCCAGGACAGGAATAAAAAAACTGCATCACTGCCAGGTGTAACCTGAACTTTCTCAGGTTCTCTCTGCTGCTCTTGGCACCTCCAGCCCTGTTGCAGTTCCCAGCACTCCGACCCACTGTGAAATTGCTGCCCTGATGGGTTCCTGGGCTTCAGCTCCTGCTTACCTCCTTCTAAACATTGACCTTTGTGTGAAACGACTTCAGGTGATTCTCCTGAATGTTTATAAAAGGTGCAGTTTGTTGCTTTGCAAAATACACCCAGTACTCTACCCCGTGGGGATGTAGGCACAGGGGCAGCTGTGAGCCCAGCTCGGGCTGGACCGGCTCCAGGGGACAAAGTCCTCAGGGCATTTGGAGCTGCTAAAACACAGCGGGCAACTGGAAGTGCTGGGCATGTGCTCCAGATCTCAGTAGTTCTGCTTTTCTGCTGAAAACAATGGTTTTTAAATGCCACGGGAACACTTTTTGCCAGGGAGGGTGACCAGAGCAAGTGGCTGCCTGTGGTGTCAGTACCAGCACGGTCTGATCTCCATTGTACTGGTGGTAGCTTGGGAATCGTTGGCTCCAAGATCTGCCTGACACACCATTCTGTTTGCTTCTGAGCACTGGAAATGTTCCTTCCAATTTGCTTTCCAGGATCAATATCAGAAATTAATTAATTTTCAAATTTTCTGGTGGAAAACCATGACAGGTACAGATTCTTTTTTCTCTCCAATGATCTTGCTGGTGATCACAGAGACTTCTCCCAGATACTCCTGATGCATCCAGCTTGTTGAAATCCTGAATAACTGTTTTGTTGTCTATGTATAGAGTTAAAATCTGAAAAGCCTGAAAGCACTGAAGATGCTCTTTAGAAAAAAGAGGACTTCAAAAACTATAAATCATGGGGACAGATCTTTGGATGTGTAACGCAGAAGACCTTGAACCCACCTGTCTGCTCACTGTGGCAGTTGTCCCAGCTGCTAAAGTCAAACAGAAACACAGCTGTATTTTTAACAGAAAGATTGTCCTTTTCTAATCACAACAGCCATCCTAAATCTGGCCAGGTGAGGCAGCAGATGAGTGCACACCAACACTGGCCAGGACACCCCAAAATTCAGGAGCATCCTGGCTACCTGGGCTGCTGTGGGCAGACAGTGATGCTTGTTCTCTGCCCAGCCTGATGTCTCTCTGGACTTTTGTCAGTTCCCAGGCCCTGCCAGTGGACATACAAAGACTCCTGCTTTTGTGTCAGATCTGAAGAGCAGAAACCTCTGAAAGCTTTTTTCCCCCCAGCTGGATAAGCCAGTTGATGAGATATTGTGTATAGGATGGAAATCTGTAGACTTTGGGGAAAGGGGGAAAAAAGGTCTGAGGGGAATTTAATGTAAGCAGGGGAAACATCCCCCTTTCTCCCCTTATTTTCTTATGCTCTGAAACAGCACCAAACTTTTCTTTAGCAAGGTACAGAGCATACTATAGGTTTTATCTACTACAAGACAGAGAGCTGTAACACTGCAATTAAATGCCCCAAGCAGGCAAATTAATTCTCTTTGCCATATTCTACTTATGACAGTGCAGCACTTCAGGTTCAGAGGCCTTCTTTAAAAATGCCAGCATAGCTCATTTGACTTGATCAAACTCTGTGATCTTGCAAAGGGATTTCATTTTTCTTTTCCTCCTTAGTATGTTTTACATTTACTGATCTAAAGGCAATAGGTAATTTTCTTTTTACAGTGCTGCTCAAAATTTATTAATTACTAGCACTGGTCACAGCTCCACCAATTTTGCATAGCTGGTGTATATTTTGCTAAAATGTTGGTGTTTTTACTGCATACAATGATTGGGAGGCTGATGTGTTCATGTAAAACATCACTTCTGAGCCAACTTGTGGTCCTTGTGTAGACCACAGGCTGCTTACTTCTCAAGTAACATCCTAAAGAGGTTTGGGTGCCCTTTGAAATTAAGAGGGACAGAAGAAACAGGATTTTTGTCAGCTTTGTGGGCCGTGGGGCATTACTGAAAATGGTTGTAAACTTCAGTGTCGGCTTGGTTGGTTTGGAATGCTAAAAGTTGAAAAAATAAGCAGAAGGTAAAAAAACATCTTTTCCCACTTCATATTTTCTTACGTTGCTGTTAGTAGGAGTTTGTGTGGTATGACTGGTGCAGATATGACAGTGATTCATAGGTCTTAGCACATTTCATACCTTATTTTTCCTCCTTTTAAGCACAGTTTTGATCTACTTTTATTACTAGTGATATGCTGATAGTTTACAGCTAATCACATACTATCCAAAGCACTTAAATCAGATCTCCCATGCAAGTCTGCACATATGTATTAAAAATTTAGTAAGGCATATGACAAGAAAATTATTTTAAAAGTTTTCATGGATTGAGAACATTTTTAGAGGGAGTGGTGAGCAAGAAAAAATAATCCTGAGCTCTTTATTTTGTACAATTTTATGACTGTATTAGTAGCTGAAGGGATGACATATTGTAGCAGAGTTTCCAAGAAAAGAGATTGCAAAGCAGATGGGTGAAGCAGTGGGAGAGATGAGCTGCTGAATGATAGTGAGAGCTGAATAGATCAGCTTTATCAGTTTATCAACACAAGAACAACCAGATAAACAGTGGGCACTCCTATGCTTTTCATGATAAGAGTGCCCCAAATTAAACCAAAAGCAAATTGACTGTCTCCTCCTCACAGTTTGCAACGTGACTTTTGTTAGATGATTGCCCAGCAGTAATCATATGATTAAAACATCTCTTCAGAGCAAGAATATAATGGCACAATACATGACTGCCCAGGTGGCCAAGAAGGCCAATGGCATCCTGGCCTGTATCAGGAACAGCGTGGCCAGCAGGTCCAAGGAAGTGATTCTGCCCCTGTACTCAGCACTGGTGAGGCCACACCTCGAGTCCTGTGTCCAGTTCTGGGCCCCTCAGTTCAGGAAGGAGATTGAGGTCCTGGAGCAGGTCCAAAGGAGGGCAACCAGGCTGGTGAAAGGACTCGAGCACAGATCCTATGAGGAGAGGCTGAGGGAGCTGGGGCTGTTCAGCCTGGAGAAGAGGAGGCTCAGAGGAGACCTCATCACTCTCTACAACTCCCTGAAAGGAGGGTGTAGCCAGGTGGGAGTTGGTCTCTTTTCCCAGGCAACCCTCAGCAAGACAAGAGGGCATGGTCTTAAGTTGTGCCGGGGGAGGTTTAGGTTGGATATTAGAAAGAATTTCTTTACTGAGAGGGTGATCAAGCATTGGAATGGGCTGCCCCGGGAAGTGGTGGATTCTCCATCCCTGGAGATATTTAAAAAGAGACTGGATGTGGCACTCAGTGCCATGGTCTGGCAACCGCAGCGGTAGTGGATCAAGGGTTGGACTTGATGATCTCTGAGGCCCCTTCCAACCCAGCCAATTCTTTGATTCTATGATTTATTTGCTACAGCCCAGCACTGTGAGGATAGCTCTGGCCAGCCTGTCCACAGTCAGTCTCTGGTCTCTGGGATGGTTACTACTACAAAATAGTATTAATTAATCAGCAAGTGACAGAAGTTACAGTGGAGGCTGAACAAAGTCAGCAGCCAAATGCAATGTGGGGTCCTAGTGAAGAGCTGCTGCTGGTAGGCAGGGTAAAATTGGTGAGTAAATGGCTAGGGCAGGGCTAGAGAGGAGAGAATGAAGCCTTTCCAGTCTGTGTGTCTGGTTTTCTGCTGATAACCTAGAGGTGCCTTTTCCCTTGCTGTTGCTCAATTAGATAAGACATTGAGAAACTGTTTTTTTGCAGCTGATGGGGATGGGGAGAAGTGTTTTATCAGGGAAACTGAAACAAGTTCCAGGGACTGGACATCATGTGTGGGGTGAGATAACAGGGCAGCAGCATTCGTGTCTGAGAGCCACCAGGTTTCTCCATTGGCTTTGTTTTCTTTTCCGGTGACATTTGGAGCCTTAGGGAGGCAGTGAGATGATGCTGTGGGCTCTTCCTGATCTTGTAGAGATTCCCTCCACCCCCAAACATCAGTGGGAAGAGAAGGGGGATTGCCCTGTACCCCATGCCACTGAGCATGAGGGCACTGGTTTTAAGGACCTGTTTTATTTGGGGCTGACAATCTAAGCAATTCACGTTTGTTTATAAAACACATTTAAAAGCTGAAAATAAATAAAAATGGCTTTACTTTACAAAAGGAGGATTAAGTAAACCCCAGACAAGTGAAAAGCGGAAAGAGCCACAAAATTGCAACAAATATTAGAAATAACAGCTAATCACTCAGATACTTATTTGCAAATTGCAAATCTTTTCTGGCACAGGTTGCCTGGGGAAGTTGTGGCTGCCCCATCCCTGAAGTGTTCAAGGCCAGGATGGATGAGGCTTTGAGCATCCTGGGCTGGTGGAAGGTGTCCCTGCCCATGCAGGTGTTTGGAACTGGGTGATGTTTAAGGTCTCTTCCAAAACAAAAAAGTCTGTGGTTGTATGAGTCTATGATACACTAAGTTACAAATAATTTTTCCAGGTTATCTTCAAAAATCTCTCTATAGCAAAACTCACATGATCAAATTGTCATTTGACACTACCTTCCCTGAGCCTAGCAGGTTGCTTTTGGTTTTGTTTGTTTGGGTTTGTTTTTTTTTTATTTATTTTTATTTTTTTAATTCTTATTTTATATATTTAGTCATAACTTGTTGAATAACTCAAAAAGAAAACTGAATATATTAACATGATCGTAGACTCATGTTGGCAGTCCAGTCCAGTGTAGATTTCTCTGCTGAATTAAAGAAATCAAGGTCATGCTTTTCAAGTCCCTTCCTTTCCTCCCATGTGTCCATCCACTCCTTACATTACTTTCTGATCCTTTAAGCTGGGGTGTTTTAAAATGAAGCACTGTGCATATTTGCAGAACATTGATATGGCTCATGATTTTTTGTTCTCTATTAAAGGCAAGTGTTAGCAAAGACTAATCCTTCCTTCACCTTTTTTTTGTTTTTTTGTTTCAGACAATTGAAACGTGACATTCCTGGTGCTGTAGTTTTTAGTACTGATGATTTCTTCGTGGAAAATGGTGTCTATGAGTTTGAGCCTGACCTCCTAGAGGATGCACACAAATGGAACCAGAAGAGAGGTGACTGAAATCAATCCAGGGGTTTTGCAGAACAGTTTCTCTCTTCAGTCTGTCTTTAAACTTAGCCCCCCTAAGTAGAAGGTCTCCCAGTGGTGTTCATGGGGTGCTGCTTAAAAAAAATACATTGGCCACTTCTGATTTTATGTATTTCACTGACTCAGAAAAATGTATAAATGAAAAAATGTTGGTGATTGACAGATGTTATTTTAGAAAGTAAAACTGCCTACAGGATAGCACTGCTGAAGGTTGATAACAGCAGGTGGGATGCAGATGCCAGCCCAGCAGCTGCCCACTACAGCTCTGTGCACCACATCCTTCAGGCTGTAACTTCTTAGGTGTCTGTCCTGACTTGGGAGAGGGTGTTGCAGGGTGATAGCCAGGAGGAAAACTTGCAAACCTAATTATAAGTTTGAGAAAGAAACAACCTGGGGCTCTACTTCAGAGAGAAAAATGTCAAGTGTTTATGGCTGTGCTCTTAACTCGTATCCAGCAATAGCAAACATACTTTGAGGTCATGAGGTCTTTTGCAAGTAGCAATTATTTTAGCTGTTGTAAATACCTAGTGCTGTGATACCACTAAATATGTTCTATGAGAGGTTTGGATCTTACTACTGACCATAGCCAGGATCTGTGCTGTCTCCTACAGGAGAGCACCTGCAGGGTCACATTTGGGTGAGAGGTACAGACCCAGGTCTAGCAGGGAACCAAGTGAGGAATAAAAGGGTGCTTTGGGGACACTGAGACGTGGCTTGCTCTGTTACTCAATGCCTTTTAGCTTTAATGTGTTACATTACAGCACGCAAAGCAATGAAGAATGGGAAAAGCCTGGTTATTATTGACAATACCAACATCCATGCTTGGGAAATGAAGCCATATGTGATGATGGTAGGGAAAGCTCTGATTTATATGTTTTTTTAATGTGAGCAGCTATGACATTTAAGAGGTGATCTGACTGCAATGGTTTCTAACATACCTAAAAATTCCATTTTGCCTTAGTCCTCTATAGTTAATGACTGATACTGTGAAGAAGTAGGAGAAGAAGTTCCAGTGTAGTTGTTTTATCTAGACAGATAAATACCTCAGTGAAGGCAAAATGACTTGAAAAGATAAACAGTCTTTTAACTTGCCCTGTAGCTTCTGGGCAATCAGATGTCATCCCCTTCCCCAGCAGTCATATGAATTGAACAGTTTCCAAACTATTTGTTGACAAATATGTCAAGATGCGACTCACATTTTTAGTTTATGACTCAAACAATACTCCATAAAATGTCTTCAAAGATACATCTGTATATCTTGTTAAGAGTTCTTGCAGAGATGCTGATTTTTTTAGTTTCAGAATGTGGCCTGTCTGCTAATGTTATATTCATGCTCATGCACCACTACAAGTTCTTGGGTTGTGGTCTTGTCAGTTAAGAGATTTGGGTCTAGGTACTGCTTGTGTGGGAGCACAAAAGAGGCCAGAATTACTCCTGGTGCTGGAAAACCTGGACATGTCACTCCAGCAGCAGTTGGGAAAGCTTGGGGGTGACCAGGAAGCAGATGGAGAGGTGAGCCAGAGGTGGACAAGATGTAAAAAAGGTCAATGGATTTCCTTGCCTCCTTTCCCTCAAATCAAAACCCCAAAGCAATCAGTAATTGTATTAAATATATATACATATACATCTGTGTGTGTACATGTGTGTGTATGTGTATAAAGCACAAATTTATTTCTTTACTTTGAAAAAATTAAGGCCTGTAGACTCAGTGGCTGGAAGTAACAAGACTGTGAGATGTTGACCTCACACTCCCCAAATCCTTGATGTAGAAGGAAATGAGACCACCTGAGACCCAGCCCAGCACCTTGATGGGAGTCCTGGTTCTCTTCCTCCTTCTGGCTCCTGCTACATAGGATATCTCTTAGATAAAATCTCAGAGGGGCTGGAAGATGGGCTGCTCTGGAGCTCAGCAGCATGTCTAAAACTCCTGTGTACTTCTTCAGGCACGTGAAAATGGATACGAAGTGATATTCCAAGAACCAGATACACCCTGGAAGTTCAATGTTCAAGAGCTGACAAGGTACATGTTTTTCTCTTTGGTACAGCAGACAGCTTCTCATTTTATTGATGTGTTCTGAGAAAGGTCAGGCCTCTTCCTCTTCTTATACCCTAAAAAGTAACCTAGTAAATGACAACAGAAAGACTGTAGTGAAATTTTTCTGTTACTCAGTACCTGGTCTGCAGTGATTTCAGCCCTGAAAGAGCCTGACCATGCTGAAGTGAATCAGGCAGTAGATAAAGCAACACACCACACACCCCCAAAGCATCTATTTTTACTGCAAGCTTCTTCTAGCAGGAAACCAAAATTTTCATTCCGCATTTTGAGCAGCACTGTTTGGGCACAAACCATGTCTAAGCACTACAGAAAATATTCAGACATCTGTTCTTGAAAAGTCTAAACTATAAGAAATATTGCCTTGCAGTGGTGGGATGCTACATTAAGTATGGTCATGGATCTTTCTGAAGATCTTAATGCACACACACAGAAGGGAACAGAGAGAACTTCATAGTGGGGTAGGAAACAGAGGCAGCCAAATACAGCTCTAAGTGTGTTCATTTGGCCAGTGCCTGCAAGGTTATGGCACTAAAAAAAAAAATAAATGAATGCAGGCTAATTTCCTAGCCTTTATCCAACCTGATGTAAATTACATTACAGTGAATAGTGCACTCCCATCTACTGGATCCAGAAGCCAACACATGCCAACTTACTTGCTATCACAAGCAAACATGACTTGGGTACTTGGTTCCAACTGATTTATTTGTTCTGTGCCAGCTACAAACTCTAGTTAGAAGTCAGCACTACTCCTTTTGGCACATGAGAGAGGCAAAGGGCAGAGGGATGATGACCCAGAGTGCTCGTGGCTCTCAAATGGCAGCTGGGGGCTTGGGGCTGGAGGTGTCAGCTCCTGCCTTACCAGCACCAGCTGGGAGCCAGTTGTAGGGTATCAGGGCAGAGGGGGGTTTATTTGCAATCATTTATTATAGGTGACCTACTCAGCAACCTCTGTTGTGTTTTAATAGGCATTTAAAACAATTTGGCTTTTTACAATTTGGCACTGTAAAGCTCATTCAGGTACACCCAGGAGTGGAGCAGCTCTTTGGGAGATGATTCAGGGACAGCTGAAGGTTTCTGGTTCCCCGTGGTGTCCTGACTGGCAACGCAGTTTGTGTGGGATGCAGGTCCCAGGCACAGGCTGCACACGTGGCTGCTGGAGGACCTGGTGTCCACGTCACCAGTGGGATGCTGCAGCTGCCACCTTAATTCCACCAGTGAGAGAATATGCTGAGTGATGCAGGATTTGTACACCACAACGTTTTGAAAATGTGGATGCGGGACCGGGACAAACTTGGATTCCAGATGAGAATTATAGAATCATAGAACTGGCTGGGTTGGAAGGGACCTCAGAGATCATCAAGTCCAACCCTTGATCCACTCCCGCTGCAGTTACCAGACCATGGCACTGAGTGCCACATCCAGTCTCTTTTTAAATATCTCCAGGGATGGAGAATCCACCACTTCCCGGGGCAGCCCATTCCAATGCTTGATCACCCTCTCAGTAAAGAAATTCTTTCTAATGTCCAACCTAAACCTCCCCCGGCACAACTTGAGACTGTGCCCTCTTGTCTTGCTGAGAGTTGCCTGGGAAAAGAGACCAACCCCCACCTGGCTACACCCTCTTTTCAGGGAGTTGAGAGTGATGAGGTCTCCTCTGAGCCTCCTCTTCTCCAGGCTGAACAGCCCCAGCTCCCTCAGCCTCTCCTCATAGGATCTGTGCTTGAGTCCCTTCACCAGCCTGGTTGCCCTCCTTTGGACCTGCTCCAGGACCTCGATATCCTTCCTGAACTGAGGGGCTGTCAAGGTTTAACACTGGCCCGGCGATTAAACCAAGTGACAGATGCTCTCTATTAATTTCTCTCTCCTCCTTGATAAGAAAGAAGAGAGAATAAGGGAGAGAGACTTATGGGTTGGAGGCTAAACCAATCAACTTTAATGAAACAGTAATGATATATATATATATATATACAAATATACAAGAGAATGAATATCAGATTCCTTCCCCCTTTCCCCCAATAATTCTCACGCAAACCAAGGCTGCAGGGCAGCCCTGGGAAAGTCCAGGCTGGACACACAGGAGGCAGGAACACAGGCAGGCAAATGGATTGGAGGTGTAGGCTGGCACGGATCAGGACCACAGGCAGATGAATGGACGGGATCCTTCCAAGATGCTGGGTGAAGGCAGGCAGGCAGGCAGGCAAGCAAGCAACCGGGCAGGGCAGCAAGCAGGGCCGCAGGCAGCCAGCCAGGGAGGCAGCCAGGCAGGCCAGGAGCTTCTGCTGGTCTTTTATAGTGCTACAGGTGAGACCAATTAGCTGTTAAGGGGGGTGGTACCCAGCACTTCTGCTGGTGATCTCAGGTGAGGCTGATCAGCTGGTAAGGGTGTGGCTCGGTCCTCGAGATCCCCCAACTCCATACCGAGGATGATGCACATGGGATGGAATACTCCATTTGAGAAACTTGCTGTCAACCTCAGCAAGTTCAACCATCTACAAGAAACTCAGAAAAATCACCTTTATCCTGGCCCAAACCAGGACAGGGGCCCAGAACTGGACACAGGACTCAAGGTGTGGCCTCACCAGCGCTGAGTACAGGGGCAGAATCACTTCCCTGGACCTGCTGGCCACGCTGTTCCTGATACAGGCCAGGATGCCATTGGCCTTCTTGGCTACCTGAGCACACTGCTGGCTCATGTTCAGCTTCCCATCAATCCAGACTCCCAGGTCCCTTTCTGCCTGGCTGCTCTCCAACCACTCTGTGCCCAGCCTGGAGCTCCCCATGGGGTTGTTGTGGCCAAAGTGCAGGACCCGGCCCTTGGCCCTGTTGGACCTCATCCCGTGAAATTGTGCCTAATAGAGCTAAATGGAAAAGCCAAGGATATTCAGAATTTCAGACTGACAGATGAGCAGAAATCCTTGGTGGAAAAAGAATTCCCACTAATGTATTGAGAGACTGCAGCTGCTCAGGTCTATCCAGAAAGCCCTGCGTGTTGGGAATCCTGTTCCCCTCCCTCTCAGACTCATTAATGCCCCAGAGCCTGAGCCACAGCAGGTATGGTTTTTTTCCCCACTTGCACTCAGACAAAGCAAGTTTTGACCTCTGCACTTGTTGATTTTGGGTCAGTGGAGGGGCTCTCTATAACCCTTTCCTGCATTACTCCAGATTTATAAACAGTTTTAACTTCAGCCTGGGGCTAACAAGCCACTGGCACTAAACCCCATACAAAACAATACCCAGGTCTGTTACATGGCTCTTTCTTACCTTGCCTACATTTCAAAGCATTTGCCTTGCCTGTTATGTCCTGGCTGCCCTCAAAAATAGCTGCATTACATTATTTCAGATGTCAGGAGGGGGGAGTGAAAAAACTATTTGTCAAAAGGGGCCTTCTACAGGCAGCTAAATCCTTGTGTTTTCTGTTTCTGTTGGTTCTACAGAAGAAACATTCATGGTGTCCCTCGACAAAAGATCCAA
This sequence comes from Heliangelus exortis, assembly GCF_036169615.1. Classification (NCBI taxonomy): domain Eukaryota; kingdom Metazoa; phylum Chordata; class Aves; order Apodiformes; family Trochilidae; genus Heliangelus; species Heliangelus exortis. The sequence continues at coordinate 22,159,222 of NC_092422.1, read as the reverse complement.
CAGATGAAAGCAGAATACGAGCACAATGTTACCTTCCACAGTGTTCTTCAGTCTCACAAACCAAGCAGTTTTTGAGGGAAGTTACAGGGGACCAAATGCAGCTCATTCCAACCACCCTGCAGCCTTCTCCAACAGAAGACCTCATGTGGCACATCCAAACACATCATTTTGCTGAAGATGTGGATTCTTTGGTCTATTTTAATTACAAGGGTATAAAAGTGCCCAGTTTTACATATTTTTTTTCTAAACTTTTAAAAATTCTTGTATTTTTCTACTGCATTTCTAAATGGCTTTTAGTTCTTATGAGTCTTTAAAGATGTTCTCACTATGATTATGATCTCACATGAGCTCTACATGACAGATCTAAGAGCAATCTCCCCTGTGCAAGCTGTCCTTCCTCTCATCTCTCCTCCTCCATGAAAATCCATTCAAACTTACAGTAAAATTTTCTGTCTGTGCCATATATTTTTTATTTTTTCCCCTGCATCACTCTGTCACTAATAAGAGACAAATAATATTCCTAAATCCTTTCTTTTCTACAGGCCATGTGGCCAATTCCAATGCCCACTGTTGGCATTTCTTGCCATTTTAATACATTACATCTGGCACTGTCACCTTTTGTATCTTCCCACTCCACATGGCCTTGAGCATCACTGTCAGCTTTAGGAGAGGAAAAGTGAACAATGGGAAAGGATTGCAGCAAGATTTGATCTTGTTCCCTATCCACACCTCTGCTGGTTGGGTTCTTCCTGGTCTGACCTCAGCTCTAGCCCAGCCAAACAGCTTCTCCAGCCTGAAAGTGACCCACTAATGCACCAAATTGAGCCCTTTATCTTGCCAAGACACAGTAATTCAACAATTCTGAGATAAATCCATTTGTGGTGGCTCCTGAAAGGGAACAGCAGCTTTAGGCTGCTGCTTGTTCAGCTCTAAGCTGGAACAGGAGCAGCTCTGAACAGCTGAAGCATAAGGCTACCAAATATTCAAACTAACTCAGAAGTACAAAACAATGGCACCAGCAAGGAGGGAAAAAAAAAAAGTTCGTGTATGGGGAGAAATCAACTCCATCCACTCTCAGGTTCTGAGAAGCCACCAGCTAGTGGATGGAGAAAGGAAGCCAACCTGCAATAGTTTTATCTATATTGCTTAATTCTGCTGCTGATGTTCTTATCAAGCAGCCTCATTCTTAAACATTCTTTAACCTCAGCATTTGTGGTGGCAATGTTTTTAAGTAGGTATGGGCTGTTAGATGATGCTTATAGAACAGGGCAGTAGTGAGCTATGCAAAGAAAATGCAGACAGGTCACAGCAGACGTTAAGAAGTAGGGGTGAAGAAGCTGCTGGTCAAAGCCATTTATCAGACAGAGAAGTATAAGAGACACAAAGAAATGAATGGCTCAGGACCCCTGGACAGTTGCCCAGTGGGAAGCTGGTGGTCTCAGTTCCAAAACCTCCTCCCTCCTTTGACCCATGTCCAGTGGGGAAGAGCAGGGCAAGGGGCACCATGGTAACAAACAAACTAAAACGTGGAGTTGGCATTGGTCTAGCAGGACTGCTTCTTTCCTGTGGAGTAATTCCAGTTCTGAGACCTTCACCTGCTGAGGTTAATGGTAACAAAGTAAGGAATTCAAGTACTCACTCACTCCTGGTAGAAAGATCTTGTGCTGAAATGGAAGGCAGATGTGATGATCACTGATGATGCTGTGGCCTCCAGTGCTTCTTGATGAAGGATTAGCTTGGAAACACGGAGCAAGGATCTCTCACTAACACCTTTCTGTGGCATTTTGCAATGAATCACATCACTGTAACTGTTCCCTAAAACTCTTTGGAAAGTCTGAGGGGGGAAGCACGTGAACTATGGCAGGATTACAGAACAGCATTTCAGAATGGAAGTGTAATGTTTTGTAACCATAAACTTAGAGAACAGTTTATTTTGCCCTGTGGTACCTCTGACAGCCAAAAACCATTCTAATATTACAGAGGGTAACAAAACTGTTTGCATTAAGACAGCAACAATGATCCTGCTGTAATTTAAGAACACATTAGAATCAAAGCAATGGCTTATCTGATGTCATCTAAGCTTCAGCCACACCAATGCTATTGTACAATATATGATTGTGGAAGAAATATGTAATTATCAACTCCAGATTCTTTTGCAGATGAAATGTCATTTCATGAGTCTTTGTTTTTGTAATACAACTTTATTAAATACAATCAGGATTAAATGTACAAAGTGCAAAAATAATTTGAATTTTAAATATATACAGTACTGTACACGTGTATTCAGCAGCACTTTGGGGGGTTTCTCTTTGTAGCATTCAGCAGGCTGGTAACAACTCCTCAGGTTCCTCCGTGTCTTTCTGAAGAGCCTCAGCTACTGCAGAATTGCTTTTTGAGGATTTATTTGCTTCCTCAGCAGACCTGAAACTATTTTTGTGTGAAAGACCATCCGACACATTAGGACCTATTGCACTGCTGGTTTCATTTACACAATCATTCTTCTTTTCCTCTGGCAAATTATTCATGAGTGCTTGTGTACTAATCAATGCAAGCTCTTCATCAGCAACCAGGTCGTTCTCAGGAAGATGGAAAACTTCTCTCAGTTTCCTACAGGGGGTGGCACAACCAATATTCTGATTTGCTTCTTTTGATGATTTGCTGTGCTGTAAACCCAAACTTCGTGGTGGCTGAAACGCTTTCTTTAAAGATGGAGAAATGACTGAACAGATGGGTGTGAGTGGTGGAGGGGCAGGTATGCAACTGAGGAAGTCCATTGCTTTTCTCTTTTTGCTGTTTCTGGGATGGTCTTCATTAACTGCAGCAGGTGATGGTGTTTTTGCTGACCCCTGGGTGAGAAGTTTCAGGTTTGGTGTGGTAGTTGAAAAAGGGCTTGGATGCTTTATTTCAATTTTAGAAGAAGAGATCTGGTTAAAAAGAGAATTGTTATGTTGAATAGAATGTTCTGTTCCATTAGTTCCCATAATTGCTTCCACTCAACAGGCAGAAAAAACAAAACAAAAAACTGAATCAAAAACCCTATAATCTTCTATAAACAATTTAACTTCAGTTTGGTATATTCTGATGGTGACTGACATTATTCTTTCAAATACTGACACTACTTACAGGGACATTAAGACAGCACATTTATATCCTGTTTCTGACACATATGCTAAGTATATGGGAATTTTTTTGTGACAAATGGTATGAAATCAAAGCATTTACAAAAAGGCATGGATATATGTACTGCACTGGATATATCCTCATGTTGTTAAATAGGGAAAAATGAGGAAAAAATTTTTGAAGGAATAAGGAATAGAATACAGGCCAAAAAACTTGAGGGAGAACAACATGCACAAGGTAGACAGACACAGCAAATCATTCGGGTATGTTTAATGTCTCATTTGTTTCAACTTGGTTAATATATTCAATAAGTGGATATAAACTAAACCTTCAGAATTAAATGTTAGCACTCTCTGAAATGGAAAAGGATGCCTTAAATTTAATCCCCAGGAACTGATCTCACACCACGGTGTTTCCACCTCCCTTGCAACTAGTGACAGATTTTATTTTTTTTTTTCTGACTGTACTCAGTGCCACACCATCAGGAACAACTTGCCACCAGCAGCCTTCATGGGGAACTGTTTAACTCATTTTTGTCAAGACTGCTATAAAATGTGGACAATTACTAGGTGATACCTCTTCCCTTGTAAATCCTGGAAATTTTGACCAATATCTGGGAAAAAACCTACCAGGAGGCGAATTCTCTAAACAAATGAAGAACTAAAGAATGCCATGAGAAAAAAATTTACAGGTCAAGAATTTTTGTTTCCAGTAACACCCATATCAGATAATCTTCATAAAGGGACCAAGGAAGCAGTAAATCATCTATAGGGACAGGGTGACTCATTATACTCATATAAAATTCAGAATATTTAAAACATGCTGAGGAAACACAGGCCACAAGGGGAAGTTTTCATGTACAAGAACAGTCTCACAGTTTCTCCTGTGGAATAATCCTAAACCCACACAAAGAGAAAGCTTCTAATCAGCTTGCATTGCCCAAGAGAGATTCTGTGGAGTGACACCTCAGCTGTCAGTACAAAACTTGATTATATATTGTGTGTACTGTCACTAGAAACACAACAATAATTACCAGAAACTTACCAAACTTTTATGCTCTGAGCTGCAGGAAGGAGAGGGGCATTCCATATTACATCTTTTAGTTAAACTGGGTGTAAGTGAGAGATTTCTTTGTAGCAAATTCATCAATTTACTTTCTGCATCAGAGCAAAAGGAGGTCACATTCTATAAAGAAGAACAGTTTACAGAATAGTTGTTTTTTTCAAATTGTGTAAGTACTACATGCTCAAACAGTATTTAGGACTTTGTTTTGTCATAATTCCACTAGAAGCTTATTTTATATTGAACGAACAACTTAGAAAATTGCTGCACTTTTCATAGGGGGAAATATCATACCTCCCTTTTATTCTTAACAAAAAATCCTTTTGTATTTATACTTGTTTTTCAGTAAGATCAAGACATGCTATTGAGCACAGCTAGAAAACTGAAATACAAATAAATTAAATCAACAATCCCATACTGACCATGTTCAACTGAGCAAGACAGTAACTTTCAAATTCAAAAAGCTAGAGCCAAAGTGTCCATGACAGATTCCCTATGCCCAAGATTCTGTGGCACATCCTAAAGACAGTACTGGTTGGGCTGAACTATATAAAATAAAAAATATCAAAATATATTCAATAGGTGATACATAGACCCCTCAGGAAAAGTGAATGTACCCTACTGTATCAGAAAATCCCTTCAAATTTAACACGTGCATCATCTGTTTTAAAGATTTATCAGATTACTAGCAGGTTTTCTGGTGAAGAATGTAACACAGCAGTAACTAAAATTAATCATTAAATTACAAATCTAGAGATGTACCTGTATCATACTCTTCAGTTCATTAACCTTCTCTTGAAGATAGCTTTCCTTGGGACTGGCTGACAATGCAGAAAGATCTCCAGCCAACAGCACAGGAATTTCTGATCTGAATTCAGATTGCCACTGGAGGTTGCTTGCAGAAATCAATGAACAGGGCACAACTATATCTTCAATAGCCAAGTGCCTGAGATCTGTCCAGATCTTTACTGCCACCAAATTATAGCTTTCATCTGACAAGTACACCATAGTAGTGAAACCTGAAAGCAAGAAAAAAGCCTGAATTAAACTTTAAACCTTTAAGTAAAGGCTTAAATACTGCAATTTGTATCTATAAAAAAGCCACACACCTCTTGAAAAAGGACAGACAAATATAACGTGCCCAGCTGCATGGTAACAGATGTTTAATGTTCCTTTCATATCTCACACTATCTCCACACTGATTACAGAAAACAACTTCAAAATCCGTGTTCTAGTGCTTAAAAAAATAATATTCCTGTTGTGCTTTTCATTTTTATTCATCAGATTACCTGCCTGTCCCTACCCATGAGCCCCAGTGCCTCATTCCATGGCACTGCACACTAAAGAAGAAACTCAGGTAAGTGCAGAATGCTCCTTCTGCAGATGCTCAACACAGATCTCAGCACTTAGGGACACTTTTCATGCAAAAAGCTAAAGAAAAGCTTCACTTGAGCTTAGAAGCTCCCTTACTAAAATCTTTCCTAAGTGATAAGTGAAGATGGTGCTCCTTTAGGGAAACAGAATTATCTGCCAGTGTGTCACAATGATGGGCTGTATTAGCAGGCCTTCAGAAACCTGAGAGGAAGGTACAACTCTAAGATTATTTTGACTTCTGACATAAATAAAAAATAACTGCTTATTCAGAAGGACATGAATGTGGTCCACAACATACCTGTTCTACTAACAGAAACAACAACTCCAACTAAATCAACTTCAGCACATGGTGGCTGAAAAGAAGGATCCAACAAACTGGTGAACTTTAGAGCCTTTCTTGGAAAAAAAATCTGTATCAGCATCTCCTGTGATACCTGAAGAAACACAGAAGTTTCAAGTTTTTATTTATACAGACTGTGATGTTTGGATGATACATCTTCATGCACTTAGAGCACTTACTGGTAGTTGTAGATACTGAGTCTTCTTTGTTGCTGTTAATTGTATGTTAGCTGAGTCTGATCTCCCTTTGGACTGGGATGCTGAGAGCTGATAGATTCTGTACCTATTGCCTTCCTTTAACAGGGAACAAACATCCAGCAGTGGACGCCAGATACTCAGTATCACTCCTAATGACATCAGATAAAGACACATCAGATGTGCAATACTAACTTGAAGGATTTTAAGAAAAATAAATCCACCACACTCACTACAACCCAAATAAAACTGGAAATATTAACATGCAAGCTACAATATAGTTGCAAAACTCTTCAAATCTGTTGGCTGTGCTTTCCAAGTACCAACCTTTATGTTTTTCTTGCTTTCTGTAGTCTACCACACATAATTTCCATACAATAGACACATCTCTTTTGGAACAACCATTTTCTTCCTGTTCTGCTGACTGTAAAGCCTTCTTGAATTCTTCCTGTATTTGAGTTTGCTTTCTATCATTCATCAGCTGCCTGTGTGCATTCAAAGCTTTTAATTGGTCTTCACTGAGATACTCCTGTAACCCAGGGAAAATGCATTCAGTATCCTTTTTATTAATCAAAAAAATCCCATGAAGATTTTCAGATAGCTTTTTTGTTAAGTGTTTGCCTATTGCAGGCAATTTGTTGTTCAACTGATAGACTACTAGGACTTGAAATGAGGTACAGTAACACAACAGGTGTCACCAGTCTTGACTGATACTCAGATGGTAATTAGTGAGAAGAGCAAATAACTAAGGTGAATATTTGATATAATAGGCATGCTTGCCTGTTTTGTAAGAAATATTAAGAAAAAATCTGTAAAAAGAGGGGAGTCACACCTCTCAGCTGGCTGCTATCTGTGACCTGACACAGTGATTTACACTAAAATGCACCAGGAGTGTTAACTTTCTGACCAAGTCTTCAAGATCCTAAAGCCTTTACATGTAACACCACAGAGATGCATAACATTTTATCAAATAGAGTCACAGACTGTATCTCAAAAAAGTAGCAAAATAAGTAGTAATTTAATAGATGATTTTAGCAGGAGGTACTAAATTGTAAATTTAGTATTTCAAGCATTTCAAAATTAGCCCCATGGGATTTAGTTACCTCCATACAGCCAGGATCAGATGCATTCTGAATTGCTTCATAAAGTTCAGCACCATCTTGCAAATTATGGATTTGCTGTCTTGTGACCATGCGTGACCTTGGTGTTCTTCTGCTGGCTCTCTCTGGTGAAAAAGAAGTCACTGTGCTGAGTACAGCAATACACTTCAAAAGTGAATAAAGAAATAATTATGTAAGAAGCACAGTAGTATTTAGGCCTGCCTTGCCAGAATAAAAATACTTCCATGTAGGAATCAATACACATGTGTATATATACACGTACAAGCAGGAAAAAAAAAAAAATCTTTCTTTCAAATTCAACATAGATGAGAATATTACACAAACTCTGGGGAAACCAGTATCAATGTCTGTGCTTAGGAGAGGGTGATTTAACAGCCTTCCATAAAACTTCATTGATACTTGGCCATATTTTCTGTGTGTCTGTCTGTTCCTCTCACAGGAAGATAAAGATGTGGGACAGGGTGACCACAGGCCTGCACATGGAGCCTCCTTAGGATACCAACTAAAAGCCAAATTAACTTCATTATATGAAACAATTACCCTCTTCTCAGAGGAAGTTACTTTGCTGCTAGCATTTTGATGAAATCCTTCAGTGTAGTAGACTCCAGTATAGACAACTTCACCACTCAAACAATGAGGTGACTGATATGTAGAAGTTCCCATCAGTGAACTTAAGAATTACAAAGCAATCTCTGATTCCAGTTAATAATTTACTTTTGTTTTGTTTGGGGATTTTTTAGGGTATGGCTTTATTTGCCTTTTCCTTATTTATGAGGGACTCCAGGTTCTGACAATGCAGTTAGAGAACACCTCAGTTTGTTGCAGATCACCACAAGAAATATTTATGAACAGAGAAGGGCTACTTGGGTGGTAGATACTACCCTGTGAAATTTCAACTCCACAGATCATTACTGATGGAATCAAATCCCCCTGAACCTTCTCTTTTCCAAGCTGAACAGTCCCAGCTCACTTATGTCAGATGCTCCATGCATCTGCTTAAGCATCTCCATGGCCCTTCACTGAACTCCCTCCAGTATGTCCAAGGTATGGGTATCCCGTATTTGGACACAGTACTCCACAACAAGCCCTACAAATACTAAAGAGAGGGTAAGGATGATCTCCCTAGGCCTGCTGTGTGAGGCAACACACCTCAACGTGGTCACTAGAACCCCCAGAGCCTTTTCTGCAAAGCTGCCTTCCAGCTGTGCAGTGCCCAGCATGTACTGGTGCACAGGGCTGTTTGCCCCCAGGTACAAGATTTGCACTTTTCTTTGTTGAACTTCACAAAGTTCTTGTCACTCCATCTCTCCAGCCTGTCACAGTCCCTCTGAATGGCAGGAATGGCAGCATGACCCTATAGTCTGTCAGTCAGTCCTCCTTTTTTCCACCTCTGTATTCATTGTCAAACCTGCTGAGGGCACACTCTGCCCCATTGTCCAGATAATAAATGAAAATGCTAAAATAGGACTGGACCCAGTCTTGGTCCCTGGAGTGCACCACAAGCTACTGGCCCTCAGCTAGACTTTATGCCACTGACCACCACCCTCTGGGCCCAACTGTTCAGTCAGTTTCCAATCCACCTGACTGCTCATACAGCCCTTGCTGGATCTTAACCAGGCAGTGTGAAAGCCCTTACTTAAGTCCAAGTAAGGAATGTCCACTTCTCTCCCCTAATCTACCCAAGCAAGTAACCTCATCACAGAAGGCTTCCATCTTAGTCAACCTATTTCAGTTTCCCCTTGGTGAATCCCTGCTGACTACTCCCAATCACCTTCTTGTTCTTCATGTGCCTGGGAATGGTTTCCAGGATTAGTTGTTGCCTCAACTTCTCAAGGACCAAGGTGAGGCTGAACTGGTCTATACCGAGTTCTCTGGGTCCTACTTTCTCTCCTTTCTGAAGACAGGAGAGACATTTGCTTTGCACCAGTCTACCAGCCACCATGACCATTCAAAGAGGCTTGAGAGCAGCCTCAGAAGGACATCAGCCAAAACACCTTCAGCACTTTTGTGTGCATCCCACCACCAGCCACAGACTTATGTATGTCCTAAGTTTGCCTAAGTATTCTCTACTTGATCCTTTTGCACCAAGGCTATGTCTTCCTTGCTCAATGCTTTCTCCTGGTCTCCAGGGCCTGAGATTCCTGAATGCTGGTGTGAAGGTGAAGAGTGAGGTAAAAAAGGCATTCAGTAACTAAGCCTTCTCCATGTCCTGTTTAATAGCTCTACTGACCTCAGTATCTCCACAGTCCTGCAGTGTTTGTGAGAAAAGGTGTCTAGTGCTCAGTTTTGGTGTCCAGGCCCACTGAGACATATCCTTAGCAGTGCCCTACACTAGATAACACAGTTTCAGATCTTTGAAGAGAATGGAATTAACAATTCTACAACTTTTGAACATCATCTCAATGGTAATTTTTTAGTACCCTGGCTACCAGCAAGTTCAGGAGTTTCCTAGATAGCTGCAAAGCCAAAGAAGTAAGTATGGAACTGCTGTTTCACATTGAAAAGTCTTGATACAGAGGAAGTACAAAACCTAAAAAAATATGTAACACAAAAACAACACCAAAAATAACCCAGCATGCTTTTTGCTTCTCTATCACCAGAGAAGAGTTTACTGTTTCCTTAAACTCTTCTGTAAAACCAAAAAGAAGTTATTGTATTCTGAAACAATTAAAGCTTTACCTTCATGTTTTTCATGTTCTGCTTGGATTTTTGCAAACAGAGCTTCCAGTTTCTTTTGTTGATCCTCTTCATGCTTGGCAGCTTCCCTTTCTTCAGCTCGGCTATTCCGAAATATGTATGAACCAGCTGATGTCTTTTCCATCCACTGAAAAAAAAAAAGATTCAAACAAAAACCAGACTTTTAACTTTTTTTTTAAAATTCTTAACCTCATCTACCTTCATTCTAAAATGCTTTATTAAGCAAAAATGCTTAAAGCCCCAGGTTTAGCACAGAGAAGCAACAAGACAGTGCAGTGAGAGCAGGGTGAGGAAGGGTTGAGTAAATTTTTGAAACAGGCTCTGCCTGCCTGATTAACTGCATGAAGTTTATTTCCTTCCTTATTCACAGTCTGACACCCTTAATTAGGGTTGCTGGATTCCCACACTCCTGATCTCTTGAGGTAAAAAGGAGACTGGCAGCCCAAGTCTTCCTCTTAATTTTGGTATGTTTGGGCAAGAATCTCTACACCAGCACATTAATCTCTTGCTGTAGTAACATAAAAAGCACCACTTTACTAACCCAGCCTGGAAGCCATTTACTTGATGCAGTTACAGATTACAGTCCCCTGTCTGGGACCTAAATAAATGTTAGTTCTATCAGGCAATTCACAAAGTAAGTGCTGCTATTTCCTCCATTAAGGTAATGATCTAAATATCAAAGTATGATCCAAACCAAATATTACTATCACCCTTTTGCAGAATTCATTCTACACTGACCAACAGTTATACAATACTTTAGAAAGAAAGCTATGAAAAAAAAACCCTATATATAACATGCCAAGTGTAACATACTCTGTGAAAAGTTAAAATCTGGAAGTTGTACCCAGGTTAAAATGTTAACATTGAGAGGACTGATTACTAAAAAATATTGTTTCTTTTAGTAGTTGTTATTGTTATAAAAGCATGTAGTTACAGTAAAGTCTGGCTGTAGTCTTTGCAAGGATATTAATTTTAAGAGAAAAAAATGGGTTTCACTTCTACTTGGGAGTTGAAACTGTCAATGCTTTTTTCTCCTTTAAAAAAAAGCACTGTGCTTTTTAGATTACAGAATTAAAATTCAATGATTTCTGGCTTTTTTAAGATGAAAGCAAAGCTATTGAGTGCAAACTGAAATTCTTTTTTTAAGCAGAATACTCTGGGTCTGAAATATTAAATGCATGCAACACTGAAAGAACAACATCTGTACAACATTTTACACATAATGGTAACTTTAAGGTTTTCAGCTCTCTTTATTAGATCTGATTTGAGGAATAATACAGCAATTAAATAATATAATTTAGATCTCAGAGAACCTGTTAGATTATAAGATACTTATACCATACCTGAAGAGGGTAAGTTCTTTGAATAACTACATCAATACACCCCACTGCACCACCCTCGCTGTAAAGCGATGACAAAGGCAAAGGAAAAGGTCTGGGATCCGGATGAAATCCTAGCTGTGTGTGCCACCGGGCACAGCGAGTGCTGTTTGCTGAAATCTGAACATATTTCATGTTGAATGATAATTGGTAGGTCAAAGAGGTACCAGACAACTTGGTATATCTAGAGGAAAGACTGTTTTCACACTTGACGCCAAGAATATCTCATTTTTGCACCCAAACATACTCCATGTTAATTTCAGTTTCTAACTGAAGAACATATTTTAAACAGGAACTAAAAATCTGACGAGTTTAAATGCTCTAGGAAATGTGCCTCTATGAGACAAGCCATTGCTTGGTACCACAGGAGCAATATTTCCATGCTGAAACTTTACTCAGCACTTTAGGTCATCCTCAAATAAGTCAGACTTTCTCCACACCAACACTTCTTACAATCTCTTTTTTTGCCCCCCATTCTTCCTCCAACTTCCATATTGTCTGTGATGGATAAATACTTTTTCTAACCTGGTGCCTAACCAAACTAAGGAGCTGGAATTGACAAAACACACAGCAAAACTTGCCAGAATTTTATATTATAAAGTTCTCTTCCAACCCTACTGAACAGCGTCAGCTACCTAGTGTCATATCTTACAAATCTGGTTATCAAACTTTAACAAAAATATCTGTTTCTTAAGCTCTGACAAAACTCTGTTTACAAAATGTGGCTCAAGTAAATATGCATCTATCACATCTCTTGGTCACATCCAATCAAGCTGAACCAATATTCCATTTTACCTTTAACATAAGGGAATCTGGAGCTTCCAGTGGTGTGCATCCATTCTGAGAGCCAACAAGTTCTGCTCCATGCACTATGATCTTCTGACCGACAGTCAGGCGCCTTCTACGCAAGAGAGCTTTCAGAGGGGGATCCAGAAGAGCTCTAATCCCATACCAGCCATCAGTAACTTCAATTATTGCTGCTGCTTTTTTACTTTCTACATTTTTATTGCTACTGCTGGGAGATACAATGGTGTTTAGTGATATGATTTTAGAAACACAGAGTACCAGTGTTTTACCTGCTGCATCATCTCTCTCTGTTATTTTTTTGATTGCTGATCGTTTACTTTTATCAACTTCTAAATCATACCTGCAAAAAACAATTAATGATACTTTGTTAAAGCAAACAAAATCCATCACATTGTTTTTTCCTTAGAAATAATTGTAGCAAAATACTGTTTAATCAAGCTGCATGACTAAGGACCACTGTAGCAAAGTAAAAGTTATCTAAATATCTGCAAATCACAAATATTGATATGTGTAAGCTAAACAGTACCAGTATTTTGATAAACAGAACATGCAAGGCGCAGTTGCTTATATTGCAATAATTATCAACTAGAAAGCATACAAATTGCATCTCCAAATACACTGCTACACACATACCTATATTTCAACTGCAACAACACTGTTTCTGGTGTCAAACATCTGTTAGCAAATTCATGTGGAAAAGACACTTCCATGGCTGCCAATTTCCATACAATCCACCTGTAGTGATTGTAAGCCCAGGTCTCTGTTATGAGCTTGGGATCCACACCAGGAGTGTCACAGAGGGCCCTGTAAATAAAATGTTAATAAATAAACCTAAAAACCACTGTAAGTTTTTACTTGCTTATTCTTCCCTAGCGTTGTATTTAGTATGTGTACATAGGCAACATTAACAAAGGAATATTTATTATGGTGGAAATAGGAAGGTTGCATTCCTTAACCTGTTCTGGTTATTGTCTCAATACTGAAGCTTTGTCCTCATACACTTTGGCAGCCTGCATGTGCATACATGTGTGCATTCTTGAAATGGTGACTTCTGACCCCAGCAGTAGCTGCAGGGACATGCTCTGCCTGCTTCAACACAGTTATGGCTATAGCACAGAGGGACAGAGGTGTGCCCCTTTCCTTTTCAGCCCTGGAATTTACCCTGTTTGCTTGGTAAGTTCATTTACAATCTATCCCCTTCTACTTCACAGTTTCTAGAGTTGTGGTTTGGGCATCCTGCTTATGTGGTTGGTTTTTTTTAAGCACACATGTGGAGAACACATTTCAAAGACTTTCAGTTACTAATGAAGAGCTTTCTTCTCTGTTTTGAATGACTGCTGATTTCATTCTGTATCAAGTTTTTCTGCCTCTCACAGTTACTAGGAAGGCCATTTAATTAAAGGAAGAAGAGAAAGAATTAGACCAGAGGTTCAAATAGCTGAGCCACTATGCTGATTAGAACACAAGTCCTGCCAAAAGGCAAATTTTCCAACTTGTCAAAAAGCCTCAAGAAGATTTTAAGAAACTGTATTGCAGTTGAGTGGGGAAAAGAAACAACAGAAAAGCCGAGAAGTCATACACAGGAAGGTGAGAAGCACATCTAACCACCTAATTAACAATTACTATATTAGAAGAGAGCCAACCCCACACTTTTACCTCAGTAGAGGCTGGGGCTGGCTGTTTGGGAAACGGATTTGCAGAAAATTATCCAAGGTCCTGTAAGACAACAAAATGACCACCTGGCAGCAATCCTTCCCCTCTCTTCAACACCTGGGAGAGTGCACCTAGAGTTTCTTTCCAGCTCTGGATTCACCAGGACAAACATGATGGTATATTGCAGCGAGGCCCACAGAGGCACCAAGGTTCTAGGAGATAAGAGAATCACTAATAAATAGCATACTTGTCTCAAGTTCTCAAGTCAGAGTACCTGTAAAACTCCTTTTTTCCAGCTTTTCCCTCATCTGTAGGTATTAGCCATCCTCCATCAGCAAGTTGCATCCCATTTCCTGCTAACAAATCCTCCTTACTGAAAAAGTCTCTGAGGAGAAACTGGAAAGATTCTGCATTTGTGCTGGTAACTTGTATGCAGTGTTTTGAAACACCATACATATAAAGCTGCAAAAAATTAGATGGAAAAGACAAAACAATGACAGTACAGTAAGAATTCAGCTGAGTGGTTTTATATCTAAAGTTATAAATTCAGGTAAAATATTTCCATTGGGTTCACACAGCTTTTGTCTGACACTTTACTATTTTCTATGTAATCCAACAAGATGGAGGAACTCCCAGCAATTAGTTTAGCAAAACAGCATCACAATGTCCTTTAAAAAAGCTTATTGAATAGGTTTTGTACCTTCACTGTACCAAAAGCAAGAAGCTATTTCTATAGACTTACCCAAGTTTAAATTTTAACTGTGTGTTATCTTAAAACAATCCCTCATATGGAGGGATCCCTCATATAACCTCATATGGGTTAAAGGTCAATAGCAACTATAACTGGTGGTTTTTTTTTCTTGTTTTATGCTCCCCTTGTTTGATTACAACACTAGAGACATTATTTGGAAGAGTCTTATCAATTGGATATGCAGCTACTTAAAGCTGTAGCAGCTGCTACAGCTACTGTAGACAGCTGTGTAGTAGCTACTGTAAATATTTATTTCAAGACTGAAGAATGTATCTGTTCAAAAGCTACTGATTTTTTGTTTTCTTGGCTTACAGACCCCAGAAAAAAGTTATCAATATACCTCTTCCACAGAATAAGAACCAGGAGTTTTCTCGTCCACTGCAGTTTTCAGAGAGATTCTATTTCTTGCAGATGTTCTAATGACATAAAGACTGCCTGGCTGTGACCTAATATTTTGCCTATATTTCTTTTTAATTCTCATTTCCTGCAGATCTCTGGCACAGCAAAGATTTGTTCTCATCTTTACCATAGCTGCAAAGAAAAGAAAAAGACATCAAAACTTTTTTACAGTATATGTTGATTTTATATATACAGTCAGACTTTAAAAGCATATTCAGAGGATTTTATTTGTTAAGCCACTCTGCAGATTTTTAGATACTGCAACAACCTAACTATTCAACACTTAATGCATTTAAAAAGCAGTGTTTATTGAAGGCATTTGAATAATATTTATAGGAAATTAATTATATGAAATGAGAATATATAACTGCAACTCCCTTGACAAAATTAAATCCCATAATTTTCTCAGACTCAACTCTATTGTCATAAAAAATTCCAAATGAACGAAATTAGTTGGTAACAACTATGAAGTCCATAATCCTAAGATTTTGATGTGCACATACAGCATCTAATTCTGCAAATTATTAATCCACCTGTTTGAATATACACAATAAATCCTTCTGAAAAAAATCCATATTCGATAGTAATAGTTGCAGAAATTATATACACTGGAACACTGAAGAGAGCTTAAGAAGGCATAAGTCTACATGCTTAATAAAGTCAAACAGTCAAGCATTTAAACTTTGCCTCTTTGAAAATGACACAGTCATTTATATCATTAAGCCTTCATTTTAATCAGAAAACAATGAAAACAAGCTTCTATAAAACTGAAATAAGTATAGCAATGTTATTATTTAAGGTTCCTTCAATATTCTGCTTAGGAGTTATACAAAATCAAATATAAAATGAAACATAAGCCACCTGAAACACTCATTTCTGAAGCACTGTGTAAACCCAAACCTTTTATGTTCTAAATTAACTGTGGAGATGAGTCACACACGCTTTATTAGCAGTGCAGTATAAATTATTGATAAATTATTTCCTAATTTTCCTGAAAAAAACCCCAAGCCACCAAAAACCTAAGCCTAAAATGAAGCTTCTTTTTATTTAAAAAAGAAGTCTTACAGAATATGCAAAGCTCTTACAGGTTCAGTTCTGATAGTTAGTATTCCCAATAGGTAAGTGATGGAAAACTGACAATACCTAAATTGCCATCCTCTAGGCCTGTGTCTGCTGCATGCTGAAGGCAAGACTGGTCATCCTCAGGTTCAGCAAGATTTTGTTCAGCTGTGATCTGATTTAATTCCATCTTGTCAGTCATACTTTTGCAGATTGGTGAGTTTGATCTTTTGTTGTTGCTTTGTTCAACTGCAGAAAATGTCAGCTTGGTTTTGAAGGGTGGAACAAAAGTCTTAGCAGTTTTGCCAGATTTGTGCAAATTTCTTGTTTCTTCACTGTCTTTTGCTGAGGCCTTACAAGGAGTAGAAACCCCTGGAGTTCTGTTTGAAGACTGCCTTAGTGCACAGTGCTGAAAAATAGCAGGTTTAGATTTGAATCCTTTGAAGTCTTGATCTGGTAAGGTAAGGGTAGGATTCTTGACTTCTTGTCGTTCTTTAGTAGCTCTACAGAGATGAAAACATTTAAACATACAGGTTTCAGCTTCCTGATAAAAATCTTTGTCAGGACTTTTATATTCTTAAGTCAGTAATACAACTTTCAACACTACAAAATTAAAAAAATATCAGTCTTTAACATATTAATAGCTGTATACTTGATATCTACCTAGAAAACGGATACATAAGTGTAAAATTTGGTCTATGCAGCCATGTATGTTATTTGGTAATTTAATGTGTGTTTTGAAGTAAAGTTATTAATCTTTCTACAGAATTGGTTAGCAAATTATTAACATATATTTTTTTAAAGTTACAAGAGCATGTGAGGATTTAAGAAATTGCATTAAAAGAATTCTAAAATATATTATAAATTTCTCACCCAAAAGGTTGACAAGTTAGGGGCTTTAAAGGAACATGGTACATAAATTTTCTTCTGTCTTTGAAAATGCCTGTAAGATGATTGGAAAAAAGGCTTGAAATGGCACATTATATGGATAAGTAGTTACAGCACCTTTCTATATTTTTTTTATATTAATGTTAAACATACACAGAAAAGCTTCCAGAGTGGATTTAAACAGCTCAGTTGATTTCTTTTCACCCCAAATAAAATATTTGTATCAAACACCTTCTCATACTTGCAGACAGATGTAAAGAATAAGTGGACATAATGCTTAATTCTCAAAAGTTCCTATTTGTGACTTTGCAAGATGTTTTTTAGGCTCCTGAAAGGGAAATGTTTGCCACATGTTCAATTCTAGGTAGGCTCCCCATTCAATTTAGGACTGTTTTAGTGATTTGTTGTTTTGGTTTTTTTTAAAGCTACAGCAGAAAACAGAACATTTGCACAAACTCCTCCTTCCATGACTGAAGGACATGCTTATTAGAATTATCAACATAACTAAATCATGACTGCCTGGAATTAAACTCCTTTTGTATGCCCTTAGGCTTCAAAGAGGAAGTTTTATATGAGACAGTGAAAGTACAAGATGCCACAAGTTCTACAAGTCAGAGGCAAGACTGTACTGAAACTTAAAACAGTTTTCAGTTGTTCCACCAAGGAACAAATACTGTTCAGATCCCACTGCAAGGAAGGATAATATTTACATGTGAAGGGTATAAAATGACTCTCTGTCAACAGCCTATAAATTCTATTTAAAACTTTCACTAAATAATGGGGTTTATGCTTACAGCAGATTTAGGACAGCATTCAGGAACCAATATGCTGCTTAAACCAATATATTTGCTGAATCCTGCTACTGAATTCTAGGTGAAAGCATGCAGTGCTTAGAAAGGACAAGTTCCTTAAAGAACACAAGTTATCCCATAATCAAAATCTATAGCCAAAATCACATTTTCCTAATGCCCTAATCAGTAACCAGCTTCACAGAAAGCATCAACTCAAACTTTAAAACCTTGATTTCACTTTCATAAGTCTCCATATTAAAATCAATAAATTCCTATCAAGATGGAAACTGAACCATGGTTCCTGCAGAAGTACATTGAGATTCTACCCAAGGCACAGCATTAATTATGTGATTTCAACTCAGCAGAGACATTACAGAATCACAGAATTGTCACAGTTGGAAAAGACCACTACGTATGATCACCAAGTCCAACCACAGCAGCTTCCCTGAATTTTCATTAATATATTGATAAAAGAAGCAGTTAAACTTAATTTATTGGCAGCTAAAGAACTGTAAAGATCCTAAAGATAACAACTGACATCAGATTACTGCTTAGAACACAAGAAGACTAAAATTACCATCAGGAGTGCTTTTTGAAGCTTTCAAAGATCTGGGGGGATTCTCAGTCCTGTTAAAGTCAAGCAGTAGCTGTCTTTTAATTGGAGGTTCTCCTAGGGTAAAAACACAAATTTTTAAAAGGTGATATTAATTTTAATTTCAGTTTCCTACCAGTACTATCTACTTTAACATCTAAATAAAACATTCAACAAGTCAGAGCAAGTGATAGTAGCAGGTTTTCAGATCACACATCTGTATTAAAAGGCCTTTTTGTGAACACAGTTACTTCACCACAAATTGCAAGTTTCTTCTGTACAGAATGACTGTATTGTATAGCCAAGAATGATTTCAAGACTCCATGTAAATTCCGTTGCAGAATCTTTTGTGCTCAGTAGGTCTGTTCCATCCAAATAAAAATTTGTGAGCCTTAAGTTATCAAATATAATGCAGCCAGCCTGACTCACCAAGTCCACCATGGTGGACTTGAGCAGCACAGCTCAACTGCACTGTCTGTTGTACTTTCAGTAATCAAAGAGTCTCTGGAGAATTCTCGGAGCAGGTAGTATCTTGTACATAAGCTGTAACTAAGGATCTGACTCAACTGTAAATCAGTCTGATAAAATGTTATCTGCCTCTTCATGCCTGCCCAAACTTTCCAGCAATAGCCTGCCCAGCCTTTATACCTGAACTGGCATTGAGGCAGCAACTCAGTTGCAGTCTACCCTTTCATTAATAGTTTTCTGCTGGCTCAAGCCCTTGAACAGGGCTGGGTGACTCTGCAAGCATGAAGTACCAGTGCTTCAGACTGAGACAGATCAGTGTCAGACGGTGAGAAACTGCTTTAGGACCAACAACTGTGTTTCATATGAGACCAACAATCTCAATACAAGTGAAACCTTGTCCTCCTCACCTGCAAGGCACAAAAAGATGAAAATGGAAATACTACTAGTAGTATTTAAACAAACCAACAAAAAAAACCTTGAATTGTGCAGAGGAAAAAAAAAAGAAGGCAGTGTGCTCAATGGAAAAAGGAGCAGCAGCTTTCTTCCACAACTTTATGATAAAACAGCAAAACCTGCACATCTTCAAAATTACTAATCACAAATTTAGCTTGTAGTGTGTGACTGAGGCTGGAAAAAAAATAGATGACCTATTGCCAGTAGCAAGAAAATTGTCATTGACACTTAGAGAAAGAACTAACTTCTCTATGACCTAAAAATCAATGTGAAATGCAAAAAAAACCAACCCAAAACAATACACTGTGCAGAAATATGGACTTGAACATATATAAGACAAAGACCTACCAAATGAGTTCTTTTCTTCACAGGGCCTCTTCCCAAAGATCTTGTTTTGAAAGCTTTTATCCAGTCTGCCACTGAAGGATTGTGCAATATTAACTGGTGCTCCCAAATCTGAAAGATCATCTTCCATAAAAGCTCTTGCACTTTCTACAGCCTCCACTTCCAAGTAATTTTTTTGAGTTTGGAGAAGATTGATATTTGTTCCTTCTTTAGTAGTAGCACTGCATGAAACTGCTTCAGACCCTGTTTTCATCCCAACATCCAGCTGCCCCTTTCCAAAAGACCTGGTCTCCTCTTCCTGCAGGCTATTTTTAAGTGAAGTTAACTGCTTGCTTTTCTGAATATGTGGTACATACTCAGGCATGCTGACATGGTGAGTGCTTGGGAAAGGCTTAATTTCCTCAGAGCAGATGCTTTTTAAGTGAATGTCTTCATTGCAGTTTTTCTCAATTTTGGATTCTGGTATCATTTTATCAGTTAGAGAATTTATATGTTGACCATTCTCTTTAACTGAACTAAGTTGATCTGGAATAGAAAGCTCACTGCTAAAAAAGTCAGATTCCTTTAAAATTGCCTTTGCTTTTTGATAGGCATTTTCAGAGACTGTTACCTGCTTTCCACTTGCAGTGCTGAACCCAAAAGCTGGATTTGAAATCAGTTCAGTGGGGGCATTTTCTTTACCTTTTGCTAATGTCATCTGCATTTGCTTTGGAGCTACTTCAGCGTGCACTGTAGACTTTTCAACACCTTCCTCAACTAAATATGCTTCTTGTGCATGTGATGAGTTGGTACCTTCCATCTCAGAAAAGAGTTGTCTAGCTTTCTTGAGTGACTCTTCTGATAGCTGTACAGGCTTACCACTTGCTGTACTAAAAAATCCAAGACTGCTTATAGAAGAATCAGCTTGCTTTAGCTGCTTATCTGGAACAGGCAAGTGCCCTAAGGGCTTTATATTCTGCCCAAAGCATAGGCTCTGAGAGTTTGAAACAGACTTTGCATCTGCAAATGTGTCTGTATCTTGGTGATCATCTTCACCAGCATTTGCATTCCCCTTAGTAAAATGGGACGCAGCTGAATTAATCTTTTCACTTCTTGTAGTAGTTAAATACTTAGTTGAATCAGGACACTCAGCTTGAATGATGGAAGATGACTTCCCAGCAATTTCTGTTTGATTAGTTCTTGAGTTAGTCTCAGCTTCATATTCTACAGATTCACTGTAGTCTTCTTGAAACATTTGTCTGACTCTTGTTAATGCACTTCCTGAAACAGAAACTGCTTTACCTTTTGCTGTACTAAACACATTTTGTTTGAGATCAACCTTCTGGTTTTCAACATTAAGTGTTGTTTCTTTTATGCTGGTTAAATTAGTTTCATCTTCAGGAAGACTGACTGGTGACTGGTTTTGGCAAGCATTAACTATGGTGTGTGTGAAGCAGTTTGTATCAGCACAAGGTTCATTCATATGTTCTAAGTCAAACTCCTTACTGTCACTGTTCAAATGGGAAGAGCTACTTTTTGAAAATAAGAAAAGGGATTCATTAGGTTTATTGTTACCATCTTCAAGAAAGCAAGTACTTTTTAGATCTTCAGGCACAGAATTATCTTCAAGCTCATTTGATACCTTCATTACATGCAGAGATGTAGCAGACTGCACAGGAAAATCATGCATGTTATCTGAATCATCCCTCTTTTCTGTTGAGTATTCCTGCTCTCTCTCTGCAAACAGTTTCCCATCTTCTGACAAACAAGTTCTACTTAAAGGATCATTCTCCTGTCTGAGAAGAGATTCTAATTCTGATGGTCCAGGTCTGACATCAACTTTTTTATGTGCATATGAAGTTACCAAACTTCTTCCACAACCTTCACCCAGATTAAGAAATGCATCACCTTTAACAGTATCAGGAACCCCCTGTTTAGTGGGACTGCTCTCTACCACCTGCTTAAATTGATCTCCTGATTCCTCAGGAACCAGCTTTTTATTAAAATTAAGTTTTTCTGGATCACATTGAGCAACACTTTCAATATATAAGTCACAGTCTTTGAGACAGTTTTTAACACATTTCCTTTTCTTTGAGGGGTTCTCAAAAATGTCACTATGTTCCTTTCCTACATCAACAATTTCTGTAAAGAACTGTTCAGCTTTATCCAAAAATCCATCAGCAATTGTTATTTTCTTGCCACTAGCAGTATGAAAATCCGTCAGATAAGTGCCCTTCACTTCATTTTTTTCAACATCCACCTCTTGTTTGACAGGTATTTGATGATGATGGGAAGATCCTATTTTCATTCTGCTTTCATTCATTACCAGGATCTCATCATGGGTTGCATCTTCTCTTTCTGCATTTTCACTATGTGCCTTTTGGTTATCAGAGTTCTCCAAAACACTCACATCTCTTTCTCCACATTGTACAGTGAGCAAGTGTAGAGATTCATCCAAAGCTGCATCAGAAATGGATATATCACCACCAGGTGGAGTTAAAAATTTTTGTAACACATCTTCGTTTTCCTGCTTTCTGTCTTCTCCTGTCTGATTAGCAGCTAAGTTTTCCATTTCATCTGATGGACTTAAACTATGCTCTTCTGCAGCTGTAATAGCATCTCCTAGACACATTGTATCTAACGAATCTTCTCGCAAACTATTTTCAGTGTGGTGATCTCCTTGATTCAACAATTCTTTGGAAGTTTTATAATTCTGGTTATGTTTTTTAACAGAAGATGGGCTGTTGATGACACTACTGATAGTACTACTGATATTAACATTTTCAGTATCATTTATTCTTGACTGATTTTCTTTAAACAGTGTAGTAATATTTTCGTCAGTTTTTTCCTGTGCATGGTGGGAAAGAGAACCTGTGTGGGAAGGGCCATCAGTTCTTATGAAATCTGAAACACAAACCGTTTTGCCTTTGTTTTCTTCTGTCAGGCATCTGACAAAATTACAGTTAGAAGTCATATTTGAATTGTGACATCTAGTTCTAGTTTTAGAAGATTTAAACAAATAGTTATCATCATCCAAGTCCCTGAAGAGCTCTGCAGATCTGTCCAAAGCTGCCTTAGAAATATTTATTTTTTTACCTCCAGCTGAAGTAAAACCTACAAAATTAGAAAAGCTCTCTTGTTTAGTTACTGGAAAGTTCTCATTAAATATTCTACTTTCATTTCTGTCTGAGTTAGTAAAAGTAACCTTTTTGTCATCTTTATGGAGAACCACTGCATTTTTTTTTTCACATTGCACCATTTCATAGTCTTCATTTGAGTCTTCCTGATCAGTACAATAATTGTCATTTCTTACTGGATTTTCAGATTTAGGAGTGCTACAGAAATCAGCATCTTTCCTTGTTTCAGAAATATTTTCCACATTCCTTGCTCCATGTGTTTCTACAGCTCCACATTGTTGAAAGCCTGGACTTTGTATCATGTTACTTTGCTTTCTGAACTGTGTAAATTCAAACTGGCTACCAGTTTCCTCCAGGATACTGGAGAGTTCAGCAATTTCAGCTTCCTGGCTTGCTGTCAAGGTTTGATTTTTTTCTTGCAAAGATTGTGAACTTCTAGGAAAGCTTTTACACAACTTAACTTTATGTGGAACAAACTGTGGATGCCTGGGCTCAAGAAAACTTGTCTGCAAATTTGAAGAATCAGATAACTTGCTTTCTGAATCTGAGAAAAACATATTCTCTTTTCTAACTTGATTTGGAAAGTTTCTGACTCTTTCCATAGAATAGTCTTCAAAGCATTCATTTTCAATATCTTTGAACAGCATTCTGCTTTTTGCTATACTGGCTTCAGAGAATTTAATCTGCTTATTTGAAGCAGTCTGAAAGCCACCAAAGCCCAGATTCAAACTGCATGCATTCAGCTTTCCTGATGATTTCCCTTTATACTTTAGGCTCTCATTTGGCTTTTTCCTGGGATGCAGAGGTGCTACTTGTTTATCTCCTTTAGAAGTTGCTTCATTTAAAGAATTATCATCTACACAATCTAACAATTCTTTAGCAACCTCTACAGCTACATTATTGAAAGGAGCTGCTTGAGAGCTTTCATTGTTTTCAAGTGACTTTGGTTCTTCATTGTTGGCTGCAGCTTCTGAAAAGGCAGCTTCATCTGGTTTCTCCTCTTGTTTTAATCCAATATTATCATTTTCTGTGCCATTTATTTCCAAAGGTTGAAGTACTTCTCTACAGTCAACCAGTGACCACTGGTCTGCAGCCTGCCTTTTATCAGACGATGTTTTACTGCAAAAATCACTACCAGCTCCATTTGTGTCCAAATTAATCTGACTCAAAGCATTAATGAAACTGTCATCTGTCACAGATGTAGCATCATGCTGCAGATCAAGCAAGTGTTCCTTATCACTAGGAGAAGACCATGCAAGTTCTCCTTTCAGTCTCTGAGGTACAGTAGATCCACTGTCCACATGAGCACTCTCATGTTTATTTTCCTCACCTTTCTCCAAGCAACAACCTTTAGGGAACAATCTGGAATGCCTTCTTCCCATTAGGCATGCTGAAGTTAGAACTTTACGTTTTCTATTCAAAATTATTTCAGTATCTAAAGAGTTTGTTTTATCTTCTTTCTGTGTAGTAGGTATTTCTAAGCATTTTAATGATGTAGCAGGATGATCCCCTCTTGTATTTTCTCCCATGTCTCTCCAGTCTTGTTGCTTCAGCCTGTTGTTGAAGGAATTATTAGACCAGTTATCCATTGTATCAATTTTTAAAGTACAAGTGCTGAAATTATTTTCCTTGATATTTGATTCCAAACATTTTTTCTCAGCATGAAACAAGCAGTCTACAAGAGAAGACATTAAGGAAAAAAAAATGTTAGTAAAGTAGTTCTCATTTACTCACATTATTGCAAATTAAGATTATCATAATATTTTGGCCCATAAAATCATTTCTACACATGCTTAACAGTGGTACCAGAAATATCACTTCTGTTTTCAAATGTGAATGCCCTCACAAGACTGGAGATGTCTCCAATCTAAATCACATTCCAATAGCTAGAACAGCTGTAACAGCCTGCAGTTTATGCTATCAGAAAAAATAATCAATCTTCAGTTGTAATGAAATTTGAGGAGGCAGACTTCCATTCCTTGTGTCTCAACATAAAGATTTGTTTCAGACTTTTAAAATAAGTACTTCAACTCATAATATTGAGTAATGTTTCTAGCAAGAACAGCAACTTTTTTAAAAAGAACTATGTGCTTGCTTTCATGATACAAATAATTTTTAATAATATTTGTGCTTCTGGAAGAAACAGATGTATAGTCTTTTAGCACCCTAATTTTAGGAAAGTAATAATACAGCTTTACCATGACCTCTCCAAAGTGATCAATTCAGACAGGATTGCCCTTGACACTATGGATGTCTAAACAGCACTGACAAAGATAATTAAGCTTGTCAGTTAGCATAGTGGTTCAGGGTGGGAGTTTCTATTTCACAAACTAATCTAAACCTCAAGAGTGAGCTAGCACCAGACTACTTGAAAATTATGGTATTCTGTCACTATTATTAAAACTAACAGACCAATTGTTGCAGAGCTACTTTATCACAGACACATGATTTTACCTGAAACATTTATATAAAAGGTTCTTATTTAATAAAGGAATCCTCCACAAACAATGACAAGCTTAATAACCTACCTTGCTCATCAACACTGGCCAGATGACAGCCTTTAATTTCATATGAATCAGATTCTGAATGTGGTAATACAGGATGAACAGGTGATTCAGAGGTTACTTTTTTCTGTATTTTTTCTTCTTCATATAGCAAAGTATTATTTACTGTATAAATAAATCTCTTGGATCTCTTTCTTAAGCTGGATAACATATTCAAATGTTTAAAGCCAGACTTTGTAAGAGTATTTTCCCTATTTATTAAATGTAGGTCTTTGCAAATACCTGGAGATGCAGCACCACATGCAAGGGAGTGAGACAGAACATCAGTTATGACAGACTTTGAAGTTGCTTTTAAATGCTTGGAAAAGCTGCCATTGTAGACTACAGAATACTCTGTGATATTTGTTCTTTCAATTAAAAAGGAATTACAGTTTAAAAAGCTCACTTTGGAAACCCTCTCAGCTGCACATCCTTTTCCTAACTTTGGCTCTTGAACACTCAGAGATGCAGATTTTACTGGAGTTATTTCTGAAGCTGGGATGGTTTCAGATTTTGTCACTTCATAGCACTTTTCTGACAAATTGACACTCAATAGCTTTTGGGCTTTTATCAAGCCTGAAGCATTCAGTAAAGAGGTTTCCACAGCATCCTTGGTCATTAGTACTGATGTCTCTAAGTCTTTCTCTCTACCTAAGTCAGAGGGTGGAGAGCTACCTACTGAGGTGTCTGTGTGAGTTACATCCAGATCAGATAAGTTCAGTTGAGACCACTGGCTTGATGAGGGTGGCACCTTGTCTTTCACAGGTTTCTCCTTCTCAGCTGGCTTCTCTGTTCTATAATCTTGCACATCTCCTGCAATCTGAAGTGACTCCAGTTCTTTTTCCTGTCCTATTAAACAGCTATCTTTACCATCCACCAGATCTTCTTCAGTATTTTGGACTAAAGAATCCTTCATTTCAATAAGGTGGCTTTTTTCTATCAAGCTTGATGTTTTTGCTTCCTGTGACATTCCAGTCTGTCTTCTGATAAACTTCTTAGAAGGAAAATGCCCTTTTCCTTGTGTTTTATCTATGTTGATTTCACATTGCTCTACTGCATCCAGAGCTGTTCCATCCAGAAGAGTTCCATGGGACTTAGAAGACGTGTTGAATGTATCCTCAAAGCTATTTATCTCACCAAATAAGCCATCCAACACCTCAGACTCTAAATAGTTAAGAGGAAAAGAAGGGGGGGGAAAAAGAAGTAAAAAAATTAATTTTTAGGAAATAACAGTAAATACAGGTTTCAATTTAATGGAAATTACTGCTACCCAGGAGTGAGTTAGGAAATAAAAATCTACTTATTTAAAGAAGTTTATTGTTAGAAGCTCCTGTTAGAGAAGACAGGAGGCAAAGGACACCCATGTAGATGCCCTGGCTTCCTGAGAACTGCACTGACTAAACAGGTTTCCAAGATGAAACCAAGTTGTCTCTCAGAAGAACCTTCTTTTTTCTATGGACAGGAAAACAATAGGTAATTTTATAAGATAACTGTCTAGATTTTTTTCTTCCAAAATTTATACCAGATGGTAGGCACCAAACACCTTAAGAAGCTGCCTATTTTGGGTTTATAATTGGCAGCTAAGGAAACTGCCTTATTTAAGGATGATTCTAGTAAATTATTTTTTGCTTTGATATAGAATACTATAGTATTTAGGAAAGATTCTAATTTTTAAAAAAATCTTTAGAAAGCTTTTAACAAGTTCCAAATGATTAGCAGTAATATTTAAAAAATAATGATAATTTTTTGTTTGTGTATCTATCAAATAATATACACTGGGGAAAAATAATCAACTCTACTTTCTAGACCAGCGTAAAAGCTTACACATGCCAAGTAGAAATATTACCTTCTCACATGTATAAAACTAGGCCTACCATTCAAAATACTCCACATTCAAAATGATAGCTGAGTTTTATTTTGAGAGTACTTTTTCAGACTTTTTCTTATCAAATAAATTGTAGCCAAGTACCTAGAAAAAAATATCCTTGTCCTCTGGTTTCCTTGGTCATGTAACCAACAGCTTAAGTGTTCCATAAATGCTTCCTAAAAAACACTTATGTAATTTAGAACTCTATTCCCTATTAGAACTTTTAAATAACCTGGTGAACACAAGATTTTTCTATTCAGAAGTCCACAGAAGATTTCCAAATACTTGGTGACACACATACAACTATTTGCAATACATCCATTAATGGTTGATGCCCAGACTGTAGGCATAAAACCCACACCTTTCATCACATCTCTTTTAACTGTTACCCATTCTCTTTACTTTGTGTTTTTCATCTGAATGGCTGAGGGTGTCACTGAACAAGATCTTGAAAAGAAACTAACACTACAGATTAAGTGTGCAGGTCTTTTTCCCTTATTGAAGTACAGTCCCCTGGAGTAACTTGTGTGTCCACACTGTTTCACTGTGTAATTAGTCATCAGCAGAACTTTCTAAAAAGACACAGTTGTATTTCTTTTTACTTAAACAGGAGCCATTACCTTTAATCAAAAACAGAACACCAGGAGTATTATAAAGATACTGGTTGTACACAGAATAACCTGATGCCAGGGGGTGTGTGTGGGAGAAGCAGTAAGTTTATTTAGACTTCTAAACTCACTGGAGGATCAGTGAAATGGTAACTCCAAAAACAGGGAGTGCACAACAGAATTCTCCTGTTTTCCCAGAAAGTACCCTAACTAGGCAATAATTACCTAACTTATTTTCTCAACACCTCTCCTTCTGGGTAATACAATACTCAGGAAAAATGAGACTTACACTAGATGTTATTTCTCTGAAGTCCTATATTGACTGATGGTTAGAACATATTGCCACATTTCAGGTTGGAATCCTTGTAAGAAGGTGGTATTGATCCCACTGAACCCTACTTCATGAGTAGTACTAGACACAGATTAACGAGGAACCATTTACTCTGACCAGGGTTGCAAAGGGAATTAACGATGTAATTTCATTTTTTAATTGAAGAGTTTAAATATTAAAATATGGGCAACAGGAGAAGGTAAAATACTTAAAATATTACAGAATTACATTATTCCTGCTAGATTTTCAATTTAAATAGCTTTCCACTGAATATGCTGATTACTTGAGCTCCTTCTGTGAAATTCCAAAGTGTTAATGCATGACAACACATATCTCACAGTCCATGGTTACACTAACTATAAAGCAGTTTAGAAAGAGTTCCCTCTTCCCCCAAATTACTACAACTAAAAATAATTTAAAATTGCAGAAAAAAAAAAAACTTTAAAATATTTGGTAGTTCTTGTACTTTGGACAAAGTGCATTTATTCAGTCCCAGATATTAAGTACACAGATTGTACAACATAGTCTCTTCATGTCCTTAAATCAATTGTTCTGGTTGGAAAAGACCTTTAAAGATAATGAAGTCCAACTGTTAACCTAGTACACTACCAAGTCCACAAAAATGTAGGTATTCCACCCTCAAATGGAGGTATTCAACTCAATATTATGATGGCTCTTTCTTTGACTGAAATAAGATTTATACGTAATAAAACTGATGATCATGATCACACACCACTATTCTACAGAAAACCAGCATTTGAAAGCTACAACCGTGGAGGTTTGAGCCATCCTTCTTTCCACATTACGTTTTCAAACACTAAGTTAACTAAGTTATCAAAAAGTAAAGACAGAGGAAAAAGAGACATTTGCAAAATTTACTTGGTACTTCAGAAGAAACGGGTTTCTCCTTCCTCTTATTTTCACTCAGACATTGTTTTCACTAGTCTTCACTACTGCCAAGTTTTAACTACTTAGCAACTTCAAAATATGAGATACAACAAGCCATTTGGGAACAGAGAAAGAGGACATTCATTTAAATGCCCTTCATTTCTAAAAATATTTTACTGACCATAGATTACTTGAATATGTTTACTACCAACTACATTTTTCTCAGCATGTTTGAACCTACAATATAAAAACAGCTGTAAAGATTGCTCTCCAATCAACAATGCTGCCTGACCCCAGCATTCTCAGCCCTGCTCATCAAATCCTAAACTGATTCTTTCACATGTATCACCAAACAATATTTTTAGGGCAGTTAATTCAGTTTAGGTAAAGAGGTGTACAATCTCTAGGATACATCATCCTGCCAAGCTTGTCAATATCTACGGCACCCTTTTACACCCACACATGCTGAACAAATTTCTGTTAATATTCTGTTAATATTCTTCCCTTCCTTTCCCCATCACTTCTCAACAAAAATAAAAAAACTCACATTGAAGCCTACATTTCCACTTGTTCACTTACATTATTTAAGAACAGACTGGAATTTTTTTTTCCATTGGCTATTTTCTGCATTCATTTAAAGCCAAATCCCAACATTTCTTTTTCCTAAACAATTTGTCACACTTTGAACTACTAATAGATAAGTAAATGAAGAAAGTATATAGCAAGATTAAGTAACAAGCTCACCAAGAATAATGAGTATTGGAGTGAAACTACATGATAAAGTTAAACCTATTCAATAGCCAGAAGCAGTAGTCTTGCTCCCCCCTTGAGCCTGTACCAATTTTCTCTTTCAGATCTCCCATCACATCTCCACTTACACCAGTACTAATCTATCTGCCAATCAGTGGCATGGTAACCTGATTTGATTCACAGACTCCACAGAAACTGATTCTAAGGCCAGACTAGTTTTACAAAGTTGATTAAGTTCAGGAAGTGGTAGTACACATCTATCAGAGGAAATGTAGTATGATCAGCTGAAGACATACAATGCAACTTGACCCTCAGTTTCACCTCACAGCATACTCAGCAATAAAGCACCAGTGCATACCAAAATCCTTGATGTCATCTTCAGCATGTATGAGCTTCACAGTCTCTGCTGCAGACAGCACACTTGTGTTGCTTGTCCCAGGACATACCTCACGGTTGGAAAAAAAGTTGTGCAAAATCTGTAAGCCAAAGACAGCAGCAGTTGCATTACATACCAGTAAGTGTCACTTTAACAGTAAAGCATGTCACACTGAACATTTACTGCAGGGTATGAATAATTCTGCACCTTTTAAAATGAAAGGCAGCAATTCTGCAGGTACACTTGAAAATAAAACTGCTGGTAATTCCCATTTTCAATTCAAATCAAGGTTGAATTCAAATTCAAGGCAGTGAATGGGTTCAGCAGTTTACTATAGCCAAGATTCTCAAAAAGGAACAAAGAAGGAAGGAGAAAGATGTTCTGCATATTTTAATTTGTGATGGTTTGTTAACTGTGAAGTTCCAGGTAGTTAAGAATCAAAAAAATTGTATCTGAATCCCATTAGCACCTTTTTCAGTATTCAGCCTAAATAATCATTCAGCTTTCATATACACAGGGTAAAATTACAATTTTGCAGGAACTCTTCCTCTACTAATATCAAAGGACTGAAATTAATACTCAATTACAACTTTAGGTATAGTGGTTGAGCACAAGAAGTTATTGGAAAATCTAAGTCAAACCATAACTCCTAAAACTTTGACAGATGAGGTAAAAACCAAATTCTCAGATTAACAGCATCCTGCAATTCCTACGTTTGATTTCTCTTTGAATGACTCCCACTGCTACTGAATCAAAGTATTTTTAAATTTTTTTAAAAGACAGCAAAAAATAATCTTCAAAAGAGGTTATATATGAGAATAGTCTACAGCCAGGATTCACAAGTTCAGTTTTGAGAGAAGTAGCTTAAAAATAGCCAGAGAGGAGAACTTAGAATGAAAATAACAGAATATTTTATTCTTGGCTCAAGGAATGTAAACATGTAACCGAAAAGCTTAACTGAAATTAAAAACCAGCATAGCTCTTAAAACTACTTACTATCTCAGCTCTTTCATCCTGTTGCTTTGCTCCAGAAATAGAATTATTCTCTCTAGCTTTAGAAGAAAGACAGAGAAGTCAATTCATTTGCTGAATGTGTTCAAATATAGTTACGTTTTGGGAGGGTTTTCACTGGATTATTATAAATGCATCTAAGACCTGTGAACACAAAACTACTAAAAACGAACTAAAAGTTCCAACTAAAGTCCTACAGGTGAGGCTGATGGACAGTGGACAAAAACAGTTTCATAGCAGCACAAAACACACCAAATTGCAGGTTGTGGTTTCTGCTATGTAGGTAGCCCAGTTACCACCCAGCCCAGTTACCATCACTGCCAATCCCCTTTTAAGCAGTTATGCATGGCACCACTCTATTTTTTTCTGTCAAAGGATCTGGATGAGATCTTCAAGCCTTTGTCAGGAATTTGTTTTTTTCCATTTCCTCCCACACGAGCAGTAAACTTTTTTCACCTACATTACAGAAGAAGAAAGTGAACCCTATTTTTAAGACACCTAAGGAGCAGTACATTCTAATAACAAGTTTCACAGACATGGCACCCAGGTTGCATGTAGCAGCCAAATGACTCACACTTTGCTTTTATAGGTGCCAGACAGCAGAGTGGGCATCATTACAATAAAATACTGGGCTCATCCAGGAAGTGGAAAAATGAAAAGGAGACCTCAAACCACAACTCATCTCCCAGAAGAACATTTTTAAGCAATGGGTACTTCCATCCTTTCTTTTCAGATCACATAATTAAGAACCAATAAAAAACCAAATAAATAGCACAACTCAGTAGCCTTTTGAGCAGTATCACCCCCTCCCTGCCAAACACAGAATCATGGAATATCTCCAGTGGAAGGAATACATAAGGCTCATAGAGTCCCACTCCCTGCTCCTTGCAGGACTGCCTAAAACTAAACCATATGACTAAGAGAATGATCTGGACACTTCTTGAACTCTGAAAGGCTTGGTGCTGAGATCAATTCTTGTGTGAGGAGATTACCACTTCTTGCATGCATTCTTAAAATGCTTTGTATGGTTTAATGTTCAATATGCTTTATATAGTTCTAGTTTAAGCACATTAACGAGAACAATATAAGGAAATAGGCAGACATCTAGGTTTTCCCATTTTCTCAAGAATTTTCATCAAAAAATCATGAAGTCAAATTTCATTTTGTTTATCATGCTAAAGAAATCCCACTTAGAGCAATGCCTTAGTTTGAGGCTCAACATTTAGCATCTGTTAGTACCACTTGAAACAGTCATTTTCCCTCCCCCTCATCCTCACTCAACAGCTTTGCTGGCACAGCTCTTTGTGCACAGCACAGTAATTGCCCTCTCCAAACAACTCAGGAAGCATGCTCTTCAACTGGATCAGTACCTCAGCCTGTCCTGCTGCACCAATACCATGGTAGGTACAGTAAGAGGGCTTAAAAATGCTGAAGCCAGCACTGCTGCTAGAAAATTTACTCAACAGGCTACATCCCCATACTTCATAAACATACTCGTGTGACTTCACCTAACAGTATCTAATTTTATGATACTGCAAATGTCAACAATCATTTTCTGATACTCCTTCTATGTTTTGCTGTATTGTTTCTAAAAGGGGGCAACCAAGCTAGGGAAGGGTCTGGAGAACAAGTCCTGTGAGGAGAGGCTAAGGGAATTGGGAATGTTTAGTTTGGAGGAGGCTGACAGGAGACCTTATCACTTCCTACAACTACCTAAAGGAGGTTTTAGGGAGGTGGGTGCTGGCCTGGTCTCTCAAGTGAACACTGACAGGACTTGAGGAAATTGCCACAAGTTGCACCAGGGGAGGTTTAGACCAGATCCGAGGAATAAATTCTTTACTGAGAGAGTAGTCAAGTGTTGGAGTGGGCTGCCCAGGGAGGTGGTGGAATCACCATCCCTGGAAGTATTTAAAAACCACGTAGATGAGGCACTTCAGACATGCTCTAGGAGGTGATACAAATATATAAATATATATATACACACTATTCAGGAAGGGTGGGGAAGGGGGAGATGCTGACAGCTGGACACTGTGACCCTAGAGGTCTTTGCCAACTATTACAATTCTGTGACTCTGTGTACATTTATATTCTCTAATCCCTTACACAAAGGGAGCTTCCACTGTCAATACCAGAAGTTTTTAATCCTTGGCAATAGTTCATTTTTTCAAATACCTATTATCACTGTTGCACCAAGGGTAGGAGGTGTAGCTAAGGAACTTGACCAGGACATATCTGGATCTGCTTCTGCTCCCAGACTTTCAGAAATCCGTTTTGGAGTTCTAACCTAGAAATGTATTAAACAATTATTACTTCTATATAGAAGTAATACTCAGGAAAAAGAAAATCAAACACAGGAATGAAGTATTTACCTCCAAAAGTTTTGGTGTGCAAAACAAGCTTCCATATGGTCCTAAGAAAAAAATTATGTAAGACATATATTAAAAAGGACATCATTTATATCTACAGATACCAGGTATTTTATAAAACGAAAAAATCAAAATACAAACCAGGCATATTATTTCTCTGAGGTGTTCTGTAAGTATTCCTTGGACTGCAAAACAAAAACAAATAAAAACCCCTTTAATTTCACTCATTTCTGAAAATAAATAAATACTTCAGACATTACCATCTCCATTATTTTCTTTCTTTGCAACCATGGCTGTTTAGCTAACTAAATAAAATGTATTTGTTTCTCCTGAAATAATCTCCTCAGACTTCTCCTGAACATCAGTCAGTATTTTAAAATTTACCATAAATTTATTTCTAACTATAATACGCTTCCTTATGAAATGTTAGTTTTCAATGATTATTTGACAAATAGCATGCCAGACTTCAACATAACCATGCATTTCTTAACATCTTGTAGGAAACTATGGAAACTGGGTTGTTTTTAATTGAATTATTAGTTTGACTGTTCTTACTCAACATGAACACTCTGTGCAGACTTATCTATTAGGCAATTACCAAAGAAAGTTCAGTAAGTATTATAAATAGTTTTACAAATTACTACTTGAGAAGCACATGATACACATTTACAACTCTTTCTGGAACTGGACACTAAGGATATGGGAAGCTTAAATAATGTCAACAAATGCCTTATGCCAGCTGTGAAGGACTAGAAAAACAGAAAGGAAGAGCAGCTGAAAGCAAGGAAGTTTTCAAAACGCGCTATTTTTCCTTTTTCAATTCACTTAACAACTTAAAAAGTATCATAAACATACAAGACATGCAAGATTACTGAGACCTCTGGGAAAGTCCATCAGTCAAATATGGTTATTTTTATATATCTTTTCTTAAAATGCAGTTAATTTTCTATTTTTGTTGACATATTTAGCATACCTAATAGCAACGTGGCAGGCACCAGAAGGAGATGCAAGTATTTCATTTTCTTCATCTGTTTTTCTTGTGATCCTTGGGCTTATCAAGTTTTCTCTGTCTACAACATAGAA
Organism: Heliangelus exortis; assembly: GCF_036169615.1. Lineage (NCBI taxonomy): Eukaryota > Metazoa > Chordata > Aves > Apodiformes > Trochilidae > Heliangelus > Heliangelus exortis. The sequence goes on along the minus strand of NC_092422.1, from coordinate 22,124,790 downwards.
GATAATAACACAACCTTGCATAACTACAAGAAACAGTTTTGATTTTGAAGTTTAAAAGTAAGATTTAAAAAAAAAATTGTGCCTGATCTTCAGTTTAAAAAAAACCCAAATCAATAAAACAATACCTTTTCATCTATTGTTTTGAACATGTTCATATTCTGTATCTAAACAATGCTAAATGCATTTCAAATGGACAGCCAGGACTGCTCATTATTATTTACACTAATAAGCTCATATCTCTTTATATTAACATTACGTAGAGTGCTGTGACCACAATAATATATTTTCTACAGGAAACTTACCAAATATATTATCAGTTTAATGCAAGGCTGAATTAATTCTTAAAATTGATTCTGCACTTTTATAGGTGGCCTACAGAAACCTACTAAGATCAACTTTTTACTCATCCAATTTCTGCAGTAGCCATTAACTAATAATCATCAGCTATCACAACAAAAGGTTAAAAAAAAAAGTCCCTTGCTTCCAGAGATCATAAAGTACCACTTTAGAAAATAAGTACAAATTACTCACTTGATTCTATTTTTTTCTGATCCAGTTCTTTTCCAGGAGAACAAGGTGGAAATAATGTATTTTGTTCTTTAAAAATCAGTGGAGTGGATGCCAGCTGACTGTATGTAGAGGGTTTTCTCCTTGGAGTTTTAAAAGATGTTTCATCAAGCCAGCCAAAAGGACCATCAGGTTCTCCTAGCAATTTAGGCTCATATGGGGGTGCTTCTGCACTGAGTTCTTCAAACCAATTGAGACTGATAGGCCCTAAGTCTATAAAGAAAAACATACAGCAGACTACATGGAAAGGAAAAATGCAAACTGGAAAAATACATGAGGCATCTAAATGCTTGCAGCATTATTGTTTATTACTCCTTCCATTGCCATACTTCTGGTTATTTTTTTCTAGTTAGCTGTGAACTTTGACAACCACAAAGTACAAAATAATGCCTGCTCAAATTCTCAGCATTTAAAAAAAAACTAATAAAGAGCAGATAAACATCCCGTTTCTTTAAAATAAAAAGTATTCTTCTGGCTTTTATTTTCACTATACTCAGATTGTCAAGCTAATCATGGTATAACAGGTGCATTTGGTAAAAGATTAACCTGGTCTGAATCTGGGTAAATAAGGAGGCCACAGCCAAAAAAAACAAGTACAAAATTGTGCACACAGTATGAAAAAAGCTACAAATAAAAATTTAAATAAATATATTCAAAAGTAGGTATTAGCAAATACAGATTTGGGACAAGAAGAGCATCTAACAAGCTGCATACTGTTTTTCTATGGAACACACAGCAGATGTGTATAAAATATTGATAACCAGAAAGCAATCCTAACTAAAAATTATTTAATGTAGAGAAGCTGTACCTGATTCACTGCAATGTGCCTTATATATTTCAAAGAAGGTCAGTTTTTCCATAGGTTTGCAAGCCATATTCTGATCCATATCATTACTGGAACAACTGTTGGAAAACCTGAGAAGAAATAAGAAAACACTTTCATGCACTGCAAGTCTTAACCCTGTCTTCCTGCATTCCTAGGTAGGTGTGCTGTAACCCAAACCCTTTAGCTCTAGGGCCATGATGTGCATGTTCAAACACTGGAAGGATGAACGTGGTATGAAACAGGCAAAATGAGCATAGGGAGCATTGTCAAGAAGTAGAGCATTGTTATTATCTGTATTATCTAAGGCAAATACAGAAGAAGAATCAAGATAGAATGGGTAGAACATTTTTGAGGAATTTTAAATATAAACAAAAAATCCCCACTCATTACTATATGTTAACAGAATATATACTATTATGTATTAACTCTTACAACCATTACAACTCTTGTGCCAAGGACTACATTTATAACTGCTTTTAAGTGAAGGAGACACCACCAGTTTCATGGTTCTATTAAACACCAGTCACCATTAAGACTGCCACAGAAACTTCCCTGCTAATTTTAATACACTTCTTGTTTCTGCTGTAAAATCAGTCTCCCACCTAACTGCTGTTTTAAACACACTCTGCGTACCAAACCGAGGGGAAAGACAGGCATTTTAAGGAAGGGTAAAAGCCAAGGCAGAGCACCACGAAACTGATAACTGCCACAGAAATGCATTCCAGAAGACGAAGCGCCCCATCTGCTGCTCCCCTTTAGGGGAAGCCTCTGCCGGGCCACACCGCGCAGCGAGCGCTGCCTCGGAAGCCGTCCCGGGTCCCCCCGGGCCGCAGCCCCGCCGGCAGGGCGGTCCCGGCAACCCCCCGCGCGGGCTGTGAGGAGAAAGGCGGCAGCGGGAGTCCCTCCCCGCGGGGGGCGGCGGGGAGACCCCCACACAGAGGGTCGGGCTGCCTGCGGGGCATTTACCTCCGTCGGGCCCCTGGGCCGAGGCGGCGGCCACAGCATGGCCTCCCACGTCAGTCAGCGGCACGCGTGGGGGTACAGGAGGGGGCGGCGCCCCGGACACCGCCTTCAAAGCTTTGGCGCCAGAGCCCCCGCGCATGCGCACTCAGCGCATCCACCGCTCTCTCCCGGCACGTCACGGGAAGGAGGCGGCACAACGGCCCCGCCTCAGCCGCCCCGGAGCAGCCCCGCTTCAGCCGCCCTGCAACGGCCCCGCCTCAGCGGCTCAGTCTCAGCGGCTCCGCCTCAGCCGCCCTGCCGAAGTCGCCCCGCGCTCCGTCCTCCCCGCCCCTCCGCCTGTGAGGGAGGGCACCGGGGCGCGGCGGCGGGGACGGGGAGGAGCCGGGCGAGGGAAGCGCGGTGTCTGTTGTAAATGCATTCCCTGCGGGGCCGATTTCTCACAGTACAAAAGGGGAGTGTCCTGAGCCAGTTGTCAGGCAGCTGCTTCTGTTCCAACGGCCTTAGATAACTTGAGATATATTGCAACTTAGTGTCTAAAAGCAGCTAACACTGATGTCCAAGATGTGAAGAGCAGCCCTGTGATAGGGTTGTTGCCTGCGGAAGTCTCCACCACATTTGCAGCTGGGTGGTTTTATAGGCTGTGACATTAAAGCACTTGGTAACTTTCTAATAAAGATAATTATTATTCTCCATATATATGTCCATTCCCGTTTTGGCCTTTGGTAAGTTCTTAGCCTCACCAATAAATCCATAAAATACCTTCAAGTTGTACAGATCACCAATTTTGAGTTAGCCATCTTTAATTTTAGCTGGATGTTCTTGTGTTCTAATGGGGTTAGTTTTTTCCTCCCTCTCCCTACTAGTCTTTATTTTACATGGTTTTATCACATCAGCTACTTCCTTTTCGGACACTTTCTTCAGTGACTTTCCATGCAATAATTTTTCCATGTGCCTCCCCCTCCCAATGAACTTCCTCAACATCTAATCCTGCAGTGGCCTGGGGAGATGCAGTAACTGGTCCTTCCCAAAGCATTCCACAGAAGTAATACGGTTCTTTTGAAAGATGTCAGTCATGTGTTCGGTTTAATTCCATTCCTCTCAGTGCCCCCTAACAACTTAATCTTCTCGCAGCCACACTGCAGTTCCAGATTTTGACTCGGGCACCTTGATACTGTGTTTTTGCTTTGAGCTGATAAGGTCACTGCTCTGAAAACCCAAGCATAACATGGAGCCTTGAGCTTTTATCTGTGATGAATGTGTGCCATCTGATCCTCGTTTTGTTCCATAAAAACGTTTTTTTGTTACTGATTTATTTCAGACACTTGACAGAATATTACTGAACTACTTTGTGAACTTTTAAAAACATCACCCCCACCAGCTCTTCTCTGGCCTCTATTTTATTGACCAATTGAATTTTTTAATGCAGCTCTTGTATAAAGGTGGTGAAGAGTATGCAAATAAATAATTTCATATCACAGCAGGTCCAGGGATTTGGGGATTTTACAGTTTCTCAAGGCACACATACACAGTTTGGAGTATTTAATTATATCATTTTAACTTTATTACCTTAAAGCTGAACTATGTAACTGTGAAAGGATTATTAGTCTAAAATGAAAGTTCTTGTACTGCTGAAACTGATTTCATTATGTAGGTATTAAACAATTTTTTCCAGTGTAATTGTTTTCCTTCTGGAGAGTTGTACAAACTGAAGCATTTCCCACCTTTTCCTAAAGCAATACAGTTAATGGAAAAGTTGCACATAGACAATCCCTAAGTAATGGGGCAATGGGGATGCGCAGACCTTTCAATACCGATAAAGACTTCTTTTCAGCGATGTAATTGCCTCCATTCTTTGCACAGTTGCCTGTGGAGCACCCACATTATGTAGGCTTTGTTAGCTTCCCAAACCCTCTTCTCCCGTCTTTTTAAGACCGTAAACAGCAGGAGTTATGAGCAAATAGTCTTCCCCCACCATGAAAGCCAGAGTTGTCCCAGCTATGGCTGAATTCCGCCCGTTCATCCCCACAGAACCTCACAGAGTTACGTGATTTTGATTCCTTCGTGCTGGCCCCACCGGGCTGTCGCCAATTTCCCCGTCAATTAGCGACAATTAGCAGCAGCTCTCCAGATAAAATAAAGGCCGGCCAAGGAAGGAACCCGGACTGACTTTTCCGTAGTTATGATCATGGAGAGCTTCTTCTGTTCGCCCTTCAGCACCTTCCAGAGCTTCAGAGGCAGCCTCACGCCGAGCCGCAGCAGGGACCCGGTGGCGAAGCAGCCCAGCTGGAAGCAGCACAAGAGCAGCACCATCAGCCCCTTCCTCGGGGGGCCCTTCGCCCCCCTGCCCCCGGACTACCTGGGCAGCTGCCGCCGGGCCCAGCTCCAGGCCCTGCTATCACAGGTGAGCCCGGAGCTTGTGCCGCGGCTTCGCCGGGCCAGCACGAAGGAGGTGGGCGTGCAGGTGAGCCTGCGGGCCGAGGTGGCGGTGCAGTGCTCGCTGGGGCCCCGCACCCTGCCCGTGGGCCGCCCCCTCAGCCCCGCCGCGGCCCTCCGGCGCCGGGGCCGCATTGCCCTCTACTCGCCCGCGCCGGACCGTCGCCTCTTCACGCTGCCGGAGGTAACAGGACCCCAGGAAAAGGAGGAAAAGGCGCCCGAAAAGGACCCCCGGGAGCAGAAGGCAGAGGACGGTGGCAGAGGGCAGCAGGAGAGCCAGGCAGAGGAGGCGGCGAGGGAGGAGGCCGCAGCCCCCAGGCAGCGGGCGGCCTTCCAGGTGGGCAGCGCTGAGCCTGCGGGGAGGCTGGGGCTTGATGCCGCCATCTCTGGTCAAGAGCAGTGAGGAGGGGGCTGGGGAGAAAGCTGCTCTTGAGCAGTCGAAGGTGCGGTGGTCCCCATCCTGGCCTCCCGCAGCACCCCGGCTCGGGGGTTCCCCCAGGAAGCTCTGGTTCCCTGAGCAGCAGTGGAAATAAGTGGAGTAATGAGGGAGCTGGCTGGGGGTTCTCCTGGTGCTGGAGGCTTCTCGGTTAACTCCCTCTCTGCAGTTTCTGGAGCAGAAGTATGGCTACTTCCACTGCAAAGACTGCAAGACCAGATGGGAGAGTGCTTATGTGTGGTGCATTTCTGGAAGCAACAAGGTAGGTAACAAGTTATTTCTTGCTTCTGAGAATTGTAAGACTGGCACCAAATTTGCGGCAAATCAGATGTTTTGGTACAACTTTAAGTACCTTTACTGAACACCTCAAGAAAGTGCCTGTAGTAATGGAGAACTTTCTTTTTTCAGGTGTACTTCAAGCAGCTCTGTCGCAAATGCCAGAAGAGCTTCAATCCCTATAGAGTGGAAGCAATCCAGTGCCAGGTAAGTTAGATCCTGGTATCATGGCAAGACTGGCAGAGTTTGTAATATACTCTAATAGCTTACAGTTGCTGAATTAGACACTGGCTTTATTTGGAAGACAATTTGGTTTCAATGAAATATTAGGGAATACTATTTGGGAAAGGTGTAATGGGATAGGAGTCCCTCTCCCTGCAAATAGCTTACATTAATGGTTTTCTGCTCGTACGTTGTTGAGCTTAGGTACACGTAGGGCAGGCCCTTTTGTTTCTAGGTGAGAAGGCTCTTCCAGTGTAACTCCCCAGGCCTTTTACCACAAAAGCATTTTCAAGTGTATCAACCCAATTACGGTGCTCTGATTAATGAAAACTACATGTCAGCCCAACGTGAAGGGAGCACTTTAGATCTACTACTAATGCAGTGCTTTGTTTCTTAAGACCTGTTCAAAAACTCGTTGTTCCTGCCCTGAGAAGAAAAGACACATTGATATCAAGAGACCTCATCGCCAAGAGCTGTGTGGCCGCTGCAAAGGCAAGAGGCTGTCCTGTGATAACACTTACAGCTTCAAGTACATTGTCTGATCCATGTGCTCTCTCTTGTTCTGTGCTTTGTACTGTGTTGGTCTCCAGCAATTTTGTGACTTTAGGTTTTTGACCTGGCATTGGATAATGGATAAAGACTTTTGTATTATTTATAAAGTACATAACTTCACTGTATATATGGTGTGAATAAAGTTAAAAAAAAGTTTGCACTAGTTTGTTACCCCTTAGTTTCATCTTGATGGGATGAAAGAGGAAAGCAATCTGGAAGGAAACGGAATGCATTTGATTTCTTAAAGAAAATTTTGTTTTCAGTCTGCCTTTAGGGAATACTGAGGTTATAAAACCATGCTAGCAAATTCTTCCTTTGGTCGATTAAACTGAAGCTAGTGATGAGGATGCAAATGTTCTGGAGCATAAAGTTTGGGATAAATGCATTTATCTGCAAGTGCCTCTTCTCTCTACTGCCTCTGTAAAATGTATAGAAACCTCCAGGAATTTGGTAATGGAAGACAGAGATATGAAGGACAAGTGTGTTGCATGTTTTCCAGGTGAGGAAGGGGAGAACTTGTTGAGCTGGGGTGTCTGTGAAGGGGTGTAATAAATTACCTAGATTTAATTGTGTCCCCAAAGAGGTGGACTAAGCCTCTGTACCCCTCATTCAGATACAGACTTGTGCTTCAGGAGCTTTCTGAGGGATCTCAAGGATAGGCAGCTTTAAATATAACTGAATGGTGTAACTGGATGTGATTCCAGAGACAAAATGCAGGCAGGAGAATCTTTGTACTCTTAAGTTTAGAAATTATGCCAATAAAGCTAGGTTGTTACATCAAGGATTTTGTTGTATGTGTGAAGAATCTTAAAATATTTATGAATGGAAGGAGCTGCTGGAGGCCTTCATACTCAACAGAGGACCAATTCAATCAAGTTAATGAAGCTGGTGCCTAATGGGTTGTGCTCTTAACTGCAGGACAGTAGCAAGTGGTGTACAACTGGTGGTCTATCCTGGGACCTGTCCTGTCTGATGTTCTTATCAGTGACCTAGAAGAGGCAACAGAGTGCATGTGACAAGTTTGCAGGTGCCAATAAACTGAAGCAACCAGCTAATAGAGCTAAGGGCAGTGCTGCCATCTGGAGGGCCCTCAGCTGACTGGAGGAATGGGCCAGCAGGAACTTTGTGATGTTCAGTAGGAACAAGAGAAGGGAAGAACCCTTTGCAGTGATACAGATGGGGGACTGATGGGGTAGGGGGCACCTGATCAGAAAGTGCCCTTGGGGTTTAGCGGGCAAGGGGGTGGGTGTGGAGCCAGCAGCAGGCCCTGGCAGCAACATCCTGGGCTGTATGAACACAGAGGCAGCATAGCCCTGGAAGTGACTGTCCCTCTTTACTCAGCACTTACACACACATCTAGATTACTGTGTGCAGAGTTGGGCTCTCTAGATGAGAAAGATGTTGATCAGCTACAAGGAGCTCAGTTGAGGGCACCAAGCTGTTCATAGGGCTAAGGCAGCTGCTCTGTGAGGAGACCCTGAAGGAACTGGGCTTATTCACCCTGAAGAAGCCAAGGCTCCAGTGGGACCTGATGGTAAGTAGCCTGCCAGGTGATGGTTACTGGGGAGAGATGGAGCCAGGCCACTCAATGGGGCTTGTGGCAGGGGTGGAGAGACAACCAGCATAAGATAAAACAAGATAGGTTGAGTGGATAAAAGAAAAGCTTTTCCAACATGAGAGCAGCCAAGCAGAACAGGCTGTTCAGGGAGGCTTTGCACTCTCCATCCTTCAATGTTTTCAAGACCCAACGGGACAAAGGTCTGAGTAACCTGATGTGATCTCATGGTTGGCTGCTTCAAAGTAGAGGTTGGACTCGATTACCTTCTTGTGTCCCTTCCAACCTGAATTTTCCTGCGATTCTGTGATCTGTAAAATATCCCAGAGTTTGCCAAGTGATAGGGCAGATCTCAGCTTGTACCAACCACTACCATTTTTGCAGACTGCCCCACTTACAGAAAAAAAATTGACTGAAACCCAGTGCTGGAACAAACAAGACCATTACTGATGATTTTAACAGAAACAAACCTTCAGCTACATTTTGGATTTATTTTTTTTTTTTTAAATTATGAAACTGCTTTAGTCAATGTTCTCTTCCTGGTTGAGTTGTAAGTACAGACTGCAAATCCTTATATTTCCCTCTGTTTTCTTTCAGTTTAATGAATGTTTTCACCATAAATGATGAAAAAGGTGTCTTTTGGGGGCTGTTGATCACGGATACCATCTGCAATAGGATAGATGCAGACAAGAACACAATCATCACAACCAGCACAAACTCTGTTGTGATTATATCTGACTTTTATATTTTAGTTAAATGGATGTACTGATCCAAATATCAACCAAAGTTACTTCACAAAAATGGTAAGTGTATTTACAGAGTGAATAAGTTACATAGTTGTCAGAATAAAAGTGTCCTAGATGTGCAACAGATTTACATGCATACATTTAACACTGGACAGCAGTTAAATGTAAGAAAAAAACATACAGGTATGACTTTTATATATACATTACAAATAAAATAAGCATCTCTTTAAAGAAACTTAACATGAGAACTTGCATTTCACATTAATATTTTTACTTTTTATACTCAAAATTTATATTAAATAAAAATATGCATGCATAACAGTTCAAAAGATTTGACTCTGTGATGGGACTTTCTCCTACAAAATGGCAAGTTAAATTAGATCAACCATCCTTTAACAGTATAAATATATTCATAAAAGCAATCCTCTAGTAAAAAGCAGCCACGGTCCTTTAAAAAAAAAAAAAAAAGAAAAAAAAAGAAAATAAGAAAATCTACCAAGACCATTCATGATGCTTGGGGGCCTAAGAACAGACCTCTGCAGTATGATCCAGTACCTTCAGAGACAGTAGCCTAGTAACATTAGGAAATGTACTTCATAGCAGCTTGTTGTTTTAAGATACAGTGATCATATTCAAATTACAGTGTACATTAAACTGTAGTCCATTTACAGTTTGTTTCATACACACAGGCTCTCAGCTTTTGACCAACACGTTTGCGAGATTCTGTGGCCAGCTTCATTCTGCCCATCTTTTACTCAACCAAATAAGAGAAAAAAAGGAACAAAAAAAATGTACAAGTTTGTTGTCTTTTTTTTTTTTTTAACAAAAAATATTATTTTGCGAAGGAAACATTGCACTTTTTTCCAACCTAAAATTAATTTGCTATAAAGGAAGTATTGTTCAGTGTAGTAGGCTTTGGTATGCAATGGAAGTCACTTCTTCAGTAGTGAGTTGCAGTTGCTCAGTGAAATGCTAACTTAGTTTTGTGCAACAGAGAACAAAGGGTGTTGTCCCAGATGCTCTACGCTACCTTTGTCCTTACAGTATTGCTACACGTTTGAAGTTCACCCCATATCTTTTTAGAAGAAATCCTAAATGTAACGAGAGTGAGTACAGTTTGACCAAACCTTTGCAAGGCTGAGAAGACATTGAGCCACCTCACCCCAACAGGGCAGCACTCCCAGCTTGAAAGAGGGCACAAGAGTCCTGTCAGAGACTTGTGCCGGAAACGCTGGAGTCTGGGAGAAAAGTATTGATGACCCTGTAGCTCTGAGCTCTGCGAATCATGTCACGGATCTCGATGTTCAGTTCCATTAATTTGGTGCAGATTTCAGTCAGGCTCTGGTTGGAGCCCACCAGTGCATAGGTGCCCGTCTGACCCAAGGTTTGGTGCCGGAAGTAAATGTTCAGTAGTGTCTGGACTTCGTCGTCAGAGCTACTTCCAAAGATATCATTAGGCCACAAAATCCTGCACAAAACCAGGAGAAGAATGTGAGTATCATTATGGGTTTATTAGCACGGATGGAAACGAGGTGATAGAGATCACTAAAAGGAAAACTGACTCACAAGTAACTCACTGTTTTATGCTACTTATTTGTTACTCAGACTCTGGTATCAGGCACTGAACTAACATAAAAGTGCAATTCCTACTATCTTAAACAAAATAAAAGCTTAAGAAAACTCACTCAAGTAGGTGAGAGTGAAACGGGGCTGAATGTTAGCCAATGCCAGTGGCACACACCTGTAAGGCATTAACTCTGTAGAAGAACTCTTAAAATCCTCACAGAAGTACTTTTGTTCTACACAGTGTGATTAAACACCTCAGTTGTTTCAAGCACACATTTGTATTATTCATTTGATATCGTTACTTGTGACACAAACCTGCAAAAGTTAATAATATCAGTGCCCCCATGTACCTTGTTGAAACATGTTAAATTAATGCTGATTCAGCACACTACATTAGTATAAAGTTAGGAAAATAATAAATCCATACTTCTCTAATAATGAAAATTTAATGTGAGCCACGGAGCTGAACTTGCCTGCATTCCCTTATTTGCCGGACAGCTTTAACAAGTTCATTGTTTTTCAAACACTCCAGCATGGACTGAATTGCTGCTTCTGTGGAGCTGAATGTGGGCTCAGATTCTGTTGTCAGAGGCTCAGCTGCTATTGCAGCAGTGGCATCCTTAAGATTTTTCTTCAACTCACTCAGTTCTCTCGACATATTTAACAGCTGTTCCAAGGAAAGAGATGAGAGATGGGTATTTTCATTCTCCATAGGCACCAAAGGGATCAAGTATTTCAAGGCTGTTCTTACCACTACACTGGATGTACCTACCCATTACAGAAAAGACCCCATTTTAACACAATTTAAATAAATCACTTGCAGATGTTCACACAGTGTGAACCCACCCTACATCCATAGTGTGTGAGTAAAGTTACAGTTTCATGTATCATTCTAGTTTGTTACCATTGACTGAAATGACTTTTGAAGCCTGAAAGTATAAAAGATCCCAGTCTCAGTCTGAAAGCATGGCCAATTATGAAAAATACAGCATCTCGAGTATATTTTAAATGCAGATACTGGCATATTGAAGGGTTTTTAAAAAGTGAAGTAGTTTAATCTTTGGTGTCAGTCTATAGAAAGAAAAATTTGAACATGAAAGAAAAGCAGTATTTTCAATGTAAGTCTTTGTGTTTTATTACATACCTCTGGCATGGAACTGACTTCATGCACTTGTCCGATAAGTTTACAGTAGGACTGAAAAAGCAAAAGCAGCTGGAAATGCAGTTTATATAATCTCTGACACAGTTCCAGTTGCTAAAGAAAGATTTGTAGGAGAAATAATAAAGATCAGTGAGTTAGGATCATTTTCATTAACTATTAAAACATACTGACATAGTTCAGCTCTCAAAAAACATCATTTTACTGAAGTTTGACCATATACTATTTCAGAAGACAAGTAACATTCTTTCTTTTGACAGTAAGTCATATACAACATTAAAAATCTAAAGTATGATCACTAGCTCTCCTGTAGCACACATCAATATCCATCTCAAAGCAGTTCATACAGGTTAGCTTCACTGTCTCCAGTTTGCAGCTGGAAAGCAGAGGTAGAATATGGGGGAAATTAACTTTTCCGCATAGAATATAAAACTCTTTAAAACTTCAGAAATGGTCAAAGACCTCTTCTGAGAGGATGGAAATCCAAGAGAGAAGCAATGAAGTAGTTGTCCAAGAGGGTCAAAGCTCCTGCCTGCCTCTCTGAGAGGAGAGAAAGAGAGGCAATAAACCCAGCAAGGAGTGGGAAGGAGGAAATGCCAGCTCTGCAACAAACTTCACCTCATGGATTTTCCACCATCTTAAAGAAATCATACAACAGATGGATGGAGAGGACCTCTGTCTTCTACAATTTATTCCCTCAGATTAAGTATATTTATTCCCTCAGATTAAGTATACACTGTTCTACAAATATTGTTTCTTCCAGTGCAATGCACAGCACCACACAAAAGGTGTCAGACACATTGAGGTAACAGGGAATGGGCACATCTGCCACACAAGTCAGGTTAATGTGCTCATGGTCCTGGTATCCATATGTCTATCAGGAGGGCAAATCTCAGATCCACAGCTGGATCATGGTGAGGAAAGGAGGAATATTTAATCTTTGGCAAATTACCGAAGTGAAAATTCTCTAAGTACAAGTTCGGAGGCCTCCTGGCCCTTTGGCAGGAAAGGCTTACAGCTTTCAGATCCTATTTGAATTGTCTTCTTTTACAGACACAGTGACCAAGAATAGGCTCAGTGATCTTTGCCCTTGCTTGGAGAAAATAGAGCAGCATTTCATGCCAAACATGACAGAAAAAAAGAAGCTAATAATGTCTGTGCTTTCTTAGAGCACTTCAGACATGCTACAGTTATTTGCTGAACTGGGGTCTGTGCAAATGCCAGCACAAATACTAATAAAAAGCACTTTAAAACCATTATAAACATTAATTTGACTGAAGTGTTTATTTACATATGGATCAATATTTAAGTGCCACGTTTCTTATTAATTAACCAAAATTAGAACCATATCCTTAGTGTTCCAGTTCCCAAAATTTCTATTCCAGATAGACAAGGCTGAGGGGCTGATGTCAAAAGAGAAATTCTTTGGCAAGTTTCAGCTTTTTTTTTTCTGGGAGAGGTGGACATCATGTACCCACGTATGAGAACAGTCAGCCCAGGGCACTGCCCAAACCAGGTGGAGTTAAAGTCTCCTTCTGCAGGAGGTTTATGGAGAAGAGAGGGAGCAGCAGGGCAGTGCCAAGCCAGAGGTGTCAGCCTGATGAGGAGCCTGCAGTGCTGGTCTGCCCCAGCAGCAGAGCTCAGCACTGCAGATGTTCTGGTTATGGATCTGTGGGGTTATGGATCAATGGTTTCTGGTAACTGAGTCAGGATATTTCAAGTCTTTTACTGGTGAACAGAGTCAGAGTATTCTTGACCAAAATAGAAGGGAGGAATCCACCAGATCTTGTATGACAGCAAAGACCCACAGGACCTGAAGGAAGGCCCAGCAGACCCACAGTGGGGAAAAAAAGGGAGGGAATGGGTGTGTGACCTGCTAGGACAGAACTGTCTGGAGGGTAGGGACATGGATGGCCAAGAGAACGAAGAGGGAGGGCACTTTCCTTAACAAAGTAGACCTGCCAGAGGCCATTCTCTGTAACTGAGGCCATGGAGCCCTGCCAAGCTTACACCCCTGTGGATAACTGATCTCCTGACTCTTCACACACAGAGTTTGGTGTGTGTAAAGCTCCTGGAAATGGCTCTGGCTTCTGTCCTCTTGTACCACGGGTGGGCATGCCAGGGGCTGGCTGGCTGGTGCCTGAACCTGGAAACGTGCTGACTGTCCACCCCAAAAGCCATTCCTGGGACACTGCTGCCTGGTCCTGCTCAGTTCACCAATAGGGATTAAATTCACTCTATTTGAATTTTGGAGAACTGGCAACGCTCTGACATAGCAGTTTAACATACACCTACTTCAAGTTGTCAGCAAGTTAAAAAGTAATTTAAAACCAGGACACTGCATAACATTATTTAAAAAAAAATAATCTCATGATTGCTTGGCATATAACACATTTTTTTTTAGTCCTTGGAGAACAATAATTCAGTTTCAGCCTTCTGGCTGCTAACCTGAATGAAAATAAACTAAGGTCAAATTGAAGACTCACTCAGTATTTATTACCATATCAAGCAACTCTCTTTTTTTGATTATTGAGTACATATTTAAAACCAATAGTGGTGAAACTATTAATTGATACATAATTAAATCTAATTTGGTATCTAACTGTCAACTATAAATTGTTAAGCTTTCATTAGGACAAATTGAAAATTACAAATTTTCAAATAACAAAAAAATTTATCTCCACTCCAGCATATTATATAAATTCAAAGTCTTAATTGTTTAAAATTTATGTAAATTACCATTTAAAACAGCATGTGAAGGTGTCAGAATTTCAGCACAGTATTTTTAGATTTCACAAAACACACCTTAGTAAATTATTTCAGTCACTGAATGTAGGACCACTATTCTACAGGAAATTATATAAAAAAAAGGAAAACATGCTTCTAAATAAAACAGTAAAATTGGGGTGTATTAGTCCATCTACAGATGGACAAAGAATATGAAAGAACTTCAACTTACTGCAAGAGATTCCATTTGCTACACAGCAAGCATGGCACAGGAGAAAAGGAAAGGAAAGAAAGTAAAGTGTCAGTGTAATGCATGCAATAGGAAGCACAGCCCATCTTTAATAGCATAACTCATCAGCAGTATTAGCAATGCTTGCCTCAACCTGATAACTGGTTGGAAATATCACAATCAACATGCACAGCATTCTTAATAAAATCAAGCTTGAATCCTAATTGTAAATTTCTGTCTAAATATCCTCAGTTAGATCTTCAAATTTATTAGTTTTGATTTTATCCCACTCGGTAGTTCAGGAACTTAAAGTGGTGTTAGAAAACTCTTGAAACAATACTTTATTTTAAATTGTTTTCTTTGTTATTAAAATGACCTCATTTTGGAAAGTACTCACAAAATTAGTCAGGGCTTCCAAGTGAAGAACAGAGCTGAACTTGGTTATTTATAAATATTTTAGTTTTGGACATAACAGAGCTAATGAAATTTCCAGATTAAGTTTTGTGACTGCTGGGCTTATTTGTACATTACAATGGAAACATACAGTATATAACTTTTAAGTTATGACTATCATAATAAAAAGAAAGAAAAAAAAACAAACCATGGAAAATGCCAGTTCATTTTCACTCTATGGTAATGCCACAAGTTCAGACAGCTGTGTATTCCTTCCTCTCACCAGTAATTATTCACTGATCATAATGCTGGAGCTATTAAAATGTCAGTGGAAGTCCTGTTGCAATAGCAAGCAAAATGCTAATTGACCTGTATTAGCATTTCAAAGATTCAGGACTAACTTCTTTCCTCAAAAAAAGTGTTCTTCTTTTCTTTGCCAAGAAGACATTTGCACTCTGTGAAGTTCCAGTGCAGTTTTCCTTTTGTATGTGTATATTACATTTTTATGAGATTTTAGATTAACAGTCATCATGTAAATTCTGTAACTAACAGGCACAATGACATCTGATCAGTTACAAACTGATGGCTGTGCATATGCATACTGAATTAACAAATATTGGGAATTTTTATTAAAATTATTTACCTTACCATTAATACAAAGACAGAAACACAGAATTGTGAAATAAAGATAATTTGGTACAGCCAAACAAAATATTCCAGTGTGGCTTCTTTCCATGGGCCTTACTATTATAAAATGTATGGAAATTGTTATCCCAAATCCTGCATTACACTGCTATCAAACCATGACAAACTAATCTTTAAGCTCTTATGATGTGTAATTTTATGCTTTTTGCCCTGTTAGAATACTTGTTTTCTTATATTAAGTACTCTTAAAAGAAAAAAAACAAACCAACAAACTTCTATATCTTGGCTTCCAGATACATGCAGATCACAAATTAAGCCTAGAAAAACTAAATGCAAGATAAGAAGAGGACAAGAGCAGACAGATCACTGTGCTCTAGTGAATTCACAGGTGTGCTGGCTTGTGTTTTTCAGATCTTGTTTGTGTCTGACTTAAGCTCCTCTGAAGTTTAGCATGCCACCAAGTTTCATTTGGACTTTCTAAAATACTGGAATCCACCTATAATTTTTCATTTCCCATGGAATTTATTTGAAGTAGGGGGAAGGAGGCAGCAAATAAGTGAATTCCATGGTCTTTTTTTTCCAGAAAATACTGTCTTCTCTGTATGATTCCAAAACCAGGGCAAGACAAAACAGGGAAAGGGTTTTCACATTACATAAAAAACCCTCCTTCTCTGCTGAAAGAAAATACACCGTATATAAAAAAAACCCTAAATTACTGATGCTCAACACAACATTGCATTTCAAGATTGTAACTTATCTTACTGTCTCAGCATAAAATGAAATATTCCTTGGAAGTTGAAAAGACACTAAGTGACTTTTGCCAGTGACTCACTGGACTAAGTGACATTTCTTTCAGTCCCCAGAAGCAAGGGCTCAGGTGGAATGACAGTAGCCTTCACTCTTCTTCTCAAATTCTAGTTTAATTCCTACAGTAAGTGTTGTTTTAGATTAGCTAATAGAATCATAGAATAATTTGGGTTGGAAGGGACCTCTAAAGGTCATGTAGTCCAACCCCCTGCAGTAAGCAGGGACACCCTCAACTAGATCAGGTTGCTCAGAGCCTTGCCAAGCCTCAACTTCAATATCTCCAGGGATGAGGCCTCAACTACCTCCCTGGGCAACCTGTTCCATTTTTCTAATACCCTTGTGGTAAAGAACTTTTTCATTACATCCAGTCTAAATCTACTCTTTTCTAATTTAAAGAAATTGCCCCTCATCAACAATTGAGTCTCATTGTGCCTTGAGCTTTACTCTAGCTAAGACAATCACAAAATAGTAGGGGTTGGAAGAGACCTCTGGAAACCATATGGTCCAACCCCCCAGCGAAAGCTGGTTCAGGCAGGGTTTGAACATCTCCAGGGAAGCAGACTCCACATCCTGGACAGCCTGTTTCAGTGCTCTGTCACCCTCAAGATAAATGAGCTTTTCCGCATGTTCAGATGGAAATTCCAGTGTTCCAGTTTGTGCCTGTTGCCCCTTGTCCTGTTGATGCACACCACCAAAACAAGTCTGGCCCTATCCTCTTGACACAAGCCCTTTAGATATTTATAAGCATTGATAAGATCTCCTCTCAGTCTTCTCTTTTCCAGGCTAAACAGACCCAGGTTTCTCAGTCTTTCCTCATAAAACAGATGCTTCAGTTCCCTGATCATCACTGCAGCCCTCTGCTGGATATCCCCTAGTAGTTCCATCTCTTTTTTATTCTGGGGAGCCCAAAGCTGGGCAAAGTACTCCAGATATGGCCTCACTAGGGCAGAGTAGAGGGGAAGGTTAATTTCCTTTGACCTGCTGGTCACACTCTTCTTACTGAACCCTGAGATGCCCTTGTCCTTCTTGCCCACAAGGGCACATCGCTGGCTCATGGTTAATTTGTTGTTCAGCAGGACCTGTCACAGGTCCTTCTCCCCAGAGCTGCTTTCCAGCAGCTCAACCCCTACCCTGTACTGGTGGATGACATTATTCCTCCCTGGGTGCACGACCCTACACTTGGCTTTCATTAGGTTCCTCTTTGCCCAGCTCTCTAGTCAGCTCTAGCCTCAGCTCCAGATGACAATGGTCCCAAGAGGTTCCACCTCCAGTCTTACTGCTGGCCTAAAATAATTGAACACAGGTCACAGGTACTCTCATAGCAACAGGTACATTCTGATTTTTTGAGGATTTTTTTTTTTTTTTGGAGCACAGCATGTTTTAAACATCACAGAATCACAGAATAGTATGATAACAGTTTGAATTTTCAACCTATTAGCTTGTGGTGAGCTTTGGGATAAGCAAGGCTTAGGAAAGGTCTACACTGACTTTGGACCTACAGAATAATGAGAATATGTGAATGTTTCATGAGAAGATAAAGATGTATTTGAATTAGCAATGCTAATTGACAAGAAACATAGGATCTTCCATGTATCTCTTTTTTCAGAAAAACAAATAAACAAACAAACAAACCCAGTCTTTGATTAGATTAAAAAAAATCTCTGTTTAGTAATGTTGAAGAATGTACTGATAGCTCTACTCATTTTAGACTACTGCAGGTTGTCAGCAAAGGTGAAGTTACCTTTTCACTATGAACTGATTCCCATGTCCCTGGGACCCTGTTGCTTAATGTAACATCAAAACTTAGAAATCCCAGACATGTCTGAGTCATGTTATCTGTGGTAAGAACACGAAGGATAAAAGCTTCATTCTGGGACATGAAGCTTTTACCCCATTTCAGAAAAGTTGCTAGCTCTAGCATCTGTCTTAGACAACTTCTCAAGCTCATTTACTTTAGGGCCAGGATAAGAAATTTTTGTCTTTGGGTATTTTCATTAACAGTAACAACGGTCAAATAAAAAATGTGCAATTATTTTGAAATAAGACCTCATTAGAGAAACTTGTGCCAATTGTTACCAGCAATAGTGGGCATTTGTGATGCAACCACTTGTGCTGATGTTGAATGTGGCCTTGTCTGTCTCAGGTACAGGGGACTATTTTCACCCCGAGCTTTTTACCAGGTGGGGAGTTCTCGGAATCTGGTATTTCTGCCTTCTTTTTCTTCCTTACAATTATTTCATATCCTTTCCCCAAAGTAGCCTGGTTTTGTCCTTAGCTAAGCAACATTTTTTATGCCAGAAGTTTGCAGCAGGATTTCAGGACCTAGTCTAACCTTCAGTGACTTTAAGAGGCAGGTTTAGGCAGGCTCCCTTGTGACTAATGTTGTAAGGCATATTTTTTCCCCTACAATTATTGGATTCTTTAGCCATTCAGGTTGAGGAAGAAGAAGAGACGAAAGCTAAGAAAAAAAATACTTGCTACTCTAAGATGAATTTTTCCTTGTCCTTTCCTAACCACCTTTCCTCAGTTTCCCCAGAATCTTTCTCCCATTAAATTTTTGTTGAATAAAAAGAACATTTCTTTAGGAAGAGCTACTTCAGTTGACAGGTCATTGAGAAGGGTAAGGAAAGAAATACACCTATTGATTAAAGACCTATCATCCTGTCAACTTCCAAGGAATAATGCATTTTAGCCTGAAGGAACAATACTGGGGAGAAACGAGGGATTCCCACAGGAGTGAGAAACTTTTCTTTCCAGTTTTTGTGATTATCTGTAAGAATACCAACTCTGGCTTTATAAAAAACACATTTAATTCTGAAACAGAGAACACCTGGTTAAAAAAAAAAGCCTCACAAAGAGGAACATGACATATATTAACTTCTAGATGTATTTAGGCCAGCTATATGAGCTCAGTTCTGTTTATTCTTTCACCTCAGCATTCTTTCTCCTCTACTTTTTTGAAAAAAGAAAAAATGTAGATGATCAGCAAGATGTGTGATCTTCCATCCATTCTACAGGTTTCCAAACGAGGGATGAAGAGGACAAATTAAGATGTGTAGAGCAAGGTATGTCACACTAAAATCTGAAGTCCCTGTTCAGGGTGTTGTGCATCAGTAGAAAAAGAAGGTCCATGCCTGTTCTCATAGCCATGCCTCCCTATGTATAATCTGCTTCTCTCTCCTGATGTACTTGCAGAAGAGTACATCACCTTCAAATGCATTGGAAAGTGTCTGCTGGTGCCAGTGCCAGGTGGGGGAAGATTGAACAGTTTTCCCATTCCCTGTGGTTGCAGCCAGAGGATTTATTAGCAAATTAATTTGCTAATAAGGTCAAGGAAGCCAAAATGCACAGCTGGCAAGGATTTGGGATTCTTGGGAAATGCCATAAAAAAAAAATCAAGGGAATTCAAATACAGGAAAACAAATACATAGAGGTGGGAAAAAGAGGTTAAGATTTAAAAAAAAAAAAAAAGGAAAATAATTGGGGCAGAAGACAAAACCCCTGAAACTAACATGATTAGAAAACAAGGTATTTGGAAAAACTAGTTACAACAAGCAACTGTGTGTGCTTAAAATGTCATAATGTTTTATAAGTTAAAATACATGGAGGAGAAGGTGTCACTTTTTTGTACATGCTGTTGCTGCTTCCTGATTTTGGCTAATTCTCTTCAACACTCTCTTTTTTCCCATCCCCTCATTCTTTTTCCTCCCAAAGGCAAAAACCCCACAAAGTAACGTTTCTCAATTCAATGTCCACCACTAAGACACCTTACTGTTTCCTATATACTGTTTCCTATACTTAGTGCATGAAGTAACAGAAATGCTTGCTGATTGTGCTGATTTCTGAAATGTGTGATGTGGAAGCAGAGTGCACCAGGAGTGATTTGCAGAGCTGCTGCACTGCTGCAACATCTTTCCACAAGAGAGAGCACAGACAACCAAGGCACTGTTAGGTCTGCTTCCTCATCTAGACCAGGAGGGCAGAAGTCTTGCCCCTGAATACTTCCTATTTCCTATGGCCAGGACTGAGGCAACAACAATACCTCTGAGCCTTCATGGTGAAAACTGGGTTATGCTCAAACCCAAAAAAGCAACAAGGAGGAAGTAGAGCAGGCTCTGGTGAGTCCAAGGACAAGATAAATCACACGTGTCACTTTACAGGGGAGAAATAATATTGCTCATTCATTACCTTCTCTTCTGAGTCCCCTGGCTGGCAGGTAATAACTCCATCTCGTGAGCCACCAGCAAACGTTGCTTTGCAGTTTGCAAGCCACTATTTTCAGAGAGAAATTAAAAGAACATATGAATAAGGCCTATAGTTTGATCTGGAGAAAGATAAGTAGTATTTCAGTTTACTATAAAGTGTAGCTTTGATTTCTGTCAGTATTCCAAATTACAGAAACCAAGAAAATTAATTAACTACTTAATAAAAGAAAGAAGAGATTAGGAATATGTTAAAGATGCCAATGTTTCTAAAATTAAGGGATACAATAGCTGTTTATGTAGTTCCGGGTCTTCTTTTCAGGAAGAAACATTTAATGAATCCAGTACTTGAAACATGTTTTTCTACTGAATATTAGTTTGAAGAGATCTGAGTGTATCTGCAGTCTCCTGACAGAGGGTAAGTACACACACATCCAAACCCAAAAACTATAACATCATCCAACATACCGAGAGCGTTGCTTCTTTCCTGTTGTTGTACGTGTCCAGGTATTCCTGCAGTTCTAAAACACTGAACTTCAGCTTTTCAAGAAGGCCACAAGAGAGAAGCTGGAAAAAATTAAATCAAAAGGGCTAGTAAATGTCACTATAAAGCAATAAAAATCTTAGTAGAGTAGAAAGTATAGTAAAGATCTTACAAAAGAAAACTTGGATTTGTAGATACCAATACTGAAAAATATTTATACTTATGCAAAAATATATGTAAATATTACACAGAAAAATAGCAAAAGTTGCACCTATAATAATGTGGAATTGAAATTGTGTTCTGTGTCCAACAGCTTTGCAGAGGACAATAAAATACTGCACAAAGCTTAACTAGTTAACCTCCAGACTTAAGGTACAGCTCTTGCTCTTCTGTGGTCACAGGACAGGCCCAAGATTACACTTGGCAAGTTCTTACCTCTGCACTTCTGTGTGAGGCAATACTGTGCTGATGTTGCTGGATAAACATGGGCCAGAATGAAATCAAGAGGAAGGGCCATCTAATTTATTCCGTAATATTTATTTTTATCATGCAGATCACATCATAGTTGACTCAAATGAAGCTGCTAAACATAATACCATCTTTCATGCTGAACTATGTAAAAAATAGCTTCTCCTTTTCCACTCGTGGAGCCAACTGGGTCCAGTAGGCACCTGTTTTATATTGTTTTTTGGCATTCAGGCTCACCACATCATATTGCCCATCTGTCAGTACTTACCTAATAAAACAACATGGGAAGTTAATGGAAATTTGGTTAAGAACAAGATACAAAAACTAGAGATAGGAGGCAGGTACCTTTTTGCCATATCAGTTAAGGAGTTGCCCAAAAGTGAAACAGTAAACAGTAACACTCTGCAATGCAGTACATGACTTTTCAAAGGAAGATACTCACTGTTTCTGCATCTACAAAAAGGGTGGGACATTCTGAACATGATGTCAGCATCTGAGAAGACCTCACAAACTTGGAGCCTATTCCTCGCAGGTTGTCTCCCAAGTAACTAGCTGCATCGCAGGTTAGGAAGCAGAATCTTTTCTGAATATTCTGTAAAGCAAAATACAATTCATTACATTCTTCACTGAAGTACAAACTTCTTTCCTTTGCAAACAAACAACGTGCTTTTTTTTTTTTTTCTTCACATGATAACATGTGCAAAAGAGACCATGACCCTGGGGAGACCCAAATGTCTGCGCAAGGATCCTGAGTAACAGTTACTATGCTGGAGATAGTGGACAGCTGGGCAGCTGTGAAACTATTACAGAATTCATAATAATCTATTACTAAAATACAGTCTTTCTTGTAAATATGATTCAATTTTTATAGAGCCTTTTACCCAGCAGGTAGCTTTTTTCTTCCTGGATCTGCAGAGTTAACAGTTAACAGCACATTACCTTTTCTGCCCATTGTTTTGTTAGAATTCCATGTCAAGTGGCTAACGAGATAATAACAGACCTTTTAATGACAAACAGCAGCATGGAAAAATAGGAAATAAACTTTTGTTTTCCCCCGTGGGAAAAATCTTCTTACTGAAACTTTTCTGCTGCTTGGGAGCACTCCAGAAATACTGCATTGCATCCGGGAATTATTATTCTCAGGTTTTTTGTGTGTGTGTGTGTGTTTTGAGTCCTAGACCACTTCTAGTCTTCCTGAAACATTCTAGTGCTGAAATTTCCTTTTCAGTGACTAATATACAAAGTGAATAACAAATAAAAATAATCTTTTAGTCTTGCAGGAACTAAAATTATGATATTGATAAATATACAGCAAGTCGCACTGCCAAAATACATCTCACTGGGGCCAGCTGTTCAGGAGGTGGAAATAACATGAAAATGTTTTCCAAAATAAAAGTATGCCACATTTTTTCATGATTCATTCTGTATTACCATAGGCATTTCTAGAGGAATGTATGTCAGGACTTTTATTACTGTAAGCATACCTCACTGGAGAGAAGTGCTTCCCAAGTAGCAGTCTGGATGACAGACATATAAAAAGCCTGTTACTGCTCCTACACTTGAGCACTGATATTAAGTACCTTCAACTTAGGTGAACCTATTTCAGACCTCATTGACAATGGAAGCTGTTGGATTGAATGGTTTTTTTTAAAAAACCTACATATGCTCCCACACTATTAATAATCTATAAAGTGGTTAAATGGAAACTTTTTCATCAGGCTTATTTCACAACTGCTTATTTTTTAATTTATCTCTAAAGTGTCTGCACTGGCAACATGAACAGTGTTAAGATTGGATGGACTGATATTTATTTTAATGTATGTTTCTACCACCTTACTTCAACACAGAAACAAAACCACATGCCATTCAGCAAACAGCACAGATTCTCTGCTTCACTGAGTCTGCAGCAGAGGCAAGGGTTTCTTGCTAATTACCACCAAACAGGGTAAATTTTTATTTTTATGAGCAACTAGCAGAAACCTCTGAATCACAGGGCTTGGTGACAGCTGGAGATTTACTACTATGATACCTTCTGAAACGAAAGACTTAACCCAAGTCTTAGTGAAACTGCTGTGGGAAACTATTGTAATAAAGGAAACAGACCTAGATTTGAGCCTAACCTACAGAAAAGAGCTGGGTGAAAACACAAAAGTGGAAGGCAGTTTTGACACATGGATTATGGAACAGAATCCAAGAGATGTTGCTTGGAAGAGACATCTGGAGAACATGTGATCCACCATCTACCTCAAAGTGGGACACTAGATCAGCCATAGAATCATAGAATCATAGAATCCTAGGGGTTGGAAGGGACCTCGAAAGATCATCTAGTCCAACCCCCCCTGCCAGAGCAGGGCCCCCTAGAGTACATCACATAGGAACGTGTCCAGGCGGGTTTTGAATGTCTCCAGTGAAGGAGACTCCACAACCCCCCTGGGCAGCCTGTTCCAGGGCTCCGTCACCCTTACAGTAAAAAAATTTTTCCTGATATTCAACTTGAACCTCCTGTGCTCCAATTTACACCCATTACCCCTTGTCCTATCACTGGTCACCACTGAGAAAAGCCTAACTCCATCTCCCTGACACTCACCCCTTACATATTTGAAAACATTGATGAGGTCACCCCTCAGTCTCCTTTTCTCCAAACTAAAGAGACCCAGCTCCCTCAGCCTTTCCTCATAAGGGAGATGTTCCACTCCCTTAATCATCTTAGTAGCTCTGCGCTGGACTCTTTCAAGCACTTCCCTGTCCTTCTTGAACTGAGGGGCCCAGAACTGGACACAATACTCCAGGTGCGGCCTCATGGTTTTGTCTATCTGAGTCTTGAAAGCTCCAAGGTCAGAGCCTCCTCAGACTCCCCAGGTAACCTGTTTAAGTGCTGCACTGCCTTGCTGGGGAGGAGAAATTAAGTCAGTGAAGGAGACAGACTAAAGAAATAATACAACCAACCTCAATGCATTCAGGGTTTTCAAAAAGGAGCCCGTTAGAAATAACTTAATGGGGAAAGGAGATAATGGGAGGAGGCCATCCCCATAGGTAAAAAAAGAGGGCAGAAGCACATTCTATACCACTGAGAGATAGAAAATACATTAAGACATACATCTGGTTAAATCACAGATACTTCACTGAGGCAAATACTCATGCAAAAAAAGAACAAAAAGTGAAACTGTGTTAAATTTTTAACTTGGGTACCCAAACCAGCATAGCAATGCAGGCACAATAATCAGGGAGGGGGATGCTAAATAAAGTAGTAAAAGAAAGAGAATGTCAGTAAGTAAACTATAGATAACTAAGAGGAAGACCAAGGAACCACAATAAAGAGAAAAAGATAGTAAGAGACACTGCTGTAAAGACTGATGTGTTTAATGCCTTCTTTTGCCTTACTGATCCCAAAAAGGGCATCAGTGTACAGGTAGCAATGGGATATAAATGAAAAAACCAGGTGAGAACAGCTCTTGTTACTGAGGGCTTTGATACTTTCATATCTTTGCAGGTTAGGGAAATTCATGCTATGATAGCTATGATACTGGCTAAAGAAGTCTAGAAGCCATAACAAGTATCTTTGAGAACACATAGAACAGGGTGTTGTGAAAAACTTGAGGGAAGTACTTATTTAAAAAAAAAAAAAAATTATACACAAAATCTGGGAAATGTGGGAACATATAAAAGATGAATAAAAGGCAGTATAGGTCTGGTCAGAAAAAAATAATATTAAACTACTATTTAATTTTTATGAAAGGCTAGGATTTCCTATTTGGAGGAGAAGTAATTGATATGTTATGTATTAATTCATTTACTGTCTTAGAAGAAAAGCAGAGAAACACAATCTGAAGGTAACAAGGTGTGCCAAAGTGCATTCAGAAGTTAATTATCAACAGCCCACTGCCTAGCTGGAAAGTTAAATGGAGTAGGGTTCCACTGGGGACTGTCTCAAGCACTAAGCAAGAGATTAATGAAAATACCAAATAATGGAATACGCAACCTACTTATGAAATTCATGGATGATTGAGCTGCAAACTCCTTGGAAGCCAGGATTAGAATTCAGACTGATTTTGATAAACTGGGAAAATGGTGCAGGGGAAAGGAAGAAGGACAAGGTTGTACAGCTATGCTGAAATAATCTGTAGAGCACATATTCAGGATGAAGAATAACCAAAAAGGCAAAGTTTTGTAGAACAAGATCTGCATACTAGATTGGGTCTCAAGTGGAAAATAATTAACAGTATTCTACTGTACAGCTGTTAGCACAGAGAAGTTTTTAAACAGGATTGCCTTACCTAAAACAGGTAATCTTCTTTTAGTCAGTGATGTTGCTTTTCAAGTAATACACAGACTAACTGAAGAGAGTCTATAGCAACAGTGAGAAGTCTAGAAAATGTGACTTAGGGGGAAGGAAGATTGAAAGAACTGAGCTTAAGTAAGAGAAGCTTGGGGTAGGTGAAGTCATAGTAATGGTCTTCAAATGTAAGCTAGAACTGCAAAGAAGAGACAAAGTACCACTGTGTATAGAGCAAGAAGTTTTCAAGAAATTAAGGAGAGTTAAGCATTGGACTGCACAGAGTTAAGAATGATATAGAGAATTATATAGAAAGAAATATATAATATAACCGAACATATGTAATATATATAATTATATAATATATAATATATAAGAATGATATAGAGAAAAACATTATATAGTTAAAAACACTACATGATTTAAAAACATTATATAGTTTAAAAATATATGACTGGAAAGAAGATCCTGTCCAGAGCAATATAAGGAACATTAACTCTTTCAGCCCACATGTACTCATGTATTTTAACAGTTCTAGTTTATTTTATGAAAATAACTTCCTCAAAGCTTCATCAAAAGCTGACACCAGTCTAGTGTTTAGATTCAAGAAAAACATAATTCTTTGTTTACTGCTTTTCTTTTCAGGTATTCATAAAAGCAACAATCAATCTCCAGCTAAGAAGGTAACAGTCTTGAACAGCCTTGAACAGTGTTTTGAAGTCTTAAACTGTGAAACAATGAAAGACTGTACTCTGGTACTTCATGAAACATACTTTATATTTTGGAATTACTTGGATTGTCAATGATACCTGTCCTGGGTGGTGCAGATGCCAGTGGCTGAAATCTTTCAAGCAAGGTCTGAAGTAGGATATATTTTATGAAATGGGAGTACTGTGAATAATAATGCCAACCAATATATTTTATGAATAGGTATATGCCTGCATATAGTTGCTGTTCTTTGTGTAAATAATACTCTCAGAATGTTTTCTTTTTAACCTCAAGTTTCCTTATCTGGGAAGAGAATTTTTCATAACAAAAGGGCCTGATTGTAGAAACTGGTTGCTCCTCTCCAGTCTACTTGTCATGGAACTGGCTGGTCTGCTAGAAGACATTTGATTTGATGGAATACAAAGAGGCAGCCACAAAGATAACCCAGAGATCTCTGAGATTTGAATGGCTTACAGGAAAAGTATTTCAACAATTTCAGGAATTTTAAACAAATTTAGTGTGTTGTGGGCAAACATCCAAGATACCATTAACTTGATGCAGACTGAAATAATATATAGGTGCCCTGGGAAATGCATTTCTTTCTCTTCACCAAGTACTTAACTCACAGGCTCCTCCAAACAAGGATTCTGTCATACAGTTAACTGTTTTTGTAGTACTTCTTATTGCAAGCCTAGCACATGCTGGTCTTGTTTCTGAAACTTCTTGTCAGTGAGGGTCAGAAGCCTCTCAGGTTAGCAGATGAGTAGCAGAGTTTGATGGTGGAAACACAATACAATTCCCAGACAAACCGGGACCTTGGGAAAAAAAACTTGGGAAAGTACTACTCCTATGTTTTAACCATGAAGAGAAGAACAATAAATAAAATTTTTTAAAACTGTTTATAAAGTTAAAAAAAATTATAAATTGCATATGGCTGTGACTCCAGCTAGAAAATTGTTTTGTTGATATTATTAACAACTTTTTAAAATTTTGTATGTAAATATTCAACTGAAGAAAATGGATAGGCTGTCCTTGGAATACAGGACAAGCACAACATCAAATGTAGTGTGTGCATGCCAGGACTTGGAGTTAAACTGATACTTTACAGGTAATGCTTAGGTCTTGCATTACACAACAGTATTATTTAGTTTTCAGAAGTGTGACACCAGCTTGTTTTTACCTCTTTTAAAGAGAGCAAAGAGGCCACATAACTCTCAGAACACTTGAACAGGGCTATTAACCTCTAGGACTGACAACAGTAAAAAAGCTGAAATACACATTATGAAAAAACACAGGACTAAATTCTGAACTGTAGTGCACTCAAGTCAGCCCTGGGTTTTTTTGTCATTCCAAATGCCTATTTATCAGTGTATAAAAAAATGCCTCAAAGGTGCAGACACAGACAAAGACACAGAAAGATCTTGAGATGGGGATTTACTAGTGGGGTGCCCACTGCTAATAAAAATTGTGTACTATGAGATCAGAGGTACTTAAAATTCTGCATGAACTTACCTGATGCTGTGTGCACTGCTGCAGCACACTAAATATCCTGCAGCTGCCTCATATAAAGCAGAATAAACAATCAAAGGGGCTTTAAAACTCATCACAGGTAAAACCAGACATTGTTTAGAACAGCTTGCACATTCAACTCTTTTTTTAATCTTGTCTTTTGCAAGATGCATATCTTTTCAAGTATACAGTTTTAGAAAGAAGTAATGCATTTCTATACCTCAGACTCAATCTCTGAAATTTATTCTGCACGATGGCAGCTGAATATTTCTATTCAGATGATTAGGTACAAGATATTTAATAATGTTGACATTTACATGGGCATGGTCATATTTCAACACTTTGAAATAAAATAACAGATTAAAGGTAGTTTGAGATGAAAAGGCTATTTGCTGTCTCTTGCAGTCACTGACTGTTAATAAAGTAGTGTTTAAAGTAGATCCACATTTTATAATGGTATCTCCAAACCTGCAAGTATAAGACACATACTATTTTTATGACAAAACTGGTCCTAGAACATAGTTCTGCATGAAAATCTAGTATGGCAATCCTGCAGCTTGCAAAATTGCAATGTACTTCCTAGTTCATTACTGGTACTACTATCAAGAACCACCATAATAACCATGCACAATATACACATTTTGATTTTGTATCTTAAAACTTATTTTCTCACCTTAAACAGGGAAGAGAACACATGAAATGTATAAACTGCACAGGAACCATCAGAGTCACACATGAGCTGGTTGATATGGCTACGCCAGGCTTCTTCTGCATCATCACATGCTGCTGGCTGAAATGCAGCAAGGATGGCAGAAAAAAATGGGGAGGGAGGAGGGGAGGAATTTCGATCAGCATCTCCAAAACTGAAGGAGAAAACAAACAAACAAACAGTGATGAAAAGAGAATACCAAGAAGGTAGCAGATAAAATATGCTCTAACAGAGACATAGAATCAAAGGAACAATTACAGTAGCTTTCTAAAAATATTAATGAAATTTCAAATTATTATGAAGGCTAGAAAAATGTTGGCTATAATGACAAAACCCTCCAAATCAGAATCCTTATCTCCAGGTCGTTATCATCTATCTTCCTCCATCCCAGAGGACATTCACTGTTAGGAGGAAGAAGGCTGAAACTTTACAGCAGGATAGAGCCCATGAAGGAAAACTCTTAGGAAACCCTGGTAACAATAATGTATAGCAAAGTATGGAGAAGAATCTCAGCATGTACAAACATTATATAAACTGACCTATTTGATTTCCCCCCGGTGTAACATCCCTTCTCCACACTGTTCTTATGACAGAGTATTATTTTGACACCCCATGAAGTGAAACAGGCTGATTACCATTTTTAAAGGGTACTAAGTTATTTGATCTTGACTATTATCCTTTGAAATAGTGAAACACTTCCTATAGCTTCCAAGAACAGGAACTGGGATTCTGAAACATGGGACATGGACAGAGGGCTTCTTTTTACATCCTCATTCCTTTCCATAAACACAGGCTAATTGCACTCTAACTCAGCATCCAAAATGTCAAATGGCTCAAAAAGGCATGAAAAAAACTGGATGCTTTGTTGCACTATATACTGGGGTACAGCCACACTCACCAGCAGCCTCGAGAGTATGCAAATAGGATTTTTGACAATATTGTGGCTTTTTTAATAAAAAATCAGAAGGATGATCTGTTTAACAGCTAATTAAGCAGTATTTCCATTACTCTGAATCCTTAAAAATCCTTTTTTTAAACTCCTAATTAAATATATTACACATATGACTAACTGCATAGATGTATGTACAAATCATTTCTTATTTTTTTCCTAGAAGGAAAATTTTCAGCTTTTTTTGAGTAGAGTGATAATTATGCAGGTAATTAGGGCATTGTCTTGTCACTGCTCTAAACTCATGAGAATTTTTAAACTCCTGTGGCCAAAACAACCATTCCATTAACTAATACCCTGTAATTACTTTGTTGTACAGTGTAAAAGGAGTTTTATGAATAATGGTATATACAAGTACCTAGTAAGGGCAAATTGTTCCAGCCTGTCAACTTTCTCTTCAGTTTCTGTCATATCCAGACTAAGGCTATCACTGCATTCAAATGCTCCAGGAAGTTCATTTGTAGACCCTGAAAGTTCATCTTCCTGGACTGCTGCATCTTGTTCTTCATGTACAGCTTCAACCTGGAGGAGTGAGTGATAATGTCTTAGAATATGGCAACTTTTTAAGTTCATTCCACTATTAAGTAGAAAGCATTTAATGAAAAAAAAAATCTGACACGTTAAATTGTTCAGATATAAAGTCACAGATTATAAATTACACAAGTTGCACTTCTTCAAAATACTGTATTTGCTTAGCTTTCTGTCTTGGATCAATATTATTTTTGAGGTATTTCTTCAACTTTATTCTTCTAGCAAAGATTTTCAGATTCCAATGCAGCTGGCAACATACCAGGGAATTATTTTTTCAGGAAAAACAATAGGGTTCTTGTTACTGTCAGGCTACTTTGTCACTTACCACTTTATAGTGTCCAGGAGTGTATTAAAGCCTCTCAAAATATATTGAAAACTATCATTGTTTGGAAGAGGACACACATGTTTAGAACAGAGAATTATTTTTATCCTGTCATTTACATAATAACTTCCATTCAGTAGGAAACCAAAGCACTACCTGGACCATTAAAAGGATTATGCTTCTGTAATTTCCTTTCTCTTTCATCCAATAGCACCTAAAGTTCTTGATCTCTTTTAGAAACTTTCACATTTCTCTTGCAGCTTTAAACTGAAAAAAATTTGTTTCAGTGTTAATCTCTTGCATTATCCCATCCTGAAAAGCAGTTCCTGTAAGGATGACTGCAGTGTGCAGCTCAAACTCTTTTATCTTTTCTGTTTGGGGCATCTTGTAATGTGTGTGTTTGTGCACATATGCACATGTGCATGTCTGTATGTGTGTTGGGAGCTGCTGGGAAGGGAAATTTGTGTCAAGTGGAATTAAAAAAAAAACATGGCTCTCTACAGGTTACCAGACCTGCTTGGATCCTACAGATAAATTCTGGGGATCTGCATTTCTAAAAAATAACCAAGACTTGTATCCGAAAGGACTGGGTCAGAAATTAAGTTGGAGAAAGGGTTTTTTTGTTTGTTTGTTTTCTAAATGAAAGGCACAGGAATATTCCCCCCTGAGTCCAGGGTGGATGAAAAGAATCAGAGCAGAAACCATTTTGAAAAGAGAAATTAAAGCTATATGAATGAATTACCAGAACATAAGGCAGAGTAGTTGGCAAGAAACATAAACGTTTCATGCTTCTTCAAGAAGTAGTTAATATTAACCAGTTTCAAACATGAAATATTAGCCTGAAAGAACTATTGGCCTGTTCACTGCAGTGATGGTGTGTATGAGGAGAACACATTTTGATGGAAAAGGGAAAGAGAGGAATAAAGAGGAAGCAAATACCTCCCACCCACTGGAGTCAAATACGATGCCCAAAAAGCAAAATAAAAAGTGTGGACTCTGAATATTCATGCTGGATTAGAATACACTTCCAGAAATCACTGAGTTTAGGAAAAAATATGAAATAGCATCGTCTTAATCTTTGTATATTTCATAGTATTTTCCACCACTGCCTTCAAATCCCTCAAAAATTACTATCTTAATTATTGCAATCATCACCTTTCATAGCAAATATGTTTAATTCATACAGTTAACCTGGATTTTCTCACTGCAACATTTGAGCAGTGATCTACTTAACCTTTTGCTCTCATTCACTGTCTGTTTAGAAGTTGAGGTGATGTTTTTGTTTCTGCTTATGATACAACAACTGAACATTTTTTGTACAGCTCTAAAGAAGCAACAAAAAAATCTCCTCTGCATTGCTGACATACTATCAGTTCTCTGAAAATAAAAACTCAGAGGAAAAGAAAAACAGGAAAGAGCTCAGATTTTCTGTTACTGGATTAGGCAAATTTAAGTGCAAGTTTTATGTTTGCTTGCTAAAAATTGGATGACTTCTTCCTTAAAATAAATGTAAAACCAGGCATTTTAATCTTGTTAAACTGACTCCAATTTGTTTTGAGTACAAATACAAAAGTATGCATATTAGAAGAAGAAAGTATCTTTGAGGGAAAAAACACTATGGTGGCATTTTGCATAAATTTTATCAATTCAAACATCTTTGTAACACTAAAATATCGCTTCCAATTTGGGATAAATTTGCCTGTCAATCCCACAAGAAACTGCTGTGATTTTACATACTTCACACACTTACTTTTCCCAAAGCTTTTCATTTTTTCATGAGCATGGCTATTGGGACATTAAAAAAAAAAAAAAAAAAAAAAAAAAAAAAAAAAAAAAAATCACAGTAGAGATTCCTAAACCCCCAGCATATATGAAACTCAGGAACTGGGATTTGCAAGTTTTAACGTAAATGCTCTTAGCTGCTGCAGCTGGATGTGTGAGATTAGCCCCAGGCACCACCTGCAAACCTTATCTGTTCTGACTGCAGCTTCCTGAACTGAAATTCTGCCAACTTCTGCTGCTTACGTTGCTACATGGTAACTTGTCTACCAACTACTGTTTTGACAAATGATAATGAGTTTTTTCTCCGTGAACATTATTTTGAGAGGTTCGCCTCCTTTCCTATCCTTACCCACATTTCCCTCCTTGGGTGCTTTCTTCTTCCTGGGGAGGCTTCTGACAGAAACCATTTGTTCAATATACAGCACAATTCCAACCTCCTTTTCTATGACCCCTTTACTAGAAGTTTCCCCTTCTTCTGTTACATGCAGTGCTAGCAGTATATATATATTTCTGTGTGTGTGTGTGTGTGTGTGTGTGGCTGCCTTTGGAAGGCACCAAGGGCAAGAACTCGAATGAAAACTGATGATTAAACTAGACAACTATGCTCTTCCCCTTCCCTATTCTGTAACACTGCTCTTCTGCATAAGTCTCTTGGTTTAGACATGGAAGAGAAAGTTTTACTGGTAAGGCAACAGTGTCCTAAAGCCACTAATCCACACACACTCCCCACTGCACCCCAGACTGTATTTCTGGAGAGACATTGAGAGAAGTAGGTTCACCTGATCTCCCACAAATAAATATTATCAAACAGAAAATTAAAGAAACTGTCTTCACATTGATAACCATTTACCAACCTTGCTCTATGTTCGTCTTCGGGTACAGAAGTCTGAAATAAACTGAGCTGAACACAGGGGTTGTATCTTGCAAATCCTGCCTCCCCACCCCCCAAGATAGCTTAATACTGTGGTCATGAATTTAAGATTTCTGAGTGTCTGCCAAGAGGCAAAACTGAATCCAGTGCACACAATAGGTTCCCACATACAAAAAAATCTTAAGAGAATACACGCATACACCCACCACACGAGCTGGCATATCATTCTTTTAAATCAGCATAAAGAACAAAAGAAAATTCCTCTAGGGTTGTAATTTGTAGCCAGTTCATGAATTTGTCTTCCAATGAGATTGTACTATCTCAATGCATACATAGTTAATAAGCAATAATTAAAATCTTTTAATGAAGACAGTCTATGTAAAAAGGAAAGGGTATGAATGTACAGGAGCACATGAATGTAGTGTAACTATGCCATTACACACAAGAAGTCAGAAGGTACTTGCTTTCACAGATCAAACCCTTCATGAAAGTGGAAGTAAAATAAACTTGTAAAAGTGTTATGTAAAATACACTTCAGTTGAAAGTAAAATGTATTCACCTTGGATCCTTCGGATACTTGGAGATTATTCATATCAGGCAAGGACACATCAAAGCTGGATGTCCCTATATTGAAATGATGAGGGTCTGCTGAAGCTGTGTCACCTGATGTAGAAAGCGAGTCAATATGATTCGCGTCCTCAGAGGGGGAAAGATTTATAATCTGTTTGAAAGACAACAAAAGCACAGAGGAACTGAGTATACAGCTACCCTACACACACTGCTTTTATGAACATGCAAAGCAGACATTGTCTTAAAGGGCAATGACAGTGGCTCCCTTAGTTTGCACATGCAGACATATTATAACCCTTTCAATGCGTCAGTCCTCAAAACTGTATGCAAATATCCCAGGAGTGAGAAACAAAAACAACAGAGGTTGACAAACCAGAGTCTTTTCCTAGTGAACTATTAAAAATACATCAGAAAGATACACTATTGGCCAGTTGTGCAAAACTGTCACATAGTAATATGTGGAAAAAAAAGACAAATAATCAGATCTAGTGTTTTCCTCTCTTTTGAGCTTTGCATTAAAATTCCTCTTTATATTTGCAAACAAGGGAAAATCAAGCAGCAACAAAACACCCCACCGAGTGGCACCCCCCAGTTTCAGCTGATCCGACTGTGCCTGGCCAAGAGGAAGCTACAAGCCCATCTGACTGAAGAACGCAACACCGTCTTTCCTTAAATTTGCAACTTACTAGGTCTGAGTTCTCCAAGATTTGGCTGGTGGTCAGCTCCTCCTCCTCAGATGACTCATCGGAGTCCTCCCGGGTCATTTTGTTGAGGCTGGGCGTGCTCCTGGAGAGCTGGCTCTCTTCCAGCAGCTGCATGTCACACTTGTCCAGGCTATCCAGGGACCGCCTGCGTACTCCCCAGTTGAAGTTGTCCATGCTCTCACCCTGAAATCAGACACAGGGTCAGCTTCCTCGAGTTCAAACTCATCATATACAAACCTCTAGTCATTAGATCCAAGTTAGCTCAATAAATATTTTTATGTAAAAAAAAAATATATTTTATGTAAAAAAATATAAATAAAAATATATTAAAAAATATTAAAAAAATATTTTATGTAAAAATGTAATACAAACTCGATACATTATTTTGTTAAGCAATAATGTAACAGGAGCATTTCTAACTTTCCAGCATTTCTCCTGGAGATGAGAGCAGAAGCATGGAAATGACAGTTAAATGAGGATTCATTCCTTTCAGTATTAGGTGTGTTTTTCATGCATTTGCTGATACAAGAATTTGTTTTGTAAGTCCACATCCACACACACACCTCAATACCAGTTGAGCAATGACAAGCAAAAGAAAAGTCTGTAAGCAATTTTACAGCATTTGTCCGTGTTGTTTTAAAATATTAGGAGCACAGCTCATAGCAATGGTTCAGTTGTGAGAAATATGTTAAAGATTTTAGATTCTTTTCATTATATATGTAACCATAATGATGAGTCAAGGTAGACATGAATGAACCCTTCATTTAGCACACAAAATGTAATGGCTAAAGCAGCACAACTTTTATGACTTTTATCCTAGGCCAATATAGCTTACTTCTGTAACTTGAATTTATTTCATTATTTTGAAGCTGAACTCTGAGATTTCACTTTTTAAATAGGGCACAGTCAAACAGACCAAACATTTTATACTGACTTTCAGTTCTGATCCCACACAGAGTTAAATAAATCCGAGTGCATGAAGCAAATTGCGTAACTGTTTGTTAGGCTGCTGAACTGATCACTTAATTTCTCTCATGTATAAAAAGGACAATTACTTTTACACTACTTTTTCACTTGTTTACTTTATGTTTTTTTCTGCTTCCTTCAAGTCTGGCCAGGTTCCTCCAGGCCAAATGCAGAAGCATCTCCACAACTGCTCCTGTCATGGACCTGAAGAGCCCAAACAGACCCTACACAGCATGAAGGCTCCACCCAGAGGGGTCCAGTTGCAGTTTTGGGTTTTGTATCTAGGTGAAAGCCCTTAGCCTCACATCAACATGGGAAGAAAATTTATAGAGAAAAATACTTCCTTTTAAGGCTCAGGTCTAACTGTTTAAAACAGGACTCTAAGATGCAACACTCTTAAACTAGCAAATCAGCTGCTCAAAATTCAAGTTGTCAGTGATCCTTTAAATATGAATTTGACAAAAGTACACTTCTGCCTGAAATGAAATCATAAAAATTATTATCAAACCACTGTTTATAGAAGGAGTCTATCCTGGGCTCATGAAAATTACAATTATGTGCAACCATAGAGGAAGAGGTCTCAGTTCAGTAAGGTACTTAAGCAGATTTGTATTTTTACACACTTCACTAATCCCCATTCAGGACTAGTCAGATATTTACTGAATAGGGACTAAGCTGCATAAAATGCAATTAATTCAATTGCAATCTTTCCTTAACAATCAATGAACTTGCACAAATAGACCTTATTTTGCATCACTGCCCTTTAAAGCAATGCACTTGGAATGTGATTAGAAAAAAGTTCATTTTCATGACAGTAAGCTTAGCATTCATGAACAAGGATGAGGAAAAAAGAAAAAAAAAATTTAGGAAAAAGACAATCAGAAATGCAAGAACTGTAATCCACAAGAACATGTAGAACTAAGGTATGCACTATAATAAAGAGCAAATGAACGTGTAATTGTTCTGATGCCTGACACATTCCTGGAAGAACCCTGTGTTTTCATACTGGGACTGGGATTTTATAATAGTTCTGTGTGGGAAAAGAACAGAACATATCTAAGATTTAAGAAATTAGGCCTCTCTAAATCACAAAAAATACTGTTCTGTTCCCAGATGTTTAACAAATTCTTTGGCTGTCCATCGTCCCACTGAGGCTGGAGGACACATGCAGCAATGAGACATCATCCTCCACAAATTCATCAGTTACTGAACTAACAAATGACAAAATGACAGAAATCAGCAAGCCAGCAAAGATGACTGTCATCACACCCTGGTCCTCAGCTACCAGGAAACTTTGCAGTCCATGTCCATAGGAATATTTCTTGCTGCAGTTTTATTCTGCAATGTCTTAAAGAGGGAAGCCAGCAAAAGGAAGATAAATGAGAAGGGACACTTCTAGGGCATACAATTAGAAGGGGGAGTGAGTTACAAGTAAGGGAAAGGGGTAAGAGAGATGAAACACAGTACCTCTAGTATTTGAGTTAGCACAAGCTTGCTACAGGGGCACCCAGAATCATACTGAATTTAAACAATCAAGACACATATACAAAGATGGAGTTGTTGTTTTCATAGACTTTTAAACAATCTCTCTTTCCCAGTTACCAAGAAGGAGGGAATTTGAGAGTACTTGAGAGGCTGCTCACTTTTATTTACAGCAAGAGTCAAACTATTTCCTCGAACATCAGATCAAAAGGAAACAATCTGCTAAATGGTTCAGGCCAGCAGTGAGCAGGTACCACCCCTGACTTCCCAGTCACCACCCTGTGGTACAGGGCTGGGCATGCCCTGCCAGCCAAGGGAGACACAGAAAGAGCAGTAAAAAGGAAAGTAACCCTATGTGGGGCACGGCTCCTTCACAAAGCCAGTGTGAATCATGAAAAACTGTTTTCACACAAGCCTTCACCTTACTGTATTGACAAAGTATGCAAAGTTAATGGAGTGGCACAAATATTGTACAGCCTGAAGTGCATGGAACTGCACAGTAAGGCACTACTTCCATGTGTTCATATTTTAGCACAGGCATATTCAGGAAAAGATTTTTTGAGGGATGTGTTTGCATAACAACCAATGCACAAACTATCAGAAAAAACATGCACACTGTTTTTGCTGATTTTTTTTTTTTATCATTTGTACAACTTGTTAGAATTGTCACTTCAGTTCTCTTCATACAACTTATAAACTGCACGTTTAGGACCCAGACTGGCAACCACTGATGCACCTTTTCAGTTTTCTTCACAAGGTAAATGAGTCTAGCAAAATTCATAGAATCATAGAATTGGCTGGGTTGAAAGGGACCTCAGAGATCATCAAGTCCAACCCTACCTGTATACTCCTACCAGGTTGGTAGGAGTATACAGCTGAACTAAATTAAGCTGTATGATTAATTTATTAAATTAAATACAGGCTGGTAGGCAACGATGTAAACTTTCTGAAAAGGTCTGAGGTACCAGCTCTAGAAAGATGCAAGCAGAAGCAAATAAACCATGAAACAAATGGCCTAAAATTTATTACAAATAATGAGATTCTTCTTTTGTTTCTACCTATTATTTGTGAAGAAAGATACTAAAAGGAGAAATTGGCTCAACTGGAAAAAATGGTGGTATTAGAATTAAGATATTTTTAAGTTTGTGAAGACTGCTGAACAGGTTGAAAACAAACATAAAAGGAAACAGAATTTTTGAAAAAACCTCAAAAAATTTTTCTAATACAGGACAAAAAAGTAAGCATCTATCAGAAGTGCAAGCACACACATACCCACCCACACACTTGCTGAAGAGGGGGAGGGCAACAACAAAACTATGATGTTACTCTATAATACAAGTTTGTAAGAAGGCATAACATATACCAGCACATCTGAGTTCAAGTAGCATTCTTACCTGAAGTTCCTGGGTAGCAGATATAACAGACAGAAAAACAAATAGAAAGAATCTATGTAAAATTACTGTATTAAAGGCATCACAGATAAACATTTGCCTAGAATTGTAACTATCATCACAGAAACTTCAATTGTTCAGCCTTTCTTTTAAGCTTGAAAAGAACCATTACTTCTTTTCACCCCTTTATGAAATTTCAAACAAGTCAATCTTGTGGTCTGTGGCTGATACGAGCATCATTGGCCTTTTTAAATCATGAGGTTTTTTTGGAAAGACTATCTGTGTTCTTGCTAGTTAAGTTTTCTAACCCTGTTTTATTTATGAATATATCAAATTCCAAGCTGATGTAAGTGGTAGTTTCAACTAATTCATTAGAGATGCAGTCTCTAACACCAGGTTTGAATTTGGCTACAGTATCTAGTTATTTAAAACAGTTTTAACTGAGTCTGGACTAAGCCTTGGAATGCAAGGTGTCAGATCCATAGAAATTTAAAAACTATTAAATACAACACTACAGTTTTCATTTTACTTCACATAAAACTAGATGAGCCTAGTATGTGTTCCACAACCAATTCAAGACAATTAGTATATTGATTAATTTAGGTCTCAGTCTTGAAGTGAGCCACATATATGAAATGAATCTTTTCAGGGTTACAGTCCATGAATGTAAACTCATTTGACAGGGACTACACAATTATATATAAACTATATATACGTATATATAAACTATATGTGATTTTTACTGGTGAAGAGAAGGCAGAAATTATTGAATTTCACTGGACAAAAAAATTATTATGCAGTACTTAGCAAAAACTGTAGTCCCAAGTCCTTCTAGTATCTTTACAGTACTTGAGACATAGAAGTGACTGCAGACATTTTTTGACAATCTATCTGTTCTATCATTTATCATTCAAAATATTTGGCTAGTGTATTTTCAACCACTGATGCCAACGACTTTTTTTTTTTCTTCTCCAGCTGTGAGCCAAAATTACTGTATTTTGATTATACTGACTTGGAAAATAAGGAATCAGCACCTCTTTTCATTACTTCATCTCTTAATTAGAAAAAGAAAAAAAATTCAGATGTACATGAGTTCACACTTGAGGGGTCTGTTTAGCTTAAAATTATTTTCTACTTTAATTCAACTAAGGATAAAACTGATAATTTCTTCTTGTGTACATGTTCTACTTAGGGCTAAAAAGTCATGCCTGAGAAGATTCATGTTAAATCAAGTCCAGATTATGACAAGACATTAACAGGACTGCTGAACATCTGCACCTGAAGTACTTAAATTTCTGAACTTTTAAATGGATATTCATTCTTTGCCTTTCCCACCTAAATAGAAGAAAATTCTGCAAGTTTGATATAAGTAGGATTAAAGGGTCTAGCCCCTCAAAACACAGAAGTTCTTCAACATTTTCCATTTAGTAGCTTCAGCTCAAGGTGAGCTGCCAGGCTCCACCTGTCAAGACTTGATCTGGGCCCTCAGGGTTCTGTTTAGCCTCCGCATAAGATGATGAAATCACAGCCACTTAAGCAGAGAGGAAGGTACATCTCCCTAAGCCTTAGTGGTTTAATCAGCAGTTGCAAGAGTAACAACAGCCTGAAGGCCTGAATTAATGTTTTGGAAGGTTACTCAAGAACCAATGGATATGCAGCAATTTCATTGAATGGGTTTTCAATCAGCAAATATATTTTTGCTAACAATTTAGACCTTTTAAAATTTTATTTTAAATAAATTCACTAACAGTTCAATTCCCTGCAAAGGTACTAGAATAGAGGCTGTATACTCCACTAAAAGTTTTGCAGTGTTTCCTAAAGTAGATTCAGAAAGGAAGGGTGTGGTAGCCTCTCACTGTTATGATAGTGAAATAAACACTAAATGAACATTATAAAAAAATCTGAACTCAAACCAGTTTACAGTTACACAGCTTAAGTT
Source organism: Heliangelus exortis (assembly GCF_036169615.1). Lineage (NCBI taxonomy): Eukaryota > Metazoa > Chordata > Aves > Apodiformes > Trochilidae > Heliangelus > Heliangelus exortis. The sequence goes on along the minus strand of NC_092422.1, from coordinate 22,084,828 downwards.
TTATGTTACAAGAAGAATACAGTGCTTAGCAGAAAGACTATCAAACTGTTATAATAAAAAAGCTATTTCAGAGAAAATGTACTTTACCTCCCCATCTTCCAGCTCAACATCTAGGAAATCAAAGTCCCTAAAGACTCTGAATTGTTGTTCACTGTTTGAATCATCCATGTTCTCTTGCTCTCTTGTTCCGTCTTCTGAAGACACCAAGCTCGTCTGGTGCTCAATCAGATCCAAATCACCACAGGAAGAAAAAATTACCTACAATTCAAAGGATTTCTCTTGTAACAAAGTGTTCCCTCCGGTTGTTTCTTCCTAAAAGCTCTAATTGGTTATTCGGAAGACTGTATTTCCAGTACACACCTAATTCCTTCACTGAGTATTTTTAGAACACTCTTTATTATTTATGTTGGACAGGTGCCTCCAGATTAAACTCGTACAAAGAAACAACTTCATACTGCAGGAACACGTCCAAGAATATTGCAGCTACCTCCTAATGGCTGCAGATTGATGTTGCCTGGGTATTTGTATATATTTACAGGAACAAAATTTAGAGAATTTAGCAAAAGAAATACTTTCAAAGAGATGAGGTAGTAGTATGTTAACAAACAAAATCTCGAGTTAAAAATAACATAAAACATCAAGACCAGAAAAAGCACAGCAAGCTGTAATTTGTCCTCTCCTACTAAAATAATTTTATCTGCAATGATAAACAGTCCCTGTTTTGCAGAAATGAAGGACCTGCTCCCCATAATACATATAAAAAAATACTCAGAAATTTTCCTTTCTCTGTAGAAAATACTTAGTAGCTATTTTAAGAGCTTCCTACCCTGGATGATCTATTGCCCATTTCCTGGCACCAGATAGTATTAATTTTTAAAGAGTAACATTAGAGCTATGATTTAATGGGCAATTGAGACCCACCTCTCAGTTTTATTTCTGTAATTTACTTTTTTACTTCATAAAGACTCTAGGATTGGTAATACCAGAGGTCACTACCCTCAACCCAGTGAGCCAGCACAAGTAAAACCTACAGCACCTCAGATCTCTCACATCAAAACTGCATGTAGCTCTGTGAGTAAATTATGTGTGAGAGGGACATTCACTCAGTGGTCTGCGTTCTGATAAATGGAGCATAGGCCAGAGGAAATTACAATGCCAATAAATGTGACATGAAAGTATGCAAATCTGCTCAGCACCTCTGGGAAACAGAGTTCTGGGAAACAAAGTTCTTCACTTTTAAAGTTTAGGAAATGAAACAAATAAATTATCAATACAAGGCTACTTACTGAAGGGTTTTTACTCAGCCCAACTTCCTGGCCACATAGAGAAAGGACATGCACCAGCTTTTCCTTCGTCCTTTTCTAGAAAAAAAAAAAAATCACATTTCTCAAAAGAGCATTTTTTTCACCTAGCATTCTAGTGGCTAGAAACATGTATTAACAATTTTTAATTAGGAACAACCAACCAAAGAATTAGTCATTAGGTGCTCATGTGCTTGCTTTCAGAGCAACTATGCATAAAAGGAAACATAACAATAGCTGTTCATGATTTTGGAATTTATTATTTTTAAATTAGTCTATTACTTCTATTGAGCATAATAAGGAAACATTGAACCCTGTGCATCACTTCAAAAGGACCATTCAGAAACTCATAACTTAAGCACATGCATAAGTTATTTTTTGCAGAGTTGCTGCCTCTGTCACTGCTACATACTCTTCTATGCTTTAAATAAAAAAGAAGAAATACATACATTTATTCTGCATGGTTTTAACTGGCACACAACCAAAATCAGTAAGATATTCAAATATCACTTTTCAGAATATGGTTCCAAATGATTCTTTTTATCTGATTTCCTGAGAAAACAACACATGGAAAGCTGACCATGCTTTCTGTCTCCCCTCCTTGCTAATACCTGAACTCACCTGTCTTTCTTTCTTAGCTAAATGGGACCTAGACTCAGAGATCTTAAAGGGATACATCTCCTGCAGGCTAAAAGAAGAACATTGGCAGGAGAGAAGACAGAGGTGAGACAGACTCTGGATCTGAACCCATGCCAGACATTCAGCACACACAGTCTGTCAGATGCTGCCACTGCCCCAGCCAGCCAGGAGCACTGCACAGGGCACACAGGGCACAAGCTTTTCAGACCCTAAGTGTGCATTAACTCAGCTGCTCCGAGTGCAACTTGTTAATGAATGGCAGGCTACTTAAAACGAGTTTACCTGAGAGTACTGGGGTCTCTTCCAGCTCACAGGAACAAGGACATTGGAGTTGGATCCTGATGAGGTTGAAGAAGTGCTTCGGGTCACAGCCATTGCCCTGGGTTTGCCATCTCTCCCAGAAGAACTCTGCAGCTCATCATACCTCCTTCCAATAATGGGAGTCTTAAACAGAGAGTAAATTATTCAGTAGTACTGTGCTCCTGCATGAACTCATAATGGGGTTTATGGCTTCAGCTGCAGGAAAAGGTTACTCTGAAGATCACATATACAGAGGTAAAAGAAGGAGTGCACTGTATCACGTCACTTGATTTCTGTGAATTCTTTGAATCTGTGGATTCTGTGATTCTATAGGTTATTTTCCACTGTGAACATCTCAGTAACAATTGCCAGTAACTAGTAGCTACTGCTGACGTTCATGAATAGCTATTACTCAAAACAACTGTCCAACTAGTTTCTAACATAAGGACCAACAAACCCCCCAGAAAGCTTATGAAATTTATTTCAAATCCATATTTCTTGTACATACTTTTCAATGGATTTTTCCCAAGAGAACACTCTGGACCTTTTCCAACAAATATTAAATTGCTTTCTTGGATTGAGGATGGGATGCTCAGCATTTTCTAAAATTACACCCACATGAAACAGTAAAAAATACCACTCTACAAATAGCATAAGATGCTTCTTTATGTTCATATTTCTTTTAAAATTTGAAGTCCCGTGGTTATCTATATGAAATAGTCTAAAATACTGTAAACAGTCCTTCAGGTTCATAACTAAAAAGAGTTGCTCATTAAAGTCAATGGGCCCATTCAGTTCAATGAAGTTAAAAGGTGTACAGAGTTTGCAGGATAAAGACTGTTATAAAAGGGTTCAGTCAGAAGTCTTACAGTAGTCCCTTAAAGGACATACTTCTGTGTTTAACCATTACAGAGAACATTGGCATCCAACTATAAAATGCCTGGGGGAGGTTTTACACATATGGTATACCCATGTATCACACTTGGCATAATTGCAACACAGATAATTTAAAATACTACTACTAATTTTTTAACACACATAAGAAACATAGTAAAAATCAGGAAGATCCCACCAGCATGGGTCACTATGTCACTGTGGATAAAAAATAATTTAAGAGACTTTGGTAATTGGTAATTTGCCTTTCTTTTGCAATTTTTCAGCTTTCTTAAGGAGCTGCAACACACGTCTTAGGCCTATCAAACAACAGAATTAAGGTTCTAAGTAGAAGAATGACAAATAGTACCTCTGAAATATCAAAATGAAACTCTAGAGTCTTCCCTGGTAGCTCCTTGGAGGCACTGTTCCACACTCGATGTATTTCCACTTTCGAAAGATCACTGTGTTGGTAGGATGGTAAAACTAAACTGGCAGAACGAGAAACTACCAACTTCAGGATGTTCAAGGCTTCTCTCCAGTGAATGCTCTAGAAATAGGCATATTTAATCAGCAAACAGAAAGAACAACTCACACACATTCAATATTACTTATATTTTAGTCATATTTTTGCCACATAATACAATTTGTGGAACTAAAATATTGCTATTCTTTCATTCTTTCTTTCTCTTGGGCAGTGACAAGGTTTATACCTACAGAATATTTTCAACAGTAAAGATCAAGACCCTATGGTGTCACTGTTAGGGAACTGCCCTGCAACATGGGAGACCCAAGTGCAAGGTCAACTTGGCAAAGGATTTTAAATTTGCTACTTGAATGCCCTAATCAGTACACATAAATATAACGGCCATTGCATAATCCTCATTTAACAGAAAAGGTGACTGGACACAGGCTCTTTACAGCTTTAAATTTCTAGTAGAAATAATGTGTTTTCCACTGGCCAAGAATTAGGTGTCTGAAATGAAAGGCTTACATCACATCTCCTTCATGCTAATAATTAAAAAGAGTGGTCAGTCAGGGTCTGCATGGTATTCAGCTTGAAGTGTAGCTGCAGCCTAACCCTTCCCACACAGAGAACACACAGCTGGGCACCTCCTCTGGGGATGTGCAGTCTCTTAGGCATCAGGATGTTTATAACCTAGATACCACACTGGGTATTTGCAGTCCTCCCCACTAATCTAGTCTTAAATTCTTATAAAGAAACCAAACTTATGATAATAAATACTGACAAGCTCCTGTGTTAATATAAAGAAGATATGTTATTTACCTGTACGTATTTTTCAATGGTTTTTAGCACTTCTATGTTAAACTGCTTCACAGGAATAGTTGACAGGTCCATATAACTAAGGAGACTGTAGATCATCTCTAAGAGGGACTGTTGCATACTAGGAAGGCCCTTTTCTAGTAGCTGTTAAAAAAAAAAGTGAAAATAACCAAACTTTAAGATATTTCTTCTTATGGAAAAAGCTACTAGTGTCATGAATACTATTTGTACTGTTAATCCCTCTTCACTCACTGATTTTCCAATTCCATTTTACAATCATTATACAAGTGATGATGATACAAGTGTGAAATGAAAGAGCTTTAAATTTGGAACCAAATGGTAGTCTGTTTTGATAATGAAACATACATTTTATACATGCCTGCCATAACTTACCCAGAAAACACATTCTTCAGTTGAGCAAACCAGCAGATAAAATTTACACTGTTACTGGGGATGCACATTCAATAAAAGCAGGAGAGTATCTTTTTATTTCTACCTCTGATGAAAGTCAATGAGAGAAAAAACCCCAACATGCTTAAGAAACAAAACTACTACTATTCAGACATCCATATATACTTACCCAAATATACTTCACTGCCACTCCTCACTGCCTGCCTATAACTGCCAAGAAAACACTTTCTGCTAAGGAGGAGATGGAGTCCCTGGGCTGTCTTACTGTAGAAACTAATAAAAAGAAGGGATTGATCTAAATCCTGGAATTTTTTAACACCTGAACATAGATCTCAGAATACCTTGGACATACAACTGTGCTCTTATATATCCCTGGCAGTGATTCAGGAGGGTTGCAGACAGACATCCTATGTTTGCACATGTGTATGAAATACCTCAGCTGAAAATTTCCTGGAAGGTAGCACGTTCTTTCATTGGTAACAGGTGCTGGCCCACTCCACAGATTTCAGAGGCAATCAAATGTTATTGCCAGAGGCTCAAGAATGGGTTCTTCCACCACTAGTTACTAGAGGTATCAGGATCTAGAAAACAATTACTTGTACGAACTATGCTGCCTCATATTTTCTATTAGATTTCTATCAGATTCTATTGTATTTTCTATCAGAGAAAATTTTAACTGTTATCTAAGTGGACTCTTGCAATTTATTAGATGCCCTTACTGGCCTGAATGACAAGACTCCTCTTTCTAATGAGGGAGAATGCTTCATACCACCCAAGATGGAATGATTGGGTAGGGGACACAATTAAGTATCTTCTGATTTCTTTCATCAGTAAAAAATAGTAGTAACCAGTGATTCATAAAACAAAGTAGGCAAATTCCACTAAGAGCACAATAGACGAAATTCACTGTGTTTTGCCTATTCCTGTACAAAAAGACAGTAAGACTTTTAAAATTAAAAGCACTACATGGTAACCTGCTTCAGCCCATGGATACCTTTACTGAGAGATAAAAGATGCTTATCAGCTCTTCTTCATAGCAAGGTTATAGACTTCTTCTTGCCTTCCATAAGGATCTTGCAATGGAAGGTTTGATTCCTTCCTTTTGTATGTTTTTTACGAACCAGCACATCAAGTAAGGATTAGAAGAAACTATCTGGATGAGAAAAAGAATTTTTTTTTGTTCTCTGAGAAGGGCTACTTCATCCAATAAATACTTTTGTAATAGGAAAAGGAATTCTTGGGAAAGAATGGGTATTTTGTCTGTATTGCTGGTTAGAAAGCTGTTCTAGGAACATTATTGCTGAAAGTTTCTAATTTCCATTAGAGTTTGTATACATTTGTTGTCAAAAGAATCCTTTGATTTAAACCACTCTTGCACCTTAAACTCTAAACATTTGTGAACTGTGTTGGTTTTAATTTGTTTGGATGAGTATATGTGGTGGTTGATAGTCCAAGCGTGTAGTTAAATATGTCATGCATTTGTAACAAGTACTTCAGTTTAAAAAAAGAACAACAACTTTAAAATGCATTTAGAATTATTTTGCTGCCAGAAGTAAAAAAAGCAGATACAAGATAGGGTTGTGGTAACACATAAACTGGAATGGTAAGTTCCAGAACAGAGTTTCCACTCTATTTGTAAGAGCAAATCATACTTGTTCTCAGTCTTATTTTAGTTCGATTTGTTTGCTGTTTTTTTTTAATATTCTGGTCCATATGAACTGTTTTGAAGAACTGTAGATTCATCTCTTATGTGGTAACTATCCAAGTCTTACCCAGATTTAGGGACTGACACTCTGTTAGCAACGTTTGTCCCTTTCCTGAAGCAGCAACCAACCTAGACCTTGGGGGAGAGCAGAGCCTGCTCCTCAAAGGGCTGCACTGCCTGGCTGGATGCTGCTGGTTGCATTGTTAAATGTGAAATAATGGGTGTTCTCCTCCAATAGCTTATTGTGCAATAAATTCACTTTTCAGAAACACATTATGTTGTTATGACACTTCTGAAAAGCCCACCCAACTCAAAACAACCCCAGTGGTTGCTGGGGTGCTGCTCCACGAGACAGTTCCCTTTGTCCCTCCAAATCCAGCAGCAGGTGAGAAGAGATACAGAGCTCTTAGGCTATGGTAGTGTCAAACAAGTATTTTCTGTGTCCACTGAGGAGATAAAGAAGGCACTTGATAAGCCATGTCTGAGAGACAAGCCATTAGTGGCATAAAGCCTGAGCTAGGACATGCTTCCCCTTGCAACAAAACCAATTAATGATTCCTTGGCTTTGAACGGGTTATGAATGCTCATGCTTCTATCACAAGCAATCCTCTATCTAACAGGGAGGAGAAGGAGGAAATATCTATTATGAACATGTTACTATCCACTATGGGGTTTTTTGTCCTTTCTGTATTAATAGCATTAGCTATGTAAGTACAAGCATGATCCTGAACTTAAGGAATGGCTAGTTTAACATGTGACCCATGCCAATTCAGTATCCTCCTAGAATCAATCTGCTCAGATGGTACAAGGTAGATTTTTGGAAATTAGTATGCAAAAATCTAACATAAAATCCAAGTAAGCTTTCACTAACATGTATGTTAATTTTGGTAGTGGAGGTTCAGAGCTCCAGTGCACTTAGTAAACAGTGATTTTTCACCACCTATGGACTGAGATCCTAAAGTATTTTTCTAGAAGAAACGATCACTTTTCATGGATGTAAAAGTGGATCACTTTTCAATATGTAAAATTGAGTAAGGAGTGCTGCTTGTCACTGTAAGGCTGTGATAACAACACGACTAAAACGTCTTACCACTATCATACCTCTAGCTGACAACCAATTACCTGCCATCGAATAGGTTAAATACAAATTGTCTGCCTCAATGGCATTAATTGAGGCTTTTACCTTCTGCTGAGAGCATTTGCTCTCATAGCCTTATGAGCCTGCATTAGAAAGTCTCCTTCTGAAGGTTCACCTGTGTGCTTGGAAGGCCACACTTGCAACACAGAGTTCTTTTGTTATTCTTAAGCACTGCATGTCTCACGATTTCCCTCAGACCCAAGCCCTGTGGACTGAGCCAGGATTGTTACAGTTCATGGCTCTGTAACATCCAACTGCAGATTGCCCAGTAGGGCTGTTCACCTATTTGGCTTTACCTGTGAACAGTCTGTCCCACAGTCAGGGTACAGCAGACTGTAAACAGGAGCACATTCTTTATCTTGGTTTGGGATTAACCAAGAAGAAAAGGAGAAACATTCTACGTGACAGGGAAATCTCTTTCAGTTCGTTGTCCCTTGCTCCTCCTCCAGACTGGCTGCTACTCTATGCCCATACAAATATTCCCCAGACATGACTCAACAGAGCTGCAGTCAGTGTAAATACAGGGAAAGGAAGTTGTGCTTACCAGTTTGTCACCCTGCAATGATGGAGTTACGTGAAGAATCTGACTTAATTAGGGTAAAAAATCTGGCTGACTTGCTGTTAATATAGTAGTGTGGTGCCATCCTACAGCAAGGGGCAAGTGCAAAAAAGGAGTCTTCAGATGGACACCTAAGGCCATTTCACAGGGTGTGAGATCACGTGAAACGACCTTTGTGGAAGGGCAGCAGCACTAGTGACTGTATGGAGAAGGCTGAAGGGAAAACAGAGGGGAAAACACTTTCCTGAGGCTGGGAAAGCAAAGGAGAAAGAGTTTAAACTTCAATTTTTACAGCATTTGTTAGAAATACAAGTTTCTGCTGTGAAGGAAAAACATGACTGGAGAATTGAGTCGTGTTTGAAGAGTGAATAGCTCTACCAGGTCTCTGAGTTTGAAATCAGACCGAAAAACTTCAGGATCTTGTTTCAGTCTCCTACAGGAGGGTTACAGCTTTCACCACCAGTCAAGAGCTGATATGACAGTTTACTTAGAGAATCCGTGTACAAACAAGGTGAAGAGCTGCAGCTTCAGGCAGCAGAAACTGCCTTCTCCGTGGGTGAGAAAGGAGATCTAAGGCATCTCACTACAGCTTAGAAGAGATAAATTTGGGAACTCTACAAGAAAATGGAGTCCTGATTCTGATCTGACACCGGAGGTAGAAGATCAAGTAACCACATGCTATAAAGGAGGAGGAGGAATATATAAAAATATGTATTTCAAGAAGATCCTTATATAGTAAGCTGTCATGATACCTTATTTGTGCTGCTAAACCCTTTCTGGAATCAGTCCTTCTCATGCTTTCCTCAGCAGAATCTAATTAAATGTTATCCAGTTTCTCTTTCTCTCACAGGGGAAAATCTGACCAGCTGATGAGTGGAGCTGCTTTAAGATGTATCAGCACGCACAACCTTTGCTCTTTTTTGGTTTAGTGTTCAATATTGATTCCTTATAGTGATTCCCTTTCTTTCTACTAATTTCTGCTTTTTATTCTGAATTACAAATAACAGATACAGAAATCCCTCAGTAATAGAATCATAGAATCGGCTGGGTTGGAAGGGACCTCTGAGATCATCAAGTCCAGCCCTTGATCCACTGAGTACAGGGGCAGAATCCCTTCCCTGGACCTGCTGGCCACGCTGTTTCTGATACAGGCCAGGATGCCATTGGCCTTCTTGGCCACCTGGGCACACTACTGGCTCATGTTCAGCTTCCTGTCAATCCAGACTCCCAGGTCCCTTTCTGCCTGGCTGCTCTCAGCCACTCTGTGCCCAGCCTGGAGCTCCCCATGGGGTTGTTGTGGCCAAAGTGCAGGACCCGGCACTTGGCCATGTTGAACCTCATCCCATTGGAATCAGCCCAACTCTCCAGTCTGTCCAGGTCCCTCTGCAGAGCCCTCCTGCCTTCCAGCTGATCCACACTCCCCCCCAGCTTAGTGTCGTCTGTGAATTTGCTGATGATGGACTCAATCCCCTCATCTAAATCATCAATAAAGATATTAAACAGAATTGGGCCCAACACTGATCCACTGGTGACCGGCTGCCAACTGGATCTGCAGGCAGACTTCAGCTAGATGGGTTGTTGGGCTACAGAAGAGCTAAAACAGTAAAAAAAAAAAACCTTAAAAAACTTACCTCAGCCAAATATGTAACCATACTCAAGGTAACGTCAGCAAATGCTTCGTGAAGGTAACGGCAAACCACATTTACCCAGGTAGCACAGTGCCTTGTGTAGCTGTGTGTTTTATAAAGGGTCATGACATGTGCAAGATTTGATAGCTTGGGGTTCTTCTCCTCCAAACAAACCTAATTAAATATAAACATTAGAACTATGAAGAAAAAGGCAACTGCCTTTTATAGGGTTTGAGGATGTATGAAACAGTAAATAACTGATACCTGAGCAATCCTTTCAGCTATGTCTTTACAAAATTGGTTTGGGCTGTCAAAATGCTGAATTAAATGGGGCAGGAGACACAAAACGTTCAGTGGAAATCCTAGAACAGGAAAATACAGAACAAAATGGGTGTCTTAGACACAAGAGTCACAGTGATCTTGAAACTGGTGTTTTGTGGGATGAAATGGCTTCAATATTATATTGGCTGTAAACTCACACAGACTGTCGAGTAGTTCATGCCACTGACCACGGAGAACTTATCTTAAAAGGGCCTTAATCTGAAAATCCAGTATATTATGTAGGCAACAGTAGTGTTATAAAACATGAATCTATTTTTGCCAACATTAGATGACCAACAGGTATTTACAGGACACAATAGCTCACAAAAGTATAAATTATTTTCCTACTAGAGAGTATGTTTATCTTTTCCATTTAGCTGGCTTGTCGAGTCTTAATTGGTGGCATTTTCATTACTGCTGCTAAAACATGAAAAGAAATTCAGGAAGTATTTGTAAACTATTTGTTACTATTTGTAAACCTGCAACTGTTTTGCTGTAGACTGCTAGGCACAGCTTACAGTGTTTTGCACTGTTCAAGTTAACAATAATAACAAACAAGATCCCGATATAACTGTTTGGATGAGACTACTCAAATGGGTATTTCTGAAGTTATGAGATGGCTCCAGTGCCAAGTCCCAACCACTGTCATTAACCTAAGGGCTCTGTCTGGAGCTGGGATTCAGTTCTTCTGCACCAACTCACAGCTCAAGGTAGTGAATGAACCACTCAAAGCACGGACTGTAACAGGGAGGGAGCTGTAACAAACACCGCCCCAATGCAGGTGGAAGCTCAGAAGTCACTGAATATCCATACACAATGTGTTTTTTGAAAAGAAAGAATGTGATCTTTCCCTCTCATTCTACACAACTAAACAAGCTGCCTAAGTCAGGAGCGAGATTTCCCATGATTTCCTCTATACCCTGGGAAAAGAAAAAGATACCTCTGGATGGTACTGTCACTGCCCACATGTGAATTGCCCAACCAAAGTTTGGAACACAGGCACCACACACAGGTGCTTAGAGATGGGCATTCATGGCATTCATCCCCTTACTCTGTGTATGAGCTTGCTATGACTTAGTTGTGAAGCCTGAACAACTGTTTTAATATCTGAGGCAGAGGAGTAAAAATCTGGAACAATAACATAAACTCTCTCCCAGAAATTAAAATAAGAAGTGGTCAAAATCTCAACAAAATAATTGGGAATTTCAAAATATTACATTATTTCTTTATAACCCAAGCCTCCCTCTTCACTCACTAATGTGCTACTACGGATTATCTAAAAAGCACACAAGAGTTGTAAATATTTACATTTCGAGGAAAAATCTTGTGAAGAACCGATTTAAAATCAAATAATTTCCAATATTCTGAAAATAATTCAGTAGAAAAACTGGCCAAAATAGGTTCTCAAAAATTTGGCAGTATCTCCTTACACATGTTTATTTTGTCAGCACTCAGAAACTTTATATGCTGCTAAGCACTAGAAATTAAATGTGAAATAACGAGTGTTCTCCTCCAGTACCCTATTGTGCAATAGATTCACTTTTCAGAAACACATTATGTTGTTACGACACCTCTGAAAAGCCCACCCAACTCAAAACAAAACTACATTATTAGAAGAGAGTTCTATACCAGAAGACAAAGAAAAAATTGCCACTTTTGGCTTAGTGCAGATATCCTAATACGGTCTGTCATCAAATATAAAAGCAATGGAGACTGAGAGGAAAGTATTCTGTTTTTACCTATAGCTTGAGAGGAATCCACCATGGATATTCGAGACACTGGTGTCAGCAAACTGAAGAGCTGTAGTGTGAGATCAGTGGTAGTAAGGGAGGTGAATCCTTTCAGGAGTAGCTGCTGAAGTCCTGAGAAGTCTGCCCACTTCAGCTGCCCTTGCAACTTCTCTAACTTCTCCCGGTTTTCAGCTTTATCTAGTGGCAAATGAGCCAGCAGTTTATTCAGTAACCTCAAGGCCATTAGATACTCAAACTCAAAATCTGATTCCATCAAAGCCACAGCAACCCAGAAGATGGTGGCCAGTAGGTTGGTTGGGTTGTTAATGTGAGATGGGTCAGTGAGACTGTCCTTCAGAGAAGAAGAACTTCTGGTTTTAGAGGACAGGCCTTGTTGGGTGCATGCCTGAATTCTGTCTAGCGTGGCACTGCGTGGTGGGTCTGAGGACTTGTCCACATCTCCAAACTTTTTGGGTACAGAAAAGCTCCTCTGGTGCCTGCTTCGCTCAGCAGTGGCTGTGTTACTGCTTGCAGGATTCACATTCAGCTGCCCCGTGCTCTTCCGGCTTGCGGTCAGTTTGGAGCTCGAGGTCAGATCTGGGGAAGATGAACTGAACCCAAAAGATACAACATACATTGTAATATTGCATGGTAATATGTACCATGTGAACGTACAGCTTGAAATTTGAACAGATTGGATACAAGTTAGGTGTTTATCACACTGTAGATAAGTATTTAAATAGGGAAACACCACACTATTGCAGCCTGCGTGTTTTTTCTAGAGGTGTCCACATACACGATGACAGTGAGGTTCTTGTGGCACTGTACCAAACCAGAGCAGGATAGCTTACAGTCTAGATAAGTAAGAACGACATGGGGATAGGAGATACAGAGCTACTATGTGACTTGTGGAAATGTTCATATATTGGAGCAGTGGTAGAACTGAAAACAACTTCAGTCTTTAAAATTACCTCATCAGTGGAGCAACCCCGAACTTTGTACAGCTGGCAGGCAAAATACACAATGGTTTACTGGCTAATGGGAGAACTGTGGGCATGAAAACCAGCATACCTTAAGCAGAACCATGAATATGCCACTTATCCTTAAGAAACTCGTCACCTCATAGCTGCCAATTTTCTTGCTAGCATAGGTCCTTCAGAAGCCTTGACCTCATTGCATGCTCCTCTGTCTGTATCCAAAGATCTCCAGGATAGTTTACAGGAAACTGAGCTGTTTCAATTTCAGTGACTGATGCTTTCTCATGGACTGTCACGTGATGATCCACAGAATCCCTACCAATTATCCATACAGATGAGCATGCTCTGTTGACACGTGCAAGGGAAATTTGTTCTGGAGAGGAGCTAATTCCTGATTCTCTGGTCCCATCCCTACCTTATATGCTATGAGTCCCTGCTGTCTATAAGATCTGAAGGGAATTTTACAGAATCAGCACTATCTGGGTAAAGAACATTGAATCTCATTGATTTCTGGAGTGTTTCTAATTTTCTGGTCCATCCTGCTCTTTCCTGAAATATGCACTAAAGAAAGAGAAATGACTCTTAGTTTAGGAAGCAGAAACTGTATTTCCCCAACTCTAGTCTGTCACAAGGCAATACTTGGGTTCTGCCATTGCAGTGTAACTGCACCCTGCCTACTGGCTTCAGGAATAAGCCCTTGTATTTTAGTTCTGCATGTAAAGCACTGTAACTTATGGACATTTTTCAAACATGTTCCCTATTCTGTTGTTGCTAATATAAGTCAGATAGACACTTATCTCTCTCAGTACTGTCAACAGCTGTGTTATGGAACAAAACCTGTACAAAGGCCTACCTGAAGGACATGGGCTTCACAAATATGGTCTACACGTTTGGCAAAATCCACAGGTTATGTACACCTGGGATAAAATTCTCCCTAGTTTTATTGGGGAAACAAACCATCATCATTTACCTCTTGGGGAATATTTAATCTGAGAACAACAGCCTGTATGAAACCAACATTCTAAACACCATGTTTCTTTCCAGATATGTTTTCAGGTATACAGTACAAAGGTGAAAAAAAGTACAGCATTTTCAAAGGATGTTAAAGTAAGTTATAGCCAAGTGGAGCAAGGCAAAATCTACAATGTGTTGTAAAGGTCCCTTAGTTCTATGAATTATTGAAGCTATTAAAAAATTTGGCTGAAAAGTCCTCTTAGTGCAGTTCCCTGAAGGTTACAGATGAGCTCAGTTTTATCAGAATAATTTTATGCTGTCAGTTTGCAGAACTCACACAGTATCATGACACAGGAGACATAGGAGAACAGATTCTTACCGTGACAACACTGTCAAAAGATCACTGTTCTTCAAACAGTCAGACAGATTATCCACAGCAGCTTCCAAAGTAAGTAGTGCCTCCATTACATACCCCTGTTAATGGTGAAACATTTCAACAAAGACATTAAAAATAGTGCAAAATTAAAAATACTCAGCTCATGAAGAGAATAGGCACCAACTGAAAACCTGTAATTCCTCCTGAAAAAAGAACAGTCACATCCACTGCCCTAAACATTAGATTGTCATTACAACCATGTTTTATTTTCTGCCTCTGAATGATCTATGAAGGCATGCAAGGACACGTATTTCATCAGGAGATTGGTAATGGTGCACAGAACCTCTGAATTGCAGGTCACTGATTTAAATCCTGCACAAGGAGTTGTGACAGAATATTACTGTCATCTTGTGGCAGTTTCATTACCTCAGTAACATATGGAGGTGATGTCAGCCTGTTTCTAACTAAGAGCTAGCAGTTCTCTATTAAGTCTTGAACCTCACAATACACTCTGATTGTAAAATTTCAGGAGAGAACAATCTGTTCAGCCAAACCAAGTGAACATCATAGTTCACTCAGAGAGTACTGAGTCGTACCAGGGGAGTATAAGTTTTTATTGTTAGGGATGGTGTGCCTTTATTTCAAAAGATGTTAACATTTGAGAAATGAGGTGGTGTCTGCTCCATGTCACCAGATTAAATCAGCAGACAGGATGATGGGGTGCTTAAGCACAAATTAAGGTGTGAAAAGGGAAAAATTGGTCATCATACAGATTTCATTTTGAGTGACATTTTCTAGTTCTTCTCTTTAGAACTATGTACAAATTGTAACAGCCTGAAGAAGGCTTTGAAAAATACATATGGATTCAGTAAACTTTTCTAAGGCCATATTCTACTTTCCATCAGTTGATTCCAGAACACCTTTTCAAAAAGGTAATTTTATATTAAGTATACATTGAATCAACAGCACTGAGAAGCATTATGTACATATGCATACCTGAATCTCATCTCCATGCTCTCCAATAACTTCTACCAATCTTGACAGGAGGTCAGATAATGCATGTGCAGAAAGGGGCTGCTTTAAGGCCCTGAATATCTGGAAAGAGCGACCTGCATAATGTCTTGAAGAACTTGAAAGAGCTGTTTGTAATGCAACTTCACTCAGGTGCTGCTCCAAATGAAAACCTAAGCAAAAAAAAAAGGGTGTCAGAACAGGCTGAACCAACACACCTGAAAACCCTGTGAGAAATGGAAATGCAGAAATGTCTTGTTTTGGGAGAGTTTCCTACTGTTTACATCTATTCCACACAGAATCCAAGAAAATAAACTGCAAAATCAAAATTCTGAGTCTGCAAATGTTTTGTCAGCAAAAACCTGATATTCTTCACCTGATTTACATTTTTTTACAGTTCCTGGACAAACTTTGAAGCCATCCATTATTCTTGCTGGCAGCAACACAGTAACTTCTGAACAGACCCAAACCTAAATATAAGCTGAATTAGTCTTTCCATAAGCTTCAGTAGGCTTTGAATAAGATCTTAAATATAAATACTGATGCTGTGTTCTGCTTTGATCTTGGAAGACACTTAATTAGTGACTGTGTTGGTTTTCAAAATACAATCAGTACATTTCCTAAGCTCTAAAAAGATAATAAATTAAATCTAAGCTTTAATAGCCATAAGAAATATAACGAAGTACATTTACTTAGTAACTGGGAAGTGCTTTATCAACAGGACATAAAGGGGTTCTCCTCTAGTAGAAGCAATCATAAGACTTCCCACTAATAGCTTTGAAGAAATGTTTGATTTACATTCAGCCACAGCCCAATCTAACACAGTTTTTAAAGTCATTCTTTCATGTGTCATACATCTTTGTGAAAACATAAAATAGATATGTTGTGTTTCTGCATATGTAGATCTCCTAAATAACAGGTTAAACATTTAGTGTGACCTGGAGGGAATATTCTTTTGGTTACGAAAGGAAAAAAAATTACTACCTGACTTGGAATCTTTAAATACAGATACAACATGACGCAGAAAATTAGTAAGCTGTTCAGCACTCTTGGTGTTTTGATTTTTGGGTGTGATATCTTCGTGGCACCAAAGTGGACCAAATGCCCTTAAAAAATACATAACAAAGTGCAAAAGTTGATTGAGTTATCTGAGATAGATGCAAGCAGTTGATATATATAGACTGTAAAGGCAATTACATATTTCCAGGGCCATAGCCTGGAGACCAAGCAAATGAAGAGAATTTTACAAATATTCCTATGCTGCACTTTACAAATCACTCTTTTAAAATCTAAGTTATAGCATTTAGACAACTGCATGAAGAAATCTGTTTTTTAATTTAAAACTGTACCTAAAATCTGCTGGGTTTACTGTGGATTTATCATCACTTTTCACTACACCCTGTACACTTTCTATCTAATTTTATAGTAATAAAACTGTCTTTTTCCATTAGTTCATTGCTGAACAGAAAATTATCAGTCAATTCAGCATTTTATTCCTGTCAGGCAAGATTTTTTCTCTTGTTCTTGACACTTAATGCTTTTAAGTACCTTCCTACTTCTATAGGTATCAATAAAAGAGGAATGGGAGTCTGTAATTACCATAAAAGCTCAGTCATTTTCCTTTGAGCCTTTTAAATTGCTACAGATAATTGTGGAGAAGACAAGAAAGCACGAACGTAACCTCTGGTTATCTCCATTACCTGGTTGTCAGAAACTCAATTAATTTGTTTGCTTTCTCATCTGTTTCAGCAGCAGTGTCCATGTCCTCAACCTCTTGTGTAATCTGTGGGAGATTTCCAGTGCTGCCTCCCAGACTGATACTGGAGGAGGTGGAGCTGGAGCTCAAGCCGGAGTCTGGCACCGGAGACGACTGATGTTCCCGCAGAAAGTCAAAGCCACCTGCCAGCAGAAAAGGGGGAGATAAAGATGGAATGCACTGCTGGGCCAGAATTAAAGCATCTGCCAAGATGTTCTCTTCAGAGTCAGCAGCAGAAACCTTCTACTGGGGAACACGGGGAAAACCTGCAGACCACAACAACCCTCAAATGACAGTGGGAATGAATGGTACTCTGTTTCTAAATGTGCAGAATCCAATAGAAAATGAAAAACACCAAGGTCAATATTTTTTTTTTTTTACTGCACAAAGGATGAAGTACTTGAAAATCAAATGTTTCACGGCATTTTATAATAAGAACTCTGATTTTTCTGTAAAGTGAATTTTGAAGTCAACTAAGTACATGAAAAGTTCATCTCACTTCTCTGGGCTAGTTTGATGAGGAAAATAAAACCTCTGCAGTTTGGAATTTTAAGAATGATGATGTTGTCCTAATTGCACAGATGTAATGGAAAGTGAGGCACAAATGTTTAAGGCTTCTCTTCAACACCTTCAGTAACTATAAACACTGGGATATTCATAGTAAATATTCTCAGCCTCTGTTTTTAGAGTTCTGCTGGATCAAAAGCTTGCCACACAACTTGAGGCTGGAAATAGAAACCAAGACCTGTTTTCTTAAGGTTAGACTGCTAATCATCTTAGGCTCTATCTCCAACAGAAAAAATGGCCTTGCAAGAAGACTGGGAGCAGGAGTGGTCTCTCTACTGACAAAATCCATTGCAGGTCACGAGACACTTAATTTAGTTGCCTGACATTATATGGTATGAACCTGAGCTGATATAATTTCAATTAAGATTCTTTGCTAAAACTACTCACCCACACTCTCTCTTTGTATTAGCTGATAAAAAAAGAATCCAAAGTTCTGATAACTTCTTGGTCTTCAGAGGCCCAGACACAAGGTACCAATAATGTTTTTCAGAGATATGAATTAGAAGGTTTTCATTTTGGCAGAAAAGCTCTACTGTAATTTTAATGTAAGGTTTTATTCTGTATTTAATAATTCAGTGTTATACACTGGAAAAGAGACCTACAGGATTCAAGACAGGGAATTTACACATGAGATAATTGTGCAGACTTTATTCAGCATGAAACCTAAACAAATTAATTCATACCCCTTCTTGTCTGTAATTTTTTTTTATATCTCATACAAATAATAATCAGTTAAGAAGTTACTTCTAGAGCTTAATTATTTATTACTTTTGCTTGTGTTCCTAAGGGGCCATGGAAATGTCACTAATTTGATAATTTCTCCTTCTCATTTCTTACTTTATAGTCAAGTTCCTCACTCACTCCCACACAACTAATCCTACCTCCATAACTGTACAATGGTTCTGTGATTCCTTCAAATCACAACAATATACTTATTTTTAGTAATATTATATGATAATAGCAAATCTAGCTAGTTGTGTTCTTTGAACCATTTCCAACCAATCCCTTAAAAGAGGTAAATATGCTAAAAGTTAATAGAACACCTGCCTTGACAGACGTATGAAGCAAACCTCCTAATGCAGAAAAAGATTTCAGGACACAAATGGGGTGTATCTGGGATAAAACAGAGGTGTGTATCATGTGAAATTTAACATAATAATGGAAATTCTGAGCTGCGTATTCTTGCTGTTCTTCCAGTGTTGGAATTATTTATTCATTTATTTTGAAGGTTGAGGAGTGATTGTCCTCATTAAAAGCAGCCCTGGCTCCCAGAGGGGAAGGTATATTATTGGCCCTATAATGTTTAAAATTCTACATCATATATTTTGTCTTGCATCAGATAGCTTTCTCACTATCATGAAAAGTTATCTAATAATAATATGAATGCATCTCTAGGTAGTTCACATAGAATAAGTATTAATGGCAACTGTTCATATTTGCCACTTTACCACTTCAATTTATCAAAACTTTTATTTCAGGGAAGTAACCTTGACAGCTGACTTTCAAAGATCTTACAGCATAATGCAATGTTCTTTTCTTCTTTTGCTTCATTACCTGTATAAAGATATTCAGGTAAGTATGCTGTTTGTACTGTCAGAGTCTTGGTCTCATTCATCTCTCTGGTCTGAAGAAGCACTGATGCAATGGCTTGATAGTTGCTATTGCAAGACAATGCAATCAAAAGATGAAGCAGTAACTTTTTACTGTGTTCAAAGACCTCAGGGCGGTAATGGTCAAGACCTAAAATAAAAGTTTATAGCAGTCACTGAACATGAAGTAATAATAAACAAGTTCACATTCCAGAAATAGCAAAAATTCCAAGGCAGTTCATGACAACAGCAAAAGCAAACAAAAGATGCAGTTTTTTGGGACGGAGTTATGGGTGTTCTTACTTCAAATGACAGTGTATGTTTATTTTCCAGAATAGGGATCCATACAGGGGATAAAGAACAACGTGTAGCAATACAACTCTATGCACTCTGTCTCACTGCAGTGTTACTTTAACAGGGCTGGAAAATCTTTAAAGATGAGAAGTTCTTGATGGTGGTTGTAATTACATTGCTTACCTCAGCATCTGGCTTTCTTGCACAGACACCAGTTTTACAAGGAGTTTAAATTAAGAAAGGAATTGATGGAAAAAATCCCTTGAAAAAGAACTTCACCTACCAGTAACATGAGAAATTAGCCATTAGCTCAGGGTGAAGAACTGAAACCAAAGATCTAGCACTGAAAGACTGATCTGGTTACCACTACTGTTTGTAAGATTTTAATACACCTTGAGTAAATCATGAGTTACAAATATAAAGGAAACATGTTCATAAAATAAAATGCACTCTTTGATAGTAATCTCTTTTCAATTCTATTTCAGCATCTTCCAGGATATTTACAAATACTTTCTTCTTTTTAGGGACAGTTTCAGTGTTGAAAAAGTGAACTGTTTTCTTCTTCAGCTCCCCTCTTCTCAGGATATATTCCTCTTGAAAAAAACAGCTCCCTCATTACTTTAAGAGGCAGCAGCCAACAGGTCTTTTGAAATGTGTTTTCTAATATATTCCAGTCACTCTGGTTGTTATCTGGCCTGAAAAAAATGAAGCTGTTCACGCTACCATACTCTGAACAACTTGTCTTTGGCTTCTGGGGGCAGATCTTTAGAGGTCCTTTGATCTTTGGTCTTACTCATTGTCATGGTTTGAGTGGTCTACTCAAACCATGACACTCATCTGCCCATAAGCCTTCTCCAAAAGGACCACAACCTGCCCATGTCTTTGTCAGCTTCTTCAGGTTTCTGCCCCTGTTCTCCTTTCTCCATTTCCTTCCACCTATCCTGTTCTAACATATACTGAAAATGACAGAAAATGTCCTTTTAGTTGAAAATAACTTCTATACTGGCAGCACTTGTGTCTGAAATCCTGTTAAGCCCTTGGGCTGTATGAAAGTATTCACATATATATGCTAATGAAGTGAGAAGGACAATTCAGTCTTTGTGCTTGTCCAGTGCTGGGCCCTTTTTTAATTTGGAAGAGTTCCCAAGAGGATAAACTTCTGTGACATGGACACAGTTTCATGGGAAAGGAGTGTGGCTGCACAACTCAATTTACATTGGTTGCAAATGAGTTTTTTATCATCAATGCTGTTAAAAATTGCTGCCCTTCATGCAGGTTCACACCAGCAGTCTGCCTCTCTACCTCACTTACCAGTATTACACACCAACCAATAACTTTTTCAATGCATTCATTGCAAAGTGATTTACCTTTAGTATTTTCTCACTCCTTCCAGTAAATGGAAGGACACTGGCTCTCCAGTCAGCCACCATACCAGTTTCCAATTTCCTTTTTGGTCAAATCCACCAGCCTGCTCACATTCCAAAATAATAGAAATACCTAACTTTTAGTCATGTGTATAACTTCAGCTAAAGCCTCACACAACTTCCTTAGATCATCACAACAGAATTCTACTATAAAATACAGGAAAATCTTTCACAGGTGATATAACAACTCCAGAGAAACAGAACTTTAAGCCTGGAGGCTTTGATCTCATTTTACATACCACGAAAACAGTTATATTTAGCATTAATTTTACATTTGAGAATTGAGAGTTCTTAGCTGAGGGACTGTTTCAGACAGCATTAAGAAATTTCTGTTTTTTTCTTATGAAATAACGCAATGTTGAAATATTGTTGCATGAACAAATCAGTAAAGATATTTTTAATATAGATTACTAATGTCATAACTCTGTTTCTGCATACGTTTCTTTGCGTGGCTCTCTGATGGCTCCTTGCAGCTGCCTTAACTGAAGTGGCCACACTGCTGCCTACTACTCCTGTCTTAAATTACTCATTTAATCTTTTGAGAATTTCTAACTTTAAGCACCAGTTTTCTCACAGTTCTTACAAATCATACTAAAGACCTTGTTTGATCAGTTGATGGTTATTGATTTGATTCATACATGTATCCAGT
The DNA here is from genome assembly GCF_036169615.1 of Heliangelus exortis. Lineage (NCBI taxonomy): Eukaryota > Metazoa > Chordata > Aves > Apodiformes > Trochilidae > Heliangelus > Heliangelus exortis. The sequence continues at coordinate 22,063,341 of NC_092422.1, read as the reverse complement.
TCTCCCTCACCTCCCTCTTACACTAAGAAAGTTCACAGAAATATAAAAGAAACAGAAGTTAAAAATTGTTATGGGCAGCTACAAAATACATTTAAGTGGAGAACGTTTGTGAAATGTCTTGAAACTCACCCTGGAAGCCCCATACAACACAGTTCTGGCTGGCTCTTATTCTTTTGTTTCATTAGAACTTTGATGAAATCAACATAGTAATATAGAAAACTATATGTATATGATGAGTGTGCATTTTTTCAGAAAACCCTATTCCATAAAAAATTCCAAACAGGACAATAACAGAGTAGCAGGAAAGGTAAATGAGGTACCTTCTTCAACTATATACTGAATTATATCACATGCATTCTACCACCTTCCAATTTGATCTTTTCTGCCAGCTAAACAACAGACTCCTCTCAGATTGCCAAGGAGTTGATTTAGTGGTAACTACAGTGACTGAATGAGAAGTGGACTGATCACCAGTTATAATAAATTTATTTCACAAGTATCTGGCTGTGTTCATTTGTGAAAACTACTACTTATCAATGGTTAAGGTTAGGGAATGACTTTATAATGCTAATAATCTTGTGTGCTAAAAATTAGGTCACTCACTTTCCATAATGTTAGACGCCAGGATAAGGAAGGTGTCACCCTCCAGGTGAATGATGTTGTGGTCAAGAACTGACAGAGAAGTGGGGAAAAAGCTGTGCCTCTCTGCTCAGTTATATAATGCCAGACACTTATTATAAGGTACCCCGTTAGCAGTGAAATTAATGAAGCTTGCTTTCCAGTGGTCTGTATCCTGCCTTCACCACCTCCACAGTACAGTAATCTTGGCTCTCTTATATAATATTTTGGCAAAGGCAAGAGATAGCACTGCTGTGTGTAGTCCAGGTCTAAGGTATGTGTTGATTGCCCAGTTGCCCATCACAAACCTGACTGTACAAAGGCTGAATTTCACCTGCCTTTCTTGCAGGAAGGGAGGCTCATTATTTTTCAAAGATATTTTAGGAAGTCAATCATCTTCAAAATTCTTCCCACCTCTCAAGTTTGAGCGAAATCAGTCAAAATATTCAAAAGCTTCAAAATTTTGAAAATAATTCAGAGACTGTATTTGCCTCAGGATTTTGAAATCATAACTAAAAACATATAAGAAACCAAAGTGTACAGCTTCAGCAAAACTAAAACACAGAAATAGACTTTATTTATTGTTTTCTTGGTCTTACCTAAAAAGAGAGCATGCAGCAACAGAGGGAGGTGAAGAGCCCAGTCTTCTCTCACACTGTGATCCACTACCATCTCAGTCATGAAGATGACAGCAATATTGCACCTGGAAATTAAATCACAGTATCACCTCTTGGAGACAGGAAAAAATAACATGATAGCTATTTATGAAGAAATGTACAATCTCTACATTTTAAAATGTACAGCTTTTCTTCTCAGTATAATTAATGATGCCATATCTTAGTTACATTATCAAGCAAGTAAGTACCTATAACTGTAAAGAACACTATTACTGCCAATACAAATTATGTAAGAGAGGAATTTCAGAGTATACGTAGCCTAGTTAGCATAAAAGATCAAGGTGAAAAAAGTGCTATGAATAACAGCAACAGAAGCTTGGGAAAGAGAAAATTTCCTTTTCTGTTTCAGTTGTTTCTTCAGTCTCATTCTTATTAGAAAGCAATGTCCTACACTGTAAACAGAGAGGCTTTCTGGTAGAAACTCCGGTAGAGTTGCAAGCCTTCATCACATGTTGCTTTTAGTTCTGGAAACCAGCAGAAACTGACGGTGTAATTTTTCAGATTGTTGGTACTGAGTGTTGGTACAGTCAGATTGGTGTTGGTCGAACAGTAAAAGGAAGCATCTCATGTCTGAAGTGTCAGCTCACCTATGAAGGGGTCCCCGGGGTGTGATGGTTTCTGGGAGGTAGTCCACAAGTGGTGCCCAACATCCTCCAGTGTAAGGCATGGGCAGGGGATGTGGTTGTTTGGTTTCAACAATATTCAATAACCAGCTTGTGTATGGAGAAACAGGATCATCTGCATGCAAAAGCAATTAAACAGAGTTCATAAAACCCAAGTCTTGTTCCCATTTCAGAGAAATACTAAAATAGAGTTTATGCTAACATATCAACTCAGCTGTTTGGAACAATGTGATAAGATGACACAAGGTTTGCAAATTCCTGTGTTCAATAACAACTGATGAATTTTTAATCCCTCTTTCACTCTGCTGGAAATTAAAGAGATTCCAGGCAGGCTGCACTGAATGACAGGAGCTGCAGCTGAATCCCTGCTGTCATTTAGTAGCTTTGGATCCAGATCAGAAAGCACCAAGCAACAGACTTTCTCTTCAAAAAGGAGAGAAAAGTTCAGCCAACAAAGCTTCTGTCAGAAGCCATCTGCCGCAAGGAGCCACGTAGCAGTGACACATTCTTGCAACTCGTCACCAGTGCCCTGCTGAGTGATGCTACAAAGGCTGCTGAATGTCCTGAATTAGGAAGGAGGTATAAAGAATGCAAAAAACATCTTCAAAGTAATTTTCTTTCAACAGGGATCAATTATAACTTGAGTTTCTCAAAGATGTATTTAACTTTGCTTCAGTATGACAGCTGCTGCATGTTAATAAGCAAATAGGTTTTTTCTTCCACTTGCTTTATCCACAATGATGTGGGCCAAGGAAGTTATTTCCACCACTTTGTGTCTTCTCTCAGCCACACAGCTCTGCTATCTCTTGCATTTTGTTGCCTCTCACTCTTCTTGCTTTTTGCATTGGTCATTTATTTCTCAGATCTGGCAGTCTACAATACAGTGCCATGGAGAGCATCCTTTCCAAGATTGTTCTTGACATTTATCCAAAAACTGCCCTCGTGAATTTTTGATACGAGAATTATTTTTTGCTCTGCTGGTTTTCTGGTTTTTGTTTGTTTGTTTCTGGGTTTTTTTGTTACACTTTTGAATTTTAGGAAGTTTTGTAAGGCTCAGCATTTTCATCTTTTTAACAGCCCGCATCTGATGCTTGTCATCTTTGCCAGAGGAAATAAAAGTGTTTTGATGCCTACAAAAGTATCAGAGCTAGTGTTTTCTAATGCACATCACTTCTTGGTTTTGACAAAATGTCTTCAGGTTTCCAGATCTTTAGGAGCCCTTCAATGCAGTAGCTGCTCCTCCAGTTATTACTAGAACATTAGTGATTTTTCAGTGCTAGTTTTCCAAGGACCACTTGAAATCTTTATGATGTAGACCTTTACTTATTTCTCTCTGGAGAAGAGAGAGAAATTTCTCTCTGGAGGATGATTTATTACTTACAGATAAAGAAGAACAAATTGACCTAATAATGTAGCAAAGTATAGCATTTTCACATCTTCCAAGGATTAAACAGATAATCTTTGTCAGATGCTTTTCACATAAAAAGCACTGCACAGTCACTACTTAATACTATGAATTTAAGTGCTTCAACTAAAACTGTTTCATGAAGTCCACACTAAGACGTAGCTCTTCACTCCTGCTTTTACTAATTTATGTGCAGACTAAGAAAAAAGAGGCGTACTTTGCACCTTAACCTTTTCCTAAACAAAAGAGTTTCTGTGCTGAGGAGGTGTGCTCCCTATTTATATCCTCAGCAGTACAGGTGTGCTCAAGTAGACTGGAGAGGAGAAAGGAATCACACCACCAACTCCTTTGAAGCCTAGGCCGCCTGTCAGAGGGAATTGGTTGCACTTTCTTAATGGAGGTTGCATCCTTTGTCTAGTAGAATGACAAATGGTATAAGAATTTCTCTTTCATTTCAGAGTTCTTTAGAAATGTCAGTACCTAAGTAAAATGTATTTTATTTTACATCTAGGTATTCATATATTGGCAGACGGAACCCCGGTGAGAAGCAAACCTTGCATAAATATTCACAGTACTATAAAACTTGTAGTTGGAGTCAGGAAAAAAACCTTTGAGCACTGGCTTGAGAACACATTCCAAAAGAACAAAGAAAATTTCAATAGTTTTTAACCTTTTAATACTCTTAGCTCTTGTCAAAGCCAGCTACTTGTGAAGAATGTTCTGACAGTATAAACATTGTTCTGTTTTGAAAGATTGTTCAAGCAAATCAGATTAGCACTGATGCTCCAATTAACATCTGTTCAAGAATTTTTAGAAGTTGCAGCACTGGAAAGCCACAAGAAAAACATGGCAAGGGTACTAAAAACCACAGGGTTAGTATGGTACACATTTCTTTGAGTAGTTAAATACTACAATACGTAAATACACAGTATTTTGTAAATACTGTGCTGCTTCATCACTATGAAAAATTGTTGTTCATATACATTAAATTATCCAGTCGTATGGTATTTCAGTGTTTCCATATTTTGCAGAAGAGTATTTCTAAAATACTACTTGGATTAAAGAATAATTAAAATCCTTATTTTTTAGTCCCCCAAATTGTGTCTGTAGCACCAAGCCAAGAAATTCAAGAAATTACAACCTCTGTATCTTTTGACCTGGCATTATTAAGAGATTAAAGTCTTTAAAAAAGGTCTTGTTTTTTTTTATATGTGGTTAGGGCCTAATAGAAATCCATAGATTGGCTTCCTTATAATAAACTCCACAACTAAAATTCCAGCCATCCAATTCCTGGAATTTACACTGTCATTCCATAGCTGACATAAATATCTTGGTGTTCTATGGAATCTGTGCAGAAATACATAAGGAACAGGCATGCTCAGGAGCCCTATCTCACTATCCCCACTAGCACAGGTTTCCACAGTGCAGCCAGAAATTGGTTGCAGATAGCAGAGAAAAGCTAAAGAGGATGTAAGACCTCATTTTTTGAAACTCCTGGACCTCTTCTTCATATTCATCTAACAGCACTCAATTTGGAGGGAAATTACTGGTGAAGGGCACAATTCAAAGTGCTTGCTGTAATGCCTTTGGAAATCTTTTGTCTTCCCGTGTATAAATGGTCCAAGTGTCTGGGGGATTCCCTACTGCTGCTTTGTGTAAATTTCTCTGGTTTTTAAATAGGTTTGACTGAACCCATGGTTAAAGAAAGGAAATAATTAAATGATGGTAAAATAGGGACACTCCCTGTATGATAATGCTACATTGTTTTTTATACAGAACTTAAGCAGAGAGCTTCCACCAGTCATGAGAATGCTTTCCTCTCTTACCAAAACAACAGAAATTTCATCAAATTGAATAATAGAACTTACTTTTGTCATCATCATAAGATCCTCCAGAGCTATTACTGTACCTTGATTCTAGTCGGGTATGTGCTCTGATTACATTACTGAATCTAAAAAAAAAAATCAACCAAAAAACCTTCATTAAAAATACAGACTGACTTTAAACTTCTAGGAAAAAACCCCTACATGTCCTTATACATGCACTTTAATATCAAAGTACACAGCAATGTACATTACAGAATGTAATGGAAAAAAAAAAGGTTTTTGCAGCCAGTTTCTGAGATGTTCTAACAGCTTCTGTCAGAAGCTTTTAAAATTTAGCAGAGAGAAAAGTCTCTTGCTGAAAATGTGTGATATCCTTGAAGCAAGAAACTGTGCTAAGGCCGAACTGAGATGAAAACTGTTCACAGCTAGCACTTCTTCACAGCCTATGTTCATGGGTACAATTCTGGCAACCTGCTAAAACAGTAACCAGCTGAGAAGTCCAAAGCCAAGTCCTCACAGGTATCAAGGAGCAAAAGCTGCAGCAGATCACCTTCAAGAGGAAAAGGCAGCAACCACCAGAGGTGATCCAGCAGAGGAGTTAAGAAATATGAGAACCAAAATGAACTGTTCACAGCTGTCCTCAAACCTGCCAGATTCATTATAGCATTTTTTTTTACTGGTGATCTCCTTTGGTTTCCTCCAGCTCCTTGTGCTCTCAGTGTAATCAGGCCTGAAGTGGAGTCAGAGGAGTCATGTAGGAGGCTCACACACCAGTGAGGATGTTAAAACATCATCATCCCTCCAAAGCTAGGTAATTAATTACAAGTAACTGTGTTACAACAGCTATATATAAAAAAATAGGTTGAAGGTTCTATATGCAACATTCAATTTGATTTCTTACTAATGTGCACACATTATTGCAGGGTATTTAATAATACATTGACATATTATGCTGTTTCCAAAACATAAGGGCACAATAAATTCACTGTGAGGGGGGCAAAAAAGGCAACATAAGCCATCTTAATTCTGCCTTTTTCTGTCTTTCTAATACCTGATTCTCCTACATTTAAACAAGTTCCCTTAATAAATGTGTACAAACTAACAACTACTGACATAGTTATCTTGTATATCTAAAAAGTTAAAAAAGATAAAAGAATGAGAAAAAAAATTAATAAATGTGCAGAGGTGAATTCTGTCTTTCACGAAAGAAATGAAGAATACAGGTCACAGAAATTATTTGAGAACAGGGCATTTTACATCATAGTGCATCAACATAAAACCAGGTACCTTCTGGTTACCTTTATATTCTTCCCAAAATGCCCACACTTATGAGAACAATTTGTTTCCATGCTATTGCCTTCTGTAATGTCTTCCTGTACCGTTGTTTTGCTTTTTTTAAAACTTTTACATACACTCATTTTCAAGTGATCTTACAGGGATAATGCCATTTAGAATCAGTCTGAGTACCTGAGTTCCTCACAAAACAATGCAGAACTTTGCCAAACCCTTAGCCTAGGAAAACACATACAGTTTGGAGGAAGAAAAAGCAAACCACAAACCTTTCATCAGTCTCTTTCACCATTCTGTTCTCCTCTACATCAGGAAAACTATCTTGGCCAGCAACAACCGTGTTACTGCTAGAGGTGGTTCCTGTATATGAGATGTCAATAACAACACCTGTTACAGGCAGCAGACAGTATTTGCAAAGCAATACAAGCCCACAACTTTAATTTCTTTAGTAGTCACAATCAAAATTATCATCCTTCAACAGCAAGAACTTCAACATATGAATGAAAACTGTTACCTCTACAAAACAGCACCTGCTTGCATGGCTGAATGGTGTAAAATTTACATGCTTAAGGGGTAGATTAACATAAGGATGCTCTTCCTCTCCTTGAACTAAGCTCATTCTCAGGTGACACAGCCTTTTGTTTTCAAGAATTTGGCAGAACATTGTCAAGGCTGAATCTGGAGTGGGTGCCTATTATGTACCTTTGACTACTGCAGTTTAGAAATAGCCTTTCACCTCTGAAAACAGATTTGCCACACAATTAAGGCTCTCTGCTTTCAGGAAACTGCTGCTCTGGTGTATCTGCTGTAATCAATCATCAATTGGTGATGAGAAATTAGTGGTAGAGCAACCTTTAAGTGTTCTGAACAGCACCAAAGATTGGCAACATTCTATTAAAACAGTTGAAAGAATTGAGCATATGTCTGCAGAGCATATACAACATTAGGAATCAAAAAGAATCACAGTTTAGATGTGCAGTGAGGCCCTGAAACCTGCACTGTACAAACACAGATCTGAGAGGGTGCAAAACTGAAGGATTCTTTTTTTTCAGAGAGACGAAGACTGGAAAAAGCAGGAAGAACACAGCCAAAAGTTATATTTAGGTCATACCAGAGGCCACAGCTGAGGCTTTGTTACTGGCAGCAAAACGGTAAAATGGAGGATTGTCACAGTGCTGGACTATTGGGTTCACTGGGTCGGTTTGCTGCAGCTCAAAGAGCAGCTCCTCCATTGTCTGTATGGTGTTATTGCGACACAGATATATGGCAACCTTTTTTATCTAGAGAAGAAAACAGCAGTTACTAAACTCTGTCCAAAGTGAATTTCAAAAGAAATCAGGACATGTTACAATGCAGTACTGAAACCATCCCAAATGCAATTATTACCCCCATCCCAAATGCAATTTTTACCCCCCTGACAGACACCACAACCACAAAGCTGCATCCATCTTCTTCCTACAGAAGTAAAACTGGTCACTTTGATATCAAGATATGATGTGATTTTATGGAGATCATTTCCCCAGCAGAGTGAATGTGTGATATAATCACCCCAAAGATTTTGCTTAGCGCCCACATATGAGCTCTTTAGGTATATAACTATATAGAAGACATATACAAAACTGACCTAATATTGTACCTATCTTTTAAAATTATCAGCAGTGGCTCTGAATCACATTCAGGGATTTCGAGTTTAAGTATGAGATTCCCATTTTAGAGGAATCTTACTCTCTTGAATGGAGTAAATTTCTCATCTACAAAGCTAGACCCACCCAACACTTCAGTCCTGTATGTCCAGATACAGTTGAGGTGGAAAAGGTAGCTGCAGCCACAAGGAATAAGCCAGGTTCTGAGTAGTTACTTATATCTGAAATCAAACTAATAGTGCATGGAAGAAAGGCAGAGAAATTATCTATACAAACTTCATGCACTCTGATTTGAAAAATCTGAGAGTGTGCAGTTAATAGAAATTCTGGGATAAAAGCTTTGCACAAGACCTCAAACTTTGTATGCACTGCAGCAAGGAGGACTGTTAAGATAATGAAAAGAAATTAGACTGAATTCTTGAGAAAAAACCCAAACCTGATAACTATTAAAAGCAGAGACTGTCTCTGGCACAAAAACATTTGATTCATAAACTGTTAGAGCTGGGAAACCATATGGGAAAGCATCCCTCTGTGCTTGCCTTTGTTTTAGATGTCCTTAAACAGATGCTTATAGTGGAGCTAATAAAAAGGAATGAACTGCCCGTTGGCCTCACCAAATATTGCTGTTCTCATACACTTAAATACTTTCATTAAAATTACTTTCTGACTTCCCTCTTCTTCTTTTTTTTTTTTTTTTTTTTTTTTTTTTTTTTTTTTTTTTTTTCTTCTTAAAGTAGAGAAAACACACACATTCGAAGTCTCTTTTAATCTATTGTGCTAAAAATTTCCCAGGCACTTTTCAGATACAAATCTGGCTCCTTTCTGAGGCTCATTTCTGCTTGGGCTCACAGAGCCACTTCCAGATTCTTTCACCCCAGAAGGGGTCATGTTCCCTACACTAAATCTTTGCTGATGATAAATACTCAAAGAGATCTTTCTTTACATATGTGAAAGAAAGGACAGCTCAGCAATTTGCACTTCGGGTCGCTGGGAAAAACAATACTTAAAGGCAATATAGGAGACAAAGGAAGGAATTCAGCTGACTGGAAAAGAAAAAAAAACTTAAAAAAATGTAAGTCAGGCATGCCTTTGGCTTGGACCCACGGAGGCTGAAGCCATGAGCAGCTGGTAAGTGCCTTGGGGTACACTGGGCTCTGAGAAGATGGGTAAACTGGCAGCCTTTCAACTTCGTGGTCTTTTGAACCCAGGTGATGTGTAACACTGCAGATAAACTGCTTGCATTATCTTTATTTGCTAATGTGTATGTGTTATCTACATGATAATGGAAGATAGGTGTTTATGGTATCTGCAGCCTTGCCCAGTAAGCAGTTAGGTACAATTTCTTATCTGTAAACTACAGGGCATTATCAAGACATAGAGCAGATGTGTGTGATAAGCCTGTGTGTGTTTCCCTACTCCAGACAAAGCTATCAGTTAAGGGGTGACTCACAAGCACATTCAGCCTTCCTACAGAGGTTGGAAATTTTTTTCAGATTTTGTAAAATCCAAGAATTGGATTTTTAACTCAACATTACAAAACACAGACTAACAGGGTGGCAGAAAACACAGGAACCTTGTCAGCTGCTGACACAAAAAGCTGGAGATTCCAAACCAGACTCCTCTCTTTCTGGAGTAAGAGGATTGCTGTGTCAGAGGAGGACTAGGTTTGAGGTTGGCTGCTCAGAGCTGTGGGATGGCAACAGTTTTGGAAAAAGGATGTGTTGAAAGCTCTGGGTTGGTAGTACCCGGGTGGAAGAGGTGACAAGTTTATCGGGCATTTCTAATCAGGCTACAGAATTAGGAGTGAGACATATGGAAAACTGCCCCTTTTTCTTTTGTAAGCTGCCAGCAACATAACAATACCCTCTTTTTGTCTCTTATCTCTGTCATTTCCACTTGTTCTCTGCCAACACAGCTCCCCCTGATGGAGGCCACCTTTGGCCCTGATCCCAAGTCTGTCATTACAATCAGTCAGGTTGGAAAGAACCTGGGAGGTCTCTCACAAAATGTCCCACTCAACACAGGGTCCACACTGACAACTGATGGAAAAATCTTCAGTGCCCTCAAGATATCTGGAACCAAACCCTTTGTCTTCTCATATATACCTAGAATGTTTTTATAGCCTATACACTTTGAAATATTTTTCTCTTTTGATCAATGAGGCAATACTGACTTTGCATATGCATGCACTGATTTGAGAATATAGAACAGTAAACCCTACAAATAAAAGGAAACCAACAGGGTGTCTATGGCACAATAAAAACATCTTTAAAATATTTAACAACTTCTCTATTTCCTTTATTCTACAACGCATAGCAGTCATTGAACACTTTAAGCAAAGAATTATTTCAGCTACTATAAATTAAATATGCTTATGAGGCTTTTTAGATAAGTTTAATCACATGAATTGTAATTTCAAAATTTTTTCAGGGAAATCAATATAAAGAGACTGACTAATAAAAAAACATACTTTAATTGTACTGGAAATTTTACTAAATTTAGTTCTGTTTCACCCAGCAACTGAGCAATAAGAGCATGGGAATGGGACTATCTTGCCTTTCTCAGGCAGCTCCAATTTTCTTTTAACTTGAATAATAACAGTATCCTAAACAGTCTGACTTGCAGATTGCAGGAACAGTTATGTAAGTCCTGACAGCCATGCAAAAGCAAAAGTTAATATGGTAAAGGGTTTATAAAGGTTAGCTACCCTGTGTCTCTTGAGATGTGCCACAAAAAGCCTTAGACTGCTACAGGAAAAGAGAATATAGCACTTCTTTAAAATGACATGCTTTTCTGAAGGAACACCTAAATCCTTACAACTAGCAAACTAATAAGGTAATAGTAATGGGAATGTCATCCCATTCATGATATAAAACCCATCATTTAAGGGACCTTCAAAATTTAACCAATTTAACTTTGTAAACTAATAAGTTACTGAGAAAAAAACTGAGCTTTAGTATTTTTACTTCTCTTAACTTTTCATGCAAGTTATTAAACATCTGAATAGCCATTCTGCCTGTTTAAAATAAAATTCTAAATATAGATATATAAGCACAGTGTATTTTTATGCAATTGTGACATGAAAAAAAATACTTCTGATATCTTGTCTCATTCATTCTGGCAATTTATGGCCAGAGCCTATCTGGCCCCTTACACAGACATGCAAAGTTGCTTTTTCTTGAGAGGAGCCCACCTCTTGCTGGAAATAAGGTGTGTTCCACTGAAACTCTACTGGTGTTGAGACTGACATTCCCACTACTCAATTCCTTTACTGAATTTCAGGTTGTTGTCTCATCTATATTCACAATTTAATTTTGCATGCTTGGGAATATATTGGTACTTCTTATTTTTTAAACAGAAATTCATTTTCTGCAGGTGATAGCTGCTTTCCTAATTAAAACCTGTGAAGCCAGTAGTAAATAAAATAAAATAAGTACTTACATAACGTAAAAGGATGGTATCACTGCTAACACCACACAGACTTATTAGAAATTGTAGTGTTATTCTAAGGTTGTTACTCCATTTTTCATTGTTGGCCAAAGCATTCCAGACATTTTCCATCTCTGGTCCAGGAATTTCATCTCCATACTGCAAAATATCACAGGCATATCTTTACTGCAATGCACAGAACTCCAAACCAAAGCATGCACTTTTAGAGCATTTTCTCAGGCAAAACCAACAGCAAAATGCTGTAAAAAGTGACAAAACAGTGTTTTGAAAGGCTACCTGACAGACTTCAGAGCATAAATTCAGTTTAGAAGTCTTTAGGTTCAGATCCACAGAAGTGCTTTAATTATGCACCAAAAAAACCCCACCACATTTGAACAGTTTTTCAAGCAACAAGTCCTGTTTCTGCATGTCTGCACCTAAGTGCTCCAGCTGTCACAGCAGTGAACTACTTGGCACCTCCCTCCTGAGAAAATCCCAGCAGAATTAAGCATTAGGCAGCCACTTGATTTCACACTGGAAATGAGCAGCTTTTGCTCTCTTTTCCAAGATAACGATTATAGGAATGTTTCCTTTCTTCCAGTCATTTAAATGGTTAATTCCTTCATCTGGGATGTGGGAGTCTAAAATTGAAGCTGTTCAGTTTCCTATGTAAAATCTTTGGTTCCCAGTTTGAGAAGACTATTTTAACCACTGCAGAGACTGACACTCTGCTAGGAGAGGACTGGCAATCTTCACACCATTTTCTACTGAAAATTATTCAGTACTTATCAGCTACATCATTACTGTCACTGGCATCTATATCTAATGTTGTGTACACTGGCACCTGCAGTGCCAGCCCCTTTATCACACATAAAACCTCGAAGCCTGGCCAGTTGATATGGTTTGAAGAAAGCATTCTTGTTCACTCTGGAAGAAAAACTTTGTGTGGTTTTGGAAGCAACTTACTCCAAGGGCTACTGCTGATAGTAAAGGTATGACTGCATCACATCTGTTTTCAACATATAAAACTCCCCTAACAGTATCTCAGAGATTCCATATCATCAGATAATTCATGAGCAAGTATCATGCCCTGGATATGCAACAAGCATCAAAAAAACCCCAACATTCTAGTGGTCTGAAGCACAATCCCAACATTACTCCAGACATGCTTGTATGTCAAAATGTACAAAAAATAATGTGTTTTACTTATAGGATCTCAACATGAGTCAAGATCCAGAATCAACTTCTTCATAGCACAGATTCTGCTGGAGAGAGGACTAACTGTAAGCAGGACAGGAAATATGAACCACTCTGTCCCATATGATATAGGTACCTGATGTTACTTTCTGGACTTTAGGTATTTAGCAGTTCAGACATACAGACTGAGTTTGGCAAAACCAACGCCAGAGCACCCATGGCACACTAGTATAGCAGCTTGCAACTTAGGAAAAGAAAGAAAAAGATGAATTCCCAGTATTTTCTTTACTACCGCTGAGGATTTTACATCAAGAGGCATCCCTGGTCCTTTATCAGGATCTGGATGTAAAAATACCTTCACATTCACAAAACAGTGATCTAACTAGCACACTAGAATTTTCTACTAATTTTTCCCTTTTCTTTCTCTCTCAAAGGATACATTAATTGTTTCCTAGAAAGTACAAGAGGAATTCCAGCTGCTCATTCTCACCCCCAAACTTTCATCTGCTGTTTTAGACACTAACCCAGGAGATGATAAAGGAGGGAACTAAACTTAGTTCCTTTATAACTAATCCTTAATTCTCTCACTGCTATTTTTTTTTTCAAAGGGTAAAACACTTTTCTTTGTTCATGTTTTAAAGAGAACAGTTCCATAATTGTCCTAAAAAATGAAGGAACCTTCTTCAAAAAAGAAGGTTAAATCTGATAATACATACTGTTTCGGTGCAAAATTTCTGGTACCAGAGGGTAGAAGCCCAAGTACTTTCTGCTTAAGAAATGTAATTTTGAATGTTTTAGATAGGTTGGGTTTTTTGTTTGGTTTGCTTTTTTACCTTGGCTGTCATATACATGAGATTATTAAGAACCAGTGAGGTGGCTTCAGGAGAGCCCCAGCCATTGCCTTTTAGTCCACTTGTGGCTGTTATTTCCCCATCCTTGTCCTTCACTTCATCTTCTGGAGTGGTAGGGCTTGAACCAGGGAGGAGCAGTCTGTTGTCTACAAGTTCAATATTGTGAAGCCATGGTAGCAGGTAGGTAAGCATTATCTGTCTTCCATTTGGATGCGTTGTTGGAAATCGCTGGCTCACCTCTAAAATAAAAGTTGAAAAGGACAACATGATAGTTCATGAAGGAAACCTGAAACACGTGGTTTAAATCATATTTCTGACGTGTTTTAGACCACCTGATGTTTTTACCTTGCAAACCGCAAGGATACAGAAACATGTCCTTGAGCTTCCTGAGGATGAACATGGATTTAATTTTCAATAATAGTAAAAAATTGTTGAGGTCTTCTGTGTAAAACAAGTAACACAGTCTGGGTTTAAAACCAGAAAGTCATACCTTGTTACTGTGCCATATCGTGATTTAAGTTAAGTGGATGTCAGTAAAGAGGAGAAAGGATAATTCTGTTGCTGGCTGTTATTCTAGAATTTCAAGAGCATTTGGAGAATTACACTAAGCATACAACAGCATTCTCCAGAATTGCAGCTGCCTCATCAACCACCACATTTCTAAGCTTTAACTTAATGACTAAGGTTTTTGTAAACTCTACTGGGTTTGCAAAATCACCTTGCATATGTTAGGAGTTTTATTTCCTGTGGGGAGGCCTATAAAATTCAGTTGGCTGCCAGTCCAGTAGTGCTGTATATAGCACTCTATATTTATAAAAAGACCTGGCACTGTAAGGGAAAAGGATTTGGAAAATCTGGGGTAAGAAATAGTGATGGGCTTACTGCCAAGATGAACCACATTAGCTGTCTTTACCAGAATTATTCTAAAGAATCAGTAGACTTTTCTTTCCTCAGTGCCTGTTTTTTAAAAATCTTGTAGCCATACACTGCTCTACCTCCTTATGATTCCAGATGGTATAGAAAGGGGCTCTGATTTGGACTGTGTTTCTGAGTTCTTTTAAAGGACTTAGCCACTACAGCAACATAAGTAGATGGTAACAGTAATAATGAACATTTGCTTTTTTAAAGATAAATGAGCCATCAGAATTTCCCTACACCAGTTATTTATATCTCACGATATCTTGGTCACTGAGAAATGGATGATGTATTGTTCCTTTACCCTTCCGCCAGCCCCTACAGACTGAGTAAAAACAACAGAAAGGGTTTTTAAGAATCAGTGATTTCCCACGATTACAGACATTGAATTTCAGTATTTAAAAACGAGAGGAATACATGAGATGGATTAAAACAAACACATAGGTCTCAAAACATAATTGTTCCCAGGAATGGTTCCAGAATGGGCTGTGAGTCTGATTCTCTAACATTTTTCTCAGTAACCCTGACAAAATCTATTTTTGATAAAATTAAAATTATACTAAAGACTTGCAGACTTGGCAAATAACACAAGGCAGAGATACTCATTTAGAGTGATTTGAAAAACTGGACATTTTCAATCAACCTCTCCAAGGTTGAAGTCATATATACATAAAATGAAGAATTTTATCCTCAAAGGTATCATATATAGAAATATATGTATATGAAAAATCACTATGCTGAACATAAGAACCCACTATAGTGAAGTTTGCCAATGTCACTTTAACTTATCCAGGGCCCTTGTAATTTCAAAGTTACCCTAAGACAACATAGCAGCACAGAATCCCCAGCCAAGGTTTTAAAATAGCTCTTCTGTAATTTGTACCTCTAGCTATTCTGTATTGAGTACCTCTATGAAATACATATTTCCTTCCTAAATCTCATTTGACCTGAACCAGAATAAAAACAGGTCAAGTTAAATTTATAAACAGGATTGCTGCTTATAGATGGTTATGTCCTAACACTCTATCATTTGTACAAAAATGTAAAGTAGGTAATAAGTCAAATAGATACAGGTACCTGAAAAAAGTGGAAGGGTAAGTTCAGGATACATCCTTGCCAGTTCACATGAAAGAAGGGCAAGTGAGACACTATAAAGAGGTGGCAATGGACCATGTGTACCATACAAGATACTGCCAGGTCTTTGCTCAGCTACCTTTTTTGAATACACAAAAAGCTTTGATTCAAGGATCTATAAAAGAGAAAAAAAGCATTTAATTGATCAATAAAGAATCATCAATCCACAAAATATCAGCATTTCAAGTTTAGATATCAGAGAGTGAGCTATCTGCTTCAGAATATACTTTCCAGGTTTGAAAGACACCATAAATAATTTTTTCATTATTTTTACAGAAATAGTTCCCTAAGTATTCATACCTAAGACAAAAGTAATTGTTTATTTCAAAACAAAACTAACAAGAAAATAAGCAGTGCTTTTTAAGAAGTTCACACACAAAGAAAAAGATAGGAGGACACATGCATTTGGTTGTTTTAAAAAGAAGTAGCTGATACATGCCTGCATAAGTTGCATGGAAATCTCATAAATCTCTCTGTTGGTGTCAGATGCCTTGAACAGCACCAAGTTTAAAAGTGTCACTATATCAAAAGGATAGTTCCTGGAAGAATAAACAGTACATTTTTGTGAATGTTGGTGAGGAATGCAGATTATATTAATTCTGATTTACTCTGTAATAAGGGCTAAAGAGCATGTCATCTTTCTTTCCTCTGTTCTGCTACCAGAATATGGGAAATGGAGTTTTATGAACACATGCTGCTTGATCAAAGGCCCATCTGGTGAACGGGAAGAAAGAAAGGATTATTTATAATTACCTCAGTCTAATGCTTAGGAATGCAATGAGTTACCCACAGTGAGAAATGCAATACCTATGTCTATAACTGTCAATTCATTTTAATTTATAACATAAACTGTTTATAGAACAGGTCAACACTCATGAGAGAAGATGTGTAGCATGAAAATTTCCAGGGATAAAGTACTTCTTCTTAAGCCAAGGTGCAATTAAAACAGTCCCTTTGGAGAAAAGGCACTATCTCTGACATTAATATTCCCAGGTGTTAGACAGTTCTATCAAAATTTTTTTCAAAAAGTAAACACAAAAAACTGCTTAAAAAGTCCACTATCTATAAAGTCAACATTAATATTAAGGGTAAACATACTGAAGTGTTAATGTAATGAGAATATTGCTTGGAATGCAATTCCCATGTCACAGTATTTGGATTTTCACTTAATAAGTTTCTTCTTTTTCAGGAGGATTTTTAAATGCACCTGATTCAATTGTGAACCACCCATTTCTCACCCTAGCTGTGAGCTGCTGTACTCCTGGGTCACTGCAGAATGCCTATTTGAATATTTTAGTGTTAAAAATATTGCAAATACATGTGTTGCACGAAACATTCTTGGTAATTCCAGATATTTACTGCAATGCACTGTTTTTTCCCTCATCCAGTATGTTTAAAAAGTAATAAAAAAAAACTGAGGGAAGTGTCTTCTTTGTAGAAAGACATCCACAAGTAGTTTTAGCAATGCCCCATCTACACATGTTGATAGACGAAAGGAAAAACTGTTAACAGCTTTCAAATATCAATAAAAATCCCCAAAATGATAGAAATGGGACTTTCCTTTCAAAGTAAATAATGCAGATCATGCTCTCACTTTTTTTGTAGGTATGAGAAGGATTAATTTTTAGGACACAGTGGCATAAACAACACAACCCAAGGAAAAAAACAACAGGCTGAAAAACTGATAGGTTTACGTGTTCATTAAACAAAAAAACCCCAAAAATAATTGCATTTGAAAACACAACATTCCATTCATATTTTTAGAATCTCAACTTAATTAAGTCTATGGTTGTTACTGCAACAACAAAAGGTTTTCACAGATAAATTATTGAATACTTGACTTGTTTTCGTTTCTTATATCTAAAGCATTTATCTATTGAACTATGATGATCATATATCTTACCAAATATTTTACCAAGACTAAAATGTTCAGATTTTGTTTAGGTTGAAATTATCTTAATTTTTTTAAAGAAAATTTTGTTAAATTTTTTAGAACATATAACCAAATCAAATGAAAGCCAGTTGGAATAATTACTTACAAGCTACTAAGATTTAAGATATTTTCCTTTAATAAAGCAAATAAACAGCCATGACAAATATTTTAAAACTAATTGATGACTAATGTTGAAATTAAAGTCTTACAGTTATTCTGTATCTTCCTGAGAAAAACAACATAAAAATGCCATAGATTTTAAATATATTTATAGTAAGAGCACCTTCTACCAAGCACATGACTTTGTTTTCAGAGTGAAATAAAGTAATACAGTCTCAAAGAGCCTTTTGAGAGAATGTAACATATGAATGTGAGTAATAATTCTTTACAACATGAATTGAATCTCCATTTTTTCTTCACATTTAAAATTGTAGATTAAAAGATTAATTAATACCTGCTTCCACAGACAGTTGCAATGGCTTTGAAACATCCAGAGGCAAGCTGGTACGATCCAGTATAGCATCGATCTATGGCCCAATTGAAGAGATTGATTTGATCAGGATTCAGTTCCAGCAACAGGACCACAACTTCACAGCCAAGCTGATGAACCTGAGAACACAAATACATGTCCAAGCATGAATGGTGAGATCATATATGTTAAGTCTATACAATTCTTAGAGTGACATAGGCAAAACAATGAGAAAACGCGACATTCAAAATGAAAAAAAATTCAAAACTGAAAAAAAAATTTTCAAAATAAGTAAAAAAAAAAGAAAAAGAAAAAACATTTATTGTAAATTTGTTTTAAGGAGAGCACAGTTGAAATGTGACTCGGTTTTCAAGACTCCTCACTTGAATGAAAACTGTATGTACAAAGACTACAGTCAATGGAATAAATTTTCAAAGGTTTCCAGAATGAAGAATAGAATATTTGCAAAATCTAAGACTCTCGAGTACATGTTCTTGGGCAGCTCCATGTGCATTGATCAACTAATTTAAAAAAAATACTTATTTCCTACTTCATAAAGTGACAGGCTTTCTTGCTCATCCTTCTTTCAAGTATAGCAGAAGCAAGGCAGACAAAGGAAAAAAAGCTTTTGCAAGCCTGGGGGCATGAAAACTTGTATGTTTAATCCAACTACATCAAGCAGCCTAACAATTCTCCTTGTGTCACTTAATCCTCGAAGCACCTTCCAACACACTACAATTTAAAGCTTTGGCTGTGCCTTTGTGATCCTTCTGTTAAGAACAGAATTGCAACACCAAACACCAATGCCTATCCTGTCACCAAGTGTACTTAACTACCTGGCAAGACTGCAAATGATATTTAGTGTTCAAGGACAGGGTTGGATCCTTCTCATCTAAATCTGAACTAGAAGTACAGACAATGCATCTTAGTTAGAGTCTTTTGTTGCAGTGATTATTCATGCATGATAGTGATTACCTTGGGGGAAACAAAGTTCAACTACCATATCCAAATTTTTTTTTTCAGAACAAAAAGTTAAAAAAAGAAGTAATTTTTGCCCCTAGATACTTTATAAGTGATACCAGTGATAAGTTAAACATGGTGATATCTGTTGATGATCATGAAAATGTGTCAGGAGGAAAAGTATCTTTCACTTTATCTTGTTCTGTGTTTCCTTCCCACTTCCATAAGAATATTAATTATACATATGACTTACACGTATCTTCATAGCTCCATCCTTACCAACATTCCAAAATCTTACCTTATTTTCAGAATATTCTCTCTGCAGTGATCACTACTTTCTTCTAATCAATTTTTTTTCCTCCAATCAATTACCATTTCTAGAGTGCATCCTCTGGCTACTCCACAGGACCTTAGGCTTTGCTCCCTTTTTTTTTTAGCAATCACAATCACCTCCACTAGTATAAGACTTAGGGACAACAGCAGGTCTAGAAGTGCAAGGTACTAGAAATAGATCTCTCTCCACTTGATGTGAATTTCCAATCCACTTCTTAATAAAAGAGATAGTAAAAGCAGCTATAAATACAGAATACGATGGGGTAGTTACAAAGTCAAAACTTATCTCCTGGAGATAAGTTTTGGAGAAAAAAATTGCAAGAATAATCTATTACACGTTATTTAAAAAGAAAAAAAATATTCTTTTCTCTCCTGAATAATTTATCCTCTTGACTTCTTAGGAAGATCTCACTTTCACTAAGATTTGCTTCATCAGCATCTATGTTACCAAGCAGAAAGGGATTTTATATTCTTATAACACAGAACCTTGAAGCACTCCAAACAGAAAAAAAAAAAAATTTGACCTTGTATGATTTTTAACCTTTATCAACACATGAAAAAGCTAAATTACTGTTGCAAGTCACACTGAGCCATAAGGCACTGTGTTTAGTTTACTATTAACTTACATTATATTTTCAGAAATAACAACTTTTTACTGTTTAAATGCTTTTCAATTGATTACATTTAGAACCTTGCATGCAGATGTTGTTTCCTGCTCAACACAGAATGTGCATTCAGTCACCACTCTTTGCTCATCCAGTACAGAGATTAAAATTACTCATCAGTGTTGCATTCTGGGGAGTACTTACCCGTAAATCTTGACAGGCCAGAATGTTATCAAGCCATTTGTAAAGATATCCATCAGGGGAAAGGCCAACATTATCAAATACAGGTCCACAGCAGAGCACAGCTGACATGGCCTGAAAACACAAAGAACTTTAGTTACACAGACAAGTAAGACAAATTAATATTTTGGAATTATTGGAGTCTAGATCAAATCCAACAGAAACACCACTTGTTTTTGTTTTTGAGATATTTATGGCGAAAATTGTAGCAGCTGACTTTGCTAGATTTCAATAAATGTATTGCTATAGATGTTCCTGGATTTAGGATAATGCTCAGTTTAAGCCTCTTGAACATCAGAGCCCAGTTTCCCCATTCCCGAAGATACATTTTGTCATTTTACCCAGTCACCACAAATCAAGCTATATAACAATTAAAATACACAGATGTTTGAACAGTATCTCTCTGCACAAGTTGTTTTACACCAAGTGACACATCTTACATAAGTACATAAGCTAATATTTTCTCAGTTTACTTATGGGGGAATTGCAAGTGGTGTTTTGTTATTATTCAGCATGTGTCTAGGCAAGTGTGGGAGACAGTGTTTGAGAGCCTAATATCCTCTTACTTATTCTGATAACCTACTAATGAACAGTTAAATAAAATTTTAAAATACATCCTGGTTTTCAAAATATTTAGCCTTGAAAAGTCTACAAGTCTGCATTAAATTCAAGTCTGTCCAAATTTCTGTGAAACAAAAGGAAATAAACCCCATGATTACTTGTATTTTTTGCAGTCTCGAAGTCTGCATTAAATTCAAGTCTGTTCAAATTTCTGTGAAATAAAAGGAAATAAGCCCCACAATTACTTGCATTTTGGCTGGAAAATAGTTATTACTGATTTTGACAGTGAAACTTTAATACCTTTAATGCACAATACTGGTATCTTGTAATCTGATGATTTCTATCACTGTAACGGTCCAGTGGTGTGAACATGATACTGAAAGGTCCAGCCCACTGGCTGAATAGGATGAAGAGGTGATGCCTCAAGCTCTGCTGAGGGAAGAGAAATCTTCTGTGGTGAACTAAGTGAACAGAATTAGAAATAGTTGTGATTTGTTAACATTAAATACTTATTGGCAGAGCTTAGAGCATGAATTTCAAATCTCTACAAACAGGGAGTTTTTCTTAAGTGCTCAGTATACACTTCATCTAAAGTATCTCAGCTCCTCTTAAAAATCTAATGTAGTGAGCAAGATGCATCTTACTTCTAAGAACCTTCAGTTCTGAGTTAATGTATATTTATACAAGCATGTATATCTGACTTCAGAAACAGCATGCAAAAAAACAATTATAGTATCAGGCTTTTCACTGCCTCTTGTATTCTATTAACAGTGAATATTTACTTGTTTTATCCAGTCCTTTAATTGCAAGCCCAAACAATACATATGTCGTATTCTAATACCACCATATCAGGTAGGGACAAGAAACAATAGGAACTTGGTGTATAATTGTGTATAGTAAATGTGTATTTTCTGAATAGCACAATTACCTGAGAAAATGAAAAATTCTTAATCATGTGGAGAAAAAAAGATACTTGTTTTAACCATGGTTTTAATTCCAAAGCAAAACATGAGGGCAGAGGCAGTACTATATTTATTAGAGAGACTGGTAAATTGGTCACTAATTTTTCATCTACAAACTGTACTGGATGCCAACAAAGTCTTACTAGACAAAACTAATGCAAGTCAATATGGAGAGTGGCTAAAAATGATAGATGTTGACAAAATAAACTTTTTTTTTTTTTTGCTAGGAGTTAAATGTTAGGGCATCCATAGTTACTGGTACATTTTAAAGCTGTCTTGTTAGCAGAAAATGTATTCTTTTATGTAATTACATACTGAATTATTGAAATACATCAGTTGCTGCATTCTCTCAAAACATACAACATAGCTGTCTGATGCTCTACAATAGCTGTCTCTGCTGCTGGAGATAGCAGATTTACATAGGCTGAACAAGCTACAGATCTTATCTTCAATAAGATTACACGGAGACCTTTAAAACAGGCTTTTTTGTAGTCTTTGCTACTGGAATCACATTACATTTCTGAAGTGATCTTGAATATATAAAAAGCATGAAATTAAATGAAGAAATTTTTGCTACACAACTGCAGTCAGGTAATAAGGGATACAGTCTCGAAACCCTGAGCAAGCTATACAGTGCATTTAATACTGTACATTCTCTGCACCTAACTTTATTTTCAAGGCCTCTCTGAGTTTATGAGAAGTCTAGCAATAAAGTCAAAAGCAAGCACATAAAACTTTAGGTCAAAGAAATCTGGAGCCCCTGGAGGTCACAGATAATTTATTTGCTAGACTTTTGAAGTGATTATTATCGTGTAGGAATACTACAAGCTTCAAAAATCTTTACTGTTCTTCTGATTTGACTGTCAATAGACTTTTGAACTATTTTGTCCACATTAACTGTTACATACACCGTGATATTTCACAAACAACAATAAAATGAAAAAAATTAAAAATGACTTTTCCAATACATACGTTAAAATGCAATTTCATAATATTTCGAGATAATTTAGCACCATACCTGGAACACACTGAATCAAGTTAGCAATCATTGCACTGAAATGTGCTCTCATGTCCTTAAGGATTTCGACTTCTTTATCATTTTCAGCCTCCAGAAGCATCCGAGTCAGATCAACATACTCTAAGAACAAGGCTCCAAGGGCTAATGTGTCTCTTTCTAAGGCTCCATTTGTACTAGGATAAAGGAAAGTTGTACATTAATAGAGTAACACTGTAGTTATACTCCAGCTTTCTGAAGAAATGCATCAAGTTCTCTCCATATTTGAGAGATTACGCAGTTCTTCAAAGAACATACTGACATAAACTCAGTGAAAAACTGAAAACTATTTCACTTGAAGATCAATACTTAAGATGAGTGATAGACATACCTGTCACTTATAACACCAGCATCAGCAAGTAGTTCAAAAATTCTCAGTAGCTGTAGTCTCAGTAGATCCCGGCGTTCTCGACGTTTCTTGTTCTTGGAATTTATAAAAACAATTTTTTACACACCTTTTTACATGCATCCATCAAAAACTAGTAACTAACAGAAATGTTAGTGCAGTGTTAAGATTTAAGAATTCCAGTTCAAACATTTTCTTCATGGTGGAATTTGACTACTCTTAGATATATCACAATAACTGTGTGCTTATTCCTCAAATTGGAACAAAATATGATCAAATTTTTGTTGCAACTATTCTTCAACAAACTGTAAACAGCTACCTTAGTCCTTGTTGAAAATGCAGAAATGAAATAACGAAATACTGGAAAAAACATCAATTACTATTCAAGGTTCCTGTGTCATAAACATGCTATCTCCAGGCAGAAGGGATATTTATATTAGCTTTATGCCACCTACTTTGAGTGCTGGAAGCATTGTAAAGTGCAGAACATATCCAGATACCAGGAAGATATTTTAGCCATTAGCCATTCTTGAATTTGGCAATGCTGCAGCTACACAATCACCCACACTCAAGCCAGCTCCTAGCAGACACTACTCCAGGACACTCTCGGATGTTTGGAGTGCAGTGGTTGTACACACAGTTACATACTCCTCCTGCTAACATACTCCTCCACAGTTAACAACAGGACTGCACTGTTGTTAACAGGTTCCCTGTATCTTATTATCTTCTAGAAAGCTGCCCTTTCTGCTGTCTTGCCTTGATATCAACGATGTGAATGCTATCAGGCTGTTCTTTGCTCAAGACTTAAACTGACTTGTTTCTTTGTATCCTGCATCTCCAGGAAACAAAAAATCTGAGAAGGTAAAAAATCTGCTATTGTACTTTGCTGTCAGAACAAGAAAAGCTCAGAGAAAGCTCAGATTTTCCTCTTCAGAATGTAAGAATGGCAGTACTAAGATCAGAGCCTTATCTCATCCAGTACTCTGGCTCTGCTTGGGAAAAGGAAGTGATACTTTCCGTGATATTCTGACCCAGTACTGGCAGTCAGCATCATCCTAGTCAAAGGTTTCACTAAAATCATTACACCATTCATTTATTCTATTCAGAGCCCTGTTTTTTTCCCTTGAGATCCCAAAGGTTCCAGGAAGCACACAGAAAGTAAAACCAGTTTTATTGTAAGACAGCATTTAACAGGCACAGCTGCCTCCTGCAACAGTGTCAGAGGTGATCTGGCAAGCTCTGTGCCAGTGCCCACATGGCAGATCTCATGTAACCTCTGTCCTGGTTCAGCCCTGCAGTTCTCAGCCTTCTCTTTCTAGTCACAGCATATGTCAGTTCAAGAATAGGATCTCTGTTGTGTTGGATACCTGCCTGCTGACATGGAGGCCCTGCCACGGTCTCTAGAGCTTCATGACCCACACAGTCACTCCTGGGTTTACTGGTGGAACTGCTTGCAGCAAGGTGGCCCAGTTCTTCATATCAGGAATGACACAGGAATTAGCATTGCAAGCTCCTGTTCTCATACTCCTCTACTGACATTTCCCTGTGCTAAATTTGCTCTTACAGCATACTGTAAACCTCTGCATCCTTATGATTCCTTTCCTGATCTTTCAAGTCTTGTCTTCAGTGGTTCACTGGCAGAAACTTAGAGGCAAGCTGCTACATCAACATGTATTGATTTGCTTCTGCCAAGTTACCAAAACAGTGATCTTCAAATCAGTAAGTTCATAGGGAAGGAAGGCACCCAAGTGAATTGAGGTGTGAAGCAACACAGAATGGTAATGGCAGTGGACACTTGCCAGACACAGAATGAAGAACTGTCCACATAAAACGAATGAAGTGCCCGCTGAGTTAATTCGTTTTTATTTTCATGTTGGACATAGCCAAGAACCTGTGTCCACCAATTAAAGATTTAACTTCTTCTTGAACACCATTTTCTGGCTTTAGCACCAAGCACTGGCTTGGCAAGCAGGAACAGGTCACCACGAGGATACCTTATTGAAACTGCTGTGGAAGACAGCACAGTCAATGCACAGTTTGAAATTGCTTAAGCACCAGGTAGAAAAGCCTGAGCAGAGGACAATATTAATAATTCTGTATGCAGACTTCTCAGTAGAGCTGCATGGACACAATGTCTGTGTCTACACTGGTAAATGGAGGCAGGGACTGTTTGTGGCCCTGAAGTCCAGTGGCACAGGCTGCCACATGTTGACACTGCTCTGGAAGACTTGAAGAAGGCTGGCTATGCCTATGTTGCCTTGGGGAACTTGTGCAACAATTCTCTGGCCCAAACTTTGTGTTTTCTTATCACAAACTGCCTGCTCTAACTGGAGGGCTGTGCTGCAGCAGGAGCAGAGGCTCTGTGACCTGGCCTGAAGGCTGCAGCACACGGGGAGGCAGGGGATGGGGGAACAGCACAGCACAAGCTGCTGGGGAAGTCTGGAGGGCTTTGTCTGATGGATTGATGCCTTCTGAGCCTTGCTCCTGGTACTGAGCCACCTCCAGAGCCAGATCAGATTTCTGCCTTGGGGCCAGCTGGAAGGCTCCAAAACCAGAGAGGGAAAATTGAGCATAACAGCAGCTTGGGTCCACTGCTGAAGCTCTCCACGAGACTTTCCAGTGTATCTGTGGATACTACAGATTTGCAGTATATCTGAATTCCCTATGAGGATGTTCCATATTTGACTAGAAAATTTTCCTCATAGTGGATTTCCATGTTGCACATATTGTATCACAATTAGATTTTAAATTAATGGTAGTTTTAATTGAATTATTTTGTTATGTTCCTGTATACAAATTAAAGCAATCTTGTTGCATAGAGAGCTTAAATTGTTACTTAGTGCAAATTACTTTGTTTTTCATGGAGATAAAAATTACTACTTTTCAATTAATTTTGCAGTTTAAACAAACTAGTACATTTAATTTCCTTAACTAACCTCTGGTCTTCTTTCTAGGGCTTCTTTCATTAGTGGGTGAAGTTCTTCTACTAATTCCCTGGATTAAAAAAAAGATTGTAAAAAAAATATAGTGTCCTCTAGATATTTTAATCAAAACATAAAGAATAATGTCTAAAGTGCAAAGAAAAAAAATTAAATATTTAAATTACAACAAAAGTAGTGCATTTGAATTAAGAGGCAAATAATTGAGAATGTAACCGGGGAAGTACCTGAAAACAAGGGAATTTGTTCTTCCAAATCCTAATACAAGTGATTCTGTTATCTCTATGCTTTCAAGTCTCATCAGAGGTACTAGCTGCTTTAGTAAGACTCCAACAGATGGAGTTCCAATAGCCTAAAATATATGAAGAAATCATTGACATTTAAGTGTCAGGATTATTAAGTAAATACAATTTATTGAAAATAAAAAAAAAGAAGTCCAAGAATCAATATGTACTTTAAAAAAATGCTGAAATACTTTTGCTGTTACGGACATTAAGATAACTGGATGTCTGCTATATCACAATCATCTTGATAAGGCTTAGCAAATAATTACGTCTGGGAAAGCTCTTTGCTTTCATTCATATTATTGTACTTTATTTAATTTGTTGTTTCATGAAAGTACTCCATCAATTAAACTTGTGGAGCTGCTGCTCCTCTCAGTTTGCTGTTACTTCAAACTGTATTTCATACAGTACTCCTTCATGTTTGACAGGCACATGATGATTATTCAGAGATCTGCCTTATTGCTTAAAAATGTTACAAATTCTCAAAGCTGAGTGCTCTGCAAGGCAAGAAAGGGGATGACAAACCCAAGTTCACTTCAACACACATCCAGAATGACCATAATTTGAATATACATAAATGAGAAAAAAGCAGTATTCTGGAAATGCCACTGCTTTTGCCAAATATTTTTAACAGATCCTGTTGATACCAATTATACAGATGTTTTAATAGTTAATTACCTGCCTTAAGCAGTTTGTGTTTATAAAAATAGTCCCTAACTGAAATACTTCCATCAAAATATGATTTTGCATGCAGATGGGGTTTAAAATTCTCTTAAATAAAAATTTTGTTTTAAACAGGATGCATCACCTTGTTATCATAGTTCACTGTTCCATCAGGAGTGGTAGCCATGATCTCTGGTGTTGAAGCACGCAGGTGTCCTGGGCTCATAATACTGGGCTTTGCTACTCCAAAGCAGAGAATAAGATAATTTCTCCACAAAGTAACATAGTTGTCTCCACTGCTTGCTGTACTTGTTTTCTTTGCATTCACAGGAATACTAGAATTTAA
This sequence comes from Heliangelus exortis, assembly GCF_036169615.1. Taxonomy (NCBI): domain Eukaryota; kingdom Metazoa; phylum Chordata; class Aves; order Apodiformes; family Trochilidae; genus Heliangelus; species Heliangelus exortis. The sequence goes on along the minus strand of NC_092422.1, from coordinate 22,036,038 downwards.
AAAATAAACGAAAATTATTAAATCCATTTCCCAGCCTTAATTACACAGCATCTTAAAATATTTAAAAAGAAATAAAACATGCAGCCTTCCACTACCTGAAGGGAGCCTACAAGAAAACTGGGGAAGAGACTTTTTACAGAGGCATGTAGCAACAGGACAAGTGGTTATGGTTTTAACCTGGAAGAGGGTATATTTAGGTTAGACATTAGGAAGAAGTTCTTTACTGTGCGAGTGGTGAGACACTGGGAAAGGATGCCCAGAGAAGCTGTGGATGCCCCCTCCTTGGAAGTGTCCAGGCCAGGTTGGATGGGGCTTTGAGCAGCCTGGTCCACTGTCCCTGTCCATGCAGGGGGTTGAAACTAGGTCCCTTCCTAGCTTTACGTCCCTTTTAAGGGACCTTCCAACCCAAACCATTCTGTGATTCTATGCTATGTAGTCAGCAGCCACTATTCAACGTGACATGATACATGGGCAAAATCAATGAAGGTAGAAAAATATTTTCCACCTTACAAGTTGAAATTATGAAACTGAAAACTGAATGTTTGGATAGCACCTTGCAGGACTTACAGACTAATACTGAAGCATGAGACTAAAAAAACCTTGAATTAAAATGACACAACCCATAAAAATGAAAGTTAAATGGAATTTGCCACCTACTTTGGATCCACAAGAGGCATTATCAGCTGCAGCCTCGTGAAAGCATATGGCCAAGCATAGCTCAGAGCTGTAGGACAATGTTTGGGTAAATTCTCCTGTCTGAGAAAACTGAAGAGGCAGAGAACCCATGGATCTTTAACTGACTGTGCAAATATCCAAACATGGGAAGGACTTTTCACATCATAATGGCTATTTACTAGGACAGCATTCCACTCCACCAGCCACTGCAAATCCACGCTGTGTGTTAATGGGATTGTTGTCTATGGAGACAAAAAAGAGAACAATTGCAGTGACAGTCATTTATTCCCTGCTATGCTCCCTCTCAGTACTTGTCTTTATTTTCAAGCTCCATGGCCAACTACTGTTGGATATTTTTATGCTTTCTGTCACACTGCCCTATCACTCAGGAGGAGGTTTTTACAAGTGTTGATAAGAGCCACCTTGTTTTTTCCCCTCTGGTTCCTCCTTAAAGTTCCTACTTACTGTGACAGAATAATAACTTGCCCATAAACCCCACAATAACTATTGATTATACTGATCAATATAATCCCACTGTTGCTTTCTATTCTGCCTAAACCTACCTACTGTCTCTTGTTATGAGACTGTAATAGCTATAGACTCTCCTGTTCATTGTCTGAACATCCAGGTGGAGCCTTAGCCCATGACTGATTCCTCCGTGCTATGACAATATGATAAATACCAATATTATTAATAAATATTCTTCAGAATTGATAAGGGCATTTGAATATGCATTTAGGGAATTAAGAGGCTGAAGCAGATACTTAAGCAGTTTTAATCCGTTTTAAATCCTGCTGCCTTCAGTGGGGTTCTCATATCAACAACCCATTTTTCAACTGTAATTAAAATTTTGTTTTAGAAAACAACTTTGTGAAATGAAAACGTAAACCACATGCATTTTAGCACCTATCAGACCACAAATGAGATGTAACAGTTGCCTGCATTCTGCATCCACTGTTACAGAAGTAATTACTAAATTACCACTCTCAGAGGTACTTGTCAGAAAACAGGTAGACACGCACCACATTTGCTTTGCTGTATTATTAAAACATAGAATTAAAGAACATACTCCAAGCCTTCGCTTAGAGAGATTGCAACATTCAACCCAGATATTGTTATTTCAGCTGGATTTCCAAATTCCTGGGTTACAGATTGGGAAGGTCTCTTGCTTGCTCAGTTTCTGATCCCTTACTTTCCTGCTTTCAGCTGCACGGTGGCCCAAGTTCACCACCAGTCTGATGTCCTCTTCGTACCCTAGGAAAGGCACTCATTGCTTTAAAGTTAATCAGGTCAAAAAATGTCCCAACTCGGTAGCTTCTGGTATTTGGACAAGGGCACAGGGCACTTATCTCTACCATATTATGCAAACCAAGTTGCCCTAGGTATCAGTTCTCCTGGGACACTTTTTCATTCAAAATGCTTTACTGCACCTATTTTCTCTGGTAGTATGTTAGACACACCAGGCCCTTGAGAGAGACAGAGCAGGGATTTACCCCAGTTGTGAATTACTCCAGAGCTTAAGCTTATGTCTGCAGGCAGGGCTGCTTCTGAGCACAGAGAGGAGCTAAAGTTTTTTCCCTTCTGGAACAGATCATATAGCAGTCAGGGACTTACATGCACCACAAACATTAGACAGTGCTGGCAATAACATTTTCTCAACAGTTCTTTTGAATGCAGATCACAGGTCTAGAATCTATGTAGTTTTCATTATAGATTCAGTTATAATTTTTATTTTCTGTATGGATTATTTCCTATACTAATAGCATTATTTTCACGGAACAGATGTCTGGGACATTGTGGAGCCTTGGAGCTCCTGGCTAGATGACTGGAGCATTAAAGCTGTATTATTTTTTTTATTTCAGCAGCTTTATTTTTAGTATTTCATGTCCAATATTTGTTATGTCAGTATGCTATGTAAACATTAGCAGTAACAGTAATGCACTGACACATAACAGTACTTACTGAATCTGAAACAGCCACGTGAATAAAACTTTCAAGAATAGAAGAACTCAACTGATCCATGACATCAATCATAGGCCTGTCATCATCCTATAAAACACACAGAACAACACCAAACAAAAGCACATATTGTAAAATCCCAAATGACTTCAGATAGCTGGTATCAAAAGACTGAAGAAGTATCTTGCTGTTTATTAAAACATTCTTTTGCCATGAACATGCATATTTGTGATCTTAGGCATTTAGACGACTCGCTGAGCTGTGAGCACCAACACACAACATGACTCTCCATATTTCCATATCCATAAAAAAGACTTAAGTGGTCTTTACTATACAAGGAAAATGTATGTGAATAATGCTAAATATCTTAATGCTGTGGTTTTTTACAAACTGGTATGCTACAGGAATGAGTTTCTTTTCCAATACAAATTTATAATCCTGACAATAAAAAATGATCCATGCAGGAGAAAAGTGTCTTTTACATTCATATAATGCAAACATAGCACACTAAGTTGCTGTACAGGTTTCCCTTTGAAGTACTGTATAGGTCACATGTTATTTATGTTACATGGTTGAGTACACAGAAAAGTTCCCACTATTAACAGCAAACAGAAACGTTAAGCTCAAACCAAATGCTTTTTTATAAACTAAGTGCATACCTGCTACACTGTGGAAATTGTGTTGAAAGCAAGTGTAAGAGCAGCTTCCAGCTTTACCTTTAAAAAAATTGAATTCAAAGCTTCAGAAAAGGAAAGTCATACCTCTGCCTGGCCAAGGGCCAGGAATAAAGCACGGATCTCTCTGAGGATCAGAACAGCCAGTTTACGTGTAGCAACCTGGAAACTACACAGCAGAACCAGTGCAAATCCTTCGACTGCATGTAGTACATTAGAATAGGGACTTCTTTCAGACTGTATCCTGTGGCTGGATCCATTTGGTATCAACTGCAGGACAGTGCAAGCAGGAAAAAAATGGAATGCTGATGTTTGAAAACAAGGTCTTTGAGAAATATTCTACTTAACACAGATGTAAAGAAACAAAATGCAGAGGCCATGCAAATGCTGAAGTGGGAGACTGACAGAATTCTCTCGAACAGTCTTGTTGCTTTAAGTTACCTTGTTCCACAAAACCAATGTATGAGCAGACTCCTTTGGCCAACCCCCTCCCTCTACTTTGCATTTCAACTGTATGTTTTCATCCATCCTTAAAAAATGACTGAGTAAGTCAGACTGTGAAGACTCCACACGTTTTCTACTCCAGATAGATGATTTGCAGATCCTCCTTTGATCCTGTAGCAAGCAACACCTTACCCCAGTTGGTGGCCTCTAGAAGTGTAGCCCATTGGTAAAGTGCAACAATATTTACTTAAAAATACACACGGCTTTCCCTTTTCTACATTTTGTAATACTATTATTACCTGTCAATTAATGATTCTCTGTGCTATAAAGCACTCATCATCCCTGCCCAAAGGCAAAATCACATTTCCGATGTGATTGGGTTAGGAGATAAGCCTGAAAATCTTCTCTTATGGTGAAATTATCTGTGGGACAGTGCAAAGCAAAGCTGTTCAGTTCCCAGGGATGTTTGTAACACATGGAGACAGGAAGCTGTAGAAATCATCGTGTTCTCTGGTGTTTCTGAATCAGCCAAATGAAATGGCTGTGGGAAGGGAATACCCACTTTAATATTCTCAGTGTTCCTGCTAGCATTATTAATCAGTCCATAATTAATCCCACAGCCCTGGGAAAAAGTCCTTCTGTCACATCTACGTACACATATTTCACTTTATGTGTTTTTGTTGATGTGCATATTTCAGTCTGACATGCATTCTCTTATGTTGCTCAACAACAGTAACATCTGCTGTGTTACACAAGGACATAGCTGTCCTCAAAAAACAGCTGAACTAATTACCTTAAAAAAATTTACATAGTGAATTCTTCTCAGGTGAGTAAATACCAAATACATAAACCACAGCAGTACGGAGGAAGATAATTTCTGCCTTCCATCAATCTTAATATTAGGACACAGATCTCTTGATTTCATACCTCTGCAGATCTGGTTTTTCCCTGTTCAGAGGCTTTTCCTGGAGTGTGTATTACAAGCTTCCACTGTGTAAGCAACTGCAGCAGTAACTTCAGTGATGTATCAAGAAGGGTATGATGCATATCATTCACTTCACGTAGCAGAAAATTAGTAAAACCAAAGAGTACGTCCTCCCGCCAGTCAACAAAGTCAACAAGTAGACCCTGAAGAGAATTCTGTGCAATGTGTCGAAGTTCATCATCCATATGGATAGACAGCCTGTAAGTAAAAATAAATGTCAGGTAATAAAAATCTAAGGAGTCTTTATCATGGTTAGGAGCACATGCATATCAGTAACTTAAGACTGATGGAAAATTCCCAATGACAGTATTAATTTTGATGATGCTGTCAGAGTTTCATTATTACTGACCACAATTAACACCGTTGACCTATTTTTATATTGCAATTCTTGCTCCAACAGTGTTGGAACATGTTCATGTATCCAAAGGAAGTCATTGTTCCACTTGTAAAACACAGTAACTTTAAAGCACATAATTTGGCAACTTCTCTGTCTCCCTAAGCCAAGTATATTCTTGATTTACTAATTTACCAAAAAACTTCTGTTTAGTTGTGATAACAATAGGCTTATGATTGAATACATAATTTCACAATTTGCATATTTGTCTGTTTACTTTCAGTATAAAAATAAAAGCATCACACCACCTCAACTACGTAACAGTTAAAATCAATTTTTAGCCAAGAGGAAATCACAATTATTTATAGCAAATGTTCAATAGAGCATTCTAATTTAAAAACTGTTTCAAGTTTTAAACAATTTAGGATAGAGAGATGATAAAAACAGCTTCAAGACTTTGTAAAAACACAACAGACAGCCCCAAAGTCTTTCTGAAAATTGGTGCAATATTAGATTAAATTTTCAGAATTTGTTTCCTTCCATATTTGCAGCATGCTAAGGTTCTTTTCAACATAGAAATTCTATGTACTTTCTTTTGACACAGAAATTATCAAACCACTTCTGTGTTAGTAGCTTGGCAGCATGAAATAAATTCAGACCAGTGTGTTCTGGAATTTTTGCTTCATTGCCTTCATGATGTATTTTGGGTTTATTACCCATGAGACTGTAATTTTCTGTAGTGCATTGGAACTCGTTTTAGTTATCTAAGTTTAACCTACATAGTTGAAAACAAGGACATATGATAAAGAAAAGGACAGAAAGCTAGGAATAAAACCCCACACAATAAGCCAAATGTAATGGAACCAAATTCCATTCAGTTGGAAGTGTATGATGAGATGTGCCTCATAATAAATTTGGTTCATTATAGCTGCCTAATTGGGAGGCAAGGGACATTGCAGTTAAGTGAGAGGAAAGCGCCTGCCATGAAACTTAACCCTTGGTGAATATGACTCAAAAAATAGCTGTTCTGCTTCAATAATGACATGGCTTTCTCTATAAATGTGAAAATACAATATTTTGTTGCACTAAAAAAGGGCCATTTCTGTCTCCTCTTTGGAATACCAAAACCGGAAAAATAAGCAAAACCCCTGAGGCCACACTTAAGTCATCCATGAAATGACTTCCACGGTGACACAAATAACAGAAAGGAGGATAACAGCAGACAGAGGTGTCTAAGCCCAAGTTACTGTGCAGTGGCATTATCAAATAAGCTGAACTTCAAACTGAGCATAAGAATGCAACTGTGTATTACCACTCCATGACAGACAGCTTGAGGAAGCAAGTAAATGTTTGTTTGTTTGTTTGTCTACACTTGAGACAGTTAAATTTAAGACCTACTTGGGAATTTTTAATCAGTGTTTTCAGTGGGCAGTGAAAGGGCAGAAGATGCAATATAGACTTGACAGCTGCTTTATGGTTTACAATTTGAATACAGCTGTCCCGGAAGAGAGAATAGCTGCTGACTTACAGACTACTTCTGGAAAAAGCCAAAAGACACATCTGTTATGAGGATGACAAATTCAAACTAAAATGAATAAAAGAACCCATTAACCCAAAGATGGTATTTTTTCTTTAGTGAAAATATTTAACAGTGTTCCATCCCAACAACACAGTCCCACACAAAGCCCCGGCAGAACAGCTTCTCAGGTTCTTTTTAAAAAACCAGAGAGACGCTGAAACCTCACCTCTTCAAAGTATTTTATCCTAGTATTGATTTTCACCTCTGACACAGAAAAAGCCCAAAACTGTAACACAGTGTTCTCTAGAACAGAATGACCTCTTGGGACTGCTTTTTCATAACTGGGAGAACCGGTCAATCTGGACCTAAATAAACATTCTCTATGGAGAATGCAGAAGCAGCTCTGCTGCTGGGGTAGTCTGGAGACTTAGATTAAGAATAGGCCAGGCCTTAATTCCTCAAATGGTTCATTACTTTCTTCTCTGAGGCTATACTTTGGTAGATTGTCTTCAGTCCTTGTTCCACACTAAAAAGCCCTTATTCTTTCAACCTACTGATCTTTCTTTCTCATGTTCTCTGGTCAGTCTCTTCTTAAAACTGCAAGGCCCCAGTTTGGACATTGGTCTCTAAATCAGACATCCTCAATCCTGAATAGAATAAGGTTCACCTTTTCACAGGCACATAATTTCTTTGTGTGTGTTCAGTTTGTGATCCTGCTGTGCAACTCTGAGACCCTACACAGTAACTTCAACAATGTGCTGTACCTCTCCTGGACCATGAACTGTCTGTTAATTGCTTTCCAATCTATTATGCATCCACTTACTTGAAAATCTGATTTAAAACAGTACCAATGTCTCAAAGATGCTGCAACACAAGTACACGTAGGACATGAAAACAGCTTCCCAAAAATCCTCTTGTTGGGTAAAGGCTGAGCATGTAATTGCATCCAGAGTTGCTCTAGAGATGCTGTCTTAAGCTCCTCCTGGTGTCTCACTTTTTCTCACAGTGACAGTCAGATAACCCATAAGACCTACTGTCTGCATTGTCCCAGCATGGAAATTACCCAAGAAATGCTTACAAATTAATTGTGGCTGAAGAATCACAACACCCTCTTCTGATTGAAGTTTGATGATAGAATAAAGATAGAACAGTGGTTAAACTGGCAGTTGTGAGACTTAAGGAGGAAAGCACCAATTTATGATAAAATCCACATTAGTCTCCAAATTTTTTTAATAGTGACAGGTCTGACCCAGACAGTCCTCTCTGATTGAAAAGCTGAGACCACAATGGGTATATGCTGTCTACCAGCTCAGTTAAGGCCATGATTAAGGATAGAAAGCTAGTTAAAATATTGGATTAAAGGAAAACATATCCTCTTTCATTTCCCTTAAGCAGAATTGATGTTACTACTTAATATGATATCTGTAGCATTTGGTAATGTAACGATTTAAAAGAACTCACAAGTGATTTATAGCACAGGATGTAAACACAAGTAAATCAATTACACCTGCCATGCTTGACAGCACAACCTGCCCTTGCTGAAATTTTGGCTTGTTTGGTTGTCTGCACTCTTTACTGCTACCAGAATTAATTGTTTCAGTGTTTTAGCACATCACTGGGAGCTGAGTGCTCACAGAGCAGAAGAAAATGCTTTTGCTTGTTACCCTCTGACTCCCACACCTGTCATTCCTCACAGACATTTCAGAAGACAGACAAGTGGCAAAGATTGCTTTGTCACAGTTACCTGAGAGCAATATGCTGTAAGAGTCTTGTGGCTTGATTTACTGCCATAATCCAGTTGCAGCAATAATGCATGCTGGAATCTTTGATTTGGATACTAGAACTGAAATGTAACAGTTTTTCTCTACTGAGCAGTACCTGTTATCTTAATTATTCACAGCCTGTCAGGACCTGACATCCTTACACCTAAACTGTTTTAGCAGTCCTGTGTTGTAGGTTACCTTTTTTAACTTACCTTTTCTTTATATTCTTATAGTAAAAAAATAAAGTTAACTACAAGAATTATTATCAATTTAAAAATTATTTGGAAAGATACCACATATAGCACATTCTCTTTATCAAACAGACATAGGGGAATCATAGATCAAAACTAAACTGGTATCTTCACATTTTTCCACTACACAGGAAAGATGGTATCTTCTGTTAATTAGAATGCTGTGATGCTTAAAAAAAAAGCAATAAATGAAGAATATCATGAAGGATACTGAGTGTCATGTAACCTACATACTGATGGAAAGGAGTTATGGATGATCTACTCTCTTATAAAATTAGGAGTCTATAATATAAACAAGCCTGCAAAAAGAAATTAGGACTTCTATACCTTATCTATTAATATCACATTGTTTTTTGTAAGTATATGGTTCTGTCTAATAGTTACACATTCTGTGGCTCAGTTTTTAATTCTGTTCCCCCTGAGCAGTCATTTAAAGCTTGAAGAACTTACCTTGCCAGCAAGTCAATTAACTCAAGTTTTGACATTCCATCAGGAAGCAACCGCGGAATAGCAGCCACACATGTCCTGAACAGATCGATTTTTGGTTTTCTTTCACCACTGAAAAATTAGAACAGCATGCTGACAGGGCTTAACAAGTAACTGTGTTAAATGATCCACCTACAGTTTTTCAGAAAAGGGTTGGTCAGAGGCCTAGTAAGAACACCAGAACAGAAAGCTAGACACTATACATGAAATAAGAAGGAAACATAAAGAAATGTTTCAGTTGAATAAATGCCTTTGGTTTTGAGATTTTTTATGCATCATATCTATACAGGGCATGAAAAATCAATTATTACTGACTCATTTGTTTCTCTTTGAGGAAAACTGGCATATATATCAAGATGGAATTATAATGCAGGAGAGTTATTTCATCAGGATCAGCATTTGTGTGATGCAAACTTCAGATGAAGCTATGAGGAAAAAGCTGGGGTGTTACCTATCACAGTGCAGCAATGTTATACCAGTTAGTATACAGCAAATAGCAGATATGTAAAGAGCCCAAACAACAAGACGGAAGATACAGGCAGTTGCCCTCAATAAGGCACAGATCTGTGGAAACTGCACACCATATATTATTCCACTGAAAAAGAAGCATAATTTAGAGACAGGTATGACCTGAGAGTTTCTGTTGATTCTTGTCTTGTTGATCCTTGTCTGAGACAGCAGCACTTTAGCAACTATTATCAGCTAAAATATGCATTAGTAGCCCAAAGGCTACTCAAATATGTGGAATGGCTGACCTGCTCCCTACCAGCCTGGGAAAGTGGCTGAGTTTAAAGTTCACCATGGACCAAAATCTAGTTTGCAAGTCCTTAAGCCTTCTAAAAGTAGCTCAAGTTTCAGCTGCTGACTGTTTTCACAACAAATGCAGGTTGAAATTCATACTCTAGTGAGAAGATGCAAAGGACACCCCTTATGATTTTAGTAAAACTCTTGAAAGTGTCATTTACTGCTTCAGAAAGAAATGCTTCAAGGATCAGTCATTAAATACAGGAGCATGTCTGACACTGTCAAAGAAAATTCCAGAATCTGTATAATGTAAATTCATTAATTGACTTCCCTCTACTTCCCTCTGATTCCTATTTGCTATTAGAAATATCACTATGATATTCATTTCATACTATAATGCTATCTGTAAATATGACAAAAGCTGTAACTTTAAAAAAATAGATAAATATACTATTTATTGTATCTAAATATTAAAGCCCATAAGAACTCAAAACAAATACATAGCTCTAGTGAAGCATGAAGGTCTGTGAATAAAATGACAAGCAGTTACATAAAAACAATATATTGGCTTTTACCATGCATAATACAGTTTTTAAAAGGGACATTTCAAATGCTTATAGTAACAGTGGATGTTGTTTTTCTTGATGTTCACATGATTTCAGATCAACTGATAATTAAGCATTTCAGGTATTTTTTGACTGGAAGAACAAGTAAAAATGTGTTCTAGTGTGCTTTTCCTTTCAAGTTAGTCTAATAAGTTATAGTTTATAAAGACATAAAGTACAGCAAAAAAATACTGGAACTTATACACCTAGATCTTCCTTAAAACTTAAAAATCTTTACATCTGACAAAAGCTACTACCTAACTGTAAGACCTGGAATTTAATACTCTTTTAAGTCTAGTTTTTTACTGCCTCTAAAAATAAACATCACTTTGGTGATGCTGAGAAATCATACTAGACATTTATAGCTACGGTTAAGTACACTTCTAAGTGCTCAAGGTTTTACAATGCTATTATCTTTAGGGAATAAAACATGAGTTTCAAAACTCATTCTCCAAAAATATACCCAAAAGTATTATGAAAACTGGCTGTGGGTACCAAACAGTATATTGGGTAGTACTATAATAAAAAATATGAAGTATTATAGGATAGTAATATTGGCATGCAATTTAAATTAAGTGAGAATGCTAAAGACAGAATGCTTACAGTCTCATCTAAACAGTCACATCAACAAAGAATGGCAGAGAAATTACATGAGAACATAAAGATTGTATCAGCTGTAAAAGGTAGTTGAATTTGGCCAGACACTGCAGTCTACCACTTGTGTTTCCAGCAAGTTGCCCTTTTTTTTGATGCTATATGAAAAAAACAGTCTCAAAGAGACCAGTGTCCTTTTCATTTCACCTCAAGCTTTTTCCCACTGGGGTATTTCTCTTTTAGCATAACACCCACTCCTCTAACAAAAAAGTTATGCAAGGTCTCCTTAGAGTTGGGATCTCTACAGTCTGTGTTTTCTATGTGTCAAATGATGTCTCTGTTTCTTTGAAATCTACTACATGTCCACCTCACCAGAGTTCTCTTTGGGAAACTTCCCTCGTTGCTAATTTTGGATGAGAGTGTGAAATGTTCAGCACTTGAGATGCACTGGTTTGATTCTGTTCCAGTGGGGTAGTGCTTAAATCCAAGACAATTACCACAAAATTACTTGGATTTTTAATTAAGATTTGATTTTGATTACAGACATGAATAATAAAGGAAATTTCGAAAGGTTACTAATAATAGGGATTTACCAAATGTGTTGCATTCACTTTGAAGTTCAGTGATGCAAATACATGCTGAAGGAGTGTTCTGACTGCAGGCTGACAGATTTCCCACTCTGGGCTTTCAACTTTCTACCACCTAAATATTCATACTCCTCAAATGTGGTTTTGGCTATGTCGAGAGCACCAGCTGAATTCCAAAGACTGCAGCATGCAAAGAAGTACAATCAACTTCTCATAAATAGTTTTTTCAAAGTATACACTAATTAAGCTTAATGTTTTGGTTCTTTCTGTTTCTCTGATGACTCACGATAGACAGAAATAGAGAAAAGGTTCTGAAATGGCATCTCAGTATTTTATGGGGTTTACTGTTCTTTAGCACTCACGTGATCATGTCTTCAGGTTCTTTGTTAAGCATCTGTATGTTGGTTAGCATCATGCACCGCCCCACTTCCTTGTCAAGATGTCTGAGTATGTTGTCCACAGCTTTTCTTACTTGAGAATAATATAAAGACATACCTGCAATCATAGGAATTGTTGGTATAATTTGGGATATTTATAGATACATGTATTTCAAAACCAAAAGCTGCTTACTGATAGTGTGCTGCATTAATTAAGAAAAATGTTTTCCTCATGAGATTGCATATTCCACTAGCAATGATGTCCTTGTTCTGAGATGGAATATGTTGCCCTCTCCAGAAAGAATGCTATTGCATGTAAAAATACCCCAAGGGAGATAGATACTTATACACATACTTTTCCTGGAGAAAAAAATTAAAAATGCCTATTAAAAAGATGTCTCTACATCCCTATGTTCACACATAGTCAAATGAAGCCTCAGAGCTTGTCAAGTTATACAATATGTTTTGTGAATTTCATAACAGAAGTAAATGTTCTGATCTACTAGCGAGATTTAAAAAAACTTAAGGCAAAGGAAAAAAAAATAAGGGAATCTGAATGAGCTCTCCTAAAATTTACTTGGTAGGGAAATTACTGGCATGACATTTTATGTGAAAAACAGTATTAAACATACAGCTTTACAGCAGTTGATGGATACCAAATACTTCGGGAATGGAAACTGAATGAACTCGTTTTCTATATTCATCAAAGGCTAAAATTTAAATTTTCTTTATTAAATTTTATGTAGTAACATTGAACAATGTATTTTTATTAATCTATCTTCTAGTCAACTCTTTTCCTATTTGATATAGACAACATAAGCTTAGAATTTCAAAACTGCATTAACGTATGGACCTGATATAATCAGAAGTTCAATGGCAGAGTAGAAGGAAAAAAAAAATACTGGAATTATTTAGTCTAATCTTACATGTTACACATGGAAACTAGAGTACTGTCTCACAGAATAGTGAAGAAATTCCTAACAGAATATCCAAATTCAGTAGTGCAAACATTTATTACCAAATATATGAGAAGTAACCGAAATGAAGTGACTCATTGACAGCACTAAATACTGTGACTTTGTACATTTAAGCATCAGTGGGTCTTACATTGCTTATTTTGTTGATATCAGAACAATAACTTAGCAACAGTGCAACACAAGTCTTCATCACTGGTGTAGAAATATAGACTTTGTTTCATTCAAGCACTATCCAGAGGGACATTGACAGGCTCAAGAAATGGGCTCATGGAAACTGCATAAAGTTCAATGAGGCCAAGTGCCAGGTTCTGCACCTGGGTTGAGGCAATCCCATGCACAAATACAGGCTGGGAGGAGAAAAGGTTGAGGGCAGCCCTGAGGAGAAGGACTTTGGGGTGGTGGTTGACCAGAAGCTTATTGTGAGCTGTCAATGTGAGCCTGCAGCCCAGAAAGCCAAGAGGGTCATGAGCTGCATCAAAAGCACAGCCAGCCAGTCATGGGAGGTGTTTCTCCACCTCTACTCTGCTCTTGTGAGACCCAACCCCATTATAAGAAGGACACAGAGCTCCTGGAACATGTCCTGAAAGCTACTGAAATCATCAGAGGGCTGGAGCACCTCCCCTGTGAAGACAGGCTAAGGAAATTAGGGATGTTCAGTCTGGAGAAGAGGAGGCTCTGAGGTGACCTTATAGTGACTTCTCAATATCTGAAGGAGACCTACAAGAAAGCTGGGGTAGGGTTTTTTGTACGGGTGTTTAGTGAGAGAGCATGGGGAAATGGTTTAAAACTTGAAGAGGGGAGATTTAGCTTAGACATTAGGAAGAAATTCTTTCATTTGAGGGTGGTGAGACTCTGGCACAGGTTGCTCAAGGAAGTTGTGGCTGCCCCCTCCCTGGAAGTGTTCAAGGCCAGGTTGGATGGGGCCTTGAGCAACCTGGTCTGGTGGAAGGTGTCCCTGCCCATGCAGAGGGGTTGGAACCAGATGATCTTTAACCCAACCCAAACCCTTCTATGATTCTAAGTACAGTGAGTAGCCAGATCTTCCTTTTTGCCAGCAAAACCAGATACCTTCTGGGCATGGTTCAGAAACTTTTCCTGCAGTACAGTATTCTCTCTGCATCAATTACAAAGGAGGCCCAAAGTAATGGCATAATTTATGTAGGCAGCTTTATTTAACATTTTGAAGTTTCTGCCATTCTGAAAGTTTCTCTTGGTGTGAGATACTGCAATTAAAAAGATATACAAAGAATCATCTGTTTTTCAAGGCTGGTATATTTTCTGAGCACAGACACTGTTTCTATTAAGATGAATATCCATGAATAATCACAGCTGAAAGAAGCTAATTCTAAACTGTCTCTTTAACAGACAATTAACCCCTCTAGAACACAGGGCTGGTATCACTTCTGTAGCACCACTGAGGAATTTTCCTGAAAGTAATACAACCCAAGTATTTGTCAAACTATACCACATATTTTATTAGAATGCACAATAAAGTAAATGTCTGCAATAAAGAAATTAATTGAACACTCAAGAAGAGTATATCATCCTGCTCAGGTACCAAAGAGTTTTCACTCATTCTCATCCAAGTGTCCATATTGTCCATTCTCTTACTGACCTATCATTTTAGCTTCCTCCTCTGTAAGAGTTTTGCTCAAATACGTTTTCTTCACTCTGAGGGTGTTTCCAGAGGGAAGGACAGCTCCAGTCACTGGCATTGGAGGTTCACCATCTTTTTGCTGCAAGCTATCAGCAATTACCAAGAAAGCTCTCAGGCCAATATTCATTCTCTGTAAAGTTCAAAAGAGCAATGAGTATCATAATCAAATAATCTTACTCTAATAATCTTCTTCAACCACTTTGAAATTTTGAATATGTGCTTGACAGCATTTTTTCTGTATCTCCACTACACTAACTAGTCTGATATTTTTAAAAAAATGCCTATGAAGTAAATTGTAGATCCATATGTGCACCATGAGCAGTGCTCTCCCCTCTCATCACTTTATTTCTAAGTATTTTCATTAATACACTATATCTTATTTCAGGACAAAACACATGGATTTGATCTTGAGGTTTGTAACACTTCTTAATCAGACTTTCAGTTAAACACAAATGTCCTAAGTGGTCATTATGAAAAAAAAATGAGTAACTTTCTTGAAAGACCATGAGGTTGACCATACTGTGTGAAAAGTCTGGAATGGTGCTCAGCACTGAAACAACAATGAGAAAAAACCAGGAGGATGAGGTTAAGTGGCACGAATGTCTTCAGGGAAATCACCAGAGGGAAAACTTCAGGCTTTGCCTTGCAATGACTGAAAGACCAGAATGTTTCAATTTCCCAGGCATGTATTCCAAATATTCAGAGACTATTGTATTGACAGTCTCCCAGAGGTGCACTTACACAGAATACAGGTATTTTTTTAGAATGCTAAAGGGCAAGTACATAAAAATGTAGTCTTATTTTTTAATTGCTTTCAGACTTAAATTGTTACTTAGAAACAGTAAAATTTCAGATGTTTATTCATCAGGAAGCAAGGATTGTGTCCATGCCCTACAAGCTCAGTTTCATGCAAAGCTAAGAACACAATGACCTTTGCAGGACCTTCCTCAGTCACTACTGCAGATGACTCTGACCCAAAATGTGCCTGCTCAAGAATTACACTTCATTTTTCTTTGTCAAAGAAAGGTGAAAGCTGTGCTCAAAGAAAAGCTTGCCTTTCACTACTGCTCCTTTTGACAGTATAAAGCTTCATCTGTTTTTCCACCTATTTTTTGCTATCAAATACAATGTTTTTAAGATAACTCATTCTATTTAACATCTTAGCAAACAGATATGACTGTTTAATGACTCAAGATATGGGTGATCACATATGCTTTTTATACTTAGTGTGCTTATTATTAACTTTAAAATTATTTATTTAAAAAAATTAATTATTATTTTAATGAGAATTTTTCATTACTTTATAACTTTTTTTTTTTTTCTGATTGTTTTATCTAAGAGAAACACTAGAAAACTAACTCATAGGAATAACACTCGTGGACCTTTACCAGACAGAGTGGGGGTCAAAACTACATTACAGTTTTTTGGGTTTTGTTATCTTCAGTTCTTGTATCATTACTCTTCCTCAGTACAACTGTTTTGAAAACATTGAAACTGTTAACGAAAATTTATTTTTTAACGACAGTAGTTTAAGGTATTGAATATAACAATAGTAGAGTGACCAGGAGATACTGTGATCAATACCTGAATTTATCTTTTTAATTTGATAATCTTCACTAAAGAAATAGAAGAGAGGCATGAACAATGTGGCACGTCACAAATCAAAGTCAGCAGATGTGCTTTACCAATAAATCAAGTTCAAGATTTGGCCTGAAAGCTGGATTAAGGTGAAAGAATGCTTATAATGTAACCAGAAAGTAAATGTAGCACAAGACAATACATACTAACTCATAAAAATAAGCAGATGGCTCATCATACCTCAGGGTTGAGACTGAAAGCTTTTGCTGGTTTTCCAACACAGAGGAAGTCAAAGATAATTTCTTTCATTGCAAAATCTAAACGTTCCTGAAAAAGCAAAAAAATTGCAAATCATTAAGCTTCTCACTCCTGCTACTCCTTTTCTTTAGGGAACAGAATGCTGAAAACCAGTTTAACCAGGATTTATTTAAAGTATGGAAAACCAGATTTTTCTGAAGTATTCAGAACATACTCTCAGACCCAAGCTTTCATCACTACTGAATGTTGACAAATTAAAAAATTTATAACATTTCCATTTTGGAAAAAAAGCTTTTAATTATTTCATCTAAATGGTGGTAATTATGGTACTAACATAGTATTTTATAAAAAAGGAGCTTGTTCACAGATGGCACAGTGCAGGGAAAATTTCAAGCTTCTCTTTAATGCATTCCTATTGAGTGACTTTAAGCATGTGCTTAAGTGCTTTGCTCAATGGGAATGTTTTATGAAAATAAGTAAGAGATGAAACTTCCAGCACTGAAGGTTAGTTTATCTTAGAAATTCCCATTTAAACCAATGAAAACTAAATGTGTCAACTACATGCTGGACTTGGTTTTCCTCTAACCAGCTGCTTTAAAATCAGTGCAACCAGTGCAACTCCTTGTTCTACATAGTAGGATTCAGTATCAGGATGACATACAGCACATTATTTTGAAGCCAGAGCCTATTAACAGATGCATTTCCTGACTTGCTGGCAATTCCAAAAACTGTCAAAAAATACATTTGAGTTGCCACGAAATGATTTTTACTCTTTTTCCCAGTGCAATGAAGTAAATCAAAACTGTTATTGAAAAGAAGTTTGCCCCAGCTTGATCTATAATTTTTTCATTGCCTACATGAAAGAGATTGACAATGGAGTTGAAAAAAGGAACCCAGGAAATACAGATTTAGTTATTTGCCCATTTGTTATGTGGAAAACAAGCTATTCATTAATTGAAAAGACATATGCATGGTTCCCCCATACCTGTGCAATAAACTGTATTATCTTCACAAAGATGTTTAGAGGCATATCTCTTGGCACAACACCACGGGATCCTTTGGGGAAAAGTGTTGTAACAATAGTAATAAGTCGACTGTAAAAGAAGGGAAAAAAGCATTAGACATTTCTGGACCCCACAGGACTTCACTTACTATGAAATGTACATGTGAAATCCTACTCCATTTATAAAGACTGGAATGTATATACGGAAAATATAACGGGGCATCTTGTTCTGATCCTCCACTACAAATTCAATGTGATTCTTTGATTTCATTATTACATTACAAGTAACAATAAAACACTCAACCACATGCCACTGCAAAAATATTTTTATCTTTAACCAGGCAGAGAAATTTTTAGTTCTTCCCAAAGTAGACACACTATATACGGTAATTTTAGAAGGTGGGAGAGTAACTGTTAGTGCCACAAAAGGGAGTATTTTGTTGTGCACAGTTGAGTTTTTCATTTCAAAACAAAAATAGGTTCAATTCCAAGGAGCTCAGACTTCTTCACTGGCAACATACACCCTGCAAGGCCTGATGATCATGACAAATGCAGCATCTTACCTTTGGGTAGCTGTGTTGCTTTCACATTTAATTCTGATCATGTAAACCCACAGTAGTCTGTACAGAGATTCCAGTGCAACTCGAGCCATTTTTGGGTCCTTATTCTAGAGAAATATATAATGTAAGAAAAAACTTCAGGCACAAATTAGAAAGGAGGTCCAGCGCTTAATGGATGTCAAGGTTCAGAGTTTTTGAAACAACATTACAAGAAGATACAGCCTCACAGCTGCCCAGTAGCATTCCTCTTTCACAGCTGTTTGACTCGGGCTTGTTTTGAGTTAGAAAAACAGCAGAAATTCAAACTAGGCAAAAGGATAATTTTCTGATATGGAAAAAATCTGCACAGCTAGAGAATTGGTACTGTTGGCAATAAACCTACGTATGGAATCAGATAATAGCAATGACTCAGCATATTTACCTAAAATGGATTTGCAACAGATCAACAGTGCACACTCAAGTTTTAATACAATACTAAAACCAGAAGATACTAACCTTGAGATTGGATAGGCAGTTGTTGAGGAATACATGCCATCTGTTTAAAAAGAACTGCTTCTGACTGACACACAGCAGGCATGTTACCAAAGGGTACAAAGCCTAAACAGAAAATGGATGCCAATACTGTATTATTTCCATGTCTACACAACATAAAAATAACTTAATAGAAATACTGAAAAGTTAAGGCTCTAACTTCTCTACATTGTGCAATACATGTTAGTCAACTTAAACACATTGCTAAGTAGAATAATTTAAAGGAACCTTTCTCTAAAGCTGTTGATCTGTTTTATGGATGGACTAAAAACAAATGTCTGCTTCTAACAGTGCAGTAAATCCAAAGATGGGCCACAATTTTACAGAGTCACAAGGCAAATCTCTGTCAGTTAGCAGAGAAATGATAGCATAGAAAATAACTAAACTTTATTATAATAAAAACATGATCCATAGGCCTTGTTGGGATTTGTGAATGCTCAGATAGATACCTATTACTCCTCAAAATCTGCAGTCACATTATTTGCTGAGACACATGTCAAGCACACTAAAGAACTGTGTTAAAACACAGGCAATGCCTGAATCTGCTGGTAGTTATATCTTGTTATGTAAAAAATAAAAAGAAGCAAGACAGAACACAGAAGTTCAAATACTGGGACCTGGTCTGCTTGTCAACCTTTCCTTTGACACTCATCTTGTAAATGTTACACTAAAGAAAAAAAGCTAAAATGCAGCTATTAATTTCAAAATGAACTTTGCTATTTCAGCAAGACTTTCCTGTTTCAGTTGTCGTTTTAATATACTCAATAAGGATTTTAAACATATTAGTAAAAAATAAGATAATTTTATCTTAAAGATCAATGATTCTCAAAATTAACCCTAAAATTTTATCTTCAGGCACAGCTCGAAGTGTAAAATACCTCACAAACCCCAAATTCTATTCCTGTAATATATAACATATATTGTCTATAGCTAGGCTAGACCTGGTTTCTTGAGCAAATGGCAAATGTATATTAATTTTTATTTTTATGATCTTCATGTCCAAAAGAGATACGGGAGAGGATAACTGAAGTCTTCCCAAGGGAGACATTTTTACCACATTAACATGATGAATATAATAGTGTACTTGACAGGATCACAGAGTTTCCTTCCACCCCAAAAATGTTAAAACCCATCCTAAGAAAGAGCCTTAGGAGGGAAGATACAAATTGTCTCCAGGAGTTTCCTCATTCTCCATGACTAGGTCAGACAAGACACTTTTAGACGAAACTGAGGCAAAATGAATGCCCCCATCCTGCCTGTACAATGAGTGCACCAACTCACAAAACACTGATCTTGTAAAGGAAGGTTCTCTTCAGACTCTAAAGAGTGTGCTTTCTTCCTGGAAGCCTGAAAATATGCACTGCAGCTATTTCTGCCAACTGTTTGCTTTCCCCTCCTCCTCCTCCTTGCAATGTTTGTATTTCTAATCACACCCTCACAAGAATCTATTCTATTTTGTCACTTTTAACTGCGTAGCTTCCAGTGTGGTATGTGCAGACAAGCAATCAAACACTAAGCCCCAGCTGTGCAATCTTTTCTCAAGCACACAGTATTGACTTTGGCAAGTAAAGCCACCAGTTTGGGGAAGTTCTACTTTGTGTAAAAACTGTACAGCAAAGCTCTTACCCTGCTGCAGTTTCAACAACGCTTTATTAGCTTGGCAGAGTGGAAAGGAGCTGCACAAACACAAGCAGAGTGAAACCAGAAATCCATCCCAAGTCTCCCACTAATTCAAACTGGATGCAAAGCTCCAGGGGATGCTTGGATTCCCCCTGGGACTGCAGGGGGATTGGTGGAATGGTGGCAGGGAAGCACACTCCTGCGTTCTTCCCAGCAGACTCACTAGGTGCTAGTGAGCAGCATTTGCCAAGAGAGCTGCAAACAGGGAAGTCTTTCTGACTTTCCCATAAAACCAGGGAGGATGAACGACAACCTTCTTTACTTAAAAGGTCCAAGACTTCAAAATGGATTAGCTAATGCTGCAGTGCTGACGTGCACTGACCCAGTTGGAGCACCAGACTGCTTAAGGCGGCCAGCGTCAAACTGACTCAGATCTTCTTTTAATTCAGATCAACTCATGCTTCCAAAAATACACTGCAGTGCCACTGTTCATCTCACAAGAAGAAAATGAAATAGGGAGCTGCACAGTAGCCGAGTAACGGATTTAAAAGGGCGTGTGTTATACATTTTTTTGTTCCTTCAATGTATTATTTAATTCCTGTGAAAGAGTTGTTCCCACATGCCTCATTTGTTCTTGCTTGACAAGAAGTGAACTTTATTCTTTCTCTTCTCCTCCTAGTGTTTACACATAACAAGGATGAAAAAACCTAACCATTTAACAATCATAGACCCAGAAGCTGAAAACATCTGTTTGATTCAAAGTGATTTTGATGATATTCTGAATAAAATAAATATAACAATAATAATAACCATCCCTGCAAACATAAATCTATTGGTTATAAAGCCTAGTGTAGAAATAATTTTGCAACCCATTATGGGAATTTCCCAGGAGTCTTTCTCAGAGGTATTTCTGACAAAGAGTTTTAGCTTCTGCTTTTCAGGGTTACTAACCAATGAGTGCTTCTTTCGTGAGGAAAGTTCAAGTGTTGTATCATACAGGCTTTCAACGAAGTTCCTCAGACAGGGGACATTCACTTCATTTTTAACAGCCTGAAAGAAAACTTCATGTTAATAAAACACTATCATAAGCTGTTTTACCTAATTGAAAAAAATAATTCAAACAACCTGAAAAATAAACTCACAGCGGCTACCGGGACAAGAATTTCAACAAACAGTCCTGCCAGTGCATGCTTGATATCTTTGTCTTTAACTTCAAGGAAATAATGTGCACATTCCTAAAACAAAACAAAACAAAACCAAACCATAAATTGAGTGTCAGCTGGAATAAAGACCTCTAGATTTTTGCTGAAGGCACATGAAGTGTCAGTGACTATTTTTATCTTGCAAATCCCACAGAAAACATTTGTCTATTACCTTCTAAAGCTGCATTTTTCAGCAAGCAGAAAGCAGGACATAAGTCAACATCAAGGATCTGTTATTTTACCCATGACAATCCACAAAGTCTTCACTGATTCCAGCTGTGCCCGGGTGCTGTGCTGGTGATGGCAAGAGAGTGGGACGTAGGGGCTGACCTCATTCCTTCCCTGTGTATACCTTCAGGAGCACAAGTAACAGCCCACATGGGCTGCTTTACAATGTTTTTGGAGGCCAGAAAAGGAATGTACTTCTTTGGTAAGATACTCAAGGGAAGGAACAATCTTCCTGTAAATATTCTGGATAAATTTCATTGGTAGGATCCACTGCAGATTAAAGGTCAACACAGAACTGTACTATGTGAGGGAGTAGACTGTAGTTCCCAGCCTACAACTGGGGATGAGAGAGAAAGTAAAAATGTACTTTTCTCCCAAACATGCAGAGAACTACTATCCACACAGCTGTGCTGCTCAGGAAGCGAGGGAGGGGAGATAAGCATCCACCCACCCTTGAGTTTCTGTGCAACTTCTCTGAGGACAACAAATCATGTTGTTCCAGTTATTTTTTTCCCCTCTAGGTCCAAGGGCCAAACAGCACTGCCAATACATGGATGGGCCCCACTGGCCTTTTTTACTGCACATGGGTGCAGAACAGTTTACACTTTAGGCTGTGCATAATTTTTCTTGGCTGCAATCAGGATTCTACACCACATGGCTTCAGTTCAGTCACCCTGGCCAGTTCTGCTACAGAGCTGAGGCCCCTATGCAAAGACAGTCACCTTCCTGGGCTGCTTCTGCACTTCATGGTGGAAGACAAGGTTTTCTGGAGCTTGCTGCTGAGATTAGCTCACCCTCTGCAAGTGTTTCTCCACTAGAGCACAGCTGGTGTAACAGAGCTTGTAACTGAGGCACTGCACGTAGATACCCAAACAGACAAAGAATCAAACACCCCCCACAGAATCAAACTGTGTTTCACCAAAACAAATAAAACTGGGTTTCCTACATAGTGTATCTTCTGATGAATTGTAGCATGTAAAAGAATTAATTTGCTGCTGAGTTACTGTTGCTATAAGCAAGGCAGAGATAATTTACATCCAAGTTTTGAGTCTACTACATGGGATCTTTACCACTGATTTCAAGAACAGCAATCACTGGATCCCAGCTGTGCTGTGCCAAAAAGCTGTACCAGAAAGTCATTCACTCAAATTAGTCATGTGCACTGAACACACACTACTTCAATATATTGCCAGCTCTGGCTAACTTACAGGAAGTCAATGCATACTAAGATGTGTTCATATAAAGAAGCATAGGGTAAGAAGAAAGCTGTTTCTGTGTTGTTAAGTGCATTTTAACTACGTTATCAAATACAGTTTAAAAAACACTGCAAAACTGAAATTGAATGATTCCTATTAAGGACTTAGAGAAATGGCTCTGTGTGTCTGTATGCTTGTCTATTTGTATTCCAATGTCAAATCCTTACTTGAGGGCATCCAGCATTGGTTTTTCACTCCATTGACACCATCAATAAGCTGATCTTTATGTGGACATTTAAACATCTGTTTTACTGGTTGACTGGCTACAAACCACGTAGCCATGAGGATGATCACAAGAAAAAAACAGGCAATAAAAAGCTTAAGCCAAATAAATCTGCTGATGGAACAGAACCCATTGTACATTACCAACACGAAATGTGTCCTTTCAAAAATGTCTAAATATAAAATATATTCTTTCATTTTACAAACTTATGTAATCTGTTAATTTAAAGCATTCACGATAGTCACACTGTGCTCTGTACAAGTGTCTCTAAAACCAGATGCATACCGAATGCACCCAACAGGTAGGGGGGTGAAGGTGCAGTAGAAGTCAGCATATTCAAAGGAATTCATGCAGCTGTTGTCTCAATTCTTTGTCTCTTCCTCTGTGTCTTTTCTCCATCAGAAGTTCCTGTCCTTTCTGATAAATGTGTCAAGGGTAGAAGACTCACTCTGGAGGTAATGAACAGCTAGGGAGACATAGCTAGGTAGGGACCCAGGGCAAGAACAGCTGTGGGGTGGCATGGTGGAAGGCCTGGGATCTACCAAAACTCCTTGTGGAGGATGAAATGTATGAATTAGGGGTATAAGGCTGATGAAAAGCTGGTATGGAATGATACATTCCAGAGGTCGTAGACGGCAGTGTTGAGGTTCTGAACAAACAGAAAGTAGCAGCACATACATTTCTGTGGGAATGACATATGGAAAATCTCCTGAGTACTACAAAGAAAGTGAGGAAGAGCTCACTCTAAAGGTTTGGGAATCACAGTTGTAAACTTAGGAATTTTACCTGCATAAACTGAAGAGAAGCTTCAAAGTCCTCCACAGGATACATCTTAATGCGAAAGAATTTCATTCCCATTATAAGGCTGATAATGCTCTGAACTACATATGGGCTTTGCTCTTTATGCCGTAACTCTTTTAACTCAGCCATGAATTTCTTCTTTACAGCAGGAAACCTAAGAATTCACATTGGTTAGTTACAGTCACATTTGAAATGTATTGTAAGATATATCAATGTGGAAAATCTAAACAAGATTCATCCTTGGTTGTAATTTCATTCAGTATGTGAAGAGATTTCTTTTTGTATTTTACTTTCACTTTTGATAAAGACAGAAAATGAAGTGTATAGCCTGATCAATTATTTTCTTAACATGCCCCTCTTTTATATAGCAGCTCAAAACATCATTAGAATAAAACACCCTCGCATGTTTTTCAACAATCCAAAATGAAAGACAGTTTTCTTGTAAGTCCATGCAATGTTTTCCAAAGAAAATGCTTAAATGATAACCACAAAAACATTCAGATAGGCTATTCCTCCCTTCAGGTTGTTTTTTTTTTCTATTAGCCATCACAGTAACACTTTGATATTAACTACATTTTGGGATGAGGTACTCTGTGACCATTTTTATCTCCCCTATGAGTCTACTGGATGCGTCTTTTGAAACACACTGTCCTTAAAAATAACATCTAGGAAGAGCACTCAACAGGGTCTACTGTCCTTTTTGTGACAAAATGAAAAGATTGTAATTTTTATGGGTAGGTGTAGTACATAACAGCCTGTTGTTACTGCCTTTGATAGGGAACACAGGCAGGTTGATAAAACCAGGTTGGCAGGAAGAAGGCCTTAATCAGTAGTAGCATCCTAGCATGGCCCTTCAGAAATGGAGAAGAAAACCAGTATTTATGGAGAATTGGTATGTTTTGTCTTTGACAATCAACTTGAAGCTTCAGACCCAGATGTCACTTCACTTTTTGGCTTTGACCCAGCCAATTTAGAAGCCCTTAACTGAAGTCTGCAGACGTCATAAGATTTCCAGGAACTCAAACCAGCCTGCCTATATCAAGCTAAATAAGTAAGTCTGGTGAAGTTTATTGGTGTTGCTGAGAGCAACACTAATAAGACAGGAAAAAGACATCACTGACACAGATCTATGTTGGGGCAGTGAATTTCATCCTTGTGCTTAGTTTGTGTGTGTATGCTGAGACATTATAATGGGCACCTGAGTTTCTGAATTTGTCTGCTTCCAGATTAAAAATTTAAGACTCCACAAAGTGTTTTTTGGCTTTCCTGTGACATCTGTGCTAAGAAGTGCAGGATGAAGGATTCAGAAGCAGTTGTGTTATGTTCTAAACTGAAATAACTTCAGAGAAGCTTTTAAATGTTCTTATGTTGGAGTACAGCCACCTTTAGGTTTGCCCAGCTAGAGAAAATATAGCATATAGAAAAACAATTAATTAAAATAGCTTTCTTCAGCCCTTTGGGCTTTCCACAGACGTCACTGCTGAGATAAGAAAAACAATGCAGCTGTAGTCTACTTGAATTTATTCAGTATTGCTGGACTAGACACAGAAAGCCTGGGATTCCCAAGAGTTCTATGCTTTGAAACACATGCGTGAACAGAGGGCCAGTGAGTGGAAAGGATTTATTCCTACACCATCTTTTAGCAAAGTGACAAAATCAGAATAATCATATGCTAAGGAAGTAAAACTTTTCATATTTGCATTATGTATGGTATTCAATTTTACTTACTTTGCTTGAGCTAGAACACCTATTACTTCTGCATACAAATCTGCAACAATGTGCATATTTCCAGTGTTAGGACCAAGGTATCTAGCAAGAGAGAGGAAAAAAATTCTTGACTGAGAAAGCATCCTGCTTAAACCACTGCAATTTTTAAGTCAGTGAATGTATTTTTTCATAGAATTTTTGTGAGAAAAAGAGCCTTACCCTTCTTTGTATTTAAAGTGCTTGAAAGCCAAGTTAATAACATCATGTACCAAACTGTCTATTACAGGATGAAGTGGAATCTGAAAATAGAAAGAAGTAAAACATAAGCAGTACGCATACTACACTTCAAGCTGCACACCTTTGTGCTTTTATTATTCCTGGGTATCTTCCCTACACAAACATGGTATCTGATGAAGTAGCATCTAGCTAACAAAACTACTGAAATGAGCCATGCATTTCAAGTGCATTCAGTATTGAACAGTAATATTTCAGCCTTGAAGACCTGGCAAAGCAAAGTATGTGCAAGCAGAGTAGTACGAATCCTACGTGTGCAAGAAAGACAGGAATAAACAGACATGCAGGATGTAGCTCATGTTTTATTAGACTCTTAAAGATGGGAAGAGAAAGAAAGAAGAATCCTAAAATCAGGTGGCATTAGTAATTTCCATCCTTTATTAACAAATAATTCAAGAACTACATACCTGTTTCAAAACTTCTATTAATACTAAAGAAAAAATAAAATCAATAGCCAGATCTCTTCTCTCCATTAAATAATCCCTTTGCTGTTCATCACTGCAAAATCAAAACATGAAAAACAGTATTCAGGAGATATATAATAATTAATATTATATGCCTTCCTCACTTACACAAAAAAGATAATAGAGGACTGTGTTCCACTTTTTAAACTGCAGTCTAGCATTTCAGAAAGTAATGCACTGATACGCTCTTAAAAGCCTGAGATAAATAGATTAAATCTAACTTGTTACATTCACCTTCCTTCAAATGTTTAAATGTCACTCTCCATGTCCTCCCTTTTTTTTCCCAGTTTAAGATCAACACAAAACTTTCTCAAGAAAAATAAATGCAACAAAAGAAAACAAATGGAACTTTGGGATTCCATATTATAAAGCAGCTTTCACTTCAATTTCCTTGCTGATGGCACCATTTAGACAGTTCTCAATTACACTTTGGAGACTATTGTAGTAAATTGTTTTTTGCTATCACATTCATATTTACACTTGTGACAGATTTTGAAAAATGCCTTCTAAAGTACTGATGGAGATTTCATAACCAAACTACATTATCTTCTTAGGACTATTCCAGTGCTATTTTTTAACCTTGTAATCAGTTGTCAAATGTTCAAATACATTCCTTGTGCAGAACAACACAGAGGAATAAATGTCTGAAGTGAGTAACTTGCAATACAAATACAAAAAGATTCCCATTTGGATCACCTGCTCACAGTTTCAATTTTTACTGAAAAGATACCATGAAACATACAATACTTCAAAAAAAGACATTAAAGAGATACTTCAGCAACTGATAAGTTACCACTGATTTCAGTGAGATTTTTGCTTGCATGAATTCAGTACAATTCTTATAAACCTTAAGAGCTTCAGTGACTTCAATTGTACTTATGTGCTTACAATAAAATGTGCATTTAAGATTTCTTGATCAGTGATGGAACAGATTATTTGCATTTTGGTTTTCTTGGTTTCACATTAACAGGAGCTTTAAAGGACTGGTTATATGGTCTTTCCCCAACACTATCACTTGACAGTGTGGTCTTGGCTCACTGCTAAGCTGCCTTCTAGCTAAATTTTGGGTGGAATTACAGAAGATGTCTACTTATGAGTAGGTTATCCTGTAACCCACTCTTCTCTAATGGGCTGAGAGAAAGAAGCACTTCAAGGCATGGATACATCTCATCCAAAAGCAGACATCTAGTTGATGAATCGTGCCTTCATATTGCCTACTTCCACCTGATGATTCAGGTCCATGTCTACCTTGATATTCTAAAACTAGCTTCTACCCCTTTGCTTGAGCAACTATTGTCTCCAGTAGTTACCAAATTATAATGTAATCCTAGTGGGAAGAATTACCTATGCATTTTCAAGCACCAGGTCTGCCAGTGCACTTTCAAGCACTCCTACTGCTTCAATAAAGCGAGTAAATACAGTACCAAAGTATTAATGAAAACTGTAAGTTTGAAGAATATAACTATATCAAAGCATCAGACCTCAATATAAACAAAGACGAATCTGTCACCTTGTCTCTGTAGAACTACTGATACCCTAAGAGATAAATATATTGGCTTTGGGGTTTTTATTTTTTCTTTGCTTGTTCTAAGAGCTAAGTCACTGTTGCTAAAGCTCTTTCATTGATTCACATGTTTTGGATTTAGGATAGGGGTATGAGACATTTCTATGAATAAGCAAAATGCTACATATATAAAAAAATCCTCCTGAATGTCACAGAGTAAAGTTCTGCTCACATGAATAAAGAAGACAGACACAGTTTAAACAAACCAGTATTTAAATGTCATCACAGCATCCAAAACCACGGTAAGAACTAGTGCTTGAATCATGAGAAGCATAAAGACACAATTAAAGTTGTAGAGTTTAGTTTCCAACCCATAAGTCTCTCTCCCTTATTCTCTCTCCTTTCTTATCAGGGAGGAGAGAGAGAGATTAATAGAGAGCATCTGTTACTCGGTTTAATTGCCGGGCCAGTGTTAAACCCTGACAGATTTATGGCCCTAGAGAAGAGTTTGAGGAACAAGCAGATAAAGGTGATAACAAATTTCAAACAATTGTAACCTCACAAAAGCTGATGGGTAAATCTCTTCATAATCCATGTATGCACATTCAAACTCCTACCTTTTGGATTTAGTGCTGGTTCTTGGTCTGTACTCATGAGATTCATCCTCTATGCCATTCTGCCTTTTATACCAATCAAACAAAGTGCGCAGGATAGAAGGTAGACAATATTCTGAAAGTGAGCTCATTGAGCTTATTACCTATGGAGAAAATACAACAAATAAAATGGTGTTCAGGTTTCCTCTCTTCAGATTTCCTCTCCTCCTCCTCCTCTTAAAAAAAAAAAAAAAAAAAAAAAAAAAATTCAATAGTTAGATATGTTTTTTCTTGTTTTCATCTCATTTGTGAGATTCCTGGTACAAGCAGTGACTTAATATTCTGCATTTCCTATTGAAACATAAGCAGCAATACAATAACAGGCTGTATGTTGACAGTGTCTTTCCACTGATGATACTAAAACGTATTAAAATTTTATCTCACAACTTACATCAGGAAACTACCCAGTTCTTGAAGGGCCTTATTTTAATTTGTAACAGAATGTCAACTTGAGTTTAAGCACATCATTAAGAAAGAAAAAATTATGAATTAGAGGTACTGTCTCATGGATTGTATCTGACTGCTTGATGCCCCTCCTGGAACTCAGAAAATACTGAGAAACCTCACAAGCTTTGCAATAATTCTAACCAACTACACATGAATATATACTCATCTTACTATTAGGCTGACACACCAAATAACTTTGCTTTTATATATAGGAAAAAATCTACAGCTTGCTGTGCCTTTGTGTGCACAAATATTTAAAATGTAGTTTAAGATTAATCCTTAGAATCCTAATTAAACAGCTCTAGTGGCATACTTCAACAGAAAATTACTGCTACCACAGTAAAAACTGCGTACCTGATTAAAGAAATGTTACTATTGAACTATGATTTAAACTCCCTACCATAGGAAACCACTTTAGGGTGAAAAAAAATATTATACGAGATGATTATATATGTATTGCAACTGAATGCTCACAGGTACAGCATTTGTGTACATTCTAAGAAAACAGAAAACAATTATGTAAAATAGGAATAAAACACTGATCTAGGGATTTGTGACTGCCTCAAGATCATTCAGGGCTTGATCCTGCAAAGTGCTGAGTAGAAGGCGTGAAGTGCTGAGCTATGTGTGTCAAATACAACGATTATGTCATTAACTCTGCCAGCTTTATCCACCTGTTTAAACTTAACCCAGCACATTTCAGTGCTTGTGGAACAACAACAGTAAAGTTTAATGTCTTGTATAAGACCATGCTTGCATGAAGTCTATGACTAAGAGCAAAACTGTGAGACTAAGCACCTTATATACAATTCCTTATATACAATTCCCTTAAACGACACCAAAGCCTTAAATGACAACGTCTGTGGATGACAGTTCAGATCAGTAATTCTGATCTCTTTCTGCCTCTGAATTGAACTAATTCACAGTGATGTTGGGATCTAGAGTGAATGGGACACTTAGAGGACAAAATATTGTTTTGTTTGGCTTCAGGTATCATGACCTAAAATTAAACACGGAATATTAGAAAGCTCTAACTACTGCGTCTGTAAAAAGAAAAGATTCAATGAAAGTACTGTCTTAGAAAAGCTTTCAATCCAATGTTTTCAATGTATTTTTCACCTGAAATATGAAAAAAGTTACTGTGGAAGATGGCATGAAGGTACTGCAAAGGTTCTGCTTGGAGCAGTGACAGGAGGCCTTCCATGAAGAATGAAGCTCAGGCTTCACAGAAGCCCAGGCTCAATCACACCAAAGTCTTCAAGTGTAAGACTTCACATAAATACTTGGAAGACATGAATCACCCAGAGAGAACTGTGGTTTGCCTCAGGACTCTCAGACAGTTCACATGCTGCTTTATTGTTTCCCAGAAGTGTTTCAGCACCTTTAACACCACCAGTTGTTAATGATGATCTGTAGTGAAAAAGGGTTTACTGGGGAAGGCTGGAACAGACCTCAGTATCTTTAAGAGATCACATTATTTAACTGTAAGTGCAAAATTGTTTCAGTCATGCCTTCCTGCACGTTCACCAATATATATATCACTGCTTTCTC
Organism: Heliangelus exortis; assembly: GCF_036169615.1. Lineage (NCBI taxonomy): Eukaryota > Metazoa > Chordata > Aves > Apodiformes > Trochilidae > Heliangelus > Heliangelus exortis. The sequence continues at coordinate 22,005,527 of NC_092422.1, read as the reverse complement.
TAAATCCCAGCGACACAATTTCACTCACCACAAGAAGTCAAAGTGACTCCTGTTAAAATCTCCTCAAGCCATACTTTCTCTGCTAAATTTACAGTGTGTGACTTTAGAAGGGATAAAAGGTCAATATAGGGGTTTTTTTTTTAATCTTTCTGTCATTGCACTTTTAAGACAGGAAGGAAGGGTGGACTGGGCAAAGACCTGGCTCTCAGGGAACAGGAAGGGAGGGAAGTCTAGCCAGTGCATTGGTTACTCAACCCTTTCATTTACTGGAAGTAAATGCAGGACTGAGATGAATTCCAGCTCTGTGCTGCTCCTGAAAGGGAGTGTACAGATGTACAAATATGTCCTTGTTGGACAAATTATCATGTTCTTCCATCATAAATTAACTACCTACTGTATAGCTTAGGCATAAAAAAGAAAGCTGCACAAGTATGAAGCTGTTTAAAACTTGTGTTCACAAAGCATTAAATATACTTAATGTAAATGCCTAGTATTTCTTTTGGACTCATATATACGGGTAAATTTCATTACATTCTGTCCAGATAGTTAGCTGGAATTTATATACTTTCACAAAAGTCTTGCTAGATTGTCAAAATACAAATAGAAGAAATGTTTCCATGAACAGCATATAGATGCTCATTTTTTTAATTTCACATAGGAATTTCTATGTGCTTTAACAGCAAATATATTTAAAACTGCATTTAGCTTCCAACAGCATCATTAACTTACTGGGTCTGTGTGTTTTTCATAAACCATATATGTCAGTTTGTAAGTTTAATACACATTCTGTTGCCATTTTAATATTGCAGAATTGCAATACTTTATTTTTGCATAGTGTTGCTTTATTTTCTGTAAATCTATTACTTGCACAGTTCAGTATCTGCATAATCTGTCTTCAAACTACTGTGAAGAATCAAAATAACAGATGTTAGAATGAGATTTTTTACTTTCTAACAACGCTACTGAAAGCAGAATTTACTGTACATTTTTTAGCCATCTTCAGGATAGCTAAATTCTGCCCTTCATTAATTACTTTTTCTACTTCATGGATGTCTAAACAATCTACACAAACAGTATAGATTTAAGAAAAAGAACAGATGGAATGAAATCTTCGCTCTTTGAAATCAACAGCAACATTCTCATGGACCACAGTAAACCAGGATTTCATACATAGTAGATGCAATTAAGTAGATAAAGTCAACAAAACTTATTTCAAATTCTCTAGACGGGGGCAGGAAGAAGATGAAGAGATGAACTGCCCGGAGCTCTAACCAAAGCAGGTACATGCACTAATTCTGTTGGACCCCTTGAAACAATTTTTTTTTTCTGCTAATGATAGATTAGGTCAACTCTAATTGAAAAATCTGTAAAATGAAACACCAGAGACAGGTAGTGCAGTTGTGCTTGTCATCTTTTATTCACATCTCTGTTCTAGGAATATTTTTGGACAGTGCTATGAAGTTATATGTTCTGGGGAACTGTTAAAACTGATAACTATTCAGCTGGACTCAGTAGTTTTCATTTATGGCCCTGCTTTTGTGAGTAAAAAAGCCAGTATTTTTTTCTACCATAGTTTTTTTGGTTGGTGATTTCACCTATACATTACCAATGTTCACAGCTATATTACTGCAAGGATAACAGCTTACATGAAACTCCATTTATTTCTAGTGTGCAGAAAGCTTAGTTCTCAACATGTTACCTGCAATTTTGCCTTCAGATTTACTTCTTTACACACTCATTCTAAGAAGAGAGTAGTGTAATTAAAACAAGCATGATTTTTTGTGCAGTTTATGCTGAAACTCCTGTAATATTCACCTCATATAGATGGCTTCATATGAAAACTAAGCCCTGCTGTTAAGTTTCCACTTCCACAGTCAAAATATTACTTTAATATTATATTTTCACATGGAAAATGTCTGCAGGTTTGTCCAAGATTACATGGTGCCCTTTTTCTGCCTCCAGTGTTGTCATTTCACAGAACATTTATATAATGTGTTAAGAACAGAAGATACTTCAGTAGTGGCTGAGAAAGTCTCATAAAAATGTTTCCTTGGGTAAGGATAAGTATCCTGGATAATTAGAGGATTTTTCACCCTAGCTTTTGATCTTTTCATGTACTGCAACTTCATGGTTTCCTGTAATAGGAAGTTTAAGTCATAGTTCAGCAGTACAATGTTTAATACATTTCTGTAGCTGGGGACACGGAGCATGCTAATGTTGGAGCATAAATGCTCTTTGCCCATAGGCAACTAGAGTTAGCTAATCAAGAACTTTTAAGAGATATTTTAGAATATACTCTAAAGATATATAAAACCATCTGAAAAAATACATAATTTTCTGTATATATATATATATACACATATACATATATATTTATATCCATGCACACTTAAAAATGAAAATACAGTCAGTGTAGGGAATCCAGGTTGTTAGGCTAATGGTGAGACATTCTGCAAGTGATAAGCAAGATTACTTCATACATTGCTCAAGATAATATTATGAGTTTGAGAAGGGTGATGCAATCGACAGCCAGACAGAACAGTACCCATATGCCTGACACTGATACTACACCCTTATGGAAAGAAACAGCCCTGCTTCTGCACAGTCAGGTCTCTAGATGCTGGATCCACCACTACCATCACACCCAGCATCCTAAAATGAGAAGAGGCAGTAAAAAAATGCTGATTCCCAAAGAGCCAGAGATAAAGCCATTCAGGAGAAGTAAGCAACACTTTCAGAATAGTTTTAAATGGTTTCACTGTATAACTTGATGCTGATTACTCTGTCTAGCTAATGTTCCATTCTGTTCTTTTTAAGCTACAGAAAAGGGGGTTTTGGCTGCTTTTTTCCACCTCTGAAACTGACTTTGAATTGAACTGAGATAATTTTGATAAAGTCAGAAAAAGCAAGTGAGGTTCCAAGTCAGAAAGAGAAAATTATGTTCCTCTGACAGTCTGTCCCTTTTGATGCCTTAAAATTGAAAGTAAAAATTATTAGACACTCCTTGGAAATGTTTGTTCAGTGAGGATTCTCCCTCTTTTCTTCCTTCATTTCTGTGGTAAAAATGTCAGGAATGTCATGTGTGGTCAATCCTATTTTAGCTAGATGGTTTTATGTGTTCCAGGAATAAACACCAAAGCTTTCCATGCCTTACCTGGAGGGCAGAAGCAAGGGGACTATCAACCTGGTCTTCCTTCATTCCATACACTAGTCATATACTTGAGCTAACTTAAAAAGTAAAATTCTAATCATCTGACTTAAAAGCACATGCCTTTTTACTTGTTTTTTAGCATAATGTGGAATGATGATCTTCCGAGTTTCCCATGTAGACCACACCTTCATTTTTCGTATTAGCAAAATTATCCATACTTTTGTGACAACTTCATATTACTGAAATGGTGTGATTTGCAAACAGCTTTGTAATACTGAGAAATGCTGATCTAATCTACTGAATGAAGGATACCATGTAAAGAAAGACTTTCTGCTCTATTTTCCTTCTCTAGGTGAGTTCTATCAAATTTCTATGGTGTACTACAAATTTTTTAGTAAAAATCTAACTACAATTTAGTCAAACTAGAATTATTTTGGTATGAACCATGCTCTTGAAAACAGGCTCATCAGCCAGATTTGCGTCCCATCTCCTGACCACAGGTATACATCAATCCCAGAAGAACTAGAATATCTCAAAATAACCATGCTGTTCAAGAAGAAATCAATTTGAAATCCAGAAAGTTTAACAGTCTCAACAACCCAGGTTGAGGTGAGAGTCTGAAAATTTTGATCTGAGTAGTTTGCTTGGAAAATATAAAGAAACTGAAAACAAGATTATCTGATAGGACACCTAAGGCAATCTTAGCTGTATACTTTTCTACCAACTCTACCCATAGGAAGGACTATAGATATGCAGTTAGAAATATATACAAATGCTGTGTATAACAAAATCTGCTTGGTTTTGTCTGCATCTGTTCTACCCCCCAGCATTCAGAGTAAATTGCTACAGTAGGAAATGCAGTTGTTTCACTCTAGGAAACATTTGCTGTACTCATTAATTGAGTGACTTAATTGTTAAATTTTCTGTCTGCTTGCCAGTAACAAGTAGAAGCTTAAGCCTTCTAATTCTTCCTTGTAAAGCACCACAATTTGCTCAGACATGAATATTTCATCAAATCATAGCCACCCGTTATGTGTTTGTTTAATTCACTGTAGGAACAGTATCACAAGGTTTGCATATGGGTGGCTCAATTTGTTTTTCTTTCCCATTTACATGTCATACTCTTCCCACAATAAGGAAAAAAAAAAAACAACTAAGGTCAGAATAGCACAAAAAATTTCATTAGGCAGTTAGGGAGTACTCACAAAGCAAGATCCTTTAGCCTCCAGTGGCTGACACCCCTGCTCTGTGGTCAGCAAGGCAGGCAGGGAGCTCCCAATGCAAATCCTGCCTTTTGCCTCCAGCTCTAAACAGCCCTCCAAGCAGGCTACAGCTCCCCAAGAAACAGCAGAACATCCTAGAGAACATCACTTTGCCAAGGTAAAACTATGAAGTGTGCCTTTGGGAGTGCCAGGGGGGTCTCACAAGGCATCTTTGCTCCTGGTGCAATGTCCCAGAAAACACAATAGATACATGAAATTCAGTTGGTGTTCTGAAGTCTCTCTTGAACCTTTCTCCTCTCCCAAACACAGGCTGATCAATATGGTGCCTGCAGCTTATTGAATTAGCCACAGCTGCTTTCAGAGTTATTGGTGTTGCTGCTGCTCCTGCTATATCTTTCTGTCTTGTATTTGTGGCACCACTGGCAGCACAGGGATGCAGGCAGCCATGGTGACAGCAGTGGCAGCTGAGGCAGGAATGCAGAGCAGCAAATGACTTTATTGCTTATGAAACATCTATCCCTCTCTTTCTAGCTATCCCTCCTCTTTCCTGGGAGTTTTGGCATCCTTTATGCAAGCTCTTTAGTACCTATCTTTATTTAAAAGTAGGATACTTATATACAATTTTTGTCTGCATGCCTTATTATTTTATTTTAAGAAAGACTGCAAACAAAAATGAATTCTCTCATACCATCATTAAAAAGTGTGTATACTGCTGTTGGGTTTATTTTTATACTTGTCCCATTTCCCTTATATAACTGATTTATTAATCTAATGCCAGAGACAAATTCAATTTTATTAATGAGAATTTATTGTTTTACTAAATTAAATCTAATTCATTATATAAATTCTGTTTTTGTTTTTAGTTCTTTTTCCCTGACAGCCACTTTACTCTAGTTACTATTTACCTTGTAGTACATAGACAATTATCCTGACAGCTCAATTTATGCTTAATTTTAACTACACCAGGTTGGCTCAACCTATGTGAAGTTCAGCATACATGTAACTCATGCTGCTTCAGAGCTACAGAGAAAAAACTCACTGATGAGACTGACAGCAATGCCAATGATTGTAAAGGCCACCATACTAAGAGAAAACCCTTTTAAGAATTATCATTAGAATTATGCACCTGTTTAAAAAACAGATATTGTGAAAAGATACAAAGTTTATTTCAAAGTCTCCACCACGGAAAACAGGCAGGAAATAATACATCTGCCTCATATACTGTAAAAACCAAGAAGTTCTACGGCAAACAAAACCAAGAATGGTTTGGCAAAGCACTCATTGTTCTACTAAAGTACTTTGAGAGATGATACTGCTTTTGCAGTCTTCAATGAGGATGTAAAGACACTGGACTCTCTTCCAAGTATTTGTCTTACAGCCTGAGGAATGGATATAATGTAATTTAAGAATCTTACTTGATCAAACTGGGGGTCTTCTCCTCGTTGCAGAGATTTGGTCAGTGGCTTCTCCTAAAAAAAATACAATAAATAGGTATTACTTAATATCAATACTTTTGATATAAATTCTATGAACTCTACTATCATTTTTCTGTTAGATTTTCAGACACATTAATTGCTTCCTAACCAGCTTCATGCTGGAGATACTGTTTTCTTCACAGGCAAAGCAGACCTATGCATGCACATGACCCAATACTGACAGTGTCTTTGGTTCCTTTAGTGTCTCCCCAAGAAAGAAATGGATTAACTATTTATTGCACCTGAGTTACTTTTTACTCACAGCAACGATTAATTATTTCAGACTTCTAAAAAGCACCTGCAATTTCCTTTAGTATATTACTGAGGAACTCTATCTAGCTACATGATGATGTACTTTTCTGTTACAACACTACCCACCAGGCAACACAAACATGTCCATAAATACACAGTGCATCATGCAGCACATACTGAAGGAAAGGTGATTTTAGAAGAATCGGATAACATAGAGTTGATTTTTAAGGAACACAGTTGTGGGGGAAAAATCTCAATTACACAGTTGTTCTTTTTTTAAAATTCTAAAACCCCCAACCTTTTTGTAATGGAAGCAATTTTTTTTAGGGCACATTCTCAGAGTACCTGTCAAGGCCAAGTAGAATTTCCCAGCTCAGAAATCTGAGCCCTCCCATGTGAGCATACACTCCCCTTGTCACCTTTATGGCTTTTTTTGCCAAACAAGCTCAATTACTGAGGAATGTAGAACTACACAGATCCACAACAGTACACAAAATATGAGTCTTCTAACCAACAATGAAAATAAACAATACATGAAGGCAGATGACAGTGTGAAAAACATGTCACCATCATTGTCACAACTCTCCACTGAATTGTACTACTGTTGCTGGTGTGAGAAATGTGCCAGCGCCTTGTTCGTCTATAAATCACACATTTTTCTTCTCCTACAGCTGCAAGATTGGGGCTCTCCCACGAACTCAGCATGAGACTTTCTCTTCAGCTTTCAGCCAACTATTACACTCATCAGCATCTGTTGATGTATCAGGCAAAATACCCTCCCTGCCAGGGGATGCGAGAGGCAAAACAACAGAATCTGTACAGCTGCTGAGGTAATGGGATGGGAAGATACAAGGTGCTCCAAAGATTTCTATTATTTGATGTTTCTCTCTGGGAGAAACTGGGGTCTAGTGTAATCTGCTGACTGATTTTGAAATCAATTATACTGATCCACTTGTAATGCCAGCTGGCAAGGAGGTTGGCTGCTGGGTGACTGCAGTATCCCCTGACTACTACCAAATAGAAAAATCAACAAAATGTTTTCTACTAAGTCACTGATTTATCCAGGGCACTTATCAGTACTTTTGTTATCTCTAGTATCAAAAGAGACTCCTCCAGGTCACAACAACCATTAATTATACCTTTATGATAGATTATTGGTAATGTAAAAACACAGTGAAATCTTGTAGCCCAGAAACACAGGACACCACCCCACCCAAGTCCTCTTCCTCCTCAATCAGTAACTCAGTGCTACCCTACCTTGTTGTGCCTCATAGGAGAACACCACTTCTTTTGTCCATTACCACACACTGAAAAGGACAGCAGATAATATTTCAAAGGTAGTGCTCACTTATTCAAAGACAAAAAAGATTTTTAAGTTTTTGTGGGTGCTGGACAAACCAATGTACTGAGAATTACTGCAGCTTAGAAAAATACCACAACAGACAACTTTATTTTTTTTTTAATTAAACTTCTGATTCAGTTACAGAAGACCCCTGTTACCACAGAGAAGTTTCTTAATGTCTGCTTCAATAAAAGTTATTTCAGCATCCAGCAGCTTTTTGTTCCCATGCCCCACTGCAATGCTTGGCTTTCAGGGTAGTGTCTAAAATCCCGCAGAAATGAATTCAGTGTTTCAGGAAGGAATGGGATATGGGATTCCTCATCATACTTTTCTGCAAGGTGGACACAATTGAACAAAACAAAACATGCTCTGTGAACCAGGACTGGATCTGCAATCCTGAAAATGTCCTAATCACCTTTTACCTATCTCTGGAAGGACACAAGACTCAAAAATACTTCAGTTTCTGATGATGATATTACCCACAAAGGCTTCTTCCTGAGTTAGTGAGGATCCTTCCATTTTGAGAAGCAATACAACTCATCTCTTGCCCTTTTACAGGTGACTACACCAGGGTTTCCCAAACCATGGTACATTCAGCTGAAGAAACCATTCACAGGCTGTGCAACAGACCTGGTCACAGCAGAAGGCAGCCCTGGTATGGACACCAGCCAAGGACACCTAAAACAAAAGCCAGGAAAGGTTCTGCTGCCTTAACTTCTCAGTACCTCCAGTTGAAGGCAACTTTAAATGAAGCCTTATTTCTTCACTTCATCCCATCCTGCACCTATTGCTGTTCTCACTGCTTCCCTTCTCGTGCTCTTGCCAGGCAGCAGCTGCTGCTGCAGCTGTCTCTGCTTCTTCTTCATCTCCCTGTTTGGGTTTCTGTTGCTGCTGCTTTTCCTTTGTTTCCAAGTGCAGTGCAGTCACCAGCTCTGCCTGCACTGACTGCAGAAATGGCTCAGATCAGCTGGACCCAAGTGGACCCCATGAAGCCAAGTGTGCACATGTCCCCCTGGTCTGGGAGCAGTGTGCCCACTTCAGAGCAACTCATAGAATCCCTGCAGTGAATAGCAATTAACACAGAAAATTATAGTTGGGCCTTGAACATTTGAGAAAATTCAAAATGGAAGATATTACTATTTATTACTAATGATGAGTACTGAATAGATAATCATAGAATCATAGAATTGGCTGGGTTGGAAGGGACCTCAGAGATCACCAAGTCCAACCCTTGATCCACTCCCGCTGCAGTTACCAGACCATGGCACTGAGTGCCACATCCAGTCTCTTTTTAAATATCTCCAGGGACAGAGAATCCACCACTTCCATTCCAATGCTTGATCACCCTCTCTGTAAAGAAATTCTTTCTAATGTCCAACCTCAACCTCCCTTGGCACAACTTAAGACCGTGCCCTCTTGTCTTGCTGAGAGTTGCCTGGGAAAAGAGACCAACCCCCCCTGGCTACCCCCTCCTTTCAGGGAGTTGTAGAGAGTGACGAGGTCTCCTCTGAGCCTCCTCTTCTCCAGGCTGAACAGCCCCAGCTCCCTCAGTCTCACCTCACAGGACTTGTGCTGGATCCCTTCACCAGCCTGGTTGCCCTAAATAATGAACTGAATAAAGATGAAAGTCCAGATGCAAATGTGTGTTTGGTGTCTAAGTGCTCCTAAAACAGAAAGATGATTGCTTGCATGATGAGTGTAACAAGTGTCCATGGAAGGAAGACATGAGGTCCTGAGTAAATTCAAAGACAGCTCAAGTACATGCTGATGCTTCAGGTGTCCTTTAAAAACAGCATTTTTTCTTTATGCAATAGATAATCTCTTCTTAGCTACTGCAAACAACTAGTCGATTCTATACCACTTAGTTCTAATATCCTAACAAATCTTACTACTTCAATCCATGCAGTACTCTCAACATTGTTATGATGGCAGCTATTGCATAAAATGCATTTATACTCACTGGGAGACATTTTCCTTATATAGGAAAGGTTCAGGACTGGCAGAGACAGGGTTAAAAAGTATAATAAAGTGAAATTGCCTCTTACTAATAGATTCCATAGCAGTCTGTTTATCCTGGAAATAAACTTATATAAAAGTCTTTTAAAACTCTTAAAAATGTTTTCCAGCCTCAAGGCACTATTTTATTTATTTTCTTGCCCACCCATTCAGAAATGGCAAAGAGGCTCTTTTATATTATGAGTTGAATTTGTTTGAGTTTCTGTAGCTATAATACACTGTACAGAAATGTCTTCCAAATCTTGGATGAATAGGTAGGCTGAATTTGGAGCCAAAGCCTACAACCACAAAATATGAATAAAGAAAGTTTTGATTAATCTGAAAGAGCCCACAGCTATAAAAAAAAAAAATCGGAAAAAAAATCAGAAGAATGGATTCTCAATAATAACATTTCCATTTTTAATCATTAAGTTAAAAAAACTTATTTCTTGGTTCAAGTGCTGCCTTCAGTTGTACACTCTGTGTTTGTTCATGCTGCAAACTCCCATGATATGAATACATGTTAGAGAAAAGCAGTAAAGATTAGAACAACTTTCCATATAATATCTGAAACTATTTCAATGTAACTATCTGAAATTCTTGCACCGTTAATGCTTACCAACCAAAATGCTCACCTACAAATTAATTTTCTTCCTCTATTTCACTGCTGTTGTGAAAACATTAATGGAATATAATAAAACAGAATATTTACTATGAAATGGCAAATGCATATTTCATCATATTTCCATATTTTCATATTCAACTTAATATAATATTTACAATTTATCTAAAAAAATAACACATCAGCACACTAAAACATTTCTCCAAAGACTCTCCGATGCTTTTAATAGTTAATACTTTTTCAGGGCTGTTACACAAATATAATTGGGTAAATTTACACAGGAATAGCTTTTCTTGACCACCTGTTGCAGAACTGAGTGTTCAGGGAAACACGAAAAGAACAACGGGATGCTGTAGTGCCTATTAAGCTTCTCTATGTCTCATGTTATAGTGATATGTAACGCCCAGGAAAGTTATTTCTGACCTCGGCAACCATTTGACACATTATTCCTACTGAACTGTGACTGGATACTGTATAAGTGTGACAAAACCCCTCTTTTTATAAGAGCATGGAGGATCCAAGGGTGTTTTGATACAAAATATAACTTTTACACTGCATGCTAAAAACCATCCATTCTTACTGAGCAGTCTGCTGGGATGGAAGAGTTACCACAAGGAAAAACAGGATGGACTTTGTAATGTAAAACAGAGTAGACATAGATCACATTCAACTACTGCAGCTACAATATCTGTAACACTCATGTAAACACGATCCTAAGAACCAAAAAAATCCCCAAAAGTAATTACTTCCTGATTATGATGAATCATCACATACATCTCAAAAGAAATTCAACCTATTTGTATAATACTGTTTTCAGCAGGAAAGTGTTTTCTAGGAAAAGGTCTGCTCCAAAATAACTCGATGTAACATGCTAATTTTTTTAATTTTGTCAGTGGCTATTTTGTACAAAGATCAGAAACCATCCTGCTGTGTCAATCTTGCACTCCTGGTCTGTAATACACCCAGGAGAAAATGCCATGATGCCAATTTGCTTCTGCAGGCTGGATGTGCAAAACTTGATTCCACAGCATCCACCCTTCAGATGCAGGGGACTTACCAACCAGTTTCTTCTGAAAGGGACACTTTGGCTGTCTGGTCCCTGCCTCCATTTCAGCTGTGTGCTCCTGCCTCCTGAAATGGATCTCTGCTGATCCTGCACTGCACACATTCATGCAGCTGAACTTGCCAGTATTTACTTCTGTTTTGCCCTCTCAAAAATGAATAGAATAGTCTATGTTTCCATAAAAAAAGCTACTGTACTGAGAATAGTTCTGAACTTCCTGGTAAATAATTGTCATCCTTTATTCACCTTTTTACCACTTGGGAATTCCCACCACCATCTCAGGAACCCTAGTTAATTTATACCTAAGCAATTAAGAAAGCCAAGCTTCTTGACTAAAAAGCATGATCTGTTTACTCTGATAGTCTCCCAAATGTTTCCCACCTGCAAGTTCTACAGCACAAGCAATTAGTGTTCTGTTTTCACAACCATTCTCTGCAAGTCAGCATTTAAAAATATAAATTGCCAGTTAAATGGATGAGAACAAAATCTATTTCTCTTGTAGCATCAATGAGCTGTTAGGTACTTCTTTTAAGAGACTCTGTCAGTGACCATGGTACACAAACAGTAAAATAATCAGAGAAGGGGATTTCCTTTATTAATCTTCAAAGGCAAATATAATTAAAGAGATATGATAACATAGCTTCAAGAAAACACCACAACAATCCTTAAGACAAAATTATATGCTCCAAAAAATGTTAAAGAAAACTGGTGAAGCGATGCTAATTGTATAATGTAGTTGATATAAAGAAAAATAGTGTGCATTTTAAGTGGCTATGAAATATATGTAATAACAGTCTACAGCTCTAAAAAAAAAAAATTTTTTTTTTTCAGCAACCTCAGGTCAAAAACCTACTTGTCATTACAGTTGTTGCATAAAAATAATGAAAGCTGCATGTTTAGAAGACAGGCTCAGTATTACTCAGTCTCTGCTTTCTTTATGCAATTGTGCATTTCTTTGTAACAGCTCTTCAGTTTCATTCACTTGGAAGAGGATGTGCCCAGTACTGCTGTACTGCTGAATACCAAACTGTGTAAGAAAACATCAGTTCAGTTTCCAAGACAACTTTTCACTCACTAGCTCTGACTCTCACCTCTTTGGCATCTTTGCCATGTACTGTTCTGGCTTGATGATGGCTTATGTGGTCACATCAGGTAGTACAAGCTAATTTTTGTCTGATTATGATGAAATTTTACTTGTGAGAATGTTTAGCCTGAAGTAACTGATGAATTAGAAAAAATGGCCAAAGAAGCCTGAGAAACAGTAAATTGATTTTCAGAACTAATACTACACGGAAGTGGAATAAATTCCAAGCACCCTGAAGAGAGAACAAACACCACTGAACTAGAGATTTCTTTCTCAGCTATTCACTGCACAGTGCAAAAATCACTCCTGCATCTTTCCCAAAATACCATGGAACTTAAGTAAAAAAACCTCACAAAAAGCAAATGTGAAAGTTTTCATTTGTTCACTTACCTTGAGCAAACAACTCAAGAACTCTGACACTCTTACTTGATCAGTAAAAAAGCCTCGCAGACATGCTCTCAACTCAGTGTTGATAATAAATGGTCACAAACTTCCAACAAAGGTTAAGTGGCATTACACTCCACCAAAAACCTACTGCTCTCAGCATTTCTATCTTGTTTAATATTTTTCCATTGGGAAGTAAGGCTTTAAAAAAAAAATTCCTTTTATTAAGGTATTTAAAGCCAAATATGCTGATGGCTACCAGTGGATCAGTTCTGAAAGAAATGCTTTTGTAAATTCTGGAAAGTTGAAAAGAATACTAAGGATGACTACTGAAATTTGAGTAGCACAAATAAGAAAGGACATCATATCAGCTGTTTATTTTCATAGCTTTGTGTCAACAAGAATGCCTTTTTAAAACTGTAACTTAATCAGCACATCAAAAATTCACTCTCTGAACACATGCAACTTGTAAGGTGGACTAGTTTTACAACACTTTCCCTTGGCTTTCCCTGATTTTAATCACTCCAGGACTACAGTGTACAGAAAAGGAGGTGAATTTTAAAACTGATTTTTGATAAATTCATAAAGAGCATCTAGAAATGAAGAGTGGGCACTTAATGTTAACTAAGAAGGTCATGACTGAATTTTAGGTACAGGCTTAAGTTTATTAGTAAATCCATTACCAAATCCAGGTAATGATTTACATGGCTTATGTTCAACACAATCAATATTCTCCATTTCTACACCTGTAATAAATTATTCCAGATTCAGTGTTTTACACTCCTAAAAGGGTTACTGACTAAATTGGTGTTTGATGGTAAATGTGAAGATTCAGAATAATCCCAAACCACTTAAAGGTAGTCACTGTTAAACTGAAGTAGTGTTCATGAAATGAGAAAGGCCTGTTATAGGAAGCATCAGTAATAAACTTTTGTAGAGATGGAAAACAACATGGCTATTGCATTGCAAAGCCTGACTGAAGACACACACAAAAAAGACAGTTTTTTTGCTTATATGCTCACCTTCTTCAAGGTGAGCAAGACATGTAGTATTTAATTCTCAAAAACTATTGAAGCAAATACAGATTTCCTCTTCTGTTGTCTGTGCTGAGAGCCATTACAATGCATCTGCACATAGATGTTTCTCCATAATAGGAACAAGAACATGCTCAAAATCCAGACACTCAGACCAAGCTATACTCCATGAAAACACTATTTCCACCTTGCTCTCAACACGAAACCGGGGAGGCAGTTTTCTGGAGTCATACTCTAATAATTGATGATATTTTGTATAAGACGAAGAATGAGAATCGAAGACCTTTTATCTATGCGCCTGTGGGTCTGGAATAAACATGATGGTCTGAAAAAGCATTTGATACATTGATTAGTATGCAACTTATTTTTGGCATTATAAGAACAACAGACTATGGAGATTTGTGCTGCCACATCTATGTTAAGCCCTCTGTGTGAAATTGCCATTCAAAGCCCTGTTTCAGCGTTTCACCAAGGTGGTTCAGCTAGGCATTCTTCAGCAGACAATGTATTTTAAAAAATAAATAAATTCAGGAGTATGCATGTAATAAGAGAAGGTTTTTGTGACAGCAGACTTCTGTGAAACAGAAACACTGAAAGATCGAGTGGTAAATTAAATAGGTCTAAGGGACAAAGTCACTGTAGTCAAGTGTGTATCTTGGACAACACTGTTCCCTCCTTTCCATCTCTGACATTACTTCTGAGGGATGGTGTTGGAGGTGAGAGGATGCTCTTCCCTGACTTTCATGCATGCTGGTCATTTGCTACATCTTCATTTCCTGAACAGAGAAGTTACTGACAATTCAATCCCAAAGGCAAAGAAGTTTACACTTACTGATTTATGATAAGCAAAGTTATTTCTTCTGTGCAAGAGGGACATGCCAATTTCAAGAAGCTTATCTTCTTGCACAGTCTAGGGGATGCACAGCTTCTCTCTTTAGCTCCCCATATTCTCTGATGTATTAAGAGAGTGCTGCCCTCACCTTCAGTGAAACCTCCTGCCCACAGTGAAAGCAATGCTACGAGGACTTAGGGAAGCTTTGCGTTCCAAGCAGTGGATGAGGTTCCTTCTTTTAGCATATTTACACAAAACTGGTAAAATTCTATAAAAACAGGGAGGTCAAGAAGTGCGGGCAAGTGTCCCACATCTGCGAGCTTTGAGAATGAAAATAGAGGATTGGCACCAGAGTTCTGATAAAAGGTATGGACAGCAGAGTAAAATGCAGAACACCCATCTTGGATGCAGACATCCCAAACACCCCATGAGGAGACAGGACAGGGATCCTGACCCCTACCCAGTACTGAGAGAGAGGGACTGGCAGCTGTTTCTGCTGCAGAACAGCCCATGATCACCCTCTGTTCCCAGTATCTTAACCTCTATGGGAAGCACAGAGCAGGACAACCTTCAGTCACTGGGAGGTGAGCTGCTGAAGTGTGGAGATGGCTTTGCTGGTGCCCAGAAAGGACACAGGAGCAGCTGGGGATCCCCATGGGGGCAGCGGGGCTGGCTCTGGCAGCCAGGGCTGCCCCATCACCCCAGCCAGGAGCAGGGCCAGAAGGAGGTGGGCCGGGCTGGCAGGGCCCATGGCTGGGCAGGGCTGGGGTAAGAAGATGGAGAGCAGCCCTGCTGCAATTGCTGTGCCAGGGGCTGCCAGCCCCATGAGGTGGAATGGGGCCCTGGGCTGCGGGCAGGGGTGGGAGGGAGAGACTCTGAGGAGGCCATTAAGGCTTATCAGGACCCTGAGGGCCCTGACCCCCTGGTTACCCATTGGGAGTAATGTGACCCAATTTAACCAAAGCTACAGGAAGCCCTTATCACTTCTTTGAATAAATCTGGAGTTGTAATTGCAAAGCCCAGAGCTCTGTAAACAGGAACCAGGTTTCACTCAGCCCTCAGACAGCCATGGGTCATGGGCAACAGCCCAGATGGTGTTGTTCTGCTGCCTCACAGCCACTGGTGCTCTCACATCAGGTAGCTCATGTCAACTCACTGTATGTTTGTTTTCACAGAAGGTCAATGGATGAGGAAAGGTGACTTGATCTAAAGCTTTTTTTTCTTGGTTACTGGTGCCAATCTGGCAGACTTTAAAGGAGGATGCCAGGGTGTCCTTGCAGAGTTAATGCCAGACTTGAACTATTCTTTTGCTACAGGTATGATGGCCACAGAAGTCACAGCCTCCACTCATATTACATGCCCAGCTAAGGAAACAAGACCTTATTGAGTGGATTTCCAAAGTGGTGAAGTAGCTATGAGAAATATTGTTGTTTGTCTCATATTTGCTGTGCCAAAAGATATTATGGATCAAATATGGCATAATTCAAGTCATCTGACGTGTAAGCCATGCCTGGCTCAGGCCCAGAAAAGAGCACAATTTTAAACAATTTTAATCCTGATGAAGCAGTACCTCATTGACTTCAAGCATGATTCTGAATGCATGCAAAGGATTAATCTGTTGCAAAAATATGGAAAGGTATCTCTTTAATTAATTGCTACTTATCTGCCAAGAACACTACCAAAGTATGTATTTGATTTTTCATTCAGTCCTTCATGATGACAGACCACTGGTAAGGCTGGCCTGAGATGACTGTAGTGTGACTTTAATTCTTTGGATAGTGATAATAAGCAATTTCCTTAAAAGACACAAAAATGTGATTAAGGGCATGCAGTAGGTTCTATGCTATATTTGCAAGCATCAGGAAACATGTGACATAGTGTGAGTCTCAGTGACCTTGGACTGAATCTGCCTTCCAATGTTAAATCCTCTTAGTGATTTCAACCATTGACTATCCTCCAACTATATCCATGCAGTACTGAGACCCAGGGACAGTGAGGATTCTGAAGACTTTTGCTGTCAGAATGAGATGTGAAGCCTCAAACAGCACTCCACCCACATGCCCAGCTATGAAAACCCTGAAATCACTTTGAAAAGTCCTGTTGACACTGCCTGACTCTGAAATGTGTGAATGTTTTTTATGGACCTGTATCTAGCTGCAAATGCCTATGCCAATGGCTATGCAAAAATGTGTCCTTTTCCTCTCTGGCTGCTAAAACAGCATGCAATTTTTTCCTCCTGTCTCTTCTGGAAGCCGCAATTTGACCTGGGCTTTCATCCTACCTCCATACCTCCATACTACTAACATTGCCTCTGATTATTTCTGAAATCCTACAGTTGTCTCTTCTCTTTTTTCCAGACAGTGTCTTTAATACTCCTCCCCTCGACTCCCGTGATTCAGTTTTACAGTATGTCCCCCTATAGTACATTGAAAATACTTTATATGTGATCACTGATTGAAACACATGAAACTTTATAGGTCTTTCAGATAACTGTCCTGAGATTCATGATTAACCACCCTGGAAGGACTGTGACTCTACATTAGTGCTTGGCTTCTGCTACAGGTCTCAGCCTAAGATAGATACTAAGACAAGTAAAGGAGAATGTTATTCCTGAGATGACTGAGAAAGTAAAGGCTCTTTATTCTGTTGGAATTGCCTTAGCTATACTTAATGTCCCCCATCTTCAGTACTGAGGCTTCATTTTTTCTGCAGTTTTCTGCCTTCAGATCCTTTGACTACATTGTTCAAATTTGCTTAGTCCTAATTATAAGTGACACAGAATATCATAAAGAAGTAATTTAAATACTTCAGAGACAATTATTGAAAGAACAGATAATTATTACTAATGTCCCACACACTGTCTATCACAACTGGATGCAAAATAATTAATCTACTAATATTTATTTTTATAGTTTTAATATTAAAGAAAGAATGCAGTAGAAATAGTTATATATTAGATGTAGAATTATGGTATTATGAACTGTGAACTCCTTAGTGTTGGGATGATGCCCAGATGTTTTATACAATTTTGAATTTTTGTAGAATTCCACTTGTGTCTATTCCACAAACATTAATGGAATAAAGCAATTATATTAATGACTAGTGACATAATCCTCGAGTAAGACAAAGTTACACAGATGTTTACAAGGACAAATTACAATGACAATCTGTCATGTTTCTAGCATTAACAAAATATGGTCGCAGGGAAGATAATTTTGTAAGGGGAAAGGAAGAACAGTGCTTTTAATATATACTTGCTTAAGATTACTTAATGATACAATCTTTTCAGTTTATCTGGGCACACATGCTGAATGAATAGTTCAGACAAAGCAAGGCAGTTTGTCTTCCCTTTATTTTCATGAAATTACTTGTTCATGACAATAACTCCTGTCTGCACTGTGAAGAAATAAGGGTTTGAAGTCTCAGTGTATGCAACACTTCATGGGGACGTGAAATGTAAAAAATGTGTAACACTAATATGTTTCATTCTAGAGGAGAAAAAGGGAGTCACTCCTCATGTGATGCAGCTGGAATTTTAGCCCATATAAAACAGAAAAGTGGACTACAGCTGCATGATTAAAAATACTTGATATCATTACAGCCTGTATAAGCCTCACTACTTATCACAGCCCAGCCTTTGAAAACCAAAACCCCTTCCAGTTCCTATTCTGCCAAGTCTTCCCTTTGCATATTTCTTTGCAATGCACAGAGAAAATGAAGCCTAAATTAAAGCTAATCAAGACAGCAGAGCCACTATACATGTTGGTTGGTCAACCTTTGCAAAAAAATAAACCTGCATTATTATTCTTGCCCTTTCAAAGTCTTCCCAACCACTTGCTTGGCTGCTATCACCACCTCTGTTGTGATACAGGGCCATATTTTAATGTCTTTGAGCTGCTAATGAAATCAAAACATACCAACTACATCACTGTTTTTATTTTTTTGTATACCTAGGAGGAGGAGAAAGTTACAGGCAGAATACATGAATATGATTACAGTCCTAATCCGATGATGAGTAAATTCTGTTTTCAGTTCAGTATTATTGAGAACTCCTGAATTTAGATACGCTCAGTAAAAAAAGATGCTTGCAGAAGAAAAGCATAATGAAAGTTTACCAACAGCTAAATTACCCATTAACCACTGTCAATGTCTGTAGATCCCTATGCTTTATCAATGTCTACAGCTGTGTGTAAGTACTGCCAAAAGCTGTATTTAAAGATTATCCTGATCAGTATGCACAGGATGAATTATTACCCAAAGTGAAAATCAACAGTCCTAAAAAGGAAGCTATTTTCTGTTTGTTTTTTTTCTTACAGTGTTGAGATATCTAAGCACATTTTATCATTTGGACTGGTAAAAGTATTCCCCTGGCTTTCTCATTTTAGTTTCATTTTAAGGTCAGCACTGCTTGAAAAAAACATCAGCAGTAATAAAATACCAAATTCTGTTTGTGAGTGAAGCAATGCAAAGAATATTTACAATAAAAACCAATAAAAATGCAAATACGAATGCAAGCATTTTTCTGAAGTCTGATGGAAAATTCTTAATATTTGTCATAAAGGAGAACAATTATTTAAAGAAAAGGAGCAGAAAATTATTAAAGGTAATGAAGAAAAATTTATTTACATTTCACTTATGTGGATTTAATTTTAAGAATTGGAAAATCCCTTTTAATTAATTCTCCTGTCAAGTACCATTAATTTGGATTAATATAACTTGACAATCTGAATACAGTAGTTTAATCATTAAAAATTAGCCACATAATTGTGAACCTGCATGTAATTATTGAAAAGTTTGTTATATTTCAAAGACCTTAAGAAGGTGAAAAAATTGACCTGAAATACCAAATAAAAAAATTCTGCAGCCTAAGTAAAAAAGAAAATCACATTTAGAAAGAAAAAGTTTCCACTCTAACTTGTTAAAGACTTAGCAGTGGATGGATGACTTTAGATTCATGCCTAGGAAACATATTAACTGGGGAGTGCATTTTTTATGATGATGGCTGCCAGATCCAGTAACAAAAATGTCAAATCATACTTGGTTGACAGCCAGGGCAGCAGGAGGAGCAGGTGACATTGCCCTTTGCTTTCTCTACCTCTGGAATCTTGTTATCCCAGCCAAGATTTCACAGGGCTGCAGGAGGGGGTGGGCTGAATGCCCTTCACTGCTGCCCTAGAAAATAGTGAAAAATTTTTTGTGCCTTGCTATCACCTGCAGCTCATGGCAGGACACAAGCTTGGTTTTCCAACACAGTTGTCAGAACTCTGTAATTTACAGTTGTGGTCTATGTACATCACAAAAGAAAGAGATGGGTATATCCAACAGGCATATGGATCCCAAAGAAAGTGAGAGGAAAATTCATCTGAACAACAGTAATGATATCAGGAAAGATACACAGGTAAAATGTGTGCATGGAAAGAAATTCTAGGTTAAAATAACACCAGTAAGACTTTAATCCTGAATTAGCTTCAGAGTTTGAATCTCAGCGAGACTTTGTGATAAAAGAGAGAAAAAAGCAATTATACTAAGAACAAAATTATAGCTTTTCTAAAAGGTATCTTAAGTATTTGTCACTCATTATATAACTAAAACTGCCTTAGCTTATAAGGACTTAAAAATTTCAAACTAGAAACATCTCAGTGTTAGAGCACTTTGCAAGTTTGATTTTCTTTGAAGTATGTTTGAGTTTAATTAGAACAGAATCTTCAAAGAGCTCACCATTTGACTACCTATGGTGAAAAAAGGCCAAAGGGTGGCTCTCTACCATCAGTTTGTAGCTTTTGTCTCACAAATCCTTAGGGCTTCCTGGTTAAAATTCTATCTGTAAAGTAGAAATGTGGGAACAAAGCTGCTAAAAATCCAAAAGCTACCTCACAAGAAGAGCAGACTGAAATTATTGGCCATTATTCCAGAATATTTTTTGCCATTTTACCTTGTCACTTCTTTCATTACAACCTAATTATTTCAAAATAATTTTGACTTTATGCTTACACATTTATCACAGTCACCCTCAAACAGCAGCACACCATGACTTGTAATTCCTGTTAGTATTAATAAAATGTGAGTATGTAATTGAATTATTGTTAGCATCACAGAATTAGATTACTGTAAGAAATACATTCTGAAAAGGTTCACAAGAAGGAGGGGGCAGTATTGTTACATTCTATGTTAAATTTACCAAATGAAATTTCACTGAACAACTGCTCGAATAAGATCAGCATTCAAATATTCATAGTTTCACAGTGACAAAACCAATATATCAACACACATAAAAATCATCTTAACACAAGGTGAAATGGGAATAAAACACGGTCACTGTCCTGTTTTTTTTTTTTGTTTCCCTGGTCTTGTCAATGAATTTCACAACTCACTTTGTCTTAAAATTTCAAAGAGATTCACTGCATGTCACATGAAGACTGGATGGCAATAAACAGTGGCTGGTATATTTTTCTGAAGGTCCTCCACCATGACTGTCAGTTTATTATACTTCTTGCAGTTTGGAGGGGACCCATGAAAGAAGAAGAAACTGGATCTCTGTCAAAATATTCTATATTAGCACATTTTTTGGTGTTAATTCCAAATCATGTAAGATATTTCTGTCATCTTGCATCTACCTACAGTTTCAGAAGAAAGTCTGGAAAAACTTCCCAAGCATAAAATGTTCCTGAATCTAAATCAAGACATAAAAATAAATATGTACCATTGCAGTCAAGACAAACTTAATATTACTGTTCAGAATATCCAGAATATCCAGACTTAGATAGAGAACTTAGTATTCTATACTGTGCTTTATAATGGAAAAGTCTTTACTGAACGAGTATTCAGGCACTGGAACAGGTTGCCCAGGAAGGTGTCAGAGTTGCCACCCCTGGAAATATTTAAAAACCATGTAGATGTGGCACTTCAGGACATGCTCTAGTGGGTGTGGTGTTTTTTTCTGGGTTAACTGTTGGACTAGGTGATTTTGGAATTCTTTTCCAACCATGACAACTGTGAAAAATGTTGTAGGATTTTATAAAATTCTCCTACAGCTCAGAAATAAGGGCTCCTGGTTATGGTTGTTTTTTTTTTTCTTTGCCAATACTAAAATACAGGTTAGAAACCTATTCTTCCCTGATCAAAATAACAAGAATGTATAAAATGTAGTCTCAAGTTAAAATAGCAGGCTCCCACAGGCTCAGTTACAGAGACAATTTGCAACACACATACTTGTATATTTGCCTAAAATATGAATAATGACTGCTCTCTTGCTGACAGTGCAAGACCTTGTAATGTAGCTCCTTTTTCAAAGGCTGCATGCGTTTTCGTATCTGGAAAACAGGTGCTGTAGCACTTTGTGAGGCTGTGAAATCAACTACTGTCAGAACTAAAATAAGAACCAGCACCCTATTAATTTTCAGGGTTTAGCTGAATCTGGTAATGTTCAGAAATACTGTTTTTACCATATTTCAGCATTTTCTGATCTATTTTGAGTCACATGATGGCTCTCCCAGCTGTGAAATCTGTGAAGGCTGACACCCCTTCTGCCTCTCAGTCACATTAGCATGTGCCCATATCACAAATAGAAATAAAATATTTGTTCCTTTTCCTGTCACCCTTTGGCATATCTTGCATACCTCTGCCCTCTCCCACAACCCTCTAATTGCCAGAGCAGTGTATCTTACAGTTTGGGAAACACTATCAAACTCCAACGCAGATTACAGGCAAAATACTCTGCATTGCACAGCAAGCAAGCCTGATTTAAAAATAAATTCAAAGCAAAGTGCTTCAGAGTTTCTTTTTACTCACAAGAGGTTCTGCCATGATGATGCGAATCTTGCGTTCAGCCTGAGTTGTGAAGTTAACAAACAAGCTCTTCAGGACATACTCTCCTGGTTTACTGTCTGGGTCAACACTGATAGGCAACATGGCTGGAGGTCCTTTTTCTCTCTGTGTCCCAGAAACAGGTTGGACAGGAGGCTTGATATATCCGTTACCAACCGGAGAAGCTGAAATGCAGAAAAAATGCATTTACTCCTGGGTAATTCAGTGTGTCCTAACTTTTCCAGAGCATTCCATTGGCACACTCAACTGCCCAAGCTAAACTGGAGACTAGCTGGTAACCAAGAGATACATAACTGCAATTCCCATGGTATAGTTGTAGATAAAATTTATATAATCTAGACTGGAAGAAGAAAGAAAAGATGAAATCTTATCTACTAAAACTGCATTGTGTTTAGTATGTAGTGCATATTCAGACTTTTTTTTTGTTTGTTTTTCATGGTAAGCCTTATTAACGTAACTCTTTGAAAAACATCCTTATTCCTTATCCTTTATTTTGTGGGCCAGATCTGTAACTCCGTTGCCAAATGACAAACTTATTACTTAGTGCTATTCAAGCTGACCTAACCTAACCTTGTAAAAGTCAGGAGTCTTATCTTTTGACTAAGGCAAGTTGTAAAGGGCTGATTTTCCTCTCATTTATACTGAGATCAATCAAGAATGACTCAATAAAAGCCAGTGACATTTCACCAGCATAAAGCTTACATGAAATGCCAGACACAAAATGTTTTCCAAGGCAAAAAATTTTTTATTACGGATCAGCATGGGAACCCTACAGTCCCATTTGGTACTTGTGAGATCTCAACTGGAGTGCTGTGTCCAATATTGGGCTTCTCTCTACAAGAATGGCACTGCTGTTCTAGAGGAAGGCCAAGGGAGGATCACTTAGGTGCTTGTTACATGAGTACAGCCTGAGAATGCTGGAATGGTTCAGCATTAAGAAGAGAAAGCTAAGGGGAAATCTTATTGCATCTTATTCAGCTACCTAATTGGAGTATGGCAAAGATGGAGCCAGGTGCTGCTTTGAGCAAGGTGTCAGGAAGAGAAGCAAAAGACACTGATTAGAATTTTAAAATTTCCAATTAGATATATAGAAAAATTTTCCACTGTGAGGGAGTCATCAACCTCTGTTACAGACTGTCCACAGAAAATGTAGAAAATCTGCTCTTGGAAATACTCAAAATTTGATGGGATAAGGCTCTGAGAAACTTTCTCCAATTGGTGAGCAGAGGTTGGACTCATCATTCTACAGACATCCCTTACAATCTAAATAATTCTATGATTCTGTGAATTCCCCAAACCAGCATCAAGATATCCTGTACTTGCGCTATTTACCCTTTTTTCTGGGAAAATTAAGAACAAATAAATTTAAGTATTATAAATCAAAACCTCATTAATTCAAGTATTACCAATCTATGAATAAAATTTCCAAAACAATCCTCAACCTTAGCACTTATTGGCAGTAGAAGTCATGTCTGGCCTTCAGACAGGTAGCGGTAGCACCCAGTGCTGGCTTTGCCAGAGACTGCAGAAGTTGCAAATTAGGTAACACCAGGAAGATCAGGAATCAGCAGCTTCAAATTAAATGCAAGTGTTGTAACCCACGAGCACTGTTGGTGATTGGGACAGAGGTGCTGTAATGCAACACAAACTGTGACAAATAACAGCATTTTCCCATAGCACTGCATTCCAAAATGTTACATTGGATGCTGCATCCAAGTTGCAAAAAAAAAAGGAAGAGGAGGGAGGGAGGGAGGGAGGGAGGGAGGGAGGAAGGAAGGAAGGAAGGGAGAGAGGAAGGGAGGAAGAGAGGAAGAGAGGAAGGAAGGAAGGAAGGAAGGAAGGAAGGAAGGAAGGAAGGAAGGAAGGAAGGAAGGAAGGAAGGAAGGAAGGAAGGAAGGAAGGAAGGAAGGAAGGAAGGAAGGAAGGAAGGAAGGAAGGAAGGAAGGAAGGAAGGAAGGAAGGAAGGAAGGAAGGAAGGAAGGAAGGAAGGAAGGAAGGAAGGAAGGAAGGAAGGAAGGAAGGAAGGAAGGAAGGAAGGAAGGAAGGAAGGAAGGAAGGAAGGAAGGAAGGAAGGAAGGAAGGAAGGAAGGAAGGAAGGAAGGAAAGAAGGAAAGAAGGAAAGAAGGAAGGAAATCTACAGTGCTTGAAGCAGTACAGCTAATGTCTTAAGCTTTTCCTTTAGTGGAACAGAATTACAATTACTACTGAAAGTAATTGTCAACTATTACTGACATGAGATACATGAGATTTCAGATCAACACTGTAACTCTTTATTGCTGTAAAAAAAAGAAAAACTAAATCTGAAAGACCACATTATAGTTTGTGAGTATTCACGATGGGGCAGAATGGGACCCAAAATTAACAAATTGAAAAATAAAAAAAGATGCATCAGAGAAAAGAGAATGTATTTTCCCTTAGAAAAATCAGTTTAGAAATTCACTGTATGACTATATCACAACAAAGAAATGCTTTTGTTCCTGTTCTGCAAGTGTAACACATCCATCCTTTATTCTGAACAAAGCATGCCATCACTCTTCAGGGCAGAAGCACCATTTTTCCATTCTGATACATGTTTCCTACTAAATTTGCTTCCTGCAAAGTTTCACTTGATTTTTGAGGGCAAAAACATAACCACAGAATTTTGCCAATATTATGACTCTGCATAAAACAGACTGTACAGAACAGTTCAGTTCTACATTTGTGTTATACAAAAGTGTTTCTAAAAATACACTGCTGTTCTGAAAAATAACAATAATATACTTTGAATTAATTAAAAAAAAAAAAAAAGCCTCCAGAGAAGAGTGTGCTACTCCTCTCCTGTCATCACGTAGGTTCTCCTAAAGTTTAAGCATGAAGACAGTGGGATGCAAACGATCAGATGCAAATTTATATGGACTATCAAATGGAAATTTCTCCACAAATAGCTCTAGGAAGGAGTCACACAATATTTTTACGGTCCTTAATATATTTGCCAAATGCATGGTTTTGACCCACTCACAACTGTCCACGACATCAGTTTGATTGCCAAATGCTCAGGTGGGAAAAATGTTTTTTTGTGGGTGGTGAAACCAATTTTCTTAAAGACTTGTGTCCTTCATGCACTTCATGCCCTGCCCTTCCTCCTATCATCATCATCCCAAGTGCTCCCCACTCCTTCCCAAGGTCCCTGCCAAGCTCTGTGCCTGGGGATGGGCATGCAGGCTGCCTGCCAGCCAGACTCTGCCAAGCAAAACCCACCCAGGATAGACTCCTCTTCTCTTTCTGTCCAGAACAACCACCCCAGGCTCCCTCTGGAAGGAATCCATAGGAATCCTTCTGTTCATCAGGCAGTTCTGGCTTAAACTGGCTTCTAGGTTCCAGATTTACTACGAACAGACAGGCAGGAGGTATGGGAAGAAGGAAGGGAAGGCAGCGTGGGAGATCATGCATGCCTCACATCATTACAAAATCAGGTTTAAGAAACCCTACTCATACTACCTGGGAGCTGCCACCCTTATTTTCAATCATCGTGGCATCTAGACAGGATTTTGAGGCTGGAACACGAATTAATAGGGAGCCTTTTACCAACGATGCCGTTGGGTTTGTGACACAGGCTGATCTTTTTTTTTATTTTCCAGATATCTAACTGAAAAATCAATTATTTGCACACTGTACTAGAGAAGTGCAATTATTTGTGAGATCTATTGCTACACTGATTTTTTTTATTCTACCTCTTCTCTGAAATATAGGACTGCACAGTTTTTCCCCCACAGGAAAGAAAAATTGTATCCTGGGGGTTAACATCTCTCATTGCTACAGCAATTACAGCAGTTATAGAAATGACTGACATGTGACATTGATTTAGTTCACATTTCTGAAAGATCATTTTGTAGGTGCTAACTTCATGCAAGCATTTTTAGAGTGGAAGTTAATATTGCCAACAGTGTGAAGGTTCTGAGTTCAGCATGAGTAGGCCATCATTTACAGGTTTAGCTTTCCAATGTATCTTTTCAGTTCCATTATCTCAAGCACTTGCATACACCTGGTATTTGCACTGCAAAAATCTCATGCAGAAATCACTGACCATCTACAGTGATGATGTATGAGCTTTACAGAATATACCTCTTTTTCCTAGACTGGGAGCCTAAAATATGCTGTCTGTGAGTCATAAAGCTGTAAATCAAGGACTCAAAATTTAAGAAATAGCTGCATTAAGTCATCCATAATCGGTCCCTTTATGTTGAGACATTCTAATGTAGGCCTTATTAAAGAGCAGTAAAAAGGCTGGGTCCATTTGGCCACCTATGCCAGAGAAACAATGCCACATGAAATAAAAGACATATTTTTAATGTGGGAAATCACCACATGGAGTTTGTATGGATTGATGCAGAAGATACCTGGTGGGCATGGGGGGGAGGAAGGAGCTATACTCAATTGTAAATATTTATTGCACTGATCAATTAAATTGTTATTATGTGGTTTCAAAATAAGGCTCTACAAAGAAAAGTACAAGAATAGACCACTGAAACATTTAGTGGACTCAAAACATATTGTAGGGTACTGGTTACCACACAGGTATTGCATTAAACTAAACCCTACAACCATGGAAAAGTAGCTTTTTCCCCAAGAAGAATGAATGATGCTGCACATGAAGGAGACCACTGTCACCCTGATGCCTGAAGGCCCTGCAATAGCAGGCCATCTGTAGCTCATTTTTATTAAAAAGTTGGATACATATTTAAAGCTCCTCTCCTCAAAAAATCTGTAAAAAAGATTAGCTATGCTTGATCAGCTATAAGATGTCTGTACCGTTCTGGGATAAAATTCTGTTTACAAGATATGTTCCCTATTTTTACTGTACCTGCAATAAGCTGTACTTCAAATTATGCTCTCTTCATACAATATCTTTTAATTTAGTTCAGGCTATAACCAAAACATTTGCTCTATGTTCTGTATTTAAAAAAAAATAAAAACAAGGAGTAAACATGGAAGTTTAGCAATGCAATATCAAATATGGTTGTTACCATAACTATATAATAATGCCACAGAAAGGATTGCTGAACTCAAATCACTTCTATTTTTTTTTCCTGTATTGATCATTTCCCTGATAAGAGAAACAGATGTTAAAAAGTACAGTAGTTTTAACACACACATAGTCACTAAGCTGATAATGGGGATGAGTACAGAATTAAATCATCCTGAGAGTCTCTGCTATGATTTACACTATAGGTATTTTTCTTAAAGCTCTAAGATGAAACAAAACAACAGAATTATTATAATGCACAAGCCAAGAGTCTGTTTTATACTGCATACAACTTCAGCCAAACACAGATTCTGAATTTTCAGTATCTTTCTGTAGATGAGAGGCTGCGTTTTTTCCTGTTAACCGTGTCAAATTTACACGTTAGCAACAACAAACCAGTAACCAAAACAAACCAAAACATGCATTTGCAATATTTTCATACCTACCGAGCCCCTTTATAAAGCCAATCACACTGGATTTTCTCCAACATGCTACTGTAATATCCATGAGCTTGTGAATACCTGAAAATGTTCCAGTTCTTCAGTTAGAAAAGTTAGAAACCTTTTCTAACTAAAATCAAAAAGGAAACCAGGAGTTTCATAATCCTGTTTCATACTTCACTAGGTATTTTTCAGCACTGAGGCAGACCCTTCTTTGAGTTTTCTGGCTTTGTTTTTTAATAGACAAGTGCTGAAGACCTACAATGTGTGAGCTAGAGCAGGCCTCCGGATCAGATCAGCCTTTCCATAACCAAAGGGGTAATTTTTAGCTTCAGCATATGATGATGACCACTCACAGAGTGGCTGCACGTCTATATTTATCCCCAAGTACATACTATGCTGACAGATTAACAAAACTACTTCAGGCACTCCAAGAACATGAGACAGGATAATGGAGTTGGACAAAAACAAACCATGCATATCAAACACATGTATTAGCAGGCAATCCAAGCTGAAAGCAATTAGCATAAAAATGCAAAGCACAGAGACAACACAGGATGGGTTTTGTTTCCTAACTAAGGTCTTTTGGCCAAAAGTACATACAGTTTAAATTCCTTGTAATAAAACCAACCCATTATCTCCTCTTTTCCCATGCCAAGGGTCAGCAAGAAACCATATATCCCTAAGGATAATTATACATCTACTGAAATAACTCTTAAGAAAATTTGTTTTGTTTTAAACCTGCAAGTATAATGTTGTAAAGAAAGCACATCATTAAATAAAAGGTAAAGAATTTAATTCAGAAGAATTTGGTACATGTGTCAAGGTTACCAGAAAGTGGCTTTTCTAGCCTTTGAAGGAGAGCACTCCCAACTCGTTTGAGCTTGACAGACAAAAAGAATAGAATTCAGGGGAAACTGTTGCTGAATTAAACCACCTTAGAAGTCTAACAGACCCACTTTATATTGGTGAAAGAAACTGTTAAGATTCTCAAGGAAAATGCTGTTCCAGCATACCAGTAAGATGTGCTAGTAGGACTATTTTAATGGAAGCATTATTTCCCTAATTCATTTGCATGTTTCAGCAAAAAATAACCACCCAGGCATAAAGTTAACCAATTAAATATAGTATTAATGACTTGCAGTATACATGATAGGAAATTAATTATTTAAAGTACAGAATTTCATGATGACAAAGTGATGCTACTAATTTCTCATCTTTCTGTGCTTCTGATCCTCTTAAGAGGATTCACACTTGTCAATGGAAGATGAGGAAGAATTCAGTGCACATCTGAGACCCACAGTGACTACTTGGAAAGTAGCACTGTAAGTTATGGTGGTACCTGTGTTGGCCTTACTCATCACATGGTCTAAATTTAATGCAATATGAATATTGGCCTACATGTTTTGTTTACTGCTTATTTTCAATTTTTATTATAAGTGTAGATTAACTAGGGAGTAAATATACCCTTTTTAAGATACTCTTCCCCTTTTCTCAGCTGCATGCTTGCCTAAGTAATTATTAAAACTAATGTAAGAAAACCTGATTGTGAAGCCTAGAGCAATTTCTGAGGTCCCTTTAAAAGCTTCTGCATGAATCTGCCCTAAGCAATAGCATTGCAGACATTGCTTTCCTTCTCTAATGCTGGAAACCATTTACAATTTTAACTATAGTGGGGCTGGGATGCATTCTGTTAGAGATAGAGAGAGCTGTAATTACTCTTTGCACATGTCTGCATCAGGCAGATAGTAGCAACTGTGGAGCTTTGATACTACACTTAACTGGATGTGCAAAGCTTCCTCTGTTTCAATAAAAAATGTACAGAAAACAGTAAACAAAACCTGTAGGCAAATACCTGTATTTCAAGAAGTTGATTGGATGTGATGGCTCATTTGCAGGTGAGGGAATTCTTTGCAGTGAAAAATTCACTCACTGACAGCAGTATGCAGACCCAGTAGATAGAGGCACATACAAAAATAATGTATGAGAGTCTTTATCGTAACAAAGATCAAAGATATTTTCCCTCTTAGGTAGAACAAAGCTGTCTCCAAAACTACACACCATAGAAATCTGAGTGAACTGTGCTTTGAAACTACAGATTCTTGAGAACTCTTTAAAACAGCTGCTTGAGCTGCTACTCTTGGTTGTTCTGCACACTGTCTTGACAAAAGAATATGACATGAAACTACCCCAATTCATCCTGTCTTTCAACAGTGTATTTAATCCAAGTACAGGATTCCTCAAGAAGAGTTCCTTTGGTTGACCAATTAGATAGATGGTTTGCAATGTACCAAAGATAAAACCAATCGATTCCATAAAAAATAAAAGTCTGGGTACAGCTTGTAAGTGCCTGTGTCAGAGGAAATGCTTTCTAGTCTAAAAGATAATATAGAAGAGAACATGAGGTCAACAGGTAAAACAATAAAAGAAGTTTAAGATTCTGAAGCAAACCAGCTAATTTTGGAAATAAGTCTGAAGGGAATTACAGATTTGGGAGGATTTCCAAAAAGGGGATGAGAGATGACCTAAGCTCTTCCAAATGGAAATTCTCAAACTACTTGGTTATGCTGAAACTGAAAGGGAGAAAAGGCTAATTTATAAATTCAAGATTCCTCCGCCTCTTTAAAGAGTCTTACCTCAGGGGAGTCATTTGTGCTAAATGGCATAGGGGAGGAGAAAGGAAGGAAATATCTTTGGTGATAAAAGCATTCCAGGAATTTGTTACAGATTTAACTGAGATAAGATCAAAATTTTAACTTCATTCTGTCTGGAGACCCAGTGAAAAAAGCTGTTGCTGGTTTTGGATTCCATATTCCTCTCTTTTTCAGAATACTTGTTGAATGGCAAATGGCAGCTCCATCCCCTTTAGCCATAGTTGGGCCATTCTCCAAACTTTATATTCTTTTTACCTTGACAAGAAAGTGTAATTTTTATGTGAAGACAAGAAACAGAAAAGCCAGAAAATGGGAGATGAATTAGTGCATCTGCTAAGAAGTGGCAGAGTTGATAATAAAATGTAAGCTTTGGCCAGCCCAACTACTCCAGCCAAGGAGGCTTGAACTTCAAGTGTGTGTGTGTGTGTGCCTGTGCAGCCACATACAATTCTTCAATTTATTTTCAGTATCTGTAGGATGTTATAAAAATTTCAGGTCAAAACCAGGCCATATGATATCCTCAGTGAGACAAGGCTAGTGCTCTGTAGTAAACTCATTATGCACTCCCCTGAATCTAGGGGTGGACCATGATCTGCAGAACAGAGCCTCAGAAAAAGTCCCATGTGGGGTAATTTCTTAACAAACAGATCTCTAATCCTGTGCAAGATTTAAAAAAAAAAAAAAATGCTTATGGAGCATCTTTAGAGATGAAGCATCATTAGAGATGCTTATGAAGCAGCAATCTTCTAAGATGAACCCCATTAGGAAATAAGCAGTTTAATACAGATATCTTTGCCCAAGCTCAGGTAAACATTGTAAGAGTCCTCACACACACTGACAGGTCTTACTAGAGAGGGATGTATGTGGTGAAGTGTCTGTTAGCTTTCAAGCTAAGAATCTTGTTCAGCTTGGTACCTTGGAAAAGTTAAAATTGTGAGTTTGGCTTTATTAGCTACTAGCAACCTTCTGGCCCTCACAACCGAGCTGCTGGCAGGTAGGTGCTAATCTCTGTAAGTCTCTGATGTGCACTGCTATTCAGTGGAAAAAAGGGGTGACTGATGTCAGACCCCGCAGAGGGAAGCTGCCAGTGTAAAACCTTTTCTTCTCTTGGAAGAGACTTTGTCTCCATATTCAGGGGAGTCAAGAATGACAACTGTCAAAACAAACCAACAAACAGGAAACAGTCATGCACGGTCACCCACTGTCTAAAATCCTTTTCACTGACTTGGCAAAGCTCCTGGTAACCATAATTCTGAAAGATGCAGAATTTCCTTCTCTATTTCTCCAAAGCTGCAGGTCAGAGGTTGCACAGCTTAACAGCATTCCCTCCATTTTTACACTCAGGTTCCTCCAAGATGTATTTAAGTCAGGAAAGCAATTCTCCTTCCTGCCCATTCTCTTTGCTCACCATTTATTTTTCTGCTCCCTCTAGATGATTATTTTCTTGTTTTCCCACCATTTCCCACCATGCTGAATACATGTGGGAATCTAGGCATGTAACATAAAGATTTTTAGCTGTGCCAATTTTAGAATTTGCATGGTTTATTATAAGATTAAAGACTGAAAAATCTAAATGTCATGGGAAATCTTGGGGACAATTCCAAAACAATTTTCCATTGCCATTTGGGTGGTCATTTGGGTATGACTTCTCACTAAAGGATACATCTGTGTTGCTTCTGATGGGACCCAAATTAAACATAAAAACTTCTCAATTTCTGTGTTTTATATGGCAATGAGATGCTGCTTCTTTAGATGACAAGCTTAACAATATACTTTCAAGATCTTGGTATTTTTTTCTAGATAACTTCAAACTTTTTTTATCTTTGCCAGCTACTCCGAAAGTAAAACTTACAGGTAAGAGTGGAATTATATATCCAGATCATGTTTTTCAGATAATTAGATTTTTTAAAAAATTAAATCAAATAGAGTTTTTATTTCTAAAAAAATGTTTAATTTCTCTGTCTTCAAATAGAGCTTAAAACCAATTTTATTTTAAATAAAGATGTTAAAACTTTTCTTTCATACTGCTTTATCCACTAGGGGAAAAAGATAGCTTCTGCTTTGGTCTTGTTGGATCAGAAAATAGTTTCCTATGAGTTTTTTAGACACATGTTTTGTTGGGTTTGCTTTCTTTTTCAGAAACAGGGAGATGAAGATATTCCTGTCATTTTGTGGTTGATGGGTGTTAGTGGAAGAATTATTTTTAGGGAACTTGGAAAAGTGCCAAGGAAGCACAAGTCTAAAAGAGTCCAACAGAGAGGGAATAGTTACTTCCAAAAGAGGGACCAGCAAACAGGAAGGATGTGACTTGCACCTTCCTTCCCTACAAGTTTTCTCCTGGAGAAAGTACACTTTTCCTTTTCTACTTAAATGTTTAATAATAAAACTGTCAGAGTCAGGATAAGATGAAATTTTAATGAGATAATTAAACTGCCTATTTTTAAGCAGTTTTTAAGGAAGACACTAAATGCTTGTATCTGAATTCTATTATTTCAGTAGCTACCTCACATGTTAGAACTGGAACATTCCCTGAATTTTTGTTGTCTGTTTGTGTCCATACTTTTTCCTCCAAATCAGTGACAAATGGTGTTCCACGCTGCTAAAACCCAGGTGTTTCACTGCAATGAAAACAGAGTATCAGTTATGGATGCTGTGGTTTTTGGGCAATGTACACGTGTGAATGAAAACCTGAGTGTGTTGTAACACACTTTTGCAAACATAAGCAGCATTTTACTACTGAGACACAAAAAGAAAGAGGCTGTAGCTCGTTTCTTTCTGGAACTGCATGGTCTGAACCATCCCACTGACCTGTGTTCAATGGCTAATAGTTAAATTCCTGAAGAGCTCAAGAGAATGAGCTGGACAGTCACACTCAAAGAACTGTGGTCAACTGATGTCCAAGTGAAGATCAATGATGAGTGTTGATCAGTGACGTTCCTCAAGAGTCAGTACTGGGATTGGCACTTTTTTAACATCTTTTAATTATGTGGACAGTGAAATTGAGTGTACCCTTGGCATGTTTGCCTAGGACACCAAACTGTATGGTGTGGTCAGCTTACTGCAGGGAAGAGATGCCATCCACAGGGACCTTGACAGGCTTGAGAGGTGTGCCTGAGAACTGCAAGAAATCCAGTGAGGCCAAATGGAAGATCCTGCACAAGTGTGGGGTCAATCCCAAGTACAAATATAGGTCAGGCAGAGAGAACAGCCCTAAAGAAAAGGACTTGGGGGTGTTGGTTGATGAAAAGGTCAAACTGAGCCAGCAATATGCACCTCTAGCCCAGAGGGCCAGTCACATCCTGGGCTGTATCAAAAGAAGCATGGCCAGCAGGTCAAGGAAGGTGATTCTCCCCCTCTGCTCTGCTCTGCTCTGCTCTGGTGAGATCCCAACTGGAGTACTGTGTCCCATTCTGGAGTCCCCAACATAAGAAGGACATAGAGCTCTTGGAGCAAGTCCAGAGGAGGGACATGAAGATGATCAGAGGGCTGAAGCACCTCTCCTGTGAAGACAGGATGAGAGAGCTGTTCAGCCTGGAGAAGAGAAGGCTGCAGAGGGCTTTATAGCAAGCATCCTTCCAGTACCTGAACGAGCCAAGAGGAAAGCTAGGGAGGAACTTTTCACAAGGGGATGTGGCAACAGGACAAGGGGTGATGGCTTCAAATTGGAAGAGGGTAGATTTAGGTTAGACATTAGTAAGAAATTCTATGCTGTAAGGGCAGTATGACACTGGCACAGGTTGCCCAGGGAAACTGTGGATGCCCCATCCCTGGAAGTGCTCAAGGACAGGCTGGATGGGGCATTGAGCAACCCGGTCTAGTGAAAGGTGTCCCTGCCCATGCAGGGGGGTTGGAACTGGATGATCTTTAAGGTCCCTTCCGACCCAAGCTATTCTATGATTCTAGGTGATTCATCATATCCTTCTTAGTTTCCTAATTCAAGAAAGAATAAGTCTCTTTCTGGAGATGCCTATCAGTTGTCAGTGATTACTGAAGAACTGACAACAAAGATTTGCATCCAAGCTTACAAGATGAATCTTACTCTTAAGAGTATCTTGTACAGATGGAGATGCATCATGGTGTGTTCTGCTGATGCTGGCCAGGATTCACACCCTTGCTTGTGTGGGTGGAAAATGGCACTATACCAGGAGTAAACCAAGCCACAGCCTGGCATAGTGAGCTGCCAAACTAAACCTTCACAGATCAAGAAGACGTTTACAAAATTTCATGGTGAAACCAAAGGAGAGATTTCTGTGAATAAAGACTAACATAAGGGTAAGTTAGAAACCCATTCATGTTCCCCTTTACCATGGAGCATACAAAGTAAAATCTATACTGAGAAAAATGAGAAAAAAAATTTTGTAGCCAAAAATTGGAATTAAAAATTTGTCATTGTAAATCCCCTACTCTGTGTCTGATTGAATCATTATTGTCATTACTTGATACTGGCTGCAGCAGCACACTCACAACACTCTCTAACTTCTACATTAAATGAAACACTCTTTGGCCTCTTTGCTTACAGACAACCCAACATAGCACGTGTTATCTTCCACTAGGCACACACCATTATAAGGCTGCAATATCAAATAACCCTTCATTAACATTATATTAACAACTCTTTGAAAGTGGAGCTCACTTGTTTCTTGGTCATAAACCTAAAGGAGAATGTAAATGCTTGCTCCCTTGCTAGACCCAGACTCCAGGACATAAATATTTCTTGTAGTGATTCTGAAATATAAAGCCAGCAAAGACAAGACAATTCCTTTTACCATCCACTTGAGCTCAGTGAAGGTTTTGCAAAGTTTGGTTTCAGTACAGCCTATTGAAAATCCTTCACTTGAACAGATGAATTAAGCACATGGAATTTAGCTGCTGTCCGAGGAACCTTCTGCATGACCAGACAACTGCAAATACCAAAGACAACACAGACAGGACACTGCTCTGATGCTGGGCAGTGGACCATGACACCAATCTCCTTCCATTTATCAAAGCATCTAAATGTTTTGGAATAAGTCACAGCCAGAAATAAATTATTAAATTTGGAGAGGAGCAGGCACCTATAGCGAGCTCTGCATCCATTAGTTATGAAAATAAAGAAAGATTCTTTACAACTGAAAATATTAAAAGGATTCTTTTAATGGAATATTCCAAGGGAAATGCAGTATTCCTAAGCACTGGGACAAAACTGATGTTGTATCAGGTTTTCTCAAAGTTTCAGGAATGACAGTCCAGGCAACCACAAGACAGCTGGCCTGATATTCATCCATGAGGGGCTGCATTTAAGTAATGAAGAACCTAATATAAAAATCCAATGCCATAATCATAGGCTTATGGAAAGCAGATGTTATTA
This sequence comes from Heliangelus exortis, assembly GCF_036169615.1. NCBI lineage: Eukaryota > Metazoa > Chordata > Aves > Apodiformes > Trochilidae > Heliangelus > Heliangelus exortis. The sequence continues at coordinate 21,969,803 of NC_092422.1, read as the reverse complement.
ATGTAACTGTATCTTTTTACCAGATTATAAATTCGATTAACAAAGTTACAAGTGTGGTCTTATATTTCTGTTTGGCAAGTGAATTGGTATCATATCAAACTGCAAAGTGAAAACCAAAAAAATCAACATTCAGAACAGAAACAGATTAAAAGCTAAGTAATAGATACTTCTCAACATGGGTTAAGGGATGTACTACTTCTGGAGGTACAGTTCTTGGTCCTGTACTATTTTGCCTTACTGTTAATGACATAAAAAAGAATTTAAAATTGAGAGGGGTAGACAGAAAAAATAGTAGAAATGTCCTTCTACTTTGAACAACATTTTGAAAACTAAATGCAAGCAAAGAATATCTGAAGTATTAACTCTAACCTATGGAGAATTGCATTGTCAGAGACAAAGAACACAGGCCACATGGACAGAATAAGGCTTTCTATTCCTGGGAAGCACTGATTATGAGAAAAGGCCTGAAACCAGGATGACTAATGTGTCAAAAACAGGCTGCTATTCTTGTGACCTGAAGAGCTATGGAGAGCCTTTTCAAGCAGGATAAACAAAAGCAAAAGCAGGAAAGCTTCACTGCCAGTGTCTCTGCAAACACTGCTGGATGATGTTCTGTCCTGTTCTGGTGTCTGCACCTTGAGAAAGATACTGAGGAATTACAGGATATTCAGGAAAGACAACTGTAACTATTGACTGGAAATCTGGCCTTTAAGCTTAGTTTAGTTTGACCCTCTTACGGCAGAAATTTCCACATACAGTGGCACCTATTCACAAAACATTTACACAGAGCCCCTCAAAATGAGTTGTGATTTACACCCAAAATACCTTTTAAGACACACAGAGGCACTTAGGTCCTTCCAAGGTGTGATTCATTATCTCCTAATAAACACGCTCAAAGCAGGTCAACTTAACTGTATCCTGAAAGTATATTTTTCTCCACTGGCAATCAGCAAAGTCAGGCTTGGCTATGTCAGATGTAATACTAACACTGAGGATGCCTAAAAGTTAAATAAGAAAACTTCCATACTTGCTTGTCATGAATATGGGGAACAGAAATCTGGTAACAGACAGCTCTTCGTTCAGGAACATCCAGTGTTGAAATTTTAAACTAGACAAATGCATTAAAGAAGTTAAACACAAAGGGAAGGAAATTAACTGCCAGAATGCTATTAAGGCTGGTGCTGATTCTTCCATTAGTAGAATTTTAAATTAGGATTTTTTTTTTTTTTTTTTAGATGTGCTCTAGCCCAAACAGAAATTAATTCAGAGCAGCCATAATGCCTGCTCTATGAGAAGAACAGATTGGATGACACAATGGTTTTTCTGGTTGTGTAATTTATGACTCGTCGAATACATTAGCAGAAAACATTGCTGAGAACAATCTTTCTTTGGCAAAAGATACAGATGTTGCAAGATGGCCTCTTCTATCTCTAGTCTTGTCTGATACTGAGAAGCAGAATTCCGAATGCTTATCAATACTTGATATCTCTCTGCACATCCAGGTACAAACATATCTCATGTGATCAGAATATATTTGTGATCTATGCAGTAATTATTGTGATATATGCAGTAATTTCCTGCCATTATGTTTGCCTATTCCTTTGCCAAAACAGAAGCTGATTTAACTGTTGTTTTGTAGAATACACCTCAGAGGAACATGAAAGTGGAGGCAACTTATTGGGATGTTCCAATTTCAGAGAATATTTTAACGAAAAGGTACATTGTCAAAATAATTTATAAATATGCCTTGTAACTAAAATCAATAACCAGAGAAAACTGTGGTTCCCTCAAGAGAATATTTGTATACAAAAGTGAAGCTCTCTGAAGGCATGCTCCAGAAAAGCCATATTGCACTTTTCGTGTGGATGTCTGTGAAGCATGGAAGAACCATGGCTGAAATGCTGTTACTGAATGTATGTTCAGAGGCACATGAAGGGGGACAGTCCTCTCAGTCCTGAAAAGGCTAAAACCACATCTTAGTGAATGTTATAGATCAGCAACAAATGCCAGGTCATCTGTAATGGAGCAAGGCTCAATCAATATCAAGGTTTAAGGACTGTTTCTTGGATAATTTTATTCCTTGTATATTTCAGCACAAGATGAAATAAAATTCAGTTTTATACTTGGGTGTGTAAGAAAGGTTATGGTAATATTGTTTGCATTACAGCATTATGTATTACACCTACTTAACATAATCTTCTTCATTCTTCTCTTGTGGCACCTAAGAAATTCACCAAATTCAGTAGACTGTCCTCTCTCTGCCTCAAAAGGAACCTTATAACACTAAATTGAGGCTCCAAGGGGGCAGGAGGACTCAGAAGACAAACACATTTCCAGCATTATGCAACTGGATCAGAATTGTTGTGTTAAAAATCCCCGATTCTCACTGTAGAAATAAACTTTAAACCATAAAAATACTGACCTAAAAATGCACAAATGTCTTTGTAAATAGGTGTGGAATCAAAGAGATCATTCAAAGAAAAAAGGACAGGCAATGTTCAATGATGCCGTTCCATAAACTGTGATCTTACCATAAATTGTATTAGTTACAAACATCAGCTGTTGTTATGGCACATCACTTCACATCAAACACAATGACAAGCTATATTAGCATAATGGGTTATTATTCCCAGATCCGTGTGATCAGTACTCCATGGCAACCCAATGATAATGAATGGCTTTGTCAGTAAGAAAACATGGGCAAAACTATATGAAGCACGAACCTCAAGTACCTGAAATGGCACAAAAGGCTGTTAATAACTTCAGGATTTAAACACCAGCCCTGACATGTCCTTCCACTGATACACAGAAAGAGGCACTGAAATCTGCAGTTCTTCTCAGCCAACCATTGCCATTGTGGGGACTTGGCATTTCCAAGACACTTCCACTCAGGGCTCCAATCAGTTGAGAAGCTTGGTGCTTAAACCTCACCTGTGGAACAGAAACCAGAAGACTGATCCAAATGATTGGGCTCCCAGTGAGTCCAGCAGCAGCTCAGAACGGGTTCCCTGACAGCCAACCTGGGCCTGATGCTCCTGAGATACATCCCAACACAGACCTCACTCTGCTGGGCCACTTCAGAGGTACAAAGCAGAGCAGTAAAGCAGCTCCTCTCCTTTTCCAGTTGTCTGTAACTGCTTTTTCTGTAACAGCTTTACATTAAGAGTGTGTGGTATCTTTGGATTAAATGCTTAATTAAACCTCAGAATTTTGAACTCTCATCTCCCACCTTCTCATGTTCTGGCTACCAGCCAGCATGGTAAGGATTGCTCACGTTCTACTTGTTGGAGGTTTGTCAAATTTGAGGAATTAATTTGATGTGCTTTGAATTAGAGATTAATTATAACAACAAACATGGCTCTAGCTCAGTGGCTGCCACTTAGTTAATCAGTGAGTTGCAATCACTAAAAATTATGTGGTAGATTAAAATATAATAATCTTAAACAATAAAGGTATTCAGGCAAGTGAATGCTTATATTCGGAATTTACCTTTTGTTCTTGTCATTGTTAGATACACTTCACAAATGCCTCCAAATAAGATCCTCAGATATTTCTACCTGTTTGCTGCCTGAGCTGGAGCCATACTAAATAATTTCTATCATACTCATCTTTATCCTGGGTTTCTTTTTCTCAGTGTATTGTCCCACAAAACAGAACAATGGGGAGGTAAAGAATCCACCTCTGAAGCAGTAATTGTTCCAGATGCCACTCTCTTCCTAGTAAAGACATCTCTGATTTGACACAGTGTAGCCTTATGATATTACACGCCACTGAGTAATAGCTGCACAAAAACATACAGAAACTTTCAAACTAAAGTCTAGAATCCATCCCTGCAATACCCAGCTGGTTAGCTCAAGGTAATGGGACAGCAAAGCATCACTAAGGATCCTTTATTTACCATGCCTCATGCCTCATGCCAGTTTTGAATACATTGCTCATAAAGCTATTATGCTTTAAAGTGTGCTTACTGACACCCAAATAGTCACTAGTACCCAAATACATGATCTGTTTTTAACATTCACCTGAGAATGTTGTCAAAAGCCCCCAGATCTGCCTGGTATCATTTGGGAGACCCTAGGCCAGCCTAGCTTTTATCAGTAGTTGGCACCCTACCTGCTGTATTGGAGAAGAAATGTGCTAGGAAGTTACCATCTGCTAATGCATTACAAGTAATAAAAACTAGAATAATAATCTAAGTATTTCTTTGTACATCTATGTGCTTTCCACTGTGTGTTACATCACCTTATTGGGCACAGGCTTTCAGAAGTGAAAGTGCAAAGTGAGGTACTATAGTGGACATCATTAATCTGATGCCAAAGGAACCAACTGCTGACCCAGTTACCCTGACAGTACACATGAACCACCTGCTGTTCTCCTCACCCAGTAAGATTTAACACTTTCTGCCACCTAACCCAAGCACTTAGGCAAAGCAAAGCATACCCTTTGCTGGAGGGATTTGCTATAAAGCAAGGATGTAGGACAGAACTGGGACTCCTGCACTGTGTTCTCCAGTTGGGAGGTGATTTCTCTGTCTCTCACCTCCCCCATCTCCAAGCTGCTCTCTTCTTACTCCATCTCTACAAGCTGGTGTCTCCTCAAGGCTGTGGCTTCCCCACTTCAGGCTCCCCATTCCACTCCAGGACTCTCAGGCCCTTTCCCCTTTCCCAGGCCCCAGTCCCCCTTTCCCAGCCCATCTCATCCAGCCCCCTCACCCCAGTCCCATCTCTCCTCCCATCCCTGTTCCTTCAATGACCCCTTTTGCAGTCCCACCCTTGTCTCTGTACCCTACCAGCCACTCTTTATTTCTAGTCCAACTGTCTGGAAAGTATAAATTATTATCTATTATTATCTATTACCCATGCTTGTCTACAAAGACTCCCCTGCCACTTCTCCCTTCATTTCCAGTGGCTCTTTGCTGGGTTTTTAACCCAAATTTGCTCTCCCCTCTGCTCTCACTTTCTTTGGGCAGTTGACCATACAGTTTCTATCCCCCACCTGCCCCCAAGATCCTCTTCAAGAGAATTTTTAACATGAACAAACAACAGTGGTTTTGTATTTTCTCATTCTTACAGAAGGCAGAACCATTTCTGTAGAAAATTCCCAAATTCACCTCCAGGGACATTAAGTTTAGAAGTGCTTTAGCCTGAACTGTTGAGTTCAGAAAAACCCATTGGCAACAGTAAAGAGAGTTTTTACATAAAAAAGCAGGTATAGCACTATAAACACATAATTGTTAACAAATATTATATTTCTTAAAAATCTTTTTATAAAATTCCAACCTGTCTATATTGACAATTTAGTTTTAAAAGTTCAATGAAATAGTAACTGAAATGAATGAAGTCTGCAGCTCTCTGTAACAACCCTTCTACCTGCCCTGTCCCTTACGTCTTGAATATACAACAGACAAATGAGAAAAAAAATCAGAATTTGTAATTATATTTTCCCTTCAAAAATATTTCCATCTCCTATTTTATGACATAAATGACAAAAATTCACTATGGGCAAGCTGATAGTTTGCTAATTTACTACAAACCCTAATGACTTCTGTGTTTCAAAGGCAGTGCTTTCCAATTTTTGATTCCTTAAGACTTGCTCTTGACCAAGCACTCACAATAGTAAAGAATACATGTACTGCTCTGCCACATTTTCCTGACCATGACAAAAAAATCAAACAAAAATCAAATTAACCACCTAACTTTGGTTCAGATAGCACACAGATAAAGGGTGTGGTGAGGTTATTTGTTTCAAACATCTTCCTTCAAAGAAAAAGAATTATAGCTAAGTAATTTTATCCTCATTTAAGGCATCAGTAGCAACAAATACGCAACTTGAGGAATGTAAACCAATCCAAGGACATTTCCATTTTAAAATTACAACTTAGTGCCAGTTAAAAATTTCATTACAAATAATAACTAGTTGAGTCATGATGCACTATGTGTCATTTGGCTCCTGAGAATGCAAAGGAAGAAAGGTTCTTCCAGTAAAGGAATAAAAGACAGGGTTTCATTTCTAGCTCTAGCAGATGTTTCATGTGCAATCTTGTGTTTCCCAGTTAAATTATCTGTTTCAATTTGCCTAGTAATAGCAATAAAATAATAATACTTCCATCTTTCATAGTCATGTAATAACACTGAAATAATTTAAGTCTGTAAAGCTTCCAGATGGGAAGCACTGTATGAATATTAGAACAATATAGACCATTGCAAGCAAGGTGAATGTCAGTTTGTACCTTGTGAATGTATTCAAAATAAATGACACTAGGAATTCTGTGTGCAATCCCCTCTATGGTGTGAGAGAAGTTTGTCTCACAGGCTCTTTACATAGGCAGCAGTGATTTTCTTAGGAAAAAATCTTTGTTCTTCTTATGAGAGGATGCTCATACTGCCATTTTTCATCAGGTAGACTTCCCTCTTCACTACCTAACAGCCTCATTTTATAAATTCTAGCAGAATTCTGAAGAAATGTAGGTATCTTTAATAACTGTACCCTTCTCTGAATTGTTCTGGTTTTGCTCAACATGTTCAAGAAAGTCAAGCACACTGACCAGACTTTGCTTCCACTGGAAAGCAGACTAAAAAAAATTCCAGTTACAAATTGCAAAACTTGGTGTTGGGTAGCTTACACTGCTTTTGACATGAGCTTTCTCTGTAATACGCAGAGAACAGACCTGGTTCTGAAAATATACAACAATACATTACTGGGATTATATGCAGAAATCTACGCCACAAATTTCTCAAAAATACAGATAACCTTCTGACTGCAGAGGCAAAAAGATCCAGATATTTATAGATGTTCATAAATAGCAACCAGAAATGCAGTAAGAAATATAATTGTGTATGGTCTGTTCAACAAAAGTTTTTAAGGAAATCAATATCAAAACAAGCGGATGGGTAAACAGAAATCCTTTGAAGTTTAATTTGCTCCACATACAAGTTTTGACTATTCAAGGTTACAGAGGCAGAGGAGAGCTAAATAGCTAGAGATTACAAAAAAATGTTAGTATAATGATCACATAATTATAGGAGAATTTCTGCAAAACAATACCTTTGGCAGACTTCTATGTGGGAGCAGGTACTACTCGGTACTTAAGAATTTAAGGGACCATAAATGAGTCTTTCAGAATCAAGTCTTTCAAAATAAAACCAGAACCATCTGCAACTTCACAATTTTAAATAAAATCCAGAACAACAATAATCAAGACCTGCTATATTCTCTTGATCAGTCTATTTACCATCTTCACATTTCAACCGTACACAAATCATGGTTTCTGAACCACCCACTGACTGGGGGGAACCACAGCAGCCTCTCTACTTGTATTCAGCAGTGCTACATTTGATGACAGCAAATTTCTGAAAGCACAGTAAGTATTCCAGATAAAGATTAGGGTTATATAAAGATTATATAGCATGCCTCTCAAATGCTTTTTGGGTTTTTAGTGTGTGAAAATTCTCTGCTAAGGCTCCAACCACCTAATTAAGCTCTTTATCAGCAACACATTCCCCTGAAGACACGTGGTATGTGTCACTACAGTGATTCCACACTATTTACAAAACAATACTCAGATGCCTCTTTAAACCAGTGGCCTAAAAAGCACCCCAAAATCTCCTTTCTGGGATGTGGCAGAGCTGAATCTCTCACATAGCTCTGTAATCCCAGTTACACCACTGCCTTTGGTATTTCTGTACAAACATCAATACTGGTAGTGGTGTCTCTGTATTTCTAGCAGAAAAGGAAGCAGAGTTGGACAACACAGTGGAATCACTGCTACTTGGATGAGAGCAAACTAGGAAGCCAGTGTTTCTCAGGTCTGTTTTCATTCAGCCACTTGTTTCAGCAAGCTCTGCTGTACAATGAGAATAGAAAACCTTTGCTATTCCTCCATTTTGAATACAACTATAATTTTAAATACATTCAGCATCACAAATCTATAGGGAATTTCCATGCTTATCAGTAGTTCTGTGAGGAAGAGAGCCATCAATGGGCACAAGCTGGAACACAGAAGTTTCATTTAAACATAAGAAAAATCCTCTTTATTATTTTATATATATTATTATATCCTTGTCCAGTGACAAGGCATTGGAGCAGGCTTCGCAGGGAGGTTGTGGAGTCCCCTTCCCTGGTGATATTCAAACCCCACCTGGATGTGGTTCTGTGTAATGTGCTCTCTAGGATGCTGCTTCAGTGGGAGAGCTGGACTAGATGATCTCTAGAGGTCCCTTCCAACTCTGATAATTCTGTGATCAAGTGCTCCCAAATTCTAGATTTGCACAAGCTCAACCTTTCCCCCTTACCAGATGTGCCATATCAAGGGGCACTCCAGCACCTGGCAGACAGAGGCTGGAGAGACCTTGCTGGAAAAGCCTAAGGCAAAGGCAGCACTCTGTCCACTCTCACTAAACACCCTGCCCCATTCAGTGACAGCTTCACATTTTCCTTGTTCCTTTTACCACTAATGAAGCAAGAGAAACTATTCTTGTTGTTCTTGATATCCCTTGTAACTCCCATCTCCAGCTGAGCTTTGGATTTCCAAACAACAACATCCCTGCATGCCCAGGCAATGTTTATAAATGTCTTTTGTGCACTGGAGCTCAGCCATGAGGTCCCTGCTAAGCCAAGCTGATCTCCTCATATGTTTGCTTCTTTCCTTGAGTATTGGGGTGTCCCACTTGGAAGATCATATAAACATAGGACAGTTTTGGGTTGGAAGAGACCTTAAAGATCGTCTAGTTCCAACCCTTCAGCATGGGCAGGGACACCTCTTAGTAGATCAGGTTGCTCAAGGCCCCATCCAGCCTGGCCTTGAACACTTCCAGGGAGTGGGCACCCACAGCTTCCCTGGACAACCTATGCCAGTGTCTCATCACCCTCACAGTAAATAATTTCTTTGTAATGTCTAACCTATATCTCCTCTCTTCTAATCTAAAGCCATTACTCCTTGTCCTGTAACTCCATGCCCCTGTAATAACTGTCTCCCCAGCTTTCCTCTTTGGGTACGGGAGATGCTGTCTTGAAAGACCTGCCAGCTTTCCTGAGGTCCTCTCCCTTTTGGAGCTGCCCCTTATGAGGAGCAGATCTAAGAGTTTCTGAAATTTAAAAAACGGAAATCTGCTCTCCTAATGTCCAGGGTCCATATTCTGCAACCCTCTTTCCTCAGTCTTCTCTGTCTCCTGAGCTCCAGACAGTTCTTCCTTGTCAGTGGATAGCAAATACAGCTGCTCTACCCCTGTTTGGTCCATCTTGATCAAGAAGTTATTCCCCCTACCTTTGAGAAATCTTCACTGCTTGCACCATACTATGTTGCACATCCAGAAGACATCAGGATGTTCAAGTACCCCATGTGAACCAACATCAGCAAATCATCAACTTTGTCAAGCTGTTTAAAGATTGCTTTGTCTGCTGCCTCACCTTGACTAAGTGGCCTGTAACAGATGCCCACTGTCATGTACTACTTCAAGTCCTTTCTTCTGTTCTTGACCTACAAACTCTCAAGCACACTGTCACCCACCATAGAAGAACTCTAAACACATGAGGAGCTCCTTCACAATGATGGCAACCTCTCCTCAATTTTCCTGCAGGTCCTTCATGAAGAGTTTGTGTCCATACATCATAGCCCTCCGGCTGTGTGAGCTGGTAACACCAAGCCTGCTACTCCAGTGATGCTACAGTCTTGTGACTGCACATAGCACTTGACCTTCTGCTTGTTTTCTGGTGTGCATGCATTTGTATACATAGACTATGGGTGGCTGACTCTCCATCATGTTTAACAGTTCCTGAGGTCCTTCTTGTCCTACTTGCTCTGCACCCTTTGCTCTCTACCCCAGTTCACTGCCACCTCATTGAGCTATGTATGGGTCACAATCTCCCTCCTCTGTCACTCATCATTGCAGGCTCTTAGCAGGCTGATGGGCTGGCTGGCAGATGTCTTGCCCCACTTTGTCATACTACTGAACATCTTTCCACTTACATTCTTAAAAAATATAAACAGTGTAAGAATTTACAGTATGTGGCTGAAAGAGCTGCCTTGAAGTTTGAGTACCACACTTAGTATTCTTTTTAGCTGAAGCAATAGACAAATGATTGGATGATTCAGAAGAGAGTGTATTTAAGGAAAAGGGATTTTCTTTCTATGGACAATTGATTCAAATCTGCTCTAGGTAACCACAGTGGATGAAAAATCACCAACTCACAAATAATTCAGCTTCATACCTCTGTGAAATTATTCTGCAGGACAAATTTATCAAAGAGACCACAATAGAAACTGCAACTTTACTGCTTGATGCTGTTGAAGCAGAGGAGAGGGACGCAAAAGCTGGATTGTCCTGGAGAAGGAACTAGCTCTCATATTTGGAAGCAGGGTACAGAAGCTACTACTAAGAAAATAAATATGATTTACCCTATAGCTCCACCAGTCTAAGAGCATGAATCAGCCAAAAGTGTCTCCTGATCATAGCTGTGTACTCATGTTCCCTTCCTTTTGCTGACTGAGCATCTACACCATTTTAGAAAGTTTAACTGGCAGGATATTAACTCTGTGGGGAGTTAGGGTGGGAGAGAAAGGGTAGGAACATGGGGACAGGGACAAGAGGCTGGGGGACTGGATCTCCCAGGCACAGCTACTGCAATGCCACACCTGCCCTTCGTGGGTTCAACACCCACAAAAATCCAGTCCCTAGGGCTACCAACTACAGCAAGTGTCAGAGTGCTTAACCAATTGCTTAGAAACTCAGGAATGAATACAGAAAATAAAGCACATGCAATTGGAATTCTGCAAGTGTGGAGACTGCTTCCTACTGTTCACAAGGTCAACAGAGGGTTTAAACTATTAATGAAATGAGTGCATCAAAAGTGACTGAAAATACTAAAGGAATGTTAAGTAGTATTTCAGCTGATGTGCTCCTTTATTAAACCATGGACACTTTTTGTATGCTTTACATGCCTAAGGTAACCTGTATAATGTATCTTCTCTTGTAAATGTTCTTTTATATATACATACATATATATATATAAGCCTACAGCTTCTTCACTGGTATTTTATATGTATAGAGAAAATCACAAGAATTGTTAGTTCTTTCCCTGATCTTTCTGAATAGTAACTAACTACACTGGAAAAAACAAAACTGCTGGTCATTTGATAAACTGCAACATCAGGTATCACAGATTAATCACTCAGCCTGTATACACACAACAAAATAGCTGTGGGAGATGGTGTCAAAGGCTTTACTAAAACTCAGGGAGCCAATGTCCACAGCCTTTCCCTTGTCCACTAGGTGGGTCACCTGGTCAGAAAGGGAGATGAAGGGTGGTCAAGCATGACCTGCCTCCTTAAAATCAGAAAATGGTTTGCACTGGAAGGGAACTTACCCCCCAGCATGGGCAGGCACAGCTGGCTGATGACCATGAAAATTCAAGCTGCATGCCAGGTGAACACCTCTGCAAGTGCTATGTAACACTGAAATGAAATCCTGCCCAGCATGTTAAGAGTGCTGGCTTGTTAAACACCTCAGACAGCAAAATCAGAGAAAATTGTCATGCCAGGTAGAAAAAGTGAGTATATTTCATGGAATGATATGGGCGATGGGTGTGGTTTACAATCTAATAGAAAATATTATTGAGCTGTATAAGCCAAACTACTAACTGGTAGAAAGGACTGGGCTTGGTGGGACCATAAAGACCAAGAAGGATAAATGCTGTTTACAGCTACTGTTTTAACATGCTACTTTAGAGAAACATTTATGGACAGCACCTCTACACTACTAGCATTTGAGCAAAATCTATCCTGTAGGGCACAAACTTATTTTTCTTTTAAAGCAGTATGTTAGACCTCTTTCTATGAGGTAAATGCTATGGCATAATTTCCAGCTTACTTCTGCTCCTGGGTATGCAGACACAGCACCCACCCTCTGAAAAACATGTTCCTGTGCATGCATGTCCAGGCTTCCCAGCAGTTTCTCAAGCAAGGGAAGTGTTTTCCTCTGCTCCACCCATCACATAGCAGAGCTGAAGAAACCCCAGGTCTTTTGAACTCCCTACTGTCAGCTTATCAAATTGTTTGTTTTTCAGCTAGAAAGGATATGTACAGATTTATGAACACAGCCTTCCAGACCAAGAGCCAAAAAATAATCTAACTGGCAACAAGCTGAAGTCAACCTAGATTGATTTATTGTATTTCCTCTTACTGTTTTTTCAAATACAGTAGAAAGCATGTTTATCAGCTAAAAGAATGTCAGAAATACCAATTATTCATATAGTATTTCAATTTAAACCAAATTTCATTTAAGGATGACTAATTTCAGATTTGCTGTTTTGAAATACTTTCAATATACTTCCATGTAGAGAAAAAAATGAAACAAATATTAATATGTTATATTTAATTTGATAATACAGTCACTTTTATATTCCTAAGTGCTAGATTTACTTAGTCTTAAAGTTACTGTAAACTACTGCAAAAATCATGCCAGACCTAATTTGATTTCTGCACCATGAAGTGACTTGTTTTTCTTCTTTCATAAACTGTGACTGGATTGTTATAAAATATGTGTTACCACAATACACACATGATCTCAGGATGTGATGAACGTAAGTCCACAGAAGTAACTCAGTTATAAAATTCTCTTCCAGTCCTTGTGGGATCAGTGATTTGAATGAATATGCCTACATATTTTAGAAGGAGGGCAGATAAGCAATGCTGTTTAGGTTATTATTATTCCCTGGTGACTTCACACTTGTGGTAGAAAAACAGATTCAAACAAGCAGTACAGTGTTACTGCGCTTTCAAATGACCTGGAAAAACAGTTTCTATGGATATAATTTAATGAAGACAAGTCTGGAATGTCACAAATCTAATACAGGGTTATTTTTATTTCTGTGCAGGTATTCAGATACACGCCTTGTTATGCAGATTTTGCAATTTTCTTATACCATGGAATTGAAAATAGTTGTTTTTTATGCAGAAGTTATTAAATTCTGAAGAGTGGGATAGTCAGAACCTTACTGTATATGTAGCCAAGTTGGATTTTTCCAGAGACATCCTGTTCTATCTTTAAAAACAGTTAATTATAGAGATCTCACACTGATTCTATACAAGTTTCTATAAAAAAGGAATATACTGTTTGTGTATTTTAAATTAGAAAGCCAGTTTCTGTCAGTGTTATCACTTGGCCTTTCCTAATCTGAATATATTTTCAAGCACTAGATTTTATTCGGAAATCTTTATTACATAATATTGCTAAAAAAACCAGAGTGATTGATTTAAACACCGGTGGAAATGAAGGACAGCTATACTGGAAATAGCAAGAGTAAAATGCCATTTGTTTACATTCTGCAAAACCCAGCCTGGATGAGGTAAACAGATGGATTCTTTCTGGATGGAAATATTGCATAAGATTCTGAAATTAAGCAAAGAGGGTGGGAACTGCGGCTATAAGCAACTATTTTGCTGTTCATCACATTAAATAATGCCTTTCAGACCTGAAGTATAATGACTATATTTTTTCGGTCCTCGGTGCACAATTAATAAAAAACAACTTCTGAGCATTGCCACACCCTTGTGATTAAACAGCATTTTCAAAAATATTTAGAGAAAGCTTGAACAAATCAAATAAACATGTAGGCAGGAAACGCTGTCTGGAATGCACTCCCTGCAATGTACTATTACAGAGAGAGCCAGAAAGCAGCCTAACTTCAGAATTCAATCAAGCAAAATCGAGTGTAATCTCATTACAGCCTCTGCAGTTAATGAAACCTATTTAAATCTCTGACATCCCGATTTTTAGAGCTGACAAAAGCATAACATTACTTAGTTTATATAACACAAACATACAGAAATACAAAATTTTTACCCTCTAGGTTATCCTAGCTATTTACCAAGCAACGCATAATATGAAAAGATGACTCTTCTGCTACTCACTATTGCTCCAGGATTTCAGTAAATATTTGATACTGATTTCAAAGAAGCCTGAATCCTGCTGGCTAGCCATGTCTGCTGCATACAAAGAGGCTTCTATAATTCTGAGCAGCTGAAGTGGCAGGTACTATGTATGTAGATGTGACTGTCACCAGTCAGTGATGTAAACGAGGGGTCAGAGGAGGAAATGAAGTCTCCGCAGATCCACTTCTTCCGTTCATGGTAGGTAAGCTCATTTAAAAAAAAAAAAAAAAAATAAAAAAAGGTGCTCAGCAACAAAAACACACCATGGGATTTTTGTCCTTTGCTCTTCCTCCGGGGCTGGTACTTAATTCTATCTGCAGCGGGGATTTTATTCCCTCACTCTCTCAGTATGTATTTTCATTTATTCCATTCCCCAGCCGGGCAAATTTCTCCCGGTCTGTTCAGGCATAAGCAGTACCACAGCACTTGTTCCTTAGGCACAGTTACAGTATCTTCCCCAAGGCTGCCTGAGCCGTGCTGTTAATAACGCGCAGTCTGCCAGTCTGAAGCTTTTTTTTTTTTTTTTTTTTATTATTCCATCGGAAGCTGACAGCCCGAGCATATGCACCTCCTCCTCTTCCAAACCCGGTACCAACTTGAAGCCCCACTGAAACCGCCTCTTCTGCAGCTGCAGGAATTTCACACGCACTGCTTAGCTCCAGTAAAAAAAAAAAAAAAAAAAAAAAAAACAAAACCCAAACCAAAACACCTAACCAAATTAAAACCAAAACCAAAACCCACCCTCCACTGAATATCCTGAATATCCTGAGCTCTGCTCAGCTGCTCTCCTTCCGCCGGTTTCCAAGCGGATCGCGCTGAGCCGTTCCCAGCTGCATCGCGCTGCGGTAAAGCGGAGCTGCACCCATAGATCTGATTGCAGTGACGTGGGGAAAAAAAAAAACCAACAAAACAAACAACAGAACGGCTCCCCCTCAGCCCAGTTGCACAAGACAAGCACTTCCAGAGCCCTTAAAACATGGCACTCAGACTGGCTGCTTCTGCTTTTCTTTCACCGCCACAGCAAAATGTGTTGTGGTTTTTTTTTTCTTCACTTTTTCTCCTTCCTCCCCACCCCCTCCCCCCCAACCAAGATGAGAGACAGCTTAATTCATAATGGCAAATAAACCAGAGAGACTCACTGCTTGGTATTCACCTCCAAAAGAGAAACAGGAATTTCTCAGTTTGATGTCTTTTTTATCTTGAGTAATGTTTTTGGTTTTGTTTTTAAAGGAGGTGAATTTACATAAGGAGTTAACACAAGAAAATGAGGCATAAGAAGCAATTCACTGCTTGTTAGTCTCTCTGTATTTTCTACAAAATACTTGATTACTAGTTACAATTTCCATATTTCTAAGGTTTGATTTTCACAGCACATCACTATGCATATTTTAATGGTAATGAAGAAAAATAAGAAGAATCAGTTTCCCAAATATTTCTGTTTTCATCTCAGATATTATTTCCTGAGAAAAACAGTACTTCTTTTCTCGCTTAGTGGAATAAATTTCCTGCAGCATCTCATAATTAAGAGTATCTGAGCCAAAATAGAGCTTGTCTGCAGCCAATTCCTCTAAAACCTTTGTCAGCAATTACATTTACACATTATTTTTAGTTTCAGTATGCAGAATATTTGATGTTTGGACTGGAAACTGAGGAACACAAGGGTCATTGAGACCAAACTCCTGTGGTTCTCACTGCAAATATGCTAAATGTCTTCTGTAAACATACCTCATCTAGAGATAAGGTTTCCTCTCCTCACTAGTGGAGTCACATAAACTCACTTTATAAACCTTCTTTCAATTCCTAACCGAAGTTCAGTGCAAACCAGTTTACACCATTTTGTGAACATAGACTATGAGAAATGTTCTGAATATCTCAGGTTTGATCTCACCAGCTATCAAAGACATCTGATCATCTCTTCCTTCTTATACTGTTAAATATTTGACTATTGGTATCACCCAGACACCCCCTCTTTCTGATACTCCCCTCACTATTCCTCCCCTCAACAATGTCTCCTCATTGTCCTGTCCCTTTTGAACCAGCACACTCCAAGCTTTTACAAGTAAATTTATACCAAATTTAATACCAAACTTGGCAAGACCCAAGAACTAGGACTGATGACTTCCTACCATGGATTACACGCTTTATATTTACAAGGCAGAAGCTCTCAATAGGAAGAAATTCTTTACTCTAAGGGTGGTGATGAAACACTGGAACAGGATGCCCAGAGAGGTGGTGGAGGACCTATCCCTGAAGACATTCAAGTTCAGGCTTGATGGGGCTCTGAGCAATTTGATCTAGATAAAAATATCCCTGCTCACTATAGGGGGGTGTTGACCTAGATGACCTTTAAAGGTCACATCCAACCCAATGAATTTGATTATTATTTTCCATGATTCTAAGTTATTCGGGTTTTGTAACACGAATTTGAAGATCTTTGAGGTTTTTCCCACCTTATAACTGATTTTTTGTTTTGTCTGTATTATTCCTTCTACCTTTGTTCCTCCACAAGGTCCCATCCTTATGGAAAATAAAGGCAAGCCATTCACTTAGTCAGTGGTCATAACTTACTCTTTCCATCTGAATCCTTTAAAACCAATGTTCTTGTTTCAAAATTGTGAAGGACCAATGATGTTTAACCATTTGATTTTAATTCCTGATCTGATAGTGCTCACTTTAAATGGACACCTTCTAACTTCCAGGCCACAACTGTCTGCACCAACAATGCAATGGGGACACTTCCAGTAAGTCCACAGTCCTTTTCCATAAGAATGATGGAGCAGTCAATGAAATTGGGAGATCAAAACAAAAGTCTTTCTTTACAAAGTTGCTACTGGAGATCATCAAGGTAGACAGCATTCAAAATGCAGCTAATAAACACAAATTTAGGTCTATAAATGATGTCAGCAGGACCAGGCAGGAAAGCACTTCCCTTCAGCACCCCTAACACAGCAATTCATGCTGTGGGGTGTATGAGATGGATGGGCTGCAGAAAGTGGCTACTGTGCATGTGTGTGCTCTGCCCAAGCAGCTGCTTCTGCTGCTGTTGTCGGGACAGGTGATATGGATCACTGCTCAGACTCCATGGGATGCTCCCAAGGGTCTCACGTTTTCCTCCCAGATAGAATGAAAAGATCAAGGTTTTGTTAGTTGATTTGTTTTGGCACTTATGAGTTAAAGCAATTTAAGACTCTCTCCATAGTCAAGTGCCTGATTTCTGTCACTAAGCAGTTCCTTCCATTTCTCAGTTTGTCTTCTCAAAACTGGAGGCCTATCCTTGCTTAGACCCCCCCCCAAAAAAAAAAAAAAGATCCAGTAATGTTCCTGTCACTTGTCCTTGGTTTTTGCCAGTCATCAAGTCTAACTAGCACAATCTCTTTGTGGCTTTGTGATCTTTTGGTGAAGAAATAAATGGGCTATCACAAGGATGTCTGCATCTCTCACTGTAACTAGAGGCTGCACTTGGGATGTTAAAAGGATCACCCAATTCCCACTTGCACTCCCCTGTGGATTAATAATAAAAAGGCTTTAGCTACATTCAGCCTTCAGTCTAGGAATGGCAGATCCCCTAGAAGCTTTTTTACTGACTTTCTCCTGACTGATTTGAAGCTAAATTAAATCCATCTCATGTACAGTAGTTTTTTAACATTGCATAACATTAATGTACAATGCAGAATCTCACTGCTTTCACCTTTTAGTATTTCTTCTGAAGAACACAACTACTTATTGAGTACCTCCACTGACAATGCACTGTTGTACTTAAATACTGAACAACTGAAAGGATATCTTAAGACAAAGCATATTAAATAAAATGCTATCACCATTACATTGTGTATCTTTGGGATCATATGAAAGAGTTCATATAGAAGACAACTTTTAAATTATGTTTCCTGATCTCAGTTGTACAAAGGAGAAGTACAGACTAAGGAACTGCTTTCAATGCACAGAACAATCTAGTAAGCTACAAGAGGAAAAACTGCCCCAGTACTTTAATACAGGTGTTCATGGCACAGTATTCAATACTATCATTAAAACTTACTTCAGGGTTGATGCTCCATTACCAGTTCTGCTTTAGAAAGTACCACCCACAATACAAATGCTTCTGAATTTTGCCCTAAGAGATTCTTTAAAATTAAAAGTATAGTGAAGTAAAATTTTAACTAATTTCAATCATTAAATAAAAATATTTTAAAAAAATAACTTCTAATTGCTAAACTTCATTTAAATATCTGATATACTAAATTTACTCAAATAGGACCTCCAGATAATATCATGAGTTTGCTCACATTTTGGAAACATTCCTAAAGCATGTATATACTGAAATGCCACAAACAGCAGCATACTAAGTTTGTGCTCCAAACTTATTTTAGGGTGGCTGACAATACTAAGTAGTTTTGAAGTTACACAGCTTCCACTTTACTTCATGTTGACTTTATGATGTTTAGAATTTAATTACACATTCCAGGCTGAAAAAGTTACACAGGCAGAAGCATACAAAATCTGCCAGTGTAAGTGAGCCTTCTGATAATGGATATAACAGTCTTACCAATTTACAAATACACTTGGCTACTTTTTACAGTATTACTAAATGGGAATTTACGAAAAATTAATGACAATGTAAATTTTTTTCACAGTAAGAAAGTACAGATCCATAATGTAATGCTTTTCATAGGTCTATCATGATGAAGCAGCTGCTGATTACCATAATAACAGAAGCATTGTTTCAATTATAAACATTTGTGTGCAACTCAAACCCCACACTGGTGACATGCGGAGCACCTTCTGTTCTCTCATCTGCTTTCTGAGATCATAGGTAGGACATATCCAGGAGCCCTGGGTATCTGGCTGATACCCTTCTCTGGCTGAACAAGGTCTGCAGACGTTCCATACCCCATCTTTGGAAAAAAACAGGCAGGGAGAGACTGCTTGTCAGCACAGTCAGAAGCCTTGTGAGCATAACTCTGCCTGAACAGCTATTTTCATTGCAAAACATCTGAAAAATAGGCTTCCAAAACTTTCACTCAGTAAAAGAAAACGAATAACAATAAAGTACATACCACTGGAGGTATTCACAACATCTTTCTTCAGGCATCCAGCTTAGATGCCTATGCTGGGAGGTGAGTGCCTTCTGCATGACTCAAAGAGTTCCCAAGAGTTCCAGTCCAGAGCACAATTATTTTCCAAAATAGCCTATTTCTCTTGACTGTCTACACACAATACTTAGGGTAACTACTTTTGTACATCAGGTTCTTTATTTAGATTCTTATTATTTAGTAGCACAGGTACCCATTTTGCTTAAATTTTTAGCGACTACTATTTATAGGTCATACAGGCAGTTGAGTCCTCTGCGTTCTGAGCGCTGCTTGCAGGAATCCTTAAAAAAGCACATGGTGATATGAATTTAGCACAGGCCTTGCACAATCTTTCAGGGCTCATTTTAGCTTGGTACGAGAGGACTTATTTGGATTTTGCAATCTGTACCCTTCAGAATCTGAGGTTAAACGCAAAGAGTAGCTGAAGGTCTCTAAGGGATGAGAACATTAAAAAAAACAATTTTAAACTGCAGATTCAAATTTTGCAGCTGTAATGTCTTTCCAAGTGCTCACACACAGATTCTAGCTGCAGAAACCATAAGCAGAAGAGTGTGAGTTTATTTTCTTCAACATAGCATTTGTTGCACTTATGAACTTTTCCTATATTCAAATACTCTCAAGGGTTTTTATGCTTTTCTGGTTACAGCTTGCATAAAAAAAAAAAAAAAAAAAAAAAGAAAGAAAAAAGAAAAAAAAAAAGCCAAACATTAACAACGTCGCTTGTACACAATTTTTACTAATGATACTCTGATAAAGTTAAAATAAAAAGTGTTACCTAAATGAACTTAACTATACATCCCATGATTTAACAATGAAAAATAAACATCATGCTAGTTCCAAATTAAAAGCACACAGTGAGAGAAAGCACTGCACAAAGTGAGATTTCATTAAGCAAACCTAATTTAACGTGATAAGCTCTAAATAAAGCAAAGGAAATCCCTCAGTTTATGTCTCACTAGTTTTACTGCACCGTTTTGTCTTGTATTTGCAACTGGCTGTGAAGATGTTGCCATCTAGTGATGAAAAGCAAAACCAGCAGAAGCAGTAGACCAGTAAATAATGCATAGGGAACATGTTTACACTGAAAACTGTCAGAATGGAAGGATAGGAACATAAAAAATAAAGCACGTCTGTAGTTCAGATAAAGGATCTCACACCATTTGGGTACAATTACATCAAGTTCTTTAATAGAAGTCTATTAAATAGAATTTAATAGAATAAAATTAAAATACTTTGATAGATACATCATAGATTATCGTATCACCCATCTCTCATCCTCAGCTTGCTCAGTGGATTAGTAAGAGTGATTAAATAGTTGTAAGTGGTTTATCTGTAAATAACAAACGATAGCTAACTACTAGGCATTTTGCAGAGGATTAATTAGTTAATACTGGAATTACGCCTTCAAGATTCAAAGTACTATTATCCTTCCTTTGACTTTGCTTTGGAGCTGTTGAACTGTCATGTCCTCTCAGGACTCGGCCATTCACCTCTGAGGTTCTCCCTAGCTCCAGAGTTTCTGGAAGCATCAGACAGCCAGGAACATATTTTGTTTGCCCAGACCTCCCATATGCATGCTAAAAATATCCCATCCTGTGAGACAATTTGAAATCTGCATTGCTACTGCTGGTGCACACACTCAGACAACACGGACACAGGCAACACTGCTGTGCAAGTCAAAATGCAGCCTGTGTCCTGCAGGCTCAGCCTACAGGCATCAGCAGGAATGAAGAACAACCTGAGCAGTATTTTATTCCTGCTCTTCACCTTTGTTTCCAGGCACCATCCCTTAATAAGCTGTTTTTCAGTACTGGAATCTTATAAACTTCCTTCCTTTTTGGTTTTCTTACAAACCCATTTCTATATTTTAGAGAACAAAGCATACTCTCTAAACATCCCAGCATGACATGTCAGAACTTTCCAAACAGCCATGGATGGTGCCTCTGATTTTGGGTGCTTGTTTGAGAGATGAGATCCAGTAACTGAACCCCAGCTACCCACTTAAAGTGTAATTTGAATTAGGTTCATTATGCCTAAGAGACAGGTCACACAGAGCCTAGGACAGAGGCAACACAGGTTGTACTTGTCCCTCTTTTTCTCAAGTTACCAAATTTCATTACACAATGAAAACTGAAACCCCAAATACTCAAAAAATCTAAGGACATAATTAAGTTGTAATCAGGGCTTCTTCCACTTCCTTTCTGTGATGTAGCTGTATCTTTTCTACCTTCCTCATAGCACGCTCTATGGGAGGGGAGAGGGTTGGAGCAAGCCCATCACCAGATATTCACAAAATCATAGAATGGTTTGTGTTGGAAGGGGCCTTTGAAGATCATCTAGTCAAACCACCTGCCATGGGAAGTGACATCTTCCACTAGACCACGCTGCTCAAAGCAACCTGCTTGTTTCTACAGGGTCTCTAGTGATGGATAACAATTATGGTATCTTCCTATAGGTGAGCTTGTAAGACTACTTCTCAACTTTTATTCTCCTCATTCATGTGCTGGCCTTTATCACACACACTCTGAGGTTTGGGCACATATTTGCCCCTCTTCTCCCAGGGCCATGGAGCTGGCTCTCCCTTCCCTCTGCAGCCATGCAGGAGGCAACCTGCTGGGAACCTGCCTTGAAAAAGGAAAAGCTCCTGACTCTTCAGAGAGCTGCCCGAGATGTGATGGGAGGCAGAGGGAGGCAGACAAGGAAGAGGCTGTACCCAGTTGGAGGGGCCATCTGATGCCAAAACCAAGGCAACACAAAACACATCATACACTTTAGTTTTCCTGATTTTGTCTCCTTTGTAGAATGACATGTTCAGCACACTCTTTTTCCACAAGATATTTCCCTGTTACATGCTGCACAGGTACGACGTGTCCATTGATTATCTAATTAGGATAAGGAATTTTCAGTGCAGTACCTCCAAGTTTCCCTCAAATACTACTTCACCCCTCAGACAGTTCTTATCTCAATATATGCACTTCTTGCAGTGTGATTTTTAACAGAAATGTTTTCCTGACTCTCAAATACATTAGCAGATAGATTTTCTTTCTCTTAATTCTGCCACAGCAGTTCTTAAAGCTTTCCCCAACTTTAAATAAGATGCTCTTCTGATAAGCTACTTGCTTACTTGTTCTTTTTTTAAACTTTACTTTCCATTCTCTGGTTTTGTCTTTAATTATTAACACTTCTTCCTTTCTGGCTGACCTATTTGGATACTCACACTTCAACATTTTCATTGCTTTGTAGAAAGGAATCCTTCTGCTTATGCTCCACTACGCGATGTTAACCTTTGAAGTTATTTTTTACTTCTCTCATAAAATGCGAATAAACACAGTGGAAGGATTTCAACCAACTTCCATCTACCACAGATCAAGATAAGATGGACATGGGATCAGACTGTACTACATTTGCTACCTCTTATGCCATCCTCTCAGGTATCACAGTCTGCCCACTATCAGGGAGAGGCTGTCAGACCAGGCAGGCATCAGGGCTGAGCTGCACACGTGTGCCCCTGTACTGTAAACACCTCCACAGTTCCCTCAGATGGAGATGAAGCATACAGTGTTCACTCCAAATTATTAAAAAAAATGCTACCTCTTGCAACAGCAGCATTTTACCTGGATGAAATTGGGAAACTGTGCTCTCTCAGGATTAGCTGACCTTAGGTTACCTAACACTAGTTTTTACCAATCTTTCAAATGATGAAGCAGTTTCCAGTTGTGTGTTTCACTGCATCAGCTTTCCACACTTCCCTGACATGTACTGCCATGTTCCATCTCAAACAAGGCTGTACATCCTTCAGGCCCTTGCCAAAGTCTTTGGCATAGCTGGAGCCCTCCCTGGCTTATTACAGAATGAGGAGCTTTTTCTTCATTTTAATCAGAACTGCTAGCAGAAAGATGCAGAGTTTGGGTTCAGGTAGCTCAGACTTGGCACTATCTCCAGTTAAACCAGGGACCTCATGACTCAGCTGAATAAGATCTATAACTTCTAAAACTCTTTTTTTTGTTTCAAGGTGAGAAGAAGCAATGCTTCAAAAATCAGGATTACTGTGCCAGGTGACAGACCAAAAAAAAATATTTTTCTTTCCCTGACTGCAGTTTATAAACACAGCATGCACATGAACACACACTTCCTAGCTCACTAGATACCTTTAATTGCTAGGTTGTCAGTCACCATGTCCTTCATCCTTTTGAAAATAATTCTGTTATAAAAAGTAGACACAAATAGCTATTGGCAAAAATCTCTGTGATTCAAACTGCTGGCTCCTTTACAGCAACTCTGTATAAATGATTGCATTGAGGTAGTGTCAGGAAAAATGAGGCCATATGATTTAAAAGTGAAATTTCTGTTTCTCATGGTTGTTTCCCTCACGTTGCTCCTCATGTGCAGATAAATCTTAGGTTACAGCTTCTGCCTTAGCACTCTACTGTTGCTACTCAAAATTATTTTCTCCATTCTTTGAATTATTGATGCCAGTAAATCATTTCAATTCTAATCAGTTCTTGAAGGGTAAGTGTCCAGTTTTAAGCAGTTTTGAAATCCCTTTCTGTATAACCCACCTGGGCAAGGTTGGGGAGACACAGCATGTAGGTTTACTATGTTATACCCTTACTTGCACAATGATGTGCTTAGATGCTGGCTAGATAGGAGGCAAAACTTCAGTTAAAGAAAATTATCTCACTGGTCTTATGCAAGAACACTTGTTCTGCCTTGCAAAATATTTTATGCATTTTTTAAAGTATAAGGAAGCAATTTAAAAAAAAAAATTATAGATGAAGATATATTGTTTCACCTTTTAAAGCCATCTGCAGCAGGAGAGATCTCAATTTCAGAGTTTTTCTTCGGAGTTGTTTCCCCTCACCTCTACATAGCACTTTTTAACTGAGGAGCACTTGTGCAAGGACTCTCCCTTGCTGTGGTGAAGGTTTTGCAACATCATTTCAGAGCACAGGCAACAGATTAATAGGGTTCCAGCACCTCTCTACAGAAGCACCAGTGCCTTCACAGAGGATGTGAAATCTTTGAAACTGGGTCTTAAACGTCCTTCAGTGTCTGTCTCTTCCTGTTGACCTGAAAAAAAACCAACTTAGTTTTCTGAGAGCTATGAGGTCTAACTAAACTCCCTGCTTATGTTGCTGGAAAAGGGCAAATGACTTCTTTCTTCTGGTATAGAAGGGCAGTGTTACTCAAGGCTTCTCTCATGCTCCATTTGAATGGAAATTGCAATTTAGTGAAAAAAAAATGCAAAACTTGACTTACTATCTACTTTTCACTAGCAGAGAAAGAAAAAAACCTACTATTTCGGTCTTAGTACCATGTAAAAAAAGCACAAAAAGGTGTCACATTTAAAATTTAGTTATTTCCTTATAGATATGTTAGCAATTATAGTTACGTTTACTACACTTAAAACGATTAATGATTTTGAGTCACCACAGGCTAGATTTGCAAAGATAATTAGCTCCTGAAAGCTCTAACAGTTGCTTTGTAGATTATTAAACACCTAATCTGGTTACGTATCAAACTCCTTGTACTTGTTGTCCACTGCATCATTAAAGGCTATGAAAATCTAAATTAATGCTTTTAAAAGTTATTAAAACTAGTAGATCTCATCCTCTCCCATGTTTTTTCTTTCACCAGATCAGAAAAGGAAAATAGGTTCTTCCTTTTTCATCTCTGGATTGGCTTCTAAACCATGAAATAAAATCTAAAATGAATAACATTTACCCCAAAACAACCTAGTGACACAGAATACTTTATTCAAGTATCTGAATATGATGCTTAGATCTGGAGGAAATCCTGTTAACTTTTACAACAACATAATTCAAAGAGAAAGGTGATCGTAAAATGTAACAACTGGGATTCATCTCCTCTGAAATCTTACAGTGGAGGCACAAGCAGCTCTGGGATGCCATTCTGGAACTTGAGCTTATGCTGGGTTGGGTACTGTTGCTCGGTGACACCGTATCCTCCCGACTCACCCAGGGCACTGCTGCACCAACCCTGCCAGAACTCTTCTGCAGATCAAGGGAGATCATTGCTACCTACTGACTAATTCAGTGAACTAAAACCACAGCATCAGCACAGACAGAATCCTTTATAGAGCAGAAGTGTCTCCAATGGATACTTCTTCCTATTGCAGTAATAAGACAGATTTGACCCAGGGTGTCTCTTCATGTTTGACTTATGCTCACCTAAGATTGTACTACTGTTGGAAAAGCTGTTAAATTCTTCCACCCTTTCTCTTTCCCCCAAAATTCCACTGTACTATCTGTCAGTGGCATTAGTTAAAAGGAGAAATTTGATCTGTGTGGTGTATGTTTTGGGGAACATGTTTAGGGCCACACTGTTACCTTCTGTAGATGCATGAGGTTATGAGCCTCTCACAGAGGCCAATGGTCACTGTGGTCAACACAACAGAGGCTCCAAGGATGTTTGGGTGGGGAAAAGAAGCAAAGAAAAATCACGTTTCTAAATTGAAAAAAAAAAACAAACCAAACCAAACCAAACCAAACCAAACCAAAAAAAAAAAAAAAAAGAAAGAAAAAAAAGAAGATACACTTTTGATGAGGATTATTCAGCTAAATAGATGTCCCAGCTGCTCAAATGCATTTGCAAACAACTATGACAGGCACTTCATTTTATAGTAAGAACATTCATTCCAAGCCACTATTCTGGCTGAGCTATTAGTAAACATTGGCTGTTGCAGGAACAGATACATTCTAGGTCTAGTTGCAAGAAACATTGCCAGACAATGAGCTTGAAGATTTTATATGCCAAAATGGACAGTGATAAACAGATGGATCTCCTACATAGGTCAAGCCAGAGAATGTCTTTATTTCTGGTCCAAATACAGTAATTCAGAATAGCCAGACAAAACAGAAAAACCTTCTGGCAGAGCTCTTACAGATAAGACTAGATCCAGGCTAAATTATTTGCAAATGCTGTAAGAAGTACTTACAGAGTCAGCTGGAGGCTGTGAGACACAGACATAACATTTCACATACACTTATATAGGCAACACTATCAGTTCTCAGTAATATACAATGAGATCAAAATTATTCATCTAAGATATCCATCTATGTCGACAACAGGCTGTACACTATTATTAAAAAACAACTACTGCCACTCCTATTTGTTTTTATGGGATTTCATCTGCAGATTACAATATTCAACCGATACAGAACCCTATGTTGTCTACTCCATATATGTCACAAAGAAAATCAGATTGAAAATGGCATAAAGAGAAAAAAAGGTATTCTCAAGATACACAGAGAATCTTACAAAAAAATCCACTCATTACAGTTGTGGGGTATGGGAATTCAAGTCCAAATTTACAGGGTTTGGGTGCAGCTTTCTTCCCTGGGATAAAGGCTGGTGGCAGAACAGCCCACATGGACTTGCTCTGCCAGCAGACAGAACCCAGATAAAGAAATGAAAAAGAGAGGTCTGCTACACAGAAAAAAGCAGCATACCTAGACAAAAGACCCTCTATAAGCAGTTCTTCAGAGCAGTTGTGCCCATGGACACGAACCATGAATTAAAGATCTCAGGTATGGTTTAATTATCAGCATTTATGCACATACACATTATTACTTTTTAAAGTTTTTCTCTGGGGATCTAGAAAGGAGCTTGCATACAACAAACTTCTCCTTTCAAAATAATCTTAAATACTGAACAATCCAAAGGTATTTCTTTACAAAGAAGCACATTTATAACACATAAACTGAAAAGAACATGCATTCAGCACCTGATTGATACAAAGAAATAGCAATGAGAATGCTAAAGAATACTAATAGGAACCAAAGATAATTAAATGAACCTTGACAGTCTTGAGAGGTGGCTGAACTGCATGGAGTTCAACAAGGCAAAATGCAAAGTCCTGCACATAGGTTGGGGCAAGGCCAAGCACAAATAGAGGTTGTACAGAGAACGGATGAAGAACATCCCCAAGAAGGACTTGGGAGGTGTTGGTTGATGACAAATTCAAGATGATCCAGAAATGTGCACTTGCAACTCAGACAGCCAACCATAGCCTGGACTGCATCAAAAGAAGCATGAGCAGCTGGTCAAGGGAGGTGATTCTCCCCCTCTACTCTACTCTGGTGAGGCTCTACTACTGTGTCCAGTTCTGGAGCCCCCAGCACCAGAAGGACACGGAGCTGTTGGAACACATCCAAAGGAAGGCCACATAGATGATCAGAGGGCACTTCTCCTCTTAAGAGAAATTAAAGAAGTTCGGGCTGTTCAGCCTGAAGAAGAGAAGGCTCTGGAGAGACCTCATAGCAGGCTTCCAGTACTTTCTTGAAGGGGGCCCACAGAAAAGCTGGGGAGAGATTATATACAAAGGCATGTAGTGACAGGATATGTGGAATGACTTTAAACTGGAAGAGGGTAGATTTAGGTTAGACATTAGGAAGAAATTCTTCACTATGAGGATGGTGAGACACTGGCACTCATTGCCGTGGGAAGTTGTGGCTGCCTCCTCCCTGGAAGTGTTCAAGGCCAGGTTAGATGGGGCCTTCAGCAACCTGGTCTGGTGAAAGGTGTCCCTACCCATGCAGAAGGGTTTGAACTAGAGGATCTTTAAGGTCCTTTCTAACCCAAACCATTCTATGATTCTATGAAATTAATATAAGCATCATACAGATTGCCAACACACATAACCAATATTACTATGTTATTATTCACTATGGTGAATTCACCACAGTCAAATGCACAACACCTTCTGTGCCATTCACTTCTTCTAGAATTGCTCTAGAAAAGGAGCAATGAATGGCAGTACCATCCCTTCAGTTCTGGTGGAAGCTTCACTAGAAGCCAACTTTTAATACAGCAATGCACCAGAATACTACCAGAGGTCCCATTTGTCCTTTGCACATGACTGTCATTTAAGTTCTTGACTAGCTACTATGCATATAATAATTTAATATTTTCCAGCATTCTGCTAGGCATGAATAAATAGAGATGTAAGAAAAGGGATTTGTTTGGGATTTTTTTCACAATAAGAGGAGGTAAGGATTTTACACTGTGTACTTAACATGCTGGAATACTTACATGAAGTTACTTAAAGCAGTTCAGAGCTCACAGAGCAGAAAAGAGGATTGTGGCAACTGGCATCAATTATGTACCTGATCATGCTTCTTCCTTGGTTGGCAATAAAGGGCAGGATAACTTTCACAGCATTGATGGAATGAAAAAGAACAACCTAGCTGTATATAAAGACTTTGTGCTCTATCTCTTTGAATACTGTGTTAATAACATAAATGTTGTAGTTTCTAAAAGAATAAATAACACATATTAAAGTGAAATAAGTGTTCCTGAACAGGGACAAACATTGTAAATAACACAGACAAACAATTATTTAAAAAGTCAATAGTGACTTGTGACTGAGAAGCACACAAGCCCTATGCTTTATTGTTCTATAATCTGAAATAATTGCATAAATTTTGGGAGCCTGGCTTTCAAATCACCAGTGTGGGGGCAAACAACGCTGTTTGCAGAGAAGAAACACTTAGTGATCCCAATCTGTGAAAGAATGGAAGCAACCAAGAATTTGCTCCTTTACTCTCTTCCTGCCCTTTGCTCGCCTGTAAGGGAGAAACTACAGGTAGGCTACAGAGGTGGGACTTCTTTGACTTAATGCAGATGTTTATAATATAACCCTAGTCCAGCTACTCAGCTTGGGTATCTTTTAGTCAATATAAAGAAACAAGAGCTGATTTATCCCATCTTAGTACTGCCAACTTGATCACATGAATTAAATTCTAATAATACCTGGTTTTCTCCAAAACAAGGAGCTTGAAGTGACTAGTTTAGGTATACACAAATCCTCAGCAAATGCCTGAGTTTGGAAATATGACACTCCAGTTTTCCAGATCAGACCACTCCTAGTTAAAACTCCCAAAATAGCCATGCTGGCTTTGTCTGCAGGCTTTGGGACCAGCAAGCCTTTTCAGATGCAAAGCCACTAAGAGAGCATGGAGCCATCTGTTACCATTTTTAGCTTGAAGCACAATCTATTTATTTCTGTTTATAAGTGAAGATTAATTATTTCCCTAAAAAACATTTATATACTAAATTAGCCACCTACACCTAAAGTCAAGATCAAAGTGAAAATCTGAAACCACCTGAGAAAAAGGACAATAAATCTGTTTAGGGAACTGCACCTCTTCCTTTTAAACCTCTGTTGTCAGAATGAAGCTGTGCTACTGCACATGGAAGCTCCTTCTGCTGTTTTTTCCCACAAGTATCAGGAACAGAGGAATGTTAATGGGATGAGAAAAGAAAGGTGCTTGAAACTCCTAAAAGGGTCCTACAGTTGTAGGTCCTACACAATGAAGTGTAATGTAGGTCTACAGGATCTGCCTGACAGTTTTACAAAAAAGCAAAAAAAGGTAGAGTATGTTTTCTGGCTATATTTAGTGGCAATAATTTTTCTGGCAATATCATCCACCAAGTCAATTATCTTGTTTTAGAAGGTTATTGAGTCAGTAAAATTTCTTTTTCAGACCTTGACTGCTCTCAGTCATCTACTTCTCTTATGTCTGGAAATGGGCTATAGGATTATTTGTTGCTTCATCATTTTCCCAGATGATGGTGAACAGGACCACCCAGTAGTTCACAGATTCCTATTTCTCGCTCTTTTTGAGCACAGAAGTCACATTTGCTTTCCCAGACATCAGGAATTTCTCCCCAGTTGCCATAAACTTTCAGAGATTTTTGGGACTGGCCTGACAGTCTTTAGCACTTGTGACTGCATCCTACCAGCTCTCATGGACTCCTGTACATCCAGCTTATTGAAAATGTTCCCTAACCATCTATCCCTGGTACCAAGGGTGAGTCTGCCTTAGTTCAGGCCTTCTTACTGATTTCTGGGACCTGGGATTCCTGAAGGCCTCCTGAAGGTAAAGGTTAAGGCAAAGAAGGAATTCACTACTTTGGCCTTTTCTACCTTCATCACCATCATTCTTCTTGCTGTACACTCTCACTAAGACCTCTTTCAGGATGGGCTTTCAAGGTGCAGGAATCAAAATATAACAACAGATTATGTGGAAGTATTTGTAACCCTGAAATTACAGATAAAGTAACACTGCACTTAAGAGTCCCATAACACTAAGTATCAGAAATGTAAACCTGAATTACAGTATTACTAGCTTCTAAAGAGGGAAATACTTAATTTCTAGTTCCAGAATGGATTTAGAATTGGACTCATAAACATACACTTTGTTTATCCTCAATCTGCTCGGCAGAAAATGAAATACACTTCAGACTCTGCAATTCCCTGTGAGCTTCATTTGGTTTCTGTTGTTCTGCTTTTCTTGTCATCCTTCTTTTGCTCTGGCATCTTTGTGTGACAGTAAAACCTTCACTGCAAATTAGAATCTTTACTTCGGAGTAGTACATTACCCCCTAGTAGAAATCTAATTTGAGAATTTTTATTTCAGAGATTATAAGATCATCAGGTAATTTAACTTGGATACAGCATGCTCCTAGTAAGTGTGTAAGGATAGATAAAGTATGAATAGCTGAAAGGAAAATAGGTACCTATGAAATGCACCCAACAACTGCACAGAACTATCTATAAATAAATATGTACTATAAAAGAAATACACTCTGAGTGATTTATAATTCAGTCCGTAGACCCATCTGACTGTCAAAAGAACACACTTCAATGTCTTTAACTCCATTATTTTATGTGAAGATTGCACCTCAGAAGAGGAACAAAATATACATCAGGAAGAAGGTTAAATCAAAAGCCATTATGAAAACCTTTAAGCCAGTTCTTTTAAAACATTTTACTTGGTTGATAAGCTTTTGATTACAGCAGATGGACTACTGCAAGACTTCAAAAGTAATGTCAGTCTTTCATGTAATTAAATTATATGCATTTCTCAATTATAAGATCTATTGTAGACAATTATTCCAATGAATTAGTACACAAATAATTCCTTATGGGCCAAAGATGGTCATATATTCATGGTAATCCTTGCCCTTTAAGGTGCACCTTAAATCAGATATAAAAAATGAAAGATTCTATTGTCTCATGATGGCTAAAGAAAAATTTACTTAAAAATAATGTCAACAAACTCATGAATTTACTGCACATGAGATGTAGTTAAGGCTACTACCATTTGACACAAAGCTACTTATTTCTTAAATCTTTTAAAATGTTAAAACATTTTGGTATGTTTCCTACTTTGCTAACTTTTCTAAGGACTCTAATTTTCTATTTTAAAATTAAATACATTTTATATTAACACACTTCTTTTGGAGATGCAACCTGTGTTGAATATTAATTCAATGATCCTTCTTGAAAATTATACAAAAGTATAAAAGAGCCTGTTACCTTTCCCAGAAGGTAAGTATTCTGCATAAGTTTTAAGACTCCATTCTACACTTTAATCATTATCCTCTAAATAGGACTTAGCAGAGAGCCAAAGGGTCACACCAGCAAACCATGATACTAAAAAGGATTCTTTTTGACATGCTATTTCTACCACAGCACACACAGAAACTTGTGCTGAAACTTCAGGAAAGAAGTGCTGTAATTGCTTCACAGAGTATTAAAGCAGCATGAAGTCTATAAACTCTTAGAAACTGTAAGATTTGAGACATATTATTTTGTGTACAATGGGTTTTGTTCACTTGAACACTAGTCTGGGCTTTAAAATCAAGCCTGAACATCTTTAACAACTGGTGGTGGTAAATCGAGGCAACAGCTACACAGTTTTTTCAAACAACCAACCAACAAATCAGAAAACAAAAATCCAACCACTCTTTACTGGACACAGAGAGCTTCCTTTATGTCCCAAATATAACTTAGAAGTGAGGCAGCATTTTCATCACTTGCCTACGAGAATGGTATGAAGTCAATCTCCACAGTCCATAAAATACCACTGAACACAAGAAGAAAACAAGTTTGACAACATGCATATACTAATTACATCAGGCTTCAAAATGAGGAATTCAGAGCTTTCCTCTGAACCATCAACCCATTCTCTCTGAAGAAAATGACACTTCAAAAAAACAAGAACTAAAATGCTGAAAGTATATTAAGTTATATGTGTGGAAAATATATGTGAGCCAAAAATACAGATGGCCAAAAGAAAAGCAAGACACCATCAATAAATTAATAAAGTAGTAGTTATTCAAATAAATGGCTGGACACAATCAGCAATGTATCAATTTTATAGCATGGTGGCATATCTCAACATAAGGCTCAAAAAACCACAATAACATACAGAACTAATGTCATCTTACAACATGGACTGTAAACAAAAATGCAACACATTCCCTCCCCCTGTATTTTCAAGAATGGAAGGTCTTGGTAACAGTATTAAAGGGGAAACCAAGTCCATTTTTTCAAGTCAGGAAGGGAAGAGAGAACTTTGGGACAAGCCAGATTTGCCTTCCCTTCTGCTGTCAGTGGATGATAATTTTAAAATGCAGAACCAACACAAGGCATTTTAGCAAACATCAATGTGCAGGGTGACACCAAGGGTAGCATAAGTGAACAGCAATTATCTTATGCAGATTACAAGCATACATTACTACCATGCAGTACAATTTATTCAGAGAGGAGGGAGGTTATTCAAATCTTCACTAAATTAAAATACAGAACACAGATAATTGTAACTCATTTGAATAAAGACACATACTGTACCCAGGATTTCAATCATCCTTATTAATAGTAATTAGATTTTGGCAAGTCTTCCCCAATTAACAGAGCCAGTCAAAAGAAAAAAATAATCATACATGCTGTCTGTTTTATCCCCATGTCTCATGAAACTATAAATAATTTATTCTTATAATTGTTTAATAACTTTTTCTTCATCTTACATACAAAACCTTGCTTTATTATTTTCAGTATTTTAATTTACATACAAATATGGTATCACATCAACTTACTTATTTTAGAAAGTGACTTTGCTAGACTGTATGCTGGTCTGAACTCCAGAAATGCTTTGAGGGAGTGCCTCAAGACCTTTAACTGGGACCATATTTTCACTGAAAAAAAAAACAAACAGTGAACTTGTTACAGAATACTAGCTGTTCTGTTGTAAAATCACAGACCAGCAACCTACATTTTTACTTTGAGTAGCTATTATAAAGTTAATCACTGACCTTTGTTACATTAACTCACAGCAACACCACAACATTTTTACAGAAGCAGAGATTAATGTCCTGTCCCACATAATGATTAATAATAAACTCCCCAAAAGAGCTTATTTTGGCTATGAAGAAAACACCTGAGTCGTGGGCATAGGACCATGAAATGGAGGTGTGCCCAGTCCTGAGAGAGGCAGAAAATCCGGAGTATGTTTCTCACATCAGTCAACAAGCATTATTCAACACCAGTAATACAGACTACTTGCATATGAAAATGAACAAGACAAAAGCCCACAAAACACTAACAATAGTACTAGAAGTGGATTTTCAATGGTAGTTACTTAAACAAACATTCTCTGCTCACAATATGAACAGCTTCCAAGTAGAACTTAACTATTACTTCATTTTTTGTAATATTTCCACCTTTATAATTTGTGTTGATTTATTCTGCTGTCTTCAGAAAACCAACTATCCCTGTCAAAAATTTCATGTCTTTGCCACATATAAAGAGGAAACTCAAAGAACATCAGCAGCCTTCTTCCAAAAAAAAAAAAAAAAAAACAACCAAACAAAACAAACCAAAAAACCACCTCGCCCTATACTTCCCTAAATTAGAATTAATTCCTAAACAAAAACAGACTTATTTTCTTCAGGCTGTTGTGCTTCTGAGTATGAGTCAGCCCAGAGGTTTAATGAGGTATAACTAATCCATTTAAATTTTCTGGCCCTTCAGTTAGTTCTATTTATCCTTCCTAGGTATCTCTGTAAAGACATGACCTCCTGACGCTCTGTCTTTGTTGTCCAGGGTGTTGCCTAATTATCTTTTTAAAATTCTTTCTTTTCTCATTAATTTTCAGGCTGAGACAAGACACCACCCATTTCTGTATGGTCCTGCCAGAGTAAGATTCAGTCATGGCTATGGCAGTGTGCTGAGCTGAGGTCATGTCAGCAGATCTGTACAAACTCAGCTAATTAGAGTGATGAACCTCTCTACTGACACTAAATGGCCCCATTATGATCACTTGTGCCTGTGTCTGTCATAAATTTAAAAAAGAATGAAAAAAACCCCCCAAAACTTCAGATATTGGCAAGTCATGGGCTTGTTTTAAATTTTTTTCTTAACTGTGATAGCCATATATGAATCACTAACTTCATGTTGTCAGGGCAAACAGACTGAGTGACTTCAGCTTTCACTTTTAAGGAGTGGGCTCCTAGATATCACAATTAAGAAAAAAAATTTGTAACAAGCCCATGACATGCAAGATGTCTCCCTGAGCCTGCACCAAGTCTGAGTCCTAATGTATGAACCATCCTATATGTCTTGCACCTGGATGTCTCAATGTGTCACTAGTAATTATTGTATTAGTTAAGCTCTTTAAGATACAGTAAAATGAAAGAAAACAAGATGTACATGACTTCAGATTAAACTGCAAGCATATCCTGAAACTAGACAGGTTCATGGTGATATAAATGATTAAGCAGAGATATGGGGATTAGAAGGTGGAAGAGCCAAAATTATATGGATTTAAAATATTTATATTAATAGATGACAAGGCTGAAACAAGGAAGTACGAACTGCCACATTCTTCAAAGCTTCAGCAGTGAACCTAAAGACTACAGAGTGAATATATGAACATACACATTATATATTTAAATATCTCTATATCCATATATATATGTGTTCAAGGTCAGGTTAGTAGGGGCTTTCAACAACCTGATCTAGGGCAAGATGTCCTTGCCCACTGCAGGGGGTTGGACTAACTAATCTTTTGAGGCTCCTTTCAACCCAAACCATTCCATGACTCTATGATACAGCTCTGTTTTCATTCTATCCTACATTTGTATCACAAAAGACAACAGTCTGGAGGACTTCAAGCCTACTTAGTTAGCCTGTTTACAAAAGCAAATTGAGTAAAGCTTCTCCCATACTGCTGACCTACCAAATGAAAGACTACACCCATCTTTCCATCATGCTCCATCAATTGCTTTTAAGAAGCAATTTGCATTACCTTTGAGTTAAGTGCCCCTGAGTGTACAGTAACACAGCTGCAGTGGATTTCATAAGTGTAATGGCAGCATTCCAGACACACCAACAACATTAAGGCTGATATAACATATCTGACGCAGCACAACCGATGGAGTATTACTGCCAGTGTGGTAATTTGGGAGGGTGGAAAAAGAACTGAGAGGAAGAAGAGTTGTATCAAAGAAAAAAAGAATTTCAAATATCCCAGTAAAGGGGAGAAATCTGGATGGGCACAACAAATTGTGGGTACTGGAGACTAAACAAAAGGCTACTGAATATGATTATTTCAAGAAAAATGTTGACATATAGGGAAAAGAAATCAAAAGATACAGAAACTAAAAACAAACAACAGAATTAAGGAGAAAATGTAGCTAGGACACAAAAAGCAACCACTGAGAAAGAATAAGATACAGAGGACCTTCCCTGCCCAAAATAATGTGTTTTTACAGTCACCAACAGACCACATCACCCCAGGAAGATCCTGTCCAGGCACTGGGAAGCACAGGAGCCTTGGGCATGTCTGAGTCACCTGGCTTTAAATCCAATAAGGCTTTTGCATTTTTTAAGCTGAGGGAGTAGAATAGTAAGGAGGAAAAAAGCTTTATTTCCTAAGGTGTTGAAATATTTTAAGTGCCTTAACAAAGGTGCTATGGAGGCTCTAAATGCCACACTGTTTGGTGCTGCCCTGTGTCATCCTTAATCTGGTATCACCACTCCTTCAGCAGTGCTTCAGCTGATGAGAAAGCACCCACCTAAATTTAGCCATCAGTAAGGAAAATAATAATAATAGGTAAATAATCAATAAAACATTTGATCACACTTCATAGATCTTCAAAGATCTGTATGACTGCACTATTTTCCTTATTTCCATCTGGAAATGGAGATACGTAAAAAAACCACCGTGTATTTTTGTTTCTATAAAGGACTGGACTTCCCCTGATCACCTCACAGAAACACATCTTTACTTTCAGAATGGATGAGCTGGCATTGATTTCCCCCCCTAAAACCTTTTAAGTCCTCCTAGTAAAGATGGCCTGATTGTTTTGACACAAATCCTTTGTCCTCATGCTAATCTGTTGCCTATTTTTAGGCATATTTCAAATAATAAAGAAAAAAAAAAACAACAAAACAATCCCGACTTGCCACTACCTTGACTAAAATCCACTCTTACACCTTGTTCCTACTTCTTATCAACTAGAGAGTTAAACTTAACTGCTAACTACAGACATTACAGGCTCCAGTGCAAGCCAGGAATTCAAAGCATGCATTTAACTATATAGTGATGTTAATTTCTGGATGCAGACACAAAAAATCAGCTAGAATGAAGAAGTCTGCTATCCTCAAACCACCCCACTTTTGAGAAGCAATGAGATACAGTATTATAGCAGTGAAACACTTACACTGCAGCTATTGACTGCATTGCTTGTAAGTAGGTTTAAGCAAAAAGCAGTTTAAAGCTCTAGAGAAACAACAGGTTTTCTTTAAATGCTAACCATTGGGAAAAAATCCCCACAAGCAAGCAATATGAAATTAAAAATATGAAGAAGGTTCTTCTTTTCTGTTCCATTGCTTTAATGGCTGATTTAATTTAACATAATTGGTACTTGATGACATCTATCTGTGAAAACTTTCTTAGGTTTTAAAACAGAATAAATTCTGACTGGAATCAGCTACTGTATCCTTTAAGTATTACCAAAAAGGTTTAAAAGCTCTTGCACCAAGACACTACTAACAGAGCATTTCCTACCTGAAAATATAGAAGGTCTTTTCTTGGGGCGCCTTGGAAGCATAGGCTCTATATTCCTAATATTTCTTTGAAACTTCCCTTTAAAATCATTTTCTAGCAGGATGTCTGGTGGTGGGCTTCTCCATCTTGTTGATTTATAACGAGTCTGATAAGAATTCTGTTTACCCTTAGTCCTAGAGTACAAGTTGCTGCCATCCACTGCCATTCTAGAGCACTGCTACAGCCACCCCAGCATCCAGAACCATCTGGACCAGTGGCTGCCGACCCAAGCAATCTCAGATGTTCTCATGCTCAACCCTGCACTCGTTTGGGGAAGTGGAGCAAGTGGAGAGGTGTGTGCTGGAACAGGTGTAGAGTTACTGCATCACCCCTCCTTGCATCAGTGAAACAGCACAGGGAGGAGACATGCTGAAATCATTCCTTTGGAAGTTTTCAGGTAATTAGGAAGTTCAGCCTGAGCTCAGCAGCACAATCTGTGTGAAGGGGAAAATACAATTTAATATGAGGGACTATCTAGGGCTAAGGTGGTTTATATTAAACTGACAGCATTTCTCAGATCAGTTCATTAATAGTTCATTAAGCTGGCAAGTTAAACAAGTGTTGTTAAACCTTCGGAAAAAAAAAAAAGAAAACAGAGTGAGAGAAATAAAAAGTCACCAAAACAATAGCAACAAAAAAAACCCAACCTGGTCTCAAGCCCAGGGACCTGTGTGGGCAAAGGTACAACCAGAACAGTATGTTTGGGTTTTCAGTCCAGTCTGTTGACAATGTTATCTTTTACAGGCTGTTAAACAGTCCAAGGCAAAAAGGATTTTTTGGCCACATTAACATTTTGGGGTTTCTTTCCTCAAGAAGCAATAATATTATTTCCTACTGAGGTTGGAATCAAAGATCTGACAGTGAACCTGGTTCTCTAAGTAATTCCTGACCAATAAAAATAAGCCATTTAAATGTGTATGCCTAAGATGGTCTCTAGATTCTGCATTTAAACTAAAAGTTAGTGTAGTTTTCTTGTTTTGCTCTCGTTAACCCAGTGAGCCTCCCAAGGATATGATCTTTTGTTTTCTATGACCTTGCTAATTTTCTTACTTAAACTGTATCATAAATGAGACAAAGATAGAAATGGATCTCTTCAAATAATTTAAAACACTTAAGCCATTAATGCTTTAATTACTTCCC
This sequence comes from Heliangelus exortis, assembly GCF_036169615.1. NCBI lineage: Eukaryota > Metazoa > Chordata > Aves > Apodiformes > Trochilidae > Heliangelus > Heliangelus exortis. The sequence goes on along the minus strand of NC_092422.1, from coordinate 21,931,725 downwards.
TAAAGATAGGGTACACTGTATGACTGTTGTAATGATCAAGAGGTTGGCTGCTGCAAATCCATTTTTTTCATGAAATTCAGTACAGTTTTTATTATTACAAACAGGAAACAAATTGCTCCCCTGCATGCCTTTAAAATCAGAGAACCTGTAACATCATTCAGTCCAGCCTCTAACCTAACTCTACTTAATCTAGCTCTTCTAGCCCACTGCTAAGCCATGTACCTAAGCACTGCAGCTATACAATTTTTAGACACATTCAGGGATGGTGATTCAACCACTTCCCTGGACAGGCCAGTGTTAATAACCCTTTATGTAAAGAAGTTTTTCCTGATACCCAACCTAAACCTCCCCTGGCACAACCTGAAGCCATTTCCTCTCATCCTATTGCTAGTTACTGGTGAGAAGAGACTGACCTTGTCCCCTCTACAACCTCCTTTCAGGTGTAGAAGTGATAGGGCTCCCCTCAGCTTCCTCTTTAGGCTAAACAACCCCAGTTCCCCTAGCTGCCCCTCACAAGGTTTGTTTTCCTGACCCTTCACCAGCGTTGCTGGTCCTCTGTGGACAGGCTCCAGCATCTTGATGTTCTTTCTGTAGGGAAGGGCCCAGAACTGAACAGAATATTTGAGGTGCAGCCTCACCAGTGCCAGGGAGAGGGGCACCATCACCTCCCTTCTCCTGCTGGCCACACTATTCCTCATACAAGCCAGGATGCTGTTGGCCTTCTTGGCCACCTGGGCACACTGCTGGCTCATGTTCAGCTGGGTGTCAATCAAAAAGAAAAGAAGGGAAATTATTTATCTTAATATCTATGTAGCTTTAAAAATATTTATTCTTTAAGAAATGCAAATGGATGCAAATAGTCTGCTACATTTTGTCTTCTTCATCTGGAAATTAAATTGCGTTTAGCTGGAAGCTGAACTTATGGAAGAATTCAGTCCCATATATACTGGACCTAGGAATCATACCTTGCATTCAGAACAAACTGAATATTTAAACCAAGTGAACACTAACTGTAGATAGTAAACTGATTATTTCTGGCCTTACTGAGTGTTCAAAAGATCATAAGCTTTGTTTATACACAGAAACAAGCTTTTGAAAATCCTACTAGACTCCAAAATAGATTAGGTGGTGGGAATTAGGTTATAACAAAGGAAATTTTATTTTTAAATGGCTCAGGTATTTTTAAAAAATTCCTCTAGTTCATCATCATTAGAGGCAAGAAAATGTTCTTTGATGTCATTAAAATCTATAGAATCTATGGATCTCACCCTCTTTTTTTTTTCAACCAAACAAAAATCCCAAACAAAGCCACAAACAAAATGAAACAAAAAAAGCCAACACAACAAAAGGTCAGAGACACTTTCCCTGCTTTCCCTTTTCTTCCAGCTGCACTGGCTTTTTCAGCTTTGACTGCACCAACATAAAAATATTCAATCCATTCCAAATGATTGAAGTGAACCAAAGAAACAGAATCAAAGAATTTTCAGATAACAGAAAACATTGAAAATGGAGAAATGTAAATATATTTAAACCATATGTGAAGACCAGTAAATAAGAAATACCAAATGTAGGATCTGATATTTGAGGAGCTTTAAACTGAAATTTGGCTCAAGTTTTAAATAAAATTTCAGCATCTTCAGTGACTTAACCACCAGGCTATAGGACATTCTGGAAACACCTCCTAACTTTTCCTGCTGAAACTATTCCAGCACTTATAAATAATTAAATATTCATTAGGAGAGTGACTTGGCTGTCCCATATTCTAGCTGAGTGAGACAACTGCTGCACTATACAATCTTACCTTCTCCAGCCCAATGAATATTCATGTCAAGTGGAACATTTCTAACAGGGGAAATTGCTGCTGGGATACTTAAAGGTGCAACAGTGCTCACACTTTAGACGGGGGGAGACCTGTCAAGGGTTCAAACTCCTGATCCAGCAGCAACACATATGAATCTAAGAACAGTTTACCCTTAATGGCCTTCAGATGGAAATCCAGAAAAGGGCAGATGAAAACCCCCCAAAATCCCACCAATAAATTAGCCTTTGTAGGATTCACTCTAGAGGACATATTTTGAAAATTCATTTACACCTAAAAAGCAAGACAGACAGATACTTGGTCTGAAAACTGAAAATTCTATGTAGGTAAAGTGAAAGAATATACAGCATTAGGACAGAAGCTGGGGATCCTGTGGTGTCTGATAGTTGTTGGAACGAGATGCCCAAGTGCCGTTTTAGTAGCTGAATCTTTAATCATTTAATTAATTATAAAACGAAAGAAATAAAGCAGATGCACTGAGCAATAAAAAATATTTTAAGATTCAGCATAGGAGAAAAGGAAAAGAACAGGCTTAGTAAAATTTCATATTCTTCTCCATTGAGGATGAAGAGACAGCATCCTTCTCAGACTACCTATTTTCTATTTAGAGCTGGAAATTTTGCACCTTTCTAGATGGGTATAAAACCAGAAAAAAAACCAACAACCAACCAACCAAACAAACCCAACAAAACCAGCCAAACAAAAACCTATCAAACACATCTAGGAACCCAGAAGGCTACACCATAGTATAAGGATTAAGAATGGAGTAAAACACTGAGGTTACAACACAACAGGAGTAATCAATGTGGTTTCTTAAAAAAACAAACAAACAAACAACCTTTAAGCTATTACAGTTTTTTGAGCATGGAAGATAAAAGAAAACCAATTATTTATTTACCCCACCAAAGATTTAAAGAATCAGATGAGAGATAAGAGAAAGTAATCACTGTGTTACATTCTGAACTAAATCTTTAAAGTGCTTAAATTATGAAAAGCAAAGTATGGGAATTATAATTTGGCTACATTTTCAAGCTGACAAAGGTTCATAAGGCTTCAGGCCTCTCTACTAGGTTCTCTGCAGTTCAGTACTTTCTTAAAATTTTGAAAGCTTAGTATAATAAAGAAGTACCTGGTTTCAACTGCTGAACTACAGATCGTTGGATTTATCTATTGTGCAGGAAGCTTAAATCAGAGCTTAATATCCCTTTTCTACAGCAGACTATCCAGTTGTAGTCTCTACAGTTAGCATTACTATTTCTTCTGAATACACAAATTCAGAATCAGTTTGATTAATAAAAGCTAATGGAAACTGACATTTGATAACTGATTTGTGCTTGGACCATAAACTCACTATGCTGCAGAAATACAGACTTAAGACTAAAAAATTACCATGATACAGGTCACAGAAAAGTAAGTTTTGTCACAGGAGAAATTATTAGCTTTTTGTGTAATAATACCATAGCTTTTTGTTTAACAATAGCAAATCCTTTTATATTTTGTGCCGTACCCCATGTGTTATTATGACTGCATTACAGCTGTCATTCTCATGTTCAGCTGAGGAACTCTCATCAACAGTAGAAATAAAGTTTCCTAAAAGTGTTCTCAATGTGTAAGCTGATGCAGGCTGTCTCAGAAAATCTATATAATGGAAGAAAAAAACCAACACCATAATGAATTCCTGTCTGGAAAAGAAGCAGCCATATCAGTGTACATTGATTCATGGATCTTCCCACCATGATATACATACCAATTGGTACATAAGAACCTCCAAGGGAAAATGAGGCCTCTTAGCCTCATCCTGGAGGAACTGCAATTGCAGGAAAAGAATGTTTGAGCTTTACTAACATTTTTAACAAGAACAACTCAATTAATCAATCAATTAATCTAATAAAACCCTCGTCCTTCTTGCCTGCAGCCTATGGAGCTCCCCTCCTTGTTGCATCAGCACCCATTTTGTAAGGCTGCACAGCAAACCATGACACAAACCTAAATTAACCTTTTGTTTATTTATTTGTGTTTAGTCATGTTGCTACAGGGACAGAAAGGCAGGAGTAAGCACCTAGCATAGGGATATATGAATCATTTCTTTTCATGACTGTGCCGGGTTACCCTTAGTTAAAATATTTGTAAAATTAATGTTATAAAGGCAATGTTCAGGGTGATTACTGCATTTTGGGTGGGCTTTCCAAGTGTCAGAAGTGTTTAAAGAAACCAAGTTGATTGATAACAACCAACTTGCGTATTCTTGGGTACCTGCTTGCTCAGAGGAGACTGTTTAGCAGTACACATCCATGTAGAAAACTTTTCCTTTTTTTCCTTGTAAGTTTTTATAACGTAGGTCCCACCCAGAATACATAGCAGAAGAGTCACAGATCTGCAAACATGCATGTGCTAAGAAGTCTCTAACCTCTTTTGTTTTGCATTTAAAATAAGAAAGTTAAATAATCAAGTGAAAATAAGGAATCAAAAAAGTGAGGAACACATGCAGCTGTTCAAACCCTCCAAATGTTATTCAGAAACTATGTTTAATTTTGCAGAATAATCTGTTTGTCTTAATCCATAGAATCCGAACATCTGACATCTTTGCTTGAATTAACCCATTTCTTCCAGTCTAACACTGTTACAAGTAAAGAGCCTGGATTTGATACAGCCTTAGCATCCAAAACCCTTCCCTTTTGTCAGGCATAATTCCTCTGAAGCAGGTGTAAGAGGAAAAGGTCAACAATTAACCAGTGATGGTCCTACTTACAAAGACACCACATTAATTTCTGTTCTTGTAACAAGTGCTTGACTCAGATTAGTAAAATTAATACTTGGTTGCCAGGCTACACCTCATCTTGGAGGAAGCAAGAGTTCAGGTGCTAGTCATGTCATGGGCTACAATTCCAGGTTTAATTTGAGATAGATAACTTAATATTGAATTACAGTCACAGAAAAGAGACATAAGCTTTCAGCCCAAACAATTCCTTGCCTTCCTCAAACACAAACAGACAAAACATGAAGAAGAGAATACAGTTTTACCCGAGCTGCTTTCTTTGCTGGAATGTTGATTTTTAGATGCATATTGACAGTAAATTTCACTCAGTGTTTCAACTGCATTATCTTTCAGCAGAAAGAAGATAAGCACCTTTAATTTGTAGTTATATACTTGTTTGCTAAAAAACAAAATACATGGTTAAAGCTGTAATCTGGATGTAAAATATTAGTCCCCTGCTGTTTGATCCATAATGTGCAGTTTCAATACTAAGAGAGGAAGCTGACCCGTTATCACCCAGTCACTAGTGGTGTCCCCCAGGGATCAGTGTTGGGCCCAGTTCTATTTAATATCTTTATTGATGATTTAGGGGATTGAGTCCATCATTAGCAAATTTGCAGATGACACTAAGCTGGGGGGAAGTGTTGATCAGCCGGAAGGCAGGAGGGCTCTGCAGAGGGACCTGGACAGACTGGAGAGTTGGGCTGATTCCAATGGGATGAGGTTCAACACGGCCAAGTGCTGGGTCCTGCACTTTGGCCACAACAACCCCATGGGGAGCTCCAGGCTGGGCACAGAGTGGCTGAGAGCAGCCAGACAGAAAGGGACCTGGGAGTCTGGATTGCCAGGAAGCTGAACATGAGCCAGCAGTGTGCCCAGGTGGCCAAGAAGGCCAATGGCATCCTGGCCTGTATCAGGCACAGCATGGCCAGCAGGTCCAAGGAATTGATTCTGCCCCTGTACTCAGCGCTGGTAAGGCCACACCTCGAGTCCTGTGTCCAGTTCTGGGCCCCTCAGTTCAGGAAGGATATCGAGGTCCTGGAACAGGTCCAAAGGAGGGCAACCAGGCTGGTGAAGGGACTCGAGCACAGATCCCATGAGGAGAGGCTGAGGGAGCTGGGGCTGTTCAGCCTGGAGAAGAGGAGGCTCAGGGGAGACCTCATCACTCTCTACAACTCCCTGAAAGGAGGTTGGAGCCAGGGGGGGGTTGGTCTCTTTTCCCAGGCAACTCTCAGCAAGACAAGAGGGCACGGTCTCAAGTTGTGCCAGGGGAGGTTTAGGTTGGACATTAGAAAGAATTTCTTTACTGAGAGGGTGATCAAGCATTGGAATGGGCTGCCCCGGGAAGTGGTGGATTCTCCATCCCTGGAGATATTTAAAAAGAGACTGGATGTGGCACTCAGTGCCATGGTCTGGTAACTGCAGCGGTAGTGGATCAAGGGTTGGACTTGATGATCTCTGAGGTCCCTTCCAACCCAGCCAATTCTATGATTCTATGATCACTGTATTTCAAAGGCAGAACAATTCATATGCTGATATACATTTGTAATAATCTCACTTCAGGGTGATGTTCCCATTCCATGACAGCTGTGGCAGCTTTATCTTCATGAGGACCTGAAAGCTGACCCTTCTCCAACAGAAAAGCAGCACAAACTGGAAAGATGCATTTTCTGGCAGGGTACAGTGTGAAGAGGCACAGTGCATGAACCAGGCAGCTGACAGGGCTCCTCACAGTCATCCTCAGAGCTGTCAGGACATGTGGCTTTGCTGAAGCAGCAGCCCAAAGGCTGGGAATCTTCTAGGAATTACAAAAGCATGCTTGGTATTATTCCCCTGCAATCTGTCACATCAGGCCTATGCCCTGAATACAGTGCTAAGAGAAAGACCTAGAGGTTATGCAGGAATTTTATTTAGCAGGGTCTAGTATTAGGCCTGAGTAAAACAGCAGATGTCCCAGTTTATCCTTTTGCATTCTGCATACAAAGTGAACACTGCAAGCAAGCTATGAGTATGAAGGTTACAGACTTCAGAGATTTTCTGTTTAAAACCATACCTACTCCAGTATCTTACCTAAACGAATTTTTGTTAGCATGTATCTATGAAATAGTAACAAAGCACTTTAGCTTTTTTAAAAAAAACATCCCAGATAGGGAGAAGAAAAGATTTAAAATTTTTGAAACTTCCAAGTTTTTTTTAGAGAGGATCAACTTAATGAAAGTTTCCATCAGTAACAGAGTTTCTCCTACACTTGATGTTAAATGAGATCTCTATCCAAAGTGATAAAAGATGTCAGCCAGCATATGGGTAAAAGATAGGGGGGAAGGAGAGGATGTGAGGAAACTCAGGGTCTCCAAACCAGAGGAAGCAGTGGCAAACCACAAGTAACTGACAGGCAGTGGTGCCTCAAGCAACAGCAAACACTGCTTGGCAAGCACAACCAGTGGCTGACCCCTAAAACAAGCTTTAAGATCAAATTCCAAGTGCTTAAAGATTGAAAAAAGGGAAATGCCCCTCAAAAAATGAAAGGATTCCCTGTACAGATTTACTTGGAAGTCAGAGATATTTTACAGTTCTCTTTCCTCCACCTTGTTCCCTGAAGATGAATGAGAACTTAACTAGTTAAAAAGTGCTTTCCCTACTCTGAGATAAAAGATGCCTTTTTAAACAATGTCATTAAAAACTCTCAAATTTACTGATTATTTTTCTCTGACTTTTTAAAGCATCAGATGCATGACAAGATGGCATCCAAATCATGACTGAAATATTCTTCCTGGGCAGGACTGGGAAAACATGATGCTGTATTACAATGCTACAAACAGGACACAATTCACATAGCCTGCATAACAGTGTTATATTTAAGGAAATGTGCCTGTGAATTTTATATACATTTATTTATTTATTTATGTGTAGCTAAGAAAACTGATGTACGGTGATTATTCAGTTTCCCTACGATTATTCAGATTAGGACTCTCAGTAGTGACAGCTATTATTAATACAAGAAGAATGAGAATGACTTAGAAAAACATTAAAAAATTTGGATCATATTCTTTGCAACTATGTACTGGCCTCAATCAACTACAAATTAAACTAATTGGACAACACTTAATTTGCAAGGCTGACAGCAGATGCACTGGAAACAGTACTAGCAGAAGAGATGAGCTATGCCCCCTTTGCAAGTGCTGCAATACAGGCAAAATGACACGAGATCATGTGTTTGACAGATGGTCCCTTCAGGGATTGTGCCATTAAAAGCGTGTCCCTGCACCCAGCTGCAGTGGCCTAAGGCTCAGCAGATAAACATCGAGTATTTACATACACTATTGGATGCAATTAAAATAAGAAACAAAGACCATTCTTGCAACAACAGGAGATTTACTTTTCTGAGTGTCAGCTGTGCGACTGGTAAATTTTAAACTAAGACAATACAACCTTATTTTCACTAGTAACACATAGGAAAACTGAGAAAAACAGTGTTAAATGAAACTGTGCAGTAACCCAGTTTGTGGGACACTTGGCACAGCAAGTACACATTTTGTGACATGTGTTTGCCCACTGACTGTGAACATTAATAGACACCTGTATCAGCTCTCTCAGGAAAAAGAAACACCCGTCCACTCCTTACTGTCTTCTTCTGTTACCTCTATATAGAGCTTCAGAAATGGGGAATTTATTTCAGACAAAGTCAATTAAGAGCTTAGAAAGAAAAAAGCTTGCCAAGGGAGATAAATTCTGCAACACTCCCAAAGTACAGCAAGACTCCCACTGAACTCTTGCAGTAATTCATTCCACAGCCCGGGGAGGTGCCGCAACACCATCATCCTCCTGCTTCTTCAAAGTTCAGATCCAGACTTTATAACCCTTAAATTAAGATGAATGGCAAAATATTGTGGAGCAGTAAGTTCTTCATCTGGACTTTAGGTCATCTAGGGCTTTTATCACTCAGGATGATAATCCTGAAATTAATCTGGGTTCAGAGATACTCAAACACAGACTCCGAGGCCCTGTTGCAATAGACTCACATAGCTCAGATAAACTATGATTTCCTGACATTTCAGATGAGTTTCAAGAGGAATTTAAAGAACTAATAAAGAATACCACAATCTGTCTTATCTCTGGGAAGTCAAGTTGTTACCAGTCTCTAAGACAGGCAAAGATGAAAAATACATTCCTGAACACTTCTGTAATTATGCAAACATCCAAGAAAAAGCAGTAATACGATAGAAACTAATTATTTTCAGGAAGATATTTATCAGTAAGAAAAGTTCTTCAATCAATTTGTTTTAGGAATCTTTACTGTCATATTTTTTCATAGTCAAGCACTACTCCATCTTAGCACTTTAAATTTAGCTGACAAAGCAACTGCATCTGAGAACACCTTTTGGCTATGGAACTGAAAAACTAGGATAGCAAGGATCAGACCCACCCATGGCACTTTAAAATGCTGGTCATAGCCCTTCTATCTTTCTTAGGTGGATAAAATTATTTAGGGCTATCCTTCCAAGTGCTGACTCCAAACAGCAGGGAATTAGAGCAACAGTTCCTTCAGCACAGAGTGCAAATGTAATAAATATTTTTGAGAAGAGTGGAAACCAATGGGACCTAAATAATCTGAGATCTACTTGGTTTCTACACATGGAGAAATGGGTGTAGTTCACATCACACTTCGGCATAAATGAGATTCCCAGATATATTTCTCAAGTATAAACAGCAGAAGACATCTGCTTGTATGGAAAAGAATACAGCAGAGGAACTCAAAACAGGACGTAAGTGTAAGAAAAGGTCATCTGTACACAAAAGGCTGAATAGTTTTCCTGAGAGTTAAAGACAGGCTTCTGGAAAGTATTGGAGACTTCTAAAAATTAAATCACAAAGGCTAATTTCACCTGGGAAGCTTTGTCTCCTGTGCCTCTTATAAAAGGTAATGGACAGAGCCACTGATGCAGGGCTCAGCTTTGCCTCTTCCTTGCCACCAACTACATCCAACAGTGGCAAGGTTAAAATGAGCTTCAGGAGTACCTGAAGGAGTACCTGTTCTACAATAACTGGAATATTCCTTCACCCTCAGTAAGAGATGCTACAATTCTTCTGCTTCAATATTAATATCCCCTTCTTGTGAGAAAACTTGGGTTTGGGTGGAGCTTGTTCAGCTTCAGCTTTGAGGTAGTATATACTGTGCCTTTATAAACCTGAGAAATCCCCTGCTTTTAGATTGATTTTTAGAGGCAAGTATTTGTAGTTGGTCAACTCAGCTTTCAAATTTCTATTCTATAAATGCAAAATGAGTGAACTATTTAGACCTCACAGTATAAAAGTTTTTGGTTTTTTTTTCTTCTCTTCAGACCTTGAACAATTCCACAGGTATCTCTTTTGAACTCTGCTTTATTCTACCTCAACATTAAGCAGAAAAAAGTAGACCACAGGATACAATATTTCAGTACCACAATATTTTAGCATCACATTGACAGCCAATTGCCCCTTGGTTTTCCTTCATGTTACTAAACTGAAGAGCTTTGTAATCATAACCCTACAATCTGTGCTTGTATTACCTTCAGTGCAGAAGCAAAGAACCCCATTTTTTGTTGTACCTGGAGCACTTAACAAGGCAATTCACACTCTATGATTATGGTTTCATACTGATTCAGCTTTACTATTTACTAATATCTTACCAGTTGGGCAGACCCTGGAAAGTAGTAGCACTGCAGAGGTTACTTTGTAAGTGCAAATTTTACATTACCCAAATATTTTAAAGAACCTTCTAAAAACCTTTGCATCTACATGATTCTTAACATAACTCTGATGCAGAACTAAAACTCACCTCAGTTATCAACTCTGACAACTGATCAGACAGATTTTTAAAAAATGCTGTATATAGTCTTTATACTATACAACATAAATTTAAAAAGTATCAAATCAAATGCCTCAAAAAAACCCATTTATAACTAATCCACAGATCAGCTTAAGTAGGTTAGAATTTTTTCAGATGTACAAAGCTGTGCATCAGTCATAGGAAGATTCAGAACTGCTGTTCACGATAGTTTGAGGTCTCGTGTACACTGGGCAGCCTTTTCCAGTACATTCATAATGATAAATTGAGAGAACTTCCCACTCTAGTTGTAGTATATACAAAGAAAAGGGATTGGAATTCTCTCACCTAGCTGCAGACATTCAAAGGCTAAGGTGCCAAAGTCTAAAACCCCATCTATAGTTAACAGAAAGAGAAGAACCTCTGCAAGGCAGAATTCACCTCCCTGCCTGAGCATAAGGGAATTGCCTTTTTTACCCTTAACTGCAGAATTTTACCAAGTTGTTTAACCTTTGCAAGCTCATAACTGTTTAAATGACAATAATGCCACATCAAGACCTTCAGCACTACAGTCATTGTGACTGAATCACAATAAAACTATAAAGAATTTTCTTCAACCACCAGAGCTGCTGGGAAGGGCCCACTTGTGAGTGCAGCGTTGCCCAGGCTGATGAACTTTTCCTGCCCCAAGCAGAGGGCAGGAGCAGGTCTTCATCTGTCATTATTTGTTCTCTCATAATTTGTGCATACAATTCCCAAGCTCTATGTATCATTATTATAATTGGGAATGGCAAACTAATGGGCTGAACATTCTTTGACAGTGAATAAAGAGGTGCTCAGAGTCAAAGCAAATGGTTCAAAGGGCTTTTATCTTCCAGCCTCTAAGACTATGCTGAAGAAAATGGAAAAAATATAATAATGAGGTTCTTAAAACAGTTTTGGCTATTTCTACTAAGATATCAAGTGTACTCAAAATTAGGAACTGAAAGCTTTCTATCTTATCATGTAAGTCTGCATAACAGCACCCACCACTAAACTGCAAATATCTTCCCGTCAAACCCTCTAAAGGGAGGTGTCTAGCAACAGATTTCTGTTGCTATTATTAGTCTAATTGTACCAAAACTGCAATCTTGATTTGTTGCTGTACATCATCCCCCAGATTAGCCAATGTGTGCATGTGTGTGTGCATACCTATGTGAAAGGGTGTAAAAATCCACTAAAAAATAAATTTTTCTGCAGCCCGTGTTGAATTTTTTCAGCTTGCTTTCTGGAAACATAGAAAGTAGGTCAGCACATAGCCCAGAATAGCTCATCAGCACTGAGAGAAAAAGTAGTATATCTGTATCTTTGGACTCGTTGGCTCATTTCTTCACAGGGGAGAGTGGAGAATGAAAGCCTTTCCTTTATTCTACTATATGGAGGAACATTTACAAGAAAAAAATTGCTTCTCCTTTAAAAAGCCTCCAAATCAGCCACCTACATCAGGAAACGTTATCTGTTTTAATCAAAGCAAAACAGCACTTAAGCTTTACATAAATATAAGCAAGGGGAAAGCCAGGAAATTTAAAATGGGTTTAAAATATACTGGATATGTATCACATCCTGTTCCTTGTACATCTTGTTCCTTCTATCAAAAACCTGTCTGGTAAAGTATTTACTTTGGAAACAGAAGCAGACTTTGTGATTTTTTGTTTTGTTTTGTTTATCTTGTAATTATTTTTTTTTCAAGTATTTGCAGTTTGAGTAAGACTTGCTGCCTACTTTTTGGTATCTTTCATGATATGTGTGTCTCCCACTTTTTATCCCCCCCCCTTTTTTTTTTTAAGAAAGTAAAAAGGTACAAGCAAAACCCAAATTATCAGAACACTCAAACATTATAGCTACAAATATTCTGAAGAACTCTTCTAGGATTAATATTGAAAAAGTTCTTTCATGAACTATTATGGTCCCTTAACATGAAAACAAAACCAAAAACCACTCTTAGGCAATACTGAATGATGCTTATGAGCTCTAAAATGTTATTACACTATTCAAGTCAGTATCAGTGCTGTTGGCTACAAAATGATGAATGATGTTGATCTGTTTCCCTGAACAGATTCCAAACTAGAACACTGATATTTTTAATTAGGAAAAAATGATATCTGCCTCCCCCAAATTCCACGTGTCAGTCTTAATTTGAATCTCTGCACTAGACTTAAATGAATGTTTTTAATGTACTGAACATCGGTAGTATGACCTTTTAAGTTCAGTGATTTTTATGTAGCCAGCAGGAATCCCTAAACATAACAAACCCTATTTTTAGTTCCTCCTTTCTTTTTTTTTTTTTTTTTTTTTTTTTTTTTTTTTTTTTTTGTTTTATTTTTTAAAGTACAGCTCTATTCATTCTCTATCTCAATTCCTGGATGCCTAGCTCTCACTTATGCCCCTGTATCAGTGCAACCTGTTTAAATATCTCATGCACCAACTAGTGAAGAACTATAAAGCATGTATATACATACATAGTTTAGGCAGTTGCAGAATTGGAGTCTTTTGCACAGCCAAACTTAAGTCTTTTCAAAAAGGGAGAGCAAATTAGAGAACAACTTTCTGAACAGGGAGCTGATGGGATCTGCACTTTTTTTGACTCTCAATAAACCAATTCTTGCTATCAGAATATAAGTAAAAATTAAAACCTTCACAGGTAGCACATGCTTTACAATTAACCCAGAGAAGAAATGATACATTCTCTCAAATTTAAAAAACATTAAGACAAATTACTAAAATAAAATGGCTGAGTTTTTATGTCCTCTGAAGCCTCCACCTTGCAAAATTTGAAAACTCTAACCAAGTAAACCAAGTGCACTCCTAAACATGTTTAATTGTATTCCTAGATTACTGCCAGATAGCATCCCATGCCTTGGTGGGTCCAAGTAGAGCTTAGAATTTGTTACTTCCAAAAGCTATAGGCACAGAACTGATGGAATTCAATTTAGACCTGGACAAAAATTCTTTAAAATAGCATCAAATAAATCAAAGAGCATAAATTTATAGTGTGGCATTAAAACCAGTAAGAGGAAATAATGCAATTCTGTTTATGAGTACCAACAGTTAGAATCTCCCCTAGTGTTCTCTTGTTGATGCCAGCAACACAGTCCTCCAAAACCTGAAAGAACCTATGGAAAGCCATAGTCCCACATACATCACAGTTTAATAATGCTAATTTTTCTGATACATCACCAGTATAATCAAAAAACAACACCGTTCTAGTTAACTGGAATTAAATCATTCCCACCATGCCCTGGGATTTTTTTCTAAGCTTTATGAGATGAGATGCCTCAAGAACACATCATGTCAGTTGGTCCATCTCCCTCTTAGAAAGTAAAAGCCCATTAATATGTTTGCATGTTCATGTAATTCCAGCTCTGAGTTCAAGGACATTTACCAGATACCTGCTAATATGCCAAATTTGTATTCACTAGAGTTGGAAGCCTGGTGCTATGAGATACCATTTTCACTTAGAAGCCATTAGTTTAACTGCATAGAGTCTGTATCTTATTAAACTGCATTGTGAAGGAGAAGCATTAGTATAATCAGTTGTTTCAAGGCACAGTAAAACAGGTAAAATAGTCCAGAAGTAATCAAATCTAGTATTTTCTGAGTTTTTTTTTAACAGGGACATAGGAAGTCCTGGAATTACAGTCACAAGGTAGTCTAGGAAACAGGTTGCTCATTTCCCAGCTTAGAGCCTGTAATTACATAGAGCTGTACTTTTCCAGACCAGAAATCACACATTCCCTCCTGGCTCACGTGGCACAACAATACGTGCTCAATCTTGTGTCTGGAGCACCAGTGACCGTGCTCTGGATTCCTGTGGCTGCATTATTTTATATGGGTTAGATGTCTGCCTGCACCCTTCAGTGACTGACAGGGGAATTTCAGCATGTTCCAGTGGTACACCAGGTTGAAATCACACGTGCTGCTTTGGAGATGCATCCTAAAGCTCTACCAGAAGTCAACCTGAACTTGGAGATTCAGCCATATGGAGCCCTCTTCATGTCAGCATGAATGTACAGTCCTGCTGCACAGAACAGCTCATCTCTGGGCAACAAAAGTTACTGGCTTCATAATGGTCATATAGGTCTAGAATACATAGCACACATTTACATATCTCCATGCTCTACAGCATAAATACATCCTTCTACTTGTTTTTATCTGCATTGTCTTGGATAAAAAGAAGACTACCTTGAAAAAAATTGGCAATGAATAATCAATGGTATTACAAAAACTGTCCCAACATACTGAAAACCCTAATCCAAAAATCTAGAAAAGCTGAAACAGAAAAAAATATTTAAGCAATCATCAAAGAACATAATTATTAAGATTGAAAAGTCTGCTGCGCTCTCAAGAGCCTTTACAGTACTGGCTCTTTAAAAGAAAAACCAAAACCAAAACCAAAAAACTTCACTCTGCAGTAGAGCAGAATTGGGACCACTATGGAAGCCACTCCAGGAGAAATGCTGCTAACAATATAAAGTGCTGCGACTTGCAGCTGATTACAGGGCAAAATTAATTGACTCCAATAAATCTTATTTTTATATGACAGACTAACTACAACTTTAAAATGATAGCTTAAAACCCATTCAACCATTTTTAGCAGGAAATAAGGGTTCTGTTTTGTTTGAGGTAAGGACACTGATGAATTTCTACTCATGTCACCCCTTGTTTTTCCCCTGGTTCATTGAGATATTATAAATGCATGGTTGCAATTGCAGCTATTTCAGTTACTTATTTAGTACATATGCAAAATGCTTATTCATCTGTTTTCAAATTCTAATCAGCATTTACAAAACCAAATATAGCCAACTGTTTTCTGAAAGGAATTTCAGTCCCAGGGCTTTAACTAAACATATGTACTGCATCAGATTAGTTAAAACCCTCAAGTTTCTTCAGCTCCTGGTAATAGTTTGCCAGCTTTTGCTAACATTAAGACAGAGTCCATACATACTCGTAGCAAAGTATGTGCACAACCTCATGTCACATGTGATGGTCTTAATATAGCTTTGTAATTCATATTTCAAGCTGGGACATAAGAAGACAAAACCTGTCATTGCCAAATATTTACATTAATGCACAAAACTGTTTTCAGTAAGAACTACAGACGCATGAGGTTGCAAATGCCAATGTGTGTGTTTTATAATTTTCACCTATGCAAAAGACTTAACTATTTACATAAAAAGAGGATAACAGCTGTCACATTTATTTGATAAAAAAATGCATTAATACATAAAATTCAATTCCATTCTAACAGAAGAATCTCATGTAAATTTGTAATGACTAAATAATTAACTCAAAGTCTTACCTTTCCCTGAAGCGACAGTTTCCAGTAGTGATCTCTCTTAATGATTTAATTTTGCAATGTAATTTTCATAAATAGTTTTCTAGTTTAGGCAGAGATGGGTTAACTACAAGCAGTCTGGATGTTATCTTGCTTCCTGGAGATCACTGTTTTGCATTGTGAGCCATCACAACTATCTAGGGAAAATAATAGTTATCTTAACCTTCAGTCACCTGGACAACATGATAAATTACACAAAATCAAAATATTAAAACATGACCTTAAAAATTGTATTTATCTATCAAACATTTCATAATAGATGCTCTAAAATGAATTACTGCATAATTTCTTACCAGGGATTAATGCTCTTTGACAGAGACATAAAACAGGTGGGAAAATTTTATATTGCAATGTTGTAATTTTTTAAAATTACAACTTGTCTTTACACTGACAATATGAGCTAGTCTTTTGCTGTGGGCTTTTTTGTGTGGGTTCTTGTTTGTTTATTTTTCATTTTCTTTAATGGGTTGTTGGTTTGGTTTTTTTGGGCTTTTTAGATGTCTGGTCAGAAACTATCAGCAACAGTGGAAAATGAGGCATGCCATAAGTCCCTAAACAGAAGTCAACAGAGTGATGTCTCTGAAAAAAATCTCTGAGAGCAGGAATCTCCTTTTACTATTTGGGTACTGCTAC
Source organism: Heliangelus exortis (assembly GCF_036169615.1). Lineage (NCBI taxonomy): Eukaryota > Metazoa > Chordata > Aves > Apodiformes > Trochilidae > Heliangelus > Heliangelus exortis. The sequence goes on along the minus strand of NC_092422.1, from coordinate 21,915,341 downwards.
AAGGTCCCTAATAGAACAGGACACATTGTAAATCTATTTGGTTCAACTACCTGCATCTGACCACCAATTTTTAAATTCAGACTTATAACAGCTGCAGGCTTAGAACTGAAAGTTATTCACCCATAACCATTCTTTGAGTCAGGCTATGTACCTGTGCTCTTGTGCTATATGAAAGCAGCACAAATGGAAGCAGCACAAAAGTAGACTTGCAACATTTCCTCACCTAGACTGGCTCAAATCTTCTCAGCCCCAATAAATCACAACATAGAGATGGCTTTTGGACTGTTCTTACTCTATATCAGCTTTACGTCCTCAGTTCCCTGGTCATGATACCAAAAGAGCATAAAGTTGTCTCTAGTGCTCCTCCTCTGAGTAACACATCATATGGCACCATGTTACTGCCAGTTAATGCTGTTACAAAAGGTGGTGATGGAAAAGGTGCCGGAGTCCCAGCAGATCCCAACATGCACAAAGGCTCTGAAGCCCAGACTGCCACCTGCACGAGGTCTGTGCTCAAAACCACCACCAGCAGGTGTGGGTATGGCACTTGGTAGGGAAAACACTGTCCCATGATGGATATGCCCAGAGGCCTATAACACTGAATTATCAAATCCAACTTGCATTTTCTTACTATGAGGCCAGTGTGAATGTTCTCTATGAGCTCGAGGAGTGATGAATCTACATAGTTCTGTGGCATGTACAATATCTTGTTTGCCAACTTGAATATGAGATGGAGCTGTTCAGGGCCTTATCCAAACAAAGTGTTGAATACCTCCAAGGACAGAGTCACAACCTGCCTGGACAACCACAGGCTGTGAGAGCAGCCTCTTGAACAGTGTATCTCAATCTGAATACTCCAGACCCACGTCAGCAGCAAGACAGCCCAACTCCAACAATGTTACTTGACCTGTTCAGCTCCATGAAATGCTTGATGGGACACTGAATTAAAAGATGTATTTGGTTGATCTTAGCAAATGATAACTCAGTTTTCTGCTACAAGGCAGTATCTTGAAACCCCATCTCCTCTCCCCACCCTTCCCTTAACAACAGGAACCACTCCCACCACTTCCCCATGATATTATTAAAGGACTTACACATTTTTATTTCTCTCTTCAGTGCCTTTTCCTTCTTGATAGCCCTTTGCAGCTATTTTCCATAAAACCACAATAGTTCTGCTCACACTTTAAGAAGCACTACTGTAAGTCTGGATAATTTTCTTGCATGTCTATGCAAGAGTTCAGGTTTTCTTAACATTAGGAGAACTATCAAATTGTGGCATATGAGTCAAAAGTCACTGAGATAGACAGGACAGTCATGGCTTAGATCTGCTCCTTCAAACTTCCTGCAAATTTGGGTATCTTTTTGTATGCTATACTCCAGATGCATGTTAAAGATAAGGCCCCATTGTATAGACATGTTTGGGGTTTGGAAAATGAGAAGTGACTGACAGTGGATCTGACAGGTTCCTGAATCTACTCTAGTTCCTCATGTCCCTACTGAGAATTTTGTTCATGTCTGTGAGACACTGTCAGAGTTGTACAAGATTTTTGGAGAACAATGGGTTATCAGGCTTTAAACTCATAAAAAAAAAAACAATCCCAGAAACTTCGTGTAATACTTCACGTTATCATCATCAGTATGACAGAATGGATACAGTCCATCATATCACACATCTGTGCAGTAAAAGCCATCTTAAAAGTCATCACCTGATTTTGTATATCCATGTGATAAACTGCATTTTCCACTCTCAGTAGCCTGAAGTCACTACCCTTTGCTTTGGGGCGAGGAGGAAGGTCAGGAGGAGAGGAAGGGAGTGCTTTCCATAACAGACTCTCAGGCAACACTGTAAATACTGACTGTCATGGACATACTTTACTTCAAATAACAGGGGCAAGCTGAATCTGGCAGTCTCCAGCCACACATCACAACCATGTGCACACACACCACCTTTTCAGCCCAGTATATAAAAGGCACAGTCTCCTCTACAGTCAGAGCAGAAATCAGACCCTGAACAAGAGTCAAAATAAGGAAACTGAAATAGAGTACATATAGACATAATTTAAACGCAAAGTGCTGCATAATGATCTGTTATATGCTATCTAACCTTTTATTCATCGTCCTTGAGACATCTCTTTCTAAGTATGTCATTTCTACACAGGCAGTACTTCCACCAAATGATGACTTTCCTAAATTGATGCTTTGTTACATCAGTCTCAAAATATGTGCAATACATGTGTAAGTCACAGAGATCACTGGCACTTCCACTGTGCCCCACTTTTTACTCTCAAAAAGCAGGATTTTCATCTTGTTTTACAAGTAAGGAAAATTAATAAACACCCTGAGTAGGCACACACTGTTCTCGTAAACATTATTGCTTAACAGACATTGCTGAAATAATGTTCAAAACACAAAATATTTTTTTAAGTATGAAAATTATGGCATTAAATGCAAGAACAATGCAGTAACCCCACAGCTGTACAGTACAACATCCAAACCCAAGGAGGTTTGTCAAATACACATTGCTGTCGAGAAAACAGAAAAGCTAGTGAAGAGCTGCATAACTCCAGCACCCTCTGTTGGCCTTTCTGCAGCGTGTTACTTTGTGTATTCATTTAAAAGTGTTATTTGTTCTGTCCTTAAGCTAGGAAAAAGATTCCTTTATAAAGCAATACAAACGAAAAAAAAAAAAAAAAAAAAAAAAAAAGGAAAAACAAATGCAAACAAATCACCAATCACCCCACAATCCAGCCCTTTTGAGAGAAAGGAGATATACAGCACAATTTAGCTTAATATCAAAATACTCAGTACAGCTATACCTGTCATGCATTAGAAGCACACCTTTGGCCAGAATGAATTACAGGGCTAAAATGTTCCTTACCATCCCTGTGTCTGATATTTGTAGTAAACACCAATAATAAATGGCATCTCATGTGAGGCTCCCTCCAATAGAAATGACAGCCCTTCAGAAAAGAACAATTATTTTTATGGACCATCCTTCACATCCTTCACTGTGGCAACCAAGAACTGACAACACATACATCCCATAGAACATCATCCACAAAAGAAAGTGCTCAAACCACGTCTCATCAAGCACACAGATAAATAAAGTCCAGCTGCCAGACACAAGGTGATCTAAATATAAACTCTGTATACTGCATTCTGGTGTAGAGCCAGATGGTGTAATTTCCAGAAGCAGAGACCCTTAGTAGCCCAGCGAGCCCGGCAGCTGCCTCACAAAGCCAGCTCGCAGCTTTGCAACAGCAGATGCAAAGTTGCAGTGGGAGGAAGAGGAGGGGGAAGTGGGGAAGGCTGAGATGGGGAAGCAAAGCAGAGCCTGAGGGGGCTGTGGGAGGTAAAGGTGGCAGAAGGTTTCCTTCTTCTGAGGAAAGCCACCCGTGGGGTTATGGGGGCTGCCTTGTCCCTTCTGGCCCCTCGGTGGGGAGAACAGCAGAATGCAGCCTGTGCCCAGCAAACCTCCTGCCTGCCCATCCTGCAGTCCTTCAACCACCACTCCAAGAAATCCACAGGAAAAGGAAAGGGAACAGAACAGGTCTTACTGAGCTGTCTGGGCTGCTTCCACCAGGTCAAGTAACTGCCTTAAAGCTAACCTTAAAGCTAACATTGAGCAGAATCCAAAGAACCTTAAAAAGACACTTTTCTTGGCTGACCTCAAGTTTGATGTGGAAAAATTTAGCCTCAGAAATGTCACCAGCTGTTGTAAACTTTCTCCTAACATTGTCTCTTAACTTTACTCTTCAAGGTCTGTACACTTTTTTATCTGCTTGGTGTAGTATTGTCAGGATCCTGTCTGCCCACCTGAATTTCATAGCCAATATCTCACCACCCTTCCAGGATCTGCTGTTTCTCTTCTTTTCTACATGCAGGTTCCCGTGATTCTCTCCTAATACTTCTGTGTTTATCCACTTCAAGATGGTGCTAATAATAACTGATGGTCAGATAACAATCTCCAGAACATGCTGAAACACACACAAACTTTTGCCAACCAAATTTGTAGTACTGTTTGTTAGAAAGCACTACTGCCCTATTTCAAATATTTACACACAAGCTTCTACTTTGGGTAATTTATATTTTAGCACTCAAGAGGGACAGAGAAATCAGTTTGATTTTGAATGTCAAAATCTGAATTGGAAGAGTCAAATATTTACTGCAGAGAACAAAACAGAAACTATCCCACACAATCTGAGGAGTTCATTTGAGGCCACAGAACAGTCTGGAAGCCAGAGACAGACCCAAACCTGAACTGCTATATAACTGAGCATTTGCAAGGCATGACCTTACTATCCATTTTCAAGAGTTACTATTTTGCCTGTTATTTTCAGACATACCTATTCTTGCATCATACTAGTTCCTGCTGGCAAAGATTTGTTTCTCTTTAGCTGTTTTGTTATTTTAAAACAAATTTCATTTTTTCCATGTTTAAGAGGTCTGGTTCCAAGCAATAAATGGTATAAGTCACTTCCTTTAAGACTTGGCTGTTCATTAGATGGCTGCTTAGGGCTGCAGTAGCCTGTGCAGTAACAGGTTACTTACGCAATGAAGTTCCTCTGCTTAGCAACCCTAAGGGTGGGGTTCAAAACAGCAACTGCACCACTCACATTTTGCAGCTTAAAGCGAGGGAAAAAAGAAATGCAAAAATAGTGAGTCCAAGGAGAAATACTGCTTTTCTTTATGAGGAATGTAATTTACTGAGAAAAGCAGGTAACAAAGGACATAGAAGGAAAAATCAAAGACAGCTAAAAAACTTCCCAAAGTTGTAATTAATTCTGAGATAATAATATAATAATGATTACTAAGAGAAATAATTCATGCAGAGAACAGGCTAATCCTTGCAGAGGATCATGTAAATATTTTGCTTTTCTGGCACTAATCTTCCCTTTCTGTTGAATACTGAAACAATCTCAACTTACTGCAGTTTCTTGTTACCAAAAATCCTGCTAAAATACCTGATTGTTTTGAATAGTTAAAGGGTCGATATTAGCTTATGTTGAGATGCTGAACTGAAAAAAAATAAAAAGGAAACATTAAAATTACTGTTGACTGAGTTTAGGAATCAAATTAACAATTTAATTTACTAATGTATTGGTTAAAAGTAAGTAAAATTACAAGATAAAATACATTATTTTGATGATTTACAAACAACTGTTCTGTGAGAAAATCAAGGAAACCCGTATTTCAAACACCAGTGAGCGACAAAACCAAAACCAGAACTATCTGGCCATGTACGATTTATTGTTCATAGAAATTATTCCATTTAATCATTTCCACCCCCTGGCTCAATTTTGAAAGTCTTCCCTTTCCTATGCTTACTCAGGAATGGATTAAGTACCACAGTGAGAATAAGTTTAGCTGGAGGAGTTACCCATTTATATTCACACAAAATTTGTAGTTTTCATTTTTTAAAGTATTTAAAATTTAATGTGGAGGGGACAAACTACCTCTCAGGCAGCAGGGATGCACTCAGCCAGTCCATGGAGTGTGTTGCTGGTCTAGGAACCTCTGTACTTCATTCAGACCAGCTCTTGCTGTGCTGCAGAGCTTCTGATTTGGGTGCTGGAAGGAGCAGAGCTGTCTCAGCAGTTGCCTGGCCAGGCCTCTGAGCAGTCTCCAGCTCTGAACTGGTGCAAACATCTCAGCAGGACAAAGCCAGCATTTCTGCAGAATGCTACAGCTCACACTGCACATACACCTCTGCTCCCCACACTTACTTTGTCCTCATGCTCTCAGACAACCAATATTACTCTTCATTTATACCTCAGCTTTTATCCCAACATACCAGTCTCTTTCTGACTTTCTGGTAACCATGTTGCTTTGCACAGTAAGCAAACCCATTAAGTGCATTCACTAAATGTAGAGTCTGAGACTCATCTTTCATACTCTAAAATAGACTAATAAACATACCAGTACTTGGAAGGCACTGTTCTCTGATATGTTATTATTCAGACCCAAGAGCTCAACTTGACAGATCGTTTCTTTAAAAAATGTACATAAGATCATGCATTTCTTTTACATTTTTCTAATAAAATGTTCATCTTACCAATTGACTGTATGCCCACATGGCACGATTACTGTTAGCAAAGGCAGCTGCCTAACAAATGTTCTCTGGTCATAAAAACATTTACTTAGTTCCCTAGCAGAAAGAAAGATAAAGTGATACGAAATAAACACCTCAACTTTTAAAAACTCTTCATAATTGAAGGCAGTGATCAACCTCATTTGCTGGCAGGGTGTCTGTACATGGACTTTGTCTCCCACTGCAGTCACTGATAGCTCCCTCATGGCTCTCCAGTGACCTCCACTGTGATGAAAACTTTGAAAATTATTATTAATAAATGCCATCGCATTCTAGTTTTAAGCTTCTGTATCTCTGGCTATTTTAGTAGAGAACTTTTTAGAATGCAACAGCTCTCCACAAATTTCACTTCAAAGCTGCCCTGTAAGTTTGAATAGCATAGATTTGCCAAGGATTTCAAAAGTGACAAGGACAGAATCAAGTGGTATTTTAAGAGACACAAATGTCTGAGATAGAGCATTTTTAAATAAATAGAACAACAACAACTCAAGAAAACCACCCAAACCTCCTTCACATTAACTTTTGTTAGGAAGACTTGTGCATGGCCAACACAACGAGAGCTGGGAGGACAGAGCAGGATGCTGTGATCTCATTTTCCAGCATACACACTGATTTCCTCCTGGTGACAATGATCACATAACCATGGCCTTGTTGCTTTGGGAGTCAAAATAATACGGGAAAACATTTCACTGCTTAAAAGGTAAGGAGTTTTCTACACATGACTAAAAAGGAAGGTAAATGAGAGGTGGTGGTGGTTGCATTTGCCACCAGCAGGACAGTGCTGCATTCTCAGAAGAGATCCTACTGCAAGCATCCAGTGTTGGGATTGAAGAAAACGTGGAGGTCCATTCAAACAAAACAAGTATTAAAAAAATAATCCTTTCATTTAAAAAAAGCCCAGATTTTTAACTGGGGCCAAACCCCTGATATATACTTTGGTAGGCTTCTGTGATGTGGCTGGCTGCAATAGTTTTCAGATAGGAACTACTGCTTTTGCTTGGCCTGTTTTAATTAAATTTGCTCTCCAAACTGGGACTTCATTAAATAGTTTTCCTTTTTTCTGATCTCTCTCCCCACTCCATTTTTGATTAATCAGATATGCAAGCAGCTTTAGTGACCCAGACACTGCAATTTTCAATAAATAAACTCTGGATCAAACTCTTACGTGATTTGTACAAAGCATCCTGGAAAAGATTTAGACCTGAGCATTTTAAGCTTTTCTTGCATGCGTGAGCAGTAAGAACAATTTGAAAGGCAGGCATAAAAATGTTGAACAGAAATCTGTTTTCCAGAGAGCCACTTCCTATTATCATCTGCATATTTTTTTCCCCAGTTAAGCAGCTTAAGGAAAAAAACCTAACAAAACACCCACTTCAGCCAGTACCTTCCTTCATCTTGTAAAATTAGCCATCTTTTTAGTTTAAATTTCCCTTGTCCAATTAATAGACAAATTTTGTAGTTCAACATTACATTTTTTTCTGTCTCCATCTAATTTTAGTTATTATTTTAGGTGAAAATGAGCAGACATTGAATAAAAAAAAAACAAACAAGCAAGCCCTCCTGTTACCTTACTTCAGCATCTATTATGCCTTTATGAAGGCCTTCAGAGTGAATGGTTAAGACTAAGAGAAGTAGCATGCAAGTTCACTTTTTTTCAGTTCAGAATACCAGTTTGCTGCCCACTTACTAATTAACATATTTAATGCCAAAAAAAGACACGAGAAATACCAACCCCAATCCAAAGTGAAAAGCAAGGCAAAGTACTAGAGCCAAAGTTTCGAAAAACAACCAAGTTGCAAAAGGAAGCCCACAAAAAACTCCAGGTGCCCAAACTTCATAATAATAGTATCTTGAATGACACTTTCAGAGACTACACTTTCTGGCAGCCACGTGTATGACAATCTCAAAACCAAAATCTGAGAATTATAAAGACTGCTGAAATGATAGGGCAAATGAAGAAAATATATTCAGTTGCAAAATTATTTAAAAGATTACTTCATTTAGGAAAAATAAACAATTCAGAAAGCCTCTGTAAGGGCACTTTCATACTTCCAAGCAATTTTGATTTCTTCAGTCACAAAATATACCACTGTTACTCATGCTGCTAGCAAATTGCTTCAGAGTTAAATAGAGAATACTTATTCCAAACTTACACTAACAGCACCAGATGAACATCTACCTCGAATAAACATCCTTTTCTCAAAAGTATTTATAGTGTACAGGGCCCTTGATGAGTTCTTCTTCTCCACTGTTCTCAGAAGAGGACCCAGATCTGTTCCATCTGTCTCTCTGAAGCCTCTGACAAGTGTCTATCACTATTAAAATACAGGTGGAAAGAACTATGTTGTGCATTTTTTGGCAATACTCAGCACTATGTGCTTTTCTGCAAGACACTTTATCTATAGAAAACATCCTCCTTTGCCTTTGCTGAAGGGCTGTGCACATAAGCAGGCAGATTTTAATGCTGCCAAGATGCTACCTACAAATTTCTGAAAGGCTAAAAAAGGAAAATAACTGACTGTAGGAATTATGCAATAACACAGCTTCCCTTTGTTGTGTGGTATTTTAACTGATCAGTAAACCTCAAAAGCCACCTCCACTCAGCAGAGCTGCACTACATGGTGTAGGATTGGTCACATGAAGTGCACCCTGGCTGCCCAAGCCATGACCCAGGCTTGGTCCAGCACCCAAGGAACTGCCAAGTGCAATGTCCAGAGGAAAACCTTCAAAACTCACTGATTTCCAAATCAGAGAGATGAATAAGAGGGCAAGGACCAGTCAATAGCTGCCATTCACTGAAAAGTCTCTCATTAATGATGACAGGGCTATGGTGAAAAATAGCTGCTTTTCAATTTTGAGGTCAATTAAGGTTATTAGCTTTTAATTTGTACCATTTTCACATTTATTTTAAAAGCTCCGCTAGAGCCCCTCTCTCTAAAAAATACAAGTTGACAAGTTCTGTCTCAAAAGTACATGTACCAAGTTCATGTTTCCCCATGACACATATCTCTGAGACCTTCAATATACTGGAAAAGCCCAACATCTTTTTTTTTTTGCAATTAATATGGCTTTTGTATAATATCTAATGTAACACTGGCTAAAGAATGCAGGAAAAAATGTAACCATACCACCAAGCAACTATGTCAAGGTCTTTTTGAACAGGACACCAGAAGTATTACTATTACATATACACAGATCATTGCTTCAAACCCAACACAAAGCCTCTTTCCTGTTCAGTGTGAATGCTTGGTTAAAACATTCTGCATATAATAAAAGTATGAAAACCATAGAGGTTTCTAATACAGTTTCTTCTACACTGAGCATGGTTGGTCTGTGTAAAAAACATCAGTGTGTAAAATACCAGTGCAAGTTTAACATTTGATTCAGTTCTGGGGCAGGCAACAAAAATCAAGTCTGAAAACCCAACCTTTAAATACATCTATCTGTGGGAAATAGGAGTATTGAAAACCAGCTGACAAAAAATGCTGGTCATGTCTGTATGTATCTAGTACCTCTATGATCTTGTATCTCTATACTAAGTTTAAGTAACACAACCCCTCTCCTTGTCCTCTCAGCTTGAGTCTTAATTTATAACTCTCAGTGTCAGTTTGCCAATTTTGAAGCAGACATTGTGCAGGAAGCTTGTGCAGCTTTCCAAGTTAATGAAGAAGATCGAGTGCCTCATCATGAAAAACAAATCTGAACTTTCTGTTCCGTGCTACATGCTACTCCATCCTCATTCTAGGTGGAAAATTAACTAAACCTGATGCTGATATTTGCCATCCTTCTTTAAGGTATATCTCAATTCTATTACTTGATCTCTGCCATTGCTGTTTCACAGTAACTGATGAATTAGCTTTGATTTGGTCCAATTCATCCTTTTTAAAATTCTAAATATATGCTCATAGCCTGGTTTTATCACTTAACCTACCCTAGAGAACATTAAGAGAGATTTGCTTTAATGGTGCATTTACTTAGGTGGTTTTCTAACTTAGGTCACCAAAAGAGTGAAACAAAAATATTTTAAATTAAGCACAAAATGTTTACACAGATATTACTTCATATCAGTCAATTTTTCCCCCTAAATTATTTCATTCGATTTGCAAGCAGAAAAACCAAGACCCTCAACACCCTCAAACTCAGGTCTGCTGTATGCAACAAGCCAACTGCATATATTTTATTTATTTTATGGGGCTAATTAATAATGAAAACCAGTTCTTGCTACTGGGACTGCTGAAAAGGAATTAATGACAAGAAATATTTGCTACAGGGCAGCTGGGCTGTATTTACAACTGTTGTGTATGTTCACTGATTTCCATCATGCATTTATAAAAATAAATGACATATTTATTAAGCAAAATTGTTTATAAAGGCACGATGCCTGCATTTTTTTGTTCCAGCAGACCTGCAGTGTTTATCCCAGAAAACAGCATTCTGTTACTTCACATGGGAGATACCTGCACAACATCAGATTTTCATCCATTTTGAAAAATGTGGATCTTTAAGCTTTATCAGGACACTTGTAAGTACTGTTCTTTAATTCAAAATATCCTAGGAAACCTTACTAAATTTCTTCTAATTAATACTTTTAAGGCTAATACTAAACTAGTACTTCTAGTTTAGTCCTTCTTACTAAAATGAGAAGGAGGTAGGCACACAGACACAAGATTACAACTTGTCTTCCTGAATCTTTGGACACACATTTTTATTTACTTCTGTTACTATTTTATGAAATATAGTAATATTAGAAATATAGTAACATGCAACCTTGCCAAATACAACCAATGATAAAAGCCTTCAATTTTTGAACTTTGTTTTTTTCTAAATTGTCACTCTTAGTAGTGCAGTAACTATGTGTGTTCTTGCACACACAAGCCATTTGTACTTGGCTTAAAAGTTTATGCAAAAACCTGTCACAGTCTATGTTAATGTTTTTCTCTGAGGTTTTTTAAAGTAAAAAGCAAGCATGAATATCAAAGAGCACACTGTAAATGATCGTTTCTAATCTTAGACACATATCAATTATTCACTACCTTGTTCTTCTTGTGCTTTATCGTATAGACTTCACCATGGCAACACTATTCTTTACTTCCAAGCCTTAATCAGTGAATCTCTAAACTAGTATTAGATTTAGCTGTTGAATTACTTGATACTCTAATTATTACACCTTGAATATAGACATGTTTTTCTTATTACACCATGGACCACACACATGTTCCAAGAGATCAATATATGTTCATTTGCTTAGAAATATTGAGATGGTAACTTTTCTAAGAACCAGATTGTTACTCCCTTACAGCAGTAAAATTGTGAATAAAAATAGGTAGCTTTGAATTACCACCAGCAAAATTCAGTATGGAATTTGATGTCATAACTCTCATATGGTGTTCATGCAAACTGGGAAAGGGTACACCTTCCAAAAACTATAAATTTAAAAATCTCTATTAAGCTTTAGAACTAAATAACTTGTCTTCAGTAAGTACCTTAATTAAAAAGTGTCTTCATAAATGACAGTCTTCTTGGTGCTATACAATTTAAAGAATATTCAGTTTATATTTCTATATTTTTTTCACTCTTCATGTTTTCCAGCATTGTTACACATATTTTTCCATCTTCTTAAAATGCATGCATCTTTTTCTAGCAGCTTTTGGCCCAGCTAGAAGAAACTCACTTCTTTCTAGTGAGTTTCTTCTGTCTTCTTTCTCCCTTCCTTCTGTCTAATTTACTTTTTCTTCACCCCTTTTTCCTGTGTTTCTCCAATACTCTTGATCCTTTTAGTTCTCACCATCCTTGTGCTATTCCACCACACATTTATACTTTCCCCTCCAGTTTGTAAGGATTATTTATGTATCTTATTAATAAAAAAAAGACATCTTTTACACCTTAACAGTGCACCATTCCTTCCCTGAACTTGTAAAGGAGAACAGCAAATGTTTCCTTTTTGCCCCACTCTTACACTTGCATTTTCACAAAGATGTTCAACTTATGATATCTCTGATGAGTCTTCAGGGAGCACTGATTCAAGTTGTGCTTTACAGCATATCATTAACTATAACCCTGGCAGCAATTTCTAAGATGCCTTTAATATGTAAAAAATCTAGTATAGTATTACTAGTAATGAAACAGTGACACACAAATAGAGCCCGTGGCCTTTCCCAAGAAGTCCTTAACAGTGTTCCCTCATCACTCTTAGTTAAAGTGATGAACTGTGTGATATTTCCCTTAAACATTAATCATCTTCATCATGGTTAAATGGAGAAAAAGGGACAGTTAATTTTTCTGAAGGAATTATCATACCAGAAAACCTCAAAAATTAGACATTTCAGGACATTTCAGTAGGACAGATGATACCTAGAGAGAAACATTGTTGGTTTACACTTGGCTAAGACCCCACTGTCCTTTATAGATCTGTGAGCCTTCACAAAAGTTCTTTTTGGGTCTGGTATGATCATCAGCAGATTCTGACTGCCTCTTGAAAGCAGAAATTACCAGGCTTGTACTAACCAGGTGTCAGTCATCCTATGATAGAGCTAAGCAAATCACAATGCTTTCCTTGTGCTGCTCTTTCCTCCAGACTCTTCACTTGTGGAGTCCCACAGGGATTCACCTTCTTCCCATCCTGCTCAATACACAGGAAGATAATAGGGGAAACTGAAGGAAACTGGAACAGAAGTTAATCAGTATATTTTTAGAGCCTCACAGCTGTCAGTGAATATGTCCAAGAACACAAGAGAATGAAGCACTGCTGACTGAAGCTAACTCCTCCAGGCAAAGATGATACTCAGTGGTCAGCCTCAAGGCCCTGTGCACCACCTCTTCATCCCTTCCTAGGGGTCATCTGGCTGGGCTTAAGGCTAGCTCCACTGCAGTGCTTCCAGAAGGCTATGTGGGAAAGAGCTATAAAAACCCTTCTCAGGGAATTCCCTCTTTTGATTGTGAGCTGTCCTAAAACTCAGTCTTTTCTTTGGTCCCTGCCAGGGCCACGCTGAGGGTAATGACAGCACCTGGTGAGGTGCCTTGCAGACTCTGACCATCTCACTTGACCTTGGATCTGCTGCATGTCTGGCAAACAAGGCTGTTGGCTGTCCCTGGATACTGCCTCCAGACACTTTGTTTGGGTGGTGTTGGACAAAGTTCTTTGTTGTCACTCTGGGCTGCCAGCACAGACCCTGGTACAGAGCAACCTCATCCTGCTGCTCCCAGTCTCAGACACAGGGAAGTGTTAAGCTCCCAGTAAGGAATGGTGTTAACGTCCTGCCTAAGAAAACCACAGCCTCAGATACCACTAAAAAACGCACGTATTTAGAATTTTAAAAATACTTTCTTCCATCCACCTCTGACAACAACCCCATGGGGAGCTCCAGGCTGGGCACAGAGTGGCTGAGAGCAGCCAGGCAGAAAGGGACCTGGGAGTCTGGATTGACAGGAAGCTGAACATGAGCCAGCAGTGTGCCCAGGTGGCCAAGAAGGCCAATGGCATCCTGGCCTGTATCAGGAACAGCGTGGCCAGCAGGTCCAAGGAAGTGATTCTGCCCCTGTACTCAGCCCTGGTGAGGCCACACCTCGAGTCCTGTGTCCAGTTCTGGGCCCCTCAGTTCAGGAAGGATATCGAGGTCCTGGAACAGGTCCAAAGGAGGGCAACCAGGCTGGTGAAGAGACTCGAGCACAGGCCCTATGAAGAGAGGCTGAGAGAGCTGGGGCTGTTCAGCCTGGAGAAGAGGAGGCCCAGGGGAGACCTCATCACTCTCTACAACTCCCTGAAAGGAGGTTGGAGCCAGGTGGGAGTTGGTCTCTTTTCCCAGACGACTTTCAACAAGACAAGAGGACACAGTCTTAAGTTGTGCCAGGGGAGATTTAGGCTGGATATCAGAAAGAATTTTTTTACGGAGAGGGTGATCAGGCAATGGAATGGACTGCCCGGTGAGGTGGTGGATTCTCCATCCCTAGAGACATTTAAAAAGAGACTGGATGTGGCACTCAGTGTCATGGTCTAGCAACCGCACCGGTGGGTCAAGGGTTGGACTTGATGATCTCTGAGGTCCCTTCCAACCCAGCTAATTCTATGATTCTATGATTCTAAGGTCAGTAAACCTCCACAATGTACTTCTGAGTCAGCCCCAGTGACACACACACCCACAATACAGGCAGTTGACCCTAATTCTCCATGTGCAGATGTAAAACTACCAGCCTGCAGTACATTCCACTTCTGTCAGAACAGAAGCTGCTCCACCAGCAACAGAGGGCACTAGGACCACACTTGCAGTTCAGTTTAGCTAAACACAGTGTGACTCCTCCAGCTTCAACTTCTTTGCTCCTGCTCAAACACTGGCTAAGTCACTGATTTCCAGTGATCTCATAGGTTGCTGAGGAACTGCATGATCCTTCCACACATAAAGCAAAACTTATCCTCTGTTCAGTTTCTTCATCAATACACTAGATAGCACACGGACCAAATGGCCTCAGGAGCCAATTCCTGCTCCTCATATATAAATTTGTAGTCTGCAGAACAACCTCACCAATCAAGTGTAAGTACTCTCAGATCACAGCAGAATTTCCAATTGTTTCAGCTCCAAAAAACCCACGAGGGTTCTTTGCTGTGGCTACAGTAGTTTGAAGAGATGCTGTCACAGCCAGCACCAGCAAACAGATCACACAAAGCTCATCACTGAGACAAGGAGTTACCACATCACCCCCAACGCCTTGCAGCCATCACCACGTCCATCAGAGGCTTCACAAGTTGTAAAAAAAGCACATTATATACTAATGGGAGAATGTCTCCTATGACACACTTGTAGAAACACTGCTGGAAATTTAACAATACAACTAAATTGGCATTTGTGCATGTGTTCTCCTCTCTGCATGAATACCATGGGTAACTGCTACGTCTGTATCTGCTCGCAGCATTTGGTACCAATCATAACATGGATACTACACAGAGGAGAAAGTTTTGAAAGCTTTCTTCCTCAGACTTCACTTCCTTAAATACAAGCTACAAACAACTCTATAAATAGGGCATGACTAAAATATATCTTGTATTAATTGACTTTTTATGGCATAAAATTAAGATGGTAAGGTTGCAGAGCTTGAACTCGCAATTGTTTAGACTCCCATTCTAACTTTGATCCAAAAGAATAATCCTACCTACACAAATTATACTTCCTAATTAAATTATAATGGTAAAGTAATTATTCAAGCAAATAAGCAGTAATTTTTTATAAAAGCCTAAACACAGGAACTGATAATACTAACAAATTTCTTCTGGATGTACTGAAAACTACCACCATACTAAAATGAAAAGTTTATTATTAAGGCTTGCCATAAAACTTAGATGAAGGTAATTAAAAAATTATAGAAAATACTTCTTTAGAGAAGGAAACGTTTATTTGAAGTAACGGGAAATAAAATAAACTGTTACTTGAAAATCTTTCATTAACAAACTTAGGTATTTTGACATTGTTATGTAAAAATGGTATGTTTATTATCTCTCACTTTGACCACCAGCAAAGTCTTAATAATATCTTTTTATACATGGTTAAACTTATAACAAATATTAAACAAGACCATGTGGGAAAGAATTACTTTCCCATCTAATCTATTTTTCCATCTAACCACCATAAAATCCATAGGGTTTTCTGAATCATATATAGTGCCATGAAGACTCACTATTGGCATTCTTTTGTTAAAATTGTAAAGTAATATTCTATGGCTGATATTCAGAAATATAAGGTCAAATAAAGCAAGCTAGAGAGGATTCATTTTCAATGTTTATGTAAAAAAGTCTAGATTAACAACTCACCCAGCTTTCTGTCTGGCCACAGTCTGCACTATACACTTTAACATACAAACAGTTTTCAAGTCTTTTAATGAAAACAAAAAGGAAAAGGCCAGATGGTTACTGGATGCGATACCTCCTACCTCTGACTGCTAAGATTATATGGAAGTTAAATCAAAATAAAATAGTTCAAATTTAATTAAAAATAGCAACACTATCTATTCCAAGATAGATATGACCATGCACCAAATTTTAAAATGTTTTTTATCTAAGAGATTACTTGTCATGCTAGAGTGGATTCAGCCCAAATTGCTGGTAAAGCTTAATACACACAGTGGTGTTGAGTGGGACTGCTCCTTCCAGCAGCAGTAAGGATACAGACAAATTTCAGAGAATCACAGTAGAGCAGCCTGGTTTTAAAAGTTCATTTAATGATGCCCCTAGTATCATTAAGCACATTTAATCACATAAAATTTCTGAACTGAGTATTTTCCCCAAGATATTGCTAAGTACTTATTTGAGAAATTAATAGGATTTTGTAGCTCTGAGATACTCTAACAGATTTACAGCCTCTAATATGGCAGTAATTGATTCAATTGCTCATACACAAGCATCTTGTGCTTCTTTGACATGCTGCAGGAAATCCTGGTCCCCAGGTGTCAACTGAGGATACAGATCTTACAGGTGAAACTACAGATCCCTTTTACATGGTATTGCTTGGGACAGAAAACCTACTTAAGACCATTAAATCTGTTCCCCTTCCACCAAATACTGAAGGAATCCAGACATGCTTCAGGAAACTCATAACAGCATCTAAAAACTGGTAAAGCATCTAAACTGGTAAATAGTGAGGCAGAGAGAAAAAAGAGAGATTTTAACAGGCAATTTGTTTATATTTTGTGTAACAATGCATTGTTACTC
Organism: Heliangelus exortis; assembly: GCF_036169615.1. NCBI lineage: Eukaryota > Metazoa > Chordata > Aves > Apodiformes > Trochilidae > Heliangelus > Heliangelus exortis. The sequence continues at coordinate 21,898,557 of NC_092422.1, read as the reverse complement.
TACATCCAAAATGCCAATAAATGAGCTGAATATTATTGTCTGAAAAAATGTAAGTTAGCTGAACATTCCAGCTAAGAGTCTAGATGGACCAACACAGATCCAGTCCAACTGCCCCCAACACTACCAACACAGGCAAACCCACAGCTAGTGCTTTCCAGGAAGAGCATCCTTTGTGTCACCTCTCTTCTGTCCTTACAACAGCTCACCAGTGTTCAGTGATGTGCTTCTGCTTGGATCATGAGCAGGTCTAGAGACCAGAAAGCCACTAGCAGTGCTGACAACTCTCATGGCAACACACTGGGATGCCAGTTACTTCCACTCTGCTGTTGCTGGACTGGACCTCTGATTGATACAGACAGCTCGTATTTCAACAGTAATCATAGAAAACACTAAACAATGACTAAGTTGTATTGTTAACCTTTTTAAGCATTAAGTTACAAGGTAAAATTACAGCTCTCACAAATACTCCTATGAATATACTCAGGAATACATCAAAATGGCATATGTTGGAATTAATTACAGAAATACTTTCTTTGCTAGTCTGTACAAAGCTTCAAACAGAACATTTGCATCTGCCACTGGCAAAAAGAAAAATATTTGTGTGGTATCATGCAGAGTTGTTGCAGGAAGAAACTCTGAGAGGTGATAGTGGTACTTCCTCAGAGAAAGAAAGTTCTCAGGTACGTCCCAAAATTAAAATGTTATTTGTTCTAGTTAGGCCATAGCTCCAGCACTGACATTTGCTTTGTACTAGAGAGTGATATATGATTACTGGAATGATGTAGATCCCCCTAGCCCAAAATGGGAACAATTCTGCACTCCTCTCAGTTCACTCACTGCTTCCCATGGGGATGTGACAGAGATTACTGAGATGTTCTTCTGCTGAATGAAGCCTTACAAGAAAACCCTAAAACATGCTTCAAAAACAGCAATGTGGGTTGGTCACCACTCTGTCAACAGCATCCTACAGTGTGGAGAGTTATAACAAGATCACTTTGCCAGCCCCCATCCTCAAACTGTAAGCTTCATTAATTACAAGGTTCCCACTGAAAGAAACACAGGAGCTATCAAAATCTCTCATGCAAGTGCTTCATCTAACGTGGCACGCTGTCTGTTCATTAGCCTGTAGCAGATGGCTTGACAGAAGGTGCGAGAAATTCATCCGTGGACAATTCTGGATCGAGGAGGTGTCTTTTTAGTTGTTCCATCTAGTTTTCTTCTCCTTTGAAGCACAAGGATTTATACCAGAAAGAACTCAAAAAATACTGAAATCATTTATATAGTGCATGCATATATTGCCCTTAACCATCTAATCTTGTGTTGTAAAATTATCAGCATCTTCTGAGCGTCTGCTCAGTTTTTGTCAGTATTGTCAGTTAATTACATAAACTAATGACACATCATCTAAAAAGAACTTTTTTGCATACTTGAGGTTTTTGGACTTACTGCACAGTCTTTACTCTTCCATCAAAAAGGGCAAAAAACACACAGTTCCCTTTCCTCATAAAGGCTAGTAGTCTGCATATAGTTCTGACTGGAAAAAGTTGAAAATTGCCAAACTTCTCAATCTTGCTTTATATGGAAGGTTTTCCAAAGCCTATTTTTCATTGTTGCCAGTGTCTTGCTTCTATTTCTGATCTCTTTCTGAACAGCAAATGGCTGTATGTAAACATAGATCTTCATGTCTTTGCTGACAACAAATTCGTTTGCTTAGGTCAGGAAAAAACATAATTTGGGGCCTATCTGATCTCTTAAGCCATCAATGTACAGGAATATTTACTCTGATGTCTCACAAGTGTGTGTATTTTATTTTATTCCTTTTGTTGAAGCAGTAGATCCTAATATATGTCAATACTGAATTTCACACAACACAAACCTGCTCTGAATCTTCTGTAATTTCCAGTAAGCAAAATAACCTGACATTTGCAAGCATACTGTTGTTCAACTTTTCACCCTTCACAGTGCTCTGTCAAGTAGTAGTAGTTTAACTACTGGGTTTTGCACTCCTTTTCAAACACAGTTTTTATAATAAAATGCCAATCTATAATTTTAACCAACTGTAACTGCAACTGTAATCATACACAAGCTGTATATAAAGAACTGTCTGCCACAGCAATGCTCAAATATGATTTACATGTATATCTATATATTTATACTTCCTCATCCCCATTTCTCGAGGAAAAAAAAAACCAATTATACAATTTACAGAAAGCTTTGAAAACAACAGAAAAACACCTCAGCCATTTCCTCCTTTCCTTTACCTTTTAACAGTAGCAGAAATGAGAAACAGTCATAATATTACAGATTGCTTTAGACATCATTTGAATGCTGCTGTTTCTCAGATGGATTCAGTAGCCTAAGTACCACCTGAGTTTTATCATTCACAAATTGTTCTAGAGGCAACACATGGGTCCTACCAAGGAATTGGGAACATAACTGTATTGTCCCAAGAATGGAGACTCATTTGTGAATAGCCTCAGATACTGCTACCATATACCTCACAGATAAGTATTAGCATATCATAAAACCAGAATTATCAAGGCAAAAAAGACTCCATAACAATGTTTATAAAGCAGAAGAAAGTAAGTAGTGACAGGAAAAAGATGGCATAGAAATCAAAGAAAATTTTAAAAGACAGCTAAAGCAACATTTCTTTCCCACACTGTTTCCCTCCAATAACTTTCAACTGTTGTAACTAAGGGAATCTTAGTCTTTTCCATTTTTATAATTAATAACTCGTTTTAAAAGAAACAAGAGAAAGAAAGACAGGGAAAGGAAGAAGGGAAAAGAAAGGGAAAAGAAAGGGAAAAGAAAGGGAAAAGAAAGGGAAAAGAAAGGGAAAAGAAAGGGAAAAGAAAGGGAAAAGAAAGGGAAAAGAAAGGGAAAAGAAAGGGAAAAGAAAGGGAAAAGAAAGGGAAAAGAAAGGGAAAAGAAAGGGAAAAGAAAGGGAAAAGAAAGGGAAAAGAAAGGGAAAAGAAAGGGAAAAGAAAGGGAAAAGAAAGGGAAAAGAAAGGGAAAAGAAAGGGAAAAGAAAGGGAAAAGAAAGGGAAAAGAAAGGGAAAAGGGAAAAGAAAGGGAAAAGGGAAAAGGGAAAAGGGAAAAGGGAAAAGTGAAAAGGGAAAAGGGAAAAGGGAAAAGGGAAAAGGGAAAAGGGAAAAGGGAAAAGGGAAAAGGGAAAAGGGAAAAGGGAAAAGGGAAAAGGGAAAAGGGAAGAAGACCTCCCAAACTACAGCTTTTGGTCTCTGAAGTTGTCTTTTTGTTTAAATATAAAACCAGGAACCTTAACTAAAATAACTGCCTAAAAAGAAACCCCGTGGGAACTGTTCTTTCTTTTGAACCCAGTTTCCAACTCACCAATATTTAGCCACTTCCCAGGGAGAAAAACATTCGCACAGTCTCCTCCAAGGACTAATAAATCATGAAGAACAACTTCTAAGTAACATCACTAACAAATCGGTATTTGCATGAGCTTGTTCAGTTTCAGTTTTAGCTCCCTAAAGCCCAACCTTTTATTTCCCTATTACTTCTGAGCTGTGTCCACACTGGAGAATAGAAGCAGCAGCAGCAAGCTTGAGGATCAAACCCCAGCTGTCCCTTCTGCTCACCTTTCAGCTCACCCTTGGAGCTGGCTTCATTCTTGGTATGACAGAGCTGCTCCAGGCTGAGGTCAGCTTAGCAACACGGCCAGGTCCTGACCTGGGGATGTGGCAGTATCACAGTAGCCACTGAGGACTGACTGCTGCTGGGGACAGACCCTTGTGTCTCCATCCCACAACCTCTACCTGCACTGCAGCTTCTGTTTCTCTCCCCCTTCTTTCTTTCTCTTCAGTACACCTCAGAAGCCACTCTAGTTGGATCATACCCACCTTCCTCTTTTCAGAAATATTCAATCTGACCCAAAAGACAACAGTCAGGGTTAAAGACACAGGCAGCTGTTTTCTCTTCCTTTGATGACAGCATCATTTTTGATCTAGTGTACACGATACTGTGTGTATATAAAAATAGAAACAAAGTAAGTATTTTTATATTCAAAGATTATGTTCGTTAGCATTTTATGAGCCGCAAGAGCAACATAAAACAATTCTTTTTGTTCTGAAGGGTACTTGCTTGTGTTCTCATGAGACTTTTTCTCATAGTCCATTTTCTTCCCATCCTTAGACTGGGGAAGACATTACCTACAGCTTTCCTAAGCCTATGAGGTACAAAGAAAGTAATTGTTAAACCTTTCAGTGTTTTTCCTAATCGGCCCTATGAAATTCTCATCTGGTTCTGACACTGACTGTCCAGATTTAGAATGTTTTCTACTTTTTCCTCTCAACAGACAAACTTTGAAAAGAGTGAGAAATCAGTCCCAAATGATTCATGCCTAGCAAATGAGTGACAGAAAACAAATCATGCAGTGAAATGTAAGAAGTATTCAAAAAATCAGCTTGACATGAAATAGAATAATGCAGAATCTTTTGAAGAGTGTACTCAAATTAGCAGGTGCAGAGTTAAAATGGGGACACATCTGGTTTTCAAAAGGCTTTACCTGCCCTCCTTTCTCCTTTAAGTGATAACTTCTCCTCTTTCATCCTTTATTGCTCTTCATTTACCCCATCTCTATCCAAATTTCACCTGTCCGATGCTTTCACATCAATCTATCAAATTTTCTTAATTTAGAAACCACGTTTATTTTTTCAATCTTTGCTTTTCCTTTTATCTCTCTCTCCAGGATTTCACTTCTCCTGTTCATACAGTTAACTGTTGAGACCATACAGCATGTCAATACCAACAGAACTTCTGAGTGCTCCAAGGTTTAATTGTGATGAATCACTACTGACAGACAACAGTTTTCTATTCTTTCTGCAATTAAAAAAAACAGGATATAGATTTTCACTTGTTATGGGATGATTTTCTATTTGCACAGCATGGTCTAATTGGAGGATGACTTCTGTAATACGACTTCTAGCCAAGATTGCTGAATGACACTGCAGCAGGCCAGAACTGAAATGTTATTTCATAAAAACCATTCCTAATTAAGTTGAGTCAAACTCTGTATTTGACTATGTGACCCTACAAGCTGATTCTTCTAACAGGTCCTCAGTCCCACATATGACTGCACTCCTTGTACAAACTCCTGCAAAGATATTCAGTATATTAAGCTGCAAGATATATGCCCACCATACTATCTTGCCTAAATAAATTGTAGCTATTATTGCTTTCAAAATAGCCACAACTTAGAATTTATGAAAAAAAATTTTTTTTACAAATACAGGTTTGATTTTTTATGAAAAATAAACCAGTCTCCTGACATTCTGAGAAATATTATCTGGCTTCAGCACATGTTCTATATTTCTCATACACAATTGTCCTTTTTGAGATAGATCTCCTTAAGGAGAGCATCAGAATCCCAAGTGCTGCAGAATAATTAAAATACAGATTTCAGGTCTGCTTTGCTAAAGCTAAGAAGCTTATGTGATCATGAGGTCTGCAAACATCTCCCTCTTCCCCTCCCAACATTTTTCAACTGCCTGGCAGATATGACTGATTTTTTACTGGATAGCAACCTCAAAGGTAGCTAAATCACTACGTTTTCTGGAGACAGATGGCCAAGTGAAGAACAAGCTTCTGATGAACAGCTTCAGTAAATGCCCTGAATTAAATAAAGACTGGAGCATGAGTACACATGGAAAGCAACTTTACCATGCTTTCAACATAGTAAAACCATTGATCATAATCATCAGATCAGACGCAAGATAAAAATTTGTTAAGAAAATGAGCTTTACTAGCTGCAGACCTCACAGGAGGGCAGGCTTGCTGCTAATGATGATCACAGTTCATCAGGACACAGAAGATGTAGGCAAATGTCATATGAAAGATGCAGATTATTTTTTTTTTAATTTTAAATCTAAGAAAAATTGTCTAATGCAACTTAGCAGCTGAAACTCTCTCTCTCAGAATATCTATTGCTAGAAATACCTCAAATGAGCAATGCATGCAACCTTTTATGTATATTAAACATAAAATTTCAAGGTACTGAAAATGTTCATTTAATAATAGCAAAGCTGAGAGTGCATCTATAGACTAAGACACCCCTAAACAATCTCAGAACAAACTGAGTTAAAACATGCAGCTTTCCTCCTAACTCATTTCATACCTCATCACACTGGGGGGTGGAAGGGGAGATTGATGAATTCTGTGAAGTCTGATGGAATTACTAGCATTGTATGGAATTCCCCACTTAAGAACCACCTAGGCTGCTATAGTGTAATTAAAAACAATTGTTAATGTTACTTGCAGTCTGTCATTTCCCCCGCAGTGCCAATACTAACTGTGTACGTAGCATTTATTCCGAATAACAACAGCACCAATTAAAATTATTTTTGCTCCTACACAGAATTAGATTTTTACTAGAGACATTTAAAAGAAAATATTAAGCAGTAATGAGGATGCAGTAGCTGATTTCGACGCTTTAAAAAAAATCACAAAACTCCACTGTAGCTTTTTTATACAACATGAAAGCCCTGCAGTGCATGAATAGAGGTGCTCTGTGCCCAAACGAGGACTTCCACAAGTTGAGAGGATTCTTTTTTTTAAGACATCTATTGTGCAAACAGCCTGTCACTGAAAACCAGTTCCTATCTAAATAAGAAAACATCCAGTATTCAGTTCAGAAGGCAACGACATCCTATAGCACTGCTGCATGTCTTGGCTCTGAAGAGGTGCTCTGGCAAGCATCCTACACCAGGTTTGTGTGCCCTGTCACAGCCTGCTCTGGAGGCCTTGCAATTTCTGCTCCAAGACAAACCATGTACTAGGATGCAAAAGAGTAAAATAAAACCACATCCTAAGTATCACTCATGATGACTTACTCTTCCATTTAAACATCCTTCAAAGTACTCTCATTATCTGTGCTCTCAAGTAACTGAAATGAAAACAAAATACTCTACTGTGAAGCATGGTCCAGAATTTCATAGACATCAGTAATGCTATTTGTATTACCATATGCTTTGTTCTCTTTAAAAATTTGATGAGGGATTTATGAGAATCTTTTTTTTTTCCAAACTACATATTTTCAAGAATCAAGTCTTAGGTATGAGAGTGAACACATATTATATTTTTAGCTCCATGCATTTAGACATTTGCCTAAAATATCTAAGGACATTTCTTAGTTGGTACTGATAATACAATAAACTCAATAAAAAGCCATAATTTTTACCAAAGCTGTATTAGGAAAGAAAACTTCAATTAACAGGGGCAGAAATCCAGGTTTTAACTTTAGTTCTCACCTCTTGTGACTGTAATCACCAGAAATTCCCCCCGTTTTTCCAATCTGACACTGCCATCTGTAGCATCTTGTGCTAGACAAGGTTGCAGCAATGATGTGGCTAGCAGAGAACAGAACAAGTGACCACGTTGTGAACACAAAATGTTGTGTGGAAAATGGGCTTTAATGATATATTCATACAAATAGTAGCCACTTAACCCAGTGAAGCTGCCATGGGATTAGCATAGTAGCCTATTAATTTCTAGTCTAGGAGAGGCAACCCTGGAGCAGAAGCCACAGCACTCCTTTAAGGGCCAGTTTTAAATATATATATATTAGTCATGGATTTCCTTCTAGGACAAAAAAAAAAACAACCAAACCACATCAAGCCATCCACCTCACACAGAAGTTGAAGAATTCTGTGCAATTTCAATCCAGGTTCAAACATGAAAGTCCTCAACTGTAGTATGGAGCCTGTCAGAAGCTCATGGAATGTTCTGCAGAATTTCACCAGCAAACTATAAACCTTTCAAACCCTCCACAGTGCTGCATGAAAGAACTATAAAATTCAGAAAAGCAAGCAAAAATTCCTAAGCAATACCATAATGAAATCTGTGCTTAGGTTCACAGGTATTAACTGAGTAATACTGACTGCTACTATTCTACCACATACTATTTTGACATGTTCATAAATACAGATTCACACAGCACACAACTTATTTTTACCAAAAGCCACCAACTTGAGGAATCTCAAAGTATTCAGAAGAGGACTCCAAGAATAAATGTGAGATGATAAGCAGCCCACATTCAGAATGATGCTGATACTGGAATTGAGCAATATTCAGAAATAGACTGTATTGTTACAATGTTTTGGGGGTTTCCCCACTTTTAAGTCAAACTCATATCTCATAAGAGTCTAGTATCAGGATAGAGAGTAATTTCAGACTTCTTTGTTGTTTTGTGATGCTGTTATAAATAAAATACTTGAATACACACTAGGACAGCTGTTGTAGCACAAACTTCACAAGTTTCCCGTGTTGAAAATAAAAGATGTAACCAGCAAGAGCGAGCACAGTCTCTTACTTCAGTTCTACAGGAAAAGCTGAGAAATACACACCCCAAACCATTCTACAAACTGGAGATAATGGGATTCTCTGAGAAGCAGTTTCTCTTCCCAGACTTTGCTCCAACACAAAGAGAAAAGGAATCTGCAACTTGGGTGGGTTTCACACTCAGATGAGGGTTGTCACCACTGCAGATCAAAGTGTAAGCATGTGGGCAGAAGTATTTCTTTTTGCTGAACAGCACATTAGCTCTCATCATCGGATCTGGTGGAAAATATTCAGTGTCTTTGGCCTGAATCTGTAAACAATCTGGCATCAGGCAAGCAAACACAACCCCTGCATACACTAGCCCAGTTAACCACAGATCTAGACTGGCTATGTGTATCAGCAACAAGTATGTCAAAAATTATCATAATTATGCATAATAACATCTGAGGAGGCTTTTAAACATTATGTGGGCTTTAAACCAATTCCAAACTACAAAGCATCATTTTCACCTTGAATGTGGGATGCAAATTATCTCACATTTGTGCTTACAATTCCCGCTGAAGTATCTGCTATTAGTCACTGTCACAGACCCCAGGTTTAATTTAGCACAGCTGTTCCAACATTCAGTCCTTCAGGCCATAAAAATGAAAGCATATAAATTGCATTATGAAATTCTGTCCTGTAACAGTAACATTAAAGCTGGTGACAGCTCTTCTGTGCATACTACGTACGACAAGCAAACCATGAGTCTAACAAGTGCATCCCCAGATTTATATTCTTGTCCAGTTTCAGACTGAAATTTATTATACCAATCACTGCTATCCTGGTCTGCTTGTAGTCATATGATGATCTCTTCCAAGATTTTGATCTTACCAGTCCAAGATAAACTGTTCTAGCAATATGAAAATCATTCTCAAATACTGTAAAATCACATAAAGCCTTATTACCTCTTTCCCCCCCCCCCCCCCCCCCCCCCTTAAAGTTTTATTTTTTGGAAATGCATTGTTTTATTAGTTTATTTTACCATAAATGACACACTAAAAGAAGCTTAATACAGACTGGGGAAGACATAAATGAAGTAGTCCACTTTTGAAAGAGAAAATGTAATTTTGAAAGCCCTAAAATATTAGCAGCAGTAAAATTTAAAATCTCAAATACTCAAATAACAAGGAGTTCAGTCAATCTGCAGAACAGGTTTATATATGCCAAGAATATATGACTCACATGGGCACTACAGGACTAAACAAAACAAAACAAAACCAACAACAACAAAACCCATACATTTAATTTCTTCCCGAATAGATGCTCACTACACTCAATATAAGCCAATGAGTATAATGTCAGGTGTTTCCATCATTACAAAATGGCAGATGCTGTCTGGAGAAGTAAGTTAAATTATTTATCAAATTATTCCAAGTATCATCAAATTCAGTGCAGCCAGCCATTCATATGGCTTCTAATAAATTACTTGATATGGCTCTAATGGAAAGCATGAGTTATTCAGAAGCACTTGCTATTAAGCATCATCATATTAATGTTTTGAAATCCTACCCAGACACGTACAGAAGTGACATTCTATGAATCATTTTATAAATATATTCTCCTGCTTTTGAAATATTATCAGCAACATCCAAGAATTTACGCAAATTAAGAAACAAGTGATTTTGGCAGTCATGTGTCATGATGGAGAACATGCAGGTTTTTATTCTGCACAGCCTAAAACCACTTTTTTTTTTTTTTTCCTGCTGAAAGAAAAAGGTGCCCACATATTTTACCACATCAAGAGCATGATAAATACCAGCCAAGGCTTATCCAGAGCATTAAACAATGCCTACATAGCACAAAAGCAATTTTCTAGTAATAACAGCTTGTACTGTATTGTTCAAGGCACATTGCTTCCCAAGGAAAATCTATTTCAAGATTAAAGCCAAAAAGCTTTCCTTGTATTAAAATGACTGTGTCATTCCAAGAGATTATATGACACTGTTAATGGTGAGAGAAATCTAGTAAAACTTGGGAGCAAACTATCTCCAATTCAGGTAAAGACACATACACGGCCTTTGCCTGAAGAAATGGGTAAATTATTTGAGACATGTATTTGATTTAAAAAAAGAAAACAACAGCAAATAGCCTTCACATTTATGAATTTACATTAGCAGGCTAATCTGCTGTGAACCACATTCAAATAAATAGGAAATGTTAAGCAAATGCTTGGGGATGCATTTCCAATTTCTGAGAATAAAATCTAGCAATTATACTTAGAATGGTGTCATGAAACAACTAGCCCTTTGGTCCAAAACACTGGCATGGTTTCTACACATGACTATAATCACTCACAGATGGATGTGAGGTACACAGTGGCAGGACAAGAGGAAAAACAAACAAATTGCAAAACAGGAAATTATCATTAGATTAAAAAAAATAATCACACAGGTGGTCAGAGACTGGCACCACCACAACCACAGGGACTGTGGAATCTCCATCCTTGGAGATGCTCACAGCTCACCTGGATAAGGTCAGAGCAACCTTATCCAGCTGGACTTGCTTTGAGTATGGGGGTAGGACTAGATGACATTGAGGGGTCCTTTCTAATCTAGAGATATTTTGCAATTCAATACATTTTTAAGTTAATTTTCCTTTTGGAGATACACTTTTCCTTTTTCATTTACACCTCATTTACACAAGACTCCCATAGATTGGAAATGGTTTAAAATTAAAAATCAGAATTCTCCTTTGTGAACAATCATGACTAGATCACTGATACAAACGATACATTTTGCACAATAAGACAATTTTACAGTAGTTCTGTCACTAGAATCAGCAGAGATGCAGTTGCTAAAACAAAAAAACCCACAAGGTTAATTTGAAAAAAAGAATAAACAGTACTGATTCTTTTTGCCTATTACCACTCTTTCAGCCTGCATCACCCACATGTTGCAGGTGTTCCAGAGAGAAGGGACAGAACAAAAAACAAAGAAAACAAGAGATCAAAAAAGCTTGAGTCACCCTATAAAAAGTATTGCAAGAACCGGGTGTGCGTGTACATGAGACCTTGGGTTTCAGGCTGAAGACAGACTGCAGCGGACAAAGCCGGGAGTATCTTTGTTCACAGGCTTAAGAGGTGACCTTAATAAACACACAGTAAAGCATCCAGCACGTACCTGTGGATATTAACCATCCCACAGTTGCCTATACTGCTGAAACGTTTTTTTTTTTCTCAAAAAGGGCTTCTTAAAAAACAAACACACCACGAGGCCTCCAGAACCACTTTCTTTCCCAGTCCTTAAATAACGACTGTGCTATTTTTAAGGGGCGTTGAGACAGAAGCCGCATCTTAAGTTTTTCTTGGCTCTCAGCGGGCCACTGTCCCTCCCCACGCCCGTCACTGACAGGAGAGCCGCGGGGCCGCCTCAGGAGCGATGGCGGGAGCGGGGCCGGGGCGGCAGGTGGGGCGGCGGCTTTGTCTCCGCTCGGGCGTTACGCGAAGGCAGCGGCAGGGTGGGCGACCGCCGGCTGCCGACAGGACTCAGTGGATGAGGCGAAGGGACGCGGACGGGCGGCTGAGGGAAAGGGGGAGCCCCCACCTCATCGGCATCCCCGAAACTTTCTTCCGGGCCGCGAGGGAAGAGATGCCGCCTCAAACCCCCGGAGCGGAGCCGGGGATGGCCCGGTGTCCCCGCCTCTCCTCGTTAACCGGGGCGCGGCGGAGCACCGCCTCCCCGCTCCAGCTGCCCGCCATCCGCCGGGGATGCGCCGCGCCTCAGCCACCCGCTCCCCTCCCCACACCCGCCGCCCGCTCGTTCACTCACTCACCCGCGCCCGGCGAGCGCAGCCACCGGCGCCTCCTTTCCTCGTTCCGTCCCTCCCTCCCTCCTGTCAACTTGAGCCCGGCCTCCCTCCGCCTGACCCCTCCTTCGCGATCGGGAGGTGCCACCGCCCACCGTAACCAGCCGGGCCCTCCCTCAGCGACGCCTGGAACCGCCCCGCTCTCACCTGGGTCCTACGACCGCCGACGCCGCGGGGGGAGCGGCGGCGGGGGGAAGGCGGAGACAGCTCCGGACGGTCCCAGTCGGCAGCGAAATTGCACCGCACCGCCCCGCCCGGAGGTCTCTGCGTGGGGCGGGGCGGGCGGCTCCTCCTCGCTGGGACGCCCAGAGGGACCCGGGGGGCGGTGGGCTGGGCAGGGTCGGGCGTGGGGCGGGCATGGAGGGCGCGGCTGCGTTCTGCCCTTCAGGGGAGCACGGAGCCGGCCGGTCGTCGCGGGAGACACGGGAGGCAGTCCCGGGAGACCTCGGCGTGTGTGTGGAGGGAGTGGCGGGAGGCCCTGACTCCGCGCTAAGGGGCGGGGGCGCGGCCGCTGGGGCAGGGCCCGGCCGTGGTGCTGCGGAGCCCGGCTGCCAGGGCTGGCAGCGGCCGTGGGCCGGGGAGCCGGGCGGAGGAGCTGGGCTCTGCAGCGGCGAGAGCTTGGAGACGTACTCGGGGCAGTGTTACACGATCCCAGCGCCGCGCTCCTGCAGGGCAGGCAGGAAGCGTCCCGGGTCAGATAACCCCGCTTGGGAGGGGAGATGTTGGGTGTGCGACACAGAAAAATGATGAGTATCAAAGGGTGTAAAAACGGGGATTTTCAGGAACACGTGTAGTAGCTGGCAACAAGGAGGTCTCACGCTGGAATCCTGGTTGGGGTGCGAGTGTAAAATGAGTTAAAAGGGTTAAGTGAAATCACAAAGCTGAAAAAAGGAGAAGCTGCAGTGAGTGCTCTCTGTGGGGGAAAGGAGCAGGAGGCTGTTCCGCTGCCGAGGGACATCCCCATCCCGGTGAGCCTGGGCCCCATGGGCTGCTGGCTGTGCGAGCCAGTAACTGGTAGGAGATGGGTTTGTAAGTCTGAGGTGTCAAATACCTTGCAAGGTGCCAGTACGTATGAAAGGAGTCAGCCAGGAAAGACTTAAACCCAGTCATGTTGGTTTAGGTAATTTTTCAAAATATTGAAGAATGCTGCTAGAAATACAAATAAATTGTGAGATGGTTTTACTTATAGGGGTGAATGTGTTGGCTTGGAAAATAAGTTGTTTAGTTGTACAGTCTTAAGATGTGTACCAACTTATACTCTGCTTTTGGAAAATAGGCTTGCGATAGCACCTTGGTGACTTTTACAAGAAACATGCTGTTTAAACAGCAAGAGGCCTGATTTCCTGGGGGTGGATGTTCTCCCTCCCTGTGTTCTTCCACTGAGTCTTTTCCATCTCTCCCTCCTGCTGAAGTCACCTACAGATTTGCCTCCTGTGTATGTGTTGGGCTGGCATCAATGTGCAGATCTGATAGTCAAGAGACGTGTCATTAATCTTCCCAAATGAATAAAAGGCTCACATGAAACTGTGAAATTAGTGGTAACATTAATTAGCAGAGAGACTAATTGAGGTGTCTCTTCTACTTTTCTCTGAATTCTCATGAAATTTCAAGGAATATAGTCGTTTTTATTTCAAGTCTCCATTTGTCACAACCTGAACAGGACACCCAGGGAAACACAGAGCAATACCCTTGCTTTCTAAACTCCTTCTCAGAGAGGAGCATAGGTGTAGCTGGATACAACCTTAGTGCTAGACTTGGACCTCCCTGGGAGAGTGACTTGAAGTGTTACAGTCCAAGAATATGCTTGACTGATGGATACCTTGTGATTGGATTAAGGTGAAATGGTGCTCAAGGTCTATATCTGAACATAAGGTTTAATTAGAAGTATAGAAGGAATAGCTCATAAAACCTGATATTTCTATAATATATGCTGATTCTGTGCAGTCATAAAGGCTGATTCGTTGGATCGCAAGAGCCACAGTGCATGGATGTTCGGGCTGTGCAACCTGGGGAAAAATTGTGATTACTTAATGATTTTAGGAAGGAGAAAGAGAAAGCAAGAGAGTAGGAGAAGAAAAGTTGAGACATAGATAACAGAAAATCACGGGGCTGGATGCAGTGTTGGGCCAACCAATGGGGGGGTTGGTGTCAAGGAAACTCCTGAGACCCATCACCACCACAGGTCCTCCTTTTATAGGCCTGATTCACTTAGTAAGTGTGGTTGAGACATATCAGATTGAACAACTGAAGCAGACCTTCACCCACTTCATTCTTGAATCCTTTTATCTGTATTGTCTCCATATGTAGGCTATTTCCATAGGCACCAGGCAGTCCCTTTGGAATGCTAACAAGGATCTGTTGCAGGGGTGGGGGTGGGGGGGGCTTACAATGGTGGTGGTTTTCACAGCACTTCCCAGAATATACATCCTCAGGACTGGTCCTTCACACCATTTGACCTATCAAACTGGCACAGGCTTCAGAAGCTGTTAGAAATGTGTGCTGTTGGAATAAAAAAATAATTGCATAAGCCTCACATCACTTATGATTGATTCCAGGCTGAAATCAGACCATATATTACTTCAGTTGGTTCATCATCCATTCTAGACCATATGCTGTATTACAGTTAGACAACTCCATGGCAACTAAATAATTGTGTGACATAAAATGTACGTTCATATAACTCACAGCAATGAGTTTGGAAATTAAGACCATGAATCTCAAAAGAGTAGTTTGAATGAGAAAATCAAACAAGGACATATCTAATGGCGTGCCACGGGGTGATGAAAAGGTGGGTATTCTCTATACATTACCATACATCATCTGTGCTGTACATAACTGCCAGGCAGCACATACCCATTGGGGGAGAGTAGAGTAATATACCTTTGCTTGCCTTCTAGTGCTGCACAGGGTTCTGCAGTGCACTGTCTTAAATATTTTGGATTCATGTCAGAGCAGTTAAAATCTATCACATTTCCTATGAGTGTTATAGGCTCAAAGTTTGCATGTACTCAGAGTGAGGTAAGAGAAGCTGTTTTCTACACAATCAGCCAATTCAGTGCTTCAGCTTTCCCTGAAATCTCATCTCTGATGTTCTGTAGGAAAACTGCATCGTAGATACTTAGAGCTGAGCATTCCCTTTCTCTGGGGTTTGCATTTTCTGTTCCCTTTTCCCAGTTAACCAGCTTTACAATATTTCTCATTGCATCCCTCTACTCTGCCTGCAAAGTTGGTTTTTTGTTTTGGTCTGGAATCATCTCCCCGGATCTGTATCTTGGGGATTATTTTGTAAGAAAAAAAAACAGAATCTTCATTTAAGACTTTGACCATTTTAGCAATTAATGAAGATAAGTCATGATTAGCAGAAACAGAAGGGTATTCTGAGGAGATACAGGAAAGTGTTGTCATTGCCTCTACCACTTACAACATCTTTGCAAGCTGGGCCATCTTGTAGGCTGAGACTATGATCTTGGAAAGCATCCTGGAATTTTGTAAGGGTGTAAACGCCATGGCATGGAAGAGGAAGGGAATGGAGTATCTGAACTCTCTTGGCCTGATTTTCTATTATTTATCTAATGACAGTGGCAGGTCTTCATAATAGTAAGTCCCTTGCAAGCAAATTAGAATACCTGTGTTCTTACAAGGATACTGAACATTGAATTTCCATCCTGAAGTGATTACTCACGAGGTGTGGATGCTGGCTGAAGGGCTGGGAGTGGGGCAGTCATTTAATAAAGGGGCTTGCACGCTTCTAAAGATCACACAGTTTGTCTGGAAGCTCTCTGTAAAGCTCTGTATATTTGAGAGTAGGAAAGTGGGTGTTTCAAACATTTTATCTCTTATGTGGGTTTTGGTTTTAAAAATGCCCATTTTGATAACATACTTGGGAGCCTCACAAAATAAATTTTATAGCACAGGTTTTAATGTGAAGGAATCCCCTTGCTTTCTTCCTTTTTCAGTTTCCGAGGAAACTGAAAGAAACATGCTTGAAATGAATGGCTACAAAAATTGCCCAGAATTGCAACTCATAATTTTGTTAGCTTGATTAAATTATTAACATATATTTTTCCTACTCTGGGCATTTTATTACACCTAGGAGCAGAATATTGTTACAGTGTCCTTTGGACAGGAGAGCAACTCTTGCAGTAACAAACATGGCTTGAAGTACCCAACTTTTCTGCTTCTTCCCACTTCTTTAGTTAATGGCCTACCAATGATGAAGGACAAGGGAAAGTGTCAGAAATGTTGAAAGTTATCAAATTCAAATAATTTGATATGATGATAGGAAGAAGGCATCAAGAGCTTTCTGCTTGACTTTTCCCTGCTTTTTCAAAGCATAAAGAGCCCTAGTGCTCTTCAGCTGTTGCATTACATTTACTTACACTGTGCTAACACTCAAAGGTCAGCTTCTTTTTGCTCAGCTGTGACAAGCTCTGTCAAATACATGATTTTGCAGACTCCTCCCATGTTAACAAATGGTACATTAGCAGAGAGATAAAAGAGGAAGTTGTTATTGCTGAGAGCTGACATTTCCTTTCTCTCCTGACATTAAGAGCTATTTTTAAGTAAAGTGTAAATATCTAAAATTACATAATTTCATATTAGGCAGAGCTTGCCTATTTCTTTTAATTTAGGACAATCCAGGAAAATCCTGTTTTCATTCACTGAAGGCCAGGGTCACAGTAATGCATGGTAATTACATTCTCAAATACATTCTCAATTATTTACAGTGACTGGAAAGGATCTTGCATTGTAAAAAATTGCATTTTCTTTGCAAATCCCTCATTCTAGAAGTGTCTTACTCTAACAAGGATATTTCAGGCAGGGCTTTGACAACTAACTCATCAGATTTGTGAAGTGACCTCTTACAGTTTCTCTTGGTTAGGCTTGCATTTGGAGAGATTTAATGGTAGATGGTCATGAAGGTGACCTCAGCATCTCACAGGAGTGAGGAGAAGGGTATGTTTGATGACTTCAAAACACCACCTGCACAACATGCCACATGGAGATTTATCTTTTGGGGAATAATGGAGGAAGTGCAATTTGATAATGGCCTTCATCAGTTCATAGAGAGAGACACTGTCACGAGATACTTGCATTCACCTTCCTTCAGGTGCCTATTCACCCTTTAAATGCCTTCCACAAACTGTGCTTGCTGTGTACTTGTATCTGATTGTGCTGGGGTTTTTTGTTACGTTTTGTTTTGTTTTGTTTTTTCTTTGAGGGGAACCAAAAGGCACAAATTGGTTGCCAAAGTCTAAATAAATAAACCAGTTGTTGGTTGCCTCTAAAGGACTGCATGCAGTGCAGTTGTCTGTGGCTTCTTGACTCTGTCATTTTTATCAGTGCAAAGGGGGTGCAAAAAGGTCATGTTTTATGACACAGAAGCAACTTGTCTAATAGCATGATTTGATGCAGAGCAATTGTGAATAGGGTCATAGCTGATTGGGAAATAAGCCTTAATGAAGTAATTACAGCTGTTTAACAGGAACTACAAATGCTAGACCAAGCCCTGAAATTACATTCCCCATGTTAGAACATTTCAGGAAGCATAAGGAAGAAGATGGTACTTGTTAAATATGTACTACACCAGCTTCACCTAGATGCTGCTTCCCTGATCTGCAATGGTAAATGACATTGCTGTGCTTTGAGCAAGATACATGGGAATCTAACCCTAGTCTGCTTGCTGGGATTTGTGTGTAGCAGTGTGACCAAGATTATGACACAAAAAACCAGCGTGTTTTTACTTGATTTATGAGAGAGCAGAGACCCTAATTTTAGAGCTGAAACTTCACATGCTCATCTGAAAACTGTCAAGAGTGGTGATAAGCCCAGTCTATGTTAACACATGGGCTCTTTGAAACTTGTAGAAACAGCTGCTATGTCTGACTGTTTCTATGTCTCATATCAAATGTTCTGCTGTCTCCATAGTGAGAAGGCTGGTTAGATATTACTGCATGAGTCAAATAGCAAGTAAGAGACCTTTTTCACTTATATTTCACTGCTTATACTTCTTGATTTTCTTGGGTAACATCCATGGGAGCTGTGTTTCTCCAAAGTGGGAGGTGAGGCTTTTAAAAATAATTAGTGATCTCAGCAGAAAATGCAGGACTGAGGTGATGTGCTGAGGTGGGGGTTACAAGAGGAAGAATTGCTGAGATGGTGGTAACTCTATGTGTGTGCTGCCCATGTAAAACTAGTTCCCTCTGCTGTATGGAACACCATGGAATCTCTAGAAAGAAAATAGATATAATTAGACACTGCTTTCATGTTTATGCTTGTAAGTCAGGCAACTTAAGCAACTATCCCTTTGCTTACATTTTTTTCTATTTATTATGAATGATGAAACTGTTTTCTCAATAAACTAAGTAGTGGAGCAATAAACAGGAGAGGCCTTTCAGCTCTGGGCGAAACACTTATCCCAGTGAAAGAGTTGGACAAACAGGCAAAAGTTGGAGAAGTAGCATAAAGTGGGCAGACTTCAGCCCTAGACCCTTGTTTTCTTTGATTTATGTTCATTGCATCTATCATGGGCACATACACGTACCCATGCACAGGCTCAGCTCTGTGTAACTTCAGCCTTTTCTCTAATAGCTCTGGTGGTGAGGAGCAGGACAGACCACCAGCTCCTCCTTTGCACACAGGAGTCCTCTGTGCTGGAAGGATGGTGAAGGCCTAATGCAGTCTGCTTCAGCAAATGCCACGGCATTTGTTTTTGATTTTTGTATGTGGAAAATTAATTCTGCAGCCCCGTCTGACCTACTGCCTCCTGTACATCCCTCCACTGTAAAGGAATTAGCTCCTCACACAATACATTTCAGTGGAAAGCAGGGGATCTCACCTTGCTGAATGTGTGCTTGTGGAACAAGTCTACAGGCAGTGTTTTAACCTTTGTGAACAAGGTAAGTAGGACTGCACATGCTTCCTGAGCCTCTGGACTTAGAAATTGTCACAAAGTCCCACTTCTTCTTCCTTCAGACCCAAAACGTGCAGCAGAAGTTTTTAGGCTGCCTTTCTGATGAAATTTAATTCTGTATCTGAAGTCACCATACAATGCACAGGGCTGTAATAATTTCATGCTCCCTGTTGCTTATGCTTATTTTGCATAAATGGTTAGTGTGTCACCATCCTAAATTGAAAATGGTTATTATCAAAGGCTCTGTTTTCTTATGCAATACAATCTTTGTTGTAGGAGTCATAGTTTTTAGGGCTACAGGCAGAAAATACAAACCTAAAACTCAAGTATGTTTCACAGGATTAAAAATGATCAGTAGGACAGCTTCCTTTAAATGTGTTTTGTTTATGTGGTAAAATTAATGCTTAACAATAGTTACCTTTTTAATTCAAGAGCCTCCTTAAAGAATTTTTAATTGTCCTTAATTGTACAGTAGACACTCTGGGTGGGATTCAGCTGCCTCAGCACAGGCATCCAATGCCCTTGGGAGAAGCTCTGGGGCAGGTAAGACATCAGCATGGGACTGGCAGATGTGGGTGGGGACCTCTGAGGACACCTACATTCCTGGAGACCATACCTAGGCTTCTCAAATGGCACTAGACACCTATGTTTAGACAGCTGAATTTCTTCCTTTCTGGCAAGGACTTGCTTGGCAGCATTTCCCTGGTACACATTTTCAGACTTTTTGAAGTCCTAATGCTCATTTGGGGTTTAATTTTTTGTGGGAGTTTGCTTAGCAGTGTACAAAGGTTCCATTGCTGACCACTTGCTTGGTGCAAATGATTGTTTGTGGGGGAGGGCTCTGAATCTTTAGCACAGGGAATTTTGTTTAATTTAATTTTTTGTCCAGAGCTGAGCCCTTAAGAAGCAAGTATGTAAACCCAGGTTAAGATTTAATTTGTAGGACTGATCAATCAGAGTAATTTCATCAGTTTCAGAAGCAGCAGTTCTGATCTTCAAGCAATACAAGTGGGTGATAAATTGATACATAAATCTATACTTAAGGTATAGATAATCTTCTTAAGGTACGATAATCTTCCTGTATAAACATCTAATTTAATCTCCAATTCATGTCCTCTCTTTTAATGGTAAGGACAAATGCTTTTGCTCTCAGCAATAATTATATTATTAAAATTTTTGATCCATTGGTTTTATGTTATAGTATTATTTCAATAACTCTCTATTTTATATCCCTTGTATTTAAATCTATTTGCCAATATATTTATCACTGCATCAGTGTAATTTTTCATTTCTACTAGAAACTTGTAACCAATTTTGGGGTATCCTGAGGTGCTTGATGGCAATAGAGCAATCAAAGGTGTTTGCTAGCACATCTAGTCCCTATCTCAAAGGATGAAGAAGCAGAATTCACTGAAGACTGACACTTGGTTTTAAATTCAAGGTGACCTGAGCTAATGATTTGCAGCTGCTAAAAGGAAGAAGATTCTCCGTTGTGCCCCAGTTTAGTTCTCTCCAAGCTCCTCGTTGCTCATTTCTGTTACTTAACCTTATGCTGGCTCTGGTACTCATTAAACTCTGCACAAGCTCATTTAATTTACTGACCTGATAGAAAACTAGTCCCTAAAAATGAGTCATTTTCTGTTGGGTGTTATTTTTAAAGCAAAAAGCATGGACAAAATGCATGAGCCAATACAAAAGAAGCAGGGCCAGATTGCTGGGCATTGAGAGGAAGCAGAGAAAGAAGAGTAGGGAAGCAATGAGAGTAAGATGTTCCACTCCAGTAAATCATGATAAAGTCATCTGCTTGTGTAACCACATCACTCTTACCCTTAGCTCTGAGGGTGTGATGGCCAAAATATGTGCTGGGCCTCGAATTTAATTAGCAGATATATGGATCTGTGCAGAACCACATCCCCCAAAGGAGCTAGATAAGGTATATAGTTAGCCAGATTTCATATTGTCACTGCTGGATTAGCTAGGACTATTCCTCCAGGATGTATTTTTCTGGTGGCAGAACCTTCTGGTGGCTGCAGTTGTATGCTGGTGAGATGATCTGACTAGGTGTGTGTGAAGAAGGATCACTAAAATCATTTCAGCAAATTACAGTCATAGAATGGCTTAGGTTGGAAAGGGCCTTAGAGATCATCTACTCCAACCTCCTTGCAATGGGCATCCATGGGGAGGGGGCATCCACAACATCTCTGGGCAATCTGTTCCAGAGTCTTACCACCCTCGTACAAAAGAACTTCTTAATATCCAGTCTAAACCTATTCTCCTTCAGTTTCAATCCATTTACCCTTCTCCTGTTGTTATATGCTCTTGTGGAAAGTCTCTCTCCTGCCTTCTTGTAGGTTCATTTCAGATATTCCAGCATTTCCAGAGCTGGAACTCAACTTCTCTAGCTATGGTCATCAATTCATTGCCATCTTCTCTGTGTGTCCAAAGCTTATTTAAATAAGAGGTATTAAGAGACTCCAGGATATCAGATCAGAGGAGCTTTATGCCCCCAAACAAAACTGCAAACTCTTATGTAGGTATGAAGCAGTGGAGATACATTCAATACGTGTTCTCAGCTTTTGTGGTGGGATATTCCTGTCCCAGAATAACATTTTTCTCGTGCTGAGTGGAGCTCATTTTTGGGAGTTCCGGGCAAACTTTACAATAGTCAGCAATAGAAGGACATTCCCAGATATCATTGTTCTCTTACTCAAGGGGCACAACTCAAGGAGAGAAAATGGTAGCAGAAATGCCAGATATTTCAATTTAAATACTTCTGCCTTGTTCCATCAAGAGACACTCTTGGGTCTGTGTTTCTTGATTTCCCACAGACTCTCAAGGCTGAAGAGCATAGGTCTCACCTCACCCTGTTCATCTGGTAAACCATATCATCAAGGATCACTAAGCATCCAAAAGTGAAGCTGAGAGACTCCTTACCTTTGAATAAGTATTTTGTAATAGAAGGAAGTGTCAGCAAATATTTGCATGAGCTGGCAAAGATCACTTTACCCTGACGTAATCCCCCCAGAGAGTTGGATTCTGAATGGGTTATATATGAGTGACTTAGATTTATGACACTAATGCTTTTTGCTATCACAGTAGATACTGGTAAGTGCAATACTGGATCAATAACTCGTTTAAATTGTAGATTGGTCCATGTATATATGCTACTTCTAGTATCAGTACCTGTGTACACTTTTGTTTAGTTTTCTCTTGTGATGTTTTTCATAATCCAAATGCTTCCAGTGCTTCAACACTGCCTGTGGTGAAAAGCAAGTCAGCAACCTGTCCCTGGGCAGCTGGACTGTGGCCAGCACTGTCCTGTGGGGGAGGTCAGGTGTAGCACAGCTACCTGGAAGCCTGGAGGTCCCTATGGATGTCCTTCTGCCCTCACAGCTCTGCTGCCCATTACCCTGGTTCAGTGTGAGCTCTCCTTGCTGCACCACAACTGCTGCTGATTGATGCAAAACCCCTAAAGCTTTATGGGCTGTGTCTGCAGTCTTGTTATACTGCTTGTGCCACTTCCCTAATGAATTAATTCTCTGCCTCTCCCCTTGGCCTGGTAGCCCTGGGATAACCCTCAGCCACTCTCCCAGAGCAGAAACACCTGGACTGGTGTCAGTGTTTTTGGCTTGACTCCTCAGTTATTCTGTGCACCTGGCACTGCAGAATGATGGTGCTTTGTCCAGTGCCTGGAGCTGTTTGAAGCACCCAGCTCTGCTCTCACCCTTTTCTCAGCTTCATGGTTTTGTCAAATGAGGACCACTGAGAGCTGTGTGGATGCTGAAAGACAGCAGAAGGAGTAACTCCTTCCCTAGAGTAGTGCAGTGGCATCTTAAGGTGTGATGGTGGAACTGTGAGGTTGGATCAAGTCAGCAGCAACTTGTTACGGATGCCACAAACCCTGGTGGCACATTTTTAGTGCCAGAGGGCATCTCAAGGATTATATGGTAGGTTTGCTTAGGGCAGTTGATACGGAGATGCTTGGAACAGCCTTGGAAGTATGGTCTCTGGGAGCATATAAGAGATGTTAGTTGTTAAGAGGAAACAAAATCCAAGGACTGCTGTTATTTTTGAAAGTGCTATCTTGAAGGGCAAAAATATCTCTAGTAAAAGTGAATCTCTTTCTTCAGATACCTTTTCCCTTGCAGTAAAAGTCTCCCACATGTTAGAGAAGTGATTAAAGAGCTAAAGAGCTGCTATGAATATCTTGTTAATTCCTTTGTGCTGTGCTGCTTGGTGAACCTTTATAAATGAGATTATTTATTCTTCAGTTCCTCCATTGTAATTCTCTTGCCCTTGTCTATGTGTGGTAGAAAAGGCAAAGCAAATCTAAATAAAATGTCAGCATCTGAAAAGCAGCATTTCCCTCAGTTACACGAAGTTATTTTAAGTGCACATACATAAAAAAAAAGAGCTGAAAAATAATACAAGAACAAAATGAATAGGGAGAAAGGACAGCAAATGGCAGAAAGCATTAAAAAAAAAAAAAGGATAACAGACCTTGAAAGAGGAAAGCATCTACCTTCTTCACATTAAACTCTAACTTCAGTTTTCTGTCTTGTTTTGCAATGAGGTGATGAAACAGTGTCATGAGAAGCATCAGTTACACTGTGCTTCAGGAACAGCAGGGCTGGTTGCAATTCCTGAAACTGTTTCTAGGAGCAGGCAAAATTCCCAGAATGTCTTTGGGATTTACTAGCCTTTTCAAAGAAGCAGCAATTTCACTCAGGAGATGCATGCACTACTTTCAGCTTTGTTTTATTTGTGAGAATCAAAGAATCATCCAAGTTGGAAAGGACCTCTGAGATCATCAAGTCCAACCCTTGATCCACTACTGCTGTGGTTACTAGAGTAAAATTATAAACAAAGATATTAGATTAAAAATTAATTTTCAGCCAGTGTGCACGATCAACATTACAACATTTCACCTCACATGTGATGGATATTTCACTGCTTTGTTTTTCTTGCATTTTTAGGCTGAGGAAAAGATAACACAGAAATGCTACTCATGCCAATGAACGCATCATTTTGTTTGACCTTCCAGAAACTATTGATATTATTGATTTCTAAACAGTACAATAATAGGAGAAGGCAGCCCAACCCCTGAGTATGTTTTGGAACAGCCTTTTTTTAGAATTAAGAGGCTCTCTTTTAATACATAATTTATTTAAGACATCTGTGTACTTGAATTCAGAGACATAGTTCAACATTCAGTCCACCATCACCATCATTTACTGAAGTACTTTTAATAGATTTATGCAGACAGGAAGGTGACCAACTTTACTTTCTGTTCTATTATTCATGTGTTGTCCTGAGGGGACCTTTGTTGATACTTCAGTGTGCCTCCTGAACAACCTTTGTTCAGAGTAGGAAAACTAAGTGGTTTTATCCTGAACAAACAATGAATAATGCACAATATTTGAGAAATAACCTAAGGGCACATACTTAGTGTAAAACACTAAACAATGAAAATGCTGAATAAGATGGGTTTCTGCAAGAGTTTTAAAATCACTGCTTTAAAATGCATAATCCTCTGGACATAGCTTGGTATCACTGCAGCTAGGGTGGTCTGATCCATTTTATCTTTTCTTTCAAGTAGACAGATAATATAAAAGATTACCATTGAAAAGATCTGGCTCTGAGTTGGAGCATCTCCTGCTAGGATTTCTAGGGCTGAAGAGTTTGTGGATCAGTCATCCACTGATAAAAAGGTACAAGGGAATGACCTCTGCTGCCATCAAGCTCATATTAACCTAAAAAAACTTCCCTGCCTTGCAGACAATTGAACTGCACTTGGGATTTTCACTATTTGCCTTCAGTTCCTGCTCCTGTGTTACATTTGACATTGATCACATACTAGCTCTGGGGGACAAGAAATGATTTTATTCATTGTGTTCTGTCAAAAAAAATTACATTGTAAAGCCAACTGATAGGTTTTTCCTATTTGCTTGTTAAACAGATCCCAGTAACAATAGAATGAAAAAGTTTAACCCAGTAAAACAGCAACTTTCCTTTTAGTTCTTCATGGTGGGTGATTATATGAGCAATAGTTGTTCAGGCACAGCTGTTTGTTCTGATCTTGTTCTTACTTATTTTATTTATTAAAATTCAGGCAAATAGCCATGAATATATTTATAAACAATTACAGTAAAAAAAGGGGCAAAACCCCAAGTCACAAATCTTTCTAAAACACCCTCCTCCCAGTATTTTATATGCGAAGCAAGTGTGTAAGATCATAGAATCACAGAATGGGCAGGATTGGAAGGGAGCTTAAAGCTCATCCAGTTCCAATCCCCCTGCATGGGCAGGGTCACCTCCCACTGGACCAGGTTGCTCAAGGCCCCATCCAACCTGGCCTTGAACACTTCCAGGAAGGGGGCAGCCACAACTTACGTGGGTAACCTGTTCCGTCAAATTAAAGAATTTCTTCCTAATGTCTAACCTAAATCTCCACTATTCAAGTTTTAAACCATTTCCCCTTGTTCTCTCACTGCACACCCTTGTAAAAAGCCCTACCCCAGCTTTCTTGTTGGTCCTCTTCAGATATTGCAAGGTTGCTATAAGGTCACCTTGGAGTCTCCTCTTCTCCAGGAGAAGAGGAGAACAGCCCCAATTCCTCATCCTGTCTTCATAGGGGAGGTGCTCCAGCCCTCTGATCATTTTTGTGGCTCTCCACTGGACATGTTCCAGGAGCTCTCTGTCCTTCTTATGCTGGGAACTAGAGGCTGGGAACTCCAGAGCTGGACACACTCCAGGTGGGGTCTCACAAGAGCAGAGGAGAGGTGGAGAATCACCTCCCATGACTGGCTATCTGTGCTTCTTTGGATGCAGCCCAGGACCCACTTGGCCTTCTGGGCTTCAAAAGGTCAAATGAGGGGATGTTGTGGAGACCTGGAAGAAAGAAAGTGTCACTTCTGTACTCACAGAAAAGTCAAGAAAGAAGGTCAGGGAACCATAGGTAAGTCAGCTTTGCATTGTGATGATGATGGTGCAAACCACTTCCAAACACAAAGGACAAGCAAATAACTAGGAGCAGCCAGCTTATTTTTATGAAAGGTTAATCATTCTTAACCAACTTGTTACCTTTCTACAATGGTATGGCTGTTTTGGTAGGTGAAGGGATTGCAGTGAATGCTATTTATTACAACTTTAATAAGTCTTTTGACACCTTTGCAGACAAGTGCTGAAATATGAACTAGGTAAATGGACAGTAAGGTGGGCTGAAAACTGAGCTGCTGGGCTGAGAGCTGCACCATCCAGCTGGAGGCCAGCCAGTAGTGAAGTACTCCAGGACCTGATATTGGGGCCAACACTGTTTGACACCTTTACTAATGACCTGGAAAATGGGACAGAGTTTGCAGATACAAAGCAGGGAGCAGTGCTGCCATTTAGAGGGACCTTGACAGGCTGGAAAAATGGGCTGACTGGCATCTCACAGGGTTCAGCAAAGGGAAAAGTCAATGCAGCCAATGCATGCCATGCCCCAGTACACTCTGGGGACCCACCAGCTGGAAGGGCTCTTTGCAGAGAAGGACTTGAGGGTCCTAGTGGACAGCAGGTTGATCATGAGCCAGCAATTTGCCTTTGTGACAAAGACCAAAGCCTCCTGGGCTACATTAGGAATAGATTTTCCAGCAGGTCAATGGAGGTGATCCTCTTTGTTCAGCCCTAGTGGGACACAACAGGAGTTTTGGGGTCCACATATAGGTTTCCTAACATGGGAGAGACTTGTATGTGCTGAACTGTGTCCAGGAGAGTTCTCTGTGAAGAGAACTCCTGGTTTCTGTGACTGGAGCATCTGACATACAGGGAGAGGCTGAGAGAGCTGGGACTGGTTGCCATAAAGAAGAGAAGGCTCAGGGAGGATCTTATCAATATGTAAATACTTGATGGAGAGGGAGTAAAGAAGACATATCCAGACCCTTTGATTCCAAGGAATAGGACAAGAAGCCATGACACAAATTTAAATGTGGGAAAATCTGTTTAAACATAAGAAAAAAGTTCATCATAATCAAACATTGGAAGAGGCTGCCCAGAGATGTTAAGGAGTTTGTATCCTTGAAGATGTACTAATCCATGATGTACATGAGTCTGGAAGACCTGCTCTAGTTTATCCAGCTTTGAACTTAGATGTTGGACTAGATAATCTCCAATGGTGCCTTCCAACCTCAATTAGTTTCTGGTTCTGTGACCCATTTTTTATCAATTTGTCTTTCATTTTTTGCATCTTATCAGAAGACAACAGGGACATCAAGGGACATCAGGGACATCACTCTAAAGAAAGTTAATAGCTTTGCACAAGCAAATAGCTTGTAAGAATTAACAATGAGAGATACTTATCCAGAAATTTTTTTTCTTCTTTAATATTTATGGGCAATTAAATTACTGCAATTGGGAAACCAGAAAATACAAATTTGAATTAATTTGTTTATTTTAATAAATAACATACTTTAAATGATAATCTGTTGGAACAGCTTACTGATGGTTGTGGAAAAATATCATTCTGTCTCTTTAAATCAAATCTGGGTGGAGAGTCAAGGCTGGATAAAGATCAAGTTCTACTTTATCCCACAGTTCAAGAGAAAGAACCATTTTAGGTGAGGATTTTATTAAGGAGAGGAGGGTATTTTATGACAATATGTTATCCTAGGAAAGTGCCCAGAGAGGTGTATTCAAGGCCAAATTCTTTTCCCATCCCCACTATATCTCCAGCCCAATGTACGTGGGTTGCTACAGAAGTGCAGCAGTTGTTTTGTCAGGAAGGAAATTTCACCTCCAGGGCTGCCCAGGGCAGCCACATGAAATCCAGCTTATCAGTAGCTGGCAGCCCCTCTGTTTGTAGAGGCAATGTGTATTTTAGGTGGCATGGCAGCCGTGCTGGGATGCCTTGCTCTGACTGCTGCCCCAGCATGTGGCACCCATGGCACCAGCAGTAGAGATGCTTTGTTCCTTCCGTGGCATCCCCATACACTGTCAAGTCTGGGTGCATCCAAAGTGCTGCTCTGTTTGAGGAGAGGCTCTTCCCAGAGCACCCAGAGAAGTTAGAACCCACATCCCCTCCATGACACCATCAGAGGAACCACCAATACAAGCCAGCAAGCTGCTCTTTCTGCTCTGGCCCCAGACTCCTGCTCTGCCCTCAGCAGGTGCATGCTGAACCCAGGAGACTCTGGAGACCATTCAGGCCAAGCAGGACAGTGTCTGTCAAATGAAGACACCAAGTGAGTTGGCCAGTACTGGAGAATAAGGGCAACTGGGTCACTGACTGAGAGAATCTTCTGCTACCTACATGCCAATGTGGATTTTTTCAGAGAGAATCTCATGCTGAAGTGTGTGCTGTATTAATACTTGGGTCAAAACCTCAGAGTTGGGCTCATTGCCACAGTACAATGACCTTATTATTGGTCTTGACTTCTTGCTGTCATGGTGGTTCAAGTATATCCATCATATTTCACACTCTGGGTGGGCCTGAAGCACTCACTCAGTTTCTTCATCTCAGCTGAGGAATGTTAACTCTTCAAGCTCTCCTTGTTTTCAGCTGAAAATTTTGCTTTTCCCTTTTTCTAAGAGCTTGATCCTTCTATTTATAACCAGTAGGCAGCTCATATGCAATGAAGTTACATATCTAAGGTAGTTATGAATACATAACAAACAATGTGGAATTGTTCTTCCTTGCAAGTACCTCAGTCCCATAAATGGTTCCCCAAGCACGTGCTGACCATGGTGCCTGGGTGCCTCTGCTTCATAAAACCTGAGGCAATGAAAACTCAATTGACTGCTTTCAAGGGTCGTTCTGAGGGCTTCATTATTTAATTTTTATTTCAGTCTGGGCTCTGTTGCTTACACAGGAAGTTTCACTTGACTTTTAGTACCTTAAAAATATTGTAATAACACCGCTCAGGTCTTGCAGTTGTGAGTAGTGATTTAATGTGCACAAAGAGACATTCACAACTCTGCAGAGCTCACATGTTACTTGAATATTACAAGATTATATATAGATTTACACATTGCATAGAATGTTCTGGCCTCCTCCCACCAAGGACTTCCAAACCTGAGAGAAACACCTCTCCATAAGGATATATACTGACACTGGTAGCAGAGACCAAATGAGACTCATATGAAGATTATTGCTGGCAAGTCCAGATGCACTGACACTTAGGGTACAGGGATGAATAGTAAAAATGCTTTCTTCAGCCCCAGTGCACAGTCTGCCTCTGTTTGAATCTGCAATATGTACATTCCCTGATGAATGCAACACTTGTAATTTTATTTTCCAGGAAGATGAATACAGAGATGGTAATGGCCAAAAAGAACATGTGTATGGATCTCAAAGAGGTTAATGCAGTTGTAAGGCAGCTAGGTGCTGTTTCTCTTATCTTGCTGAAAAACAGTCACTTATGATACATTAAAAATCTAGTACCAGCCTTATGAGTTATTTTTTAAAAATTGAAGCATAAATGATGAGCTATGGATGAGGGAATTATCTGTCCATGTTCCTGAAGTGGCCAAGCTGTTTTTGTATTTTTTTGAAAATTACCCTTCTTCAATGACTGTCCAGTGACTGCTTCAGCTCCTTAAAGAAACTCATTATGACAGTATAGAGAATGAGGTTCATGGCATTGAGTGTAGGCAGAGAAAATTACAGAGTCTAGGGGAAAAAAAAAAGGATAATACATATCCTCAGTTGTAGGAATGCTAACAAATCAAACATGTCTATATGTAATCTTTACTTCCTTTATTTTATGTCACTACTTTTTTTTCTTTTTTTTTTTTTTTTTTTTTTTTTTTTCAGAAAGCAACCATAGCATTATTTTTATAAGAAGAGGGCTTGAATTCAAAGCTGCTCATTGTAGTTTTTATTGAACTCACCATAAGATGGTGAAAAAAAAAGAGCTTTTCACAAGAGAGTCTTTCTCTAGTGGAACTTAATAAGTGCATTAAACAAAAACTGAAGTCAGTCTTGCTTTAGGATAGTATTTAGTATAAATCCAAATCCCACGATTATTTTTAACATGGCAATTTTTATCAGTAGGCTTCCAAATGCCCTACAAAAGCTAAAAAAAAGGGGAACCTGGAGTACAGAGGGGTGAAATGACTGGCTCAGAGGCCCCTGAGCTGAGCTGTGTATGGAGCTTCACCATCCTGAACCCCAGGCCAGCCACAGCTGTAAATCTTCTGAACACCCTCACGATGGCCACGTTTTATTTTTAACAACCTATATGTAGTCACATGTAATGAGTTGAAGATTGTATGTATGTACTTTAAAGCTCAATATAGGGAAAGTCAAATATTTCAGCCGACACTTAAGCTGTACCAATGGGCACCTAGAATTCCTCTGGCAGAAATGGTCTGGTTTAAACTGAATCTTTAACAGAAGAAATCCCATTCTTGCACAGCACTACCTCAAATTTCCACCTGGGATAAAGAGAGGATTTCAGTGACAAAGACAGGAATCCAGCAAATGGCATCAGTGAATACTATTAAAAAAATAACTGACAATAGCAACATCCCTACGAACATAGGTCCTGACCTCTGATGCCTGAAGGGCAGTTTTTTGAACAGAACAAAACATGCTGGCCTATGAATACACAGTGATGATGAAGGCTAGGAGGTACACATCTGTGAGGAAACAAGATTCAAAGCAAATGTCACTGAAGTGGTCCTTCCTGTCTTCCCTTTTTCCCAGCTACTTCTGTGTTTCATTCCCTTCCATTATTTTGGTAAAATTTTTACATAAATGTATCTGTAGTACATTGATACCAACTTTATGTTAAAAGCATCTCACTGTTGTCTAGCATGACACAGCCTGCTCACACACCACGTGTTCCCATCTGTTACACAGTGAGATGGCAAGAAGATGGAAGAAGTTACCATAGAAACAGTTAATGCACAGCATGGATGGACCCATGGTTCCATGGAGATCTGCTCTCCTGACTGAAAATGAAGCAGTAAATCTGAAAGTGACAAACCAATCTCAGGAGTGTGTTCATTTCAGACTGGCTTCCTCACTTCTGCATAAAAATCAATTCAGATTTTAGTTGCCCTGAGATGTGTTACAGAGTGGGGCTTTTAAGAGTGCATCAGAAGGCAACCCCATGGATTGGGGTCCTCCAATAAGCAGCTGAGAGCCATTGAAGGAGCAATTTATGTCAAGATCTTAGCACCTGAGTACAGGCTCTTCCTCAGAAATATGGATTAAAACAAACTAAAAGAACTGAAAAGTGTGATGTGATAATTTCACTGGTGGGAAATAACTACATGAATCTGATTTAACATGTGTATTGCCTTTTTTACTTTCTACTCCATATGATTCTAATTCTAATTCATTTATGCTGGTGAGACACTGGGAAATTTTACTGAAAAATAGTGAGCAAATGCTTTAAATATACTCTACTTACATGCTTAGTGAAACCCAGGCTGGCATAAAAAAATAATTTAACACTGTGTTTTGGCTTCAGAATTCATGTGCTATAGGGCTACAAGCCCCCCGGTCACAAACAGGAGAGTTGAATCTGGTGTCAGGCTGTGAGTGAAAGTGATGTCAGTTCTTAATTGAAATAAGTTAAAATTTTGGGGGGAAATCACATAAAGGAGAACAAAGAGACACACAGAGTAAAAACAGACCTTATATAACACTGAAACAGCAAGAATTAGAGAAAAACACATCCCAAGTAGTCAACAGCCTGCCCTTGAGACAGACCTACAATACAGATGAGAGGGAGGGGAGTGAGTACTCCACACAGTGTAACTTGGTAGTAGCCTTGAGCACTAAGTAGAAAACCCTGACTAAATGGATTCTCTGTCTGAACACCTCATCAGTATATTAATGTACTATTAGCATAATGAAACACCCATAGGCTAGAGGGACCACAACTAACAAAGAGTGGGCAGAAGCCAATTATTTTTTTAAGAAGTAGTAAAGGGTGGAGGACAGAGCATAAGCTGAACTGTTTAGAAATTCAGGATGAACACTGCACAGTTGAAGAAGATGCTTACATTTGTGGTGTGGAAGAAGCAAATATAAATTTTTGGGAGGGATTCTAGACTGAAAGACCAAAACTAGAGGGAAAAATAAGCCTGAAGATTTCCCATCAGGAATTATATTTTACATATTTAGAGAGGCAAGAGATGTTTGAGAGCATATCCTGGCATGCATTAAGTGTGAAAGTGTGACATTCCCGAAGCCCTTTGCCTCAGCTCAGGGATTGTAGTTCAGAGGCACCTGGTGTTCCTGGCATGTAATTACGACAAGCTGTGAAGGGAAAAGGAATCTTTTATGAGAGCAAGGGAAAATGGCTACACAGCACAAATTCTACCTTCTCTATCAACATACATGGTTTTCACTCCTGCACAGAGTAGAATCATTCTTCTGTTTCTTCTGTCAGTTCCCAATTTTGATGCACATGAATGATGCATTCAGCTTCTGCTGCTCAGCTGAAGGCTACAGTAACTCCCAAGCAAGCAAAGTTTTATTTATCCCAGTTCAGACAAAAAAAAAAAAAAAAAAAAGAAGTGTGAAGGGCAGAAAAAGAAGTGATGTGATATGATCTAAAAATGTGGGAACTAAATGAGGAACCTGTTTTCTCTGTTTAAAATAGTGAAACCTTTACTCTATTTTTTTCAGAAATTGGGCTACCAATTGAAGTAATATGGAAAAGCAGCACCCTGGCATGGGTTTGGACATTTTTATATGGACCTCCCACTCCCTTAATTATCCTTTTTATCTTTATTTTGCATACATACATGTGAGAGAGATTCCCCATATGCTGAGACAATTTTCTGTTTATGTTCAGAATCTCAATAATTTCCAGTTCTATGAAATAATGTATATGATCTAAAATACGGCTTTCTGTAGATAGAAGATTTTGAATTAAAGCAAACTTTTTCTTAAATCATAGGTCTTAAAGGACTGGTGTTATGCAAAAATCTTGATTATACTCAATAGAAATGATTCTGCAACTATTCATCACCTTGAGCATTTTACTGGAATATTGTGTCATAGGGATGTGCATTAAGCCTGAACTCCTTTTGTATTTACACCGTTTGAAAATCAATGGAATGTCCATTAAGGGAAACACAAGAAGTGACTTGCACACTTTTTTGTCTCTTTCCCTGGGTGCTAAGCTCAGCTGCTCAGCAGTGTGATTTAAAATCTTATTATTATAAACCTTGGCCAGAGGGCTTTCTGCCTACCAAAGGAGTCACAGAACTGAAAGCAGTAATAAACCAGAACAGGCAGAGATAAGAGACAGCTTCTGCTGTAAGAATCAGTTGAATAGAGGACAAAATAAAAAAGGAAGGCAAAATGTGTAATTCTCTCAGCTTCTCTTCAGGGAAGTGAGAATTCATTGTTCAAAATAAGATTGACTTACAAGCTTGTGATGAGAGATCCCAAGTCCTGGGAGGTAGCTGTGGGCCAGCTGAGGAAAGACAAGGATGCTGACAATCTTTAGGGTTCAAATTACTGAAGCTGCTGTAGAAAAAACAGGGAGTCTTCCCTTTGGAGGGACAGAAAAACATGCAGACAGTCTAAGGGCTGAGGGAAGCTGAATATTTTGTCACATTTCTGGAGTTTGCACGAACCACAGGTACTATCCAGAAGCTGCAGCAGTGGCTGATGCAGCAGTGGTGTGTACAACCAGAGGTGCAAATCACTGCAGGGTGTGTGCTTGCAGGTAAAGACCTTGGTTTTCCACCATTAGCCACCCAAGCACTAAGGGGTTTTAAAAAAAACCTTATTATTTAGCTTTGTAGATCCAGGCATCTGGGTTGGGGTTTCTTTCAGCTGATGTTAGACCTCTTCATTGGAGCTATTTCCTTGAGTCAGTGGAGAGGAGCATTTCATTGAACACACCTAGGTTAAATGACTCTTGTTCTGCAAGGTTTCTTGTTGTCTGCTGACTACAGAGGGAGCCTGTCAAGAAGAGAAATGTTCAGTAAATTTGAGCAAAATAGAGCAGAAAATTTAGCATTAGGAAATATTAGTTTGAATCATCAGACAATGTAAAACATTCAAGTTACATTTGCATTGGTGAAACGAAGAGCACCAAGTTATTTGTGCTGCCTCATTTTATTTGTCCCTTATGAACTAGTTAGGCCAGATGGTGTATTTACTGACATAAATGGAGCCGAGGCACCAAAGACAGCTACTAGGACCACCTAGCTGAACAAAAACCAGAATCTACTTTTGCTGAAGATCTCTTCTTGCAGAGCTGTAGGTCCACCAAACAGCTTCTAGACCAGTAAGGACAACTGCTTTAAAAGTGGTCTTGGGGAGAGATGTTATCTCTGTGGCTTGGTTGCAGCTTTTCACCACCGTAGTCTCTCTTGCTTTTGGAAAGGGAGATAAGGGAATCCTAGTGCTTATCACCCAGGGAACTGTTGCAGCCCAGAGGCAAAAATGAGGCACATCCACCTGACTATGAAGAGTGGTACCTGGTAGGCTAAGGGGAGTGTGAGGAGATGTAGCAGTAGATGTCTTTATAGGTATAAGCAGGCATTCATATGATTAAAGGGAGTTCCAAGATTGATTTCACCAAGGGAAAGAGGAAAAGGAAATTTAGAAGTTTAAGAATTTAAAAGATAGTATGGTTGAAATCAAGACTTTTCATGTGACCAAGAGGTGTGTGATGAGACAGAGATGTTTAGTGTGTGGGTAGGTTCCTCCCTCCTGCCCCAAGGGTGACAGGAGCACAGAACCAAAGGAGAAGGCTGTAGTCAAGGCCAGATGTGGTGTCCTTGAAGCAGATGTTGACTGCCTTATATGAGGCAAGAGAGGTGCAGGGCATTGGAAAATGTTTGTGTGGAGTGCCATGGGGCAACCTGCTTTGCTCATGTCATGTGCCAAGAGGAAAGCACAAGTATACAGGCAGGCAAGCAAGGACACCTGCAAGCAGAAAAGTTCTACAAAATTTCAAGTAATTTCAGTAATACAAATGAGAACAGGGCAACAATGGGTGTACGGAGATATCTGACCACTTTCTGAGGAAATACCAACACCAATTAAAATGAACCCTGAAAACAAAATAATGGAGAAATATAGCCCTTCCCCTGTCTGTGACATCTCATGATTCAGCAGGATTTACTGCCTGCTGAACATATACTCCACACATCAAATAAATGTGATATTAAATATAAGTAAAAGGAAAAGATTTGTACTGTGCTACTTACATGTAAGCAAAACCAGTATTGGCTCTGAGAGCCTTAAAAGCATTCAACTTGATAAAATCCCATTGGTGACAGAGCTATGAAAAGACACTTTGTATACTGAATATATTCAGTAAGCTTTTCCTGAAGTGTCAGAAAGCAAAGCTTCATTCTCAGCATCCCAATTGACCTTCAGTCTACAAATTCAGTGTCAGGGGTGCATGTGCTGGAGGATTAGCAAACCAAATAAGGCCAGAATCAAGGACAGGATTTCATTATTTTGACTATTTGGCTATAACAGGAAAAAAAGAAAAAGAAGATGCCATGGGACTGGGTTATTTGATTAGCTCTTACCAAAACAGGAGAAACTCCTGGCATAATCAAAGCCAATTTCAGCCACTTGACAGAGGCAAAAGCATTAACAGAAACCTGCCATGCAGTAGGGACTCAAGGTAGCTACTGGAATACTGGACTGCAGTGTATTATTTTCACCTCTCTTCCTGGGCCATAGAATTCCAGGGTATTTGACACGTTGTCTGCACAGGTGATATTTTAGGAAAAGGTTTGTGAAGTGTTAGAAGAGTGAGAGGAATGCAAATATGTCAGAGATGCTCTAATAACATGAAAACAAAAAATAGTCCTATTCATACGATGAAGCTGGCTTAACCTGAACTGGTTCACAGCAATGGCAAGTCAGAGTACAGGTGGTTTCTTTTGATCATGTTTTGGAAAAGGAAAACATCACAATTGAAGGAAATATTAAAATAACAAAATTACCAGGCCAGGTGATCAGCTTAGATAAAAGGCATTTTTGTTGCTGTGTCCCTTTGGAAGGAGAAAAATAATTTGTGTGCATAAGAAACTGCATTGAAACTTTACAAGTATGTTTGAGAAAGAACATCTTGAGCAGGTAAAATGGGAAATGAAAGCCTGAATTTGAAAGCCCCAACAGAAGAGCTGAGTGATGACCTCTGCATTTGTGACAACTGACAGACACAGATGTGTGACAGATGTGACAATGTGTGTGTGTAGCATCCAGCCAGGCCTTACGACTGACACAAACAGTGTTACCACTATGGCTGTTTCAACAGCATCATGGGAATGCTCATGCCCATTATACAGAAAGATTAAATCCCAAGTTGTGAGTTCCACAGCTTTGGTCCAAGGACAGGGGTGCCTTTGACACCTAATTCAGGATCAGCTGTCCCTGTGTTTCCAAAGAACCTGCTCCTGCCTCAGCTATTCCCAGCTCACTGAAAAGACCTTATGAAAGTACCCCTCTTGTCACTGGGATTAGACAACCTGATGTATTGTCTCTTACACTTCTAGCAAGACACAGGAGGGTTGCTTTTTGACAAGAATTTCAAATTTTATTTGAGGATTTGATTTGGCTGTTTTCTGGGCCCAAGCCAAGTGGCACTTTTTTCCCCACACATTTTTAAACTTTAAAGCCTCTTTTTTAGATTGTATACTGTCTATCCCATGAAATAAAACACCTGTCATCCTGTCAGCAGGGCTTCTGGAAAAATGAGTGATTACTCAGATCACTTTGTTCCAGCCCTGCTAGATTTTGGGAGGGTGACATTATGTCTGTCTTGCATTCTTTGTTCCTGTACCACTTGTTCTGAGCTGGAAACATAGATCAGACAATCATTTTGACAGGCAGGTTGTACTCTTACGTTGGCAGTGCAGTATCTGTCACAGTTGATGTGCTCTCACATTGAAATAACTTTACTTTTCCTCACTGGTCAAGGATTATACAGCAGCAGAGTGTGTCTCCATCCATATTTCAAAACAACGTCCTGGTTTATGATTATTGTCTCATCCCTGTGGTAGCTTATGGACCAGAATATTGATATTTGCTGCCTCTAATTCTGTGCATAATAATGAAACAAAGGGTTGTAATGCACTTGAAAAGGAATCTAAAAGGAAGTTATTCTGGCAGAGGTGGTTCATAATTGACTAAATTATCTGTCAAAAAGCATTTGAGTTGCCCTGGAGATGCCAGTTTGTGTTGCCCACATAGAGCTGGCTGATAAGACACAAGACCTACAAGAGACCTGTGGCCTCCTGGATTAGCAGGTGACCAGGTGGGATAGATACCCCAGGGCATCTCCAACAGCATCAGACTCCTTTCTGCTGTCAGTTGGATAAGCCAGGGTGAACACAGGCACTGGGACATGGAGAACAGCTCATCTCAACCTAGACTACCTCCTGGTTTGCTAAATGTTTGCTCCACCTAAGCAACCTAAGATGGTTTGCTCCATCTAAGTATTATTTGGCATGTCCTGTGGTGTCTGAGACATCTGTGTGGGCAGGCAAGCCAGGACACAGGACCCAGGAGACACCAGAGTTTCTAGAGCAGCAGCTGGAGAACAGGTAAAATGTTGTAGAGAAGTCAAATAGCACCAGACATTAGACTCCTGGGCAACTGAACTGATCTCCTGAATTTTGCTCTTCCTGTAATCACCTGAGACACACTTCTCACCTGGTTGCTTGTGGACACTTAATTTCCAGGGTTGTACAAAAAGGAACTGTGCATTACCCTGTGTGTTGGCTTGCAGTATGCACTGTTGGGCACAGGAGAAAAATATCAGTGAGTTTCAGGAAATCTGTCCAGATTAAAAATTCAGATTAATTCAGGATTTTTTCCTTTTGCTTAACAAAGCAAAACTTTAAGACTTTAAGAAGAACATTTTGTTATTCTTTTGGACAGCTTCACAGGATGGCAATTTAAAAAAAAAAAAAGTTATAAACTTTCTTTTAAACCTTGAATCCAATGAAATCATAAGATGTACTCTCAGATAAGGATGAATATTTGAAAATTAAATAAGAAATAAGAAAACACCTGGATTTGAGCTCTGTGTAAAATCCTTACTTAAAAAAAAGCCTGAATCATCAGCCCTGTGAAGTGTTTTATGAACCACCCCAAAGGAAGGAGAGTTTATAGCAGTCCTAAAATACTTATTACCATTTATTTAGGTCCTTATTTTTCCATGTGCTCTAGCTGTGCTTGTTGTGTAATTTGTTCTTAATTCATATATTTTGATTGCTCTTAGGCTTATCATTTGTGAATAGCAATAAACCTGAGCAAACTGTGTGTCTGTCATTCATATATTTTGGCTTGCTACCTTAGGGTGTAGAGCACTCCTGTAGAAACAGAAATTTGAAGTGAATTCAGCATCAGAGAGAACAGCAATCAATACTTTACAAGCTTTTTTTAATAGATTAA
The DNA here is from genome assembly GCF_036169615.1 of Heliangelus exortis. Lineage (NCBI taxonomy): Eukaryota > Metazoa > Chordata > Aves > Apodiformes > Trochilidae > Heliangelus > Heliangelus exortis. Next base: position 21,860,119 of record NC_092422.1, on the reverse strand, counting down.
CGTTTCTGCAGGAAAAAAAGGATATCACTTAGTGTACTACTTTAGTAAAATATTTCAGCTTTTGCTTATAGTGATTGAAGCTGATGAAGACTTTCAAATCTGTCCTTAGAGAGATAAGAAAGTGGATGGAAAGACAGATTGCTTAAAGAAAGATAAATCTATGTATTTTGTTTCAGGAAAATGACAAGCTAATGTGTTACGTTTTTAAATTCAGGTGACAGTTCTTATAACTTCCAGCTTTTGTAAATACTTCAGGTCTATAAAAATCTAATGTAGCAATTTGATAATCATGTTCCTGGACACATCCCTTGCAGAAATGGAGAACAAAAGCACTTAGACTCATCCTTAGTATTCCACCCGTCCCTTTTAGTACAAACTTGTAAGAACTCCGAGACACAGATTTTCCCCTTTTTATAGATGAGGAGGCTTGCTATCTTACTTGAAATTTTAATAGGAGTAAAATTATCTTTTATCACTACTTCAGTTCATCCAGTACTTCCTTGTTCTGATTTTATCCATGTCACTTTGAAGCCAGTCAGTACAGGCACTGATGTTTGGCGATTACTAAACATGGATCATTTTAGCTCTGATTCATCGTAACGAATTCAGCTGAGGTATCTAATTTGGGAACCTGGTTGCCTGAGGGTCTCTCTGTAATTTATGAACTTAATCATTGCTGAGAGGCGAGATGAATCAAAGCCTAATTACATAGATGTGAAGCTTTTACATTTAAGAGAGGCAGAACATGGATAAAACAAAGAAAAAGAAGCAATGAAAAAAAATTCCGCCGTAAATTCAACACTGTTGATGTGTCAGTTTTCACCATGGCAGGAAATCAGTGTCTGTAACAAATAACACTCTTGCTGCCCTCCTTCCACAGCAAGTAGCAGCCTGTTTCAATCACTCCTGTCACCCCAGTCACTGACAGCTCCTTCTCCTTCAAGCTTTCCTCTCTTTTCCACTTTGACACCTTCTGCAGCTGTTTCATGTTTCTGCCTAAACATGTCATACCTCATAACGAAGGAACCAAAACCCAGATGCAGTGTGACTACTTTATATGCAGATGAGCCTAATGCTCATCTTATCCCCAGGGGAAGTGGCAGTCTCAAATCTTAAAGCAGGTGCCTAAGTTCCCCAGACAGCTACTGGGAGAGGCTGTTTTGTCTCCAAAGCACAGACATGCCAGCCGGGCTGTCTTCCTATAGACTGCACATGGAATGGAGATACCATCGGTGTGTAAGCTTGAGCAAAATGCTGTATGGGCTCCAGAAGACCCAGTGAAGCTGAACACTTGTACACCTGGAAGGTGACAAGTCATGGGAAGAGAGTGAGACTTCAATTTTCAGTGCATACAGTTACAGGGTAACACCTGGAAAGCCTTTGAATAAATTTCCTCCCTGCTTCTGACGCTGCCCTAAGCACTGCCTGCAGCTCCCTCTTGCCAGGTTTCTTTCTGCCTCCTGCCTCAGCTTGGGCAGGAAAGGTGCAGCACATTCACAGATTACAGGCATGTAATTGCTCACACTGTATAATTTCAAAACAGATTTTAGAAAGCTCACAATTCCTCCAAATCTTCTAATGAGGAAATAACACTTGCAGGCAGCAAGCAAATTTTATTTCCACAAAGAAACCTGTAAAGTAAATGTATATTTGAATGAGTACTTAATAATTCAATTTAATGTGGAGTGCTAATTTCATATTTCAGGATGACTACTTGGCTTTTTATGTTTCTGGTCGTGTTACAAGTTATGCAGGATTAAAGGCTCTGGTATTTGCTATCCAGACAGAAATTTTACATGCTCAGATTTAGCTGTTTTTGTGCTTGGTCTCACTGCAGTTGTTACAGTCCCACTTCAGGGAATTCATGTTCCTCACTGGTAAGATACCACATGTATAACTACAAGGAGCATTTTCTATTTTTTAACTTGTATTTTTTTATGAACATGATCCTCCTTCAGATTCTGCTTTTCTTGTCATGTGTATTAGTTGAATATAAAAAACTTCGAAATGTGGGTTACTGCTTTATATCAATGCATTTAATTTTTGCAGCAACAAAACAGCCAGCCTGAAGGAGGAATGGATTTAACACCAAAAAATATCTGCATTGAGATACAGGCATGCTGTATCCTCTCTGCTTCGTGATCAGATTGCAGGTCTCAGGATTTAGTGGAGTTTTAATGATTTTTAGTGGAGTTTTAGTGGAGCTCATGATCTGCTCACAAGGCAGAACCAATACAGTGTGGCTGATTCTTATTCTCTTTGTTGAAACAAGTGATGGTGACAATTGCCAAAATGTGCCATGTGGCTGCGAGTACAATAATGCAATTAATTGTAAAGATCTCCTTGACAATAGTGCAACTGTCCTGATGGGCCTTTATATATTGACACAAATCCTGTGTCGAGGACTGAGAGTTACACATATTCAAAAGGTTTTTTTGTTGCCTTCTTTTCATATTTCTTTTACTTACAATAGTGTGAGCACATCACATTCCAGGAGTTGGTATTAGTTAAGGTCTTAACATGATTGCCTTCAAAATCCCTGAATAAAAATAAGAAAAGTGGGTTTATTTGTGTGTAGTGTAGCAGTTTTGCAGGAGGGAGTTTAAGCTCTAGGCTAGTCTTTTTTTGGACCTTCCTTTTTTCTTACAAAGTCAGCCCAAACTTATTGCCTAATATTGAATATGAGTGTAAATATCAAAGAAAGCAAATTATAACATTTCCTTGTAATTTTATACACTGGTATTTCTTACGTGTAATCTGTGCAACAATAAAAAGAGACCACTAGGTGGAGATTTTACACTTAATTTCTATGTATATCTATATATTCTAAATTGCACTCAGGATAAACATGTATTCACAAAACCAATTATGTCTTCATTGGGAAACTAAAGGGAAAGAATTTTGCTAAACTCATGAGAGTCACGAGAACAAGAGGCAGCTGTAAGGCCTATGTTGGCAGCATACTGTGGTATTTTTTAGACAGTCATTTGAAACACTGAAAAATTGAAAAACACTGAATTTCTATTTAAAGCATTAAAAAACTTGAAACATTGTGAGGTTCTGCTTTGGGAAGGTTATTCTTTTTTTAGAGTGTCACAGCTTTAGCAGAATACACAAAGGATAAATGTATATCAATAAAAAAAATATATTCATTTATCAAATGAAAATTTTGCTTAATTTACCTACATCCAGTTAATAAGAGGCATCTGAGTATAGATCTTGGGAATAATCTCAAGTGAATTGCTTATAATTGATCTTCATAAATTAAAACATGCTTAGGAAACAAGATATTTTATCATACTTCATAACACAATATGTGAGTGTAAGAAAGACACAAATGTAAGAAGAATCCAAGGTTAGATTCACTTACACTGCTTCAAAATTTAAAGGAAATTTCAACTTTACAGAAAGTAAACAAGAAGATTTTTTGATTTGCCAGTAGCAGAATATAGCAAAAAAAAAAAAAAAAAAAAATTACTTTTGATACTAGCTTATTAATTTATTTTATTACTAGGCAATGGAATAATTAAGTATCTGAGAAATATGCTAAATGTAACAACTCAGAAGAAATGTGTTTATTAAATAATTTACATTCTCAGTACAGCTACTGCAGGTTTCCCACACATGCTGTGGCTTTTCTCAAACTCTTTCCCATGGGAGCTGGTACAGGGTGGAAAGGTATTTCTGCTCCTGTTCCATGCATTGCTGCTGCTGCTCTCACTCTGTGGAGCCTGGTCCAAAGGATACTGGTGCCAGCTCTGATGCCAGCAGCTGCCTGCCTGAAGCAGCTGAATGAATGAGTCATTAAAGACACGAAGTTCTTCATCTGCTTTGCCCTCAGCCAAGAGACTAGCAGCAAAAACTTAAATTTCCATTAGTAAAACCAGATAATTTATTTGCCTGGATAATATTAAAACTGGATGCTAGCTTTTCTGATAAACCAAGGTTATGCCTTACAGGTTCTGGTTTACTTGCTGAGAGTCACTGTGTCTGGTTCTGGAACCTCCAACACAGAAAGGACATGGAGCTGCTGGAACAAGTCCAGAGGGGGCCACAAAGATGGTGGGGAGCTGGAGCAGCTCTCCTACAAAGACAGCCTGAGAGAGCTGGGGTTGTTGAGACTGAAGAAAATAAGATGCCAAGGAGATCTTATTGTGGCTTTCCAGTGCCTGAAGAGCGACTACAGGAATGCTGGGATGGGGCTTTTTTACAAGGGCATGGAGGGGAGGGACAAGAGGGAAGAGTTATGAACTGGAAGAGGGTAGATTTAGGTTAGACATGAGGAAGATATTCTTTCCTGTGAGGGTGGTGAGACAGTGGCACAGGTTGCCCAGAGAAGCTGTGGATGCCTCGTCCCTGGAAGTGTCCAAGTCCAGATTGGATGGGGCTTTGAGCTGTTCTAGTTGCAGGTGTCCCTGTCCATGGCAGGGGGTTGGAACTATGTGATCTTTAAGATCCCTTCCAGCCCAAACCATTCTATGGTTCTATGACTTCACATTTCCCACCCACATGCTGTGAGCTCTGCCTTACATGTAATTTACTGTTGTAGCCATGAAAGTGATGGATATCAGCATGGGAAATGGGCTAAGGACCTAAGTACAGTTTCAGTTTTTTAAACAAAGGTGCTAATTGTACCCAAGGATTTTAAGTTTATAATGTGACATCCCAGAGGGCATTCTGTGAAAAGATATATGATTCTGAACAGTTTTGTAACTTCAGCAATGTACTTTAGTTTTAACAGAAACACAGTAAAGAGTGTCCTTTCACGGAAGATACCTATGAGAAATCCAAATCCAAATTTGGATGCAGATGTGGGAACTACAAGGAGCTGAGAAGCTTGATTCCCTCATGAAGAAGGTGTTTGAAAGTCTTGAAGGAAGAAAATAACTTGGAGGAAAAATAAAAAAGATAGAAAGGGAAGCTACTTGACTATTGGACAATACCAATATGAAAATATGCAAGAGCAATACTTACTGGAAAAAAACAACGAGGACTTTAATCCAGTAGATAGCTGCTGTGAAGATTTTTCTGTTGGGTTATTTCTGGAAAGAAATAATATTTTACTAAAATAGCTGAGGTGAGCAAATGAGGGAACTTTTCTCTGCAAATTCAAAATAACTAGACCTAGACATTATTTCCAGAAGTTGAAACATAACCGGTGATAAGGAGTTGCAAGCTTCAGCAGTCATTCAAATTTTTTTGTGCAGAATGTAATTTGCAGAGATTACTGCCTTCGTTTTAGATCAATGCCATAAAGGCAGGCACTGACAGGGATGCATAAACACATACACTGCCAGTGATGAATGTTGCTTTTACAGACAGGAAGAAAATGGGCACTCACAGCCTCTCAATTTGTGTAGGTATCTTGAGTGCCTCAGGTTTCAAACTAGTGATACATTTATGACTGAGATACCTCTTGACAAAAACACTTAACATGGAAACTGAAATAATTATATCTAGGACCTGATAGACTACTTCTAAAGAGAGGAAGGAGAAACCTTTCAGGCAATTAATGAGAACAACCAAAAGGATAAGAACCTGTGACAAGTGATATTTGATCACAAAATGCTGAGTGAAAATATTTTAAGGTTTCTATCTCATAAAAGGCTGCCTGTTACTATGAGGGCACTACCATTTGGTTGAATCTTTTAAAATATACTAGAGTTGGAATGAGGCTGGGTAAAGCATTGCAAATGTGCTTTTATGAGTAGTTTTGCACTGCACAGGTGTGGATAGGTTTTGCTATGATGCAATGGACAATTTCTGTCTTATGGACAACTTCTAGGTCTTATGCCTTTTAGATCAAGACATGCATAGTCCAAATGCTTTGCATCTACATACACTAACCTATCAAAATGCCAGTGCCTGTAGTTTGTTAGTCAAGATTTGGTAAGGAACGGGAAAAGATTTCAGCCTGATTTTCAAAAGCACTGAGCTTGTAGTGACTGTTGGAAGTGGGAGTGGTACCTAGGTGATGCTGTAAATACTGATATTTGAAAAATTTGTCCAATATACTATGCGAAAATCAACTAATGAGACAGTGTCAGGTACACATAGTAAATGAAGTTTTGTAATGGATGGATAATGATACAACAAGAAGCTCAGCATTTTGTCTTTGTCCCAGAATGCAATTAGAGTCACAGCTGGAGTTAAAATTCATTAAATGCTCACATCTCTCTTGAAGTATTGGAATATGTGAAATAATGATTAGGTGAGACTGCAGCTTAGAACACAGCTGTTCCCTGTGTTGTGGAAGGCTGGTTGCTGTCAGAGGCAATCAGTTATTTTGAAGGCAAAATGCAGCAATAATGTACTCACCATTTCTGAAGTCTGAATAGTCCAAAGGATACTTTCTTTGATATTGTCTTAATGCAATTATGCTGTAGAAACATGGCAGGTTAAGAAAGCCAAGGGAGTCATGATTCATTCATTTCTTAGAAATGCAAATATTTTATAATCTCATGTTTATCCCCTTCTGCCATTTTAAACACACTACTAAATTGATGCCTGGTGTAAGACAGCTGAAGTCAGATTCAGTATTTTCCACCAGAACAGAACTTTCTAATGACTTCTTTGAGGTTAATCTGTATGTGTCTGTCTCCAGAGTGTCTCTCGTCCCATTTCTTGATTATGCTTTTGGAACACAAGATGATAGGGTATAAAAAAAAAGATATGAAATATAAAGCACAGGAGGCTGGGAGGAAAAGCCAATACTCTTCTAGGCTACAGATTTATTATTTTGAATTTTATTAAATGTGAAATGGCCATGCTTCTTGGCACGATTATTATAACTTGCACTGCACCTGCCAGTGGAGCTCAGCTGAAAATCAGTGGCATGTGAAATTATATAAAGTTGCCTCTAGCACTTCGCCCATTTTTCAGAGGCTAACAGTCCTTTCACATGATAGTTGTTCATGCAGGTTGCTAACTGATTTTGGATGGAAGGCATATGCCATTCAGTGAGAAGCAAGAGCTAATCTCACATGCTGGGTACTTTGGGGTTTTATGAGGATTTAACTTAGTCTGGTGTATGAACTCTTATCCTTGTAGTTGTCCCTGTGCTCTTGTGAAAACTTCATGCTTGCTAGCTTTGTATGTGTGCCTTAATCCTGTATGAATTTATAAGTATTTATCTGAGGTGCAAGGTTGGGGCTTTTTTATGTTGTGAATGACATATTCAAAAAAGGACACAAGTAATTTTACCTGACAACCCAATATATATGAACACCTTCCTTATTCATAACTCACTGAAGTTCCTACAGGAGACTGGGGGAAGTTGTACTTAAAGCTCTCCAAGTCCAATTTTTAAAAAAGTCTATAAAAGGAACACAGAAGACACCACCCAGCACAAAAAATAAAAAATACTAGTGGTCTGTGAGAGGATTGGCTACACAGAAGAACTTGCCATGAGCACAGCTAGTTCCATAATCTTGCAGTTTGTTTCCATGGCAGCTAAACATCAAAAAAGATAATAAAAGGGAAAAAAATAAACAGATGCTTTATTTACCCTTTTAAAACAGTAAGGTGCCATTTCATGACAAAATGGGGGCATGTCTTATTTGACAGATTTTTTTTTCTGCTTACTCATTCTATGGCAGGGAGAAAGACCAGAAAGGATCTGCACATCTCACTACACTGTAAGACCAAAACAATCAAAATATGAATTTCAAAGGCAAATACCATGCTATTCTGTTTAAAAAAAGTGACTGTATATTGATTTTTTTCTATTCTATATACTCCAGGACTGGAGTATATTAAATATTATACGTTTAATAAACAATCAAGATACTAAGATTTTCTTTACTCTTGTACAATTGATGAAAACTCAATCGGTCAATGTTGCAACTGACAGAAATCAGACCTTCCATCTGGACACAGGTTCAAAGCCTGGAAAGGACTTCAGGCACATTCCATTCCATTCCATTCCATTCCATTCCATTCCATTCCATTCCATTCCACCAGGTGCAGCATGCAGGGTGCATTACTTTGCCTGTGGGTAACCTCAGCTTCTCACCTGTCCTTAACTTGTCCTTGAAGCTTGAGTGCCCTCCTGGGATGAGCTGGGAGAAGCCAGGGAACTTCATTGCTGTGTTTTAAGACTGGCCTTTAAAAATACTTTCTTTTGGTGATCCAGACAGATCTTTGAGACTGAGTATTCAGCCATATATAAATGTCATCAGCCTGTAGGATTAGAGTTACCAAACTGAAAGGTCATCATTACAAAACAATAATCCTGACATTCCTGCTTTGGTGGCTTCAGCAATATTTGGTGGATGCAGCACAAGCCACGATCTTTAGTGAGTTGCCTGGGGCTGACAGCAATAGGAGTGATAGCAATAGGAATAATAAACACAAATAGCATTCAGCTCATCTAAACATCTACAGTGCAAAGTGCACATCTCAGCTAACACCCCAAGCTCTCTTTAGACAAGTAAACATGTTCTATGTGATGTTCATATGATCTGTATTAGATGACTGGTTTACAGTGCTGTTGCACATATTTTACTGGATGAATGCCACACTGAAGGGGGCCTTGAAGCAAAATGCTCATAGCATTCACTACATCATTGTTAACCACCTAGTAAATACCTGTAGTGGGTTTCAACCCACACTCTGGAAATGTAGAGGGCTCATATTTGGTTGCATAACACTGTGCAAAGTGTGTTAGGAATTGCTTTGTTTGTAAAAAAGCTTCATGCTGGAGAGCAAAAGGGACTCTACTCACAGAAGAGTTATGATGCTTGAAACAAGTGGATCAGGCTTTAAATTCACAGCAGCATATTCTAGCTCTCTTTCCATGCAGCTGGAACCTTCTGGGTATTTCTGGAGACCTAGGAAAAAGAATTCTTGAGTGAATGTCTTACAGATGACCTATGAAATATGTCTGATCAGATGGACTGGCATTCTGAGACCTCTTTTTAGACAGGAATTGGACATCTAAATGCCCCCATTTGGCAAGGCTTACTTATCAGGAAGGCTATAAAACACTGATGCTGCACTTCCTAGGACTGTAGTGTTTTACATGGAATGAAAGCAAATGTAAGTAAAAGATAGATCAAGTTTAATATCCTGCTGCTGCTGAGCTACAATAAGGGTAAGTGAAACACAACCTCTACTTGATGTACATATAGATTTATATATACATACAAATGAGAACATTTGAGAAACTGCTGATGGAACAGTTTACACTGGAGAATGAAGGGTTTTTTAAGTCACTACACTTCACTGAAAAATTAGATGCTTTGATTTTAGTGCAGACCAGAGGGAACACAGCATGTAAATTTACCTCTTGCTTGCAAAGACGCTGCCCTTGCTTTCTGGTGTTTAAAGGAAGGGCTTTTGGGGTATCCCAACTTTGCAGTGTAATATAAAATATAAAATAAAATTTCCCAGAGCTGTAATACTTTGACTGAGCTAAGGCTTTTGGGTTCATGACTCTTCATAAAGCTTCAACCTACCACTAATATGTAAGTTCCATATTAAATTGCTCTGCTTTGCTCTGCTGTGCATGGAAAAAGCTCTGGGAAAGCAAAAGAGTTCCCTGAGCACATCTAAAATTCCATATTTTGCTACAATTTTATTAAAAATATGTATGCAGTGAAAAGTCCCCAGAGTGTAAAATAGTTTAAGGATATTAATAAGGGCATTAGGATTAAGTTAGAATTCTTCTGATAAATCCAGATAATTAGGCTTTCCATGAACCATATCAAAGATACTTGCCCATGCACTATTATCTCCTATAAAAACTGTTAACATTTGCCAACTGTTAAATTGTCTATCATCTTTTAATGAAAAACAGAATATTTATGTGAATTTGTCTGTGGGATACATGTGTTTTCTTACATGGCATGGAACTAAAAGTAAGCCTTCAAATGAATTATATTTATTGTTTTTTCTGCTGATTATGGGTAGTAATTATAAGCTCAAATTAAGAAATCTTGTGTAAATTGAATAACAGAAGTGAACCAGGCTATAAGCGTGGCACAGAGAGAGAGAAATCTAATGGTGATGCAAATATTTATTGCATGATGTGTTGTTAAAAAGAACTGAATGCTAAAGTAGAATGGTTAATGTAGTGGAGAAACTCAGTGCAATGCATGGTATAGCATGGAGCATTACATCTTACTTACAGTGAAAGTATATTCAGGATAATGGAAATCTTCTAGGACAAGACTGAAAGTCAGAAAGTGACTCAGTAAAGTACAGAAAGTTTGCATAAATTTCAGTAGTTGAAAATGTTTGGCGTTCTCAAATTTCAGGCAAAACCATGGGAAATTATGAGAAAAGATCATTAATTCACTGGCTAAATGTATAGTAAATTATGCAAGTTATTGCATAATTAGACTTGAGATAAGATCAATTAAAATTTATCAAGCTTAGAGATTTTTTAAGAGATAGCCAGAAGGTAGGAATCTCTGTTGCATAAGGAGAATAGGAGTCTTTGAGGAATTGGTATTAGTCCAGCAGAGTGGAGTCTGGAGCTCCTGAGGGCACTGGTACGTAGGAGAACAGGAAAGGTGCAGCGTGAAAATGACCACATCCAAAGCCAGTAGCTGAGGGGTGATGGTAATGAAAAAGCAAAGAAGGACAGAAGGATGATTTGAAGTACCTGGAAAGAAGAAAAATGGGTAAAAGAGATGTAAGAAATTCACTAGGAGGCAGGTAGGAAGAGAGGATACAAAGCAGAAGATGGCAGTGGAATTGATACCTTATCTTCTGGCCCAACTGCCTCACATCTGTGCCTGGGAAGATGAAAGAACAGATCCTCTTGAACATGTAAGACATGCTCAGGCACGTAGAGGGCAGGAAGATGATTCAAGACAATCAGCATGGCTTTACCAGGGGCAAATCCTGCCTGAACAGCCTGGTGGCTTTCTACGTGGAGTGCTTCTGCAAGGCCTTTGACATGGCCCCCATGCTGTCCCACTCACCAAATTGGTGAGCTGCAGATCTGATGGGTGGACTGTTCAGTGGGTAAGGAATTGGCTGAATGATTTTATCCTGAGAGAGTAGTGGTCAATGGCTGGAAGTCCAGTGACACGTGGTGTCCTCCAGCGTTAAATACTCCTGTACTCTTTAATATTTTCATCAGTGATAAAAATATTATTATTTTGATCAGTGGGATCGAGTACACCATCAGCAAGTTTGCAGATGACACCAAGCTGAGTGGTTCTGTTGATAAGCCAGAGGGATGGGATGTCATCCATAAGGACCTGGACAAACTGGAGAGGTGAGCCCAGGTCCAACAAGACTAAGTGCAGGGTCCTGCACCTGGGCTGGAACAATCTATACTATCAGTACAGGCTTGGGGATGAGGTTTTGGGAAGCAGCCCTGCAGAAATGGTCTTGGGGGGCTGGAGGATGAAAAACTGGACATTATGTACGGGAGTCTATGCACGGAGTTTGAAAGATTCCCACACAGTAAAGATCCCCAATAGGGATTCTACAGTAATCTGTATGGAGTCTACCTGGGGTGTGCCTTTAGACAACCTGTCACTTTTCTTTGATGACCAGCATCCTGTAATTCCCTCATTGATTTAAGAAAAGAAGATATTCTATTAAATTGAAGCCCCCAGATTTGTCAGGTTTCTGGATCATCTGCCCACTCTTAGTGGTTCAGTGTGTATCAGCTGGAGGAGCACAGCCCACAACCAGATTTCATTGATATAAACTCACACGTGTTGCCATACTCATCACAGTTCTCTTCATCTGCACCATTCTCACAGCCATTCATGCTGTCACAAGAAAATATCTGTAGGGAGCATGTCCTATGGTTTCTGCATGGAAAATAATGCTTTTGGCAAACACCACCTGCAAAAGTCCTCCATCAGCCAGAATGCTGAGAAAATATAGAAAGACATCTCCTCTATAGCAGAGTTTGTCCCCAATTAGAAAGGCATGATAAAACCACAACCACAACATGTGGCAGAATGTTTTATTTTTTCACTTTGAAGTGCATTGCCTGTCATTTTAATTCTGCCTCTTGCCTTACTGTGTCAGTGACAAATGGCTTACTACCTTGGAAATTTACAAGAGACAGCTTTAAGTTCCTGTTTGGTTTTCTTCTCTCTTCCCAATAATCTGCAAAACACATTGCTGGCCAGAAAGAAACTTGTCACTGTACTTTCCTGGCAGATTTGATTCCTCAAAGGTGTGAGCAATAAGTGGCAGAACCCTGCAGCACGGCAGGAGGTAAACAGGGCAGTGGTGCTTGGGTGCTCCTGGATGGGGGAAGTGTAAGTTTCATGTAAAAAGAGAACTTCCAGCTGGAGCATGTGGAAAGCCACTTCCTATGCTGAAGGCAGCTGGGCAGTAAGTATTCTTAAGAGTTTCAGCTCTCTGATCTGTAAGTGGACACTTCCCTGATGCCCAGCATGATTGTGCAAACCTGGTTTTAGATTTATGCCTTTTCCTTGGGGATTCTTTCTTTTTTCCTGCAATAATGCAATTCATTTTGTAGTCTTGGAAATCACTCGTTCAGACAAGACTTTCAAAGCAAGAGAATAGTTTTTATTTCCTTTATTGATGCACATCACAAGTAAGTGGTTTTCTGCAGAACATTTGCAGGTAATCTGCTCTGTGGTTTCATTACAGGTATGAAGCGTATGTACACTTGCAAAACCACTTTTTCACTCTTAAAAAGTTTACAGAAGAATTTATCATCAAGAAAATCTAATGGAAGAATCCTAAAACTGCAAAAAAGCAAGCCAAATAAAAGGAGAATTTTCTGTGCATCAGACAGAGCTGATTCTGTTTTTACTCATTTAGTGAAGTCTTTGAAAAGTGAAATTTAAATTTGACAAAATAAATTTCATTATAATCTTAGCTGAATAGGTAGAAATGTCTATGGACCCACCTTGCAAAGGCAGACATGCTGAGTGCAGACACAAGACTCATATGGGACAATGTAAAAGATTAACATGAGATAAAATCATAGAGAGGAATGAGAGAAACAAAGTAGAGTGATCCAATTCCTATGAGGCCAATGGACAATTAGGGGCTATATAGTATCAGCAGGAATGGAAAGAGAAGGAATTCAGCTAATAATACTGCTTTTTCTATGATGCAAAGGATTAAGGTTGAGAGATAATGATAATGGGTGAAATATACAGTTGATTCAGTTCAATTGGTTTTGGAAATCTTGTCAAGATATGTCTTGCCTTTTAAGTCAGATACTTCTAACATTCTATTACAAAACTTAAAAGATGGAATTGTAGGTTTAGGGTAGCTTATCTGAAGGGCTTTTGTTGGGATCACCTATGTAGGTAAAAACAGGTAGTTTAGATTGTTTAAACTGCGAATCTTTCTGTAGCAGTATTTTGAACAATGTTAAAATTGGACTCGGTTAGTTTGCTGTTTTCATCAAGGTCCTTACAGTAGCACCACTATTTTTATTTCTAACTGATTTTTCCATGTATCAGATATTTCACAAAGGTTGGACTAGAAAAAGCTTTCTTTCCGTGTTCATTCAGGGACAAAAAAAAGCATTTTTTTTAAGTATAAGTTCAGCATGGCCTGACAGTCCCTTTAAGGAGCTGAGTGAATCTGTGACCTATAAAGTGAAGCAAACTACAGCAAAATGCATGTGGAGTAGCACAGCTCAAAATGAATCCTGAGTGTCTCTTTGCTCTCAGCATTCGGTTAATTGTCCTTGCAGACAAGAAACCAGCTATTATTGAAGCAGAAAGGGCCTGCTCTTTTAATATTCCCTTTGTGTCTCTAAATTCATTGTAACTTGCCTAAATTTGCTCTTTAATCAAGCGCAGTGCATTTACTGCTCTGATAGCTGCGGCTGTTCCTGACACACTTTCCAGTAACACTGACACACAGACCTGGTGTCATCTGCTGGGTACCCACATCCATTCCCATCACTGCCTGCAGTATTATGTGGAGCAGATCCATAAGAATCACAATTTACTAACCCACAGACAGCACTTGGGCTGATGAATAGATACAGATAAAAGTGGAAGCTTCTCTTTCAAAGTAATAATGTCAGAAAAGCAGTTCTTCGGTCTCCATGTGATAAAATTCCACCTTCAGATTTCTGCTCATGATGGAGCTGCTGCTTAGTTACTTCCTACAAAATTTCCCATTTCTCACCATACATTTCTGAACGCAAAAATTGACCAAACCATGTTACAAATTACTGAGGATCAGCTCTGTTTGCCAAAAGTGCACAGTTCTCAGACACATCACTGGTACTCCTTGAGCTTTAATGAAACATGATAGATGATAACAGAATATATTTTTTTTATCCCATTCTTGCTGATCCCAGGTCACTGTGAGAACAGACAGGCCAGTTTGCTTTACTGGCAAATCACTGAATCAAAATCACTGAAATATTATTGAGTAGGAACTCAGTGGGAGCACAGCTGCTAATTTCACATTTCACTTTAAAACGAAGAGATGGGAAAAAAAGAAAATGCCCAAGTAAATGAAATTAATCATAAGCACTCAGAATTAGTAAAACATTTTTGGAAAATGATAAGAGAAATCTTTACACTTCTGGGTCCTGTTTCAGTGAAGGCACATATTGATGCATACACAAAATTATTTACTTGTGCACAGATTTAAGTTTTCCTAGCCATTCTTTTCCACCAGTATGTTTTTTCTGGATGGAAAAAGGAAAACTTGATTTTATATTTAATTTTCCCTGTAAAAAATCCCATCTTGATAGATTCAAACTAAAGGTTGAAGAGATGTTTGATGAACTGCAAAAACTGTCATCATAAAATTTTGAAAATGCTGTGGATTGTCCACATGAAATTCCGTGTAACAGTGAGTTCCTCCTGAACAATGAGTAGGATTAAAGGAGCAGTGCAAGTTAGTTACCATCTGCTTGTGAAACCTACAAAAAATGGCACTAGTAATTAGATTTTCACATTAATCTAAAATCTTTTTGCTTTAGGGTTCCTGCATTTACTGTGGTGACAGCATCATCCACAGCACTCCATGGGAAAACAACATCTTGAACTCTCTTTTTTGAAACGAACAGATCCATTACCAGGTTATTATTTTAGTTGATTTAAAAGTGAGTCAGAATATAAGTTATGCTCAGTACTTGTATGACACTTAGGTATGATTGATTGTCACATTTATAATTGCTGAGTTTTTTATTGTCAGAGCTGCAGAACTCAAGTGATCACTGGGCTGTACAGGTACTGATAAAAAGGTCTGGACTGTAAATCCCTTTCTGACACTGAGAAGCAATTACTCACAGAAGAGGTCCTATAGCTCCCGTGAACAGCAATTCATCCCAAAAAAGAAAAAAGCTTGAAAGCCTGAATTTAAATATTGTATCCTTAAATTTGTCAGACATAGCATCTCTAGTCAGTGATATAAAAAAAAAAAATCTGAAATCACTTAAAGATACCTATTGTCTCAGCTGCATCAGAAGATCCTCCTGGGATTATCGATTCAGACTGGTAAGGCTTACTCAGCTATTGAAATTTCAGTCACTAATGTTTTGGAAACAGTTTATTAGCATCAATTACAAAGTTAGAGCTTTGATCTGAATAACTTTCTTTCCACTCAACAGCATGACAGCTTTGTTTCTCCAACATGCCCAGGATACTGTATAATTACTTTCCACAGGTCTTGGCATGTGAGGATAATTTTAGAATCATAGAATCATAGAATCATAGAATCTTAGGGGTTGGAAGGGACCTCGAAAGATCATCTAGTCCAACCCCCCCTGCCAGAGCAGGGCCCCCTAGAGTACATCGCCTAGGAACGTGTCCAGGCGGGTTTTGAATGTCTCCAGTGAAGGAGACTCCACAACCCCCCTGGGCAGCCTATTCCAGGGTTTCCTTCTGGCTGGAAAATTTTGTGTTTCAGTGGCCAATTGGAGAGAGCTTTTTGAGGAATAAATGCAAAAAAAGGAGCCGTTTATCACAGCCGTTAGAGGGCAGTAAAATACCATCTTTTTTATGCAGTATGCGTTTATTCACTCTAAATACTAAGGACACTTTTTGAAGGTTAACCAGGCATTCAGGTATAAACAGCACTGCTAATCAAGTGCTGTTTTTCACTCTTTCGGAGTGGGCTCACGTATCTGTTCTAGAAATCGCAGAGTGTGCACCTAGTGAAGCCTTTAATCAATGCTCATTTTACACTACGGATGTTTTTCCCTGGAAAGATGCCTCTGATGTGTATTTCCCTGACATACCTGTGTCCTGTGACATTCCCAACGCTGCCAGGTACATTTGTGGGCACATTCAAGAGGAGAGGGCAGGGTGGGAGCTGATCAGTCACTCTCTTCAGATTTCTGAACACTGCTATGTGAGGGCAGGGAGGACTTCTCTGCACAGGAAAAATCTCTGCAATATAAGCCTCCCTCCCCAGGATTTTTGCTTTTCCCTGTGGTTATCCAAGGCTTTTGAGCTGGAGTCTGTTCAGGATGGAGGCTGCACTATCTTGGAGGGCCCACTCATCTCTTGTTCAATCCCTCTTGAAGTGTCTGGTTTGGCTAAAGGGCACAAAGAGTTTGCTGTAAATAAATAAATTAATGGCAAAATGGGTTCAAGCCTTATATACAGGGAATATATTGAAAAAGCAATTTGAAACAATGGTAAGGTGGATTTTTTTTCCCCCTCGCATTTCATGATGTGTGAACAGGAAACGTAGTAAATGTTGCTTAATAAATTATTTCCAACTTTTCTTCCCGCTAATCAGTTTGTGACAAGGAAAGCAATATATTAAATCACTGTAATAAAGAGGTCAGTCCTTGTATGTTTTTTATTAACCACATTGTTTTAAATTTTTGGAAACATAATAAAGTTTGTCTTAAAATTGAAACTTTACATGGGTAACAGTGATAACAAGACACAGGGATTTTAAAATTGTTATTTTAAAACTGACTATTTACTAAAAATCTTTGTATTAAAATCCTACATATTCCACTCCTTTGTCACAGGGAATCTACAAAAGTAATAATATATTCTACAATGCCCATTTTATGTCTCTAGCAGGATGGAATTTTCCAAAACATCTTTTCTTTGCAGTAAAGTATTTTCTGTTTCAGTTTCTTATTTTGATTAGACTATAACCTGTCCCTTGTGGATTACTAGAAAATAAAATGATATTTCTTTAAAGAATTTCTCACAAGCTGAGAAATTGCCATTAATGAGCTAATTGTAGAGAAAACCACCTATTCACTTTTCTGTAATGCTTTGGAAATCATGTAAGTATAAGAAAATTATTTATTATTTAAAAACTAATTGTGTAGGAACCAAAAAGTCTGAATTTTGGGAAATTTGTATAAATGACATACTGTAGCTTCTGATTGTATATTGCTATATCCAGTATTTCTAAGCGAAACAACCTTTTGCATGGAAGCAATTTTTCAGGCAATCATTTCTGAGATCCAAAGTACTCTATCAAATGTATAATTCTAATTTTAATGCATTGATGCTGAAAGGATTTTCTTGCCCAAATTACCATTTCTCTTACTGTTGCAATAAGAGAAATATTTATGAAAACTCAATTGCTAAGTTAAATGCTTCTTTATTTCACCTGATATGTAGAAAATGTGTTATGATACCATGAAGCTTGATGTTTACCACAATATTTTATTACATAAAGTACTTTTTCAAAGAGCATCAGTTTATCCTTTAGTCTTACATTTGAAAAATTTAATTCTGCCAAAATTCAGAGTAAGCTGGGTAGACAACTCTGTCATTTTATGAAATCCTTATGTGCTCCAAACACTTTTTCTGCCTAAAAATGTTTTTCAAAATACTTTGTTAAGTCCTTTATGCAAATAAGAATTCTTTACTGTGTCCCAAAGGGCAATCAGGTTTATGAAGAATTAAGAAATTACCTTGTCTTACCTTGGATTTCTAACAGAGGAACAAAATGGAGCAGAAATAGTATTGCTGACAGTCTGAAGTCAGTAAGATTAAGATAAGAGCAGTAATATATTTATGGCCATCGAGCAGAACCTACACTCTGACAGCTGAGTAGCTGCTCTCATAAAGAAATCTTCAGTTCATCTGCTTGTGGCATTGAGCATCCTCACAGCCTGCAGCTTCCCAGCTCTAAAGGAGAAATCTGTCATCCATGAGGTTTTTGGCAATTATTTAAACCACAGCAACATTGTCTGGCTTCTGTATTGCTATTGCTTTCATCAGAGAAATAGTGTAGTAGATTTTGATTTTATTAGATTCATGAGTGACTTCTGATGTGGTAATTCTGGGTTATAGGGGAGGGTTTTTTCCTAAAAATAGTAAGTCATCTTTGTAAGGGTGATGAAATTCTCAACTGTTTGCTGTTATTATACTGTAACAAGGATGACAGAGATGTTGGGTTTATTTTTTAGTTACAATGCCATCTAGGTGCAAACATCCAAATATTTAAACCTGTGATCAAACACTGCATACAGGTGGCTTGCTGAATTCAGTTGCTTAGTTGTCTCCAGGAGTAATTTCTGAAATTACTGTTTCTCAAAGAAGGACCACTAACCCTTTGCCCTTATTATTGCTCTGGAAAGTCAATATTGTTCTGCCGTGTTATGGCAGTTTTTATATGTGTCCCTTACTTATTGAAAACTTTTCTTGTCCCCAGAAAGAGGATGCCACAGACATGTAGAAGATCTTCAGCTGCATCACTATGTGAATTTAAAATTATGCAAAATAATAATATGTAAAATAATATACATTGCTCTAACATTAACACATAATTTGGTTTAAGTTTTGACTGCATTTAACTAGTATGTGTGACTAGTGGCACTGCATATTTTGATTTAAATAGGGAAAACAAATGCAAAAAAACTCTCAACAAATCTGTATAAAATATCACCAGAAATTATTTATAATTTTTGTCTTCAGTACTTCAGAATACATGGGCTAACAGGAGGAATGCAAAATCCCCAGAAACAGGGACTAGAAAATGCAATGTGTATGGGTGGTCCCCAGGATAAAAAAAAAAAAACCTCATGAATTCCCAAGCATTAAAAAGACAAACTGCTGATCATATCTATGCAAGGTGACAAACAATTAAAATGAGGAGAAATACTCATGCCAGAGAGTACCTGACTTGGTACTCAGTAGTATCTGTGATATATTTATTATTCCAGGCACTGGTGTTCTTTATATGGAACATGGGAGGCAAATGAAGGTGGGAGAGGTGATGTCCTAGCAGCTCTATTCCTTGGTGCTGTGTAGCACTGAAGATTTTCTGCATTTTCTGAAACAAGGGTGCAAAGGTACAGATTTGCCAACATTGCAGTGTAAAAGGTAACTGAAGTCAAAGTCAGTTGAAAGATCTAAAGGCTCTTTGTTGCCACTGTAAAAATACATGTGTGCCTTGCTTGACACTATCTCTGCTTCTGCTTTCTACATCCTGTGCACCCAGATGCCTGCAGCATTCCTAGCCCACAAGGAGGGATGGATGGCACCTTGATTCAGCACATATAAATGAAAAGTACAGCTGAGAAGAGTAGTTATGCAGAATCATGTGGGGATCACATGAGAAAGTGAAGGAATTTTGGTAAATGTCGTTGTTTCTTGGCATCCCATTCTTAGTGTGTTCTCTGCAAGGTGTGAACTCGGAGAACTGAGATGCAACCAGCTGCAGGTCACTAGCAGCGAAGGAGCAGAGCCCACCCTGCTCCTCCCTTTTCTTTGGGACTGTGCTACAGATCACACACTGGTGGCTCCTTGAGGACTTCACAACAGTGACAGAGCTAATGCCTTGCATGAGGGACAGGTGAGACTGATGAAATCCCTGGGAGAATTTTATGCTTGCACTTACCTGTCACCACATCAGTGATGAGAATGGCAATTACCAGTGACCAGAAGGTCATGGCTGATTTTGCTGTCCTGACACAGAAGTCTGCCTGATGTGAGCCATGTTACATGAAATAAGTAGTTTGTGTACAGTGGACCTCCGTAGGGAACTCAAAACTTTAGGGTGGTTTTTTGGTGTGGCCAGGATCTCCACTGGTGTTAAGAGAGTAATGCCAAATAGCACAATAGGACTGTGTCCAGAAACATAGAGATATTGGATTGACAGGAAGCTGAACATGAGCCAGCAGTGTGCCCAGGTGGCCAAGAAGGCCAATGGCATCCTGGCCTGTATCAGGAACAGCGTGGCCAGCAGGCCCAGGGAAGTGATTCTGCCCCTGTACTCAGCGCTGGTGAGGCCACACCTCGAGTCCTGTGTCCAGTTCTGGGCCCCTCAGTTCAGGAAGGATATCGAGGTCCTAGAGCAGGTCCAAAGGAGGGCAACCAGGCTGGTGAAGGGACTCGAGCACAGACCCAATGAGGAGAGGCTGAGGGAGCTGGGGCTGTTCAGCCTGGAGAAGAGGAGGCTCAGGGGAGACCTCATCACTCTCTACAACTCCCTGAAAGGAGGGGGTAGCCAGGTGGGGGTTGGTCTCTTTTCCCAGGCAACTCTCAGCAAGACAAGAGGGCACGGTCTCAAGTTGTGCCAGGGGAGGTTTAGGTTGGACATTAGAAAGAATTTCTTTACTGAGAGGGTGATCAAGCATTGGAATGGGCTGCCCCGGGAAGTGGTGGATTCTCCATCCCTGGAGATATTTAAAAAGAGACTGGATGTGGCACTCAGTGCCATGGTCTGGTAACTGCAGTGGGAGTGGATCAAGGGTTGGACTTGATGATCTCTGAGGTCCCTTCTAACCCATCCAATTCTATGATTCTATGATATCATGACTTTGGAGACCAGTAGTCCTGCATGTGAGGGAAAGGTGTGGGCTGAAGTCAGCCCACGGAGGAAATGCAGAGGAAGCCTTTCCACCCTTGATGAGCTCTCTAGATTGCAGAGTGGTGCTGGGAGGCTTGGCAGCTGAGACCTCAGTCCTGCCTGCTGCTAGCACAGAGGAAAGAATGAGATGGTTAAAATGATGCCATGTCCTGAATTGGAGAAGGCAGATATAAAAAATGAAGCAATTGGAGACAAAGAAGAGGGATTCATTACTTAGAGTGTTTCCAGGCACAGAGAGAGAATGGCAGAACTGAGCTCACCTGTGGTTGGATGGGAACAAGCAAGGTCCAGGGAGGGGAGAGGTGTAAAGACAGTGTGTTGCTTGGGCAGGAGCTGTTTGAAATAAACTGTTTGCATAGAAAGATCTGTGAGGTATTCCTTGAGGTAAAAGTGTAAGAGAGTGCTCAGGAGGATAAGAGGAGATGTGGAGGAAGACCCTTGGTAAAATGGAATGGAAGTTGCTGTGAATGTTAGGCATGTCATACTGAATCCCTGAAGCATACATTAGATTCCTTTTGGGAAATGAACCTTCTAGATGAGATTTTAACAAACTGAAAATGGAAACTTATGACTTTAACCAGTCCCCTAACATTTTGGCATCCATCTACTGATGTTTGAATGTTGGATTGGAGCCACTGGTGTTTCTCACCAGGCTGTGAGGAACAGCTCTGTTTCCAATGACATTCTGTTTGTTAGCTAATTAAAACTGGCATCAGGAAAGGGGTTAGACATTCATAAGGGGAATTTGTTTCTATTTCTGTTTCAGTCTTTAAAAATAGAAAACAGATGTTTCCTTCATTCTTTACTGCTAAACAACAGGGAAAGCCAGAGAAGACAAGCATCCCTCATGCAGGCAGCAGTGTAGAGCCTGTAACCATGGCAGGAACAGCAATGTGGAAAGGGCATTTTCCTGTGCAGGGTTTCTAGCTTACCACAGCCAGTCTATTTTTGTGTCTTTTTTTCCTCATTTAGCTCTGTTTTCTAATTGTTTTCTCACATAACATTATTTGTTATTTTATTGTGATATGACTAGAACTGGTTAGAGAATTGAAAAATGCTAATTTGCAAGTGGTGATATTTTTTTCCTCAAATTTGAATCAGCTACACGTTAATTAACTCCTTCCATCACTTTCAGTACTGTAGTAGACTTGCAGAAAATGTTTCAAGATTATTTCTCAGATAATTGTAACCTTTCAGAACAAATCATGTTTAATCTGTAGTTAAAATCCTACCTGTCAACATTCACAGTATAGTTTTCTGGGTTAATAAGTGTAACTGTATCAGGTCAGCATTCCTTGCAAAAGACATTCCAGAGTGCTGTCATCAAGTACTTTTCTTGCTCAGGTAGTACAAGACTGGCCTAAGGCATGCTATGAGATTATGTTGTTTGCAGGGTTGTGTTTTACCATTTTAATAACTCTTTCCATGTGCAGGGAGAGTGTGCTGTTTCCATACTTTACTATAGCCTAAGCTATGTCCCCTTAAAACTAGATTTATTTCTCCCATTCAGCTGTAATTGTATTTGTCTACTATAAGTTGTTTGAAACCCCAAATATGACACTGCTTTAAGTAAATGGGAAAGTAGAAGAAACAGTGCTGAAAATGATATATATATATGTGTGGTTTCTGAGGAAAAAACTAATCCTTATTAATTGTTTCAGGAGTTTCATCTGGGGAACTATTTTGGGGTTGTTTTTTTTTTTTCTGAGAAGTCAAGAATCCTCTCAAATACTTGCTCACCAATCACAGAAGGCCATATTACCAAGTCACTGTTTCCATGAAAACTAATACAAAATTCCTGATAACGTCTTTGTGACATCAGTCAAGGGAACAAGTGAACCCCTGGCTCCCCTGAATGCTGAACTGCCTAACTTCACCAATTGTTCCATAGAAGGATTTTGAATTCATGGAAATAAGAAAAAAACCCAAACTGATTAGGTCTACAATTAAAAATTAAAGCAACAAATTCAAACACTGGCTTGCTAACAAGCTGAATTACCTGGCATTAAGGCACCTGTATGCTTGAAAATACTCAAAATGCCATCCCTGTCAAGAGTGAGAGACAGGCCCATGTGGTCTTTGTGATACTCTTCACCTGAACTTTTAATATTAAATATAGATCTTTGCAGTAATGTATAGAAATTCATCAGAACCAGGGAAATGCAGAGCCTGAGGAATTGGTGCTGTCACCTAACCTGAAAGGAGGAATAAAAGCAGCACTCGGGCATTCCATGATGAATGATTCATGCTGCTCTTTTCAGCCCTTTCCTCGCCTCCACTGATAAACATTTCCAAGTTTCTGCCTGGCAGAAGTGCAGTTGGATGCAGACTCTGCCTGCAAAGGCAGTGGGAATGGCACTGGTTCCATTTCTGAGGGACTGAAGACCTTTCCTGCTGACTATGAAAGATTCCTTACCTGGCATGGTCCAGGCTGGCAATGCTGCCCCAGGGGTCAGATTGCAAGCTGTGCCATGGGAGGTTTAGGCTGGATATTAGGAAACATTTTTTCACTGAAAGGGTTGTCAAACTTAGGAATAGTCTTCCCAGGGAAGTGGTGGATTCACCATCCCTGGAAGTATTTAAATGGTGTGTTGACCTGGTCCTTAGGGACATGGTTTAGTGGTGAACTTACAGTGTTGGTCAAAGGTTGGACTGGATGATCTTAAAGGTCTCTTCCAACCAAAGACATTCTGTGATTCTGTGATTCTGTGGTTATTTGACTGCTGAAATGGCAAGAGAGAGTGGTATTGATGGCCAGGTATAAAAGCCAGAAGTGGGGTGAGCTCGGCACAGGGACCTCCTCTAAGAGATGTGTGGACAAATTTTCTGGACTTGCAGCCCAGACAGTTTTATCCTGGACTGCTTCAAAAACATGGCCAGCAGGTCACAGGAGGTGATTTTCCCCTTCCACCACTCTTGTGAGGCCCCAACACAGGAGTTCTGTGTCCAGTTCTGGAGCCCCCAATACAGAAAGGACATGTACCTGTTGGAACAAGTCCAGAGGAGGACCACAAAGATGATCAGAGGGCTGGAGCAGCTCTTCTGTAAAGGCAGGCTGAGAGATGTGGGGTTGAGAAGAAAGGCTTTTCTCTTTGGAGAGGAGAAGGCTCTGGGGAGAGCTTACAATAGCCCTCCAGTACCTGAAGGGGGCTTATAGGAGAGATGGAGAGGGACTTTTTAAAAGAGATAGGACAAGGGGTAATGGCTTTAAACTAGAAGAGGATAGATTTAGGTTAGATATTAGGAAGAAATTCTTCACTATGATGACAGTGAGACACTGGAGACAGTCCTTCATAAACTCCAATGTGAGTCTCTCCCAGCAGGTGCAGTCCCTCAGGACTGCTCCAGCCCACAGACTCCCTGCTTGGGGCACAGTCACCTCCCCTGGCATAGGATCCTCCATGTCTGCAGCTCCACATCTGCTCCACTGTGCTCCTCATGGGCTGCAGAGGGACAGCTGCCACCTCACCATGGGCTGCAGGGAAACCTCTGCCTGGGCACCTCTTCCCCTCCTTGCTTGCTGACCTGGGTATCTCTGTTCCAGCACTGCTCTCACCCCCCTGTCCCCCCTGTCCTGCAGGTCTTACTGCAGTTTCCTTTACCTCTTTCTGAGTATGTCAGCTGCAGAAGCACGGCCACCCTGGCTGATGGGCTCTGTCTTGACCAAAGGCAGAACTGGATTTTGGAGCCAAGGGAGCCTCCAGCAGCTTCTCACAGGAGCCACCACTGTGCCCCCCCAGCTACCAAAGCCACCCACACCAACCCAACCACAAGACCCACAGGTTGCTTTGCCAGTGCCATGGGAGGGCACTGTAAGGATGGGCTCCACCTCCCCTGCCCACCCTGAGCTGCCCTGGACAGTGAGACAGCACCACTAACAAAAAACCCCACAGGGATCCTGGCAAGGAAAGCTGGTGCTGTACAAACACTGAAACTGCCTCTGCATCCACAAAAAGCATGCAAGAATTATTCTGCTGTGCTGGGCCAGAGAGGGTCCTGTGAGCAGCTCCCCTACCACGGATGGTGCCGCAGCAACAGTTTGGGGATTTGCTTGTGCACCTGCTCTGCCTGGTGGATCCTGTAAATGCTTTGATTTACACTGGCAAAGGTTTACTGACAGAGAGCTAGTAGGCC
Source organism: Heliangelus exortis (assembly GCF_036169615.1). Lineage (NCBI taxonomy): Eukaryota > Metazoa > Chordata > Aves > Apodiformes > Trochilidae > Heliangelus > Heliangelus exortis. The sequence goes on along the minus strand of NC_092422.1, from coordinate 21,835,261 downwards.
AGGACTTACAGGCTATGTAGAAATATGATAGCTTAGATTCCAAGCTGGTCTGTGACTGTCAGGGGAGAAAAATGCCCTCCCTGGTACCTGCTGCTGGGCAAAAAGATTTGTGCCTTTATTCCATGCATTATATGGTGCCAATGGCATGCAAGAAGCCAGAAGAGAACCACAGTCAGAGGACAGGGTGAACCCAGTGGTACAGTACCTGCAGTCAATTAAAAGAACCTTTAAAATACTGGACTAAGGTTAAGTACACCAAATTCAAAACTAAATGTAAGGAAAATGGTGTTCGCTACACAGGGAAAAATGAACTTTTACCTTCTGTCTGAATTGCTTTAACAAAAGTTGCTTTTTTCTTAATAACTGATGTGTTTGGGTTAAAAACATACAATGTGAATCACAATAATGCTTCTCTAAATATTGTAGAAGCTATTTGGTTTCACGCTAAGGATGCGTCTAATGAAACTTAAAACGTTATTTTAAAAATCTTCATGCATTACTGCTGGCATTTGTTGAAGTAAGAAGAGACATGAAAAATCATATGTAGATTTTGTGAGTTAGATCAGGATGTAAAATACAATTGAAATTACACTTGGTGGAATATTTGAATGGAATATGATAGTAAAAAAACATTTGTGACATTGATGCAGAGATAGAAGTAGTCAAAGAACTACTGAAGTGTTTTAAACAATTGAGTCATGTACTAAGATTTAAAATATAAGTGTCTACAAATGCAACACATTTAAATGTTTTGAAAATATATTCATCTGAAAAAAGGGAAAGTTGCTGAGAAACTGTGCATAACTCACAAAGCCCCTAGGCACTTCAAAATGGAAATAAAACATTGACAAAAAATATTTTACAGTGTCTCTATGGTAATAAGAGCAGTTTGTTTCTTAAAGGTAGAGAGAAATTCTTGGGAATTTACATTTCATTTGGAAACAGAATCTAATAGACATGTTTGGTTTTTTATCAGAGGTTGCCCGTGTCTTTAGAGCTTATGTTGTGGCTTGACTAAAGTAGCATAAACTGCATTGATTTAGTTTGTCCTGGATTTCAATCAAGATGGAGCAAACAACTAGACTCTTGAAAAGACAAACTAAATACATAGCTCTGCAAGCTCCAAATAGAGTTTACAATTAAAATTTAATCAATAGGCTAAACTGATTACCAAATTAACATGTAATCAATACAAATTTTGTGGTTGACTCTAGTGGGGATTTTATTATTTTGCTTTTAGATTTCAGCTTCTTCCACCTACATACCTACCCAGAAATCTTACTAATAAATTACATTTATATAACTGATGAAGGATGCTGATATATGTTGGATATACAAAATTTACAGAATTTAATGATTGGTACTGGTCTTAGATGACATTCAAGGAAGCTTTTTCTGGTTCTTGTCCAGGAAGCACAGATTTATGAGAGCCTGAAATGACAATGCCTTAACACGTAGGGCCAGAAATTATGGTAGCACAGCACTTAACATGGAAGCCCTGTCCTTCCAGGATGAGACACAGACAACTATAATTAATGCTTTATATGAGTTTTATGTAAATTTGGACTCCCTCAGATGGCGATTCCCAGCTCCTAATAAATTGATATTACTAATTTAATCTCAAAGGCAAGGGTATTAGGCTGCAGCTTCCAAAAAGATATGCAGAGAACAGATGATTTCAACCCCTGGGCCTTTCTAGCATGTGAGTACCTTATTTCAGGTGCACTGAAGCATCTCCATTTATCAAGTTTCTGATACCCTGCAGAGAGATACTTTTAAACTGTTCTGCACTGAACTGCACAAGGGTTTCCCTTTCAAAACCCATCTAAAGGAGGAGAGGAACAGTGCCATTGTATTATGTGATGGCTAATTTGGCATGTGGAAAGGAAAAGCCCCCTACCCTGTTTGCTCCTCAGCTTGCAGAGATGGATGTATTTTGCTCTCTCGAGCATGTTGAATCACAAGACTATTGATCTTAGTAAGCCAGGAGGAAAGCATTTTCCAGACATGACTTTACTAGGAAATCAAACAGCACTCAGCCATGTCCTTGAATGCTGAGACCAAGTAATACAGAATGGCCCACACCCATTCCAGTTGAACCTTATTCAGTAAACTCTGTTTTAACAGGGTGATGGGGGCCCAGCTGGGGACTCAAGCACAGATCCTATGAGGAGAGGCTGAGGGAGCTGGGGCTGTTCAGCCTGGAGAAGAGGAGGCTCAGAGGAGACCTCATCACTCTCTACAACTCCCTGAAAGGAGGGGGTAGCCAGGTGGGGGTTGGTCTCTTTTCCCAGGCAACCCTCAGCAAGACAAGAGGGCACAAGAGGTCTCAAGTTGTGCCAGGGGAGGTTTAGGTTGGACATTAGAAAGAATTTCTTTACAGAGAGGGTGATCAGACATTGGAATGGGCTGCCCTGGGAAGTGGTGGATTCTCCATCCCTGGAGATATTTAAAAAGAGACTGGATGTGGCACTCAGTGCCATGGGCTGGGAACTGCAGCGGTAGTGGATCAAGGGTTGGACTTGGTGATCTCTGAGGTCCCTTCTAACCCAGCCAATTCCATGATTCTATGATTCCTGGACTGTTAGGTCCTTAAATATCTTGGCTTTTTCTGAGAATCAGGATACTCTGAACTAGCAGAGGCCAAAATTTTTCCTGGTAAGAGTACAGGCCATTGCAATCTTCCATAATATTTTAATATACTTTGCAAAGGGTAACCTTCATGTCTGCTTGAGTGCTTTCCTTCTCTTGCATGGAGAAATTCAAAGTCTACTTGGTAGTGAAATGAAAACACAGGCAAAGAAGTAGCAGGGACATCTATCTGACCCTTGGGTCAATCAGTGATTCTGTTAACAGAGCTTCCTGTCACAAGAGACATTGGATAAAGTCGATAAACAACCCTGGAAGCAAAAAATTGATTTCTTTTCTTTCTAAGAAAAACAAGCAAAACCTTCACCACTCAACCCCAAATAGAGTTCTCCACCCAGCAAAGTATACTCCTTGAGCATCAAGATGAGAACGAGAAAATTCAAGAAGAGATGTGACAGAAAGTAAAGTCCTTGCAGAGAAGGAATGAGGTGAACATATGAGATACAGGAGACTGTGAGGTGAGAAGACATTTATTGCACTCACAGGGTTTGCAGTGGCGTGCTGGATAAAGTAGATTTGTTGTGCATTATATTCTTGTAATATTGGGGGGTTTTACTATTTGCCATTTCCTCAGTAACAACTGCCTCATAATGAATGGAAGGAATAGTTGTTTATTCTGACATCACGTACCTTGGGACTCTGTGGCTGGTTTGAAAATAGATGTTTTCATAAATGATATTTTTCAGGTCTTTGGATAGCCTCAGAGTCAAATCTGCCAAGGTGGGTAGTTATTCAGAAAATCCTATGTAGTCTTTCATTTGACTCATAGAAACACAGTTAATAAAATTCAAACCCTTACCCTTTGTATGTAAATTGTCCTCTTGTCCTTCTGTTAAGTTTTCATTCATGTAGGAAATTGATCCAGAAGGTAATCTGTAGCTGTTTCATTTTGACAGAAAGAAGATGTGAATATTCCAGGGAAACCTTTATCAGGGGCAGTTTGTATATGTGGTTTTCAGGGAAAGCTGTGGCAGTTCTCTAGCTCTCAGCAAGCCTTTGACTGTTTTCAAAGCTGTTCTACTTGAGCCTCAGAAAAGCAGTAATTCCAAATCACTTTGTTTAAAATCCTCTGCCTGTCATTCATCCCAGGAAAATACTTCCTCTCTCCGTATACCATGTTATTTTTCTAACTGCACAAGCCTTTGACAAACATTTACACAGGGAGCAAATAATTCAACATGTTTTTTTCTTGCCTGTTAGAGGAATCTAACCAGCCTAGAGTAAACAAGAGATACTTAAAGACAACAATCAATTAATATTTGAGGCTGTGGCATTGCCAGAGGCAGTGTGACTGTGTGGTAAGGACATTTTTATACCTTTCCCATAAAAATATGTTGTAAATTGCTGTCCCTCACTCTCTTTTTCCTCAGTTTGCTCGTATACTTAGGGTGACTCTCAGTTCAGTTCATTATAGCTCACTTTCAAATCCCAAAGCTGCATTGTTCAATGAGTATTCTCATAGAAGGGAGGGAAAGAGGACTCTGATTTATCAGGGACATCAAAATATGGCACATTTTGTAGATTTAATGTCAGAGTAGACACTTCATCAAGCTTTCTACAGTGTCTGTAGCATGATCTCTACATTTCAAGAATTTGGAAAGAAAAATTCACTGATTTCCCAGCATCAAGGTGTCTTACATCCAAAACGGTGTTGTGTTGGAATATGACAACTTCATAAAATATGTGACAAGCAGTGAAATTGTTTGCTGAAATTTAGGTAAGTCTAAACACAGAGGAAAAGGCAGCCACACAACTTGCTGAATCAGTTGTCATTTTACACATCAGGCACAGCACTAAGTCTATGAATCTCCATCCAGTGAAATGTGAATGCAAACCTTAATGAATAATTTATTGCAATGAATGGTTTGGCTGGCAGTCAATGAACTAAACTAAATACTACAATTAAAATTAGCTGGCAGTTGAGAAAAGAGAACCTCTAGGAACCACTTTCTCAGGAAAAAAAGATGCAAGAGGGTAGATTGTCAGCATTAGTCAGCACTGGTTTGCTGGTTCCTAAAGCAATGGCTGAATGTTACTGCTCTGTGAGCTGCCCTTGTAGTGCAAGTAGTTCCTTCTCCCACCAAGACTGCCTGCTCCTTCCTGATAGTGCTAATTTTCTTTGCATAGCTACTTTTTAAATCACTATTTTAAAAAAGTTCACATTTTAACAAACAATATGTGGTAATAAAGCACCCACCAGGTGAGGTGGGTATGTATCTCATGGCAGTGATGAATGACTGGAGATGGTAGGGGGAAAGAGGAGAGAAAAAACCCACTGTGAAACAGTAACACCTACTCATATCCTTTAGGGTCAAGCAGGGCCTCATTTTACTAATGTCAAAGATATTGTGATAATGTTCCTGCTTTGGGAAAATAAGCTTAGAGACATTAAAATAATAATAAAGATATTATTCTTATTTAAACGAAGCAGTTAGAATTATGTTGGGAGAATTTAACAGCAAATGATTAGAAATAGGTTCACCTTTAAAACAGGCAAAAGCACGCTATGCTGTAAGGGTAAACTAGGTCAACCCTTGTTTAAATTCTGTATTGCTGAGAAAAGGGTGCCAAAGGGAATGTGATTTAGCACTAGATCCATCTGGCAGATCATTACAGAAAGCTAGTGTTATAATTACCGTTGCTTTATCAAATAAAAAAATAAGAGAAATGTGGAGTGGAAGGGACCTAAAATGAATCTTTTATATGCTCTGCTAATAAAGTAAGATTATATCTCTCCAGAGGTGTGGATTTTACTACCTGTATTAAAGGCTGTTAAAGCCTCTTAGCACTTTCTTCTCTGCTAGACTTAAAAAAAGAAGGGTTTTCTCATACCTTCCTGATACATTAGTTTCTGAAAATTAAGCTCATTATATCTCCTTCTAGCTTTGGTAGACATGGAGAACAACCACAAATACTCTTCTACTGCAATCTATAAAAAAACCTCCTTTACACCATTCCAAGCTACACAATCCCATTTATTTGGATTTTTAATTTTTTGTTTTGCTTTGTTTTGTTTTGTTAGATCACAGTTCCTAGGCCTTGGACTCCTCTACTTAAATATGGTTTGCATTTTCTTCAAATGTGCCCCAAGTGCCAGGAACTGAACAGACCAGTGCTTTCCATTTGGGATGTGATCAATACCATGGAGTAGTCTTCATTTACCATTTCTCGCCACAACAGCTCACTTAAAAGTTTTGTGATCTGCTAAAACATCCTTTTTTTTTTTTTTCTTTTCTTTTTCTGCAATGTTAGTACTTTGCTGGCTCTTGTCTAGTATTTCTGCATCTTGTAATTTTTCATCCCTACTGTAGGGCTCCTTAATTTCTGACCACTTCTCCAACTGATTAAAACAATTCAGATACATGTACAATGTTTTTTCAACCATGTAGATTATTAATGTATGTATAGCAGATGATGATACAGATTATAGAGTTTATGTAATGTTTTATAGGAGACTCATTAGCTCCTGAATGTTACCTCTGTGATGCATGAGCAATCAAATTAATTGGGTTAGCTACAGAAATCTGCAAAAAGTTATAAGCACAAGCTTGCCTCCCTTAGTACCCAGTACAATACTTAGGCACCATACACATCTAAACAATCAAAATTGTCAACGTAGTGACATTTATGATTCACCAGACAAACATATTAAAAAAACCCTGCCTGAGAGGGCAGTGTTTCCCAGTCCTGCCTGCTTACAGTGGTAAAGAAAGTGGACTTTTCCATATGGAACAGGCATGGAGTGAAAAAGATCAAGTTGTATACATGTAAGCAGCAAATGAAAAAAAAAGGCTTGAGAACAGCATCTCACACATCATGTACATTTACTGAGACAAAACAGTTTTTAAATGATCTGCTCTGACATTGCACTTTCTTTGCAAAATGAATTCCAAATATTTTTGTTTCATTTGGTGTGATTTATGACATTTTTTATGATGTATAATTATACCAAAATTAACACTATTAGACAGTTTATAAAACAGTCATTGCACTGTCAACAGAACTTAAGTATCATTAATTAGGTGAGCTACCTTCCACATGTACTCCAAAACATCAGGATATTGTTTGCCACCTGCCAAGGAGAAAGGGAGAGAGAAAGGAAAAGAGAAAGGGAGAGGGAGATGGAAGGGAAGGGCTATTTCCTGTACACTTTTCAAGTATTTCCAGTGGCAGATGACCAATGTCACTGACCTGTTTCTGCCTCTAGCACTGATATCTGAAAGTCTTTAAATATAGTGTCTGTATAGGATGTTTTTTTATTTTTCCATGGACAATATTGCATGAAAAAGTGTAGCAGTGATTTGTTATTTTGGACTGAGGAAAATAAACCAAGTGAGAAGTGCCAACAACAGGGATGGTTTCTGTCATACCAGCAACCTCTCCAGATGACTACTTTTTCATACCTGCCTGTTATTCCTTCTACAGTTTCTCCCACAGTTGTTTAAATCCTCATAAAACAGCCAGCAGTATGTGTTTGCAGAGCTCTTCTACCTTTGAATGCCAGTATGTTTGATGGCAGGCCCAAGAAGGCTGAAGGGAGTGATCCTGCATTACTGCTTCATCCATCTTCAGTTTCCCCCACTACATCCAGCCCTGGGAGGTTATTTCAGCTGAGGGCCAAGTGGATGAAACATGAGCTTTCCCCTTTTCCCTGGTCCTCAGGCAACACAGGATCCTGAGGGAAAGGAACAGTAGAACGAAGGAAAATCAGGTATCCTTGGGAATTTGAGCTATTTCCAAGACTGTCTGAATGGAGCAGGGAAGATTCATCTAGCACAGCCCTTATGGTTTGGGACAAGCTAGAAATCTGTGACACAAACATGAGAGGATGAGTTACTGATTGGGTGTTATTTGCAGATGACAACTTAAAAATTTGAGTCCTACATGCTTATGTTCTAAAGATTATTAAGAAACTAATAATTAAGGTTTCTCAAACATTTTCATTCTGATAAGGTCCTATTAGATGCCTTCAACATTCCTAGTATTAATTGTTCAGGCTGAAATTTGTCATGTTTACTTTATTAAGGTACATGTGCTGTGGCTTAACCAGAATTGTTCTGTTTCTAAAAATAATGAAATGTATGGGAAAAGAAAATACCTTTCCTATCATGAAAAGTAAATGTGTGATTATCAGGGCAGAACTCTATTATTTCTGGCTAAACTGAAGGAATGAGATTTGACATGCATGTTATTTTGGGTTAATATTATTTCCATTTGACAAACCTGTGAGGGTTCAAAGACGTTTTTTCCTTTGCAGAGACTTCTCAAGCATTGATTCTCTTTATGTTGCTGCATCTTCTAAACTCCTTTCAGCATTGTGTCTTCTTGTTTTTAAATTTTTGCTTTGGACTGACAAAGATGCAGAAGGAAAGAGGCAGAGTGACCAGATACCCACAAGCAGATCTCCTAAAGTGTTTCTGGGGGCTGAAGCTTGGGGCTTCTCCACACCATCCCACCCTCTGCAGCTGGGCTTGTGGCCAGGCCTGCATGAAGGTTTATTTAGTGCTTTCTGACTGTCAGGGTGGAGGGATGACTTCTAGGAAAGGAGCAGAAATAATTGGGTTTTATCTATGGTTTTGTCTTTCTTTGAAATATGATAGAATCAGAATCACAGAAGGGTTTTGGTTGGAAGGGACTTTAAAGATCATTTAGTTTCAACCCCCTCCATAGGTAGGGACACCTCATACCAGACCATGTTGCTCAAAGCCCCCATCCAGCCTGGCCTTGAGAGCTTTCAGGGAGGGAGGATCCACAGCTTCCCTGGGCAACCTGTGCCAGTGTCTCACGATCCTCATAGTGAAGAATTTCTTCTGATGTCCAACCTAAATCTATCCTCTTCCAGTTTAAAGCCATTACCCTTTGTCCTATCACTACATTCCCTTCTAAAAAGTCTCTCCCTGGCTTTCCCTAGGCCTCCTCCAGGTACTGGAAGGTCTCTCTAAGATGTCCTTCCCAGAGCCTTCTTATCTCCAGGCTTAACAACCCCCTTTTTCTCATCCTGTCTTCACAGGAGAGGTGCTTCAACCCTCTGATCATCTTTGTGGTCTCCCTCTGGACTCACCCCAAGAGTTTTTGTCCTTCCTGTGCTGGGGGCTCCAGAACTGGGTGCAGTACTCGGGTGCAGTCTCACAGGGTGGAGCAGAGAGGGAGAATCACCCCCCCCTTCCCAGACCTGCTGGCCACACTTCTTTTGATGAGGCCCAGGACACAGGTGACTTTTTGGGCTGCAGGTACACATTGCTGGCTCATAGAATCATAGAATCATAGAATAGGCTGGGTTGGAAGGGACCTCAGAGATCATCGAGTCCAACCCTTGATTAACTACCGCTGCAGTCACTAGACCATGGCACTGAGTGCCACATCCAGTCTCTTTTTAAATGTCTCCAGGGACGAAGAGTCCACTACCTCCCTGGGCAGCCCGTTCCAATGTCTGATCACCCTTTCCGTGAAAAAATTCTTTCTAATATCCAATCTGAACTTCCCCCAGCACAATTTAAGACCATGCCCTCTTGTCTTACTGAGAGTTGCCTGGGAAAAGAGACCAACCCCCCACCTGGCTACACCCTCCTTTCAGGGAGTTGTAGAGAGCAATGAGGTCTCCTCTGAGCCTCCTCTTCTCCAGGCTGAACAGCCCCAGCTCCCTCAGCCTCTCCTCATAGGATCTGTGCTCGAGTCCCTTCACCAGCCTGGTTGCCTCCTTTGGACCTGTTCGAGGACCTCAATATCCTTCTTGAACTGAGGGGCCCAGAACTGAACACAGTACTCGAGGTGAGGCCTCACCAGCACTGAGTACAGGGGCATGTTAAGCTTCTCATCAATGAACACTCACAGTCTTTTTCCTCAGGGTTGTTCTCAACCCATGCTCCACCCAAGCTGTAGTTCTGCCTGTGACTGCCCCCATCCAGGTGCAGAACCTTTCACTTGGCCTTACTGAATTTCATGAGGTTGGCATTGGCCAACTCCTAAGATTGGCAAAGCCCCTCTGAATGGCCTCCCTTCTGTCCAGCATTTTGACCACAACACACAGCTTGGTGCTGTCAGCAAACTTGCTGAGAGTGTGCTGTCCCCATCACCAACCAAGATCTTAAACAGCACTGGTCCCAGTATTGACTCTTGAGTAACAAATGTTTTGAGACCTCAAAGACAATGCTCATATAAGAACTCAGCCTTAAAAGATGCTGAAAGTACTCTGGCCTTGATCCAGTAAAGCACTTAAGGAGGCATTTAGATTAAAGGGCATAGGAATACCCTGAGGAAAAAACACATACTTAAAGCTAAGTACAGACTTATGTGCTTTGTTGGATCAAAATCAAAGTGCTGAAATCCTTCCAGGGCTGAGCCCTCATGCTTTTTGTTTTTGTAGAGTATTTGTTTACTGAGTTTCATGCCCATCCATCAGACAGATAATATATGTACTGAACGATAAATGATCACAGTCTGTGTCCTAATACACATTTATTGCTTATCAAAAGCACCGAGAAATGTTCTGTGCATTTTACAAGCTGAGACAGGGGGTAACACTTTCCCCAAGGCATTTCCCATCTGTATGTAGGGCAGTCCAGCAGGAGAGCATCACATGTAAGAAAGGTGGGGAGAAGGGAAGGGGAGGATCAACTAGGAATATACCCACACCTCGGGAGCAGAGCACGACCCCTGCAGAAACACATGCTGTGAGGAGCCTGCAGGGTCTGCCTAGCTGCAAAAAGAATGAGATAACAAGCTGTCACTTTGAAAAAACAAGATAAGCCTTCTTTTCCCACTACTTCTCAAAGATGAGACAGTAGAAAATATCAAAAGGCAATAGCTACAAGAGGCAATTAAAAAGAAAGAGAAAGGCAGACTTAAGGGTCACAGCAGACTCAGGCTGCAGATTTCTTGCTTGTCTTTGAAAAGTAAAAATAAGAAAACCAAAAGCTTACATACTGGTAGGCTTTCCTACTGGGCATTTACCCCATACAAAATGCCAGAGCTGTGCATGCTGTCTTTGTAAATCATATCAGCACTGCTGTAGCTAAGTCTGAGGGTGTATTTTTAGCACAAGGTTAATTATGGTGACCACCTGGACATACTGTGAGAACCTATGAATGAGCTTCTTAGTCATATTGATCTTTGTTCTTAGCCAATAGTAATATTGTGTATTGTTCACGCACTCCTAATCTATCTTTTACAAATATTCCAGGGTTTTTTTGTTTGGTTGGTTTGTTTTTTTGTTTGGTTGTTTTGTTTTATATTGTTTTGGTTTGGTTTTTTAATCCTTTTCCCTCTTACGCCCTATGTGTGGAAAACTACTGATCTGTTTTGCTAGTAATTGTTGTTTCAGCCTTAGAAAATAAAAGCTGCAGAACTACTGGCAAAATCAGAAGTCATAAAGCTACAATAACTTACAAGAAGCAGAATTGAAAGAGTAGAAAAAATTTAGATGGTGCTTGAGACATGTATTTAAATAAAGAGTAAAGTAGCCAGAAGGTGTGTACATTTAATATTAAGAAAAAACCTATTTCATAGAAGTCTGTTAAAGGAGCAATCTTCAAGTGTGCAGAAAGAGAAGTCTCATGGAAGCCATGATTTTACTTGACAGGAATGTGTTGCATTTTATGTGACTTAGATTTTCTTCAAATTTCTGTTACAAGGAGTGATCAATATTCTGTTTTTACCAACAGAGTGCATCAATGAGCAAATGCCAGAAGCATGGCAAGAATGATAAATTACAGCAGAGATCAATACCAGCAGGATTAGTTCCAGAAAAGATCTCATACAGCCTCTGTTGTTTCATCACTTTGCAAAGCATGCATTGTGTGCTATGATCCTGATGACAATGACATTGTTAACAAATCTTTGAACAATTCAGAGGATTTTACATCCTCTCTTGGACAAGACAAATATGAATTATTGCAGGTAAATGAACAAGCAACACCAGACCTTCTTTAAAACTTCCACCAGTCTGGCCCTGCCCCATTTACACCACTTTCTTGCTTATTTGGCAAACCTTTTTCCCCACTGAGACTCATGGAGACTTATAGACATAAAATGCATGTGCCAATAAGTCCATATCAGAGTCAAATACTCTCTGGCCAGGATCTCTGAGATATTTCATGTGTGGGGGGTGCAATGTTAAATGCAAAATTTATTTATTTCAAGATGTTGCACAGGATTTCTGATTTAGCAGAATGACACAATATACTGAAGTCATAAAAGAAATGCTTTATGCTTAGCAAATTATGGCAATTTCAATATACAACTCAATCAGAATACCAGGATGATCCCTATTACTCCTCTCTATAATATGTCAGGGCGCTGCGTGTCCCCAGTTGCTGAGAAGGAATATGTGGTTGAATACAGCTCAAGCCCATTGATCTCTTTAAATTCTTTTGTTAGTTGTTTAGTTTTTATGAATATGTTGCACCCAGCCACATATTCACCCCCACATGCTGCTCTGGTTAACTCAGGAAGACATTTGCACCACCTACACCACCTGTGTTTGTGATCTACACAACAGTGATAAATTCAGGTGATACATTCAGCTGACACAAATGTTTATCTGTATATAGCAAAGGCCATCCTCAGGTTTCTTGGTGCTGAGATCAAGTGTTCTTTTCAACAGCTGTGGTCAGTCACACTCTCCATTATTCTGCATGCTTCATGGCAACACCATCCTTGCCCATCTCTACTGAACCTTCTTCCATTGTAGGCTTTTATTGGCCAGGCAGAGTCTGTTAAGAAAGCAAATTGTTGTCCCTCTCCATATGGCCATAAAGCTTTTTCTTCCTCCGCTCTGCAGCTTCCTGAAAAAGGGAGGTGGAGAGGGAGATGCTGAGCTCTTCTTCCTAGTGTCAAGTGGTAGAATATGTGGGAATGGTTCAAAGCTGCACCAGAGGAGATTTAGAGTGGACATTAGGAAGCATTTCTTTTCTAAGGGTGTGGTCAGCTACAACAGACTTCTAGAGAGGTGGTTGATGCCCCAGTGATGTCACTGTTTAAGAGGCCTCTGGACAGTCCCCTTAATAACACACTTCACCTTTTGGTCAGCCCTAAAGTGGCCAGGCAGTTGGACTAGATGATTTAAGCCTCTCTGTCCTCCCTAAAGTACAAATGAGGACACAAACCATCTTGCAGCCAAAAGTTCCAACTGTTCACTGTCTCCTTACCATAAGGGGCAACGAAAATGAATGGATGCAACACAAATCATATTGGCTAAACAAGGCTTAGCACATGAAATCTCTGTGAATCTTCCCTTCTGTTATTTTAATTTTTATCTGCATTCATTGTCAAGAGATGTAGAATATCTAAAAAACACCCTGAAATTTAGAAACCAGGAAAGCCAGCCACTACTACATGGGTAAAACCCCAAACCAACCCAAAAGTGCTATGGTCTTGTAGTATCTTGTTCTTGGTCTGAATTTCAGAGAACTAATGAATCCACCCTATTATTTAGTGGCTTTGAAATCTACTCTTATCAATCTTTCCTGTACAGATTAGTCTTCCAGTCACAGTGCCTTTCAGTGAAGAGGATGAGGTGGTGAGTAAATAACAATCCTACACCCAACTTATGGGGAACTCAGATTTTCCTCAGTTTTATAACATAATATGACTACAATGTGCAAGTGAGAGCAAAAAGTAAAAAAAAGAAGGTATACTAAAATAAGATGTTTATGTGTAGATTATCTATTCCAAAATGGCTTGGTCTTATTTGGCAGAAAGATCTGGACTTCTGAGCTAAACTTCTTCCAAGAGTAAATCCTGGCTGTTTACCATCAACATCAAGTAATTCTGAAAGTAAAACCATTGCTCTGTTGATAGATTATACAGACTTATAACATAATAGATATTTTTTTCTTGAAATAGAGAATCACTCTATCTTTTCTGTATGAGAAATAAAACATAACTTGCCATTACAGTATTAACACTCTTCTGTGAACTGAATTAATTTTCTAACATTTTACAATTCCATCTGCTAGATAGTTTAAGAATTAAATTAATGAAAACTGAACCCTGTAAGAAATTTAGCATCTGTTTAAGACTTAATTTATACCCCAAATGAGCTAAGTACTGAAATAGCACAGATGCACTGAACTTCCCATATGGTAAGGCTTATTGAGAAATGGTGCATATGCTAAAGCAGAAGAAATTTCATAATTATTTACAGAAAAAGGATCTGTAGCCTCCTCCTCTTTTCTTTAGTTACATGGTGACAATGACACAGGTGGTGTGTCCCTGATGTCCTACCTTGCCCACACTGCTGATGACTCTAGCCCTATCCTAAAGACTCTACCTATGTGTCTGTGTAGAGCTCTTTAGTAGATTTGCTTCCACTGCTACAACACTTCCTATGACATGGGCTTTATTACTTTTTCATTCTTTTCAACTTTGCTTGTTGCCTCTGTACTAACAGTCTAATTGCTTTCACACGTGAAACACCAAACCAGTTGCATTTTAACATTTTCTGTTTTAGAAAATATCTTTGTGTCTTCTGGACCCAGCACATTGACCTCTAAGTACCATTGCTCAGGGGTGTCTGAGCCTTGCTGTTCTCCTGCAGCTCATCTTCCCTGGTGAGCTGTGGTCCTACCTGCAGCCTCTCCACTGCAGTACTAAATGTCAGAATCATGGGGTCATTTTGCTTGGAAAAGACCCTTAAGGTCATTGAGTCCAGTCATTACCTCCCAAGCAAGGAGAATGCTGCTGGGGCAATGCTGGGATTGATCATTTCATGGGCACATAGCAGATGGTGGAGCCAAAGCAGTAGTGTGACTGTGAACACAGGATTTTGAAGTGCCTGAGGTAAACATGAAGGCTTACACAAAAAAATATGTCTTTGGGATTTTACTGATAGAAACATCTAGCATCCTTTCTAGTAGAAAATTTCAATGAGATCCTACTTTCCTGCAGTAAAGCCTTTTATGCAATTTTATTACTAGCTCCTTGATACTACTTAATATTATAACTGATTGATGATACAAAAAGAAATAAGAAAATAGGGTAGGAAATGCCACCTTCTTCAGTGACATGGTTCTATGACTATTTTTGTTTTCCCAGTAGGATAACTGAATAATGACAGACAGGCACAACTGCTCTCTGCTTAGGAGTACTTAATTGTAGTCTTAATAATCTTAAGACTTTTTAAAAATAGACACCTCACAACAATTCAGCCAAAGCTGACTTTTTTGGGCCATACTCCTAGCTAATATAAGCACTCAGAGGGACATTGAAATCCAAACAGAAAGAGACTCAAATCTAAGACATGAAAATTGGATGCTGTTTTTTTGGTTCCAGATCAAATCTAAACCAAATGAAAATGCTTATGGTGAAGACATTGATTAAGAAACTTTTTAAGCATGCTTTTTAAAGCCCTTTAACATGTGCTCTGACCCAAAAAGCACTTCAGTCTCAAAAGCACTTCATTTAAAAAACACATATAATATCTATTGGTATCAAACTGGCACATTTTGCAGCCTGTTATGTACTTCTCAAGCATTACATCATTTTAGTGTTGATGTCACTTCAGTAATTTGAATGTTCTGGCCACTCTCTGCCACATGCCTGAGGAACAAAGAAAATGGAGCATTCAGAACTTGTCTAGAGTCCCATTACTGTGGGATACTGGTACCAAGTGCAGCCAAGGAAGCTTAAGCAGACTGGGCAATTCCTCTGGACGCAGCAGTATTAGTGGGGGTGGGGAGTTAGGAGGGAACAAATACCACCGGTTGAGAAGGGAGGTAAATGTTTTCTTTTTCAGAAACAGCTTCTGGTCACAGTTGTCTGCACCCCTTCCCTCAAGTTGCTCTGCAAAGTTTTCATCAGTGGAACATGGCTTTAAACCATCTTCCTTGCTTCACTCTTGTTGTTGCTCCCTGATGTGCTGTTTTAGATACTATGTGTTGTGTATTCTATATAGAACTTTCTATAGATTTATGGTAATACTGATGAAGTAGCAAGCTGTTGGGGAAATGCAAAGGAAATTTTTTATTTGGCTGTTCTCCAAACAAGCTTAGCATTACTCCTCAAATAAATGGACTGTAGTACACTTGGGTGCTATCTTATACCTGATAACCCACCTTCCTGCTACTGCTGTGCACTCCTGGCAAAGCTATAAATAAGATCAAGAGGCAGTGTGATGTGTCAGGTTGTTCTGTTTGGGAGTGATTCCTCTGATGCAGAATCACAGAATCACAGAATAAGTTGGGTTGGAAGGGACCTCTAAAGGTCATGTAGTCCAACCCCCCTGCAGTAAGCAGGGATACCCTCAACTAGATCAGGTTGCTCAGAGCCTTGTCAAACCTCACCTTGAACATCTCCAGGGATGAGGCTTGAACTTGGGCAACCTGTTTCATTTTTCCGCTGTCCTCATAGTAAAGAGCTTTTTCCTGAAATCCAGTCTAAATCTACTCTTCTCAAATTTAAAGCCATTGCCCCTTGTCCTGTCACTACAAGCCCTTGCTTGGCATGGACTGAATGTGAGAAGTAACAGTGGAATTCACCTGGAGGGTGCACGGGCACATCAGAGCACAGTTCTTGTCCTTATGAGGACATCCAGCATATGGCAACTAAATTATGGCAAAACTGTGCTTGTTTTCTACTGCTGACTGTGCAGGGTAGTTCAGATACAATTTTTGGTACTGTAAACTGAATTTATACATGTGACACTGCTGGACAGGAAAAAACTAACTTCTGTTATTTTGCCAGCAATTTCCAAATGTTATATCCTGATTCCTGACCAAGCCTCAAACCATTTTTCCAAAATTACCATAAAATAGATTTTTGAAAAAGTTGAAGTGGTGTAACATCTTTTTTGGAAACAGCAAATTATAAAACACTGACTATCTGAGGAACATGAGGGTTCCAGGTGTCCAGACCAGCCAGGTTCCTGGGTTGCCCAGCTTTGGCAAGATGACAAGGAGTTTGGGAGCTGTAAGGTCTCTGGCCTTTGGGCAGTCCATAGAACAGAGCTGACCTGGAAATAAATAGTTGTGGTCGACAAAGATAACTGATATGTGAGCACAAGCAGATGTATTTTTTTCTTTTTTCTTTTTGTAAAGATTTGTTTTCTGACGAATGTTGGTTATTTTCCAAACTCAGCCAAGAGGGGACAAGATTTTGTCAAGGATGAGGATAACATGGCTGACAGCAAATGCAGAGCTGGTTTGTGAGTCTGGCTCTGCCAAAGGCAAAAAAGTCATGAGCAACACCTAAAGAATTTGCAAGTCATGTCAAATTGAAGGATGAAGCAAAATCATAAAAACAAATTAAAATTACACGTGAAAGTGGCAACATGCTTGGTCTGAATGTGTTATGTGTCTTTGCTTTTTCAAATTATCTATGCAGCTAATGTATTCCCTTACACTAAGAGTGAGCACTTGGTGAAGAAATGCTGGAAGATGAAGCATAATCAAAAAAGAAAAAGCAAATTGTTTACAAAAGTCATCAGCTGTCTTGAATTGTTGGTGAAAAAGCAGATTTGCAATGACTTCCAGCAAATAAGTTATTTTTAGTGTGTGAGAGCCAGTGGAGTGGCAGCACTTTAGAAACTTCATATGATGCTCCAGTTATGATTCTTCTGCTGTTCTGGGTGACAGTAGCTGGAAAAGCTGGGTGTCACTCAGTTGTCATTAAGTGACAGGCATGCAGGGAGTTCTTAAGTGAAAATGCAGTAAATCTCTGAACTCTTTGATTCAGGTTTCTGAGGTTAAAACCAGTTCATACAGGTACAAAGAGACAATTTAATGGAAGGAAAACTCAGGGTGTATTAAGAAAGCTCAGAGTGTATTAGGAGGAAATATTGTATAAGCATTTTCTCATAGGATATTCTGGTACCTGCTAAAAAATCTCATTTTAGCACAGCTCTATTTGCAGCATGTTCCCTTATTGCTCATCTCTCTCATAGAGCAGCTGATGTTCAAACAGCAGAGGATTTTGCCATCTTCACAGGGTTTGTGACAATTTCACAAATATAATAAAATTCACACCAAAACAGTGCATTTTTCTGGATGTTGCCAGAATCCTGGAACACACTGCACTTGGGTGTGTTTTTCTAAGCAAAGGGATATTTCCCAAATGATGGTTCAAAGTAGAGGCAATCAAAGGAAAATCTGTGTAGGTCTTCAGTTTTTACTTCTACTTCTCAAAAAATATTAATATTTTTCACAAAGAAAACTAAGGCAATCACACTCTTGGGTGATAAAATGACATAATTACAAACAAGACAGAGTTATGGTGCAAAGTGCTGGCCCCCTCATACAGGTGAAAACTTCAGATGATACAGTCCAAAAGTGGAAAGTGTTGCAGGAAGCAATGAGTATCTTCCATGCAATTCTAAAAACAATTGCAGATGTTGACAGAGCTAAGATGGTAAAAGGAAGATATTTACATCTGTCAGAAAACTGAAAGGAAGTTTCATCTGAAAAATGTCCTGGCAAGTAGAGATAATAACAGTGTATTATCAGGAGGGGGGCCAGCAGCCACTTCATACACTCAGTGCCCTGGTTTTGTGTGTAATATATGTATCTGCTACTTCCATGAATTCACTCAATTTATTTTAAAAAATCCAGAACAAAAGATGAATTCATCTCTCTAGCTAGCAAATCAGGCAGCTGAAAATGCTTCTGTTTTACAAAGACTTCTAAATGACCTTGAACATTACAGGCAAATGTTTCTGGTGGTCCTGGTGAATGTAAAGCAGCCAATTCTGACTATGAGTTACAAACAGAATTATAATTTTGCATCCATTTAGTCAGCTTCCAAATGCCTTTGAATTCTGAGATCTACCTGAAGTGATAATGAAATCTTTATTTTACTTCTTTTGCAGACTCCAACCTTAATATGTAAATAGGCAGACACCATGGTGTTCTGTTCAAAAGTGTGAGTATCTAATTACTATTTATAAACTAATCACAGTTGATATGCTTAAATATAGTCTTAGCATACGGACTGCTGCAGACTAACATCAAATGAAATCAGTTGTTTTCCAACACTCTCTTTGATTACAGAGGCTTTCTGAATTTGTGTTTGTTGCTTTAATATCAAATTGATGAAAAGCTGTAATGCATATTTAATATTCATAAATACACACAGATTCTGGCTGTTGGTTTTGTTAGATGTTGCAGGATCCAGTCAACCTGAGGACACAGGGGTTTTCTCCTGTTACTTCTGGCTGACTCTGCCTGCTGTGGCTCTGCATTCCCAGGCCCGGACAAATCCAATAGTGATCCTGAGGTCATATATATATATATAGTTATATATATTGTTATATATATAGTTATATATGAATAGTGATTCTCCATGGTCACACACATATACCCCCCCCCCCCAACAGCCCTCTCCAGGAGTCTCCCCAAAAGCTCTCCTGTGATGCAAAGTCCATCCAGCCTCAGTCTTTCACTGCCTGCTCACTTATTTTTGGCACCAAGTCATCCTCTGTTTCCCACTGGGCCTTTGGGGTTTATAGGGGTATTAGGGTGTTCATCCTAATCTGATAACATAACAAATTTAAATAAAAGATAATTCTGAGTCAGTCTAACATGCTTTTGACAAACTTAGGCCCAAGTACAAGAAACTCTGTACTTACTGTCCTGTGAATGTTCCAGGGAGATCAGCCAGTGTCTTAGGATGGCTGAATGCCTTGGATGTGATTTCTCCCTTAGATGAAAATCCCCTATGGACACCAGGGAGTGGAATAAGTATCAGGGTGCAAAGGAAAGCCAAAGTTTCAGCCCTGCCTACCAACCAGACGTGGGGTCATGGAGGTGAAACCTGCAAAACTGCACATTTATGAGTATGAAATGCTTCCTTCTGCAAAAACCAACAGTTGCTCCTGTCTTATAAGTTACTATATCAAGTTTACTTTTATTATGGATTTGGAGCAACTTTTTTATTAGATTTTGATTGTGTTATCTTTCAACTTGTAGCCTTTCTATCCAGCTTGCAAATGAATCATACAGAACATGAGAAATACAAAATTTGCCATTTTTCTTTACTTTCCAATGCACACACTTGCCAGAGCTGCTGTAATCTGACACCATTATGATACTGATTTATTACACAAAAGGAGGAGGAAAGGAAAACAACTATGGAAACATCAAGTTCTATTAAAGAAAGCCTCAGTATTTATCAAATGAATGAGTAGAAAAGTAAGTAAACAAAAGTAAGCAAAAGTAAGACTGTTTTCCAATTTTATTTTAATACACTAGGAATATATAAAAAATTAATATTCTTCACTATTACTTTATGATGCTGGATCCTTTGGGACATCTAACAAGTGACAAAAGTTTTAAAAATTGTAGAACCAATATCCAATCAGTCCCGGGTGCTGTAGATATGTTGACAAATCAGGAATGTTAAGTCATGCATTCTTCTCTAGGCCAGTGGATCCACTCTGTTGTGCATTCATAGAATATCTAGGGCTGGAAGGGACCTTAAAATCATCTATTTCCAACTCCCCAGCCTGGGCAGGGACACCTTCCACTAGACCAGGTTGCTTGGTACCTTGGGCATGTTTCCATGCCTAAGATAACATAATTGATGACATGTCAGGAGGTCTGCAAGACCTTCAAATAATTAGAAAATATATGTAAATAATTAAATTACCAATGAGTTCCTCCAAACCCCCAGAGCACTGCAGTGGTCACACAGGACCAGGGCCTCATCTTGGGTAACTTTACATTATGTCTCACAATGAGACAGTGCCAAAGGCCACAGCTCACATGTAGGGAGGGTGGGCAGAGGCTTGCTTTAACATCTCTAGAAGTAGTGCCTGGGGAAGGTATTTTTGGGAGTTCTCTGTCCATTCCTCACCTGCATTTGTTATTGATTTTTTGCCAGGAACACAGCTACAACCTCTAACACATTTGCAACCCAAGTCTTTAACACCAGCATGCACAGCAGGTTTCTCTGAGAAACAGGTTTCTCTGAGAAGCATTTCCAGGGAAACCATGGATGCCTGGCATGAGCAACAAGTCACCAGCAGGGACAAAACAACAAGTAATCTATGAGCAGGGTCCAAAAGCACCCTCAGTTTGCTGAAGTCACAAAACTGGGTGGTGAGGCAGACATGTCTGGAGTGAGAGCCATCTCACAGAGAACTGGAAGGGCTGGAAGAGTGGGCTAGTGATGTGAATACATTGAAAATATGAAATAATATGAAATGGTCTCTTGATTCAGCAGAACAGAAGCTATTTCCAAAGTAAGAGATTTTCTCCCCACCCCCATGGTCCCTACTGTAGCAAAATTTATTTCCCCTGGCTACCCACCCTAGTTCTCTCTTTTGAAATGTATCAGTCAACAAGAACCCTGTCTCCCCTATTTCTGTTTACACTGTTTATTATGGATCATGACTGGCTCCACTACTGTCTCATAAGAACTAAGATTAAAAAAATGCTAATCAGAATGACTCCTCAGAAACTTCTAGACAGGTGATGAAAATTGGTATCAGATACAACAACCAAAAAATTCACGAATATCAAAAGCAAGTCACCAAATGGCAACCCTTTTGACAATAATTAGCTGAAAGAAAGAAGCCTTTTACTGTATAAAAAGCCCGAGGGAAAAGGAGAAAATACCACAGCCAGAATCAGACTAATTTATGTAAAAACCTCTCCTCTTGCAATCCTGTCTCCCTTTACAAATCTCTCTTTCAAAGATGGTGTCATTTTTTCCCTGAAATAAAACATTGCAGTTTGCTTAAACTTTAAAACCTGCTATTTTTGTGAGTAGTGTGACATATGTGAGTAGTGACTGATGGATATCCTTGCAAACAAAATACAAAAGAAAAGTTAGGGACCCTAACAGCTAGAAAGATTAAGTATGAACTTTAACAAAGAGAGGTGCAAGGTCCTGCACCTTGAACAACATAAAAAAAGATCCCAGTACAGGCTCTGATGTGTGTGGTTGGACAGGACGTGAGGGTCCTGGTGGACAACATGAGTCAGGGGTCAGATGCTGCTGCAGCAAAGGAGAAAAATCTCCTCCTGGGCTGCATCTGCAGAGATAGAGAAGTGGCCATCCCACTGCACTCAGTACTTATCAGTCTGGGCCAGGAATACCGTGTCCAGTTCTGGTCCCCACAATGCAAGAGCAACACAGACAGACTGGACAGAGCCCAAAGAGGGCTGTGAGGATGATCAGAGGGCTGGAGAACCTGCCCTATGAGGAAACACTGAAGGAGAAGGCACAGGGGGGAGCACATCACAGTGTTCCAGTGCTAAAAAGGCAGCTACAAAAGGGACAGAGGCTCTCTCTTCACAAGGAGACAGATGGAGAGGGTAAGGGACAAGTTGCAGTGGAGGAGGTTTCCTCTCAACAGAAGAAAGAAACAGAAGAAAGAAATCTTTACAGTGAGAAAAAAAATCACTGAAACAACCTCCCCAGGAATGTGGTAGAGTCCCCATCACTGGAGGTTAACAAGATGCAATGGGACAGGCTGCTAGTTCATCTCATCTAGGCTACTTTTCACCATGAAAGGCAGGACCAGGTGATCATTCATGGTCCTCTCCCTCCTGGGCTGTTGTGTGAGTCTATGATCCGTATGTATCAGGTAGGGCTGTAATTCCTACAAAGAGTGATTGAAGCTCTTGCCACTGAAATCTGGATGGGCAGTGAATTGGTTTGTGAACTGATTAATCTCAAGTGACAACAGTAAGAAATGAGCAATGAAACCTTAAAATATAATTGGAATAAACTGTAAAGAATGGGCAAATGAAAGAATAAAAACTAGATAAGGTAAAAGTGAGAAAAAGTTTAATTTTTATCTTAGGTTTTGTTAGTCAGCTAACCAGTATCCAAAATGAGTCAGATTCATGGAATCACAGAATGGTTTGGGTTGGAAGACACCTCAAAGATCATCAGATTCCAACCCCCCCCCATGGGCAGGGTCATCTTCCACTAGATCAGGTTGCTCAAAGCCCCATCCAACCTGACCCTGAACACTTCCAGGGAGGGGGCAGCCACAACTTCCCCGGGCAACCTGTGCCAGTGTCTCCCACCCTCACAGGAAAGAATTTGCCCCTAATAACTGATCTAGATCTTGCCTCTTTAAGTTTTAAACCATTGCCCTCTGTTCTCTTGCACATTTGTGCAAAAAGCCCTTTCCCAGCTATCTTGTAGTCCCTCTTCAGGTATTGAAAAGCCATTGGAGCCTTGGAGCCTTCTCTTCTCCAGGTTGAACAACCCCAACTTCCTCAGCCTGTCTTCATAGAGAAGAGTTATGGTAAACCACTAGAGAGTTGAGAAATAAGAATTTGTAATTCTTTTATGAGATTTATGACAGGTGGGAGTATAATGCAAATTACAGCAATTCCTGAACACACACTCTCCTAAGGAACAGTTTCAGCTGGTAAAGCAGAGATCAACATCAGTCAAGGATCATTTAATGTTTACTACTACAAATACCACTCTCCTGAGTGCAATGCCCATGTTGTTCACAGAAACAGTGAGACTAGCAAACAATAACCAAAGAGAATAAAAATAATTCTCAATCAGATGATTAACTTCATCACATCACATCTCCAGAGAGCCATTAATCCCATCACAGAAAAAAATAGTGTTACAAATTTATGGACTGAACTTCTTCACTGCAGAGGGAACTTCATTAACATGATGCAAGTCCCATCTGAATGGGTATCAGTTATTTCCACTGCATGTAGGACACTGTGTGGATTGCCAGATGATTGTTATTTCTGAAGGCAGATGTTGGAGCAAACCATGGGAGTCATTAGAATATAATAGAGATTACTGTCTGGGAGAAAGCTTTCTAGTTATGAAATTCTTCCACTGAAGAATTTTTAATGCATTAAAGTCTCCACACATTTTGACAAAATATTAAGATAATTAAATCTGAGAAACAGAAGACATAAAGTGTACAGCTGAAGAAAACTGTATGCTTTGCTAAAAAGACCAGTTTTAAAACTGATGGGCTCAAATAGTTATCCATTGGATTTTGGTAGGTTTTCCCATCTCTTCCCAAGTATGCCATACAATAACATGCTTTGTAATCCCAGATTGAATTACTACAGAGTATTATTTAAAGGCCATACAGCCTGCTTCAAATTACAACAGCCATTGCAGATGAAAGTTTAATTTTAACGGAGATAAACTCCATAATGGGGATGTCATACCTCAAGAGGAGGGGCAAAGCAATTTATTCTCAGAATTTTTATTGCAGAATATCTTTTGACAATCTTAATTCTGGGAGTTGTCCCTGAGTAAGACTGAACACCAGGTATTGGGGTTAGCAGCATACATAGCATACAGCCTCAGAAATTTAAATTGGGATTGCAGTTGAGGAGAGCAGAGGGCTTCCAGTCCTACAAATATCTCAAGCCAGTCCCTCCCATTAGCAGCTGTTGCACCAAATTATCTTTTTAATACATAGCACTGGGGGACAGGAAAGTTTAAACTGTAGACTGCATGAGAAATCTTGTTTGCATCATGTTCTGCTTGCAGAGGTACCAATATTTTTTATTTTACAGTCTACAGTGTCTGAGGTTAGCTAAGGCAGATCCGGACTTTCCAAAATCAAATCTAAACTAGATGGTTACCAAGAGTGTCTTCTTCATCTTCTCCATGTATTTTTTCTCTGTGCCTCCTTGATGGTGCTTCATAAAATTACTGCCTGCTCATGTTCTTTAGCTGAACATCAACTTTGACCATTTCTGGTAAACGCATGGGGACAGGGAAAAAAATTTCAATAAATAAGATACACACAAGATCTACCTACTGGTGTGAACAAAAGACTTGGGGCAGGTGGAGAAAGTAGGGAGTGGTGTCTGTGTTGTATTTTTTTGTTGGTTGGTTGGTTGTTGTTTTTTTTTTAAACACTGCCTCAATATGTTATTTCCATCTTCTGACCTGTTCCACTCATTCTTCAACAGGGAAGGAAGAAAATGAGCTGGAGAGGAAAGAGCATCAGATCTGTTGCCCTCAGAGTATCAACAGAACTTAAAAAAATAATAAATGCTTTGCTATGATAAACTCTCAAGTAGAGGCAGTCTGCAGAAGACTCCAGTTATTGCAGATCTTGACTTCTTGCCTCCAAAGGCCAGTTTTCCAAGGTTAAAAGTAAGACAGCAGGACAGCATAAGGAATTTGTTCCCAAGTTAAGTCCATGGCTCTCTGGGGGCTCAGAACATTTTTTCAGTCTGTGTGGCACTACTTTTTCCAAAAGTGCACATGAAAGATGGTGCCTTTTTTGCCATAGGTTCCACAAAAATCCTTAGATGGATGTGATGACTTACAAAGGAAGACAGCACCCCATGGAAGAAACAACAAAGCAAGTTCATGCAGTTTATTAATGTACATGTACAGATCATGTAAACTGAAGCCATTTTACATACTGTGAGGCAGATTTTTAATAATTTGATTTCAGGCTTGATGTTCAGCCTGCTTTTATTAAATATACTTTAACAGAAAGAAAAGATTGTGTGTGCAATTAGAGAGGTTCTTTTCTTTCCATGTTAGGCATATTACGCATTAAGCAGATGTTTATTCATGGCCTAGACACAAGCCTGCAGACCAAGAAACTTACTACACAACCTTAGAGAGTACTTAATTAAAATAAAAAGAAAGTCAAATCAGATTTCATCTGCCTTCTCTATATATGTCCTTTCCTTCAGCAGACAAGCTAATAACAGAACCCAAGGGAGAAATCAAAACAAAGAAAGTTTTTGAGGCTAAACACAGTCCACATTGCTGTGGGGCAGTGATATCTTCCCCAGAAGTTATGGCTGATCATAGAATCATAGAGAGGTTTTGATTGGAAAGGACATTTAAAGATCATCTGGTCCAACCCCAAGGAGGTTTATACCTATTGTATATTGCTCATGAATTAAGGAGCAGGAAGTTCTAGTGCAATCAAGTAGCTATGAGAGTCCTTTTGTTACAGGTTGCAGATTTGACTGTGAAGTACAGGCAACCATTTAAAGCAGAAAAAGGATACTGAGCCATTCCCAACCCCTACACTAAGAGAGGCCATTCTCACCTACCACTCAACTTCTTCTCAACCTTGGATGGCCAGAAATCAAAAGGATTATTTGAATGAATCAGCTATATTAGAATTTGAATACTTAAACTTCTTCTTGAAAGTATTGTCAACAGAAAGGTGTATAAACAAGTTCTCCTTCCCTATGCACAGCTGAGGCTGCCAGAAATCGAGGTCACCACTGGCATTTTTACTGCCAAGAGTCAACAGTCCATGGCATCACTGGGCCACTTGAAATTTGGCTCCCTGTCTTGCCTATAACTCCATGCTTCTTGAAGAGCCAAGATAAGCACTTCTCATATGCTGCAGGCCTTCCAAGTTGGAGCAGGAACACAGAACTAGATTCCTTCTGTCCTCAAACCAATATAACACTCAGGTATGAGCCAATTCCTCATTGCTCAGACACTTTATGAACACAACCATCTGGACTAGCAGAAATATGGCATTCAAGAAGTTTTTACACAGATGATTGCTTCTTCCTTTCACCTTCTTTCCCACATGTTGTCTTCTCAGAGCAGATGTTCCTTAGGGCTAGGGACTCAGGTCTTTGTACAGCAAAGGAAGAAGAGCTCTGACCCCAGCTGGTGCTTCAGGACACTATGACAGCACATGCCAAGGGGGGTTCCGCCATGGTAAGATACAGAATCACAGGACAGATCTTCAATGCCCTCATGGTTTGTTTCAATTCTTTTACTCCAGGCACTGCTCACTCCTTTCCCCTTTGTATTCAACCACTGACACCAGTGTGGGGTAGGAGACCTTTACACTTCAGCTCAGACTGACATCATTGCAGAAGTGGATGGGTTCCCAGGCCTCTCAGCTGTGTCAGACTATTTACCTGCTTGTTGGACTCTGATCTGCCACCAATTAACATCATAGAAGTGCAATAGAGACAGAAGTATGGCTCTAGACCATTCTTATTCAGTATCACCCAATCTGTAATATCAGAGATCAGGGGAGTAGATTAGGTATGTAATTTTAATTGAAAGAAATGAGTTTTTCAGTGTCATTAAACCATCTGGAGGTTCAAATGGTCACTTCAAGTCAAACCAGTTTTACAGGCATCTTCAACAAGGTGGCCATGAAAATATATTCCTTTCCAATACGACAGCTCACACCTTACAAAACAGAATTAAGTGTCACCTGAATGATAAATCTGAAAAGTTCATTTTGAATTGTCCTTTAGGTCAGCAGACAAATCGGGAAGGAAAAAATCAAAAAACCCAAACAAACCCCCCAAATAAATCAAGAACACCTTACACTAATTTAAAGTTAGAAACAATAAACAAACAAACACTGGGTAGTCACAAGTATTGATACTACATTCAAGAGCACAAAAGAAATCTGTGCTATGGCTGTCATGCAGACTGGCAAGAGCCAGATATCTTGGAAGGAAAATCCACTGCTGCTTTCATCCTGGGTTCACAGCAAAGCAGTGGACACAGTGAACGTATTTCTAGAACACCATTTTGGACAAGTCTCTGACCAGACAGAGCAAAAGAACCATCCCATTAGAACAACCCATTGAAATTTTGGACCCTATTCCACTCCTGCTGGAGGAGAACAACAGAGGAGAAGGCCTGTGTGGGACAGAGGAGAGTTGTGAATTCCCTGGTTACTGCCTGACCCTGAAGAAGAACAGAAACCTGTAAATAACTTAAGGAATTTGCCATCTGGACAATGTTATGTACTGGTATCAGGTGCCTCTGGTGGGAACAGATAGATAAGGTTTTATGTTAGTAGAAAGAGAACTTCGAGGTGCACATTGTAGAGCAATCAATAGATATTGGGATACCAATTGTATAAACAAGTGCAGCAAACCACACAATAAATGATTCTGATTGTGCACAGCAACTGGGGTCTGTGTCTTCATGTCTTCCATCACCCTACTAAATGATGTGCCTTGCTCTCCACACCTTTCTTGCCATGCCAGGTCCTTCAAGGCTTCTTTTCCCTCTCAGGAGCTCAGAAAGGCAGCAGTCATCACAAGCTCTGGAAGAAAACCCTGGACAAAGCCATCAGAACTCTTCAAAATGTAACATGCAGCAGTGAGACTGGAGGAGGCTGGGAATTCCTTAGAGAAATTTGTATGCTCCAGGTCCAGATGTGGGGAGAGTCTTCTCCAATTGATACAATACCTCTTTCTGCAGAATTTTGTCTTCTATTTTTAATAGAAATATCTATTACTCATAAAAGCTTCTCACATGGTACTCAGAATCCAATGCAACAGGTTTAAAAAACTATTTCCTCAGCATCCCCTCAAATGGGAATTCTGGAAGAGACTTATGGCTGAAATACAAAACACTCCTCACCGAGAGGCCAGGGACCAGGCTTGCAAAGTCAAGTTTCTTACAGTAAACCTTTTAAACTTTCTAGAAGCTGCTGTTAGCTGCTGGATGGAGTCAGAACTATGTTGTTCTGACTAGTTACCTGGAGGTCAAGAGGAAAGGAATCCTTCAAGTAATTTCCCTTTCCTTTGTACCACCTCCTGCTTTGGGAAGGAAAGTCAGGGTATCTAGGGCTGCCATAGGCTCCAATTTAATTTACAAGACATGAATGTAACTTCTACTCACAGTATTTAGCACTAATGATGTAGATTTATGTCAGGAATATGATCCCCTGTAGGCTCAATCACTGCCTAACTGAACACATGGAATAAATGTGAAATAATTTCTGCATGAACATCCTGACTATGTGGTAGTAGAAGCCAAGCAGTAACATGAATCTCACTTCTTTATCCAAACTGCATTTACAAGCAGTAAGTTATGCCATAATAGTTTGCACATTTAACATACTGGTTTTCCTCTGGTTTATAGGTCGTGGCCCCAAAAGACAAATCACTTACAAGGCAAACCCAACTGTGAAAGACAAAAACCTCTGCTTCAGAAAAACCTCATGGGGAATAAAACGGGGAGTGGGGGGTCAGCTGTCTCTAGAGCAAAGCCTTTTATTGCCTCAGGGCTAAGAGCACTGACACCATTACTTGAAGGAATATTGTATTTACTACATTCTTAACAAACAGTCCCATTAGTAGAATGAATTTAATTGACTGTTTTACTTAAAAAGAGTAATAGACATTAACTGCAAGTGTTAAATGCTGAGAGTTTATTTGGGGGCTTAAAGTAATTTCTAAGAGCCTGGTGCAGGTTTATGTTTGTTTTGATATATGTGCATAAATGGGGAGTCTTTGCACTGGCACATGTCACTGCAGAGATGGCATTATCATACTCAAGGATTGCACAAGATGTAAAAGAGAACAATTTCAAGTCAAGATAAAAGCAATGCAAACAAAGGGCTTTACATAGTTGTACAGGATCAGAAAAATTATTTGGATAAAGAAAGAAATTGGGCTAGCAGAATATGAACAATCCCTTAGTAATGCTGTACTGCAAGTTTCCTGGATGTTTATATTATACAGGAGATGCACCAAGGAGCAGGGCATGAGTCAGCTTCTTCTCCATGGAGTATGCCAGGGTGTAGGGGGGGAAATTAAATTTGTTTCTGTGATGTATTTTAAGATCATTACCAGAAAACACTGCTAAGAAGAGGTAGAAATTTTAAAATGAAAGAGAGAGGTGAAAATGGAGAGAAGGAAAATATCCCAAATGCCTTGATTGCAGTGTGAGAAGTTTAAGAAAACAAGGTAAGAACCTTGGGATGGTGGGATCCCAGGTCAAGTGGCTTCCTCAGGCTTTGGGGGAGGGAAAATCAGAACTCTGTGGGACACTTACAGACAAACCAGCATGAGTTTGATTAACAAGATCATTAGCAAACATTGCTCTTTATTAAGATTTTTTTTTTTTTTTCACAGGATGTTTGTTATTATTAACTTTATGTGAAATCAGCAGCTGATCTCCTGGGAAAGAGTTTGGTGGCATTTTATGCTTTAGCTGAGTTTTGTCTCATCCAAGAGTGAAAACAAATGGCAGTGGTTATTGTGCTCTGCCTTGTTTTATGCTCAGAAAAAAATGTGGGGAAATGTGATAGTTTAACATCCTAAATATATAACTGATTCTGTTGTCTTAAAACAAAGCCTTGTTGTCCAGGGCTTTTCTTACGGGTTATGATTGTGTTGAATTCAGTTGGTCTCAACTGCTAGAATAACTTTCACAATTTTCAGCAGTTCTCTAGCTGCTGACTTGTGAAATCACTGTGCACAAAGTCAGTGAGACTCTCCCATGTAATTTTACTCCACATATTTTACTGCTCCTCTGGGGAAGAGGCTTGGGAAATGTGGGCACAGTGGTAAAGCAGCTGGACACTGAAGCCATTCAATGAACACCAGGTAGGATCCTTTCCAAATCAGGTCTCACTTTGCAACAGGACCATGCAATGATGATCTGCCTCTTCTCAAATGACACCTTTGTAACTGATTTTTGTAGTGACCACCTCTAGCTGGCTCTATAGCCCACATGTCCTGGGCTATATATATTTTGCTGCTGGGAGCCAGGCTGGCTCAGGATAGTTGGAACAGCTCAATTTTCTAGCTGCCTGAGAAAACTGCTAACATATTCACTGAGTCCCAGTCAGTAGACAAAGACAATTTTGAATATATTTGGCCTAACTATGTAAAAATGCAGAATCAGTGATGGCCTGAACTAATTA
The DNA here is from genome assembly GCF_036169615.1 of Heliangelus exortis. Classification (NCBI taxonomy): domain Eukaryota; kingdom Metazoa; phylum Chordata; class Aves; order Apodiformes; family Trochilidae; genus Heliangelus; species Heliangelus exortis. The sequence goes on along the minus strand of NC_092422.1, from coordinate 21,805,044 downwards.
AACCTCCATCCCTAGAATACTGCCATATGTGATACTGATTCATTCAGACACAGGGTTTCCTGCTGAGGATGTAATGCTAATGATGTCCCAGTGGCACATCAAAGCAATACACACAACAGGCACACTAAAAGTCATAAAACAGAAAAAAATCTCAAGAGAAAGCCCTGGAAGTACCACTTCCATGATCCTGACAAAAGCTTCAGCTTTTTGAATGCTGCTTTAAAAAAGGAAAGGCTCAACTCTGTTAAGTTTTCCATGCCCAAGGCAATGCAACTTGGGTAACTGCTCACTGAAAACCAGTGGCTGTTTCTGTTCCATTTTCTGGATGAATACTGAGGCCAAACAGTGTCACTCAAGTAATCAGAAGTGTTCATTGAGAGATCTTGGGAGAGACAGTTCCATGCTTGACCATGGCAGGGTGCCACTCTCCCCAGGCACAGACATTTATCACCCTGCCAGGTGCAGAGCATCGTTAGCTCAGTTCTCACTATGAAACCACAGAAATTCTTTGATAACTGAGAGCTGAGAAAAGCTCAGTGACCTTTAGAGTTTGGATTTTCTCTGCTCTGCACTGCAGAGGTGAGAGAAGATGCTGCAGCGATGCTCCCCCATGGGCTGCTCTGATGAGCCAAGCCCAGCAAGCTGAGCTGAGCCCAGAAGATCCAGTCTGCAGCAAACACTGGCCTTAAACCTGTGGTTTTTATCCTACACCAGGGCAAAATGTGAGACGTATCATTGTGATGGTAAAATAAATTAAAAAAAAAAAAAAAAAAAAGCCAAATCAATTCTGCATTTCCAGAATCAGGACACTTTTTTCTGACACACTGAAATGATCTTATTACTAAGTTAACTTGGTGGGTTTTTCCACTGCTTCATAGGAAGTTCGGCTCAGGGCTGATGATTTTCTGATCAATCTCAGTGAGAATCTGAAACAAATTCAGGGTTGTGTGACCTCCACAGCACACTGTGTGTCACATCCACAAGGAAGCATCTGTTGTCTAAAGGGACATACTGCCTTCTGAAGGATTGTGCCATGAGAGGAAAGGAAAGCAAAAAGAAGCCAGGACTCCTCAAGCCTTGCAGACTTAAGACAACTCATGACAGTTCACAAAACACTGTGAATCACTTCAAATCTATGCAAAAAAGAAATTTTCCCCAGGAAAACACTGCTTTTTTTTAAAAAAAACACCACAACTCAAAAACCAAACCAACCAACCAACCAACCCATATTTTTGTCCTAATTACCCTTCTAATCAAAGTTTTTTGATCAACTCTAATTTTGAATTTTAAAAGTCTAGGAATTTTTTTTTCTGGCAGGAAGTGTAGCATCTCTTGCTCTTGTTCAGATTTATTGAAACAAGGAGAAAACCCAAGGAACTTTTTTGAGACCTACTTCTTTCCCATGAAAGACTATCTCAGGCTGAGCATCATAAGAGGGACTGCATAACAAACTCTGGATCTTGAACGGCATTCAGAGAGAAAAAGTGCTCCAAAACCACCAGGTCACTTGTGTGCTGCTCTCTGTTACCTGATAAAAGGTTCCTTTCAAAATAACTCCAAGGAGTTTAAATAAAGCCAGCTCATGGAATTACCCACAGGCATGAAGAAGGTTTCAGGAGGGCTTCTTCTAGAGGTCCTGGTCCTGCCCTTGTTCCTGGTACTTCACTAGGAGCTGGAGGTGTTTTTTCAAATCCTGTAGTCACATAGATTTCCCTGTGGGCAAAAGCTTATTTTGCACAGCCTGGAAGAGGTGGATCAGACAGACAGTCCCTCTCCTTTTGATCACAAATGTCAGCACTGGGGATGGGTTTGAACTTCTGAGGTTTGTGGTGGAACCTTACCCACCACATCCCCCAAGCAAAGCCAGGCTCTGAGTCTGCTTTTAGTATTTCATCAGCCCCAAGGCAGCCATCGTGCTCACTGTGGCAAACAGCCTTCCATGAATCATCTGAAATAAAACTCTTACACAGCCCTGCCTTCTACCCAAAGATGATATTGCAGTTTCCAGCCACCTTTTTTACTTTGAAAACAGACAATTCACCTTGTCTTGGAATCTGGACTTTAAATCTTCTTTTTAATTTATTTCATTTTAATTTATTCTTTTCCAAGAGCCTGATATAGCTGATACACCACTAATGGGTTTCAATACATTAAGTTTTATGACTTGGTGGCTGACATTGTTTGTATGCCATAGGTTTTCATTTACATACATTGTTTGTCCCAGTTCCCAAACCTCAAATTTATTGTAAAAGAAAAGCTGGCAGAGCTGATGTAAGGAGCAATATTTAAAATATATCTGTCAGCCAAGATTAATCTGTGATATAAAGTGCTTCTCTGTGGGTTTCATAAAAAAGCCTTTTTGAAAAGCTTTTCTTGCAGTTGTGCAATTACCCTGCTCCTGTATATATACAGAAACATATACATGTACCAAACAACTACTGAGAACTTGTCTATCATGTATAATACATGCCTGGAAATAAAATTTACTATAACCATATAGTTTTCTATAGTACAGATTATTCCACTGGGTAGAAAACAGGTAAAATAAAATGGAGACCCACACTTCACTGAAGTTTTTTTGTTTCAGGTGTTGAGTTTTCGATATCTCTGGCTTTGTTTTCAACCGTGTTGCAATCTACATTTTTCCATGGACCTTCCTATACCGAATGGTGGTAGTGGTTGTCATCTGAAGCTCTTGCATTTCACCAGGCACAAAGTAACTTCCCTGAGGTCTCATGGGGTTTTGCAAAAGACCCAGAACTTAATTTTCCTGTCCTGTTCTACCCACTTTAAACAGTATGTGACTGACACCCATTGCCATGCTGGGACACTGCTGCCACTTCAGCAACACCACTGCTCCAGCTTCTTCTGTGTGTACCCTTCTGATGCTGCCCTTGATGAAGGAAGGGCTTAGGAGCCAGCAAAGGGAGGTGACATTTCTGACAGTCCCATAGAGGCTCCACACAGAAGTCATGGACCCCAGAGTAACCCTCAATGGTGTTGATTTCTTTTATCTCCATTTCTGTGGAGTTTCACCACCTTTGCCATGACGGCAGCACAGAGCAGTGCTCTGGAAGGAGGAGCTGAAGCACTCCTGAGCATAGGCACGGGCAGAAAGAATTGTCACAGGCCTTGAAAATCAGCTGGGAAGGCTTTCTGTGGAATGACCCAAAGTGAACAAGAAGATAAGGGACAGGAAATCTGCAAGTGGAAAGGAGAAGAAACCTCTATGGCTGACCAATATTTATAAACCCTGATCACAGATAAATCATGCCTGGGACCTGGTTATGAATAAAATTTTGCTTAGAGGCATAATTAACTCATCACAAAGGATGTCAGTGTAAACTGCCATGATAAAATCTAACAGAGTCAGTCTTTGAATACTTGAGTTTATATAAAAATTCCATATCTTGACTTTCTTTAAAATTAAATACATTAATTCCTTCACTGCTTTATTTTTAACATGTTAACCCTTAGGCACATATTACCATAAGAACAGAGCAGTTGGTCCCTCAGGTCAAGAGGGACAGGGAGCTGCTTGAGAGAGTCCAGTGCAGAGCCACAAAGATGATGAAAGGGGTGGAACATCTCCCTTACGAGGAAAGGCTGAGGTATCTGGGGCTCTTCAGCCTGAAGACCTCATTAATGTTTATAAATGTGTAAAAGGTGAGTGCCAGGAGGATGGACCCAGGCTCTTCTCAGTGATGTCTAATGAGAGGACAAAGGGCAGCAAGTGCAAGCTGGAGCACAGGAGTTTCCACATAAACATAAGGAATAACTTTTTCACTGTGAGGGTGACAAAGCACTGGAACAGGCTGCCCAGGGAGTCTCCTTCTCTGGAGACATTCAAAACCCATCTGGACACATCCCTCTGTGACCTACACTGGGTGATCCTGCTCTGGCAGGGGTGTTGGACTTGATGATCTTTTGAGGTCCCTTTCAACCCCTAAGATTCTATGGTTCCCCGGTCTTATATTATTTGCCTGGGTCTCCTTTCCTTTTTATCTCCTCACACCTATACCACATACACCAGCTCTGCTGCCTGCTCTCCTTCTCTGCCCAGCCCCCTGAGCCCCTGTGTGCCATTTGCAGGATGCTGCCACGCCACCCTCCAGTGAGGTCCTGCCTTGCCCACCTCACCCTTCCCCCAAAATGTGCACCCAGCCTCCAGTGGGGAACATGGCTTTTGTTCTGCATCCCATCAGACTGGAGAGCAACTAATCCATTCCAACCTTTATAATGTGGATATACTGAAAATAGAAAAAACTTGCCTCTATAGCCTGTGGCTGAATAGAGTGATAACCACAGTGAGAAGGGAATTGGACCCTGTAATTTCAGCTGTGTTTGAGTACCTGTTCCTTCTCAGGAGACCTGCTCTAGTAGCAGTGAGAAGGTCCCAAACACAGCAGTTTACAGTGGGTACATGTCCCAGAGAAATCTGCAGCCTTACCTTTATGCCTTTATTGTTTAGGTAGATAATTGCAAGTGAAGTAATGGAAATGAAATTCTTCCCATGGCCGAAATGTGAATCTCCCCTTAGGGGAATTGTAGAGTTCCAGTTAAACTTGGAAGCACAAACACACAGAGCTTAAAAGCAAATTTGATGCAGAAAAGAAAATGTCTCTGGAAAGGTCTATTGAACTATTTGCATTCAACAACAAAGATGAAGCATCCTTTTATCTCTTATTGTGGAGAAAGAGGCTATTGATGTCCAGGCAAATGGGCCCTCTGCCTGCTGGGATCCTGAGGCTGCTCTGGCATCACTTGCTGATGTGAAATTGTGCAGAGCTACCATGACACTTTGTGCTTCAGCTGATCAGGACTGCCTTGATAAGCAGGACGTGAGGCTCATGAAGATTTTGTGAGTAATGAGTAATTTCATTTCATCTCTAGGTAGTGGTACACATGAGTGCAGGACTGGTCCCTGGAAGTTGTTTGTCTCAGCACCAGTATGAGCTGCAGGGGTTCTTGTTTTGATGCAGTCCCTGAGGATGAAAAGAAGCAACAACCAGAAAGCTTTTCTCACAGTGAACATCTCCAGGAAGCACTTTGAAGCTGTTTGAGCACTGCCTTAATATAACACTGCCTCTCACAAAACACAGTTGGAAATCCCATTGTCGTGTCTTCTAAGAGCTCACTGACATGTTCAAGGGCCACCTCCAGCTCTTTGCTGACCTACGTGACAACTACTGAAGGTCATGGGGCTTCAACCACTGCAGCCAAGAACAGAGTGTAAAGCATAATGCTGGATGGTAAATTTAGAAGCGACACAATTAAAAAAAGGATGTCTGAAATCCCCCTGATGCTGCTTGGGATGTGCAGCAACAGGGGAGATCTGAACTGGGGGTATGAAATATCTCTCCAGCAATAAATGTCCAAACTTCAGACACATCATGGGTGGTGCTGTCACTGTGAACACAGGAGAGGGAGTGGGTGAAACCTGAATATTCTCCCAGACCCAGCTTTGTGCAGTTCAGGGGAAATAGGGATCCTGCAGCTGAATGTCCTATGGGCATACAGAGCCCCAGCTGTGTCTGGGTCCCACCCACCCTGGAGCTTCACTGCCTGGACTCTGCCCTGGCAGCTGCAGATGCTGGAGGCTGCTGGTGCCTGGTCTGCCCAGGCAGGGGAGGCTGGGGGATCAAGGAAAAGATGGACAAGCCCCAGCTTTGTTACTGTTGTGCCCAAAGCTGCTGCTCTGGGCACCAGGTAAAGCCAGGCTGGTGCCAGGCTTGAGCCTGAGCTGAATGACCACAGGGTTGTTCAGTCCTTTTGGCACTTCTGGGTTAGGACAGTCACTTGGTGCAATCAGCTGGAGACTCTTAGGCACAACAGAAAGTAAAATAGATTGGCTTCCTGGGAAAAGGATGGGAAAAGGAATCCCACTGGCTATGGAGAATTTTCTCCCAGTTTTGTAGAAAAAGGATCCCACTGCAGTATTTACAGGTACTGGGTGCAGGGGAGTTGATTAAAGAAAAAACAATAACTGTGCCTTTGTCTTTACAGGCTGCAAACCTCCCTGCTTTTCACGGTGTTTTTATAGCTCTGAGGTGTGCTCTCCTATAAAGCTAATTTTGCTTTGAGTGTGTTCCCCAGCTGTTCACAGTTCCTCCCTCACAGTAACACCTGAGCACAATCTTAATGCAGTCAGTATCTACACACAGGGGCCTTGACATCAGGTAAGGGACTGCCTGCTAAACACACCAAATTCAGATTTGCAAAGGGGCTGAAAAGCATCCAGGGTGGCTGAGTGCTCTCAAGCAAGAAAATACCATGTTTTGGTTTTTTTTTCCAGATTACTCCTTGCAGCAAGGACCAATGGAAGTGCTGACTCTCAGTGGACCTGGGGTGTTACTTTGCATCATCCCTGTCAGTTGATGGTACAATTGTCTCCTCCAGTGGAACCTAAATGTGTTAAAATTTGCTGGTGTGTGAGCACACAGAAAAGAGTGGCAACAAATGGCAACCAGGAGGAGCAAGAGAACAAATCTGGGATGCTCTAGGCATTTTCTGCTTCACAGGTACCCTTGGTTTAAAAAAGGTGGCTGTGCTGATTTCAAGGGCACACCAGCCTTCTTGTGATGGGGGATGATGAGGTTCCTTCAGCCTCCTGGATAGATCTCTGTTAGGGTGGTAGGTTCATCAAGGAAAAAAAAAAAAAAAAAAAAAAAAGATTTTTGGGGGGGGGAAGAAGTGCACTGAGAATGAAAGAAAGAACTGGAGAAGGCTGCTTGTGCAGGGAAATAAATTTAAGACTGCATGAAAAAGAGTTCCTAAGTGTCTTATATGCCACGGAATTTGTTAAGTAATACCAGCTCTGAAAGACAAGTGGTATAAAAGTTTAAAGTGTTTTAGGAGGAACCAACAGACTTGCAATTATCCCAGCAGGACTGATGGAATGACTAGAGCCTTGCAGCACACCTGTGAAGTTCCCCTACCAGTTTAATCCAGCTCTGTTGTTTTTACAGAGCATTCCCATGCCTGTCAGACAGAGCTGACCTGCAACCTTGCACAAATAATTAGACAACTAAAAACTTACCTTCTTCAGCCTGGGTGCAAATCTCCTTTTTTATCTTCCTTATTCATAAAGAAAACAATGAGAGACACTTGCCCAGCAAGGATGTTTGTTATTCAATAGCTTATTTTTTAAAATTGTGTCTTCCTGCTGCTAGGAAAAACAAACTCTCATAATTTTCTATTCAGTCACATCTTCTAGTAAGTTATTTAAGCCTAAGCTTTACCCTGATGCTGTCTGAAGTCAGATTGTGATTTTAGAGCATCTGTGGATTAGATCTGCCAGGGAATGATGCTGCCACTGGAGATGGAGGCAGTGCAAGGTTTGCTCTGTAGAGAGGTGCTGTGGGTAGGGGGCTCCAGGGGCTCCAAGATGTCCTTGCTGTGACCATCACTGTCCTCAGGGGACAGTTTATCCCCCAGAGAAGTCAAAAACCATGAGCTCTGCAAGGGCAGTGGTACAGTGTTGAATAATAAAGGATTCATGGATTATGATGTGATTTTGTCTGTGAGCACGTAGCATGTAGCAGCATGCTGAGTTATGCATGGATGTTTTATACTGGCTTTGACCATTTTTGGAAATAATTAGAAGTTCAGAAAGGCATTTTAAGCTATTTTTCTCCTCCTTAATAAATTCTGAATCATGTTTGATAATTTCAGTAGGAAGAGAGCTTTTACACAATATTTGGATGTGTATTTCTTGAATAATTAATTGTACCCTGGAGTAGATGACTCAAGTCAACTCAAATGTGATTTGTATTTGTCCAGTGCAGGCTATTTCTGCCTGAGCAATAGTTATTACAAGAGATACATTGCAAAGAGCACATTCAAAAATAAATTCCAAAAAGACAGAATTAAGCAGCCTTGCAACATTACTCACAGTGCCTGATGTAGGAGCCCAATATCCACTAATGAACACTGCATTTATTTTTTTAATTTTGGTCTCACAGTTAGTGCAACAGAGGATGTAAATGAACCTCTGCTGCAGAGGTGTTCTGTGTCCACAGCAAGCCATCCAGAACTTTGCTAAACATTTCTGAGAACATGGGCAACTGCAGCCTTGTCATCTGTGTGTGGGTCTCATGTATTTCTCTGTCTCAACAGATCCAGCAGCTACTCAGGAGAGGCAGACCTGGGATCTATGTACTGCTCCTCTGGGTGTGTAAGTGCTCTATGCAAAGTGGAACATCTTTGACAGAAACTTCTATCACTGCTGCTCCATGTAGTCCACTGGCTCCAGGTAGCACAGAAGGTTTCTGCTTGATGCTTAGAGGGAGGCTTCAGACTCTCAGATGACTTCACATCTTACAGATGATGCTGCCACCACCATGTGCTTGGGTAATGCAAAGCTTTGTGTCTTGGCTGGGATAAGGGTATCCTACCAAAGCCAGTAGATGCAGAAACATTTTGTCTGTAAACCTGAGGTTTTGTCTGAGCATTGCCACACCATCCTGACTGAGGATGTTCTGGCTGTTCTACCCCAAGGCAGAGGTTTGACAGAAATAGCTGCAGTTATGCCAGCTAAGCCTTGATCTTTAATGCCTCTTTGGGGCATTTCAGCCCAGGTGAAGAGGGAAATCACTTCAGAAAGGGATTTGTCCAATGAAGGCATTAGGAGTACCTGAAAAATTATATAAGACAGTATAAATCTTTAACTGTATGTTCCCCTGTACTGTACCATTGTTTCACAGTTCCAGTGATAGAGAGATGCAAATACAGGATCTTCAATGGTGGCTGTGTAAAACCAGGTCCTCAGGGCTATTGAGCACTGAAGTCTGATAGGATCATGGGTCTTTGAAAAAGGTCATAAATGTACATGCTGCACAGACTGCTAAAGAAATTTTGTTGTTTTTTTTTTAATTTGTGGATGGGAGAGGAGAATATATCATGGTTTTTCAGAAATCTCCATTTAATAACTATTTTTCTACTGTCCAATAGGACTTAATAGAGAGGAAGACACTTTTTTTTAAGGTCAGAGACTCTACAGAAAACAATATTAATATCTCACAAGTTTAAGCAGCTCACAGTTGGCTTCTCCAAGCTATCAGCCATCGGTCAGATCCCTGAGATCTGACTCAAAATCATGGTTAAATTGCCTCTTTAAGTGATGCCAGTGAAAAACTTAGCTCTGCTCAGCCCAGCCCTTGCATCCAGCTACCAGTAATTCCCCTGAAGAGGAATGACAACAGAGCCATGGGAAGCCAACACCAGTGAGTGGCTCCTTGCAAGAGGGCAGCAATCCAGAACTGTTTTGCTGGTCCCAGTGTTCCCTGAAGCTTGCAGTGGGGCTGCACTGAGCCAGAGGGCTCTTCCTGAACTGCCTGAGGTATGAACTGGTTCTTCAGTCCTGCTGGGGCAATTGATGAAGAAACATATTAATTTTTTTCTTGCCGTGGAAGTGATTTCTTGTGAACATTAAGGGAGAAACCTGCCTGCACCTTAGATGCTTTTAGTTCTCAGCTCAGCCTCGGCAGCAAATCCTTTTCTTACATTTTTGGCACCAGTAGAGAGGCTCTGCCATGGAAAAAACCTGTCTGACCTGCAAGTAGCCAAGACAATGAAGCATACACTTTTATGAGCAGATCATCAGTGTGCTGGCAAGAAGAGGCACTTGTGTTTCTGACTTGTGTCAGGGAAGCCACAGAGCAAGTGGGGACTTGGAGGGGATCACCAATCCCTTCCCTGGCACCTCCAGAGTGACTGCCCAAGCAGTGCAACCCTGGGAAGGCTGCAATAAACCCCTTTCTTGTGCCAGACACTGGTAATGAGCCCTGTGAGGGAGCAAGGTGTTAATTGAAAATAGATTCTCCTTCACAAGTAAAAGATTTAAAACCTGCAGCTCACAGTGGTAACTGCCCAATTAATTTCCAGTGGGATGAGGGCAGCAGGAGGAATGTGCTGCATAACTCTGGGGTCTGATGTGCAATTCTGGAGAGAGAGGTATGGTGGTGACTGAGTGCCTGGATGCAAAACCAAGCAGACAGGGAGACAAGAGGAGAGCTGGGCTGAGCAGGGATGTGGGGTAATTGATGCAGGCAGCCTGAGCTGCTTCCTCCAGGGCTGTGAGCTGTGGATAACCCTTCCTGCAGAAAGGTGTCATGTGCAGGATGCTGGGGCATTCGGGAGCTCATGTGGGTCCTCAGCTCCCAGCACTGCCAGCAGCAGCCTTGCAAGGGAGGAGAAATGGAGATCTGCTCTGCATAGCTGTGTTGGTGTGAGGAACCCCCAGGGCTGGGGAATTGCAGAAGTTTCATGCTGCAGGAACTTTAAAAAAGCAATAGCATTTTGTACAGATGTTACATTTGAATTCATTTGATGTTTTCCCCTTGGTGCTAATTATTCCCAGCAGCTTGTCACCATGCAGCAAAGGCCCTGCCTCTGTGACAGTTATTAAAAACCTGTAAACAGGCTCTGGAGGAAAAGTGCCTGAAGTCACCTTGCCAGGTTGAAGAAAACTTGTCATATAAGTAAAAATGAATTGGATCTGAACCCATATTAGGCAGCTACAGTGAATTCTCAGAGGCAGAAACTCAGGGAGGATCTTATGAATAAGTATCTGAGGAGAGGGAATAGATGAGAAAGCCAAAGTCTTCTCAGTGGTGTTCAGTGACAGACGAGGCAATGGGCACACATTAATAAACAGGAAATGTGAGAAATCCTTTTAATACTGAGCAGATGATCAAACACTGGCACAGGCTGCCCAGAGAGGTGGTGGGGCCTTCATCCTTGGAGATGCTCAAAAGGGGTGTGGACTTGGTCCTGGGCAACCTGCTGCTGGTGGCCCTGCTTGAGTAAGGGGCCTGGACCAGATTCTGAGTTTCTGTGCAAATGTGCTGTTATTTTGAGAAACAGCTCTGACAAGAAATCCCAGAGGGAAGCAAAATGCCAGGGACCTGCTCACCCAGGAACAGGCAGTATAGAATTAGCAGTGATCCTCTCAGGGATCGGGTGTGATTAATACTGACTGAAGTCAATGTAATACTCATCTGGAGTGAGTATTTCAGCCCAGTTAGAGCTGGGCTCCATCTTCTTCCTCTTTTCAAGCCAGTAGAAATGGTAAGGCTCTGCTCACAGGTGTAGTCTTAAAGGGGCTTTGCAGGATGCACAAAGCCAGAGCTTCTGCCAAGCACAAAAGAAAATCATAGAAGCAAGAAGTGTCCCTGCTTGGAACTTCAGTTTTCAAGCAGCACATCCCTGAGAGCAGGGTTTGGACAATGGAGGTAACTGCACTGGCTCAAGTCTGTGTCTCCACAAAGTTACTTCCCTCATCTCCTGGAGTCAGTTTGCAAAGAGGAAGAAGGCACAAAAGGTTAAAGAAAGAAGAATGCTTTTATTCAGCTTTCAGCTCTCACAGTTTCTAAACAGCAAACATAATTAACAATCCACCAACTGCACCAGGGAACTAGTCCTGGTATCAGTAAAATGTCTACTGTTTAAGGCACTGATAGTGGGAAGAAAAAAAGATGTAACATGGGTTGCTCCTATTTAATCAGAATTTGAATCTATTATGAATATGTGCTTGCTATTCAAGTGCTTAAAATTCCACAAGCTATATTCACAAACAAATATTTATACAACCTCAGTAATTACTGAAACAGCAATCAGTGGCTCCCCTACCTTGACTCAAGAGGAAATATTGCATTACCTTGTAGTGGAATCAATTTTTAACCTACTAAAGGAAAACAAAATAAAAATTACTGCAGCAGTATGGCTTTAAGACCCTGTATTTGGTTACAATCTAGCAAGCCAAGTCAAATAACAGCATACAATTGCCATATAGTGTCATCGTAAAAGGAGCCATTTTACAGTATAAAAATTAGTTTAAAACACACTAAAGCCAGTTTTTGTACAAACATTTTTACAAATCTGAATTACTCAAAGAAAAAAACATCAAGATCTTTTAAAATATGAATCCGTCTTTACATGTTGTATGCATAAAATCACTTATCTTGATGATATAAATTAGGAATACTACAGAATATTAAAGCTAGCATCCATATACTATTGAAATGCACACATCAGAAATACTGAAGTGTTAGTTCTGCAGAACACCTTAAGAGTCACATTTATACTTGCCAAATAGATACACGGTGACTTAGGTTTCTAAAGGAGCCACAGTGACCTCCCGTGGCCACTAAAGAAATCCCTGTCCTTAACCTCTCCCATTTTGAGCACGACATTTCTCAAAAATGCTAAAAAAGGTAAAAGATACAACAGTGGTTTATCCTTGGTCCATTTATCCCAGGAAACTACAATACTTCTGTCTGAAATGAGTGGAAATGCACATAGCCTCCACACCATTTTGCTCTCTGATTTATCAAGAACCTTTAGAGAATGTTTTTCTGTAGGTCAATGAGAGATGATATTCAATAGGTGTTTGAAACATGCTCAATATTAGGTTCTCAAATAAATCACTTGAGTTTTAGAGAGGACAAAGGAAGGATGATTGAAGATGTCCGACTCAAAGTCCAAACCAGAACACAGACCAAGTTACACAAGACATTTAAAATGTGTGTCAGATTCAATGGTACACAAAGCCCAAAAACTTTTTAGAAAGAAACCAGGTGTAACAAAGAATCCAGAAGTCAATTAAGTGTCACCTTCCATTGCTCTGAAGGAACAAAAGATTGTCTTATATGTCATGAAAAGATGAACACAAAAATCACAGTAGCGACCGTCTCTCATCTGGAGTACATTAATCAACACTTCTATTCTTGTCTTTATAAATCTTCTCTGTTATATCCAACTTTCTTTCCTTTCAATGACCCTTCTGTGTTTGGTGCAAGCCACGTGAAATATACCTTCACTGGATCAATATTCCAATGCTTGTGAAATGACACTGGAATTTGGTGAGACAGGTAATCTTTTGGGTAGTCCATCGGCCGTGCCTAAGACAGAAGAATTAATCAAAATCAATAGTACTCAGTGATGAAGTAACTCCAGAACAAAATAACTTCAGAACAAGAAACCTTCAGTGTTCAATGCCCTCTGTATCATAACAAAGCAAGGTGGCATCAACAAAATATACAAGGTGGTAACAAGAGGCTTTACCATTGTTCTGTCTAATCAGTTGATAAGCATTAGTAGTCACCATGCTACCAAGTACACTGACATTGAACACACCCCATTCCTGAGGATGAAATGGCCACCATCTGTGAAAGCAACTGATGAACAGAGTATTGGACCAGATGAACTTCAAGGTCCCTTCCAACTCCTAACTTCCTGTGACTCTGTTTTGCATTTTCTTAAATACACCATTTCGATAAATCATTTTTTTGATAAATGAGAAGATTTCTGGGGGGACCTTATAACTGCCTTCCAGTACCTGAATGGAACCTACAGGAAGGCTGGAAAGGGACTATTTTTAAGAGTGTCCAGAGACAGGACAATGGGAAATGGATTTAAACTGAAGGAGAATAGGTTTAGGTTGGAAATTAGGAAGAAATTCTTTAGCATGAGGGTGGTGAGACTCTGGAATGGACTGCCCAGGGAAGTCCCCTGAAGTGTTCAAAGCCAGCCTGGATGAGGCCTCGAGCAACCTTGTCTAGATAAGAGGCACCCAAGCCCATGGCAGGGAGCTTGGAGTAGATGATAATGAAGGTCCCTTCCAACCTAAGCCAGTCTATGACTTAAGTAATATTGTCTTGCTCCTCCTCTTAATGAGAATTACCAGCACTGACAGTGTGATTGTAGGATTCCTTAATAAGGCTATAAGCAGCCAAAATATATGAAGTTTTATGATGGGGAAAAGTTACCAAGCACAGTGCCAGAAAGCCACATTGCCATTCTTTATCAGGTTACATCAAAAGAGACAGAATTATGATGCAGCCACATGATGCAGCTGCCTTCTTAATGCACCTAGCATCTTCATTTCCTCTGACAGCTTAATGGCATGTAAGTGCATCATTATATAAAAAAGCCCGACCTGTACTGTTCTCTGGTAAAATAACCAGCTTTTTGCCATTTTAAATAGGGTTTATGTAAAAAGAAATAAATTAAAGGGTCACATTTGGGGTTTTTTTTCTAGATGTAAAACACAAGAAGAAAATGGAGTGATTTGGATATTGAATCACTGAGACTTGATGCCTAAGCTAGTAACTGGTTTAATACTGAAGACGTCATCTACTTATGGCAGTAGTAATCAATTCTACATGCTGCAGTCTTCATGCAATTCAGCATGCACTCCAGGCATGAAACTAAGCAACAGAATTTGACATTAAGAAGCCTGAACATATATTTTTTAAAAAATTTGATATTTAAAAACAGAGTGCTTAGACTCAAAAATTCCATTGGATAAATCAAGAGGGAATATATCTCACTAAAGGCTTTTGAGAAAACGTTGATGAATATTTTGGTTCCAAAAACCTGAAGAATTTACTATAATTTACTTTAATTAGAGGCTATTTTTAGATAACTGAGATCAAAGTGCTTTGCTGTTTGAAAATCTATCAGCTTTTTATTGAGCTGTAGAAAAAATGTTTCTGTTTTGATAGTCCTGAAAGAATGAGATCTGCTCTAATAACTGCCATATTTATTGCATTGCTCTCTGAGAACTGTTCTGCTTTATAGCAGGCTGACCTTAAGATAGAAATTCCAGAATTTATTCTTCCTACTATTTTGTGGAATCAATGATTATAACCTTTGGGTTTGGTGGGTTTTTTTAGCTAGGTGTTTTACAAAAGCAAAATATATTGCCACAGTCCAGACTTTATATTTTTAAGACCACAATCCTGACTGCTACTCAATATGGGAAGATTCCCATTCTCTAAAAAGCCTGATCATGTCAGAAGCCTCTGGAATGTGCCAGGTGTCCACCTCAGAATGCAGCAAACAGAAAGGAATCAAGAAAGAGTAAGCACTGCTACCTTGTAGACACTCCAAAGATGAGGATATCTTTGTTTCTTTCTCACAATATATACTCAGTGCAATTTTTTACTCACATACTTCAAGGAACACTGTATATCATAATATTTCAATCAAATCTTTAAAAAATAATTTTCTGGTTGACAGAAAATCCAACTTTGGTTTTCTTAAAACTATTTGTTGCATAATGTTGGAATCTGTAGAATAAGCACATTCAGTTTTTATTCAACACTCTTTCCCTCAGGATTAATTTCTGTTCAAGGTAAGTTCAAGAATTTGGTATAAGTGATAGTACAGATGAATAACAATTCAAGTGTAATTTTCTGTGTGAAAAATCAAACTGCTAGGATTTCACTTGATTCAGTAGCAAGTGCACATCATTAAGGATTACCAGGGAGGGCTCTGTCTTCTTGTTGAAGGGCTATTCCTACAAATCTGTAACATGTGTTCTGTTCTTCTTGACTCTCCTTTAATTAGGTGGGGTTTATTTTTAAAAAATACAGCAAGCACAAATTATTCAATAATTGTGTTGATTTTTAGACATGCCTTACTTGTTTTCTTTTCTATACTGAAAGGAATAAACGATGATAATAAAACCAGGAAAATAAACACATGGCATTTTCTTATACTGACAAGGAATTAAAATATTGAATAGTGTATTCTCAATCCTCACATTCCTTTAAACAGTACATGTAACCCAGGAGAAAAATCTTAATATAGGAAAAACAGATAATATCAAACTTTCTCTCCACCCAAGACCTGCTTCTAATTACAGGGTAATTTACTGATTTTGAAATAGCTTATTATCTTCATCTCAGTTCCTATCAGCTACACAGGTCTTCCCACTTTTTAAAATAGATTAACACCTGAAAAACATCAAACACTTCACTAATTTAAATGCTGATTGTGGTGCACTGCTTGAGAAAAACCTTAAGTGCTTCTTTTCTTTAATACCAGAGGAAGAAGGTAAAGTGTTTATTTGGTTTACAAGGCAGCAAATCTCTCTGGGACTCAATGCACTGTGTTTTCATCCCTGACACTATGGTTAGATTGTTTAACATTCTGGAAGACAGAAACAAGATTCAAATCTACTCCAACCCACTTCTCCCTTGTGCTAGCATAGGGCAATTTATCATATTTACCCCATTCTTCAGAATCCATCACAAAACCAACAGTTCTGGGAATAATTTTACATCTTACTAATGAAATGTTTCAGAATAGTAAGCACTGCATCAATTGAAAACTTGGATAAACAGAGAAGACAAATTACTGAAAAATTTCACAGTTGGCTCACTATCACCACAAGTAATCAAAGCACGTGGCTCCTAATTTTTTTTTTCAATGTTCCCACCTCTGATTGCATTTTTTATAAATGTACTCACAAGGTAACAGAACTATAAACTATTGAAACACTGTAGTAATTCAAAGTTTAATAATATTCTTATTTGCTTGGCCAAACTTGTCTGGAGAGAAATAAGTCAGAATTATTGTTACTACATATTAACGGAGTTAGCAATATTTATGACGTCTGCTTTATGGGTATACTTAAAAAAATGAAATGTATTTTAAATATAAGTAAAAATAACTCTCTGACCTGATGGAAAAGTGGACTATGTGTTATAGGGATTCCTAAGCCACTGAAACACATCCCAAGGACCATATCATCAGGTGCATCCATGCTGTAACACCGGCACTTACTAGTAAGAAGTTTCTGAACAGCTACTCTGCTGAAAACCATCCTGGATAAAAAAAAGCAAACAAAATCTGTAAGACAATATTTACTAGAGAAGACAAATGACTGCAATTCATAAATACTGCTAAATGACATAAAACTGGGCAATTCATAAATACTGCTAAATGACATAAAACTGGAAGACAAAATGTAGCTCTCCGGTGCAATATATCTGAAATTTCAAAACTTGAGTAGTCAGTACTGACAAGTAGTGCAGGAGGCATTTTCTGAAATATAATTATAAAATGAAAATTAATTATGCTGTAACAACTGTTGTTACTCCAGCCATTACTTAGCTAGCCATCATTTTTACTGAAGCTGGTAATTCCTACAGAATTTGGCCAGGACTTTAAAGAGATATCATCCTCTATCTCATACACATGTATTATCCAGTTATTATCATGCAGCAATTAAATAAAAAGAATTATAAACCTGATCTGTCATTCCTTGAACCCTCAGTTATACAGAGTTCATTCCATTAGTGAAAAATGATCCTTGAAGCCATTGCAAGGCTTTTCTGTTCATTCTGACTTTCTTGCTCATCTAAATTTCAACCAGAGCTTGGAGCTGTTACAGTTATCAGTAAAACAAGCCTTCAGTAGACCAGAAACACAATGATGGCTTAAATTCAACAGCTGAGGGAATTGTATAGCTGTACAGCTTGTGTAGCATTGTATAGCTGCCTTTTCTTAAGTTACATCATCCACCCAGTCTGGTTAGAATACAGGGTTCTCCAGCTACTCAAGTTATACTAAAAAGATTCACATTCTGGAATTGCTTCATGGCTTCATGAGTTCAGTTGCTATATGACAATCCTGGATGCTGGCACATGGCAAAACTTCTACAAAAAATGAATGCTAAGGCAAAGACTGACTTGAGAATATTGTCAGAATAAAGTTGTAGCACTACAGTTGCAACTTTGAGGACTGTATGTCACAAAAAGCAAAGAAAAAAAAACAAAAGAGCACAATAGAAAACCTTGGATCAAAGAGAGAGTAATAAGCTAAAGCCTTAAGTAATAAAAAAAAAAGATGGGACTTGTGATCAGCATGTGTTGCTACACAGAAGGTGTGATGGAAATTGCAGACATTTGGGGAATATACTTGCTAATCTGGACTGTGTCCCTTCAGTTATAAAGAATTCTTCACTTAAAATCAACATTCTCAAAATCAGGGTATGAATCAAGATCAATGATCTGTACTTCCATCTGCTCAAATGGCAGAAAATAAGCCCCAGACTTGCACATCCAGATGACAGAATAGAAACTAATAGATAAATGCTTAAAACTTACAGAAGTATGGGACTGGTAACCAACAAACTGGTAACAACCAGCACCAGTAGATTTACCTCTTAACTCTGGCATAAACCCTGCTTAAGTAAAACCTTATGCAACTGTGCAAAATAAAGAGAAGGCCAGTCAATTGCTTTTTACTTACTCACACATGGGTAAGTATTTAGTAATTTATTACAGCCACAACTTCTCACAAAGACACTAACATTCTGATGTCCCCACTATTTCCTTTAGACACCCAAGATGAACAGATGAATCTTAAGATTATTCTTATTGCAATATGAGCCAACCTGAAAGTCCATGTGCATGTTAATTTAAGCCAAATTTTGCACATCATCAAAGGGACCTGTTTCTCATGCATGAGATAACCCACAATGATTTGTTTCCATGAGAAATTATTTTCCCAGACATCAACATCAAACTCTTTCTTCAGCCACTTCTCCATAAATCATCACATGGAGTACAAAACCAGAATCACTACCACTTTTCTCCATGCTTGGACAAAGAGAACAGGAATGAATATTCTCACTGAGACAGTTTGTAGGTGTGCTGCTTTTGGTTCTGCTGCAAACTCCACAGCAGTTCAGATCAGAAGTGTATATTTTTAAGCAACTGTTATGATTGTTTCTACTTACTACACTATGAATCACTTTTTAAGGTGGTGTCTGGGGCTGCAGAGTGAATTCTAGCAGATGAAACAAGGCTACATGATGTGTATCAGAACATGTGGTGCAGACAAACTGATGATAGTCGCTCAGTTTCCAGGACCAGTCAAGCTGCAGGACCAGTCAAGCTGAAACAACCCCTCCTGAAACATGCATGGTTCTCAGCACCAACTGTTCCTCTCTGCAAACCTGTTCCCAATGGGCAGCACAGCTCCTTATTAGTTAGGACATCTGGGCCTTTGAGCATCATTACATTTTAACTGAACTAGGAAGCATCACTGTTTCTGTTGCAACTGATTTGTGTTGTAATTCAAAACGTTTGCATTCAAAGCAGAGACTGATGTAGATGTCAGTAGGAGTTTAAATAAATTACCCTCCACCACCAGTGATGTAACTGTATCCTCCTGTTCCCAAGCCGTAGCCATAACGCTCTCCTAGAAACACTGGTTCCTGTGGGTCATAGCAGCTGAGCAGTTTTCGGAGCCTGGAGATACTACAATATGAAAATCCATTAAAAAAACCACAAAAAACCAAATCATGTAGACATTTATTTTTAAACAGACATTGTTAGTCTAAACCACATTCTACTGAGTCTCACAAAAAAAAAACAGGAGAAATTCAGAAATCCTACAAAAACCAGAAATACAAACTTTTAAACAGATATTTATGATGGGTTATTCACTATGAGATATGATTGCTGAATTTTGTCAAATGATGAATCAATTAGCTTAAAAATATTTTTCTGAAGAAGGATGCAAAGTTTCTCAACAAACTCAAGTGTCACCTCAGAGAAACAATTAAATTACAAATTATCTTTTCTTCCCAGGAACTGAAAACAAAAAGGTAGATTTAGTTTTATGAACATTGCTTTATCTACAGTTACAGCATATTTCAACTTCTTCTGTTGCATCATTTAATATAAACTATTATCTTGAGCCCCTTACCCTCATGTTCATGACCATGTGATCCTCTGGTTGATCACCTTGATCATTATACCTTGTTTATACCAGTGTTTATTGTCATGTGAATGGCATCCAGTTTTCTAACGAAGGCAAGTCCCTGGACACCATTCTGGGTGGCTTTGACAGCTGACCCTGGCTTACAGAACCTTTCTTCTAGTGCATTTATGTGAGGTATATATCTAAAGAAAGTTTATCAGCAAATGAGTAAAACCAGTCAGCTCAGACATGCCTACACTGAAGGGTGACAACGTGTAACAGTCTGTAAGGATATTTCTCTGATTACATAACACTAATATGCACAGGTTTTATCAAATTACAAGATTACCTTGTTTTTAATATCAGCCAAGGAGTGCTGAAGAAAAGTGACCATTCTTTTTCGTTGAAGGAATGTAAATCTACATTAATAAAATTGCTGTATCTCTCAGACACAGAAGACAAATACTGCTGTAACTCCTATTGACATGAACATCGTCAACTCCTGACATAATTGCAGTGTATACCTTATCAGTGTGTCATCATCCACTATGACTAACCAAGGAGTTCTGGCAGAGCTATTATTCAAAAACCTTTCCAAAATGGCAAAAGTTTTCCCACAGTGACCTAAAGGAAGAAAAATAACAGAACGTGCAAATTTAAATAAAATGAGATTTTCATAATAAACAATTATTCATTAAATAACTATTCTATAGCAGTACACAAAACATTCTGGAAATGACTGGTAAAATATTTGAGATGCAGATTCCTCCACTGCATGGGCATTTGGTGTTTGTAAAAGTTACCCCAATATGATTATTGCTTTCTATGCAGGAACTGACTTTTGAAGGATGTTCAAGTATAGAAATTCTTTGAATTAATGAAACCTGAAATATAGGATATACTCCAGCTATCCTCTAAAATGTCTTGGACAATGCCTGACAAACTGCTACTCTTCATTTCTGAAACTGTAAAAATGAGGTGACTATGACAGAAACATGTTCTGCAAACTACAAGATATCTTCACAGTATTTCATGATCCATCTGGCAGGTCTGTTGCTTGCCTGTAAATATTTAACTCCACATTAAGCTATGGTACTTCAAAACCTGCAGCTCAAGTCCTGATGGCTTCCTCTAAGGAAAAGGTCTTAACACTTATCACAAGACTATACCTAGGTTAAGAATTGAAATTCCTATTACCAGGAGCTGAGAAGTAAAATGCCCTTGTTCAGGACAAGGAAAACAGGAACTTTCAGACTTGTACTGAATCTTTTAGATCCTAGAAAAATCTTACTGCAAACAGGCTTTATTCATCTAGATTACATTTGACTGTCTAAAGCAACTAGTGCTATTGTTACCAAAATTACTATAAAAGTATTAAAAAATAAGGATGGGATACTATATTTGAAGCTACTTTCAG
Organism: Heliangelus exortis; assembly: GCF_036169615.1. NCBI lineage: Eukaryota > Metazoa > Chordata > Aves > Apodiformes > Trochilidae > Heliangelus > Heliangelus exortis. The sequence continues at coordinate 21,784,124 of NC_092422.1, read as the reverse complement.
TAAAAATATTCTTTTGAGAAAATACAGTGACTGTCAGCTTAAGAAATGAAGTTAAGTCCTGGCATTGCCCATTTTGTGAAACCATTAAGTTTTGTGAACTTAATGCAGACTGATATATAAATATTTACAAAATTAACACCAAGCTTTCTTTATCATATTCCATCACAAAAGATGTAAAAAAAAAAAAAAAAAGTAGTATTAGAGTAAACTCAGCACAATGTGTTTAGTTAGCTCAGAGGTCTCATTGCCCTCCCCAGCAATGCTCAAAGGCCAAGTGTGCAAGGACCCTTCCCCCTGGTGTGACCCCTGGGCTTGGCTTCTACAGATGATCCACAGGTGTCCAGTTGCATCTCTGCAATGGAAATCCCTTCCCCTTCTCTCTCTGCCTCTAACAGACCTTGTGAATTTAAAAAAAGGGCAGCTGGAAATAAGCCAGAGATCAGAACAACTGACCTAGGGGGGCAGATAAGGCCACAGCTTGGACACCTAAATCAGAAGGTAGCAGAGCCTGCAGCAAAGACTACAAGCCTAGAGAAGAACAGATTGAATGAAAGAAAAAGCCCTAAAAATAATAAACTAATGGAAGACATCATATCCGTACCCCTTTTTTAATCCAACAATCCAATGACAAAATAAATTACTTTAAACCCACATAGCAAGACAAGAGGGCACGGTCTTAACTTGCGCCGGGGGAGGTTTAGGTTGGACATTAGAAGGAATTTCTTTACTGAGAGGGTGATCAAGCATTGGAATGGGCTGCCCTGGGAAGTGGTGGATTCTCCATCCCTGGAGATATTTAAAAAGAGACTGGATGTGGCACTCAGTGCCATGGTCTGGTAACTGCAGCGGGAGTGGATCAAGGGTTGGACTTGATGATCTCTGAGGTCCCTTCCAACCCAGCCAATTCTATGATTCTATGATTATTTGTCATAGAAAGTCCTTCCAATCTTAGCATTTAGATTTTATGCCTTAATCAAGACATACTAGGCACAAGTATATAATATTTCAGTACCATATGGCAAGTAGTTTAAGCCCAGTAAGGAGCTGGCACTGTCTGAGGTCTTTTGACATGAATCCGTGACTTCTGCTTCAGTGATGATCTTCCTCAAGAATGTCAATAACTCAAGAGTTATTACTCTCACTCAGGTTCTTAAAAATTTTTAGTCTCTCATAGTATATCAGCATACCATGCTCAGATAGTCCCAATATTTAGCTTTGTACTAAAAAGATTGCTCTACCTACATAGGTGAGCTGTACTGCCCATTTCCTGGGTGGGAAAAGCATTCTTCTAGTTTAGGCTGCACAAATGTGCCATGGAAATACAGATTTTCTTAATTATAAGCTATGAAATGTAGAAATGTACACATCACCCATAAAACTTACTTTAGACTGTTGTTTGCACAAAACTGACAACACCACTCAGTAGCTCACCTCTGTCAGTATTAGGTATGCCTAAATCTATAGTAGGAATGGAGATGTCTGCATAATCACTGTAGTATTCAATAAGGGCAGCTTCTTTTTCCCAAGTCTGCTTTACAACTGGTACTGCAAAACAATCATTGACATTGAAATGTAAATAACCTGATTAAAATAAGCACTTGATGAAAATATTTATGGCATCTTGTTAGCTGACATATTTCATCACACACTAATGAAAACGTTTCAAATGGAGCATTGTCCTTTTAAATATTCATTCTTTTTTCTTTCCTACAATATTTACAGAGAAGCCATTTTACATTTTTATCAAGGACAGTCAGGGCAGTTTAATTTATATAGTCATAAATTTTTTTTTATAAGATATGGCTATAGTTTCATTCATAGAATATTGAAAACTGCAACGTTTACATTTCTGCTAATCCAAGTACAGGATTCATTACTTTTACACTTGCAGTGGTAGACTTCATAGCATACATCTGCATGAACACTATCAGAGATCAATCATTCTTCATGCATTGAAACTGTCACATTTTAAAAACAGCACACCCAACTGTACAGCATGTAAAATATTCTGAATCAGAAACAGACCAAATATACCTTTGAAATACTACACTGGTGTATATAAATCATATCTGACACCAACATCATGTTCATGCTCAAAAGCACCTGTCTCTGGAGACATACTAACAGAGGCACATTTTAAAATATCATACAGCCAATTTTTATCCCATAGAGATTCTTTTCAAAGGACAACTGCTTCCTGCTTCTTATTAAATTTGCCATGTGTCATAAACATTTAAAATAGATCATATAAATTCTAATAATGATACTACAAAAGGTTTTAATTATATCCAGAAGTGAATAAATCATGGATAACACAAACAAAGCCAAACACCTGCAGGGTGTTTGGAAGATAATGAAAAATTAAATGGTCAGGACTTGGATGAGCAGCTACTCTGAAACACTGTGCTTTCAGCTGTCACTGTTTGTCCACTTCATGTTCTTTGACATCACCTAGTATGTCTCTGGAAGAACTATTTATACAACTTCCCATTTTTGCTATACAACTCTGATACTTGAGAACAACTCACTTTAGCCCCTTGCTGGACTCATCCACCACCTAATTTGATGTTTGCTGCCAATCCACTTGCTCACTTTCCTCTATTCTGATCACAGAGACCTGTACGATTTATTTTTCTTGATTGACCAATACTCAGTTTGATCAGACTAAAATGAAATTGAAAAGTGACTGTTAGGATAAAGATAACTCACTACACTAATGGAAAGGTTTTAATGCTTGAAAAAAATATAATTCCACTTCTGTAGGACAATATTGCTTACAATACTGCTTTTTAAAGAAGTTTTGGACACTTCAAACTGCTCTCAAAATTTTGCATTTAAAAATACAGAAGGAGTTATGTATAAAAAAGACACTCATAGAACATAACAGTGGAGTTTTGAAATGCAAAGCTAGGAATTTTATGATACACTAACTCTACCTCTTATGATCTATCCCATGTTAAGCTGGCCAATTAAAAAACAAAGTAGATAGGAAATAATTTTCTTACTTTGTGGAAATGTTCTATTTTAAAAGTGTTACCTGGAAAAAGAGAACCAGAAAGCTTCCAGAAAGGCCCCAATACCGAAAGGTCACAGATCTACAAAACGCTTCCACCCTTCACCTGGCAGAAGAGCAGCACCCATAAAGGCTATTTCACCTTTCTACATCCAAAGACCTCGACCTCTGTAGGGTGCTTTAACATACAAAACTATTTGCTATTACAGACTGGACCTCTCAAGTTACTTCAGTGGGGTATAAATGAACAAAATTCACCAAAGCAAGGACACAAGTCTCACTTCAGTTAAGTGGTCTAACAAGGAGCCTCTCACTCTTTTCCTTGCTTGTTTTGATGCAAGTGTCACTATCCAGACTGTCCATTGTGAACTGAATCTCACCATACTTCATAATTTCTAACAACTCCTATGTTCTTAAGAAAAACCAGCTATTTAAAATTCCTTGGTAGTTCTTGATGGAAATATTTATCAGTATATATTGTGATCACACTGAAGTTTTAATAGTGCACTACAGAGATACTCATCGAGAGAGAGCTCTTTGCTCATAATATTTCATTTATGCTACTTCTAGAACTTTCATGTTTGCAGTCCCAAAAGTTTCTTATACAACCATTCACAATTTTTAAGGAGAGTGGTACCTGACATAAAATCTGAAGTAAAATTTAGCTACTTTTGCGCATAAAATTCCAAGCCTTAGTGTTGCACTAATGTAGTTTTTGGCGTACAATAAAAAATGACTTACCAGGTAAAAGGAGCTCTCTGAAGCTGGCATCCATTAATCTTTCAAAATCTTGAGTAAGATTATCCTTTATTGCATTATACTGGAAGCTGTGAGGAAAGTTCAAGAATTTTCCTCAGTCTTCAACAGGTGTTTCTTGAGGAATGTTTATATTAGCTTTTTGAAGCCTTATGTTATTTTCTGACTTTCTGGGTTTGTTGGTTTTTTTGGTTTGGTTTGGTTTATTTTGATATAAGAAAATAAACATGGATCCAGAAAGGAGAACTCTTCAGTGAACTCCAGTTACAAGACAGTCAATTTTGTTTTGTCAAAAGCTACTTTCAAGAGAGTCTAATCATTACGTGATTAAAATACTAAAAATGGGCCTTTATCAAGTACAGTAACATTGAAAAAAAACAACATAAATCTTACTTTGAAGATAAAAACCCAGCAACTGGAAGACTGTCTAAATGCACAGTTTACAGAATCTACAGATTTTATGTATAAGCAAAGGGGGACTCAGTTAAAAAGAGATTTTATCTTCACCCTGTCCTCTGACAATAGGAACGGCAAAACTGCCAAAATTTGGTACAACTACTACCCACTACTTAAGCTTCCATTTTTTTCCCAATAATAATCACTTTATATTAAGTTTATGAACAAACTAGCTTAATTAGAGATGTATAATGAACGGTGTTCCTCAAGGATCAGTACTCAGATGGGTGCTGTTTAACATTTTTGATGGTGATACGGACACTGGAATCGAGTGCACCCTCAGCAGGTTTGCTGACAACATCAAACCATGTGGTGAAGTCAACACACTGGAGGGAAGAGAAGCCATCCAGAGGGACCTTGACAGGGTCAAGAAGTGGGCTCATGCAAACTGCATGAAGTTCAACAGGGGCAAGTGCAAAGTTCTGCATGTGGGTTGAGGCAATCTCATGCACAAATACAGGCTGGGAGGAGAAAGGACTGAAGGCAGCCCTGAGGAGAAAGACTTGGGGGTGATGGTGGATGATAAGCTTAACATGAGCTGTCAATGTGAGCCTGCAGCCCAGAAAGCCAACTGGGTCCTGGGCTGCATCCAAAGAAGGACAGACAGCCAGTCATGGGAGGTGATTCTCCACCTCTGCTCTGCTCTTGTGAGACCCCACCTGGAATACTGTGCCCAGTTCTGGACTCCTCAGCATAAGGAGGACACAGAGCTCCTGGAAAGTGTCCAGAGGAGAGCCACAAAAATGCTCAGAGGGCTGGAGCACCTCCCCTATGAAGACAGGGTGAGGAAGTTGGGGTTGTTCAGCATGGAGAAGAGGAGACTCCGAGATGACCTTATAGCAACCTTCCAATATCTGAAGAGGACCTACAAGAAAGCTGGAGTAGGGCTTTTTACATGAATGTGTAGTGAGAGGACAAGGGGAAATTGGTTCAAACTTGAGGAGGGGAGATTTAGGTTAGAAGAAATTCTTTCCTGTGAAAGTGCTGAGACACTGGGACAGTGGCTGCCCCCTGCCTGGAAGTGTTCAGGGCCAGGTTGGATGGGGCCTTGAGCAACCTGGTCTGGGCGAAGGTGTCCCTGCCCATGCAGGGGGGTTGGAACTAAAGGAGCTTTAAGGTCCCTTCCTACTCAAACCATTCTATGACTCCATGATTTAATGGTGACAGTACTGCCTACTGCCTACCTGGAGTATTCACGGGCACTCAAAATTCAAGTAAATTCCTGGAAATAAGTCCATTCCTGAATTTCTTCAAAACACCTGTGCATGTCCAGTTGCACAAGGTGACACTAGAATGAAACACCGTGACAGCATAAGCTGCCCAATCTTTTGCTGGAGGAGAGGGCAAGAAAAAAGGATGGAGGAGGGGAGAAAGCTTTCAGCTTTTTTGCATTTCTTTATCAGCCACCATACAGCTGCATGATTGCCACTGCTAGTAGTAGGAATAAAATGGAACCAATTATCTGGGGAAAACACATGGAAGGATATTAATAGCTGCTGTATTAATTAACATTGCAAGAACTCAATTTTACAATATTATAAGCTAACTTTATGCATATTTTTAATTTAGATATTAAATTTCAAGTTTTTTGCCGACCAATCACTAATGATGAAAACATCAAACGGCCACAACTTTTTGTCTTAAATATTTCACACCACTCCTAAAGAACTCTGAATAGCAAAAAATATTGTACCTAAAGAATAAGCTGTTTAAAATTTGGAAGCTTTCATGTTTCCCAGTGCATTTTGCAAATATTTGGTCCTAAGAGCTCCAAAGACAGCACATATCAGCTTATATTTTAAATATTCATTCCATAAACTATAACGCATGGAACTGCTACCTCAACTAATAAACAACTTACTTCTGTCTCCATGAAATTTCTGACACGTTTTTACAGCAACAAAAACATCTTCCTTTTTCACTGGCTCTCCCTGTATGAACAGAACAAAAATAAATTTTGTAATTGCAGGCTCAGCCTGTAACATTTTTTAGGATACATATGTCCAAACATATAAAAAACCCAGAAAATATCTGTTCATTTTGCAGCACATCAAGTACAATAGTGCAATGCAGTAGAAAATACGTTTTTGTCTCTTGAAAAAAGGCCACTAGTGGTTTAAAATTCCTGAGATTAAAATACTTTTTCTATTGATGTAGCATTCTAACAAGAACTGAATCACATATCATTAGGAAACACGACTGCATAGTAGAACTTGTTGAACTAAGAATGATTCGTCTGAAAAAATAATGTTTTCTTAATTTCTCTGAAATTGGTCACTATGAGAACATGTTGAACTGTATCATACATGGAAAAAGAAGCCTAAATACTAAACACAAAAATTCTCATTTTCTCAACTGTAACAACATCATTTAACCAGTTTTACTTGTCTTCTTTTTTTGGTACCTAGAATTTTGCTCTCCTGGAAGTCTGGAACATTTTTGGCCTCTAGACACAGTTAACCCATAATATCATAAACCTATTCTCCTAGAGGCAGAAAAAATGGGTTGTAGTTTAATGCACCAAAGTATTACACTTTATCCTCAACAAACTTTAGATTCTGACCTGTGAAAAAAAATTATCTATGTTTCAGTATCTCACAGAAGTGTAAGAAGAAATACTTCCTAGATCACAGGCTGCTCAAACACTAAAGCATATGCAATATTTGTTTGCCAGGAAATATCCTGTGCCATGGAAAGCTGGAAGCCTACCCAAAAATAGATAAATGCCAGAAAAAACTACTTTCTTATAAACTTATTTTTAAATATTTTTTTTAAGTTTGGTATTTTTAAAGTCAAGTCTTACACATTTAGTAAGAGTTTTGCCTTTATAAAGTGGTATTTAAAATATGGTACTTACACAAAGTGGTAAAAAATTACTGAATGTTGTTGCACAATGGTCAACCTTCTGTGAGTTCACATCATCTGTGCAAAACTCAGGCACTGGAGTAAGATGTGGTCCTTCCCCTTTCTGCCAAATATAGAGGGCAATCTATCAAAACAGAAAAGATTTATATCAGCAATGATGTGGGATAAAAACTCTCAGGGTACACAAAGAAATCCCATTAAAGGACAAAAGCTTAATAGTAAAACTGAATAATATGGGATGCTGTAGAAGATTCATCTCTTAGTTCATTAAGTAGTTGTCTATCTTCTTGATCATGTCTGAAGAGCCAACATGCCAATTTTTGCTTTTTTGTTTGTTTTTTCTTCTTTTGTTTCATATAATTACAATTAGGTTCGTATATTCCAGCATGTCAAAACAACTCATGTTTAAATTTCATAGGAAGTGCTAAAGTGAATATTTATGCCTTCTTTTAAGTAAACAAAAATCCTTATTGTGTCACTCTTTTTCAATTATTTTGATACTCTGGAATAATTTGTCCTCTTTCATCCTATGTGGCAATTTTCAGCTTTTCAAAACAGACCCATTCTCTGGTGACAATTTAAAATGCTAGAAGCCAGTAATGAAAATCTAAAAAAACATATGAACAATGAAAATGAAAAGAAAATGAAAGACAATGTAATAGATATGCTATCATCCATTTCAAATGCAAAATAACAAAGAAACAAGCAAAAAACCCAGAACAAACAAAGAACACACACACACTCAAAAAACAACAACCCCAAAACCAAACCAAACCAAAAAAACCCAAAACCAAACAAACAAAACACAAAAAAGCCCAGCCAAAATTAGAAGGAAAAATAAGCAAACAAGTGATACCTGAAGAAGACAAAAAAAACCCAGCACTTTGCATTTACTTTCAAGTAGTAATAAAAATATTTCAATCTGTACTTCATGACACATCATGAAAATTTATACTTGCCTGACATTTTTATTGCAGTCATTCTAAACTGCTTACAACTTTGCCAGACTAAATATTCAGGGGAAGGGGAATGGGATGCCTTCAAGGGAGGAAATCAGTCTTGAGTTCTAGTTCCTGCTTCCCACATTATTTATACATATTCTCAATGACTCTTGTATTGAAAACAAGTTAAATGCTTCACTGGAAGTTGTGACCAGCACACGCCAAGGGCAATGAAAATTAATTTCCTTATTACTGTTTTATGCCTACTTAGAACTGCAAGCTTCAAACACCCCACCAGGCCAGACTTCAGCTCCTCTTTTAGCAAATAATGTGATAATTAAGATATTATTAAGAGGACAAAGTATTTCCTTCTCTTCAGTGTTCAGGAATAACTGCACAAAGCAGGTTCATTAAGTATGGTCTGGGCAAACCCAAGTTACCAAACCAGTTACAGACCTCTAAATTACAGATGATTATTTTCCTGTCCATCTCATCCCTGCCCATCCCAACATACCTGGAAAATCCCACCTAGCTGCACATGGCCATTTACAGAATTTGGAGGGAACAAAATAAAATGGCCAGTTTGTTACAGGCCCTATTAAAGACTAGGGGCAGGCCTGAGAATAAAATCATATTTTTGAAACTTAAGCTTCCACATTTGAAAGATTTTTTGAGCGCAAACAGCTGGGGTACAGTCGCATACTAGAACACAATTAATTGATGATTTTTTTGGCAAGCTGCTGATTGCAATGAGCTTGTCATAATTTTATGTGCATTCTGATACCACCTCAACTGCAAGGGAAAAAACATTTAGTTTACTTGCACTGAAAACTGTTTAAATTGCTGTATTTTTCCTTGTGGATGCAGATGACTCGGAGCTGTGAGTAGAAACATGGTCATTACTACTGCTCAGCTGACTTCCATAAATCAGCTGCAGGTTCTTTTAAATGCAGCAAATTTTGTAGTTAGCAAGTTCTAATTTCTCTTAGCTTTACTACTATAAAGTGGTTTGTTTCTTCACTGTTTTAGGAACGCTTCTGAAAACACAGACCACCTCATCCTTCCAGACAAGTTCAACAAAGGAAAGGCCCCACTACAGGGAAGAAGATGCATAATCATGACTGGCTGGGAAGACAAATGGTGTTGACAGTGTTTGGAGGAGAAGAGGAGTATGGAACTGACTTGTAACACACATGTTCATGGTAAGGAGCAGCCAATAAACACTTCTGCATCCCAAAGGTCATCTTTTTGCCTTGTCACAACATTCAGAATATGGGGTGTAAGTTCTAGACCCTGTTTTGTAGATGGAAGACTACACAGGAGCAAGGAATAGGATTTCTAAAGAGCTTCCAGTACATTTGTTCAAAAATTCATTACATTAGTTCAAAATTCAGCTATTTAAAATTAATACCTATCACATCAACCAACAAAGAAGCCATGCTCTTGCAGCATAAAGAATATTTAAAAACTGTAACTTAACATGAATTATTTATGAAAGTTCATAAAGCAGTAAGATTTCTCAGTGAATAATGACATTTTCAATAGCCCAAGAATGATGTGAAGCTATTGCATTTCAGAGACAAGGTTAGAGTGCCATTTTGGGTTACAGAACAGGATAGACTGTTCACGGAATAGTGGAAATGGATTTACATTAAAAAGACAAAAAATATTCTTAGTTTTAGTCCTAGTTCAAAACTGATGTTAGATACACAAAAAATTCCATTATTCACTTCCAGTTTTCAATAAGCATTAGGGAATATACTATATGTTGTGAAGTCTAAAATTTTAATCTGCAAATGACCAGCATCATGACAAAATCCCTTTACCAGACCTGCTGCATAGGCTTTCCAACTGGAAAGTGATAAAAATGTTACAGACATAGGAAACAGGAACTTGGAAAGTAATATGGTGAAAAATATAACCTGATCCAGAGCACAATAAAGTACCAAGGACTGAAGCCACATGTTATTAGATAAACTAAAAAATTTCTTAAAACTTTTATCATCCTTCATAAATTTAAACATCACAAATAATCACTAAAGATCCCACTGTATCCTTTGATTTGCTGTCAAACTTGATTCACATAAGAAGGATGTAGAGATAAAAATGATTTAGGAAGGAGAAGATGGCAATTTATAATAATAAATCAGGGGGAATGGAGCTGTCTCTAGAGAGACACGAGACTGTGAAGAAAGAATAACTACAGGGCTGAAGCAGGTTATCTATGGCAATAAATCTGAAATGTAACACATGCAAAGAACTGCTAACAGAATAAGTGGATGGAAATAATTGTGCCAATGAAGTGACCAATTGTTTTTCATTAAGCAATATGTGGCTCATAAAAAAAAAAAGCCTGCTAATGAATTTTTTTTTTTTTATGATACCATGTGTAGAGCTTTTGCCAGCTCTGAGATAGACTGGAATACTGGGATTGTACAAAAGCCTTTGAGGTAATTCACAAGAAGAAGATTAACAGTGTGAAACCCAAGGTCTTACATTTAGAAAACTTATCAAAAGGAAAGAAACAGCTTGTTGGCTTGATTCATGAAACAGAATGAAAGCTGAGAGGAGTCCAAGTGCTTTTCAGAAAAACATCAGTCAAGGAGGGGAAACTATATGAAATAACAGTACTGGTACAAAAGCAAATTCATTTAAATATGGTTCCAGTTTATACTCTATTAATACATTGTAGATTTATGCTGGAAATGAGGAGATATACAAACATTAGAGAGTTAAGATCTGGAACAGCAGCAGCAGTTTTAAGTAAGGTATTTTTTTTTTTTGAGTGAAATCTCAATTCATAGCTGACTTTCAGGACAGTTTTTAAAAGGAATTCAATATCACTCCACTTAAGGTCCAAACCAGTAAGTTTATTAGAGAGTCATCCTCCCCTTCCCCCCTGATTCAGGAGTTCATTTTGGTGACAGTAGAAAACCCTGGGTTGCACAAATATTTTGAAGGAAGGAAAAAACAAAAAGGTTTCACAGAAAAGGTACCACACATCATCTTTCAGATAGATCCCCTCAGATGTTCCTCTTCAGTCAACACACTTATTTCTCTGGAAAACCTAGTAGCTACCTTTTAAAACTGTTGCAAAAGAGAGGCAAAAAAAAATTTCCAGACTTCTATGCTACAAGTTGCAGAGTAGACTGTTCACACAATAGTTAGGTTCCTCACAATTTAATCTGAACTCCAGATATTTATGATATCTATATTTAAATGAGCCTCTCAACAGTCTGATTTAGAAAGTGAGTGAGGCTGGATGGTATCTGAGGTACTATTCATGCCAGCCTGTGCTTCATCATTTGGAAGGACCTCTCCTGGTTTATAGAGCAAGCCTTAGAAGATGCTGTATTGTATACAGCTATGTATGCATTCATATATGAATGCAATTTTATTCATGTATTCTTCTATGTTTGAAATACATTTATAAAGTATTAAGTTATAATATCCTAAAGGAAGGGAAAGAAATTAAATATAACATTGTATTAAAACTTTTTAGTAACCTTTAAAAAAATCTGTTATTTCCATTACCATCACCATTCAGATGTCTACAGTTCAACAAATATTTTCCTTTCACCACAGCACCACTTACCTCATGCTTTAAATCTATGGTAAAGTCTGACTTGAGTGGTTCACTTTTCAGCTTCTTTGCAAGCCTATGTAATAAAAGATTAAGAAATTTACTAAAAAAAGCACAGTAAAAAATAAAATCAACCACTAGTTACACAGCAAAGTGTGTTTAGTATTCTTGACCATCTTATAAGAGAAAAAAAAACCCATAATCACACCTCTGTATTCACTGACCCAAGAAGCAAATTATTTTTCTTTTTCAAATGATGCTTTTTTTCAGCTGAGCAGAGTGTGATGATGTTAATATTAGCTTTCAGCACACACATCTTAACACATTCTTCTTGGCCAAGGAGCAGACAGAGAGTCTGGCATACATTTTCAAGAGGTTAAAAGCAGCAAGGTGTCTGACACTCAATATTGATCAGCACCTCAAACTTTAGACAGCACTTTGTTTTTCTGAAGCACAGTAGTTAGGCACGTTCAATTTCTGAAAACATCAATCCTGGCTACAGTGAGCTGCATTCAATTCTGAAATCCATGAACTTTTCAAATTCCATCTAAAAACTAAGCATGTGATGTGAAATAAATGCCTAGGTTGTCACTGTAGCACAAGAGAAACACTTCCAGAGGGCAACGCAGCCACTCAAAGATACAGGAATAAAGCTGCTGTCTAGGAGACAATATGTTTTAAATTTACAAAAGATGGTATTGAACTAGTTAAATGACTAGTACTGGAAACTGCTAACCAGCTAACACAACATTAACTTTCAGATAGGCAGAGTGGAGCAAAATAAACAGCATTCACAGTTACAAAAATCTTTTTCTGTACCTTTGTCTACTAATGAATTCTAAAGTGATTATTTAAAATTATGCTTCAAGTGCAGAACAAAGAACTGGAGTTTTATTAGAGGAGTATCTAGTTTTATCAGAGGAGTATTTTCTGTTAAAGTTTACAGTATCAACACAAGTCTATGCAGGCATACCCTGAACTAGCTGTACATTACTGTGTGTGGCTGCATCTCTGGCTATGCCAGACCAGATCCTCAAACTAAAGCAGACTTATATGTACTGGCAGGGATGCTGAATACAGAGGTGGCAGAAGCAAAAGCTCAGGGTAAGCTCCAAAGTCAAATCTGCCTGCACTGGTTGACTGCATCCCAAGCTGTTTGTCACAGCTAAACTGCAATCAGCAGCTTCCATTCCAAGGCAGCTTCCATTCAAGATTAAAACTTGACTTTTCATATGTACATCCAGTAAAACCTTCAACTGCACTGCAGGGACACCTTCATCTTTTGTAGAAAATATTAATCCATGTAAAATCATAACTCATTAAAGTAATATTTATTAGCATCTAGGAGAAATTTATAAATACAACACCCTTAATTACAATCAATAAACAATTAAGAGGTGATTAAATTTAAATTCTTACTTGTTAACAAGTGGAATGCTAAGTGCCCAACCAGCAGCAAAATCTGGAAATTTAAAGACTGTAGGATTTTCAGCAAAGGCATAATGGTGAATTATTGTAGATTCTTCATCATATAATGCTTTACCTAAAAACCACTCCTGTAAAGGAATATAGGAAACAGTTTTGTTCATCTACAGCATCCTTTTAGTGAAGATGACGACTGTATTCATGCTGAATAAAGCAAACCTGAAAACAAAAACAAGGGAAGCACACTGTTGACAATAATCCAGACAAAAACTGTACTTGGTAAGAAATGAAACTAGAAATATTTCTCTTGAGGTCAAGTGCATACTGTATTTTCAAACTCCAGCACATGCCCTGGATTCCACCTGCTCAAAGAGCACTGAATCCCCAAAGTGTTCAGGTTGGAAAAGGCCTCTTAGGATTCTCTAGTCCAAATCTCCTCAAGCAGGGTCAGCCAGAGCAGGTTGCCCAATAGCTTAAAAAGGAAATAGATTTTAAAAACCTTGATCTTCAAAACAGTTAGCTGAAGAAGATTCCAAAAATGTATTACTAAAGTAAAAATTTACTAGTAGTATTATTAGCTTTTAGTAAGTGTTTAAGAATTCACTACTGACTTTGCTTTATCTGAAAATACTTAATTGCTACTTCTAGTAGCTACTGCTACTTTCAGTTGCCCTTATTTTTCTATTTAAGATGGATATAGAAGTATACCTCCAAGTTTTTGCAGAATAAAGGGAAAGGGAAAACAGCAAAGGGAAAACAGGAATGTATCTCATGTGCATATATAAACATTAATTATATATATAAATTAAAAACCAAAAAGTATAACTTGCTTTTCATTCCTACGAGTACAAAAAATTGAATCAGTTTTTAACCACCCTAGTGGTTATATTAAATGTTTAAAGAGTGGAGGTCTTTGCATTATGACAGTAACTCGGGATTTTCTTTTTCCTGAAAACCTACAGGTTCATGAATAAAATAGATTCAAAGTTAGGGGGGCTGTTTTTCCACATGAGTGTTCCTTCATCCTCCCTGACATATCAGATTTTTCTCCTTCTTTAAAGGTGCAGCTGTCAGCAACACTGAAAAATTCCTTCGAGGCATTAGCACAGTTCACACACTTGACACAAAGTAAATACATAATTTACACAAAATTCGGGACAAAAGGGGAAACACTCAACCAAAACACTGTAGAAGCAACTGGCCAAATAAAGCCTGGTTCTAACCCCAGGACTAACTTGCTTCTCAGGAGCCATCTTTCTAACTCCAGGAAATGTTGCTGTATCGACTGAACTAAGTTAGGATTGACAGGAAGCTGAACATGAGCCAGCAGTGTGCCCAGGTAGCCAAGAAGGCCAATGGCATCCTGGCCTGGATCAGGAACAGCGTGGCCAGCAGGTCCAAGGAACTGATTCTGCCCCTGTACTCAGCGCTGGTGAGGCCACACCTCGAGTCCTGTGTCCAGTTCTGGACCCCTCAGTTCAGGAAGGATATTGAGGTCCTGGAGCAGGTCCAAAGGAGGGCAGCCAGGCTGGTGAAGGGACTCGAGCACAGATCCTATGAGGAGAGGCTGAGGGAGCTGGGGCTGTTCAGCCTGGAGAAGAGGAGGCTCAGGGGAGACCTCATCACTCTCTACAACTCCCTGAAAGGAGGGTGTAGCCAGGTGGGGGTTGGTCTCTTTTCCCAGGCAACCCTCAGCAAGACAAGAGGGCACGGTCTCAAGTTGTGCCGGGGGAGGTTTAGGTTGGACATTAGAATGAATTTCTTTACTGAGAGGGTGATCAAGCATTGGAATGGGCTGCCCAGGGAAGGGAGGGATTCTCCATCCCTGGAGATATTTAAAAAGAGACTGGATGTGGCACTCAGTGCCATGGGCTGGTAACTGCAGCGGTAGTGGATCAAGGGTTGGACTTGATGATCTCTGAGGTCCCTTCCAACCCAGCCAATTCTATGATTCTATAATTGCCCAGAAAGGAATGAGTGAGATTTGGCACAGGTGCAGCAGTCAACAAACAGTGAAAAGTTCTGCATGCACCAGGAGACACCTCCTGCCCAAACCAACCTTCTGAGCCTGGCAGGAGCCTGCAAGAGTCTCTGCCCCAGAGGACACAGCCAGGCAGCTCTGGCATCCAGCCAGGACTCAACCTGGTTGCCCAGAAGGTAATGAAAGGAAAACCCTCAGGAGCTATTGGGGATGCTTCAAGAACCCCACCTCTGCAAGGCTGGCCAGGACCCCTATAAATTACCAGAAGTCAAAGCCATGGGATGCTACCCCTGCCAGGAACAGACTCTCTGAGGGGCTGATGCAAATGTCCCATTAATGACCTGTGGGAGTGTAGGTGTGTGAGCCACTGAGTGTATTCCCCATGGATTCTGAACATCACTGTTAACTGATGCTACCCAATATATGGAGAAAGTAAGGGTGGAGGTTTTTTCCACCATTTTTTTAATCACCTTCATAGGAGTTGCTATCTAGTACCTACTTAGCTTTTCATTTATAAGTTCAATCACAAGAGACCCTGTTTTCTCCTGCTTTTATTGGAAGGATCAATAGTGTTCACTGGAAGGGTTAAAAACCAAGCAAAATATTGAGAAGTAGAACAGGAAAACATACCTTTTTTTTTTTTTTTTTTTTTTTTAATACACAGAGATAATTACCTATCAAACTAATTATTTAGAATCTTTTCTGCACACCATTTTTTAACTTTTACAGCCGCCAAGGCTTCAAAACACTCACAACATAAGCACACTATTCTGCTTCAAAAATAGTTAATAAGTAGTATCATTTTAATGTGACAGTACTGTTTTTTTTTCTGGACCTCCACTGTGTTATGGTACAGAGTGAATAGAAGTTTTCACTTATCCTAATTTTACATGCTAAATTTTACATCAAAGCTCTCTATGGATTAAAAAAAAAACATCTTACTTTCCTTGGTCTATAAAAACAGAAAATTAAACCCATAAATATACCTTCCTCAGGCTTTCATATATTACTTCTGGCAATATTAAGCCACAAACCACATCAAAGGCATTCCAGATAACAGCCAGTACTCTCCAAGCTTATTTGATCATAACACTGCTTATTTAGTGTACTGATATGGAGGACAGGTCAACCCTTGCAGGCTGGCTTTATAAGATGAAATTAGTTATATGACAAGGAACTTATAAAGAAACTTAAGGAACTATGGTAATCAAAATTGAATATAGGCAAAGAATGTCAATTAAAGAAAAGAATCCAATTTATTGCATTATTGATGACTGCCATCCATAGGATCAGTGAATAAATTGCGCTTCAAAAATAGCAAAAAATTACTTACCTTCAGTAAAAGCACTGCAAAAACTTTAGAACACTTTAAACTAATACCTGAAGGAATTTGACACAAAAAAACCTCAGTACCAGACCATCAGGGAGGACAGAGATAACTTTACCTAACTTGCTAATAGAGTTTGTTCCACTCACCACACACCCACTTACCAATACCAAGACAGGGATGCCAAATCCATCTGTTAAAGACTTGTGTCTGATAGAGAGAACAGGAGATTTCAGCTGTCTTGTCCTCACTGTGTCTTAGTACAACATCTTATGAATTCTTATGAATTATAAAGATGCTATTCTTTAGACAGATCTTTTATATCCTTTAAGTATCAACAGCTACTAAGACCCTATCAGTTCAGTTTATTCATCCTGGATATCTCTGTCTGCCATCCTGTTAGGAGTGGCACAAAAGGTTTGGTTTGACCTTAATGCTGCCTTCCACTATTAAAGCACAAGTTGAATGAATCTGCTGTTGAAACACAAAGGGGTTGAGGTTGGAAGGCACCTCTGAGGATTCTCTGGTTTAACTTTTCCCTGCTCAAGCAAGGCAGCTATACAGTAGGTTGCCTAGGACTGTGTGCTCCAACATTCCACAACCTTTTGGGCTACCACCAATGTTGGAGATTCTACAGCTTCTTTAGGGAACCTGTGCTGGTGTACAGTCACCCTAACAGTAACAAAATGTTTCCCAGTGTTCAGATTTAATTCACCATCTGAAGGCTTGCCTTGAGGCCTTCATATATATCAGAAATTTCTCACTGTTCTTTAGTTTTACTGCAGTCAATAATGTGCTTATTTATCAATGCAGGTCATTCTCTTAGTATCTCTCCAGTCTCTTATGATGCTTTCACACATCTACTTCACCTCAATATTACATATCAGTCTCAATAGTTCTGATACTAATTTCTACATATCCAGATTTAAAGGCTGCAGGTACATCAACTATTCACATGCCCCTTGCAGCCCATTTATAGTGATTAACATATACCAGCTTTTTATTATACAGACTGCAGACATTTGAAAATGAATAATGAATGAGCTCATTCTGGTCTAACTCATCTTAAATTGTGTCTAGATGATTGCTATGTTCAAAAGCAAAACATTTTACTTTTAATGCAAGTTGGAACATAATTTATAATTGTAATAGAATTTACACATAATGCAAAGGAGAGATTGAAACTGTCACTGTGGCCACATCCAGGACAAAAAAAAAATCGTTTCTATTCTGAGATCTATTAGGAGTAGGTGTTTCTGAAGCAGAAACAAAATCAATATTCTAAATGTCTGACTATATTCAGTCAGCCATTTTGAAGACAGTGTTTAAAAATGTAAGATCTCTGAATTATTACTATCATTTTAGAAAAAAACTGTGAAAAAAGATGACAAGGCCATGTGCCTGCAAAAGAAGTACATATGCTGAAGTGAGAATTGAAGCAGAATTCAATACTCAGTCAAGGTAACAGTAAAGAGGCAAAATATATTTCGCACAGGAGATTTTTGACTTTTTTTATTCCAGACAAAAGATGGACATCAAGCTGAATTTTTTTTCTGAACAATGAGAATTCTGACCATTGAAAACTTACATTTCAGTTTCACTGCCAAATTTAATTTGTTCTTCAAAAACTGCATTTTGTTTTGAAAGTTTTTTGGGGTTGTTTTTCTTCCAGCAGGTAAAGAAAACTGTCTTAGCACAACAGAGCTCAGAAACAGATTGCAAATAAAATACTCTACTATAACAGATCAGAGACAGGTAGTCAAACATCACTCATTCTGTCTGATGATAACCAGACCTGATGACAGACAGGAAAATGGGGAGACTGTATTAATCTTTTTCCTTGTGCTACATCATTTTCAGGCTATCCACAGAAGGCATTTTTTCTCCACATAATTTTAAGTTCCTCAACAGCTGGGCCATCCAGGTCATGTTATAAAGTTAAATTCTGAACCAGAGAAACTGTTCTGTCACTAGGAATTCGCAAATTTTAGATTTATAATTTAGTACTTAAAATTATTCCAGGTTTCATCTAAAACTCCACTTAAGCACAAAATAAAGTTAAATATCTAAATTTTTATTTCACCTTAGAGCAGTCATATCTTCCAAGTGTTTCAAGGAGCTTTACAACTTGTATTCTTGTATCTTCTTCACAGAAGAAAATCCATGAGGAGTTCTTACCATAGGTAACAGAGAAGCTAACAAAACAAAAGAAATTAACTTTTTAATAAGTCAGCTTATGAACAGAATGATATTCAACCTACATTCCCCAAATATAAGTACTCTTTAATCAATTATTAATTTATTATGAAACTGAAACTTTTACTACATAGAATTACATTTTAAAGGCCCACAGTGAATGGATAAAGGTATTGCCTCTGCTGCTATAGCATCACTCTGATGCAAAAACCTCAAAAGAAAACAAAAGCATCCTTCCGAGCATCTGTAAAAAATAATATTCATGAAATCAATTCCCAAGGAGCTGCAGAGCTGCTGGCAACAATTTCAAATGCAAGTTTTAGGCAAAGGATAGCCTTCAGCACCCACCAGAGAGCTTTAGGACTTTCTGAAAGAAGAATCATTGCTTCCTGACAGTTTGCAACATACTACCCTGTAAATGCAGTTTGTCTTCCTTGGAGCCATATGGATACATTAAGATGAAAAGATGTTTGAGATTACCTGTCTGCTCTGACCATACCTAGATGAAAACTGGCCATGAAAGCTTCTAAAAAGATGCTGAAACCTACACCTTTTCACTGCAGAGGCATACCACCTCCTGAAAACACTGTGAGCAATAAAAGACAGAAACCCAAAAAAAAGTATTAATATCTATTTAAAAAGAACTATTTATTCACTTCATCAGCTATGTAATAGGAAATGACAGAAGTTCTGAAATACCTCACAAATTACACTGTGAGAAGTGGAGACCCTATAGGAAAACAGAGATTTGAAAATGGTATTGCTTTTGACTAACTGACTTCCCTAATGATTTTAAAACCAACAATGACTTGAAGAAGGTAGTTATTCAGCTATAGTGCATTACTGTCTTTCTTTTACTTAAAACATCTTTCACTGATTTAATGCAGTTTAAAAGAAAGTTGATTGGGAAAACCAAAAAAGGTGTAGTAAGAAAGTCAAAAGGTAAGGTTGCAAGTCTCACTCAAAACCTTTTATTCTAAAATAAGAGGCCTGAGTAACTAATATTTGTTTTAAAAACAATTCTGAAAATAGCTGGCATTCATTATACTTACTCTCTCATTAATGGTAATATTGTCCATGCACCTTCATGCCTGTCCATCTGATGAATAAGCAGAACCACAGGCAATTCCTTTAAGAAAAATAAAGATATTCACATTAAACTATTCGCTCTTCTTTTCCTAGACACCAATTAATCTCAAAGAAATTACTCTGGAATAACTAGTTAGTTCTTCATTGTATCTTAGTGGCAAGCAGCCCTCTAGAATGGATGATTTCAGATGGTATGAAACAGGGTGATCTACCATTTCAGGAAAATGTCTCTTCCAGCTCAAGATTTCTTAATTCTCTATTAGATAGAAAGCAAATACACTTCAAGTTAAATGTTTTCTATAGGTCCCATATAATCAGTTAACCAATATATCATACTTATTTCTTGATCATATCATCAAATCCCAAACTGTAAATAAAGACTTATAAATAGTGTAGGGTATTCTACAAAGGTTTCAATTTCACAATCACATGAAATAGACAGGAAAAAAAGCATCATAAGAGTTATCGATAAGTACTGGGTAATATGATACTTAAAACTTTTGGTCAAGGATTTGTGTAGTTTCAGGAAACCACTGACAAAGGCTTTCTCCCTTTGTTTTGCTGCAGGACCATGTTCCCTAATTACTCCAGTTTTGTGAGTCCACAACAGAGGCCCTGCAGGAGAAAGTAAGAGTGCTGGATACTCCTGGTACTGCATCAGTGCCCTCACCGCAGAGAAATGCAGGACTTCAGAAAACACTAATTCACAGGGAAAAGGAATGCATGTCCCACTGGGAAATAAAGGGGGGAAAAAAAGATGTAGTCTAGAATTCCCTGAAACTAGTCTCTCACAGGTGGCCAAAATATGAGCAGGAATTTGGAGACAGATCACTTCAGATAGGAATATGGTGATGGCTTAACATAAATACATTAAAATTCAAGCAAACTAATTATACTTATTCCCTCCTCTCCAAGATTTTAACCAAGAAATCCTGCATATTATTGAAACAGTGCAGTGCTGCCATCAGTACAGGCTAGGCAATTAAAAATAACTGATTTTTAAAGCACATATGCCATGCTTAACAACAACTTGCACTTGGGAAACAGATACTGAAGCCATCACCCTAATGACATAAGGAAATAAATCTGAGACAGGCACTGAGAGACCTTTAAACCTTATAGATGCAGCAGCTAGGATGAGGAGTTGGAGTCAATGTGCACTGGAAACAGAAAAGAAAACCTTCTGTCAAGATAATCCTGTAAGACAAAGAGAGACTGAACTTCTGAGGCATAGGCCAGCTGGGTTTCTGGTCTTTTCTGCTGCACTTTAGGAAACAGGATTTTGCAAAATTGTTTTAAATAAACAAGGACTCAACTATAGGATGCTCCAAACATTCGTCACCTATTTCCACATTAGCCAAACTGGGAACTGGGAGATAGACAAAGAAACAATTATGAAAAATTAATGAATATAATAGCTAACCCAGTTATTTACTCAAGCAAAATAATGTGGAGGTTTTCTATATACATATATATATTTTTTCTATATACATATATATGACTTTTTCTTCTTTTAAACTGATTTTAATAATAATTAAAGTAATAGTCTTTAAACTAAAAAATGAGCAATATTGCCCTATATATGTAAGGATAGTTTAAACCTGTAAAATTTCATTTCTATGAGATTATTAAAAATACAGGCTTTCACTCCAAACAAAGTAACCCTAGTTGTAAAAATACTGCAAATTATAGTTACCATGTTTCTATAAACCATGGGTCATAATTCATATCACCTGTATATATGTGATGCTGATTTTCTAATACTCCTTGGTATCAGTCTTAAAATCCTATTTTTATATTCTTGATTTGGGTTTTTTTTTTTGTGTTTAGTTCCTTGGGGTTTTTTTTAATCCATAATGAATATTACACATTTGCTTTATTTCTTCAGTTAATATATATAGGATATCATTTAATCTGGGCTTTACATCTGGGAATATGTCCAGAGGAGAGCCACTAAAATGCTCAGAGGGCTGGAGCACCTCCCCTATGAAGACAGGGTGAGGAAGCTGGGGCTGTTCAGCCTGGGGAAGACCCCAAGGTGACCTTATAGCAGCCTTCCAATATCTGAAGGGAGCTACAGGAAAGCTGGGGTAGGGCTTTTTACATGGGTGTGTAGTGAGAGGACAAGTGGAAATTATTTAAAACTTGAATAGCAGAGATTTAGGTTAGACAGTGGGAAGAAAGTCTTTCCTGTGAGAGTGGAACTAAATAATCTATGAGGTCCCTTCCAACACAAATCATTCGATGATTCAAAACAATGCCATGGCCCCACTCAAGCAAGTAGCATTAACTGCATCTAAGCAGTATTTCAGACAGAATCTATCATTTTCCTTTAAAAAAAAAAAATAAAAAATTACCTGTCTTCCAGTCTTAAATGCCAAAAACGTAATCCTGGTTTTCAATTTTTAATGAACACAGAAACGGAACAGTCCCAAATATTGTCATTTCATACTGTGATAGCTTTCTTTTTCTTACCTGGTCTTCCTTAAACACAGAAATCTTAGAAATACAAGGAAATTGGTAAAAAAAAGTTTAAGGAATATGGTAAAAAGTTTAAGGAATTATCTTCATTACTATTCTAGACATTGTTTAATGTACCTAAGAGTTTTGCTTAGTATTCAATATATAGATACAGAGTATGCTTTTAAGCATGAACTGAATAATGACATCTACTGGTGACCAGAATTAAAGATTAGTTTCACATGAAAAAAAATGTGTTAGAATACACAGTGAAAGAAAATAAATGCTCAGATTACTTGCAATGGTTACTGAAAAACAAATATGATTGTGAGCAATTTAATCCATTTTAAAGCACCTTAGATATCCCATTTTCATTAAATAACACAAATCTAGCAGCTGCTTTCCACTTCTCATTTTGAAACATTAGAAAATAAAAACTAATGAATCTTTGTGGACTAAACAGGTATTGTTGGCCCTGTGACAACAGACAAGTGAACCTGCTTATTAAGTTGATCAAGTCCTCTGTTTCTGTATAGCAGCTGTCCTTTAAAACACAAGGATGTAATTTCCTTTGTCTGAAAGTCATGCTTTCACCTGTATTCTTTTAATGAAAAACATGTACTTCAAATATTGATGTGCAGATTTTGAGATCTTCTGTCCCTTCTCCATGATTAGTATTAATGGGTCATGCCTCACAGTGGGCTACAGTGGAATTGTGAGTTGACAAAAAAAAAGCAAGACGTGCAAAGTACAGTCTGGCTATACTTATTTTTTTCCTGTAAATTGATGGATTCCCCTTTTCCCAGGTTTGAGGTATGAGAATTTTGATCCAATGTATTTTCATCACGAGTTGTCTGAGATGCCATGAATGCTACTTAACAGGTACCTCTTGTTATTGGGAAAACAGCACCACTTCA
Source organism: Heliangelus exortis (assembly GCF_036169615.1). Lineage (NCBI taxonomy): Eukaryota > Metazoa > Chordata > Aves > Apodiformes > Trochilidae > Heliangelus > Heliangelus exortis. Next base: position 21,761,115 of record NC_092422.1, on the reverse strand, counting down.
GTATTTGCATAAAGAAATCTCCTTAATTAGGCAATGAAGCTTTTTAAATGCTAGTTCAGTTTGCTCAAGGCAGAAGTACCCACAGGTACAACTCCTTGATTACAAAAAAAAAGTTACTTCACTTCCATAGAATATGCCTATATTCTTGCATCACTTAAAGTGTTTATGCTTCCACTTATTGATTGTTTCATCATTGGTTTTCTGCAACATCAATTATTGAATTGAATCAAAATCCTTGTTTTTAACAGATGAAGGCACAATCCTCTCTGCACATTGTATCTGAACACTTGCCCCAATCCCAAAGAGGACTCTGAAGCAGCAGAGTTCTACAGAACAAAGGCTGTTCACATGACTGATTTCATTAAGGGATTAAAAACTGCATTTAGAATGGATTTAACCACAACAGTTTTGCTAAGTTTAGCCAAATGAAGCCTAAAACCTTCAAGGATTTAGGCACAAGTTACATACAACAATTTAAACAAGGTCTTTCTTCTTTATAACAAAAAACTGGAATTGAAAAATGGGTCAAATAACCTCACAGCAAGGTATTTCATATCATGGTATATGCCTCTTACTTTTTTTTGGGTTTTTTGTTTTGTTTTGTAGTTGTTTTAATTAAAGACAACAAAATCGGGCATTATTTATATACACTTAATTTTCAATGCATGACTCTTAAAAACCTGTTTTCTTTAGGCTGAAGTAAAATCTCATGTTACAGTGTCAAGTCAAAACCAGACTTGTACAATGTGCATCTCCCAGGCCAGCCTGGTCCCCCAGCAAGTCCCCCAAAAGGTTGAGAGTGCTCAGGCTGCTGCAGAGTGGCAGAAAAACGAGGAGTAGACACAGAAGGGACTGCACCAGGGAGGGAGCTAAGACCAGAGGGGGCAAGAGAGGTGTGGGAGACAATTGCTGTACAAAGCAGGGAATCTGTGTCAGGATTTTAAATGTCCATGAATATTGCTGCTCTACTGCCACAAATTCACAGCTGTCCAGTAAAATTCTGATAAAATCTACATTATAGCATCTTCATTCGCTCTGAAAAAGCACTCACCTAAAAATTATTTTAAGCATTGCTTAAATGATTATGCTTTCCACTTCATAAAGAAAGCATCTGACTTTTTCTAAAAGGCACACTACAGGTCTGTCTTGTTATCACTTTTACATCAAAGGTCATTCAAACAAAAACAGGCATTAGACATAAAGGTATAGTTCAAACTAAAATAATTTGGTGATACATCACAGCCTACAGTCAATGAACATCCATTGGAATAGTTCTTTTATAAGCACACAGAAGACAATTAATAAAATGGATTTTTTTTTAAAAAAAGGAACAATAGAAAATTGTATTTTTAGTAAAATGCAATAAAAACATATATAACAAGGTGCAAACCACATTATATAAATATACCTTTCCAAGATCTGCAGCCTGCTGTAAAATATCTCTCTTCAGATCTTCTGATCTCATGGAATGAAAAGAATTACTTTGACTCTGGATGATAAATACAATGTCTTTTAACTCTGTGAACCAGAAAATAAGATTTAAATAAGGCTTTTTTTGTTGTTGTTCCTACATGCACATGGGTTCAGTAGCTTTGGAAATCTATTACATAGCAAGCTACTTCTTTAGTTATACAGACATTTCACAGTACAATAAAAGGCATAATTTTACAGACAAAAAATCCAAACCAGTCCTTTTAAGATTTAACACATAAGAAGTATGACATGACTAGGAGACCTGCAGCCATAAAGGAACTTTATACCCACAGTTACCAGCAGTCATGTTAAGGAAGTTTCTTTTTCTCTAATACACCAGCACCCCTTATTCCCAGAGTTAAGAGGTGTTAGCCATAGACCAGCATCTCCCCTCGCCAGGCAATGGATGAACACAGAACGGAAAAGGTGCTTCCTCAATAAAGAGCTTCAAACCCTACCCAGAAACAAACATCAGATGGAGAGAGAACCACATGATAACAACAAGCTAATGCTTTTATCTGATAGGGCAGCATCAGCACCTTAAACATGTGCTCAGAGTGTTAAAGGCACCAGTTAGGAACTTCCAGTTAGGAGAGGAGACTGAGAAATTTAACAGAAAAAATGAAGTAACTTTGTAAGCATCTATGAGCAGAAAAAAGACAACTATTAAAAATTACAAGGTGATAAAGGTTGATACCATGGAAAAGCTGAAGATGGCAAAATTTTCTTGATGACTGCAGATAGAATAATCTCTCATCACTTAGAAAGCTGAGCAAAACAAGCAGATGTGATCACATTCAGAAGCAGAACACAGCAGAGGATGAAAGGGAGAGCACAGATGCCCTTTCCAAAATTCTTTAGAAGTTTGACCTATTTTGTACAACCCACTCAACACCATAACTAAGTAGCAACATATAAGGAGACACTATATTGCAGTTTCTGTTTGCTTTGCAAGAAAAAGCTGAACTTTATAGATACTGTGCAGAAAGTGCACAGACAAGGAAATTCAGGGTGTAAGAACTTCAGAGTTACTGAACCAATTACTGCCTAAGGAAGAAAAACAATTGTAATGATGTTCCTTGTTCCAGGAGGTAAGCAGGCAGCTCACAGGGAGGTGGGCAAGGATGGAGAACAGCATTTAAATTCTGTTATCTCAAGGTGACAGAGAGATCAGGCAAGGGATAACAGGTTGTAGTTACTTCAGGGAGACAGCACTGAGAAGGCTCCTGGCTTAACATTTACTCACTCCAACACAAGAATGTACCAAAAGGAAAAAACTAAAAATTAAGCCCCATGAGATCTGTATGGAATGACAAAGAATGTGGAATAAGAATGAGGTGGTCACCATAAAAAAAAATGTATAGGTAGCAAAAAAAAATGTAGTAGACAAATTTTAGAAAAGCAAACTTCAAGACCGTTGTTACTAGCAACATTACTAAAGCTGGCAGATAAATTCAAGACATAAAACCTCTAGGAAAGTTTTCTGAGACTATCACTGGCATTCTATTAAAACCAAACTTTATATGGCATATAGGAGATGACAAACAAAAGACAGTGCAGGATATAAGTTCAGTAGAGAAAACACTGAGTCATGGCTGACTGAAAGATGCCAGGATTTACTATAACCAACATCTATGTGAAGACAAACATCCCAAGGTCTGAGCACCTTAAGGGAAGCATGTGAAGCTCCTTGTCAGACAGCAGAGTATTTCAGTGCTTTTGATCTGCAGTTTCACTCCAGTATAAATTCAAATTTTACGTATTTTTTTACAAAATTCATTTTTAAAATGTATATGGTTGCATTGCAGATCAAGTCAACCTGAAAGATTCTAGTTTCACATCAAGATCTTGACTTCTAGGTTAAAAATGCTAATTTGCCAAATAGAGTCAAATGAGTGAGCAAGAGCAGAACAAAGATAGAGAATTAATGTTTGAAGAAGGAAAGTAGAAGCCTTAAGGAAAAGTAAAACTGAGCATATGAAGAAAGATCACAAAAACCAGCAGCAACAAAAAGAGCATTAACATCAAGTATCTGCTAATATTATGAAAAGTTGCTATGTCCAAGACCTGACCATCAATTATCTTGATTTGCTCCCTTGAACAGTTACTTGTTAATCTAGACCTATGACAGCTCAAAAATACAATTAAATGTTTTCCTACTTTACCCCAATATTTCTTTCCCTTGATTTATTAGTTTATTCATCAAGACAAACTCTGAAAATGTCAATTTGTGTTATTTTTCTAGTGATGAAGTTGTGAAGATGACATAAGCACTGACATAGATATCAGTTCTCATTTCACATCTTTCCCCCATGCTCTGCCTCATGCTGCTTAAAAAAACTACACACAATAAAAACATCATCTAGCAAGAAAGCTGCTAGATTTTGTGTGGAAAAATTGAACATTGGTACAAAAATTAAAATTACATTTCAGTGATGCGAGTGAGAGTCAAAGGGCTAAATCTACATACTGAAAACTGAACACATGCCCGGAGACAAAAAGCAAAAATTGTGCTGATTTATATAATTACAGCTTTAGTATCAGTACATTTACGATCTGCAAGCCTCTGAATTACACTCATTTTCACTTATGGTACATTTAACAACAGCTGCAATATCCCACACTAGAATACTTCCAAGGGGAAATCTAACACCTACTTTGGTGTTACTGCTTTAATCCAACGGAAATAGTTTCCTCTGATATAGACACTTTAAAATAGTTCATAAGAAGAAATATTCACTGTATTAAGATGTCAACACAAAGTATGTGTTATTTTGAACACTTAAATTGCTTCTTTTTCCAGATGAGAAACAGGCAATCAAGCAAGACAAAGAATTGAGTCTTTTTGAAGACTAATATCCAAAAGAGCTACAGATATATTGATATTTTATTCCTCTTGTTGCCTTCTTTCTCTTTTGTTTTCCTAATACCTGTCCATATCTGGAAAATATCTTCAGCAATCTCAAGTGCTCATTGATCAGAATACTGTAAATTCACAGAAAAAATTAATAATAACTGGGAAAATAGATAATGCTGAAACAGAATGCTGAAACTTCTTTATCGTTTTGTTTTCTTACCTCAGCTATGGCTCATTGATAAACAGAATGGAACCTTAAGAAACTTCCAACAAGCAATCAACAGTAATGTGTATTTTAGCAAGTATAAATGGCCCTGTGAAAAATATACATCCTTAGAAATTACCACTAAATCAGGTCAAAAGATGGCAAAGGGGAAACACTGCTATTAGGAATATAAGTCTAATAGAAGTATAGTATAATATAATGTAAGATCAGGTTGGTTTTTTTGGTAAAGTTTGTTCACCACAATGGGCACTTCTTGTGCCAACTCAAAGCTACTGAAAAATTTAAAACAAGCATTTCAGGAAAAAAAAAAAAAACCAAAAAACACACACACACACACAAAACAAACAAACAAAGAGGAACAAAACTCCTAGAAGAACATAAGATGATGATGTTGTGTACTAGCCTTCCTCTGCTAGCCAGGTTAAAGACTGCATTTAGGATGCAAGAAACACAAATTCTCATCTGTGAGACAGTCTCTGGGTCTAAATGTATCTTAATTTCCTGGATAAAATGTATTCTGAAGTGGGTTTTCCTCACTGTGTCCTAATGTTCTAGAAACAGAAGAGTAAAGGCTTCTCAGCTTCCTAATTACTTAACCAGAACCATGTCTCTGACTCACTGAAAGTTTAAACACATAATTAAAAAGGTAGAACAGGCATCAACAGAGAAGACAGGATTCCCATGATGATTTATATACTTGCCTGGAATGTGTGTGCCATCATTCAAACCACCTTTGCAAAAATTACAGTTATAACTATCACTTTAAAACAACCAGGATGCAATTTAACCACTGGCCTCTAGTAGGTAAAAGAATGGCAGTGGTATCTTTGCACCTCTGCCCATGATCAAAAGCTAATATTTCTTTGAGTTTTTCATTCCTAAGTAATGATGGAAATAAAATGTTTTAAGGCTAAATGGAATATTTGTACAATAAAAACAAAGTGAAAAAGTACAAAACATCTCATTACTTATTGAGACAAAAACTAAACTGCAGAAGCACTGGTGCTTTAACTCACAAGCCACTGACTCTACCATATAGGTTAGAAAACTCAGCTTCCAATTCAAGTTCTAAGAAATTGAGCCACTTACATATTGTAGGCTTTCCTCTTCCTTTATGCCAGCACTAAAATCAACCTGAAACTCCAAATCAGGATCTTTTAGTCCTTATGTTTGGAGCAGATTATTGCAGCCTTCTTAAGAGCTCCCACAGTTAAAAGTAAAGGCAAGTCTTTTTTCATGCTGGGAACAATAATTTGTAAATGTGGTACTATAAAATTATTGGGATTTCTCTGGATTAAGGGTAGTTTATGCATATATAGATAGATGGATATAGAGACACACAAACTTATCTGTGCGTGTGTGCTTATTTATCACGTATGCCATAAGCATTGTAATGGCTGATTTATCACTTTATGGCCTGTAGCATGAAAATTAAAGCCTTCCTAGCTTCAAACAATATCTCTCGACAGTTTTCAAATATTTCTGTTTCCTGAATTTCACTAAGCTACTTGCCTTAGTAACCTCAAAAAAAAAAAAAAGCCTTTAAAATCAATTCCAAACACAGTGTTTAGTGCACTTATTTACTTCTTGAAATAAGAGTAACAGTATGCAGTTGTTCTTCAGGCTGTACGTTCTTTCATAGTTTTGTAATATATAAAGTATTCTGCTTACCACTTCAGAACTCTTAACACATACTGAACAAAAGAAAGTTCATCACCTACACATGTACTCTGATACTAAAGAAAAAACTTAGTTAAACCTTGCATATTGTTCTTGCCTTTCCACCCAAACTTCCCTCACTAATTCCTAGAGAGCCTAGATAAAATGCAAAAGCCAGGCAGAGTATTAAAAAGATGTAACTGCAGAAAATACTTCTGATCCTTTCATAACATGCACATACTTCCAGATCAGACACAACATTTGCAAGAATAATCAAATTGAAGAAAAGTGTCAAGAGTATTCTATTCTTTTCTCACTAAACACATACTTTTAAAACACAACCAAACAAAAAAACAAAAAAAAAACTCCACCAACCCCCCCAAAAAACCTAAATATCCTCTCACTCTAGAGCCAAAAGCTAGTAAATACTCTTATGGTGAGAGAATGACTCAACCTATGCTGGATCTCAGTCACCCCCTGGAATTGCCCCTCTCTTTACATAAAAAGAGGAAGGAAGGAATCTAAAGAACACATGTTCCCAAACTTGATGCTTCCCTGAGTTTCCAAAGAAGGTGAAATCATTGTACATCAGCCTGAAATAGCTCCTCACTTCAAGATGATGTTTTATTTTCTTATTCAAATATTTTAAAAGTTGAGATTCCTGTTGGTTGGCAATAGAGCCTACCATTTGGGGACAAACACACTCACCAATGGAGTATCTATACATCCATGTGAAGGGCAAGAATGACCCACCATTGATAAGTCCCATCACTGATCTTCTAGCTGGACTAAAACACATCCAGGGATGAAAATCTTTACACACCAACCAATCCAGAAATCTACATCACATTTTCAGTACATAAAGCAACCATGAGAAGATGAAGTTCAGTCTTCTCTGCATTCTACCCACCTTCCCAGTGCCTAGGATAGCACGATGTTGATACCCGTCTACAAAGGCTTGACTAAGGAGACTTAAAACAGATCTCTTAAAACTCTGAAAGGAAAACAGCAGATGGTAGCTTTGCTTTCCTGGTACAAAGGTACAGGTTATTTATAAAGAAGAAAGAATTTCCCTGTATAACAGTTTGAAAAAGAAGAATGAAAAAAATCAAAGAACCATCAAGAACCTCATTCTCCGTTTCAAGTCCTTCCTTGATTTTTGCACACAAACGTGATAAAGGAGATATTTTTTTAAATTATTTTTTCTGAAGAAGAGGCAGAGTCTCATTTTAAGAAAAGACAGAGAACAAGAGAAATTATTATTAAACCAGACCAGTGGTCCATGTGCTCCTGTTTATTGCCTTTAACAGCTGCAACAGGAAATGCTATTGGGATTCACTTTCTCTCATATTCTATCAGCATCCACAGCTATTGTACTAGGAAATGCCAGAAGATACAGTGCTGCCTATTTATCTTACCTTACATTTAGAGATTTATTAATTCTTGATAATGTTTGTACGGTCTACTTCCACCACCTCCTGTGGCAGCAAGCTTTTACATTTTGCTACTTGTTGGATGTTTGTCTGATTTTAAGTGATCTCCTACTGAACCAAACAATGGATCACAGATGGTAGTTCCATCAGTAATGCACCACTGCAACATTCCTAAATATATCTTTCCCAGGGAATGAGAGTATCTTAAAATTTATGAAAACTCAGCATTGTCAAAAGCAAAACAAAAAACGTGTCACTGCCTCCCTGTGTGTTTTATGAAGTGAGATGAAGCACATCAGCTGGGAGTGACAAAAGCTAGGTTACAAGTCCTATCTCAAAGGTCTGCAAACTTTTTGCTGAAAGGACATCAAAACTTGTTTTCAGAAATGGCAGAAGCTTGAAGCATTTTTATTATCATAATTTCTCACATGTCGATAATTTATTTTACCACTCACTATCTTATTACTGCTCGACATGTTTCTTAAATGCTTGTTTCTAGAATGACAAAGTTATTGCAAGCTGTTACAAGTAACTTATAATAACCCTAGTTATTACAAATACCCGGAGAGCTTGGCAGAACTGTAAAATTCAGTTTCATGTTAAATTTTTAGAGGAACTGCTATTAGGTAGCATAAAATGTGATTATAAAACAGCCTACCACAAAAAGCAATCCATCAGTTTCATAGTGCAAGCGCACATTTTCAGGAAAACACTTCACTACAAGAATTGCAAATACAAAGATAAGAAGCCTCTGTTTGATAAGACCAGGTAAGCAAAAAAAAACCCCAAAACAAAGTATTTGGAAACAGGCAATTAACTAGCAATACTGCTGAGCACTTAGACACTGTTTACAAAAAAATTTTTCAAAGCACAACTCTATTTTATTTATTCTAAAAAGGCAGCAACAAGTGAAAACAAATACAGAGCATACAGTACTTACCTCTGCTTATTTTACTAATTTTTAGACTTTTTTCAGACTTCTAGAAGAAAGGAGAAAAAGCAAAATAAGGATACATGCAAAACCTCAGATATTTCTATGTCACTGAGAATCAAAGCATTCATCAGATTGTAAATGCATATGTAGATGTTTAAACTCAAGAACTAAGAAAAAAATAAAAAGTTTTTCAAAATTGAAAATTAAAACAGGTACTCTGCATGTGTGAGGGCCCACTGCTGGCTCATGGACAATTTACTGCCCACTAAGACCCCCATATCCTTCACCTCCAATAGCATCACAGAATTATCAGAGTTGGATGGACCTCTAGAGATCACCTTGTCCAGCTCCCCCCCTAGAGCAGGATAACCCAGAGCACATTCCAAAGGACTGGTGTTTGACCAGATGACCTTTAGAGGTCCCTTCCAAGCCACATTATTCTACTGTTCTATGTTTGTATACTATCACTTAAATAATACAGCAAAAGAGTAAAAGGGAAAAAAAAAACAAAAAAAAACACAGTGCTTTTTCATGACTCAATTTATACCAGAGCTCTTTAAATCAATGCTAACAATGTCTTCTTTTTGTCTTTTTTTTTTTTTTTTTTTTTTTTAATAAGTATCCCCTATGCCCAAAGTCTGGCATACTGAACTCTGTAATACAAATACAGCTGTTCAGTGTGTTCAGTGTGTAAAATCACCCCTACACACTCTTACTCATTTGATCTACTACCAAGCACCTATTGATCTTCTGAGACACCCTTATTAAAGGAAAACAGAAAAGCAATTCATATGAAGACAAAGAAATACAAAAATGTTGTTGCATGAAACATGGCTTCACTGGGGTTTAATGACTTCTCACACACATTTGTGACAGAATTTTGAGAGAATACAATAGTGCAGCCAACAGTGATATTGCATTTGCATCATTAACCAGGAAACCAAGATACACACACAAAAATATCTTAGGAGCATACTCAATTGCTTCTAAATAACAGAGGCTGGGTAGAAAGGTGTTGTTTAGGAACTGCTGACTGGTAGATAGACAGGACTGGAGAAATAGCTCACCACTTCCTACAAAAACTGTAGGAAAAAAACCAGCAGTCATATACTGCCCAACTTTATCCTGGTAACAGCACCTCGGTGCTCTGGTTTCTACACATGTAAAATCAAGACCACCTTTACTAATTTCTTAAGGAGTAAATTTCATGTTGCAGGATTTATCTTGGTTGAAATGTTTTGAGATCAGGTAGAAATGCCATACAAGGCACTTCTCAATAATAAGCTTGTATGCAGCTTTCCTATTTATTAACTTACACACACAGACCTTTTTTTAAAAATCACATCTGCCTATCCTTTTTAGAATTACTTGCATCAGGTGATCTCTCTCTCTCTGTCTAGGTCAGACTTTTACACTGACATCCAGAAGCTCCAACTTCCTTGGTAGCATCTGTAAAACCTTTTCAAGAAAACCTGCATTGTATCCCTGCTCATGACTCCTTTCTGCTGACTGGGTTTATGAAGTTTTAAAAAAACCAAACTGCAAGACTAAGTGATTTTGATGACTACACAAGGCTGCCATCTTACAGTGTATCATATGCCACATTCTACATTAACCTGTATCATAAACAATATGGGAAGATTAATTTTCTGTGCAAGTAAAAAAATTTTCTGTGGTACACAGAGTGATGAACAAGCCATATTTCACAATTACATTATTTTATAATTACATCCATGCTTACATAAAATGGGGAAGGGAAAAAAAAGGAATTTGGCCCAAAGAGGAGGCACCTCTGACTTCTAGAATCATAATCTGCATGAATTATATCCTATATAAGACTGCTACCATTAAACAGCTGGATTGAGACTAATAGAATTTGACAAACAGCAATTTACAAGAAATTAAAACAGAATGACTTGGTTACCTAGTCTCCCAGATACACTGCAGCAGATCAGCAGTCTGCCATAGGGATATTTTTCATTTATGAAAATTATTGTAGATACAGCAATAATCATCAGAACCAAAAATTATTCAGAAACACATTATCTCTGACCACAATTCTACTGCATTCAATGCAAGATCACTAGATCTAAATGGCAGCTATAGATTCTAACACTTGATTCATTCCAGTATTTTTATTTGATTTTCCTCCCTTAAATCTTTTATACAGGCACAAATAATTGTTACAAATACAGACATATAAAAAAAATTGATAGGAGTCTATAAAGGACATATCTGCATAAATGTCTAGCATCCATTAAGCTGTTTAATGGTAGGGCTAGCTCTGACCATTAGAAGTTCTAATCTGTTAATTTGAAATTTAATACACAAGCTTTACTTGAGCCGTGACTTGGGTAGCAATATGGCATAAAGCTAATTTAGCAGAGAGGCTGCCATTTCCCTCTCCATGTATTATGTATTTAACAAAATCCAGGAGAAAGGAAAACGTGTCTCTGGGCTAATAAAATCTATAGACTCAGAAACCACTCTTAACAGAAACAATACTATCGACTTGCAGAAGTTATGTAAGATTGCCAAGTGTTTTTTTTTTTTCACTCTCAATTTCTAATGCACTCTTTGGCTGATTGTGGAAAAAAGGAAAACAAACAAAAAACCCAAAAAAACCCCCAAACCCCTATTTTTCTTAAGCATAAGTCAGAAAAGCCAAAGCAAGGAAATAAAAGTACTACATATTAAGTTAATTCTAGTTATTCTAAGAATCCATAGGATAAATTAGGATCCTAGTAATATCAGAAGAATAGTGCTACATGCACCTTGTGTCCAGTTAAAGGTCCCTCATATGCCCCACAGAACACAGAGACATCCCATGACACTCAGTACCACTGAAGTCAATGTTCAAAATAATCAATGCCACAGATGTTAGGCTTTCTGCTTTGGTGTCTTCTAGACAATTTTATAACATCTGTAAAATGTTACTGCTCTTGCAATTAAAATTTATTACCTGCAGCATTGGTAGCTCAGTCTCATCTTCTGCAGCTTCAGGAACTACACTTAGAGCAAAAGCTGAAAGAAAAAGCAGACTTTTTTCATATTATAATAGGCAATCATCTTCACACTTGACAGAGTTCTGCAGTAAAATAAAAAAAACATTTAGGTACAATTTCACATTAAATGGTACTATACCAGTAATAATCTTTATGAACAGATGACAGTCCATTATTGCAGAATTTATACATTTGCTGCCTGACAACTCTATTCTTGTACATCACTGAAGAGATCACTCTTTCATGTGAAGCTAACTTATCTTAGCTGCAAGGAAAATAAATCCCATTAAAAAAAAAAAATAAATAATTTCTGCCCAGTCCAGTAGTTCACTTAACAACAAAATAATGTTATATCACATGGGAGACATGCATTCCACCCCAGCTTTAGGTTAAAGTTTGGATTACCAAAGCTTCACTGGGAACAACAGAAAGTGACAGCAGCTGATGGAAATTTTTATCAAACTTGAGGAAGGCTGTCACATAATTTGAACACCACCTTTGAACAACAAATTTTTTCATGTACAAGAAACCCAAAGTAAGGTTAACAAAAAGGAGACCCTAAGAACTAGTGCGCACAGACCTAGCATTATCTTAAAATTTGTATACTGACAGTACCCTTTGCATATGTTTCCCATTTGTGTTACAAAAATAATCATTAAGAAGGTTTCTGGTAAGGTTTTTTTGCTTGTTGATGTCTTTGCCAATTTGTCTCAGCTTGCTCATTTGTAAAATTACTACCATTTAACGCAAAGCTTTTCTAAGATATTTGGTAAGGAGTCTTAAAGGTACTAAGGATATGCAAATGAAAGTAAATTGCCATGATTTAGAAGGAACTCAAGATACTACTCATCATAGTCAAACAAATGCTTTTCTGAAAAACTGGGTTGGAAAAAAAATCACCAGATTCAACTGGACTGTGTCACTGCAATCTTAAAGTACTCACTGCTTGAAATTGATTTCAAAGTGAATCCATCCATCATTTCCTTTAACAGACTAGAAACCTGGAGTGTAAGAAACCAAGAAGACTGTCCAAAGCCTGTGGTGCTCATCTCCAATTATCTCTATCCCCATGCTCATTCAGCAGGAGACCAAATTTCATCAAGTGTCTAGGAGTTGAGTTTCATAATGATATCTCAGGTCCTGATTGACTCACACCTGAAACCACACCACTAGGTGCAGACATCCCCAAACCATTCTAACACAATAGATTCATGTGTAAGCCATAGCCACATTTCAGTAAGGCATTTATCCAGGAAGGAAAAAACACAGTCAAGTAGGAGCGTCCTCCCCAGTGTTGTCCCCAGATAAATGTTTTGCACTTCATTTCACAAGAGCACAGAGAATTCATCAATCTACCTATTACAGCTCTTGTTGACAGCATATTCTGGTCATTTTCTTCCTTCTCTTTCAACATAACAGTACTTGAAGCTCCACATAGAAATATCTTCCCCTACACTAACCAGATCCACATCTTACTTGACAAAATCCTAAATGTAAGACCACACTTATTTCAGGAAATATACTAATTTAGAGTATTAACCTGAAGAAGTATCAGCTCCTATACTAGGCTTATTTGCAAAACTGAATGCAAGCAGAATTTTCATGACCTTCAGTTTTTAATATGCTGCTGAGGAACAGTACACGAGACATGAAACAACTGATTAACAAGAGATGCTACTTCTCTCACCCTAATATTCAATAATGCACACCACGTTGCTTCTAACACTTATAAAATATTAATGCACGTGATCCTTGAAGCAAATCAAACGATACTCAAATAATCTGGGAAAAAGAGACCTATTTCATACCATATCTTTGAGACCTCAAATAAAGCTCTTTGGGAAAATATTTTAACAACTTATTTCATCTTCGTATTACAGAGTCACGGAGATATTGAGGTTGGAAACAACCCCTGCAGATCATCTAATCAAACCCCTCCTAAAGCAGGATGCTCAGGATCTTGTCTAGTGAAATTTGCCAGTTTCTTAGGGCAGAGACTCCATAAATTCTCCAAGTAACCTCTTCCAGTGTTCAATCACTCTTACCCTAAACAAAAATTATTTTCTATGTTTAAATGGAATGTCCTATATTTCAGTTTGTGCCAACTACTTCATGTCCTGTTAGGCACTACAGGGTCTGTTTCCTGTAGTGATCCCCCACCAGGTATTTACACATTGGTAAGGTCCTCCCTGAAACTTGTCAACTCCAGTTACAGCTCCTTCAGCCTCTTCTCACATGTCAGGTGCTCCAACCTATTGCTAATCTTCATGGTCCTTTGCTGGGATCACTCCAGTATATCCATGTCTCTTATACTGGGGAGCCCAGACCTGGACACAGCACCCCAGATGTGTCTTACCAGTACTGAGCAGCCAGCTCACCTCACTGACCTGTTCTTCCTAATGCTTCCTCATGCTGCCCAGGAGCTTGCTGACCATCTTTACCTTCACTGTCAGTTTATTGCCCATCCCAGTGTGTATGTTCAAGTTTATACATGTAGCTGTTCACACCACTTGGCACAAGGGGACAGAAGCTGGACATGTCAACTCCCAGCCCATCCTCCTTTTGCTCCATGCCAAGAAGTGAGGATAAGTAAGAGAAGAAAATTTAAAGTTCTTTGTTTTAATCAATCTTTATTTCTTGTGAAAGCAGGAGTAAAATCCACTAGACAACATTTCTGGATCCATTCAAAACCTGGAAATTTCATCACAGAATGTAATATAAACAGCTTCAATTCCTATTTATTTTTCTTAAGTGTTCCATGATTTACATTAAAATCTTGGTGAGCACATGGACTTGCTTATAACACTTGAAAGTAAAACTCATTTATTTTCATTGTTCAGCAGCTGAACTGCAGGAGTATGTGCCAACAAACTATTATGAAAATGAATGTAAATATTGTATTATTAAAACACAATATACTGAATAAATATATATAATGACAAAATACCACATTATAAATGGCAAAGTAATCCTTTCTTCAGTACTACCCTTTCAAGTGTAACAACTTGCAACAGTTTACATTTATCTGTCTTTTAAGTGTGAAGGATGTTAACTGAGAAGGTAATTCCTATGCTTTCACAGACAAATTCCATTTGAGGCAGAAAGGTAACACTTTTTTATCCTCCTCTTTTATGGCCTTATTTAATGCTGACTGACTCCAGTCAATCCAATCACCTCACTGGGCTCTGGGTCAGTTTAAATGAGCTATGAAAAAGTTACTATTCTATGATTTAAGTATGGACAAACCATGACAAATGATAAACACTTCAACTAATTAAACCCATGGACTAAGTTGTACACAGTAGACAAAACATTTAAAATAGACTTTCTTTATACTTCTAATTATAATTAAATGAATGGCCTAATTTTGTTTTGGTTGGTTGGGTTTCCTCCTCCTCCCAAGTTCTCAAACAACATAAGATTCTATGGACTGACATGATTCCAGGGAAAATCTGCCCTGATGCTGTCAGTCAAAGAGACAGGTTCTTCCATAATGAGACAGCCTGGGAGCACTAGCAAGCAAATTAAATTAGTTTCATGTATTTATATGCAAGTTTTTATAATATTTCTTCATTGTTCCTACATTGTCATTATCAAAGACCCTGGTCTAGCCAGAGAAGAATGAAGACATACAGATCTATCAACCCAAAATGGGGAGGAGAGGGTGATGCAAGCTAATTTCCAGCATCTGAAGCTTCTCATGAAAGCAACTGTTTCTATTTCTTTTCTAAATTTCTTTAAGCTAAAGGCACATATGCGAAGAAGGCACCTGAAATCACCACTTCGAACCACTGAAATGTCTAAATGAGTGCTGTTTATACCAGTATAAAAGGCAAGCAAAGAAAAACACTGTTAGAAAAAGTATCATCATTATCCCTTCTGATTGTCCAATTGTTAGACCAAAGAAAATCATCTGAATACAACCCGATTCTGCAAGCTGCCACCTGCAAGCTGGAATTTATGAAATTATTTAACTACCAAAAGACAAGCTGTTTTCTTCTGTGAAATACAATCCGAATAAATTCTATTTTCCAAGAACAAAGCTGATTGTTTTTGCAAACTTGTTATCTTGGCCATCTCAAAAGCATACAGTATCTATTAAAGAAAGGACTTAAACATAAAATGGTATTTTAAAAACTACAAGAAAACCATGATACTGCAATAAGCTTCAGGTGAACAAATTCTGCCCATGCAATACCGAAACCTTCTAACAAAAGGTGACTGGGCAAGCAAAAGCTCAAGTTTTTCCATCTCTGCCTTCTACCCATAGTTTTTTACAATACCCATGTTTTTTACAATACATATCCACATAGGGAAAACTGAAGCTGCTATTTTCTGGCTATCATAACAACCTCTTCGAGATTACAAGTGCTACAGCTGAAGCACTGGTGCAAAAGTACTCACATCCAGGAAAGAATGAAATACAGCTCTAGGAAAAGAAGTAGAGTATTGGGACTCCAAACCCCAAGCTGCATATGTCAAAGGAAAAGTGTTCTACAGGAGAAAAATCAAAATCAAGGATTCCCCTGCAGGATTTTCATCCACAAGCCATAGCAGTGGAAGAGAATCAAATCCAGAGGCTCAAATCAAAATGACAAGCCCATGCTGACAGAGATGGAAACAGTCAGGAGCAGAAATGCCGAGAAACAAAACAGATGTAAACATTTATTTCTGCCTCTTCCACTCACGGCAACAGCTCCGAACTCCAAGAACCTGTAGCGACCCGACTGCGGGCATTCTACTAACCCTTCTCTTTTGACCTTCTCCCACCCGTCCCCACGCATTAAATAGAACAGAAATACAGTAATTTTTGCTGACATTTTAACCTTGCCGCCTCCCCCTCAGCAACACCCAGGCAGCAAGGCGCTATTTCAAACACGGGTGGCTTCGTGGTGGGTTTTAGCAAGCTGATTAATGAAGGTTTTACCGACCCAAGCGATTTCCAGGACGAGGGCTTTCCCCTACCCCGCACTGACCCGGGGCAGAGTCCCGGTTCCTCTTCCTCACACACAGCCGAGTGACGGGAAACGTTTCTGGAGAGCCGGGGCGCCGAGCGGAGCTGCGCTGCCCTGCCCGCTCTCCGTCCCAGCTCACTGACAAACTTCGGGGCGAGGGGCACCTCCTGCCTCCCCTCCCGCTGCCCTCTGCGGGGCGGGACAGAGCGGGAAGGAAGCGGCAGCGGCCCCGGCGCGCACCCGAAATGCTCCCGCCCTGTCCCCTGCCCTCCTCCCCCTCATCACCTCCGCGGAGGGGCCGAGCGTCCCGGGTCTCATCCCTTCACCTCGCCATGGCGTCCCGGCCCAGCCCCGGCCACTCACCCCGGGTTCGGAGCAGCGGGAGAAGGAAGAAGAGGTGGGCGCACGCAGTGAAAAGGAGCCAGCGGTTGCAGCCGAGCTTCCGAGACATCTTGGCAAGGGCTGCCGAGCTGCACGGCGGGGGGCAGGAGGAGAGGGCACGGTGTGCCCGGCTGCCCTTTCCTGCCGCAGGAGCGCGGACGCGCGGCCTCCGGCTGGTGGCGGTGCCGCCAGCTACCCAGCCAGCCCTCCCCTCTTCTACTCTCCCCTCCCCTCCCCTCCCTTCTCTCCCTCCTCTCCCCCTCCCGCCCTTCCCTCCCCCGCCGGGGCCCGGCAGGACCGGGCGGTGGGGCCGGGAAGAGGCGGAGGGGGAGGGGGAGGCGGAGCGGCCGTCGCGGCGCCCTCTGGCGGGCGGCAGCGGGAGAGGCGGCGGCCGCTCGGCCCCGCCAGCCCACAGCACCCGGGCTGGCCCTCAGCTCCCGGGGGCACCCGGAGCTCCTGCGGTTCTCTGTGTGGTTATGGACTAAATACTCAACGCCCCCAAATCCTCGTAAGATTAGCTCCCCATAGCTGCTGTTGATCATCCAGCATCTGTTACCAAAACCAAGTAATAGTAATCAAGTCTTAATGCTAAATTATTAGCACTACAGGAAGTCCTGCGATTAGGTTTTTAGACTGACAAATTTAGACAAAAGAGACTTTTCTTTTTGTTATTGGCTTCATCATCCTCTTCTCAGAAACAAATTTAAATAGTCATAGAATCATAGAATCATAGAATTGGCTGGGTTGGAAGGGACCTCAGAGATCATCAAGTCCAACCCTTGATCCACTCCCGCTGCAGTTCCCAGACCATGGCACTGAGTGCCACATCCAGTCTCTTTTTAAATATCTCCAGGGACGGAGAATCCACCACTTCCCGAGGCAGCCCATTCCAATGCTTGATCACCCTCTCAGTAAGGAAATTCTTTCTAATCAGTCAGTCAACTGATACCCAGCACTCTAAGAGGAACTTGGTCCACGAAAAGAAGCAACGTAGTTCTTTAAAACAACCCTCAAACCATTACTCAAAAGAGCATACAAAACCTCCAGAGAGCCATTTCATAACTACCCATGTAACTAGGAGTGGAGACACAGGGTGCAGCTCAGAGCACTGGCATGGGACATGAGAGGGGCACAACCCTGGCACCAGAGACCCCACAGCTACAGACAACAAACCCATCATAGAATCATAGAATTAGCCAGGTTGGAAGGGACCTCAGAGATCATCTAGTCCAACCCTTGACCCACCGGAGCAGTTGCTAGACCATGGCACTGAGTGCCACATCCAGTCTTTTTTTAAATGTCTCCAGGGACGGAGAATCTACCACCTCACCGGGCAGTCCATTCCATAGCCTAATCACCCTCTCCGTGAAGAAATTCTTTCTAATATCTAATCTAAACCTCCCCTGGCACAACTTAAGACTGTGTCCTCTTGTCTTGTTGGAGGTCATCTGTGAAAAGAGTCCAGCTCCCACCTCGCTACAGCCTCCTTTCAGGTAGTTGTAGACAGCAATGAGGTCTCCCCTGAGCCTCCTCTTCTTCAGGCTGAACAGCCCCAGCTCTCTCAGCCTCTCCCCATAGGGCCTGTGCTCGAGTCCCTTCACCAGCCTGGTTGCCCTCCTTTGGACCTGTTCCAGGACCTCTACATCCTTCTTAAACTGAGGGCCCCGGAACTGGACACAGTACTCGAGGTGTGGCCTCACCAGCGCTGAGTACAGGGGAAGAATCACCTCCCTGGACCTGCTGGTGACGCTGTTTCTGATACAGGCCAGGATGCCATTGGCCTTCTTGGCCACCTGGGCACACTGCTGGCTCATGTTCAGTTTCTTGTTAATGCAGACTCCCAGGTCCCTTTCTGCCTGGCTGCTCTCCAGCCACTCTGTCCCCAGCCTGTAGCGCTGCATGGGGTTGTTGTGGCCAAAGTGCAGGACCCGGCACTTGGCCTTGTTGAACCTCATCCCGTTGGAATCGGCCCAGCTCTCCAGTCTGTCCAGGTCCCTCTGCAGAGCCCTCCTGCCTTCGAGTTGGTCTACACTTCCCCCCAGCTTGGTGTCATCTGCGAACTTGCTGATGATGGACTCAATCCCTTCGTCTAAGTCATCGATAAAGATATTAAACAGAACTGGGCCCAACACTGATCCCTGGGGGACACCACTGGTGACCGGCCGCCAACTCGATGCAGCCCCGTTCACCACCACCCTCTGGGCCCGGCCCTCCAGCCAGTTCCTAACCCAGCACAGGGTGCTCCTGTCCGAGCTGTGGGCTGACAGCTTTTTCAGGAGAATGCTGTGGGGGACGGTGTCAAAGGCTTTGCTGAAGTCCAGGTAGACCACATCCACCGCCTTCCCCTCATCCATCAGACGGGTCACCTGATCATAAAAGGAGATCAGGTTGGTCAGACAGGACCTACCCTTCCTAAACCCGTGCTGGCTGGGTCTGATCCCTGGCCCATCCTGCAGGTGCTGTGTGATTGCACTGAGGATGATCTGCTCCATAACCCTGCCAGGCACTGAGGTCAGGCTGACAGGCCTGTAGTTTCCCGGGTCCTCCTTCCGGCCCTTTTTGTGGATTGGCGTGACATTCGCCAACTTCCAGTCATCTGGGATGTCCCCAGTGAGCCAGGACTGTTGGTAGATGATAGAGAGAGGCTTGGCGAGCTCTTCTGCCAGCTCCTTCATCACTCTTGGGTGGATCCCATCCGGTCCCATAGACTTGTGGGGAATCATAGAATCATAGAATCATAGGCTGCCCAGGGGGGTTGTGGAGTCTCCTTCACTGGAGACATTCAAAACCCGCCTGGACACGTTCCTAGGCGATGTACTCTAGGTGGCCCTGCTCTGGCAGGGGGGGTTGGACTAGATGATCTTTCAAGGTCCCTTCCAACCCCTAGGATTCTATGATTCTATGATTCTATGAAACCCATAGTGGGCTTTAGAGAAATGCAGTCCTGCCTGGAGCTGCACAGAACTGTTTTTTTGTCTAGCACAGGAACAAAGAAGTAGTATCTGACATATGTAATTGATTTTATATGGAAGTAAATTTTGATGTAATGTAATGGGTGTAAGTTGGAGCATAGGAGGTTCAAGTTGAATATCAGAAAGAATTTTTTTACTGTAAGGGTGACAGAGCCCTGGAACAGGCTGCCCAGGGGGGTTGTGGAGTCTCCTTCACTGGAGACATTCAAAACCCTCCTGGACACGTTCCTAGGCGATGTACTCTAGGTGGCCCTGCTCTGGCGGGGGGGGTTGGACTAGATGATCTTTCGAGGTCCCTTCCAACCCCTAGGATTCTATGATTCTATGATTCTATGGTAGTACAATAGTAAAAGAAAATCTTGGCTTTACTTACGTATACAGCATGATTCCTTTTTGCCCTTGAGTGTAACACATAGGTAGTGATTCCTCACACACTGAGTGTCCATTGATGTGCATTCCAGCCAGGTCTATGTAGGTACACATTATCCCATCAAATATTTCCCATGCAGTCCCTTCCTATTAGCCCATCCACTCAGTACCACCCTCTGATCTCCCAGGAGACAAATAGTGCAACACCCAGGTCAGACATAGATTTCCTGTGTAAGGCCAACAGCGTGGGACCCAACCTGGACCCTTCCTCAAAACTGCAGCTTTTAGATCTGCAGCCTTCTTTTCCTGACAGATCAAGTGGTTGCAATAAGGTACCTTAAGTGTGCCAGAGAGGTGGTTTTGAAGATGAAGGGAAATCTTTTCACAGTGAAAATCTTTTTATTCCACAGTGAATCTTTCCACATTTGCTCTCACTTCAAGCTTAGGCAAGCACATCCGTATCACTGTAACCTGGTAGCAGACTTCACGCTCTCCTTTTAAACTGACTCAATAGAAATATATTAGCCAGACTTCCTTAGGGTATTAGATTTGCTCTGTGTATTTGCTACCCTCTTAAATTGCAGGGGATGGAAGAGAGAAGGAAAATGGGACTCAAGTGTGAGAACCACAGCTTGTTCATTCCCTCACAGGAAAAAATGGTTATTGCTGGCATTCTGATTCTCTAAATAAGTTACTGGCCTCAAGAATAATATTTCTGATAATAAATCTTCTTCTTGAATTCTACCCTACGTTTATACTCAGACTGTGCGTGTTTGTTGTGCTTTCTACCCCACAGAGGCCTTCCATCTGAAGAAGGATGAAAATAATGAACTTTCTGGTAAGGAACACAGATGTTCAGAAAGCTTCCCTCCCTTATAGCATGACATATATCTTACATTCATAAATAATACAAGTGTAGCACCGTTTCTGTCCCACCTCTGAGATTAACCAGGAGGGCTACAAATACAAAGAAATTCTGTCAAATGTTTATACATAAAGTTATACATATCAAATTTATTTTGTCCCGGTATATACAGAGATTAAATAATTAAACATTTTAAATTAATTATTCATCACAAGTGAGATTTTTTTTTTAGAAGAACAAAGGCAAAAAATAAGCATTTTTCTTCCAGAATAGAAAGTAAACCTGGAGTTTCTGGGAAAACATTAATTAAAATAATAAAGTAAATTACTATGTTCTTTGAAATATTTACAATAGCATGTCTGTTGAAGCAATTTTGCATCCAAGTTACTACATTTTATTTAATAACATTTAGTATTAAATTATAAACTGGGGGATTATAAGGCCTGTAGAATTTCCAAGTTTGTTTTTTCTTACTGATTTGTGGAAGCTTTGCTGCTTTACTTCAGTTTGGCTATTGGATGTGAGAGACAGAGATGTTTCATTGACTGAAAACTGTCAGTGATTCAAGTAAGGACAATTTTTACCTATTGTTTTGGTCCTGAGAACACATTATATGCATAATCAGTCAGAGAGCAACAGGACCATTCGTGTAGTAAATTTAAGTCCTTACACCTTTTCACTATTTTAACATTTTTCATAAATCAAATGGCTACAAGAAGAAAAATAATCTGTCCCAGTGGAGAAATAAACTTGAAATTATGTCAGGTGTTTGTATTTTACCAAGCATAAACTTCCACAGAACATACAAACTCTACTTGTATTCTAATCATGCCATTTGGGATAATGTGTTATTCATCTATGCCTTTACATAAACCAAGGGACAGGCAACCTTTCTAGTCCAGAAGAAAATACTCAGATCACCATGTCAAAGAAAAAGGGATCAGTGGAACAAGTTCAGAGGCAGATGGCAACAGCATCCAGGTGAGACACTGGCCAGGCTGGCATGTGGTTCAAGGGTGGTTTGCCCTTGTGTCCTGATAGCTCAGAAGCTGTTCTGGGTACTCAGATGGCTCTGTCATATCTCCTACAGAAAGACTATAGTGTGGGAGAAGAAGAAAGAAATTATGAACCAGACACAATGGCAAGCATTGAGTTAGAGAATTTGACTGGAACTACTTTGTTACATTAGCCATCTGACAAATGCTGAGCTAATCCAGGAATGACAGTGTATGGTGTCTTGCAATGGAGAGGGTATGAAGGCTTTACAGCAGAGACAGGTCCATAAATCACACAAGCTGAGTTTTGTTTCCACTCTCCCTCAGGCTGCTGCAATTTCACCTCTCTGTCCAACTCAGCAAGTTACATCAGCAGGGGCATAGCTTGAAGCTATGAATAATGCTTGTGGAAGTCAGCAAAATCACTCCAAATCACACAATTACTTTTTAAATCACAACATGGATCTGGAAACTGGAGATTTTCAGCTTTCAGCTACTCAAGAAAATAATTCAGTCTTATAGACAATAATTCAATATATAGTTCCATTCCATTAACATCACAATCACCAGTTAACATCCTGGGAGTATATCTACATTTGTCAAATGCAAGGCAGTGAGCCTGAGCTCTGATAGTCTGCATTGCTCAGCTCTTAACTACACTCCTGTGTCCCATTTGGACCACTTTAAATAGCTCTTCCCAGGAGAAACCTGCAGTAGCAGGGAAAGTCCTGAGCACTGTAGGTATGATTTGATCAGTGCCATTTCTCCTGGGACTTGCCCCATCTTGTTCAGATGAATTGATAAAGTTGCAGTATCAGAGCACACGGGTCCTGTCAGCCTGACAACCAAACCACTGAGGGAGCTCTGCACTCCAGCCAACCCCTGAGGTACCTATCCCACAGTGTAGGGCAGGAAAGTCTCTTTCCTTCCCAGGTTAATCCAGAAAACATTTTTAATTGAAATCTGAGAACTCCATCTTATGGTAAAATCTTCTTAGGGCATTCAGTCAAAGCTTTATAGAAAATTGGTCTGGGGCTGTAGCAGAGTGCAGGGACCAAGGCTCAACCAAGTGATTTCTATGATTGAGACTGCTGTTACTAGGTGACACACTCTTTAGAAAAGACCAGGAAAAATGCTGGGCATAAAGTGATCAGTCACAGACTCTTAGAAGATTGTAAAGATGAATCAAAGACAATTCCTTTCCTATGGGGCAAGTAATGCTTAACAGCTCCTCTCTGTCATCTGGCACAGAAGCACTTGAAAATACCTTATGTAGTGTACTTTCTGCAGCTTATGAATGAGGCAGAGTATATACACTTGGGGAAGGAAGCAGGTACTTCAGCATCTTTGAACCATTATAGACTAAGCCATGGATGAAAAACTGATCCATCACACCGTGGAACTTGTCACAGATCCCCAGTGTCTTAAAACAGCCACACAGATGTCAGTGCTTCAATCTCCTTTGCAGACCACACCTAGCAATTTCTGATTGAATCATCTCATAAGCTGAAAACCTGTTACTTCTGGACTACCATATTCCAGGCACGGTTTACCTTCTGAAATGCTTAATCTCAAAGAAAAAACAGTAAGGAAAAAAAAATGTTATTCTGGTAACATAATATAACCTATAGCTGCAGTTTTGTCAGGTTCATCTTTGGGAGAGATGGAGACTTGGAAGGTTAACCTAGGAACTAAATTCCCTCCCTACCCCTTACCCTTCCTGAAATCTTCTTTTCCACTTCTTTTCTCCAGTTCACTCAGTAATTAAGCTATCCCTCCTTCCCAAAGGATCATAGCTCAGTTGCAGAACCTGATACTTCTTTCTTGCCATATTGGTTCAGATATTAAATCCTCAGTTTTTCTCTACCGTTCTTCATTTTCCCTGCAAAGTCATCCTGTTGGTTTTAGTCATTCTGCACTCCTAAAATTCTACCTCCTCATTGGCTTTGTTCTAACTACAGTATATCTAATCTTGTAATCTACTACAAGATCACTCTACCTGAAAATTACAGAGAATAAATTCAGACTGTTAATAGTCCTGTGGAAAGGACCTTATTATCATAGAAGCATAGGATGGTTTGGGTTGGAAGAGACCTTAAAGATCATCCAGTTCCAATCCCCCTGCATGGGCAGGGACACCTCCCACCAGACCAGGTTGCTCAAGGCCCCATCCAACCTGGCCTTGAACACTTCCAGGGAGGAGGCAGCCACAACTTCCCTGGGCAACCTGTGCCAGAGTCTCACCACTAACTTCTTCCTAATGTCTAACCTAAATCTCCCCTCTTCAAGTTTGAACCAATTTCCCCTTGTCCTCTCACTACACACCTATGTGAAAAGCCCTACCCCAGCTTTCTTGTAGGTCCCCATCAGATACTGGAAGGTTGCTATAAGGTCACTTTGGAGTCTCCTCTTTTTCAGGCTGAACAACCCCAATTTCCTCATCCTCTCTTCATAGGGGAGGTGCTCCAGCCCTCTGACCATTTCAGAGTCTCTCCTCTAAACACATTCCAGGAGCTCTCTGTCTTTCTTATGCTGGGGACTCCAGAACTAGGCACATTAAATCCCTATCCGATCCTATCCTATCCTATCCTATCCTATCTCTCCCTAAATTGGTATTAATATTTTGTAACTTGTGCAATTACAAAGTTTTCCTTTTTATTTCTGGAAGCTCAGTGTTGTCCTCAAGTTTTGCTTTGAGGTTACTTCTAAAATTAAATAATTTTATTAAAAATGTGTCTAGGCTTAAAACTGACTGAAATTATTGAATACTACATTATATTGAGAGGAAGATTAAGTCCTAAATTATTTTCAGTACATCATTCCTGAAAAGCTGTAATACATGGTCTTTTCAGAATGAGAATATGCAGACAGATAGCTGTCAGGTTAAAGCTAGGAGGGAAATGAATTATTTTGATTTCTTGCAACTGCTGGGTGATGAGAAGAAGATTTACACTCCTGTCTTTGTACTGCACACAGTCAAGGAGAAACAAGGGTAATAATTCTACAGGCAGATGTAGAGGATTTAAGCTTTTCAGGCTCAATTATTAGCCAAGGGCATATTGCCCAATCCTTTGGACAAATGAACAGCTTGCCTAAAAGAACTGTCAGACTCAATACTCTTTCCTGTTTTGTCTCCTGCTGTTTCCATCTGACACAGAACTACCACTACCAAGCATATCCGAGCTCTTTACACTTTCCCTGCTCAAGTGCAACTATTTGAAAATAAAAATAAATTAGACCTAAGCTACTATGGTAGTGCCTTTTTATGAAAATTACCTGTCAACTGAAAGTCAAAGTACAAATGAACAGCAAGGGAATTACTTGAGCAAAATCATACAGGAACAGAATGCTTCCATATATTTTAGTTTAGTGACTACTTTCCCCTGCTTCTATTCCTACGAGAAAAGAAATAGTGATATGAAGAATCACCTACCCTTCTCCACTAAGTAACAGTGGCAGGGAAGAAAACAAGGTGAACTGCTCAAAGAACACTGCAGTGGATGGACAGATAATTGCCTCTGAACTTGCCTTTAACTTTCCCGTTGTTTTAATGGGCTGTAAATAAAGTGATCACTCAGGCACTGAACAACCTGCATCAGCTGTTTGGATTACTGCTTCAAGATGTCCCCATCTTGGCTTCCATTTATTTTATCTCACTAGAGATGCACTGTAAACTATGACAGTTCAGGAATCAGCTGAACAGTTGTTATGACATCCCAATTTGTCAGAAAAAAAAATTTAAAATATTTTAAAATCCTTCGAAGAGACAAGAAGTCACAGTAACCTATAGAGATGTTCAATCGGGGTGCAATCGGGGTCTAAAACCTTTTCCAGGTTTTAGACCCTGGAAAAATCCATCCTGTAAAATGGTGACACCAAAGACTTTGGGTTATCTCTGTCTTACAGCTTTAAATGCCAGTGATCCCAAGATGTGTGTGGGCTTCATACTTCGATAAGAAGGCTCTGAGCAATGGCAGAAATATAAGAGTTGGTTTCTTTAGCTGAAGCAGCTCTCTTGTGAGCTGGCTTAAGTTCATGCCCCTGAGCAAGTAGAGCTCAAAAATCCCCACTAGTTGGTAGGCCTCTGCATTTTATTTTAATATAAGTAGATGGTGACATATAGCTTTCTCATTTTGTCATCTGTGTCTCCATAAATCTTTGTAGTTATGTTATGTATCACAAATATTTTGGTCTTATATTAATGACACTTAAGAGAAATCTCACCTCTAGCTTTAGAAATGCCAGTTCTATAGGAGTAGCCTTCAAACATGGACACTCTCACAGCATTCCAGCACATAGGGGGTTAAAAAGCCAGTAAGTTGTATGGATTCTTCAGTATACTGAAGAATCATCTCCTCATGGTCATCATCAGCCAGGAACATTTTATGTTCTAGAGTAGGAAAACAGGAGGGAGTCCAAACATCACAGAGCCCTTCTGACTGTATCATCATTAATGTTGCATTCTGCCTCAGTATCTGAAGCTACTTCACACTGAGTTACAAATTACACCAGTTGAACTTCACAGGCAGCAGCTGGCCTTTTTTATCACTGTCTCAAAAAAATCCTGGAGTGAATACCTTGCAGATGACACCAAGCTATTGGGCTGCCCTTCAAAAGGCCCCTGACAAGCCTTAAAATAAAATCAGTTAAGACTCTGGCCCAGTATGCTACTTAACATCAATAACAAACCTTTACATAACTTTACAGAAACCACCACCAATCCTCAGAAAACTGAGACACCCCATGATCCTCAGTAACCAAAGCTTCATGTAGATGATGTGGAAAACAACTAATACACTGAATTTTCCCTAAGAAGATGTAAAGACTCTGTGCTGGGTTTGGCCAGGATGGAATTAACTTCTTTCGTAGCAGCCCCCAAACTGAGCAAGAAGCTGGAAGGGGACTTAGCTAGGACCCAAACTGGCCAAGGGCATATTCCATATCATATAAAGTTATGCTCAGCAACAAAAGCTGGGTTAGAAGAAGGCAGAGGGTTGGCTTCCTTGGAGACTGGCTGGACATTGCTCTGCTTTGGGAGGTGGTGAGCAATTGCCTTGGCATCACACGGGTCTTTCTTGCTTTCTTTCCTTCAGTTATTAAACTGTTTTTATCTCAGCCCACATGTTTTCTTGCTTTTCCTTTTTCCAGTGCCCTGCTGGGGGAGGGGAGGAAGTGAGCAAGCAGCTGTGTGAGAGCTCAGCTGTTGGCCAGGGTCAATCCTCAACAGTAATAATCTTCTCTAAATCAGTAATAATTTTGTCTTTTCATCACCATTATTTGGCAGTGAATTTACTGTAACAGATGAGGGATGTTGCTCTGAATAATAAGCTTGAAAGACAAATTATTGTTTCCAGCAGATTAATCTACCACAGAATGTACAATATTAAAATCAGGGAGTGGGATCAGACGGGACTTAGAAGAAACCTCAAGAGTTCATTTCATTCATATCTGCTCACAGGACGTGCTGCCTCTCAAAGGATGGAGACAACAGAACACAAAACCATCTTCCAGTTGTGCAAGGCATTGGCTCCCAGTTCTTGGTTGACATTGAGCTCCAAACCCTGTGGGAGCCAAAAGGCACAGGATCAGCTGAGTAGTTGCTACAGATAGGAAATACAACCCTGCACAGTGCTTCTTCAACCACAGTCCCCAGTCCTTCCCAGTCCCCTCACTCCCAGCTCCAGCCTGGAGGCACAATGAAGTCGGTCTAAACCATTTTGGAAATTGACTGAAATCCCTCTCATTAGAAGCTGTTATGCAAAATTATACCTCAGTATTTACTGCTATTAGAAAGCTTCTTTCTGATGTATGACTTAAATTTTCATTTTAATTTTGTGACATCACTTCTCATCATATTCTTTATGGGCCAAGAGAAAATCCTTACTTAGTTTTTCAGTACTTGAGAAATAGTATCACGTTTCTTCTCAGTTTATTTTCTCAGTAAAAATAACTAAGAAGTAGAATAATTCTAATGTTAGGTCACTGATCTTCACTAGTTCTCATAGCATATATTTCAAGCTTCTGTTCCCTTTTTTCAGCTCTGAAACTGATTATGTGTTATTATGTGTTACTTGTGAAGCTCTAAATGAAGAATGAAGGACTTTGGGCTTGGGGAGCTTCACTGTGATCAGTTACAGAGCAGTATAAACAGACAGAGATGGTCAGATTACGCACTCCAAAGAGATAATCCAACAAATGTATTTTAATTATCTATTCTTGCATTTTGTAATTGGCTCAAATTCTAGTGAACACATTCCTTACAAGGCTTAACAGTGTTAAATCCCACAGGTAGCACGATCATATGTGGTTTGTACTACTGATACCTGTCAAAAAGGATCTCCAGAAGCAATTAAAAAGACCTAAATACATCTTAAAAGTAAACTTAGAGACCTTGCACTTACAGCAACATATAATGGTACCAGATAAGTCAGCCATGTCACTAATGTAAAAACAACTCTTAATTACAAAATCACTTTCACACTGAAGTTTTATTAAAGCCAGTAAACAACTCAGCTGCTGTTCCTGCTTTTTACAGTAGTGCACAGTATCACCACAGCTGGCTGGGGCACAAGCACAAACACATATTGACTATAAAGAGAATCTTTCTGTTTCAGCCAAGAGCTTCACAGAAGTTCTGTAGATCAGAACTTGAAATCAACCATTCCTTAAAATAAGCAACATCAGTTCTTGCTAAAAAAATCCATAACCATTGCAAGATGATTACTTAAAATCAATTAAAAAAAAGGCTACTAGTTCTGCCTTTTTACTTGCCTTATATAGTTATGCTAAAAGAAAAAAAAAAGAGCTCAGCCAACACTGTAAAACTTAAGTAAGAAGGCATTTATATGGTGGTTTACATGAGGCAATGGTGCCACCCAATGTCCACAAGTTATACATAAGCTTGTTTTGATCCAAGAGCAAGCAAAATAATAATAATAATAATAATAATGACAATAAAATAAAAAAATCAAAACCCAACAAACCAGTTTGTTAATTTGTATGTCATACTTATTAGTAATCATAGCTGTATGCCAAGGCTTGGTTCAGACATAAGTTTAACAGATGTGGTAAATTTCAAAACAGACTAATATTTCATATTTCTTTTGTTTCAGCTTGAATTATCTATAAAATGGATATTAGCATAGCCCAGGTAAATCCAGACAAGCTGTCAAAATGCATTTACCAGCGTCTTCCTAAGGCCTTGAGAGGCCTTCTTGAATTTCTCACTTTTGGGGCACACTCAGTTTGGCCTCTCACAGGTATCAGTCTTCAGCATGTTCCAAGTAGTGCATGGACTTCACTGTGGCACTACTAAAATTAAATCATTTGCATGACAATCCAGTTTTCATCCGCAGAGCCTTGAATCCAGCCCATGTTCAAAGGACAGTAACTTTTCAGAAAGGCAACCATCCATAGCAATTCCAACATGATTATCATGCCAGAATAGTTTATCAGAAGATCATTTATGACAGTTACTTTTAAAAGCTTACATCTCATTTTTTAATTTTGCTGTCATCCTTCTGTATAAAATTTTAAAAAGTGCTTGGGTAAGATATGTACCTCTTTCTTGTATAAGAAATTAAAAATTTTTAGAGTAAATCTAAGCAATGGATCATTTATACCACTTTGCAGAACATGTTTTTTCTTTTTTTTTTTTCTTTTCTTTTTTTTTTCTTCGTAGAATATGCTACAAAGAATGCTGCCAGTTCTTTGAACTGTCCTCAGCTCTTCCAAATCACCTATAAATGTAAACTATGCACAGTAAGTCACACTTATTGTTAACAAGCAGCTGCATCACAAGAGCTTTCTATTAAGATACACAACCCTGTAGTAGAATGTTGTCAGTTTTTCGAATATAAACACATACAATGGCCTTTATACAACTACAGGTTTGTCCCCATATTCATTACTGAATTTTATGGTCACCTAACAAATAAACATGCTCCCTTTGTAGGCCTTTAATTTTCAGAATGCACATAGGCTTTTTTTTCAGGTATATTATTTTCCTAGTCAAGCATACTCATGTGCTTTCATAGATTTGCATGTGCCACCTCCAAGAGATTTCTGGAAGACAAGGGAACAATTAGTCCTGTTAGAATAATCACTCAGCCTGTCAATTTTAAACTTTCAGTATTTGATATTCTACCCAACAGATTTTTGTAGCTTTCATATGAAGACAGTTTGAAGTTTTAAATTCCCAGAATACATTATTAACAGAAAATCTGTATATAACTATATAACTCATTTATTGTAAGTATAGACATGCTACAAACACTCAAAGAAAACATTTACAGTAGACTTCATTGGTGACAATTGTTGACTTTGTCACAATGCAAGCAGAGGAAAAACATACCTACATTTGTTTTTAGAAAAAAATACAAGTGTTGGTCTTGTATATGCATGGACACAGTACCATGCACACAGACTTTAAAAAGATGTTTTATTACAGTCTTTAAAAGCATGCCTACTGTAAGCTGCAGTGTACCTATATATATACATATATAAATATTGGCCATTAGTTATCTCTTCATACTATTCATGCCTAACTGCTTTGTCACTATATTTTCAGTAAATTCATGAAAAAGAGAAAGAAATTAATTCCTTCCTGCCTTCACAGAAGATACTGATATTATGCAAAACAACTGAACAAAACAAGTCAAAATTTCAACAGTCTGAAGTGCTTGGGATACTTTTTAGTAAAAAATGGCTTGGATCACTGTCAGAAATTTGTAACAAGCACATGTCATACTAATACTGCAAGTGTTATTTTTAAAACATTCTACAAATGTTGAAAGCAGAAGGAGTCTGCATAATCCATGCACATCTAACTAGCTGAGTCATACAAATGATACATAATGATTTGGCAGCATATTACCATATCATTTGCCTATCAGACGAAGTAGTAATAGCTTATTTTTCTCCATTCTCCTCTCCCCAATCTTTACTTATATGCATTTTAATTTCTCTACTTTAAAACAACATTCAATTCTTTTGATTTTATATACACAAACTAGTCAAAACCTACTGATTTATTTTTTTTAAATCCAGAGCTCCACCTTGCTTTGCGATGTTTTGGGTTTTATAAGTGCATTTATTTTATTAATTGCACTTAGGCATCAGAGTTTATGCAACCTAACTCCATATTTACTTAAAAAAAGGTTCAGCTCTTCACTACTTCCAATGAGTGATGTGCAGCTAGTCACCTACATTAGATTTGTTTTGCACCATAATCCTACTGTCTGGTTTTCTTATTCAAAACACTTCATATCTAAGCAACAAGGAAAAAAAAGATTATGAGGGAATTATAAACACAAATACACAACCACTTGATTTTAAGTATTTGAAATTAATGAATACTTAAGGTTTAGTATTATTTAAGTGTTCCTGAACTCCATAACTTTCTATCTTAAAGCACGTATGATACAATTACCTTTTTGTACTAAGCTTATTAAATGCAAAGTAAATTAAGCCTGTTAATTTCCCTAATATTACATCTCCTTTTCAGCTCTGTGTGGGCACCTGGCAACAAGCAAAAATCCTGTAAGTGCTCACTAGATTCTTACGATATGCTCTATGATGCCTGGCCTTGCACAGGGACATTAGCCAGTCCTCTCACAACCACACAGGTCATGTTTTATAATTGTAATATTCCCTGAATAGAGACTAATGTCATTCTACCTCCACACCCCATGGCAGTGTACCAACACTAGAACCGGTTTAACAGAAGAGATAATTCCTGCTCCCATATGGAATTCAGTTTCTTAACAGCCTTAATTAATGCTCCGGTAGAGCCACGTATACGAAACAAATACCAGTACCAAAAATGAAAAGAATTCTTTAAAGGCCTGACCAGCTACCATTTAAAAGCATTGCTTGTACTGAAGGGCAGATTGCTCTTTTCTCAAAAGCAGACTGTGGGTATGGTTAAAGATGCCCTTAACTGGCACAGACAATAAGAGCTTCTGAAGAACTGAACTCCATGCACATGCTGAGGAAGGAAGGAAAATCCACAAGAGATACTTCGTCACCAAACTATCCCCATCATTTCCACAAGCTAAACATTTAAGTAGGTAGATATCTGTGTGGCCTGAGCAAGACTGATCTAACTGTGCAAGGCTATATGGAATGCAGGTTACAGCCTGTCCGTACCAGGGCATCAGGTCCTGAACAAACAGAGCAGAGCTTGCAACCAGAGGGGAACAGGACCTTTATATTACAGTGGATCGTGACAATGGATACACTGATAAAAGTCCTCTTGAGAAAGTGATCTGTAGTATTCATGTATTTTATCTGTTCTTTTTGTAGCCCTGAAAGCACCACAACACCACTGTGGGGAGGGAGCTGTAACATGAGTCGATACTGGTAGGTTTCCCAATTTGTTAGGGTGAGGATATTGTCACAAATAGCTGCTCATCTTCCACTCTCCCACGCATTGCTCAGCAAAATTCTAAGTTCCCCGAGCAGCAGAGCTGAGCAGCAGAGCTGAGCAGCACGCTCAGACCCCGCCGCACTTCACCTGCTCCCCGCATTTTCCTCACGTAGTCCCTGGCACCGCGCTCGCCCCAGGGCTGCCGGGCCCAGCGCTTCCCGGGCCGCTCCACCCCTGCCGCCATGGCTGGGGACATTCCCCACACCAGCCCCGCTCGTTCTGTCCCGCCGCCGGCAAGAGCAGACGCCGCAGACGCCTATCGCCATCTGCAGCACTCCAAGGAGTCCTCAGCGATCAGTCAGCACCCTCCCCTCATACTTTTCCTGTCAGAGAGCACCAGCAGCTCTCTCCACACTGTTCCCGCTGCCCGACAGCCCGTGCCGACGCTCCCGGGTCGGTGGAAATCCCCACCGCCACCTCCGGAGCGCCATAGGGAGGAGCGAAGGGGAGACAGAGAGTGAGAGGACCACGGGGACCTGCGGAGGAGGCGGCACCAGAACCCCCGAAGCCCGCTCCGCGCCCCGCAGAAAAGCCGCCCAACCGCCATCAACAGGCAGGCGGCGGACACCGCCTCACAGCACCTCCCGCCCCCGCCACCTCCCCTGCTCGGCCCCGCCCATTCCCGCCCGGCTCCGCCCCCGCCCCGCCAGCTCCGGCACCGGCCGGCGCATCCCCGTCCCGCCCCTTTCCTGCCCGGAGTTGGCGGCGTCCGCGGTCGCCATGACAACTGACTACATCACCGGGCCCTGGGGCCGCTGATTGGTGGGAATTGTTCGAGAACGCTGCCGAAGGCGGAAGCGGAAGCCGCACGTGGAGCCGGTGAGTGGTTGCCGCAGTTTCTGGAAACTTCGTCTCATTGTCATATTTAAAGCGGCGGCGCCAGGCGCCCTTCCCTCCCCTCCGCCTGCGCACGGAGCAGCTCCGCGCGCGGTACTGGGGCCGGCAGCGCCGGCAACGCGGGAAGCGAACCAGGGCAGATCAGAGCAGAGCGGGGTGGGGGTCTCCCCCTGGCGGCGGGGCCATGGCCGTGGTGGGCTTTGACCTGGGCTACCAGAGCTGCTACATCGCTGTAGCGCGGGCCGGCGGCATCGAGACTGTCGCCAACGAGTTCAGCGACCGCTGCACGCCGTGAGTGAGCAGCGCGGGGCGGGCGGGCTGGGGGCGGCGGGGTCTCATGGCCGGGAGGGGCTGGGAGGTAGAGGGGGGCAGGCGGGTGGGGGACCCGCGCTGGAAGGTGCTGGAAACTTCCATGCGGGGGCTCAGGGGGTGTCCGCTGTGAGGGGCCAGCGCGGCCCCCGACACTCTGCGTCTCCCGATGAGACCCCGAGCGGCTGCGGCGGAGCCCTGAGCGCGCATGGGGCGCAGGTGCCCGGTGTCAGGGAGGCGCGGGCGGCGGTCCGCTTCCTGGTCGTGTTCCCTTCGAACTCGAACCGGGGCCGAAGCGCGTCCCGCGGGCAGCGGCCGCTGTCTGGGAATGAAGATGGTCCCGTCCCGCCCCGCGGTGGGGGGGCTCCGCGGGTTGTGGTGCGGGGGGATCCCCCTCGGGGCAGCCTGGGTTAAATGGAGCGCGGGGGGACAAGGGACACACGGAGTCACCCCCAGCGCTCGTTCTGCGTTCGGGGGGGCTTTGGTACCTGCCCCTGGGCAGCTCTCCTGTGCGCTGAGGTCAGGAGTAGCGAGGCTCAGGCTCCCAGCGGGAGTTAATTGTGAAGTTGTAGCCTGGGTGTGAGCTCTGAAGTGTGACCATCGCGTTCAGTTGTGCGGATAAAGCGTTGTGAAAGGTCCTGGATTCAAGCCAGGTCTTTGCGCTAGATGAGAGCCTTGCCGTGGTGCTTTACTACGAGCTCGAAGAATGGCACTTCAACAGAAAGGCAGCTCTAATTTGCAATCGTAGAAAGTGTATCCAGCGTGTCTCAGTCTCGTTTATTGGCACCGCTGATTAAACCAGCCTGTTGTTCTTTTCAGATCGGTGGTTTCGTTTGGATCTAAAAACAGAGCTATTGGTGTCTCTGCTAAAAATCAGGTAGGTCGTTTCCTGGCATTTGAGCGCAGCAATAAACGGGCCAATGCAAATTGTTCAAGTACCAGTGGTTGTAAAGAGTTTGCTTGTTGAGATTAAAACCAAACTTCGTTTTCCTTGTCAAACCTTTTATTTTAGAAACGCTGTGCTAGTTTTTCTAATGCTTGTATGTAGTATTTTGCTTGCACGTGAAGGAAAACATTTGAAATGCTGTATATCATTAGATACAAAGGGGGAGTCTCGGCTCAGAATCTTAAAGTTATTTAGGTACTGTTACCTTTGGCTTCACTGAAGGGTGGTAAATGCCTGTTTTTTTTTTTTGAAGGTATGAGTCCTTAGAGGTTTTTTTGAGTGAGATGCTCTGAAAGATGAAATGTTTTCTTTATTAAAGCACTGTTCTCTGTTTAAAAGGCAAACGTAATTCTGATGATTGTAGAATAGCTAAATGTGGTGGTGAAATACATCCTCAGGTATAGTGCTGTGGGCTGTTACATAAATCCTGCCAGCGCAGCCTGCTCCTCTTCCTGTAGTGAGAGGACTGCAGTGGGTTTCCATGGAGAGAGCACTAAAAGAGACTTTTTTTCCCCCACTGTAATAGCTCTGCTCTTAATTTTGAACAGCCGTGGTGATACGAACAGCTTACATGTTCACAGCACACATACACTTTCAGTTACAGGTTAACCTTTGAAGTAATAGAGTAAATGCCTATGCTTGTGGGTTTCTTCCATAAATCTAATTTTAATATTGGTCTTGGTTTTTTGACTGCTTCCACTGTTTCCAGCGTACAGGTAGGAAACTAGTATGATTCAACAGTGTGTAGAAATGAGTTGTTAATCAAAACAGCAAGGCATCAAAGTCCTCTGTACTATTGAGTGTTTCACCATTTTTTAGATTACAGTAAATGCTGTTGAAAATGTAGGTAGCTGAAAGTGAAACAGACACTTTCAAATCGCATTTAAAAACGTGTATTTGCAGTGATGAATGCCTATGGCTTCAGTTACCTTCAGACTGACCTTTGTAAGATATTACAATATTAAGACTCTTATGCTTGGTTGTCCTAACAGTTGAAACTAAATTTTTTTTGCCAGAACGGAAGAGTGTGATACTTAAAATGATTTTAAAAAAATTCAGAAAATGTATTTCTCTTTTTCTCTTCTCCGATTTGGCTTACCAGCTGAGATGTAAATCATGTTTCTTTTGTAAATGTAGAAGTTTATTGACATGGACAACTGAGAGTTGTATTTTCAGTGTCCCAGGGTGTAGCAGCTGCTTAAATTAAGGTGTAAAATGATCCCTTTCATTTGAAAGTTTCTTTGTTTAAAACAAACAAACCTACTAAATAGCCAAACAAAAAAAATCCCATAAAACATATGAAAAAAAATGTCCAGTTTTTGATTGGTGACTTCAGCAATGTGTTTGTATGTGAGAAAGCTTCTATTATTTCGTGGTGCTCTGTTGAACACTTCAGGAGTTGCTATTGGAGAGACATTTCAGAGAATTTGTTTTCTTTAGGTAAGTCTGGTAGCATTGGAGTAGTATGTTAGCTAGCAGACCATAATTCTCAGCTTTCTTAAATGTGACTAAGCCAGAAGATACTAAAAACATGCTACAGACCTAATGGCATACAATTATTCTAAAAATATCTTAAGATTCTTCCTCTTAGAAGAGGCTCTGAGCTTAATTCTAAATTGGGCTGTAAAAGCTACAGTAATACAGCTGTGAATTATGTAGCATTTAAGTACTCTGAAGTTATGGCTATACAAATAAATGAAACCATGCTGGGAGATGAGGAGAGGATCTTGGACACAGAAACCTAAATACTCTATTGCATTAAAGTACTGGAATAGTTCCTGGCATGATTTTTGGCCTCTATGAACTCGTGCTTGTACTAATAATTGCTCAGTGCTGTTGGGTGACTGGAATAAAGCAGGGATGATTCCTGGCAGGGAATTTGGGTGTGACATCTTTCTCTCCCCACATACAGCTTTCTGAAAGTTATTGTTTAATAGCGTGGCTATGGCTGCTTCTTTGTCAGGAAGCTTTTCTGTCGGAGAACTGGCATAGTTGCAGTTTTCTAATGTGAGATGTAGCTCAAATGCTTCAATTTCATGATGGAATACTTGGCATGTGATAAGACTTCGAGGGTAGTGAATGCTAGAAATCTTCTTTGTGTTCATTATTTGAATTATTACCATGCAATCTGTTGCTCCCTGCCTAAGTCTATTCTAGAATGAACAATGCATTTTTATAATAGAATAGGATTCATTCTACTCATAGATTCTTGCAATATCTCTATTAGGCCTGTCTAGTTGCCTAATTTCTGTTCTACATTGCATTCCTGATAAAGAATGCATCTCTAGGTCAGTTGGTTCTTGCGAGGAGCTTGCACAGTACTTTAGCTTATACTTTACACTGATATTGTCACCACAGAAAGAGTCTCATGTTTCTTGATATTGTCTATGCTATGTACCCTTTCTTTGGTCTGATGCAAAAGCTTGGGTGGCTGCTAGGTAAACGTAAATGGGGAAATCATGAGGTTTAAAAGTAGCTTGAGTTGGGGAAAGGTATCAACATGTATGGGCAGCTTGAAACTTAGTGACTATGGAAACAATTGCTTGAACTTAATGCAATGAGGTTTAAAGGGAACAGATGGATGTGAGGTGACTGGTGTTGGATGCCAGTTTGCAGGCATTGCAACTACTGATTCTGGCTCCTATGCTTAGTTATTTGAATTATATCTAAATTAGGTGGCTAAAGCAATAGATAATAGAGTAACAGGTACTATATATAGATATTGCTCATCTGATTGCTTCAAGATTTTAGAGATACTTGTATAATCCTTATAATACTTCATAAATTATGTGTAAGTATCTATATCTCTGACTGATGTAATCTTCTGTAGTAATGAGCTGATACAAAGTACCAGATAGTAAGTAATTACAGGTATTATGCAAAGAGATATGACAGGAGTGAGTGATAGTTTTAAAACTAGACTGATGCTTGGGGGTATACAGAGAGCCCTGAGCATGGGTTGATAGGGTGGATTTCTGAATATCCTGTATTTCTTTCCAGCAAATTACTCATGCCCACAACACAGTATCTAACTTCAAGAGATTCCATGGCCGTGCATTTAATGATCCTTTTGTTCAGAAGGAAAAAGAAAGGCTGAGCTATGATTTGGTTCCTATGAAGAATGGTGGAGTTGGAGTAAAGGTAAATTTTCAGTGTATCTTTTTGGGTTTCCTAGCTAGAGTTTCAAGTTTACATTTCAGCACCTAGTCATAAAGATACTGATTTCATTTAATCACCCTAAAGGTTTTCTTTAACCTTTCACTTAAAGAGCTCTTGTATGATTAGACAGCTTCATCTTTAAATACTTGATGTGAACTGTCAAATTAAGATTCATTTTCAAGTAATCTCTGAAATGTGAGCTTCCCTGCTGGCAAATTGCACATCCAGCTCAAACATCCTGGCAGAAAAACTGCTATGATAATTAGGAGGTCATACGGTTTTACTTCAAAGTATTAACCTTTTTGTCACATTTGTGTGGAATGCATTGCAACAGAGTAATTGCATGGTTACAAATTCTTTACAAACTAGGAGGAAGTCTTCAGAGTAATTGCTATAGCCGAGTGACATGTTTGTCTTTAGTGGACTGCCTGCTATAAGTAACTTGGAAGAGATGTTGAAAACCAGTTTGAACCACATTGTGGGTTTGACTCTTGCTTACATTTCAAGGAGTTTGCTGGTACAATGTCAGCTTCTTCTAGAACAGATGCAGTTAATAACATTATATTCATTTAAAGCATTATAATCATATTGATAAGCTTTGCTGGAGTAACACATGATGCCACTTCACTAATAAAGACCCTAGCTGTGTCTTTAAACACCCAGGCTGTGTATTTAAAGACTGATATATTAGGAGAACAATTTTTCCTATTAAAACTGAAATGCTTAATTTTTACCCAAATTGGACTGTTGTAAATAAAAGGCAAGTGCTGTTTTCAAGGATTAACTGAAACACATTCCTTCATGTCATCATCTCCATATATTCTATTAGATGAAAAACATGATAATTCAAGAATAACCTCTGTGTAAGGGAGCAACAAATAAACTTTTTTCCGAGTCTCATCTTAAGCTTTTAAGTTGGTTTTTGTGCAGAGATGAATTGTTGTTGCTCAGTTTTTTCTTTCAGAGGTTCTCACTTACATGAGCAGAGACAAAAATATCAGGGAAAAGTAGTCAGCAAGTAATTCTGGACTTCTTTGCAGTTGGCAGCAATTTGAAAATTGATTGCTATTTTTACATTTTTTGGCATAATGCTTGGTGACCATATCCAGTTCTAGTCACATTTCAGAGTTGTCACTTTTAAAATCACTTCCTAGCTGTTTCCTGTATCTATAGAGTTGATAACCCTCTTGATGTTTTAAGTCTGAAAATGGAATTATTGCTTCTGTAGACACTCAACTGCGAAATTAAATTGTAAAGTGAAGGTCTATAAAAGCTAATTAAGCATGTCATGATTGATAGAGTGTTAGCAGTGTATCAAAACACACTAAATGTAAGCAATTTTTCTTCTGGTTGAAATAATGGCATTATGTTATCTATTCCTTCTCTCCAGGTCATGTACATGGATGAGGAGCATATCTTCAGTGTGGAACAGATTTCAGCTATGTTATTGACTAAATTAAAGGAGACTGCAGAGAGTAACCTGAAAAAGCCAGTAACAGACTGTGTTATTTCTGTAAGTAATTGTAGTGCACAGGAACACTCTGTCTTTTAACTTTAGCTATTGAGGCCATTTTGTTTCTATTCATGTAGAGTGAAAAAAAAAAACCAAAACCCACTGCATAAGCACCTACAAAGGGATTAATCCTAACTAGCTTTAGAGCTTTTGACTTAACAAAATCCCAGAACCACTTC
This sequence comes from Heliangelus exortis, assembly GCF_036169615.1. Taxonomy (NCBI): domain Eukaryota; kingdom Metazoa; phylum Chordata; class Aves; order Apodiformes; family Trochilidae; genus Heliangelus; species Heliangelus exortis. Next base: position 21,721,619 of record NC_092422.1, on the reverse strand, counting down.
TGTATTGCAAACCCTAACCTACTTCATGCATTCATTCTCTTGGAAATGTCTGAACTTACAGACCCAGAGCATTTCTGGGATCCTGGTATATGCCATTCTTCTGCAGCTTGTTTCAATGATTAACCACACTAATTATTCATTAGAGGGGCCTTTGTTTATCAAAGTTTGCCCTCTAATAGTTGATCATCTCAGTTTCTCTCCTGTTCAGGTTCAGTTAGTCAGTGGTTTTTTTTTTTCAACTTACGACTGCACAGGAAATTACTTGAGATAAAGCATGGTCAATGCATTGCAAAGCCTGAATATAATATAACATCTGCTTCTATGTTCTCGATGATTCTTTGAACAAGGCTGTCTCATGTTGCATCTAGGAATACTTAGGTCTGTCATTATTAGGACAGTTTGAGTGCCAGTTGATACCTGGAAAGTTAGTGTCTTCTAGTAATATAGTTTCTGTACCTGGGGATGTTTGAGGTCACTGCCCAATCCCAGTGCTAGAGAATCTGTAGAAAATTTTAAAGCAACATATTCCTTCAGACTCTCTTACCACTTCTTGCCCAAAGTCATTTTTGGCCAAAACAGATTCATGATCCCATATTTCTTTCCATCTCTCACACCCTGTAATACTGCTCTATGGTTTCCCTTTTTACTTTCTTGGGCAGGAATGCATCTACTAATTTTGATTAAGGTTATTCCATGTGTCCGTCTCCATAATACTCAGTTTTATATTCTGTACCACTAAATAGGATCACTCCTATTTTCATACAAATAACTTGTTTTCTTGCTAGTGTGTGCTGGTGTTAACTAGCTGATGTTTGTCTACTTTTATCTTAGATTGACTGAAAAGAATACTTTAAATAGACTAGATAGGGGCTAACATCTCTATTTAATACAAGTTGCACATTAAAACACTTAAAGTGAGCAAGTGTATTCCTTAAAGAGGAGGAATAGGTACAATTTTTGAATTAATACATTCAAATAAATAATGTGGTGTTTCATTTTATGGAAATAACTTTCCATTTTCACCTGCTTTCTTCAGGTTCCATCATTTTTCACAGATGCTGAAAGGAGGTCCCTTCTGGATGCAGCTCAAATTGTTGGCTTGAATTGTCTTCGATTAATGAATGACATGACAGCAGGTAAGTAGGGTAAGGTAGCAGTTTCTGCAAATAAAGAGGATGATAAAAGGTGTATTCAGTAAGTCATTAATAGATTTGCAGGGTGGACTTGAAAAATCAGACAAACTTTCTAAAAACTTCTTGCTCTACTCTTGATTTTGAGTCTTCCATTTTAATGTCTTCTATGTGAAGAGACAGGAGAGGTGAAGCTTTAGTGTCAGTTATCTCCATGAATACTTATGTAGAAGTCTTTGCATGACACCTGGACTACTTGTCCATTTAGTTTACTGCCCAGATTTCATGGAATCATAGAATGGTTTGGGTTGGAAGGATCCTTAAAGATCATTGTTCCAACCCCTTGCATGGGCCAGGACACTGCACTAGACCAGGTTGCTCAAAGCCGCAGTCCAAACTGTACTTGAACACTACAAGATAATGTATCCACAACCTCCCTGGGCAGCTTCTTCCAGGATCTTACCATCCATCCAGTGGAAAATTTCTTCCTAATGCCTAACTTAAGTCTTCCCTTTCCCAGTTTAAAGTGTTATCCCTCATCCTATCACTCCATGCCCCTGTGAAAAGTCCCTCCCCAGTTTTCCTGTAGGCCCCCTTCAGGTACTGGAAGGCCTATGAGGTCTCCTCAGAGCTTTCTCTTCTTTAGGCTGAACAACCCCCGCTGTTGGCCTTGTAGACATTTGACCATGTTTGTGGCCCTCCTCTGTACTCAAATTCACAGTCAGGGAGGGATCTTTAGAAGTCTTGGTGTTGGGATGAGTAGTCCCCAGTAAAGCAGATAGCTCTTTCATCCCCTTATTAGCACCAGCAGCCTTTCTTTACTGTGTAGTGCATAGCATTTCTAATCTTTTTTTTTTCCCCTTGAAAGGCTAACGAGTACTATCCAAGTTTTTCTAATATTTTAAATGTAAGAATCTTTGATTAAACCTTTGGGGAAGGGGTCCTGAGGTATAGTAGGGCAGAAAAGGAAAACTTTTTTTTGTTAAAAGGCAAATTTTTCTGTGATGTACAAAATTTTTTAGCTTGGAAACAAGCAATTTGTTCAGTCTGTTCAAAAATACAAATGCTATGTGAATCAACAGACTAATGCACCATTTTTACACATTCATCCTAGACAGAGATTATAAAAGATACATTTCATGAAATAGGATTTCTTTATCTCTTTTATGGATGTTTGTGGGAAGGATTAACAAGTGCTGCTATTGTGGTTTTCTTATAGGCCCCAAAGCCACACAGATGAGAATTTATGCACCAACTGTAGGGGAACTTTATTACACACCAGAATCCATAAATCTCAAGTCTCTGGTCAGTGGGAGACTTGGCTGTCCTTGTTCCAGGTGGTCTGGAACTACTGATGTGAGAGGGGGAGCTGGTGTCCCTTTCTCCTCACGCAAGAGGATGTCGTTGTGACTGTGAAACACAGTTCCTCAGAGCTTGCATTCCTGGCCTTCTTTAATGCTTTGATTCTCTTGCCTGATAATCTTTCTAGTATCCCAGCTGTTATCTTGGGATTTTTTCGTCATCCACATACACATTCTTGCACATTCTATCTCATGCCAAAATCTCAGCCTTTCCTAGCAGCCAAGACAGACTCTCTAGGGTTTTATTTATCTTTAGTTACTGTATCAGTAACTGGCTGGTTTTGACAGTGATAACCATCCAGAAAGAATGCTGCTGCAAAACTGTTCTGTCCTTTGACTTCATCCTGTATGCCCCACTGGCTTCTGTTTTACACTTTCAATGCACTTTTCAAGCTTTTCCTGACTACTATTCTGTATGGACTGAGATTATTCTTTTTTGCAGCTTCTGCTGACCATTTATACCTCTCAAGCAAAGCCATCATGCTTGGGAGATACTCTTGTAAATAAAAAAATGGTTTTGGGTTTTGCTGTAAGCATGTTCTGTGTTTTTTGTGACTATGCAAGGCTAAAGTCTGAGTTGTTAATAATCAAATTAAAGTAGAAAAATCCCAAACAGGGTTGTTGCTGCATAGTACTGCATGCTTAAACACTTAAGGAGCAAGTATGTGACTGTGGAAGGATGGTTTTGCTTTTCAGATTCTACAATAAACATTAATGGAATGGAGCTTCAAAGTGGATAAGGCATATGCTTAGGTGTATGTCTGGATTTGTCTTGCTGCTCTTGATTCTATGGCTGGATATTCTCAGGGATATGGTGGAATGTAATTAAAGACTCACTAGAGAGTGCGTTGGTAATATATGACACTTGCTTTACAGTGGCTCTGAATTATGGAATTTATAAACAAGACCTGCCAGCTCCTGAAGAGAAGCCACGGATAGTTGTGTTTGTTGACATGGGGCATTCTGCATTTCAAGTATCAGCCTGTGCATTCAACAAGAGTAAACTAAAGGTAGTAATATTAAATTAAAAGGCTTTATGGTGCATTAGAATCAAATAGCCTGTAAACCTGCCTTGTTTTTAAAATTCTGAAATAAGTTTAAGCATGGGAAGTGGCTTTCCAAGAGTTGAAAGCAGAAAGGTTTTTATCAGTGTCCATCATTTTATTAAAATGGTTTCAAATGGAGAATGAAATTCCTTGCAATATACCAGTGTAACAATTGCCATCTTTTAGGGGTTTTTTTTCTAAAGGGATGTAGGTATGGATTAAAATTGTGCATGCTTAGACTTACTGATGCTGTAATAGTGAAGAGCAATTTCTGGCTGATGTGGTTGATGGAAATACTTAAGCCTGTGTATTGGAAGCTAAACTAACTTTTCCCAAAACAATTTGAAGCAAAGTCTTGCTAATACTGAAAGAGTTGTATTCCATTTGATTTTTACTGAGTGTTAAACTAAATAATTGTTCTTTCAAACCAGGTACTTGGCACAGCATTTGACCCTTTCCTAGGGGGAAGAAACTTTGATGGAAAGTTAGTAGATTACTTTTGTGCAGAAATAAAAGCAAAGTACAAACTGGATCCAAAATCAAAAGTTCGAGCTCTTCTTCGTCTGTATCAGGAATGTGAGAAGCTGAAGAAACTGATGAGTTCAAACAGTACAGACATTCCCCTAAATATTGAGTGTTTCATGAATGATACTGATGTGTCTGGGAAGATGAACAGGTGAGTTCTATACAATACAGGCAGGTGCTTTATTGGCCATACTTCCAAAACAAGTGTTGCTTTCTGTGTTTAAAAAAAACTTATGGTGCTGAAATTAAATGCAAGTGCTGACTAGCTGTGGCATTTTTATAATTCTAGAATAACTAAGGCTGTGAAATGTAGTGCTCAGCTGCCTGAACAGTTTTCATGTGCAATAATGCACACGTTAGGTGCTTGGATTCTTTTTGTAGAATGACACTCAACACTGTGGATCAATGCATGCAAAGCAGACACAGGGAGGTTGGCTGTGTATTTAGGACTCCTGTGTGTTTTAGGTAACCTAAATCCCATGCTGCTTTTTAACAACTGAAACATTGTTCATTTGCACTTACTGTATTGTGGACATTGGCCTAAAAAATGAAGGACAAAAATGGTGATTTTGAGAGATGACTTGATTATGGCCTGAGTGTAAAAGAAGTCTGTGTCTTTCTGTCTCTTGCACACATTCAGATACCTAACTTAATGTGGCATTAAGCACTGTTAGCACTGTAACTATTACAGAGAGGGTGGTGGGAGTGTTTTTGAGTTTTTTGTTTGTTTTTCTCTCCAGTGTCGAGGTGTTTAGGCAACAGTTTTTCATTGTAAAGGAAGTACCAGTGTTTTCTGTATTGTTACTGATAACCTCTGGTGAGAGGTACTACCTTGTCTGTGGTTGTCACTTCAGCCTACTCACAGCTTTGAGTCTCTTTGCAGTGTAGTTAGCAAACCTCAGCATTGGCTGGAAACAAAAATACCAGGAAATCTTACTGGTGGGATCAGGCATTCTTCATTAATTCCATTCTTTCCTTAGGTCACAGTTTGAAGAATTGTGTGCTGACCTGCTGCAAAGGATAGAGGTGCCTCTGCTTTCATTAATGGAACAAACACAGCTGAAAGTGGAAGATGTGACTGCTGTGGAGATTGTGGGAGGAGCAACTCGAATTCCTGCTGTCAAAGAGAGGATTGCTAAATTCTTTGGCAAAGATGTCAGTACTACACTGAATGCAGATGAAGCCATCGCTAGGGGCTGTGCTCTGCAGGTATAGTACTGCCAACACTTGATTAACTTAAAAGTTAGTTTCTTCAGAGCACCTCATTGAAGAATTAGCCAAGCAATTACAAGACATGGCAGAAGTGGTCCACTTTAAACCATGCAAGGAAACATGTGTTCACTGTCCTTTTTATGGAACTATGTTCTTTAAAAATACCAGAGTACTTCTCTGGGGTGCAGTACTTTACAGAAAGTGCTGATACTGTATGTATTTTGTAGGCAGTCCACTCTTGTCTTCAAAAAAACAAAATGTAGGAATAAGGGATGAGAAAAAATTAGGATGTTGTCAGCCTGAAGCAGGAGGTATCTTTCCTCAACAAAGTGTATGAAAAGTATCTCTTTGAAGAGCCCAGAAACATTGCAAACTTTACATCATCTTGGATCTATATATCCATTGATGTGAAACAGACTTTTAAATCTATCCCCTATATTTTATTTTCCAACTTGTGAACTATATTTTACAAGCAAACCACTCATGCATTCTTCCTTTTCTCCTTTACTTACTTTCTTATTTAACCATCTCTGACTTCTTTATCCCATCTCACTATTGCTTTCCATCACCAGCTATCAGTTGTCTTCAGAGAAAGAAACAGGACCTGTAAGATAAAATCCACTTTTAATGGTTTAAACTAACCACTAACAAATGCAGCACTTCTATTCTTTACAGTCCTGCTGTTTGTTTAGACTGTTATTCTTACCACAACTTGTGAAAAAAAGTAAGGCCAAGGGTCCTGTTAACCCAAAGGGTAAAAAACACCTCTGTATAAGATTTTTCTTAACATGCTCCATTAAAATCAAGCAATTTGCCTGGCTTTGTTCTAGTAAAGTCACAGTTCTTGTTCAATGATGCTTAGCAATGTTGAGAACAGATAGAACAGGGGCAGTTAACCAACTTTAATGCATGTCTGTTTTTTGTGTAGTGTGCAATTCTTTCTCCAGCTTTTAAAGTGAGAGAATTCTCTGTGACAGATGCTACACCATTCCCAATATCTCTGTTGTGGAACACAGAAGCAGAAGACACTGAAGGGTAGGTAGCTCAGACTACAGTTCTGTTAAACTTTTGGCTTTCATAATTCAAGAATAGTTTTCTTTGAAAATTAGGATTTTGTCATTCTCTTGCTAAAACCATGTGGTCCCGTGTGCCAGAGATGTCTGACAGTTGAGTTTTTGTAAAGGCACTCGTTTATATTTTAACTGTAACTCCTCATACATTAAAATAAAGATTAAAAAAAACCACAACTGTGAATGAGCTGCCAATAATGTCTTTCATTGCTCTTAGTCAGTTGTCAGCTGTTGAAATAGAAAGGGTATAATGGCAACTGCTGGATCATGATCCCTCTTTCCATTGTGGCTGTATTTACTGAAGGTGTTTCTAACACCTGTCTGGATTCTTGTTTTAGTAGGAACATTATGCACTAAGTAAATATTGTGAGCTTACATGGATGCTATTTGTCTTGCTGAAAACAGAAACAAGGATTTAACTCCTAGGGTTTTGTAAGGTAGTTTCTTGCAATTGCAGTGTTGTAAGACTGTGACCTCTGCTATGAACTGTCATGCCTGTGGCAAAAAAAGATGCTGTATAGGATGTAAAGAGGTCTGAGTTAATTTTTGGGAAGAGCTCTAAGAGCTCTAGAAACACCTGTTCATATCTCTGTTCTTTGTAATTCAGACATTTCTTTTTTATGTCTGTCTTCTGTAGAGCTGCAGAACCTAGTTGTATTATCACATGCCTCTGACAGCAATCTATGGATTTACATTCTAGATGATGGTCTTGTTTTCTCACATTTAGGTTATTAGTTGAGATCCTGCCAACAAAAATTAGTTGGAAATTAGAATCAGACTGGCATAATAGCAGACAGACCCTAGAAGAAGAACATAAAATAAAGCTGGTTGTCTTTCAGAATATCAAGAAATAGATCAGATTTTGGTGTCAGAGTTCTCAGCTGAGCCACAGAAATTAAATGAGTAAGGACTTAATAAGGCTATAATTAGCCTTTTGAGACATAGCTGAGGAAGGCTGCAAATTATTATCTAAATTATGCTGTTCCAGTCTCAGAATAGTTTGTGTCTTCGTGGGAAACCAGTTTGGGAGGTCTGCTGATAATCTGTCACCGAATTGCCACCTACTTGTAAACTTACTTGGTTCTGGCACTCAGAATTAGTGGAATAGGGCAATGGCCCATTACAGTACAGAACAGTAATTTTTTTTCTTACAGTAGAGTTATGTGATTTATCTAAGCAATCTTGGAATTGTTTAGAAGGGTAAATGTTTCAAATTATGGTGATATTTCACTGTAGTGTTTTGACCCTATATCAAAGCCTGCCAGCTCAAATACTCTGCTCATAGTGATGTTTTTCTCTTAATTATAGGGTTCATGAGGTGTTTAGCAGAAATCATGCAGCACCTTTCTCCAAGGTTCTTACGTTCTATAGGAAAGGTCCGTTTGAGTTGGAAGCTTTTTATTCTGATCCTAATGGAGTCCCATATCCTGAGTCTAAAATTGGTAAGTAACTGTCCTGGAAATGTCTTGTGTTGTTTGGTATTTAAACCCGTTCTGTAACTGTGTTAGAGTGAGATTATATGACGTATATATTTAGGCTTTTGTTTCTGGAGGACTCCAGTTCTCCTATTCTATAGGTAACTAAATTTAGATTTTTTAAAATTTTTCTAGTTTTTAAGATTGTTTCAGTCCCATGAAAAAATGAGACCATAGCTGGATGGCCAGGACTGGAATTGGGCTATCACTGCAAAAGCTAACTTTTTAAATCCTCTCTTGTGTCCTTATTGCTAAAGCAAGCAAGGAAATCTTGAAAAATACCTCTTGCATATAAAAAACTTCAACCCATCTTGAGTAACTAGTTGTTTTTTCCAGTGCTTTCTGGGTTTGATGTTATGCTGAGTAACTTTTAATCAAGGCAGCATGAACTAGTGGCAGCTACAAGATTAGAGTATTGATTTGAGTTTTCTAGGTAACATAAAAGTAGCTCTTTCATTCTTTTTGACAAATCACATTGACATTATTGACACTTACAGAAAGTTTGCAATATGGTTAGTTAGAAAAAGATTATGATGGGAAAACCAAGCCAATGAAATAATTGCTCTTGAAGTGTACTTTTTTTTTTCCCAGACTGGTGGAAGAAAAGACAAATCTTGGTTAAGTATTTGATAATACAGCTGTCCTGGTGTTTATCAATGTACTTAAGATACAGTATTTCTAGAAAGTAATGTTAAGGATAAGCTTTGTATTCTTAACGGGTGGGAGAATATACAGGACAACATCTCCATCTGATATGCCAATATTTCAGCTAATACCTAATGCACTACAAAGTTAGCAAAAGCTATTATCCCAACAAAAGACATCAAAGAACTTTCAAATTATGTAGTTGTATCACTGAGAATAAAAAAAGTTCAAATACCACATCTTAGAAACCAGCACAAAATTTTGTAGTTCCAGAAACAGCAGGCTTCTTTTTAACTCTTACAGTGAAGACTGTGGGATTTATGAGTGTTCAATTTATATGGCTTTAAAAACTGAGAATATCTTTAACTGCTGTTCTGCAAAATGGTGAGAACAGAAATGAAAATCAGACTGGTTTCAGCTTGCTTGCCAATAAACTCTTTGCTCAGAACAGAATTGTTGGTAGTCCCAGGGGGTGAGTCACTAGTCATGATGAAACTACCAAAAAAGTGACAGGTCACACCTGCAGTATTACTGGATTTACTTCTGTAGCCTGTAAAGGAAGCAGGTAAGAGTTTGCATATGGTGTAGATCTGTTGATGAAGGAATGGTGTGTGCCAGAGTGTGTATGTACAGCCTTTGATGAAATCAGTGAATTTGTACTTTGCAGCTATAAAAGCATTTTAATTTCCAGGTCACTGTTAGACATATTGTAGCCATATATAGCCATGAAAAAGAGGTCTGCTCTTAATACCAGGTGACAGAATTCTTTATACATAGTTTAACAAGTTTTCTGTCTGTTTCTTAGTTTCACAATGCTTCTTTCAAGTATTAGAGGAGTTACAAAACAATTACATTCTCTAGAGTAAAAGGTAATGGCAGACTTACACAGATTTCAGGTGCTGCAAAGAACACTTCTTGAAATAATGTGTCTTTGTTAGTAAATTGAATTAAAAAGACATGCCACTTAATGCTGGCATTAGTGTAGTTTTCTTTCATCCCATTGTAGCATCACAGCACAAATAAGGGGGGATGAGCTTTTACTTTTTTTATTGTGCTACTCTATATTACTAGTGGCAGGAGAGCCTGCCCTAGAGGAGGAAAGTAAGCATTATCACTATTGATTTGTAAGGTAAAGTTGGCTGAAAAGCATCATTCTTCTTTTGGTTTTGTAGTGCTCATTTCATTTTGGGAACCATGAGACTAGCATAGATGCTTTATGAAATAATTAGAAAAATGTGTCTTGTATGATAGAGGAAGGTGTGTTCGTGGTGCTGTAATATTGCCTCTATAATTCCACTGTGTGAGTGTTATTTCTTCTGGTTTTAGGTAGGTATGTTATCCAGAATGTGGCAGCACAGAAAGATGGAGAGAAGTCTAAAGTCAAAGTGAAAGTCCGTGTCAATACTCATGGCATTTTCAGTGTGTCCACTGCATCTGTGGTAGAACCAGTCAAAAGTGAAGAGAATGAAGATGTCACTGTTGAGACTGAAGTGGAATCTCAGGACCAGAGGCCTGCTGAAAACTCAAGTGATGTAAGTTGACCTTTCTTGACTGTGAATGGTCCTTACTAATGAAAGTATGTTCTGCTGTCCCACACTCTAGAAGAAAATTGCCTTCATCTAAGGAAGCAAAATTATTTTAATTTTGAGATGTGCATAGATACTTGTTAAATACTATAAGGTTTTTTTAAGAACAGGAGAAAAATGAGTGTTATCTTGAAAGTGTGTGGACTTCAAAATCAGTTTTGGGTGAAGTGCCAAATAGCAGCAGGTGGGTTGCTTGAAAGTTGGGTTGCTTTCAGCTGCCTTTGTTATCAGAGTGTTCCAAATAGGAAAACTTGGTTTGCATTATTAGTCATCCATGCTCTCTGTGTTAAAATGAATGCTGTGTTATCCTTCCATATTAGTAAGTGAAAACCTTCTCTGAAAGGAAAAGCTGGACTGTTCTCTGTAGCATTGGAGGGAAGGGGAACACTTGGGAATGATGCAGCATTGTGATGGTGTAGTTGATGCTTTAATAGTTTTCTGAGGGGGGAAAAACACTTAAAAACTACGACTCAATAAATTGAAAGCCACTTTTTGTAAGAGAAAGTGGTACCATGCACACACACGAGTCTTATGCTGCAAGCCTGGCACTGGTAGCATTTTCACTTGGTCCTTCTGAACTTGCACCTAATTTGTATCTCCTTTAGTTAAAGTGTGTATGTTTCTGCATGTGCACAGAATGCTTTGTAGGGCACTCTCTATAGTACGTGCGTCAGACATAAAGTGCCCTATAACTTTTATTAAAAAAAAGTGCACATGCCTTCTACATCCTTTGTGCCTGGGCTTTCATTTCAGAAAAATATCCAGCAAGAGAACAGTGAGGCTGGAACACAGTCCCAGGTACAAACTGATGGTCAGCAAACGTCACAGTCTCCCCCTTCATCAGAACCTCCCTCTGAAGAAAACAAAATACCAGATGTCAAGAAAGTGAGTGACCCTTTAACTCTGTTGAAAATGTTATGCTCTATAATGGTGGAGAAGAAAATGGTAACATATTCCATGAAGAAGTAAGGAACTTAGTGCTTAGAACCTTCTTAATTTTTATATATTTTCTATTATGAAAAATAATGTGTTGTATCTCATCATGATTTTCATGACGAGTTTGCAAAATAATTCCTCAAGAAGTCTTTCAATACCACTTGCCTGTTTTTGTGCAGTGTTGTACAGCTAAGTCATTTGGGTTGCAGACATCTCAAATGGCTTAACAGCTGTTAAGAAGCCAGGGGTTTTTAGGCCTGCTGAGAGAAGTTGGGATCAGGAATTCATAAGCCAAAGAGGAAATAATCTCTGTGGAAAACGTAGGCCTGCATGATATGGCTAGCAGTTTGCTCTTTCATCTGAGTAAGATGAAAAATGTTTTGGGTTAAAATCTTGCCCTGGTCAGCATCACTAATGAAGAGCTAAGCTACAGCTGGGCACTTCTGGAAAACCTGCAAATATACTGTGTGTCTGAGAAATATCCTTCCTATAGCTCACTGTTCATGTAGTAGCCTGTAAGCAGACCAGGATGGGAGATGGAATCCCTGAAGAGAAAGTGCCTCACAGTGTATGCTGAAGATTCTGAAAGAACATAGAAAATCTCTGCATGTTTTTCCTGTCAGTGTTTCTTTCATCAATGTGCAACTTCATCAGAAGGAAGTCTGGAAATTTATCTTATTTTTCTTCTCTCCAACTCAGACAAATGAGAAGAAAGGTGATCAGCCCCCAGAAGCTAAAAAACCCAAGATAAAAGTGAAGAATGTGGAGCTACCTATTGAAGCTAACTTGGTTTGGCAGTTAGGAAAAGATCTCCTCAATATGTATATTGAAACAGAGGTGAGTGTGGCTTAGACTGCTTTCTTGGTTACAGTTATTAATCATTCCTCTGCCTTCTAAGGCAACCTCTGATCTTTTACTATATGACCCTGGAGTGTGGACTCAAATAATTTACAGTGAGCTAATATACAGTCTAACACATAATTGAAAAATGTTAATCAGGAAGGTTGAAGTATTGTTTATATCTGCAGCCTCAGTGCACTGACAAAAGGAATTGCATTAGAAATTGGTTCAAGCTGTTGTAAGCTAGAGAAGTGTATTCCATTTGTTCACTTGTGGCAATAACAATTTCAGCAGTTTCATGACCCAAGGCCACAGTGATATTACTGAGCTTTACAGGAGCTGTGCTTTGTAGCATGCTGTTTGAACATAAGTATTTTGATTTAAAAATATTTCCCATTGTTATACAGGGAAAGATGATTATGCAAGATAAACTGGAGAAAGAAAGAAATGATGCAAAGAATGCAGTAGAGGAATATGTGTATGAGTTCAGGGACAAGTTGTCTGGACCATATGAAAAATTTGTTTGTGAAAAGGTAGGTAATGGTTTCAAGAGCTTCTCTGAAAATGCTGATACCAAATACCTGATCTGTATTCTTTCATCAAATTTTCTCACAGCCACCCTGGAGGAACTTGAAAACCTCACACCTCATTTGAATGATGTCTGGGACTGATGCAGCACTATGTTCAGACTTAGGAAATAGTACATATCCCTGAAAGTAAAATCTGTTGCAAATGGAGTCAAGTTTTGATTTCAAATAAAGTTGGTGACTAGAAGGAGAAGTTGTGTTGCTCTACTAAAAACATGAATTAAAACATGAAAAACATGAAGACAAAAAAACATGAATTAGGCCAAGCATTGGCCTAAGCATGGACAAAAGGCTGTAAATGCTGTAGATGTGTCTCTCCCAGTTCAGAAGCTGATAGATTTTAATAGACTTGATTAGGCAAAAGCAACAGTTGAAATGTAGGAGGGAAATTTTTATGTAGGAGATGAAGAATGAATGTGTACATATACCACTGTTCTATTATGCAAGACAAACACAGTCATTTGGTGCATGTTTTGATGTTTGACATGTTGAATTATACTTGATACACAGGACCTGCAGGGATTCTCTGCACTCCTAACAGAGACAGAAGGCTGGCTCTATGAAGAGGGTGAGGATGAAGCTAAGCAGGTGTATGTAGACAAATTAGAGGATTTAAAGGTAGGTCTGTTATAATACCCAAATTGCAGAATTTCCAGAATGGCACATAACAATGAATCACTTAACACACAGGAACTGCTTTTTCTAGAAATTTGGAACTCCAATTGAGATGCGCTATCAGGAAGCAGAAGAACGACCAAAGCTGTTGGAGGAACTGGGACACAGGCTCCAGTATTATGCTACAATAGCTGGGGAATTCAGGAAAAAAGTAAGTGGCCTCAATACCTCTCTTTTACCCCAGTGTTTCACTGAGGCTCACCAGCTGGCAGAGGCTTCAAATTCACTTTCAGATGAGCTGCAATCTGCTGTTATATAGGTCACAAATTTAGCACTGCAAACATTTCACAGTACTCAAAAAACCTCACCTAGTACATCAGATCTTTAGTTGCTTGATACTTCTAGATGTTTCCATGCAAAAAGGCCATTATTTAAAGAGCATGGGCTAGACTGTGATCTGGTTCTTGACCTTCTAAAAGTTAATCTGACATTTTTAGAAGTGTGCTGCTCTTCCAGTCCTTTAGGGAACAAGAATTGTGCCATAGTGAGAAGCATTAGTGAAAAAGCTATTTGGGATAAAGTTAAAACACTCAGCATTTTTTATTCTTTGTGGGTTTGGGGTTTGTTTCTTTTTGCCATTGATATTTAAATATCACTTTTTTAGTAACCATTCCTGCCTTCTGAAAATTTACTCATTTTACTTCAACTTAATGAATTTTAACAGAGCAGCTGACAACTTTCAAGCTAATACTGTTTAAGGCTTGCATCAGAAATAATTATGTCCTTATAGCTATAGATTACAAAATTGTTAATAATTAAGCCCTTCAATAGCATTACACAGTCTTGGAATAATGAGCATCATTGGAAGTGTAGTACATTTAAGACTCAAACCTGTATTTAGAATTCTGAACTTTTTATTAAAGTCATGTGTTGTGTAGCTGGTTAGTTCCTTTTCCAGCAACCAGCTAATTGTGTAACTATAGGCACATTACAATGCCAAAGTTGAACAACTGATCCCTTCCCTTGCAGTGTACAGCAGAACTACATGGGCCCAAGGTAGTTCAGACAATGCAAGACCCTCCAGAAGGGACAGGGTGTTGTTTTAGCAATCCTGTTAAATTTTTATTGCATGACCTGTTTTTTTTGAACTCTATTCCCTCTGAACTAGGTTTCTTGTCAATTATTGGACAAAAGAAGCTCTACTTTGACATCTGTCTGTATTGGTGTTTCTTCTTGTAACTGAACTGGCTTGTTGCCAAATATTTCTTTTGAAAATCAGTAAAGATTTTAAGCTTTGAGTAACTGGGATACTGTTGTAGGCATAAATTGATGACAGTAAACTTGACATTATTAACTAATATAAAACATTTGCATTTGGGCAGGATGAGAAATACATCCACATCGATGAAATGGAAATCATGAAAGTAGAGAAGTGTGTTAGTGAAGTGGCAGAATGGATGAATAATGCTGTAAGTGCACAGGCTAAGAAGACCTTAGATCAGGATCCAGCTGTCCATACAAGTGAAATTAAGGCAAAGCTACAGGTAAGTACCACAACTAATTTTAGAGCTAGACTGATAGCTGCCCTTCTCCCTCTGCCTCAGTTTCATCTAAATGGTCTGGTGTTCTTAAAGAATAGTTAGAAAGTATGTAGAGAAGGAGACTGAGTAGAAAGCAGGAGAGCTGTACATAGTGTATACAATTCTGTGGAGCTTATTAACGTTTCATGTCCTTCAGTTGAAAGCTCAGGTTGTCTTTAAGTGTTACTGGTAAGCACAAAATAATCTTAAAAATGCCCCATCTGAAATCCAAAATAGCAAGTTTAAGAGGTTCGCCCATGGAACTTCAGAAGTGGACTGATTAATTATTTCAGGGTAAAATAAATACTTTTGGTTTGGACTCAGGAAGCAAATAGAGAAGGAAGTTTCAGACAGTCTTTTGTGCAAAGGACTCTTGACATTAGTGAAGTCGATTGGTCCTTATTATATATTCTGACCACATCTTTTCCCTTTCTTCTAGGAGTTAAACAATGTCTGTGAGCCTGTTGTGACACAACCAAAACCAAAAGTTGATTCTCCTAAAGAGGAAAACCCATTGAATGAACAGAATGATTATAAAACAGAAGACATGGCAGAAGATGACAAAAATTCTGAAATGCCTCAGCAAAATGGCGACTGTCATCCAGGTGATCAAAACACCATTAGCATGGACTTGGACTAAACCACTGCAGTTGCAGCAAGTTATTTCATCCCATGACAGAAGATATTTTTGCTGTCGTATGTGATGGGGGTTGGGAATGCATTGTTTTGGGAACTATTTATAATTTTTTCTTAAGATTTGTCTAGGATATGTTGTGTTATGGGAGGAAGAATAGTAATAGTGTTGGTCATGACTATCCTAAAAGGAAAATTGCCTTGGTAACTTTCAGATTCCTGTGGAATTGTGAGTTCATACTAAGCTTCTGTGCAGTATTTAACCATTTGCATCACTGAAGATGAAAAGAAGCCCCGTTCTAAAATAACTGCTCCTTCAAAAGGTTGTAATCCAAACCTTCGTAGGCATTTGTAGATGCCAAGGTAGTTTTCTTTTGTCTGGACATCTAATTGGGTATGTCAGTAAAAAGCCAGTGTCTGTCTTACTCATAAGAACTTTGCAGAATAAATACTTCTGTTCCAAGGTTTTTGATTATTGCAGTCCAAAGCACTTGCCAGATAATAAGGTGGTGAAATGTGTTAGTAGCATGCAGAAACGCTTACGTTTCATCTCTTGCTAAATAATACATATTTCATGTGGGAAAAGTAAAATGAAGGAAATGCTAATTCTGTTAGTGTTAATGTGAAGCTTTTTAATGAGCTTTAAAATAAAGGTCATTTTGCTGTTATTACCTGATCTGTTGGGTTAAGGTCTTTTTGATACTTCTGGTGTACCCTCTTCATGGTTTGTGACAGGTGTTTCTGGGCACAAGAGTCAAAAAGGCTTAAAACTCACACTTAAAACAGTTCTGCAGAGAGCTGCAGAAAGCTGCTGCTTGAGTTATACCTCATGTTTGCCCCAAGGGTTATACACACTTGAAAAACTGGGAATTTGATAGATGATGAGGCATAAGGCAAAACTTGTAACACACAGAACCCTATAGCTTTTAGACAGTAATCTGCAGTTCAGAATAAGGTGTAAAAACCTGATTGGGTACTTGGGTCAGGCTCTGCTGCCTTTTGTTACAGATTAGACTGAATGGTAAAATGAGATTTCAGTCAATTCTGTGTAGCAGGTGATTCAAGTCAAACCATAGTAAAGGTTTGAAAAATTTAAGGTTCTTAAGTAAATTTGTTTATGGAAGAATCTTATTTTTAGGTATTGCAGCAGGGGAGAATGCCAAAAGAGGGTTGAATCTTCTGCTTTAGACAGGAAATTCCAGTAAGGAATCAGGCTCCTGGAGTGCTGAGGGAAGGATTCTTCTTGGAAGCATATTCCAAAGGCTGTTACCTCTTCCCATGCATTGGAGCATAGACCCTGTATATAAGTATGTGACACCAGATGCTCTAAGACCATTGTCACTAAATGCAGAGGTCTTTTATTTTTTTGAAAGAAGTAGTGTTTCTCTAGGAGTATTTTATCTGCAACAACAAAATCAAAACTAGTAAAGATAAATAAGTTCTGCTGGAGTACAGCTGAGAGGACTGGTGATTTCTAGGGCCAACTAATCTGACTCATGGCAAGTGTTTTTCTTCCAGCTGATGCTTTTAGCAGCATCCTAAGTTTTTTTAGGTGCTGGAGCAATACCACTGTGTGTGGCTTCCCACAGTAATCCCCAGTTTTCTGCCTTGACTATAAGCCAATTGGATTATCAAAATGCAGATCCCTGTTACTGGCTACTTTGAGCTTTACCTCTGCTGATCCATTCAACAATTGTGTACAATAGGCAATATTAAAAATATTATTTCCCCATCCTTTCCCTAAAGCTAAAGAATAAGGAGTTAAGACCAGACTTCAAAACCATGTTTGGAGTGTGGGAAGAGAACTTGTGTTGGTACTGTTAAAATATCATTAAGGGTTAAGTTTTTATAACAGACTGGTGCTTGTCTAGATTATTGCTGAAATGGAAATTACAGCTGTAGAACCGTAAAAGCTATTAATTTACCCTGCAAAATCAGTGAGATGCTGTAGTAGGAAGCTTAGCCTGATCAGAGAAGAACTTCATAGAAACATTTAAAGTATAAATGTCAGAACATCTAGTCCTGAATCTACAAAAAGAACCTTTGCTGGTCCTAGAGACGGATTTTTATGTGCTCAGTTACCTCTACAGAAGGTACTGCTTGAATTTTCCTCTAATGACCCTCATAAAAGAAATTTGTACTGAAAAGATCTGGGTATTTTGATTTTTAAAATTTCTCAGATTTCTGGATCATTAACCATTTCATAGCAACTTTATGGTGTGAAGTGATGGTTCCTTCATGATTAAGTAATGTAAATTCTTAGTGCTTGTACTTGAACCAGAGGGGGGTAGTGAAAGCAGAAATCAGTGATAACAACTTTTTCTCCTTTCCCTCATTGAATTAATTTATTGCTTTCTAATTTACCTTTTACCAAGCACATAAGAATTGTGTGTCTTTCCACTTTGTTCTCACCATCAGTCAGAGATAGATGAGGATTTTTAGGATGGCCTTTTCCCTCACACAGCAACAGCACAACACTCAGCAGCACAAGGCAGAGATTGCTGGACAGTTCAATCTTACTGGCAAGGGGATGTAGTGGCCTTGTGCTGTTACAGACTAAATAGTGAATTATTTTTTTTTTCTTCCAAAAGGAGATTGCTCTAAAAGAAAAGCTTTGGGAATTCTTTTGATGAAGCACTTTGGATAGTGTGTGGTACATCATCACATTTACCTACAGTGAGCTTCTCAAATCCTCAGTATTACCCAGGTCTACAACTGCTTTGCTCTTGTGGTATTACAGAGAATTTTATTTTTTATTTAAATATAAAAATACCAGACACAATAAAACCTCTTAAGATTTGCATTTTTAGATTTTGAGGTGTCATAGAAGCTGACCTCTAGTTCTTCTGGATGAATGAAGTAAGTTTTAACTGTCTTTCTTCCTCCTTGGAAAATGGGATGCCTTTGAGTTTTTCTGTTACCCCATATGCTTGTGGAGTGACCAAGCCCCACCCTGTCACTCAGCTGTAGCCCCCAGTGATTTGAAATACAGATGCAGGCTAAAGCAGAAGATGCAAGACAGAAAAGTGCAGATCTGAACACTAAATGCAGTCTGAGTCTGTCCTTTAGCAGCTTGTCTACCCCTGACTCCAGCATCAGGGTGGTTGGTAAAGGTTGTGTTGGCTTCCTGCAGGTATTTTTCCTGTGCTTCTGCTGTGTGCCATTTGTGAGCTTGGCTGTTGGGAATGCTTATCCGTGTAAGAGCTCCAGCCAGGCTCCATGGATGAGCTGTGCCATCTACAGACGGGGACAGCAGGACTCTGCCTTCCTCCATCACCTCTAATCCATCAAAGCAGAGGCACAACAGCAAGTGTGTGTGCGTGTGCCCGTGTGCGTGTGTGCCCGTGTGTGCTCGTGTGTATGTGTGCCCGTGTCTGTGTGTGTGTCTGTGTGTGTGTAGGCTCCTAGCAGGGAACCTGGCCCAGCACTGCTGCTTTACCCTGCCTGTAGATAACCTCTACTGACAGCGTGAGCAGGTAGCTTTAAAGACTGACTTCAACATAAGGATGCTCATCACTTTTGGGATCTTCCTTCAGAGACTGGGGAGCAGAGAGATCCTTTAAAGAGAGATCTAGGAAGGGAATGGAGAGATTGGACAACTGAGAGGTTGGGGTTATCAGCCTTCTCTGACCGAGGAGCTCTTGTAAAGTACCTGTGCTCAGTACTAGTGCTGTACCCCAGCAGTTTGTGGTGAGGCTCCCAAGAGGATCAGACACATGCAAATAATGCCCAAGTAGAGATGGCACCGTGAATGGCACTTCAGGATTAGAGAAGTCATCACTACCCATGGCTTCTGGACCACGCAGGGGGCAGAGCTGAGGTTTCTCATGCTGCCAGGGGGGGATGGTAATTAATCTGATCACAGTGCTATCAAAAAGCAGCTGTCTGTGGGCATCTGTGCTTTGTGGATATTTCCACAGCCTCAAATGAGCTATGAAAAACCTTACTTGGAATACAGCTGTGTTTATGTGCACTCACCAAGGATGAGTGCAAATAAAGAATGAATCTGTACTATCCCCCACAATTCACATGAATAAGCAGATATAGGTCAACAGAGAAGAACAGGTCACTGAATGACATTGCAAAGGGGCCGTGGTTTGTACAGGCCAAAGTCTAATAACTGAAGACTGAACAAGTGCCTCAGTAATGCTGTTTTAATTCCACAAAACATTAAAGCAGTTTTCAAGCAGAGCATGAAACAGATGCATGTGGGTAAATAGCTCCCACTATGCTGCAAGGATGTGTGTGTTGCAGGATGCTATACCAAAGCCCTTGCTGAGATTTTGCTCAGTCCTTACCTCCTACTGAACTCAAAGTAGGTTTGTCAGCGTTTAGCCAATGGGCCATTAAATTGTTTTACTTGAAATGTTACACAGGAGCAAACTTAGCCATGCTGAAAACCAGCCACTGCAGTACCAAGGACAGATTTATGAAAAGGTACAAGAGAAGAAAAGAGATTAATGTGAGGGAGGAGAAGAGATTTGTTTGATCTGTGTTTTTTTGGTTTGTTTTTTTTAATATAGCCCCAAATCATAGGCAGGGGCTGGCTCATTTAAATCCTTGTTTTCTCTTATCATGTTTGCTCAGAGGCACACACATACATACAATCCTTCCAACAGTTTATCTCCGTAGGAATAATCTAAATCACATACATTGTGGTGTCTCCTGCTCTGGATTCCCAAGGGCATAATCCTTGGTGCTGTTGGTGCCCATCCCATGGGTGTGCTGGCTGGTGGGGAGTGATGGCTGAGCCAGGCACCCAGGCTGAACCTCTAATTTACAGGTTGAGGTATTAAAACACAGACTGCTTTAGTGCCCAGAAACTGTGCCATGCAGGGCCTGCTGCTCATGCAGGAGATGCAGATCTGCAGCAGCTCACCCAAAGAGGGGATGCATATTTGCAGCAACTCACCAAAGAAACTGTGGTTTTCCTTCCCTCCTTTGACTCAGGGTTTGCCAAGCTGCATGAACTGTGCTGAGCTCAGCTCTTTGTGGTGTGGAAGTGCCAACAGCAAAGCTTTACAGGTGTGAAGCTGAGCAGGTCCCAGGAGGAGAAAGAAACTGCAGAAAACCAAATTATGATAGCAAAAAGATTTCTCAGTAACCTTGGAATGTGAGCCTGTTGGGAGAGAAGCACACAGGGGATGAAATTAGACACAGAGACCCCAAACTTTCACCAATCCTCTTTTGCCTACAAGGTATTTATTCAGTTCTCTGTACAACACCAGCATTCTCAGTTTTATTATTTGCCTCAAGTATTCTCTGAGTATTCAAGTATTCACTTTCATTCAAAACTTTAACATAAAGAAAGGGAGGGATCCATGGAATATCCATGTATTAGTGCAAATCCTGCTATCAGAGAAAAATCAGAGCTCTCCATAGATGATCACTGCATCATTCCAGGGCCAGAGGTCTTGCAGATTTTACTCCACAGGAGATGCACATTGGGCTGTCACCAATTTGAGGGATTGCTTCAAGATGCTGAAAAATCAATAATCTGCATCTACATGCTTTTGAATTAAAAGCTGAGGTAAGATGAGTTGAGACTGCAAACTGAGAAACAATGTTTTTCCCAAAACACATAAGTCTTTTGAAAAAAAATAACAGCGTTGTACAGATCATTTAAAATCACACCACATACAGCACAGAGCTGTGACAAGTGCTGGGATGTGCACAACATCTCAGTATTAACTCCTGCCTTGAGGCCCACTGGAAATGAGAATTGCTGCTCCAGATCTCAGCCCAGCCAATGCTAGCCTGTAGAAATATTGCTTGGGTACTGCTTGTGGCTGCAGTTTGGGAAGCAAAAGGAAGAAAAACAGTTGTACATTCACTGTAAGCCTGCTCTAATGCAAAAGAATTCAGGGTTTGCTTAAATCACACAATTCAGAATTGCTTTTCTGTAATGCATGACGTTAAATTAATAAAATTCATCAGGCTGGTACAGCCAGATGTCCCCCCATTGCTGTGCTGTAATTACAGTAATAACCCACCACCTTTGCCTTTTTCTGAAGCAGCTCTAATGTCCTGATATTCATTTATTAAAGCTGGCCCTTTCACAGCCTTGCCAGGCTGCTATCTGCATCAGATATCAGCCACCAATGGCTTTCAGTACAGCTGTCAAAGAAAGAGGGAAGCCTTTTACACTGGAAAACTTGAGACTACTGAAACACAAAGCAGGCTGCTGAATGATGGCTTTTGCTAAGTTTTCACTCTGGAGTGACACTTTAGTAAAGAAGTCCAGCATGTCTCTAAGGAGGCTGTTTTAGCATTTTCATAACAAACCCAGGCTTTTTTTACTTTAGAAAACCACCCTAAATTATATTTATAATCTGTACGGTAAGTATTTGGCAGAAACAACCCTATAAAAGTCAAAGCTAGGCATTTAAATCTATCTTAAATATTTTCTGATGTTCCTTTTGCAATGATTTTAGGAAGCTGAGGTATATTCATTGCCACTGCAGTTTTCCCAAGGAGCTTTTGCCTCTTGTGCTGTCACAGTTGGTGGGAAGCATCACATGAAGTTTGCAGAAGACACAGCCAGACAGCATGCTGCAAACTACAGTGTTACCCCTGCAACCTGTGAAGGCCAAGAGAGTTGATGGACAGTGGCTGTCACATGGGATATCTTCTTTGTGGTATTGGGGAAATACAGAATCAGACAATTTTTTTGGTTGGAAAAGACCTTTAAGCTCATCAAGTCTAACTATTAACCCAGCACTGCCAAGTTCACCACTGTACCATGACCCCAAGCACCACATCTACACGTCTTTTAAACACCTCCAGGGATGGTGACTCAGCAGCCTCCCTGGGCAGCCTGATTCAGTGCTTGACAACCCCTTTCAGTAAAGACATTTTCCCAATAATCAATCTAAATTTCACCTGGAATAACTTGTGGCTATTTCAGTCTTGTTCCATCATTTGTAAATTAGAAGAAAACCCACCTCACCACAACCTCCTTTCCATATAGTCATAGACAATGATAAGGTCACCCCTGAACCTCCTTTTCTCTAGACTAAACAACCCCAGTTCTCTTGACAAGTCTTGTGCTCCAGACCCTTCAGCAGCTTCATTGCCCTTCTTTGAACACACTCTAACAGTGTAATGTCCATGTGAGGGGATGGATGGAAGCAGAGAAAGCCACCAGAGAAACAGTGGTCACCTCCCCTATCATTCAGATTTGTCCTCCTTGGCCCCAGACGTGTGGTCTCTGCTTGTGTGCCCTCCTCATGCTGGGTGGCCCTACCAGCAAAAGGAGCTGACTAGAAAATGGGAAATCCACTTAACATATGAAAAGAAGTTTCTGATTTTTCTCCTCCAATTTTGGGTAAAATGAACTACTTTTAATGAGAGCTAGAAAGAGGAATGACTCAGAATAGCCAGCAGCTAATTACAAGCTTGTATTCCCTTCACTCAGTCCTGTTCTGAACATTGCCCAATTTGTTGAAACCAACACATTTGGTTTCAACAAACGATCATCTTATGATGAAAACCTCTTCTGTGGGAGGGTGTCTGCTGGTGCCATCCTAGGGGCTCCAAAGGGAATCCTGGACCTTGCAAAGAAAGAGTAAGTCCTGTGGGTCAGCAGGACTAACAAACATGTTTCCTCTCCTCATTTCAAATCCATCCTTGGCCATTGCCACTACAATTTGGGCACCCCACAAAAGGCAGCTGGTTTCTTCTCTGATCACTGGCAAATGCAGCTTTTGAATATGGTTAGTTTGAATATTTACCCATTGGCCTCCAGACGTATTGAATGATTTTTCACTCTGGAATTACTATTCCTCTTAGAAACTACAAAACCTTTCATCCATCTCCTTGGTCCTAGACTCTGACTTGTGCAGGATTCTGTATTACAAACAGCACCGGTGTGTTCTCTGTAGTGTTGAAGAGCAGCAGCATAGATAATTTATTTTTTAGAGCACCATCTGACTTGCATGGGCTCTGTGGGTGTTCAGACCCAGCCACAGGCAGCCTGAGCCTGCTTGGCCAGGCTGGGCAGCTCCATCTGCTTGTGCTACAGCTCTCCTTGGCCTTACTTTTTGCTCTTTTCTTTCCAGAAACTGTACTACACGGTTCTGACTAATCCCTCAGGAATGTCTCAGGGGAGGAACTTCCCACAGAAAAGTATGGTTTCTTGCATCATAAACCCCCACTCAATGCATCTGGCCCCAGGACAAGGTTCCTGCAACGTCAAAGGAAGACCTTGCTTGCTCCTGTGCACCTTTGTATAGGTGCAATCACAGATCTCATGAGACCTTCCTTCTACAGGGAGAAAAAGCCCAATCCACCCTCATTAATGTCCTTCAAATGTTTTCCAGTCCTCCAGAAATAATCAAATTGTTCACCCCTTTTTCAGAGCATACAGACAGTGACTGTGGTTTTAACTCCGTATCTTCAGGCATCCATCTCTGCTTCCCAATAGCCAGACCAACACAGGACTCAAACACAGGCACTGGAAATAGTGCCTACAGAGATGTAACCACTATATATATATTAAAAAAGTAGCTTCTTCCACTGCTATCTAAAGTCAAACAGGTGATTTCTGCCTCTTCATGAGCATTAGTGAAGTCAAGTAACTGCTTTCCTTCTTCAAAGTTCCACATTTCATCTGTCTTTAAAGAAAAACAAACAAACAGAAAAAAGGATTAAGGAATCATAGAATGGATTGGGTTGGAAGGGACCTTAAAGATCATCTGTTCCAACCCCTCTGCCATGGTCAGGGACAAAAGTTTGAACTCCAAAAAGTAGCTCAAGCTTTCCACTTGAATTCCCACCCCTTGTCCACACCTTTATGTCCCTAGCTTTTTTTTGTGTTTAACAGAACAGTATGTCCCTAGCTCACCTTTCCTAACACCTTAGGTATCCCAGCACTACTGCAATGAGGATGAGTTTGGCTGGGCTTTCGTATTTACAGTCCCTTTGAAAAAACTTGTGTCTGCATTTACTCAGTCACTGCTGGGTGGGCACACAGCTGCCCAGGTCCAGGCTCTCACCCTGCACCCTGGCAGGAGTCACAGGCAAGGACAACCAACACCTCCTTTGCAGGACCTGCCCCGTGACTGCTCAGACTGCATCCCACCCTCCTCAGATGAGAGATGGAGACAGCAATGTTGCAGGCTGTGTTTCAGCCCAGTATCCAGAAATTACCTACAATCTCTCCTACAGAAGCTGCTCCTATTTGGGTGGTAAATGCATGGATGAATCAGAGGAGGGCTGAAAGTCAGGGTGAGGGACATGAAAGCCCAGTGAGCAGGGTGCCAAACCCTGGTGCTGGTCTGCCCACCTTACCAGCTGTCCTCCAGGGTTAATCTACTGGAAACTCTGGATCCACGCAGAGTGGTGGGAGTGGGAGCAGGAGAGGGAGCAGCATAAATAACAAAGTCCTGTACCTGGGGGAAGCTGCTGGGAAGATAAGCAGGGTGTGCAGCTACCTACCTGTGGAGAGCAGATGTTAAACACACACAGCTGATGCCTCCAGTGCTCCTGTGGGAAGGGGGGACCAGCAACCATGCTGTGCAAGCCCCAGGGAAGGCAGGAATATGTGAAGCTGCTCTGCTTCTGTTTCCCAATACATGAGCCACACAGAGGAAAGAAAGAGGTGGGGCTTAAGCGGCTCTGAAAAGTGAGATAAGGAGAATGAGGCTTTTGGTCCTTACAAGTGATGCACTCCTTAAGGAACTCCTGTGGATCTTACTGAGCTCTCATCTCACTACCCAACCACAGGCTTTGGGAAGAAAACTGGAAAGAAGTGCAAAACACCCTCTCTCACCTCTTCTCCCCACCTGCCCTTTTTCTCAGTTTTAGGTGGAGAAGAACAAGTATATCTGCAGTAACCTAAAAAGGTTGTGTGCCTGGTACACAGAGGCAAGCAGAGACCTGGACCCTGGTTGTCTTTGGGTGAGCTGAAAATCTGCAGTTCTGGTCCTCAGCATCCCAAATCTGTAAGGAAGAGAGAAGAAAGAAAAACTCAGCCTGCATGGGGAGGGTGGTGGAAATACAAGCAAAAAGTGTTCTGTTTCTTTGCAGTTGACCCAAGGTGCAACTTCAGTTCTGGCATTTCACCATTCCTGAGTATTTGACTTCAGATTTGTTCTTCTAATGCCAGCAAACGGCACAAGCTTACTTTGTACAGGTTATATAATAGTTATGCTTGCAGAAATTAAACAATTTTGCAATTTTGCATAGAAAGAGTCAGAGTATTGTATCAGTAGCTTGTACAAATCACAACGGAGGACACAGAAAATATTTTATCATCTTTTTCAGATATTTGAAGGTACAAGATCAGTGCTTTATGGCTCCCAAGCACAAAAAGCTCCATGTTAAGCATTTCCTATCTGTGAGTTTCTTAGTACGCCAAGTCAAATGTAATGAGCCCAAATCTGTTTACACTTGTGTTTTGGGGAGTGAAGTTATGCAAGTTTTCTCAGGAAGCTTCAGCCAGCAATAGCAACCCTTCACTGAAAGGAAGGCAGACATTTGCTTGAAGAAAGCAGCTTTCCCTGCTAGTTAGTATTGCTCATGGCTTCTTTGTGCCCTGTCTCTGCCTGCTGTTATCTCCCCTGCAGACTCTGAGCCAGCTGGGCTCCTGGCATCCCATCTCTGAGCAGTACCCTGCAGATCTGTAAGAAGGTTTGCAAGAGCCTTGGAGGCGTACAGGGATGTGGCAGAACCCTGCACAGAGCTGAAAGCCCTGTGTGGCATCTGTGTGGCATCTCTTTGGGCAGAAAATACTGTGGGATTGAAAGGTTAGGGTTGAGGAACAGCTCCAGCCAAGCTCCTGTTGAAAACAGTTTGCATTTCTGCAAAGCATTTATTTATAGAAGTGATTTTTCTCTGGGATTTGTATGAGCAAAGGGAGAGCAATATTCAGTGCAAGGAGGCTGCAGGGCTGTGCTCTGGGATGTCTGAGCATACCCAAAGCAATGCAACTGAGCTGTGGTCCTGAGCTCACAGTCAGCAATGACACCAGTGACTCCCATCCCACACCAGCAGCTGCTGGGTGCTGCTTGCCCTCCATGCCCAGCTCTGTTGCAGCACAGCATGGCAAGGGCTCCCACAGCCCTTTGCCTGGGCAGGTTGGGTTTCCATAGCCAGACCCCTGGTCTCCTCCACCTGTCACAAGCAGGTTGTGCCTCTTTTACTCCCTTTTGAGCTCTGAACACCATCTGGTCCTCCCTGGCTCTTCACGGAGGAGCTCCCATGGCCAGCTGTACTCTCCTGCCTCTTGAGGCTCCCCCTGCCCCTTTCTCTCCTTCAGCTGCAGCACCAATGATTCATCCTGCAAAACCAGGGATCCTCCCTCTGCACAGCTGGGCAGCTGGGGTGGGGGGAAGGATGAGAGGGGAGGCCAAACCCCTCCAGTACCAGCAACCTTTCCTGAAAGCAGCATTGTGATCCTGAGTCACTACATTTTCCTCCTTTATAATTTTAGAAGTAGTTAACTCCTCTCTTTTTAATCATCTTGATGGATTCCTTCTCCCATACCCATAAGATTTCCTAATCCTTG
The DNA here is from genome assembly GCF_036169615.1 of Heliangelus exortis. Lineage (NCBI taxonomy): Eukaryota > Metazoa > Chordata > Aves > Apodiformes > Trochilidae > Heliangelus > Heliangelus exortis. Next base: position 21,694,869 of record NC_092422.1, on the reverse strand, counting down.
ATGACAGTAACTGAGTTTCCCATTAGCTGACACAGCATTCTTGCTCCTCCCTAACAGGTAACCACAACTACAACACCCTGGCAATTTTTTCACCTTTCTTTGAACTTCCACTTTGTTGGGAACTCTTTTCCCAAGGAGCAAGGCTGGAGTTTGGTCAGTGTTTCTGCACGTGCCTCTTGTCCCATCACACAGGTACAAATGTGCCTTGCACCAGCCCTTGGGCAGCTCTGGGAAAGGAGAGCAAATGAAAGCATCAGAAGGACTGCGGGTTTCTAAGAAAAGTTAGAAATTAAAAGAAGAGCAAACAATTCCATCATCCATTCCAAAGTCAGAATTGTTTTCCTGATACAGAAGAAGAGGAGTAAGAAAAGCCCAGGACAGCCAGAAACCAGCACCACAGAGGGAGCTGAGGTTCTCTCTTCCCCTTCAATAGTCCATCTTCATTTTCATGCATCCTGGAAGCTGCACAGAGGTAGGTTTGGTCTGGTTGCAATCTGCTGCTGCTGGAAGAATCACAGAAAATGCTGCCACAGTGTTCCAGAACAAAATAATTACATATTCTTAACTTTATAATCTTGAATTAAGCACATTTTCTACTTATGGTCTACCCAGGGAAGCTGAGCTTTAAGACTGAAATGCAATGAGTGTTTGTAGTCATATCATGAAGTAGGAGCATAGTTGTGGTTGTGCCAGTGTCAGCTCTTTGAGATAACTTCATGTCTGCCTGCTGTCTGGTGAAAGGGAATCACAGACAGTGTGATAACAGCCTTGTCTGCAGTTAGCACATTTAGGCTGGAAAAAAACAGTGACCTTCTTGACATTTATTGGATCTGCAATGTAGATGGGCCATTAACCTTGTGCACATTCTTCATACTACACTGATAAAAATATTTGACTAATTCATAATGTTGCTTTTAAGTAATGACTGTACTTTGCATCGAGGTTACAGGAGGGAATGAGCTATTCTTGCATATTATTACAAGAAGTGATTTGAGGTAACAAAAGTTCCTATTTTTTTCCTTTTAAGTGCCTGGGGACAGAATGACAGAGGGGCTTGAGTTGGTAAGGGGAAGACTGAACTTCAGGGGTTTCAGATTTTCAATGTTCCTCATGAAAACAACATTTTTAAAGAGGTATTGTTCATGTGGTTAGGCAGCAAAGAGGATATCTGAGTAACTGAAACAAAAGCCTCATCATAACTGTTGTTCTGGATGACAATAAAGAATAACCTAAGGGAAAAAAAAAAAAAAAGAAATATTGCCCCTGCAGTTAATTTGCTCTATTTCTAACAATTCAACTAAGCCTAGAGAAAACAAATATATGGGTTTAAAGATGGTTGCTATAGAAACCAGAAGAGATTTCATAGTTGCTTATGAGAGTAAAGGAGGTTCTGATTGATAAGACAATCACATTCAAAGAGTCACTATGGAAACCCAAGGTGACCTGGAGGAGCTGTGATTCCTCTCCCTCTGCTCTGTGGGCAGATGAAGACAGCCTGGGTGGGGGAAGGTCTGGGCTGGGTGATGAAGGATGTTGTAGCAGGGCAGCACCACACTCACTGTGATGCTAGAGATGCTCAGCATTTCACATCTCAAAGCTCTGTGAGTGCTGACCTCTCTAGCAGTAAAACAGATTTATTTACTTAACCTTGAAAGAGGATTTTTCTCCACAGGAGCTCTGCAGTTAAATGCTGTGGGAGCAAAGCAGATTTTAGAAACCTTCCTGTGTCTACACTCCCTCAAAGCAAGGAAGTGCATTTCCACAGAGCCTGGTGCTCAGCAGTTCATTCTGAGCCTGCAGTTAACACACTGCTGCCCGTGCTGTGCTGAAATGGGGCCATGGAACTGCTGAGGACTTTTTTCCTTTCACTAGCAAGGCCTCTGCTTGCACCCTGGTCCCAGAAATAGGACAGAAAGTAAACTGAATATGCAAGCCTTTTCCTTGTAGGACCAAAGTTAGTCAGCCTGCATATGACCTAAACCCAAAATTAAGTAGCTTAATAGTATCTCTGTGATCATTTAGCATTTATTTTCAATATCTATTTTTAAGGTTATTGATAGAAAGTTAGATTAAAGGGCAGTTTCTCGGCTCTCGTGGACACTGTTGAAAATTAAAAGTTATTCCATATCTTTACCTTTTAGCTTATTATCTTGATTAATGCAAAGTGTTAATGCTGTAGATATAAGGTCCAGGTATTTGAAATATCCTAATTCCTCAGTAAGGATTCAAACTGGGCCAGATTTTGCCTGGTTCCTCTGCCCAAGCCTAGACACTCTGTTCTCCCATATAATTTCAAAGATCTTTGAGTCACACTGCCCACATACAATCAGATCATACAGATATTAATCATCAGAAATTTTTAGCTTGCATCGTTTCCAGTGAGGTAAAAAAAACTAGCTGGTGGTCTCAGGAAAACACTGATGTTTCTGAGATGCCACTGAGTTTCCAGTGTAAACATGCAGATAGGAGGAAACAATATTGTCTGGAGAAAAGTTGAGGATGCAATTCCAGACTGCAGGAGTAAAGAACCAAGCAACGTGGGTTCCTCACAACTCTTGTTCCTCTGGTTTATCTGCCAACACTGGTAAAAATGGCCAGGAAATTCATGCAGCCCAGCTGCAAGGCTGTTTGCTGCCTTTTCTAACCACCCTTGATGGGTTTAGAAATCACACTCCCATGCTGAAAACCCAGAGGTGCTTCTACAACAGACAATCCATTAAAACGAAACAAAACAAAACGAAAACCAAAAAAGGACCCCAAAAGAGAATACTCATTCTGCTTTCATCACCAAAGAAAAAGTTTGAACCTCAGGCTATGGCTAGAAATGCAGGTAGCACTGACACCATGGTGAGACTGGAAGCAGGGAGAACTGGTTTGGTAGACATTATTTTGAAAGAAATTCCTATTGGTTTTAAAGATAAACAAAATTGTTACCTGTTCATAAAGTCAACTCATGGCCAGAGGTAGAAATCACTGCTTTAATGGAGCCATAATAATTCATCTACAAAGAATGAGAGAAAAAGAATAATACTAAATAAAGGATGTGCTCACAGGAAGGTGCAATCTGCCTGGTAGGTTCCTGTTCTGGTTTCATGTCTGTGTAAAGGAAATACATAGGCAGATAAATAGGAACAAGTGAAACATTTTGCATGGGAGTGAATAGTGTAAATGTGTGGCCAAGCCTTCTATCCTCAGCTCACTGCTGGTCACTCTCCATTGCCAAATGAGAGAGTAGCTCTGATATCTTTTTTTTAAGTTATTTTTACTTTTTTAAACCTGTGTAACCCAGTCTCTGTAAGTTACACTGGGAAAGACTGAAAGGCTGTTCTGGGAAAATATTCAAAGGTGTAAAGGTCTCCCAAAGCACCCATAGGAACCCAGCAGCTTTCTCTCCTCAGCTGGAATGGATAGCACTTCTCCACCAGTTCTGGGAATGGATTGGGAAGACGCTTTTCTGAGAGCTTATCCAAGTGTTTCTCTGGGCTGAAGCAGTCACAGAGCACCCCTCCTGGAAGCACATGGTACTCAGTATTCCCTGAAAATCATCCTGACTTGCACAGGCTCCTCCAAGCCTCAGCAACCACGTACCAGCGGCGTAAGTTCTCTCTCACATGCTGCTTCTGCAAGTCCCACTTGAAAACCTGTCCAAGGAGATGGTACAACTCGGTCTCCTCTTCCCACCTTCCAATTTAAAGGAAAAAAAAATTATGATGGCAGCAAAGCAGCATTTTGAGGAAACAGTCCATGAAAACAACTAAACTCATGGAGGGCTGAAATCTTAAAGCTCTCAACACTGTGGGATGTGTTTTGCCTTCAAAGCCCCATCCTTCAGCTCCCTGGAAAGTGACAAGTATCTGTGAGCCTCATAGCTGTTCCCTGGTAAATACCATAAATAAACTAGCAGATAGTGTAGGGTTTCTCAGAGAAGCATGTAAAGGCAGTAAGCACCATCTGCTGGCACGAAAAAGGAAACCAGGAATTTTTCATCTAGCTGCCCATCTCTTTAGCTGTTCTGCCTCCAGTTTTAGAACAAACTCAAAGAAGCTGCTGCAACAACATCAAAATGGAGTGACCTGACAGGGGAATCCTGCCTGGGGAACATCATCTATCCAGCATGCATACCAAGATAATATGGGACAAAAAAGAAGAAAGCTAAACACATTGAAAATACACAGTAATTTCTGTCTGCATTCAAACTGAACATCATCAAAGACCTTAATTTCTCCTAAAATCCTACTGGATTTTGTATCGCATTTGAAACATAAATGCTTACCCTAAAAATATTCCTGCATAGGACATGAGCCAAATATTCACACAGCCTTAGAAAAAGAAAGAGCCAAGAAAGGTTTCACAAGAAAATTGGAGGCATGGGCTTGTTTTCCCCCCTCAGTCCTTGATCTCAAATAATGATGTGGGGATTGGGCACAAGGAGAGCAGGGCAGCATTTTGCAGATGGCTAATTCATCTTGTAGATATTGGTTGCCAAAGGACCTGTGATTAAGCCAGTGAAAGCTAAAGGCACACATTGGCTTTGCAAAGTTGCCCAGCAATGTACAAAAATTGGACTCTGAGCACAAATAAAAGTAAGGAATATGTGAGAATTGCCAGTTCCCAAATAACCAGCAGAGGCAGCCCCAGCATTTTGTGTTCAGAGTAAGACAGAAAATGCCACATTCACAGTTAATTCAGGGGAAGGCCTAATCTTGGGGTGCTGGGGCCCAAACCTTGGGCACATCCCCAGTGCTGGGTGTGTAGAGATCCCAGCCCTTCTTTGGGTTGGCCCTCACAGCAGCAGAGCCTCCTACATCCAAGGCACCTTGTCCCCCTCCGGCAGCATCTGCACAGGCTCCCCAGGCCAGCATGCAAGCACTCAGGGGAAATGAAGGCCATCTGTGGGCATCAGAGGGGCATCTCCCATGGTGTCCCTCCCCAGGGAGCTCTGGGGTTTGTGCTCCAAAGAGCTGGTGGAGTGATGCTTCCTCATGTGCTCCAGACCAGGCTTCCTCCTCCCTTGCTCAGCCTGAGTGCTCTAGATCCTGCTTGTTCTGCCAAGCAGGGATAAAAGGGGCAAGATACCCATTTGCTAAGCTCTAACGATGGAATAATTCTTCCTCAGAAGTTGCTTTGATAAGGAGTTGGAGCTGCCTCCTCAGGCTACATCTGCAACAGGAAAATATTGAGGTTTAACTGGTTTAAGTCTGCTCGTGCTTTTCTCATTGAAAGATGAAGCTGATGACAAACCTGACTAGGTTTGTCCTGCCAGACATTCATGGGAACTGATGGCAGTGGCTTTTCTACACTTGCACAGCAGAAACAAAGAGGAGCTGGCTCAGCATTCTGCATTGCTGTCTGCAAGGTCAACTAAGAAGGCAACATTGCCTCTCTTTGGTTAGACCAGCGTGAATCTCTAACATTATCTTACATTCACAATATCTGGCTTGTTGAGAACAAGATGAATAGCACGTGTTGGAGGCTTCACTTCAGCACAAATCCCTAAAATGTCTTCATTTAGCCTCTAACTTGTGAATTAGACAAATGCTGAATATGTTCATATAGCCAGAACCCCTTACTCAGATCATGAGCCATTATCCAATTGGTAACTCCAGCACTCAGGTCATCTAATGCATCACTAATTACTGCTTAACCCTAACAGTATTTTTAAACATTATCTGTCAACAGAACTCAACTTCATTAAAGTGTTTGCTTAAACTCCCTCATTCTTCCATCACTGTAGTCCCACAATAACATGTTCACACATTGCAAGGTTTATTCCTTCATCTTTCTGCTAACTCAACCCTTTGTTTGGCAAAGGTCCTGTCCTTATACTTCTTCACAATTGCTTTAACTTGCAATACTGGAGCTTCACATGGGCAGTTGTGTGTAGGCATTTATTATGTATCCTGATAATAAACTGAAATATCAAATGCAAAATTAACTGGAGCATGGTTTCTTAATTATAAAATGTGCCCTATAGTACATTTTTCATTTAACAAAATGATTAGTTTTACATATTTTACTGCCACAGCAGTCTGGATAGTACACTGCACAGTAGTTATCAGACACATTTGGTCACATCAAGTCCAACCCTGCTTTTTGTGACTTGTAAGGGAGCAGGATTAAAACTGTTCACCCAACACTTTACTCAGGCAAACAGTCCCTAAATCCTGCAGCAGAATGCAAAATGCCTTTCTGTGGGAGATGCAATACCTTTTCTCAGTGTAAAGCAGGGAATGGCTCTGCATGAGGAAGTTTTGGGGTCACTGGCTAAGCCCATGGTATTATCAGTCAGTGCCATTTCCCATTTCTACTGCATATTTCTTCATACCAAATAATTTAGAGGCAGGTCCTCAACAGGCATTTGCTTCATTTTCTGTTCACTCATCTTCAAGGGCAGGATGCACACATATACCACATTTATGTCTGGCCTTAAGCCAAATAAACACCCAAGCACATAATGTGGGTAGAGCAATAAAATTAAGATTTCAGTGAAGAGAGACAAAGTGACCTATTTAATGACATAGTTTTGTACATCCAATAGGACACTGTGGAGAAACATCATGTAACATTCTGCTGTCAAAGCTCAAGGGATTCAACAGTGCAAGAAGGAACCACTCTTGCTCTACCCAGGAGTAGTTTGTTGTACTGTGCCATCAAGTGAAATTCAACACCCACTTAGGCTTCTCCTTGATTAACATCTCCCAGAAAGCAGCCAAGGACTTTGTGATCCCCACACTCTGTGAGAAGACAAGGTGCTGCTCTCAGGTCTGGGCTCTCTGCATGGCTGCTTTCTGAAACCTCTAAGAACCTCAGACACCTTGCAGTGGTTACAGAATCATAGAACCATTTCAGTTAGAAAAGATCCTTAAGGTCATCAGGTCCATCTGTTAACCCAGCACTACTGAGTCCACCACTAAACCATGTCCCTGAGCACCAAATCTACATGGCTTTTAAATACTTCCAGGGATGGTCACTCCACCACTTCCCTGGACAGTCTGTTCCAGTTCCAGAAAATACTTTTAGTGAAGAAATTTTTCCTTTTAACCAATCTAAACTTCCTCTGGAACAACTTGAGGCCATTTCCTCTTGCCCTAGATTGAAAGGTGACCCCCAGCACACTGAGCACTGTACACTGCATCTTCTATTAAACATAATGCAGAATGATAGAGCCATCAAGTCCCAACCAGGATGGGACCTTTGCTTGCCACCTGTGACACTGGCAAATCAATTATTCTCCAGCACCCTCTTACATAAGGAGGTCTGGCCCTTGCCTCTTGTCTTCACAAGGTATGGCCACATTCTGGGGTGGCTTTTGGGAGAGTGCCCAGCACGTGCTTATTGCTGCACAGAGAGAGGAGCAGAGACACTGGTGTGGAAGGCACCTTTGGGCCAGTTTGAAGAGGATTAGGATAGCAGGATAATTTTCCTAACTTCTTGCTCAGTTTGTACAAAAGCTAAGAAGGAACCTTGGTCCTGTACCAAGTGAAGTGATGTCTACATGAGAACAAATGAACGTATTTTACGGAAGAATTTTAATGTTTAAATTTGAATCTCATTTAACACTTTCTCCCTTTAATACATTTTAAACCATGACTTAAATCCTGTTGGTGAATTTCAGAGGCTGCAGTTCTTATTCCTGGTTTTGGTTGAAAGACTTGTTCTCCAAGTGAGAAAACACAAATTAAAAGACCCCAAAGCTCTCACCCTGCACACTCACCTTTTGAATTCTTCCTATTGCAACACAGACTTTTTAAATGAAGTTTTTCAACTTGCTCATGACTCTGAAAAGTACATATAATGCAACTTTAAGAGAAACACATTATGTGAAGAGTAACTGAATTAGTATGTTTTCTTTTAAACACAGATTTTTACTCAGCTGGAAATAATAGGGTTTTGCAGTCTGTGTTGGTTTCTGGACAAGCATCAGAATTTCAGGAATAACTTTTTTTCTGAACATGGATCATATTAATCTGACTATTAGTTCATTTCACATAAAAATGCCAAATCCATCATGAGTGAGCAAAAATTAAGGTGGCCAAATATTGTTCATTTCTGTTTGTGGAGTCATCCTACACTTTATACTTAAGGCAAACAATCCTCCCTCCTTCTTTCAATAACCATAAACAAGTAACGACTCTGGACATAGAGACAAGCTATGTGATTAAAATATAGCCTTTCCATACTACATAATTTAAAATTTTTAATAATCTCGGTTTCAAAATATTCTGTGAAATTCAGTGATGGTCTGCATAATCAGGTCCACAGAGCAGAGCTACACTTCCACAAAATGTGGTCTTGCTTTTAAGGTTTTTAAAAATTGCAATTCATGTTCTGTGCATTTGGAGTCACATGCTTCTTTGTCACCTGCTTGAAACTCTATACATGTGTTGGTTTTCAGCCCTCCTTTTCCAGCTGCTGGGACTGGAAGAAAAAACATAATGTTTCTGGGAAAGATTATATATCATCTGCTTAAAGGTCCTCCATTACCAGATGGGTTAATGTAAGCCTGCACTTGTGGAAAATTTGAATAGAAATGCAATAATTTTCCTAAATCCAGCATAAGATTTTTATTCCAGTAGTTGAGAAAACCCAGCTTTGCAATAGCACTCTGGGATGGATCCTGTCACCCAACTCCAGCAAATCACAACTGGGCTTAAATCTCTTGAAATCTCTTGTTCCTTTTGCAACCTGGCCATAATATTTAATATAATGAAAACCTGGTCAGCTACTTTTTAGCCATCTGGGTACACTGGTATAATTGCTGTTAAACAATAAAGGAAAACAAAAGCCAGGAAATAAGACCAGGGCTTTCTCTGCACTACAAAAAAAAAAAAAAAAAAAAAAAAAAAAAAAAAAAAAAATTACTTCTGGCTCTTTAGAAATATGTTTTTGAGAAAGCAGCATCTTGCATATTGTGAAAAGCCTATGTACATATGGAAAAGTGCTTTTAAAATGTTACAGTTGAGTACCTTGTGTGTATCAAGTCCAGCTGTGGAACAGTGCTTCTTGGATACTCAAAAGTGGTCCTCTTGCTGTCTCCAGAACAGAAACCTCCACCATTCCTATGTGATGGACCAGAATAGATCTATCTGAATGATACTCAGGCCTGGAGAATCAAGATTTTTTCTGTGGAGCTGGATTATGACATCCTGATCATCCATTTGCTTGTCTTATATATATAATATATATATACAGTTAATATATATCACTATATAACATATTATAATATTTATATATTATAATATTATAAGATTTATATATTTAATTATATATTATAATATTATATATTTATATATTAATATATATAATTACATAAATAATGTTTTGAGCAACCTGTGTGAAAAGCAGAGGATGGCAAGGGGGACCAAGATGGAGATGGTGCTGTTTGCCTTCTGCCTGGGCAGTGGATGGGGTGGCAATACAGAAATCCCCCTGAAGCCTCTGCAGAGGTGGATATATCCTTCAGCCTCCTAGGGTTTTCTGAGCCTTCATGCATGGCTGGTGGGTGATCCATGTCCCCAAGCATCAGGGGGTGCAGAAAAGTGTGTCCTCATTGCAGCCCCAGCTCCACCACAGCCCCCTCCCCACTTTGGGAATGTGATAATCTCCTCTCCTGGGAGCTCTAACCTGAGAGTGGCCAACTCATTTACACTTTTCTTCTCTCCTGCCATCTCTGAAACTTGCTGTGGGATTTGGGATGATTTTCTTCCTTCTTGCACATCTTCCCTTGCTTCTGACACTTCCTTCTCCCCGACTGTTTAGGCTTGCTCCTTTCCCTCATCCCTCTGTTCTATTTCTTCACTATTCAGGTCCTCATTTTTCATTTCTTCTCATTACTGAGGCTCAGCCCATTGCACAGTCTGGCCCACAGTTCAATTCCCATGGAAGAAGTAGAGAAGCCAGGTGAATGTTGCATTCCTTTCCCCCAGCCCTGCCTTCTGCCTGACCCCTACCACCTCCTCACACAGCCCTTGTCTCCTCCTTTCTTTGCTGTCCCTCAGGGCCATCAGGGCAGTCTGAGCCTCAACTCAGGGGGGCAGTTTCAGGAGGTGTGACCACTTCAGCTCGTCTAGAAAGAAGCACTGCCTATTATTCAAAAGGTTGTAGAAGTATAACCAGGACTTGAACATGGCCAGGCAGCAAATTTTGGGCTGCTGGCAGGCTGCTGCTTCTGCAGAGCCCCCCTCCTTCTGCAGTTGGAGCCTTGACTTTAGCATTTTGTCAAGCTAAAGAAGGTGGTCTTTACATTAGTGCCCAAATTCTCATGATGCACCACAAGCAGAGACCTCAGCCACCCCTGATCCCCACTGCCTGCAACTGTGCCCAGCACCTCTCAGCAAAACTCCAGCCTCCCATTTCGTGATCAGCAGCAGGAGAAGGGATGTATTTAAGTTCCTGATTGCAAATATTTCAGAGGGTGAGTAAAGGCATAGTGCTGCCTCTTTTGCTGTTCTGCATCACCCGCTGTGTAGGCTGCCCAACCCACAGCTGCCTTTCTAAGTGGGTGCCAGGTTTTCTCCTATAGCAGAAAAGATCTTTCCCTTCTGACAGCTCTTGGCTCCTTCCCTGTCACAAGCTCCCAAAAGAAGATGGACACTAATCCCAGAGCACAGGTCCCTTTTCCTCTCCTCTTCCTAAGCTGTTTCCTCCTCCAGAGCCAGACATAAAGGAATCAGGCTGAAGGAGAGTAAACTCATCACTAGCAAAGCACACGTCATGCCAGCAACCACGGGCTGGGCATCTCCTCTGTGCTCTAAGGTCTTCCTTCCCTCCACCCAAACCTCATGCTGGTTAAAGAGATCCCTCCAGCCAAGGGATTATCTCTGTTGCAACCCCTTGGCTCTGTCCTGTTGGCCTTGGTGGCTCCAGACAGTAGGAGCATCACTCTTGGCCTGCTCTGGCCATGTGTTCCCACGCTTGTGTAGAGATAACAATGTGGCAAACCCACAGCTGAATTCACAGAATTCACCCTCTGAAGTTCTTCAAAAGTCATTTGGTGTTCAGCATTGCAAAGCAATAAAAAGAAAGCATGTGCTGATGAAGGAAGTCACCCACAGTGCCATTAGTCACACTGGTAGTGATGCTGTGCAGTGCAGTGATGCTGGGAGCACAGGCTTCTAGAAGGGCAACGTCTGAATTAACTGGCAGACACTTTTCTTATTTCCCTATCAGGTTATTTTTCTTAAATAAATTTACTGTATCTATGCAAACAAGACCTCATTTATGCATATTCCCTAAATAAACCTTTCCTGCACTTACTGGAGGCAATGAAAGTTCAACACTACCTTTGGAGGGAATTTTCTGTCTTTTATCCACTGGTGTCTCTTCATTGCAAGTGAAAGGTCTTCTGATAGATGCTGGGAGTTCACTATGCTTCTTAATTTTTGTATAGTTCCTAGTAAAATCAAATATGGTTATGAAGAGGCAAAATATTTTCTGTACCTTTGCAGTCAATCCAAGGAAAATGCTTGCATCTGGTTTTCTCCTCCCTTCCTTTGGATGAGGGAGACAGGGCATTTGCTGCCAGTGCTCCACGTGCTATTATTCATTCAGCAGATTGACAAACAGCAATTCCAAATTGCCACAAAGTTGAGATAATCAACAATTTACCACATAAAAACCACTCTGTGAGCAGCAGTAATTAATGTGATCCTGAGATGGCAAGTGAAGGGACAGGGTAACACTGCACTACCAGTGTACAAACTCCTGAAGGCGCTGGCCAGGGATGAGTCCAGAGCCATCCTGCTGACACTGTGCAGACAGCCCACTTACTGCTGGGCTGGACACTGGGCAGATCCTAGAAGAGAGGCAGCAGTGTGAGAGCAGCAAAAGGACCAGCCACAGCAGATGTGTTTCTATGAAGCACAGGAAAACTTTGGGAAGGGAGTTTGAGAGCAGAAGGCAAGAGGGGCAATACTGGAAGTGATGCAAGTCTGCTCAGCTCCCCATGTTCCAGTGGCAGTCCCAGCAAGGCTGTAGAGATATCTCTGAGTGTATGGAGAGCCCTGGAGCCTCAGCCTGGAAGCTCCAGCTGCAGCTTCTTTTAGGGGTCATGTCAAGCTGGCTTCCCCAGCAGCCTGTCCTTTTTGTCCTCACTGCTGCATGGGAGGGGAGAGGAAGGGGGTAAGCACTGCATTCATTTTCCCAGAACAAGTGGAGGGAGAGAAAACTCCCTGGCATTGGGAGACCTCAGCAAGACTTAACTCTATTTTAACTTAATTTGTATCCGTCACAGCCCTGGCTCCTTCTCTTGGTGATGTCCTCAGCTGGCTTCCTTACTGCTCTTTCTTGTATGCCCAGACCATGACAAAGCCAAAGGACAACCAGACAGACTCCCCACGCCAGCAGCAACAGTGCCTATTAATGCAGCCATCATAATAAGAAAGTGCAATACTTAGCATTTATATTGAGAATCTTGCTTCCTGAGAAGCAGACATAGATTAAAATTCTAATTCTGCTCTTGAATGTAAATATCTCCTGCTAGTCTCTCTTTCTCCCCCATCCTGCTTTACTGAAAGTGAATTAATAGTTGGCTGATGAAAGTAATGGTGTTTCTTTATTCAGTGATTGGCCTTGACAAAATTCATGCCATGCAAACATAGGCCTGCACATGACCTCAGCGTTGTCATTCCCCAAGAAGGATTTCATGTCACTGTGTCCTCCCAGAGACTCAGAAGACAAATCAGCCAATATTCACAGGCATAAATCTTCTCTGCTTATCTGCTTATCCTATACCTGTCTATCTGCATCTGCTGCAAGAGGTTTTGCACCTCATTAGCTTTTCTTTCCTGCAGACAATCCTGTAGGCCCCAGCATTCCAACTTCTCATTCTCACCGTTGCCCCTTTCCCACACATTCTTGTGTTTTCTCCTCCATCACTTGAAGACTGAGCTCAGTCAGGAAAACAAGAGTTCTACCCCAACTCCACACTTGGGGTACACTCTCTGTCAGACTGTGGTCTGACACCTTCAGGCAAGTGTCTGGGGTTGGCTTGCCTGAGCAAGCTGTTTGGGCAGCTCACACTGAAAAAATTGGATTTTTCTGCCAGATCAGAGCTGCTTCTTGCAGAGCAAGTAGCTAGGCTAACTGAAGCTTGGTATGCATAGTCATGTGGATATTTTTTTGACTGGCTCATAGTTCTCCTTCCATCCAAGCAGCTACACATGCAATTTAGCTTGCCATAAACAGGGGTTTTCCACATTAGTGGATGATTAGGTTCTGCTGGTGACAGCTCTGTGTCTGGCTGCCTGGGTTCTCTTTGCCAAATCCTATTTACAGCAGAGACACTTAGAAGCTGAGGGATGCACACTGTGTGTGTTCATCCCACGTTTTCTTTCCAGAGGGTCTTTACAGGATAGAAGGGATGCTGAGCACTTGCACTCTCTGATGTGTTTACCATGAACCTGCAGGAGTTACCCTTTTGCTGCTCTTTCTGTGCCTCCTTCACCAGCCCTTTGGGGAAGGGAGAGTCAAACTGCTGGGCTGCTTCACTCAAGCTCTTGGCAGGAGATGCAGCTTGCAGCCAAGGACTCCTAGACAAGCCAAGGTACTCGAGGTGAAGGGAATCCTGTGGCCAATCAGCACCTTGCCAGAACCAGCTGCAGGAAAGTGTGAGGGGGAGTGGGTGGCAGAAGTGGCTTGTTCCTTACTCTTTGCTTATTTAGCAGTAAAAAGATAATCTGAGAGAAGAGTTAGAAAATCTAAACCTTTGGGAAGAGGGTGATGCATTGAAGCTCTGGATGCCAGCAGAGCCTGGCTGCAGTTATGGACAAATCAGGTGGGAGGGACCTCTGGAGGTCTCTGGTCCAATTACCTGCTCAAAGCAGGGCTATTATCAAAGCTGAATCAGGCCAGCCTTGCATTATCTACCAAAGTACTGAGAAGGTCCAAGGATACATCTCTGGGTAACTGCTCCCATGGTGTAACTCATCAGTTTCTGGATTTGTTGAGTCACTATCTCAGTGGAAATCTGCTCCAGTCAGGGTTCCACCTATGACAGTATCTACTGTTAATAGGAACATGCTTAATATTGAGAGCAACAGAAAGCAACTGGTGCCCTGGTTGGTGCTTTCCAGCATGTACTCCAGCTGAATCTATGAAAAATACAGACAAAAGTTAGTTTAAAGAAGGAAGAAAACTATGGTATGAAACACAGTCCTGGAAAAGTTGTTTTCAAGTGACAATGATGCTCATGCTGTGAGATCGTAGAAAAGAATCAGTTTTGCCAAAAGAGTCTGCAATTTCTAAAATGTTAGTAATCAAACACACAGTGTAACTGAGAACAGTATGCATGCAGCTTAGATCCCTGCAATCAGAAAATAGCTTGTTTCTTCCAGGCTACAGAATGCAGGAAAAAAACCCAAAACACTCTCACTGATACACATTGGAGATGAGATGACAACAGGCAGAACACTAACAGTCCCAGCCTCCTGTACATCATGCCTGTGAGCATCCTCCAGAAATGGTGTGATGGAGCAGTTGTCCATATGGCAGGTGGTGTTCCAGGTGACACCATTCTGCAGCATCGTGGCTTGACAGAATAGCTGAGCTTGAAACAGCGAGGGGGTACCTTGTTCATGCATTACTCAGATTTTTTTTTTGTTATCTTTTGCAGCCACATAGAGAGAATTATTTCTCCTAACACACCAGCAGTGGGGGAGGAGGTGGGGGAAAGCTGTACACGACTGCCACATTGAGCTGTTACCATGAAATGCAGGGATAAAGCTAGAAGCATGCCAAAAATTCTTCAGTCCTTAGCTCTTTTTACAGCAGGCTGGAATTTGTGTCACGTCCACACAGAAACCAGTTACTAGAGACTGCAGAAACCATGACTGACTGGTATCAGGTGTTTGTAGTTTAACAGTCTGTATTACTCCAGTGCCTTAAGTGCAACAAAGAACTGACAAGATAAAAACAATGTTCTGCTGTAGATAGGAAGGACTAAAAAAAAAAAAAAGAGAACAGGGCAAATGTCTGCTGGCAGAAACCAAGGACGAGTCAATCCAGCCACTGTGGTTCAGTAAGTCGCTCAAGCCACAGAAATCGTTGAGAAAGGCCACATTCATCTCCAGAACTGGACATCTTGGTTTTGTTGATGTCAAATATGAGCTAGGTTTCTGACCTCTAGCACATAAATACAAGTGATGGAACAGATATTTTCATTTTTCAGTAACTGCATATACCTTGAGTGGAGTTTCCCTTCTTTCACCATCAGTTATCACTTTATTTTTTAAATCTTTCACAAAATCACAGAATCATCTGGGTTGGAAAGGACCTCTGAGACCATCAAGTCCAACCCTTGATCCACTGACACTGTGGCTACCAGACCATGGCACTGAGTGCCACATTCAGTCTCCTCTTAAAAACCTCCAGGGATGCAGAATCCACCACCTCCCTGGGCAGCCCATTCCAATGCTTACCCAGAGCTTACCCTCTCTGTAAAGAATTTCTTCCTAATATCCAACCTAAACCTCCCCTGGCAGGGCTTAAGTCCATGCCCTCTTGTCCTACTGATAGCTACCTGGGAGAAGAGACCAACCCCCCCCGGCTACTCCCTCCTCCCAGGGAGTTGTAGAGAGTGATGAGGTCTCCCCTGAGCCTCCTCTTCTCCAGATTAAACAACCCCAGCTCCTTTCAGCCATTCCTTTCTTTAAGATATCATCCTGAAATTCAAGCCTAGCTTAGTTCCTCCCTGATTACTGCATCTACTATACTTCATTTACCAGGAAAGAGCTCAAGGCTCCAGCAAGCCCCTGGATGGTGATATCTGAGAAGACTTCATTGTTGGCTCGGAAACATCTCTTTGGGCCACGGTTTGGCCCAGCTATCATACAGCTATTCCCAAACCAGATGGCTCCCAGAGGCTTTCCTTAACATGTCATTGTTGAGTATCTGCTAACATGGGCTGAAGGCAGGAGCAGCCCAGCAGCCTCACTTAGTCCCGTGGTCAGGGCACCCCCGCATTTCCAAGGTCTCCTCACCCATGCTGTGTCATGGAGGATCTGGGAGAGCAGCTTACAAGGGCCAGAGAGAAGAGCTTTTCAGGCAAGTTCACAACCTTGAGACCATCCTTTCTGGAGACTCAGGGGCACCAGAACAAGACCAAGTTTTCAGAGGTGAAAACCTTCTTAATTTTGGGCTTTATAATGCAGGTTACACCTATTCAACTGCTCTTCAGTTGTTACAATGCTGTAACTTTGACTAAGAACAACTTCCATTGCCCAAACCCAAGCTTTCCTCTTGCCTGCAGGAGGGCACTTAGCTGCCTTAGAACATTCCAGCCATGTGAAATCCAAGTACAGTGCAGATGATTCCTTAATTATAACTTGTTTAATGTTCCACCGAACCAAGCACAGGATAATCTACCTTGCCAGATGTCTCAGAAAAAAAAAGTTATGAGCAGACAAACTTCTAAGCTCCCCAAAAGTCAGGTTAACTTGGTGCAGCTGATGAACAAACCTGCTTCTTAAATTCTGCAGTTTTTATAGAGAGTTTTCTTCTTAGGAGCTGGCCTGGGACACGGTGCACACTGTCTCCATATGCTCATTCATTGAATTTTTTGTAGGATCAGACTCGGGCTTTTGCTTTCATCTGGAAGAAAACCAACTACTGACAGAGAAAAGTTACTGGAAAACAGATGGAAATGAGCTTCAAGATCAATTACGATTTAGGCAGTGCTTGTAAAGATGAGGCCAGCCTCAGACTGTTTGGAACTGGGTTTTAGGAGAAATCACCAAATGTTAATTCTTTGCTAAAATTCAAATTATATCAAAATCATATGAACTACTATAGCAGCATGTGGAAGAAGGAAAAAAAATTCACATTTCAGTACAATAAGACATTGCTTTGTATAGCAAAACAACTGCACACCTCCGCATTGTCCATCATCACAAGCAAACACTAAAATATGTGTCTGTGGCAGCATATCTGGGTGACACACTCCTCTCTGCCTCTAATGCTTCTACAAGTTCTGCCCTTTCACCAAGTCCAGCAAGACCAGAGGCAGCTCCTCAGATGGGCACCAGGATGGAGGGAAAGCAGGGCTGAGCACTGCCTTGGGGCCAGGGAGCCTCTGAACACCCTGCAGGCAAGGGAATTGTGAAAACAAATCTTTGCACATTTCTCAGTTCATCATAAAGAAACTCCTTCCCCTCTCCTGAAACTGTAATGCTGGCCTGAGGGAAATGAGTGGGAACTTGCTTTAGGAAATGGTAGGCAATAGAAAAATATTGAAGCAAGTGGTAACAAATTTTTTTATTGCAATTTCTTCTTTGCTTTTTAAACTGGCATTCAAAGCTAAGATCTGTAACAGCACCCTGACTTCTGATTTCTGTTGCAAAGCATGTAATCAGATCTGCTGTTTAACTGTGATGGTAAGTGCTGAGGAACATACCTGATACCTGCTGGATATAGCACCTGAACTCTGCAAAGCTGATGCAAATATTGCCTTTATATCACAAATCATAGAATCATAGGATCACAGATTCATAGAATTGGCTGGGTTGGAAGGGACCTCAGAGATCATCAAGTCCAACCCTTGATCCACTCCCGCTGCAGTTCCCAGACCATGGCACTGAGTGCCACATCCAGTCTCTTTTTAAATATCTCCAGGGATGGAGAATCCACCACTTCCTGGGGCAGCCCATTCCAATGTCTGATCACCCTCTCTGTAAATAAATTCTTCCTAATATCTAACCTAAACCTCCCCTGGCACAACTTAAGACCGTGCCCTCTTGTCTTGTTGAAAGTCATCTGGGAAAAGAGACCAACCCCCACCTGGCTACCCCCTCCTTTCAGGGAGTTGTAAAGAGTGATGAGGTCTCCCCTGAGCCTCCTCTTCTCCAGGCTGAACAGCCCCAGCTCCCTCAGCCTCTCTTCATAGGGTAATATTTATTTACCTGCTGATCTGGAAGTCTGCTAAAATCCAACATACCTGCTTGTTGAATTTCAGTACTACACTATCACTCTTCCTTCAGAATAGGTGGATTAAGTTCAAGAGCAAGAGTTGCAAAAGATTTGATCATTTCTTATTCTTACATTAAGAAATTGTACCCCTGAGCTCTGCACTGAAGTATCATCCCAGTTACTTGAGTTAATCTGTGTGCATAAAGGAGTACACATGGAATTCCTTCAAACTAATAACAAAGTAAGAGAGCAGAAAGTTGGTCTAATATTAAACTTCTTAATGTTATGAAGTTAACCAAATGCCATAAAACCTGAGAAGCATCTGCTATAAACTGTTTTCATCATCTGTTTCTACAATGCTTCAGCAAAAGCAATGGCAGGGTGAGGAGAGTGCTCCCTTTCAGTAAAACACTCAGAAATAATTTCTTCTCCTGCAGACATCAGAAGCCCTCACAGATTTGGGATTTTGAAGAGCAGAGCAGGCTGCTGACCAAGTCTCTTCTACACAATTCCCTTCAGCCCATGTGCATCACTCTGCATTTCACAACTCTTCAGTATGACCAGATGTGGCATAATGTTTCTATCCGAATAATTTACAAGCTAAAAGCACTCAAGAAGTGATAAAAATTAAAACAGTTGCAAAAAATACACATGCAAAGATGGTTTTCACTATGCCATTGCAAGGTACATTTTTGTTTAAACTTAATTCAGCAGGAAACTTTCTCTAATAAGTATCTACTTCAAATATAACAGAGTTTAGTGAAATACAAAGAGGTTTTTTTATTCTTTATTTGTCTCTCCAAATCTGAGCAGCTTTTTGTTCAATCTTAAGAACATGGGAAAAATATCTGGCAAAAAAAAAAAATATATAAAATAACTTCAGGTGAAGCCGTCAGCATTCTGAACAACTACCCCCAAGCAGCAAGAGCACTGGAAGCCCAAATGAACCACACAACATACTCTGGGACAGTTAGCACTAACTGAGCTATTTATTTTTAATCAAAAGGGTATTCAATACAAGGAGAAAAAAGACAGAATAGAAAATACATACTGTTGAAGGAGACATTTTTTATTTTGACATTTAAAAAGAATAATGGTCTACTTAAGATGATTTCTCTGTAGACTCCATACTCACCATGGGTGGTGAACATTAGAGCCCCACTAAACAAAGCATCATCAGTACTGCTATCAGCTATTACTTTGGAATGGAATGTTTTTTCTGGTTTAGAGTGTGTTTTCTAAAACAAAGGGAGCATATTTTATGAAAAGGAATGTATAACAGAGTTTCTGGTACCCAAAACATCACTCAGCTAAAATGAAGAGGCTTCAGAAATCGTTTAAGGATACAGCACTATTCTTTCCAATTATCATTTACAAGAGCTAGGTAGCTGCACATAATGCATTTGATAGAACTTTATCCACCAGCCTTTGAAAGTATTAACAATACTGTTAATTTGTATTCCTGACTCTTGCTGTCTTATTAAGATGTATTGTAGAGTGAAAGAAAATTTGAAAAAACACTTCTTCAATTGGAAGAATAGAGGTCCTCATCCTTGTGCTTTAAGCAGGATCTAGATTACTTAAGAAGGATATAGATTTTCAGACTGAATGATTTGGAAGAAATTATTTTTGATCCAATACTATGATTTCAGGAAAATAATTTATGTTGTGGAACAGTTGGCACTATCAATGCCAGATTTATTTTTAGCTAATCCCATTATTCTTTGCAAACAATAAAATCAGCTGAAGTGGGTAAAACATATGAACACTTCCATTTTTCCTCTCCCAACAAACAAGTTGCAAAAAGGAGTCAAGTAAGCAATGCTGTTACTGTAAAAGATAAGAGGGAGAAGAAAATGCTTGATAACTGAGGCAGTTTAATATGATCCTATCATATGTATTTTACTTGTAGCTTAAAGTCTGCTCTAAAAAAAGCTTATAACTATTTCTCTCAGCCTCAGTGAGTGCAGCCCAGTAATAAAACCAAATGGAACAAAACCACAGAAAAAGCTTGTAAAAAATTCCAATTCTGAAAAAATCCTCTGTGTGCTCTCACTTTGAAACAAACACTCCTGACAATTTCTTGTCCTATATAATTTGTGCAACATTTTTCCAGCCATATAAAAAAATTTCATCATAGCAGTGACTATTTTGATGGTATTATCTATACAAAAGAGGCAAAACTAGGATTCTTGCCCATAAAGTACAGATGAGGTGCTACATTTACACCTTTAATTGATAAACTGTAAAAGTGCAAAAGAAAAACCACACATTTCCTATGCAACTTTTCCAGACTGTCTCATTTTCAGTAATTCCTCATCATTTTTCTGCAAGACCAAATTTTCAATACAAGAAAGTCTTTCACTGGCAAAATTAAACCTCAAAATATCTTTGATTCTTGGAAAAATCAGCTTTGTCTATTGATCTCTTCTGAGGAATGACAACCCTCTTAAAGAGAGACTTTTTTTTTTTTTTTTTTTTAGTGACTTTTGAATGGTTGTAGACTACTGGCTCTACAGAAGCCTGTACTTGAGAAGAAGAGCATGTTAATGGGCATGGGGCTACTCAGCAGGGAAGCTGAACCTGTAGTAACTCCACTAATTATATTTCTCACTTTTTAGCTGCTTTGCTGTGATTCTGTGTTTTTCTGGAATTAAAACATCATTTTAAGCTGTTGCATTTGTATATGCAGCAGTGGGTTGCATGTTTAGACCTGCTGAATGGATGCTCTCAGCTGGGGGGGTGCAGGGGTGCCTTGTAGGACCAGGTGTCCATTGCAGCTGCATCCTGGCTACAAACTGAAGCAAGTTCCCATTTCCTCCCAAAAAGTCCTGCCCTAAGGCCCCATGGCACCTCACTGCAAATCCCTGACTTTGATGATGGGAGACCCAGACCTCAGACCACTCTTCCTCTCCATGGGATGACTTCAGGAAATTAAGTCCATTGAAAAGATGACTTACAACTTGTTGTAGGTTACAACCAAGGACATGGTATCACTCTGTGCGTATGCTGAACTAATAATGACAAATTTAAAATACAACTTGACAGCTTCTCTCATTTACTACCTCTAGCAGGAGTCATTTTTTGAAAAACAAAGGTACCACTGCAGGACACGGGACAGAGAAGAGAAAGCTGGGGTGGGTGGTGAAGCTCAGGTTGCACAAACATTTGCACAACTAGAAAATCTCTCTGACCACACTATTAGTCTCCAGCTGCCAAAGATATGTGATGTAAACACTTTAAAAATACAAAAATTTGTCTCTTGAATCAATTTTTTTTTTCTTTCTCCCTGCTATGTTGCAACATTTTGTCAATTAACATATGTTTACCTCACCATATGCCTGACATAAACCTAAAAGATAAGAATACTTATCAGGTCGTCTCCTGGTGCATGATGGAAACAATGAAGGTAGCAGGACATCCAAAAAGACTAAAAGATAAGGATGACTCATCTCCTGGAAGTCGGGAAATCTGTATGTATCAGGGACTTATGCAAAAAGGGGACCCCTTTTCTTTTCCTGTATAAAAATCGCCCCAGAAGAACCGAAGAGGGAGCAGCTCAGAGCAGCCAGTAGCTCGGAGGAGCCAGCAGCTCAGAAGGACACGTGGAAGCCAGCTCCTGTGACTACAAACTCCAGCCAGCTCGGCGCGAAAAGGCGAGAAGCAGCCCTGAAGGCCCAAGCGGAAAGCGGCGAGGCGGCTTTCTTCTAGACCCCCCCTCTCTCGGCACTTCGGCTTCAGCTACGGGACAGAGAAGCGGCAGGAGCGACAGACCCTACGCACCCGACTACAGCCAGGGGCCAGGGCCGGCGGACGGTGATAACATCTTAATTACCCTCCTTCTTTTCTCTTCTTAACGACTCTTCTCTCCAAAGTAACTAATTGTATAAATCCTAAATAAATCCTTTTAACTTGTTTAAATCATAAAGCCTGGTTATTTTTGTAAATTCACGCGTCGTCTATGAGTAGTGGCTGAAATTTCCTCGCAAACAAAATATAAATAATAACTCGGATCGTAACAATATGATCTATCCAGGGGAAAGTAGGGAATTTTTTTCTTTTGAAAGCTTATGATCTTACTGCTTTCAAGGAACTGCTGCTGTTTTTGTACCATGCAAGTTATAGATACATTATTGTTTTATCTAAACTTTTACACCACAGTCACATCCATGAAAAGGGCAGAGAGTCTGAAAATCAAGGAAAAATACAAATTACAGATTGCATATAGAAGTGCTCAGTTATTTCTAAACAAACTGAGGAAAACAAATCAATCCACCCTCCCTAACAACTCTGTCCCTCTAGCTAGGATCCAAAGCCAAAACTAAGTGTCTCTTTAGGGGTCTGATTTTCAGAAGTGCTAAGAAGCCACAAATTCCATTAAGCCAGAGGTATGTAACAGCTTTGAAGATTAAGCTACTTGTATTTAAATGCTTTATAGGAGATTTAGCAACGAAACCTCATGAAACCAACTTAGAAGGTTTAATCTACAAGCCAAAGGGAAATGACATCCCATTTTTTGGAAGAGACAAGCTGGGATAGCAAGATGTTGAAGGTATTGCTTGTCCCCTGAGCTGAGCGACCAGGGTAGCCCATGCTGGGCCCTGGGCTGCTCCCAGGCATGGGGATGCCTGCATACGGGTGTAAACTGGGGGGGTGAGAGGTGAACCAGGACACTCACTGAAAGGAGAGACAGGAGAACAGCTCATCGGGAAGGAAAAAGGACCCTGAAGGTTCCAGTGACAGCCCGGCATCTCTGAGCAGCTTGCAGCCAAGGTGCTCTGTTTCCCCCTGCTGGTAAAGTTTCAAGGGATTTTTTTAACAAAATGTTTGTTTTCTGCTGGAGGTGTCCCAGGGCCAGAGTGCACAGGTCTTGGCCCATGCACTGGCCTCTGCCCTTCTTCCCAGATCTCCCACTCAGCTGAATCCTTCTTTGCTGAGCTGTCATACAACCATGCCCGTTCAATGCTGTTGACTTCAGCAGACCTGGGCAAGTATTTAAATCCTTAAGAAATATATCAAGGCTGTTTATGGGTATTTGGAAAGGTGTAATTGATTTCTCAGTGCAAAAGAAACAGCACAACACTGAAGCTATTCTAGACGCATTAATGAATTTAATGAATTGCTGCTATTTGATTGCATACAAAAGCCAGAACAGAGGTTCTGTTGTTGGAAAGCCACAAGATTAAGAGCTGGTAAGATGATGTGGTAATTGTACACATTGCACTGAGTGCACTATCTAGGTATTTTAATTGCTCAGCTGGACCACATGGCCTGCAGCTGGCTCCAGTTAAGGCTTCATGCACGATCCTGTACTCACCCTTGCCAGAGAAAACAGCCTCACATTAGTGGCCCCTGGAACTATGCAAAATTAATTTGAGAAGGAGCTTTCTGAGCTTTCCCAGAGAGCATCTTAAAGGGACATTTGTTTCCCAACTTGCAAACTCCAAGTTATGGCTATCTAAGTAAACTTTACTAAGTAAACTTTAGTTTACTCTGCTACAGAAGTGTCAGTGATGTCCTTGAAAAATCCAAGTAATCATGCTCAGGTGCTTCAGTTTAATATGACTGACAGATCATGTAACTATTGAACATGTCTTAGCACAAAGTATGTTTCAACCAACTTCAGAAGAGCCTTTGAAAAACTGGCAGGTGCCCTGAGTACAACTGTAACTAATTCCATAAAACCTGGTGGGTCTTACAGAGGAATTGAAGTGAAATTGCAGTTAAAGAAAATTATGGGAGAAGGAGAGGAAATTGAGTGGTCTGGAGCAAATTAGTCTGCAAATGCCCAAATATGCAACTGCAACTTTCTTGATCACGTATGAACGTGTTTCTGTTACAGCAACAGTTGGAATTCTTTAGAAATACCTTTATACTTTCTGTTTGCATGCTGAAATGTTGAAAATGCATCAAAGGTTTTAGGTTCTTGTGTTCAGATTCTTTTTGTTTTCATATCAATTTGTAGTAGCTTTAGTTTTCCTTTTTAATGTAATTGGAACTTGTATTCTGGGAGTGCAAATCCTGATGGCTAGAGCTGTAGTTTCTGGACTTGTTCATGGTCAGTTTTAATCTGATCAGTGGCAGCTTATATGGACCATCTTTAAGCTGACTAGACCTGTACTGCTGAAATTAGATGCAGATTAATTTTGCTTGCATTGCCCTCAGCACCCCACTTTTTGAATATTTGTGCACACTGGAAATGCAGCCAAGAAAACACGAAGCACTAAATCTAAATCCAGACTGTGCTGGAAAGTTGTTAATACAGTAGATTAGCTCTGCAAATTTAGTAAATGGTGGAGGAGGAACTTGGTGGAAAATAGCTGCTTAATTCAGCCTAATCTCTAGTGCTGAAGATAATGGGATTCTAGTGACATTACTCTGAGATTAGCTGGAAGACCATGACTGCCTGCAATAACTGTGGGCATAATTCATTCTTCTTCTGCACAGTTGTTAACGTGCAAGAGAGTGTGAGCTCAGATGGATGAATTGATCTCTGCTGGATTTGCAGGATAGGACATTAGAAGAAAAACTAATGATTTCATAGTAAACTGAGCACAATTAACAGGCATTTGGGAACCATAGACATTTTCCAGAGACACTTCTGAAACCAGAAAAGGACCACAATTTTAAAATCACATGATTTAGAAATTCTCCAGGGGGCACAGTGGGAGAAAGAATGGATCCTTTTGTTAACCCTCAGTAAATTATGAGAAAGTGGTCAATTTCAGATCTCATTGCAATTTGGAAATGAGAAAGCTGAGTGATGCTGGATTGTACATCTCATTACTCACCATTTCTTAGTGTTCTAGAATATATTTTACTTGGCTGGCTGAGGCCTCCATTTTTGTGCTTTTTCTCCACTTCATGAACATGAATGCTTTAAGCATGTCAGAAGGAATGGTCTCTTCTGGACTGAATTCCTCCACTTGGAGGTCAAACATTTGCACAGTGTGGTCGAACTTCATGTATTGGAAATGGAGACATCAAGGCTTTGCCACCTAATGTCATGTGAGTCCCAAACATTTGTGAGTGAAGTGCCCAAAGCTGATGAGAAGTGCAAGATGGCAATGATACTTATGTATGCAGTGGGTTAAAACTTCCCCTTTTTTTCTCCATCATTTTTTCTTTATTGCTTTTGGCTTTTGGTGCACAATTTAATGTAGAATTATACTAGCTCAGCAAAAAGTTTAATTTGCAATTAAAATTTGCCACAGATCAGCAAGTCTCAGTGGGTGGATGTGTTGAGAATCATAAGGTAGCGTTGTCAGCTTTGCACTGATTTTGCAAGTCTCGTGTGTCTCTTTCTGTGTCTGGAGAAAGGCAGTATTAGCTGTCCTTGTCTGTAAAGTGCTCCATGATAATGAGGAGAAAAAGGTTGATAGGAGCTAGTATTTTCCATTTGTCAGTAACAGTAGAACTATAAAATTAATCCAGTGAAGGAACCTTATACCCAAGACTTGGAGGCCTCTTCCATTTATGAAGGGTTGAGCAAAACTCTTACTCTCTTTCATGGTTTGGCATTGGACTTCTAGTACTGAATGTCAAAATAACCCCTTCTATTAAAAAGTAAAGTATGACTCAGCTGTTGAAGAAGAAAAAATTAGGGATCTGTCTGTGAGACAGGAATCTCAGCTTTTATTAGAGTCGATGGCCACTACCTGGTACTGTCAGCACTGTATGGAGTGATTCAAATGATCGAACAGAGGTTCCTGCTAGGGTCTTCTGGGTGTATTCCCTCAACATAAGCATCCAGCCCTGTTTCAGATGCCCTGGGCACCCCAGCTGGAGTCTAGTAGCTCCTGTAGAAGGATTTGAGTGCTGTGTAACCTCTGCCAACCCCACATATCTCACACACCCTATGAGCCCTATGTTCAGGTGACTGAGCTGAGCCCAGGACCTCTGTTAGCAATGGCAACATGAGGCATCACTCCCTTGAAGGCAGTGACAGCTTTAAGTGCCAGCTGATGCTAAATTCTTACCCGTGCTGCTGAGAGCAAAGAACAAACACAACCAATGCTCACTCCTGAGAACAGAAGCACTGGGAGAGAACCAGTAACAAAGAGGTGAGGTACTGGAGTTGCCTGAGAGCAGGAGCAGCTCATCCCCCTAGAACAGGGGTGGTGGGATCAGTGGTACCAGGGCCACACTGGACAGACAGCAACCAAGTGGCACCTGCCTGGCAGCTTTGCTGGGTGAGTGATCGGTGCTGCTGCTGTTGGGTTAGTAACAAAATCACATCATAGACTCAAGTTCAGGAGAGGAGGCAGATGTACTCCAGTAAATAAATATGTCCTCTCATTAGAGTAGTTAATATTTGATAATTATAATTGCAGTTTGGTGTGCAATCTAAGTACTTTTGCACCTTACAGTCATGGTTTTGTTTAGTCCATGTTTCGCTGTCCTGCCCACAAAAACTTCATGTAAGCCAGCAGAAAGCTTGATGAATTCTAGGTGTGTAACTTCACCCAAAAGATATGTGGGTTAATTTGACAGATTGTCCTTGAAAAATGAGTTTTATTACTTTAAAGCTTACAAAGTGTTCATTTGTTCCAGATTTCTTTTTCCTAGAAATCAAAGTTTAAAAACTATCTTATAATTCATTGTACCTTCATTGTTTTTTGCTTGTTTGCTTGTGGTTTTTTTCCTCTTTTTTTTTTTTTTCCTTTTTTTTTTTCCTTACAGAAAAAAAAGAGTATAAATCAGGAGCTATCCTACTGAATAAATATAAATATTCTGTTTTAAAGCCTGTGTAAGATTAGGGCGAGCCAAGGCCATTTTCTTAGGGAACTGGTTGTACAACTCTATCATAATTACAGATGCAGAAAAAACTTCACATGAAAAGCAATTGACTGAGAAAAACATGATCTGGAATATTTTCAAATAGCAGTAATATAATTGAGTTTGCTGTTTTACGAGTTGAGAGCAATAAGAAAATGTATAAGCTCAGCTGGCTCCTGTCCTTTGGGGGCTCTGAAAGTTCTGGCATGTTTTTTAATAGGAGAAGTGTGAGTACAGAGCAGTGTAGGAGCGAAATAGAATTGGGCTTTCTCTGCCAGCCATTTTGCACTATATAATCCTCCAGTTAAAAACCCAAATAGTTTTATTCACACAGATTGTATGATGTAGCAACAACAAGCAACTGCTAGAATGACTTTGTCTATATAATGTGGGTTGAGTCAACAAAAATCACAGTTACATCTCATAGCACTTTTCAGATTGAGCATATCCAAGCTGGTGCAAAGTACGAGAGACTGTTTTGTTTTTTTTTCCCCCTGACTAGTATGGATATTGTATCTCTCACAATTTGCAGTGATCTGGGGAAAATGACTCAAATTTAATTACTAGGAATGTAAGGACTTTGGGAAACATTATCTGTTTCCTCTAGTGGCCTGTACAGACATTTGCACTGTGGGTCCTTGGTGGGTGAGGGGACTTTCAATATTGCTGCCATCAGAGAGGGGGGACAGAGCCCTGGCTTCCTTCAAGGGGCATCCGAGTACCCTGCTTGCTCAGAGCATCCTTATGGATATCACTCACTTGGGTATTATATAAACACATAAAATGCTACAATCTCCATCTTGGTAGGATCTGTGAAAGAGATGTTTCTGTGTTAATTTTTCTTAAGGGAAGGCTAAGAAAATGACATTCTCCAGCCCTGGTGGCTCTTATGTGGGTGAGTCTGCAACAGCCTGTGCTAACGTATCCTTCCTGGAGAGTTTTCACTACACAGGAGCATGCTGAGAATTTTTTGCAGGTGTACACAAGAGAAGACAGTTTCTTCACACATTCAGGAAGATTTTGTTCATACTGAATATAAAAACCATGCTCTTACATGTTTATCATTGTAAACTCAGATTTGGAAAAAAAAAAAAAAAGACAAAATAAAAAAGGTTATGGAGAAAAAGTTGGCACATTTTTTTACAGACCAGAGGAGTTTGTCACCATGGAGATCCTCCTGTTTTCTTTGAGAATGACTCAAGTCTTACTCATGGAGCATATGTGACAGAAGCAAAACAATATCACCAAGAACATTAAGAAATTAAACATTTCAGAAAGAGGTTTCTGAGCACCAACCAATGTGTTCAGAGTATTCATATAGCAAAAATATGCATCCACTTTTTTCCTTAAGCCTTTTTTCTTTCTAATGTAAAACAAATGAAGGTTTCATTGCTAAAGCTATCTGGAATTTAAGGAACTTGTGATAAGAGACTGAAGGCTGGAGGACTTCACTATTATACTGTGGTTTTATACAATGAAGCATTCTTTCTAAGAGCTAAAGTACCTTAGTTTTAAGGACTTACTGAAGCTAAAACTCTTTGAAAAGCTTGTTTATAGTATCATGTGAGTTGGGTTTTTAACTGAAGACAAGCAAAAGGACATGTTCCTGTGTCACCTACACTGGGTGATCCTGCCGTGGCAAGGGGGTTGGACTCGATGATCTTTTGAGATCCCTTCCAACCCCTAACATTCTGTGATTCTGTGGTTCTGTGAAATTGTGCATAAAACAGGGACAAGAGCAGGACAAGGTGGTTTGTCAGCAAGCCCCTGGCTGTCCACGCCGTGGCTGGAGCACAGGGAAGCTGGAATGTGCTCAGCTCGGAAGCTCTGGCACTTCCCGAGTCATGTCCTGACAGGAGACACCAAAACTGTGGCTTCAGGAGCACCTGTGGGAAAGCAGAGAGCCTGAGCACACTGCTATTGCTGTGCCCCCATGGCACATCTGCCCTCTCCACTTCAGTCCCTGCTCAGCCTGCACAAATGTCTTTCTAATGAGAGCTTTGCAGAGACAACCAAGGAGACCAAGCCGGATCAGTCTTAAAATGCATGACAGACTTTCTCCTGGGCCTTTCTTTCTGCTGGGCCACCCCCCTGACTTTCTGCTCTGTGGCTGCAGTAGAGCTGAGCCCTGAGCCCTCCCCTTTGTTATTTCCTGATGTCTGGGATGCCAGCCTGGGGCTCAGCCCTCTCACTGCCAGCAGAACCACTGGGAAATGAGGTGAGTGCAGGGCAAGTGCTGCACACTTCAGGGCAGAACAGAGCCTGTTGTACCTCCTGGGTCAGAACCCTTGTACTTCAATCAACCTCCTGAGAGGGAAGAAGCTTTCCCTTCAAACACCACTGGGTGTTGGAGAGGGAGAGGAAATGCAGCTCCACAGTGAGGTCATTATAGCAGCAATGCAGCTCTAAGAGAGGGAAATTTGGTTTTAGACAGCTCAGTAATGAAGCAAAACTCCTGCAGCCATGCGACACAAGGTAGAAGTAGTGCCCACCCACCCCTGAGAACATCCACACTTCACATCCAATGGGATTTGCTGTCAGTCATTGGAATTGTGCACCAGAAAAGACACTACTTGTCCTTCCACAACGTGTCAGAAGACCACATGAAGCATGAAGCCAGAATAAATATACTCAGGAGAATCTAATAGAAGGGAAATTGGATATTTACTCTTAAGCAGCACCAGATTTGTTCTGTTGGACCATGTGGTGTTAATCAGTGTGGAGCTGCATTTAGCAAGCCCGGCAGTGAGAGCTGCTGCTCCAGGCCCAGGAGAAGCCTGGGGGAGTCCCTGGAGCAAGGCAGCCTCATGGAAAGCATGGAAGCATAGGGCACCATTCAGGCTTTTTTATTATACCTTTACCTTAGGAATAGCCAAGATGCAGCTCAGGTGCTGAAATGGGACACTGGTTGTGTTTTTTTCTTCTTCCTTCCTCAGTTGTCCTGATACTAAATAATGCAAAGAAAGGATCCGAGGTATTTCCATTATCAGTGAACAAAATAACTATTTGGAAAAACTGAATTACTTCAGCTTCACAGTGTTGCAAACCTTCTATTGAGGACAATGCAAGAAACTTAAGCTGAAAACTTAGCAACATTTGAACTTAGCATACATGGCTGTAGTAAAAATATGAGGTACAAGTCACTGCAGTTAAGAGTTATGCTATGAAATTCATCCAAGCAAAGCAATGCTTTTGTAGCTTTAAGTGGTCGTCTTTATGATACTCAGTAATTAGGATGTACTGGGCATGGTGAGTGATAGTGCTTACATCTCTTTCATGAGTCCAAGATTATTTTTGTGTTGAAATACTTAAATAAAGACATTGTCAACAAGATAACTCTGACATGTAGTGAAAAAGCTTACGGAAGAGTATGTTTCACTTATTGGAGATGAATCTTCTTAAAATTTTTTTGTATATTTGCTCCAACGATAACATTTGGTCTGCTGCAGCCAGTGATCTGCATTTCAGGCACCAGGCTGTTTACAGTGATGCCACCTTTCAAACACTCTGAAAATATTCATAGGATCCAGGCTGGAAATTACTAAACCTACTGATTCTTACAACCTTTCCTGAAAAACTATTTCAGAACCCCTGTCGTCTGGAAACTGGAAACTGTGCTCTGATTTCCAGCCAGGATTCATCCACAGCCAGTTTCCCATTTAAAACTCTTCTCCTTCATATTTACATTCTGTACTTGTTCCACTTCAGGTGCTCACTGAAGCTGATCCACAGGAACTGTATTCTGTGTTCCAGATAATTTCTGAGCACAGGCCCATAAAAGGGTATTAGTTTAGGGGGCTATACCTGGGTAACCTCTACTCTTTACCCTCTACTGATTCCAATTTTTGCTCTAAGAGCCTTTTGCCATACTTTTCTTATTTTGTTGTTCACTTTGTACCTCAGCTTGATTTTTGGCAATGCTTACTTTTTCCCAGTACTTCTTAACCAACAATAAATTATCTGCTTTGTTGCTTATGTCTTCCTTTCACTATCACTTTACTTATTCCAAATATTTTTAAAAATTATAAATGTTTGTGCAATTGACCATGAAGATCTCCCCCTTTTGGCTAGAACACAAACTTCACATAGTTAATCTGTATAATTTTTATATCTTTAGAGTAAAGATATTCTCAGCCTTTTTCAGTGTCAAGCCCTTTAGTTCTTAAAAGCATTAAGTGACTCTCCTCATTTTATTAAAACATATCCTTTTGGAATCAGTGAAACTTTTATTCCATAAGCCTACTGGCATTCATGCATCCCAGAAAGTTTAGATTAATCAGCTCAAAGTTATTTTCCCTGACTATCTATCCTGAAAGTTCAAAATCACTGTCCAGTAGAAAAACTGCTGACTAGCACATCTTGGAACATATATTGAGCATTACTAGCATTTTTGCTCCAGACTTCCACTAAAAATTAGAGTAGTAAGAAACAGTGATATCAGCTGTCCTGTTGTGGCCTGGAGTAGAATAACAGTGATGTGTAGCACCAAAAATTAATTAGCTGTAATACCCTATTCCATTCTAAACCCTGGTATAACTGTGTCTGTGAATATTTCAATTCTTAGAAACCTTTAGCAGTTTGGGCTCTGTATTTGCAGTCTGGAATTCACCCATTTTGTGCTCTTCCCAGCATTACCTGCATGTGTTACCAGTGCTGCCAGCATTCCCACAGTACGGATGGCAATGCTGCTGCATCTGGATAATCATGGCAGTCTCCCAGCTTCCTTCATGCTTTCTGCAGAAATGACTTTGTTTTCATAACAAGAAG
Organism: Heliangelus exortis; assembly: GCF_036169615.1. Classification (NCBI taxonomy): domain Eukaryota; kingdom Metazoa; phylum Chordata; class Aves; order Apodiformes; family Trochilidae; genus Heliangelus; species Heliangelus exortis. The sequence continues at coordinate 21,663,423 of NC_092422.1, read as the reverse complement.
CTTTCTTCACCAGCTCTCTAAGTAACCATAACCACCCTTCTCTGCGTAATCCAGGCTGGCATTCCTGTCCTTTTCTGGCAAACCATACTTCCCTCTTGGAAATATCCCAATGTTATCTGGGAGCCATTTCTAGTTGACTTCAGTAAAAGGAGTGTTTCTCCTGCTGGGTTTTGCCTACCCTGCCTTCCTGCTCATAAGGTGTTACCATCCCCAGAACTTATCTTGTGCTGTAGCCCTTCCATTTCCTTAAATCCTACCTCTGGCTGGGACTTACCAGTACAAGGGCAGAACCCGGTGATCAGTCTTGGTGGCTGAACCTGATTGTTAGGGTTAAGAATAATGTACAAGCATTTCACTTATTCCTGAATAGTTTCATTTCTGCAAAGTTCCCTAGGGCCTGAAGATTTTGAAGTATCCTTCAATCTCTTCTGCTGGAAAACTTCTGTTAAACCCCCTGATGGGGGTGGCACTAATTTGCAAACTATAGCAGGTGAAAATCAGGAGCTTGGTGTCTGAGCAGAGGGGTGAGTGATCAGAGTGCAGGCAGGAGGGAACTGGCCTGGGGTCAGAAGCAGTGAGGTCCACACATGGGCAGCTGGGGTGAAAATTCAGCTGCTGGGGCAGAGGCAGCAGTGGTGAGAAAGTGTTGTGGAATGCTAGAGAGGCTTGGAGAACGTTGGAGAATATTCCTGAATATTCTCGAAGAGATAGGAGGTGCGACCCCCTTGCTATGCCCAACCCCATGTTTGGGAGGCCAATTAGATCGGCTCATACTCCGGTGCTACCTGCACCAGGGATTTGCTGTGCTACAGGTAAACACACCGGGTGTCCAATAAAAAGTTATGTTGGTGGCGGGGGTGTGGTCACGGAAGCACTATATAAGCTAAAGTTGCTGCGCAATAAACCAGAAGTTCGTTTATCAACCATATTGGTTGCACGGATTTTCTTTGCCGCTCCCGCAAGAAAGGGGGATCAGAAGAAAAAGGTTGATTTATGTGCACTGAGGCTGCTGGATTGCTGTTTCCACTAAAACATTCCAAGCAAGAAGGGTGTCTATGGGATCTAGGCAGCCTTAGGCTGGGAAAATTCAAGCACTGACACATCAGGGGTTGTCTGCCCCTTCTCACCCTCAGAGGCCCCAAAGGAGCACCCAGACGCACCCAGCTGGCTTGAAGGACAGACTAACAGCTTGGAGATTTTTCTTCTACTGCCAGACAGGCAAATGGGGCTTGGGCAGACAAGCAGAAGCCCCATCTTTGGGATGAAGGAGTCCCAGGGAGGTGAGGGCACTGACTGGAAATCCCTGGCTGTTTGCAGAATGGGGTCTGGGGTAACGGGAAGGTGTCAGGCCCTAAGCTTTTGCCCTGTGGTTGCTGGAGATCCTGAACCAGGTGTTTCACTGGGAAAGGCAGAAAGGCTTGGGAAAAGCCTGCCTGGCTCCCTTCCTTTTCCAGATGCCAGCTCTGTGTCCAACATCTCAGCCCAGTGGTGACCAGGCTGCCCCAAAGGTCGTGTCCCTTACAGGAGGTGCTCATGCCTGGCCAGTGTCCCAAGGACCCCATGGCAGTGGCATGGCACAGATGTGACCACCCAGTGCCTGTGAACACCCCTTTTAGGACAAGCTGCTGGCTTGCTTTCCATCACCACAGCTCTCTGTGCCTTGGGTAGGTGGCAGTGACAGCTGTGCCAGCATGGTTCATCCATGGTTCATCCTCATCATGGCATTTACAGGGCTCTGCAGGCCTCTGGCAGAGCAGCAATCCATTGGAAGAAAATCCCAAGAATGGGGTATCCAGACAAGGAATCTGGGTGTCTATAGAGCTTGCAGCCACCTGGGAAAGGGGCTGGCAGGGGCATCCTGCAAGTGGATGTGTTTAGACTGGGTGTGTGGGCAATGTGGTTGTAGGATGGATACAGTCCCAGGTAAGGTAGCTCAAGGGGTTCCAAGGAGTGGCTGTGTGCTGTGTGCTGGGCAAGCCATGGAATACTGACTGCCTTCACACAGAGCACTCATAGCCAAGAGTACAGAGTCTTAAAGATCCAAATGCTTGGGAATTTGCTGTCAAAGGAAAAAGTGCATGGTGCCACTAGGAGAAAAGAGTGAATTCGATCATAGGTGGAAGGAGAATGACTTATTTTCATACCATGCACATACTTTAAAAAATACAGTACAATTAAACCAGCATTTGAAGCTGCCCTATTAAGACTTTATTTGAAAGTAATATGTTTCAATTACAGTGTGTTCAAAATTCCCATGCTACCATACAATCTGCAGAGACTTATGATATGCGTTGGTTGAAATCTGAGCTAAATTAATATGATAATTTCATTTTTTAAAAAATTTTAAAAATAAAATAGTCTACTTGGCTGCAAGCACCTTGAGGAATGTTAAGCAGAAAAGATATGGAATAGCTGGGGAGTGATTTTTGAAAGCAGCTCTTACAGGCCAATTGGTCTGAATATAAGGGAAACCTTCTTTTATTAAACATGATCACTGTGACCTTCTCTGGTTAACCCACAGAGGGGAAAAATGAGCTATACAGTGTACGATTTGTTGTTATTACAGCTGGGCTGTGTTTCAGTGAACCTGTAGAAGAAGGAATTTTTATTTTGGTTTATTTTTGCTTTGGCTTTCATCATGTGAGCAAAACCAAACAAAACATCTTCTAGGATTGCACATGGGTACCTGTTTCTCTTAGAGATCCATGACTGTGACTCTGGTTCTCACCTCCTTTCTCTCTACAAACGTGAGAGCCATGCATATCCCTGTGTCTCTCCCTCCATCCCTGTGTCTCTCTCTCCATCCCTGTGCAGGGGGCTCTGCCATGGGTCCTGAGCGTTGTTCTCCTCCCGGTGCAGAGATTGCAGCTCTACCTGAGCCTCATGTGAGGGCTGATAGGGTACATGTCCTCTTATCTATCTTCTTCTGAGGTGAGCACTGCTACTGCTCCCCTGGGGATTGCACAAATGAGATGGAGTGCAGCAATTCCATGAATTTCTGTCCAGCAGAGCCAGGAGGGCCCCACTGTGCCCTCCACAGTGATAACCACAAGCAGAACACCAGAGATCTCCCACTGCAGAGGCACCCCAGGGACAAAACATGGATTGGAGGTAAAACTGGAGGGGCAAGGACAGTGCAGTCATGTGTGTGCTTTGTATTTTTGTCAGGCTTGGAGGTGTTTTGCAGAGGAACACTGTTGTATTCAGCAGAATCAGGAGAGTAAGAAATTCTTCACAGAAACCAGACCCGGTGAGCTAATCGTGGATGAGGTCATTTTCTATGTGCCTTCCAAGATGACTGCATATACCCAATTAAGATGCCTAATATATTTTGTTTATCCCAAATAGTGATGGAGGAGGAAGGGTATTAGCCTGGTGTCTGGGGTATTGGCAGGGCTGATTTTTAGGTGGATTGGAATTTGTCAGGATTTCGGTTTCTGAGGAATTAAGTCTCCTCAACAAGACTTAAATCACACAATCAGTTTAAGGAACAGTCAGGTCAAAAAAACATTTTCTAAAATCATAAGACTCCACTGATTCATCTTTCTGTGTCATTTCTTGGCCTCAGCTCTCACTTCAGGAATAAAATGTGTTTGACTTGCGTTGAGAACAAGTTTATATAAAGAAAGTGTTTAAGTTTTGTCAGGAGCATCTTGTTCCTCCATGCAGGCCTCCTGCTGCCTTTGCTTGATGTCTTTCATGTAGGCATGGACAACTCTAGAGCTTGCAGGAAATAATACTTGAAAATCAACCAGATCTTCTGGACCTCTCTTTTTTCCAGGACCATATTCCAATGGGATTCCCAACAACAATCAGAAGAGGCTTGTGGTCCTGCTCTTTTCTCTGCTCCTTCATCTCAAGATCCTGAACTCACCATCTCAGTCTCTGCAGCAAACACTGTCCCAGCCTTCATGTTCCTGACCATTTCTTCCTTGTTTATAATTCTGAGGTCCAGAACATCACCTTCCCTTGTCATGTCTTCAGTCACCTTTGCCAAGAGGTTACTGTCAGTGTACACCAGAGACGTGCTGCTTGTGCCCTGCTGTGTGGCCCATCCAGCAGAGATTGGGGTGGTTGATCTGCCCCATGAAGACAAGGACCTGGAAATGGGCAGCTTCTTCCAGTTTCCTGAAGAAATTTTTTATGGCTTTTTTAAGGTTATTACAGTGGCAAATTACTTACATCCATTCTGCTTTGTTTTCAGTCATTTGAAGTAACTTTCCAGATCTTTCATCTTTAATGCTGAAGTTTTCAGAAAGTAAAGGGTTTGAAAAATCTGAGTAAAACTGGGCCAGGCATGCTTGAGACTGCTGCTTGTTTGCTTGAGGCCTGGGTTCAAATGTAGGGGCACAGAAATGAATGGGGAGGTAACTCCAGCCTAACTTGACATCTCTTCCTGCCCCTCTCTCTCCCAGGTCTTCTGTATTATTCTCCTCAGCCTTTTACAGCTATGTTTGCTCTATTTGTCCCTGTGCTTCCCCTTGCACCTCAAGCCTTGCAGCCCCTGTGAAGCAGCTGCCAGTGCCTGGGAGAGGCACCATCGTGGTACCACTGGGAAGAAGGAAGCCAATTCAGCAAGGCAGGACCAGCTTTGAAGTACCCAACTCCCTCCTGCTTACCAAATCCACGGGATCCTTTCTCCAACACGGTGTGGTAGGCCAAGGAAATTTTTAACGAGCCCCTCTGGCTGTGGAGCTTTACATTGCACATACAGCAAAATGCATATGAGATACCCAGGGTGTCTATTGGACATCTGGACAAAAATAGATTTTGTATCATTGATGCACATGGCCAACTTGACTGTACATTTAGAATAAATAATGGGTGTGAAATGTAAGTGCTGGCTGAGAAAGAAAATGTTTATGTGGGGAGATTGAGTTCCAAGTGGTTTGAGGGAAATGCCTGTGGTTGTCTGTGAGCAGCTAAAATGTCTTCACAGGACAAGTGGCAAAGAGCCAGAAGTGAGAGTACCTGTGGTGTTTGGCCAAAAGGACCACCTACACACCCCCTGTGCCAGGTGGGGTTTTGCAAACAGGGTGGGGGCAGCCTCTAAATAAAGAAGTTACATTTAAAAAAGCAGTGGTGATGAGTGCCAGGGCTGCAGCTTTTGCTGTCTCTGGTAGGACTCATCCATGCTTTCAGGGAACCAGGGGTAGATGTGCAGCCAGTGGAGACTTCTTGTGTTTCAGTGCTGCTTGCTCTGGTACAGGGACATTTCTGGTACCCTTCTGACCATAGACTCATCAGTGAGGTCCAAGACATCCCAAGGAAACTAGGTATTTAAAAGTCATGTAGATACTACTTAGGAACATAGTACAGTGGTGGCTTTGGCAATGTGTTAGGTTAATAGTTGGACACGATGATTTTGCAGGTCTTTTCCAACCAAAAGGATTCAGTTATTCTATGATACTAGGTGTTGATGAGAACAGATAACTGTAGTGGTAGTGCCATTAGGAATAGGGTTGCTGCCATCTGTTGGTTGAAATCTCACGGGGACCTGGAAGAATCCTTGGGTGATACCATCCAAGGTAGTTAGCTCTTAAAGGCAAGTGTAATGTCATCATCTTTTAGAAACTGGAAAATCGTTTTTATGTGCTATTATATTACACACTTGCTGTCCTGTACATCAGTTTAAGTCCTTTGCTGAAGTGCTGGTCAAAGTTTTAACTTTTCAGGCTGTAGGTCTACAGATGTTCTTTTCTTTGCAGCAGTGCCAGCTCCAGCAGCTTGTGCTGCTGATTGCTCATAGCCACATTGCAGCTGTGCATTTATCAGCTGCCATTTCTGAGACAGCACCATAGGCCAAACAAGCAAACTGATATGGAGTAGGAATAAACTTTCCTTTTTTGTTTTTTTTTTTTCTTTACAGGATTAGTCAAGAGAGGCATAAGTTTCCATGAGCCAGCTGTATGTCCTCCCCCAAACACAGCATGGCTCAGGGAGGAGGACACCCATAGGAGCTGCTGAAAGCTGCCCTGATGCTGTGAGCAATTTCTGCCTGTGTCATCAGGGCTTTCAGTAGAATAGAAATTTGTAGCCCCTACCAAGATTTAGAAATGTTGGGGCCTAACCTATAAAATGGCTGTCCCATTGGTCTCTCTAAAGGCTGTAGGTATCCAGATTTCTGCCCTTCTTCCTCTCAAGCTCAGCTCAGGATTCCCATTTACTGTCGAAATCTTTACCCCATTCTCTGGCTGTCACTGCTACAAATAAACTGTTAAAAGTATATTCTACAGAGTGAGCAGCTCTGGGAGATGATAAATGTGCATCCTTCAGATTTCTTCACAAGTCTGTTAAAACAAATTCACATATACCAAATGTTCCCAGAGCAAAGTCTTCCCACAGTAAATAAAGTTGCATCTGCCAGCCTCCTGTGTCCCAAATGATCTATGTATTAGGTATTACCCACACCAGATATCTCCAGTGGTACAACACCACCTGGTTGTGTCCACTGAGCTCTCTTCATGCTCACTTTGCTTCTCTTCTCCATGCTCTGCCAAGCTTCAGTTTTGAAGAACAGCTCTATGCAACCCACCTCATAGCTCATACTCAACAAATTTTCTTACAAGGCTCAGAAATACCTACTGAGCATACGGAAAGGGCTTAATACATAATTTGGAATGTTTTTGTGCCCTTTCATTGGAAAAGTGCATGGGTAAAAGCAACAAAATTTCTAGCTAAAAGCCATTTCCCCTGCAGGGTTGCCAAAGTTTGTGTTTGACCAAGAGACTGTGGGGGTTGCCACTTTTCAGATTTCTTTCCATGTAGGTTGAATGGAAAGTGAAGTTCCCAAACCTTCCTTCTTTCTGATACGTGATCTGGCAGTTGTTGCTCTAACTTCCAATGGCTGCAACGTATTTTGAAACTTCAGGAAGTTCATTTCAATTTTTGTGTAATGTTTGTAAAAGTGGTGTAAACCAGATGGAGGAGAACCAATTTCCTCAGTAATTCAGAACTCCAGCTGAACTCTTGTTCAAATTGTAGGAAATACTGAAGACAGACTCAGGTGCTGGAAGTCTGCCTGCAGCTTTCAGCAGAGATTTAAAGGAGAATTAGCTGGCTAGGTTTAACACTGCCTTGCTTGTTCTTGTAAAGCATAGATTTTAATACTTAATTCTTATTTTGTTCGTTGTACTAGAATTACAGGTTGAGGATGAGTTCTGGTAATAAGCCAAATAGATGAGTGCCTGCTAGACTTATTCCAAAATTGCTGATGAATGTAGGCTAGAGACAAGTACACAATGGTCATGAGGGCAGAGATAAATAGGAGATACTGGAACCTGATTGTCCTGAACCAATCCACTGCTCAGTTTCTGGCTCAGTCCTTTGTTCAGTTTTACTTCTGGTTCAATGAGCTCTTTCCAAGATGAAGCCCAGGTAGAGTTTTGAGGGGGGCTCACTACTCATTATGTGAAGAAGCACATTTATCTATCTTCAGCTAATCTACTACTAGTTTGATCACACTCTATCTAGTTCTAGCATGTGAAATATGGTGAACAACCATTCCTTCATTCACCTCACCCACTGCCTTCATGATTTTGCAAATGTCGTTCATTCCTTCCTTCTCTCCAAAGCCTTTTTAGCCTCTCTTTACAAGCTGGTCATCACCTTAATCATTTCACTTGTCCCTCTCTGCCCTTTCTTTAACTCCTTCACATCCTGGAGATGGCATTGCCTGTCACCAATGGGAATGTCTTCCCTGTGGGTTATGCAGTGCAGTTTCCTAACTCCAGGCACAGTGGCTTCATGTGAAGTGTCCTCTAGCCTCTCAGACCCACAGTTCACCTTATCAGAGCAGAGTTTTTTCTCATTGCACTGCCCTGACTGTTTCTTATTGTATGGACTTCCATGGGCCAGCATGGACCCTAGAAAGAAAGTCCTTCTAATTATGTGAACATTTATGATAAATGAAGATGATCCCCCTCATTCTCTTCTCCATTCAGGGTGAAGTGACCTGCAAGGGCACCTAATGGCATGAAGAATAGCATGAAGAATAGCTTGACTTTTTTATGATGCTGCTGCCCTTCCAGGAGGAGGCATGAGAGAAGGGCAGTGGCCATGGTGTTAGGGTGCTTCTTGAGGGAGCTGCCCAGGTGGCTTCCCCCAGGGTGATGGGGACAGCAGCCCTATTTGTAAGGCAGAGGACAGGTTTGACTGCTAAGGCAGAGGTTCTCTGGGGTGTTTCAGAAGGTAACAGCAAAAATAACCCCAAACAGGACAGGGGAACAAAAAAAAAAAAAAAAAAAAAAACCACAAAAAAACCAAACCCCACCGTTGTATGGTCAAGAGAGCACTTGGTGATTACTGAAGACTTTACTGGTAATCAGAAAGACCAATGCCTTTCCTGAAATTCCTGGCCCCCTTCCAGCAGCTGCTCAGCTGTCATCACCCCTTGGCAGCCCTGCTGTGGGTGTGGAGCATCTGATCACCAATGCCCCTTGGCAAAAGCCAAGGGCAAGGGAACCTCCTGCCAGGCAGCAAAGCAAAAATGTTAAAATTTTTCCAAGTCCTCAGGGCCCCACTCAGGCCAATCCCTACACAAGGCATGGGTGAAACACACACAGGAGGTAGCTGGCCTGGACACCCATGCCAAGGAGGTCTCCCAAGGCCTGGAAATAAAGTACAGTGTGTGGCTGGGGTGCTGGGAAGGGGCAGATGTGTGGCCCAGATGGCTCCACAGCTCCTCTGCTTTGGGTGGAATTCCAGTAGAATTGTATGCTATGGGTTTGTAGGTGTGTTCCTATGGCCTCTGCTCCAAGGCATGGACCCAAAGGGGAAAACAAAAATGTGGTTAGGAAGAAATTGTAATGAGTTCTTATAGATTGTTTTTGCTTGGGGTTTATAGCTGTGTCATGCAAATTTATCGATCCTTAAATAAACACAGAAAAGCGTGGGAAAAACAATGTTTACCTAACAGCTTTAACGTTGGTATTTCTTGGTGACGTGCCAAAAGTTTTCAGGTGAACAAAAAAGCAATTAGTGTCACTAATAAATACTCCTTGCACATAATCTGTCACCCTTGCCCAGGGTCAGAGCTGAGGCACGAGATGACTGGCACAAAGCCAGTGTCTTGGCTTGCTCCTGTGTCCCAGTGCAACTGTGAAATCAAGCTGGTTGACAAAAGTGAGGCCAATTTCCACTCCCAAGGTCAAGTGGAATCAGGTTTGTGTTGGCTGCAGCCAGTGTCTGCAGTGCGATCCACACATGAGTAGTGGCTGCAGCCCTTCCCTGCCCCACTTGCTGCGGTTCCATTGATTTTAGCTCAGCTGGCACAAAATGGGAAACAAATCAAGTGCAGAGAAAATAGAGGCTTTTGGGTATTCTAGGTCTTCTGAGTTTCTATTTCTGTTTACATAAGAGTCAGTCTGCTCCTGGACAGCTTTAGTCTTGCTTGTTCCCCCTCAGCACATCCCCCAAGGAAACATTAATTCCTGTGGGCTGCAAATTGCATTGCATAAATTGGAACTGAGATTTCAGCTAACTTGGGAGAAGAGTGAAGACAGGGAGAGGGGACAAAGCTGCACAAGGGACTGACAGCAGGGAGAACTAAACTGGGGACAGATGCAGCTGTGGTAACAATGAGGGGCAGCAGAGCCTTGCTGACATGATGTGCAGTGTGTGCCAGAGAAGGCAGTGCTCATAGGGCTGGGGGAGAAGGAAAACACGGCCCCATTAGCCTCCCACATCCTCCCTCCCATAAATCTGCCTCCACTTGATGAAAAGGGATGTGCTCATCTATTCCCATCCCTGCCCCTTTAGAAATATAACCTGATGTCTAGTTTTCTGTCCTTGACTTCAAGCAATTGTGCAGCTTTTGGGCACACCAAGAACGAAATGGGAGCAGTCTACACTTCCAAGAAGCAAATGTATTGCTAGTAGTATGTAGTGCTGCTCTTCCTGTTTTCTTTACCCCTCTCTTTCTTACATGCTTAATACAGATGAGCTAACACCAGGTCCCATGAGAACTCAGTGCTGCAACAGCTTTCTCTGCCTTCTTGATCTTCCCCTACCTAGGAGGACCTTTTGAAGGCTGCTCTAGACAATAAACAGTTCTTCTGCAAGGTTAGAGTTTGTTGCTGGGTGTCACTGCTTTTCCTTCAGAATGCTCCTTCACTGGGACACCCTGGTCTGGGTAGCTCTGCCACAGCTCTGACCTGCAGTTTAGGACTGCATCATGATTTCATGATGGTTTCTGCCTTGTTCTGACACACTTCTCTGTAACATCTTGTGCAGGAGTGTCACACTTGTGCAAGTGTGAATCACCTCCAGTATACCCCTATGGATAGTGGTATTACACTTATACACACAGAATCATAGAATTATGATTGACCTTGAACACTTCCAGGGAGGGGGCATCCACAACATCCCAGGGCAACCTGTTCCAGCATTTTACCCTCATAGTAAAGAATTTCCTTCTAATAACTAACCTAAATCTCCCCTCTTCAAGTTTTAAACCATTGCTCCTTGTCCTCTCACTACACACCCATGCAAAAAGTCCTACCCCAGCTTTCTTGTAGGCAGGTATTAGAATGGATGTAGTTCTGATAAAAGACAGGCCTGGTAATTATGTAAATTAAGAAGTACAGGTAAATGGAATAAAATCAATGTACCTGGGCAGAAAATAAGAATCACTGGTATGAAATGCACATTATACTACTGACAGGTGTTTTAATATAGCTTGTGAAAAAGGGATTTATTTATAAGGAAAAAGTTAAGACAAAACCTCAGAGTCTAATTATTTACCCAGCTATGCAATTATTAGTTATAAATCTCAAAAATGGCTGAGAAAGTGTTTGGGAAAATGCCAAGTCTGGCTCTGTGTGAAATGCTATTGCTAGAAACTTTGTTATTCCTACTGATAAATTATGGCCAAAGACACCAGAGAATTTTCATTTTCTGGGAGCTCTCCCTTTTTGCAGTAAGAAATGTGCTTTCAGTGGTGTCTTTAATATCATGTTACAGGCTCCAGCCTCACAGGGAAGGATGAATGGAGGTACCTGGGCCTTTTTGGATTATATGTCTGTTATATGGTTGCCAGGGACAACAGGGAACTGGGTTTAATGACCCAGGTGGTCCCTTCATATTCTGTACTCATATCCTCTGCTATTCAAATTGTTCCTTTGGGATCTGCCTGATCAAATAAGAGCTGCACTAAATCCTGAGACCTGTTAGAAAAGCATCAGCCTAAGTGATAGAATATGTGCTGAGGCAGAAGAGAAGTGTGCAGGTTAGGCCAGACTCAGCTTATCCTACCCTGGCCCCAAGGCTGCAGTGTTTGGGACACAGGACAGTGACAGGAGCAAGGGACACAGCTCTGCTTCCCTTCCAGACACTGCACAGAGGGATCCTTTGCTAGAAGCTGACACTGGTGCAGTTTTAGTGCTCTCTGCACCTACCATCCCAAGCACACCTGATCCTGTAGGGCTCCTAAACCAAAAATATCAGTGTCACTGGATGTTTGCCAGTGGTAAAGTAATAAATTCCATAGCATAATCAGTAGGGTCTCCTGACAATAACAAACAGGGTACCAGTGCATGTACTTCAGATCTATGCCATAATTTTAGTTTTACCCACGTAGATGGTGAATATAAAGAATGATTTATGTACCCTTGTGTAGTTTCTGCAGGGCTATGCATTTATGGTAGTGATATATTAAGCATACCTCCCACAAATTTCTGCTGCAGTTTATAATGAAAGACCAAGAAACTGGACCAGTAACGAACTTGAGATCCCTTTTTAGTGTAAAACTTATTACAGGAGTCAAGCATAGGAAAAAGCCAATTAGCATTTGTCATCTGAGTTACAAAACCCCAGAGAGCAACAGCAAAGAACACTGCCATGCTGAGAATGAAAAATTTCTGAAACCTTTTCCAACTGACACTTGCCAAGGCTCATCACAGACTGTTTTGAACCAGGTTTGAGAAGCTGTCCACATTTAGATGCTTCCTGAGATGTGCAGCCTTCCCAGGCTTGCTACACCTCCACTATGAAATGGAGAGTTGCAGCACAGGCTGGGTTGCATCACCCTCTGTGTTTTCTCAGCCCAAAAGGGAGGGAGGGAAGCATTAGAGATCCTGTTAAACGTTGCCCCAAGCCACACTTTCAGGGCTGCTGGCACTGGGTTTGTGCTGACTCTTCCAAGGCATACATCTGTTCTAGGTCTGCCCTCAGCCTTCACTCAGTAGCACTTTTGCTGAAGGAGACCAATCACAGGATGCAGTGGGTGCAGCTTCCAGGTTCTTTGGGTGGCACTGCAGGGTGTGTGCATCCTGTCTTTCATGCCTTCTGCATGGCTCCCTCCAGGGATGGTCCTGCCATACTTGTATGAGGAAACCCTGGGTGAAGGTAACATATCAGTCCCAGGATGCCAGATCTTCCATAAATGAGGGCTTCAGCCTGCTGCCATGTCTCATGTCAGGTCCAGGAAAAGGGTGATGAACACCAGCAATGACTTACAGCTGCAGTGGATGGGAATGGTGGTGACTGCCTGTGTGGGATCACCATTCCATGGCATGGAGGATGGAGTGATGTGAGGACAGTCACTGGAGATGGCAACCTCTGCCCACAGCCAGCAAGGTGACTCAGGACATGGCAAGTGACATCGTGGAGATTTTGCCTCATGTTGCTGTCAAGTGATGGCAATACAGGAGATCAGGGCAGGTTTGCCTGTGTGAGTTTCCCCAGGTGGATTGGGGTTGCCAATGGGGTGATCACTCCATGGGGTGCTGCTCAGAATCCCCATGGGTCCCAGGACCTGTCTCCTCACCCAAGCCACAAGGACACCCACCTTGATAATGTGACTGCCTTTGGGACCATGGCTATGAGGAGCTCCAGCACAGGGACCGTGCTGTGCCCTGGGACATTGCAGAGGGGTCGTCCCCTTGGAAGTGTTAGGAAGATGCTAACCCTGGAGCAAACCCTGGAGCAGGTTGCTGCCATCCAGGCTTGAGGTTTGTGTGTGACTGATGGTCTCTTCCTTGTGGAGGAAGAGAAGAAGCCCTGCCCAGCTGCAGTCTTGAGGGTCTGTGGACTAATCTTTCTCTCATTTACAGCGCTGAATTTTTCATGCTGTACTAATGAAACCCACTTGTACCATCCCGTAGTCATTTGCTGAATCATTTGACAAAGGAAGAGCTTTGGCAGGGTGTCTCTTAATTGATTTGCAGCACGCCTCACCACTCTCTGCTCCTCACCTTGGTGGAGAGCCATGGTGAGCTTTGCAAAACCAACTGGGAGCAGAAATTCATCAAAACAAAAGATCAGCTGTACTAAGACAGACAAAAAATTTTTGTCGATACAATCCTGCCACTGATGGTGGCTGAGGGGGGGCCCCTGAGAAGGGGTCTGATACTCCCCAAGATTCCTGTGAGTTCTGGCTGGATTTAAAAGCAGCATTTGAACCTGCCCAGAATGACACCACTGATCTCAAGTCTGTAACTCCCCAGGCACCATCAAAGTGCTACCTTAGCTCCACTGAGCTGAACAGAGCTCACAGCCACAGTCAGAGCCTGTGCTCTTTGCTTCCTGCTCTGCAATTAATCTGGCAGCAGCTCTGGCCTCTCTGTTTCTTTCTGTAACCCACAGAAATGGGTGTTCTGCTATTTGAGGTGGGGGAATAGCTCAGTGAAAGATCTACTGGGAGCTGTAGCTGAAGCAAAAATGGGGATAGACACCAGGACCAAGAATGGTAAAGCAAGGGTTGGGAAAAGCACAGGGAGCTTTGAACCATCACGTTCCAGTGCATGGAAGCTCTCAGATGTGCTCAGTGGACCACTCATTATTTACACAGTGTGAGCATGTGGGAGACCCAACCAGATCCCCTCAGATCCACTTGTCAGGGTGAAAGATTGTCCTGGGACAGCCCTGTGTGTCCCACAGCTGTCATCAGGTCTGGGCTGCTCACCACTGTGCAGACAAGTGCCTCTGTGTCCCACAGTGAGCAGACACCCAGCACGTTGACTCTGTGTGAATTAAGAAATGGAAACTTCATCCTTGTAGGATGCCTCCAGACTAATACATCAGCACAGCATTTACATCACACAGAGGGGAAGCCCTGCAAGCTCCACAAGCTCCACAAGTATTTCTGTTCTCACCCGTGGCAGTGGGGATCAGGGAGCTGAGATGGATTAAATACAAGTTAATAAAGACTGAAAAAGAAGTTGTTTTCAACCATACCAGCTCCCTGCCCTGGCTCACCAGGCAGCTCCACCAACAGGGTATTGACCAGACAGGGGACAACAAATGTGGAGAGGGATGAACAAGTGGGGCTGGCATTGAAGGGGATGCTTGGGAAGCCTAATGGGAGCAGGGAAAGGGAGCACACTGGGCTTGGGGAGTGAGGTCAGAGCTGGGTTGAGCAGTGGGGTTATGCTATGAAAAGTATTGTTTTCTGCTCTTCAGCACTGCCTCTTCTGAAGGTATGCAGAGAGAGATACGCCCCAAGAAACCACAGTATTGTTAAGCATAGATCAGGACTGAGCTGTAATTTAAACTTTGATAAATGACTGCCTGCTTTGGCTTATGACTGGGGCTGTCTACCCTGAGAGAAGGAAGTAAGTCTGTCCACCAGCAAGGGTACACTGCCCCGTGGCTGCTGGTGGGGACATGCACTGTCCCCTCCCATTGCTGAGGGCAGTGGCCAGGCTGGTGCTGCCCTTTGAGATGAAATCTCTTTGCTGAAGCACAAATGAAATTCATGAAACAGCTGTCCAGGAGGCATTGTGCTGTTCTGCTTAATCCCAGAGGGGGCTCTGGCTGGGTCAAACTGTCCCACGATGAAGTGAAAAAGCACAGAGAACATTGTTTGGGGATGAAGACAGTGGTGGCACTCTCCTGGGAAAACTCAGGAACAATAAACCAACCATATGCTTGTACAAATGGTGGCAAATAGCACAGCAGGCAGCAGCCCCTCTCCTGAGCCTTCCAAAGCATCCTCTGGCCTTCCAAGAGGTCACGGCACACAAGCAGTCCCTGCCAGTTTCCACGGGGCAGGAATGGTACTGCTGTAAATACAAATTTAATTCCACTGTCATGCCATCATGTCTTTATCTTTTTATATGAAAATCACTCCCCATTTTCTCTCTGTGCCCACATCATTGCTGGCCCACTGGTGTCTGGTCCTCTTCTCCCAGGAACAAGTGGGGACAGCCCAGTGGATGGCATCCAAGCAGCTCAGTAGGCAGCCAGCACAAAGCCCCAGGAGCTCATCTGTCTGATGAAATAATTTCTCAGTGTGAAGATCCTTGCAGCTGAAATTGAAAAGTTATTTATTTCCCCTCTAAAGGGGAAAAAAAGCTTGCTGTGGAGGCTGTTTTTTCTTTGGGGATGGAATCTCACTTTTGCCAGCTTTTGAGTCTCTGTGTGCTGGCTCAGGGAGATGCTCTGGCAATCAGGATGGATGGGGCAGTGCTGATGCCCTCCTGCCTGCATCCTCCCTCTGCTGGAGCAGGTACACTGAGGAGCAGAGACTGGCACTGGCACAAGCTGTTCCTCTCTATCAGATGTGTTTTCCTGGCATTCACATCAGCACTGCTGAAAGCAGCTCTTTCTGTACTGCAGCCAGTGAATGCTGCAGAGGATGCTTCTTCATGTGAATCCCTGAGGTACCAAACTGCTTTGAGAGGAGGCACAGCTAAGGTGTCCTGCACCCTCCCTGATGGCCCTGTGGGCAGCATTCTTCATCACCCAAAGGGACAATAGAGCAAGTACATGTTGCTTAGGTGCCTTGAAGGGATGTCATGGTCTTCAAGGTCCTTTCCTCTCCCAGGGTGTCAGCGAGTCCTCTGAAAGGGCTCTGGTGTGCTCTGCAGCTCACCAAAGGGCTTCCAAGCGGGGATGCTCACCCTGCTGACTCCAGCTGGGGCACAAGGCCAATTTAAAATAACTGCAGGAACGACTTTACCACAATTCTCATTCTGTGCTGCCCCTTCATTTACTGAGGGCAGGCTATTTCCACGTATTCCCTACATGACCTAATCCTGCTCCCATGGGAGTATGCAAAAGACATACCACTGACCTGGGCAAATGCTCAATGCTTTGCAGCATCCCACCCAATAGGGTATTTTAAAGGTTTCTGTGAATGTTAAACCAGCTACAAGAATTACTAAAAGAAAGTAATCTCACAGAAGATAAAGAAGCTGCCCAGAGCCAGTCTTTCTCAGCACCTGATTTTCAGAGTCATTTGGAAATTTGACTTGGCACAGATGTGACTCAGGCCAAGCTGATGCAGCACAGGATGATTTTTCAAGTTCTGGGAAACTGGAAATCAGGGAGATACTGCAGGAAACGCTTGTGGGTGGTGCACACAGGTTTCTTATCCCACTTGGATGTTACCTGCTTACTCAGGCCCTGGGTTAAGCAGCACTACTAACTTTGTGGTGGGTGGGACAGAGGTTTTGCTTCAGGACCAGGGTTCCAACCTGCTGGAACAGTAAACCACAGTAGTCAATAGCAACAATGAATCTGCTTAGGAATGTGGATGTCATTGCATCACTGTCAGGCTTCAAACCTCAAACCTGCTGGTCCCAAGGCCAGAAACACTGGCATGCCAATAAGGCTGAGTTTCCACTAGAGGGTTGTAGTGCTGTATGTAAGGAGATGTGATTACTGTGGCAGGAATATTGTACATACTCCAGGCCTTTGTCAGCAGATCAAAAGCATCCTGCAATAGCCCAGCTTCCAGCAGTCTCTGCAGTCTCTGATATACACAGGCTGCAAGCTGAGAGAGGCTTAGTACCTGAGCAACCTGCTTCCCTGCTTTCTCTGTAAAGCCTCTCACATTGACATGACTCAGCTCTTACTACATATTTGTATTTATATATATATATATACACACATACATATATAGAAATAAGCACACTGTGTCTTTGCATATAGACGCAGAGCCATGTTTATTTGTGTACCTGTGTTTTCAATACCTGAACAGCTCCACGCCATCACCAGAAGCTGGGGCACCACTGGTAGAGCAGAGCCCACAGCCTGGTGGAGTGGCAAACAGGACCATCAGCAGCATCAGCACAAGTGGCAGGGTGGCAAAGCAAAATCTGTTTGTACATTGCCCCAGAGCCAGGCTGGGAGCTGCCATGATGGGCACCAGTTGCTGGTCCATGGAGCTTGCAAACCAGCCTTGAATGGGAGCTGTCAGAGGGATCTGTCCCCTCTGCCACCAGTCCTGTCCCCACATCCAAGGTGGCTCAGCAGTCCTAGTGAGCTGATGCCCATGTGGCCCTGGTGTGCACCTGCACATCTTTTACACTAGCATATGGATTTTTCCCTGTGGATCTATACAACCATAGAGGAGTTTGTGTAAAAAGGGACCTCTAAAGGTGATCGGGCACAACCCTCTGGAATAAGCCTGTTTGTGGCTTTCTGATTAGCTGGTGTGCAAGGTGCTGGCAAATGAGCTACCCAGATCAGGGTTATTTTACTGTTGAAAACAAAAACTGGAGTTGTCTGATACTGTGGGGAAAGCCCAGATAGCACTGACACTGCCTTCCTTTTGCAGAAAGAGTGGGAAAGCAAATGCAGCCAAAAAGCTTGCCTGTAACATGGAAAATACAGCATGACATTGATAGAGAATTTACATAGTGATAGATTTGTGTATCACCTGTTTGTCTGATACTATAATAATTTTCATGTATAGACAGATCATAAATATATTTTCCCTACATTTTAATCTATTTTGTTATCAGAAGTGCTTTGAAGAAGTAAGTAGGAGATATTCTTGCAAAGTAAATAGTTACACCAAAAGATGGGCCTTAGGTGCCTCAGGAGATGACCTGATCTTACCTAAATACAGCTGTGTAGAAACCAACTATCAAGTCAACAGGGAGGCCTGAGGGTGTTGGGATAGATTGTCTGGCCCAGAACAGACATATGAACCCTCTGCCCTTTATAGGTGGCTAATGCAGCTTCTCCTCTCATTCTAGGAGACATCAGAAGGGGTCAAGTAAGTTCCTTCTTTCTATAGAGGACAAAAAGGCACCAGGGGAGACCCATCCAGCTGGGGAGCATGAGCCTTTGCTCATGAGTCTTTGCTGACACCAGCAGTGTAAAAGAGCTCTGTAACTGCAGGTCACAGGGCTTATCCCTCTCTTCCTGAGGTGCTACCACCACCATCACCCCCAAGGATGGGCAGCTGCCAATGAGCTACAAAGAGAGAGGGTGGCAGAGCAGCATGGTGTGAAGAAGGGTTTGGTGTGTGTTATGGTCATTTGAGAAGGCAGAGAGGGAAGGCCCATAGTGCTGTGTCCAGGAATAAGTGTCTCTCAAACTATAGATTAGGAGGTTAGACAGATTATTTTTTAGTTGCCTATTTTAGCCAGTGAGAGCATTTATTAACTATTCGTTATGCAATAAACATGTTTATTACTAATCTTTCACACCTAAAATTCCTGTAGATGAGGGGAAAAAAGGGGTGTGTGTTACTTGGGCAGTACAAATGGTCAGGTGCAGAGGAGAGTTGTGGCTCAGAATCACCTCTGCCCATCAAGCATCAACCAAACCCACCGGCCTCGGTGTAGTACAAAGGCAGACAGCTTTCTGTGCCTCCCTTTGACAGCAGCTCTGCAAAACCTCTTCTCACCTAGCAAGGAGTCTCTGTCCCTCCCAAAGGAGCCATAAAACACAGCTTTATCCATCCGGCATGCAGTAATCAGACAGGCTTAAGAGCTTGAGCACTCATAGGGTAGCAATATTTAGAAAGACTCTGCCAGCCTGTTAGCTGGCATCCTCGTCCTCTTCTCTAATCAAACTCCTCCGTGGTATGGACTTGCTTGGCCACACTGTTAGTGACAGAGGCAGAAAATTGAACTTGCTAATAGAGAGGGAGTCATCAAATGCTCATCCTTGCGAGGCAGTGCCCGGGGGGATTAGCTGCTGGCACAAAGAGCCGGGTGCTGCTCCCCTGCTCTGCTCCCCAGCCAGCTGATGAGCCGTGGAGCATTGGGATCGTGCACCAGGAGATGGAGACAGGGGCAGACAGACTTCATCCTTTTGGACTGCTTTATTAAACAAAGCCAAGAAAAAAAATAAAACAACCCCACGCCAATCCACCAGCTCCTCATTTACACAAGACCCTTTTCCACAGCTCTGGGAGAACAAAAAGGCTGCAGTGTAAATGAGATCAGTGTCAGGAGCATTATGCACATGAATATTTATCAAGGCAGACCAGACAGGGGCCAATTTGCTGCACTCCTGCAGCAGCGGGAGCTCGGTCATCAACAAGTGGGAGGGAAAGGGAAGGTGAAGGGGCTGGTCCATGCCCTTTGCATGAGAAGCAGCTGGGGAGGGCGGGAGGGTGCTGGCAAAAGGCTGAGCCCATGCATGAGGATAATTGTGGGAGCTACCAGTCAGGAACGATGCTGAGAGGCCCCTGGGTTTTGGGGCAAGGGCTAAATACAGCTCAGTTAAGAAGCAAGCATACAATGTCCAAGCTGTATGCAGCCTGCAAGCTGCAGTCTAGGGAAGAAACTCTAAAGAATTAATTGGAAGTTGTTCCCATTCTTTGGGTGTGCTGAGTGCTCGTCATAAATCTTTCCCCTGAAGCAAAAAAACAAGGTTAAATCAAGCTACAAAGCCCATTGAGCATGAGATTTACAGCAATCTAAAGGGGTTATGGCTTCATTTCTTAAACATGTGAATTACGGCTGTTTCTGAGTATCGATATATTAAGCATGCTGACCCCTGCAGTGCTGCAGGGAGCTATGGGATGAGCAGCAACGGAGAGATCGCACTGGTCATCATTTTTATGTACTTTTCAAAGTCACTTCTGAAAAAGAAGACGAGGTAGTAGTTGAGTATTCCAGCCACAGACATGAGGAACAGGAAAAAAATTATGCGTTTTCCAAACAAGTAACCGGGAGTGCTGAGGAGACAAAAAGTGGGGGAAGCGATTTGTTAACATGTATCACCTCACATGGGAAGTCCTCAGGCTTCAGGTTCTGCCACTGTGACAGGGGAAGAGATGGGGGGGGTTGGAGGGAGGTAGGGATGTGGGGGGTGTTGCAAATTTCTGCTGTGTCTTGCATTGCAAGGCAGCTGTGAGCTCCTAAATGCAACGTCCCCTCCTTGGAAGTGTTCAGGGAGAGGCTGGATGGGGTTTTGAGGTCTAGTGGAAGGGGTCCTTGCTCATATCAGATGGGTGGAACTACATGATCTTTAAGGTCCCTTCCATCCCAAACCTGTCCATGATTCTATGGTTTTCAGGATCCATTTGGGTCTGGATTTAGCCTCTCGTTCTCAGCATAGGATGCTGCTTACAGAAGTGGTTACTCAGAGGGACCTGTAGGACTTTTCAGCCTTGTTCTACATGTGTGTAGGGAGCTTCATTAATACAAGAGAACGATCTTTTGCAGATAGTGGCACAAGCGTGTATTTGCAGAGGCTGTGAGCAGGAGCTGCTGAGGCTGCTGCTCTGTCCCTGCAGCTCCCCTGATCCCAGTGCCACTGCATCTCCCTTATCCCTCAGAGCTCCTCCCAGGCCACCCAGAAGAGGAGGCTTTTCCTGCACTACCCCATGCAACACCCATCACCAGCAGCACCATGAGCCGGCAGCTCTGCCTGCATCCCCGGCTTTTGTAACGAGGCTCTGCAAGTCCTTACCTCTGAGTCCTTTCCCCAAGGTAGCCCACAAAGTACTTCTGCCTCACAAACAAGTACACCAGGCCAGCAAAGGCAGCAGGAGCTGGATAAAGGGTAGAAGGAGGTGTTACAAACACCAGCTGGGTCTCACTGTACGTACTGTCCCCATCCTGGGCTGGACCAGGAAATGGGAACTTGCAGCCTTGGGCTGGGGGATGAGCACTGGAAGCAGGACAGAGACTTGTGTGAGAAAAAGAAGCGTTTGCTTTTCCCTCACAACAGCTTTTTGGAAGACTTTGTGGCTGTAACCCTTCCCACAGCTGCAGAAACCTGGTGTGGGTCATGCTGGGCTCAGGAAGGAGGGTGACAGCTCAGGCACCACTTTCACCAGAAATAAAAAGCAGCCAAGAGATGCACTTCCCTAGGAGCAAGTGGAGGGCTATACGATGGTTCAATACTCATCATTCACATAAAAAAAAGGGCTTTTCCTCTATTCTTCCTAATTCAAGCTTTCCTCACTTTTTTGTTGAAGGCAAAAGCCCCTGTTCTGGTCAAGGCACAGACCCCAGGAAAGTATTCAGCTTTGGTACAACTCAAATTGCATTTGAGTTGTGAAATCATACTTAGAAATGCAGGTAAATACTCTTGGGCTGACCTCAGCACTGGGAAGGACAGAAAGTTTTGGAAATTTAATCAAATGAGCCCATTTCCAGTCCAAAGGGTGAATATCGTGGCACGCAGCATCCAAGTGCTGAACCCTCCACCAAAACCAGAGGGATCTGATGCCTTTATGGGAAATGTCACTGGCCTAGACTGTCCTGAATGGTGTCTGTGAAGGATATTCCATACCATATTGCTCAGCAAAAAAACTAGGGGGGAGGCTGGCAGTAGGGGCTGCTTCGCAGGGACTGGCTGAACATCAGTCCATTGGTGGTGAGCAACTGTTTAAATTTTCATAATTTGTCTTTTTTGGGATTAATTTCTCTATCTTTGTTATTTTTCTTTTCACTACAATTTATTGTCATTATTACTGTTGTTGTTATTATTGCTACTATTCTTTTTCTATTATTAAATTAATTATTAAATCAATTATTGTATTTTTAAATTATGATTTATTTCAAATATTAAATTCTTCTAATCTCAACCCACATGTTTTCTCACTTTTGCCTTTCCACTTCTCATTCCCCATCCCGCTGGGGGGTCTGTAAGCAAAAGGCTGTGTGGTGCTTAATTGCCAGCTGGGGCTAAATCTCAACAGAACTTTTTGGTGGCCAGATAGGGACTTGAAGTGTTTGAGATAATAACAGCAAGAGGTGAGGATTCATATCTGTTTGCAGTTGCAGGTCATGGTATTAATTTATCTCTTCTTGTTGTTAGTTATGTATTAGTTCAGAGCACAATGCTCTTTTTTTTTTTTTTTTTTTTTTTTTTTTTTTCTCTCCATGTTGAAGATTGCTGTTGACTTTTGCAGTTTGATGTGCTCTATAGTGATTAGTGATATATCACCTGGAATTTTTTATTAAAACATTTATCTTGAATTTAATCTGTTATTTGGGTTCTTCATTGCAGGTACCACCTCATGAAGACAATTAATAACTATACTTCCTCTGAAAGGTTTTTCATGGAGGAAATACAGAATAGCACTTTCACTATCTTCTCCCTCATCACAATAGTTTGTCAGTATCTTGAATATCCTTGGGTAGTTAAAATACTTCTATTGGTATTTATGTTGGGTTTGCCCTTTATTAAATAGCAATTTAGGAACATGAATCAGGCTTATCACCATGGTCAGCACAGAACGTGGGAGAATTTGCACTGGTATCTAGAGAACTTCTTTCCTCCAATGGTCTAAAACTTCATTCCCATACAACTAGAGGGTCCTGATGAAGTGACAGAATGTTTGAAAATCAAAATGCTGTGGCTATTCCAAAGAAGCACAATTTACCACGTTGTTCTGGGTCCTGATCAGCATATACCAAACACTGCTTGCTACTACGCAGCACCCTCAGGGAAAAGATACCAATAGACATTATGGCTAAAGCAAACACTCTCTCAGTTGTTCCTATAACTAAAAAGAGGCAATGGAAGCAGAAGTTGGGTCATTCAGTAAGGGATGAAGAAGCTTCTTCTAAGAGGGAGAATCAGAAGAGGCAGCTTGCTCTGCAGCAGAGCAGTCACAAGGAGGAAGAGACTGAAATCAGAAATGAGACAGAAACCACCCGATCCCTATCCCTAAGTGATCTCTGAGGTGTAGTAAAAGATTTTAACTGTCAACCAGGTGAGCTAATTCTTAGCTGGTTACTCTAATGCCGGAATAGTGGAGCTTGTAGTTAAGAATTGGAGGGCAAGAAAGGCCAGAACCTAGGATCTCTCAGTAAGGATAAGGCCATTGACTGAGAGATTAGAAAAAAGGCAGAAGTCCTCAGTCTCTGGAGGTGACTCCTGTCAAGTGTGAAGAACAGGTATCCCTTCAAGGAAAAACCTGCAAATTCCCAGAGCAAATGGACCAAGACTGAGGGAGTCATCCAGTGTCTGAAGAAATAAGCCCTGTTGGAGGTGATCTATAACAATCTGGATGACAGCTAAGACTCCAAAGACCCAAATCCGGTGCATATCCATGTGGTGAAAGTTTGTACAAAATGCACCATCATACACCCACAGTCTGGCCACAGTAAGCTTGACAGACATGGAGGCACCAACTTGATTGACTGACCAGACACTCTGAGAATACAAAGATAATCTGGCTTCCTCCATGTGGGCCTGTGTATTGGCTGTGGACAGACTGCCACAAAAAAGCAAGTCTGAGCACTCTGGGAAGGGAAGCAGTCGGATAGGTCTTCCTCATGCACCCCGACTCAGCTATTAAGAGTCAGCCTTTTTCTGTCCCAGTGGAAGGGACACTCTGTGGTTCCTCCTGTGTGACCTGGGGGAGGACGTGAGGAAGTAGGATGGTGAACCTATCTGGAGACCAGAAGCTTGGGTACAGGAACTGAAAGTTGAAACAAAAACCAAAGAACAATCAGCCAAGAAAATTCCTGCTCCAGTGTCTCTTGGGCAGGGTAGAAGGGCTTGATAGTATTTTTGTCCCTGATGAAGTGACTTCTTTTTTGCAGTTACAAAAATCAAGTTAGGAAGACTCCAGCTAGGGATAGAGGGGACCTGCCTTTGGCCAGATGGAAGAAAGGGACAACCAGGTTTACTGGGCTGTGTGAATTCAATGGCCTGGCACAGCAGCCCCACGGGAGTGTAATGCTCTGGTGGACATGGGTGTGCAGTGCACTCTAACACCATCACATTACAAAGGGGCCAAATCCATCTGTATATCTGGAGTGACAGGAGGATCCCAAGAACTGCCTGTTTTGGAGGCAGAGGTGATCCTAACTGGGGATGATTGGCAAAAGAACCCCATTGTGACTGGTCCAGAGGCTCTGTGTATCTGTGACATAGACTTCCTCAGGAGAGAGTACTTCGAAGACCCAAAAGGGCACTGCTGGGCTTTGATGTACCTGCCTTGAGCATAGAGATTATTCAAGAGCTGTCTAGCTTACCTCAAACAATCCATCTGTGGTGGGGTTGCTGTGGGTCATAGAACAACAGGTGACAATTGCTACCATGAGAGTGCACTGATGGCAATATTGCACAAAAAAACCCTCCCTGGTTATGATCCATAAGTTGATCTGGCAACCAGAGAGTCAGTGAGGGATCAGTAAAACTCTTCCAAATTCCAGTAATCCCATATGGTCAGTGCAAAAATTGAACAGAGAGTGGTGGCTACCAGTGGACTATCAAGGACTGAATAAAGTCAGACATGCTAGAATTCCAGTATGGCTGCTAATGGTATGCAACAATTGATACCACCAATCTCAGTCCCTTTGGCAGCAGAGTGCAGGTCAGAGTTTGCTTTCATATGGAAGGCATCCAGTATACCTGGAACTGACTTCCCCAGGGGTGGAAATACAGCCCTACCATTTGTCATGGATGGATACAGACTGCACTAGAACAAGGTGAAGTTCCAAAACACCTGCAGTGTATTGATGACAACATCATGCACAGCAGAGGAAGTGTTTGGGCAGAAAAATACAGCTACTTTTGAAAGGTGGTTTTGCTGTAAAACAAAGCAAAAGTTTTTGCCAAAACTTTGGAATGCCACCAGAGGAGGGGACTCATGCTGAAGAGGCCCCAGGGTATAATACATTACCAAACAAGGGGAAGCTCTATGCCTTGTCTACTGCAGGGTCCTGCTGAACTGTAGGAAAGCACTGGAGGTGGAAGGCAGCAGTATGAAGTCCTACACACCAAGTCACAGAAACTGCTGAGAAGGACAAGGTGAACCAGGTCAGTTTGCAGAAGTGAAAGCCATCCAGCAGGAATGAGAAAAATGGAAAAAACTTTATACTGACACATGAATGGTACTAAATGCCCTTTGGTAGTAACTACAGCAAGGGAAGCAGAACAAGTGGCAGTGGAGGGGTAAAACCATTTGGGCCACTGAATTGTGGCAAGATATCGATGCTCAGGTAGAGAACCTGGCTGCTAAAGTATGTAAGGCAGATGCTTACATACCCAAGAGCTGTGCCACTGAAGAACATATAAACAGTGAGAAGATGGACCAGGATGCTCAAATTGAAGTGCTTCAGGTGAATCTGGAGTGGGAGCATAAGGGTGAGCTATTTATAGCTCAGTGGATCTGTGACACATCAGGACAGTTAGGAAGGGATGGAAACTACAAAGAGTCTGGTGATTTCAAGGGTGGATATGACTATGGATGCCATTGCTCAGATTATCCATGAATGTCAAGTTTGCACCATAACCAAATAAGCTAAGCAGCTAAAATCTCTTTGATACAAAGGACAATGGCTGAATTATCAACATGGGGAAGCCTAACAGATTGGTTTTATCACACCACCACAAACCTGCCATGGCAAGTACCACGTGCTTACTACTGGATGGTTGGAAACATGCCCTGTGACTCATGCCACTGCCTGGAATATCCTGGGTTTTGACAAGCAAGTTTTGTGGTGACATGACAGCCTTTAAAGAACAGGACTCATTTCTGAAACAACCCCATAAATGGCTTGGCCAAGGAGCATGGTTTTGACTGGGTGCATCACATGCCCTATCATGCACCAGCTTGCAGGAAAACCGAACAATGCAATGGACTATTAAAATCTGCACTGAGGGTGCTGAGATATTCAAACACTGGGATACACATTTAGCAAAAGCCACTTGCTTAATTATCACTGGAGGATCTGCCTGCTGACCTGCCCCTGCTCAATCAAAACCCCCGGGGGGCAGTGTAGAAGGAGATCAGATCACTGTAGTATGTGTAAAGAACTTGTAGGGAAAAATAATACGGATTTTTCCTTCCTTGGGAAAGGGTGAAACTATCTGTGGGATTGTTTTTGCTCAAGGACCTAGGTGCACAACAGTTACCTGGACTGCAGAGAAGACCAGCACACCAAAGCATGGCCAGAAACGTAGGATACGTGTGTCCGCAGTTCTGGCTAGAAAGGAATTTATCAGAGAGAAATCAGAACATGAGGAAATAGAAACAAAATCAACATGTTTTATCAGCAAAGGAAAGTGGGGTGAGAACTTGGGCTCTGCTAATGCCACAGTGTGTAGGCTTTCACCCCAGAGAGGTGGGAGACCCCCAGCCTGCTGGGGACTGGCTGGAGGCTGCCTGACCCACAGGTCTGCTTCCCTGTTTCCTCACTTTGATAATGGATGTCTTTGTCCTGCTTGATGAGGAAAACAAAACACCTTGCCCACATGCCTGGTACCTGTGAAATCAACTTTCCTCCTCTAACCTGTTTGTGGCATGTGTATAGTAAGTACTGTATGCCTTATCGGTAAGGAAAATCCTTGTAATTAGATCATATTAATCAAGCTGTTGGCAATAAAGGCTGCATGAAAGCAACAAAAGGAGAATCACACTGCAAACAGTAGTGTCTCACAGACTTAATGTGTCTTTCCAGGGAAACAGGAATGATTTCCAGCTGCCTCCCAACAGCCAGGAATGCTTTCTGAGGGGGAAGCACTCTCTCCTTGGTTGCACACCTGTGAAGGGCAGCACTTGGGCATCCCATCCAGTTTTAAGCAGATCATCGGTACTACATGGGTAATAAAAAATATTTGTTGTTCTTTTGTCTTCTGTGTTGGAATTCATTTCCCCTCTCCTCTCTCTGAAAGGATGTCAAAGAAAAGAGGTATAGATGTGGCAGAGAAGCAGAGAGCCGCATGATGAGGGAGCTTGACCTGCTCCTCAGCAAGCTGGCATCTCTCTGCTCTTGGGACTGCCCTTGGGACACCAGCTGTGCTTGTGTCACACTTCCAGCTGAGTGAAATTATTCCCAAATGAAGGGACATAAAGGCTGCAAGTCCAATAGAAATACAGCACAGAGAGCTGTATCACACAGAGTAGAAATACAGAAGAGAGCTGGGTTCACCATCAGACATACTGGAGAATCACGGATCTGAACAGTGTTGCAATGCACACAGCAAGGGACTGTGGACAAAGCCTTCATCTGAGGGCACTTGGAACCCACTTCTGGATCCCAAAATGGCTTGGATTAAACCCTAACAAAGAGAAAAACAAACTCTGCTCTGTACCCACCAGCTTTGCAGAGCTTGGACTACTCACTTGGCAATGTAGACACGGTCGAAGGCGGAGGATCCAAGGCGCTGGAACCCTTTGCCATTGCAGTGTTTGCTTTCATGCTCCACTTTGATAGCGAAAAAGGCTGTTAAAAAAACAAAGTATTTGATCTGAGATGCAGTGTGAAGATATTGCAGGAGCTGGGCTTTGTGGGCTCAACTCTATTCTCAGGAGTATACACATTGGATGGCAGCAGAGAGACAGGGAAGTCTCTTAGTCTCCTAGTGATACCCATTTGTCAAACCAGGGACATCTTGCAGGGCTGGTTCATTTTCCAGAGAGGCCCATTAAAGACCTGGTCCTGATGGCTCACCTCCATATGTCTATATACTGTGTGTTACCTCCTTTTAAGCATCAGCATTGTGCCAGGTTGTTAGCTGCTGAAAAAATGCAGCACCTCAAGATAGTTCACTATGTGCCTGACAAGCCATTTTATCTGATGACACTAAACCAGGCACCATCAATCATGTGTCTAAATACACCAGACAGACCCCTGTCAAGCTACAAGCTGCAAGCTGCAAGCTTTGTATTATCACATATCCCATCTCAGAGTATCCAAACCACTGCAAGGTTTAAAATATGAGCCAAATATGCATATATACAAGAAAACCTATCAGGAAAGCTATTATTATAACCATAGAAGTATAACTTGACTAGCGGAAGTATTTCATTTGTGGAATCTGAAGAGTGACCTCTTCTTCCCTCTCACTGATGCTGTACATAGGTCTTTCATACCTCCATTGCCTTCACAAAAAGCTACTGAGTTTTTTGCCTTCTGATAACAAATGATTCCCTGGGTACATTTGGCTTTTCTCCAGAAAAATGCACAATGCTTTAAACCACTTTCCCCAGTCTAAGCCAGGCTGCAGATCCTCCTGCTGGCACCAGCATGGTGCTCTGGTCAGCTCTTGGAGGACCTGGCCCTGGGAGACCCAGAGCAGGCACTGTCCAGGGGCACAGCCACTGAGGGCACTCAGCATTTCCATCCATCCATCCATCCATCCATCCATCCATCCATCCATCCATCCACCCCCCCCAGCTGTGGCATGGGTTAACCTGCCTAGAGGGTTTAAGAGGATCTAATTGCAGAGGATGAGGTTGAATGGCATTTTTTTGTCCAGTGCAAATCTGCAGTGATGGGAAACCACTGCCTGCAGGGCTGGGGCTGCATGGGCTTATTGGGATATGTAGCACTCCTTCTCCCTTCTTTTTAGCATGAATGTAAAACCACTCAAAGATGCCACAGATTCAGAGAAAGCCAAGAGGAAGCTATACACGTCCTCCTTCCCTGCCACAGGTGCTGCCACTTTCCAAATGCTGGCACATTACTACAGAGAGGCTCCACAATGCTGGGAGCCACAAGGCTGAACATAACTCATGCATAATGTGACACTGGTCACCAAGGACAAGAGCTTGGAAGTCTCACTGGTGACAGTCCTGGTGTACAGCCTTGGGGATCAGGGTTGGGCAGGTCTGGAGGCTCTGGGTCTACTGGTAAGGGTCTGGCTTTGAAGGTCTAGTCATCTGTCCTGGAAGCTCTTGATGTGTCTGATGTGATGTACGGATCCTAGGGCAAAGGGCTGGTCATTAGGACAAAGGACAGAGGTGGGGTTATGATGTACACCTGCACCATGAATGAGGAGCAGGCTTTGAGTGCTGGCAAGATGGATGTTTTCCTTCTGTAAACAGTGAGTGACAGAAGGAAGCAGAAGAAAGGCACTTCAAGAGGTTAATTCATCCCTCAGAGAGCTACCAGCATGAGAGAAACCACTCCTCTGATCTTACTCCATTGACTCAGGAAAGAGGTTAGACAACCACCTCACACGAGGTGTCCATCCCTTAGCTAGCTGGATTGATTACCACCAAAGTACCACAATGGCTGCATTTCTTCAGGACCACACAGACCCAAAAGTGAGGGCAGTGAATCAGAGGGGAACCCAGCATCTCACCATCACACTGAGTGCTAGAGCCTCCTACTTTATGTGAGTTTTTCGCCCTGAGAGTGGCTCGCACACCCTGCAGGCTCA
The DNA here is from genome assembly GCF_036169615.1 of Heliangelus exortis. Taxonomy (NCBI): domain Eukaryota; kingdom Metazoa; phylum Chordata; class Aves; order Apodiformes; family Trochilidae; genus Heliangelus; species Heliangelus exortis. The sequence goes on along the minus strand of NC_092422.1, from coordinate 21,634,158 downwards.
CAAAATCTTCCCAAAATGTAGCCCAAGAGGTGGGTTCTGGCTGCACAATGCTCAGCTCTGCAAAATATCAGAGGAGAACTAGCAGATCACAACCAGGGGTGGTCCTTGCTGCTCCCATCTCAGCAGCACTGGGCTCCTTCTAACCTGACACTGGAGAAATGGGAGACTACAGCATGAAGCACCCTGCAACAGTGTGTTTATATTTCCTGCTCTTTGTTTTGAACCTCAAGGCAAGAGGGTGGTTTCACAAGCCAGCATGAGATGCGTGAGTGCAGCAGTGCTGGAGCTGGGTGGTTTAATTCAGCTCAGCTGCACAAGGAGATGACGCCCTGAGGCTCCAGGGCTGCCCTGAGCTTCAACCACTGCAGTCCCACCCTGGTGAAGTTAACATGCAAGAGTTTAGTCCAAGCCTGCTTGTTTCACGAGTTCATACCAACAGACACCAGGTACTGATGCTCCTAGCAAGTGCTGGAAAATACACAGGTGAAGTCTTCTGTCCATTGGCTTTGCTTTGCTTCCTCCATCCTGATCTGCTCAGCAATGACCACTGATTTTCCCTGAAAGCTGCTGGATTGCAACATCTCTCTGACATAGGAACAAAACCCAATGCTACACGTGTGACTCAGTGGCATCTGCCTGCGTGAGTTGTTCTGTAGGATATCGGGATTGCCAACATGAACAAGGTTACAGCAAATGGATAGCAGCCCACTTCCAGCTTCAGGAATGACAGCATTCACCTGAAATTTTTTCTAATACTGCACCAGATGCAGAAAAGCATATAAACCCAAATTTACATGGTACTGACTTCATGTACCTGAAGACAGTCAAGCAGATGCCCAAGAGCTCTACTGAACCAGAGACACAGCAAGAGTTCAGTACAACTGATATCCATGGACAAGCATTTCTACTGCCTTAATTATTGCATTAATTCTAAGACTGCATTTCAGTCTGGTCTTTCTAGACCAAAAACCTGTGAGGAGGCAAACAGATGATGCAAGGTCTGAAATCATGGCTGAGGTCTCTGTGCCACTCGTGCTTGGCACACTAAGCCCCCTGCCAAGTGTCATGCTACCCATTTGCAGCAGTGGAGTCAATAATCTCACAGACAGATTTCCATGTGATGAAAGTGTGTGTCAGGCTGGAAGGCAAAAGACAAGAGTTTCAAAGTGAGAGGAAAAAAAACCCCAAACCTTTATATGAAATCACTTGGCTAAATAGCAAGAAATGTCTTTTTTTATGTGTTTTTTATGTGTTTGTTTTGGTTTTGGTTTTTTTTTTTTTTCTAATTAAGGTATGCACCCTGATCTCAATGTGCCTTATTCTGGTGGTTTCCCATGCTGTGCTTTTACCAGAAAGCAGCATTGGGTAAAACAATGTGACAGTGCCTATATCGAAACTCAACCAGTCTGCATCCCTTTTTTGTTTTCTTCTTATGTTGTCCATCAGCCAGACTCATGCTAAGGCTTCTACCACTTCCCCTCTCTGCATGAGCCCAAGAATAGCCCATTTCCTAGCACTGCACATGGGGTTTGTGCTCAGTGGGAATCTCTCTTTCGTACCAGGAAGGTTTTACAGAAGATTTCTAGGATTTGCATCAGGCCCCCATACCACTGCTGACTTTCCCTGGACCTGGGAGATTGCAGTGCAGCTGGGGCAACACTCCCTCCCTCCCTCCCTCCCTCCCTCCCTCCCTCCCTTCTAGGCAGAATTTCCTGCTAAATTGATTTAAGTATTTGTTGATGATGATCAGGTTAGAATTAAATTAAAATTCAGATCTGCTCAAAAAACTTATTGGTTTATTTAAAAAATCCTGAAGAATAGTGGGGTCTATAGAGGTCTGAATAAGAGCTCAGATAGGAAGCTTCTCCATTGCAGGAAACGTGCAGTGTTCTTGGGACTACAGTAAATTGTCTGCACTGCACAGTCCAGTTAATTATCTTTACTGAAGGACCTGGAGATGCAGGAGAGCAGGAAAGCTGCCTGGCCACAGATAACCCAAAGGAACTCACTCTCCAAGCAGTCGGTGCAGTTTTCCCCCTTCACCCAGCTCCATGCAAAGGTCTGACCCCCAGCAGCCCCCAGGACCTTGCCCATGGAAGCAGGGAGAGCAGCCCTGGCTGCCCACACTAGGGATGTTAGCCAGGAAAGGAGGTCTCAGTCTTTATTTGGTTAATAAATGTAAAACAAAAATACTCTAGAATACCACAGAGTAGGACTATGCTACTGTCAAGACACTGCAACAGTGTGCAAAATGATAGGCTTAGAAGACAGTTTCTAAAGTCAAAGTCATGCCTAAGCACACACACACACTTATAGCCAGAGATTATCTATCCAGAGATCAGAGCAGCATACATCATTCTGAAATTCTTTCAGCTCCCTTTTAGCCCTTAAATAAATGCTTATTTTAGCCTTACCATTTTGGACAACACTTATCAAGGTGACGATGGCAAGCGGGGCTATGGTTCCCAGGGTGTCCTGGTCCATTTTGCAAAGGGGTTGTTGGATGGATGGTGCAGCCTCAGTGACAGCTCAGCCCTCCTAACACAGAAAGAAGGAAGTGGAGGTCTGTCTTATCTTGAATCGTAAAACACTTCCTATGATTTCATAGGAGAGTGGCAGCACCCTGCACTCTGGTGCCTGTCAGATCAACACAACTGCAGGCTCACTCACACATCACATACAGATGAAGCCCAGAGAAACAAGAAATTATATGTCTGTGATCTAAGAAGATATATAATATGGAAATACATCTATTGTCCTTCCTGCACAGGAGCAAAATAGCAACCTTTATATATCAAGTAAGCCTGAGCATTTGGCTAGCTGTGTGGGACAGCAGAAAGGCTGGAAGAGACCAGCAAGCTATCATGTCATTTCCTGCAAGTGACCAACTACCCCACAAGCAGCTGGGAGGTGAAATAATGCTGGTGAGTCTTAACAACACTGCTGCTCCCAGATGTGTGCCCTCCCTGGTCACATCTTCAACAGCCTAACCAGTGAGGAGAACCCAGCTCTCCAAGTCACAACCAAAAGTTCCTGTTCATAGGGCATATTTGAATGGGCAGTAACACAAATGCTGTGAGCATCTGTGATGGGCATTGAAATGTGTCTTGCATTACTAGGGATGGATCCTGCATCTTTGCCCCTACAAATAACTCCCTAGAAGACAGTGTCAGCTGCCAGCATTCAGCATTTTACAGGCTTGGACCTTACATTTGTACCCTGATTTTAGTAGTCGAAGCCCAACATGTTCAGCTGAAGCTGAACATAATTTCTGCACAATGTTCATGACCCAGCTACAACCCTGTGATGGAGATGACAGGGAAGCACAGGCTGTGGTGTCACAAAGCTGCAGAAAGTCCCGTAGCTTCTCTAAGAAAGCATCCTCATCCAAAGTGCACATCATTTAGCAGCTGTAGCTGCTCTGCTCCCTTTTGTCCATATTCTGATACGGAAAATCCTTACTAAAAATTCTTACCTTCAAGTAGGGATTTGACACTTATAAAAGTAATATTTTCACTGAACAGCTTTTGCCTCATCTGTCTGTACTCTACCACATGCTTTCCAGAAGGTCTGAGTGCTGCCCAGTATCCAAACCATAGCCATATATCTAACTGGTAACCTCTCTCTCGATGGGACTCAGCCTGGTAGGACCTTCCAGTGGGTGCCAAGCTAAAATCCAACTTGTTCAATGGGGACACACTTACAATGGTGTTTTTGTCCAGTCTCACTATCATGCAAATTATCACCATCAGTACTATTAGATATGGAAAACTCTCCAGTACTTTGGGTACAAATAAATACATAAAAACCATGCTGAGTGAGTGGTAGGTGATTTTCAGTGTCCATTGTCAGCTGTGATCTTCTGTTGACTTAAAAGAAAGCAGTCAGCTGTCTCGGATCCTTTCCCTATAGTCCATGCAGAAACAACTGTGTAAGCAGCAAGGCAAAAATAGTATCTAGGTTGAGATTTGGCCTTTGATTAGGCCAAATGATTTTATCAGGACTGGAGCTCTCTTTTCTCCCCCAGAATGGCCTTTTCTTACATCAAAATTTATGCTTTGCTGCCTACTTAGCCCAGGGTCATAGCTGGTATTTAAGGATGGTGTTTAATGCTAAGCTTTGACTCATCTACCAGACAGGAGAGAACTCATCACCTAAAAGCAGGTATGAATTAAGTTAAAAGAGGAATATTATCCAAGCAGAGACAACTGCTGTGACCAAGAAAGGACTTGTGCATGGGCATGGGCAGGCCAGAGGGAGCTGGGCAAAGGAGACAGCACAGGTTCTCAGGGCACCCACAGCAGAACAACCCCAACTCCCATCTGCCCTTCCACATCAGGCACAGATTTTTCTCTTTCCTCTGTTTGCCTAACACTGGTGTAAACCCATCCTGCAGCTTAAGCCTTGCTTTTACTAAGGGCAGTAAAGGCAGATGAGCCTGCTCTGAGATCTCCTCTAGCTTGCCACAAAAATGTGTGCCCTTCCCTCTTTCAAAGAGTTCTGTAAGTGACTTCAGTTTGGCAGGAGCCTCCTATTAAAGAGAGTAGGAATCGGGCTGCTAAGGTCTGAAGTGGCCATAAAAAAACCCAAAACAAAGCAACCAAGCAAAAAAACCAACCAACAAAACAAACAAAAACAACCCATGTAGAGGATAGGTTGTGAGGGCCGGGCTGCTGATGCTTTTGCTTTCTCATCAGCCTGCTCTTTGTTTTCCACCTCTTTGCTTTCCTGCTGCCCAGCACTTCTCACCACATCCTCATCTCTGCCCCTTCCAGTTCCTGCCTGGCTCCTGGCGCCACTCAGCACCATGGGACCCCTCAGTTGCTCAGATGCTTCCCCGGAAACCCAGCCCTTTAATTCATCTTGCTGAGGCTCACTCAAAAGTCATCCCTCACAACTGTGTTGGAAAACAGGACTTCACCCTCTCCCTGCAGAAAAAAAAAAAAAAACAAACCAGCCCCATGATACCACCTCTAAGGGCTTGCTAAGCTGATTTCCCAGTGTGCACAGAGAAAAAAAGTTTTGCCAGTGAGAATCTGTTTGTTATGGCTGTCTTAAAATAAGGACTGCTGTTTTTTCTGGTTTTGGTTGGTGTTGTGTTTTGTTATGTTTTGTCTTTAAGCACGACATCAGTTTGAGGGCACTGCTTAAGGAAAAGGAGAAAATAAGAGCGTATGAGAAACACAGAAGTCTCCTCTCTTTATCACAGCAGAGCAACACAATTGTAAATATAGTTGGACAAACCAGAATCCCTTGCAGAGGTAGTGGGGTGGGTGGGGGTATTATCTTTTCACACCCCTTGGCACTGGAATAGCTGCAGGATGGAAGGAGGTCCTGGCAATTTATTTTTTTTTTTTGCAATTTGGGGAATTGCCTTGGCAAGGGAGGGCTAAGATGGGGCCAAAATGACTCTGCAAACAGCTTCTGCAATACCTATACATTAAATTGTTCCCTCTCCCTAAGACCTAAGCATCTGCGTGGCTCTTGTCTTCTCTTTTTTCATGGGATGTACAAAACATCACTGTCTGGGTCAGACAAAGTTGGCACCACCAGAAAACCCTGTCTGCCTAGGAGAAAGATCAGTGCAAGGCACCTCCATCATCCCTCACTCCCCATTTGAAACAGGGGATTTTCTCTAGTAGGCAAAAAAATGAGAGGGGAGGGATGGACACCTGGGGGAACAGTGCCTGCATCTGCTGCAACCCCCAGCTGTGGGTGCTCTCCAGGCACAGGTAATGCTGCTCTTTAGCAGCTGCTGTCAGATTGCAGCCCTCCCGCTTGCTGCACTGCTATTTGACATCCACATCTTCCTTTCTGAGGAAGATAACCTTGACACAGTGAGCCATGAAGCTCAAATGAAAATGTGCAAAGCCAGCGAGCTTTTCTAGTTGTGCTGCGAGGCTTCCCGCACATTAATCTCCTCCTCTGGAAATCTTGAACAGCCAGTCAAAATAATCCTTTTGTAGAACTGCTTTCATACTGAAGAGGAAAGGACTGGGAACACAGATCTATAAATATCTTTGGGATATTCATTTCCCATCTCATGCACTCTGTCTGCTCAGTGTTTGGCTGCAAGGACTCTGATGAAAGGGTGCCTTCTAATAAAATAAAAGCTGCTTCTGTGAAGTTCCTATATATAATTGCAAGTGGCACACAGCAGTCATGCTTTATCACAAATGCAACAGGACACAGCCCCTTGGACTGGCTGCTTAATATTAGCACAGCACTTTGCAAACTTAAAGTGCCACAGAAGCACCCAATACGTAGTGCATATCCATAGGTGTGAATGACTACCTGCAATCATCCCAATCTGCTTCAGCATCACGTCCTTCCCAAAGTCTGACAAAACCCCAAAGGAGAGCATGAACAGAGCTGGAGACGTGAAGTGCAACACAAAGAAAAGGGCACTGCTGCAGTTTTTAAAATGCTGTCTTTATTCTGTGTGGCCAAAGAAGCGACACCATGGGAGAAGTCAGAGCATTGCCTCAAAAAATCCTCTTTCTCCCCATATCCCAAACTTCATCATTTTCATCACCAAAACTCCATTTTGTCCAGATTTAGCTCAAAACACAGTATTTGAAGACAAAGTCTACAGACCCTCAGGGTCTCTGGTACAGCCTCTTCCTCACCCCCAGTGTCTCACCCACCACCACCACCCTCCTGAACAGCATTTGCTTTTTTGTATGCATGCTGCACTGCTAACATCCCCACAGCTGCACTTTGTCCTCAGATCCATTTCTGCAATTCTCCTCACCCACCAGCAAGACTCAGGTAACTCAGTATGTGCACCAGGGCTCACTTTGGTTTTGGTTTTATCTTTATTAATTTTCAGTGGGCTGAGCCCAGAGCATTGCTGCAATGTCACAAGACCAGTTTGAATCAGAGCCCTTCCACCAGGATGCTAGAAACCCACCTCCAACCTGGGCAGACCTGCAGATTTGGTATTTTCACTGCTATTGGAAGACCAGAGAATGGAACAGGGTCCAAAACAGCCTCTTCTGAGGCCTTTTTGGAAAAGCCCCCCCTGATTTCCCAGAAAATGATTGATTAATAGAGTTTGAGCTGTATTTGATGAGCCACCCTGTGGGGATTTCCTCTCTGTTATCTCTTCCTCTCTTGCTCCCCCAGAAGCAGCTTCTCAGTAGCCATTGTGATAACACCTGGTGCTACCGTGGTGGCCTCTGGAGACCCCTGGCAACCAGCCCCCCTGTCACTGGAGATTCACAGAAGGATTGAGGTTGTAAGTGTAAGCCATGTGGTCCAACTCTCTTCCTCTAGCAGGGCCACCTAAATCCAGCTGCATAGGACCATGTCCAGACAGGTTTTGAACTTCTCTATGGATGGAGATTGCACCACCTCTCTGGTCAACCAGTGCCAGTGCTTGGTCACCCTTACAGTGAAAAAGTGTTTCCTGATGTTCAGGGCAAATGTCCTGTGTTTGTGCCCAGAGCTTCTGGCCCTGTCACTGCACACCACTGACAGAGCCTGACTCCCTGCTCTTTGCACCTTCACTCCAGGTATTTATGTGCATGGATGAGATTACCCTAGGTCTTTTTTTCTCCAGGCTGAGCAGCCCCAGCTCTGTCAGTCTCTCCTCCTAGGAAAGAGGCTGCAGACCCTTCATCATCTTTGTGGTCATTCACTGGACTCCTCCAGTATATCCATGAGTCTTTTGTGCTGGGGAAGCCAGAACTGGACCAGTACTCCAGGTGTGGCCTCACCAGTGCTGAGCAGGGGGGAAAGATCACCTCCCCTGACTGGCTGACAACACTTGTTCTAACACAGCCCAGGATACCATTTGCCTTCTTTACTGTAAGAAACTATCAAAGTAGATAATAGCCATGGTCTCCTCTCATCTATCAGGCAAATCACTTCATTGTGGAAGTTTATCGAGTTGGTCAAGTGTGATTTCCTCTTGGTTAAGCTATTTGGACTGATTATTTATTTGCTCTTGATGTGCCTGGACAGAGTTTCCAGCATTTAGCTGCTCCACCACATTTCCATAGATTGAGGTGAGGATGACCGTAGTAACTTAGGTCCTCCTTGCCTTTCTGAAAGATGAGGATGTCATGTGCTTTCCTCTAGTCCTTGAGCACTTCTTCCAGTTGCCATGATCTATCAAAGATGACCCAGACTGGCTTTGCAATGACATCTGCCATCTCCCTCAGCACTTGTGAGTATATCCCATCAGGTCCAAATGACTTACAGATGCTTGAGATTGCTTCCCTGGCCTGATGCATATCCCCCAAGGGCATGTCTTTCCTGCTGCAGCTTTTCCCCACAGTCTTTGGGACCTGGGATTACAGAAAGCAAATTACACTACTCCTGCATAATTTGATTGTCCTAGACTTAAATGTTAGCTGCTGTCATCACCTTAATACCTTTTAGGTGGCTGCAAATTGATTGTTTAATAATTCATTTAATAGACTTTTTTACAGAGCTGAAGCGAGGCTGCCTGGGCAATACTTTCTTTCCCTTCTGCTCTCCTGTGAGATGTTTCTTTTCCCCTGACTCATTTCTCTCAGTGTTCCTGCTTCCATTAACTCTTGCAAATAATTCTTACAGGACTTTAAATGGTGCAGGATGAATTTTGCCTTCTGTTCCTCAAGTTTCTGGTCACAAATTGCCCTTTTAGTATTGAAATTGCATAAAGAAAAGACCTTGGACAGTTTGGCCATGTATTAAATAACAGGCAGGTGCTCATTTTTGTGTTCCTCGTCCTTGTCATTTTCTCCCAGGGCTTTTGTTGCAGCTGGTTTGTCTCTGCAAGAAGCTGTTTTTCTCTTCTCTTTCTCCTTCTCTTCTCCTTCTCTTCTCTTCTCTTCTCTTCTCTTCTCTTCTCTTCTCTTCTCTTCTCTTCTCTTCTCTTCTCTTCTCTTCTCTTCTCTTCTCTTCTCTTCTCTTCTCTTCTCTTCTTTTTCTCTTTTCTCTCTTCTCTCTTCACTTTTCACCTCCCCTCCCCTTCCCTCCCCTCTCCTCTCTCCTCTCTCCCCTCTCCTCGTCTTCTCTCCTCTTTTCTTTTTCTGTTTTCGTTTCGTTTTTCCTCCTTGCCTACTTTTTTAGGTTAACAGGATGTCCCTCTCCCTTGCTCCTATGGGACCCGGTAACAACAGGGTGGAAAAAAGAAGGAATATTCTTCAGATCAAAAAAGCGAACCAAACCGCAGCAGCAGAACCGGCAGGCAAAGGAAGCGAAACCCTCCCGCGGATCTGTTCCCGGAGCGGAGCCGTGTGTCAGGGCGGTGACCCGGGTGTCCCGGGGCACACGGGCAGCGAGGCCCGGGCCCTCTCGCCTCCTCCCGTCCGCCATGTGGTCACGAGCGCCTCAGCGCCGGCCCTTCCCAGCGCGTCTCTGTGGCGCAATCGGTTAGCGCGTTCGGCTGTTAACCGAAAGGTTGGTGGTTCGAGCCCACCCAGGGACGGGGCGCGACATTTTACGACCGCAGTGTTTTTTATCTCCTTCTCTGCGGGGCGGTTGGATCCGGCCTGCGCCGCCTTTATGCCGCTGATAGCTGCGCTGGATCCGCCTGCAGCCACGGCTCGTCGCCCTCCGCCGGGAGGCATCTACCCAGCGGGTTACACCAGTGGCCAGGGTTCCGTAGCGCTCTGGCCCGCTCTGCTCTGAACTCCCGATCAAGAGCGGCGGCAGAAGGAAGCAGGACAGGCGGGAGTTTCCGTAGTGTAGTGGTTATCACGTTCGCCTAACACGCGAAAGGTCCCCGGTTCGAAACCGGGCGGAAACACCACTTTTTTTTCTTTCTTTTGCTTCCTGTGTCACATCCGACGTCACTTTTCTTCTTTCCTCTGAAATCGCCTGCGCCCGATGAGGTGGCCCCGGGCCGTGGGATGCGCAGGACACCCCCCTCCCCGCCCTGGAGAGGGAAGTGGCGGCCTGTGGGCTGAGGGGTGGATTTGGCAGATTGGGTTCCTTCCCTTCAGATCCCTTCCTTGTGCCTACATTCCCTCCTCTACTTGAAAGGGGGAGGACAAATGGGTCGCAGCTTAAATACTCTGAGCATAATTGGAAAACTTTGGACAAAGATTTCAAAATTAATATGATTCCACCACCAAAACACAGCATTTTCACTGCTTGTCCCTAACTGGACATGGCTGTAGAAGATGTTTGGTTTGTTAGCCCAAGAACTGAAGTTTTGGCTGGAGATAAGACCAGTTAATGGCAACATTTATGGTGCTGCAGCATTCAAAAATCTCATCTTCCCATGGCAAAGCAAGGCTTAAGGAAGAGGGGGGGGGAAAAGGCAGATACTAATAGAAATAGTTTAAAATGCTATCTTAGAAAGTTCCAATGTACAACTTGTTTCTCACACCTTAACCCATTACTTAAACCTCTTGCTCTGCTATACCAATAAGAGCAAGCCAGTGAAAATATGGATACAGAAAAATAAAACAACCTACACAAAAGGTAGGATAGTACAAAATCCTCAAGTCCGTCTTAAATCCTCAAATACATATTTCAGACATTAAAATTATGGGCCATCCTCTCTCTTAAGCTGAAGAGGTTGAACTCACAGTCCACTAGCAGAGGGTTAGAACATAATTTGGAGCTCTCCTACACAAGCTCCTCATCTTCTGGCATTTGTGTTACAAGGTTCTGCAACAGGACCAGTTACCAGCACCAAAGTTCATTTCTCCTAAGAGGAAAGGGGCAATCCATCCTCACCAGGTTCTTGTGGCAGGTTTCCCAGCATATTGCCAACCCTTACAGCTCACAGGTTATTTTAACGTGTCGTTTACTTGCCCCATGTCTAAATTGGATGGGATTACAGCTAGCCAGAACCATGACTTAGGCATTTTAGAAACTCCTTTAGATAGTAGTTTGCATAGAGCAGTAATACAGACCCATGCCCAGGTGTCCTGGTTTGGGCCAGGATAGAGGTGATTTTCTGTCTTGTACTTTTGCTTTCAGCTAAGTCTCCTGTAAGTAGTTGCACTTGCTGAAATTAAGAGCAAGTTTCTCAGACAGTGTGTGTTTCTAGGACTGATAACACTTGATGTTTATAGTTACTGCTAGAGACTGGTGTGCAGAGCCAAGGACACTGCTCAGCTCTGAAGAAAACATAAAGAGGTCCCACCTGCATCCCTCCTTTGGGGAGGAACGGACAAGATAGATGCCAGAATTGACCAAACAGAGTATTCCATCCCATATACGTCATCCTCAGTATAAATTTGAGGGATCACGAGGGCCAAGCCAGATTTCCTGCTTCCAGCTTCCGGCTGCCTGCCCTTCCTGCCTTTCCTGCTTCCCTTTCTTCACCCGGCATCCTGGAAGGATCCCGTCCATTCGTCTGCCTGTGCTCCTGATCCGTGCCAGCCCTTATCTGTGTGTTCCTGCCTCCAGTTCCCAACTGCTGCCGACTCCAGGAGTCCAGCCTGGACTTTCCCAGGGCTGCCCTGCAGCCTCGGTGGTGACGTGAGAGCTATTGGGGGAAAGGGGGGAGGAATGTGGTATCCATTTTCTTGTATATTTGTATATATTTATTAATTTTTCCCTATTTATCATTACTGTTTCATTAAAGTTGTGTAGTTTAGTTTCCAACCCATAAGTCTCTCTCCCTTATTCTCTCACCTTTCTTATCAGGGAGGAGAGAGAGATTAATAGAGAGCGTCTGTTACTCGGTTTAATTGCCAGGCCAGTGTTAAACCGTGACACCAGGGAAAAACATCTGAGGGTTTCTTCAGCCTTTCTCCAGAATATGTAAGATGGAAGCACCTGGGCCTCAAGAGGCTACCCTTCCATTTACTACATCAAAGGAGGTCAGGACTACTACTTTCACTCCTTTCCCACCCTTTGCTCTCCTTCACATGCCCTATGGCTCCACCGTATTGTCCTGCACTGTGCAGCTTCAGCATCTCCCTCCTGAGTAACTGGGTTGTGCTTGTGCACAGCAGTGCAACACTAAGCATGCTGCAAACTTCATTGGCCTTATCATCCTGTTAACCTTATTCTCTCTCTTGCTCCATCCACATACTGTCTTAGATCTATACTTAGACTGTAAGCTCCTCCACTCTGAGACTTGAATCCTGGTGGACTTTAAAGCACAGCACACACTTAAGAGTGGCATAATCTTCTCAGAAGGTAACATGCTTTGCTCTGAGCATGAAGGGGCTCATATGGAGAACAGCAGTGCTTTGGCTTTCCAAAAGGAATGTGGACAAGATGCAGTGGCTTTCATTGACACACTGTCAGGAAGGGAGTAATTATTTAAATCAAAAACTAACAGTGGAAGAAGAAGAAAAGGCAATAGCCAGCCATAAAGACATAAAGATCAAAATCAGATTGGTAGTCAGCACCACAGTGAATTTCTAGAACAGTGCCCTAGGATGTGTATAAAAACCCATTCAGGCAGCTCCTTGGCAGGTGGGCTGGTTTATGGCAGGCAGGATGAGAGAAAGTGGCCCCTTTCTTTCCTCTTACTCTTTCATAAAAAGGTGTTTGAATTTATCATGTATAAGATATGAATCACAGTGGTCTGTAGAGCTCATTCTGAAAGCTGTAAATCTGTAAGTGCAACAATTGTGCTTTTCCCAGATCAGAAGACACAGACTGACAAGACCATATGATTCAAGAGGTGAAGAAACACATAAAATAGACACCCTTCAAGTGCTCAAAGCTGTAAGACTTTTGGAAACTTAACCTGTAACACTGATAAACCTCCAAAATACAGTAACTAACTTCTGCTCACTAATTGTACTTGCTGTATACCCACCAAGTGTATTTCTAATTGACAGAAAACTAATATTTTGTATTCTTTTTATGACAAATAAAAAACTGATCATCCAGCTTACATTTTAAAATTCGTATCAAAAGAAAAAGTCCAGTAACCTCCAAATTCCAAATGGTTTCTTTGGCCATGAGGTTTTCATTCAGCCTGAATTCTCACTTATACAGTAGGCAGTAAAACATTTATGAAAATCTGCACATAACCCTCTTCAGTTAACTACTTCAGAACAAAAGGTAGCAAAGAACTTGCAGCAGTAACAGATTTAATATCATGCTTAATCTCAAGTTTATTTGCTCTTAGAGCTTCTATATGTATGGGCACTCACAGTGTACACCACAGAGCTGCAAAATGAGGACTCCTAACACTGGTTTGTGGAGATGCTGCCAGTGGCAACCAGAATCTTGCTCATGTCCAGGCACATCTGCACCACAGATGTGCCCCCATACCCTTCTCTGCTACTAACCTTATCATACTCCTTAAACCAGGACTTTCTCATCTTGTGGTCCCTCTTCCTCTTGTTCCCCTATGCATTCTGCACCCCTCCAACCCCACGTTTGGTGCTTCACTTACCCCTGGGTCTGTGTCATGTCCCCAGCCAGGTAGCTGCAATCCAGTCAGTCACAGATGGCATCTACACTTGCAGGCAGCTCCCCACTGCTTGGGGAAACGTCTGCAACAAGCAGCTGGGGGTAGTGAGGCATCAATTTTTTGTGGTGTGAAAATGTAGAATACACTGGTTGGAATTCCAGAAGAAAATCTTATAGCTGCCCTCCACCCCCCCAAGACTTGCAAAGGCATCTATTTTATTCACTGATAAGTCAAACTCTAATTTCAGCCAGCTTTTTTTTTTTTTAATAAGGGAATTCACAATCATTTGACCCGCAGTACACTGGCACTTTACATTCAGAATCCATCAATTTGTTTTCTATTGTAATGTTACCAATTACAACATTTAAGACAAAGAAGGAGCTCAAGTCCTTTACAAAGACATTTCAAGAATGAAACCATTGATTGGCTGAAGTGCCAGTTTGATAAACATGTACGTGACTCCAACAGAAATAGCTTAGTAAGGTTAGGGTTAGGGTTAGGGTTAGGGTTAGGGTTAGGGTTAGGGTTAGGGTTAGGGTTAGGGTAAGGTGAGTTCAGTGCCACCGACAGCTTTCAAACATTTTCAAGTTCAAGCAGTCCAAGACCACTTAAATCTGCTATGCCTTGTAATAACAATTATGTTCAACCACACCAATTGAAAGAGTAACTGAGGATGTGAAAATGTGTTGAACTTGGGATGTAGAACAATGAAAAAATGCAGAAGACCTCTAAAAATGGCTGAAACAAGGACTTGCTGATAAAGGCCTTGTTATTTCTGAGTAAAAGAAAAATGTATAGCTAATCTAATTTAGCATAGAATATTCTCAGCTCCATGTCTATGAAGTTAAAGAACTCCCATTTAGCAAAATGAAAGCTGTACAAATCCAGGAACACCAAGGTGTGAATCCCACTGCTTACTCACTGCTCTCTTCCCATCTTTTCCATCATTTTTTTTTAAATGACCTTGCATCTCCTTGGAACATCAATGTATAGACAAGGGTGTGTGTACTAGTCTAGCCATGAAAAATTCCTAGTGACAAAAGAAATGGGTACTAACTTTCAGATAATTTTATTTCTTTACTTTGCAGCTATAAGTAAATGTTATATCTGATACTCTTTCTTAGTGCTGCAAACTCTGGCCCAAATTTTACTATTCTGACTTTAAAAATAACCTAGCTCAGAATAATACTCAGCCATTTTTTTTTTTCAGTTACCCAGCATAAACACTCAGTAGGTGCCATGATTTTAAGTGGAAAAATTTCTACTATGTGTCCAAGGGGTGTGTATATATCACTGAGTTTGTTGAATAGTACTTCTGAAAAACAATAGAGGTCCTAACAGACTATCAGCCTCAAGTTCAGTGTTGCAAATGATCTCGGTATCAAAGGATGCAAACATCCCTCGCTGCAGAAGGTACTTGGCAGACAAAAATACTTCAAGAGCTGGTTGATCCTGTAAAATAACCCCCTACTACCTAAATAATATTTCTTACGCCATTACATCAACAAGACTACTGAAGTTTATTACTTCTCAAATAGAATATGGATGGTTTCCATATTAAAAGCAGCAAAAATTAAGATTCACAGGAGCTTTTAATTTTAAAACCATATTATCTGACAGCTAAAATAGGTGCTTCTCACAAAAAAATGCATCAGAACCTTGTTTGCTACAAAAAAATTTTAAGGAAAAAATACTTCAAATGTAAATCGTTCAAGTATAGCCAGTGTGCAATTAAATTAGTTAGAAAACATAATTTAATAGTGCTTTGCTTCCAAATATACACACGATTGGAAAACACTTAAAACCCAGAAACCAAATATTTACCAAGTTTCAAACAGTGTTTCATCAAAATGAGGTAAATCTATGTCACCTGCCATTGAGCTTGGTGTTGAAATGGAGAACAGGTCTTCAAGGATATCTTCCCCTGTAGGGCTTTCAAAAGCAAGCTTTTTCATGCTGGGTTTGCTTATTGCATGAAGTTCTAAATTACCATCCTTGACAGGACTGTAATAATTGTGGTCCTCACCTGTCATTGCTGCATGTGGCACAGTGGTGTCATCAGACTCTGTTGCTGTAACACTGCTATGTACCATTTCCATATACATACACTCATCTTCACTTTTAGGAGCCTCTAGGGAAGCAACAGTTGAAGTAGGGGACAGCAGTTCTGCCAGTATTTCATCACTGTTACTACTGCTAGTGCACCCTGATGCAGAGGTCACATTAAATTCAGATTCATTCCCTGCAGCATCAATCTGATGCTGCAGTTCCCTTAAAAAGCTCTGCAGCAATTCACTGTCACTGTGAGAAGCAGTTTGTGGTGGGGTGCTTACATCTTCACTCACAGCTTTTTCATGTTTCATCTGTTCCACTGCTAGCCTATCCAGTGAAGCCAACTTCTTCTTTTTAGCATTAAGCTTTTTTAACAGTTTTAGGCGAAGTCTTTTTGTTTTGTCCCTGTCTGACTCTTCTGCCTTCCCAGAGTTACAGGGAGGTGAATGGAACTGAGTCACTTTACCTGAGGCACACAACCTACTTCCTGACTTATTCCAAGTTGGATCTTCGGTAGTGGTACAACTTGCTGTTGGAAGATGAGTGCTTTGAGAAAATCCTTTGAAATTTGATAAAGGGAGAGTGTTACTGCTCTGAGGAGCCACTGACTTGGGGGTCTCAGTTGTTTTGTTTGTACTTCTGCTTTGAAACCCACCAAAGTTACTGGCTCCCTTAACTGGCAACCGCACTTCACTTATTTTTTGCACTGAGGGAGTTCTGCAACTTCTCTCATTCTTGAGAGCTGAGGCACTTGAAGGCATAAAAGAAGCATTCTTGCCTAATAATTTCTTCACCCAGCTTCCTACAAATCCTCTTTTTTGGTCTTTGTGTGAAGGCTGAGAGGAATTATTGGCAGAAGTAAAATTCGCAACCTGAGAATTAACTACAATTTTATTTGCATCTTGCGAGACAGGTGATTTTTGCAGAATATTCTCTACTGGTGGCAACTTCCTATTTACCTGTAGTTGTGAATTTAATCCATGTTCTGTGTTAGGTAAATTAGTTCTCTCATCTATTCTTTGAGCAAGCAATGAATCAGGTGGGTCAGGGTTATGGGTTTTGGGCTCAGTAGGGGTAATATTTGCTGGGTTTAACTGTTCTAGGGGCAAGCAAATGCTGGAGTTTTCATATAACACTGCTTTGTTGTTCATAGCTAGACCAGTTCCAGCAAACTCTTCACATGGACTGTGAGAGGAAAAAGCTAACTGCCCCTGCTGCAATGTGCTTGTTTCACCAGCAAAGTTGTTTCCCATCATTTGTCCATTTGACAGCAATTTACCTTCTGAGTCAACTTGAATTTCTTCAAGTATCAGTGTTACAAGATCATCCTGTGCCAGATTTACTAAGCCATGATGAATGTCAGTGTCATCCTCAGCTACCTGCTGCTGTTTCTTGTCTGGAGTTCTCAGAGAATCCTCTCTGTGATGTTCTTCAGCTATTTTGTTTACCATGATATCATGAATGCCACTGTCATCCTCAGCTACCTGCTGCTCTTTCTTGCCTTGAGTTCTCACAGAATCCTCTTTGTGATGTTCTTCAGGTATTTTGTTTACCATGATATCATGAATGCCACTGTCATCCTCAGCTACCTGCTGCTCTTTCTTGTCTGGAGTTCTCACAGAATCCTCTCTGTGATGTTCTTCAGGTATTTTGTCTAGCATGATATCAAAACCACAATGCAACACTGTGGAATTTGACTGTAAGTTATTAAGAGGTAGATCTTCAATATGTTTAGTCTGGAACTGTGCATTCTGTTCTTTTGACACACAGGATGTTTTCTTTTCCCAGATAACAATATGAATCTCTGAAGGAGGAACTTCAAATCTTGTATGGTTCTTGCAATATGGCCCCTTTAAATCGTCACATTCCAACCAAGTTCCTGAAAAATAAACAGCAACCAGTGCAGAGATTTTTTTTAAAAGTTACTATCCTCAGACACTAGTCAAATATTTTTATTAACCCATTCTCCTGAGAAGCAGGAAAAAAGGGGTCTTCCTCCATTCCCTATTAAATCCCAGAAAACTGGGAGATTTTCACTGCAAAAAGATCACACACAAGCAGAACTTGAAATATTACTAAAAGTCAGAGTAGATCAACCAAAGAACAAAGCTAAGATTTTTTTTTGTCTGAATTGATGATCCTAACATCTTGTATGAAAACACCTGCACAGGTCTCAGGGAAGAACCACCTCTCAAATTAAGCTGCTCTGTATACCTTTACACAGGGGCATAGAGGTTTAAGAAAAACTTCTCATAATAATAATCTGCCTCATCACCTGCAAATTGTTTACAAATCATAAGCAAATATTTTACAGCTTTAAAAATAAAATATATATACATATATACATATATATATATATGTGATGTATAGGATGTTCCTAACTAGGCACTTAGAATCACAGACTATGCAGAGTTGAATGGGACCCACCAGGATCATCAAGTCCCACTCATGTCCCTGTGGAGGGCACCCCCAGGATCACACCATGTGCCTGAGAACATCATCCAACTTCCACTCATCTAATTCCACTTCCCAGCTGCTTCCTCTTCCTGTTTCTTCACAGACTATGGCAGTACAATTTAGACATGATGCACGAGAACCAAAACACCAACTTTTCACCTTCTGTGATTATGGAGTTCCCATTAATGGTACAACCATCATATCATTAGCAATGTTTCCAACATGATTTTGTCCCTCAGTGCAGTAAATTTCAGAAATGAAAAGACATTTCCTGAATGCTTGTAGTTCCATAGGTACCTTCGCTTCCATCCAAGAATGGATTTAAAACTGGCTTCAAAATAACCATTTGTCCCAGAGCCACCTCAGACTCTATTTTCTAACTGTTATGAAGTTTGGAAAAGAAACAACTTTACCCAAATAACTTTTGCCACCGAGTACAGGGCAGGAAAGAGCACTGATGAAGAAATCAGTTAAATCTGACTGAAACCTTCACCCACAACTTGTCACAAAATTTTACTACAAAGTTTAAAATACAGGCAAAAGAAATCCCAGTTATTATATACAGAATGTTGAGACTGCTGCAGTAACCCATAAAACAGGATTTGGGTACATAAAGTATTATAATAGAATTGAAGGTTCTTACCATCAGGATTCAAAGACCAGGTTATGAAGTGCTTCTTATCTGTTTGATACTGAACAATAGATGTTATTTGGTAGCAGCTGTCTCCCAACTGAAATGAATAGCTCTTCAGGTTGTTATGTGGCAAACCTTCTACGAAATGTAACATTAATATTGAAGGTATTCTAGTAAGGAAACAATAAATAATCTGTTTAGCATAACAAAATAGTGGCAAAAGTTCTCAATAAAAAATGTAAGGCATCTCAAAGAGTATGCAGCCCTCCTGCTCTTGCTATTCTGCTTCCACACAGGACTCTCCAGACTGCACAGCAGTCAAGAGATAAGAATATCCCAACTATATATTCTGTTTTGTTGTAGATTTGGTGAAAAAATCCAAGACCAAATAAGGGAATTTGGGTGTGCAGAAAAGGTGAAAAAACCAAACCAGGACATAACTGTGCCATAACTACAGTAGGAAAGGACACTGTTCTAAGTCAAACTAGTAAACATATGATCTGACAACAGCCAAGGGTTGTGGACAGGATGACACTGGTCAGCATGTTAAACACTGCTCTCTTTCATGTTTATTAAAATTAAACACTATTTACTATCTCAGCACTTAAGAATTATCTAAAACCTTTAAAGGAGTCTAGCAGAGTTTCAAGTTTAGAATCTCCGTAAACACAAGATAATAGCTTGGTTTTGAAAGTGATACATTCAATAAACATTTGTGTATTTTATTTTCAATTTCACACATTCAAACTTACTTTTCCAAAATCATCTGTCTTCTTTGAGATCTATCACTACAGTTATTACATGGTCCAACATGGAAAGCATTAAGTGGATGCCAATCAGGAATTATATTTGTGAATGTTGTTAGTGTTTTCTCACATCTGGAAACACATACAGGAAAAAAGAGTCAGCTGAGTTGATGATCAGAAAGCAATGAATATAGATAAACTTTACTAGGAGAAAAAAGTCCTGAAAATGTTAAGATAAAGACAAATTCTATTCATATTCCAACCACTTCTATGAATTCCCCTATGACTCCATCACATATAATTCAGCACTAAATTCAGTTCTGCTAAACAGTATCAGTCACCCTTTGTTCTCAGCAGCTCAGTGGCCTTCAATCTCACAGTATTTGCTATTTGCTATTTCTCTCTTGGCCATGTTATCTCTGCTTCCCTTCCAACATAAGATGGAGCTTGTACCAGGCCCCACATAATTTACTAGCTAATACAGAATCTCAAGGAGAGGAGGAAGCAGTAACAAATTACACCAGAATCCATGTTCTGCAATCTCTTGCTTTCAAAAACCAGTACATTCAGTACAGAGATTACACAGAGGTTATACTGGATGAAAATACAATATGCAGGATATTAATGTGAAATAACATAGTTTGCTCATACATTAGCTACAGAAAAGACTTCCTTTATATATAACCTAAACCAGATTTTTCAACTTTTGGAAAAAAACACAGTAAGTGACAAAGGCTCTGGAGCACATCCTATTAACCAGGCCTGTACATTAGCTGGCAGTGTAACAGATAGCACTAATCCTATCTCACTCAAGGATCTAGAATTTGATTGTATACACCTGGAGAGAAACTGGTATTTTTCAAGTAAAGTGGGCTGTCTTCCAAAGGCATCTCTCTCTGCTGACTCTAAAAGGAGGTTAAGTCACCAGCTTGCACCTGCAGCTGCACAGAACTAGATTAATTTTCAATAAATTATTTCCCTGTAATACTACCTTAAAAGATATGTAAGAGAATCTCTAGTTTCTTTGTAACCTAAATGAATATTACAAATATTCTTCACCAGCAAAAGTGTACTAGATACATATTCTTCAGAATATGTAACACTTTCTGCACTTTGCAAAATATTGGAGCAAGCATGACCAGGGACTCACAGTTACCTGTTATTTCCTTCTTAATTAAGTGATAATATGGTTTCCTAAGACATGACATAAAAATAAACTATTTGCAAATACTAGTCTAAAGAAGTGGGTCACATAAAACTTTACCAACAAGCTTAAGCTGTACAAAACAAGAGATTTGAAGAAGACCAACTATTACATGCAGATAAAAAAAGGTAACGTAGAACAGAAGCTACTTAAATAAGAATCTCACCGGTCCTGGTATTTGTAGCCACAACATAAGCATTCAAACTTCCATGAAAATGAATGCAAGAAGAGCTTCTCAGCTTGTTGATCCAGTTTTAAGAGGAGAGGGAGTGCAAACACTGGACTATCCTTCTTACCTTCAAAGATAAGGTAGGAAAAAAGTCACTGAATATTTGAAATCAGCTTTAAGTAGTTCAAATAATAAGAAGATAAGCTTACTGCTGTGATTTTAATTCCAGGTATCCCTTCAAGGTTTTATTTCTAATCCTCACAACAAAGCAACTGATCCATTATCACTGTTACCACTGACAATTTCATGACCACAGCTGAATTACAAAGATGAGAATATGCTCTCTACAAAGTTGAAAAGAGTTAAGGGGCAAAACAGCTGATCACACTGTAATGCCTATGTCACCAGTAAAATTTAAAAAAAGTATTCACAAGCCCTCTTGAATGCCTACATACACACATACTTTCATGTACTGACATAACACAAAGCTTTACACAGTTTCCTGAAAGTAAATACTGAGATGCTGCACTAATTACTTACCAAATTTACACCTAAGCCGAGGTTGAAGCTGTGTAAAAATTCTGTTTCTGATTTCATTGAGATGTGATTCTGCTTTTGGAAGAACATCTAAAGAAGAAAAAAAAATACACGTGCTTTCATGTGTTTATGTGTAACACCTCCACCCTCTCACACACATCTGTACTCATTCTGTGCAAACTGATGCCTTTCATATTAACCTATTTCCCTAAAACTGTTGGCAAAATAGCCAATGTCAGTGTTAATTAATGTGAAAATTAAGAGAAGAATTTACAGAATTCATTCACATTTTACTACAGTCTGCTAAACAAGAAATAATTCAACTTGATTTAAATTATGGTCAAGCCATAGCAAATAGCTAGACAGTAATGACATTTAAGGATCATGTAATGAGGCATTACAAACACTGGAGATTCACAGATCAAGAGTATTTAAAAAAAAATAAACATTATGATAGAAAGAGTAAAAATTTGCTTACATGCTTTGTAATGATGCCATACAATTGGTAATAAAAAAATCAGTGTCTTTTTCCAGATTAGTAATTTCCTAAGTCAGCCTTTAAAATAATTTTTTAAAATTACACACTTTGTTATGTATTTTAAGTTTACAAGTTACATTGTTAATACCCAACCACATTCTTTAAGCATAAGCAAGAACTTGTAATACAAATTTATAATCCTAACCTGTACAAATTAAAGGAAGGATTTAGAACAGCTGTGGGAAGTATTTCTTACTTATAAAATCTATGAATATAAAAAAGATAAAAGGTTTCTTGCAGGTTTATTGCTTTTGATTGTTTTTAAAATCTGTTTGTAAAAGATGCTTAAAAATTACATAGAAAGGCAGAATAAAAACTAAACCTATTCTTGATATAGCTATCAGTACTCTTCACCCAATCTCTCTCTGCTCTTGCTGAAATAAACTGATTTGTTTTGCAGCAGTTCCCATAAATTGAAAAGGTCAAGTTGTCTCAAACAGCCCTACATGAAAGAAAGCTGGTGAGGGACTTTTTCTGATGTCAGGCAGTGATAGGATGAGGGGGAATGGATTCAAACAAGAAGAGGGCAGATTTAAATTGGAAGTTAGGAAGTTCTTCACCATGAGGGTGGTGAGACACTGGCACAGGCTGCCCAGAGAGGTGGTGGAAGCCCCATCCCTGGAAGTTTTTAAGGCCAGACTGGACAGGGCTCTGAGCAACCTGATCTAGTGGGAGGTGTCCCTGTCCATGGCAGGGGGGTTGGAACTGGATGATCTTAAAGGTCCCTTCCAACCCTGAAAATTCTATGGTTCTACATTTCAACACCTAACATTCCCATTTAAAGCTCCTCTGCAAATACAGTACAAGAGAGGGGAAATAAAATCATATCTGATTCTGTGATGGTAAAGGGCTTCCAGGTAGCAGCTGAAAGTCTATAATCAAGCAGCCTGATATTCTAGCAAGCAGAGTATATGAACTACTTCAGAATACTCTGGGATTTTTTTCATCCTCTGGAAAATAGTATGTTTTCTCTGCCACAAGATGTGTTAGACTGTTTTTGATACACCAGGAAAGATATGATATTTTACTATTTTTGGTGTGAAAAGGCAACTGACCCTTATACAAGGATATAAAACACAACAGAAATTATTTTGAAGACTAAGATTAGAATAGCACCCTAATACATCAACAAGCAGAAGGGAAGGAAACAAAGCAAGGCCCATTACATAAACATTCACAAATTCTCTAAGTGAGATACTACCAAAAAAAAAAATCCTTAATGTTTGATGCTTTGAAGATGTGCACGTTTGCCCATAGAAAATCAATTTTGGAGGCTACCAGGATTCTGTTAGATAAAGCACATTACCCTGCAAATGCATGGTAATGAGTTGTAACTCATTCTTTTGTGATCTTGAAGTAGCATGGAGGCATATTTAAGTGCACTGTGCTGAATTTCACATATTTGTAGCAGATCAACCTGAATACAAAGAAACAGCAGCTAAATTTACTTACCTTTTACTTTACTCCTGCCACAAGTATTCAGAAGCACAGTTGCTTGGTTATATTTTGTTAAGAGCTCCTGGAGTAAACATTTTCCATCACTACAGTCTTCTGCCAGAGCAAATTTTAATGTTTCTAACTGTACCAGTGCTGACAAAATACAATCTAACCAACAAAGATTATGTGTGTTTCTCCACTGAAGACATAAATCTGTATTATTAGTAGAAGCTTTGAGCAAAATGTCAGATGCTGAGGTAAGTTCAGAATTTGGCAAAAGCTGTGTTCTGGGACTAGAAGTCTGTGGAGGACTTTCTTGATAGATGCCAGTGATGCTGTCTGTTTCAAAATCCACCTTCTGCATGCAGGACTCCACGTTGTTACTAAGTTTTTGCTTATCATTTTGTAACACATCATCTAAGTTCAATTTTGGAATACATAAACCATTCTGATAGCATTTGACAACAGGATCTGTATTACCAGTGTGGTCAGCTTTTACAACATTATTAGTTCTTGCTTTTTTTGGATGTGATTCAACAGGAGAAATGTCACCAGTATCACACAATTTCCTTTTCTTATGAGTAGATGGAACTTGATGATTCTCAGCAGAAGTAATTATGCTGTTTATCGGTTTATAACCAAGTGGGTAGATACACTAAAGAAAAGAAAGTTACAGTGAAATTTACAGAGCAATTTCAGGTGACCAAAAGCTAAAGAAAAATACCAACCATACTATAAAATACAATGTAGGACTTCTGTAAAGTGATAGTTAAATGAAATTAATACATAAATTCAATATATGTATGACAGGGAAGGGTGTTCTATCCAACCAGTGTCTTATAAGCAATTGTGAAGATCAGTAGTGATAATCAACATTACTTTTCCAGTAAATGCTTGCAATCCGTGAAAATAATCTAATGTTGCTAAGGAGGGTCCTCTTCTTTTATTCTGCTACATCAGTTTCTTTGGAATACAGATTTGGCATTATCATTTTGTTCCTGAGAAACTACTGGTGCTGAAGCTGGGAGAGTATCATTCAGGCCAGCCCGATGCATGACACAAGGCATTGGTGGGGTCTTACATATCTTCTGCAACCAGAATATAGTCAAATCTGTTACTACCAATCTCCACAACAATATTAAAACTGCCTAAAAGAGAAGGGATGGAAACTTAGAGTAACTTAGAGACCCATATCTAGCCTTGTCTCCAGCTAGTAATTTAAGGGCACCAGTGTGTATGGGATTGTTATGGCCACCCCTCATACACGAAGCACTGGAGAAGGGAAAGGCAGCAAAATAACAATTCAAATATTAAACATCAGAGAAATCCAGCTAAAGTTAAGCTTAGAAGGGGAAAAAAACCCATCACTGGGTTATGATTAAAAAACCTATTTGCATTACCCATACTTAAGTGAAAATGGGAGACTCACATCTTCAAGAGTTCTGTATTAATTACATGGCTCAAAGTTTTGCCTTGTATCCTGATTTGTGCAAATGTTTATTTAGTGCCACTTCTGTAGCCTTGTTATGTAAGAAAAAATCACCTTTATTAATGTACTCTTTTTAATTATTAAACACTGCTCCTACACAGTTTAGTTAGAATCACAGAATATGCCAAGTTGGAAGGGACCCATCAGGATCATCAAGTCCAACTTGTGCAGGGCACCCTCAGAATGTACAGTTACATTTTTGTCTATATACAGGCAAACATCATCCAGCATATGGACTCAAAGGACTCCTGTTTCAACAGTCTGCTTACCACCACCATCTTGAACTTATAGAGGTGTAACTGCTGAATATAAAGGCCCCTACACAACCAAACAAGACTGTTAATGGTGTAATACCTGAGGATTTTCACAAAGAAAAATGGACTCTTGAAAATTAATGCGATAAGTCCGTAACACTTGGACCTGGCCCTTCTCTTTGCAGACTGGACAATACTCATGTGCAGTTGTTTCCACAGGATTACAGTTCTAAGAAACAAAGAAAGGAAAGAAAAGGCAGCATAAGCTCACATATTTCATATATTATCCCAAGGTAAGACATAAATACATACCAAGATAGAAAATCAATGTGCACCTTCTAAATACAACACCTAATACCAGAGAAAAAAGCTAAGATTTTATTTTTTAAACATTTATAAGATATGTATCTTTATTATAGTGTTATAAATAAATTTATATTTTGATTTAAATACCCAAATATTTAATGTTATCTTCAGCAACAAAATAATGCAACATTTCATTCTATTTGAACTAAACCACAAGACACTTCTTGCCAGGGAACACAGACTCAGATCTTTAAAAGACAAATCTGTTTTCATAGGAATACAAACAGTTGCAAAACAGTGCCAGTAAAAAAATAACTGGCACAGATTTACTTAGAATAATCTTTCGCCATTGTTATAGATTTCCGTGGAAAATAATTTTGAGAATTTTTTGGTAAAATTAAGACCAATTAAAAATCTCTCAAAGCAGAGAAAAATATGAACTTTGCACACGTGTAAAACAAGTTTCAACTGACTTTTCCCAAATACCCCACCATGTGGAGTGTCGATTTCCCTATACCAGTCCCTTCTCCAATCACTTGCAAACCATTTGTAGTCTTCTGGGTATCCATCATTCTGAGCCACTGGCTAACTTATGTCACTTGTAACAATGTCATGATCACTAAGGATTTTTCAAAGACTCCTGAAAAATAAGAAGTGAATAAAACAATTAAAGAAAAATTAGATTACACTTTGGGAAATAAAAATACCAACAACAATGCAGCCTGTTTTCTGTGAGAATAAATTCAAAAGAGTACTTAACTGAAAAGACTTATTTTCTAGAGCAGATTAGCAACTCCAAACTTTGCATTAAGTCATAGACTTAGCAGGTTTAGGTCCTGAATTTGCAAACTTATCTATTCTTTGAACTTTACAAGGTCTCAGGAATTTTCCAAGTGTACTACACTTTGCAAAAACAGGGATGTATTGCTTGGGCAACTCAGCTTACTCCATCAAAGCCTCAGAATAGGTGAACTACTTTTAAAATAGCTACAGTAAGATCCTATAGATGGCTGCTGAGGAACATTTAAAAAACAACTTAGCAAAAGCCCCCACTGTTGCATCTTTCAAAGCAGTGAACTTAATCCATGATAAACTCCTAAAGTTTATCACATAAATGTAACAATTTTAAACTACAAAAGGGAATCCTGCTGTTACTGCCACTTTCAGAAACTTGTCCTACTGTTATTTTAACAATGTTACGGAATTCCTAGCATACTGAAGCTCTTCCACAGTATCATTGCTATGTAATTCTGTTGCATGTTTTATTCAGTACGAACCAAGTACACATCAAAAGGCAGCTCCTTAAGGCCATTCCTTCACTGGCACTGAGCCTTGAATCACAGAAAAACACAAGAGATTTAGAACTACGGGGACTCAATTCTGCTCTCCTTGACTTCAAATGGAACTAATTAGAATAAATACATTGCTCCCTAAAATGAAGAAGAAAGTCAAGGTAAGTTGAACTGCAAAGTCATCAACATAATAGATCTTCAACCATGACTGTTCCCTTTTCATTACTTCCAAGGAATAGCATCCTCTCCCACACCACGATGTCCTTTCAACCCTTTCTTACACTACATCACTAACTCAGATTATAGTTCCTTTTGAAAAAAAAATAAGCTTCCCAAGGCATTCTTTAGGACGTGGGTAAATACCAGTGCAACCCAAAACCATTCTAACACTGGACAATGAAACATCCTACAGAACTGCACAGAACACTAAAAAAACAACAGACTATCAATTTAAAAAGCACAGCTGGAAAATGTAACAAGTCATTTTAAACCAGACCCCAAGTGCATCTTGAGAAAGTCAAACTGAGACAATGGTTTGTCCTACTGACACTTGCAATGGGCCCAGCAGTACTTCTCAGGATTACTGGACTGCAGCATCTAAAGATGGTGTACCCTGACTTATAAAACTAAGTTGTAATAAAAGATAAGAACAAAACCAGCAACTCACATGCCTTTAGTGCATGTGTTTAATTTTTGAAGCAGAGCTGGACAAGAAACAGCATGGTCCCAGGCTCACTCAAGGTAAAAATGAATGAATTATCTCAACATATTAAAGCTTGTTGAACTATAAAGGAAAGACAAGCTCTCCATTTTTTCAGTGTCAACAGCACTATCACACTGAAACTCAGCTCTGTTATCATGTATTTAGTCTAGCTGGGAGCTTGATCTTTTTTATACTATTACAAATTGTACAGATATCAGCCAGGCTAAAACACATAACAACTTCAGTCTCCGTGCTATAGCTAGCAAAAAAACATTTGTTCAGAGGCCTTTTAGTCAGTTCCTTGGTGGGAAGCAATCTCAGCTCTCCAGAGTAAATAAAATACATAGACTGGAACTCTAAGCAGTTTCTCACCACATAAATACTACACAGATTGAAAAAGGTTAGTAACACTAACACCCTGCAGGTTATTCCTTTTTAAGCATGCCTTGGTTTTATAAAGCAGAATTATTTCTTTGCAAGCCCCTGCTTTCCCTATCATCTCTCTCAAAAGGAAAGCAAGTATTTTTTTAATTATGTTGCCACTTCTGCTCTTCTTTTTCAAGCTTACTGTTCTGAGATGTACAATACCTCCCCCAACTACAATCACCCAGCAATAGTACTCTGCACTTATGAATAAAAGAAACATTTTTTAAAAATTGTTAATTGCTCTTTCATTCCAAAGACATAAACACAACAAGCCAGTACTAGATACTCAGACTGGTATCAAGTGACCCACCTGTATATTTTAGTATTTGCAACATCACAGCAAGTTATTAGTGATCTTTGCACTGTGTTTGAAAATGTGGCATCAGATCAACAGTTGCCAAGAAAATCAGCCATTTAAAAGACTGCTGTATCAAGGACCAAAACAACCCACTGTAGCAGTGGAACATCTGCATTACAGATGGCAGAGTACACAGGAATGCCCTTTGAAGCTTACTACGTCATGTTTTAAATCATTTATGCTATGTTCCTTTTTTTATCCTTGATACTTCAAAATGTAATGCAAAATGTGCTATGGACCTGGTATAATTATTAAGCCATTGTTATCCTTCCTTAAGTAGATGAGTTGACCTAAGAGCTCACAGCTGCAGAAGAGGGAGGTTTGTCTTCTTATCTCTTCTTTCTCTCCTCTCCCCTTTCCCTACAGCTTACATTCTCATCAGACTTTCCACAAGCTAACTGAACTGACAAAACAGCAGAAAACTCAGTAAAGCACAAGTTGTTGTTTTTTTTTTAACTCAAATTGGCCCATGAAAAGGTCAGATAAGAGCTACAGAGCTGACAGTGCAGAAAGAAGAAAACAAGGAAAAGGTGAAGGATTTGAGATATGGGTTTGATGGATGGGCTGCTAGATGGCTAAGGAATTGTCTGGATGGAAACATTCAAAGAGTCGAGATCAACAACTCAATGTCCCAAGCAGACACCAGTAATGAGTGCTGCCTTTACTGGGACCAGCACTGTTTAATACTTTCACCAATAGTCTAAGCAGTGGGATCAAGTGCACCCTCAGCAAGTTTGCAGATGATGCTACACCAAGTGGTGCTGCTGATCCTGCAGAGGGAAGGGATGCCATCCAGAGGGACCCTGGCAGGCTCCAACAGCGGACCCATGCAAACCTCCTGAGGTTCAATGAGACCAAGTGCAATGTCCTGCACGTGGGATGAGGCAACCCCTGGTATCAGTAAAGGCTGGGGGAGGAAGGAATTGAAAGCAAGCCTGTGGAGAAGGACTCGGGGATAGTGGTGCAGGAGAAGCTCAACACGAGATGACAATGTGCACCCGCAGCCCCGAAGGCCAACTGGATCCTGGGCTTCACAGAAAGAAGTGTGGTGAGCAGGCTAAGGGAAGAGATTCTGCCCCTCTGCTCTGGTGAGTACTGTGTCCAGTTCTGGAATCTCCAGCACAGGAATGACCCAGAGTTCTTGGAATGAGTTCAGAGAAGGGCCACAAAGATGGTCAGAGGGCTGGAACACCTCTCCTATGAAGTACAGGTGACAGAGTTGGGGTTGTTAAGCCTAGAGAAGATGGCTCAGAGGAGAGCTTATAGTGGCCTTCCAGTACCCGAAGGAAAGTTTCCTACAGGAAAGCTGTGCAGTAACTTTTTACAAGGGCATGTAGCAACAGGACAAGGGGCAACTGTTTTAAACTGAACAAGGATATTTTTATATTAGACATAAGGAAGAAATTATTTACAATGACGGTGGTGAGACACTAGGACAGGTTGCCCAGAACAACTGTGGATGTCTCACCCATGGAAGCAGTCAAGGCCAAGCTGGACAGGGCTTTGAGCACCATCATCTTTAGAAATCCCTTCCAGCCAAACCCACTGCACGACTGGTAAAAGAGAACCCAGTCTTTTGGTAACAGTGAGCTGTACTTTATGAAACAGTACCTTGCAAGTCATAATCAGTTACAAACTTCATTAAACAGGTGAAAGAACACTGGTTACACTACAGTGAATAGAACATCTCCGGTGTCTGTATTTACACACACGAACCAGTACCTCACCTGACGCACCTCCTAACTACGCGGTGCCCCCGGACAGCGCTACGGCGCACAGGGAACGCACGCCTCACCCGCACCCACACTGACATGAAATACTCAGTCGGCATTTAGGAACCCGTGAGACCACCGCTCCCACAGGGAGCCGCCACCCCCGCAGCCCGACAAAGCGCTCGGCGTAGCCCGCGGGGAGCCGTGCACGCCGGGGCTGCCCCGACCCGGAGCCAGACGCCCGCTCTGCCGGGCCTCGCGGCGGACACAGGCAGCGCGGCCCGAGCGCCGCTCTCCCCCGCTGGCTGCCGCCGTGCCTCGGCTCCCCATGCGGCTCCCACACGCGGCCCTCGCCGTCGCGGCGCTCGGTGCGGTGTAGACAACCCCATCCCGGAGGTACCCGGGACGCGGGGCCTCCCCCCAGCGGCCTTCCCGCCGCACGTGTGCTTGGCGGGCGCAGGCGCGGCCCTCCCACCCCCGCCGCGCGGCCGTTACCCCCGCAGCCGTTACCCCCCAACCGTTACCCCGCAGCCGTTATCCGCCGCCCGTTGTCCCGGGGCAGGGGGCTGCCCGCAGCGGCAAACGCGACCCCCGCCGCCGGCCCGGCTGTCGCTGCGCAGTTTCCGGCTCGTCCCTGCCGCCACGCCAAGCCGGCCCGCCCCGCTCCCGGCAGGCAACGGAGGCGGAGCCGCCGCAGGGCGGCGGGCGGGAGCTGGGGTGCGCAGCGGCCGTGCGAGCAGCGCCTGAGGTACTTTCCCCTCCCCCCTGCCTTTCCTCCTCGCTCCTTCACGCAGCCCGGTGGGAGGGAACGATCCGGGGCTCGGGCCGCCCGCCTGCGTGGGGCCGGCCCTATGAGGAGCGAGTGGCGAGCGGAGCACAGCTACCCTCCGCCGGCCGCCCGAGACGAGGCGGGCGCTGCTACCGCCGTCCGCCGGAGGGGCGAAGCACGGCAGCTCCCTAATGGGAGCGGCGGCCCTGCGAGCCCCGCAGAGTGACCGCGCTGCCGCCTCGCAGCCGCGCCGCTCCTAGCAATGCCTCTGGGCGTTGCTTGGGGCAGGGAGTTGAGGATTAAGCTGCAATTCATTGAACCTGCTTAAAATCATGGCCAGGCTGTGGTTTAATCTCTTCCGAGGTTCTGTACCTCGGAACTCACCTTTCTCCAGCACCGAGGCGCTGGTTCTGCCAGCTCTGCTTATACCTGAGCGTTGCGGTGACATGCAAGCTCCCTTTTGGAAGTCTTTTAAGCAGCTTGGAGTTTGCCTTTTAGTCGGTTTTGGAGGTTTCAGTTTCAAGAGATTGAGGTGATGTCGGGTGCTTGGTCGCATAGAGCATTTCTGTACTGTCAGTCTCCATCTGAAATAGCTCGAGTATTTGACCCTAGGTTTTGGCCTATCCATATTGACCTTTTTTTCCTCTAGTGTGAGCTGCAAGGAGCTTAACAGCAGTGCCATATAGGTCAATGCTCTGCTTCACTTACGTCAAGAAGGCTGTCAGCGTGGTCCAAGCCAGCGTGGTCCCCGGGCTGGAGGGTGGAATGAGTCAGGAAATCGTTCTGGTGATAGCATTAAAAATGCCTTCTCTCTTACTGCCTGCTTCTGCCTGCTGACACTGACCTCGGTTACATATTTTAAAAGCATTTAGCGTTGTACAATTTATATCATGAAATCTCTCAGTATGATGGCTCCATTTTATCATCCATAATCTATTTTTTTGCTGTAGTTATTCCTTTAATTTGTACAGCAATGTTTTGAAGTCTGAATGTCTGAGGGTATATTTGACAGAAGTTGTTTGTCTGACTGGTAAATAATAATGAAACTTGGTAATAATTTTGTAAGAAGTACTTTTTTTTTTTTAGATTCATCTTGGATTTTAATTGATAAGTGCTTTTATTGTGGAGAATTTTTTTCTGTGTATTTTCAATAGCAGTATGAAGTGCTTTTTGGTATGTTGAGTAGGAGAATGAGCTGACTGACTCTACAGCCACTGAGACTGCTGTTTCTCAGTACACAGCAAATGCAGTGTGTGATTTAATCTCTTTCAGTTGCTCTGTTTGATTGTTAAAACATCAAATAGAGCAATCCACTGAATGAGGTTGTTAAGTAGTTTCATTAGGTGGGTGTATGTATGCAAGAATTTTCCTCGTGGCATCTTAGGACTGAGCATCTTGTTTTAAGACTTAGTAGTATACTTAAGGCTGAAATACAGTGCTTGCATGCATGAAAATTGATATCTGCTGTTTATTTAATTAATTTTTTTTCACTTGTTTTCATTGTAGTTTAAGTTTTTACTTTTCCCAGGGGTGACTAGAGTCCATTGTTTTGTTTTGGGCTTTCACCAAACATAAGCTTTTGTTTCAAGTTTATACTGTCTAACAGATTATGTGGTAAAAGCTGTTTGCTTGTGTGTATGTGTTTGTGCTCTAGAATGATTAAGATGTTTTCCTGCTTGTTAGCAGGGACTGACTTTCCAGTATTGTTTGACGTTCTCTAATCAGATAGAATTCATTATATGAGACCTTTAAGACATTTAAAGTTGCCTAAAGTCTCTATTTTCTGTTTTGTCTCCCCCCTTCCTTCCACTCAGCCATTTTAGTAAGTTAACTTCTGTTTAGGGACAGATTTTTTAATAGAGTATGAAATGATAAAACAATGAGTAGTGGTTTTAAAGAGAAGAGATTCAGACCAGAAAAGAGGAAGAAATTTTTTCAGTGAGGGTGGTGAAACACTGGAACAGATTGCCCAGAGAGGCAGTAGGTGTCCCATACGTGGAAATAATTCAAGGTCAGGTTGGATGGGGCTTGGAGCAACCTGATCTAATTGAAGGTGTTCCTGCTCACTGCTGTGGGGTTGGAGCACATCTTTAAAGGTCACTTCCAACCCAAACCATTCCATGATTTCAGTTACTTTCTACATACTACTAAGTACCACACTGCCATTTACTGGTATTCTTCCTTTTTTCCTCCCTTCCAGCTGAGTAAAGGAAAGCTTGAAACAAAAAAAGAATCTAAACCTGAGTTTTCCCATGTGCTTGAGGCAGAGATATTGCATGTTGCCAAAGGAAAAAAACTGAGGTTTTTCATTTCACAATACAATAGAACATTGCTTGGCCTGAACAAAAATGTCCTAAACTAGTAATTACTACATGATGCAAAGTCCAGAGTCACCAGGAATTGGTTTGGGTGTTCCAGATGTGGACTGGCAATGACTTTGGGATCTAGTTAGACTGCTATTTACTCAAATGTTGTTTCCAATAGCATGTTGTGTCAGTTTAACTAGATTTGGTTTAAATTTAACTAACATTGTCTGTGCACTTGGCTTATTTCTGGGTTTACTGACTTCATCTTTACCTTCTTAAGTTGTTTTTTCTCTATGTAGGAAGATTAGAACAGTCTTCTGATACAATTTTTGAGCTGTTTTGGTTCGGGGGAGTGAAAGTACACATATGATTTAGCTTTCTAAATAGGTATCCTCTTGTACTCTGTTTTCAAACATAATTTGCAAACTTCGTGACTACATTGGCAGTAAATAAAACAGTGTGAGTATTAATTAATTTAAATTTATTCTGAAAGGCTTTGCTAGAATGGGCACTTTCTATGACTGAAGCCTCTTGGCATGTGCATCAAGCATGTAATATCACAGAAAAACCCCTCTTTTCTTAGTCTGTTAGTATGTTTGGATATGGAGGAGAAAAATTAATCATATAGAGGCCTTCACCCCCAAAGAGGAATTCTAAAATGAGCATTGTTTTCAGCTTGGTATATGCATTGTTTTAAAAGAGTAACATATCTGTACCAGGGATCACTATCTGGAAAATAATTACAAATGCTGGGGAAATAATATTCAAGACATTTATTTAGTGAATTGTGCTCAGGATGAGAACATATCCTATTCCTGTGTGTCTTCTAAAAATATTTTCACACGTAAATTACACACCTGTTGGCTGTTTACTTCTGACCAGATTGTTGCTGCATGATGGCTCCTGAGAAACTGAATATGGAGTGGGAAGTACCAACTAAAAATTTTTGCTTTGAAGGTTTTATATCTTCAGTTGTATGCTTGCTTGGCTTTTCTTCTTCTTTTTCCGGAATGAACAAAAGATCATTACAATTTAAACTTGCAAAGTGCCATTTTAGAAATGTAAGAAAAATGCAGTGACTAATTAATTATATGTTTTCCTCTTTTTCTGCTTAATGCTTAAATACATTACTAATGTTCTGTGTGTATAAAGTCAGGATTACCATGATTGTAAACTTTCTGGCCTTTCATCATTTTAAATCCAAAAAATTACTAACATTAGTTATTTTAATGTGTACATGTAGTGTCTTGTGGCTTTTGCATTGTAGTATTTTATACAGAAAAAGAGAGATCTTTGAGACAGAGATTATAAAATCAGAAGCTAAAACCCGAGACTGGGTTCTGTTTGTCAACTGCTAACTGTTAAAATCCTTTTTATCTGGAGTAAAAACCTTCCATAAGATAGTAAATTACTTCTCCCCCCCACACACCCTATACTTCTGAAAATAAATGCAACATTTTTTCCCTACTATGGTGTCTGTAATTTTGCCATAGTAAAAAAAGTCTATTCACTGCTCTGAATTAAATGCAGTCGTGTGTTTTCCATGGGTCTTAAAAGTGGCTGTTAATTTTGTCAACCCTAACAGGAGCAGAATCTTTGGTTTGTACCAAGGAAAGAAACCATACACTTCAGGCGTGATGCAATATTCTCAGAAATCATTGCAAAAATTTTCCATCTGGGGATTGTAGCTGGCCTTCAAAATACTTTTTCTTAATTTTCATTCTATTCTTTGAGTTATTTTACATCCTTGACTTAGAGCTTGGAGGCTTCTGACTCCATTCCAGTGAGGAACAATAGCCGAAAATTAGTAGCTTTTGAGTTTTCAGAAAAGGATTATTTTCAAGAACACTTCTACTGGGAAAGTATCAATTTTGCAATATAGCTTCAGAAACCAGGGTAAAGATGCATGATGTTTGGTGTGATCATGTTCACTGTGTTGTGCACCTGGGGTGTTGGGATTCTTCTAACAGTTGGGCTACATTCCTGGGGCATCATTGTGTTGCATGCTACTCTTAGTGCAAGTCAGCATAAATAGAAAATACATTTTCATGTTGATGGAAGAAATTGAATTTGACCCATCATGAGATAATTTAACAACATTCAAACAAAACGTATATCCCTGGGAGGGCAAAGAGCTTGGTTATGATGGTAAGGACTTCAAAACTGATGTGGAAGTTTGGGGATGTATTCATTAAATGACTTACAAAATAAATAGGATTATGACAAGCAAAGTGTTTTTGAAATCAAGTGAACACATCATGGATTACATTTGATGCCTAAATACGATACACTTGTTTCTGGTTTTATATTGTTGGCAGGTTTTTTTGTAATTTGTGTTACTCTTTAAAGGCAGGTTGTATTTGACTTTGTTTTCTTTGGCCTTTCTGTTCTTATGCATGAAAGTCTGAGATTTCTAAGGAGTTTTTTTTCTTAGTTGCATTATAGTCTTAAGTGATCGAGTGATGGCAGAATTCAAAGACTTTTTATCAGTAAGGTGATTCATTAGGTTTTATTTTCAGCAACAGCAGCTGAAGGAAGTGTTTTACAGGACTTAAAAAAAAATGAGATAATGTAAAATACACTGTTTCTCTTTTTTGTGTATTTACAAAAGGGAAATCAACTCCAAAGTATATCTATGCAAATATACAGTATTTGACATAACATACATCTCTAAGGGACTAGATGTTTCATTCTATACCTTTGGAGGCTGGCTGTTTTGTCTTCTTTAAAATAAGCAGTAATCAAGCATATTAATTAAAGGTGAACCCTTATGACTCTTGGAAGAATTTTTTTTAATGTCTTGCCTACAGAACTTGGTTTAGTTCTTAGCAGAAGGAAGAATGTTAGGTAACAAATTTACTGGGGAAGAAATTAACAATTTCTTGTTACAATCTATAACATACCTTAAGCTGTTTTCCAAGTATTCCAATTTCTGATACTTTCAAATGGAAAGGGTCTCTTCAGGTAAACTGATTCTGTCTTGGTAAGAGGGCTGTCCATGAGAAAGAAGGGGGAGAAATTATATATTTCCTGAGAAGTTTAAAAGGGACAGATTATCCATTCTCACTTTTCTAGTTAAACTTACACTGACATATTGTTACTTATTTTTCACTGTGAGGGTGACAGAACACTGGAACTGTGAGGTTGTGGAATGTCCTTCTCTGGAGACATTCAAAACCTGCCTGGACGTGTTCCTGGGTGACCCTGCTCTGACAAAAGGGTTGGACTCCATGATCTCTTGAGGTCCCTTCCAACCCCTAATATTCTGTGATTCATCAGAAACTTTTCCCGCCAGCACTTACAGACACTTGAGCTAAATTTGACCACCATTGTCTTCTGGTCCTCTTTTCCTTAGTATTGATTTTTTTTTGTTCTCTACAATCCCATTTAGAAAAACATCCTGTGTAAGGATGCTACTACTGTTACAGCCACTGAGACTGTGCATGAGCAGAGGGTTCAGTTGCTGGCCTCTCCTTCTATTGAGTGCTGTATAAATGAAAAGAAAAACTAATGCTTATTCTGAAGGGTTTAAAAATACCTGTCCCACCTCATTTTTCTTGATTTTACTACACATTGCATACTTTCTTGCTTTTTCGTAGAATTTCATGAGTATAGGTAGTTTGTTAAACTTGGTGGTGCTAATTCTGCATGAACTTAAAGACTTTTCAAAATATTTCCTGATACTGAATTATTCTCTGGCATGTTTTTTTAATGCCTGAAAATGCATATCAGGCTTGGGTTTAATGTGTATTTGTGAAACAGCTAGTAAACCTGATGGTATGAATTCATTCCTTTGGTAGGGTTAATCAAAGAAAATTATTTGGTTTTATGAAGTGTAGGACATAGATATTTTTATATGTCAGTTTTTATTTTGTGATAGTCCTGAAAGGTCACATCATGATTGAGTTTTGTTGTGCTGGTTGATGTAAGAATACATGCAGTTCTTTAGCCTCAAAAAGCAAGTATTTTGGGCCTGTAGACCATTATTCTTCTCTGAATAAATAACTAAATGTTATAAAAATCCCCTCACTTTTTGTAGAGCATTTTTTTATTATTTTGAGGTCCTGTTTTGGTAGGGGATGTGACCAGGGGACAGGGGCGATGATGGTGGTGACAAAAAAACTATTATTTTTTCCCTGTAGCCTAAAATACGAATAGTTCAACTTCCAGCTAAAACCAAATATTGCTGCCCTCTTGTTTGCTGAGGGAAATTTATCACCCTTCTCATTCTCATGTCTTGCAATCTATTGGCCTGTTAAATGCATCTCATTGTATGTCTTCTTCCCTGTCAATCTCTCAATACTTCTTTATACTTTAAAATTTTATCAGTAATATGTTCCAGAGATGTGAAAATGTGCAGTAATTGTTGTACACAGTCTTAATTTCTGCCTTCACCTCTAGAACTTAAGGGAATTGCTGTAATTGTCCTTTACAGTCTGATAGTGCTTTTTCCTTATATCAGAAGAATTATTAAGTAGCCACACTGGTAATTTTCACATAAGCCGTGATGTATTGCAGAAATATTTGAGGTGTGCTGATGTCATGGCATCTGTGTACTGATGTAGTTCTCTGTATTAAATACAGTGCATTTGACACAATTCTTTGTTTTCCTTTTTGTTTGGTTTTTTTATTATTATTTTTTAGTCAGAGTTGTCAGGAAAGTAGTTTCACACCTTGGCCGATACTCAAAACCAACCATCTGCTTTGTATGTGGCATCAGCTCCTAGGAAGGTTTGGGCTTATCTGTCCTTGTAAGATACCATGAGAGCCTCTCCTTGCAATTTTTATAATCTTCCCTCAGACAAGGTGCCAGGACAGTGACTTGTTACTTGTTACTTAGTAAAGGGTTGAGCTTCCTGTCTCAACCAGAATGCCAAATACTGTACAAGGTTCTATGAACATGGGAATGCTGCTAGTTTGGCTGCAAACCCTTTTGTAAAGTTTTACTTCCATGTGCACCATTATGTGTCCTAACTTCTGCCACTAATTCACTGGCAAGAAAATTTGAGGAGAGGTTTTAAATTAACTCTTTGTAGATAATTAAGAGTAAAATTCTTGGAGTACCCTGTACATTAAGAGCTGGCATTTCAGGTCAAATAGGTTCAGGCCTTCCATGCAACCTAAAATACACCACTGGCTATAAATGAATGCCTTGTGAAAGCATGGAAATAAAACCTTCTAGATTTCACAGTTCAAGACATTCAGTGGTTTGGGTTTTTTTAAATACTGTTGTTTAAATATGCCTTTCAGATAGGCCTAAGAGTAAGGTTATCAAATCTGCTAAAGGAAGATTCTTTCTTTCATTCTTTATATTCTGCTGCTGTTTATTTCTTGTTGCTGTTATTACCACTTAAAGAGCATTTTTATGGTCTACAGTAAAGTGTTCATAGAAAAAAAACAAAGCAAAAACCAAACATGAAATCCTAATAAAAGAGCAAAGTAAATGAAAATATTATGTCCTCTTTCAGTTTATTAACATCTGAAGTTATTCACAATAGCAGGTAATAAATATTTAAATAACATCATTATTTAGAATATAATTTTTAAATTTTCTATTTAGTAAGTGTGGCAGAGTTCATGTATGGCCACACAGTGTAGATAAACTGTGACTGCATGTCATGCTTCAGAATAGAGGGACATTACTTAATTTGTCCAATTTCTTCTGTGCTTCAGCTTGTGGTGTCGGGCAATCATGGTGTTATAAAACATTTCAACTTTTTTCTTTATTTTTGCGTTTGGATTTCTTCAGTGCTTTTTTTTTTCTGTTAGCAATGCTGCAGCATATTAAATCACTTCTTCATGCATGAATGAAAAGGTGTAAATTTGAGTACAAGTGCAAAATGGAGATCCTTAGCAGAGTAAAATTAGAGGTACAAAATAAAACTACGGTATTAAAGCAGTCAAAGTTTGATCACTTGTATTGATGATTAAAAATTGCTGGTGTTAGTGATGCTAATTTGCCTGGTTTTATTATGTATCTCTCAAAACAGGACCTCTATTCTATGTTCATCAACCTGTGAAACACACAGTTCTGTGCTTCCAGTCTTGCCTGCTTGCCACTTCATCCTACTTAGATATACCAAAATCTACTTATGTACAGCAGACCTACTTCCAAAACTGCTCTCAAAACAGAACCTTAGAAAAAGATTCTTTAAAGTGGATGTGTAAAGTGGAATGGAAATGTGATACTGGTTACAAGGGTAACTGGGAAGTACTATAATATACCATGTTTAGGAATGATGTATGGTCCCCCAAATCCTTCTGCAGATAAGTAATCCTATCAAAGGCAGTTGAGTACATTTGATTAAGGATTACAGGCGATTAGTGGTCTGCAAGGTTAAGAGTGTGACCTGCATCATTAATGAGTATTCACATATTCATGCTGCTTTGAACAGGGTGTTGAACTAGATCACCTCAGAGATCTGGTCCAACTAGAATGATTTTATGACTATCACACTTGTAGTATGCAAATAGACATTTCATTTATAAAAAACATACTTAGATATTAATTGAATAAGCAAAGCCCTACCAAATTGTTGCAGCTATTTTACCTATTGCATCGTGTTGTAGCATGGAGTTTCAAATTTGACCCAAGTTTAAGATTCAGCATAGTAAGAGAAATATGTCCATGCCTTTTTTGCCTGTTGCACTGAATTATTTGTGTGCACTTTTATATCAGATTGAATTCCTTGTATGGGAATGCATTCCTAGCATATAGTTGACTTATCCAGTTCTGGACCTAATCCAGGCTAGAGTGTCTGAATGTTTGATGCTTTCCCTGCAGTTGAGTTGTGTGAGTGGAGTTAAACTTGCTCTGCCTTTTCCAGGTACTGCTAGCACTGATACTGCAGTAACAAAGCCATCAGAGCACGTTAGCAGCCTAAGAAAGGCTTGAGGCCCTCCAGACTTTCCAAAGCAAGGACTTGGAATGTGAGAGGGCATTCTTATATTACAAGAAAAAACTCCAATCAACCAACCAACCAATAAGCCCCACAATAAAACCCCAAAACAAAACAAACCCCAAACCCCACTGTTAGAATATAGTATGTAGATTCTGAATATATGTTGATGTTGAGACACAACTGGCTGAATTCAATATGCAATATATGTTAAGTGAATATTAAGACAAACACTCTTTACTTTTTTTTTAAGAAATTGTATTTTGATAAACAGTAGTATGATCCATTAAGATGTACAGGGAATTTATATGGATTTTCTTCCTGTGTTTGCATAAAGTTTTTTACCTTTTGATACCTCTTTGTAATTTAGTACCAACAGATACCTCTGTTGTAATTTAGTATTGGTAATTAAGAAAGAAGTTGAGTATGAAGGAAGAGTTCTCAAAAATTACTGACTGTAAAAGGCTTTTTTCAGACACTTTCATATGTGTCTGACCAGAAATGTTTCTATATAACATTTTAACTCTTTCAAACATATGAATTAACCACAGTAACAGAATGTAGCTGTTACCATGTCTTATTGGTAGTGGCGTGTTTTAGGGAAATACCTGGTATCAGCATGCTTTTATTTAAAAAGAAAATGAGGAAGGTAATACAGTAAATAATGTGTTAAGGAGAGGTCTCCTGGATTTCTAGGAAGTACCGAATCCAAGTAAAAGAATAAGAGGTGTTAGGAAGGAGTGGAGGTATTTCTTTGTGCTGCTCTTCACCATAAAGGTGTTGTGGACATTTTATTGTTTTCAGATAATGTTCATGAGATATTATCTGATAATTGGATTAGAGAACCAAAGACTGTATGCTAGAATAAAATGCTAAAGGCCTCTAAGTCATGAAAACTCAATGCCATTCATTCATTCATTCATTCATTCAGTTGTTTTAAAGGACGAAGTGGCTGATCTGCTAAGAGGAATGCATCTTGATAGGATGAGATGCTGGGCCAGAAGACCAGAAGGTATCGAGTGTTGTCCTACCAGAATTTGCAATTGAAGACAAGGAACAGATCTGGAATTAGTGGACTAAGGACTTGTACTTTAGCACACGTATGTAGATTTGAATACTAA
The DNA here is from genome assembly GCF_036169615.1 of Heliangelus exortis. NCBI lineage: Eukaryota > Metazoa > Chordata > Aves > Apodiformes > Trochilidae > Heliangelus > Heliangelus exortis. The sequence goes on along the minus strand of NC_092422.1, from coordinate 21,593,419 downwards.
ATGGGTAGTCAAGTTGTTGTGTGGGCACAAAATCTAATAGCACCTGGTTTCCTATGTGGTAACATCTTACAGGTAATGAAAAGTACCAGCTGCAGCTGGGGTATTTATAAGGTGTCTCTTATGTGTGTGTTTGTTTTTTAATAACATGGGCAAATGCTGCAATTTGGGCACTTTGTGGGTCAGTCTTCTCTATCCAACTGCCTAGTACCTGGAATTCTGAAATCTCTGAATACTTTTTAAACCGTAAATCAATTTTCAATCTTCCTTTTTGACAAAACTGTTTGAAATCAGGTAGCAGATTCAAAAGTTAGAAAGGGTCAGGAATAACCCAGAAAGACACATTAAACAGTATTAACCCCTTCTGTCTTTATTTGACTATATGATATATGTTTGTTCTGTTGTTAATGGAAAAGAGAGAGGTGCACATATATATTAATTCATATGTATTCATTTGACACTGTCCCACATGACATCCTTGTCTCTAAGATGGAAAGACATGGTTTTAACAGATGGGACACTCAGTGGATAAGCAGCTGGCTAGAAGGTTGCATTCAAACAGTTGTGATCAGCAGCTCGATGTCCAGGTGGAGACCAGTGACAAGTGGAGTTCCTCAGGGATCTGTTCTGGGTCCACTGGTGCTTAACACTTTGTCAGCAACATGGACAATGGCACTGAGTTCACCCTCAGCAAGTTTGCTGGTGACACCAAGCTGTGTGGTGCAGTGGATTCACTGGAGGGATGGGATGCCATCCAGAGGGACCTTGAGAAATGGGTCAGTGCAAACTGCATCAGGTTCAAGGAGTCTAGGTGCAAGGTCCTGCATCTGGGCTGGTCCAGTGCTAGGCACAATTACAAACGGGGTACAGAGTGTGTTGAGAGTGGCCCTGAAGAGAAAGGCTTGGGGAGTTTGATTGATGAGAAGCTCAACATGAGCCAGCAGTGCACTCGTACAGCTCAGAGGGCCAACCAACTGTATCCTAGCATGCATGAAGAGAGCATGGCCAGCAGATCAAGCCCTCTACTCTGCTCTTGTGAGACCCCACCTCAAATACTGCATCCAGTTCTGGTGTCCTCACCAAAAGGAGGACACAGATCTGTTGGAATGAGTCCAGAGGAGAACCACAAAGATGATCCAGCAACTTGAGCACCTCTGCTATGAGGAGAGGCTGAGGGAGCTGGAATTGTTCAGCCTGGAGAAGAGAAGACTCTGGGGGGACCTCATAGCTGCCTTCTAATACCTGAAGAGAAGCTTCTGGAAGGCTGGAGAGGGACTTCTTATGAGAGTGTCCAGTGATAGGACAAGGGGAAATAATTTTAAACTGAAGGAGAATAGGTTTAGAATGGATATTAGGAAGAAGTTGTTCAGTACTAGAGTGGTGAGACTCTGGAACAGATTGCCCAGAGAAGCTGTGGATGCCCCCTCTGGAGGCATTCAGGGCCAAGGCGGATGAGGCTTTGAGCAACCTTGTCTAGTTTAGAGGCATCCATGCCCATGGCAGGGAGGTTGGAGTAGATGATAATGAAGGTCCCTTCCAACCTAAACCATTCTGTGGTATATTCATGTGCCATGTGTAGTTGATCCTGCCCTCTAAAATTACAAAAGTATTGCCTCTGGCAGGAAACTGTAGCCCAAGCAATTTTGGGGCAGCCTTATGGATTTTGTATGCAATTGTGGGCATGGTGAGCTGTGATGCAGACAGAAATTAAAGGTAAAACAGTCCAAGAGTAACCTATACTGCCTTCAGTAGCAAAGTTGTTAGCTACACAGAGTCATTTGTGACATCATGTGGTGACCTGGAAACAGAAAATTGATCCTTTCTTCAAGAGGAGTCCATGACAAGCAGCAATTTTTAGCCAAGTGAGTTCCTCAGTATGGTACAGTGAGTGGCTTCACCAGCAGATGTATCTGCAAAAATGAGATTCTGGCACAAGCATGAGAAAAAGCATCAGGAGGGTCATACCTGTTTGAATTGACATTCTTACCAAAATACCTGTTCATCAAGTTATGCCTCTAGAATCTGCTTTAGAAGTGATTAATCTTGTCCTCAAGTAAGCGTCCAAACTAAAATACTGTATAAATTGTGTAAAATCAGAGAAAGTTGTGTGGAATTGGAGGGCAGTCTTCTAAGGCTGGATGTATTAGTATAACAAAGTAGATGTCATTTGCAGTTACAAAATAATTCACAGTAGAAGGAATAACTTGAACTACTTGAAGATAATTCTAAATTACAAGTAAATGTTTTGCAAAAGTAGGTGTTTCATTATAGATGCCCTGAGGAGAATGTCTTTGCACTGTTTCCACAGTAAAAGAAATACTTAAATGTGAATTAAACATAAAATTTATTGAAAAGGTGCTCCACAGTAGCATTAAATGGAAGTTCTTTAGCAGGGCATTTCTCCTCAAATGAACTGTTCAGCTGGTTAAGTCATTTATTCTTACTTTATCAATCAGTGCTTATACATGTCCTCTTTTAAATGCTACAGTGTACTTTTAAATGCTATTGATAAATAGTTTTCTTAGTAAAAGTCTTTTCCATAAGTTTACACAAAATAAAGCCTCTGTATTTCTTGTTTTCAGTTGATTTCTTCAAATTAACTGTAAATTTTCAATTATGGCAATACACTCATTCTGCCATTTGGAGGAGCCTGTGCCACAGAATAATGATCTGAAGAAAACTCAGTTTTTTGTGAGGAAAAGTCTTCAATTGGGAAGTAGTATCAGTGCAGTGAAGAGGTTCTTTGTCATATTCAGGTAAGAGTTTTTTCTTTATTTTTTGTAATTGAACTTATTTGGGTTTTGGTAGGCTGCCATTTCATTTAAAATAGCATACATGCAGTGTCATGTCAGAGCCTGTCAGCCTTCTCGTTGGTCATTTGACATGTAAAGTATCTTGAAATGAAAAGATACATCTAGTAGCACACCTAGAAGATGCATGGAGGGGAATTGTTATCTGGAAAATTATTTTAGCATAATTTATTTTCTCTGGAGTAACTGTTGAGGGTGGAAATTATGATGATTGTAACAACAAAATTCCCTTTTGCTACATGTTCCTTTTCAGAATTTTCTTATGTTTCTTTTTTTCCCTGAATGTAATGTTTTGCTAAGCCAGAGCTGTTTTGAATGAAAGTGGCAATAATTAAGTCTCAAATCATTCAGGGGAAAGTCATGGTCAGGTTTTCACAACTTGGAATATCTTCATATTTTCTACTGGGGAGAAAAAAAACTTTTGAATTTTCTGCCAGTCAGATTTTTTTTCTAAACTGGGTCTTTAAATCTTAGCATGGTGGCACTGGATCAAGATTTAATTTTAGAGGAATGGTTACTGTATGTTTGTTTATTTTTTCTAGACATCCAGTTATTTTTTTTCACATATTGACTTCACAATAGAAGTTGATTCAGTCATATTCTGCATGGGAATAGTATGCAATGTACATTCAATAGGAAGTGTTAGCAGTAAGATAGTAAAATAATTATCTATATTTGTACAGGTAATTGGATGTCTTTTCCTGTCCTCTTATTGCAAAATGTGGGGTTCTCTCACTGGCTGTGGGTTTGGTGTTCCAACCAGCAGTCAAACAAGTGATAATTTGAAAAAAAACATCCAACAACCGAATTGCTTCTTACCAGAAATGCAGAGTACAGTTTGTCAGCATTTTCAGTGATAAACACAAATTTGGAACCTTTTTTATGATACCTGTCTGCTTTGTTGTTAAATTAGTGGATCACTTGCATGTATAAAAATATATTTTTAAATCCTGATATATTTTATATCAAATCTTGATATATGTATATATGATCTGAGAAGCCTTAACCATAACATTTCTCTTGCTAAAAATCCTACAGAGTGAAAAGTACTGGATTTGTAAAAGATAATACTATTGTATCTTTTGGATCTAGAAACAGAAGCTCCTGTTCAGCATGTTTTTGTGCACATGCTTGCTTTTCTATCAGTGTCATCCTAGTATAGGACTGATGCTTAAGAACTTCAGTGGCATAGAATGAACAGTGCTATTTTGGTTTAAGCCTTTCCTTTAGTCTTTTTATACTTTGAGAAAATGTGAAGATACTTTTTAAAATAAATGCTTTATAAATTTAGTGAATAATTAAAATTATAAAGTAGTTAAGAAAAGCTTTTGAACTGTTAGTAGGGTACTCCAAGCAGGGACAGCACCAGTGAAAATGAGGCTCTTGCTTCAATTAAGGTCCAAAAGCTGCAATGCATTTGAATGAAATCATCACAAAAGAGAATTCATTCTGGAGAGATACTTCTTAATTTTTCTGGTTTTATTTTGCATTATGAATGCAATGAATAGTGGCCACCAGATACCAATTTCAAAATGCTGCTTTATACATGCTACAGAATTATAACAACTGGGCTTGATGCATCTGGCTTTATTTGTAATATATTTAAGGAAAAATACTTTTAAGCTTTATGGGTTTTCCTGTTGGGAAAATGGCTTCTGGCAGTACATGAAGTCAAACTGTTTCTGTTCCACAGAAGTCAAAGTGAGACAAGAGTAAAGCATATTAATCAAGGTCTGTATTATTCAATAATTATGCTTATGATGTCTCTAATATGGATATTGAGGGCAGTGAGTATATCTTCTGAATCTTCCAATAGAACTATTACTGTTCCTAGCACAACCTCCTGTACATGGATAAAATTGGATTTTCCTCAAAAAATAGTCCTGTAGCTGAAGAGTAAGAAGGTGAGGTACTTGAGATTGCATTAGTTCAGTGAGCAGTTAAAAGTAATTTCAGTGACTTGTAGTACACAAAAATTGATTTGATTTATCATGCATTGAGAAGTCTCAAATGGTTTATATCAATTTCTGTTGTTTTTCCTTTTTATATCATGGGTGGAGTAATCAGAAGGCTGGAGCACCTCTCCTAGGAAAACAGGCTAAGAGAGTTGGGGTTGTTCAACCTGAAAAAGAGAAAGCTCCAGAGAGACATTATAGCAGCCCTTCAGTACCTGAAGGAACCTACAGGAAAGCTGGAGAGGAACTCTTCCCAAGGGCATGCAGTGACAGGACAAGGGGAATGGCTTTAGACTGAAAGAAAGTATATTTAGGTTAGACAGTAGCAGGGAATTCTTCACTGTGAGAAGTGGTGAGACACTGGCACAGGTTGCCCACAGAGGTTGTGGCTCCCCCTCCCTGGATGTGTTAAAGGCCAGATTGGATGGGGCTTTGAGCAACCTGGTCTGGTGGGAAGTTTCCCTGCCTGTGGCAGGTGGGTTAGAACTACATCTGTGAGGTGCCTTCCAACCCAAATCATTCTGTGATTTAATTCTGCTTTCTAAATGTGTTTTCCCTGAAATTAATGCACTGACTTGAGTGGGCATAAAGGTTGTTTTATCTTTAGTGAGACAAAAGTTAAATCATCAGTGATTTTGAAATCCCATCCTTGAAATATACTAGGTTTTTGACATTAAGTGGGATAAGAATCTCAGAACAGACTGACTGCTGGGGACTCCCAGGCTACAGTTCAGGTAAATAACTTCTTTGGAGGAGGAACGTAAAGGTTTCTTCTTTTTTTATATTATTATAATTAAATAGAAAAGGTTACAACTTAAAATATAAATGTTTTCTGCTTAACATTAGCATTTAAAATATCTACCCATATTTGTGAGAGGATTTGTTACACAGAATCACAGAATGTCAGGGGTTGGAAGAAAGAGACCTCTGAAGATGAAGTTCAACCCCTCTGCCAGAGCAGGTCCAAAACTAGGGCAGGTCACTCAGAAATGCATCCAGACAGGTCTTGAAAACCTCCAAAGAAGGAGACTCCACAACCTCTCTGGGGAGCCTGTTCCAGGGCTCTGTAACCCTTACAGTAAGGAAATTCTTCCTTATGTTGAGGTGGAACTTCCTGTGCTCTGTCTTGAATCCGTTGTCCCTTGTCATATCACAGGGCACAAGTGAGAAGAGGTTGTCCTTTCTTGGTGCCCAGTTCTCATATATTTATACACATTAATTAGATCTCTCAGCCTTCTTTTTTCAAGGCTAAGCAGCCCCAGTTCTCTCAGTTTGTCTTCATAGGAGATATGTTCAAGTCCTTTAATCATGCTCACAGCTCTCCATTGGACTCTCTCAAGTCCGTGTCCCTCTTGAACTGGGGAGCCCAGAACTGGATGCAATAATAAATGCATGTTAGTTACAGTTTGAGCATTATATAGCTCATATAATCATAGAATGCTTTTCGTTGGAAGACACATCTCAGATCATCCAACCCACCTGTCAAGAACACCTTCCACTAGACCAGGTTACTCAAAGCCCCATCCAACCTGTCCTTGAACACTTCCAGGGATGGGGCATCCACAACCTCCCTGGGCAACAGTGTCTCACCACTCTAATAGTGAAGCATTTCTTCCTAATATCTCACCTGGATCGACCCTCTTTCAGTTTAAAGCCATTACCCCTTGTCCTCTCCCTACATGCCTTTGTGAAAAGTCCCTCCCCAGCTTTCTTGTAGAGCCCCTTAAGGTACTGGAAGGCTGATACAGTGTCTCCCTGGAGCCTTCTCCAGGCTGAACAACCCTAAAGCTCTCAGCCTTTCTTCACGGGAGAGGTCTCCAGCCCTCTGCTCATCATCATGGCCTTCCTCTGAACTTGTTCCAAGAGCTCCATGTCTTTCCTGTGTTGAGGGCTCCAGAACTGGGCACAGTACTCAAGGCGGGGTCTCACTGGAGTAGAGTAGAGATGGAGAAAATGTTAAGTCATCTAACATTTCAGTAGTCCTGTTTCTAAGGAGGATCTCTTTACCAACACAGAATGGGAATTTCTAGTTCTACTCCCAGCCACATTTTTATCTTGTTTTCTGACATGTAGCTATGAGTGTCTAGCTTGTTCAGATACTGCAACTTCTATTTTGCAAAGACAGAGATGTCCTTTGGTAATGCATGCATAATTTGGCTTAAATACTGGAGTGTTAAGGGCTCTAACCTTGATCTGCCTTCAGATCAAGGCATTCATTTGGTTTGTTTCTTGCTCCAGCAGATCCCCACTTTCTCCAGGGAAAGGGCAGCTCTCTTGTTTGTGTTGCAGTTCCTAACCTAAAGCCTTAAAGTTACCCCAGAACTTTATTTCTGTTCTTGGAAAGTACAGTGGTATAGGAGGCACTGCTGCCTCAGTAGCAGAGGCAGGAAGCTTGGAGAGGAACAGGGTGCACAATAGGAACAGCCAAGTCCAGTAATCTGTCCTAGTCTATCACCCAGGGTCCTCTTTCAGTCTCTCTGTGTGGGAGTAGGATAGTTCTATAATTGGTAGAAAAAGAGCAATAAATTTTCCTATTTAAAAAGCAAAATATTTTTCTTCTGCACGATCGTGCTTCAAAGAGAAAACATTAAAGCTTTGGGGATTTTTAAAAAATTTATTTATTTTTAAGGCTCACTTCCTTGACTTCCTCAAAAGCAGAAACATATTGTAAAAGATGAGTATTTTGAGATCAAGATAAAGAATAAAAATGGAGAGTATGTTAAAAGTTTATAAGAAATCAAAGAAATAAATGTATTACCTCTTAAAATATCTAACTTCAATGAACCATTAATATCAATGAGATTTAAGGTTTTTATGTTCAATTCTATAGGCAATATAGACTGTGAGAGAAACAGGTGCATGTGGAATAGATCATCTGGTTTAAGAAAGTGAGCAACTACTCCTGCCAAACAATTGGTTAAACACAGCTATTAAAATACAAGTTTGTTCATAGTAAATCTTTAATTAATTTAATTAAGTGGAAGAAACATCACATGCTTGTAGTAAGCTACCTGTTTCTATAGAGGTGATGAAAAACAGAAATTTTTTTTTCTTGCCCTAGACAATTCAGTAACCCCTGTAATTCTTGCCACAGTGTACAGAATGATTAGGGGCAAATTTCAGCACCTCTTGAATTTGTAATGTTACATAAAATCTAAACAAGTTACTAACACTCCTTTATAATTAAAAAAAAAACCAACAAAGCAACAAAAAAAATAACCAAAAAACCAAAACCAGACAGCAGATTAAATCTTAAGAGAAGTGATGTCTTTTAGAGACATTCCAAATCACTGCAGGCAACTATGTGCCATTAGCACTGTAAATTAAAAGTGTGGTATCTGAGCCATGTCTAAGGTATGTACATAGCTCTTTTTGTGCCAAGATTATTGACATATTAGTGTTATGGAATATCTTTGTTTTGTTTCTCTTTGGAACACAATTAGCTTCATTTCCCCTGTTTGAGAGACATTATCTTACCCTGGTCTTGGGTCTTGTGATCCAACAATTTCTGAAAAGGTCTCACTGGTTGTGAGAGCTGATGTTAAGCCTAAGGTAATCTATACAGTTATAGAAAGACTGGATACCACCTAGCATCACTACATTCTTTTGAGACCAGGCCCAGAAATTTATTGTCCTAATCCATCAATATCAACACTCCTCGTGGATCCCAACATTTCAGTGTTGTCATATCAAGCTAGTTGGTTACAGTTTTGAAGGAGGAGATTCTCCTGCTTTATCTCCAGTCTGGTTTATGGCAGTTCCAGGGTCTTGTAATAGAGGACTCTTTACAAGGATATGTAGTGATAGGATAGGGATTGGCTTTAAACTGGAAGAGAGTAGATTCAGGTTAGGTGGTAAGAAGAAATTTTTCACTGTGAGGGTGTTGAGATACTTAACAGGCTGCCCAAAGAAGATATTTCCTAGAAGCATTCAAGGCCAGGTTGGATGGAGCTTTGAGCAACCTGCTCTAGTGGGAGTTGTCCCTGCCCATGCAAGGGGGTTGGAACTGGATGAGCTTTGAGGTCCCTTCCAACCTAAAACCTTCTACGATTCTATGATTTCTGAGATGCCCACCAAGAAGATGTGGTGAAACCTGTACAGGGCCTATAAGATTAACTTCCTAGTGTGGAATGTGCAATGCATTTGTTAGACCCAATGGCCACAACAGTCTGAAGTACCGTGTCTATTCCATAGATAGTAGAGGCTGCAGCACAGTGGAAGCAAAGAACTACACGGGAGTGCTGTCTGGGTCAGGAAGAGGATATGTTTTCTTAAATTACAGTCCAAGTTATGGAATATTGTCTTACAGAATACCAATACTGTATGTGATATCACACGAGGATTCCAAACAGCCTATCAGAGAGGGGTAGTCAGTGACTTATATTTTATTTGATGCAACACTGTGAATACAGCAGTCATTTAGAGACGTGGTTTTGGGACTCCAGATACTTCAAAAGGACAAGTGGTTTGTTTGAAGACATTGTTAATTTAAGGGGCAGTATTACTTTGTAGATGGATGAAGTGCCCTCTCCTTTGATTTAGTTAAAGACCATGGTTAAAGACACATCTTATTCCTAAGTTCTACCAGATGTTTTCAAGACTGCTTCCAGAACTGATTCACTCTCTAGCTCATTGATTAATATGATCCATGATTCTTCAAGCAGTGTCTGTCTTGGCACAGCCTTCTGCTTCTAAACACCAGGACAATGAGGGTGTTTACTTGAGAGTCTGACCTGGGTTTGCTATAGTTTTTTCTTTCCTCTGTTGTTGGAGACAGTGTCTTTCATTGCAACTTGATGTGAACTTACTTCCTACTGGACCACTCAATCCTGGAGACATCAGTCATGTTCCCATCTTCTAGCCCTGTTTGCCCTGTTTATCCTTAAAATGCTCTGTTAACTTTTTGTAATGACATAATCTTCCCATAGAGGTGTCATGTTTGTTTAACAAGATTTTCTGTATAAGTATGCCCTTCCCATTTATTTATGACAGGATGCTACTATTACAAGGATTGTATTGTTAATTTTTATTATCAATTTTTTTGTTCTTATTGAAGCTGACCAACTAGCAACCAAAAAGCCTAACTTTTAAGTACCATCTCAAATTAAAACAAGTTTAAACTATCAAAAATAAATATTTTAGGGTTTTTTATGACGGATCTGTCTTCTGAAGTCACCAGAATGCATGTGGCAACCCAGACAGGGCTCCCATGAAAATGTGCATCTGTGTATGCGTCAGGCTGCAGGGAGTGCCAGAGCCATTCAGTGGTAAGGGGGGGCAGCAGTGCAGACAGCTGTGTGAGGTGTGACCAGGTGGCAGAGCTATGAGAGGAAGTAGAAAATAAAGGAGCATCAAAGATTCTTGAGAGAGACTGGTGGAAGTAGGCTATGTCCTCCCTGAGATGGGAACAGGGACAGCCACTAGAAAAAAGAACAAGATCAAGGGGATCCTGTATCCTAACCCTGCCAGGCAGACATCAGTAGTTTAGAGGACAGGAGTGAATGGAGGCAAGCTGAGCAGTGCAGCTGACACACGTGAGGGGTGGGATGCCGTGCCAGAGAAGTGGGCTGGGAAAATCTCAGGAGGTTCAACAAGGCCAAATGTGAGGTCCTGCACATAGGTTGAGGCACATCCCCTGGTATCAAGACAGGCTGGGGGATGAAGGTATCAGCCCCGTGAACAGCCCCGTGGAGAAGGACTTGGGGGTGTTGATTGATGAGAAGCTCAGCATGATCCAGCAATGTGCACTGGCAGCCCAGAAAGCCAACCATAGCTTGGGCTGTCTCAAAAGGAGCGTGGCCAGCAGGTCAAGGGAGGTTTTTCCCCCTTCTACTCCATTTTGGCGAGATCCCCACCTGCAGTACTGCATCCAGCTCTGGAGTCCACAGTACAGGAAAGACATGGACCTGTTGGAGCAGGACACATAAATGGTCAAAGGGATGAAGCACCTCTCCTCTAAAGACAAGCTAAAAGAATTAGTGCTGTTCAACCTCAAGAAGAGAAGGCTCCGAGGAGACCTTACTGTGGCATTTCAGTACTTCAAAGTGGCTACAAGAAAGATGGGAACAGATGTTTTAGCAGGGCCTGTAGTGATAGGAGAAGGCATAATGGTTTGAAACAAAAAGAATAGATTCAGACCAGATGGGAGGAAGCTATTTTTTATAATGAGGGTGGTGAAACACTGGAAGTTTTCCTAGAGAGGCGGTAACCTCCAACCCTGGAAACATTCAAGGTTATTTTGGATGGGGCTTTGAGCAACCTGATCTAGTTGAAGATGTCCCTGCTCACTGCATGGAGGTCAGACTGGATGACATTTAAAAGTCATTTCCAATCCAAACTAACCTCTAATATACCTATCAGTTCTTTCCACGTGCTAGCTAGGTTATGGTCATTATAGTTCTCACCCATAATGAAGATCATACAGTTCAACTTTGATAATTAAGTAACTACTGTAGATTTTCCACTTTATCCAAAGGACTTACTGTCAGGGGAAAGGGAGATAGGGAGACAAAAGCATGCTTTTATAGTCTTCCTAGTTTACAGAAACAACTGGTACTTTTCTAGCCTCACAGACCATAATTTAAGCTTTAATTACTTATATATGCATCTATCTTTAGTCAGTTTTGGAAACTGTTATAAAACAAGTCATTAATAAAGAGAAAATTGAGTTCTTGTTTTATCAGGTATTCCAGTGTGTTAGCTCAGTTGTCTGGGAGAGACCATTCAGAGTGTCCTAAGGGGAATACACTACTTAAAACATATAATTATTTTTTTAGCAATTTTCTCTTCAAGGAAAACTTCGGAAGGTAACTAAGGTATGGCTGAGGAGGAGTAATTGCTTTTATATGTATTTTTCAAGCAAAACCACACACTTTGTTTCTATGTTTTTACCACGATTCAAAATTATGACACCTGTTGCTGGGGGAAAAGAAAAAAAAAAAAAAAAAAAGAAAATTTATGAAATTAATAGTGATACCTGAATGGCATGCAAAAAACTTTTGTCAGCTGCACTCCTGACAGGATCTGGCAGAAATTCAAACTCTGGTTTGTCTCTAGTAATTCCATTAACATTTCAAAGGTTGATGATGTTCTGGGAATTACACGGGAGGGATTATTTTCTAAGTTAAGAATAAGTACTCTAAAGCCTTGCCTGCACTAGGAATATTGCAGCTATCTTGTAATAGGTAAATGGGCTGTATCTGAGACACCAGGTTCTCTATTGGATGTTTCCCTTCTTTATCCATACTGGCATAATTAATCTATCAGCTGTCTTCCCCCATAGTGTGAATAGAGCTGTATCAGTATGAAACTGTATATATTGGTAACTTATTCCCACATAGAAGAAAACAACCTCAGACAGTTGGCACGATTCCTGAAATTGTTTTTAATTACATTGCAGTTGCTATGCCTGTACAAACTATTTGTATTGGAGACCTTATTCCAGAAGAAAGTGACCTCATTCAGGTTTATTTGCCATTATCCACAGAGACTCATAAAACATTAACACCACCTCAGTTTTGTAGGTTCAACTTACTTTTGTGGGCAAACTTGCCCTTTATATGGACTTATCTCCATCTATGCTGGAGGATATAAACAACGACTGTTTCGACAATAAAAATGTACCTTCCTCTCTGATATAAGCCTGGCCTATTTAGTTAATACTAGAACAAGTGAATTATTAGAATATTTCCATCTGGCTGTGTGCATCAGAGCCTATAGGGCAGCTGTCCCCTCCCTGCCTCCCCCCAGTCCTAGCTTAACTCTGCTTTCAGTATAGAACATAATGTTTAATGTTCTCCAACCAAACTTTCAGCTGCTGTTTTATAGATCAGTGCCCTGCCTTGATATTCAGCTGTGTAAGTGGATCTGGTTGAGTATGTTACCTAAAAAAGAACAGAGAAAATCAAAGTCAGAATTTCATAACTTGAATCAATTGCAAGTAATGATAATCTGCATGTGCTTGTTCTACAGAGGTAGTGTTCAGCAGATTTAAATGATTCCTGTTTTGAAGCCATAGGTGAAGCAGACATCTTGATCCCATATTAAAAGGTGGGGAGGAGCAGTTGTGGTGGGGAAAAGATTGAAAATCTGTAAAACCCTTCTGCTGCAAGCTTGTGAAAAGAAAGTACCCAGCTGTAAAGAAAGGACCCAGTCAGAGAGTAACTAGCAGGAACAGAAGGAGCCAAAAGCCCAGGGACCTTTGACCATTCAGAGAACATTCACAAGCTTTAATTAGCTGTTCTCTGTCCTATGCTCACTGACTATTTGTTTCTCTCCTTCCTTCTAAGTCAATCCTGCTTACTCCATATGCTTCACCTCACCCAAGCTGCCTCCCTTACTCTGTATCTCCTTCCATTTTGTTTGCAAGCAAAAGCCATCCCCTGAAATTGAACTACTGTTAAATTTACTACAGTTACTCTGTTTGTGCTGTGTGTGAACTTTTCCCCCATGATCTCTTATCTTTTTAGACTGTTGGGGTTTATACCATCAGGAACCTTTTGCTGTTCCGAGTTTATGCGCTGTCCAGAATAATGGAACTTCAGTTTTCATTAGTCCTTAGAAAATCTTAATGATTATTAGGAATAATATTCCTTTTTCCGTTTTTATAAGAAATCATTCTAGGTAAATGACTACCCTTAATAAGATGAAGCATATGAGATTTAACAGGGCAAGAGGTACTTTGCTCTTGCAGTTCCTCTCTAGGTGACCAAGTGATTTAAAACTAATGTTTTATCTGTGGCTACATTACAGTCCAGCATAGTATGATAAGCATTTCAAAATTAACTTTATATTGGTTATATTTGTAATCTAAGTGGTTTGCAAATTGTTGGGTTTTTTCCATGTTTTACAGATGTTAAATTTGCTTTCTAGAAACCATTTTGGTAGGTGCAGGTTGCTTGCCAAAAATCCATTCCAAAGGTTAAATGCAAAGTAAGAAGGGTACTAATGATGGATATGAATTAATATGGCATCTTCAAAAGCAGTGTTGTTCTGGTAAGAACATGCATATAATTTATTAAACAGTGCATGAGATTTTTCAGTAAAATGTATTTGTATATCTCTCTGAAGGTTTGCCTGATTATTTAATGAAAATTTCTTCTAAACTATGAAAAGTAGGAGGATTGTTCTATATCATGCAGTATTTTAAATTTGACAACAGTGTACAACTTTAGTTTACTTAGCAGGGACTTCTTGCATACCAATACAGTTGAATTATCTTTTTGGAAAAGTGATTTATTTTAGAGAAGTTAGTGGCCACTTCTGGCTCACTCAGAGCCTGTTTCTCTGAATATTTAGAACTTAATATTTTCAAACTGTCATTTAGAAAAGCAGCTTTTTCTGCACTCAAAGTATATTCAGAGAATATTATATCTAACCTCTGGTGGCATGTCTCACCACTACACTATAACTATTCTAAAAGGCATTGCATTCAGCTTTGTGGGAGATGGGAAACACGTCATTATTGACAAATTAGGCATAGCTGGAAACTTAATCCTTGTACAGGTTAAAAAAAAAAAATTATAACAGCAGCCTGCTAAGTCACCATACTGGTTCTACATTGTTTAAAGTTTCACAGTATTTAAATAATGTACCCAATTAGCAAATACAAGTAGAAACACTAGTGAAAGTTTTACTGTAAGTACTTTATAGTAGAAGTGGTTCCTTTGAATTTAGTCTTTGAAATAGCTCCCGCCACCAATTTCTTATGCAAAAGTTCTTCACCAAAACTAATTATTTTATTATCAATATTATTATTTATTAATACCTTGACCTTTACAAAGAATTTGTGCCCTTGTTTTTTCTTCCTACTCTTTGAATCCCACTGGTGGTTGGTGGAACAGTTCTACTAACAGCTAGCAGTTCCTAAAGCTTTTTCTTAAAGGTATTTTGAGGTCCTGGGTATGTATATGCTATGTGGTAAAAAGCAGCATTCTTCTGATGAATTAGTTTCATAGCTGAGTTAGCTGTTCCAGCATCATGCTTCTTCCAGTGAAATTAGGATTTTGACAGATATCAAGAACTCCTTATTTTTCTCATGTCATGCTAAAAGCTGTGGTGGCTCAGAGGCTGATTCCCAAGCAGATTAGGCATTAATTGTATGGGCAGTGTTTGTCAGAGGGGTGGTGGCCAATGTCTGAGAGTGGTAGCAGTGTTTGGTCCACTATGTGCTTGTCAAGAGCCCTTAGCCCGGTTAAGAGGCAAGGGTAAGGAGCTCAGACCCCTTGTGCTTGCACAGATATTTCCTATGGGCACATGATGAGAGCAGCAAAACTGCAGTGTATCCTGGGGGCAGGAGTACCAGCCTGGATCACAGAATCCAGCTGCACTGGGCTCAGTTCCACAGTATAGACATGCACCCTTACCTAACAGATACCTAAGACAGCATTAATTAGAGCAGAGTATCCTCACTAAGATCCTGGTAGAAGTATGGAAAATGCCTAGTGGATCAGCTCCTGAGAGGACTGTGAACAGACTCCAAAGGCCTCACATAAATGCACTATTTAGACCTGAAAAGATTAATGTAAGCAGTGTCCTCATTTGAAGTTAGATTGGTTTGGAAGTGACCAATAGTGACTTCTATTTAATATCCTTTTCTGCAATACTTAGCTTTTAATTTTTACTTTCTAGGTGGGTGGGTGATAAAATCTGGCCCTCAAAGTGCTATGCAAAAACAAAACACAAATCAACAACTGTAATGCAAGGGCATGCTAGGTTCCTCTAGCTGTGTTAGACAAGTATGCATGTTAGACATATTAATATACACATAGATATCTGCTTAAGTAAAGTAGTTTTTTGAAGTGCTTTGATTCTGTAGGCTACTGCAGTAACTTGGGATGAAGAAGTTAGGCTGCTCACAACTTGGTTTCGCCAGGCTAATCTTTCACTTTGGTTCACTGTATGGCAAGTGTGTAGTTATTTATTTGATCTCCTTATATTTTAAACCAGCTCTTAGGGGAAAAAAAAATATAGGGGTGCTCTTCTTTATTTTGAACCCCTCAAATCCTGATGTTTTATATCAATGAAGAAAACCTAGTTTGCAATTTCCATGATGTAGAGGTATGTTATCTGTAATTTTAGTTGTTATAAAAATCAAGGCTCAAGTGTCTTTTTGCATTGATCTTTTCTAAGCTGACCCTACTGACTGGTATTGTGTCAAATCAAACCAGCTAGAACAAATTATTGACTTCTAAAAGAGTTGACTGTCATTTAGAGTTTAATTCCTCTTTTGCTAAATTATTTTGGTGATACTAACTTTATTTGTGACACTTTAGTAGGTGGAAGCCTGAGGGGAGAAATGTTACAGCTCTTTCACAATTCATTAGTTTGTAGCTGTGGCTGTTGTGTTATTTCCACTCTGGATGACTCATGATAAATGAAGATACCAGCCTGGAGGGGTGCCCTCAATATTGCAGCCCACAGTGAAACTCGATGCTGTTCCCATATAGGAGTGTGGAAGATGCTCATATCCATGTGAATTCTTGAGATGTTTTGTGCACACTGGACATGTGTGCTGTCAATTACTAAGTCAATGTAATCTCTTTTAAAAAGCTGTGTTTTACTGTGTCTGATTGCTCTTTTTCACATTGTTGATTTGCTGAGTTTGTAGGCTACATCTGTCTTGTGAGCCTAAGTTGGAACCAAGAGTGATTTTTTTTAAAAGTGGCACAGTTTCAGTGTATTCATTTCTGCACTATTTGACAAGAGACTATAGAAGCCTCTACTTTGCATAGCCACCTGTGTATTTTTTTTCATGTTTTAGACAAATTTGAAAATGTTTTTATTTGGGATGTTGATAGCACAGATCTAATGCTCTCCATATTGTGAAAACACTAATTAGAGTGAACCAGTTTGCCTCTGGTTATCTCCTTGAATTTTGGCTTTCTTATGAATTTAATTTTTCCCCATTTGATCAAAATGTCAAAGACAAAACTGATTTACCTATTGACAACATGTCACACAAATTATCACATATTACAGAAGCTTCATACTGGAACACTGCAAGAAGCAGGTCTAAAACTGGCCTGGGGTTCTAGTTCTACATTAGACTATATTTAGTGCCTGTACTATAGAGACAGATGGGCACTCACAGCAGCAAGATGAGGAGTTTTGAAAATGAAGTGAAGTAAATTTTTTCTAATATTGGTTTTGTTTTGTTTTAATATCCTATATAGTAATATTAACTATAATGTGGGGTGGGGGGTGGGAGGTGTTCTAAGTTTTGGATTTATTTCTCATCACACTACTGTGATTTTAATTGACGTTAATTTCCCAAAGTTGATTCCATTTTGCCCATGATGGTAATTGGTGAGTGATCTCTCCCTCTCCTTGTCTTGACCCATGAGCCTTTAGACACATTTTTCTCCCCTGTCAGATGAGGAGCAGGAGTGATATAGCAGTTTGGTGAGTGCTTGACATCCAGCCAGGGTCAACCCACCAGTCTATATTGAAAATATGTACATAGTTCCAGAATCTTTGTTGTCTGGATGAGAGATGTGGTTTTGATAAGAATAAGATATAACGCTGCTATAGGATACAACATCATGAGTGAGGTACTTTGACTTTTTAAAAAATGGTCCTGTTCTACCATGCATAATATATAGTGGAGGAGTTTATGCCAAAGTGAACAGATGCCTTCATAGAGAGATCTTCTCATAAATTTTCCACTGTACACTTCCTGTGGCTCTACACTGGGTGAAGTCTTCCTATGTTTAGGTTTAGGTTGGACATTAGAAAGAATTTCTTTACTGAGAGGGTGATCAAGCACTGGAATGGGCTGTCCCGGGAAGTAGTGGATTCTCCATCCCTGGAGATATTTAAAAAGAGCCTGGATGTGGCACTCAGTGCCAGGGTCTGGTAACTGCAGCGGTAGTGGATCAAGGGTTGGACTTGATGATCTCTGAGGTCCCTTCCAACCCAGCCAATTCTATGATTCCATGTCTCTGTTCCTTTTCCAGAGTAGATTGTTGATGCTCACCTAACTCTCACTGATGTGGAGCTGGTCTGTCCATCCCTTGTCTGGCTTGGGCTGCCAGAGTATAGACACATTAATGAAAACTACATGTAACTATAAACAGAATTGATCATGGTTTTCATAGGCAACACTGGAAGGCAATAAAAGTAGTAATTTCAATCCTGTTTCTCATTCTAGTTCCCTATGATTTAGTAAAAGAGTATTAAACTTATTAAACTATAACTGTTTTACAGCACTACTGTTTTATCTTCAAGTGGTGTTGAAATACAGGCAAGAGGAGGATGGAGACAGCAAAGAGAAAATAATCAGAAATTGCCACTGTGGCCAGGCTGATGTGTTCGAGAGGATGGGGTGTAGATGCTGAGGGGCATATCTCTGCCTTCCTGTAAGGCTGCATTTGCTTTTAATAAACTGAAGTAGCAACAGCAAGACAGAAACGGGCATGCTGGTATGTTGCACATCTAGAGATGTAAAAGGTGCCTCACCCAGGCCGCTCCTCCTGCAGTTTTCTGTGTTTCAGAGTCTTCGCTTGCCAAGGTCCTTCCTTCAGTTGCCAGGATCGATCCTAGAATCTTAACTAGTGCATTCTACAGCACGCACAGTTTTAGTCCTGCTCTCACTTTCCCACCAGCTTCAGAGCATCTTATCCTTTCCTGCACTGCATGCACAACTCTACAGTTAAGTTTAGGGGCTTAATTTTGAGATCTAATCAGGGTTTCTCATGAGCACAACTTGGTTTGATGTCAGGTGCTGAAGGTACTGACCTTTTCCTTCTGTTGTAGTCCTTTCCTCCTGGGGCAGTGGTTTCGCCCGTGGCTGCCCACAGCTCTGCCAGTCCCCCGGCACACGGGGTGTTTGTTGAACGTTCAAAGAGGCCTCAGTTTTTTCTCCGTGAGATCAATACTCGAGTCAAACGTTGCCTAGGGCCAGCTGGCAGCGCCATCAGAAAACTGCCTCCGTTAGGATGATGGGGGCATCGCAGCGGGGACTCCATCCCGCGGGGGCAGCTCCGCAGCGCCGGCCGGGACCGCAGCAAGCAGGCGGTAAGAGAGAGACCCAGGCGCCTGGGGGCTGGGCGGCACTAGGACCCGGCAGCCTGCATGGCTGTATGCTTCCCTCCCTCCATCCCCTGTCTTCCCTCCCCTCTCTCCCTTCTCTCCCCTCCCTTCATCCCCTCTCTATCCCCTCTCTCCCTCCCCTCCCTCCATCGTCTCTCTTCCCTCCCTCCATCCATCATCCCCGCTCTCTCTCCTTCCCTCTCCCCTTCCCTCCCTCGTTACCTCCCCTTCCCTACCTTCCCTCCCACTTTCCCTCCCCTCCCCTCCCTCTCCTCCTCCCTTCCCGCCTGGAACCTTTCCCCGCCGCCCCAGCTGCTGCCTGCTCCCCGCCCTCTGCCTATTGGCTGCGGGCGCTCCCGGGCCGCTCATGGTCCGCCGGTCCCCCGGCAGCCGCCCTCGGGTGCTCCGCGGCCAGCTACGGCTTTGCGGCCCCGATGCGTCTCTGTTCCGTCTCTGCTCCGTCTCCTCTGCTCCGTCTCCTCTGCTCCGCTGTCTCGTCGCCTTCTCTGCCGCGTTCCTCGCGTCCGCCCAGGCTGCCAGCTTGGCGGTGCGGCTGCCCGGGGCTAGGTTAGCTTTGCTCCGGGGTCTGCTGTGGCTGGGGTCTGAGCTGTGCTGGCACGGGTGGGCTTGCAGCTGAAGGGCCCTCGTATCGCTGCAATATTTCTGCTAATGCCACTGGGTGAAGGGTTTCAAGCTGGAAAGGGGTAGGTTTAGATCAGATATTAGGAAGAAATTCGTTCCCCTAAGGGTAGTGAGACACTGGAAGAGGTTGCTCAGAGGAGTTGTGGATGTCCCCCTTCCTGGCAATGTTCAAGGCCAGGCTGGATGGGGCTTGGATCACCGAGATATAGTGAGAAGTGTCCCTGCCCATGCATGGGGGCTGGAACTGGATGATCAAGGGTCATTTCCAGCCCAAACTATTCTGTGGTTCTGTGATAGTTATGTGGTACATTTTTCTAACGCAGATAAGAGTGCACTGTGTGTTGTTCTGTACTGGGAATGTGCCTTCCAGTGTAACTCTGGGCTGTATACTGGAATGGAAAAAAGCTTCTACCTAGAGTTTTTGTGCACCTTGGAAAAAATTAATAAATAGATAAAAGCATTTACAATAGCAAGAAATATTTTGTTTATTTCAAGGCAATAATTTGTGCAACATACAGATCAAATTGTAAGTACAATCTGAAAGGTTACCATGTGAGTTGAAGTAATTTTCTTGTTGTTTTTGTCAGTTTTCTTTTGTGCATCTGTAGTGTAAACCTTGATCTTCCTTTGATGGATATAGAGGGGATTGTGGCAAATGTTCTTGTTCAAAAATATGCTTCTGCCAATATTATATCTTCCATGTAATGCCTGTTCAATGCTAACACTATATGGCAGGTGTTCTACTCTTACAGTAGCTACTATGTATCCTGGTGAACTGGTTGGAGCTTAATATATAAAACAAGATGTTAAGAATAAAAGAGCTCTGGTCATTAAGTTAGAATGAAAGCAGAGCAGAAGCTGATATATTATCTGACCCTTGACTTCTATGGTGCCTGTCACAAAGTAATGGCTCTGTTAAACTCTACATTAATCGTCAACAGGAAGTTCAGAAGTGTCTGTTTCAGTCCAAAACTGTTATTACCAAATAAATAGCTTTGATGCTGTTGGAATGAGCAAAGAAATATCTTCACTAGAAATTCCTTCACCTCTAAATAAAGTTAGTTTACATCATGAGATTAGTTTTGCAGTTGCCCACCCTCTGCTTAAAAACAAAAAAGCGTGCGGCAACTTTGCAGGTAAATGTACAGTGAAGTATATTTGAAGTTGTATATACACAGTATGTATTTTCAAGCATATAATAAAATAGCTTTAGAAAAGCAATATGTCCCTTTTATTTTAGAAATTGATCAATATTTGTCACGGGGTGTGTTATAACAATCGCAGCCAAAAGCTGTACAACTAAAAGGTAAATCTGGCAAGTGACAGTTCTTCTGATTGCAAATTCAAAGCCTGTGTTATCTGCAAAACAAAACAAGTTAAACAAGATGAAAAACATCTAAGTTTAGATATCCTGATATTGAGTGGTCTGCTGCTTTCAGAACATAGCTGAAAGATATGTTGCCTTATGGGTTCAGAAATTGTATATTGCCTTTCTGGAACCTGTTGGCTTGTTTTTATGCCAGGCAGCTTTTCTGTCATTATGGTCCCTTCTCTGACAGAACCTTTGCCTGCATTCATGTGTCACTGTACAAAGTTTATGTAGCTGTATAAATTTTCCAGTTTCTCTCATCCTGGTACCAACTATGTTATCTCTCTTTCCAAGAAAGAACTTCCAGGCAGTCTTTCTGGTTCTTTGTGCTGTCTATGTTATTGACTTTTTGAGTCTCCATTCACACCCTCTGTTGTACTGAGTGTTGCTTCAGCCATGTGTGTCTGCCCTGTTTACCTGAGCCAACCACTGACTAAATCATGGAGGCCCATCCTTGTTTGGCAGTGCTGGCAGCTTCTCCTTTCTGTTCCTCCTCTATTCTTCACTCCCAGGCATTATTATATTCTCTTTACCTTCCCAGGCACAGTGGGGAAAAATCAAATAATGTATATGAAGCCTTATCCTTACTTTCTCTTTGTTTTGGTGTTTGGTTTTTTTGTGGTTTTTTTTTGGGGGGGGGAGGGGGGGTTGGGTTTTTTTTGGGTTTTTTTTGGTTTTTTTTTTCTGTTTTGTTTTTTTGTACCTTGTGTATCTTAATAAAATTAAGACTCTTCACTCCTTGAGAAAGAATTACAATCTCTGAGTCTTTGTAATGGCTGCAGTGGGGGTAATGTGCTTTCTAGTACGTACTGTGACAACATGACTTTAAAACTAAAACAGGATGATCTGATCATGCAAGCAGTATAGTGATATACTAAGGAATTAGTATTTAAGCTCTTTCTAGCTCACTTGTTTGTGGGTGCTCAGGCAGTACTGTTAGTGTGCTTTTTAGCAAGATCTATGGTGAGAGTCCTTGTTGAAACAATCCTTTAAACAAATCGTAAGGGAAGAGTACTCAATTTCAGGTCTTTGAAAAACTTCTAAGAAATCAGGAAAAGTACATTTTAGGTAGAATCTTCAACAATGCAGAAAATTCATTTACAATCATCTGGGTTTTCATTTTTCACTTATTTGGATTTATTGCCTACATAAGAGTTTAAAGTGTCCAAACTTTAGTTCTGTCACTATCCTGTTGTTTATGAGCTGTTTATAGCAGTTAATGCAAACTGTAGGAAAAGTTAGTGTGAAATCAAGTTGCTACTCCTCTTTTTTTAATCAGTGTTTTTACACAGAAGTTATGATATTCACTTAAACCATAATAGTGTTTCCTGATTCACATAAAGACGTCCCAATGCTTCAGTTGGTGTTAATTTCAAATAAGTTGCTTCCTGATTTCTTTATGTAGTAACTGCTTTGATCTGTACCAGTGTTGACAGGGGCATTGCCTTGACATTAATAACTGAATTTCCTTGATAATTAATGTGAGTAAATACATATGACTGATCAGTTTTGAATTTTCCACACTTCAGATGTTTTTCAGAAATTTTTCTTGCATTATAAGATAGTGAAAATAGAAATGCCCCATCAGACCACCCTGGAGGTTTTATTTTTTATGTCCACTAATAACACTGTTGATTTTAAACTTGCCAGTTGCTCTTCATATCATATTTTCGATGCTTATCATTGTTCACATTTGAACTCTTTCCAGTTCTTTAGTATACTTTTGGCAAAGGGGTGACCTGTAGCTCATGTAGTTTGATTTTATTTTTTTTTTCTGGTAAGGTCACAGCATTGATTTTTTCTAGTCCTATCGCACTGGCTTTCTTCTAATTCTTTTTCAATGTTTAAGCAGCCTGGTTTATTGTTTTTATTTTTAACATAGAGGCATAGTGAGCCAAGATTTTCACTAAACTGCTGAATTGGTGCCCCTACTTCCTTCCTAAGGCCAGGGCATGTGGTGTTCTTTCCCAGTACAGCATAACTGATCTAATGAACAACTTTCATTGTTGTTCAGAGACAGTCCTAGCACCTCCCTTACACCTGATGCTGACATTCATCAGCCCCAGCAATCAAGTTTATGAAACTAGACTGTTAAAAAAGCAATTCTAGCCTTACCAGTAATAGGTTTTCCTATTTTTCTCCAGGTTTTCCCCCACCCTGAGCAGGTTTCCCAGTAATGGCTGCTGCTCTTGTTGCAAGGAAAACAGAGAAGTACCTGACAGAAGAAGGATGTACAAGTGTGGGATGTATCAGATCAGTTAACAGCCAATTATGCAGAGAGTTGTAAAAGTAGTAGGAATTGTATGGATGCAGGATAAATGGAAACATGAATAAGTAAGGATAAGGACAAAGAATGAAACAAAGGGTTAAAGAAATGTCCTGTACTGATAAGGAAGGACACCATTCCCAGCAGTATCTGTGTGCCACAGCACAAATGATTTTAAGGGGAAGATCTTGCCTCCTAAGAGCAGGAGTATGGCAAAAAAGGTGTAGTATATGACACATACTGTTCTTTTTTTCTTCTGGTAGCAAACCAGGAGAAGAAACTGCGGGTGTGTGTTTCAGGTTTGTATTCCAAACAAAGAGAAACAGAATGGGCAGCAATATGGCCTAAGTTTTATGGAGGGTGAGGTAAGCAAGATCCTGAGGCAGTCTGACACAGCTGATGATTCCTGATGGATGTCCTAAAGGATCTGCTCCAAAAAAAGTTTATTGCTAATTAAGAATAACCCCTGAAGTGGGGTGAGGACTTAATAGCTGAAGGCCCTTGTCCTCTGATTTCCACATTAAGTTATCCTGGCCAGACCATTTGGGTAGATCAGTCTCAGTGCTTGTGAGTAAGTGAGCATAAAGGTGTGAGTAAATTAAATCTATGCAAGAATAAATGTCAGTGGATAATATCAACTTAAGTGGAGATTCTGTAGGTAACTCATGCCTTTCCCTTGCCCAACATACTGAGTTTTATTGTATGAAGTTCTTTACCTTTACCTGGAAGCCTCTTAAAACACAGATTCTTTTCTCTTGGTTTTATTTAGTATGTGTTTGTTATCTATCATAATTTAAACTTGATTTGGCATTTTTTCAGGCTCACTTACTCATTTTTGTTAGATTAACAGTTTTCTAAGATTCCAAGTAAAGTAAATAACTGCAGATTTTATGCCATAGTACTCACCCCAGTTTCTGGTAATTAACAATTATACCACAACACAGGACCAAATCCATTCATTTGAGGCACTTTCCAGTTAACTCTTTGTCATTAATGAAATTCATTGTAATGAAATTGATAATTTAATCCAATATTTTGCTGTTTATTCTTACCAGGTTTTGATCAATGACTGAATCTTGAGTGGGTTTTTTTTTTTGGTTGCTTCAGTAGGAATTCTCTTACTGCAGGCTTTGAAAGAATTTCTTTTCTCTTAGGTGGATGAACAGATCCAGAGCAAGAGCTAGATCATCATCAGGAGTTGTTGTTCTGTTTCTTTTGTACACGATGCCTGGTATGACTTTTGCTTATTGTTTGTACTAGGATTAGATTTCCAAGTTTGTGTGAGACTCCTATTTGATTCAAATAACTTCTTGAAGCTCATTGTTTCTGCATAATGTTTTACTATGTTTTTTTTTTTTTTCCCCAGCAATAACCATGGTTTTGGACACTTAGAGATTTTCTTAACATGTAAGAGAAACCTAGGAGTTTTGCTTCCTTATTTTGGGCTGTAGTGACCTTCATATTACTGGGATCTTTTTAGTAAGGTGTATTTAAAGTTCAGTAAGTTTAACAGGGAGAAACATGCATTTTGGGGCATGAACTCCATACATAGATGAAGGAGCTCCTTATATTTCTTACTTTTACTATTTTTTTCATCAATTGTTTCAGAAAATAGCTTATGATATCTGTCACACATGTGTCAAGGGTTTCCATGGTTTGTTTCTCTGACCCTGCTTCCTCTGCCAAAAAGTCTTGTATGCACTCTGGAATCATGTATCCCTTCCTATCACACTCTCCCTTCTCTTTCACTGTGTTGAGTTGTGTTGAGCATTTGCCTGTCAGTCAGACTGGGGAGAAAAGCTGGTGCCAGCTGTGAACACATTCCAGCTTTTTTTTACAACATTAAGGAATTTAGAAAATACTCAAGGTAGAGCTGCTGCATAACTGTGCATCTTCTACCTGGCATATGTGGATACTTCTATGATAATTACAAGGTCAGGTACTGTTTCATAAAATACTGTATAGCATTGTAAGACTTTTCTGTATTATTGTAAATTAGTGTTATTTGGGTGCTGAAGTTTCATGCACTGAAAATATTACCTGCAGTTCTAAGTGTGTGCAGTGTAAATATAACACAGTTGAAAAGAGAAAATATACATAGATGAGAAGAGAAATACCAGGATGTAAAGAGGAACATTTGTACTTCAGGCATTCAACTCCTGTACCTCCATCAAAAGACTGATCTCCCTAGACTGCTTCAGAGGACAATTTGGAATGCTTGAGGAGTTCCTTCATCAAAATCTCTCTCAACAGGAGCCTCCCTCTGTTTGCTGTACAGGGGATTCCATCTCCCACGTCCCACAGGTGCCTACTTCAGACACTAAAAATTAGGTAATGTGTACACCTTCCTATCACAGACTGTGCTCATAGGGGCATCTTAGTAAGCTGAGTTTCACAGGTGGCTTTCAAGAATAGCAATGAAGTATGTTTTCATATGTTTACAAAGTTACAAGTGTAAGGTGTAAAACAGGAGAAAGCATAAGAGTTTTGTTAGAAAATACAGTATGGGTGAGAGAGGAGCTGGAGTCTGGACACTGAATGACAAGTGGGAGATACAAAGGGAAGAGATACGAGAAGCATCTCCAAAGTTGTTTTTTTTTTTTCAGTAAAAAGTGTTGGGAGGGGGATAATGTGTTTTAGCCTGACATAGTAATTCAGACAGTATGATCTGTCTTTTCAGCTTTATGTACCATGAAAATTGGCCTGGCTTCTTCATATGAGAGCAAACCACAGCTGACTTCCTGGTCATGATAAGGAACAATAGGTGTGGTGGTGATAAGCAAGGAAGGGCCTTGGAAGGGAAGACAAGAAACAGTACAGGAGAAGTCAAGGAGAGCTGTGGAGACAGTGATGTGTTCTCCAACTGATTGATGAGGAAAAGGATCTTAGCAGCAGTTTTCTGAATGAACTCGTGTGAGATTAGGCTGTGCTGCTCTAAAGCTGGGAGGAAAAATGTTGCTTAATCAAAAGATGGTGATAATGATAACCTGATTGAATGCTTCAGCTGATTGGAAGAATTAAGAAAAACACGATCTTGGAAATGTAGCATGGAAAGTAACTGCAAATGATGAATATGAATCTTAGATCTTAAATTTATTCATAATCCTCAGGTGATGCTAGAGGTCTGTGCCTGAGCAATAGGTCAGGATGATGGTGTAGCTGTGCAGCTTTGTGTGTATCAGCAGCAATTAACTCTTTCACATAAAAAACTTAAAGATCTGTCCTCAAGCATAATTGTATTGTATATTGTTTGGAGTTCTCCACTCCTACAATTGCTTCCCACATAATATTGCTTAGAATTTTTCCCCACCTGCAACCAGGGACTGGACGTTAATTGTCGGGTTTGATTTGTAATGTCTCAGTGGGGTGGCTAGCAGCATGAAAACATGTGCTTTGCATTTGCTGGGAAGGTGCTGGTGTTTTCATTTGGTTTAGTGTAATAATGTACACTGGGTACAACAATTTCTTTACAATTAAATTATGAAGTCAAGTCTTCTAATAACTGTACTCCCTAGTTTTTCAGTGACACAATTACTTGATTCAGTGCCTTATTCTGATCCTGCCTGATGATGTAAGAAGTCTCCCCAGGAGCAGGAAGCTTTCAGTTTGCTTGAGGCTTTTATAGCCAGGTCCTTTACCACCCACAGTCATCCTTTCCTTCCCCCTTCAGCATGTCACAGAGCTCACAGGTTGAGAAGGGGGGCTGGAGAAAGGGCAGAGGAGATAACATCTGCTCTTGGCTAATTTTCAACTGCTCTGTAGTTGTATGGGTATGGTAGCAAACAGGTGTGAACTAGAGTTGTTTCTAAGCTTTTCTCACTTAAACCAGAGAAGAGGCAACTTTAGTGTTAGGGAGGCATAATCCAAAGGAAAGAAACAAATAGCTTTGTATTTTATTTCTTGTCAATTTTAATATAGATGTTTCCACCAGATGTGGAAGTATAAACTGTTAATGCATTTTTTGCAAGATCAAGAAGAAAGATTTCCTAGTAGTTAGGTGTCCAGATTAAAATATTAAAAAGTATGTCATGTGCTTGAGGAAGATAAAGGAATTTGATATTAATACACCTTCAATAGTTTGGGTTATTCAGAGGTGGAGCAGTGATGGCCAGGTAAGGCAGTAAATGACCTTTTGTTTGGTAAAAAACTATGTAAATTCATGAGCACGCACACTTCACGGCATGTCAGACACCTGTGGGCAAAAAGTGCTGTGTGTCTGCAGGATGCCAGCAGCTGGGTGCTCCCAGCCAGAGGGTGGAGGTGCTGCAGGAGGTCAGGAATCCCTCTGCTTCCCACTGGGACTCCACTGGCAGGCAGTGAGGCAGAGCCCTGCACTGGTGTTCTCAGCAAGTGGCAGCCAAGACTTGGTCTGTACCTCTTTTGAGATAAAATAACCAAGATATGACACTGGATTCTAAGCGTGGTGTTGCAGGTTCTTTATTATGTACTAGTTGCTGACATTCATGTGGTGTACAAGTGAGAATTCAACATGAAAATGGAAATAAGAATGTGGTGGCCCCCTCCCTGGAAGTGTTCAAGGCCAGGTTGGATGGGGCCTTGAGCAACCTGGCCTGGTGGAAGGTGTCCCTGCCCATGCCAGGGGGATGGATCTAGGTGATCTTTAAGGTCCCTTCCAACCCAAACCATTCTATTATTCTGTGGTAAGCAGAGATCTTTGTATCTATCCTGAGCTAGCACCAACACTAAGAAGACAAAACCATTATCTTCTCCCACAGATTTTGGAAATCACATCTATCTTCTGTATCTATGAATTTCCTCATATATAAATAGCCTAAGTAAAGTCACTCTCATGTCCTGACAAAAAGGATGTCTTAGTGTCCATGTGCACAGTCCACTGATTTTCTTGAAATTATTATTGTTTTTACAGAAAGTGTGTTTATATTAATTTGTCTGATTACATGCTAATCTCTGAAATCTATAATAAAGAGAAGAATGGACAACTCTTGGACAACTTCATCACAGAGCTGTCGTGGTTGGAAAAGACCTTTCAGATCACTGAGTCCAACTGTCAACCCAGAAAAAAACACCGTTCCCACGAGACCATGTCCTGAAGTGCCCTTTCTACATGTTTTTTTAATACCTCCAGGGCAGCCTATTCCAGTGCTAGAGTGCCTGGCTACTCTTTCAGTATATAAATTCTTCCTATCTAGTCCAAACCTCCCCTGGTGCAACTTCAGGCTATCTTCTCTAGGTCTGTTTTTATTTACTTGAGACAAGAGGTCAGCACCCACCTCCCTACAACCTCCTTTCAGGTAGCTGGAGAGATCAATAAGGTCTCCTCTCAGCCTACTCTTCTCCACACTAAACATTCTCAGTTCCCTCAGCCTCTCCTCATAGGACTTGTTCTCCAGACCCTTCACCAGTTTGGTTGCCCTTCTCTGGACACGCTCCAGCGGCTCAAAGTCCTTGCATTGAGGGGCCCAGAACTGAACACAGTACTCGAGCAATCACTTCCCCTGCTGGCCACACTATTCCTGATACAAGCCAGGATGCTGTTGGCTGCCTCGGCCACCTGGGCACACTGCTGGCTCACATTCAGCTGGGTGTTGACCAACACTCCCAGGTCCTTTTCCTCTGGGCAGCTTTCCAGCCACTCCTCTCCAGGCCTGTAGCATTGCACAGATTTGTTGTGACCAAAGTGCAGAACTCAACACTTGCTTTTGTCAGATCTCATGCAACTGGCCTCAGCCCATCAATCCAGCCTCTCCAGGTCCCTCTGCCCTTGATCCTTCATACCCTAAGACAGATGAGCACTTCCACCCATCTTGATGATATCTGCAAACCTGATGAGGAAGTCTGTGGTCAGGCAATATCAAAGAGGTAGTAGTGGTGAAGATAGAAGGTGCAGGGAAGACACAGACCCCTTCCTGGGATGGAAGTTTGGATGACACAATATTCACTCTGTAGCCATTGGCTTGTTCCACTATAAACTTGATGCACCTGTAGTGTCTTGACTGCTGCTGGTGAACACTCCTATTGTATTAAAGCCTGTATTTCAGTTAGCAAACCTTCTTAAAGCAGACATTTTCATTATCAATTGTGTATGCAACTAGGTGTATGCTACTGTGAGTTTTTATTAGCGTGTTAGGAAGAAACATTAATATAAAAAGTTAATTCATCCAGCACACTGCCAAGCTGGAACTTCTCACAGCCTTCATTTACGTGTAACAGTGAAAATTTTAAATAGGAATAATATTACTTTCTGTCAGTTTTACAGTGTTTTGAAGTATCATGAGATTATGGCATTTTATTTTTTGCCACCATGTTACTAAGAGGAAGAGAAAGGAAGAGTTGATGAAGATAAAAATACCACCTTTATTGATTTTAGACCACTCTTTTATTTAAAATAATAAATTATATATAAATATGGAAAAGCAGCAGCACACAGGAGGTGATCAAGCGCACTGCAGGTACTTGTGTTTGCCTGAAGGGGAATATGCTGTGATCAGTTAATTCTGTATAAACTCTTGATGGAAGATACCACTGTAGCCTTTCCTGTAACTGCATTCCTGGTAAAAATGTAAATCTTCCTGTTTCCCAGACCATCACAGACCATAACCAGGTCAGACTATTTTTCTGGGACTACTTTGGTGTCTCTTTAATTAGAGCTGAGTGCTGTGTTACATTATTTTATCCTTTTTCTTTTTACATATTTAGGCTCTTATCCTGCCACTGGATTTGTTCAAATGGACCTTGATAGCCATGGGGCCTGACTGAGTGGATGGGACTCTGGATGACTGCAAGTTTCTACTCTGAAGATCTGATTGTAGGCCTGAATCTAAATTTCTTTTTTTATTTCCCTGTCTATTTGCTTCTAATTAATGAAAAATATCCTACAAAATGTCATTTGAGTCTCATGCACATCTGCTTTCATAGCATTCAGACTGTATGTGCATGAGATGTTGTCAGACATCTTTAAAATATTTATGTCATGTCATCCACCAAAAACTTATGATTGCCATGATTATTTTGTTGTATTTTCACATTGAATGGCTTCTTTCCTAAACTGGAGGAGATCACCTGTGTCTTCAGTCATTGTATTTCTCTTCACTCAGATACTGGAATCAGAGGAACTGTTGGAATTCAGGTTATTTTTAGAGAAGTTGGTAGATTTGTTCTTTATTCTTTGGGCACCAAGTCCATCTGTTTTATTTTATTTTTCAAAATGCTATCTTCTTAGTAGCCTATTGTTTCTGAAAGCTTTCAGTATGATGATACATTGTGATGTAGACCAATAAAGTAAGTAGGAAAAGGCATTAATTTTTACTAGCTCTCCTGTTCCTAGTTTTCTATTCCTGTTACCTGTTTTCTATTCTAGTGGCTGTGATTACTTGACATGCTGTACAGATGAGACAGGATAATTTTTTTTATTTTTGTGGACCATAGAATATCTTTTGTTTACACTGAGTTCCATGTCCTATTCCATAGGACTGTGTTGCAGTTAGTTAGCTAAAGTGAAATAGCCCTGATAGAAGCCAGAAATGACTTTGCAAAATCATATTAAAAATAGAGCTTGAGGGAAACATGGATACTCTCCATCTTTATACATGTTAGTATTTATACTGTGTGGACTTTATTTTTAAAGCAAGTATGTAGCTATATAGGGTAATTAATGCATTCAGAGTCAAAACCTTTCTCTGTATATAAAGAATCTGAAATACCTTCATCTTTTTCCTTTGTAGGCTTATTACAGTGATATCTGAGAGCTTCACAGTATTTGATCATTTTTTGTGTATCTGTAGAACAGCAGAAAAGCCCTGCTGTCCGTTTGAACAAGGAGAAAATAGAGCCCCTCATTCAGTCAGCAGTAAAGTTGATGTTATTAATTGGGTTCTCCTGCCTTTTAACTTTGTGCCTCCAGCTCCATTTCTTTCTCAAAAGCTAAAGCTTCCATTACAATCAGCTGCTTTGCATTTCTGTATAAAAGGCCCAAGGTGTTTCAGTTTGGACTCCCAGAAAAAGAGGAAGAGGAGGCTGGTGGCCACCTGCCAAGGTGCTTGGTCTGACTCGCTCCTCATTCACAGAGCCTGATGGCAAAGGCAGAGGCAGAACTGAGTGTTCCTGTGTGGCATTCAACTGCCTTAACCACATGCCTGCTGCTCTCTTCCTGTAGTTGTCTGTCTTGTTCCCTGCACAACTTTTAGAGCAAACACATATACCAACCTATAAATAATCTCATTTGATACACAACCCTGATTCATTTCCTGAGCAGCGTGTGTCCTGCATGCACAGGGCAGCCCTGGTCCCCTGGAAATATTTAGCAGGGTGGATGAGGCCAAATATTAAGGCAATTATGTATTTAAACTTTGTGATGAATAACATTTTTAAAATGTAATTTATTATAGCTATAGCCTTAAGTATTTTTAACAAGGAACAAGTTTAAAATGATTTGGTTTAGAGCTAGTTGCAAGTGTTTCTCTGTCTAGCATCCAAATGTGAATATTCAGCTCAGTGAAATACAGAATATGAGCTGGAAGGAGGAGACTCACCACCTCCAAGGAGGAAGGAGGAAGGCTGGGTGGTAAATGCCATGGGTATACATGGTTTGCCTTCAGTCTTGGGGACCACTTGTGGACAGTTTACCTGAGCTTTTCAGCATTGCTAGAAATGAGTTCCTCCACAGTTTGGGGTAGAATAGATGTTGGGTGGGTGGGTGTGGTTGTAATCTGCTATTAGTGTAAATAAAGAAATGGAAATCAAAAGTAGGATTTTTTTCTATCCATGTTGTTCTTTTGGAGAAAAAGAGGAGGCGCTCCTCAAATATCCCATCTTTCTCCCAGATGAATTTCAGGGGCAAGCCATATGCTTATTAATCTAAAACTATATAAAAAAACCTTCTGTAACAGAAAAATACTGCTCTCAGCTTTTGCCCTTTAATCTACTTGCCAGTCAAACTGCAGTGGCCTGTTATTTTTTCAGGCCTCCAAGGATGGTGTGTAGGCTCCGGGCCAGAGCAGTGGTGTTGGGAATCATAAGCTCATCTTTTTAACTTTTATGTTAGACAGAACTAGGATTAGGGTTAGGGTTATTGTTAGATTTTGGTGTTGCTTTTGGGTTTGTTTTTTTTCAAAAGAATCAGTTTTCAAGCTTTCACAGCTGTAGAGAAGGTAGTGGCAGCATAAACAGTCCTGACAGGGCAGAATCACCTAAAGCCA
Organism: Heliangelus exortis; assembly: GCF_036169615.1. Taxonomy (NCBI): domain Eukaryota; kingdom Metazoa; phylum Chordata; class Aves; order Apodiformes; family Trochilidae; genus Heliangelus; species Heliangelus exortis. Next base: position 21,561,173 of record NC_092422.1, on the reverse strand, counting down.
GTATCTTAACACTTCGTGTCGTGTACCCATGGCCTGAAACTGCTGCCTGTCATATCAGATAATATTGTCATTGATTTATTATGTTACTTCATCTTATGTGTTATTTGTAACCTTTTGTCAGGGACTGGTTTTCTTTTCTGGTTGTTTGTTTGTTTGTTGGGAGGGCTGGGGTTGGTTGGGGGTTGGTGTATTGTTGGTTTTGGTGTTTTTTTATCAGCACCTCATGTGAGGGAGCCCTGATCTGTGACTTGCCTTGCAGGTATTAGGATAATACAAGTAGTAATCATGCCTGCTGCTAAAAATTTTCTACCTTATTTCTATTTGCATTTGTTTGCCTTCAGCTTTCAGTCATTGATTCTTGTTATGCCTTTCTCTGATAGATTAAAGAGCTCTTTAGTAGTCACTATTTTCTCCCCTGGAAGGTGCTTTTACCCTGTAATCAAGTTACTTCTCAATCCTTTTCTGCTTTTCTTTCCTTTTTTTTTTTTTTTTAAGGATAAACAGATTGAGCTTTCTGTGGTTCTCATTATTTTTTTGCCTTCTTGGTTAATTTTTGTGGCTCTTTTCTATTCTTTCTCCATTTTTTTGTTTTAAAGAGAGACATAAAATTGTATTTTACTAGCCACATATACAGAAGCAAAATTACTTCACTAGTTACTTCTGTGTTAGTATGGTCAGAAATTGTTTTTTTGCAAGGTCAGATAAAATAAACATCTATTTAATGACTTCAACACATCTGAGTATGTAATTATTAGACAACAGAAACACTGATCATTTAAAAACATTTAATTGCTTCATAAACTTCACAAGGGATACCAAATCAGCACGAGTGGGTGTGCAAGGGGGGGTTGCAAAAGTATTTGTGTTTGTGTTGATGTTTTTAAAGAGATAAAAGTGAAATAAAAATAATAGTTGTAATTGTGAAGCAGCAGTAATACACCAAAACCTTAAGTGTTATGGATAACAGTAGTGTGTGCTTGTCAAAAATGTGTGGGATTGAATGCAAAGCTTTTGTTAGTAACAGACTGGGCCACTGAAAAGAGACTATGAATGGATGTGAATATGTGCATCTCTTACATCCATTTAGTCCTGTAGGTATCCACTTGCTTATCTTTGGAAATGCTAGAACAGTTACATGATCTGTTGTGGTGTAATAGAAGAAATAACACAGTATCAAGAATTTCTTATGTTACCAAAGCTATCTCTGTTAAGTCATAGAAGAGTTCCATCAAAATCCACAGCTGCAAAGAGGCTACTGGAAGTTTTACTGCCTCAGTATTTCTTACCAAAGGAGTGGTTACTCATTACGATTTTTATCCATACTTCAGGAAAATGCTGAGTTCATGGAATCATAGAATCACAGGATGGTTTGGGTTGGAAGGGACCTTAAGGATCATCAAGATCCAACCCCCCTGCATGGGCAGGGACACCTCCCATTAGACCAGGTTGCACAAGGCTTCATCCAGCCAGGCCTTAAATCTACCCTGAGGAACTGGGCAGATCCCAGCCTGGTCAAAGCCTCTCAGCATGCCCAATGACTTCTTTGCATATCAGCATCTGAATTGAATCTGCACACCCTGAGCCACACTAACATCTTGTGGAAACCATCAGATTTTCATTAAATTGAGCTACAGACTATTTAAACTCCCAGCACCGCAAATCAGTTTAAAGCAAGTTTGTCTAACCTTGTGTTTTACATAAATTTGAGATTAGCACATTGACTTTGTGATCCAATTGTCTTGATTTTTTAGTTCTGAAAGAGGATGCCTGTCCTTTGTGGCACCGTTCCCTCAATGAACTTTGGGGCATGTTCAATAGGGGCTTAATTTCTTTCAACAAAATGAAATTTCATGGAAATGTGGTAAATAAGCAAAGAAGGAGAATTAAATGATGTAAAAGACTTAAAATCCTCTAAAGCTCCTGATAAAGCAGTAAAACTGAATAAGGACAGAATAGAAAGTCAAACAGGCTCTAGTTAAACAAGTACTAATCTAAATAGATTTAGAGGACGAATGTGTGTTAATGAGAAAGTTAATACTAAGATTTTGGTAGCACAAGGTGACTCAGGATAGAAGTTATCCCTCTGTGATGATAAGCTCACAAAGTCCTTTTCAAAATAACTGTCTCTTACTGGAAAGAGGTGAGAGAAGTCATCACCCCTGTGAACTCCTTGGTATTGCAGGCTTAGTTGATGGAAAGGATGTTACTTCTTACATCCTAGGTTGCCTCGGTTTCTTCTCCCAAGTCTCCCAAGTTCTGGAATATAGCCCTTAAATAAAGGAAGATGATGGCTTTGGGAAGGAAAGTGGTAGAAGAAAACAGGGTGATTATGATAGAAACTAGAGACAGTCTCTGTAAGAATCCTAGTATGGCTTCATCTCTTTGAATGGCTATGTAAGAGGTCATCCTCCTTCCTGAACCAGTAATAAACTGGGACAGCTGCAGGTAATGGTAGGTATTTGACCAATGCAGCACCCACTGGAGTATAATATATACCAGAAAAGCATTCTGGAGGTGGGGGGAGCGGGTGGTGGCTAGAAAATTACTTTCCCATTAAATGATGCTACTGGTGAGCATTTGGTGAGCAGGCACAGCTGCCACAGTGCATTTCCCAGCTTATCTTTTTACAGGAGTAAGGGGAAAAGGAGAGAAATGGGACAGAAAGGAGAGGGGTGGAAAAAAGATAACATTGTTTTTAGGCTTCTTCCACTCTTACAGGATATGTTCTTGTAGTCTTCCTTGGGAACCATATCTCACTGGGAAGTTAGCAAGGTAATGAAGTTGCTGAAGATAGGGAGAATCCCTGGATGAATGAGAAATACTCAGTTATCTATTATTATGCTGTCAGGGGTGAGACAAACACTACTCAGTGAAAACCATATACGCTTGGCTGTATTCAGCAAAATGGCAAAACTGTCCTGTAAAACTGTGCAAGTTCCTTTTTGAACTTTAAGCTAATGGTTATTTCCTCCAGCAATTCCCATAGCTGCTTCTGTGCAGTGTAGACATCACAATAGATCCAGTGATGTGTGCTGCATCCTCTATTTCTTCAGATACCAGCATCCCATAAATTCACAATATTTTCCTGTCTTGTGGAGATAATCCTGTGCTAGGGCTTCTAATATCAGGGACTGTCTTGGTGCTAAGAAGTCTTCTGTGTATTAAGAATCAGATGCTTTAGCCTGCCTTGCAGATATGGGTCCTGCATAAAGGATCAGAGTACAGGTCAAAGTTATGTTTGTTGATTGTGTATTTTCAGAAAACATATAGATAAGGGAATAGTAGCTCTGTCCCAACACTGTACCTGGCTCAAGGAATCTTTACAATTTAACAGGTAGTATTGAGGGCTACCTAAAGGAGTCCCAGGTTTGAGGGAACTTATCTTATTGAATCTCCTGGACTGGATAAAATAGGAAGGAAGGGAATCTCAGATATTTTTCATCACCTCAGGCCTAGCTGGATTCTGCCTGTTGGCAGATGGAGAAGTCTAATAGCTGTGTCAGCATCAGAAGCTTGCCTGCTTCTAGACTGGAGGCTGAGTTCTGATACCTTTAGAGAAGAGTGTGAAGTGAATAGCTGCATTTTGGGTTTATTAGAAGAGGTTGGTAACTCCTCTGGTAGACTTGAGTGTATAATCACAAGGAAGGAGATTTTCAAAAGGAACTGAATATTTGGTGAAGTGTTTCCAGAAAGCTGAAGAGATGAGTGGTAGTTGCACTGCTCACTGTACTCTCAGCAAAGCCAACATTTCAACAGGTCAGCAAAGTCAGGAATAGTGCAGTTCTGGAAGAACATGTCTTGAACTCCTTCTTGCTGTTGAAACTGACCATAGTTCCCATCTCTTTGAAACTCTGCATTGAGAGCTTCACAGAGGACCCTAAAGAAGTTACACACGTAAGGAATAAGACACTAAAGGAATCATGTCATAATACTAAATCATTTCCATTCCTGTTACCATGATATGGCTAATTTTTATACACACTTTCACTGTGAAAAAATGTTCATGGCACACTGGTTATCAAAAGAAAAGTCCATCCTTTGTATGGATGTATCTGCATCAGTTTTGCCCACTTTGCTGAACAATGTGAACGCTTTTGCTATGAAATACATTTTCTTGGATACTTCACTGTGTATCTGTTAATATCTCCAAAAGCCTACAAATTTTAATGTTATCCATTCATAGAATGTTATCCTATTCCTTAGAATGAAAACACTGTGTGAGTAATGACCCTGATTTAAGAATGTACCCATTCTAGAAACAATGGAGTTGTCTTCAGGGTTCACATGTCAACAAAAATTGGCTGCTTTGCACATGAAGCCTGGCAAGGAAATCACTGCAGCAGCACCAATGCCATCCCTGCTCCATGCCTGCTTCACCCAGACCACTTCCTTCAGTCAGCCCAGGGTTCCTTGTCTGCCTGCTACATCTCTTCAGTTACCACTTGCACATTTAAAGATCTGGAGCAGCCAGCCACTTATCCATGCTAAAAGGACAAATGGCCTTCTGACTCCCTGTTTTCTAGATAATGTGCACTCATAGAAGAGACCCAGTGATATATGCAGTTGATGCATATATCAGTGATATTTTACTTGATGCAATCTGAGCAAATCCAACCAGAAAGGTAAAGCAAAGCACATTCCATGCATTGTTACTCTGCAGCCGTGCTAAGTCTTGTTTATTTGAATGGAGTTTTTCTCTTCCAGAAATTATTTCAAGGAAATATTTGAAATATCCCCTGAAAATTTTTTAATAAGACACCAGAGGAAAAAACTGGTTTTAAGTTTGCATCCAATAAGCAAGGGGGAATTGTGTTTATCTGGACTGTGTACAGGCTGGCACTACAGCCTCAGAAAAGGGCAGATATGGCCAGTGGGTTTTCTGAATGCAAGGTGAACAATTTACCTGCTGTACAGATGGAGGTGTTTAAAAGAAATTGTGACAATCTAAATCACCAGCAGCTCCACCATAAGTACATGTGCCAAGGTCCCCTGGCTCTGCAGATGTTTTGCTCTTGTTTTGAGCTGAAGATACAGTTTTTTTGTTGAGAAAGGCTTTTAGATTTCATTAAAAATAGCCGAATAGTAGCTTTGGATTTCACTGGCAAGTTAGTTTTTGATGTGCCATTTTCACTGTAATATTCTCACAATTTTGATCTGAAGGACCAATGATCTCATTCCTTGGAAAGGAGGACGGAGTGAAAAAATCTGGAAGTCCAGTGATGACACTGAATCTCTTCATCATGAAAGTGAGCTATAAAGTCTTCTGCTTTCCAGCCAAAACTACTAGGGAGGAAGCAATGTGCTTCACAGAAAGGAAGAGAAGGCATCGGCATGGAGCAGTCAACCCTGACCCAAGGGAGGTGTGGTGCCCCACGTCCTGTGTCTTCTGTGTCTCCTGGAACTGATGCAAGTTCCTTCTGTCACCTCTGTCAGCAGCCACTGAAGTGAGCAGAGACCTCCTAAGGTGTAGCTCTTTATATACTGTGACTTCCTCAAAAATTTTGCTGGAGGAGTTTGACCAAGGTGTTTCCCAAAGTTTGGGAGCTGGGGAGAGACTGAGATCCCCACTCTGCATCTCTCTTGTTTATGCATCACTACCAACAGTGATCTGTACTCCTTTGGATTCTCCACCCTCGTTTATCTTTGCTGCAAGTCTTCAGTTGTGAGCTACACGGGGATGCTCTGAAGTAAGAGAGTAATTTTAAATACATAAAATAAAACTGGTTTTGTCATTTAGTTAGACCTTTCCTGATCCTGCTCAGCAATAAATTGTTTAGAAGATCACTTTTTGTCTTTGGAGAGGCTTTTCTCCATTATCTCTATAGAAAATTGAAAAGAAAAGAATGTTTTTAAAAAAGGTTGAGAATATATAGCTGGTGCTTCCATCCAAGTTCAGCTTGCCTTGCATGGAAAAAAATTTGACCCAAAAGACACCTTACAAACATTTCTACTAGTTTTAAAGTAAGTAGATAAAAAGGACATTGTAAAAAACTGAAGTATTTGAAAACACATATTATTTGAAATCATAGTCTTACTCTCTCTTTGCAATATGACATCCAATCTGTGTGACTTTTCCCAAAGTATGCTGCTGTTTGCAAAAGAGCAAAATTACTAAATAGGGGTTTTGAAACTTCCTGTGCAAGTACATACTTTTTTTTTTTTTTTTTTCCAGAGCAGTCATAATGGGCTGTTATGACACAAATATTCTATGGGCAAAGCCTCTGTATGTGAAGTGGAAGTGAGCTTGTGTTATCCAAGTGATCTCATTGACTGCACCTGTCTCATGGACTGTAATTTAAAACAGATTTGGACTTCAGTAAGGTTTGCAGAAGAAGGCATGTTTGAAAAGTATCAGAAGGGGTGTAGCACAGCACGAACAAGAGAAGAAACGTGCACTGCTTCCTTAAAAAATGCTACTGGCTGCAGCTGATGAGTAAATTCTTTCTTTTGTCAAGGGCTACAGAAGAAACCCACTGGAATAGCAAAATATGCACAGGCCTTAGCACATACCTGGCAGGAATGAAGGAAAACCTTTACAGGAATACATCAGAACCTCCTCATTGCATTTACTAAATTGTTGGCTCTATACAGCTGGGAATAAATCCTTCCTTTCAGGCCTTGTTTTCATGGGAGAAATATCAAAGTTCAGTATGTGCAGAGGTATCAGCACCTGCATACTAGGCCATGGAAAGATTTGAGCTTTTTACAATCATTCTCTGCTCCATATTCTGTATAAAGGTTTAAACTTTAAGACACAAACCAACCAGAAAGAAAGACTTTCCTTGAGACAAAAACATTTGTGTTCCTTACTGTTTGTGTATTTTCCCGTGCTTTCAGACAGCAGAACTGCTGTCTTCATGTGTCCAACGACACTTCTTTACAAATGAGGCAGCTTTTTAAGGTCAGTACTTAGAAGCATCTTTGACTTCCATAAAGCACCTTGCTTTGCCTAACAATTGAAAATTGCAATAGGTTTGGAATTAGTTTGCCTTCTCAGCAGCAATATCTTGAAAGAAGTACCAGTGTGAGGGGGAGAAATGTTATGAAGCAAAAATCGTCATCAAGCAGCAGCAGCTGGCTGGGGCATTGGATCTGGAACCAAAATTACTGGACTCCAGATTAACTAAGAGGATCAGATGACTACTAATGCAAATATTCTGTTAACAGGTGTGTAAAAATGTGTATGATTTTGGGGGCCTGTCACTCAGCCACAAGGGGCCCAATTAACTTAGGAAGACTTTGAGGAGAGATCGGTGTCTTCCAGGGTGGGAGAATTGCCAGAGGACAAGAGTAGAAAATCTGAACAACACTCAGAAGCAGCCTTGGTATAAACTTCTTGAATGACAAAGTTGCCCAGCTGTATATTCAGATGCTTATTGTGGTTTACATCTTGTGAGGCTGAACAGCTCTCAGCTTTATGTATCTTATCATGTGCTGCCAGCTTCCTAAACAGGAACCTATGGTATCTTATGTAGAACCTATATATTGCTTCCATGGGACTTAATGGTACTGCGTGCAAAAGCTTATTAAAAGAAGTAAGCCGGTCAGAAAAAAAAAAAAAAAAAAGCAAAATTTTGTTTCATATTGTCCAGTGTGACACAAATGTCACTGTGAGACAGACCAGTCATTAATCTGTAGCATTCCTGACCCAGGCTTAGTGTAGTGTCCCTGCACTCCATCTGCTATGATAACTCCTCACAGATCAGCAGAGTAGGACCCTCTGCTCCTTTGACACATACTTTGATTGTAACAAGATCTTATAAGCAATTTAGAAATACCTCCCCACTTAAAGAAGAGCAAACACAAAGGTTTTTCTGAGGATCATCAAACAGTAAGTCTGTGGCAATCTCTTGCAGTCTCTTCTGTGGCTTAATTCCTAGAGACAAACCATGCAAAGTGACCACTTGGGTGAAGCTTCATAGTTGACCGTGGCTCTTACACTAATACAATTAAAACTAATCAATCCACCTAATGTGGATTCAAGCAAGTAGAGAACAGAGCCATCCCAGGCTAAAAGTGTCTGTAGTGAGTTAGTACTAATATAATTGTATTGGTTTCTGTTTAATCACATTTGTATCTAAAGACATAGGAGGATAGTTAATTGAACTTTGGCCTGGCTGCACTGGAAATTGGTACAGTTATGACTTTAAATAAGGGTTTGGGACTTCTTTTAATTCTCAGTATTTGTAGAGCTTTCTATTTGCATGGGTCTAGAGGCAATAGACCAGTATTATCCAAGTTTCTCTCTTACCAAGGGCTAAGCAAGCAGCATTGGGCTGAATTCAAAGGTTCATGGGTTTATTATTATTGAATTTATGGACTAGTTTTGGTTAGGAACCTAACCCTGTCTTCCTAAGAATCTCCTTTCACTGCGGAGTGTTCCTGCTAAGAATGCTCTTAGCAAATAGATTATTTTGTCAGATGATAATACTTAAATTTTATTGAGTCATAAACGTTCATGTGTGAATAACCAATTTGGACAATGTACTTCATTATCACATTCTCTTAAAATCTTCTTGTATCCATGAAGTTTCAGAAGGTTTTGTGGTCTGGCACACAAGGCTTTGTCCTATTTTCATTTATTCACAGCCTACAAAACACTAAGGATTGTACAGGTCATCTCTTAGCATTACCTGCTGCTCCTATTGCCAGCAGTGACATCAGTTACAAGGCAAGAACAGTTTTTAATATGCACTGCTGAATGCAGCACTCACTGTTAACTTCAGTGAGCACACTGGTAACCTTGCCTGTGGGGGAATATCGGTGGGGTTGGATTTATCACCTTCCTGAGAGTGCTGTCTGCACCACTGAAGCAGATGTAAACATCAAAGCAGATGTAGAGGAGCATTCCTTTTGTTCAGAGTCCTCCGGAGATGATTGCCACAGTGCAAGTGACTACAAAAAAGCTGGGAGAGCTGCAAAGAAGGGCAAGCAAGATGTGGCCCTGCTTGCCAACTTCCCACCGGCTCAGCCTGCAGCCTCCGTGCTGGGATGTCCAGGCTGGGGCAAGGGGCATCATTCCAAGAAGCACTGAGCACTGGAGGTCTGCCCGGCGACACGTTCTTACTCAAGAGCTCCCGATTCTTGTTCTCACAGGTAACTTACACGTTTCCAGGAAAAAAAACCCCAAATAAAACAAAAACCAAAGCAAAACAAAACCCAAACAAACACAACCACCTCAAATTACTACATAACGCGGTGCGCGCAGGCAGAACGGCGCACCCGCCGCATCCAGCGCCGTGCGACGGCTGAAGCCGGACAAGATGAGCCGGGACGTGCGGGCCGCCTTCCCGGAGCGCCGCTGCGCCCCGAGCCCCGGTTTCCGCCTGAGGGAAAGGGGGCGGCGCGGCCCGCCGGGGAGGTGGCGCAGGGGGCGGGGGGGGGGGGGCCGGCAGCTCTGCCGCAGCTCTGCACCGTGCTCCCCCGGAGCGACTCGGGCGCAGGAGTCCGCCCGGGGCGGCGGAGGACGGCCCCGGGACCGCGGGAGCTGCGGGAGGGGCGGCAGCAGCCCGCGCTCCTGGCAGGCAGCGGCGCGGCGCCGAGCAGCCGCCTCGGAACTCTACATCCCGCCGCCGCCCGGCTCCCTCCACTCACTTTTATATTTGCGCGCCCTTTCAATCCTCAGTGACGTGTCCCGCGCCGCGCCCAATCGGCGGGGCTCTCTGGTCAGGACAATGGAAGGGCCTGGGCCAATCGGTGCGGCGGCTGGCTTGGCGGCAGCCAATGGGGACGGGGCTGTGTTGAGAGTAATGTTACCAGCGCTGAGAGTGTGAGGAGGCTGCGTATCGATCCCGCTCTCACAGCCATTGCGGTGCACCGGGCTACACAGGGACCCAGGCAGCGCTGGGGCCGGGCGGGCGGCCGGGGTAGCGTCTCTGGGGCTCGGGGCCGAGCGAGGGCTGTGTGCCGACTCTGACACGGGTGAGTACGCGTCGGAGGCCGCCGGGCCGACCGGGCGCGCTCGCCCGCTCGCTCGCAGCCGGGAGGCGAGCCGGCGTTGCCCGTCGTGCCGCCGCCGCTGCCTGGCCGCCGAGTGCGGGGCAGCTTCGGCTCGGGTGCCGGTACACAAAGGCGAGCCGGGCTGCGCCCGGGAGACCCTTCGCGGGCGGCGGGCCCCCTGGCCGGGGCGGGGCGGGGGCGCCGGGGGCGCGGGCGGCGGGCGACTTCGGGAGCGGGGTGGCGGGAGGAAGGAAGAGAGACGGGCAGAAGAAAGCCGCCCGGGCGGGGGGCGAAGGGCCGGGGGTCGCCCGCCGCGGGGGGCGCGGGCCGCGCCGTACCCCGCCGTAAGCCGCTTACGGTGCCTCGCCGTAGCCATCGCTGCGGCGGCGGGGCAGCCGGCGGGCACAGGCGCGGCGGGGCGGTGGAGGCTTCGGCCGGACCGGGCCGTGCTGCCGGCCGCCACCGGGCCCCCGAGGAGAGTGGGGGCAGCGGGGCGCGGGCCGTGGAGCCGCTGGCCCCACGGCCGCCTGGCTGTAACATGGCTGACGGGAGCCGCGAGCGAGAAAACAAGGCGAGCGGCGGCGGCGGCGGAGCAGCGAGGCGCTCGGGCGGGCGGGGGCGCAGTTCGGGGGAACTTTTTTTCCAGCCGTCGCCGCTCACCCGGGCACGGGGCCCACGGCCCAGGAGCTGCACAACTCGGCGGGGCGCGGGAGAGAGCGAGGGTCTCCGCCGGGGCTCTGCCCGCTCCGCCGGGGCTCGGGCAGGCGCTGGAAGCGCGCCGGCCCCCCTCCACCCCCTCCTTTTTCCCACCCGCCTACCTCCCCCCGTCTCCCTCTCGCCCGCCCTCCCCCGGCTGCAATGGCTGAGCGTGTGCGCCAGGGTAGCGGGCGCGCTCACACAAAGGGAAGGGAAGGGAGGAAGGAGCCATGTTCTCTGCGCGGCGGCGGGCGCGGGCGACACCAGCAGCGGCCATTCCGCACTGCCCCGCTGCTGCCGCCGCCGCGCCCCCGCGGGCCGGGGGTCGACGCCCGGCCCCGCCGCGGCCCCACGGCGGGGGTCCCGCGGCCTGGCCGCCCGCCCCGCCCGCCGGGCCGTGGGGGGGTGTGGTGGCGGAGGAGGGGGGTGGGGGGGGCGGCTCGCTCTCCTCAGCGCACAAAATGGAAGGAGCCTCGGCGGCGGGTGACCTCCTCCGCCAGGAGCCTGCGCCATGGCGGCCGCTCCCGCCGCTGCGGCGGCGCAGGCCGCGCCTCGCCTCGCCGGCCAGGCCTCATGGCGGCGGGGATCTGGCGAGGCCTGGGGACGGCGCGCCCCGCCGCGGGGGTACGGGGGCGGTGGCCGGCGGGACGCTTTGTCCCGGGGCTGCCAGCGGCGGCCGGAGCGGGGGTCTCCGTCTGCGGGCAGCAGCCGCCCCAGTGGCCGTCTCCGGGGCATGTGCTTTGCCGCCCGCTGGCTGCAAGCCCTCACGCGAACGCAAAATAAAACTTTACACAGCTTTTCCCTAATAACGGGACTCACTTCTTATTTTATTTTTTTGTTACTCTCGCATACCCCTAGCAGGTCTCTTAGGGGACTTCAGAAGTTTTCCTCTGCCCCCCTCACAGGGGAGACGTCCAAAATGGCGGGAAGGAGGCTTTTAAACGCCAGCTCATGGTCGCGGTGCCTAATCCTTCCCACAGCCGCTCCACGCCTCTGCACCACCCCTGCCCCGTCCCCCCGGCCAAAGCCGCCGTCCCCACAGCCAGGGGGAAGTGCCCCGGGTGCCGGCTGGCTCTGGGAGCGTCTCCATGGCAGGCAGGAGCGGCTCCTGCTTCTTCAGCCCTCTTGTTTACTTGATAGAAACTTCAAACCGGACGTGTTTAGTCACAGAGCAGAAATCTGTTTCTGTCTATCCGCCAAAACCGATAGGAAGTGCTGCTTCTGTGGCAATACAGGGAGGCGATGTGAGCACTTTTTTTCCTGCCTTTTAAATTCCTGCTGAAGAGCAGGGTTTGTCAGGGTGCAAGTGGCTTTTTCCAGTGAGCTACGAAGAAATACTCTGAATGTCTGACTTGCGTGTAAAAGTTCCAGGGAGGTATTTTTTGTTGCCTCTCTTAGTTCCCGGAAAAGTCAGGTAATCCTCTCGCTGAGGACAGCTCTGTTCGTCCTATGTAAATTTCATACTTTCAGCGTCCCTGGCTTGGTTATAACATGTTGCAGTGCAGTGTTCACTCCTGTATTTCTAGGTTCACATGCAGTGAGAGAGTAGGTCTTAGCAATACACTTAAGGGAGATCGTTAATAAATGATTATACAGAAATAGGGTCACAGAAATATCAGCTTTAGTAAGAAAAAAAAAAACCTAGTAATCCATAAAGCAAGCTGAGACAGGATATTTTGGTACCTTTCCTCTTCTTTGCAATTTTTTCCTTCCAAACATAAGATGGATACACCAGCAGTAAGGAGTGCAGTTACCACTGCACTGGTGCTAGTAACTTTGCTTGGAAAAGACACTTTTGCTTCTAGGAGACCTAACTGCAGGTCTTGGAGGCCCTTTGACATTGCAGGTTGCTAGTGTCCAAGTCACTTCACCCAGTGCTGACAGAAATCTTCAGTAAATTTTCTGTGAGAGAAACTTCTTCCTGTTGGATGATTTGGGAATACTGCTCCAGTGGGTCTTGTTTGTCTTGATCCTTCGTCATGGCTTAGTTCCTGCACTGGTTTGTAAAAAGTTAAAGCTTTAAAGGTGTCTTCTTTGTTTTATTACAGAAAATCATCAAAAATGGGCAAAGGCGATCCTAAGAAGCCGAGAGGTAAAATGTCTTCATATGCCTTCTTTGTGCAAACCTGCCGGGAGGAGCACAAGAAGAAACATCCAGATGCTTCAGTGAACTTTTCAGAGTTCTCAAAAAAATGCTCAGAACGATGGAAGGTAGGAAAAACCACTTTAAAAAAGCACAGAACTTTAAATTTCTGCTTTATGTGAAGGACTAATCAAGATTTTAACACAGTTCTTTGAAAATTCAGGTTTTAGATAGGTATGAAGTACAGTTGTTGGATTAGTGGTTACTATCTGTTGTTCTTGCCTTAACTTGGGCTCCCTCTGCTAAAAGTTTGGAATGGACTTGGTTAAAATATAATTTTGATCCTTATATGCCCCTTCTTACCTCAGATATTCTTTGATAATGTGATGCTAATTGCCTTCCAGACTATGTCTTCTAAGGAGAAAGGGAAGTTTGAAGATATGGCAAAGGCTGACAAGCTTCGTTATGAAAAAGAAATGAAAAACTATGTACCACCTAAGGGGGAAATGAAAAAGAAGTTCAAGGATCCAAATGCACCGAAGAGGCCTCCGTAAGTAGTTCCATAGTTAGGTTATCTTGTTTGGGACCACCATGCAGGAGTGTATTTATAAAATGATCGTTTTGTCCAGGTTTAGGAGTTTCAGAAACACCAGACTGCGTGGCTTTCCTGACCAGTGTTGTAAAGATAGGTTGAATTTTAGTTACAAATTACAGGTTTGTGGTTTCAGATTGGCCCTCCTTATCTTATTTGGAATAAAGTCAGCCTTTAGGAGCAGATGCAAGAATTGGTGGCTTGTAGTTCTATCAAAAGGGTAATTCTAGTGTAAAATGGTGGCAAAACATTTCAGACCCTGCTCTCCCAACCTGTTGGTTTGAGCAGAAATTTTGATTGGGTGTCCATTTATAGTAAAGATGGCAGAACAGGTTAGCTGGATGATCTTGTACAGCAAAAAACTTGGAGAGAGATTTAAACTTCAGCCACTACATGAAGACTTCAGGTTCACCTGGTGCTAGACCCTAGTACTTAACTTTGTAGGAATATGTTCTTGGGTGTGTTTTAAATCAAGATAATCTGAAAGGAACAGAGATGTTCCTGTACAAGTGAATGCTTGTATTTGGGTTTGTGATATCATCTGGAAATCTGAATTTACGGAACAAATATTTCAGCCTCTCTGCCTTCAACATTCCAACATAACATTTGCTCCCTGGTGTAATTCACTCATTCTCATTTTTAAGTTTTTCTCTGCATATGGTATAGAAAATTTGCCTTTCTGTGGATACTGCCAAAAATGGGGCCAGATTTGCTGCATTACTTAAGAGACAAGAATGTGTTCCGTTCTCAAACTAGTTTATTCAGTTCTGATGCCTTCCATTGTAATTACAGTTTGTCTCAGGTGCTTTTCCAAAGTGCTCTTAAAATTAACAGTAACACAGGTCACAAAACTTTGTTTTGGTAAATTATTAAAATTTAAAATAACGTTTTCTCTTTCTTTTTCCTCCTTAGTTCGGCTTTTTTCTTGTTTTGCTCCGAGTTTCGTCCAAAAGTCAAAGGAGAACATCCTGGTCTGTCCATTGGGGATGTTGCAAAGAAGCTGGGAGAGATGTGGAACAACACTGCTGCAGATGATAAACAGCCTTATGAGAAAAAGGCTGCTAAGCTGAAGGAGAAGTATGAAAAGGTAACATTGACAATTATGGAGATGGTTTGGGGAGGTTAAGCCTCAGCTTAGATGGTTTTTTTTTTCCCCTTCTTGGCATACTCTGATACCTCATGTTGCAAATTATAATAGGCTAATGACAAATTTTGTTATGTTTGTTGGAAAAGATCATATTAAGGGGGCATACAGTTTATTACTGTAACACTAAATTGTATTCCTGTGTGTTGAACTATTCCATTAGTCTGTGACTCAGGACCATCAATGATGGTTTAATAGATATCATGGTGTCTGTATTGTTATTAAAACAATAGGTCACAGCAGTATCTGAGTTCAGTTGCTAGTATTGAGTAACACCAGTAAAGAATAAGATTATTCTCCCTGGTTTTGTAATTGTTCAGTATTGATGAACATTCCTGAACATGAAGTTAATTGATACACACAGATGCTATTTTTAGTTTATTCTTGAGATAATATGAGAACACAAATGAGGTGGTAGTTGCAGATGTGTGTTTTTCTAACTAGTTTGGGTCAGTCTCCTTTCTGTTAATTAATGCAGTTAATAATACTTACGAAGCAGCGTGTCATACAGTTTCTTGAATTATTAAAGCTAAATCCTGTCATTGTTACTGGAGCTGCAGAAACGTGTTGCCCCACACACAGGGCAGTGCTACGTGTGTTCTCATTTCCACAGGCAGATTCCAATCCCAGTACAAGGAAACCAGGAGCTGAATGTTAGCATCCCCTCATGCACTTTACAATGGGTCAGCAGCCACCTAGGGCTGACATACACCACATA
Source organism: Heliangelus exortis (assembly GCF_036169615.1). Lineage (NCBI taxonomy): Eukaryota > Metazoa > Chordata > Aves > Apodiformes > Trochilidae > Heliangelus > Heliangelus exortis. The sequence continues at coordinate 21,546,001 of NC_092422.1, read as the reverse complement.
CATCCATTTGGTTGCCACTGAGCTTCCTCCTGCTGGCAAACAGAACCACTTTAAAATGGTAGTGTTGTAGTGAGCAAGGTGGCTTCTGAGTCCTAATTATGTGCTGGAGACAGACAGCTGCAGGTCTAGAAGTTCTCCCATATTATCCTTCCTGTGCAAATTAAACTCTTAAGTACATAAACTGTACATACAGCCAAGGCAACTCATAAGCGACTTTTTCAATGGTGGAATTAATAATCTTTATTGCCAGGTTATTTTAATCTTCACTGGTGTTGTCTTTATTTCTTAAGCTTCCAAATGAGGTTTCAAGGTGCTGTAATCTCTGTATTTCACTGCTTGGCCTTTGATTCATGGATCTCATAGCTTCTGGAAGCTTCATGCTAAGCTTTAGGGGAGTCTGAGGGAACTGTAAGATTAGTGGTGTAATGTTTACTGGGTGGGGAATATTTGAAGATTTGGACCAACTGTGTATAGGTGTTGACATATTTCTGTAGCTGGTATGTTTTAAGTCCTGTGATCAGTTCTGTTACATAATTGTTTTTTTTTATTATTTTGGCACAAAGTCAGGAAGTTAAACTATTTTCCTGACTTTGTCTTCCAGGTGCAGTTTTGACTTTTGTAGCAGGAACTGAATTTTGCGTGTTACAAACCACTAGAATAAATTTATTGCATGCAGAAGGTGGCACTGTCTACCCTTTAATCAAGTTCTTATACCTTTTATTTTGTAAACTACAGAATTCTGCCTAACTGAATAATTGCTCTTTACTGAGGCATAACATTGCAAATACCAGGGCAGTGTTTTGGATGGCTAATTACAATCCTGTGCCTCAAACAAGGATTTCCCTCTGTGTTTGTTTAGGCATCCTAGAAGGTAGGGCTAGAAAGGGACCTTAAGAGGTCTCCCTACTTCATCTCCTTATGGAATAGTGGCCTCAGCTGTGCCTTTACCATCTGAGGCAGCAGCTTTTCCAGCCTGTTCCTGGAAGCATAACAGTGGAGATTCCTCAACAGCTGTAGGCAGCGTGTGCCAGAGGCAGTGTAATTCCTGTCTTAGAGAGCTCCCCTCTCTCTGGGCACTGGGCCTCAGTTCCCCTTGTAACTGAGGGTGCTCCTCCTTATAATTGAGGGGGAGAAGAGGCAGATACCGGGGTGGCTCTGGTATCCCAGGTACTCTCTGGAAGTTACTCAGAGCTCCTGGCTGGCTAAATCTTTGAGAGTTTCTTCCTGCTTTTCTCCTCTAAGGATATTGCTGCATACCGGGCCAAAGGGAAGGTCGATGCAGGCAAAAAAGTAGTTGCCAAGGCTGAGAAGAGCAAGAAGAAGAAGGAGGAGGAGGAAGATGATGATGAAGACGAAGAGGATGAAGATGATGAAGAGGAGGAAGAAGAGGAGGAGGAAGATGATGATGACGATGAATAAGTCTCTTTTGGAGCAATTTCTTTCTTGTCTATAAAGCATTTAACCCCCCTGTACACAACTCACTCCTTTTAAAGAAAAAAAAATTGAAATGTAAGGCTGTGTAAGATTTGTTTTTAAACTGTACAGTGTCTCTTTTTTTGTATAGTTAACACACTACCGAATGTGTCTTTAGATAGCCCCGTCCTTAGTGGTATTTCAATGGCCACTAACCTTGCCTGGTACAGTGTGGGGGTTGTAAATTGGCATGGGAGTTTTAAAGCAGGTTCTTGTTGGTGCACAGCACAAATTAGTTATGTTTGGGGATGTAGTTCATTTTCCATCTTCAGTTGTCTCCAATGCATCATAAAAATAATTGTTGTTCTGTTAACTGAATACCACTCTGTAATTGCAAAAAGGAAAAAAAAAAAGTTGCAGCTGTTTTGTTGACATTCTGAATGCTTCTAAGTAAATACAATTTTTTTATTAGTATTGTTGTCCTTTTAATAGGTGCCCTTGAAAAATCATACTTTTTCTTTTCTCTCTCTCTTTTTTTTTTTTTTTTTTTTTTTTCTTTTGAGGGGAACTCATCTTTTGCTTTATTAAATGCCCGTTTGGGATCACGGGAATATTACAGTTTTCATCGTTCATATAACCAGCTGATAAACAAAGCTTTGATCTGCATACCCTGCATAATCATGATAGGGTAAGAACAGAAATATATAGGCATGTGAGGAAAGAATATTCTTCCTTAACTGGAAACAAAAGAAAAAAAAAAAAATTCAGTCTCAGCAAACTGATAGTTGTTCAGATTTTTGTGAAATGTAATATTCTATTGAGTTGCATGAGTTAACCAGTCTTGGAGAGTTGAGAAGTATAGAGTTCAATTTTACAGAAATTAAATACTTCTGGGGGTGGGTGGGGGGTGCAGGGGCGGGGAGGGAGGGAGGGAATGCTAAATTTTGTCCTAGAAGGACCCATAGGAAGAGTGTATGTCCATCCAGTGTGGAGAAATTTACACGTGTGACTCTGTTACCATGTAATGGAAGTCGTATTTGTAAATCTCTGAACACTTGCAAGCGATGAGCGTACCTAAAATGTGTAAAGTTAAAAGCATGGAATTACCATATTATTTTTTGGTGACTGGTCTAGTGATGGCCACGGGCTTTATACCATGAAACTCTCCTGGTAGCAAATGGCCCACGAGAAATGATTTTTCTTTCTAAGATTTCTATAAATGGTACCATTATTATTTGTTAAATCTATGTAAATTCATATTTGTATTCTTGAAATTCTAGTTTTAGCCCTTTAAACAAAGTTGTATATTGTCTCAAATTGAAAATGAGATAAGATGTATTTTTCCTGTTAGGTTTTATACCGCACTCTCGATGTTTGCCCATTTTTAAGTTAAATATAGCTGTATGGAAAAGTACATTTTATTAAATTTTGCATTAAAAAGTTAAATGTTTATGGTATACCAACAATGTCTAATTTGGTCAAATATAGTTCTCTTCCAAAACCAAAGCTAAGGGTTTTTTTGCGTATTTAGTAAAACTTCAAGTGCTGGCAACTGTAACTATTTTCACATATACCTGCTTACCAGTTTGGGGGACAATTTGGCAATTTTGTGGTTACAAAATTATGGTTCTCTTAAGTGCCAGTGTTTAAAAAAAAAAAAAAAACAAAACAAAAAAAAAAAAAAACCAACAAAAAAACATTCTTGTAATTTTACACGCTTTTGTGATGGAGTATTGTTTTGTTATACAATTTTGACTTTCAGATTCTTATTTCAATTTGCATTTATGTATAACTTCAGGAGAAATATTGAACATCTGAATCCTGGATGATACTAATAAACTAATAATTGCAGAGGTTTTAAATACTTAGTTAAATGGCTCACTTAATATCCTAAAAGGTTCTTCTTGTGTGTGTTGGTGTTTTCAGATATGTCCATCCCTGCTTTCCGTTTCAAACAGAAGAATGATGCTGTTCACAAGGCCTCAGTGCAGAAAGATTAGGACAGATAGATTTAATTTTTTTTCTTCTTAAACTCGATATTAGTTTTCAGATGCTCGTAACTCATGAAGGGCTTTTTTGTTCCCCCAGGCCATCAGAGGAAAGCAGACACATTCCTTGTTCTTGGAACAAACATTCTTAATGAGATCCCTATAATGTGCCTTTGTTGTTGATGCTTGATGTTGACAGGAGTAACCTGGAGGATTCAGCTGATCCTAAAAGATGAGTAGCAAGTGCTTACCCAGCAGCCAGGCACGGTGCTCACCCTCATCTTTGGGGTTAGCACAGTGGTGACAAACAGAGCATGCTCCAGGCTGAAGAGGGTCAGTAATAGAGTTAATTATAAATGCTACTTTCTGAGGAAAGGAACCAGTGTTGCTGCTCTGCAGAGGCTGATGATGGTTGGGAGGTGACCGAAGCCTCCAGAGCTCTCCAGGATGTCCATGGTTTTTTCATGAGCCGTTCATAACATGCCTGTAAATGAGCTGAGCTTCCACATGGACTGAAGTCTTCACTTGAGTCATCTAGAAAACTTTTTAAATGCTACTTCTGGGGGGGAAATACCACAGTTAGTAGATAAATTATCCTCTTTTAAAAAAAAAGTCAGGGGGGTTGCTGGAATGGACCTTCCCATATCTCAACTGTGGTACCCTGCAAGCTCCAGCCAGCCAATAATCTTCACTGAAATTCTGCCTGATTCTCAGCACTGATGGGTCAGACTTGACAACCATGAGATGACTTGAGCTGAGGTCAGTTAGTGCTGACACTTCTGCTTGAATCTGCTTCCCCATTTTCTTCTAAAAGTCTGTGCTTGCTGAGGGATAATTGATGATGAACTGGCAATAGTTGAGGGAGTAGTTCCCGACCAGGGAACTGGATGGCACCGGTCTCACTGTCTAAAGGAAAAAACATTTTCTAAAGGCTTTCAAAGAAATACTTGGGGTAAAGGAATAAAAGGCTTTTCCTGTTCTAAATAACAGGACTGCTGAAGAAAGAACTTTTAATAAGCAGTAGTTAGGGTATCCTGAGTGCTAAATGAAGCCGTACCAATTTCAGGGTGGTTTATGGCTGCTGGTCCTGAACGTAGCTGCCCTGTGGCCACCTGCTTTCTAGGTTTGCTCTCTTAATGCTGTCTTGACCAAATGTACAGACAGCATCCACCCCTTCTGCCTGGCTTTCAATGGTGGCATCAGCTCTAGCAAAAAACTGAACTTCTTTAACAGTGTTTCTGTCCAGGCAGATGGGCCCATAGAAGCCTGGAGTGTAATGGGTATCAAGTGGCTGAAGATTTCTGCAGTTTATTTAGGGTGACGCTGACACTGAGAGCCCTTTTACTGGTGTAACAAGCCCAGCACGAAGGAGGAAAGGCCAAGTAAGAGCTTGGTTTAGGCTTGCTACAAAGCAGGCCTGAGGAACTTCACCACAAGAGGAGCTGGACAGGCTGCAGGAGCTGTGTTAGGCTCTCCAGGGGAATGACAAGCCAAGCTTAGAAAAAAAAAAAAACCCCAAACTTTTTACTAAGTATTGCCAGCCTAAGGGTTAAACTTGCTCATTAGAATAAACATTCCTGTTCTGCCTTCCCAGCTCTGCCTGACAGAAGGCTAAAGGAATAAAGCCAATGTACTGCCTTAGGTTTTAATGTTCAATGCTGAGCCTGTAACAGTTACATGGCAAAAAACAAAGATAGTATTTAATACAAGGAGTGATTAATATTCACCATTTCCAGGCTCTGCCAGTAGTAGCTGGCCAGCTACAGGCTTTTCAGACATAAACGTCCTAATCCTTTTATTAATAACAGTAAAATGCCAAATATTTTCAAACAATGTTTCCTCGTTATATTCTTCAGCCTAACATCAAAGCTGTACTTGAATACGAACTCCAGATTACATCTTTTTAGGGCTGCTCCAGAAGAAAATAACTGTGACATTTTATTTTGGCAGGCTGTAACAGACACTGTTTTAGCCCCTGAAATATATTGAGATGTTTTATAAATTAGGTAGCCCAAAGCAGTGCCTGCATGTGGGTGCTTATCAGTAAACTTTTCCCCAAAGTTTGCTACTGGATCACACCCCACATCTGAAAAGGACTTTGAGATGGTATTAGTTTAGTTTAAATCAGGTTCACTTTAAATCAATGCCATCCTTTCTTCCAAAATAATGTCCTTGTAGACAAGCTCTCGGATTTTCTTCTAATGTTTGAGTAAAAAAGGAAAAGTACAACTCAGAGTTTTGTATTGTTCTGCAGAAGTTATCTTATATTTTAATACTGCGTATATTGTGCCCCAGCTTTCCTTTTGACAGTGCTTCAAGCTGAGAAACAAGGATAGATTTCTTTTCCCCCAGTGAATTTATTATTAAGCATGAAGGTCAGATTGCTCTTAGAGCTGCTTTGCGCTGTCGAAAAACACCGTGTGGCTTCTGCTTCGGGAACACCTAATTCTGAAATTCATCTTGCTAAGGTGATTGCTATTAGAGGTGACCCACAAGAGAGGCAAACCTTCCCTTTTGCTACGTTCTGATGGAATAAAAGACTTAAGGTATAAATTAGCTCTGTCTACCTGTGTGCTACATCAGAAGCTCCAGCCTTCCCTGAAGAAAGAGTGCTTGAGATGAAGCTAAGCTGTGAGATGTTGGAGCAGCAAGATGGGTAAATGTGGGGTTTTTTAGCTACACCTTTTTAAATCTTGCTTCTATTGCTAAAATGTGACTTAAATGACAGGTATTTGGCACAAAGGAAGCTTGTCCTCATGCTTCCAGCAGCCTTTCATTTATTAAGGTGACAAGATCTCAAATCACATTTCTGACCTCCTAAAAGTTCTTCAGTAAAACCAGGAAAAACCAAACGCTACAGCCTGAATGCCTGGAAAGGACCCAGCTCCCCATGCACCTTTCAGCACCAGGAGGTCATCATTTAAATGCTCTTTGGAAGACTCTGTTCAAAAAATTAGGCTTGTTGAGAGGAAACTGAGGACCTGTGCTGTGATGTTTGGTGAGCGCACTTGTTATTGAGACTAAAACCAGGGGTTTTGAAGAAACGTTCAGGAAGATATTCCAGCAAAGGCACAATATTCCTGACACCCCCTGCTTCTTCACAAACCAAACCACAAGAAAGCAAAGCTAATAATGCCTTCTGGCAATGAAGTCTCCCTCACCAAAGTGCCGGGGTTGACCACACTTTTCCTCAGCTTGCCCATTGGGAAAACACCCTGTGAAGACTCAGCTAGGCAGTAAAAACAAAATCATGGTGCTCTTTCATAAATTTTCATAATGCTCTTCTAGAACAAAAAACAAAACACACACACACAAAAAAAAAAAAAAAAAAAACCCACAAAGAAAAAAAAAAAATCAACTCTCAGATTGGTGTGGTGGTGATTCCTGCAAGAGATAACTTTCTTGCAAAACAAGTGTTAGTAAATGATTGAATAACAGTGACTCATGTTTTCTTATCAGGCTTCACTGTAGCAGTGCTTGTGCTCCTTTTAGTTCTGCTGACACATTTCTGCTGAGACTTTCACGTCAGGAAGATGCCACGAACAAGCACAGTGAAACCCCCACTGGAAAATGCAGGTGAGGATTGATCACAGCCTGAGCCCCTTGGCACAGGAGCAGCTTCGGAGGTGGGTTTTGGGAAAAGGGGGGTTTTCTGTTGCTATAGCAGCCACCAATGGGAAAGTACTGATGGGTTCCTGCTTGTGAGGGGCTGATGGGTCCAGCACCCACCCAGACTGACCCCGGAGATCTTGCCAGGGACCAATGGTTTGTCCTGGAGTCATGTCCTGGGATTTGTGAGTGGTTCCCAACAGGAGGCTGCAAGTGACCCCCATCCCTGCGATCAGGACCCCTTCCTGCATGAGCTGTAACTGAGCCTCCTTCCAACACCGTTTCCTTTGAGATGGAAGAAGGAAGTTATCTGTTTGGGGGGAGCATTTGTTCCAGATGTCCAGCAAGGGTAACAGCACCTCTGGTGCTGCAAGCTCTGCCTCTGTGCCAGGACACCTGGCTGGGCTCTGCCCTGCCCAGCATCTGGGCACTAAGGCTGCTGTCCCAGCTCCTGGAGAACAGGAGCAATCCCTGTTCCCCAGGACAGGACAGGTACAGGAGAGTTTTTCTGCCACTCTACTCCCCTCAGGCGTTCTATGTCATTCAGCCAGGGAGGCTGAAGGCAGCAGGGTACCTGGGGACAGCCACCAAAGCACCCCTAACATCAGGAGCAGCTTCTGCCTTCCGCGGACCCATTAAAAACAGGGTGAAAATCCTAATGCCAGTGCAACAGGATGCAGCATCCCCAGGATGTGATACTACTGGGGATCAGTGTTTGTGGCCCACCAGCCTCAAAACTCCTCTTTGCATCCCCTGTTCCTACTGACCTGGGTTTTCCTTTCCATCTGAATCATTTGACACGACTCAGGAGCACAACGGAGCTGTGATTTTTTTCGAAGCCGCCAGCTTGCAGGAAACAGAAGGTCCCTGAATAAAAGGGGGGCTCTTGTTACAACTTCCCTCTTATTTACCGTTCCCCGTAGCAGAGAAGTACAAAGACAATGAATGGAAGGAGGATTAATCACGTGTAGTGCTCAAATATAAACACGGAGACTGCAAGTCCCAGGGCTCTGCTCCAAGCTGTGGCTCGTGCCTGTGGCGTGCAGAAACACAGCAGCACCCAGGTGCTCTGGGTTTTATGGGGACAGGCAAAAGGCAGATGAGACACAACAGGCAGTCCCTCAGAGGCAAACATGCAAAATGTGAATTTTCAGTCTCTCTGACTTCTCAGCACTCTCAAAACTTGAGTTAAAGTTGCTATCCCCAGCACTTAATCATCAGTCCGTGACTTTTGCAGAGGAAACTCTACTTTTTCCCCATTTTTCTTCATTATTTTTAAACCAATAAAAGTTGAGGACAACTCCTCTGTCTCATGGAAGACTTTTAAAATTGCTTCAGAGAGAAAAGAAAATCTACTGCGCTGCTCAGTGGGTAGGTTTGCTCCTAAAAGAGGTTGTGGGCATTATGTGTGTGTCCTTTTTATGTTGCTTTTGGGTTTGGCATCTCCTAATCTTGTTCCTTTCTTGTTTGTTTATTTATTTGTTTGTATTAGTCATTTCCAGATGTAGATTTAGAGTATTCACACCATCTTTTGCAAAGGTGTTGAGTGCTTCAAGATTAATTGGTAATAAATTAACCAGTGGCAGAGCCCTGGCTTCAAGCAGGCTGTCCCTGTGAGGCAGATGATGCATGTACAGCTTTGTGAAGGTCTCTAATGAACACAATTCTCATTGTATAAAATGTCTTTAATGACTTGGTTTGTGTGTCTTAGCATCTGCACTTGCCATGTGAGTACAAACAATTTTTCTGGCCTTCAGGTGCTGCATTGAATGTGAAGATCAAGGTGAAATGGAGAAAATAATTGTAAAACTGATTGGGAAGTTGCTCCCAACCCTTATTCAAAAACTCAAGCTCGAATCTGCTTCTTTTACAGTTTTACTTCAGAAAAAATACATGAAAAAGTTAATGAAAATTTATTTGGGCCACCTGCAATAATAAAATTGAAGTGACCTAAGTCTGAAAATGCCATGATAGCCTTGTAAGTGAGTATAAAAAACTGGAGCATGTGATATAATTGAGGTAGAAACCAAATCCAAGCGATCTGTGTTAATAAAAGACTTGGAGGATTATATGGATAAAAGTCAAGATGGCAAAGCTGTGGTGGTGCTTAACTAATCCCTCCTGTCTCCCCATTACTGAGCCTCTGCCAGGCACTGGGCTGGAGAACCCATGCTTATATCTGCAGCCCCCATCCCACAGCTCCTCCTGTCCTGGCCTTTTCCCTGCCTGGCCCAGGGCTTTTAAAACTTGTAAAGAATATGGATTGTGTATACATTGTATAATACTCATTTCACTTTCTCTTCACTGGTGCAGGATGGAGTTGTGGCTACTTCTCTTAGTTATTTACACCCTTTGCATGGAAATCATTAGAAAATTTATTATTTTTAATGCTAGAAGATTTATATAAACACTACTTCTAAAGCTGTGCGGGTGCTGCATTAAATTATTTAGTGATACCCTTCTAAATGCCCTTTCTAAATACTTTTTAAGTGGAGAAATAGGGACATGCATTAACATCTCAGCTGCAGGTCCCACCTTTAAACACAGGAAAGGCAATGCCAGTCCAAAACAGCTGGGTACCCCCCAGCTGGGAGAAGAAGGATGACCCCTGGGGGTCCCACCACCCTGGGTCCCTGGCACTCCCAGCCTCCACGTGACAGAAGAATGATCTGCTGGTGATTCCCTGGTGAGGAAGAAGCTGGTGGGTAGGAGCTGCCTTCCCAGACAGGTCCTTCACTGCTTGCCTTTTGATTTTATTTGTTTTCAGGTGGTTAGTAATAGAGAGCTCCTGAACAACCCAAATACAGACAGTCTTTGGAGATAACAAAATTCGGGAAGAGTCTGTTGGGTTTTTTCTTCTTCCACCCACTACAGCAAACTTTGGAGGATCTCAGGTTGGGATGGGGGTTTGCCACTGTGCCTGCTGGATCCCCTCTTCAGCCCTGTTGTTGTGGCATCCCCTGAGCTGGGCATACTGGTCCTGTCCCAGCATTATCCCATGAGGATGCCCATGCTGATGGCCCTAGAAGGTGAGGTACTGGCTGGCTGGCCGAGCCACACAGTGCTAGTAAAAGGAAATTACTTCCAGAAGCTCCAGTTCCTCAAAACAGTGCAGTACTTAGGCTGACCAAATAGTTCACCTCTAGAAAAATCAAAAGCTTCTGCTCCTTCAAAAAGACCTACAGCCCAGAAAATTATTTTCATCACATTCTGGTGAATTGCTGTGTTTGGGAGGAGCCATGACCACGATGGAGCTGCCTGGAAGTGTGTGCTCTGGGACTGGAATCTGCAGAAAGTTACCTGAAGCAGCAAGTACTGCCCAGGGGTGGGTCAGAGTGAGGCATAAGTAAGACTGCATGGATTTTTTGCACTGAAAGAGTGAAGAAAGTCCCTTGGTTTCATATTTCATTGCTGTAACCAGGCTGCCAGGGGGTGATGGGAAACTTCATGGTGCTGGATACCAAGGGGATGGTGAAGGGAAGAACACAGGAGATGACCCAGCCCAGGAGCCTTGGCCCCTGCATCCCTATTGCCCCCATGGTCCCCATGGGTAGCAGGTAGGGACAGGTGCCCTTGGCATCCATGGGGCTCCTGTTGGAAACCCAGGAGGTGCCACCTGCCCACCCACTGCTCATCCCAGTGTTCGGATGTTGTGACAGGCCTGTCACATCCCACTGCTGGGAAATGCTGCTGGGTCCCACGGGCCTCCTGGACAGACATAACTCCAGCAAACATTTTCATTGGGGCCACTTGAATTCATGAGGATCAGCACATGTTAAATGAACAGTGAATATGGACTGAAAGACTTTTGTAGGGTGTTCATATGAATATGAATACTTTTGTAGAACACTAATAGTGAAAGTGTGCTGGATTTTCCCCCCTCCCTCTATCTAATTTCAGCACATTCTAGTAGAAACTCAATGAATCTTCAAGATTCCCAAAGTCTATAGGGCTTTGCCTGCTTTTGGACTCAGTTGTGACTGCTCCAGCAAGTTACCTAGAAGTTCACAAAATTGCCATAATACAACACATGTAAAAAAAATATATAATATCTTGTTATGAAGTCTGAGGGTCTGTCCCTGCCCCAGACCTTGCAGGCTTTGGTCTTTCTGCCAAGGCTTCTGGCTTGCAGTTCCCTGGCCAGGACCCTTAAACAACACTACTGAGGATGAAGCAGCTTTTCCAGAGGGAAGCTGTGTGCTGAGGGGGAGCACAGGGAGAGGGTCACAGGTCTCTGTCCCCATCCCAACCCCTGAGCACCCCACACCGTGCCCGCTGGGATACTGGGAACACCGGGAGCCAGGAGCTGCGCGTGGCAGGGATGGCTCCACAGCATCCTGGGTGTTTGATCTGAGGAAATCACCAGTGAGCCAGGAAATGTCAAGATTACATCATGGGCAGAATTTTTTCAAGGCCCTGAAAATGAGCTTATAAAAAGGTTGTTTCTCTGCAGCGTGATCCCAGCTGCTTTCATTTTTTTGCTCCGCATTTCAAGTTTACGGGAACAGGCAGGCAAATCCTCTCCCCAAATACCACACTTTACTTTTCTTTCTCTTTTCTTTACTTTTCTTTTTCTTTATGGTGCTTTTCCTCTCCGTGGCCTCAGCACTCACAGGGGCTGGAGGTGTGAGTCCCCACTTTGCTGGTCCTTTCATGAAGGGAAGATATGTGGGGTGCCCATGGGGTGCATCCTGAAGCTGGGGCATCCTATCCCTGTACAGGGGCATCCTGGCCCCTGTACTCAGTGCTGGTGAGGCCACACCTTGAGTCCTGTGTCCAGTTCTGGGCCCCTCAGTTCAGGAAGGATATCGAGGTCCTGGAGCAGGTCCAAAGGAGGCAACCAGGCTGGTGAAGGGACTCGAACACAGATCCTATGAGGAGAGGCTGAGGGAGCTGGGGCTGTTCAGCCTGGAGAAGAGGAGGCTCAGGGGAGACCTCATTGCTCTCTACAACTCCCTGAAAGGAGGTTGTAGCAAGGTGGGAGTTGGTCTCTTTTCCCAGATGACTTTCAACAAGACAAGAGGGCACGGTCTTAAGTTGTGCCAGGGGAGATTTAGGTTAGATATTAGAAAGAATTTCTTTACTGAGAGGGTGATGAGGCAATGGAATGGACTGCCCCGGGAAGTGGTGGATTCTCCATCCCTGGAGACATTTAAAAAGAGACTGGATGTGGCACTCAGTGCCATGGTCTGGTAACTGCAGCGGGAGTGGATCAAGGGTTGGACTTGATGATCTCTGAGGTCCCTTCCAACCCGGCTAATTCTATGATTCTATGATTCTATCACCCCAGATCCTGAAGCTCCAAGGCTGGGGCATCCCATCACCTCAGTTCCCAAAACCTCCAGCCTAGTGCAGATATTAGGCATATGGGGATGCTGGCTGGAGCCCCACTTGCCCCACACCAGGAAAGGATGGAGGGGATGTGGGAGTGGAGATGTCAGCCCTTTCCCTGAATGTTTGCTTATGTTCTGGGTGGGCACCCTGGGCAGCTACAAGGAGGTGCCAAAACTTCATAGCAAAACTGCACCTCGTTACTCTTCCCATTTTGCAATACTGTTAAGGAGCATCCAGCAGAGTATGGGACCCACACATGTTTAATTTCTTTTATGGCCTCTGTTTTGATATATGCTGGATGTGTTTTTATAAAACGAAGATTTATTTGAACCTGGAATTTTACAGCTTTAAAGTTCAATTGAGTCCAGATTGTGAGGTTCTTCTTTGGAAGAGGAGGAGAAGGTTTAAAAGAGTCTGAAGAAGTGTGTTCTGCCTGTGGCACTCATGAAATTCTAGGCCAAGGCCAACACCTTTTCACTTAACTTCTACTATAATGTCAAAGCTAAAATTTACCATTGAATATTACATCTTCCATATGCAATGCCCTGCAGTAGATACAGATCACAACACTTGCATTGGGCTTCTTTCTTTTGTTGTTCTCTGTGTCATAAGAAAGGCAGGACTTGGTGAAGGATCCAAGGAGGAATGGCAAGTCAGCACAAACTCAGACTTTTTATAACTAATGCTCATGTGTCTTCACTCACAAACATGAGCTTGCACTCTCAATTTTTCTTATAAAAGCACAGCAATGCCTTTGCAGCCAGCAATGCTCAGGAAAACAGCATATTTAGAGCTTCAGAAGTGTCTCTTAAACACATTCCATGTATTTATATAACATTAAGCAGAAACCAAAGCATTTTCTTGGATGCTAAATGTAGCTCAGTAAAGAATAACATCGGTTCAAAAGAAAATTCAGGTCCTGCCCAGAGAGGTGGTAGAAGCCCCATCCCTGGAACTATTCAAAGTCAGGTGGGATGAGGTTCTGAGCAACCTGATCAAGCTGAAGATGTCCCTGTTCACTGCAGGGAGGTGAAGTAGATGACCTTTAAAGGTCTCTTCCAACCTAAACCCTTACGTGCATCTATGAAGTAAGTTCATCACCTCCAGCAGAGCTGCCTTGCCTTCACACCAGGCCTGGGGGGAGCAGGGCTGGGTGGCCTCGTGCTGTGGGGTTTGAGTAAGAGAAGGTTTTGTGGGCCCCTGCTCAGTAGCCTGTGGAAGGCCAAGTGTTCATCACACAATCAACATGGCAAGATAATGATGAAATAAATGCTCTTTGTCTGCTTTGCTACCTGTGTCAAATGGCCCCAGGTGCTCTGGTGGGAAAGCAGCATTCAAGGGAGCAGAGCCTGAGCCCAGCTCCCCTGTTACTGCAACATAAGTAAACAAATGAGTTAATCACGAGTGACGAGGGCATTGTGCCAGTTTCAGTTAAAATAATAAAAAAATATTTTAAAAAACAACCCCAAGCCAACGAATCATTACAGCATGAGGAAAATCCTGAATGAAAATGATTGTTCATGCAAACATCAGAAATACATCTTGTCATAAACACAGGCCTTCACATCTGCTCCACCACCAGAGGATTCTTTATAAACAGCCTCTTTAATTTTATCTAACAGCCTGTTCACAGACATGCAGTCCAAAAATACATCTCCTTTTCCTCCTTGTACTATCCTGAGCTTGGCAGGGCACCAAACATGAGGTTCAGCTCCTAGTTCAAAAAAGCCCTTCTTTAAGGATTGACTATGAGCTTGATTTAATAAAAACTCTGCCCAGCTTCCTCCAGGGAACCCTAATGGGATGCAGAGCCCTGCAGCTCTCAGGGGCTGCTCCAGACCTGCTCCACGTGGTGCAGAAAGATTGTTTTATGGTGAAGAACAATTACTGTGCAATGGAGTGGGGGAACAGCCTAGTGTTTTCCAGAGGGTCTCCTCTAAGGATTATGGAGCTTCACTTCCAGCCATGCCATCCTCTGAAAATGGGAGTGAGCGGGCAGCACGGGAAAAGCAGAGCAGGAGCAGCAGTGAGGTATGGGCTGGTGCCACCAGTACTCTGAGAGATGCCCCGGTGCCACCAGTACCCAGACTCCACTCTCACCATCCCTGCCTTCCCCAGGGTAAAGCATCAAGGCCCCTAAAATGATTTCCAGCTCCCATGTGCCTGGGGAGAAGCTCATCACCTCCCCAGAGCAGTACCACACTGCCAAGTTCTTCTTCCAAAATAGAGGGGTTTGGGGTTTGTTCCCAAAGGACTCTCAGGCACCAGAAGCAGAACAAGCACCTGTGTGCCTCCTGACTCTGGTGTTCCCAAGCACAACACTGATTTTCTGGCTGCTGATTGCCTGGGAAAGTTGGAAGGGATGTTGGATGCCCTTTAAAGCCAGAGTAAAAATGGGTGCTGTCACCCTGGCAGACAAAATAACTCCCCCCTAGGAGGGCTGTGCCCAGTTATGGGCCCAGGCTTCTGAGGAAATTAGTGTGAGAAACACCACAGTAACGTGGCATTCACTGAAACACAGAATTTAGTGCTAATTAGCTGGGTAATTGAAAACATTTAAGAATTATCCCATTTGACAAACTGAGGAGTGGATTTTAAGCATCGAAATTTGCACTGATAAAGAAATATTAATGGTCTGGCACATCTTCATGCCCAGTGGAAGAGGATGTTTAATTGTTACTCCTCACAGTTCAGTTGTTTATTTAAATAACTCAAAAGATAAGCGAGCATCAAACATAACTGGTGCTGTTGGGGAGGAGTTTAATAAAAGCAGATTTTATTTAGCATCGCAGCAAAGGATTAAATGGAGTCAAATAAAAGAGGGAGGAGTTTCCCAAGTGATCAGTGGGGCAGGACCCATTGTCAAGATACGGAGGAGAATCAGTGGAAACCTCTTGGAGAAAATCCAATCACTTGGTTGCCCTAACCGAGGCAAATTAGCAGCTCAGGTGTGAATGAAAGGGAGATGCTGCTTTCGGCAAAGCAAGCAGATAAGCAGTGATGGAGGGACTCATGGCTGGTGTGGAGGATGCTGGTGGCACCCTGGGGTTTGCTGTTGCTTCTGGGGAAGGATTTTTGCACTGGTTCTTGCAGTTGTGCCAGGGCAGCTTGGCTGTCCATCCCCTCCCAGTAGCACTGGCCCTGTGACAGGCAAGGAACTGGGGTTTCCTGGGGTGATCCTTGCCACCTTGTGCTGCAGCAGCCCCTGAGCAGCCTGTTTCAGTCAGGTACTGAATTTCAATTTACAAGGAGTGCTGGCATTCACCTGATGACACCTGACTGGTCTGGGTTTGGCTGATGCCTTTCAGCTGAATTTCAGCTGAATATTTAAGAGCAACAAATGGGAGACAGGTAATTGAAAGGGAGAAGCAGGTTTAGCTGACACGCTGCCCAGCTGTGAGCTGTCGTACACTGATCCTTCCTTTAATGTGCTACAACAAGAATGTAATTCAGTTTTAAATTAGATGGGGTGAACTGGAAATCTTGCTGTTTTGTAAATGTCAGAAGGTATTTTATTTATACAAGCATCCCTCTCATTAGCAGTGTCAAAGTGTTAATGGTACCTACACGTGCTCTGATGCAGTTCCTGACAGAATAAAATTTTGTACCTCCCTAGCACAGGTTCAGATAACCTGAGCTGGAGGGTATGGATGGATTTTCCTGGTATCTCTTTTTTTGGTCAGTCCTGTGGCTGGTGTGGTCAATTGGAAAATCCACTTTTGAGCAAAGAACGATGTGATGGGCAGGGGAGTGAGCACAGGCAATGCTGCCAAGGTAGCTTGTGGATCTGCTGTCTTGGGAGAGTTCCCAAAGTTGGCTGGATAAGACCCTGGAAAATCCCATCCCTCTCTAAAGCCCTTTCAGCCTTGATTACACCTGGAGCCTGCAGGCAGTGACAATCTGGCTCCCAGCATCCCAGCACGCCACATATGGAATGCCCCTCGGAACCCCTTTAGGCAGAGATTCTACAAACCTTCTTCCAGCAAAGCCCAGAGGAATCGTCTCACCCTGGCTTAGCTGACACTGTGGTTAAGAAGGAGGCTTGAAAAGGTCACACTGAGGTTGCAATTTCCAAACCAGCATGAAGGAACTGGATGCCTTTATGTCCTCCAGCTTAAACACTCAGTTGTGGCTGTTAACATAGTAACCATAAATATAGCATTCCCTTTACCTAATCAAGGAGAATTAGAGGGAGGGACCTATTAATACCCAGGGAAAAGCTTTCTGTCTGTGGTAGCCATTCTTCCCCATGAGCTGCTGGTGGAAAATAGCAGTTTGTGGGCAACCTGAGGAAATGTGGCTGCAAAACAGCAGGAGAAGTGGAGGAAAGGCGACGCAACCTCAGATGAAGCTGAGACAGTAAACAGAGAAATAAGATTTCTGAAACATCCGTAGGTTTCCTGGATTCATTTCCCAGCATTTTGCTGACCACTACAGGATTGAAGTCATTATTATTTTAAGAAGTTTTTTGGCTTTTCTGCCTGCAAAAATAGTCGTCACTTGTAAATCGAAGGCACCACTGTCGTATCTGGCCTGCAGCCAGAGGGGCTGGAAGCAATAGAAGAAGTGTGAACTTTCTCCTTCATCTCAGAGAACATTAACTTCAAAGCCCAGCCATAAACTTTCAGATGTAATGACTATTTGTCCAAAGGAGAAACACATCAGCCTGATCAGTGACTGAAAGGTATAAAACACAGAGGTTACATTTGCTAAACACTTGCGAAAAATACATGGTTATAGTTGGGTGTGTGGCAGCGTCTAAGTTATTGCTGAGTTATTTGGGCAGGGAGGCCCCAGAAGCAGAGTCAAGGTTGTTGTGGGTTCTTGTGGGTCCAGCAATGAGTGGTTTCTGTCCCTGAGGAGTCTGGGCTGCCATGTCAGAGCACACCTCAGCATGTCACCAAGTACAGGACCTTCCCCGCTGAGCAGGGACCTTGCGGCTGTGCTGGCAGCTGCACCATTCCGATGCTTTTGCCAACAAACTATAGGAGAAAACTTCTCTTCTTTCAGGTCAGGCAAAGTCTTTAAGACCACCAGCACTTTCTCCTGCATCCCTGCTCAAGCTGTGGGAGCTCTGATGGCAGGAAAAGCCACCTTGGCCCCTGAGCATCACTGAGCTCCAGAGCACAGGGTCCCTGTGGGCCAAGCCCAGCAGTGCTAACATAGACAGGCAGGCACTCTCAGAGAATTCAGACAACTTCAGCAAGATTTCCCACATCTTTCCTTTATTTTTTTTTTTCAATGCTTTCCATTTATTTCTGCTGAAAAGCCCTGGGAAAAGAGAGTAAGGATGTCCTTTGGTTTCCATGTCTTGCATATGAGGAATTTAGAGGGAGGAAAATCGACACTGTATGACTTTTTTTCCCCAGGGTAACCACCACATGTGCCCTTCCTTAGAACATCCCTTCTCTCCTCAGCCATTAGAGCTTTCATGAGGAGCCCAGATCCTGTTTTATTCCTGGGTGGTGGGTGCACAGTTCTTGTGCATGGTACAGAGTGCTGGGGGAGAGCACTTTGTAGGATTCAACTATTTGGTGAAAGTGTTTTTAAAAGAAGTAATTGGGAGGACTTGCTGCTGGACATCAGCTCCTGCTTGCTGAGGCTCCAAGGCCAGGGGATGTGGTCCAGATCTATGTGATTCCTGCCCAAGGATGGAGAGAAGGAAGTGCTGGATTATGAAGAGATGTTTTGAAAAGTCTGTAACAACTTCTGCCAACATCTTCTTTGAGTCAGCCATGTATGAACAAGTGAAAGCCCAAGAGAGCTTGTCATCCTTGCAGGAGCTCACTGAGAGGCAGCTCCATGTGGGATGGGGGAGAGCAAGATATCACTGGTGGGGCTGCTGTCTGCTCCAGCCTCTGCCCTGTGTTTGCCTGCCTCCTCATTCCTCTGCAAGGCATCCAAATACCAAGGAGCAAACCCAAGCCCTCCTTGCACACCCTATGTGCTTAGGACCCCAGATCCCTTCTAGAGTGGATGGAAGTGGTGGGGTGAACCCAGATTCCTCAGCACACAGGTGGTGTTAGGAGGAGCAGGCCGCTCAGCTGTTGAAGTTTGTACCCATTCCCAGATGTGCTCTGGCTTCCATGAGTTACCAGGTGGCTTCCTTCAGGCTGTCCCTTCTCCCCTTCTAGTGCCCCAAACCAAGTGCTTCTCAGTACCCTAAGGGATGAGCCATGGGAACTGCCACAAAGGGCTGGAGCCTGTGGTGGTGGTGAGGGATGAGGTGAAATTCTGGAAATGTAAAGCACAGAACCATCTTGAATCCATCTGGTCACCCTCCTCCTCAAAGTACATCACCTGCTGCCTCCTTGGTCCTGGTGGAGACTGTAGGGACAAGGACAGCTAATGGGGGCAATAGTGGAGCAAGAGGAGCAACAGAGAGGGCAGATAAGTAATTTCTTTTAAGGGGCTGCTGGCTTTACTGAGGTAAAATGAGTGCAATGCCAGCAGGTCCCACTTTCAATAGATCCTAATGGATGTTGCTGGAACACAGTGCTCGGCTTCCCCTGTAACACTGATGTCTGAGGGAGGGCTGCAGGCTGCTTGGCTCCTTCCCCCACTGTAAAGCTGTACCTGTGCTTTGTAGGTGCACTGTGTATTTAAGTCTGGTCTTTGCACAGGAATCCTTTATAGCAATCCCCTTCCCCTCCCTAGAGTCCCATTTTCTACATCCACCGGATCAGATCCTGGGCTTCAAAGCACAGGGGGAGCAGTGACCCATTTTATTACACAGTCATAAGGCAATGGCCCTTTTCTGCTTATGTATAAATAATAAATGGTAGTTATATTTGTAAATGGAGGCCTGACAGAGACTTGTATGAGACGTGAGATTTCCTCTGCAAAAACAAGAATCCTGACAGCTTCCTACCTGGCTGTGCAGCTGTGCTGAGAAAGGTGCCCTGCAGAGCAAAGGGAAACTGCTCCTGCTCTCCCCAGGTGCTGTGATGCTTGGCCTGTTAGAGCAGGCACTGGGTATCAATGCTATGAACAGCACGAATGTGCACTTTGCTCTTCAGATGCTACAAAAGCCAGGAGGATGCCAGATTAGATTTAGGGAAGCACATATGGATGTGTTGCCTTCTCTGGCCTTGAACTGTTCCTTAAAATCCTCTTGTGCTCTGGATGAAGACAGCAAGCAAGGCTGTGGACAATCACGTGTAGAAACGTAATTGTAATTGCTGTCTGGGAGCTGCTTAGTGCTTCTGATAATCCTTGAGACCTGCAGCCAGTGGCTACAGTACGGATGGTTTGGAGCAGGGATATGGTATATGAACAACTCTACAGAAGGATTGAAAAACCCCACCTCTAACCTTTCAGCGTTTAAAATTCACTGAAGGAGAAGATATGCTGAGGCACAGGCACGAGTTCAGACCAAAGCCCAGGTTTCCCCACTCTGGGATTTCAGGTCCTTGGAAAATATCTCTGAGGCAAAGTCCTATACCGTGTCTTACCCTAAAGGCTGAGATGCCACCATAGCTCAGCTCTCAGCCGAGTCATGGGCCGGAATTGGACCAATAGTCCTCTGACAGTACATCCCAACAGTTAATTTTTTATGTTCAAAGGGTTGTTCAGCTTCTGGGGAGGTAACAGGAAGGTGACAGCACAGTGTCTGGAACAACTGTGTTTCAGCAAAACCTCCTCTAAACCTCATACACCACGTAACAGATGGTACATCTGTTTCTATTTCCAGTATGATCTCACTAATCACTTTTTAAGAATATAGCATTCAGGGTTAATCAACATGAGCTGCATTCAGTAAATGTTCCTACAGCAAAGAGAAAATCCCATGCAACTCCCTTTCCCCAAGTTATCCCCTTGGATGGCAGCATTTATCCTCTGCCTGAATTCTACCCAAGGCCCCATGATCCCTGCAAAGCCAAGGTCTGTCTCCAAAGAGCTTCTTCCTCTTCTGTGTCCTTGTTTATTTGACAGACAGATCTACCAACAGTAGAGTTTTCTATTCAGTATTCAAACCGAAAACTAAACATACACGTTATAGGTTGATCCCAAGACCCTCACTGGAATGGAAGGGTGGATTTCTGAGGAGGCTTTAAATGCCTGTGCTCTTCTCTGGAGTTGGGCAAGCGACTCCCTCCAGCTGCTCAGCAGCACTGCTATGGGCATAGCTACTCCTGGGACAGTTTTCAGGATCAGCATGGGCAAGCTCTGTCTCCCTTCCCTCATGATGCTCCTCCAGCAGCCCTCTAGCACTTCTGAAAGTTCTCATGGCTCAGCCCAGGGCATGCAACACACCCTGACTGTTTTACAAGATGGAAACTTAGTACTGGGGAGCTGTAGCATCATCTTCATCCCAAGCATTTTGAGCTGGGATAATAATAAAAATACTAGAAAAATACTAGTTTTTTCTTAGTTCCATAAGCACAGCACACAGGGCCAAACTGAACTGGAGTCAAGCACCATATCATGCAGCCAAGGCCAACCTTCTTTAATTGGTCTGGCCCTGAGCACTGTGGACACAACCACTCTCAAACACTACCTCCCAGCTCCCTGGGGCAGGCAATTTAGCCATGTAGATATTCCTGGTCCAATAAAGAATGTAAATAATTACTATAACATCATATCCCAAGCAGGAGGATTAGGAGAGCCCTGTTGCAGGCTGTCCCACAGCCTGTGGTTTGGCCACAGTCCTAAGATGCAGCACATGTCAGCTAAATCCTCTCTCTGGCTGAGGCAGGGAGGGTGTTCAAACCTCTCTTACCAATGTGACTTGTCTGGGCTTCCTTGTGAGACCAGCTTCAAAAACAGTCAAAATGCTTCTCTTCAGAAATATCAAAGCAAACCACTGTGATGTTGTGAATTTTATGGGTTAAATCTGGTGACTGGATAGCACACCAACTGGCAGATAGTTTTGGCCAACAGGAAATTGTGCTTTTCAGTGAATAAACTGTTCTTCAGAAATCACTGGCTTTGCTTGGAGCCCCCTTCCAAGGAAAAAGCAGGGGTGTTGCAGGTAATGCCCAGTGTGTACACATCAGCTCTGCTCTGCCACTAATGTAGCCCCCAGCTGGTCCCTCCCTCTGCCAGATCTTCTGCTGGGAGACACAGGATCTTCAGTAGCCTCCTTCTCTTGCCGTGGGCAATTTCTTCCTCCGCTGCAGCTCTCCTGCTACCATCACAATAGCCACGTAAAGATTTGGTTACCAAACTTAATTTCCACATTGAAGATTTTTAGCTACTATCACTGGTGTCACAATATCCTTGCTTTCAGGACACAAATCTTTAAGATCTCATCGTGTTAACTCGTCTATTTTCCTGTTGTATTTTCAGACACCTTATTAGGGACAGGTACAAACACAGCAATGCTAATTTTTGTTATCTGGACACAGCAATGTGTCTCCACAGGTGGCTCAGCTGAGAACGGCCTCATGTCCTCCAAAGACACAGAACTTGGCCCTGTTTTTCAGATGCCTCCATCACCACATGCAGCAGCATCAGTCAGCAAGGTCCCCCAGTGCCAAGCTGTTAAAATGGCAACCTTGGCACCGTAGGGCAAGCAGCAGGTGAAAATCACATCAATTTCAACCACTTAAATATCTGCTGGAAGGGCAAAACACCAAGGCACAAGCAATCCAGGAGGTCTATGGAGTACACTGATGATAACTTTCTGAGGCAGATGATGTAAGAGACAACAAGGTGACATGATCTGATGGACCTCAGAATGACAAACAAGGAAGAAATGGCCAGGGATGTGAAGGCTGCAGTGTAAGATTGTGGGGTTCAGTACCCTGAGCAGGGAGCATGGCAAAGAACAGGACCACAACCCTGGATTTCAGGAGAGCAGATTTTAGCCTCTTCCAACAGCTGCTTGTAAGAATCTAATGAGATACAGTCCTGGGAATAAAAAAAGGTCTGGGGGAACTGGTTGATTTTCAGGGATCACCTCCTGCGAGCTCAAGAATGGTCTATGCCCGGATGCAGGACATCAAACAAAGTTGGCAAGAGGCCTGCATGGACAATCATGGAGGCCCTAACAAAATTCAAACACAAAAAAGCACACAAGGGTGGAAGCAGAGTTGAGCAACCCTAGGAATAGTATAAAGACACTGCTGGAGTCTGCAGAACTGGGGTAAGGAAAGGCAAAGCCCAACTGGTGAGGAGCATGAAGAGGAACACAAAGGATTCACATTCTATGGGGAAGAGGGCACCTTGTCATACAGGACACGTAGAAGGCTTAGGTAGGCAGTGACTGGAACAACTCATTGTTTTTATGAAGGGGAACCCATGTTTAACCAACTTGACAGCCTTCTATGACACGATGGATGAGTTGGTGGATGAGGGAATAGTAGTGGATGTTGTTTATCTCAAATTAGCAAGGCTTTTCACACTTACTCCCATGACATCTTCATAAGCAAAATGCTGAGGTATGGGGTAGATATGTGGTCAGTGAGGTGGACAAGTGGCTGATCTGCCAGGCTCAAAGGGTGGTGACCAGTGGCACCAGTGGAATCTCAACTGGAGGGAGAAATGGGATGAAAGAAATCTCATCGAGTTCAGTGAAAGGGCAACTCCTGTCCTTGGAAGGAACAATCCCTTGCACCAGTACACACTGGGAGCTGACTGCCTGACAAGCAACTTTGCAGAGGGGACCTGGGGCTCCTGATGGAAAAGCTGCCCATGGGCCAGCAAGATGGCCTTGTGGTAAAACAGGGCAACAGACTCCTCAGCTGCATTAGCAAAAGTGTCACTGGTAGGTCAGGGGAGTGCTTAGCACTGGGGAGATGCCTCTGGGGTGCTGTGTCCAGTTCTGGGCAGCCCAGTAAGAGACATGGATGTACTGGAGTGAGTCCCTGAGAGACGATTAAGTGATTGGGGCAGCTGACATATGGGGAAAGGCTCAGAGAGCTGGGGTTGTTGACCCTTGAAAAAAGAAGGCTCAGGAAGAATCTTATCAGTGTGTTTAAATACCTGATATTAGGAGGGAGAAGATGGAGCCAGGCTCTTCCCAATGGTGCCCAATGACATGACGAGGCAGTGAGCACAAACAGAAATACTTTTCTGTTGTGAGTGTGGCTGACCAACAGAAGAGGTTACCCAGATGGGCTGTGAAGTTTCCATCCTTGGAGATACTCATAACCTGACTAGACATGGTCCTGGCCAACCTAGGCAGCTCTGGTTGACCTTGCTTGAGCAGGGAGCTTGGCCCGGCAAACTCCAGAAGTTCCCTTCCTACCTCAACCATGCTGTGATTCTGGGAGATTTGTTTAAACATCCAGTTTTAAGCACAGTTATTTTCAAGTATTCCATCAATTCTCACCTGAGTACAGGAAATTTGGCTTTCAAGCCCAACAGCACATTGAACCTTAACCAAACCTGCGAGGCCAGAGTTTCAGGAGAGCTTTAACAACCCAACAAACCAAGGAAGTACAAAACATGCCACGCAAGTCAGATGTTTCTACTGCAACAACCATATGATCAAAAGTTTCTAAAACAAAACCATTTGCTGTCAGGACAGAGTGGAGCCAAGTCAGCATGATTCAGATTTTTAGAGTCAATTTTGTAAAATGTCAGAAGGAGTTACTTAGTGCCACCCAGTGTTGGCAGTTAGAAAAAGGAAGGTTAAATATGGTTACAACTGGGTGTAACCTAGTGAAAGGGGAAAAAAAAATCCCTGCTCTTGCATTCTGTATCAGGGGTGAGTAATTCCACAGAAGCTGTGCAGCACTGAGGCCCAGGAGACAGCTGTCCCACAGCTGAAACACAGCTTTGCCGACTTGCAAAAAAAAAAATCTTCCATGTTTTGTGTTCATTTTCAAAGCAGGTTACCAGTTTGACATTTAGATGGCCTCTTTTGTCACAAGACTCACTCCTCTAGTCTGACACAAGTCCAGAGATAAAGTTGTGCCGATTGTTCTGGTTACATGTTCAGGAATTTAGATGAGAAGCAGCTATTTAAGAGGTGCCTCTTTTCTAGGATGAGTATGGTTCAGACATTACCTTTTCCACCCTTTATCTGAGGTGTTGTATATGAATTGCCTTTCCCTTGAAGCCTTTGAAATTATACAGGATCTCATGTATATCAGACATGGAAATAAACACTCTCCCAGTTATGAACTTTGGATGACTGAATAATTTCACTTACATTTCAAAAGGCTATAGAAAGCCAGTTAAAAGTCATGGCCCCACTTAACAGACCTGGAAAGTGAGATCCTGAGCAGTCAGTTGTCCTCCCCATTGCAGCAGAGCACTGGGTCCTGGACAGGATGGGATGGAGGGGACCCGGAACCCAGGACCCACATGGGAATGAGGGAAGGGGAAAGGCACTGAGATGTCTTGAGCCCACCAGACAGGGAGGTGAGGGGATCCCAGGGTTGTTGTTTCACCTGTAGTGCTCGTGTCACTGAAATCATCCTTCTAGAATTTGGGGCTCCTTTCCTCTGCCCTGAAGTAGGGTCATTGCCCAGGGTGGAAAAAAAAAACCAACCAACAGCTGTTTGAGTGGTTCTCTGCAGGTTCTTTATTTCATCCCCTAGAAGACGGAGGGCCAAGGAGACACTGACACAGGAGTTTACCTCAGATTGATACAGCAAAAAACCTACTGCAAAGTAAAGAGTGGTTCCCCTCTGGAGCAACCTCACCTCCATGGAGTGTCATGCTGGTTATCCATCTCTCCAGGTGGGAGGGGTCCTATTGGCATTTTCACTTGTGTCTCCCACCCATGGAGCCACCTCCCAGCCACACAGCTGATCCCCTGGGCTTGTGCCTGCTGACAAGAAGCTTCCTTTCTCATTTACCTTTCACTGAGCACTGGGAACCAGGCCAGGCAGTGCTGAAAACTCCTCTTCTCGGGCCAACACGCTCAGGGTGTTTTTTTTCTTTTCTTGCCAATCCTGTGAGGTTCCTGGAAGGCCTGGGAGCTGGGCTGGCTCTGCTGGCTCCCATGGGAAGACCTCCATGGTCATGAATTACATCTGCTCATCTCACTTGGGGCCCACATGTCCTAGGTGATCTCCACAGCTGTTTTAAATTCCCAGTCTTCCTCCCACAGAGCTCACAGTTTAAAACCCATGGTAGAAAATCACTAACTCCTGTGATGAGTGTTCAGCCCGTGCCTTAGGAATTCATGAAAAGAAGAAATTTCCCAAAGAAGGTCCACAGGACCCAGTGAGCACAGGAAGAGCTGGGTGGAGGAAGGAGACCAGATGAATACAGCATTCACATAAAAAAAAAAAAAGAAAAAAAAATTTCCATGTGCATCCCCCTAGTTAGCAAGGTCTACAAAGCAGGTTTACAATGAGAGACAATCCCTGCTCCAGAGGTTTTACAGTCCCAGGGATGAAATAGCAGGAAGGGGAAAGGCAGAAGTAGGGAGACCTGGGAGTCTCTGCGTTACGCTGAGCAACTCTGCTCAGTCTGCAGGTCCCGGGCATTTTTAAGCCTATAAATAAACCCAGGACGTTAATGATGCCATTAATCTCCGTTGGCTGCCATCCCAGCTATTTCCAGTGCCGAGGTTACCTTGCCTCTCCCAGCAGAAGTAGGTCTCGAGAGGAGGGTCGGGACGGCTGCTGTGTGCTCGGGATGGGGACCATCGGGTTAGGGACCATCGGGATGGGGACCACGGCCCCGGCCCTCGGCGGGAGGACACTGTCCTGGGCAGCGCAGCGGGAGGAGGTGTCCCGAGCTCCTCCTGGCTACCGGCCTGTGGGGAAACACATGAAAACAATCATCAGGAACAACCGACGGGAAAAAGCAGAGCGCTGCCGGCGGCGGAGGGAGAGGTGACTGCCCCTGCCTGCAGCCCTGCTGGAGACACCTCCAGCATCTCCTCAGAGGAGATACCCCCATGGACACCCTCTGCTCCTCTCGACCCCTGGGAGCCTGCACCCCCACCTCTGCCTTTCCAAGGGCAGAAAGTGGCAGGGTGAGCACAAGAGGGGACAGGCTTGGAGGGTCCCAGCAGAGGGCAGGGAGTGGCTGGGGTGCAGGTCCCTGGGGAGAGCAAGGTCTGCTCTGAGACAGCTGCTTGCCCATCACTCACACTGAGAGCCACTGCTTCCCTCATGGGCAGAGAGACAGAAAAAGTCCCTTTCCTTTCCACCCAGGGGAAGCAGAAATGTCATAAATTCAAATAGTAAAAGGTGATTTTCCTCCTTCCCAGAAACACAAAGAAAAGAAACCAAAACAGAGAGAGAAGAGCATGTTGCTCTTTTTTGCAGTAAGCTTATCTGAGGTAGATCACCACATAGGTACCCCAACATATCCCTGCCTTGTCATGTATGGTATGACACAAGGAAAAGCTGTCTCTGCTCTTCACTAAGGTTTCTCTATGGGATCCTATGAGAAGAGCAACCCCAGGACCACATCTGCCAGGAGAAGAGCAACCCAACATCTGCCCTCAGTGCTCACACTGCACCTAGAGCTTGTTTGGCTGTAGGAATCACAGTCCTGAATTTCACCTTAAAATTGCAACAGACTTTTAAAAAGTGTTCTTAATTCTGCTACAACATGCCAGCAAAAATTAATTCTTAAAGATAATGAAGTTCACAGAGACTAGAAATAGGTGACTTTGAAACCCAAGTCCACACACTGCTTTCCTTTGACCTGTGCTTAGATATCCAAGATGCTCAGATACCACCACACGAGGTTGGAGAAATGAATGTTCCTGCACCACCAGACAGTAATGCTGGCCAACCCTTTATTTTCTGTAACAAGCTCAAGAAGATGAGACATTTGCTAAGTAGTACCACAAAAGAGTTGTTCACACTCTGGTCCCAGTTCTTTGGCTCCACAGAAATGCCTGTTCATCAATTCTCCAGCAGCCTCTGGACACTTGATGCAGTTATTATTAACTCCTAATTGCTACTTGCAGACTTTGCTGAGTGGCTGCCAGAATGGGAATTCTCTTTATCAATGGAATCTCATCAGTTGGGTTTGCTTGCCATGCATTAGTTTGTCACAAACCAGTATGGTATAAACGGGAGCAACATCAAACTCAGGAGAAAAGTCGAGGGAAAAGCCCCTCAAAATCCCAGTTCTATTCCTGCTATTCTGTGTCTGTAGAAACAGCATGTCTGATAAGAAACCAGCTTGTAATTGCAATCTGGCACAAGATGCACAGAGAAACTCCAGACAGACCTAACATTCACCTTGACAAAGTAATCAACCTGTCAAGCAAAGGAAGTAATCGTGGCCAGAGTGGTGATGGAAGGTAACTAAAGCTCTCCATCTGCAGCATCAGGCAATTAAGGATTTAAAATATTACAAGAGAGGAGAATTCAACTACTAAAGAAGAAAACATATATACAGAAGTTAGAGCCAGAAAATGGAAAAGAAATGCCAGAAATTTTCCATATTGGCCCCAACTGAGTAACAGCCTCAGCTGAAGTGGTTAAGGCTTGTTCTATATAATGAGAATACAGGCTAAGCCCAAGCAAGCAGTCTCAGGCTAGTAGCACAGATGAAATTATCTCCCTAGAGCAAAAAAGGCATCTGTTTATTTATCTCAGTTATGAAAATGTCCTTGTCAGATGTCAGCGGTGCTGAGCTCTCTCTGGGCATGTCACTTACCTCCTCCTAGCTTCAGAGGAGACCTGTAAACCACTGCTACCCAGTACATGATAGCCCATCCCAAATAGTCATCCCTGCTCTTCTCAGGAGTGCTGAGCTCCTTGAGCTGTCTCAGTAGGCACAGCCCTCCCTATGCCTGGAAAATCCTGGTACAGGAAAACATGGCTGCTAGTTGTAATGACACTGGAAGTGCTTGGGCCCTTGCCTGGAGACACTTTATCTGAAGCCTCACCTGCACAGAATCACTCTGTGGGCACAGGGTTACATAAAAGTGCCTTTAATACCAGCTAAAATAATTCCTTCCTGCTGACCCTGCTGCTCACTCACCCCAGAGTATGGCTCCTGCTAGTACAGCTCTTCCTGGCACCAGGGGAGGAGTGCTGAGCACCAGGGCCCAGAAATCACCAGTCTTAAATACAATCCAGGGAAAAAAACACAAACAACCCAACAAAAACAAACAAACAAACCCCAACCAAACAAAAAACAAAAAAAATCCACAACAAACCCAAACAAAAAAACAAGCAAAGCAAAACCTAATTTGAGGAGCTCCCTGCTCAGTCCCCTGATGAAGAGGTGACACACTGCAGCTCAGGGGTAGGAGGAAGCAGCTGGAGCAGGGATGGGCCAATATTTCCAAAAGGAGGGGAAGAAGGGTGACATTGCCTCAGATGGGCAATAACTGGAGCTTGGTGGGAGAGCTGAGCCCTGCACCAAGGCTTGAGAGAACTGACAGCACCGGTGCCTTCAGGAAGGCCTAAGGACCCACATCTTATCTGCACATTTCAGAGACCTACAAAAGCAGTGATTTATCAGATCAGCCATAGGAATGTGAAATTTTCTCCTGTTAGTGTTACCAATTAACTCTCATATTTTTCTGTGAAAACAAATCCTTGTGCTTTTCCTCTGGGACTCTCAGGTACAGAACAGTGGGAGCCAATTTTTGCCCTCTGTAGGACCAGGATGATGTGATGCTGACCAGGCAAGAAAATAAAGCTGCTGCCCTGGTCCTAAGTGAGCACTGAACTACAAGACTATAGGATTGGAGAACACTGGAAATAGCCACAGCTATATAAACCTGGCATTTCAGTGTGCTCCTGAAGCAGCAGAGCCTCCCAGTGCTACTGGTCTGAATGGACTGCTTTAGATAGCTGGGGTTTCTCAGTGTCCTGGAGGAGGCATTAGACAGTTCTGAGATTCAGTTTCTCATTAGTTCCCTGTAGCACTATGATTACTTCCTTTATAATCACTCAGTGGGAACTGATACTTTATCCTCTGTACTCAATTTTTAAAATTTCTTTTACCCTCATCTCTCCAAAGCCTGGAGTCTCCAGTCCACTGCATGACAGCTGCAAAAGCCTTTGACATTCACTTTAAGGACATTTCAGCTGCTTCACATTTCCTTCTGACAAGCTCTTCTAGTGCAACTAATTAATTAAATCACAGCTGGACCACTTGCTCACATTTTTAATCCAGCACTGCTTTAAATCTTGAATATCTGGTTTGATTTTTAGATCTCTTAGAACTGCTAAGTCTGAGATCTGCTGTCACCCACCATGATTCAGAGTTGGTTCCTGGTTACACAGCACAGCAGCCATGGGCAGAACACAGGTGTTAGGTATTTGGGGAGGCTTCACCTCTCCAGCATGTAGCAAAATAGTGTATTATACTTCAGTTCTCAGGAAAAGTTATTTGGATAGTTGGAAAAGAAAGATTCTTCCTAAATTAAGCATATGTGAAAAATGATGCAACGTAACATACACCACATTTCACAAGGGTCTTACACAAGTGATATTACACAAATGCACCTTTCTCCACATTTTTCCAGATCCTCTTTTCTGTTTCTAGCTACTGAGCTCATCCTTAGCAGTGAAAAGAAGTTCAGAATTTCAAATTAGGATCCTTACTTGAGGCTCTACATAAAATTAGTCTGACTTGTGTGGATTTTGCCCTCTTAAGTCCCATGAGACTTACAGGGTCTGCAGGTGCTCAACCATTGCAACAGCCAGGTCATTTTTATTTTGGCAGTTAAGTGTGGGTTTAGGCATCTGATTTTTAGTGATCTGACTTCCAATTCTAAATGTTTGACCAGAAAGTAAGCAGAAAACTGGAACTTATAGCTCAGAGCCCAGGAAGATGCTGGTTATGTAGTTGCCAAAGCTCAGGCTGAAACCTCAATGAAGATGGAGGCTCTGCACTTGACAGAGGACTTCAACAAAAGAAGTTATTAATATCAGAGCCCAAAATGGCTTGAGAATCAAACAATATCAAACAGAAGGTGTCTCCCCTTTTTCCTGTTTATCTCTTGCTATTTTAGAAGCCAGAGGAGACAAAGAAGTTCTTAATTTGGTACTGTGAGACAGTGAAATCAAACCAGCAGACTGGACTTCACCACAGTAAAGACATGGACTTTCTCTCCTCAAGACCTTTAAGCTTTTCCTTCACGTTCAAACAAACAGCCAACCTATTTTGAAATTATGGGGTGAAACATGGCAAAATAATGCAGTGCAACAGCATGCAGGCATTTAGATATAGAGAACAATAAATGAAACTACAGGGGAAGGAAATAGGCTGGATTGATATAATTATCTTAGGAAAACACTGGAACTAAAGAACTTTCTCCTGAGAAAATGTCATTTGATTTTTAATTAACAGAAGTCATTAGGACTACAGTTCCATGTCGTGTTTGTGTGGTGGTTTATCAAAGCAGAATGAAGCTACTGACAGGGTCCTCAAGGAAGCTCTAAGGTAAATAAAAATACTGTACATGCTGGCTTATCACTACATAGTATAGAAATGAGGAAAACTTGCTGGTATCGTGGCCCAATCTCATCATATCAGCACAGCACATGCCAGACAGCACTTAGGTCTCTGGTACATTGCTGCCAGACACAGTGGTTTCTTTCAAACAAGGATAATTTGAAACAAGAACAACTTCAGAAATCACCTTTTCTAAAAGGAAACTGGACACAGTCCCTCCTTGAAAGGTGAAACTGAGCACAAAACCCAGTGCTGAGAGCAGACGTGAGGGCAGAAAGGGAGACCCAACCTGTTGGGATGTGGGCTTGTTGGCTGCCAGAGCTCTTCCTCATTTCATTACCCACTGTGGGAGCTGCCTTCCCAACCCCAAAATTCCCAGCATTTCTCAACAGACTCACTTTGGGCCTAGAAAACCTGGCACTGAACATGAAAAAGGCAAAACCCAAGACTTTATTTGTTTTGACTTCAATTGGGCAGGTGATACTTCCTACTGTAACTTGGCTTTTCTTTAAAAAACAAACCACAAAACACTTAACCCTGGAAGTAGATACATCAGCTGCCTTGGAAAGGTTTCCATTCTCTTGGGGATGCAGATGTGAGGACTCATCACTGGGCTCTCTCAGTTTTCAGTCTTTCAGAGTCATTTGAAGGTCTGGGCCTGTTTCTTTTTTGCCATCCTATCCTGCTAAGCCACTCTCAGCCATGTGAAATAAATTCCTAGAAGTAGATGATTCCCACAGAGCCCTATGCCTCTTGATGTACAGCACAAAAACACTCTTTGTACCTGCAGAAGATTTAAAAAAAAAAAGAGTTCATCTTCTTTTCTGTAGTTGATAAAGCTTCAGCTGCAAACACACATTGTTTTCTTTTTCATTGGGGTTGCAGATGTCAAACAAAACCACCATAGATTTCACTGCTATCTCAAGGAAATTTGCTGTAAATGACTTGCAGAGTCTAGCAGCTCTGACAAGATTTCAAGATTTTTCTACCTACAGCATTGATGTAAGCAGCATATTCCTAGTGGGAAGGCACAGCACTCAGCTGTCCCCCCAAGTGTCACCTTTTCTCTGACTCAAGCCACTTTGAGGAGTACAGAAAGCATCTGCAAGGCTCCTGGCCACTTCTGTAATTGTTGCTACACTCCTTGCTGGACTCTTCCATAGTCCCAAACTACATCCCTACAAAGAAAGAAAAACCTGTTCTTTACTTAAAAAGAGGGAACAGGAGCAAAGGGTGAGAAAAAGACTGAAAGATGCATGTTCATGTTACATCTAAGTCAGTCTGACAGCTTCATGCTGTAGACAAAGATGGGCTCCTCTCCAGCTCTGGTCCAATCCTCCCACTTCTGCCCTTGCACTTTGATGATTCGCACCCTGAGGACACCTTTTCAGGGATCTAAACCAAAGAGAAGTAACTCTGTAAACCAAGTAAGTCTCCTGAGTCTCAGGCTAGTCTCTTAGCTGCTACACCCCCTTGCTTGCAACTAGGCAAAAGAAAAAAGGAGAAGACAGAAACAGCATCTTTAAAGCTTGAATCCACAGTGATTCCATACACTTCCCACCCCAGGCTGTTCTCTCTCCAGCTATCACTCCAGAAAGCTCCTGTTTCACTCAACAGTGCTTTTTGGAGGCTTTGTCCATCGAGGAGCCAAGCTGCTCCCCAGATCCTCTCTCAGCACACAGCAGCCTCTCCTGCACCAGGTGAGTATGGTGCAGATGGAAGGAAAAACCACCCACCTCAGCCTCACTCAGGCACTGAACGGGAGCAGGAGCTGGGAAGCCCTCCTTGCTCTTGCCATATACCCAGTCAGTCCCAGCCAGCAACTCCTTGTTGCAAAGGGACTGTAAATCCCAGGATTTACCTGTCCATGTCATCCTAGCAGGTATCCCAGCACTGGGTGGCTCCTGCCTGAGGTTATGGATGAAGAGGAGGAGGAAGAGAGGAAGAACAGTTTCAGATGATGTGGAAGTTCTCCCCCTCTACTCCACTCCTATGAGACCACACCTGGAGTATTGTGTCCAGTTCTGGAGCCCCCAGCATAGAAAGGACCTGGAGCTGTTGGAGCAAGGCCAGAGGAAGGCCATGAAGATGATCAAGAGGACTGCAGTGGTTACCAGGAAAAGAAATCCATTACATAAAACCAGATATGAATGGTTCTTGTGTTTCAAGCAAGAAACTCAAGAGAGGTGAAATGAAGCAGAGTGAAAGGAAAGCATTCTGCAGAGTGAATGAGACATTTTCAGAAGAACATCAGTTCCCTGTACAGCTTAGGTCAAACACTGCTTTGCATTTAAAACTCAGCTACACTGAGTACTCTGAAGGATCCCCTTTCTTGTTGAAGACTTACAGTCAAAAGGTAATGCAGAGAGAAGCTCTTCAGGAGCTGAGGCGGGTCTCACTCACACCATACCTGAATGTCTCACAGACTTTGAAGTATTAATCTCATATGCCTCAGGGGTATGGAAATGCTACTCTTCCTTGGAGAATGAGGGGCAAAAGGCAGAGGGGATGGGAGCAGATTACCCAAGGCAGAAACTTGGACATAAATCGTCTCAGTCCCAAGCTAGCACCTGAACTTCCAGACACACCCTCTGCTCCCCCGAAACGTGAGAAAAGATGAAACAAAACCAAAGCCACACCACAGTGGTTTCAGTTGTTTGAGAGTCCTGGTTGCAACCTCCCACACAGCAATCACCACACAATCCTGGCTGGCTTCACCACTACCATCTTACCCTTCCCCTCGCCAGTTTTCTGCTGCATCTTGACAGAAATTGAGAGCTACCTGAGGCAGAGGCTGTTTAACCTTGCCCATTGCTTTGCATGTGGCATGCAGTACTATAGGGTATCTCACACTTCTGTGAGAATTAAGTTTTTGATTCTGAGAGTCAAAGTCTTTAATGCCACTGATGTCTGCTTTGTGAATCCTGTCCATCCCTGTGAGCAGCTGACAGAAGCATTATGTGTGAGCCAAACCCATCCACGCACACCACTCATGTTCTGCCATCTCTTCTCACTATAAAACTTTTCATATTAGGGTGATTATTTAGGTTGCAGTTGATAGCTCTTGAGGGCGACAAGAATCTGGCTAGTCAGTCTGTCCTTACACCAGATAGCCTAAAAGACCTACATGCAACAGAGACTGCTTTATAGGAATGAGGCCCTGCAAATAAATTGTTCATTAAAACTTTTATGTGCAAACTTCTGCTGTGAAAGATTTCTGCAATAGAGATGTGATTACGTGTTCTTGCCACTACTGAGTCTTTCTATGTATCTCTTCTCTCCCTGCCCTTCAAGGCTTTGCTCTGAGTACAGTGATGTATATTATTCCCAAGGAGTCTTGGGAGAAAATCTAGAGGGTAAGGATTTGCTTCAAAGCAGATCCTCAAACATCTGCTTATACTTATGGCTCAAATATTTAGCACACTACAGCACATAGCTGCCTGTAGCTTCAAGGCAAATGCAAATGCATACTAAAAGGTATTAAACACTCATAAACATACACAAGATAGCCCGGAGTAGCTTATCAGTTAGGTGGTAATGGGTGGGGGAAGGCTCTTTGTGTATTTAAGGCCCAGTCTTTTTCCCACTGATTTTCTCCATGTTAGTAACAGGCCAAGGAGAGGAAAACTCTGGCATGTTTTAGCCTGACATTATTTCTCAGGTCAGAGTCAGTCCCCACCTGCTCCTGCAGCATCTCCTGCGTGCTGCAGCAGCAGGATCCAAGGGCAGCCTCTGGATGGACACCCCCAGAGCTGGGAGAGGATGGAGATATTTCTGACAACAGTGCCACCTCCTACAGCAGAACAGAGATTACAGCTGGAGGGTAAGGGGTAACTTCCCTGGCAGCAGAGACCTTGCTAGTTGGCCATACAGGAGCACTGGGGGAGTCTCTGGCTTCAGATTACCTTTTGGTTGGAAAAGAGATGAGTGGATGAAGACATTATCACCTCCTGCTGCTTGATACCACTTCACCACCAAAGGCAAGAATGAATCTGAAACGCCAGAAGGACATTTTGCTGAAGAGAGAGGTATCGTGATTAAGCTGATGTATGTTGGTGTTTTAGTCCCCCACACTCCTAGGTGAACTAGGAGATAATTTGTCTGTCTGAAATCCCCCAATCACATCCTGTTAGGATCAGATGATTGACAGTTCTGGTGCAAAAAGGGAAGAGATACATGGGGCAGAACTGTAAGGACATGAGGCGTAGCAGCAGCCCTAGTCTTGATGGACACATTAAGCATTATGGACAACATGTCACTATCTCTAGTTCAGTTTTCTGTCTAGCCTAATCCCATCTCCTTGGAGATTTCACCTAAAATGCTATTTGGAGCAGCTCTGCCCTGGACACATGCTGTACTCTGCCAACTCAGCTGCAGGGACTCGAATCTTTGTCAGTGAAGCACTGATAAACAGCTGGGTGGGTCACCTCTTCAGTCACCTCACCATTAGCTGCTAGAGCTGGTTTGTTGGAGCCTTAAATCACAACACAAACAATAAAAATCAGCCCAAAATGGAGATGCCTAGACCACAAAACTCTCTGAAAAAATGCAGTCTAGCCCAACAAACAGTGCCTTCCACAAGAGAGATGATTTTGGTTCTCTAGGCAAAACAGTGTCACCAAGAAAAGCATTTTTACACTGATTTTTTTGGTCATGCAGAAGCATCCCTATACATTACAAGGTACTCAGCTAGATGGGCAGAATTTCTAATGTAGATCTGCATTCAGTTCTGTGCTTCTGGGGGTGAAGAGGGCTTTTTGGTCATGCTGTGCTAATGCAACTGAGCCAACAGGAATTAAAGCCATGCCCTTTTCTGCCTGTTGAGACACAGTGAAAGAAAGCAGCCCCCTTAGATCAAAGGGTCCAGATTCAGGGCGGTGCTCCTGCTAGAAATCAGAAGGTAGTTTACAGATACTTTGATAACTTGAGTTTTTATCATTCCACAGGCCCCCAAGATCAGTTGGTGAGGGCTGTGAGCTTCCTCATATGGTATTTGAAGGGAAAGTCAATCTACATTTGCTTCCCAAAAGGCAAGCCCAGACAGCTGCAGCGTGTTATAAAAAGAGATTAAACACAAGTTTTCCAGTGCTACTGTCTGAAAAGATACAATCAGTTCTATCATTAGGAGCTTAGGAGTTAGGTTTTTAAATCTGATATAGGCAGCTTTGAAGCACCAGTTTTGTCAAGAATATCCCATGCTTTGTCCTATCTTGAAAACTGAATTGTTTAGCCATTAAAAGAGATTAATGTAATCTCTGTGTCTATGAAATTGGATTTTGAAACTGCTTGTTCAGTGTACTGTCTCCCGTGCAGTGATTGAAACCTCTGCTCCTGTTCACGTTGCTAAAAATTATGGGTTGCACCTTGCTAGAGCCTACGGTGTGCTGGCACTGCCAATGGGGCAAAGCATCTGGTGGGCTGCAGGAGATAAAAAAAAAGCTGATAGGGTGAGGGAGGGAAGATGTTGTTCCTTGGAGGCCACAGGCATGAGCAGGCCCAGTAAGAGGAATATTGTGATGGTTGGGGCAGAGTAAAACAAGCAAGCTATGAGGAGAAGCTGAGGGAGTTGGGCACGTTTGGAGCAGAGGTGAGGAATGGAGGGGTGATCAAACAAGACCCTGTTGGAAATCACTCCTCCCTCATGGACAGAGCCCAACTCCTCTTGTAAGCAGCAAATGGAAAAATGAGACAACAAGCCCAAGCTGGAGTGGAAGATGAGAACAGATATTAGGGAAAACATCTCCCAGAGAAGGGGAGTCTCCATCCTTGTAGGCTTTGAAGACTTGGCTAGAAAACCCCAAGGCTTACGTGGCCCAATGAGATATCTTGTGTTAAGTGGGAGCCTGGATGAGCTTGGGTCTTCAGAAGACCCTTCCGAACAACATTTCTTTGTTTCTGTGCTTTTCCTAGTGAATAAGAAGAATGCTGCTCAGCTCCAGGAATCCGTGTCCTTTTATCCTAGCTAGGGAGCCAGTCCTGCAGTTTGAAAATTCTGGAACTGTTCAGAAAACATTTCAGAAAATTGGTTTGGGAACCTTCTTTCATCTGCTTGTCCATTCAGCCTTAGTCTGCTACAGATAGCTTTGGAAACAAATAGTCTGAAAAAACACCTGGCTTCATAAAAAATTGAAAGTAAGCAGAGGATTTAAAAAAAAAAAAAAAAAAAAAAAAAAAAAGAGAGAGAGAGAAGAGATATCCCAGGTCCAAAGGCTGCAGTGATTATTTCTGCTTGTCATCAACTAAGCCAGACCATGCCTTCTTGCAGTATCTCCTGTTCACTTGAGGTTCCTGGCTAGTGACTTTAGGACAGCCTCCACCCATGCACACCACCTCACAGACACTTTAGGAGGCTCCTTTTCTGATGACAGAGGGATTATGAAGCATCCTCTGGCCGTCTGAAGAAACTGCTCTTTCTAGCCAGAGATTAGCAACTCCACACCACAAATTTCATAAAGCTTGCCAGCCCTTGCATCCTGTGGGTGTCCCCTGCCAGATTCCCCTCTGTTGGGAAAAGAGGATCCATTTGTAGAGTAAACTAGAGCTTCTGGCAAGCCATCTCTCTGCAGAGCTGCCCTGGGTTTGGGGTAAAAATAAAAATAGAGGATTTTTCAGCAGCCAAAAGTCAAATTCATTTTCTGTCTTTCACAGAAGTATCCTTGACTGCAATGACTTGAGAAGTGCTCTGGCAGCAGCAAGGTTGTTAATATCTGCTACAGGACAGTGAAGGATTTGGTTTCCTTGATACAGGGAAAAGAGCAGAAGAGAAAGAAGTCAAATGAGTAGGTGCCTGCTTTTGGTTATGCTTCTCCTGATGCATCTGGCAGAGGCTGAAGATGACAAATGGAAGTGCTTCTATACTGGGAGCCCCACACCCCAAAGCACCACAGGCACAGACCTTGTCACCACCAGCAGCAAACTACCCAACATTGGCAGAAGGGACAAAGAACTAGCTCTGTGTCCTCTGCTTTCAGGCAGAAAATCAATCTTTTGTATTTTCTCTTACTTGGACTTTGTAAACAGTTTTAGAGAGTGTTTATACACAACTTGTTTTGTCTGGTTGGATGCATCTGGGTTACTTGTTCTTTCTGCCTCTTTGCTCTAGTGTAAGCATTTCCCCACTGTTTCCTTGACCAAAACCTTTATTTTTACCTTCTGAGCTCCCTATTCAGTTGACAGCAAATCCATATACAGCCCCACTACTGCCTTCAATACTTCCCAGGGCTCTGAGATACCTCAAAGTTTGGACATGGCACAAGAGTGCTGCCTCAGGGCTTCCCTCCACCCAAGAGCACGCCACAGCCAGGGTGCCTGTGCTGCCTTTTGCACCCCAAACTACATTAAGCCCCCAATAGCTTGCTCCTGGCAGCTGCATTTGTTCTCCTCACTTTGCAGATAGCAGCCCCACAACCTCTGCTGACTGTCAGAGGTACCCTGACAGGGACAGTCATTCTGGGGAGCACTTTGCAGCAGCTAGCATGGTCCTAATTAAAACAGGCTGTATGAAGGCAAAAAGGAATGGCAAAGATGGCACCAGGGAAGGATGACAGCAGCCACAGTTCCCACAGGGCTGCACTAACATGAAGAACTTCATCTTGCTGGAATGTGCTGCAATGAGAGAGCCCTCCTGCATGTACCACAGCAGGTATTGTTTACTGAAGCAGTGGGTAGGTTCAAATGCAGTGCTACTAGGGAAAAGCCCAAGTGAGCACTATGTACACGTTTAGCTCTACCTGCTCCAGGTGCCATGATCCTGCCCATACCCATCCATTATTTCTTACAGTCAAGTCCTTTGGAGCATGTGTTTCAAGTCCTTGCTCAGAGTCCAATGCAGTATGATCCTGGTTATGAGTATTGGCTCTTGGGGACTGTAGAAGTGGCATTAAAGAAGTTAGTAAAATCCCTATGAAAAAATACCCATTTCTTTTATTAATAAAAGGCATCCACATATGTATATAATTATTAGTTAATGCTCTTTCACTAGTGGAGCATAACTAAGACATAGTGACAAATTTGTATTGATAAGGCCTCCAGAGGGAAGAGT
The DNA here is from genome assembly GCF_036169615.1 of Heliangelus exortis. Taxonomy (NCBI): domain Eukaryota; kingdom Metazoa; phylum Chordata; class Aves; order Apodiformes; family Trochilidae; genus Heliangelus; species Heliangelus exortis. Next base: position 21,507,328 of record NC_092422.1, on the reverse strand, counting down.
TAAATTGTATTTGACATCATCAATGTGATGTTAAATGTATGAACAGAAAACTCACTAGCCACCGACCAAAACCATTGTCTAAGCACCAGAAAGCATAGAAAAGTTCTTGATTCTTGCCCAGTGGAGCTTCCACTTGGATATTTTGAAATTTAATTAAGCAAATGTCATCATTCCTAACATAAACCATCTTGCTGTGAGCATGCTTTTAAATATTCAGAGCAAAGCAGAAAGGAAGACTGGAATCCCGAGGAGCTAGGAATTATTTCCATATTAAGCACTATTTCCACATTGAGCTGCATTCCCAGTTTCTCCACTTTCATTATGCCAACTTATTGCATATTATGTACTAGGGATGTGTGTTTAGATTAAAACCTCATTCATGGGACAGTCCCTCTTCCTGCAGACTCCAATGTACTGTCACAGTGACCTGGAAGCAGGAGACAAAGGCTTTGTACAATGGGGAGAAGGTACAAATTGGTGTGTCCATCAGAAAAAGCACATTCTTCAAAGTAGGCAAAATCTTTTATTTCAAGAAAAACACTTTGTGGCATGAAATTGCACATGGGCCATGCAGACATCTCATTTATATTCAATGGTGGATGTAGTGCTTATGAAATGAGACAGATAAATAGCCTGAGAAACTTCAGTTCTATCTAATGAACAAATGTGTCAGGTGGCCATGTTCCTCCAGAGTGGTTTGCCAAGGCTAATTTGAAATTATCTGAGAAGAAGACTGCAATTTAGGCTCTGCACTTCGAGCTCTCTGTTCCCACTGCCATCAGCAGCAGCATCTTCACCATTGTCATCTCCCTGTTCTCTGAAAAAGTCCCCTCTGAAAAAGAACGAACACCTAAAAGACCTAAAAAAAATGAACACTTGCAGACACCAGATGTGACAATAAAGCCCTCACTGCCTCCTGTGATTTATAACAGTAACTTGCATTTTCCAAAGAGATTTTGGCCTGAATATCACTGTAAGTGTGTAGAAGTCCCAAGTACACAAGTCTGCTTTGACAGACATGGCCCAGCCACGTAGCTGGAAAGCCTGGAAGGACTTCAGAATGTACCTACAGTGCACCAAGTGAAGGTGGCCTGCACAGCTCCAGCTGTCCCTGGGGCAAGGATCAGTGTAGCCAGGCTGGTCAAAGCTGAGCAAACTTTGCTGCCATGTAACCCAGTCTCAATGCAAATATATTGCCCTTCCTACCTTCATTGCCACCTCTGCAGGGCACCATCCTGCAGCACTTGGTGATAACAGCTGGAAACAGCTGCTCCAGGGTGCAGTGTGGACAAGTCTGCAGCACTTACACCCCCCTCACCATCACCACCTTTGCTGGGGCCTCAGTCACTCCTTAACTTCAGAGACAGCCTGAGGATCCTTTTTACAGGAGCTGGTAGGGCCTGAGAGGGGGCAGGTAGGGCAACTAAAATAGCTTGAAATCCAGTGAGGTGGGACAGGCACTGAGACAGCAAGCAGAGCTATGACACTGGAATCTGAAGGGATAAGCAACAGATTATTAATGAAGGCATTTGCTTAAATGTCTTGGTAATGTGGCAAGGAGAAGCCTCGTATTAATACTTCAGCAAACAGTGCATATATAATACAGCATTGTGAAATTTTGAAATCTTCGTACACAAATGCAGTTTGGAGAAGAAAGTGCTAAAAGGAAAACTTGGCCATATTTCTGAATACTCTTTCTTTGGGAAATAATGTTGGTACAACCAGAACAGGCCTGCTATATTCAACTCTCATGCACATGTCCTCATTCCTATGGCTTAATAACCATAATGAACTATGAAAGGAAGGTAAATAGTCTTCATACCACGTCTCCAAGGATAATAAGGAGATTTCAGACATTGGTAATGACTTGTAGAGCTGCACATTGCTTAAAACATCGACCACGAGCCAAGAAATACCCCTCAAGGCCGCAATCAAAAGCTCTTTTTGGCTCTGCACTGTGAACAGAAATTTTATTTGATCAACAGAGTATTGCAACAGACTTGCTGCTTAGAGCCTGGAAGCTTGTCTCTAAAGCAGCACCCTGCACTGCAGCTAAAGTCTCCTGCACAGCAAAACTTTGGGCTCAGGAAATGCAGCTCTGGCTGACAGCTTCAAGTTTATTGTGACAACGACTGAGGAGCATCTTTGATTCTCTCCCTGCCAGCCTAAAAGTCTGTGCAATCCCTGCAATCCTTGCAGGCTAGAGAGAAAATAGGTATCTCTTGTGTTGACCCCCCAGAAAAAAATACCTACCTGCCAGAGCATGCTGACAGGGACGAAAGGGAGGACCTGAAAACTGTATTTTAATGGAGCTTCTCAGAAAATCACAGTCCTTCTGACAATAGTTTAGATTTTTTTTGTTGTTGAAATATGAAAAGTACACAGCATTTAAGTTGAAATTTGGAAAACTGAAGGACTGTTATTCATATCTGCCATCATAAATGTGTTTCTTGCTGGTAAGGAATCTGAGGAAAAATAACAGTTTTGAGAAAAGAGATGGCTGTTGAGAACAGAAAATAATTCTCAGCAACCAGCAAGCTACACCAATCTGACAATACCATGGAATGAAAGTGACTGCTCTTGACTATTGCACACTGAACCCTATCCAGCTAATTTAATTACTTAGGGACATATGGATAATTGGCATCTCCATGTTAATGGTGATCTGGAAAAAACAGAACTTTCTCCAGCCATGGGAATAATCACAGGCTCCTGCTCAGCAAAAAAGAACCCGATGGGGCATGGAGACCCTTACCCGTGTCAGAGACACGAGAGCTCAGATGTAAACCAGACACGAGCTACCCCAGATCCTCAGGAGAGAAGAAAGAATTTCAGACAAACATGAAATTGGAAAGAGCTCTGGAGCCCAGAGAAGCAACTGGGTCCATGAGCAAAAGGGCCAGAATACAGTAAAATTAAACAAGATAGAAATAGACGTATTTTGGGGGTGTGGTGTATGCTGACTGGCACTCCACCACTGGGGGCCCAGAGAAGTTGTGGATGCCCCATCATGAGAAATATTAAAAGTGAGGTTGGATGATCCAGTGCAAGATGTTCCTGCCTGCATCAGGGGGAGTGGACTAGATGATCTTTAAAGGTCCCTTCCCACCCTTAACCACTTCCTACTTAAGAACTGAAATAAGAAACCTGAAATTTGCTGTTTCTGACAGTTTGAATTACCATTAAAAGCACTGTGGCTTTTCCAAACATAATCTCTGATTTTGGGGTTTTTTAAGTATGAAAAAAAGTGGTGAGAAATTGTTGTGATCAAAGATACACCTTTCTAAGAAGAGAGGAGACAGAGTGACAAACTACAAGAGAGGGGAAACCCAGGGGAAGAGGAAAAGCAAGCACTTTGTCCATTGTTGCCTCCAGGCTTTATGTCTGACAGAAACAAAACAAAATACCTGTAGGAAAACAATATGCTGCTTAACATCCTAGCTAAAGCCACATGGCAGTGGGAGGGTACAACAGCAGTTTGTACCCTTGTCATATGGCTCTGGTGAATATTTGCTTTCTGCAGAGTTGCCTTGGATGGGCAGAGGTACATTTTCTGTACAGAGGAGATAGAGATCACAGCCACTGTATGACTTTCACACCCGGTCCCTAAATAGGAAACCATGTATTGTTGCCATAGTGTGATGGTGCCTGCAAGTACAAGCACTAACAGCAAGCTGCCAGCAGTGAGCTCTGGAGAAAGAGTGGAGAGGCCATCCCAGGCTGCTAGGAACAACTGCATGAGCAGTTAAAGCCCAGAAGAAATGTTGGCACCCACTAAAGTCGATTCCCAGGAAGGGTGTGTGTTTCATGACTTGGAAGCACACACAGATTTGTGGCAAACTGGGGAGACCAGTAGTGCTGACACTTTTACCTTCTGCCTCAATAACTGATAGGTACTACCAAGGTAGCTATTGGAATTTCACACCTCCTGTGCTTTCTTGCTGGGGTTCTGAGGACAAACAATGTGGCATTGGTGCTCATTCATCCCTCTGTGTAACCACAGACCCATGGCTGGGCTCCAGGATCGTAATACTTCATCTGAGATCAGGTGCTGGCCTGGTCCCAGGCCAACTCTATCAGCAGAGGAACACAGAGGTATCTTGAAGTCCCTTTCTCTTGTAGCAAAGGCAGTCCCTGAACAGGGACTCCCCCCATTATTCACAGGAACTACTGAGACTTGAGAAGCAGACTGGGACTTGTAGCTCTGCAGTGCACACTGCTCACACAAAGCCACCACAAGTAGAGGCTATGGCTATTTCTACTCCTTCAGTCAAAAGCTGTCCTCTTTCCAAGACCTTTTTCCCTGCAGAGGCTCTGCCTGGCCCCCTCCATCCTCTAGAGCTCCTGCCTGCCAAGGAGCAAGGAAGGGGCCTGATTACAGCCCCGTGGCTTCCCAGCACGGGCAGCATTTGATCATTCCAGAGAGCTGGGAACAAACAGCAGTCCTGAAGCAAACAGCCCCATCCAGTCCAGCCGTGCAACATGACTGAACAGATCTGCACAGGCAGAGCCCAGCAGACTGCCAGTGGAAATCAAACACAGAGCCCGCTGCAGGTTGGCAAGCTCAGTCTTTTCTGCTTTTTATTTTTTTATTTTTTTTTCAGTGGAGGCTCATCTTTCCCTTTTATTTAAGCAACAACTCCAATGGGAAGAAAGACTGGAAGAAACTGTTCCCTCATCATGAGGGCCTCTCACCAAGCTCCATCACGCAACTAGGAGGAATTTTGCCTGTTTTCCTAAAAAAAGGTGCAGTGGGTGCCTTTGCACAAGGACAGAGAGGAGAAACCATATGTGAAGGAAGAAGGCAGGAATAGGTAGGATACCCTGGGGCAGCAAGAAGCTCCCTGGCTTGTGTAACTTGCCAGGGTAGAGAAGTGCTCTGACAAGTTATCCAGTCTTCTACAGCAGCTATGAATTTGATCTTAGAAAAAAACAAGTATCAACAATTTAATCACATGCCTGGGTCACATGGCAGCAAAGGCAACTCACAGTAGCAAATGTTGATTTTTTTTCGTTTTGTTTGTTTTAATATAAAGTGGGAGTGAGGAGTGAAACTTGGGTGGGGCTTCCTACTACTCACTGGGAGGAAAAATAACCTCTTTGCAACAGCTCCTGCCTTGTTTTCGCTCTCTCAAAGAGCGCGGGGTTCTCCGGGCCGTGCCAGGGCTGGTAATGCCGCAGCTTTTCCAGGACTCGCAGCCCCCAGTCCGGATTAGCTTTGACACAGTCTCACCAGCTCTCACCGAGGGGACTGAGCTGCTCCGGGCTGAGGGCAGGAGCTTTGGCTCCACGCCTGGCACAACTCAGAGCAGCGGTGCTTGGCCCGGGCTGTCCTGTGGAAAAAGCTGAAGGTATCAGGAGTGGGAGGCGTGCTGCTGGCAGCCCCAGGAGGGATGCTGGGAGGAGGCTGTGCCGGGCGGCTGCGCGACCGGGAACCTGAGTCAGGGCGATGCTCGGTGCCCCTGCGGTGCTGCAGCCGCCTCGCATCGCTGCAGCCGACAGCACCGGGTTGTAGAGGTGGCAGGCAGGTGACACGGATCCCATCAACACTTATCTCTTACCAGCAGTGGTGCAAAAGAAATCCTGCAGCCTGGGGTAAGGCAGGCCTCCCTGGAGAGGTAGGTCTCACCAGCAGGTCTGCGTCAAAACCAGATCACTCACTGCCTGGGCAGATTTTACTGTTCACACAGCTGGTTGGGTTGTTTTTTTTTTTCCAAAAGATGCATGTCAAAATCATCTCGTCTGAAAGTGTCTCAGAGTGAAACAGTTTGTTTTAACTCACAGAAACCTCTGTGTTTCGTACTGTTCTCTCTCTACCTCTCTTCAGTCTCTGTGGTGGCAGAGACCCCAAAGATGCAAATCAACTAAAAATACACTTAGTTGTTTTCACAGTTTTCAAATGAAAGCCTCATATTTTCTTCACGCACTTCTCTCATGCATCATCTGCAGGTCTTACACTTGGGGTCCATTTTCAATAATCCACGTTAGATACAGATTAGCAATGGGCCAAAGTAAGAAGGTCAGGGAATGGTTTACTTGCCTCCTTCATCAGAGGGGCTGCAGCAAAACAGCATTCTCAGTCTGAAGGCAATCAGAGCTTTGTTGTCTTACACCATGAGGTCTTCATGTAGCTGCAGCTTTTCCTGGAAAAGCTGTGCTTTACTGGTGAATCCTGTGTGCACACATGTAGAACAGCCCATGTGTGCACCTCCAAGGCTGGAAGAGCTGCACAGGGCCAGGCTCCTGCCTCCTCACACCCCAACCCGCACAGCTCAGCCAGCAGCCGGCTGCAGGACATGCTTGGCTCAGCTCTTTCCTCTTAACTCCTGTGGTACAATGAAAGCTGCACAGTCTCGAATGTGGCTGCAGTGATGCTGCTATAAAATAACAGAAAAGGAAACCAGTTTTAATAGAGTATGGCACCTTCATACGAGCATAACTGGTAGTCATACCAGCATCAATCTCCTTGTGAAAATATAAATTATTTCCCCAGCTTAAAGTCCTGTACAGGCACTGTGGGAGATAAAACCCCTGTGCTACTCGGCAGGAATAGTTTGTGCCTTGCAATGTATCCTTCTGGTTTAGAGGAACCAGAATATAAAGAAGAATATTTGCTTTCCTTTTAAAAATAGCTTGTTCTAAGGAATGCCTTTTTTTAACCGCAAGAGAGTATAAGATGGAAGGGGATACAGGACCTAATAACCCACCTGGAAACACTTTGTGTGGAAAAGCAGTTCAGCAAGTTTGGGGGCTGTGCCAAAGAATTATCAGACAGGCCTTGCTTGATATGATTTGGGTTTGTGGGCAGCTTTTACAGCCCAGCAGGATTTCCCAAAGCTGAGGTGCTTTTAAGCTGCCTGTGTGTGTGCCTGGCCCTTATTGCAGCCCTGGCTTTTGGCCAAAGCGGTTCTGGTTGTGAAAGACTGAACAAGTGAGGATCATTATGACTTGGAAGAAGCTCAGTTATTGCTCACTGAGAACTCTAGAGACACAGAACGGGACAAAAAAAAAAAAAAAAAAAAAAAAAAAAAAAAAAAAAAAAAAAGTACAGAAATGTATCAGAACATGAGAGCCTGTGAGGAGACTACATACTCCCCTAAATTTAGGACATAGTCTGCAGGCTGCTGGAAAGAAGTAGATGGAACTGGATTCAGGAGAACAAGAGGCTTCCTGCAAGATCTGCATCTATCGCCTGCTCTGAGGTGATTGAACACCACCATACCTTTATTCTGACCATGGAGTGCTGGATTCAAGTGGCTTCTCCACAGCTGTGACTCCAATCTTCATCCTTCATGATCACTGAGTAGCCTCAGGAGCAGCATAGTGTTAAAAAACATGAGTGTTTCCAGAAGTCTGTGGCAGAGCATCAGCTGCATTCTCTTTAAGAGGAGGGAAAAAAAGTTCAGTGAAAAGGGGATGGGGAACCCTCTCCTCCCCTATATTTTTTCAAGGTAAAAAGGACTACTACAGAACACATCCAACCTCAAGTAGAAGAGGACAATTGAACTCTGATGTCCATGGGCCCCCTGGGTAGCATTTCCAAATGCAAACTTGTAGAACCATCTTAGAAGGGGTGAGGGAGGGAGGAGTGGAGTCAGAAAAAGAAGGAAGGAAAGAAAGGAAAGTAAAATCCATGGAAAGCTGCCATTCTTCATTGAATCAAAAACAGAACGCCTTGGAAATTTACCAGCCAGGCATTTTTGTATGGAAAAGACTAACTCCACAGATTAGGCACTGTCCAAGGAAAAACACACACCAGTTTTGGACAGGAATAGAGTTAAGGTGTCTAGATGTGTTCACTTGAAAATACCTGCCAAACAGTCCCTGCTATGGCAGGACACGAGACACTTCCAACACCTGTTATTCTTCTGTAGCACATCATAGGTCTGGCTTTTGGTCTCTCTGCATCCATAGGGTTTTTGTGAGGTGTTGGAGTCTAGGAGTGCAGCTTGCTCCTTACTGTCCACAGAGATCCAGTCAGTACAGGTACTGGAGTTCCAGGAGCTTTTTATTTGAATTGATATGTGGACTTGGACAGGTGACTTATGTCATGCACTGCAACCACAGTGAGGATATAGAAGGGAAGGGATGTTGGGCTGTGGTTTGTCAGGCTTGTTAACAGGACCATTTTGCTTTGTCCAACTGTCTTCTTCTGAAGAAAGAATCCATGGTTAGCATGAGTCAAGGCACTGAAGGAGTAGGAAAAAAGCAGGAAAACTGGCCATTCCCTGGGTAGGAATGGGCTGATGGGATTTGGGGTTTGCACATTTTGGAGGTTGCTAAGTTGATACCCACTAAGGCTGGTGTTTCACACGTAATATTGCTGCTTGCCATGAGTCTTGGGGCGGTGAATACTGACAGGAAATGGGAGCAGAGTTTTTAGCTTGAGGAGCTTCCTACTCCCACTGAAAAGTCCTAGACCTGTCTTTGCTCTGTATTTGCTCTCATGCATGGTAAGGAGAACTTTGGGGTTTTTTCTAGCCCTCTTCAAACTCCATCCCTGTCTTGAATGCTTGCCATAACAGTATTGGAATGTGTACCTTTTCAATCTGCATGCCTGCATGAGTTTCTCTCTCCTGTGTTTCACTTTGTGCTGCATACATGCCACGCTCTCAGTGAATCAAATCTCATGAGGCATTGAGATGAGGTAACTTTCACCTAGGGAAGGCACAATGCTGAAACTCCTCTTCAGTTCTGCATCATAAGCAAACCCTTCACCTGGATGAGTTTAGGTTCCCTTGCTCTACCTGTCCTGGGTCTCACATTGGAGCCACACAGTGCATGTACCCTCATTGAGCAGTGCCTTCCACTTGGGGCTGCACTGAGAATACCTGATTGTTTCACTTTTATTTGGAAGGAGAAGCCTGTGTTAGTTATTCTTGCCTGGGGCACAGCACAGCTCTTGAGCAGGACTAGTATTTCAGGTTCCTTCACAATACTGACTTTATCAGCCAGAAGAAAGCTGAACTCTCTGAGTTTTTCCAAAGGGGGTCACAATAAGCCTGGCTAGAGCCTTGCTCCAGTTGCCAGTTGGCTGTGTCCTCTGAGTGCCTGGAGCTGGGACTGCACCGAAGAACACAGCCACTGATGCAAGCAGTCTCTCTCCCTCAGAAACACACAGAGTGGCTCAGTACCCTCTTCCTTCTGTACTTTCATGCTCAGAAGGATGTCAGACATTTGGACAGGATTCAGTAGAGCAAATATATACATACATATATATAATCTGTATATATCCATAGGTGGGTATGAAAGGTGGGCTAAACACAGTTCATGCTTTTGCATAGCATAAAGCTGGCATTTTTGCTCACAGTAACTTCCACATATTAAACAGAATGCAAAGCAGAGCTGACCTCACATGGTGCCATCACTGATGGGGCAGGAGAAGTGGCCTAGGTCATACCCATACCACCTTAGAGCTGCATTCCCTAGTGGAAGTGGAGTGAAAGGTTATGTACTTGTTTGGCAGCCTGTCATTAAGGGAGGAGACTGTGAATGTACTGAAAAATGCCCTGAGAAATGAGGAAGAAGAGGACGCAGAGAATTCTGTCCCCTTGATCAAGTGTTGAAGTTTTGTATGGACAGGAGTCAAGTGATCTGTGCAGGAGAGCTGGTACCTCTCCCGCAGAGCAAGCAGATGCTACACGATGTCAGGATGTCTGAGTGGAGAGGCTGAATACAAGAAGGGTGGGAGGTTTCCACGAAGCAGTACAACCTTTAGATCTCAGAGGCTGAGTCTGGCATGAAGGTGCAAGCAGACTGGGACTTGAGCTGCTCTGGAAGAGGTAGAACATAATGAATGAGCATAAAAATTAAATTAAGTAGATTTTATCAACTGAGAAAGCACCAGAAGGTAGTGGCTGACCCTTAGGAACAGAGTAGGAAAGCAAAAAAGCAGCTGTGATAGCAAGGTGCCCTCAGTGTGTCCTGTCAAGGCCTTGCACGTGCTTCCTCATGTCTGGGTGTTTGAAGTTTAGGGAGTGGATTCTCTCTTCTTTTCTTAGCCTGGCAACTTAGGCTAATGTGGCAGGGCTATCTCAATGTTGTGACAATGGCAGAGGAGGTTTGGGAGAAATGGGGGATAGCAAGAAGGTTTGTGAAGTAGCCAACATATTTCTGAGGTGTGAAGATAAGCAAGAGTCAGCTGGGAAGAGGTGATATAGTTCTGGGGACCCTGGTGGGTGGGTAGGTGGTCTGGAGGGCATCAGTGGGGTTTTGAATGATTCTAGACATGTAAAGACACACCCAGAGCTACAGGGATCTTGACAGCCTTGGTCAAATGGCTTCTCTGACTGTTTCTCTCCTTCCCTGCCTCTCCCAACCATTACTTGATGTCAGTTCCCTTAACACAAGATTCTGTTACAACCTACACATCCTTCCCATCCTTCTTCCTCAGCAAGACCACTCCCTCTCCTCCTCCTTATGTAGTGGATCTTTCTGCCCTCCATATGCTGCTGGGAAAAGCAAGGGTACAGGTGTCTTCCCTTCAGCTGAGGGCAGTGGGCACAGATGATCTGGTTATATCAGAAACATCAAAATAGAAAAATAGAAAATAGAAAAATAGGCAAAATAGAAAGTCTGCCAATTCAGGAGGTGATTTCATCCATGCCTTGAGCCTGCTCTGGGTGAAGGGAAGGGAGACCTGCTTTTGGGAGCTCCTGTTGTGGCTCCTCCTGTGGCTGCAAAGGCACTCTCATGCTTCTGGAAGCCACGGTGGCTACTCAGTGCTCATGAGAGCCATGGGCAGAAGACCTTGAGGGTCAGGAGACTGTGATAGGAACTGTACAAAGCTCTAGATAAGACCAGATTTCCTCCAAAATGCCTGACATCCAGGAAGACAGTAACCAAAAGCTTGCCCATCTGAAGTGCAACAGTATGGGACAGTGCAGGACTGCTCCAGAGAGAGATGTCAAATCTGGGATCTCAGCTGGGATCTACTGGACAGCAGAGCTGTACCTGTGCTGTTATCTGCTGTTGGAAAGAGGTGTTGCTGCTGGCCCACCAGCCAAGGTGATCTTGTAATAATGCAGGGGCAGAGCAGCCAAGCAGCAACCTGAGCTAGGTGTGAAGGAAAGCATCACAGGATAGCAGTGAGATGGTCTGGCACATGCCTACGTGACCCCCAAAGCCAGCAAATATTATACCTGATGGATTTACTGTAGCTCAAAGGAAGATTGTTTACTAAGACCATCTTTATTTTTTTTTTTTTTTTTTTTTACTTTTTAAAGGAAAAAATAATACTTCATTAAAAGATAATGTAAGACGAACAAACCCAGGACAGTAAAGCTGCTGTGTCAGGAAGAGCAGAACAAACCCACATCCCATCAGAGCTAACTTGCATCCAAAAATATTAGTCCATTTATTGCCCATTAAAAAATCCCTTTGTCTCTTCTCAGTTGTGGTGCATGCTTGAGATGTTAAAACTGGCATTGTCAGTCTTTAAAGTAATGGTTGAGAACTATTTACTCATTAACTTTCAAACTCAGGATACTTTCAAAACCTCTTCCTAAGGGCATCCCTGTGCTCTGTTTCAGAGTTACTGTTGTTTTCCCACCTACCCTGAAGGGCTGGTTATGATACCATCTCTCCCTTTTAAGCCTCTTCTCCTTTCATGTCTAACAAACAGTGTTAAACAGAACACAGGAGGGAAAGGCAGATCTCACACATTATAATTGTCTATAGTTAACTGAAGAAGAGAAATGCCTTGCAATTAGAGGTCTCATTTTGTAAATTAACACTCAAGAAGCTTTTTCATTTATATTCTCCAGATAAACCCTCTGTTCTTCCAAGCCCTAGGTTTGTATGGATAATAACTTAGGTAAAGGGTTTCTAGAACTGACCCTGTGAGTCAATGTGCACTCTGTACAGTGACTGGGCTGCCAAAAAAACGATTTTTCTAAGGACATTACACAGGGGGATGTCTTGAGATGTACACACAGGAATGTGGGCAGTACTGAAATCACAGAATCATAGAATAATTTGGGTTGGAAAGGAACCTCTAAAGGTCATCTAGGCTCATCAAGCCCCACCTTGAATAACTTCAGGGATGAGGCCTCAACTACCTCCTTAGGCAACCTGTTTCATATTCCAGTTCCATTTTTCCACTTCCGTGGATGTTGATTTGTGACAGAAAATGTTGCATCAAAAGTAGCCACTGTTTCTGGTGCGCTTTTTTTTATAGAATACCTTGATTTCTCTGGCTCTCTTTGCCCTGTATCTGAGCACTTCAAGACAGTGAATTTATCTATCTTCACCATTTGTGGGTGGGGTGGTGTGTGACTCTGCATTGTACAGATTTGAGAGGCTATTGTTTGATGAGCACTCTTTCAGCAGCAGGGCCAACACAAGCATCCCCTGATTTCCCTTTCCCCTCTTCCACTGCTTACTCACCCCTCAGCTGTGCCAGTTTCAATGCTTTCTGGGAAACAAATTGCAGAATGCATCCAGGTTAAAAATAGCTGAAAAAAAGACAGAAAAATTAATTCTAGAACCTGGAGTGACATTGGACATGTACATCCAAGGCCAATACAACAGAATGTTTTCTGCTCAGATTCTATCCATCTCTCTGTGTACATCAGTAATTTTTACCTGATTTCACAGAGGGCAGAAAGGTAGGAATTTCAACAGCTATTCTTTTTTTCTTTTCCTTTTCCTTTTTCTTTTACTTTTTCTTCTAGATTTTGTGAAAATTGATGGCTGGGTGTGGGATAGAGACCTTAATTAGAGAAATGTGGCCAGCAGGCAACTGGCTAGTGAGTGTGTGCATGCTGGATTCTCCATCCCTGGATGTTTTTAAAAAGAGACTGAATGTGGCACTCAGTGCTGTGGTCTGGTAACCACAGTGGTAGTGGATCAAGGGTTGGACTTGATGATCTCAGAGGTCATTTCCAACCTGGATGATTCTGTGATTCTGTCTGAGTGTGGTTGGCTGGTTGGCCAATATATATGTCCCTGCCTGCTGCTCAGTAAGGAGTCTTAGAGCACGTAGGGAGGGAGAGTTGGACTTGCTGCAGCTATTTTGTTTTAAAAGGAGAGGGAGAAGGGAGGTAACTACAAAGCAAGGGTCACAGGCCCGCAGGAAAGCAAGTGTCATTAATTCCACTGCTCACAAAGCAATTTGTTTTTAAAAAAACAAAGCAACAAAACAGAAACTTCTATAAAGTAAGACCTTTTCTGCAAGTGATCCTGTAAATCAAGCGAAGTTTCTTATCCAATTTGGGAGGAAGCTGAGAGCTCAGCCTCAGATTCCTGTTCATACTCCAGCAACCACTCAACCACTTCTGCTTTTAGCACTCTGAACACCAATAGAAACCACGGATACTGATTTCTTTCCCATACTCAAATGTCACTTAAAGCCCTTGTTTCTCCTGAATAACTCTTTTAAGCATTTGCTTAATCTCTGATCCTACCTGCCTCCTTTCTAATCTACAGCAGCTTGTCAAAAGCTCTGCTCCATCCTCAATCAAATCCTTCATGCCTCCCCTTGGGCTGAAAAATGGCCTTAAACTTTGGTACAGGGCGGTACACAGAATATTCAGTGTATTGTATCTGAAATGGATGAGTATTTTGGTGCAAACAAAAGCTGGCTCTTCCTGCCAACTTCTTTTTTAGAGGAAGAGACCTTGTGTCTCCTTGCCACTTTTTCTGACCTGCAGAGGGGACTGGGTGGGATGGGAGCCACAGGGTTTAACAGGAACCATGAGACACACTGTGAGCTACTCAGTGTGATCTGCTTGCAGATAGCCCGGTCTCACCACAGGTATGAAGCAAGGTGTGATGGGAGAGACCTGAGACAGCTCCCGGGGGGATCTGCCTTCCCGAATTCCTCTGTCATTGCACACTTCTTAGTCTGCTCCAGTCCAGGCACCTGGGTAGCTGCTTGAGGTCAGCTCAGCTCCGATAAGGAAATGTCTTCATATACCTTCCTAGCACTGATTTCACTTCCAGAAGTAGTTTCTGTAGGGATTTTTTTTTTTTTCCCAAATGGAAGACTATTATGCAAAGGTGCCACTGGGGACCTGTAAAGGAGATCTAAAGCAGAAGCTAGGGCTGCCTTGCTGGAAGGGAGTGCTAGAAGATCCCATTGATTCTTCTCACCAGACACAGGAGCAGAGGAAGTGCTGGTGAATCTTTACCAATGTGGAACAGCCTCATGCAGAGCGGAGCAACCCTTACATTGCTGTAAGTGATGTTAGGATCTGGCTTTATCCTTGGGCAACTACAGAATTTGGGGAAGTGGTGGCAGGGGGGAATGATCAGAAAGCTGGCAGAAACTGCAATTGGTGTATCAAAGGCCTTCCTCCTCTCCTTCAGTCACATTTTAACAGTACCCTATTTTATTCTACGTGTCAGTAAACAACAAAATCACTACTGATAAAACTTGCCTTAAGCAAGAAGACACATGTGAACAATAAGGCATTAAGAGCCACATTTTCAAAAGTGTGTGTGCAGAAATGTCTATTGTACAATGTATAAGCAGCATGTGGTCTGGATGTGGCAAGCAGCAAGGGGAGAGGAAAAGGGGAACAGATGGAACCTGTACATGAGTGACAAGAGCGGACGTAGGCTCAGATCGAGTTTTGTAGCTTTTTAAAAGCCTTAAATAACAACCACAATTTAAGGAGGACTGCATCAATGAGGCATGCAGCTAAACAAACCAAATGGTAAAACTGCAGAGGACACAGCAGTGGAGACAGTGATATATACAGAGCACATGAAAATTTCAATCTGATGTGCTGGCCATGCATACAATCAAAGGTGTGCACTTTTTAGGAACACCAGCCTTGGTGGAACCTCAATGACTTAGCAATAAAACATCAGGAAATGATAAGTCAAGGTCAGAAAGGTCTGAGAATTCCACACAGCTGAAATAAAGATTGAGCAAGAGGAATTAGCATCAAGAAATGAGAGTCAGATGTTTAAAGCTGATTGTCTGAACCAAGTTAATATAATGCACCATGTTTCACTTCAAAATGTTTGGATCGTGCAGCTGGGGAGCCCGTCCCATGATTGTGAAATGAAGCAGCTCACTGTATCTGAGAGGGCTGGAATAGATGTGTCTGCCTGGATATGAGCAGGCTATAAATGATGAATTGGAATTACAGCCTTTACTGTCCCAGTCCAGTTCTACCAGTTTCCTGGGCCACTAGCACAGAAGACATGCCTGGAAGCAAGGCTGTATGAAGCTCCTACCTTCACATAGTCTGGACACCCTCCATCTCCCCATGGACTGAAAATGGTTGCTCTCTTTTTCCCCAACTGTGAAGTGCTTTAACAATCAGCATCCTTTCCTCTTTTATTTTCAGTACATTCAAGTGAACACCCATTCAGATCTCCAGCCTTTCCAAAGGAAATTATCCTCTCTCCTTCTCCCCCCACCAAGTTTAGTGTTGAAGTTCACAGCTCTGGAAAGTTATATTTTCAAATCTGCAATGGTATGGGACAATCACATTTTCACTCCTCTTCAGGTGTGCATAGAAGGAAACCTTTACCCGTATTAATGCACCATGACCTCCTGTGTGGGACACTGCAAGCCTACAAAACTGGTACACTTTCAGTGCTAAACATGCTATTCATACAAATCTCAGACAGGTTTAAATCAACTTACAGGTACACATAAGCTCCTTCAGCCTAGTAAAGTAATCTGGGAGTCTGAAAGTGCCCAACTGAAAACCACACCTGACGAGGAATGAGAATCCCATAGGCAGGAGAATTTTGCAGGCAAGTAACTCATTTGTTTCACAGCCTGGTTAAATTATATTGCCGGTGGGAGTGGCATTAAACCTTGACACCTGGGATGAGATAACACACTCAGCAGTCCTTGTGTGAGAAACTAATTAACTGGAGAGAAGCAGTGATTTGGTAACAGTTCTCCTCTGAGCACTGTCTGGTCACGGTGACCAGTTCTCAACTGGGGTGATGGTGCACAGAAATATGAGACAATACACACAAGAAGCTCTCATCCCATGGATCTTTTCCCCTGCTCTGTTCAAATGCTTTTTCATGGCAGCTGGACATGTGAAATGCTGTTACTGGCCAGAACTCTCTCTGGTACATCTCTAGTGAAGCTAAAGACAAATTTGACACTGTAATTTATGCTGAGAACAAAAGAAACCAGGGCGTATTCTCTTGCTCGTCAGCAAGTGGCACAGCAGAGCTTTTATATATGGCAAGCTCCCCTCCTGCAGGGCAGGATGGCTGGCCTGGGGGAACAGCATCTCAGGGAGGGCTCAGAGGCAAAGCTGTGCCAGGGGATGCTCAGCTCAGGCCTGAGCCTCTTCCCTCCTCCGGGGCAGACACAGCCAGGACAAAGTCACTTCTTTCACAGTATCTCCAGCACTTGCCTGTTTCAGAAGGCTCTGTGTAAAGTTCAGCATCTCCTGTCATTTGAAGCTGTAGTGCATGGCCTGGGTTTTCTGCTCATGCTATGGGAAGTTGGTTGGGGTTCGGTCCTTTGCTGATGGCTGAAATTTCCATTTGTAGCTCCTTCCCATTTCCTTTTCAGACATGCATCATACCATAGAGCCCCAGAGAGGCTGCACAAATTTACCAAAGTGGTGAGAAGAGAGCACATTCCTTACCACAATGAAGCTTTTAACATGCTTCCTCAGCACTGAAGCAGCAGAGGCACATCTGGCTGAAGCCCTCCCAGTGCTGTCCAGTGCCTGCACCCACACCATGTAGACCATATAGACATGAAATTGGCACCAATGGCTATGACCCCTCCTGGGATACCACCTGATATACTCAGATACTAAGGGTCTAGGAAGCATGCTGGGATATTTTTTCATGTAAAATTTTCAGCACTGCTGCTGCCTCATAGAGAGGTGGGTCAATTACTGCTAATGGTGAAAGAGACCTGCTGGGTGGCATATGAACCTGTGTGTCCCTGGCACAGGATGAGACCTCTAGGAGAGATCATGGAAATACACAGAACACATCCCTGATATAAGCAGGTGTACTCCCTCTTCATACATGGACCACATGAGAAGCCAGGATTTGGTGCCTGGAGTCCATACCTACCTTAAGGTGCTGGTGCCTCCTAGCCATATGGCATCTGACTCTGTCTGGGGACCTCCTAGCCATATGGCATCCAACTGTACCTGGCAGAGAGCTGGTGGAGTACACGTCACTGTTCTACCTTGCAGCAGTTGTACACAGGAGCTTTAGTTGTCTCCAGTAGCTTCTTTCACTGCATCCCATCAGAACAAAGAGTGAGTGGTGCCAGCAACATCACAGAGGAGCAGGAGATGAGGTGTCTAAAACAAGGGGAGGATTTTACACCACCACCCTCCCCCCATTTGCTTTCCCCTTGTGCACTCTTGTGCCATTAGAATGACCAGAATTATTCTGTGACATGACTCATCAACTACAGAAAAGCTCAAATCAGGCAAGTTCCTTGCGGAAATCTCCTGAGGAAGCAGGCTTGTCTCAGTGCTCTCTTCCCTCTCTCCCAGGCCTGTGATTCACTCCCCACCCAGCACTGGCTCACTGCATTTCAGGTGCCTTGGGATAAGAATCGTGTTATTCTTTGCTCTGATCCAGGAAGGCTCTGATGTGTGTTGGAATGTCTCTGGCTTGTTACAATTAGAATTACTGCTAATTTCATGGGGGAAACATTTGCATGCACTTCATTTTTATAGGGGGCTTTAATGGGGTCCACCCAAACCACTAGAGTCACAACACAAAGAAATCAATAAACACCTTGGCATGGTGCTTTCCTTGCCTAAATTTGTGTCAAGCTTATTTACAGCTAGGGGGCCAGGAGAAAAGGAGAAAAAGGGTCATTTATAATATGCACTGTGGCATTGCTCGCCTGAATTTTAGGAGTCAGCAACTTTGATAAATTCTTGAGACAGCCTGCAGACACAGTTAAGAATGCCTCATCCGCCTACTGCAGGAAGCTGGTCACTGTATCAAAGATCAAAGTCTCTCACACCAGTGCAGGAAGGTTATACACAAGCAAAAAGGAACAACAAATGCTTATATTTGGATGCAGGGTTCTACCGTTAGGTACGAATTGGCCTCTAACGTTGACCATAAACACCTTAAATAAATTCAGAAAAAAAGCCCAGTTGCTGTAGCACCACCCAGATCACTGAAGGGCAAATCCTCCTCTTGCAGAGACGAGGTAGTCTGTTACCAAGATGTTTGATATGACCTCAAAAAGATGTGTTTATCAAAAATTGCATTAGAGACTTATTTGAAGAGTGTAATGACTTCAAGTGTCTGTGCTTTAGAAAGGGACGCAGAGGAATACATAACCTGAAATGGGCATTTATCACAGACAAGTAATTTCCCTCTGTTATGCATGCAGCATCTGCACAACAGGCAGATGTTCATCAGGAACTGAAGCTTATCAAATCAGTTAATTGCTTGATGGAAACAAACTAAGAGACGGCTTTTTACACATCTCAAAAAATCAAAAAGGTAGACAGGACCTTTCTAGAAGTTGTTCCTGAAATCAAGTGTCCCTGGGATAAAACACAGCTAGGAATTACTGCTAAGAAACATTTGGCTGGCTCTGGTAGTTTTGGTGCAAGCTTTACTGCTGCTGGACTGCCCAAGTGCAGCAGGAGAGAAGAGACCAACAGGGTAATGCAGCCAAGTGTCTCTCCTCTCTCTTCTTCTCTCTTCTCCCCTCCACTACAGGATAGGAAAACTGAGAAAAGACAAATAAACCTGATTTTAAAATTATTTCGATGGCTCTAGTGGGCTCTTGCACACAAACAGGATTCATGAGCATTTTGGGCTGATTTCCTTTATTTCTGGTCATTTTTGCATCCCTGCTCTGTTCTGGTTTACAGTTCTCCAGCTCCCTGTACAAACAGGATCTTTCCTCAACAATGTTCTGCCACATCATCTTCCTTCCTTTGTATACAGGCTGATACTGCGTGTTACACACCACGCGGCTTCCTAAGGCACCTCGTTTCTCAACGCTATCAAAAACAGGAACCAAAAGGAGAGCAGCAGCAGAACACTGAATTCTCCCTGCAGTTTAAAATGTAACCCTTGAAAGTTTCCGATTCAAGATGACTTTTCAGTGAACAGGTTTTTTTTCTAGTTTAGTTTTTTTTCTAGTTTAGTGCTTTGGGCGCTGCACTGCAGAATAAGTGCAAATGAGGCACTTTTTGTAAGATTCAAATGTCTCTCCAGCAAGGTCTGCAACACTGACCCATGCTTTTCCTCCTCCTCCTATTTTTTCTTTTTCTTTTTTTTTTTTTTTTTTTTTTTTTTTTTTTTTTGGTGTGGAAAAGTGAAGCCAGCTGAGCAAAGTGTGCATTGCTTCACTGTTCACCTATTTTCTCCTGTCTTGTAAGACTTGCTGTCTGATTTTTTGCTCTGAGGAGATTAGATAGCATGTCTAAAGGGAGAAGAGAAAACCACAGGGCTCACTGCACGTTGCACAAATGCTCTTGTTATTCTGAGGCCTGAAGAAACAAGGAAGGAAGCTTGAGGCTGGTGGTTTGGCAGGTGTGGGCCCTTTTCTACACAGACATCTGTTTTAAGTGGTAGCTTTGGGCTCAGTGATGAGCAGAGAACGCCTGTCACCCCCCAGTCCCTTTTCTGTGTCACTGCACAAGGGGTTTGGGGCTCACAAAGAAGTCACCCACTTGCTGAAGCTGCAGTTGGGGACTTTGCTTTCTTAGATTTGTGGGGCAGGGCTGCAAAGTGCCATGATTTCTCCTGCAAACCCACAACTGGGTAGAAACACAGCTGCTCCTCTGCCACCTGAGACAGAGGTGCCCCCTCTGTCCCCACACCAGCACGCACAAAATGCAATGGGGTTAGAGTACAAAGTGGGTGAACAACATCACGTAATGCTACACTCGATGCAAAGATGTGAAGAAAACCGTTGGGATGCTACCACACACACCACATCAAAATAAACTTTTCTAATCCCACTGGATTATTTCTAACAGTTCAGGTAACACTGCTGGTGATCCCATTACAAAGCTGAATGAACTGCTTCCTTTGGCAGGATGTTACGGCTCGCTCTCTGCTAAGCCTTGCACCGTGTTTGAAGGAATTCATTAGTGCTTGGTGGTTAATTATCTATGGAATAACACACTTGGGATCCCCACCTCAGAAACAATCTAGAAAGAGACTGCAGTTTTTAGGGCTAGATTCTGCTCTGCTAAAATACACACGTGGGGAAGGAAAGAAGGGTTTGCATAATATCCTCCCCGGTGGGCATTCTCTGGGGCAAGTAAGTGTTGAGCCACAATGTTATTTTAAATAACAATAAGTTCTTTCTCCTGTAGTTCGCTGCAGACTTTAATCAACATTTAGTAACTTAATTATCTTTAAGACTGCTACTCCTCTGTTACAGATTGCTGAAATTGGTCAGTGAATTCACAAGTTAGTGGGGGAAGGGCAAGATAGGCAGGAACTGCAACATACATATGCAGCTGCTCATGCCATGACAGACCCTCATTTCCATAAGAAACCAGGATGAAGCCATTCCAAGGTGAGGGACTGTGGCTAATACCTCCCAAAACACTCATTAATACATCCCAAAACATGTCTCCTTGTCCACTGACAAGGAGAGTCAACCAAAGACTGGTTTAGTTTGGGTAGGAGAAGAGTACAGAATCTGAGATGTGCATCATGGGGACTGCTGAACTTTATGGCTTTTTCCGAAGTTTTAAGCTGTCATGTGCTGATGTGCCTTTGTTCAGAGCTGAGCAAGAGGTAGGTGAAACACTGGGAGAACTCAGCTCCTCTCTTTGCTTCATGTTGCAAAGGGCAATAATAAATAGAACAATAAATAGAATAAAATCTGCTGATGTCCACACCAGAATGGGCAAAATCCTGACAAAATGAAGGGCCAGGCATGAATTTTACATTCTTGGAAAGGAAGGCAGAATTTCTGCCATGAAGCATCCTGCTTAACATGATCTCTAGAGCAAGCAAGCCATTTGCATTAGTCACCTCTGAGAATCACCACTGCAGCATTCACAGAACTCTAACTGGACTCCAAAATAAAATTGTTTGGTTCTGAGTATTCAAATAAAAAACAAGAAAAGCAAGGCACACAAAGAAGCCCGATGCTTCCCCTTTTCCTCTTAATTTTCTTTTTTAATTTTTTTTTCTTTCTGACAAATAGCAGCATGATACAAATAGAACCTTCACAGTTTATATGGTATCAGAGCTTAACCATTCCAGTAGGTGGTGAATCAACACTTTGCTCTAGCATGGTCCTGGATTGTACCATTGACATGTGGTTATAGTCAGAGAACACATTTGGTAGGAAATGGCACCTTGTTACTTCCCAGATTATCTGCTCCCTATGGGGTAAATATTTTAAACATCACGCAGGGTTTTAGCAGCAACATTCCTATTAAAGTAAATGGGATTTGAGGGAGGGTAAATCCAAGCACGCAGTGTTGGGACCTTATGCTGATAAATCTTCTGTGTCTGACGCTCTCTGCTTTATCCGCTGACAAAAGACAAGTGTTTGCTGCCTTTGTAAGGTTCATAAAGCACAAAGGGAGGGTGTGTGCTCAGCATTGCTTCCTGTAGCACTGGCTGCAGCTACAGCGTGACAGGGAGAAGCAGGAAGGGCTCGGAGGGATTCCTCAGCTCCTCAGCGCAGGCTGCAGCCCCGCACCTCCGAGGCATCCGGCTGTCGGGTGCGGGGAGTCCAGATCACTCCTGCACCACAGTTACACACTGATAAAGTTGTAACAGCAGCTACCTTGAGTATTTTAGGCAACAGCTACCTTGCAGGCCCCTTCAAGGTTATTGAACACGTATTAAGGAATTTTTATGGGCTTTTTGTCTGTTGCTTTTATCTAATCCCCCACGGTAGTGATTGAGAAGTGATCCACTTTACATACCAGCAAAGGCTGGGAAAGGCCATCCCCTTAGGAGAGCTACCTTAAATCTAATGACTTAAGTTTGGAAAAATACTGCCTGCTCTCCACTAGGCATCGTTTCATGGCTTAATTACGATGAATGTCCCCTAAATGAGCAGGATAGGTCAGGCAGGCAGCACTGTTACTTCACTAGATGGTGTGTGGCTGTGCCTGCCAGGGGGAGAGAAAAGCGAAGAATTAATTCAGGGTGTAGCTGCCTGCACTGCACTCCTTCCTCTGATGTGCCTGGGACAATGTGCACCTATGGGATTTCAGGGGTGAGAACTGAATTTCCAGAATAAGGAATAGAATGCCCAGATGAAAACAGTTCCATTTTCAAAAAGCTGAAACATTTTCCAGAGGAGTACCCTTAGATCAGCAGTGGGGCAAGACTGCTGAGAAACAGGTTTGTTTGTTAGGCCAACCTGTTTCCTAGGCAAAACATACTTTCAGAGACACAAGTTCTTCAGACTTGAAACAGGCCTGAAGAAGGGCTTATGCCTGCAAGGGCATCTGCTTTCTATAATGTGCCCAGCTGGCCTAGCAAAAGACCTTGTATCTCTTCCTACAAATTCTGCCTTGCTTACCGACTGGCACCATCACTGCTGCAACACTAGTGAAACGAGGTCCAAAACTTTGAGTAGTTCTTCATAAGGCAAGCCATAAGGCTAATTGTGTTCTCACTTTCCCTGGTGTAAACTGTCTCCACCTGCTTTGGAGGAGAACAAGACCCAGCTCTGCCCTAAGGCACTTACATGAGGTAACATTAAATCATCCCTGTGGGTGTTCACAGTGCACGTGCAGTAAGAATCTGCTCCCTTCTTGCTTGCGAATATGGGAATTTGCTCTTCAAGGTCTCAGACATGAATTGCAGCAGTACATGGGTCTGTTAAAGATGTCACTGGTTCCCCAGCACATACACCAACGGTGAAGCTGGCCACGATGTTTGGAGGGGTTGGGTGGCTGGCTGGCAGTGAGCATGACAACTCCCTCAGCATCTCAGGACTGAGTGCATGCGCAGTTTCACAACTGGCCTGAACTGACCTACAACTGGGCTCCTGCCAAAGGGGCAGCTCTCTCCCCTCTGATGACACTTGTGCTCCTTTGGCTGTCGGGTCAGCGACGCTGGGGAATTATTGGTCTCAGTACAATCCCTCCCTCCTTTTTTCCTCTCCCCCCCCCTCCTTTTGGTGGGGTTAATTTTCAGTCAGCTTGATTTGCTGGTTTGTTGAACTGTCTGGAAGAATGGCTGAGTGGATGCTGGGGCTGGCAGGAGGAGGTGGTGAGGGAGTCTGGGGATGGACAGTGCAAGAGTGGCCTTCCCGGCGGCAGCGTGGACTCAGCTGGCAGGAGTCAGAGGGATGTGCACCCACAGTGGGCTTCTGCAGCACCCTGCAAACCTCCCCAGATGCCGTGGGGATCCGGGCAGGCAGCTGCCTTGGGATGGGATACTAACATTCATCTGCTTCTTTGAACACAGAGAAAAGGAGTTTAACAACCACGTTAAATGGTGCCACGAGGAAAACACATCTGAAACACATGTAAGTGTGGGGGTTTCCTGTGGTATTTAGGCCTAAGGTGTTTGCTATTTTACTATCCAGCTCTGCACCCAACCTTCAAAAGTGTTCAATGAAACACACACATAAGATTCCACACCCGCTACACCATGGTTAAAGCAACAACAGCAGCTTATACTCTGGCTGTATCAGTCACCAGTGCCACAACATGGGCAAGACACTGAGGGACAAAATGATGGCCAAAATAAAGTGGCTTTCCTCATCACTTAGAACTGATGAATGTCCTTGATGGGAGAGTGGATTTGTGGCTGGTGCCTGACTTGGGGGAGGGTGCTTGGTGAAGCGTCAGTGTTGCAGCCTCATGGGGAGCTGTGGAGAAGAGGACATAATGCTCACCCTATGATAAAGGAAAAGGGGGGCAGACACTGCAAAAAGCTGAACAAGGGACAAGGGTCTCCCCAGGCATTCCCTTAAGTGAGAGCTTGTTCCTCCCTTATGTGTCAGGTTTGTGTGGCTACTGTGAGATGAAGCTACATGGTAAGACAAGTTCTGCCAGGGTTAACCTACAGCAGCTTCACCACTAACATTCCCCTGAAGCAAAGGAGTATTAGAGACAAGATGTTAATGGGAGAGGAAAATCAAGGTCATAGGATGGCATGTGATCACCTCTGTAGGTGAGGCAGGTTGCTACCTAACTTTCTTGCTATGTATTTCCACAAAATGCTCTTTCATGTCTTTGATCAGCTCACTCAGCTACCCTTGGCCTCCAGCTGCTGTTTTCTCAGCTAACTCATTTGGTTCCCATTTATCCGTGCCATCACATAAATTTAAGAAATTGAAACACCTGGATGAACCCAGGAAAAACTGCAAGTGTCCTTATTGTATCTAATCCAAATAGTCTATACTATCACCATACATTAAAACTTCTCTGTACCTAGACACTGGTTTCTGCTCAGCCCAGGCTCCTTGTTCACTTGTTCCACTCTGCTGTTCTTTTGCTTTATCATTAATGGGATCCCAGGGTTTAAACCCATCTTATTGTCAGTATTTGTTTGAATTCCAAAACTGTTCATATACTTCCTCTCTCTTGTAAACTTACAGCAATGAGTAAAGATCCCATTAAGAAAGAACTATTTGGGCCATAGAGAAATGCTGCCAACTACTGTAGCAGGAAAACATTACAACTCCCTTTTGCCCAAAAATAACATCTTCTTGATGTGGGTAAATAGCTGTTCCAGTTCTTCTGGGAACAATAATCACAGCCCCTTCTTTCTTGACAGGGAGTGTGCAGTCCTCTGTCCCAGAGAGCAGCTCATTTCCAAAAGGCTTGTCCTCATACAGATGGCATTGTCCTTTGATGGGAGTGTGAGGAACAGAGGATGAGGAGATTGGCAGAGAGGAAGCCAAAGGAGATGCTGTGAGGAAATTGCTCCTGCAAGTGGATCACATGACAGAAGCTAAAAAAGCATTCCCCACCAGAATGGCATCCAAAGGACTACATTTGGGCTCCTCTTTGCCCAGAAAATCTGATTTCATTTTTATTCCCTCAACTCCATGCCCTGGAACCTGTAATTCTGAAAGTGTGTCTGTCCATGTAGATGTCATTGGAGAGGCAGATGGTGTCCAGGATGCAGAGGCTTGGGCTGTGTTTCACTCAGTGCCATCTGATTCCTGCATCTTGGGGCAAGACCCTTTGCCTCTGTCATCTCCTCCCCAAGGTTTTCTGCATCTGCGGCTCAGGAATCTCACAGGGCCCTGAGACATTCTCTGTGTTTTCAGACCACCTAGTGACCAACAGGTTCATTTTAGCTGGGGTTTCCAGGTACAAAACAAAGTAACTGTAATACATGTAAACTGATGCCATTTATCAAACTCAGTTATTACCATGTAGAGCAGATAAACACATACCATAATTAAAAGTTAGTCCTCCAGCTATAGTCTGTTTTAGATTGTGTGAGTTTTGCCCACAGGGCCTCTTCCCTCCCCAAAATACACAGTTCTTGATCTTCCTAATTTTATTGAGGTGGCAGCCTGTAGTAACTTCAATGCAGCTGCGTGAATCGATCTACTCTGAAACAAACATTGGTCTCATTAAGCTTTTCCTTTGCTTCCTGCTCCACTGTTCACCAGCTAAGGGTTGGCTGAGATGACACTTGAGAAACAATGCTGGTGCTTAGAGCAAAAAATCAGCACAAGCGAATCAAATCCGAGCTCTGTCACTGACAAGAGACAAATCCCTGCCCCTCTTGTTTTTAATTTTCCTATCTGTAATGGCAGTAATATTGATGTATCTTATGGCAGAGGCATGACTGCTACTTCAGTTTGTGGAAAACTTTGAGATGGTCAAAATACATCTCAACAAAACTACAAAGCACTATTGATGTTTCTGAAGTGTGTTATGTGTGTCCTAAACTAATCCTTTCTGGCCTGACACTTGGCATGTCTGGCCCCCTGTCACAACTCTCTTATAAAATAACCTGTGTTTCAGGCATGCTATTTATTAAATATACACATTTAAAATAATAAAAAGAAGATTTTTTTACAAGTCTGCTTGTTTTTTAAATTGCTGCAGATTTGGCCTAATCTGAGAACACCACATGTATGGCCACAAGCAGAGTTCATGGAAGACTCTCCAACCTTTCTGTAGGTAAGCATCATGTTTACTGCAAGACAGCTGAGATCCTCAGTGCTCCTGAAGGCCAAGAAGCTGCATAAGGTCTTCTGTCAGAAACACTCCTCATAGATCACGACAACACCATCAACAGGTGGGTTACATAACTGATGAGCTAGTCACATCTTAGTAGGCATAAAAACATTTATTTTCTTGTCACCTAGCAATATGACAACAGATTATACCTGCTTCTTTCAAGTCTTGCTGCAAAATGTGCTTTGTTTGTGGATGCTCTTCCAGTAAAAAAGGGTGTACAGAATTCCTGCTGTGAGGTCCTGACTTTGAGGCTGCAGATTGTCACTGTCAGCAACAAAACTTGTGTAAGGTATCCCAGGATATACCTCACCTCCCTTCATAGCCCAGGCTCTGCATTCTGTTGTTCTGATGAACCCAACCTGCACCCAAAAGCACTGTGTTTTCTCTTCCACGTCACTTGAATGAAGTTACAGGATCTCCTGCACAAAGGGGGTTAATTGGTGAAGCCCAGGATGGGTGTGCTTGAGCACTGTTCCCTCTCCAGCACCACCGGTGCCGTGCAGCGTGCATCACTCCTCCTCACTGACACAGCAGTGGCTGGGGAGCGTTTCCACACAGGTCCCAGGCACTGGGTCTGATTCCCCCTCTCCCACAGGCACAGTGGCTGTGTTTACACTCAGTCTTCTGGACATACAGAAAATGCGAATCACATTCCGAGCAGGCACTGCTGAAGCAGGAAATGCCTTAAATACATATTTGGGATTGGATCATGCAATCCCAGAGCCACGGTTGTCTGCAGCATGCTGAGATACGCATGTCCTCTGCTCATCCAGAACTGCACCATGTTGTCTGTGCACATTACAGCTCAGCCTCTCCAGGGAAACCTGTGTTTGCTGATACATTTGTACACCAGCCAGTGCTTTGCTTTCTGGTCTATGAATGGTGTAGCCAGAAATTGGCTGCTGTGATGGTATGCTTCAGAGAGGGTAACGCCATCCTTTTCCCTGCTGTTTATTTTTTACCAGAGGTGCCTAATTTCTGAGAAACAAAAGAGGGGGATTCTGGGCAATTTAACAATAATGAAGAGCAGGACGGCTTTCCAAGATGTACAGTGCTATGCGTAGGGCTGAACAAAGGGCCTGCAACACCAGGCAGATTGCTGACGCCAGGCCTTTACACTGCTGCATTAATGATAACAGCAACAAACCTCGTCTGCCCTGAAAACTGCAGTCAGAGAGTGCAGAAACCTGCAAACTAACAACAGAGAAGCTGAATGGGAAGCTTATGATGTTAAACACATGAAAGGGAAGTCTCAGACTGTGAGAAGGCACTGAGCATAGAATGGGCACTCCTCAATAGACTATTTAAAAATTATTGACTACTTTTGCCTAGTAGAGTAGTTTTGTCAAAGTCAACGGGGACATCAAAAGTTTGTTCAGGTACAGAAAAGCAGAGCGAGACTTTCCACTTTGATCAGCTGTCTGCTTCTGCCCCTTGGTGCAGAAACCCTTCAGATGCCCTTTGGGGTTTCTGTTGTCATCTGATGGGCTTGCCTCTGACATGAAATCACGTGAATGGAGCTGTATGACTGAGGCAGGGCAGTAACACTCGGCACAGGCAGGATGTGTGTGGCAGGGTTTATTTATTTCATGCCAGAGCCATAACATGTGGTCCTCTCCCTACCTGCAGTGCAGCCCCAGGTGGAGAGCCCGGGTGACCTCTCCCTCTGCTGCATGACACTCACAGAGCACAGGACTGCAAACTGCACTGCCCTAGGGGTGCTCGAGATACAGACTGGGCTGCTATTATTTACCACAGCACATAAAGCACCTCAGCCCACCCATACTCTGCAATGTTTCCTTCCCCTCACTTGTCTCCTCTGCTCCTCTTCTGTGGTGTCCTACAACCATCCATCCCTCCTTCCAGATAGTTGCCCCTCAGCCCCCATACCTGGCTGGAGTATGTTTGTGGACAGGGCTGCAAGCATAATGCAGAGGAATGGTGACAAGAAAGGTAAGAGACTCCAATAAGTACTCACCACTGCCTAAGTCCTCTCATGACTGCTGGGACATAGCTCTGTATAACCACCACCTGAAAGGAGCTTGTAGTGAAGTAGGTGTTGGCCTCTTCTACCAAGTAATGAGCAATAGGATGAGAGGAAATGGCCTCAAGTTGTGCCAGAGAAGGTTTAGATTGGATATTAGGAAAAATTCCTTTACTGAAGGAGTAGTCAAGCATTGGAACAGGCTGCCCAGGGAAGTGGTGGAGTCACCATCCCTAGAGGTGTTTGAAAATCTCACAGACTCAGGGACATGGTTTAGGTGGCAGGGTGGTGCTGGGCTGATGATTGGACTTCATGATCTTAGAGGTCTTTTCCAACCTTAATAATTCTATGGGTCTAAGCTAAATGGTTTCAGTTAATTCATCTGAGTCCAAAATAAAGGGTGGGTGAAGGCACAACCTGAACAGAGAAGCTGTCAGAGAACCATGGCCTGCACTGGAGTAATGATAGTTTTGTGGGTAGAGTTCATTGAGCAGATGTAGATGTTAAAACTGATGCTGCCTGTGAGTTCGTCACCTCAGGATGCTGTTTTAAGTCAGAGAGAAATAGGCATTTTTGGCATACAGTAGAAATTTACACTCAGTTGAGGTAAATTGTGCCTTGTAAGCTCCTGCTGCTCCCCGCTGACAATACAGGGAGGCAGACACGACTGGCTCACAGGTAAATGTCTGTGTAACACATGTCAAATGACAGGTGAGATAAATCACATTTTGTACAGCTTTGTTTTGACACAGGGGTGCTGCTAGGAGGAGGCTTCATAGGGCACCCGGTGGGGCACACTCTGGAAGATAACCAGAGGACAGGGAGCCAGATTCAGAGGAGGAACAGAGACACACAGTGACAGACACAGCAAAATCCTTTGGGAACGTGGCTGCTGAAGCAACCATGACTTCATTAGACTTCCTCAAGATGCCCCCTAGCCTAGACCTTTCACCTCATTTAATGGTTTCTTGGCCTCAATCCCTTTTAATTCTGAAAAAAAAAAAAAGAATTTTCTTTTGACTCCTGTTTTCAGGCCAGGGCTGTTTGATTTGGAACACTGCATTGAAGTCTGTGCTACTGATTGATTTCAGGTTTATTATATCTCCCCCTTTGAAACATGCTACAGCAAAAAAAAAAAAAAAATCTGTACACTTTGTCATTTTTCATGTAACCTCCTCCTCCTTTTTTTATTTTTTTTCAATCTTAGCAAATGCTCAGCCTTTTCCACTTCAATAGCTTGAAATTCTCCCCTGGGAGCCCTAAGCTCTTTAAATATTTTTAGGTTGCCAGATTTCTTATGTTCTCTCTCCAGGAAGCCAATTTTGTTTCTAAGCTCATGAGAGTAGTCCAGCTTCATCTTTTGCGCACTCACTGCATCACAATAAAATGCTGCCTAATTGCTGCCTCAGCTGAGTCCCAGAGGTGCTGGAGTTTGTCTCTAGGCTACAGTTGTGGACAATAAACTCTTCTCACACTGGAGTTAAGTCTTTTTATTATTTAAATCTGAGTCACGTAAAATTAGTTTACTAGCAAGTAACCCACAAAGATGTAGTATGGAAAGAAACTCCCACATACTGTTTTCCAACAAGATGAGAGAATGATCAAATACAAAGATCTGCAAGCAGCTCATAATACAAGATATAATAGAAAGACTAACATTTAATTCAGCCAGAAAGACATGAGAATGTTTCTGTGAGCCTAGGAGTTACTCTCAGACCTTGGCTGTTTGGTGTTCTTCAGCTTCTAATTGAAACTGGTGTTAGGAAAAAGTCCCTTTTTCCCTCTAGCTTATCCATAACCCAAAATACCTTTGAGAGAGGGAAGGCAGCTGTAGATAACAAATGCCAGATGAGCAAGAGCTTTCTGTTCCCAGTCCAGCACAACAGCCAGAGGATTCAGCAAGCATTTTGCTAGAAAATCATCAAGAAAATACTACGACTGAGTGGCTACATCTCCATCAAGCTTGAGAAGACCCCTGCAGCAAGGGACAAATGGGCAGTAAAGGGACTGAGAATGAACATATCTTCTTTTTCTCACTAGGACCATACTGAGCCATCGTCAATAGCAGAAGAAGATATCCATCTATAAACTGCATACACAGGCATTGTCTCCCTTCACCTTTCTCTTTTAAATCTTCATTTTAAAGTGCTTATATTTCCATTAGAAAATATGGCTTCTGATGACAGTGCCTACTCCACAGACAACATAGTAGAAAGACTCACTGATTATTTTTTTGAGACTAACTTCTTTACACAACACTTGATTTGGGAGCATTTGGTGCTGTGTGCCTAAAGCCACAGACTTAATTAAGCAAAAATTAATCTGGAAGAGATCTCCAAGTCTTCTCAAACTGGTGAGACTATTAGAAGAAGTCAGACATGGTATTAAGAGACCTGACAGTCTTTACGGTGGTGTTGGCAGCACACTTGCAGCCTGGGACAGTGGTGAAGGGTAAAGCACATGTCCAGGTCAGGGCAAGCTGATTCCAAAGTCTCTTCATACAGCTCCTTTTGTCAGCAGAACCAGCAGACGGATCCATCTGCAGTAACTGCAAGGAGACTGTTAACAACACACCATACACTCACTGTACAGAGCCCCATCCTGCTGCTGGGGTCTCTCGTTCTTCATTTAGATTCATCTTCATAACTTCTTGAGAATGTAAGGGCAGACAGTGCGTGGGCCACGGAACCTTCGTTACCAAGGGTGACGCATAAGCCAGGAAGGATGCACAGGTCTGAAGTCGATTTTGGCAGGCAGCAGTTAGAAAAGCTAGGATGCAATTTCAGCCTTTTTTCAGATAAATGGGAATTTTGCCACTGATGTCAGTGGGACGAAGACTTCGCTCCACATGTCTGCCTGTAATCTGAGAACATGTATTCTGCAAGTCCTGGAGACTCAGTGAAAACGGGACCCCACAGGGTTCATCTCGGATTCGTTCTTTGAAACAAAACTGCGTGGATCCTTTGTGCCCTTTTTAGCTATCTGTAAAACAAGTATGATAATGCTTTGAGTGCTAAACAATACAAGGTGTGTAGGAAGACATAGTATCTTTTATTAGACCAGCTGAAATAGTTGGGGAAAACCAGACAAGCTTTCAGGCTTGTCTGAAATAAGTTTTGAGATGCTCTGATGAAAGGTGTTCGAGCTGTGCAAGGGATCATTAAATTACATTCTTCCTCTCTCTGGAAATCATTTAGTGGTATTTCAAAGGAAAGATGCTGTACAGAAATAACTGATTTCTATTGCAAGTGCTGTCTGGAGCTAAATATCTTCCTTCCTCTCTCTTCATGAACTAATCTAAAAGAAAGTATGTTTTAAATTAACATCTTAAGAATAATTTTGTAGTAATATGTACAGTCCTGTGAAATGTTCTGTGTTAAGGCTAATGCACAAGATCTTTAAGCATAGTTCATACACAGAAAAAATGTGGCTGGACTTCTGTATAAGACTTTGCAGGAATTAACAAGATATCACTGTAAAGAAATTAGAAAGCATGGAAGCTCTGTGAAAAAAAGCCAATGGGGAAAAAAAAGGCAGATATGAGGCAAGAACTCTATTATGCTTGCAAACACTGCCTAACAAGCCTCCAGATTTTCACTTTTGAATGTGTGCATCATGCCTTCAGAACCTGTGAACCAGTCAGTGTCCATAAAAGAGTGACAGAAACAACCAAAAGCTTAACACAGTTCTCTCCTCAATTTATCAGGAGGGAAAGAATGAACTGGGAGTGCTCCTTTGAAGTTAGCCAGGGGTGACAGACCAGCAGTGTTATGGTACTGCAGCTGTGAGCACAGCAAGATCCATCAGTGCCATCTTCGTGTCAGATCACTGAGGTCTCTGGGGCCCATGAAGGCCTAGGTGAGGAAGATTTAACTGTACATAAACCCTACCAGTATCACTGTGTTAGTACTTCAGCTCAAAGTCAAGACACAAGGGTCAAAACCAGAGAAAACAGGGAGGGGAATCTTTAAATGCATAAAAGGTAGTTGCAAAGATGTGTGAAATAAATTTTTGTTTCTGTCTCTTAGAACAAGCAATGGGGATAAATTGCAACAAAGGAGATTTAAGTTAAACCACTAGACAACTGTCCAGGATTAAGGAAAATGAAGCATTGGTATAGACTGCCTAGAGAAATGTTGAAACTTTCATCACTGGAACATGTCAAATAAACATCATCAAAAGTTTCACTGCAGATGATTGTCCAATGAAGCAGAGAATAGACTTGGAGACTCATCTGAGGAAGGTTACAATGCGTGACCAGGTCTTCCTGGATGTATTCTCTTTCTTCACCCTGAAAGATGTTGAAGATTTTCTGTTTGTGTGAGATTTTGAGATGCATTCCTCTGAAAATATTTGCCTGGCCATTTATCTTCTGAAGTGCCTGTTTCTCTCTGTTGATCACAGATGCAGGCACAGATGACTGGCTTGGTGTGGACACCTACTTACTGAATCTGTAAAGTCAGATGAGACAATTACCATCCTTAATGACATACTGTGTCCTTTCTAATATACTCCTAGATATAACACTCCCGTTTCCATTATTCATTCCAATTATAATTACTTGTGCACGTATGAGGTGGCACACATAACACGTAATCATAATGTTATTTATTGTCCTGCATTAGTAATTTTATCACATTATACTCAGATGCCATATGGTGTGATGAAGAATGTAATGAAGGTTTCCTGTGCAGTGGATAGAAAACTTCTAGACAACAATTAATGTAATCTATTCTATTTCTGCATACCATTCCTACCAAGCATATCACTGAAGTGTATGGTATCTCAGGAAGGAAAATTTTATTTTTAGATCTAAGAGCCAGCCAAAGCTCTGCTGAGTTGAAGGCAGAGCTACTAACTAGGAATGTAACTGGCTTTATTTCTGCAGTATGTATGAAAGGTGCCTCTGAAATATGGTATTAACCACTTCTGTTTTCAAAGTCTGTATACAATTAACCTATGTGCTCAGCTAACCTGTAGGAACCTATGTGTTTATGTTGTAGTCACCTCACCACAAGACTAAAACTGGGCACTTATGACATGCCTATACTATGTCCTACACTGGGGTCAAGGGAAAAATCATGAGGCCTTAGTTGTCCCCTCTGCATAATTATTAGCTCTCTCCTTGAGAACCTGTTTAAGTGCATCCCATGCATTCAAGACAAGGCACAGATTTTGGGTAGTTCACTCTTGGGATTCCCCCCCAGTGGCAGTTAGGCCAAGAATGTCTCATTGGGCTCCATCAGATCCCTGCTGTCCTTGCTGCAGGCTCTGCACTCCTGGAAGTGCAGAGGAGGGACAGCACAAGGTACACATGTGAGATCCAAGGTACAGGGCTACCTGGTATGGACAGAGCAGTCTGTAGTAGCCCCAAGCAGCCTGGGTGGAAGTAAGCATGAACCACTGAGCCTTGGGATGGAGAACTGCTCCCCTGCTTGTGTGGATACACACTTTAAGGACACTTGCAAATAACTGCACAGGGAGTTCATCCAGATCAGCCAGTGAAGAGTGGTGCTGGAGGCTGCTTTCCTAATGTAGAAGGGTCTCAAGGATTGTCTCAATAGGTGGGGGGGGTTTTTGGTATCTAAGCAAAACAGGAACCCCCTATACAAATGGCAAAGATGACCAGGAGAAACAGCACTGGATTACCTTACATATCTTAAGCAAACTGTGCAATGTTATTATACTGTGCTTTTGGAACAATTTTTTTTCTAATAGAATGATAGAATAATTTGGGTTGGAAGGGAACTCTAAAGGTAAAGCAGGAACACCCTCAGCTAGATCAGGTTGCTCAGAGCCTTGTCAAGCCTCACCTTGAACATCTCCAGGGGTGAGGCCTCAACTACCTCCCTGGTCAATCTGTTCCATTTTTCCAATACCTTTGTGGTAAAGAACTTATTCCTAACATCCAATCTAGATCTACTCTTCTCCAGTTTAAAAGCATTGCCCCTCATCCTACCACTCCAAACCCTTGCAAACAGTCCATCTCCAGCCTTCCTGCAGGCCCCTTCAGATACTGGAAGGTCACTATTAGGTCCCCTTGGAGTCTTCTCCACGCTGAACAACCCCAGCTCCCTCAGCCTGGCTTCCTAGGAGAGGTGTTCCAGCCTCCTGATCATTTTCATAGCCCTTCTCTGGACCCACTCCATCAGGTCCATGTCCTTCCTGTACTGAGGGCTCCAGAGCTGGACGTAGTACTCCAGTTGAAGTCTTAACAGAGCAGAGTTTTAGTAACCTTTTTTCTTCTTTTGTAACATGTAATTATGGAAACTCCAATCTTATATTTTCTATTGCATGAGTACTCTCATCATACATGTATTTATCCACTGAGAAGTGGAAAGTTAAGACTCTGTACTGGTTTTGGCTGTGATTGAGTTAATTTTCTTCATAGTAGTTAGTAGGCAGCTCCATTCTGGATTTGAGCTGAAAGCAGTGTTGCTAACACAGGGATGTTTTAGCTATTGCTGAGCAGTGCTTACATAGATGAGGCCTTTTCTGCTTCTCACCCCACCCCACCAGCTAGCAGGCTGGGAGTGCACAAGAAATTGGGAGGGAGACAGAGCCAGGACAGCTGACTCCAACTGAACAAAGAGATATTCCATGCCATATGATGTCATACTAAGCAATAAAAGCTCTGGGAGGAAGAAGGGAGGTTCAGAGTGATAGAGTTTGTCTTCCCAAGTAACTGCTTTGAGTGAAGCTTTGAGTGAAGCTTTCCTGGAGCTGGCTGAACACCTGCCCGCTGATGGGAAGTAAATTCTTATTTTCCTTTGCTTGTGTGTGCAACTTTTGCTTTACCTATTAAACTGTCTTTATCTCAACCCACGAGTTTCAACTTCTCTTGCTTTTTCTCTCTTGATTCTCTCCCCATTCCACTGAGCTGTGAGAGAGTGTGTGTTGTGTGGGGCTGAGCTGCTGGCTGGAGTTAAACCACAAAAGGCTCCTTTTGTAACTTACTCACATTTAAAAATGCACTGACATGAAAAATAAATATAAGACTTCCCCTCTCCCTTTTTTTTTTTTTCATTTAAGGTGATAAGAAAAATTATCTGAATGAACAAATGCACACAAGACAACAGCACATATAGGTTCAGGTTATATTTTATATATATTAGGTTTCGGTTATATTTCCTTGTGGATTTTAGCTTCTTCCTTACTTGATTCTTTAGGAATGTTTTCATTCTGACTTTCATGAAGAAGGACCATAAAGAGGTGAGTACTTTACCTAGAAGAAGCAATTAGCCAGGATGAGTGATGGAAGGTGACAGATAAATTCAATTATACAATCTCTTTGCAGGTTACAAAGAAGCCTTCCTGAGTGATGATTCCACCAACCTCCTTGACAGTGCCACCACAACACCAGCTGTGCTAACACACATACTCAAAAGCAAAGGGCAAGAACAAGTGTTGAGGGGTGGAGACCAGTTAAGTCAGTTCTGTTGCCAAGGAAAAGATGCAAAGAATAGCACAGAACGCATTCAAAGTTGAAGAGGCTCCTCCAGATAATAATTTAGAGCAGAAACCTAAGGAAGACAGTCTGAATTGCTCTCTGGAGGAGCCTCTCTCACTCCTTCAACTATGCAAGGCATCTAGGGAGACAAGCCTCCTAATTTAGGCATCTGAGTTAGAAGTTCAAACGTAGGCAGTGAATATTCCTCCTAAGAATGCAAATGGGATGTTATAATTCAAAATATGTTTAACCAAAGATGTGATACCAATGTCTGTTCTTTTATGAGATACTGTTCCTTGTGCCACTGATCCTCCACTGACACAATTATGTTTCTCATTTATTAGATAAATGAACATTAACAAAATGCACATTGTCTAAGCACAGTCCAAATTTTGAAGTTAAAAAAAGATTCCTAATTTTACTCTCAAAATATAAACCAGATTAGGTTGTTCACATGGAAACCACTGCATGTTCCCTATAATAATTGCATTAGGGGACCAGAAAGGGAAAAGAGATTCTTCACTATGTTCACCAGCATATCTTATTTAACATTCCTGCTCCCCTTGAAGTTTTCAGTTAGGAACTTTGGCTAAACTTTCATCTGTAATTGCACCTTGCCATTTACTACATTGCTGCTACCCACTCAGAACATTTTACACATCCAGTGATGGGGGCTTAAGAAGTTACAGATAAATTACAATTGCCCTTCCAATGTAGATGCATGGCCTCTGGTGTGCTTACCTCCTGCCCTGCAGAATCCTGATACTTAGGCACACATTAGAACACAAATCTTCAGTGCAACTTTCTCAAACATAATCCCCTCCATTGCCATTGATCACAGCACTATACAAAGGACTTCTTGAAACAGTTCTGGAAGAAATCACTGTTACATTAAAGAATGCTCTTTAAATGTAGCTATCTTCTGCTCTGGATGAATGCTTTTACAGGAGTGGACTGTTAAAACCAATTCATCTGTTAATATCTTATATTACAGAACTGGACCTAAGTGCCCAAGAAATCAAAAAAGCTGGGCAAGCCATTAATACCCATTAGACTGTGCTTTGTTTATTCTGGTGGTTTGGGCATCTAAACAGTGTGTGCAAAAAGCTGCCCAACAAGATCCCTTATTTGAAACTGTCACTTTTAGGTGCAAGAAGGATCTATGG
Source organism: Heliangelus exortis (assembly GCF_036169615.1). NCBI lineage: Eukaryota > Metazoa > Chordata > Aves > Apodiformes > Trochilidae > Heliangelus > Heliangelus exortis. The sequence continues at coordinate 21,470,647 of NC_092422.1, read as the reverse complement.
GAGAGGAGAACAACATAAACCAGCATGACTGTGACCGAGTTATTAATGCTATTAATATTTACTTAGTAATTAATATTTATTAATGGTAATTACAAATTACTAAAGTAATTAATGGCTATGCCTGAGTTAACAGGCTCAAATGATGTAACTGGTTTGATCACAGGCTCGCATCCTGTGGTTTTGTAACCATTTCCACTTAGCCCCCACCACCTCAATAAAACAGCTGCCTGTGGGTCATAGATGGCATTGCAACTGTGCACAGAACTGAGTGCTGGAAGTAGCTCTAAGTGTGGGGCTGTGGGTCATTTTATGCAAGCAGACTCAGCAGCTTGTCACCAGAAGAAATCTCTAACAGCTAAGTTCTGCCCACGCTGTGCTCAGCAGGGGCACCAGCTGAGCCCATCCTTCCTACCATGCTACTTACTACAAAACCAAAAGGAACTCCATTACCATTAAGACTTCCACCCTTTTCCAAATGTAGTTGAAATTGGCCAAAATCACCGCAGTGGGACAGACAGAATACAGCTCCAGAAGTGTCACAACTTTAGCAAACAGGCCTAAAATTCACACCCTACCATGAAAGATTTACACTGCTGAGTTTGGGGTTTTTTTCTTAATTGTGCATCATGGGAGATTTCCTCTTAGTTGTCAACCCTAGCAGACAGATGAAGGGAACTTTGCCACTTGATACTGTCTAGTGGTCTGCCACAGGACTGCAATGATGTGAATAAACTTTTCTTTCTCTATCCTGGTTTTCACTTAACAGTTGCTGACACACAGCTTCCCTGAGGTTCCTGTCCAAATCTTCTCATTTTGACTACTGTGAACTTCTTCCTAATTCCTTCTCCAAACAGTAATGCTCCAACATATGCACAATGCTTATGCATATTAAGTATACACAGAAAAGAAGCACAACATCCTAGTTTCTGTTAATTCTTCTAGTTCATGCACAGACTCAAAGACTTAAGAGCTGTTTTATTCAACCTACCATGGGTTTGTTTCAACCCATCTCAAAGATCTGTCTTTTCATCTACTTGCATTTTCCATTCATCTGGCATTACCTTGTTCTTCATTTTAATCAACTGAGTCCTAACTGCCATGACAGCTTTCTCTCTACAACTCTAACAATGCAACAAACACTTTAGGTGGGACTCCTCTCACCTGCCTTTAGGTATCTAAAGAACAAACACATTTACGCTGATCAGCTAAGTCTGCTATAAGCACTGGAGAAAGCAAACACATTTAGGGTACAATCCACCTTGGTCAAAGTGGGAATTATATCCCCAAAATACCTATGTCTCTCTACCATGAAAAAATTTAGAGTAAAGCTAAATCAGATGCCAAGGTCTGTAAGACAGACGTGTACACTTGACCAGATAAACACCCATGTCCATTCATAGAATCATAGAAGGGTTTAGGTTGGAAGGGGCTTTAAATATCATCTGGTTACAAGTCCCTTGCATGGGCAGGGACACCTCCCACCAGACCAGGCTGCTCAAGGCCCCATCCAACCTGGCCTTGAACACTTCCAGGGAGGGGGCAGCCACAACTTCCTTAGGCAACCTGTCCCAGTGTTATCACCACCCTCACAAGTAAAAATTTTTTCCTAATGTATAACCTAAATCTCTTCAAGTTTTAAACCACTTCCCCATGTTCTCTTGCTTTTCACATCCCTATAAAAAGCCCTACCCCAGCTTTCTTGAAGCCCCCTTCAGATATTGGAAAGTCACTATAAGGTCACCTCGGAGCTTCCTCTTTTCTAGGTTGAACAACCCCAACTTCTTTAGCCTGTGTTCACAGGAGAGGTGCTCCAGCCCTCTGAGCATTCCAGAGTCTCTCCTCTGGACCAAGTACTCCAGATCTCACAAGAAGCAGAATAGAGAATTCTTACTCTCACTTTTTGGCTTAACTGAAATCTAAATTGAAAATCAGCTGCTCTCACTGGAACTGTTCTTTATTAACAATTCACAACATTTTGAGATGTACCTTGTGTGAAAGATGTTGACTAAATCCTTCTGTGTTGCCACTCCATCACAGTTTCACAAGGTTCAGACTGTGAGGTTCTTTCCTAGGAGAGAAATTGGTGGATGTGTCATACTGATAAATATCATACCATAAAAATATCTATGCAGAAGAACAATTATGATGTGTGAATGAAAATTGACACCGTGTGTCAACTGATGCCTTTACTGAGTTGTGTATAACTTCCCCTGGAAGGTTAATGCCCACAAATATGTCACATGCACCTTCTTGTCCCTATTGCTTTTCACCTTTCATTATTACAGCACTTTATATATACAGCATTACATAGCCTGTAAGACCTATGGTAAAGTCTTATGCTTGCATGTGAGCATTAAAAATTATTATGAAGGCACAATAATTCCTGTAGTAGAGCTGCAAGGGGAAGTGAAGACAAAAGCAAAGGGCACTTATTAATACATGGAAATCTTGTATGTTTTCAACCCTCTCCTGCAGAACTTTGCGTGTGGGAGGTTACAAATGAAGCTCTCTGCTACCTTGTGCTTAAAGCCTGTGCCAGCCATCTGAGTTAGAGGCAGTCTATGGAATTTATGTAATGACAACCAAATCAATTCAGAAGCCAGTTTTGTTAATCTGACACAGACCCTGAGTGGATAGCTTTAAACTTATCTGACAGTGCCTGCAATTACTCTAGCTGAAAAGACACTCTTGAACCAAATCAAACGTTCACGGCGAAAGAGTTACATTAATTTAGATCAGCTTCTGGTTGAACTGACTAGAATAAATCAGAGAGAGGACACACAATCAGCTCTGCTGGCAGACTTGCAGATCACTGGAAAGAGGCATGATAAGTCTCTGGGGTTTGCCTGAGTAATGCTCTTCTCCACCAACGCAGCTGGAGCCTACCTAACCACAGCCACAGACACCACCAACGTTGTGTCTTATCCAGAACTGCTAGGTTTATAGCCTCTATCAAAAAAAAAATAAAATATATATAATCCATGAGAATGTACTCTTAGTACAACAGGCTTCAGTGCCTTAAAGTCTCACATTCCCTCCCAGAAATTTCTTACCTTCTCTTTACCCTAGGTACTGTCTCACTGCAGTCACTGGAAGGAAAGCACACACACTAGTCCCAGCTGCTTCAATACAAGGTCCAGCAAGTGAGCTTAAATTGCTGATAAGGATGACTTTAAAGTCATAATTGTATTAAAATGGATTAGAAAAATTAGTGCCTTCCAATTCAGGGACTGTTGTGGAGGCAGGAACCCTGAGTAAGGAGACAGAACAGCTGGAGATCAAGGAAGTAGTATTTGTTGTATCGCTCCAGCCAGATTTGCTGGCAGTTGTGGCAATGGGAAAGGCCATGGAATTTCACACTCAGGGCTACTATTCCTTTCTGATTGTCTGGCTGGACTAGATTATCTCCTGAGGTCCCTTCCAACTTGAATTATCCTATGATCCTCACATATACCTAGTGTGCAGGGCTAGGAGCCTGGAGATGCAGTTCTCTTCCTGCCACCTTGGTCATTTAGCACATCCTGGCAAACCTTGTAGGCCAATGCTCACTGAGCTTTCCTTCTCAGGGTCCAACTATGGTGACACTGGTATTGTTCTGGTGTGAGCAACTACTTTTCAGAGGAGGAGGTCAGCAGTAGTATGGATATCCTCTGCCAATAGCCCCACTCGACTCAAGCATTAGTAAGAAAAAGGATGGAGGAAGAAAAATCCTAAACAAAACAAAACAAAACAAAACAAAAAAAAAAAAAGAGATTATGACTCACGGTTGTGAGTGTGTCACGGTTTCCTAGCTAGGGTATAGGATTCTCAGACAAAGCAATTACTGTGTAGCCTAATATGATAAGAATTATATAGTATTGCAGGAAGGGATATTATGGTGGTGTTGGGAACTGGCAGCTTATGATCTGCCTTCTCCAAGAAGTGTTGGGCTGTGAAAGGTCTGCACAGCATATATATGAAAAAAACAGCAGGAATTGATATCATGGGCAGGCAAGCTTGAAGAAATCTGGAAAAAGGGGAAGCCAGAGTTGCAGCTGGTATGAATTCATCACGATTTTGGCTCCAGTTCTAAAATACTCACAAAGGCATAAGAATCTCCACATGATTTTGAGGGAAGCAAGATCTGTACATATACGAGTGACACATTCACACATGCTGTATTGTTTAAGAGGCATAATGAGCTTTTAGTTTTAATCCCTGCTCTTTCACTTGTGTCAGTTAGCATTTCTGAGAACCTTAACTCTGAGATGCAACCTCATGCTGTGACTTTAAGGTGACTATAACTGACATTTTCCAGAGAAAACATATGTCATTGGAAGCGATCACAAGATCATCATCACTGGGACATTCTTAGAGCTGTCACACGGCATTCCAGCAGTAAGGACTCATTGCAGTGGTGCAGCCACACACAGAAACACAGCTCAGATGCATTAGGATCTCAATGAGCTCCTCCTGCCTCCACATCTCCTCTGCCTTCTGGTGCCTCCAGCAACTCTGCAAGGTCAGCTAGTTCAGGAACTTGATCCAGCTGAATGCTTCTAATTCTTTCGATGGGCATAACTGCCTTTCCACTAGATCAGATCCCAGGCTTGCCTTGCCAGATAGCAACAGAAGCATTACTGCTCAACAGTAATGAACAGGAAAGCATAGCCCATGATGAGAGAGGAAGACAGGACTGCCCCTTTGGTGGCAATGTAGACATAGGCTGGCTTGCATCAACCATGACACAACACCCTTAGGTTTATAATCGCATCAGTCCCCTTGCAAGGACGAAGCTGTTCATTCTAAAGCCCAGCTAGGATTCTCAACGCAGGGTTCAGAAGTGTCAGGTGACATTCACCTTCAGCTAGCAATACAAATGGGGTCCTGCCGTCCTGTGAGGCTGCCTGTGTTCACTGGGCACCGCTCTGGACCAAGGAACAGGCAGATCCCCAATTCTGTTTCTTTACAGTTCTATAAAAGCTGTGAAACCCGCCAGCTGAGGGGGCCGAGTCCCCAGTCTGAGTGTCAGTGAGGGGCAACTGCACATCGTCCCTTTCCCAGCCACTCCCTCACCTGAAGTGCAGGCAGATGGAAGTTTTCATTCTGAGTGTGTTCGTCCACTAAAACCTGAATACACATCAAAGACATAGGACCAGAGAAAGGCGAGCAGCCGGCACCGCGCAGCCAGCCGGGAGGCCGCTGCGTTTTGCACTTACACAGGAGGCTGACTGTGCCTCTTCAGCTCCGGCAGCGGCAGGCTGGAAGGGCCAGGCTCTCTGCATGCCCCTAGCCGGGATGTTTAACAGCGATCTCCCAGAGGCTGCCAAAACGCAGGCTTGGAGGCCGCGGCGAGGGCGGGCACCACCCGCAACCACCCCCGGCGACGCAGCGAGATTTTCCTTTGTGTTCAGTTCGGCCGGAAAAAACCCCACCCTTTCCCCCAGCCAAGGCCAGGCCGAGGACGCTCCGGGGAGGCCACAGCCTGACCGCCCGCCAGCTGGTTCCCGAACGGGCCCGGCACCGCCCATGGGCCCGGCGGCCTCCCGGCGGGGCGGGGTAAAGGGATGCGGCGCCGTCCCCTCCCCAAGCTCCGCCGCTGCCGCCGCCATGGCAACCACCCATCGGCGCCATGGCAACCGCCCGTCGCCGCCATGGCAACCGCCCGTCGCCGCCGCGCGCGCGCACCCCTTCCCCTGCCCTCCCCTCCCCTGTCCCCCCCCCTTGCTCCCCCCTCCCCCCACCCAGCGCCTCTCCCCCCCTCCCCGTTCTGACAGCGCAGAAGGGCTGCGCCCCCTCCCCGCGCCGCTCCCGTCCGCGGACACGCACCCCGGCTCTCCCAGGTAACGGCGGGGCCCGGATACAGAGCGGCCCCTCACGGCGCTGCCCGGGGCGGTCGGCGGCTCGGACCGCGGCCCCACGGCCGCCCTCCCGCCGCCTGTCCCGCCGCGCTGAGAGGGAGGGCTGGGGGGTGGGGGGGACACCAGCGGGGGAGCCTGACGGAGCGCAGCCCCCCCGAGCCTGCTGGGAACTGTAGTCCGCCCCGCCCGCTGGGCGCTGAGCGCTGAGGGGAGAGGCGGCGGCTGGGAACTACAAGCCCCAGCGCGCTCGGCTGGGGGAGATGGGAACTGCGGCTGTGCCCCCCCCGGAGGAGACCCTTGTGAGGAGGGGGAGGCTCGCCCTGATGCGGGGTGTTGTGGCGACTCATCTCCGCGGAGCCGCCTCTGAGGGGATGGTGGGGCCGGAGCGCTGTGGAGGGGGGTGGAGGTTGCCCCTTTACGGCTGCCGGGGGCTGGAGGGAGGGGCAGCGTGGAAGGGGTGCGCGGTGTCTGAGGGGAGGTTGATGCGAGGGGCACTGCGGAGCGGTTGGGTGGGTGCGGGAGAAGGAGGACGAGGAGGAGGAGTGTGCTGGAGGAGGGGCGGGATGCGGCAGAGAGGGCGGGCGGTGCCGCTTCGGGCGGGGTATGCGGCAGGGAGGGGGGTGCGGGAGGGCAGATGGGCAGGTTGCGGTGAATTCAGGAGTGGGGTTGTGTGGGGCATACCCGAGTGGGTGGATGGGTGGATGGATGCGGTTAGGAGGTGCGCTGGTTGTGGGGAGGATGGGCTGGATGCAAATGGAGCCTGAGGAGAGAATTCCTTCAAGGACGGGGACACGGGGAAACATGGGGTGATGGATGAAAGAGGAGAGAGATCAGGGGGAGGAGGATGCAGAAGGCAGAGTAGTTTCGAGCGTGGGCAAATAGGTACAGAGGAGGAAACAGTTAAAGAGAGACAGGATCTAGGGGTCCTAGAAAGTCTTTCCAATCAGTTTTACTTCATGCTTTGGAGTTTCCCGTGTCCTACCACACTTGGGCTCTGTTGAGCTCGTTGGACCTTGGTGTTTTTTACAGACCCAGTGTTACTTTTTAAAATAATTTACTTAATTTCTATTGTGCCCACGTTTCTGTCTTGATGTCAGTGTTGGCATTTGTGTCTTTTCCCTCTTTTCTCTGATTGCAGTTCTAGTGCAACCCTTTATTCTCCAGCAGGCATGAGGGGAATAAAATTACAGTTCCTCTTCCATACTGTAAATAAATCATGCATATTTATGATGGATATATTAGGGGGAGTTATTTTTTCTTCCTGAAGATCTCTTCCCTAGAAGCATCAGTGCCTTAGTACTGCCTTGTATATGAATATTGACTGTCTATTATTAATGCCATTTTAAATTTCACAAAGGGGTTTCTTTTCAGCGTATGCTTGACTTTTATTGCAGTTGAATGGTTTTGAGTGGTTTCTTTTCTTTTTTTCCAACCCAATGTCAGATACATCTTAGGCAGGCTCAGGCTTTTTGCAGCTCCTGGTGCTTATCAGTCTGCAGAAGTGAACATCACTGCTGCAGCAAGCTGTGCTCTTGGAGAGATGGGCCTTTGAATGGATCCTGCCCTTAACAATATCAAGATAGTTAAAAAAGTAAATGGAAGACAAGGAAACAACAGTAGTCCTTTATTTGGTTTGCTGTGTAAATAATTGCAAAAAAAGAAAAAAAAAAGGAAAAAAAAGAAAAACAAAAAGCTGATTCTTCTGGGAATTTGCTGAGAAATTGAAAAACTTGTTGATTATATCAGTAACATCAATATGCATGTAAATGTATAGTTTAAAGAATATTTACTATTCATTAGAACAGTTGAAAACCAAAAGATTCTAATTTTAAAAAGTACAAATTCATATGAGTCCTGAAGAGCCAATTCTTTGAAATTCAGAGGAGAATTCAAAAAAATGGAAGAGTATCCAGGCCAAGATTCTGACCTAACAAGTCAGAGTTATAAACACATGTGTGAGTCCACTGAACTTGCAACTATTGATGGGAAGCTTGTCCAGGTTGCAGATTGGCTGCACTAGGGATGTAGCAGCACTAGAACTGAATCTTTCTGGAGCTGACTGTGGTCTGGCAGGGCTGATGAGCTGCAGCACTGTGGTAACAAGAAGGTGAGTCCAGGGTCAGGTGCAGCAGCAGTTAAACGACCTTTCTGGCAGAGGGCCTGACCCAGTAAGCACTTTGAACCCAGGCTGGCTCTGCACTGACCCATCTTGTGAGTCTTTGGTGGCATTTTTGCTCTAGCAGGAGTGCTTACACGTGTGATGTGCAGAGAAGCAAGTGGCTCCACAGCAGGCCAGAGTTATTGTTGATTTGGCCAATTTTCACTTTGTTGAAGTGCAGACAGACCTCGCAGAATCCTTCAGGTATCTGAATTTTGCATGCTGCCAGAGGAGGGATCTGCCACCTCAGGAATGGTGCCACCTTGAACACTGGCTTGGGTTTGGTGCCAGAAGCCTTGGAGGCTGTGCTAGAGAGAAGACAGAGGTATGGAACCAGCTCTCATCCAGCAGGGCCAAGGGAGGAGAAGCTAGGAAGTCTATCCCTGCCTGAACTGGGTGTGTATGGAGCTATATTCTCTAGAATGCCCCATAGTGTTTGTGCTTGCTGGTTTAGTTTCCATTACTCAGCCTACTGATGAGCATCTCACTACCCTGAAAAATAGTGATGTGACTCTGTGGATATGCTTGAAGCTGGTTATGTGAGGTGCTCTGGAGAAGAATACATTTTGCATTCATTTTTAGGAATAGCACAGCCATCTCTGATTCTCCCCTCTCTGAGTTCTTCAGAAAACTGAACATTAAAGACTTTTGCAAATGGTGATTTCATTCACCTGGGTGCTGCTGTTCAGTGCAGTAGGGTGTTATCTCTAATTAAAACACTGACCAGCTGTTTAGTGGTTTCTTATCTATTTGTGTTTACTATTAACATTCTAGTGGATGTCTTCATTTGAAGGTATCTTTTTCACTTGCATTTAAAGTAATGTTCCTCAGAAGATTCCACACAAAAATAGTTTGAGGCCTATGTGTGTGCTTCATCTCCTTCCCACTTCCATAGACATTTCTCCATTGACTCCACATCTTGCTATTTCAAACCAGTTTGAGTGCAAAGAAGCCAAACCCCGTTTAACAGAAAGCCCATTTAGCAGAAACCATTCTGTGATGATTCTATGAACTGAAAGATCTGGGTTTCACAGTGGACCACAGTGTGTGTGTGTGTGTTTGTGTGCTTTATCTGGTGTGTGAGCTGCTTTCCAGTGACATGTCAAATGGGGAGTGAACCCTCCAGTGACATTATCTGCTGCAACCCATGGTGCTGCTCCTGCAATTGTAGCCATCCTTGTCGCTGCTGATACACACAGCAAAATGAAAAAAAAAAAAAAAAAAAGGAAAGAGCACTGCCATAGTACACTGCTCATCTTTGATTCAAGAAGCCATTTCAGTGTAATTTAAATCCAGATCACCTGAAAGTAAGCCATATCCTTATTTATATATGTTTCTTTTTAACAGAGTTGTGATCCTGTGAGGTAATGATTGTTAGCTTCCACACCCGTCCATGGGACTCAGCCACAAGTTTAAACAAAGCCATGCTAGCAGGGAAAGATAGATTTGGCTGTGGAACTTGGCAAGCTTTTTGTTTGTTTGTATTTTATAAGACAATGATCAGTTAAAATGTTATTTTTGTCATGCGAACGTAATGCCTGATAATTGTCTACAACATCTGTGGTTGCTTCTGAACAGGGACAGTTAATTATTAGAAATGAAGACCAGTTGTTCTGCACCCAAGTCCAAAATAAAAGGGATAATCTTTCTAATAAAGCAGGCAAGACTTATTTATTTTTTTTAATAATTGCATTTTAAAAACTAATTCTTAAAAATGAAATAAAATACATCAAGCGCATGAAAAATAAATAGTCTGCTTTCAGTGTGAAATAGGCTTCTGTAAGTTTCTAGTGGGAATCATGTGCCATGCAAGGAAAAAATGCTTTCTTTTTCCTCTGATAATGTTCCAGTTAGTACTGCAGTTTATGCTTTTCCAGGTAAGGTATTGTCATATTGTTATATATCTCTATTTTAACAAGTTTTAACTTTGAAGTGAAAATTAAAAATAAAATTGTGCTATTTTAAGTGAGAATATCATCAACAGAGTAGAAACCATTTAAAACTGGGCAGAGCTGGCTTATAAAAGCAATGTGGCCTTAAACTAAGGGCAGATTTAGATTAATTGTAAGGAGAAGCTTCCAGACAGTGGGAAGAATTTGAGAAAGGAACAACTTCAGTTCACTACCTGAACTGGTAATATAAATGAGTGCAGGTGAAAAGCGGGTAAATCCAAAAATCAAAACCTCTGGACACTGGAATTTACTTTCTTGCTTTGCTCTCTGTGGCAGTCAATCTGTTCTGGGGTTGTGGGGCAGCAGAGGGCCATCCTGGCTGTATGTGGTAGAAGTGGAAAATGTACAGTCCCATCTAGTCCTATCTCAGCACTGGGTTTCAGAAGATGGGGCCTAACAGCACGGTGCTCTGTCCTGTGATGTTATTCAGGTCTCTAGCACTGCATTTTGGGATGCCTGACCTCATGCTGCATGACTGATTTGCAGAAAATGAGAAATAGAATTAGTCACCAGTCTTCATCTGTGTATGTCCAGGCCTTTCCAGATGTTCAGCTGCCCAGTCAGCAGTGCTCCACAGCTGCTATGACGTATGACCATATGTCCAGCAATCTCAGGGAGCTGTGGAAAATTTTTGGTCTGGGTAAAATTCTGCGTAAAATTCGACAAAAGTTCAGGTATATTAGAGCCCCTATGAGTGAGGCACTGAGAACTGATTTGTGGAAAAATCTGATTAATAGGCAGGAAGTCAGGCTTGATGTGACTATTGAAACAATGAGAGTAAAGCAAAAATGAGAAACTGCTCATTTAATGAGTGTCATCCATCCTGTGGAAATCGAGTGCTTGTGGAGAAAATAGGGTGCAGTTGTGCAACTGGTTGTGTCAAAACACATAGGCATAAAAGATATGTAAAAAGACAGCAGAGATGCCTTTCATTTTGGCACTTGCAGAGCTAATTGCTCAGTGTCAAGCAAGAGGGAACCCCCTCTACAGACCCCATCTGTAGGGGAGGGTATTTATTGCCTCCGGTAGCCCTGCGGTGACATTAAGTGAGAGATGGGCTGAAGGGGGGCAGTGGTCCTGCATTCCCACTGGTGTTGCACTTAAGTTGGGAGTATTGCACTCAGCAAGCTGTCCCCCTTTGCCCACTGCTCACAGGGTGACTGTATGTGCCTGTGGTTGTTTGTGCATTTATAATACTTTAATGATAAAATAAGAGACTGTCTTTCGGATCTCGCTCGCTTGTGTGTTGCTTTAGTTCTGGGAGGAAAATTCTTTTCTGGCCACAGAGAGGGATCAACTCAGCTTATGTTCCAAAGAATAGAGATTAATATCCCCTGTGACCTTTCAGCCTTGCTGCTGCAGGGGTTTTAACTAGTGAGCTCAAGACCCCACGTGTGGCAGCTGTGCTGACATGAATGGCTGTAATGTCTCTGCTTGTCAATGATCCGTGAACTAAGGAATCTCCAAGGATATCTTGACGTGCCGTGAGGCTGTCAGGAAAAAAAGGAAAGGTTCTTTCTGTGCAACAGGGAAGAACCATGCAAAGATCAGATGAAAAGCTGTCACACGTAACGTGTAAGTTGTTTTAACTGTTCCTGACAACAGTTGTCCCCGGGTGTGTATTTGCTTAAAAGATGTGGCTGTGATACGGTAGGAAAAGCAAATATTTAAAGAAAATCCCAAACAAGAAAAAATAAACAACAAAAGCACTATTTCTGAATTCTGTATTTCTGGTTTCTTAGATGTTTGCAATGTTGTGTGAACTTATAATATAATGTAGAACAGATAATAAAAAATAAGTACATAACATGATAAGAACTCCCACCTACCTCTTCTTACCCACTCCTGACTCTCAAGAGTGGGGTTATCCAAAAAACAATCCAGAAAGGAATTCCTTCCTTCCTAAAAACAGTTTTTTCTTAGTTTTGGACATAGTTGTGTTGACTTGCTTTGCCTCTTCTGAACTAACATTACCATTGCTGGCTTGCATACAAGGTTTGGAGTCGTTCAAACCATTTTTAGCCATTAGTTTAAAATAGCCGTTCTTTTTGCAATAGGACCCCAAAGAATGGCCTGAGGGATGAGGGGGCACTGAGTTAGCCCTGAGGTCTTCAGCTGCTGTTTTAAACATGTTTCAGGTATATGAGTGATGTTAAGTTAACCTTCTCAAGCTTTGATGTCTAGGGAAGCTGATAAGTAAAAACTGAAGTGTCTGAATCCAAGGGAAAGATTCCGAGACTTTTGTTAACCTAATTCTGGAGGCATTGTCAGTTCTGTAGGTACACACATGTACACCCACAAACATCCCTGTATGTTTTTAAGTTTCAGTGCCTGTTGATGTTTAGAGGCTCTCCAGCAGGATGCACTGGGCATCAAACCTTTGAGCTTTGATGTCACCAGCATAAGAAGCTTCCTGATCTCTTGATTGCTGAGGGAAATGGTAGACTAATTTCGTTTCCCCCTGCAGTTTAAACTCCATGTAATTTTGTCTGCCTCCCCTGAGCTTTGTGGCTGAATTTGTGTGAATTTGTGTTTCTTGCACTACCTCCTGCCCATGGGCTGGCTCAGCTTCCACCTGAGATGAGAAGGATTGAGGAGGTTCTTACGGTGAGCAGGCACTCTTCTGCACCTAAGGGAAGCTGGATATATCAGCCCTCTTAAGGCAAAAGAGAGATTTACAGCACATGCCTGCAGGGTGGGAACGAGCTGTCATAAACAAATACAAGAGATTGCTACAGTAAGTACATGTTCTGTTTAGTATTACAGATTTCTAGGAATAGAATTCCTCAGAAAAGTTTTATTTACTCTGTCTTTTTTGCTACATGCAGAGAAATCCTCCAGAGATTTGAGGACTCTTCTTAAAAGGACGAGCTGGTTGCATAGCATATCCTAACCTGGATAAGTTTTAAGAAAGGGCAACAGATTCTTCCCCAAGTTGTGTTTTGTTAATTTATAAGTTCACTCATCAGATGCAAATGGTTTGTAGTGTATATAACTTTTTATCTATTTCCACTACAGTGCAGGTGCCATAACTTTCTCCTATCAGTTAACAGCTTCTACATTTAAAAAAATTAAACAGTCTTACTTGCTACTGACCTAGAGCTGTCCAGTGATGTATCCTGCCCTTCCTCAGCACCAAGAGGAAAAAACCAAAAAAAAAAAAGAATTGTTGCCCTTTCCATCTTAGTTCTCCTGCCCAGAAGTTTGTAACAGTCCATGGGTAGGATCTGCAAGCTGAAACATGCAGCACAGCATGAGGACAAGTAAGCCCTGATGGATCTTGCTGTGCTCAGTGGAGTGTCAGCGTGTTCTGACATCAAAGTCTTCAGGCATGTGGAAGCTGTGTGACCTGTGGGTTTAGGTGAAGGTAGCAGGTTTCCACAGCTTAGCTGCAGGGAGCAGGAGTGAAGCAGTGGGTGAGTAGACTTGGAGAGCAGCTGCAGGCAGCAGTAAGGACCAGCAGTTTGCTATGGGCAGTGTTCAGGGGGGGCAGGATGAAGGTCATGTGGGTGTCTTTTTAACTTAGTGTCAGAGGTTTGAATTTTGCTAAGCATGAGGGAATACAAAGGTATAAGATACATCCTCCATCCTGCTTAATGCCACCTCTCTCTTGTTTTGCCTGTTCTATAAAAACTACTAATATTTTTATAGCCCATTAGGCTGTGACAGTTTTCCTCTGCACTCCTGCTTCTCTCTGCCATCACCAGCTCCTACTGCATACACCCTATATGACAGGCTGTCTTCATCCTTTCCAGTTTCTTCTCCACCCTCTTGGTCTTGCCAGACTCGAGGCAGCTAGTGGACAGCCCTTCCAAGACAGCCTCCTCCCCCTTGATCCATGCAGCCTTTCCATTGCATAGCTATGAATCGTATTTTGTTGTTTTTGACTTACAGAAGTGTGTATCTGGGTGATTGTCAGGGACCCTCCCATCCTGAGTCAGAGGACAAGGAAATAGAACATCTGCTGGAACTATAGCAGAGAAGAGGCAGGCTAGGAGGTTCCTCAAGTGTATGGAGGATAAATTCCTGACACAGCTGGTAAGTGGGACGAGGTGCCTGGCTAGACCTGCTGTTCACAAACAGGGAAGGACTGCTGGGAGATGTAGTGGTCAGAGACTGTCTTGGGCTTAGCGACCATGAAATTGTTAAGTTCTCAATCCTTAGTTAAAATAAGAAGGGCAAAATGTTTAGCAAAACATCCACCATGGAGTTCTGGAGGGCAGACTTGGGCCTGCTCAGGACACTGGTTGAGAGAGTGCCTTGGGAGACAGTCCTGAAGGACAGAGTGGTCCAGGAAGGCTGCAGGCTCTTCAGCAAGAGCATCTTAAAAGTGCAGGAGTGGGCTGTCCCCATGATCTGTAAGACAAAGTGGCAGGGAAGACAACCAGCCTGGCTGAACTGAGCACTCATGCTGGGACTCAGGAAAAAAAGGAGAGTTTAGATCCTTTGGAAGAAAGGGCAGGCACCTCAGGATGAATACAGGGATCTAGTTAGGTTATGCAGAGGAAAATATTAGGAAAGCAAAAGCCCAGCTGGAACTCAGCCTGGCTACTGTCATAAGGGATAAAATTTATTTTTTTTTACAAATACATTAGCAGTGAAAAGGGAGCCAGGGAGAATCTCCATCCCTTATTGGATTCAGGGGGAAACACTGCAACTAAGGATGAGGAAAAGGCTGAGATCTTAGAGGTCTTTTCCAACTGTAACAATTCTGTGATTCTGTGAAGAGGAACTGATGCTCTCTTTGTGTAGTAAGGACTTAGAGTTTGGGTCATGTGAGATTCAGGTAAAGGAGCAGACACTGCTGTGATCTGAAACCTTAAAGACAAACCTAGCTATATAACATAGCTCACTTTTGAATGTGTGGTTTAATACTGCTTTCTTGAAAGGTTTCTGGAAGAAGTTGGACCATAGGTTTTCTCCAAGTCATGCTGCAATTTACTACTAGTATAAAAAAGTTGGTAAAATCTGTAAATCCTAAATTGTTCTGGGGTCTGGGAAAAGGTTGTCCTTTGAAAAATCACTGTTTTAAATTTGGATTGCTAACTCTGCCATAAATCCTAAAGAGATGTGTTGAATTTAATGAAAAAATCCAAATCAGCATCTGGATGTTTGAGTACCTTGAAATATTTAAACAGAATAAGGGTCTCAACTTTGTGGTAAAGCTGTCATTCAGCCATATTGTAATCTCATTAGGGTGAGGGCTCTTGAAAGTGCTAAGTGGAGACTTCCCTGATGATGGCTGGCACATTTAGGCATGTATGTAATAGAACAGTATAAAAAGCAATGTAATGCCTCATGTGATTTGTGCTTCATGGGTTGATGGCTGCTAATATAGAATCATAGAATTGGCTGGGTTGGAAGGGACCTCAGAGATCATCAAGTCCAACCCTTGATCCACTACCGCTGCAGTTACCAGACCATGGCACTGAGTGCCACATCCAGTCTCTTTTTAAATATCTCCAGGGATGGAGAATCCACCACTTCCCGGGGCAGCCCATTCCATTGTCTGATCACCCTCTCAGTAAAGAAATTCTTTCTAATGTCCAACCTAAACCTCCCCCAGCACAACTTGAGACCGTGCCCTCTTGTCTTGCTGAGAGTTGCCTGGGAAAAGAGACCAACCCCCACCTGGCTCCAACCTCCTTTCAGGGAGTTGTAGAGAGTGATGAGGTCTCCCCTGAGCCTCCTGTTCTTCAAGAGGAAGTGGTGATCTACAAATTAAAGTTTGGCTTGGTAGGTTCAGTGTGGGCAGGGCATTTAGTTTTCTTGAATTAACTTAACAAGACTGAGGCCAAAGGTAGCAAAGAAAATTTGGGGTTTATCACTATAAAAGGGTTATGATTCATGATCTCAAACCTTAGGCTAGTGGAGAGATACTCTGGTTGAAAAAGGGGGAGAGACAAGGGGTGAAAAGACAGAATAGCAATGAGAGAAAAAACAAAACTGGAGTATCATGGTCTGAATTATTCCACATCATTTACAATTAATTTTTCTGATTATTATTCTCTTTTAGATTTCTGAGTGAAGATGAATTTAGCGGAGATTTGCGATAATGCCAAAAAAGCAAGAGAATATGCACTCCTTGGGAATTATGACTCTTCTATGGTGTACTACCAGGGTGTCATTCAGCAAATCCAGAGACATTGCCAGTCAATCAGAGATCCAGCAGTTAAGGGCAAATGGCAGCAGGTAGGCTGAAATAAGATTCTCTCTATTCTATTACTTGATATTTGAAAAATACACTTTACTTCCCAACCCTTTTAAGAATAAAGGATGTCTGTTGCAGCTAAATTCTCAACTTGTTCAATACAAATTTTGGTGGCATATTTTAAATACTTTATTTAATTTTTTTTGTTATTTTCATTTAGGATGACTGGTTAATTACTGGTCTGTTTGTTTGTGATTGCATACTTCAGAGAAACTGGTTTGTTGAAGACTTCCTTTTGCTGTTTTATCTTTAGACCATCTAATGGGCAGTAAACTTAAGACATGAGTGGATGAGTTAGCATCACTAGAATGGCAGTCTGAGTAGCAGTTGACTATACTGCTACAATGTGCAGTTTGGGTCAGGTTTCTAAAACTCCAGGTAATACTCCTAGCCTGGTTCTTGCACACCTGCATTATCTTGCTAAGCAGAGAGCAGGTGAAGCCAAGGAAATAATTTAAGAACCCTCTTTTAGCACTTTAAGTATTTAAGTCTTCCTTACATTTTGTGGTGTAATTTTTCATTGTACAAAATGTGTTCCATAAAAAAAAAGCAGGATAAACATATAAAGGCGTATTCCAGAATAAAGAATGTATATTGCATAAATACTACTCTTGAAAGAACATAGTTCCTATAAAAGATACAATTTTGCAGTAACTAGCTGAACAGGTGATTTTAAGAACAGCTTTTCTAAATAATCATATTTAAATGATGCAACTTAAAACTAGAGGCAAATTCTTTGTTTTTATTGCAGCAGGTACTTTGGTTATGGTGCTTGAAACATCTGACACTAACACAAAGTATTTTCTGTACTGATAGCTACAACCCTGTTAGCAATCATTTTATAATGACAGTGCTATTTATAGGTGTTTATCAAGGAACTGTAAAAGTCTGTTTATTAAAAGCTTGTCTGCAAAGCATGTGTGTGTACAAGTAGCAGTGACAGTGTCCAGCTTTCCTGGTGATCTAATAAGCTGAATGTTTTGTAGGAGATATGCACATTTGTATTCAAGCTCTTCCTCACCTCAGGACATGCTGATACAAAGTGCTCATGTCCCTCTCCTGTTCTGAATTCCTGCCAAACTTGTAGCTGACATGAAGATAGAGCATGAGGCTTTCTTTGTTCTGCAGCTGCATCCCTGTATTGCCTTCACTTCTAGTATTTAGTGTTTTCTCTGATTTCATGGATTCTTCCATTAAACTTTTAACAGCTGTTATCTTCTGAAGGTTACTTGGAGTCTCAAGCTGTTGTATGTTGTTTGAACTGCTTCAGAGAAGCCTGTGCACCATGTAGTCTGTGCTGTGCATTGGAGACAAGTCTCAAGTGAAAAAGGACCATTAACACAGTTTCCAGGATTATTCCCTGAGGAAGGCAGTTGTCTCCCTAATAGAGGGTCTGAAGTTGGCACTTTCTCAGAAATTATCCCTTCTAGGTAAAAACAGAACAGCTCCTGACAGTGTTTCATCAATGCTTTAGAGAACTGTACCCTGAAAGATCAGCATCAGGTGAGGTAGTGTCTGTCATGCTGTGTGCTCATGTGAATTTTGAAACTTCCCAACACAGCAGTGGCAGATGAGCCTTTTCAGAATATTGCTTTGCCATCACTGGTGCTGATTTCAGCTCAGGGACATACACCAAAAATAAAGAAGTACAATTGGAAAAAATAAGTGCTTCATCCCCAGGCTCCTTGCCTTTTCATTCATTTATGGGATTACCTGTAACACTGAGAACAAAATTATATAGCCCTGAAAACAAATGATACAGCCTTGAAATCACTAGCTTCTCCATGCCTGAATGGTTTGGTGAGACCTACCTTGCCTTCTTACCTACTTGTGATAAATAATTGTTGTGCCTTCTCACTCCTTGAGACAGACTTAGAGGGAACCTGATGATCTGAATGTCAGCACTACTTTCCAGCTCCCACAGCAGCCACATCCAGACTGTCAGTCACGTTCATTAGCTGTCTATCAGACAGCCTACTCTAAAAAAGTGTTAAATGGAAAGTTAGATCACAAGAAGCACTCATTCACAATATTAAAATAATATTTAGATATTATTTTTAGATCATTCTCTGGAAAGAATTGTGCCATACCTATCATGTAAGTTTAGGAAAATTCAGGTCTAACCCACTTGGTATCAGTAGTGTGCAGATTCCCATACCCACATGTTTCTTGCAAATGGCACCAGAAGAAAATGATCCTCAGGTAATGGTTAAGAGTATGAATGCAGTTGGTTTTTACCTGAACTCTTCTCCTCTGGAGTATGAAACTAGCCTGTTCTTCAGTTTCTCCATCTTCTGAGATATCTCAGAAGGATAATACCACTGGTGCCTTTTGGAGGTGGAGCTCAGCAGTCTCCAGGTAGAGCTTATACTGTTGGGAGTGGTCCACAGTGTGAATGTCCATTTAGAGAAGTGCTCTAAGGAGTTGTTGTTACTTAAATCAGTTCTCTGAGATGAACCATCATGATTATTCACATCTTGAACCTCCTGAAGGATTCCAGGGACACTGACACTGGGGGTATCTGGCAGTATGAAGAATGCCCTTGCTTTCTGTACAATTGTGCAGTATGTGTCTGACTGATACTTCTGAGGCTGTGAACTCAGTTTCAGGTGTTTGCTTACATGTTCCCTAATAAAACAGGAATGCTCATATGAGTAACATCTCAAAGAATAGTTACAGCTGTGGCTCTGTGGCTCACCAACTCATGCCTGTTACATGAACTGTTGTTCCTCCCTGTCTGGTGACTTCTCTACAGTGAGTGCTCCATCCTCATGCTAAGTGATTTCTTTTGTTGCCTTTTCTACTATAGGCAATTTATCCAGCAGTTTATCACTCAGTAACTGAGTGATGTGGAGCAGAGGTGAACCAGAAGCAGTTGGTATTTTGGATCAGACTCCTAAAGTCCTAAAGTCCTAAATTGATCCACCTCTCTTAGCTTAGGTGTCATTTTCAAATTTCTGCAGGCTTGCCTGGCCAGAATAATATTCTGTGCAAGTATTTAGTGTCTTGTATTTCATGTGGCACAGCCAGACAGCTTCAGCTTTGCAATTGGGCACCCTGATTTCAAGTGTTCCAACTTGTGCTTGGTGCTGAGAGGATAGTTAGAAGGAGGAGGAATTTGAACAAGTATCATCTGTTCCACTGAGAGCAACTGACTGGCTCAGTTCCACTCCGTGCAATACTGCTTCTGGGACTTAAAAAATCAGCACTGACTCAGAGAGAGGGATTATGTTGTAGTCTGGCACAACCTGCAGAGCTTCAAAAGGGCAAAAGGTGCATCCTGGAGGGTCCAGCAAAGCAGCAGTGTGAAAACATAAGAATTCCTCTGGCTCTTTGGAAAATTCAGTGTCATTGGTTGTCTGATAACAAGCTTGGCTTGGGGATATCAAGAGCAACGTGGTCCTAAGATCCTTATTTGTTTTGCATAAAGGGGGATCCCAGCTTGCTCTTGGGTAGCTGAGCTGAACTGTTCCTACCCTCACTTCTAGACCTCCAAGCTCATTAAAAAAAAAATAAGCAGAAATCTCGATTGTGCTCTGAGGTTTGGCTGACATGTAGGCATATTAATCCATATAAAGGTAGGCTGGAATTGGAAAGATTCAGAATCAAAAGAAACCCATCCTTTTCTCTATTTAACAACACTAAAAGGTAGGTTTACTCTCATGACCACTCTGGTGAACTTTACTTGTGTTGACATTTTCCCCTGTTTATTTTGAAAGAGTTTCTTGGCCGTTGCAGTCTTTTTACTAGACAGCTGGCTTGCAGGAAAGAGCAGCTTCAGTGACAGTTCAGCAGCTGCAGAATGACAGCAGAGTGTGCCCCCAGGAGCCAGCACTGCCTTACCACAAGGCCAGAGGCTGTGGAGCAAAGCCTGCTGCAGGTTACAACCATGTGCTGCTGGGTTACAACCATGTGCTGCTCTGTGGAGCACAGCATCAGAGCCCACAGGAGTTCAATGATGATGTTCAGAGTCCTTGGAGCAGCCAGCAAGGTACCCTTACTGACCACAGTCACTGGTGCCAGTGATTAGGTGTGCTGTATTCCCTCTTAAAGATCAAGGGATTAATTTTATTTTTTTAATTCCTATTATTTTAAATGCATTTCAGTCAATCTGAGCTTATGTTGGTTTTCTTCATGCCTTTTTTCTTTACACTTTGTAGGTTACTTCATGAGTAGTTAAGGAATATTCTGCGGGTAACTGATGAAAAACTGTGAATATAGGAGCTGTACTTTGCCTTCATGAGGCTGAGTTACATGGCATCCTTTCTGGGTGTGGTTTAGGGAGCTGGTTTTATTCACTTTTTTAAAATGGAGCTTGCTGAATAAACAATACTAATTGCAGGGAGTAATTTCAGGTGTAGATTACACTTTGCTTGAAACTTGATTGGTTTTGTTCCAGTATAATATAATTAAAAACACAAAACAGAACAAACAAACTCCATACATTGATTTTATTAGCCAAAGTAAAAATAGCCATCCTTATTGCTATGGGAAGTTGTGTAGAAGTATAAGGTCTAGCACAGTAAATAAAAGCTGGTGATGCCAAGGGTACAACACTTGCTAGATTGTGAAATACAGAGGAAGTCCCTGAAATGCTTTTTTGGAACTACCACTAAGATAGAGTGAATCCAGCTCTTACTTACTGAGTTTTATACCTGTATGCTTGGATGTGTTTTCTGCTTGGTTACTGAAAATCCTCAGGGCTAGTATGTCAAAACTGTGGGGCTGCCCCTTGGGCTGAAGGGCTTTGTATAAGGTTTTGCTGCTTCTCTGGAGCAGGTGATGTGGCTGGTATACCAGATTGTGGCTCTGAGAAGCAGGCAC
Source organism: Heliangelus exortis (assembly GCF_036169615.1). NCBI lineage: Eukaryota > Metazoa > Chordata > Aves > Apodiformes > Trochilidae > Heliangelus > Heliangelus exortis. Next base: position 21,449,662 of record NC_092422.1, on the reverse strand, counting down.
TTTCATGTGGTAGCTGAATCCAGTTACCATGCTGCAGGGCCAGAGATGCCAGGTTCTTCCCCACCTAATCTTCCCTTCTCTGCACCAGGTTCTCTCCCTCTTCTGCACCCTGCCATTCTTTTTCCTGGGATTTGTGTGATTACAGGGTAGTGAGCCAGTGCAGCTTGCTAACCCAGCAAAAGTGTCCTTTTTTTTTCTTTTTTTTTTTTTTTTTTTTCCTTCTAGGCTAATTTTCTGACATTTTACCAAGCTAGGTTACTGCATTGAGATGCCAGAATTGAGGAGCCAGTGGCAGTGTGGATGGGGAGAAAATGTGAGGAGAAGCAAGATCTTCCTATTTGGCAGTGGTGGGCTGCTAACTTTGCCTTCATTACCTCCTGAAACTACTCAAACATGAATAACCTAAAAGCTTGCTTCTCTACAACCCTAGCTGGAGCCCCCTGAGAGCTCTGGCACCCAAGGTCAGGGTTATGGGGGACAGAGAGACTGGGGTGAGTTATGACCAGTGTTTTCCTGTTTGCAGCCTTACAGGGTTGCTTCAGAGTAGCACTGATCACTCAAAGACACCTCTCAGTCACCTCTGTAATTATGGCATGGCCCTTCTTGGCTTGTATCTGGATTATTTGTTTCTGAGCTGGAAGACACTCTTTTTGCACCTCTTACATCTGACTTTTTTTCTTTGGGGCCTCTAGGAGTTTATCAGCTGGATTTCCTTTGTGGTCCTGTTGTTTGCGTACTCTGAGGGTGTTTTATTGGTTTGCCAGGTACTGACTAAGCAGTAGAGGTGTGCATTTCAGAGTTTGGTCTGTTCAGGCTAAGAGATGGTCAGCACTTGGTAGTCTTTTCAGCTTCCAAGGCGTCAAAGGCTCTGTTTCTCTAGTTTTTCAGATACCATCCTTCTTGCTGGCTCAGAGAGCTAAATGACATTTGATTGTGAAGGTCCATTCAGGCCCAAACCATTCTATGATTCTGCCCCTCTGCCCTTCAGTGCTAGCAAGTTGTTTTCCATCAGCTTTTCAGCATGTGTTGGAAGGCTGATAGGAGCAATCCTGTCTATATTCCTGGAGCACTGGAGTAGGATGCAGCTGGCCCTTGTGGAGCAGTGCCCTGGAGGATTTGTGCTGTATCATTCTTTTGTACCTCACAGCAGCTGTTTGGCTGGATTTATTTTTGGGCAGGAGGGGTGTGTGTTAGACAGTTTGCAGGAACCAAGTTGGTATTCCATCACATTTCTAACTCAGCTGGAAGTTCTTTCACTGGGGGATGTCTGCTTGATTGTGTGATGAGAAAGCAAAGAGAGCAAAGCAGGGCAAGAGCAATCCTGCCTGAGCTGGATGTCTTGTGTCTTTGGAAAGATTGAAATTCCCCATGTGGAAGAAACAAGAAGGTCCTTGTTCTTCTTGTACCTAAGGCTTCTTTCATACATAAGCACGTAGAGCTCCTGGTGAACTAAATGCAGTGCTGCAAGAACTTGGGGATTTACTCTTCACTTTGTCTCTGTCCCTACTGGTATCTTGCTGACAACAGTCACATATATTCTTCTCAAACAGGCTTTTAAACCAGAGAAGGATTTCTTTGTGCTACTGAAATCTCCTAATTTCTCCTAGTAATGGGAAAATTCCTGAAACATGTTACAGAGCATGAAAGAGAAGGATACATTGCTGTGAGTGTACCTGATAGTAGTTTAGGAGAACTCTAGCTTCTAGAAAGGGGTGATGTGTGTTTATTACTGAGTGCTGTTGATTTAGTCATTCATTTGTACACCACCAGTTATGTCAGATAGTGCCTTCTATGTTGAAGTTGCCCCAGCACAAGTAGGGGGGCTGCTGCTGCCATTTTGAATGTGTAGAGTGGGGCAGGTGAGGACAGACACCATTCTGAGAGGGGAAATGACAGTGTGACCTAGAAATGGGATGAGCAGGTGAAAATCAGGCTGAAAGAGTAAAAGCTTGCTGACCAGACACAGCATCCTGCATGTGCCCAGCATAGTTCATTGCCAAGCACACAAAGAAACAGGAACATCTCAGACTAGTGGCCACATCTTTTCACTAGTAAGAATGGTTAGGAAAAACAGTTGTAAGATGTGATGTTGTTCAGTACAAGTTCCCTGATTTGCTGCTGTTACAGCCTCAGCAGACAGGCAGGATTTGCAGACCTTGCTTCTCCTGATCCTTTCGATTACTCAGAATCAGCACAGCAAAGAAAATCTGGATTTCAAGCAGCATCCCTGACATCTGTTGACACTGTCCTCAATTGCTTTCCTCTCTTTGCCACAAAGCAAAGCCTGGTTGCAGCATTCCCAGGCAATATTTTTCCATCTCTTTTTCACGTGGATGCATGACATGAGCACAGCTGGGTGCCTGGTGTCTTTCCTTGGCTTTCTCATAATCTGACTTCAGATCCTGGCTTTTACTTCAGCCTTGCAGGGTGTGCAAGGCACACCCTGAGTAGTGTGTGTAGTAGTGTGCCTGGTGGCAGCCTGCAAACATCCTCACCGTAATGTTTCTTCAGGAAAGCTTTTAGAGCCTGTGTGTCTTTCCAGTGGACAGGAAGGATCTTGCCTGTAAGAGGCAGGATTCACACTGCCCTGAAGTAATCCTAGCTGCAGAGCACCAATGCTGATTCCCAGGAAGTGCATGAATTAGTTTTAGCTGTGCACCAACACTACAGTGAAGAGGTGACATCCCGGTGTTACGACCCTTGAACAGGTGAAAACCAAAGTAAGGATGAAGTTTGATCCCAGAGGATGGAAAGCATCCCTGAGTGATGGGTGGAAGGCTGGTAAGATGCAGTACAAGTGCACTCAGGTGAATCCTAGCACATTTCGAGCTATTGCACTGAAAGCCTATGTGTCTGGGCAAGAATGGATGGTGCAGTTTTTAGCTGCTGATGTGTGCTTAGAAGCAGTGACCTTAATATACAAAACCTGAACTTGTAACAACAATTTTATTTTTCCTAGGTTTCATGGAAGAAAATTGGAAAGAACAGATATCAAGTAAATAATCTTGAAGTAGTTCTAATTGCCTTACTACTGGCAATAAAAACTTCAAGTATAAAATGCAGCTGTGTAATTCTGCAAGCAGATTTCTTTCTGAGACCTAATTTCCTCTAATTTTATTTTTACTTACTATACTTACCATTTGAACTTATGCTAAAGTGTGTGGTGTTCCTATTTTCTGTCCTAATCTTTGAAGTTTGCCAAAGAACTGGCTTGTGTTTTGACTGTATGGTGATGTTGTGCCCCTCACAAGGTTAATTTCATAATATTAATACTGTAATGATTTAGCCACTTATATAACCAGGGCCTTGGAGATTGTAAGCAGCAAAGTTCTTTTATGACAGAATAGTAGCAAACATGTTAAGGATCTGACAACAGCACCCTTGCTAGTCTAAAACATACATGTTTGTGTGCATACATGTCAACATGCACACATAATTCTAAGCCTCAGCACAGGCTATGGAAGAGTGATCCATGCAGGCATTAGCAATTGTGTGTGGTCATGATGGTGACAAGCAGGGAGATGAACTGCTCAGAGATTGAATTACTTATGCTATTGTTAAAGATCTATTGTCAGCCTGACAAGGCTGGGATTTGTGAATGGGAAGGCTTGGGAGAGTATTTTGAGAAAGGCTTTTGAGAGTACTTTATATGGTTTTAAAAAAAAAAAAAAGTTTTAATTGTAACAATTTTAAAGTATTGTGTGTACTTCTCAAGGTCAGACAAGAATTAGTTGAAGAATATGAACACGTGAAGAGCATTGTCAACACTTTAGAAAGTTTTAAAATGGACAGACCTGCAGATATCCCTGTATCCTATCAAGATGAGCCTTTTAGAGATCCTGCTGTTTGGCCTCCCCCTGTTCCAGCTGAACACAGGTAACTGGTGGCTCAGGCAGAGTGGGTGGAATAAAATTGGGTCACCATAATTTTATGGTCTTCTCTGAGTGCATTTGTAATGTGAAAATCACATTTTATTTACCTCTTAGTGTTTTGTAATTCAGAATAAATGTAATTCATTTGGCAAAAAAAAGTAATTCAACTACAGTCAGATTTATTGTGGAAGTTGTGAAGAAAGTCACTCCTTTTTTCTGGTAGGATTGACAAGCTAAGTGTCTGGAACTAGGGTCTGCTGGAGAGCTAGATGGGCTTTTGATGACAGCTGCCTTTCTCATGTGCAAGGAAAAAAGTTTTTTATTTCAGTTAACTTAAGCAGTTGAATTCATTGATGGCTGAAGAGTCAGTAACAATCTTGAAGGACATGGTGGTTAGAAATCCCTCCCTAGCTACAGATAATATGACCTGTGTTTAATCCATTGGTTACTTTTATTGCTAAGCATGTTCTGTTGTATGTGATGTTTCTCTTCTGTAACCACCTTTAAGGTAACTTTAATTAGCCAGTAGTGTTCTCAAAACAGATGCTTGTGCATTTTCTGAAATCCCTATTGCCACCCTAATAGAGCTTGACACGAGTTGTTTGGAACAACAAATCCAACTTAAAAACAAGAATAAGGTCATGTCAATAGTTTTCAAACATTATAATAGCAAAGAATTTTAATGTGTGTATATTCACATAAGGAAAGGAACAGAGTAAAATGAGGGATCTTGCCTAACAGCAAGAAATACCAGGTTTATTTGTAACCTTTGTACGTAATGGTTACCAAACTAATGGACCTTCATTTTTCAAAAAGCATAAGAATATAAGTGTAAAATAATATTAATGCTGATTACTTCTGTGAGTGGTAGAAATTACTGTCAGGATTTTTGTGGCAATTCTATGTGAAAAGCAAGATATATTTATTTTTGTATCTCTCTTAGAGGTAAAGGCTCAATAGTTCACCTCTTTTTTAAGCTAAAATTTAAATCTTGTGCAAACAAGTATGAAAAATTGTTCATTCTTCTGTGCTCTTAAGTTTGATGGAAATATATAGAAACCAAAATGTAGCAGTTTTTATCCAACAGTGTGTTTTAAGTATGTGTTGCTTTTAAGCCATATTCCAGGAAACTGGTTTTGGAGTTAGCAAATATCTCAAAAAGTTACTCAAAACAAGAATCAAAGGAGGATTTAATAAGGGATAGTAATAATTAAATTTGTGTGGCATGTCCATTTATTTATGAGAATAAATAAATTTATTTATGAGAATAAATAAATTGAACTATTTATGGGAACTATTCCCATGCTCCTGTATTTTAAGTCTAATCCCTAGAGCAAAATGACTGTCACACCTACTCTGAAGACCAAATTCTGCCTCCTCATGCCACTGATGAGTTCTCTTTGACATCATAGGTGATGCACAAGTATAGATGTACAAGTATAGATGCATAAGTATAGGTGCTTAGAGTTTGGATCTGTTTGCTTTTGAGTCAGAGCAAGTTACGATTTGAAGCCTTATACCGAATAGTTTCCTCTTCTGTTACATGCATGTTGGTTTGTTTTAAGATTGGTTATGGTACTGATAATTTTATGGTACTGTTAATTTTCTTTTTTTTCACTGTTGAAACTTTTCCTTCCTTCTGCATTTCTTTCTTGCTTTGGGTGTCAGACAGAACCAGAAATATGTTGCTAGATTTGCAGAATCAGGGAGATAAGACTTAGTGGCTTGTCAGCTTCAGCAATAATGCACTGAAGGTACTAATGAATTATTAGAATCCTTCTTTCTTGATGCTGCTCTTCTTCCCCCTGTTTTTAGTATCTTTTTGTTGTGGTTGCTTGTTGTTAGGGCTCCACCTCAGATAAAACGTCCCAACCGAGAAGTGAAACCTCTGAGGAAAGACTCACCCGGGCTGCAGCCCCGCGGGCCTGCGGGCAGAGCACACGCCGGATCCAAGGGTGAGAAGTCTGCAGCCAGGGAATCCAGAGCTAGAGGAAGAGATGACAAGGTAAGAAGTGGGAATGAGCACGGTGGGGAGGAGTTCCAACGCAGCAGGTGGCAAAGGGAAGTGTTCTTAGTTTTAATTATCTAATACAGATAGTAAGAATAAAAAGCCACCATGATCCGATGGGAGAAAGCTTGATCCTTTCCTCTTGCCTCATGGGCAAAACATGTATTATGGAAGTGTGTAATAATAATGACATGAAATTATGGAGAGTTCTTTCATGTTTGCTCTGCCTTGAGATTTTTTTGATAGGGAGGTAGCAGGGTGGCCTGTTGCTGGGGGTTTCTTTACATCTCAGAGCATCGGCTTAACTCTAATCTGTCAGTGTCAATCAGGCATAAGGTCCCTTCTCCTCCCCCACCCTTGGGTTTTGTTTTGAAGGAATCAAATTCCAGCCTTTTGTAAAGATTTCCACGTAAATAGTGCAGAAGTGAGACCAGTGCCCTTCTTTAAAGCATGATGACTTTAAGCATTATGAATGGAGTTCCACAGTACCATTGCCTCTACCTTACAAATTCAGCATAGTTCTATAAATGCATTGATGCTGGGTAAATCTGTGCCAAATTATTTGAACTAAGATATTTGAAAATTATGTTAGGGAGATGTAGTAAAAGCAAACTCTTAGCACCTTTCGTGTTCTTTAGTTTATAATAAGAGGGTTTTGTATTTATTACAGTGTTTAGGAAGATGCTTCTTGGAAAGGCTTTTTTTAAAAAATAAAAATAATGTAATAAATTAGAGTTGGAGATTCTCTTTTCTGAAGACCCATGAGAAAGAAGCAGTGCTGAAGTGAAAGAAAAGGAGAAACAGTCATTATCAAATAGTGATGAAATTTTCTGGCTAAAAAAAAATCTGCATGCAAACTGCTGTTTGTCAGACCCTTGCATTTTTAAATTTAACTGTGGAGTCATGGCCAAGAACCTAAGGAATCTGTGGTATATGCACTGAAGCAGCTTTCCTTCCCTGACAGATGGGTTTATGAGAATCCCCTTTCCTATGGGGGCACATCTTGATAGATGAGTAAGAAAATATTTAGGTCAGCTTTCTTCCAAATGAAACTGATTATTCCTTTCATGGCCTTTCTATTAGAGTTTGCTTCTTCACAGCACGGTAAGAAATCACAGATATATCTTTCCCATCATGAATTGCTTTTCTGGTACACAGGAAAGTACTGAGTAATCCAAGCCCTCATTACCATAAGTAGGGGAGGTCCGGGCACATTTTCGGCGGTGCCACTGACAGACTGCACATTTCAAGTTTAATCATTTTAGAAATATCTACCTCAGATCAGTAAGATTTAAAATAACTCGTGTGTATCATGCAAGCTATAAAAAGCTCGTGAAGATCTGTGAAATTATTTACAGTTCTGCTAGCTGAAGATGGGATGTGTGACAGGTTCACCAGATGTGCTTCTGTAAAGCAGCCTTCAAAGTCTGAGCTCTCAATGAGGGTGAACTCTGCCCTCAAAGCTTTCTGCTGATGAGCATTATAGGGCTTTACTATGAGGAGCCCACAGCAACATGACTTGTACAATACTTGTCTCTGGGAATAATGCAATTAGCAACTCTGCAGCTGTCAAATGGAGGAAAAGCCATGGTGTTTGATTTAATAGGGTACATTCTGAACACTACTCTTATCTGACTAAATTGGTCACTAGGTGGCAGAAGGAAAATATGTCTCCTCTTCAAAAAATACCAACACATGTGCTCCTGTTTTTGCCTTTGTCTAGTTACTTTGGGGTTATTTTACCTTCGTTGCCTGGGGTATACATGCAAAAATCACACCAGGTTACAAATTTTGATATTTTGTATGGTGATTTTTGTACGTAATCCATGGTTTTATTTTGAGGCAAAGTATGAATGAAAGAGGAAGTAGCCAGGCATGGGAAGTGAGAGAAATTAATGTGACAAGTCAATAAAACATTTTTTTTATTTATTTTTTTTTTTTTTTTTACAAACAGGCATGAAAATAGCTTTAACTTCCCTTTCAGTTCTACAATTTCTTAGTTTGCAGGTGTTGCTATTCTTCAGTCTCTGAACTTAGAGCTAAAAGAAATTTATCTCTGTAGCCAAGTATGTTGAACCAAAAAGGACTGGTAATGCTTCGTCTTCAGTTAAAATAATATGGCAAAACTGAAGCTTCAAATTAAGTAAGGAGGTATTGCTTTTCTCACAGTAAATGTGTCATCTTTGTAGTTCTTGGGTTTGGGTGCTTGGCTAAGACTACTTAGAACCTTGTCCATTTGCTAAGAAGTTGGTTGCAGTGTAATAGGTTGTATGATGTCTTGGCTATGATATCACAAAGCAATATGCATATCTATTTCTGATATTTTTCAAGATGAATATAGCTATAGTACGTTTGTTTTAAAAGTGTTTTGCCTCAATTGAGACAAATGCCTTGTTTCACATTTTCTCCTCCCCAGACCATATCATCTTTTCATTCTGACAGTACCCATCTCGGGATGAGGAGTTTTAATCTGACTATACCTGTAAAATGACCTTTTGTAGTGATATATAAAATAATTTCAAACTTCAACACACCAGATGGTATTTATCCACTAAACTTAGATATTTACATGTTCCTTTTTCTAACATACTGCTTTCGAGTGCATATTCCTTCTTAGTTCCAATGGAAATTATTAGGCTTGTTCTCAGGGTACCTTCTGCTGAATCATTGCCAAGAATTTTAGCTTCTGTTCGAAACTTCAGCTTAAAGAGGCATCATGAACACTACCTGTATATCATTTAGAAATGGCATAATGCCATAGATAAGCACTAGAACACTTTTTTTGGAGTGCTCTCTAGGTTGTTTTAGATTGTCAGTGGGTAAGGACAGTAGATAGGAAATAGCTAAGGGCTGTGATGCCATATCAGTGAGGTGAATATTAAAATGGATTAAGATAGGAGATAATAAATTTAAATAGTTTTTGCTTGATTATTCTGATGTGTGTCATTAGATGTCAGATGAAGTAGTTGTATTTAGGGGGAAGCATGCACCTCTGTGCATCAGGACTTTAAAGCTGCATAATCTCCATCCAAGAATACTGAAAGAACTGGTAGGTGAAATTGCAGGGTTGGGAGAAGAGATTTCCAATGTTTATTTAGACTGCTGGTGTCTCTTGAATGGGGAGTTGGTTTGACTGTGCCTATATTTAGAAAGGGAAAGGAAAAGTGATCCAGGCAACTGGAGTTGTTAATTTTATCTAAACAGCGTGCAGCATTTTACAAGAAATTTAGAATGGGTGAAAAATAAAACACTTGGAACTAACTGGAAGGTGCAACAAAGGGAAATTTCTTAATCAAAAGGTGTTGCCTTAGCTGGCACTTTCTTTAGAGTTCTTTTACAGAAAGAAATTAATCTACCTGCATGCCACATGGGAAGTAATAAGTTAATCTAGCAAGTGTATCATGTAGAAGAATTGTAAGATGGGGAGGAATTAGGCAGCAAGGGGAATGTAAAGTGGTACTGAAAGAAAACGTATCAGTCAACTGGCAAATCATTTATAGATTTCCTCTAGAGTAGACTGACAGCAGCTGGAGTATTTTATTTGCATTTCAACAACCATCCTCCTGAAAGATGTATTGGAAGAAGAGAGGGGAAAAAAAAGAAAGGTTGCCAAAGTGAACAGGGAATTGTGTTCAGCTTGTGTTTCAAGAGGAGACTTGTTTGGTTTGGTAAAGGAAGGCAGAGTATGCCTGTGCTGCACAGATGTCAGGGTGATGGACACGTCCACGAATAACTGCTGAAACTAAGGCACAAATTTAGTACAGGAGTAGAAATACATTCATTTTGGAAATGAGGTTTTTGTTCCAGTGGGTTAGTGCAGGTCTGATAGCTCTTCCTGATGGAAAGCCCAGCAAATTTCTAAACGTGTTAAAATCAGGATTTTGTTGGCTGAGGAGGTGGTTAGGTGGTAGAATTGCCAAGGGGACTGGAAGGGAGCAGTCTCTTGCAGTCCTGTATACCTCTGTCTGTTGGCAAATCTTAGAGAGAAGCCATCACAGCAGCTTTATTTAAAGCTGTTTTGGGAAAGTAATACCACAGAAAAAGATGAGGATATGACTGGAAAAATTATGCTTACTCTTGCTGCCTGGATCCAGGTGACAAATTTAAAAATTTTTTTTTTCCTGGTCTCTGCTCACTTACCTGCTGACTGAGGATTGCATCTTGGACCAATTTGGAACCAACATTAATAATCTTATTAAATGTGAGAACTGTAAATACTTGAAATCTTGGTTTAATTCCAGAACTGGAAAAAAAAAAAAATCAAAATGTTCCATCTTACTACCTTGACAGCCAAGGTGAAACTGAAAGCACTTTGCCCAGCTAGGTCACCCTTCTCCCTCTGTTGGGCAAGCCATGCCACAGGGAGCAGGAGAAGTGAGCAGGGCAGGACCTGGCAGTGGGGTTTGGGGCTCAGGCCTGGCAGGGGGCTCGGGGTCTGACCCCACAGCAGCCACCCAGGAGGCTCCAAGTGCAGGGATGCAGGGATGCCAGCCTGTGGCCAAGGAGCCACCACTGGGCCTGTCCCCTCTGGTTCTGTTCTGTTCTGCTTCTTTGGGATGTGGCACAGCGAGGACCCGCTATTGCTGGTGTTGTCAGATGTGTGTTCACCCCTTACTGGCACAGCAAAGATCTGATCTGCCAGACAGGCTCGGATGTGAGGGCTGAGCTGCACACTGCAGCCACCTGCCCTGCCTTCTTCTTCTTAAAGCCTTCCCTAATTCAGGAAAAAATAAAACATCCAAAAAAACCCCAAAAGAAAACAAAAACCCAACAAAAACCGAAACAAACCAACCAACCAACCAAAAAACAACAAAAAAACCAACCAACCAAAACAAAAAACAAAAAACAAAAAACAAAAAACCCCAAAACAAAAAAGCCATACAATTTGTTTTGAGAAATACAGAAAAATTCTTCCACTAGGAAAACCCATCCATTGCAGAGGGATCGGAGAAACGTATGTAACAAAGACAGAAAGAAAATACCTCTCATTTAATTGTCTTTTTTTTTTTTTTCCCCCTTTTTGTGGTTACATTTGGATTCCATTTTCTCTCTCCAGGAATCTTCCAAACTCTACAGGTCTTTTTTCCTTATTTTCTTTTTAGGCCAAACCATGACATTTTTGACACCAGCTTTGCTGTCTAAACACAACTTCTAGCTTTATTTCCATAGGGAAAAAAAAAAAAAAAAAAAAAAAAAAAAAAAAGAAAAAAGAAAAAAGAAAAAGAGGCAACAACAAAAACCAGAAAAACAAGGGATTTGGGACTACGAAACAACATAAAGTTCACTTGGAATAAAGAAATAAAAATAGTGGGAAGATAAACTGCTCCCTCACAGGCCTTGCGGGCAAACAGCAACTGGGAGGGGTGTAATCGGTACCTTTTTCTTTTTCCACTGCGAGGTTATTTGTGTGTCTCCAGCTGCCTCTCAGCCCGCCTTTGCCTAGGCTGCTTTTGTTCAGCCAGCTGGGATTCTTTAGCTTGCTGCTGATAGTGCTTAGAAGCTGAGTTAAGAGTCCCAAAGTAGCTCCCTGCTCAGCCTGGGCCGCTGAAACCTCACAGCTGCTTCTCAGGCACGGCCTAGGCTGCTGGGGAGCTGAGGGGGTGGAAGCAGTTTCCTTCTGAAGCAGGAGAGGAAGAGTGTGAGGCTTCAAAGAGAAAAGTTGCTTCATTCCCATAAGGTTAAGGGCACTGTGGAAGTGTTAACCAAAAACTCGGGCCTGTTTGGGGCTGAGGCAGTGTGTGGCTTGTTGCTGAATGGGTGTTGGCGTGCTGCAAAAATTGTTGTAGTTTGAAGCAGCCTGGGTGACCTGGCAGCTTCTTGAGGGCATTTGGTCTAGCCCTGAAATGAATATGATCTTTTAAAAGCATTTTAACTGTTTATGGAGCTGGCCTGTGAATGAGTGGAGGGAAACAAATAGCTTACAGGTGAGGAAAGGAGAAACGGCTGGACAGGAAGGCTTTACTTAAACAAGGGGACAGAACCTTGTTGGTTTTCCTCCTTCAAGGACAATGTGTGTAAAAGCTTTTGTGTTCTTTTTCAGTGATGATGGGGTGCCAATTGTTTAACTCTGGCAGGTAGTGTGGCAGGTGTAGCATTTTCAAAATGTGCTTTGGATGCTTTGGTCTTCATCCAGAAGTTAATGTAGCATTAAGTCATGATGCAGCCTGCATGGTGAGGCTTTTTTTGCATTTGTGCCTTTGGCTGGCCAGGAAATACATCAGTTGTCACAAACCAGCCAAACTACCCACCTGCCCACCGTGATGTATCATGAGAGCTCTATTGGAGTTTTAACACCGTGAACTGCATCTTTGAAGATGCTGTTGTGCAGGAAGCAACAACAGCAACAAACAGGGGTCTGGGGACTCCTTGTGGAATGTAGGGTGTGAACACATTGGTTTTGCTGGCCATTGGGGTGCTGAGATAGCCATGTTAAATCTTGATATCTTCTTGTGGCTTCTGCAGGCGTGAACCAGAGAATATTGTTGTATGTAGCTAGTAAAGGACATGGTAAATGAACAGTGTCCTTATGAATCTGTATGACTTTCACTTCTAGGGAAAGAAAATATCCCAGGAAGTTGGTGATGGGGAAATACCAAAATTTGATGGAGCAGGTTATGACAAAGACTTGATTGAAGCTCTTGAAAGAGATATTGTATCAAGAAATCCAAGCATTCATTGGTATGATGTTTTTTTACATTCAAGTGTTTTTTGCTAGTGTGGAGGAGAGAAATTATCGTTCTTCTAACTCTTAAAACAGGGAGCCATTATAATCTTCTACAGATAAGCAAAACAAGGTCTTTTGGTTTTAAAAGTTTATTAATTTTGTTACGCTTAAGCTTTTGTTGCTAACGGATGCTAGGTGCAGTAATCCATTACAGGTACTGCTGAAAGGAAAATACACTCCAGAGAAGTTTAAAGATACCACTTTGGTACTCACATTTTCCAAAACAATTTTTAATTAAGCAGCTCAGAATAACTGGAGTTGAAAACAATTTTTTTCCCTATCTTTCAAAGGTGAATTCAGTTTTAGGTCACAGGATTATACAAGTGCTCTCATGAGGCATGTACCGGCATGCTGAAAGAGATGGTACTTAGTGAAAAGCATTTCTATTTTTCTTGTATGAAAATAAAAGAAGTATTTTATATGAGAATGTTCTACAAGTTTCCTCATCTTGCACAGGGATGACATAGCGGACTTGGAAGAAGCCAAGAAATTATTAAGAGAAGCTGTCGTTCTTCCAATGTGGATGCCTGATTTTTTCAAAGGGATTAGAAGACCTTGGAAGGTAGGAATTTATTTGGCTTTGTAGTAAATGTCAAGGTGTAGTTATGTATGTTTGCTGCTTCAATGTGTGTGTATGCCTGTAGCAGAAGGCTAAACAGGAAGATGGAAAGATCAGGAATTTGTTCATCATCTTCTCATAATGATTCATGTAAAATGCACTGCAAGAAACAGCTGGAAGTCTATGCAGGCTTTGCATTATACAATAAATACTTTTCTGTTTACTTAGTCGTAGCTTGTTGACATTACAAAAGCTTCTATATGTCAGCCTGTACATGTGAGCAAGAATATAGGGCAAATTGAAAGAAGCAGAAATGCTTAATGGACAGGTCTGCTTAGAATTCTGTTTGGCTGCTCTTCAACACTTCCTTGAGGAAAGCAGTCCTTGGATTGTTTCCTTCTGCATGTCCCAACTATTCTAAGACTGAAAACTGCAGGTTGATGGTGCAAGAAAGCAAGGAGAGGGTTAACTAATCTGAGTGATCCTTTACCTTTGCAAGTTACACTTGCAGCTGGGTGTAGTTACTGCTGGAGAGGGAGAAATTCAAAGTGGGAGAATGAACTGCAAGTGGGGGAACAGGAGGGATATGGAGCTGAGCTGACCTAGCTGATGGACTAGAGATGAGGCCAATGTGGGCCTTGCACAGAGCTAAAAAGGAAGAGGAGGGAGGAGATTGCAGAGCGTTCTGTAAACAGAAAATAAAATTATCTTGTTTTATTTGTGGATGGATCGATACTTGTTTTGGGGATAAACAGTCACAATAGAAGGGCTTTCTGCTTACTGAGAGGGTTAATGGGATTAATTCCATTATTTTACATCTGGAAGGCGATGTGCAGGGAATGCTGTGTGTATGAGTAGTTTCTGTGGTTTAGCCTGCTTATTCAGCAGCATGTCAGATACTGTGTTACCAATACTTGGCCCGTCTCTTCCTCCTTGGTCCTTGTACTTCTCTTGCTTATGCTTAGATCTGATCCTCAAGCTGTCCTCCTCCAGACTGAGCCAGTCCTAGATCCCTATTATTCTGCTTATTTATGAAACAAAGCCTGTGGGAACTGATGAATGGAAGACCTGTCATGCTGAGGGCTTGTGTCTGCAGACACTAGAGAGGGGAAGTTGGAAAGAGTGGGAGCTGATGGTGGGAGCTGGGAGACAGCTGCTTTTAAGAGCTGTTCATGGTGGTTTTAGTGAGTAGCAGAGGAGCAAGTCCAAACCTAGACCCTGGCTACATGGCTTTAGGGGTCTAGGGTGCTTGTGACCAGTACTAGTGGGCCTGAGGTTAACCTTAGGGTTAACTGAGCTATCAGCTTGGACAGAGTGTAGGTACCATGGGTTATAAACGCAGGGTGAGATTCTAGTGTCTTTTGAGCAGCTGAATAGCTCTCTTTTCCTCTTGGCATAGAAGAAGTTGATCCATACCCTTATTATACACTTTTAAGGCAGTGAAGAGCTGCTGTGCTGATTTTCACCTATTAACATGCCTAGAGGATGTAGTGGCATCTGTCTTAAAGGTAGGTATCTCAGCAGGCTGCAGGCAATGTGAAGAGTGCAACTGGCCCTGTCTCCAAGTATTGTGGCACTGGGTAATGAAACAATAGCTTGGTCTTCTACAGAGTTTACAGTCTCCATCTCTTTGCATGAGATTATCTTTTCCTACTGAGCAGTGTAGGAAAATTAGGTGGTTGTAGACATGGAAAAAAATTCTAAGGTTATTTCCTCTTCAGTCTGAAATGCAAATTGATTTCTGATGAGTTCATGAAGAGTCTTCATTGTTAGCCTTTTCCCTGGTGCCTTGTGAAGCTGTAACTCTTCTGAATTTGTTTTTCACACAGAACAGCATGTATTTTCCCTACTGTTGACCTCTGACTGTGCTACAAGGATGAGGAGTTTTGAAGGAAAGACTGTTTCTTGCAGTAATCACTGTAGCAGCAGGCATTTCTTGAGCCTAGGCATTGAGGACAATAATTCAGGGAAAAGGCAGCCAAATCTGGTTTGGGATGTTCAGCCTCTCCTGGGAACAATTCCCAAGGCAGCCCTCACAGTTTCACAGTTTGTGCCTGCATTCAGAGGATGGTGCCTTGTATGAAGGAGCCAGCTGTCTTCCCTGATTCAACACAGGTGCTGTGGAGCTGCAGCCCCGGGTTTCTGAGCGTCCACAGAAACGCTCGCTCTTTTTCTCTGAGCTGTTTTGTGCCACAAAGGCCCGGCTGCTCACTGTGCTTCCCACTGCTCTGCTAGTGATTGTAACAACAACAAGAAGTAACCCTGCAGTGATTTCATCAAAACACTTACTCCCTGTGGTGCATTTCAGCTTCTTACTGGAATACGTTGGATTAACAGAACCTTAGAGGAAGAATAAAGAAGTCTTTGTGCTTGTCAAGGATTTTAACTAGTGAGTAAGTGGCAGCCTTCTAGTCTGTAGAGCTAAAGAACAATTTGATCCTATTTGTTTCTGTTTGAAACTCTGAACATCTTGTTTTCCTGAGAACTCAAGTACTCAAGTTCTTTTTTTTCCCCCGCTTTTTTTTTTTTTTTAAACTCATTCTTCTATCATCTTTATCCCCAGAGAGCTTGATTTTCCTCTGGCTTTCCTAGTGTGACTGCTTTGCACCTGTGTAATGCACATATATAATGCCACCAGTATCATGTGATAGGTTATGCTCACTGTAATAGTTACACAGGAGGTGTAAAGCCATGGGCTTTGATTTCAGAACTGAACAGCATGTATAGCTGAAGCCAGACTGACCTTCCTTAATAATGGACTGACTGAAGCAATATCCAAAAAATATCCTGCAGTAAACACGGTTTGTGAAACACAGGGTCAAATGTGATTTGAGGTGAAACTTGCTTTAAAATATTAAACAAGCACATCTGAAACTCAGAGAACAGTAAGTCATCTCTGACCTGCATAGCACAGGCTGACTAATTTTCACCCAGTTACTTCAGGGTGATACTTGCAATATTATTATAATATCAGTATGACTGTGCAGCAACTCAAATTACAGTACATGTCTGAATGTTCATGGGGAGAAAAAGGGTCCATTTATTTTTTATGCTTACTGCTCTGGAGCTTATGAAACCTTGGGCGGCCTGAGGAGTGACATTGGAGTGTTAGCTGTATGGATGGAGTGTGAACATTTCTAACTTAATTTACCAATGAATGTATGTAGAGCTTGCATTAGCTAAGTGTTAAATGGCAATAAAGGTATTAAGAGTTAATGGAAAATGGAACACAGAGAGGCTATTGCTTTTGAATAGTACATTTTTGAATAATTGCATTCCCGGTTGATTTGTTTTTATAGATCTCTTCCATGACATTCTCTGTGCTTTTTGAAGTAAATTTTTGTGAGGAACAGACGAAATCTAATTTGCTGTGTGGCTTGCCTTTAACAGATATTTTATTGCTGTGGCATTTTATGTAAGTTATTAATTGCAAAGCACATTATAATATGCAATTCTAATTCTAGCTAACTTGATTACCCTTGCAACACAGTACAACTTTACTTTAGGAAACTCTTGTGATCATGTAATAAGATCTTGTGATTGAAGGGAAAAAACCCCAAGCTTCTTGAGCATTATATTTTCATAATGCCATGCTCAAAAGTCACAGGTCCTTATTCTGGTGTTGTACAAGGATGGAAGAGTGTGTAGTCCTTCTCAAGCACTGCTGCTGAAAGGACTGGAAAGACTATCCATAAAGATAACTGTATGTAGAAATATTATCAAGACTCATAGTTTTCAAGTGTCTCAGTGGCACAGTCTTAACATGGGTCCTGAGACTGCTGTGTGTCTAGCTAAAAACCTGCTTGCTTTGGGTAAATATGATGGTAAATATGCTGAGCTGCAGAGATGTGTAGTCCTTACTCTCTTTTCAGATAGACTACAGATGGAAAGAGTCTGACAGTGTGGATGCTAACCTGGGACTTTACAATTTTAGTTCAGTTTTCTAGTTTAAAGATTTTTGTGTAATCATTGAGGCTCACATTAGGCTTTTTGTAGTCCACATGAGCCACAGTTGCTTATCTGTGAAATAGAAATAGCAGTGCTCTTCTGCCATCCAGCAGTGTGGAGAGGATGGTGTTTCTTCCAGGAACTGTGCAGTAGTGTGGCCACAGAAGTCATGAAATGGAGAGATTAAATGGTATGACAAACCCTTGTTTTCCAGTGAATGCTCTCCTTCATCCTCAGTGTAAAAATCCAATAAATTCATACAGATACATTATCAGGATTTTTGGAACAATGTTTTTCTACAAAAAAATGCTCTACCGAGGGAAGACAACTTTCTGCAAAAGTATTTTGGTTTCTGTGAAGCTTTTTTCATGAAGGGGCCTTTGTTCCAAAATGAGTAATTCATTCTCTTCATCTGCATGTGCAGCCCCTTGTGAGTTGGAAAAGTCCTAAATTCAATTCCAGGCTTAGTTTGATTCAGAGGAAGGCTGTAAATCTGTTGTCTGATTCCTAGCTGATAGGTGCAGCAGCAGTTACTGGCTTCTGTGATTCCTGCTCCAGTAGGGTGGTAAGAATAAATCCCAGAGTACTTTCACACTGTTCTCAAAAGCATGATTCTTGTCTCTTGTTTTCCACTGATGGTACTTATGTTATTAAACAAAATACAGATCTCTGATCGTGTTGAGATGTAGTATCAATTTCAAAGTTTCATTACTTGTCGTTCATTACCTTTGTTTTCACCTTTCAGGGTGTGCTGATGGTTGGTCCTCCTGGCACTGGCAAAACGATGCTAGCAAAAGCTGTTGCCACAGAATGTGGAACAACATTCTTCAATGTGTCTTCTTCTACCCTGACATCTAAATACAGGGGCGAGTCAGAGAAACTGGTCCGCCTCTTGTTTGAAATGGTATGTCCTCAACTATGGGATCTAGGGATTGCTAAGGTGACAAGGGACATCTCCCTTGGTTTCCTGCCCCTCTAGTACCGTGTTGAAGTGTGGAGTTCATTGCACTGATACCCTCTCAACCAGATAGAAAAGCACAGTCTCTGTGTTTACATCCTTTACTGTTATGTCATTGAGGATAAAGAAGGAAATGGTTCATCACCCATGTTTAGGATAACATTTTCCAGGCTAGACATAGAGCTGTGACCTTGACAGAAATTCAGTTCTTTGTTATGGGATAAGTCCATAGGAAATGAATTTAAAGTTAGAAGAAGTTGGTAACTAGAAGCAATACGTGGTTTAGTTCTGTTTTCTGTTCTGAATGGTGGACACAAGCCTCTTGGTGAAGTTTTGGGTGCAGTCCATCATGCAGGGTATGTGAAGGACATGTCTGTGTGGACCTATGCTGAAAGCTCATTCACCTCTTTGGGATCCTTGCTGCATTCTTACCATATTCTCAGTTAAAGCCTGTCTCTGTTGAGAGGAGCTGAGCTCTCTTCTGTCACCTGGGCTTCCTTGTCATGGCAGGAAAACCTGGACACGAAAAACTACCTTTATCTTTATTGTATTACTTTTTGCCATGTGGAAGAGGTGCTGAAGAAAACCAAGCAACACTCAAAGACCCCTGACTTGAGTAGTACAAGTTACACTTACCCATACGCCAAACACTTTGTAATCAAAATCTTGAATAATTTTCATTTGACAGGCAGGGAAGATTATATATAGTAAGTATGTCTAGTGAGACAGGGTTGTGGTGTGATGAGGGTCTGTTCTTACTGCTGCAGTCTTAAAAGTGATTCTTTCATTTGAATAAAGGCAAGGTTTTATGCTCCAACCACAATCTTCATTGATGAGATAGATTCCATCTGCAGCCGCAGAGGCACATCCGACGAACACGAGGCGAGTCGCAGAGTCAAGTCAGAGCTGCTTGTGCAAATGGATGGTAACAAGTATTCAGATCTGAGTTTGGGGCTGGGGTGCTGTTTCTTCACAGGTGGGAATGTTGAGAACTTGAGCAGTCTGGAAAACCTGACTTTTTCGATGGGGGATAAATAAGGCAGAGTTTGAGAATAGTGTATTTTTTGAGTGTTCAAAGGCAGATGACTAAAAGGCATCTTCTGCTTTATTTTTTCTCAAATGGCCATTTTGCTTGTAAATTGAAAACTCATGTTTAAGAAACAGATTCTAGGTGAAGCAGCTAGTGGAGATTTGTGCAGTTTAATAAAGGTCTTTAATTTTGATGCAATTTCTCCCCTTTGCTAGAGTGTCCAGCTCAGGAACCCTACTGTGAGATCTGATTTTTCTGAATTCTGTGGTGGCAGCTAATGTTGCCTGTTTAGTCAGATTTAGTAGCTGTCATGTGCAGGTACAAGAATGACCATCTGAGGAATATTTTATGGTATAGTGGTTTGATAACCACCTCCATGTTGTAGTTGTAGCTTAACTACTATTTATAATGTCCTCAAGTGGGCAAATTCATATGGTAAACCCAAGGTAGAAAAGTTTTTGCTCCAGAGTCATAATTTCTTTGCAGTCCTCATGTGGGAGGCCCAGGAGTGATTCCTATTTCTTCTGTGTCCATATTTAACTGAGATAGCACTTTCAGAGGGACTAGCTGGGATACATTCACATATGACTGTGTTATTAGCACTGTCAAAGTGCTTCCCTTACTCAGGAAGAACTCATCCCCTCTCCCTGTGACAATGATGGTCTTGTCACACCTAAGCCTATGGTGAGGCTGGAAAACAGCACTAGGATTACATACAGCTGTTGCTTAGCTTTGTCCAGGTTTTTGCAGTGTTTGTCTGTGCAGTGTCCTTAGCAAGCATCTCAATCAATTAGAGCTGTGGAATGAAACTTCTCCTTACTGTTGTGCTTACAGGGGTAGGTGGTGCTTTGGAAAATGATGACCCATCCAAGATGGTTATGGTATTAGCAGCTACAAATTTTCCCTGGGATATTGATGAAGCTCTCCGAAGGAGACTGGAAAAGAGGATTTATATACCTTTACCCACAGGTATGTTTGCTGGGAGTGTTTTCCTTTAAGATGACCTTTGCAAGACAAGCTTAACACTACTTCAGTTGGGTTTGAGAGAAGTCTTGTTTTTGTGACAAGCATTGAAATGAAGGCGTTAATAATTTGGCTGGGCTAGTCTATTTTTGAAGAAAGTAAGAGGAAAAAAAGTACTAGTTGCTTGGGGGCTTAAAAACAATGAGCTGCACAATTTCATTGCAAGCCCATTGATGGGTTCTTATATTTTGAAAGAGAGTTATTTTTAATGAGCCTGGAATTATTTTAAATGTTTAACAGGCAGCCCTTGAGTGATCATCAAAGGCAGCCTTTGGACATGTTCAGAAAGACTGCAAATACACTCCATGCCCTTGCAGACAAATGCAAAGAAGTGGATCCATGAATTTTCACTTCCAGGCTTAGTTCATTGTAAATCACCGCTCGCCTTTATGACTGTGCTTCGAGTCACTCAGAATGCATCAGGCTGATTGCTTCTCTGCCCTGAGATGTGTCAGCTTGTATTGTCTTTCCTAGCTGCCATTCACCTGTCCTATTAATTTTGAGATTCCTATCATCTGAAGTTTGCATAGCATCATTCCTTCTTGGTACAGTGGGTGCCTCATCTCCCTGCATGAGCACTCAAGATAACAAGATGCGTGATCATGGTGACAGCAGTTGTGATTGAGTTTAGCAGGTATAAGGAATCCTAATAGTTCTACATCTTGTCTTTGCAGCTTACAGGATGCCTGTCTTTATGACCACTTAGTTTAAAAATCCTATCAGCTCTTGCTCTTGTTTCTAATTAAACCAGATTGTTTTTTTGACAGTGTATTACACCCTGGACAACATACAAGACGTGCTCAGTTTTTATTTCTGATCTTATGTTTTGTTGCATCTATTCTGTAAGTAAGAATGTTGAGGTGTTCTGGGCAAGTCTAAATGATGCATTTATAAATGTGCTGTGTGATTTGATGTGGTCAGGCATTTTAATTGAAAAAGTGATATGACATGTCAAACACATACCTCTATGTTGTAGAATTTGATGCAAATATATATTCTACCATGTTTCATTTTCAAAATACTTGAAGGGCTTGCTTAGCCACATAGCAGAGACTAGAAGAACATTCTCTGATACAGGATGCTCTTTGCAGGCATGCTATACATTGTGCTTTGTAAATAATAAATCCCCATTTTATAGCTAGTGCCAGTTGTGTGTGATCGATAACTCTATATTCTTGACAGTTCTGCAAAGCACACAAACCCAGCAGCTTTAGACAAGCTTTCTAGTTTCTTTTATATTTGCCTTCTCCCTCCTTTTTAATTAGGGGTATCAATAAATAAAACATAAGTGTGAACATTTCCATAAGACTCTTGGCCTTTCCTACTGCTATTTCTTTTGTTGTGGTTGTCCTCTTTTCTAAGTCATAAAAATAAGTCACTGTGGAAATAAAGATGCTGAGCTGGTATATTTTCAGCACTATAAAAGCCAGGAAAGAATTTGTCCTCTTCTTTACCATCCTTGTGAAGAGTAACTCTGAAGCCTAAGCTGTCAAATGTGAATTCCCACTTACAAGCCTATGCTGCTTAACTCTAGGTACCCAGATGCACATCAACCCATGCCCTGTACAAGAAGAATGGTCAGTCGGCTGCATAAGGGCTCATTTATGCTGCTGGTTATCACTGTGTGCAAACTGCATCTAGAACTGAAAAGTGGGATATCAGGACATTTGTATTGTAAATATATTATTAATATATTTACTGTATTAATGTGTCAGGCTTCAGCAGCTTTTTTGGGTCCCAGCTGAGTGAAGTGTTTAAACATATGCTTAAAGTTCAGCCTGTTGTTAAGGGATTTGTGCTGTCTGAAGCTCTGTTAATAGAATCCTCATTGTGGTTCTAATGAAACTTTGTGAATAATATGC
Organism: Heliangelus exortis; assembly: GCF_036169615.1. Lineage (NCBI taxonomy): Eukaryota > Metazoa > Chordata > Aves > Apodiformes > Trochilidae > Heliangelus > Heliangelus exortis. Next base: position 21,427,678 of record NC_092422.1, on the reverse strand, counting down.
AATCAAACACTTGAACAGCAAGTTAATCCAAAGGGATGTGAGAATAAGCAGACGTTTTTAGGATTGTGCTTTTGTGCCCTTGGGTAGTATGTGACCAAATGCTTTGTCACCTGAGACAACAGACATTTTTAGTGACGTTTGACTTCGGAAAATGCCTCGAGTATGCAGTTTTAATATACTGCTTTTAACCAGATACTTTACTGTATTTTCTTGCAAGCTTCACTGTGTTCTCTGTCTTTTCTTAATATTAAACCCCTCTGGTTCGTATCTTTTACTGAAAAGTCAAAGTTGTGTTTACTTCTGGTTTTAATGTTATTCTTGCAAGTCTTCAGACAAGTATTTTTTATGTTGTAGCAAAAGGCAGAGCAGATCTACTTAAGATTAATCTTCGGGAAGTAGAACTGGATCCTGATATCAGCCTTGAAGAAATTGCTGAGAAGATTGAAGGCTATTCTGGAGCTGACATCACTAATGTTTGCAGGTACCACATCTGCCTTAATTTGCAAATAAAACTACATGGAACATAAAAATTTACATTATTTGATAAAAGGCAATACCCCGTACAGCTGAAGCCATGTTAACAGTGACTGTGTTTGAAGCCCAGGTGTATGTCCTGGAACCATGTCTTACTGTGGAGCAGTTTAAAGACTATCATAAAATCATAGAAGTATCAAGGTTGGAAAAGCCCTCTAAGATCATCAAGTCCAACTGTCTGCCCCACATCCCCTAACCACTAAGCCATCCACTGTTAGCACCTCATCTCCCTGTCTTTTGAACACCTTCAGGGATGGTGCCTCCACCACCTCCCTGGGCAGCCTGTTCCAATGTTCAACCACTCTTTCTGTGAAGAATTTTTTTCTAATATCCAACCTGGCAGAGCTTGACCCCATTTCCTCTTGTCCTGTCACTGGTCACCAGGGAGAAGAGGCCAACATCTGTCTCACTACAGCCTGCTTTTCTCTATCTGTAGAGAGCAATGAGGTCTCCCCTCAGCCTCCTCCTCTCCAGGCTGAACAGCCCCAGGTGCCTCAGCCTGTCTTCATAAGATCTGTTCTCCAGACCCCATCAGCTTGGTTGCCCTTCTCTGCCCCCTCTCCAGCACCTTGATGTCCTTACTCTGCAGTGCCCAAAACTGCACAAAACTACTTGAGGTGCAGCCTCACTGAGGCGTAGTATGGAGGCAGGATCACCTCCCTGGCCCCAGTGGTCACACAGTTCCTGTTGGAGGCCAGGATGGTGTTGGCCTTCTTGGCCACCTGGGCACACTGCTGGATCATGTCCAGGCAGCTGTCAGGCAACACCCCAAGGTCCCTCTCTGCTGGCAGCTCTCCAGCCACTCCTCGCCAAGCCTGTAGCACTGCTGTGGAGTCTGTGTAAGATGTGGTTTTCTTGGCTCTGAGAAGAAAAATTGTCTGAGCAAATCTCATGTTACGATTGTTTGTATTTACTGAGTATTTGTTAATATAGTGCTAAGCAGGCTTGGCTTTTTGTTTTGTTTTGTTTTTTGCTTTTTTTTAAATCCCATGAATTTAAGAGCTAGAATTTTGTGATGCAAAGGAACCTTTCACAGAATATCATTGAGGCTTCTGTGTGCTGTATATTTGGACATCCCCCAGTGCAGCACAGTCTTGATTTCTGCCTGAATCATCTAGGTGCAAGGGTAATGCAGGTAGTCCATAGCATTAGTGTTGAGCCTGTTTCCATCCTGTGCCTGCAATTTGTTTCATTTTTTGACAAGTGGGGCTTTTCTGGTGGAGGATCAGTATTTGGAAAAACGTATTGGTGGGAAGTGTACATCCCTTACGATGTTTGGATCCCTGCCAAGAGAAACTGATCCTTTAAGAACATAGCTTGGGATTTTTTTTCTTGCCCTGCTGCTTGGCTGGAGTTTGGAAACAACTTGACATGTGTCATGTGGTACAATAGTTAAATTACCTGTTCTCCCCGAGGCCTGTGTTATCTCTTGCTGGGAAAAATCCAGGGAAAGAGAAAATGTAATTGCAGACTGCATGTGGGCTGTGGTGTGAGAAATGAGCAATGTTCTCCATGCCAGTGGGCCATGCTGGCAGCATCCAAGCTGGGGAGGAGTTGTGGAGCAGGTAGAGCATGTACTGCCAGGGGCACTGGTGCCCTCAGCCCCACAGAGCCCCACGACACCAAGTGTCTGATGCCTCCTGCTCTGCCCTTTACAGATTGAGGTGGTGTCTGTGAGCAGGCAACAGAGCTGGGCTAAACACTGGACACTTGCAGACTGCCTTTTTTTGGGCTACATAGTAGGGAAAAGGTTGAAATCTAAGGGGGTCGGGGTGCCAAATCCAGATCACTTCAAGGAAAAAAAATAAGTCTTTGAGTGCAGTTCATCTCCCACCCTGCCCTTTCGTCAGCGAAGTTGTAAGATTTCATCTCTGTGAATCATTGCAAAAGGTTTTCAGTTTTATAGTTTTAATTATCTCTGCACATTTACCATATGCTTAAATGGGTTTTGGTGCCAGTGCATTCTTTTTGTTGAATTAATGTAGTGATCTGGGAACACGGAAGCTAAGAAAGATGTGAACTGCATCTTCTCTGGTAAATAAGTGCTCTCTTAAGTGTTCCTGCCAGTGATTTCTAGCGAGAGAATACTATCAAAATTCACAGGCTAACTGCACATGCTGCTAGCAATTAGCTCTTATACATTGTCCTTTATTTCCAGGGATGCTTCTCTAATGGCAATGAGACGACGGATTAACGGCTTAACTCCAGAAGAGATTCGGGCACTTTCTAAAGAGGAGCTTCAGATGCCAGTTACCAAGGGGGACTTTGAGCTGGCTCTGAAGAAAATCTCCAAATCTGTTTCTGCTGCAGACCTAGAGAAGTATGAAAAATGGATGGTGGAGTTTGGATCTGCTTAATCTCTAGCTCTCCTTTGCTAGAGTTTTATGGCTTGTGTTGGTTTCACTTGCAAAATGAGTTAGAAATCTTTTCAAAGGTTTAATAAAAGGTCTGTCTCTGTCCATGTTCCAACCCCCTTCTCATGAGAAGATCTTTTAACTCCATTTGCCTTTAAAAGAAATTAACACAATATTGAGCTGCTATTATAAAGTATATTTTATCTCTAGAATGGTAAAATAAGACAAACAGGAAAGGAAAAATTACACTTTTGAGGAGAATTTTTTTTATTTTTCCAATGAAGAGCAGCGTTCTGTTACAGTCATCTTTCATGGCTGGAATCAATAAATCAGCTGGGAGACGTGAATACAGAGGCCTAATAAGTGCTCACTGTACCTTCTGCTGTAAGTGCTACTTTTCTGTGGAGTTGCTGACTCTGCCTCCCTTGAATGTGGCATTGAAATTACTATGTTCTCTTTCTGCTTGAAAGTTCAGAGCAAAGCCTGTGGATTAATTGGCATTACACAGAGGAAATGAGGATCAGTTTTCCATCAAGACATGGGCTTGGCTCCTCTCATGTACACCCTATTGGAATCAATATCAATCCAGACTGGATTGATGTTAACTATGATGACTTCTGATGGAAATGAGAGGAAAAGAAAAGGGCCCTGATTGCTCTCAGTCAAGTTTATGCTTGATATCTGAACATGGTTTGTACCAATTTGACCAGTAGACACTTTGACTTGTTATATCTTGCACTTTTATGCTTATGATAGAATCATAGAATTGGTTTGGGCTGGAAGGGACCTTAAAGATCTACATACAATCCTCCTGCCATGGGCAGGGACACCTCCCACTAGATCAGGTTGCTCAAAGCCTTATCCACCCCCACCTTGAACACTTCCAGGAAGAGGGCATCCCTAACTTCCTTGGGCAACCTGTTCCTTACCACCCTCATAGTAAAGTATTTCTTCCTCATACCTAATCTAAATCTCCCCTCTTCAACTTTTAAACCATTGCCCCTTGTCCTCTTGTTACATGCCCATGCAAAGCCCTACCCCAGCTTTCTTGTAGGCCCCCTTCAGGTACTGGAAAGCCACTGTAAGGTCACCTCAGAGCCTTCTCTTCTCCAGGATGAACAACCCCAACTCTTTGTATCTGTAGCAGAAGTGCTTCAGTCTTCTTATCATTTTTGTGGCTCTCCCCTGGATACACTTAAGGAGCTCTATGCCTCTCTTATGTTGGGGACTCCAGAACTGGGCACAGTACTCCAGGTGGGGTCACACAAGAGCAGAGCAAAGGGGGGGAATCACTGCCCTCGCCTGTCTGTCTGTGCTTCTTTTGATGCAGCCCAGGGCCCAGTTGGCTTTCTGGGCTGCAGGCTCATATTGACAGCTCATGTTAAGCTTATCATCCACCATCACCCCCAAGTCTTTCTCCTCAGGGCTGCCTTCAGTCCTTTCTCCTCCCAGCCTGTATTTGTGCATGAGATTGCCTCAACCCACATGCAGAACTTTGCACTTGCCCCTGTTGAACTTCATGCAGTTCTTCAGAGCCCACTTCTTGACCCTGTCAGGGTCCCTCTGGATGGCTTCTCTTCCCTCCAGTGTGTTGACTTCACCACATAGTCTGATGTTTTCAGCAAACTTGCTGAGAGTGCACTCGATTCCACTGTCCATATCATCATCAAAGATGTTAAACAGCACCCATCTGAGTCCTGACCCTTGAGGAACACCACTCCTCACATTTGGACATTGAGCCACTGATCACAACTCTTTGGGTGCAACCTCCTCTATGTATATGTATGTATAATCCTATATTTTGTGCTGTTTAGATACCACTGCTATTTTTATTTAAGCTTAATAGAGTTTAATACAGGAAAGACACTAATCTCAAGGCTGTCTTTAAAACACAAGGCTGTCCATAAAACATGGGTGTGGACTTCCATGTCTGAATAGATATTTCCAAACTTTACTACACAATGGAATTTGCACTTGTTTATGTTGTAGAACTGTTTGTTGTTTTTTTTTTTAATGAAAAAAAATTTAAAATATATAAATGATTTAGGGGAAAATAATCTGTACAATCTCATTTATGTTCTTATTCATTTCTTCCCTTCCCATGTAGAAGTGTGGGGATGAGAAGTGTTGAATTACAAACACTAGTATGAGAAATCCTGTCTCTAGAGTGTAACTGTCCTGCTGACTCGCAGACTCAGCCTGTGAGTCTGACATACGAAGATTTCCTGCAGTAGGAATGAGGAGAGGTTACATTTACAGAGGATTATGCAAGCTCTCAAATTTCTGGTAAGTCTGGGAGCTTGTCCTGAAGTGTCTTGGTGGATGTTGGTTGCTGTGTGGTTTGGTAGGTATTCTGTCCTTTGCCTCTCTGCTGAGAAATCGGGTGCCATAGCTGGATGTGGCAAACTGGAGTATGAAACAGGTAACACCCCCCCTTGAATGGGAATATATCCTTATTGGCTCCTTTTTGCTAATTCTTGGAAGCTCCTGCTGATGGCAATAATTCAGCAGATTAGTCTCTTGTGCCATGGCACGTGAACCACTACGGCAAATGCTGCTGAGGCATGTGTGCTGTTCAGCAGCAAGGACTGTCAGGATGTGTGCATGACAGCTTGGCAGTGTCTGCCTGATTATGTGAGCCACTTTGAAAGCTGTTTTACCATTGCTGTTTTTTCTGTCAGCCTTCCTTTTTCTTTGTTTGCATGTGCAGCCCACACCTCAGACTGATGTGGTCATTTTAAAGGGCTGTCCCAGTTTACGTGGAGTGACACCATGGAGGTTTTATCAGTCCTGCATTTGTCGGGAAACTCATTTGTGGCTTCAGAAGCTTGTTCCTATGTAGCACTTCATAAAAATAACTTCTAGGGCTCCCAGGCTGGTTGAGATAGAAGGTTGATAGCTTTAGAAGGACAGAGTATCTCCACTAGCTAGCATTAGGGCCTGCTACACTCCTGGACAGGGAGGTGTGTGCAGGAAGAATATCAGCTTTTACCCTTTTTGCCTACAGGAAGAATAAAAGCTCCAGTTGCTCCTCTCATGACTGGTTTGCACCAACTGCACAGCAGAGCCCAGGTGGGATTCACAGTATCTGCAGCTGTCAGACTAAAAGAAACAGTTCTCTGCACTGGGAGATGAGCAAGCAGACGAGGGACTGACTATAATTTTGGCTGAGTTCCTACCAGGGCTAATCTCTTCCTCCCAGGGACTAGCTGGATTTTATAGAAAGATAAGGCTTTGAAAACATTGCTACAGTCTGTCATTTCTTCCATATGAAAGCCATAGGCTGCAGCCCTTACTCTTTTGCTTGTTTGTTTGTCTCACTGCAGTAGGAATCAGTAAAACTATGTGAATCTTTTGTGGCCATTGCCAGATTAGCACTTCAGGCTCTCACTAGAGGTGTCATTGCTGCCTGAGGAGCTTAATCTGCACAAGCAAGATCCGGAAGGGAATAGACATTAATGCCAATAACATTCACTGTTCAGCTGCCCAAGAGCCCTGCTGGGATTCAGCAGTTGCTGTTTAGAAAGGTCTAAGTACCAGTTTTCTCAGTTTCCTATTGCAAGCAGCACTGTACTCCCTGCTGATGAAGGCAGAATGTTCAGCAAAAATGTCATTCTGTATCTTTTTGATGAACTTCTACCTTAAGGTGTTAAACTTTTCTTGTGGATGTTAAGCAACATTCACTGCACTGGGCATTTCCAGTAGGAATCATTCAGGTCCTATGGTCGTTTTCTCCAAAAGTAATGATTTCTACCCAAAATACATTTTTCCTGGGCAGTCCCATTTATCCTTTACTGCTGCAGAACAGAAAAGTGAAAATTTCCAGGCTGCAGGTGTTTGTATGCATGATGGTTGTGCCCGAACATTACACCTGTGACTTGAGCCCTGATGGCTCAGGCACCCTGCAAGACAGAGACCATCTCTGATACTTTCCAGGGTAGGGATCTGACCCCGTGTGCTGACCCTTACATCTTTCCCAAATCATGCTGGCACTCACCTGGCTCTGCTTGGAGGTTGGGTTATTAATGAAGAGGGGAGCTAGCAGGATGCAGCAAAAAGCAACCAGGGAAGGAAGGCCAGACCAACACTGACAGATGAATTTATGGATCAGCATAAGCCCAGTCTGTGTCCTAGTGGTGGAAATCCACGAGTAGGAATGTTGGATTCCTCAGGGAGCAGTGTAGGAGTGTATCACAGCCTGCTGCAACAATTGTCTCTGCCTGTATCTGTGTGTGTGTGGAGATACATGTGCACACATGTATGTGTATAGATCTAGCTGCACATAATGTGTGGTGCTGCAGTAGTTTGTACCTAAACTACATAAAGACCCATCTTTTAAAGCTGTATCTCTTTCAAAACCTCTGTAAAGGCCCTCTTGGGTGGCACTGCTAATTTTTGTACACTAATCAGTCTGGTTGTATGAAGTAATAAACAATAATAAACCTAAACTATAGAGTCTCTGCCTCACTTGGGTTGGGCTGTGAGTGCTTTGCTGGTCAATGTTTCCAAAAGCTGCCATTCAATACAAATCTTTTCAGCGTGTCACAGTGGCATTGGACTCACTAAAGTCCTGGATGGAGAGCAGTTAAAGCACAGTCTGTTTTTTTGTATAACACTGTCAGCAATGCTTTCCCTCTTAAATAAGCCTTTAGTTGCCACAAACTATGAGGAGGATGCCTCAATGCCCAGCACACAGAAGAAGGGTGGGGGAGTGGAGAGCAGATGTTCAGTGTTAGCACCTGATTCAGACCTCATAGAGCTGGGGAGACTTTTTTATTACTTGCCCTGGGCTGGAAGTACAGTCAGACTCCATAGAAGCTGTATCATCAGCTGCCTGCTAGCCAGGAGACTTTCAAGACCAAACTTCTCTTAGGAAAGAGCTTTCAGACTTGGAAAGAGACTCCAAGTATCTTGGGACTGAGTTATTATTTGAATTTTCTCCCCAACTTCCTTATGAAAAAGTATGTCTAGTTTCTGGTGTTTCATAATGCCTCAGGCATGAAAGAGCAAGCAGGGGAAATTGCTGATCAAGGGATTTCAGGAGAGGTCAAATCTTTGCATAGGGAGTTCAGCTCACCTCGGTTTAAAAGAGACTGTGAAATAGAAAAGTTGCACAGGCTTCTTCTGATCATGGTAAAGATGAAAGAGCTTATGTGCTGTAAAGTTCTCCATCAAGTGAGCAAAGACTTGGCTGTATGGACCAGGCACGAGGAGGTGGAAGCAGCAGAGGAAATAGTGAATATTTTTTGTCTGTTTTTGGAATAAGCCACCCTGAATCACATTTTGAATTTTTTAAAAAATTTTTTTTGATCTGTAATGACAGGTAGAGATGTGATAAACATGCATGTGACTCTGTGCTGTCAGGGAGCAAGTGGGGAGCCTGGGAGTGCCAAAGCAGTGTGCTGATGTCAAGTGGGCATCAGCACCCCACACCCAACACTGTGGGCACAGGCTGCAGCCAGGCCAGGCATGAGGAGCCTCAGCCCTCTGATGGAGGAAAGCAGACTGCATAAAGCCCCCATGTTGGTGACAGCAAAGGCAGAGAGATGCTTCAGTTCAGAGACTGTGCCGCACTCTTTTTCACTGCTCACATAAACTGGGCAGTGGCTGCAGATGCCTCAGTCAGCCCTGTGTTTCACAGCCCAGCTTCCACACAAACCATAGCTAGCAGAGCTGCAGCAGGGATATTCCCACTTCCCATGGCAGCTGACCCTCTCTGCTTTGTAAGCCAGCCTGGTTTTGTATTCTGCTTGTGACCTGTTCTTCTGACCCACTTACCACATCTACAGTGGTTCAGTTCCCATAATAGAGAAGCTCCTTTTGTGTGATAACAGAGCTGTCTTTTGATCAGCTACACGTGTCTACACCTTGGTGTCTTGGAAAGATCTAAGCATTTTTTTATTTCTTTAGAAGGCCTCAGAGAGCATTAAAAGCATAAGGGATGAGATGTCTTGGCTAGCCTGGTTGCCCAGTGCAAGAATACTTAACAGGCAAAGCAGTGCCACAAGCTTCTGGCTTTGTTATGAGGAGGTAAAGTATAGAGATGTTCCCATTCCTAGTGCATGGGCAGAGTTAGTGTTGCATTGTGTTCAAGCTAGATTTTCTGACTTTTCATAGAATCATAGAATCATAGAATCAGCTGGGTTGGAAGGGATCTCTGAGATCATCAAGTCCAATCCTTGATCCACTCCCGCTGCAGTTACCAGACCATGGCACTGAGTGCCACATCCAGTCTCTTTTTAAATATCTCCAGGGATGGAGAATCCACCACTTCCTGGGGCAGCCCATTCCAATGCTTGATCACCCTCTCAGTAAAGAAATTCTTTCTAATGTCCAACCTGAACCTCCCCCGGCACAACTTGAGATCGTGCCCTCTTGTCTTGCTGAGGGCTGCCTGGGAAAAGAGACCAACCCCCACCTGGCTACACCCTCCTTTCAGGGAGTTGTAGAGAGTGATGAGGTCTCCTCTGAGCCTCCTCTTCTTCTGGCTGAACAGCACCAAAACTGCTCTTTGACTTCTTCCTTGTAGTGGGAACATTTTTCTCTGGGTTAGGCAGAAGCCATGGGTTTTTTGTTTGGTGTCTGCATTAGAGTTAAGGTGACCCCATAATCTGGTTGGTACATGAAGCTGCTGAGCATATGCCCTGCATGTGCTTATTTTTGGAGGAAAGCATCGTGCATCCTGCTTGGCTGTCTGGTGATACAGTAAGTAGTGAAGCTTTGTGTAAAGATGCTTAAACATAATATTTAGAAACTTTTTGTTGGCAAAGAGAGAAATTCTTTCTTCCAGATTACAGCTGTGCTGCTTCTATTCATGAGCAATTCCTTGCATAAGCTGTTCAATTAATGTAGAAGAAACTGTCTTGAAAGTAAGAGTTTTTTGAACTTTGGAGAGCAAGAAAGGTAGGAAAATATTTCCCTAGAGGAAGATACTGGAGTACCCAAGACACTGGGAGCTGAAATTCCTTCTTTTTGTGGTTTTCCTTTTTGTCTAGCAGTTACACTGCTGGGTTGCACTTTCTGGTTCCAATTTGTTTTGAAATAATTACCATTGTTTATCTGTCTCTCAGACAGCCTTTGCAGATGAATTGGTTCCACAGAGCCCTCTTGCTTAGTGGTTGGTGTTTTTGCACAGCATGTTGTGTGACATCTAATTGAACAGGCTGATGGCATGAGATCTTCCTTGTGAAGTAAAGGTCACCTGAATGGTGAAGGTGAGAAGAACTGCACTGAATACCAATTGGACTGTCAGTAACAGAAACCATAGCAACTCTGCACTGGGTTTATAAATATAACTGAGAAGAAAAAGGGAATAACCTTAAGGAGCTGCTGACAACACTGCAATATGCATGTTGATAAAAAAGGTGGTCTTTGCATCTTTGATAGTGAGGAGAATGGATGTAGGAGGGTGGAAGTGGCTCAGTGAACAAAAGAAGCCAACTTCAGGCATTGCTGACAGGTTTTGCTGGCTTAAAAATATCCCAGACGCCAGGGCCAGTTTGTTACAACCACTACAAAACCTACTTTTTATGTAATTGAATTTACCTTCCTAATAGATTTCTTCCTATCTTGAAATGTCTTCAAAGTTCGGGATATGCTGAGGCTGGAGTGGTTTTGGAGGGCTAGAAGAATAAGAGGATGTTAATGGTGATGTGTTTCTGGAGAGTCCTGGGGCTCTTGTTCTGGGTGCCCATTTGGGTACACAAGAAGAGATGCTCCAAATGCTTATGGGGAGTTGAGGTGGTAGGAGGATGAGGAGAGAGGTGGAGGTGAAGTCACCCATCCAAGGTCCTATGATCTGTGGAGGAGACAGAACTGTCCCTCCAATTCCCAGTTTCTGATCTTAAAGCATTCAATAGTGGTTTTCAGTTGCTTTTGACTTGCAGTCCCTTTGTATTTTTTCTACTGGGGACAAAGATCCTTATATTGTGAAATAAATACAGCAAGCTTGTTTTTCTTAAATGCCTTCTTTTAGGGCCTTTAAAAATAGCCTGTAGTGCTCCTGGGGGCTGCAGAGGACAGTTTCTAAAGCACTGGCCCATGTCATCTAAGCTTGCCTGAATTTGTTATGGAAAGGAGTATGTAATGGATGATGTAGATTTTATTTTCTTCCTGTTAGAAGAAAGATGAAGATCAGTGAGCGTGAGGTGCTTCTGGGAAGTTTATTTACAGTGTGGGATTTTTTTTTTCCATGCATATTAGCATTTCATCAGCATATGGCACAGCCAGATAAAATAAATATTTGTCTTTCCTTAATTTATGCTTGTGTAGAAAGGTCCCTGAGTATTCATACATGTCCCTCTGTTGCATCTAATTAGACATTTCTACCACGGTGCAGGGGAATGGGCTCCTTCCCCCTCACCAGGGAGCCAAGGTTCATGCTCACCTCCTTCACCCACCAGGGCAGCTGAGCTTTTGCAAGACACAATCCTGAGCAAAGCTTGTGAGAGCAAAGAGCTTTGGCTGGGGAGATGCTTGAGGGACTGGTGGCGTGGGATGACATGCTGGGCTATGTTCCTGGGTGCTCACCCTTTCCAGATAAGGGAAATCGGTGGTGAGGAGAAGGAAAAACACTCCTCCAGGCCTACATTACAGACATGGGTCAGAGAAGAGCAGGAAACTTGTTTTAAAACATAGACACAAAGGAAAAACTACTCAGTTTTAGATGGAGTGAAGCCTGCTGCAGCCAGTGACCCTGGAGGCCTTTTCCAGCTCTGTGACACATCCAGATGTTTTGTGTTCTCACAGATGATTTGGAAACATTCTGCTAGTTTCCAATCTAAATACATTCACACTTAATTTGTCTCCATCTGATTTTGTTCTAGTGTCATCTTCTAAGGAATAGATCTTACTCCCTGCTATTTATTCATCCTACATCCCTGAATGTATTTATAGAGTCATCATATAAAGCAACACCTTGTGCTGTGTAAGACTGTGCAAGCTCCCTCAGTCTCTTTTGTAAGATGGATCCTCTTCAGTAACCTTTCTTTCCAGCTGAGCCTGTTTGGTTTTTTTAACACAGATCACCAGAAATGTACACGATGGGTCCATAAGCTGCACATAGCAAGTTACCCAGTAAGTCAAGGAAAAAAAGAAATTGCCATCACGGTATATTGCTGTAACCAGGCAAATAAACATGAGTATTTGGCTGTATAACCTGCAGGAGGGCAGAAGGCTTAGGTATATTGTTGTTGCATAGCTCATTTGGGTAGCTGAGGCCATGGTAGGCATGGGATGTGCATGGAAGGGGGACAAGATGCAGGAGTTCTCCAAGGGATGGCAGGAGAAAAGATTTGGGTACTTTGTTCACAGGGATGCATCTAAGTGCACCCACATGGTTTGAGAAAGCAAGGGATGTTTGGATGCTGCACGAAGTAGAAGAGATTTGGGACCAGCTAACAAGCTCCAGGGGCAGCATTGCCACCAGTGACCAGGGATGAGTGTGGAGTGGCAAGGTGGATCACATCTCCCTCCTGCCAGCCTCCCTGTCTCTGCCTTCCTCCTGTGTATGCAGAGAGCCCACCCAGGCCTCAATTATCCTGGCACAAGGACCCCATAACTCTGTGCAGGACCCTGCTGTACAGGATTCTCCAGGGCATGGTCTCCTTCCTCTAGAGCTGCTGAGAAACAAAATCAAACTGCAGCTTCCTAAAGGGAGCCCTGAAGTTTTTGGCACCAGAAACCCTGTTACTCAAAAAATGAATCCACTTAGACTGAGCCTGTTCAGCAGATTCCCTTCATACCTGATGGTGGTTGTTACAGCCAAGGTGGGAATAAAGCTGCCCTGCTTCTGCTCCTTGACGATGGAGAATTTTTTTTTTTGTAGTTTTTCAGTCATGTTGCTCTGCTGAGGCTCTGTGTGGGTGTGCTGGCAGCAGCTGTGTGCAGACATCCATAGCTTTGCTGCAGAGGGTTTGGGGAATGTGAAGGCTTTGACTCTCATTAGAGACACAGAACCTCTGCTCTTCAAAGATTTCCTCCAATTAGAGGTGTTTTAGACCTTGTTTTAGATCTCAGGTATTCTGCTAGGGGTTACCAGTGGGCCATCTGGACAGTATTTTCCTCTAATAGTGCAGTGCAGTTTTAAGAAGGAAAAAAAAAATCTGTCACACTTAAAAAAAATGCCTGGCCAGATTTGATAAGGGAGAGGAGCAAGGCTGTGTTGGAACACACCTGACAGAACCCACCACACATCTCTAAGGGGAGGCACAGTTGCTTGAGATGGTGTTGAATACAGTCAGTGGAGGACTGTGGAACAGGTTGAGGAAGAGGTGGTGATAGGAATTCCTGCTGCTGGAACTAGTTCCGGGATGATGATGTAACTGCCCAAGTTAGGATCCATGGCTGCTTTAGGGGGCCAAGTTTGGAGCTCCTCTCACCTGACTGCAGGTGAGCTGGTCACCCAGGCTCCCTGTAGAGTGGGTAGAGAGAAAAGGGAAAGCTTAAGATGAGACAGATCTGATGTACCTTCTCCAGGATCAGATGAGCAACATCACAGAAACAAAATCAATCAAACCACAGCTTCCTAAAGGGAGCCCTGAAGTTTTTGGCCCCAGAAACCCTGTTACTCAAAAAATGAATCCACTTAGACTGAGCCCGTTCAGCAGATCCCCTTCATACCTGGTGGTGGTTGTTACAGCCACTTATTTACTAAGGAATGAAGGAGAAGCATTTTTGGTGATGTATTTTGTGTGGGGAGGACCCCCCCTGCATTGGTCTGTATCTCCTTGGTGCCCTTTGCCCTTGCAGTGCCACCAGAACTGCAGCCTGGTGGTTACCTACCTGCAGAGGACCCAGGGTCCTTCTTGGGTACAGTGACAGAGCACATACACCCTTGGCCACCCTGGTATCTAATTCAACCCAAAGCTCTGTCTCCATGCCGTTCTCTTTTGCAGACAGGTAAATTCCTTCCTGTCTCCTTGGAAGTCTCCTGGATTTAGTTTTTCCTGAGCCAATTCAGCCCAGTCTGGCCAAGTGGGACCAGCACACTCAAAAGAGTGAAAGTGAGTTGGTAGCATGGAAACACTGAGGTTGTGGATCTCCATCCTGGACCTCCTGGCAAATGAGCAGCAGGAGCTGGGACAGGACAGAGACATATTTCCAGAGGAGATGTAGATAATGGCACTTGACAGGCAGGATCCGCCAGGAGACAGCAGGGGGGATTCTTCCTTTTGCAGGAGAGAGGAAGGCATGGAAAATTTGGAAGTTACCAGGGGCCTAAAGAAAGCTTGAACATCCAGAGCTCTGACTGTTGTACAGATGCTTCCCCTCATAATCTGTGCAGCATCTTTCCCTCAGATCTGCATCCCTTGGAGGCTGAAACATTCATCTTTCCCTTGGGCCAGTCCTGCCCAGCAGCTGCCCTTGGATCTGCTGTGTAGATATGCCAAGCAGCGGGAAGTGCAGGGGACAGCCTGGCTTTCACCACTCCTCGGTGATTCCTCAGTGTGCAACATGGGCTTGGCCCAGGCATGACCAGCCAGCAGCTTTCTGAAAAGACTCTGCAGTCCAACAACCAGGCTAGGAGAGGCTGAAAGAGATGGATGCTGCCCATGTCTGCTGCCTTCTGAACAAAACTTAGTAACAAGGACCCAGCGAGGGAGGACAGGGGAAAAGGTGGTAGTGGAGAGTGGTTTTTCTTTGCACCATGTTTGATTTTGTAAAACTACCCTCCATGGCTTCTGTTTTGGTTGCCTGGGGGATTGCATAGCCTTTTTTTTCCCCTCTTTGATGTATAACTTATGGCCTCTTCCTCTCAAGCTGTGGAGTTTTGTCATGTTATAGGCAGGGTGCACTTGTGCTCCAACTAGCATAAAAATCACCTGGATTCTCATGTTGTCTCATTCACCCTGGGAACAGGGATGAAGATTCAGGAAAGGGTGTGCTGAGTGGTGCACTTGAGGTGATGCATGAAAGCATCCAGCTCATCTCATCCTTCAGGGTGGGGTCGTGCTCATTTCCAGCTGGTTCTACCCTGTGCGTGGCTGCAGGTGATTGTCACTTACACCAAATGCACTGAAAGGAAGATAATGAGTGGGCTCTGACTGTGGTTTATGCCCTGAAATGGGAGTTTGTGTGACTTTGGTGGTTAAATCACGATTTCTCACAGCTGGTGAGTTTTGCTAACATGTAAAACCAGTCTCTAGATTTGGGTTGTAGGAGGACTTGGATGCCTTCACCTTCTCCTGTTCACATAGACAGTTGTGCTCTGCAGCTGGGGCAAGGTAATTCACCCCAGAAATCCTCCTCCTGCTGCAGAGAATTGGTTGCCCCCTTGTCTTTCCTTGCAGCACACTAGACGTGTGCTCTGAAAAGAAGTTTGAAGGAGACTCAGAAGAGTTCTGAAAAATGCTCATTGCCCAGCAGCTTGAAGTTAGAGAAGGCAGAAACCCATCAACCCCACTCTTCTCAAGGGACAAGGACAGAAGATCCCATTACAGGACATTACTAAGAAAATGGATCTTTGCATGAGTACAGCATCTCCTCAGAAATCTGTGGCAGGTGAGTGACTTGATTGCCTGAGATGCTGAACAGGAACACAGGGGATGACCATCCCATCCTCAATAAGAAACCTGGGACACCAGTGAGACAAGCCAAGATGGGCAAAGGAAGAGGTGAGGACAGGGATGTGAGATCTAAGAGGTACATGGCCAGGGTGTGCTGATGGTTACTTGTTATCCATGATGTTTCTTAGCAGACCTATGGATGGTGTCCTTCAAGAGGCTGATTAAAGAGCACTGGGACAGCTCTCTGCTTGGCCAGGTACCCCCCAGAGCCAGATGGGGCACTGTGAGGTCTCTGCCTGCTCTTTGTGAAGAGATGGGGCTGGAACCATATCTATTTGCTCCCAAAGACAGACAGCAGAGTGTCTCCTGGCTTAGTTTTCTGAAGGATATCTGCTCCTACCGGGATTTTCCAGCTGCTGTTGCTGCCTGCCACAAAGCTGCACTGCTTGCATCTCCAGGAAGCTATGCTCTTTATGCTCAGTTTTACTCCAAGTCAAATGCATTTTTTTTCCCTTGAGATTTAGTTTAGCATGCTATGAAATGTGTTCCAACATCTCCTCTGGTCTCTCAGGACTCATTGTGAATTTATATTTAAGCCTTTGGGCTTTTTGTTTGTTTGTTTGTTTAAGCCTTGGAGTTTTCCATGTCATTTTCCTGTAAGGAGAGGAAGACGCTGCTATTGAGTGCACAGAACTCATTTGCTCAGCCAGCACAAATCCCTTGTACATGGTTTTCTATACAGAGTACATGGAGCTTATAAACCCTTCAATTTAGGGCTCCTTGAGATGCGGTGCTTGCACCAGACTGGTAAATATTGAAATGTTTTAAGCTGTGCAGAGGCTGCAGAGCACAAGAGGTCAGCTGGAATGGATTCAAAGTCTTGCTGAGCTCTGAATTCCTGAAGACCACTTGAGTCCTGGAGCTGACAGAAACCTCCCGAACGTGGCTATCTGCAGAAATGTGCCCTTAAGAGAGCAAGAGCTCGTCAGGGAAAGAAAGAGTTCAAACTGCTTTCAGGATCTGTAAGCATTCAAGGAAGTTCTAAGAGCTCGAAGTAGCTTAGAAGTTGCTCTACACGCCCAGCAGCCTCCCAGTTTGTGCACCCAGCAGCTGTAGCTGGGGGCTGGATACAGATCCCAGGCTGGGTTCAGGGCACGAAGCTGTTTTCAGAGCAGGTTTAGCTTGAAAGAAGCTGCAGCAGTTTGTGCTTGAAGTGCTGACTGCAAACATTCAGCAGGAGGAAAAGCAAGAGGAATGTGTATGTGCCAGGCTTGTTTAGAAACCACAGATGATTTACAAAGTGATCTTAATTGGAAGTTTCTCTTTGCGGCTTTCTGACGTGTTATTTCTCTGATGCAGACGTGTAGGAGCCGTTTAAAAGCTCCATGTTTACTAATGAGGAGTTGCATAATTGGGGATATATTTATTAACTGTACATGTGCAGGATGGGGAAATGATTTGGGCAGCAGCAGCGGTGCAGGGAAGGGTTTGGGTCACTCAGGGCATGACCAGCAGGGCATGAAGGGTGAGTGTCCTCCTCTCCTGGTGGAAGAAAGGGCCTCTTGTCCTTGTCCCCGGGGCATCTGCCCCAAGTCCTGGCATTGTGGTTAAGAGAATTATGGAATCTGAGGATGTTCACAGAAAGGGAGTAAGAAGAGGTGCAGAGAAGCATGGTCTGTGGAGGAAAGTGCTCAGGATGAGAGTCATTATATCTTAGAGAAAACTGTGAGAGGCTTTAACTTGATTAACTTTTAATTTTTTTAATATTTTCTTTTTTCATACATATTTTTCTTTTTTTAATATGGTCCCCCATAGTGTCCTCTTAGAGAAACTGATGAGTTAGGGTGTAGACAAGGGGACTGTGCAGTTGGTGGGGAGCTGCCTGACAGGCTGCACTCAGAGGGTGGTGGTAAATGGTGGTTCTTCAAACTGGCAGCCTGTCACAAGTGGGGACACCCCAGGGATTGATATTGGGCCCAACACTGTTTAATACCTTCATAAGTGATTTGGATGCTGGGATCAAGTGCACCCTGCTGAAGTTTGCAGACAACACCAGGTTTAGTGGGGAAGTAGAGACTCCAGAAGGGAGAGAAGCCTTCCAGGAAGACCTGGACAGGCTGGAAGGAGTAGGCTAAGAAGTACCCTACAAAGTTCAACATGGACAATCTAAGGTCTTGCACATGGGAAAACATAACCCAGCACAGACTGGGATCCACAGAGTAGCTCTGTGGAAAGGGACCTGAGGGTCCTGGTGGGCAGAAAGCTGAATGTGAATGAACAGGGTGCTTCAGTAACAAAGCAGCAGGATGCTGGGTTGCATCAATAGGGGCATCGTCAACAGGGATATAGAAGTCATCATCCCACTCAGCATTTGTCAGGCCACATCTGGAATACTGTGTTCAGTTCAGGTCCTCACTATACAAAAAAAGACATGAACAGGCTGGAGAGGGTCCAGAGAAGGGCTGCAAAGATGATGAAAGGACTGGGAAGCCTGAAAAAACGAAGGCTTAGGGGAGACCTTATTGTCATGTTCCACTACTTAAGGGGTGGCTGCCAAGAAGATGGAGACTCCCTTTTCACAAGTCACATGGAGCAGATGAGGGGTAATAGGAAGTTACTCCTGGGGAGATCCCAATTTGATACCAACTGTTTCACCAAAACAGTCGGACACTGGGATAGCTTCTCCAGGGAAGTGGTGGATTCCCCAACACTCTTAAGACACTATTAAGATTCATCTTGACAGGATGCTGAGCTATCTCACCTAAACTGTGTTCTTATCTAGAAAGGTTTGACCAGATGATCCGTGAGGTCTCTGCCAACCTGGTGTTCTATGATTCTATGACATGGGCTTTACAGCCTTCATCCCCTTCTCCTGTACACTGAGGACACGAGTTTATGAGTTGCTTCATGGAGCTGCTGCTGGCACCCACTCACAGAAGCAGTGGGAAAAATACAGTTTCAGGAGCCTGATGATATTTTTCTCACCAGTCAGGATGAGCATCTCTGGGGATAACCATGCCAGCCACAGCAGTGCTGTGTGGAGATACTGAGGCCAGCTGGGGTTCTGGCATTCACCCCCTGGGCCCATGGGCCTGAAGGTGTTCCTATGTTCCTCACAGCACCCATCCCCATACACCTGTCTGTCTGAAAGCCACACTTCTCCCTCCCTTTTTCCCTCCCCAGTCTGAAAAGTGACCACTTAGCTCACTAACAGTTTATTAATATGTCACTCCACCCAGAGGACTGAGTTGCTTCCTCAAGGATGTTGTCCAAGAGGAGCAACATGAAAAAAAGGCATTAAAGTGAAATTTTTCATTTCTGTGAAGCCAGAATCTGTCACCTCTCAGGCTGTATTCAGTCAAGTTCTCCTTGATTTTATTTCCCAGGAATCCTTACCTCTAGCCTGACATGCAAAATTAGCACCCAAATGTGTCTCAAACTCTTCTAAGAAGTGTAGTACTCACCACTCACTTAACAGTTTTCTTCTGAGGGTTAAAATCCTTGTGGTTATGAAGTGTGCCTGATTTCTCATTCAGCTCAATATGTTCTCCCCTGCCCATCACTGTCCATCTGTGTGTCTTGCACTGAAGTTTTAGTACCCCCTTGGCACCCCTTATTTTCTCACCACACATTTACTTACACACATCATCAAATCACTTCTCAGTTTTCTTTCTGACAAGTTACAGAGGCTGACCTCTAAAAGTCTCTCCTTGTAAGTGGTTTTCTTCAGCTCTCAAACCATTTTTTATGGCTCTTTTCTTCATCTGCTCCAATTTTTTGATGTCCTCTTTAAAATACGTCACCTCAGCAGGATGCAGTATTCCAATGTCAATCAGACCAAGGATGTACACAGAGATAAAATCACCTTCTATTCCACTTTACAGCCCTGTTGCTTATACACAGAAGGACCAAATTAGCTCTTTTTACTACAGCAGACAGAAAAATAGGTCCCACATTTAAGAACCAGGAGGCTGGATAGCAGTATTAAAACGAGAAAAATGAAGTCAACATGAAAGCAGAATTACAAACCGAGGCAGCATTAATAGCACAGTGTGATACCAGCCTGAGCACATTAGTTGAAATGAAATGCTGAGAAAACTGTTTCTTGCTGTTCTTGCTGTTTCTTGCTCTTCAGAGCCTGTGGCCAGCCCGAGCTGCTGCAGTGTCTCCTCTGGGGTGGGCAGCTGTGCACCCAGAGCCTGCAGCTGGGCCAGTGGCAGGGAGGGTGGATTACTCCTGTGGTGCTCAGCTGAGTTTGGGAGATGCCTGCTAAATGGTCCCATCACAGCCTCCAGAGGTGTGAGGAAACCTTTGGTCTTTGCCAAGGTCAGGCCCCAGATGGGTGCTGCTGATCAGCCCTGCAAACTGCATGGTTCCATCAGGGCTCTGTTTACATGAAGACAGCCCCAGCCTTTGATGCCTCTCTGTCTTCTGTGTGCAAAATCTTTCACAGGCAGAAGGGTTTTTCCTAAATTCCTTAATTCCCCTGCCTGCTGATGCTCACTGAATGCAGAGTCACTGTGTCATTTGCAGCTACATTTTCAGTACACATCCTCAGCATAAGCCTCATCTTCCTGTACTAGAGAAAGAGACCTGACCCAAATTGCTCTCAAGTCTCCAAGACATTCCCTGAAGATGCTCAAGGGTAGCATGTCCTGTGCCCAGTGGTCAAGTCTCCTGGTCTTTGAGGGCTTTCTGTGGCACAGTTTCCTTAGTCTACTTCTTCTTAATTTCAGTATCTGTAAAACAGGCATAACAGCTTTAAGGGGCCACCAAGATGTTCAGATCCCATCCTAAGTTTTCTTCTCTGGGTGGCACCTTGTGCTATTGCAAGCTCTGTAATGCTGCTTCTGCTCTTAGCACCAGGGTGACAAGGTGTCTCCTTCCTTCCTGCTAACCTGCTGGTTTATTGCTGGCTTTTGACCCTCAGTGCCTGGGTGCTCTGGGAACCTGGACACCGAGGGCACTCTGAGTCCTGTGCTTGCTGTGTGTGCTTCTCATTGGAGCCATGCAGAAGGGTGTCTTTTCTTCAGGGGAGGAATGAAAACCAGGGAGAGGAGAACTGGTGGAGAGAGGCAAGTGCTGGAGGGGCTGATGGACTGGAGAGACCCTGGTGGAGTGTCACCAGGATGGATGGGACACATGAAGGATAAGGAGATGGTGAGAGAGCTGAGCTGATTAGTCACAGGAGGAGAAGGGAAAGGAGAGATCTAATTTTTGCCTACCACCCTGTGGGTGGTACTAGGGCTTGTGAAGCCAGATCCTTCTGGGTGGTACATTGTGAAAGGGTGGGAGGCAGTGCAGAAAATTCTGTTAAGATATAAGGCATCAGGCTGGCACCATGAGAATGGGCAAACACTGGGACAGGTTGCCTAGAGAGGTGGTAGTGTCTCTGTCCTTGGATGTGTTCAAAGTCATGATGGCCCTGGTCATATTGCTGTCACTGTTAGTTAGAGCTGGACTGGGACCTGATGACCTCCAGAGGTCCCCTTTAATCATTCATTCATTCATTCATTCATTCATTCATTCATTCTCTGATGCGTTTGAAGTAACCCATAGTACAGAGGCAGCAAGGTGACAACAATCATGATCTCTTGAAATCCAGGCTATGAAGATGGCTTATTGGCATGGCAATAGGATAAAATCCCATTCTCCAGCAGCACTGCTTTTATTAAAGAAAGCAGTTATGACCTCAGCCCATCAAGCAGTATTTCACCTTGGAAGAGGTCAATGCACAAAGGAGCTGGAGGAAAAGCTGTGCTGCTGATGTCTCTTTGTCCAGAGGTGCTCCATCTGCCCTCCAAGCACTATTGGGACCTCATGTAGAGGCAGCAGGTACACCAAGGCCCTGGTAGTCAGACCTGGACACTGATGCTCCACCCTTGTGGCATCCTGCCCTGTGATTTTAATTAATGCTCAGGTCACTGGCAGTGATGAGGAGCCTAGCAAGCATCATTAAGCAAGACTGTAGTGATGTGAGAGGGTGTATAAAGTAGGAGTCATCTCACCTAACACCCAGCTGGCTGGCTGCACTCTCCCTGTCATCAGTGGACGTGTACTCCCCTGGGGGGATTCAGCTCATCCTAAAGTGTGTGTCTAAGGTTGGCAAGTTGAGAGTGTTGATGATGGTATTTGGAGTTTACTGTCTTGTTACTGTCTACTCTAATCAAAGGGAAAACCTTTGTAGACTTTGAGAGTGGGAACAACCTATTTTGTTGTTTGATTCCAGGTGTTTCTTAAGAAGCCACAAGGCTCCACATCGCTGGGAAGGAACCATGTCCCTGTGAGTGCCAGGCTCACCATTGAGCCAATGTTTTGCCCTCATGGGATCAGGAATCAGAGCTTTAGGTAGCTGAAGACAGGGTGGAAAGTCCCATTCCTGATATAATGTGCCATTCTCCTGAACTTCTCTTTCAGAATCCTTTTTTTCTGTACAGGGGAGCTCCTTGCTGTACAGTTTCACTCCCAGCTGAAAAAAAGCAGCTGCCTTTGATGGAAAAGCAACAATGCAGCTTGAATGGCTCTGGCCAGGCTACTGCAGACAGCCACGCTCCTCATTGTGTCCCCATTTTCTTTGTCCATTCCTCAATTCCAGACACCCCACAGTGCCCTGACATCTCTCCAAAATGGCATTAATTTTGTTTGCTGACCCTACCTCCTGTGCTGGCAGAGCCTCCTTCTCTCCAAGCACAGCTATCATGCTACATACTCCAGGAAAACCTCCTGAGAATTCAGAAAGCATTTTCCTACTATTCAAAGAGAGAAGACAATATCACTGCTTGATTTTCCAAAGCAGCCTTTGTGTGGGTCAAGAAAACAATTATTCTGGCCTCTCAGTGCAATAGGACTGAGAATAAAACCCAGAATATTGGCCTGCATCTAAAAAGATGTGCACTGTCAGCACAAACCATAAGAGATGTATTTTATATCTGTGAAAATCTCAAAACAAGATTTTGAAGGATACCTACAAGTGTACAGGCAAACCACGTGCAGGAGGAGGCTGTGTCAGGGGAAGGCTCTGTCTTCCTCAGCAATCCTGGTGACCCTGGCACACAACACACTTTATTTTGCTGTAAAATGTCATTGATGGAAAAGCAGACTTGAGATTGTCCACAGGGTACATGAAATTAAAATGTCACATGCAGAAATGATTCCAGCACTGCAAAGCTCTTCCTTGTTTTTAAATTTGTGATTCTGCACTTCCAGCCCTGGGTGGTGTCATGGAGATGTCATCTCATGATGTTTCTTGTATTTTCATGAAAAGATGATCTGATTTTAGGTCACAGGGATGGAGCCAGTGTCCCTTATCCACAGGGCTGCTGAAAGGAGGACAGATGTTAGTACATTTAGTTCAGCTTCTAGGATGTCTTCACTGTGATTTCCTGTTCCTTGATGTGTTTCTCCTAAGCTGATACTCCATAGCACTTCTGCCCTAGGGCTTCTGCTTCATACTGATCTCCTAACTGAGGTGCAAGACTGGAGAGCTGCAAATATTGTGCAAACTGCCAGCCAGCTCCATCAGCACCGTGTCTGTGGGTCTGGCAGGTCCTGAAGCCACAGGTCACACGGGGACCGTTCATTGCCAGAGCCTGGGAACTGCTCTGGAGATGTCTCAAAAGTGGAGCCTGATGGAAAAACCTCTTTTCTTGCTACCATAGAAACTGAACAGACTTAACAACAACTTGTTACTTCTCTCGTCTCCAACAGCTCAGCATCTGAAGTGTCTTGACCTATGAAGATATCTGCATTATGTATCACCCGATAGCTAGAGAAATGGGATTGAAGGAAAAAAAGAAGAGGAAACTGCCAAAGCTCTTGTGAAACTACTGGACAATGGGGAGACTTTTGGGAATTGGAGGTATTTCTCTGGAATTATAAGCAAGGGAACAGAGAATCCAAGAAGAAATTGTTGGCCAAGAGGAGATGACTGTGGGTGTGGAAGAAACCCAGTGGGTGGCTCTGAGCTTAAGTGGGTGATGAGCATAAGCTGCAGAACCACCAGAGATGCAGGTTTCAAGGATATGTTGCTCTTGGACAGCATTTTCCCTTCAGCACTCTATTTTTTTCTGATAATCAGACTGGTGTGAAGCTGCATTTCCTGGGGAGCATCAGCTGTTGCTGGAGTCCCATCTCATGAAGTACCTGTGGGAAATGAGGGCCTTGGCCCCCTTGCTCCAGCCAGCCCCACAATTCCCAACACCTACAAGAAAATCAGGCCAGCCACAGTGAGGGAGGGAGGGATGTTGCAGTGAGTCAGCAGATTTGTGAGCTGAAATGTCCTCTGTGATTCACCTCAACCCTTCTGCTGATGCTTTCAGGAAAAGAGAAAATATTAATTGCATTTTTAAATGACTATTTGCCTATTAGCAATGCACCCAATACAACAGCTGTTGTTTTTAAAGCTCCAAGACCTGCAAATGATCTACAGAGTTCCCAGACTGGCCAGGGGCTACAGCAAATTTTATAGATTTGCAGAGATGGAGGCAGCAGAACCAGGGTTTGCCAAGCTCCTTGCTCTGCAAGCTCCTTGCTCTGCCACACTGCAATTTAATTCTTAAAGACAAAACCATTGTGCAGAACAACCCAACATGACACCAAGACACAGCTCTATAGATGCCATTCTGTTGTTTTTTACAGCTTCTGACATCTTACTGAGAACATCCACCAGTCTGGGTACCACAGGTGGTAGTTTTAGAGCATTTTTACATATATTTCCCCCATTCTAACTAGCTTTGATCAACCTATGTACTGAGTGAAGACAAGCAGGTTGTGAAAAACTAACAGTATGAGGTTAAAACAACCCCTGGTAAAAACAACCCCTGAAACCTAGAAAACCATGGCAATGCCAGAGATTTACCATGCAGCACATGCCAATCACAAGCATCAGATGACACTTGTGTCCTAAGGATTTCCTTCTCCCATTAAACAGCTGCACCATCACCCCAGAGTGACTCTCATTTAGGGGCTGGCACCTCAAGAGCTGCTGAACATGTCCTGAGAACCTGTGAACTTGTGCATTTTTCGTGCTGTGCTCTCATGGCCATGGTGCAAAGCTGCTGCTGTGGTGGTTGTATGATCCAGCTTCCCAGAAAAAAGCCAGAGGATTCATGTAGGAAAGGGGAGGAAGCAAGGTCTCCAGAACCAAAAGGAACAATGACATTTCAATGCCCTTATTGTCATCTATCCTGGCAAATATGAAATTTCTTTCACTGAAACCAGATGAAATTTCTAGTATCCAAAACTTTCCAGCCAAACTCTGCTGATGTTGGCCTTGCTAGCTTCAAGGGCATGGACCACGAGTGAGGAGCATTCCTCCTGGATGTCAGTGTCCCATATGGCAACTCAAAGGTGTTTGGGTTTTATCAACAAGGAGATCCTGTACATGGACACAGAGCCACAGGCAGCTTTCTGAGCCATCCCTACTGGGCATGGTGATGGTTCCTTGCTGTGCTGGTGGAATCTGTAGCTTTTTGCCTGGAGCTTCTGCAATTCAGCAGCTGAGGCTGCTGCAGCTGGTGGCTGTGGAGCAGGGAGTAGAGCTTCATGTTTCTGGCAGCAATGGTCACACACGTGTGACAGAAGAGGGACGTTGCCTGCAGACCCCATCCAACATCTTGCACTCACTGCTGTCCATACCAGGCTGCAGTCCTCTCCATATCTGCTTCAACCTAAATTCAGGGCCACACATAAGAAGATGGCATAAAAATGAGTGGTTCAGCAGCAGCTGCTCCAGCACAATATATTTTTGGTTTTTTTTCTTGTTACCTGCTTTTCCTTTGCTGTCTCAGTGCAGCTACAAGGTACAAAGAGAAGCCATGGACAGCTGTGACCACTCCTACCAAACCCAGAGGTAATGTGCTCCCATGGGCAGTGCTTGGTTTGCACCTCCCTGCATGCTGATGGGTGGGGAGCACCAGGAAGGCCAGTGCACTGGTGAGGGTTGAGCTCTTTGGTGGCCAACAGGAAGCAGGGACATGTTCTGGTTTACTGGTGACATGCCACACACCCCCAAGCCACCAGTGACACCCCCCCTCTTCCAGCCTTTGGACTGGATGCTTTGAGGAGCAGGGGTCAGGCACAGTTGGCATGGGGTCACAGTCAGTGTCCCACACTCTGGGACACAGTGTCCCACAGTGTCCCCTGTGTTACAGGATGTGCCAACAATGTCATCGTGCCACCACATCAGGAATACCACATTGGCACTGCCAGGGAGTGGTGTGCCCACAGCCTGTGCTGCAGCTGGGAAGGAGGTGGTGGTAGTTGGGTGGTGGGAGAAGAAGATGGAAGAAAGTGTCAGGGCACTCAGGGTCAATGCTGCACAGCACCAGTTGTTGGTTTTGTGTGCTGCTGGGGGTCCTGGGGCTTGGTGGGGACCATGCACCAGTGGGAGGCTGCCTGGTGTCATGGTCTGAGTGAGTGCCTGTCCCACTAGGGATGGCTCAGAGAAGGACAGACAGATGGCTGCCCTGGTGCCAGCACGAGCCTCGTGTTTGTGGATCATGGGTGCCACTGTGTTTTTGGCTGGATGAGCTCTCTGAGTGCAATGGCTGGAAGTGCTCGAGTAACCTCCAGCATTCACTGCAGCTCCTGCAGTGTGCTGCAGAAGCCTAACTTCCCCTGGGAGAGATTATGAAACAATAAGTTGATGGTTTATATGTTTAATGTGGTAGTAAATTAGATGAGAAGCTCAGCATTTAATTGTGAAGCTCAAAAAGTCAGATATTATCCACAAGCCCTTACATCTTCCCAATGATATTTTGCAAACCCATGGCACAGGCTGGTCAGAGATGATTTCTTTCCTCTCCACATATTTTTCTCATAACCAGGGATGATGCTCCAGTGCCTGCAGCAAAGCCTCCAGGAGCAAACCTTTCCACCATGCCCTGCTGACACCAGTGGGATGCACAATCCACCTGGCAGGCAGCATCCCTGAGCACTGTGGCAGCTCAGTGCACTGATGGGGACTTGCAGAGCAGTCTGGAGGCCATAGCTCCGCTCTGTATGGACAGGGCTCTGAGCATCCTCATTTTTCCCTTTTAGTTTTCCTGTTTACCCCAGCTGCATTTGCCTACCCATGCCCTGAATGAACCTGGCCAGGTGGGAATGGGCCAGACCCAAGAGCTGTTGCCTGGTGAAGCAATGCCATTTATTTGGCTGAAGAAGTTGCTCCACTTGCTCAGCTGGGTACCTCCTGCCAACACAATGGCATCACTGCATGCAAGCCCTGGATTTTTTGCCAAAGGTCAAAGACAACCAACCAGAGCAGGGCAGTCACAGCCCAGGCAGGTGAGAATTAATGGATACAGAGCTTCTTTGGCAGTCACTATTTACTGTGGACATTATGCTTCCCCCTTGCAGATCTCCTCTTGCCTCTTGCAATTATGTGGTCAGAAGCAGAAAACCCTATGAATGTCTCTGCATGTAACCATCATCTTCACCTCTTTTTCCCCCTGGGTTGTCACACCAATTTGGGCAGCATCCCTGCTGCAGCAGGTGCTCTGGGGCTCAGCTCTGATACCATCGTTCAGACTTACAGCCCCTGGACCCGCTCCAGGAGTCTGTGCATTTGGAGCATTTATTTATTTATTTTTATGTTGTGCTTTTTTTAACTTATTTTTTTTCCTCCACCTTAATATGCATCTTAAGCTCATGTTAAACTTGTTTACACCCATCAAGGAGATGGCTGGGCTCACCTCTGACAGAAAAACCTGCTCCTGAGCAGCTCCCACACTGACTCTCTGTGTTGCAGCAAAAGTATTTAATTCTGAAGAAATAAATTTTGGACTAAATCTTTTTTTATTCTACCTATTCAGCCAGCTGCTCTGGAATGATTTCTCCTGTGGTGGTGATTTTGGTCTGCTTTTCCATAAAGATACTGCATGCATGTGCATTTTACTGAATAATGATGCTGGCACCATGAACTGATCTCCTCAGGAAGGTTTCTTCTCACATGGGACGTTACTCACATACATGGGGTCCCCCAAGACTCTGCTTGGGCAACCCTGTCTTCTGGCTGGACTCAGCTAGCAGCATAACCATAAGTGATTTTATTGTTGCTGGACGGTGTCTTTGTCTTGGATCAAACATGAGGGCTTTGGGGTGTGTTTTCAGCATAGCAGTAGCACCTCATAAAGAGGAAAGAGATGACAGGTCTTTTCCTGTGTTAGCTTTGGCATGGGTCGCTCTTCCTCACAAAATAACCTCTTCAATGAAGCTAACAAGGTTTCAATCTAGGCAGGCTACCACAGCTTGGAGAGGAGGGGAGGAAGAAGGTGTGATCCCTTGGCTTGGCGGTGGAGTGGGGTGTGTTTTTACTTGTTTTTATGAAAACCATGATGAGTGCTAATGTGTATTTGCAGAAGAGGTGCAAAGAGGGGAGCTGGATGCTGGATTTACCCTGGCATCCAGCCTGCTGAGAGGGGTTGCTGGAGGGTGCAGAGCTCTGGCCTTACGCTGGATAAGAAGTTCTGCTTGCCTCAAAATGGGCAGACTCAGACCCCAGCAGACTGTCATTACGTGACAGAGATAGCACCATCTGAGCAAATCACCCCTTGTCCCATGAAGCACATCAGCCTTCCAGTAACTTTTAAAGGCAGCTGAGTCAGCCCATGCCATCAAGTGGATGGTGCCTGAATCCACAGACACCACACACACTGGCCTGGGACCTTCATTCCACATGTGATTTTTTTTTCTCAGGAAGCACTACTGACTGCTGTCTCCCTGGTTCAGATGATGGCAGGAGGTGGACACTGGCAGGGGCTGAGGGACTTCAAGAACATTCATTAATTTGTGGAAAATTAATTTAGGAAAAGATGGTGACTGCAAGGGGCAATCAGCAGTGCCAACTAACTAACCATCCCTGTCTTACCTCGCTGGCAGATCTCTGAGTGCCTGGGAATGGCTGAACTCAGTCTGCCCTGTTTGAGGCATTCCCACAGCACCAGCCTGTGCCTTGTGCTTATTTAAAAGCAAACAGACAGGCAGCAGAATGCTCAAAGGAAAACCCACAGTGTGCATAACAAAGCTCAGGAGCTGCTGTGTTCCACACACCACCAGTTGCATACAACAAGTAAATAGCCCCAGGGAGCCAGTGAGTCCAACACTGCTTTTTTGTGGCTGAAAAATGATTCTATTTATTGAAGATTCATTTTACAATTGAGAGCTAAAAACTTCCCTTTCCACCTTTTGTTGGAGACACATGTACCTGTGGCACACAACTGCCAGCAAGCTGCTTCTTGGGGGAAAGGAGCTCAATGGCTCATGAAGATTCACTCATTGCTCAGCCTGTGGGTTGTGATGTCCATGCAGAAGCAGCTTGGTTCTTCAGGAGTAGAACACTTCTGATACTGCAAAGGTCTCTGACTTGAGGCCTTCTGGCAATACGATAGGCAGAATAGCTCAAGGACAGTGAAGTAAAAACATGTGTGAGATGATAGCAGCGGGTAGGCACTCAGGCAAGGAAGTCAAAGGGTGCACCGTGGCCAAGAGCATCAGTGGGGACTTTGCTTTGTGTTCCAGGATACTTAAGGAGTATGTGAGAAGGATGGGATTATAACATTTCAGCCAGCCTCTGCATCCCCCCTCGGGTTTGTCTGCTGAGTGCCTGCTGATGGTTTTTGGTCCCTCTCCAATAATATGCTGGTGTTTGGGATACGTGGTTGCCTCAGCTGCCCCAGAGGTTACTCCAGTTGGGTGGTGTCTGCCTTGAGAATTCATGAGCCCCCAGGGTCAGGTACACCAAAGAGTGGTGAATTGGGTTGAGTATGTCCCCCTGGGGAAAAATGAGCTGCACGAACATCTGTTAAGGGACCTGGGGCAGCAACTGTGGGAAATGGAGTCAGGCAGAGCAGCCCCTTAGGGATGGGGCATGTCTTCTCACCAGACAAGTGAAAGGGCATCTGCCACGGAGGGCTCTTGCTTCCATTTCTGTTTTGATTTCTGAGTAACTACAGTGTGTGCAATACCAGGTGTGAGACATCCTGACAGCACCACTCAGCAGAAGCCAGCCCATGGAATAGTCCCCAGAGATCCTTATCCTAGAACAGGAGATGAAGGGCACAAAGGGAAACAGGAGACCCCATGTGGACATCAGGAAACACTTGTGCACTGTGAAGGTGACCAGGCACTGACATAGATTGTCCTGAGGGGTTGTAGAGCCTTCATCCTTGGATATATCAAGAGTTTGGAGCAGATGATCAGGTGGGTTTGGACCAGATGACCTCCAGAGGTCACCTCTGTGACTCCAAAATATTCTGTCTTGTGTTTATCAGAGACTGAGGTGTTCCAGGGGGACAATGGGATGACATTGCCCATCCCCAGCTGCACCATCACCACAAGGGCTGCCAACAGCCATGTTGCCACAACACCCTTGTCCAAGCTAGGTAGGAGCTCATCATTACCTTGGGCTAACAGGTAATGTTGATGCTTACTCCCCCTGAAGCAGAAGCCTCCACATTTTTATTTCAGCTGTCCGGGGTGGGCAGAGGGCAGTGGGATACAGAAGGCCAGGGATCCCCACCAGCAGTCTGGGGAGCCCTTGGCACTGGAGGTCTGCCAAGATCTCCTGCAGCAGTGAAACCAAGATCCTCAGTTTTCAGCTTTCTCAAATATTGTCTGTCAGATGTGTATTGCTGCAGAAATACATGTCCTGGATTTTAAACATCGTGCCAGTCTATGTTAGGAAAAACCATGTTGAATCTACCAGGTGCCTGTGGCACCAGAGGTGACCCAACATTGTTGAAGCTGAGTGAGCTCCACACCCTATGCTGCACCTGGGCTTGCCCATGGCCACACGGCTCTTTTATATTGGACCAGGACCATTTGTGTGACATCCCTCTGGTCCCACAGGTGTGCACAACACCTCTAGGACAAGCAGCATCTCCTTCCCCCATGTTTTCCTAGGAACACTGGGGAACCAATGCAATGAACTGCAGGTGTTTTTCTGTCCTGGAGGTGCAAGATAAGTTGCCAAATTAATTGTCTTAGTTAATTATTTTTCTCAGTTTATTTATGCTTCAAGGGACCTTCTCCCTGCTGACTTTTCAGAGTGGAAATGTGGACTGTCTGCATCAGCCTCTGCCAGTGCTGGGGGAGTCAGACTGTATTGCAGATGGAAATGTGATGGTCATGGTTGCTGTTTGCTGCCCGATTGATCTAGGGTCAAACCCTGCCAGGAAGTATCACATATGCTGTGGTGAAAGCCAGGACTTACATTCTGAAATGGACCTCAGTAGAGAGAAGAAAGAAAATACCTGCAGGAGAAGATGGACCTTGGGCGTACATGCCTACCTTTGTCTTTGGGAAGAAAACAAAATGACTGCTGTAGCCAGCAGGAGCTTCCAGGCTGAGTTTGTTTGCCACATGCAGACACTTAACAACTATCAAATTGTCCAGGTCCTGGTACTGGGAAAGAAAAGCTATAAATCATTTACGGGCTGAAATATCTGCCACTGACCCTCTCCAGTGATCTTTCTGTAAGAGCCAGGGCTCCTCTGATCTATTTAC
Organism: Heliangelus exortis; assembly: GCF_036169615.1. NCBI lineage: Eukaryota > Metazoa > Chordata > Aves > Apodiformes > Trochilidae > Heliangelus > Heliangelus exortis. The sequence continues at coordinate 21,396,780 of NC_092422.1, read as the reverse complement.
TGAAGAATGATTTGCTGAAAATAAATCTCTAACAAGGTTGTGCCCTTTCCTGTAGCTCTGCAATGCATGAGATGATCCTGTCCCAGCCCACCATGTCACCTCCACGTGGCAGTGGGTGTTTGGGTGGGTGGGGGGAGGGAGGACCGGGCAGCCTGGGGGTATGGGCCCACCACACAAGGGGAGGTGAAATGTCTTCACTCAATTTTTGTCATGGCCTTTTCCCAGGAAGAGTTCAAACCACACCCATCAGTGCCAGGATGAGACCAGCATCCCTGCTGCCCTGTCACCCACCCCTGGGACTGGGACCCCACACAGGCACGGAGGGTGACATCTGTCCACCCCATCCTTCCCTGCAGAAAGGCAGTAGCCTCAGCAGGGGCATCCCAAGGGCCAGCTGTACCATACTGAGTCTCCAGCAGCCCGAGAAGACGTGGTGGACCCCAGCATTTCTGTCACCAGAGCACCAGCTACCCTGCAGAGGGGACAGGCGGGCTCCTGAGGATGGGAAGCAAGGGCAGAAGACTGTGTAAGACAGTGTCTGTCACCATCTTTCCTGATCCTTTCGTGATCCCGCTGTGCAAAGCTCTCAGGCTGGGCACGCAGCAGGCGCTTGCGAACACTTCTCCGCGTAGAGCATGGCGGAGCTGCCCTCTGCTGTCTCCCTGCTGCATCACTGCCCAGTTCCTGAGGAGTCGGAAGGTAAAGGGCCAGCAGGGACACGCTGCTCCGTCTGCAGCCAGCAGGGATCCTTGGGAATGCGCCAGGCTTCCCTGAGATGCCACTTCTACTCCTGGAAGCGTTCGGATATGGTATTTCTGCCGCCTGGCATCTTCCCCGGGCCCCGTCATCCTTTGTACAATGGACGAGAAAGCAAAACCTGAGCCGTAAGCACTGGGGCACCCGTGCTGCACGGGGAAGAGGAGAGGACAGAGGTGAGTGGTGGGGATTCTCAGGTGCTTCCGTGTTCCTGGAGGCCTCTTATGTATCAGAGTTTTCTGATGTTCCTATGCCATCCCCAGCCATTACTGCTCCTGGTAGAGGAGATCTGACAGAGGGCTGGTTTAGTCAGATATAAATCCAAAATCCCTTGAATGGAATTTAAAAAGCACACCTAAATACCCGTTTTTAAAGTAAATCTCCTCTTTTGTCCCAGAGGAGAATTGGGGGTGTCATGCTGGTGCTTTCAGCAGTCAGTGTTGCATTGCAGGTGAATCACAGAATCGTTGTAGTTGGAAAAGACCTTTACGATCATTTCCTCCAACCATTAACCTAACACTACCAAGCCCAGTGCTAAAGGATGTCCCTGAGCACCACATCTACGAGCTGGTGGTGAACAGCAAAGCAGAAGACATGAATTCCATTACACTTACCCTGCATCCCTGTTAGCATTTCAGGGTCTAGAGGCTCACTGCAGCAGAACAACTGCAGGCATGTGGTCAGCAGAGCATCCAACTCCAGTGTCACCACATGGTGACCACAATGCTGCTGTCTCCTGTGGTCTGCATTCAAAACAGCTGACAGAGCTGGCAGAGCTGGTCCTGATAACTCACATACATTTCTTGGGTTGTGGTGGTGGGTTTCCAGAACTTGAGTTTATTTATTCCTGATGACCAAGAAACAGTATGACAAAGTTCCAGCTCCACCTGTTTCTTCCTGACCTCCTGAAGATTCCTAGGAAACCTTCCTAGGTTTCCTCAAAGATGCTATAAGAGACCGATGTGCAGAAACAAACTTCACAACCCACAAAGGGTTCTACAGCAGGTACGTTTTTTTACAGTGCCGGGAGCAAGGGGAATCTCTCCTCCTAACTTGCACACCTCAGCTGAATTCAGACATCTACTTATCACAAAAAATCATATAAGTATGGATTACAGGAACATGCATAAATATTGAAGAAGTGGAGGTTATTCAAATCAGATATTAACATAAGTTTTCACCCATCTTCGCATGCACACTGTCCCCTGGTGGTCGTGGGCAGGGGTCTTTTGGAGGAAGGCTCCAAGTGTTCCTCAGGGTGTCCTTTTCACCTTTGCTGAGTTGGCAGGGCTCCAGACAGCAAACTGGCTCCTGCTGGTTCCTTTTTAGGGAGTTTTCCTTAGGGACAATGCAGGTCAAGCTTAATGCTTACCTAGACAAAGTTAGTTCCTCTTATCTGTGACACAGACAAATGAATTTTCTCTCTATTCTGGTTTTCTACATTTTAACCCTTTATTTTCTAAATCTGAATCAGGATGCTCTATCCACCCATACCAAAACATGAACATAGATGTGGAACAGAGGGGACTGTAAGCTGAGCTTTTATATTGCATTGCCATTTAGCTTCACCTGACACAAGGATGCAGTGTTACCCCAGATTTTCTGTGAAGCCTCTTTGCATACAAATGGGAGAGGCTGAAAGGAGATAACAGGTGAAAAGATAACAAGCTCTTTAATGCCCGGGTGGGTGTGGTCTCCAGCTGTGCATAATGCCAGGCAGAGCTCTAGAAATGTGGGTTTAGCTTATCATAAAATGGTGAGTCAAACCAGGAGGGCTGGGCACAGAAAGAGGCAGCCCTTGCCATGTGGGCTGTGCAGAAGGGGAGGGGTATCATAGAATCATAGAATAGGCTGGGTTGGAAGGGACCTCAGAGATCATCGAGTCCAACCTTTGATTAACTACCGCTGCAGTTACCAGACCATGGCACTGAGTGCCACATCCAGTCTCTTTTTAAATGTCTCCAGGGACGAAGAGTCCACTACCTCCCTGGGCAGCCCGTTCCAATGTCTGATCACCCTTTCCGTGAAAAAATTCTTTCTAATATCCAATCTGAACTTCCCCCGGCACAATTTAAGACCATGCCCTCTTGTCTTGCTGAGAGTTGCCTGGGAAAAGAGACCAACCCCCACCTGGCTACACCCTCCTTTCAGGGAGTTGTAGAGAGTGATGAGGTCTCCTCTGAGCCTCCTCTTCTCCAGGCTGAACAGCCCCAGCTCCCTCAGCCTCTCCTCATAGGGTCTGTGCTCGAGTCCCTTCACCAGCCTGGTTGCCCTCCTTTGGACCTGTTCGAGGACCTCAATATCCTTCTTGAACTGAGGGGCCCAGAACTGAACACAGGACTCGAGGTGAGGCCTCACCAGGGCTGAGTACAGGGGCAGTACAGGGTAGGAGCATCCCTGAGCCAGGGAGAGTGAGGATGCCTGGGTGAGGTGTTCAACAGCAGCATCCCACAGAGATCTCAGGTCCACTGTGGCATGCAGTGGCATCTCTACATGGGCAACTTCACTACAACTTCTTGTCCAAACTCTTGTCATGCTCAAAGGGAAGTCCTCACACCTGGAGGTACCTGCAGAGGTTCAGCAGCAGGAATGGAGGAAAATGGGGTTGCAGTCTGGAGGTGCTAATGAGGAGAAATAGAAACTTTATTTCTTTTGCTCAGCTTGGAACAAAAATGGTGATTTGAAACTGAACCACCCCCTCATGCTTTCTAATTTAATGTGATTGATGATAATTTAGTTGGACAGCTGCAATTCTCACAGATACCTTGGTGTCATTTGGGGGAATGGAAAAAGCATTATGTTGATTTGAGCTGCAAAATTACCAGTAGCCACTGAAGTGTACAAATAAGAATAACACTTCCAGGACTGCCTGGGATTGGAATATTAAAGGCAGCAGTTGTTGCTGCTTTCAGGAAATTGCAGATGGAGTTATTCAGTGTTAAGTGTTTTAAACATAACTAGCAATACAGCAGTGTTTAATTAAAAATGCCCAGAAGTAATTAATTATTTTAACAATTCAAGCAGGAGATAAAAATGAGGTTCTCATTCTTTTGTAAATCTCTGTACTACATTCTGTTAGCAGGTTGCTGTTAAGGGATGGGGTTTTTTTCTCAAGAATTTAACTATTATTCTGGGTCTACAGTGACAAAAAGACACGGAAGAGATTATTATTTTGCCAAAGATCAGACAGCAAGTGAGCAAAGAGCAAGGAAGAGAACAAGGTCATGCCTTAAGCTTCTGGGCTTTGAGGCCAGGGTGTCCCAGTCTAGCAGTTCTGTGAGATGCTGCAGGACCAGAACCTCCACGGCCCCAGTGTTTTGCAAGCATTTTGCCCTTGTTGTGTGTTGGAGGAGCTACAGGACAACCCTGGTAGGGGAGAGACCATGGGTGGCCCCAAGGCTCAGGTTTGGTCAGAAGAGGCATTGTATCAGCATCCTTCACTGCTGAAAAGAGGTCTTCAGGACAAAATCCTTTTGAGAAGAAAGAATTACTGCCACCTCCTGCCTAGTGAACCACCATTAATCCTGACAGCCTCTGGGGCTGGTGGCTGGCAGAAGCTTGCATGGAGTCTTGCCACGATTGTAAAACACAGGTTTCATGTTTTTGTTGTTGCTGGAAACTGAGCCCATGACTGAAGCTGAGCATCTGCTTAAAAGCTCGAATGCTGGGCTGTCCACATGAGAGATGGAGATTTATTTCCCTCTTCAGACCTCACAGAGACTCAGCCTTTGCTGGCCTAGAGTTATCCAGAAATTAACACTGCGTGGGACTGTATATCCACCTAAACCTGGCAGGGGCTGCTGCTGTGAGTGTGGATTTCAGAATAGAGTCCTCATCCTAGCTGCACTTCCATCCCAGAGATAACCATAACTCTCTGACAGCAATAACAGTGATGGCAACACTGCAATAACAAAAAGAATAGAATTCTGAACAAAGATGCTATTATTTATGCATTTATTATCCAACTCTTGTTTAAAAAAGTGGCTATCTGTAGGCATTTCCCACCAGTCCTCCACAGGGAGGCACCAATATGCATTACACGGCGTTTTCTGCACGTGCCAAATTTCTCACTCGGCTGCACTCTTGCAGAGCCTTGCTCTTTTGGCTCTTTGCTCCTGCTAGAGGCTATGTGTAATGCTGTGGATCCCACTATGTGCATAATTACCAACCTGGATGCCTGTGCCAATGTAGCAAATTACAGGACAGATAGCACATGACAGCCTCTAATTGCATTGCCAGCCTGGGCACCAGCTCCAAGGGTTTCGTGCACTCTGTGCAGGTAGAGCTGCTGGAGGGGACAGCAGTGGGGACAGGAGAGCAGGGAAGGCCTTGCTGTCCATTAGCAGGGCTTTGCGCCCAGCTTTTTAAAATTTTCTAATTAGTTTCTTTGGTTTTGAAGAGGGCCAACAGAAGAGTTGGGTGAGAGATGGTAAACTGCCAGCCAGGCAAGCACATCCTTGAGTCTTTCTGCTACAACATGGCCTCTCCTGTGTGAGCCTCAGTTCTTTTGGGGGCTGTGAAAGCAGATGAAGGGCTACAGGAGCAAATAAAAGTGATCCATGTTCACCCCTTTGTTCAGGGAACTGTGAGCCATTGCTCATCCTCTTCAAGGCAATGGGATGCAGGGCAGAGGAGGTGTTCCCCCCTGCCTGTGGAAAGCCCAACCCCAGCAAGGGCTAGCGACAAGTAGTGAACTCCTCCAGCCTGGAGCATCCATGCCAAGAGGACACTCTGGGGCTACCATGCACCCCTGCTCCCCACCACTCACCGGGGACTAGGATCCTGGAAGTGCCCAGCAGGGAGAGAAGCATCTCCCATGGTGTTTCAGTTGGGGCTGGAGGAGGACCTGCTGCAGGACTGCCCCTGCTCCTGATCCATCTCAGATGGCTGATGGTGCTGGCAAAAACCTCTGCGGACATGATCAGCTCATCCTGCTGTGTCAGGGAGGTTTTCAGCCTACATTTCTACATTCTTAATTTCATTCTTAATGTTCTTTACTTAAGCCCTCGGGGCAGTAAATAGGAGCGAGGTTAGCAGGAATACCTAAGTAGCTGTAATGAGATTTCTGCTCAGGATGATCTTGGCTCCCCATTCCTCTGCATCATGCCACTTCTGCCTGAGTCAGTGTCCTCTGGAGACGTGCTGCTTGCTGAGGTCTTCCCCCAGGATTTATTTTTAGTTCTTTCGAATCAGAACCAATTAGCTCCCTATGCCTCTCCCTCTGTTCCTGTGTTTCACCTGGGGCTGGCTGTAGCCTCTTCAGTTCCTAGGATAAACTGGAGACTGTTGGTTCTTCCTAGCTCAAGTCTGTCCATCCTCAGTTAAAGCTATTCCTCACAGTGAGGCAGTTTTCTGCAGCTTTTCTAAGTGCATGAGTAGGAGCAGTGATGTATTCTCTTTGGCGTTGTCTTCTCATAGACACAAAAGAGTTTTTGTAGGCTGTGGGCTTCCTTTCTGCTGTAAGAGACTCTGTCCTCTCTCTTTCCAGGGTTTACAAGATTCCTGTAAGAGTCCTGCAGTTACTGCTTTCCAGAGACTTTATGTACTTTTCTCTTTCATCCTGCCTCATTCTTTCTTATTTTGCATTTAACTTCCCTGAACTCCTGCCCAGCTCCTCCTTCTCCCCTTGCACACCTCCTTTTTCCTCCCAGGAATGAGATGCTCTTGGAAATGTGACAGCTGCTGCAAAGGTCCACAGAGATTGGAAGTTGCTCTGGGCCCTATAATGCAACCCTGAATGAGGGCTTACATCCTGGTGGTCCTGGTTATCATCCAGGTAATGGAAAATTTGTCTCATGAGCTTGCTCCAAAGAGCTCTCACTTAGCTATGCTGTGTCGGGCCTTATGGTCCTCCAGTGCTGTGTTCCTCCAACCCTTCTGCCCTTGAATGCCTTCAAAAGCTCTTTTGCTGCACCCCAAGGCATGAAAAACACACTCTTGGCACCCACTGGTATGAGGAGGCACCACTCTGGCAGGCTATGATGCAGCCTTATTATTTCAGACCTTGGACCTGGAAAACCACAGAAGAACAACAGTTACACCTAATGGCCATGGGGCAATGGTGCAGGACTCCAAGCACAGGCCAGCTCTAGGCCAGGCCACCTCCCCATGGGCTGTGCATGAGCCACCCCATGCCCACAGGGATGGGGATGCTTTCTCTGGCACAGGGAAGAGGAGATTGAGGTGGCTGTCATCGCACGGAGAGGTGCCTGACTTGTACAGCCATGAGTGCTCAGTCCTCCTGTGCAGCACAAGCACATGGGCTTGAGCAGTAAGAGCAGAAAGTCTTGTGAGACCATAGGGTGCTGAGATGTGCTGCTTTACTTGGCTGAGCTCACCTGGACCAGCGTCTGCAGCTTGCAGAGCAATCCCAGGTAGACACTGGGCTCAGAGGGGCTGTTGTGGCAGGCTGGCAGCAGGGAGGTGTGCTCTGTGAGAGGCAATGCCTTGTAATGGATATAGTGTCATCCACTTCTCTGGCACTGCATGGCCTCCCGCTGACCTGCTAAATAACTGGAGGGACCCTGCTGTCACCTGAGCACCAAGCACTCCCCCAGAGACAAAGATGGATTTGTTGACGTGGGCTATCAAGGAGAAGGCTTCCTGCATTCTTAAGCTTTTTTTATTTAACATACTCCCTACTTCTGCAGGAGGCTTTTGACACAGCAGTTCACTGTAGCACAGTCTAGTTTTGAATTAATTTCTTTTCACCAGGGGTCTGAAGTTTGTTAGAAGATGCTGGAAGTTTGTGGTGTGCGGGGAGTTGTGAACAGCCCATCCTGGGCTCTCTTGCTGCCCTTGACCGTAAGGTCTCTGGTGGATGTTGTGCCTTACAGGTCCATACCTCTGCCAGTATTCTCAGCCTCAGCTCCAGCCTCCTCCCATAATGTTTATCACCTTGGAGAACACCCACAGAACTTGAATCAGTCTGTTTGCCAGGTAATTGATGTTATCAGAGGTATGTGTCAGAAGGAATTTGTCCCTAGAGCAATTAGGTTGGTTGGTTGTCTTTCATGGGATCTCTCATGATTTATATAAATTGCAGTAAATATAGGCTTGGTCTCCTGTTAGTCAGGCTGTGACTGGTCTGACCGGGGTGATGAGAAGCTCCTGGGGTTAATGCCTCTGCATATTTTCTCATAGGTGAGTTCCTATATTTGCTGCCTGCACGTGTGTGGAGAAGATCCCAAGTGGCCAGCCCTCCTGGCCAGCCCTCCTTGGGTCCCACAGGCAGTGGCCACACACTGCCATGAGGAGATCTGTATCTTCACATTGCCCCTGAGCCATCACATCAGTCCCAAACAGGCAGGTTTGGCTCAAATTCCTCCTTGGTGCTGCCAGCTTGAGGTGTCCCTCTTTGGCTCTTCCTGCTGTGCTGCAAATTGGTGCTCGAACAATTAGTGATGCAAAATGATGCCCTTCCTGTGACAGCCACTGAAGAAGGCTCTGATCCTGGCACAGCAGGGTTTGAGTAAGCCCTATTGATGTGCTTCAAATTCAACATGTGTGTTAAATGCTCAGCTGGGTCAAACCCTGAGGAAATGCCTGAGGATTCTGGGACACAAAACAGCTGCAGGATGGGCTGGGGCATCGACCAGGGGAGAAACCTGCCCCAGGATGAGAGCCTACTGTGGCTCCTGTTTAACTGACCAAATAGCTCCCGGAAAGCTTGGGACTGGAGACCCTTCCCTTGCAAAGCTTCTGCTGGCAGTGTGCAGGGAAGTCATGTCTCCTGTCAGGGAGCACAGCAAGACATCTCTTCCCCAGGGAGTGGTTCTGGGAGAGCTGAAATTGTGCCAAGTCAGAGACACCACCCTGGCAAAGCAAGTTTGCCCTCACTGTCCATACCTCAGACCTACCCAGTCCTTTCATAAGCACTTTCAAACCCTGCAGTAGCTCCTGATGGTCACAGTCCCCTGATGCTCAGGTTTAGGTGTCCCTTATGGATGACCCCTCTCACAGGTGCTTAAAGAGGTGAGCTGAGGTCTTGATGCCTGATTTCGCTATCTCAATGGTTTGGAAAAATAGGAACTGACCGAAAAGTTCCCATGTACCAGTGCCCTGGCTGCCAAGGGTGGGACAGCCCATGGGTGTGCCCATCTCCCTGAATGACTTCCAGCCTGGCAGCAACCAGGAATAGATGCCTCCTCCATCTTTAATTACTTCCTTCCGTTGTGGCCTCATTAACCCCTGCCCATCCTGACCTATGAAGATGACTGCAGGAGTGAGTGGGTGCACTGGCCAGGGGCTTTTGCACGGCCTGTGTGCCACGTGGAGGGGGCTTCAGCATTTCCACCCTTGTGGAAGGGAAGGGAAGCATGTTCCACCCTTCCTCCTCCTCTCCCTGCTGTTGCTTGATAAGCACCCACCACCAAAACCCATGTCATCACCACCAACTTAAGCCCAGTGACACTAACCTGTGCATATGCCCATGGCTTGCTTGTTTGCACCAGAAATATTTCCACTTAAACTGATCTGGCAAATGTGATCACAGTGAGTTGCTGCAGCAGAACTGACAGGAACAAATAACTTTCTGAACCCAAGTGCCACTATGTGAAACTTCCTGCATCCATTACCCAGGATGAAAAATTATCACTTGTTCCACATGAGAAATCTTGGCCATTGTCAAGGGATGCTGCAAGTCATAAGGTGAACATTGCTGATGGTGGTCCTCATGTATCTTATGGCACCTGAAGATAATTTTAAGCACCTTAAAATACCTAAGAGGTTGCACGAATAAATATTCTAATCAATATTCATACCTCACATGTTAACACAACTGTTAATCAACAAACAGCAGGTGCATAAAGAGAGGAAGATACCTGATTGCTGTAGGGACCTAAAGGACAGCAGAGCCAGGGAACAAACTGTTTTTTTTCTGGCCCTGCCCAGAGGCACTCCTCTGATTTTAATTTCCAGATTTCATGCATTCCTCTAAGGTGAAGGTCCTGGTTTGGGTGCTCCAGCTCTGGGGACAGCTAGAGACTGGGGAGCAAATCCCCGGATTTCTTCTTGGTGTGACTACTGCATGTGGGTATTTTCTATTTGATGCTTAATCAAATAGAAACATGCATAAATGTAATTATAGTAATAATGATAAAAACCAAACCCAAATGACAGAACACAAGAAAACACTAAATTAGTCTGAAATTAGTCAGACTGTCAAAAATGAGAAAAATGCTAGATGTCAGTGGAGCTTTAATTCCCACTCACCTAGGGCTGACGTGGGTTGACAGTCTGTAATTGCACTGTGACACACCAGTGTGCTCGCAGGGCTGGGGTGAGGGTTTTGGGGAGGATGGAGGTGGCAGGAGAGGAGAAAGGCACTCCCCAACCTGGTACTGCCATGCATGGCCAGCAGTGACTGTCACCCCAGGTCGCAGCCCCATCCTGGGTGTCCTCTTCTGCACTGGCCGTGGGTCCATGTCTGAGTCCTTCCCCTCCTCCACTCACCTCTTTTCTGCCTTTACCAGTCACCTCCAGTGCATGGCTTGTTGTGCTCCCAGGTAATCCCTGTGCAGGCTTCCCAGGTGCTTCTGCAATGCTGTCCTTGTGTCAGGAATCAGCAGCCATTAATGATGTTGTCTTTACTGTCCCCTTGCAGGGGTAGTGGAGCCTCCCCTCTCAGTTTTGCGGTGCAGGAGCTCGGTGAGTCTGCCTGTCTCATCTGTGATATTCAGGACAGTGTATTTGCAGTGTTCAGTGAGTGTTTCAGTGCAGCAGTATGTGCCTAACCCTCCTCAAAATTACACGTCCCTGTCACTGAGTGGCTGGGAGGTGGGGAGGTCAGGTCACCTTTGGGTGATGAAATGGTGGCATTGCTTAGAAACATCACAAGCTCAGCAGGGGCAGAGCCCCATGCTTTGACAGGGCCACCAGCTCCTTTAACTGGTCACTTTAGCAAGTCACTGTCTCTCTTCCCATCTCAGTACCCTTCTTTCCATCCCAATTGCATCCTGTAAGCAAGGATCCTGCAGGCAGGAGCCTTTGCTGTCCACAGCCCAGACACGCTCCCAGAACATCCTCTCTCTTGTCACGGCTGGGAGCAAGGGTCCCAGCTGATCTCTATGTCACCATGTAATTAATTTTCCTCGTGCACAGGTTAAGTGAAAGCTGCACAAGCAACTTTACTTGGAATCTGCTGAAGTACAGCTAAGCAAGAACGATAATACACTGCATTTTTGTACCTCAGAACAGCTATTCGTCATATCATATCCCATGCTGGCAGAAACATGTTCTGAAGGATGAAACCAGTGGTTTAAAATGCTGGCTTATCGGTTTTTCTGAGTACTTTGATTACTTTTTATTTTCTGTTCACACAGCACTATCTAAATCCAACTTTCCCTGAGGTCTTAAACTGCAAATACTGCAAACAAGCCCCACTTCAAGGGAAACTGAACCCTTTAAAATGTTCTTCAGAAGCATGGCTGCTATGGAGGGAAAGTCTACAGGTGACCCTCACTGTCTGAGCAACAGTGCTGACCATCAGTCCTCTCAAAGCAAGGAGAAACTGCAGCATCCTTCCCATCTCCAGCTCTTCTTGGTGGTGATCCTGTGGTGCACCTCAGCAAACCATCAATTTAGCAGGAGAATTATCCACTGTGTAATGACACCTTCCAGCCTGGTGACGGCAGTTCTTCTGCACTTTCCTGTAGTGGTATAGAAGCCACAGACAGGTCACTAGGATGTAGCTTTTTGAAAACTAATGGGTAAGCTCCTGCTGAAAGACAGCAGCCCGAGTCAACCAGAGCCTTTGTGGATGCCTGGGAGGGAACGCTGGTATGAGCCTGGGTGGAGATGGGCACTTTGTAGGTATAGAAATAGAATCATCGAGTCATAGAATGGCTTGGGTTGGAAGGGAACTTAAAGATCATCTAGTTCTAACCCCCTGCCATGGGCAAGGACACCTTCCACTCAACCCCCATCCAACCTGGCCTTCAAGTTGCTTCCAGTTAAGTGTATATATATATGTAGGACAAATATGAAATTACTTTGTAGCAGGCACAGCTCAGTAGAGTTTAAAGAAAATTATGTTGAAATCTGCCTACGCTTGGATCAGACCCAAAGAGCTCCTGCCACTCAGAGTGCTCCAGATGACCATCTTCTGGTGGTCCAGCTACCTATCTTCTGCAGATCCATCTCTGCAGTCACTGAGGAAAGGTTGCTTGGAGCTTCATGCTGCCCCTAGAAAGAAACCCATTCCTTTTTTCTTAGGAGAAAATCCCCTCTCCTTCCCTTCTCCAAGCATTATGGGTTCTCAGCTTATGGAGGGAGCAGTTTTTGTTATTCCTGCAACATCTTTATGGCAACATTGATGTCCCTTATAGAAGGAGGGTGGGCACAGCCATCCCCTGACCTGACAGTACAAAGGACCCTTCAGTGCATTACTAAGGGATAAGCACCTCCTGTGAGATGCTCTCTCTTCTTAACAAATGAATACTCAAAGCTTCAGTGCAACAACGCCATAAGGCATTTGCTACCATCCATGAGTCAGTACAGAGATAAAGTTTTGGCCACTTTTCTTGTTCAGCAATGTCCAAAGCCAATTGGATGGCTGTTACCTCTGCAAATGCCTGGAGCAGTGGTCCAGCACTTGTGGTAGACATAGCTCCTCTTCTTCTGTAGTGAAGCACACCAGTGGGAACCCACTTCATCCTTCCAGGGCTTCTGTTTAAGGAGATGGACAAAGTCCAAGAAAAACAGTGTGGTGGTGAGCCCATAGGTAGACAGACACAAACCCCCAAAGTAAAGCAGCTGTCACTGTTGCTGCTCACCATACAGCTGCCATCCCACCATGTAAGGCTGGCCAGGACCAGACCTGGAAGCTAACTCCAAAGACACCCAAGCATCACCTCCACTGAGCAGCTTTCCTTACAGCTCCCTGCAGCATGGATCAGCTGTCAGCAGGGTGAGGATGCCCACGCAGTGCAAGGACCAGGGCACTATGGCTGGTTACAGGTTCAGCAGGGAGCTGTGGGCAGTTCTGGGCTTGCAGAGAGCAGGAAGGCCAGAGCCTGGTGCCCCATAGAGCACAACCACAGGTCTCTGCTGGATCTCTTTCCACTACCACAGCCATTTAGTTCCTTCCCAAGGGAGCCAGGAAAGCTTTTGCAATGCTCAGTGTGTTGCATTCTCCCTGGGCTCCATCTTTCCTGGAAAAAGGATGAGTGTGCTTACCCCACCACTCTCCGTGCAGTGCTGAGCTGCCCAGGGACCCACTGTTGCCTTGAACATCTCATTTCTGATATGATCAAAGAGTAAATGGTAAAATATGGGCAGCACAGGTTTTTGTTTGTTTGTTTTTCCAGGGGTGACCACCTTGCACTGTGTGCTGCTCAGTGCAGACACACTGAGTGCTATTCAGGGCAGCAGGGCTGCCAGGTAGGGAGCACCCTGGGGTTGGCTCCACAGCTGTCTGTCCAGTCACCTGTGAAGTTGCCTGCAGCCATCTGCAGCATGGGAAGCCTGTGCCACAGCTTGGTTGGACCTGCAAGACCCCATCCTAGCTGGAGGATAATGGGGAGGAGTGGAGGCCCAGCCCAGACTGGATGAAGAATTGTCCTTCTGACACGATTTCTGCAGCTTACCCTGCCTGGGTACATGCTATGTCCTGGCTCCATGCTGGGCAGGGGGTCATGCCAGCAACCACAGAGGAACTGTGCACCTTGGCCATGAGCATTTTAATGAAAGAGGAGCAGGATGCCCCCTATTCCCAAGCTGCCTTTGCTGCTTCAGGGGTGTGTATGACAGCCCCAAAATACTAATTTCTGTAGATACTGCCATCCCCTTAACACAGTGCACAGCTCTGTCACCTGGTGAAATTATGCCACCTCCAGTGGATGATGGTTGTGGCAACGGTGGGGCAATGAGCCCTCCCTTCTGTCATGTGCCACAGAGGCACTACTTAATCCATTTAGCAGGGACAGTCTTACTTCAGATCAGATAAGCAGCAAATTTGGCTTCCAGGCAGGTGTGGCAGGTTGAGTGCAGGGGTAGAGCTGATGTGATTTATCATCCCTCCCCTCAGCCACACATGCACACACTTAAAACTGGGCAATCATGAATTCTTGGTGTAGCCCCTAGGCATTTCTTATTTGCTTTGTGGTAGTGAACACTCATGTCTGACAAGAAAATCTCTCTTTTGATAGATTTCCCTTTTTTAGCAGCTTCAGCTCTTCCCAGGGGCCTCAGAAAAGCCAGTCCTAATAACCCAGGTTACAGCTACCACCCACCACATATAAGTGGTGGAAATGCTGGATCATTGGATAAGGCTCAAAGCCTTGTCCTTCCACTTTTTGTCTGCCAGGAAAAACACTCAGGCCCAGGAAGTGAGCAGTGTTAGATGCTGAGGACTCAGAAATCATCAGTCTTCCCCTAAAAGAGAGACGCTTAAGGCTGTGCCTGGGAAATGCACTGCTCCATGCAGCCTGAGAGGGGGACATGGGAGTGTGGGGCACTTTGTGCAAGGACATCTCACTAGTCCAATGCAAAGGCCAGGATAATTACCAATCTGCCACAAGGCCAAGAAGCCAAAATATTCACCCTAATTTCTATTTTGGCTTCTCTCACACGTGGAACATCTGGAACTCTTGCAGATGCTGATTTGTTTTTGTCAGGCACCCATAGCTGGTACCCTGGTGAAGAATGGGTTTGTCAGTAACTGTGTAATTTGGTGTGAGACACGGCAGAGTGGTGTGTGGTGGGACCAGGGTGACTGCCTTGCTGAGGCTGTACACATGGACCAAGGCCTGCAGCACCTTCCTCCTGGGGAGAGGAGCACCGTGGAAGGGTAAAATTCATGAAAGGACAAAAAGCACCCAAAGCAAACAATGAGGGACCCTTCAGTGTCTGTCCTTGCCCCTGGCATCACTCTGTTAATATAGCAAGAGTCAAAATTATTCTCAGCAGCAGAGCAAGCTGATAGAGCTGACAGCAGAGCTGGAGCTCAGGGATGGTCTCCCCTGTCCTGCCTGGCTTATGCCTGACTCCAAAACAAACCCTGATGTGCCTGGAAAGCCAGTGCTGGGTTTATTGGAGGCACTCTGGGAGCTGTCCCTGTACAGCCTGGTGCAGCTGCTCCCACGAGGTTCCTCCTCTTTCCTCACCCAGCCTGGAGCCATCACCCCCATCACTTTCCTGACTCATCTGCCCCAACCACCCCCTCCCACCCCACTCCCGCAGAGCTGCAGTGCGAGGATGCACGTTTAGCAGAGGTGTGATGCTAATAACCAGGTGTAGGGCAATGTAAACAGGAAATCCTGCCACGAGACACCTTCAGCACTTAATCAAGCTTTCAGAGCCAACCATCACCTCAAAGAGACGGAGCAGCCCTATATCCTCTCGTAATGCTGGGCGGGAATGCTGCCATCAGGGTGATGGAGGATGGTGCCTGGCCTGGCTGCTCTGCCTTTGGCATCTGTACCATCCCAAAAGTGAATGTGAGCAGGAGTCAGATGCCTGGCAAATCCAAAGAAGCAAAGTTGACTTGCCAAAACTATTTAGTCAGTTCAAGGCAGAGTAAGAGATGCTTGCCCGAGTTGTGTTTACTATTAGTGGACCTGTTCCAGAGTGGCAGGAGATGTGATGGGAAAAAAAAAAAAAAGTGCTTCCATTTTAATAACTAATTAAACAGGCAGACTCAGCCAGAGACCTCTGCAGTGGAACTGAATCCAAAACCTAAAAAAAATAGCAGTAGCTATTGCCTGAAGCCTTAGCAGTGAATGAGCGATAGAGCAAAAACATCTGTCCCTTGGAAGAAGTTCAGAAAAGCCTGATAGATCTCTTCCAAATGGAGAAAAAAACGTCCAGACTGGGAAATAAAACTGGTCCATTTGGACCTTTGCCTCCCAGCCCTCGACAAGTGTGGTGGCAGATGCTCTGTCTGCTACTGTGGTTCAGGCATATGGCTGCATGTGGGCTATGGTGGTCTGGGGTTAGTATGGAACTGGGGGCATGCCATGAGAGTGCCCCAGCCCAATCCTGTCCCTTCTTGTGGTGTTACTGGTTTATTAAATGATAGGTTGGGCTGACAAAAATTAAGCTGGCCAAACTGGCTTAATTCCTGGCTTTGAAACAAGCTGGAAGCTGTGCATGCATGGGGATTTGCAGTTCCCAGCACATTTTGGGGGGAAAACCAGGCTTTTTCCATCAATGTCTGGGCCATCACAGTCTCCCCCATCACATTATGCCTGCACTTTTGACCATTTTCATCGTGGTTTGCTGATGTCCCACCAGCTTCTTGTGCATCTTTCCCAATACAGAGGACACCCTGAGTTATCTGGGGGGCTGCTTTTACCAAACTTATGCAAATCTGCTTAGGAGGGTTACAGCAGCCACTAATGGTGCAGGCAGAGAGCTCATCCCACCTGTTACTGCATCCAGGACTGTGCAGTCAATTCAGGTGGGAAAAAAATTGCCTCAGCAGGTATATTTGACATCAAAATTTGGGAGGTTTTACCTCTGACAGGTTCATCAGGCAAATCTGGAATAGCCGAGAATGGATGAACCGGGTGTATCTTATGCTTGAAGTGGGCAGGCATCTCTCTGGTGATAGAGTCCATTTCTCTCTGAGGGCACAGCTGCCAGGCAGAGCAAGAAATCTTTCTTATGGAAGTACTTGGTGTAAACCTAAATCTACCTTCCTTTCTGCAGCCCTCTCAATTGCACAGCAGCAGTTTCTAACACAACTCCCAGCCTGCTCATCTGAACTCAGAGCCTCTTCAGATTGCTAAAACCCAGCTGGTTTGGGTCCTATTTACTCCTGCTAGTTTGGAGGAAGCAGAGATAGAACAATTCCTGGGGGAGGCTCTGAGGGTTTATTCCTTAGAGAAGGCCATTCTGCGTGCCACGGTGGCTCGGCAGTGCTCATCTCCATGGGGATGCACAGGGAGCAGCCTCAGCACAGCCTCTCTGTCTGAGCTGCCCCAGTGAAGCACTAGAAAGGATGTTGGAAAGCAGTTTAGCTCTGGGAGTGGCACATGCATGTTTATTTCAAAATATTCCATGGCATGCCGTTTGTGGTTCCTTGGGCTCTTGGAGCTCAGATGCCTCTTCTCCTCACCTCCAGGATAACGGCTTCTCTCCTTTCATCTCAGCTGATGTTATCATTTGTTCCTCCCATGCCCACAGACACGTCATGTGGTAGGTAAAAGCTCCCTCCAGGGGAAGCTGCCTTCCCAGCCTGGCTGCCAGCAAGCCTGGTGTGATCCTTCTTCTCAGCGTGAGGGAGTCAGAAATAGATACTTTTCTTCCTTTTAAAGCATCTTTGATCCAAATAAGTCTTCATGGGATCCTGCCCTTTGATCTGTATGTGAGACCTGGCAAAGGAATATTTCAGTTTAAATCTTTCCTAGGGTGAAGCACACCATTGGACTCTGTAAATCTGAATTGTTCTGTCACCAGCTCCAGTGTGAGCCCAGGCAAGCCCCCAGCCCTGACATCACTTTGGGGCATGGGGACAAGAGCAGTTGTGGCCCTGCAAATAGGTGTTTACCTTTTTCCCCATCTTTGACTCTTGCTGAGTGAGGAGAAACTGATTCTGTGAAAGCCCCATGCTCAGCAAGCTGGTCTCTGGATGGAGGTGGATAGCCAGGTTTTGCCACAGAAAGAAGTCCCTGGTTGTTGTACACATGTGCCTACTTGCACACAAACACAACCTCTCGTGTGCACCCCTTGTCTGCCAGCACTTAGGATTTTTCCTTACATTGAGCTCCAATGGCCCTGGCAGAGGGACCTTAGCAGCATCGTGTCCAAAGGAACCAGCAGCTGGAGCTGGGGAGGGAGGAACAGCAGCACAGCTTTCTGCTGGCCAACAAGATGAGTCATTTGGGCTCTTCCACTCTCTTTACCTTTCAAAATAAGGTAGTGAGTAAGCCTTGTAATACCCCTCTTAAAAGACAGTTCTGAAATTAAAAAAAAAAAGTTATGGAAGTTTTGCTGTCTCTATTTCATGTTTCTCTTTTCCTGTGTGCTATAATCGCTCAGTGCATGTGTCCAAGACAAGCAGGTAAAAAATGGAAATTCAACGTTGGCTTCCTAAGCATATTGTGTGCAAGGCATGCATGGGCTGAGAGGAAAAGATGGGCAGATTCACTCTTCATTACTAGCCTTATGATCAGTAAAGTCTCCTAAGATGCTGAGGTGATATTCAAACGTCCCCAGCAGATGGGCTAAGAGTGACTTTTCTGTGCAATAGGATTTTGGAGAGCTGACGACCAACTGCACTCAATATCCCTCCTGTAACACAGAGCTGAGACCCAGGGCCAAGGCCTTGTTTGGGCCCCTTGGCTATAAAGGATATGGCATCCCAGAGGACTTGGGTGAAGGTCTGATAATGGCAGGGTTGAGCCTGGAGCAAAGGCACATCTTGTTGTGTTGTGTTGTGCTGTGTTGTGCTGTGTTGTGCTGTGTTGTGCTGTGTTGTGTTGTGTTGTGTTGTGCTGTGTTGTGCTGTGTTGTATTGTGGAACCAGCTCTCCTGGCCCTGCTGAAGCAGCCCAGGCTGTGGCAGGTGGGAGCAGGACCACTACAGAAAATTGTCTTGTTCTGGGCACGGAGAGCCACCTATAGAGAAACCTTGCTCTCTCTCTATATATAGATATATATAGATATATATATATATCCTATGAAATGCATGGATCCATCTCAGGTTTCTCCCAGCACATCACTTCAGAGAGAGTGGGTTGTGTTCCCTTGGTGCTGGCTTTGTTCTCAATTTGACAGAGGCAAAAATAGCAAAAAAGAAAGAAAGAGAGTGTGTGGGAATGGTCCCCTTTTCATGGTACATCCCCCTCAACACAGAGGCTGGAGTCAAACTCCAGAGGTCTGGAGCTGACCAGGGGTTGGCTCTGAGGTGACCTCTTTGCAATGAGACACTGGCAGAGAGGAGCTGCCAGGGACTCAAAGCTGGAGGTGGCAGCACCCTGTGAGCCTCCCTCCCACCTGTGCCAGCCAGGGCTGTCGGGTGAGGAGCTGAAACCTTTCCCTCCCCACCCCTCTGTGACTCATGGGGTGCCCACTCTGCCTGAGCTGCTGCAACCATTTCTACACACCCTGTCATCCAACCTGTGCTTTGGACAGGTGTCCCTTCAACAGGTCCCTGGTGCTCCAGTGCCCCTTGGCATGGGACAGCAGCCCACAGACCACCGTGGTGCTCCTCCTAATGTCCTGTGCCAGCCACTGACCTGGAGCTCCGTGGGAATGCTATGTGAACAGCTATGGAGCAGGCACCACTTGTACAGCACAGGAACAGGATACAGGTGTTGCAGAGATAACTCTTTAATTGCCCTTAAAACTACCCCTCCAAATTCATGCTCATCCTCTGACCAGTCCAGACAATCACGATGCTATTTTTGCCTTGTTGAGACAGCAGCCTTATCTGGGTCTCTGCTGCAGTACATCACATGATCATGGCTTGTCACTCTGATAGCTCTCTTCCTTCCTAATCTTTTGTCACCATTGATGATCATGTGCAAGAGAATGACTTCTTTCCTGTGATAAAGAAATGCCATACCTACAAGATTAGGCAACCCACGGGACATGGACGCTGGCACCTGTGCATTTCCCACTTTTACACTCCAGTCCTTAAACCCACGCTTTTAGTTCTCCGGTGTCACTCAGGAGACCTCCAGGCTCCTCTTTAGCTTTCTCTTCTACCCTTCCAGAGGTCCAGCACATAAAATTACACAGGAGTTTGTAGGAACTGAGCACTGCCTTGGAGAGCCAGGGGAAAGCTGCTGACAATGGAGAGCAGCCAAGGGGAATCACCACCAGAGCTGTTCAGTTTTTTGCAGGAGCTGTAGAGGCCAAGAGGAGTGCATCTGAGTGTCCATGCCTCCAGCTGCTGCCTCAGATGGTCTCTGGGCTGTTTGGCCATGACTGCTTTCCCAGATGCTTTGTGCAAAGTGCCCATGGCATGGGGCAGCTGAGTTCACCAAGCCATCTTGCTGACAGAAATATTTGCAGATATCCACCCCGCAGGATCTGTTGAAAATTTTGTTGGGGTACAGTCACTCCAGATTCCTTACCACCTCAAATAGCTGATAAGTCCTAGGCCTGCCTCATTCACAAGGCAGGGATCCAAGCCAAGCCATGCAGAAATGCATTCATGTATGTACCCATCTCTAACTTTGGCCAGATGTGCCCAAATGGGTGATTTTGCTGGATTTAATAGTGGTAGTAGAGTTGCAGGCTGGTATTGCCCACAGAGAGAGAGAGCATCGTATCCCTCCTGCTCAGGTAATCCTTGGGCTTCCAAAGAGATGAGAGCAGACACAAACATTACCTCCTGGAGAAATGAGGGGGCAGTAACCTTTTGGGAGAAGGAGACTTGAATCTGAATGGCATTCATAGGGGATTTCAAGAAAGGAAAGGAGTATTAAGACTGCTGTGATGGGAGCTTCCACCCTGTAAAGGCAGCCCAAGGACCTGGGGCATGGAAAAGCACCAAGGGACTTTGTAGCAAAGCAACAGGAATAAAAGATTTTCTTTGTAGGGGACAGCGCCCTCAGCTCTTGGCAAAGCCTCACTTGGCAAAAAGACCCTCACAGAAGGTGAGTGCCATGCCTTTTATCTGCAGTGATAAAAGTGATGGTTCCTGAGAATACCCAAGATCAAGTGTGAAAATCAAAAGAAGGCTTTATTCCTGTTCCAGAGCAGAAACAGATAACATGGCCACCCTCTGTTATAATGAACAAGGATTATCAGCCTTAAACGGGATAGTTACATCTCTCTCTGCTTTCACACAGCAGAGGGAAACACATGTTTGCTATGTGTGTGGCTAGGCAAAAATAAAACAAAATAAAAAAATCTTATGTTTGGTTTAGGATAAACAATGCTTAGCTATATTTTGCAGTTTGTGTTATTCTCAGGCTCAACCAGCAGCAGACTCATCAGACTGAGTCATTTCAGAACTGTGCATAAGATTACTGCTTTATTTTTTATTGCCATCAGAATTTAAACAGAAACAACACATTTATTCTTCTTTTTACTCTTCTTATATTTTTCTTTTTGTGAGAATTAGAGTTGCAGAATCACAAAATAATTTCAGTGGGAAGGAACTCAAGGCAGGGCCAGCTCTAAAGCCAGACCAAGTCCTCAGGCCCTTGGTTCTGAGCTTCTCTAAGGATAGAGAACCCACCTCCTCTCTGGGCAACCCGTGCCAGTGTTTGGACATTCTCATGGTGAAATATTTTCCTCATACCAAAACAGAATCACCCTTGCTGCAACTTGTGATCTTTGTCCCAGTCATTTTAGCATGTACCTCTGGGAAGTGTTTGCCTCTCTCTTCCCCGTAAGAGACCTCATTAAAACCTTCCCCTCAGAACCCCCTTCCCAGTATGTTCACATCTCTCTCATACTGCAGAGCCCAAGACATCACACAGTACCCCAGATGCAGCCTCATGTAGAGATAGAGGGGAATTATCATTTATCTCGACATGCTGAGTGTGTTCCTGCTGATGTGGCCCCATGGAAGTCCAGCCCTCACCCTCCCCTTAGCAGAACTCTAAACAAGCAATAATGTATTAGTTGCAGACTTTGAAGGGAAAAAGCCATCCCCCATAGAGTTCCTTAAATATTTGACTTACCAAGAAGCCTAAAATCTCTGTTTGCTTAGAATAAGACTAAGAGGATGATGTGAGAGACAAGAAAGAAGGGGGGGGGGGGGGGTATAATCTAGTAAAGCTGTACAGCCTCAGTGAAAGGTGTGGACAAATATGCATAAGAGGTATTGAAAAGTTTAGCTCCCATCCAAGTCATGGGTCTCCCAAGGCTTAAATGGGAAAAAAAAATTAGTCTAGCCATCAGGACAGGCGTTGTTAGACCTGTGTGCTTTTGTCCCAAGCTCCAGACTCCTACTCCTGGAGCACCAGAGGAGTCAGTCTGGGAAGTGGCGAAGCTCAGGTGCCTTTCCCTTCCATTCCTGCCCCTCAAAGTATTACCAGCAGGATCAGCCTTCATTTCTGCAGGCTCTCCAAGCATGCAAATATCTCAGAACCCACAGGAAACCTTCACCTGATGCCGGGGCTCTTGCATTGTCATCACTGCCTACCGTATTTGTGTCACAAGGTCTTGGGCTGCATCAGTCTTCCCAACAATTCCTCCCTGAAAAAATACCTCTCTTCCTTGTGCTGTCTCTTAGTTTTAATTTGTATCCCAAACATCTTTTACCAGCTAGGCTTTTTGTACTGTGGCCAGCTGATGGTGGCAGGGCTGCCACACAGAGAAGTTCATGACATGCAGTGGGCTCTCTCCTAGGATCCTCAGCATTCTGAGAGGAACAGATGTGGGAGAAGATGGGGGGCACTTCAAGCTCAGGGTGACACTTTGCTGCTGGGAATAGTAGTCTCTTGTAGAACTTCACCCATGTTCATTTTGGGAGCTAAAAGGTCTGTCATGCAAAGTACCTCTTGCTCCAGACTACTCCATTGCCATCACCTTCACTGCCCTGACAGTGCTAGAAGTCTGTCTGAGCTACTGTAACCATGGCTTGTGCTGTCTGGAAGGGCATAACCTTTACAAGCTGTTGGTGGGCATCCCAACCCACCAGTTCAAAAACAATTTTTTGTCCTTTGCTTTTTCCTCAAGCAACAACAACCCCATGCCCACTGACATGGCTTCTTGCTGCTGGCAGATCTCCCACCCCACTCCTCTCTCATCACAGAGCAAACCAAATGTGTGGATAAGTGGATAAATGTTACATGGAGGCAGGAGTACAGCAAAGCCACACCTCTCATCACCACCTTCCCTTCATCACTGGATCTCTCACATTACCCCTGAAGTCTCCCTGCACTGCTCTCTGGGTCATTTGAAAACCTTCTGAGATGTGTGTTCATTCATCTAATGGGGGATGTGGCTGCCCAGCTGCCATGTGCTGTGCACTGAACTTTGTGACTCATGCCTGACCACCCTCTAGTAAAGACATCAAAATTGCTCCAGGGAGGTTCTGTTCTGGCCCTCTAATTCCCATGCCTTGCTCCCTGGGTGTCTGGACAGATTTCCAGCACTCCTAGCAGGTTGCTGGGTTGAGGTGGATGCTGTTATGAGTGTGCCTGTGTCTACCAGTGTCACTGCTGAGCAGCCTAGGGTTGCCATAGAAATCTAGGACATGTAAATCTGACTGATAATCATATTTTCCCCACCATTTATTTCTTTTTGCATGGAGCAAAGGCAACTGTAGAGCTAGACTGGCTTTTCTGAGAAGCTGTGCTGGGAAATCTTGGCTGTCACGTGGTGGTTTCAGATGTTGATGCTGCTGACAGCCATGTGTGTGCTGACAGATGAGGGTAACACTCAGCAAGCAAACCTGCTCCAGAATGGGTGATGGACTGAAACTGGAGAAGGATTCTGCTCAGCTGGGACCTTACACTGCTGCTGGTGACACAAGGTGGAAGTGAGATCAGATCCTGGCTTTGCTATGCTCCATCTCTCCACCCTGAAAATGGGTACTTTTGTAATGGCAGAAATATTCTTTCCTAATTAATTCATCTAATTAATTTCCTAATTAACATATACTTGTGCCCACAAAGCTCTGGCAAATTTTTCACAGCAAATATTGTTCACTCTTTACAGCATGCTATGATCTGCTCTTATGATCTTGTGATCTGCTATGATCTCCCATAAGTCCTGGACAAAAGCAACATAAAGCCTCACTCACCCTCAGCAATACCAACTGCCAAGCTCCTGGTACGTGCCCCAGTGCTCCTGATTTTTAAGCAATCATGCTAGTATTACCCTTCCTGCAGTTGTGTTTATAACATCCCTGCTCCTTTTGCATTGAAAGAGCAAGATCTGGGCATAAATCCTTACACAGCAAAAAAATACCCTTTCCAACATTTTACCAAAGTCTATAATAGAAGGGTTTAGGAAAGCGTTGAAGTGTTAGGAGTTTAAATAAGTAGGGCTTTCTTCTACAGCCAGAATTATCTCCTGCTTTGATTTTTGTAATGTCCTGACCAGTGGAGCCCTGACTAAACCTGGTGGTTGTTGCAATGTGAATCATAGTTGAAGCCTCTAAGACAAGGAGTCCCTCTGCTTTCTGAAAGCTCTGGGTTTTCTCACACAAGCCTAGAAGCCACCCTCTGCTCACCTTACTCCCTCATGTTAGTGCTGCCATTAAATGTCAGAGGAAATGAGTACATGCCCAGCAGCATGGGAAAGCCTTGCACAACCAGGTGTAAATGTAAACCGGACGTGAAAGATAAAGTCTCCAATAAATATAATTGCAATAGCTTGAGGGCCCAGCCAGCTTGGGTTAATGTCAGGGGGCATTGGTTCCCTGGTGGTCTCCTGGCTTCCCCACAAATCAAACAGCATCATCAATCCCAGCCCAAGGCTGAAAACTAGGTTGTGGGTTTTTTTTTTCCTGAATTAAAAGAATAGTTTAGATAGCCCAGAAGTGTTGTGGTGTAAGGTGATGAGCTGTGTGGCTCCTCCTCCTACTTTGCAGCCAGGGCTGCCTTCCTTTGTAGTGGTCAGGACTTTTATTGGGACATTCTGATGTCTGCCAGCTGGTAGGATGCTTGTGGGCACCAGGGACTGTACCTGACAGTGTGCTGGGGAGGTAGAGCCTTGTCATGGGGCAGAAATTCTGGTAATTACCTCCCAGAGAGCCAGATTTCCAGAGCATATAATTGAGCTTGAATTAAATTGCTCATCAACAAGTAATCAGCTGGGACACTTCATTTGCTAATAGTCATAGATGATGCTTTCCTGTGCCTGTGTTTTGTTCTTTGACATGTTCCAGAATTTAAAATCAAGGTGGAAAGGAACGATCAGTCCATCCTGCATGCCAAGGGCTGGCTTCAACCCCCTGCCTCATAATATCCTGAAATGAATTTGGGTTGGAGGGTTTAAGTATGCACCAGGGGTAAGATTGCTCTGGTGCATCCTTTTTCTGACACGCCTCTGGTAGAAGACATTGCTTCCCAGACAGCTGATGATCTGGCACAGTGTGGTCATTTTTTAAACACACCAAAATGTTTGCAGTGATGATGCTCAAGCCTTCTTCCATGCCACTTGAAGGATGTAAACCTACAGCAGTAACAGATGGACCTCATCCTGTGGGACCCTGTGGGCCTCTGAGGACGTGTTGATGCTCTCACCTGCTGCTGGTGACTTCAGGAGATGGCCTAAAAATCCCTTGTGAGACACAGGCAGCTAGCCAGGCTCTTGGAACAAAACCTCAAACATTATAATAAGGTATCAGTTTGTGACCTGAGTTTCATAGGATATGTAGGACCTTTTGAACTGGTTTCAACAAGAGAAAGCTCATCCTGAGGGGTGGTGGTTTGCAGGGAAGGCAGTGTGGCTTGCCAGCACAGCCAGGCAGACTTTCAAAGGCAAAGGAGATCAAAGGGAAAAGCTTCAGACAAAGCCACAACACCGGGTGCTAGGCACCTCAATAATTTAGAAACAGTCAAATGTAAGAATAGTCAAATGCAGGAGCTGAAGCAGCAGCAGGGCTTTCAAGGTGAGTACAGCCCAAGGCAAGAGAGGGGCAGTAGTGCAGGGTGATGAGCTCTCCCTGCCTGGCTTTCCCTGCCTGCTCAGCAAGGCAGCTGAAGGATGGTCCTTCCTCTCCCCAGGGCCTGGAGGCTTGAGGCAAATGAGTGAGTGTGTCTTTGGAAATACAAACCTCTGATTTTTGCTGGATGTGTATGCAGAGCCTTTGGAAAGCTGTGAGTGCAGAGACCGTGGCCTGCTGCCATTCACTTTGTGGGGGTGTGTGGCCAAACCTGGGGTATGCTGAGCATGCCCAGCTGATAAAGAATATTTTTGGGGTGATGGTTGAAGATTGTTAATAAGTATTACTAGGGGGATGAAATGTTTCTTGGGAAATAAAGGAATTTTAATGAAGCTTTAATCACCGTACATCACAGATCTTCCTTAAACTGAAAATAATAATGCTGGTGTGAATTGTGTTCTTAGGTGACTAATGGGATATTGGAAAACTCACTCAGGGATTTTTAGGGATGAGTGAGAGACAGTGTAAACAAAGATTTTGTCAGAAAAGTGCTTGTAATCATTCAGCTCTGGCTGCATGAAGAGATGAAAATGGGAATCTAAAAAGAAGGTTCTTCACAAACCATCTCACAATATTAAGGTTTACATTTTAGAGGCAGCCCACATAACGGGTTTAAGTTTCAAGTCACATGTATGATCCATTTTTAATGGTACTATTTTTGCTGTGGCACTTCTGACAAATGGTCAGAAAAACATCAGCCTTGACAGTCTATAAAATTAGCACAATCCCTCTTATAAAGCTAAAAGTGGGAGCAAATTTCCAAAGCCACATGGGCCAGAGCAGCCCTGGCTGTGTGGGAATGGGTACCCATGCCAGAGGAGAGTCTCTCCCTATCCCCCATGTCACAGCCCTTGCCTTTACTGAGCCTGTGCATCCACAGCTTCTCTGAGCAACCTGTCCCAGTGCCTCACCACTGTCACAGTAAAAACTTTTTTCCTTATTTTTAATCTAACCTACACTCTTCCAATTTAAACCCATTGTCCTTTGTCATGACACTACAGGCCCTGGTAAAAAGCCTCTCTCCATCTTTCTCTGCCTTTAAGTAAGAAGAAGCCATGATAAGGTCTCTCCAAAGCCTTCTCTTCTGCAGGCTGAACAATTCCACCTTCCTCAGTCTGCCTTCACAGGGGAGTTGCTCCAGTCCTCTGATCATCATTGTGGCTTTCCTTTGGATACCATTAAGGAGCTCTATGTCCTTCTTATGTTGGGGACTCTGGAATTTGACACAATATTAGAGGTGGGGTCTCACCAGAGCAAAGTAGAGAGTGAAAATCATCTCCCTTGACCTTCTGACCATGTTTCTTTTGATGCAGCCCAGGATATGGTTGCCTTTTGGGGCTGTGAGTGCACATTGCCAGCTCATGTCCAGTTTTTCATCTACCAGCAACCCCAAGTCCTTCCCCAAAGGGCTGCTCTAAATCCTTTCATCTTCCAGCCTGTAATTGACACCATGGGTTTTTCCAACCCATGTAACAGGACCTTGCACTTGGTCTTGTAGAACCTCATGAGGTTTGCTTGGCCTTCTCCTCAAGACTGTCAAGGTCCCTCCAGATGGCATCCTTCCATTCCAGAGTGTCAGCTGCACTGTTCAGCTTGGGGTTATCTGCAGACTTGTTGAGTGTGCACTCAATCCCACTGCCTGTGTCATTGATGAAGATACCAGAGTGTTGGTCCCAGTACAGACCCTTGAGGGACACCACTCATTCCTGGTTTCCATTTGGACATTCAGTCCTTGGCTATAACTCTTTGGATGTGGTTGCCCATCCAATTTGTTCCCCACCTAACAGCCCATCCATCAGAACTACATGTCTCCAGTTTAGCACCAAGAATGTTTCAGGAGACCTTGTCAAAGGCCTTACAGAAGTTCAGATAGATGGCATCAGATCCCTTGACCACTGATGCAGTCACTCCATTGTAGAAAGCCAGTAGGTAAGTCAGGCATGCTTTGCCCTTGATGAAACCACAGAGGATGCCTGTGAAGCCACAGAGGGTGTCTGTGCCTGTCGTGCCAGCTTTTTGGGGTGAGTGTTTCCCTTGGCCTAGCTGCAGCAGGGCAGGATGTACAATGCTTGGAGGTGAGGTGTTGAAGAGGCCCAGAGCTGGTGGATCTCTGAGGTGGTGAATGTTGCAGCTTCCTGAGCTAACTGGCTGCTCCAGGTCACACAGAAGTCCCTTGTGGCCTCTCTGACCCCAACTGGGGGCTTGCTATGTCCATGCAGACTTGTGACACTGTGGCTCTGGGGTTGCTATTTTTACCCTCAAACATCCTCAAGAGAGGACACCCACCAGCATCTCTGAATTGACCCTGCTCTAGCTGCAAGTCATGCACAGTGGAAATGTGCCATCAATGCTGGGCTGAGCCCCAGGGTCAGCAGCCTGCACAGGGAGCTGTGTGTTGCTATTCCATGTGCAGGATCAGCCCTCAGGGAGGTACCCTCCAGGCCAGGCTATGGAGGGAAGCACTTGCTCAGCACATAATATTGATGAGCCTGTTTGTTTAGAAGTTCCTTAAGGTATATGCCTACACCCACACATACTTTATATATATATATACACATATATATATACATGATTATATAGATCTCAAATCTAAAACTGAAGTGCAAAGGCTTTTAAAACTTTAAAGGATTTAAAAACTCCTACTAGGAGTGATGCTGACATGGGAGAAGAGGGAAACCAAAGGCTTGCCCTGGCTGGGAAAGCAAAACTGCAAAAGAGAAATGGGAAAAAAAGGAGTCATGGGGAAATCTGATGTCAGCTTCTTGTCCTTCTCCAGACTTTTTGTCTGCACACAAATCATGGTCAGTATCTGTGAAATGGGTCACACAGCATCTTTGTCAATGTGGCTCCTAATGTCCTCTGCTCATGGGCTGCCTCTCAGCACACAGCACAGTGGCAACTCTGCCACCTCATTCATTGCAATAGAAATAATATTAAATATCTGAAAATGAAGCTTGGGTCAATAGGTACTGATTGGAACTGAATTGAAGGGGACCAACTTCAGAAAGGGATGGTATTGGGTAACACAGCCAAGAGCTGATGCTTCAACAAGGGACATGGAATTTTTCTCTTGTCTTCTCCTTTTCTCTGCATCCTTTTATTGATCTGCAAGAGGAGAGGGGAGAGTTCTGTGACTGACATCTGAGAGCTGGTGGTATCTCACACCTTCATCTGCAGCTCCTGTCTCCACAATTGTTTCTGGCTTCCTCTTTACTGCATCACAGGCTTCCTTTGGTAGACTTTCATCATCATCAGAAATTATAGGTTCTTCTTCATCAGCCCCTCACTCAAGCTCCTTGCTTCCCCTACTACCCAGCATTTTTCTCTGCATTCTGAATCTTCAGTGTTTCCACTGGAGATAAGATGTTCACCTGAAAAAAGCTGTCCATGGTGAAGCCATCCACCCTTCTGCTCAGCCCCAGCCCTCCTCCCCTTCCCTCAGCAAACACATTCAATTCTCCCACATCCTCCTCCAGCATGAGAAGCTGGAGTGATGCTGCAGTCCTGCATTTACTCTAAATTTCAATGGTGGTTTAGATCCAGGAAAACAGTTCAGACCCCTTTCTATTGTCACTTTTCCAGGGATGTGGACAGGTGCTTCTGTATCAGTGTCTGTGTGCTCAGAGCCAAAGGAGGAGAAAGTGTTACCCTGCACCTTCTCCCCTTCTCTCTGACCTTTTGTGTACAGCCAGTGTGGTTCCTAATCAGACAGCTGCTCAGTTTGAGTCAGCTTTCAAGCCCAGACTCACAAGCATTTCCCAGGCAGAGTGGTAACTGGATGCAGATTAGCTCTGGTACCTCTCCATGTTTAAATGAACTTCCTCTAATTAGGGAGACTGCCTGCAATGACACTTCAGACAGATCCTCCCTGGGATTATATCCAGAAACTTCTCAGGCACTGCATTACAAATCAAGCCACAAGCTCAGGGTGAGGCAGTGCTCATCTTCAAGCCCCTGGAGCCCCCGCTTGCTCCCACCTCTCCTGCAGTGGCCACATCAGTGTCTGGGGTTTAAGCCCTTTTGCCTGCCCTTTGTTCAGCTGATGATGCTCTCCTTTTTGGCTGCAGACGTGCAGGCTCCCCCACCTCTAAATAGTTACCCTAAAGCCACCAAAACCATGACTCCACCCCTAAGCTTTCATTATCTATCACCCCCTACTCCAATCCAAAAGAAATTTCTACCAGGCCAACTCATGGTGAAACTACAACTACCTCTCTTTGCTAAACCCCCACAATTTTTAGGAGACCTTGTGAAAGAAGGGGGTTGTGTGTGTATGTATTATATTGCTGCATTTTTGCTCAAAACAAACTCTTCTGGGATATGGTGTAGACCTTGTGCTCTGAGAAAAAATGAGCGTAGGAAAAAAAGAAAGAAAACCAACCACATTAAGCTTGTTAAGTCTTACAGTAAACTGCTGCAAGTCTGAGGTATGACATAAAAGCTGGGGTTTTCAAAGGGCCCTAAGGGAAGCAGACCTGGGGCTGACACTGAATTTAATTTGCTCTGTGCCAAAGGAGGCAGCTTTGGAGAAATGCCCATATCCATACTGATCCCTCAAACAGACATTTTACCAGGTTTAGCAAAAATTAGGTACTCCAGAGCAGTAAGGGAGTCCTCGTGCTGGGTGAAGAGCAGTGTTCAGAGAAGGGGTTCCTCCTCCTGGCACACAGTGGGGACTCCATAATCTCCATTTAATAGAGATACCATTTAATAGAGATACCATTTAATAGAGATATTACTTTTTCTCTGGAGCTGTAATGGGAATTTCTAAATGTACACAGGCAAGAGAAAACATTTTCAGAACAGAAAAAACAAACAACAATCTTCAACAAATAGCAGATTAAGTCTATGTATGAACAGGAAATGGATTTTCTGCTAATAACCCGTAGGGTTAAAAAACTCCAAAGAGCCAGAGGCTGAGAATGCTGCCCAGCTCAAACATCTGCCCTGCAAAGCACTTCTCATTTTATGTAATTTTTAATTTAATGGATTTCTCTTTTTCTGTTCTTTGAATTGCAGGTAATGCTTGGATGGCATAAAGAGGCACTGAGCCAAAATGAACTGGAATTGAAAGAGAACCGAGGGGAAAACAGGGCTTTCCTGGATTGAGAATATTTCTTTCTAATGTGGGAAGAGACAAACCAAACAGGCGGAGTTCCCTCCGGAGGTAAAAAACCAAAACCTAATTCAAGTCCTGGCTTCAAATCCTGGTTCCTTATCTAAGCAGCAGGATTTGTCATCACAAGTATGGTCACACAGAGAATAATACAATAATAAGAGTGAGTATTTAACGTTTTTAATACCATGTTGTCAATCTGAATTATTTCATCTTGAATTCTAACATCTGGAGCTTTTGTTAAGGGCTGAGACACTGCAGTCATGCAGCTTTAGCAGTATCCTAACTTTTGTTCTAGCTTCTTTTTCTCCTGGGTGTTGGGGAAGAAAGCTTGAAACCTCAGATGCTGAAGGTCAGGCTCCAAAAAGCCTGCAAAAGATGTCAAACTGCTGTGGTTTAAAAGCCTCAGTTTTTATGAGTAGGATGAAGATTTTGGGGCAGCCAGCATTGTACACTAAGCAGTGTACAGGGAAGCTGAAGCATCTTCACTTCCCTTTAGCATGGAGAAGCCACAGAGTGACCATGTGGCCAAGCTCCAGTCCAAAAAGCAGGATTATAAGAGTGTGCTGCAGGGGACTATGAAGACTGGGGATAAAATTTTGGCACTGCGTGGGAAGGCATAGGGTGTCTGCCCTGCTTTGGACAGACCTTTGTGTCTGCACCAGCAACCAGATGCTGTTTTGGGGGCTGCTTACCAAATGTGATGTCTCTCCCATGCAGCGTCTGTGATGTCTCTCAGGCAGGCAGGGCTTGAGAGGTGTCACACAAGGTCCTTCCTCTTACCCCTGAGCACTTTTGCCTGGGTTTGCTTTACGATTGGATCTTGATTTGTCACAGAGCTTAACTTCATTCTAAATTTACCTGGACATTAATCCAGTTCCTCCGAGTGCCATCTATTTGCAAAGGAAAAACAACACCCTGCGTTAGAGTAACTCAGGGGCTGGTGATCAGATCTCCAGCCTTCCCTCTTGCTTCTCACTGCACACGATGAACACGGTGCTATAATGTCAATATCCTCAGTACACTTTTCAAACCCACTGAGTAAACACATGCTGAGAGAGTGCTGAGCATCCGTCTTCTTGCCAGGGGCTGCTGCCTCTTCCTTAGCTGTGTTTGGTGAGTACATGGTTTTGTTTAAACAGGAAAACACACTGAGAGGCACTTCAGGTGTTCCTGTCTATGCTGCCTGCATTCCTGGCTGGGGTGTCAAATATACATTAAAGTGCAACGTGCTTATGGAACACTCTGATTGGAACACCAAAAGTGTTGTGATGGAATAATGGGGGTGAGTACTTGACTGAGAAAAGGCCATTTATGAAGAAGAGAAGAGAAGAGAAAAGAGAAGAGAAGAGAAGAGAAGAGAAGAGAAGAGAAGAGAAGAGAAGAGAAGAGAAGAGAAAAGAGAAGAGAAGAGAAGAGAAGAGAAGAGAAGAGAAGAGAAGAGAAGAGAAGAGAAGAGAAGAGAAGAGAAGAGAAGAGAAGAGAAGAGAAGAGAAGAGAACATAGCTACTGATTCTTTCTGACATCCCTTTCCTCTTCTTAGGAGCCTATTTTGGGATAATTCTCTCAAATAATCAGGTTTTCCCACCTGCATCCAAAGTCTTTCCACTCAGCCTCAGATACTTCTCACCTGCAATAATGTTTTTTTCTACTAGAGAATAAAAACACCTGTGTTACAAAAAGGAGGTTATTTTGTCTCTTGAAGTTGTCCTTGTGGGTTTCCATTAGGTGCTCCATACCCAGCACTAAAGTTACCAACTGCTTCTCTTGGTCCCATAACTTCTTCCCAGTAGGCTGGGTTGCAGGGGCCATAGACCTCCTCCCTCAGTCCAATCTGGTTCCTTGAGGGATATCAGGGAAACAGAGATTTAAGAGACTTGTTAGAAACCTAAGTAGTGCCTTCACACTCTCTCCAAATGGTCACAACATACAAGGCAGATTGAGCTAAACGAGGAGAAAAGGACACCAAACCTGGACAAAAACATGCTCATATTTATGCCAAAATAAGTACTTGGAAAAACATAACAATTCTTTTCCTGAAGAAAATGTAGAACAGTTTTCTAGATACATTTCCAAGAGGAGACAAGTCAGGCCAACAAGATCCATTTTCATGTATTTTTTAGGAGATGTGTAGGGAAAGACTTGGGAAATGAGGAAGGATCTGTTTGCTTGTCCTGCAAAGATAAATATTTTACTGTTAGTGGCTCTGGTTGTCAGCACTTCACCTGAAAGACTGCAAAGGGGCCCATTTGCCAATAATAATGATCAAGTTACAGGATTATGAGTCCCTGCCCATGAGAAAACCAAGCAAGGAAGGCAATACTGCTCAGTACTTCTCTGTATGCCTGCACAGACCCAGGCAGTGCTCTAGGACTACACAAACACTGTTGTTAGTTACCAAAGCAAAGTGCCCCACAAAGAACAAGTACTGGGCAAACCAGTTGACCAAGGAAATGGAGATTGTTGTAAGGAGAAACTTGAAGTTTGTGGTGTACCCAAAGAAAAGCCAAGAGGTGCTGTCACTGCCCTCTGCAAATTCCTGAGAAAGAAAAAGCTATTTAAGGTAAGCACTAGCACCAGGAAAAAAAAAAAAATTATAACCTGTCTCCAACAAGTAAGGCTGCAGAGGGAAGATCTCTCACCATCAGAATGTGATGTCCTGTAAAATCCCTGAGCTCCCCAGGGCAGTCGTGGAGGATGGGAACCCTTTGGTGAGCTTCTGCCTGGAGCTGGCAGTACATGGCAGTGGCTGCCAGAAGGGGCTGTGTGTTATCCCAGTGCTGCCTCCAGGGAGGAGACTGTGGAGCAGAGCAATGGCTGCTTACTACACCAAACAACCACCCATTGTCCTGGGGCTGACAGCCTGCAGGAACCCCCGAGACAAGCTGCTGGTTGAAACCAGATCCTGGACACCGGTGATGCCTGCAGCATCCATCAAACAACAAATCCAATTGATCTTCTTATCAGAAGGGGAAAAAACCCAGAAGGATTAGGCCTGGGAACTGCTCCCCACTGACATCTCAATTCCAAGACAGAAATGAGTCTTGTGGGTGAAAATGATGTAGCATAGTCAGAGCTGGGCAGTTTCATAGAATCATAGAATTGGCTGGGTTGGAAGGGACCTCAGAGATCATCAAGTCCAACCCTTGATCCACTACCGCTGCAGTTACCAGACCATGGCACTGAGTGCCACATCCAGTCTCTTTTTAAATATCTCCAGGGATGGAGAATCCACCACTTCCCGGGGCAGCCCATTCCAATGCTTGATCACCCTCTCAGTAAAGGAATTCTTTCTAATGTCCAGCCTAAACCTCCCCTGGCACAACTTGAGACCATGCCCTCTTGTCTTGCTGAGGGTTGCCTGGGAAAAGAGACCAACCCCCACCTGGCTACACCCTCCTTTCAGGGAGTTGTAGAGAGTGATGAGGTCTCCCCTGAGCCTCCTCTTCTCCAGGCTGAACAACCCCAGCTCCCTCAGCCTCTCCTCATAGGATCTGAGCTCCAGTCCTTTCACCAGCCTGGTTGCCCTCCTTTGGTCCCACTCCAGGACCTCGATATCCTTCCTTTGTTTGCAATACTGTTTGCAATACTGGAAGCCCTGATGGTCTCATTAACAGGGAGGTGACCAAGTGGTGACCAGGGCCAGAAGCAGCAGTGAGAAGAGACATTGCATATGGCAAACCCCAGTGGGTTGTGCAGTGCCTGGAGGTGCTGAGGGAGTGAGCAGAGGAATGGCAGCAGGCAAGGCAGCAAGGGTTACCCCCCAGAGAGCACCTCATGCCCCGGGACAGCCTCTGGCTGGGGGTGGTGACCACCTCCAGGCCAGCAGCCTCCCAGGGAGAGGGGCCTCCTGCCCACCCACAGGATCTTTCCTCTAACTTTCCTCAGTTTAAATTTGATTTTATACTGGCAACTGGTATAAACAGGTCCAGTAGCCTGCAGTCAAATCTTGGCCCTAGGATTTCTGGTGTCCCAGATAGAGCTGTCAGAGGAGATTTCAGTGACCCTATTTGTTCCCAGTTAGGAGTAGCAAGAGTGGTATGTCCACGTCAATTCAGCTATATCCATGTCTGAAGAAAAATTTTCTCTCTGGAGGAATCTAAATATTCATTTCCCTTTTCCTCTCATGAGGGATTGCTCAGAGCTGAGATAATCTCCCTGACGTCCATGGGGTGGAATTAGAAGAAAGAATCCCAGAGAAATGACCCACACCAGGGTTTTTCACATCCTCCATCTGGTTTACATGGTTGGATTTGTTGTTTTTTT
The DNA here is from genome assembly GCF_036169615.1 of Heliangelus exortis. NCBI lineage: Eukaryota > Metazoa > Chordata > Aves > Apodiformes > Trochilidae > Heliangelus > Heliangelus exortis. The sequence continues at coordinate 21,362,120 of NC_092422.1, read as the reverse complement.
TTACTGTATGGATGTGTTGGCACTTGCAGACCTTCAAGGGCTTCTCTGTCCTGCAGCAAGCATGGCAGCACCTGTGGGGAAATAGGCAAGGAAAGACCCCATTGAAGCTGAGGGAGCTCATACACTGGTGCCCACCAGGCACTGTGCTGGTGGAAGAGGCCTTCAGGTCCCAGGACAGCCAGTGCCTCCTCCACACACAGTACTCTGTACACCAGGACCTGCATTAGGCCAGGAAACACCTTTTACAGGGTACAAGAAGGAATTCTTCACCAGGCCACAACACCCCAGATGCATTTTTTGTCCATGTACATTCCCATAACTCTTGTATAGCCTAAGAGTGACAGAGGTGGGATCATTTTTTTCAGTCACAGTCAGTTTCTTAAACAGGGATTGAACACATTAAAAAAAAGTGATGTAGAAGCCATTATTTGCATCCAGAGGTTATATGGTTATATGCAGTACATAGCAGAACTAACTAGGTATATTTATAAACCAAGTAAAAGACCTTGTTTTCTTTTAAGTGGACTCAGAACTGTTCAACAAATGGGACAGAAGAGGGCAAATAATAAGCAGAAGGAAATAACATTGATCACAAGGGAGTAGAAGTCCTTTCAGACAAACCTATTTAGTCAAACTAAAGGGAGGATGACAAAGGAGAAAGTAACTGATAAAACACTGAGGAATTACATTGGTGGGAACGAAATAATAACTGAGATCTGACTTTTTTTTCAACAGGCAACTTTCCTATGGCAAAGGAACATGGCCTGGCCTCCAAGACATGGTGAAATAGATTGTCAGGCTTTGAGGGATTGCTTTTCTGGAGCTCCTGAGAGGGAGTCAGATTTTCCAGGTCTCTGACGACACGATGAGGAGTTATTTGACAGCAAGAGCTGTACAGAATGAAACATTTCAAAGAGAGAGATGTTATAAGGAGCTTGCCTCACCTGGAGCTACTGGACATTGCAAAAGACCTTGCCACCAGTTTATTATTTGTAGAACTGCAGCAGCCCTAGACACTGTGTGAAATGCACGGGTAGAACCCAGAGGTTTTAAAATCTGAGCAGACCACCAAAGAGCACAGAGGTGAAGGGACTTGCCCAGGGTCAGAGTGCAAGTCAGAGGGGAACTGGGCAGAGCTCAGGTCTCCTTGACACCACAAGTTCCTGCTGTGTATACACAGGAGGGCTAGGTAGGGTTACTTTAGGGCTTTTACATACTGTGTACCTTTTTGACCTGTTTACTGCAGTCTTAAGCTTTGATGACTTCTAGCAGAGCCCAGCTTTTCTCTGGCACCCAAGCAGGAAGTTCTTTCTTTCAGTTCTTCCTTTCCCAGCTGCACAGAAATGGGGCAAATGGCCAAGAACAGCAAGTTCTTCTTTGCAGCTTCCTCATCTGAGTTATGCAAGTGACTAAATGGTTTATGTCCCCCCTCCATTTTCTATCTTGTGACTTCATGCAGGGTGCCTTTCCATAAAAATTAACAGCCATCTAGATGGATGGAGGTCTCCAGAGCTTGCTGACCTGCCCTCCTAGCTCCCATTCAGCATATTCTCTGCTGGGGCAGTCTGGTTCTCACCGCCTTCTAGACCCCAACCACAGCTCTTTGATGAAGTCACAGCTGAGATGACAGTGGTTCATGGGAAGCTGAAGCAGTTTCCTTCACTGAATGCCCAGGCCATGGCCTGCCTGCCCTGGAGGAAGCTGTCTCTGCTGGACACACTCCCTCTCACTGTTTTGAGCAGCTTTTTCAGCTGCCAGGCAGGAGCCTGTTATCATTAATCAAAGCCATACCCACAAGAAAGGGCAGCAAGAAGTAGTCTGAGGATATTTTAAACCAGTAACTATTTTTTATGCTTCCTCTTGAGATCAGCCAGTCCCTGCCCAGGAATGAAGCAGCTCTTTTCCCTTTCTCCTGTGCCACTCTGGTCCTGGGATGATGCTGGAAAGGTTCAGCTCACAGGGCTCCAGGAGCTCAGGATGCTCTGCTCTCCCAGCACCCTTCAGAAGAGTAGAAGGGTGGTAGGCAGGGGCACCCACTTACCCTGTTGTGAGTGTTCAGTCATCTGGCCTGCCTTCCATCCAATGTTGCAGTCCTGTGAGGCTGCCTTCTGCTCCAGACCTCCAGCATTACACACAGGTGATTTATTGTTCACCAAGAGAGCATGGTGACACTGTGGCCACCAGCTTCTCTGGGCCACCTCCTCCCTATGGCAGCCTGGCTCTGCTGCCCTTCTCCCTCCCTGACTCTTATTCAGCTCTGTGGGGTGCCCATAGCACTCCTTCAAGGTAAAGGCTACTTCCAAAAAGCCTGGAAGAGTGAACCAGAATTTTCCCAGCATAGAGGCCCTCTATAACTCTCTTGAAAGTTCCCAGTCTTGCCAGAGGGTCAGAAGCTTGGTTACTGGGAATTTTCTGTATGCAGTTTACCCTCTGGTATTTCTTTCAGGGTGGTTTGGTCTGAATTAAGAAGCTGAAACATGTGCCAGAGTGTGCCTCCCCCACCAGATAGAGCAGACAGTTGCTTACACAGTCTTTGGAAAGACTGTGAGGGTTAAGGTACATGCAAACAGAAGAGGATCAAACCTTCTCTAATTTTGGAATTACCGTATCTGCCTCCCCAAGCCCATGTCTTCCACCTCCCCCTGTATTTAGCAACTTAGTCTCTGGAAGAGAGGTGCAACCAAGCCCTCTGAGGGCAAGACAAGACAACAGGCAGTCCCTATGTTCAGTCCCAGCTCTGACTCTGCCTCTTGATTTGGGTTTGAGCATGTCATACACAGGTGGATGCAGATGAAATCCCAGGCAGCACTGACTGCTTCTGGCCTAAACAGTCTGGTGGCCAGAGGGTGTTTTGCATGGTTCCTGTGGTCTTTGGGGGTCTGGAGCAGAAGGTGTGCCCATCATGGCAATGGGATAGGAGGGAGCCCTGCGAAGATGTGCTGCCCACCTCCCCTTCCCAGCACAGCTGGTGAAGCTACAGAAGAATAAGAGGGTTTACAGCTCCTGGGAGCATCTCAAAGACACTCCTCATCTGCTTGAACATACCTGGTGGGGTGTAAGTGAGCCTGGAAGGGACCGTGTGACTGTTGAAATTGCTCCCTTTTGCTAAGAGAGACAGACACAGGAGGAAGGAGAGGAGCCTGACTGCACTGCTGAGCAGGCAGCAGAGCCGGGGGGATGGGGAATCATGATTTCTACTTCTTGCTCTGGGCTTGCTCCTGAGTTTCTCCTTGTATCATTCCTTGCGTGCACCTGCATTGCTAAAGAGGAACTCCGGAGCTACAGATGTAAAGCTGGACCTGAAGGGCTCACAGAGAGCCCGTGGCAGGAGGAGAAATGAGAAACAGGTCCCCGCGGCACCCGTGGAGCTCTCAGAGCAGGGAGAGCCTTCTCCTGCCCAGCATTCCCCACTTTCCACCCCAAACCCAGCCACACAGTCTATACTTCCTCACGGTCTAGCTGGGACAGCACCTGTAAGGACCTCTGCTTCCCAAGAAGTAATTCCCACCGGGAAGACCTGCAGCTCCCCTCCCCATCCTGGCACGGGCACAGCCACCCAGTGCCCACCCCGCTATTAAAAATCAAATCACACCAGGGCCACCCAAGGCTGCGCAGTGCAAGGTTCGCTGGGGCCGGGGCAGGTGCCGAGCCTGGTGCTGTGCAGGAGGCGGGACACAGACAGACACTCCCCCCCCCCCCCCCAGGCTTTCTGTCGCCAGCAGATGGCATCGCCACTCTCATCGCCCTGGCCAGGGAAATCAAGCAAAACTCCTTTTTTTTTTTTTTTTTTTTTTAAGTACAGGTGAGCTCAGAGCTGTAAAGAAAGCACTTGCTGGGCAAATTTATACAGTGTGATTTTCTCTAAAAGGTCTGTTCATACAAAACCTAATGAAGGAATGCTGCCCCGTTTATCCCTGGATAATAGAAGGCTTGGGTGCACGGTATGACAAGCATCCTTACACCCTCTTAACCCGAGGAGCTAAATGTACTCGGTGCCTTGGGTCAGCCCCCGAGAGGACCCAGCAACACATCTCTTGCTCAGCATCTCTGAGCCCGTGAGGTGACGGAGGACCACGCTGGATGCTCACCCTGCCCGAGCAAACCCTGCCCAGGGGAGCCGGGCAGTGCCTCCGGAAAAGCAGTGCCAGTGAGTCAGCAAAATACAGCTGACTAAGCATCCCCCAGTTAGATTCTGGACATCAAGAACTAAGTATCCCTGACTTCGCATTTATTTGGCTGGATTACTGAAGTGGCTACAAGACAGCAGCCTTAAAGTACCCGATTACTCTCATTCAAATGCAACATCCTTGCTAAGCTCAGGTGATAAAAGATTTCCATTCCTCCCTCCCCACAGCCAGGCAGATTTGTCTGGGAGAAGCCTAAGCCAATATATCCTGTCATCTCTGTTTACATGCTTCTTCCACCACGTCAAGGGGTCAAGTATGTTGTTTTGCACATACCATTAATGATTAACTGTTGTCTGTGGAAGAACGAGTTTTTCTTTCGGCTTAAAAAAAAAAATAAAACCCAACAAACCTTGAAAGATTACATTGAAAATCAGCTTTGGGTTGGCTTTGGTGGGTATTTATGACTACAGCATAGATGGCACAGAAGATTAGAAGGCATTTGTAATCTCAGGGTTTTTTTGTTTGGGGGTGTTTTGTTTTGTTTGTTTGTTTTGGTTTGGTTTTGTTTTTTTTTTTTTTGGTTGGGTTGGGTTGGGTTTGGGTTTGTTTTGGGTTTTTTGTTTGGTTGTTTTTTATGTTTTGTTTTTTCTGATCTGTTCCTGGTAGGCTTGAAAATGTCTAGAAAAAAATAAGAGGGAAAACCAACCAACCAACCAAACCACCCAGGCTTATTGTCTGGGCCCATAATTTCCTGGTCTGGTTGCCAACTCTATGTGACCTTCTACAGGTCACTCAAAGAGGAAAGTGAGAATGGAGTATCCATCACTCTGTTTCTAAGCTTCTACAAGTTCAGGTTCAACTCCCAGCAAGAGCAAACCCTGAGTCAGGGTCATTCCCTGAACTCTGGGGCCAGACCCCACAAATACAACAGGCTTCACTGAAAGTGGTTCTGCAGGTTCTCATTAGAGCTGGTGGAGGGTGAATGGTCCCACGTGTTTTGGGATGGGATGATGTGCTCTCTGGAAGAATCTTCAAAAAAGGAACATTTTAGAAGAGAGGTTCTTGCCTTGGCTTAGCTGCTTAAGTTTGAGAAGGCCAAAGGTGCCTAAGAGGAGCCTTAATGTTAACCTCCTCAGGATACCACCTTTGAATTGGGAAGAACTGTTCTTTCTGCTCTCTTGTTCCTTTGTATGTTATGATATTCACAGAAAAGGCTAATTCCTACCATACAGTAGCAGGTGACTTTTTTCCAGCCAGATGCCAGGTCAGGGAGGGCCAGCCTGACCCAGGGGGTTGGGGGAGGTCCTGATACCCATGTTCAGGGACTCTCCAGAACATCTGTGTGCCCACTCATGCACACACAAGCAGAGCTCTCCAGGTATCTCTGGTGACTTTTGGCTGCATGAAGTCTTTGGTATGTACCTTGTGGGATTCCAAGGGTTTGGCCAGCCCTGCTCCAGGCACTGCATGAATGCAGGAATAAGTGGTTATATCAGTGATAGGAGATCAGCTACACTGGCTTGTAGGCATTTGCCTCAGCTGGATGAGATCAGATAGCTTATCATTGACTCCCATCTTGGTGGCAAGGGTTGGGCATGTTCACCAGCAGCCCTGGAGCTCACTGTGCTGGGGCTGAAGGTGCCTGTGCAGGAGGCTGGATGCTGAGCACAGCTCTGCTGTAGCAAACCCTTCCCAACAGACATCAAAGGGACCACAGAAATAACCAGGTCCCAAGCATTCTCGCCTCTCCACAGCTCAGCATTCACATAGTAAGTATGACCTGAAGATAAAAGAAAACAAAACTAGCTCTGAACAAATTATTCTTTCAAGTACCCTCTGGTCATTGTAGGGAGAGACAGAAGCATGAACACAGAGTCATGGATCAGTCAGTTGCAGTGCACAGAGACTGTATTGATGGACATGTTAAAAATATCCAGATGGCCGTGAGCCAGAAACCATTTTGTGTCTATATTGGGATTTCATTTCCTTTTGTTTTTGCTCCGTTTTTTCAGAAGAACTCTTTCCATGATTCACTACATTGGAACTTTACACTTGAGTTGTTCTGAGGCAGGGAGGTGTTTTATCTGCTAAGGTGCTTACAACAAGGTTTTAATGGTACGATATGGGCAGAGGGACAGGTACAGTTCTGGTTCACTGCTTCAGAGCTGCACTGAGGAGCATTGCCTCTCTCTCCAGCTCTGCAGGGAGCTGGTCTGTCCTGGGGAAAACCAAAGGGTTAAAAATTATATCATCATAGGTCAGGTTGGAAGGACCTTCTGCAGATTCCCTCATGTGACCTTTGCTTGATAGCAGAGACTTAGATTGGATTTTCCAGCTTGCTAAGCCTTTGCTAAGCCCTCGACTGCACCTTCTCCCATATTCCAACATGTCTCTAGAACTGGGGACACCAAGACGGGAGGAGGACCATGAACTGTGGAGAAGAGTACAAAAATCCCATTCCCTGCTCTGCCCTCTATGCTGTCACTGGTCCAGCTCAGGGGAGGGCTTGCTTTTGCTGTACAGACTCAAATTTGGGAAGCTGTATTTTTGCTCCTAAGAAATGTTTTGGGAGGATGATTTCAGGGACAGGTTCGTAGTAAATAAACATAGATCTGTCTGGGAGCAAATACGTGCTGAATAATTGATACATACTAAGTACAGCACTGTGCATAATTTCTGTTGGATGTAACAAGAATGTCAGAAAAGAAGCAGTGAAATTTAAAGGCCTTTTGCCCAGGAGCTTCAAGTATTTTAAATCAATATCCTGTGAGTTAAGCTTTTCCTTCAAGGCAGCTGATTGTATTTCCGCATACAAATATAGTGCATTCCTCAAAATTAATATAGTAATCACAAAGCATTTACCAAAGGTCCACAATTAGCTTTTGGATATGATTTCACATTGCAAAACTTCAAGTTATTGTCTGCAGAGAGCAGGTAGATCTTCTCTGGCATAATGGTGGTCCTTTGTGAGATGCGACAGCTAACTCCCTAATTAATCTTCGAAATGTCAAAGCCTGCTGGAAGTAATTGGGCCTGACAGTTCAAGGGCTAATTAACTTCAAACCTTGCATTTTATCTTGATTCCTCCACAATTCTAGGTCACTTACTTACTTACTTTTCACATGATTTTCAATGTTCTGGAGCGTGTCTGTTCCTATCTGCTTTTTTGGACATGAAGGTCAAGACTGAAGGTATTAAGCTGGGTGTGTTGCACTTTACAAATCCTCCTGGGGTATTTTGACTTCACAGAAGAAAACTGGTGCAAGCAGAGGGCTGATCCCTGAGGAGCAGCTCGCTGCAGGAGATGCTGGCTGCAGGCCCCGGGGGCCTCCTCTTTGCTGGGAGGTATCAGCAGTACCCAGGAGCAGGCAGTGTTCCTGAGGTCTGGCATTGTGTGGAAAGGAGCCAGTGTCGTTCATCATCATCGCCATCCCAGCGAGGCAGAAGGCAGCAGTTTTACAGCCCCCATAGTGTTGCAGTTTCACTGCTCAGCTTTATGTGGGCAGGGTTATGTGTGCTACAACCTGCTGTTCTGGCAAGCCTCCACTGGCCTCCTCCATCAGATCTCCTGGGGCTGGGGTCTCATTTGTCTTCCATCTCTGCAGTCTTGCTTGACCCTTGGCTGAAAAAAAGAGGAAGGACTTTTGCAGCACAGGCTCCAAATACCCTCCCCCTGCTGCCCGTGCCCATGTTGAATGACCTTGTGGCTATTACTAGAAATGCACGAAAAGCCTTTTCTCTGGTTGACAGGCTCAGTCTCTAGTCATGCATGGATATAGAGTGTATCTTTGTGAGAGCGGCATCTGCGTGGGTGCCTGAGCTGACCCCTGCATCTCTTTGTTTTCCTCATGGCCAATTCACAAGGATAACTGAAGCAAAGAGCTATTAGGGAGGCATTCCCTGTAGGTACACCTCTGCCAGGAGTTGCAGGGCTGCCTTCAGGCTCTCCAGCAGCAGGAGCCCAGTCGTGGGAGCAGGATTCTGCACCAGCCACTGACCAGGTCCCCCCATCAGGGACAGGGCAGCAGCATCCTTCCACTACCTCCTGCTGCTGGCAGTGGAAGCCACAAGTGCTGAATTATTTCAGTCTCGTTCTGCCTCAGGTGTAGCTGTGCTGATTACATTCCCCCTCAGTGTAACAGAGTACTAAGAATGGGAAGGAAAGTCTATTATGTTGCAAACGATTCTGGGGGGAAGAGAGGATTTCTATCTGCCCAGATACAACAAAGCTGCAATTCCGGGTGACTCAAGTTAAATCACAAGAGCAGACATCTCCCATTCAGCCATTAGCTTCAGACACACACAGCTCATACTTGAGCAGAAGGATCATCTGCTCCAGAGAACAGGGGATGAAAAAGCTGTATCTGGTTTCCTTGCTCTTTTTTTAATCCTCATTTCCTCTAAGATAGGGCTTTCTTACAGCTGCTGCACAACCCTCTCCAGACAATATCTAATCTGTCTGTCACAGCCGTATCAAGATGTCCCTTGAGTGTAGTACCTAGTGATGACTGACAACTGTCATTAAGTGCTACTCCTCAAACGACAAGGCTCATTTCGTTAACAGGATTGCATAGACTCAGCCTGCAATCTTGGAAGGAAAAAAGAAATGCCATATGTTCACACAGGATTTATATAATGTCTCCTTTTAAAATCCCTTTCATTTAGTAGCCCAACAAAATTAAGAACAGATGATAATACTAACCACATATTACATCTATATATTTGTTGGTTTACTTTTAAGGTTTTTGCTAAATAAAAGAGTGTTTGATCTTATTCAGGCTGTTTTCTTTGACTAAATGTTATACAAGTCACTGTAAATTTTCTGAGCCAATGAAATAGAGATGAAATGTCAATGCAGAAGAGGTTTCTGAAAAGTTACTATCTTACCCTAATGGGGTGGTGGTGGTGGAAAGCAAATATAATGTACCAGAGAGCAAATGGCAGCATGAATCCTCTCCATACAGACATTGCAATACTCCTGCTGCAGTTATGACTTTTTTTAATTCAACTTTGTGACTTTTATTCATATTCTTCTAGAAAGACCATATGAAAGCACTATTAATTTCAGGTTTCCCTGGTCACCATCCGATCCTGTGTTGAAGGATGCCATGATGACAACACTTCAACACCACCAGCTGAAATGAGCTCTGCTGTGAATTAAACTACTTATTCAAGTTTGAGAAGTCAGGGGTTCATCAGACACAGGAATCCAGTGTCAGAAGTAATAAGTCTTTTGTTCAGACTAGAAAGGTTCCAGAAGTGTAAGGAAATCACCTTGGCCACCTTATCTTCCTAAGCATTAAAAACAAGGCCCATAGTGATACAGCAAGAGCCAGTGATGCTGAAGGAGGGAGAAAGACCTTGACTGAAGAGTCTGGAGTTTCTTGACTGTGTTTGTATGGCTGAATCTTACAGCCTGAACATCCTTGCTTCAGTCTGAACATCCTGCACATCCTTGCCCTGGCTCTGGCAGCTAGGACAGCCTACAGCCTCCTCTGCATGGGCGATGGAGCAGTCCCACATTGCGTGTCCTGACGCAGCATCTCAGCACATTGATGTTTTTCTGCCTTGTGGCTGTATTCTTTGCCTCTCTGCACAAGCTGTACCACACGCAAAGATAAAAGTCAATCGAGTGCCCTTTCTCTGTGAAGATGTTGCTATTGGGGCAGGATGAAATTTTTTTTCCTTAGTGAGGGCAGGGAGTCACTCTAAAATATGTTGGTGCTTCCAGCAGCTAAGATTACTGCCCCAGGAATTTGGTAGCCCTTTTAATTTTCCTGACCCCATGTGAAGTGCTGCCCACATTAAACCAGCACACACTTTTAGGTTTAGCTCAGTTCTGAAAGTAATTATTTCTCCCATTTTTGTCACTGATGTATTTATTGGGAGGGGCTAGGGGATGATCAGGCTATCTGGGCTTCCGGCTGCAAGTGTGAAGCCTGGCACACTAATAAGCACATCCAGATACAGATAAATGTGTTTTAAGCTCAACAAACCAACCAAACAATGGTGTTTTCACATGAGAGAATTTCACGTGCTTTGGAAATAACCAGGGAGGAGACCAGCTACTTGTGATCACTTCTCTAGCAACCATTGTGCCTGCAGAGATCCATATCTGGGTACTTCCACTTTTCTTTCTTCACTCTTCATCAAATCTGTGACTTGTGTGGCATCCACAAGCAGAATCAAATTATTTTCATTGTGCTTTAAATGCTGGAGCAGAGCAGCAGCCTGCAGCAGAGAGAGGGACTGATAATACTTACTTTGACCACTTCTGACTTCTCTGTTTTATAGAGCATCCCTGAAGGAGCATAGGAATGGTAACAGACCTTATGCTACTCTCACCAGAGAGAGGAAGGGGTTTGCAAGCACTTATATTTTGGCAAATGGAACCCCCAGCCTCACCCGTAGTGCTGTGTGCTCTTTCCAGAAAGGGGCTCAGGCACTGGGCTTCCTCTTGATGACAGCACTGGTTTGTCCTTTCAGACTCCTCCTGCACTTCAAGGACAAGCCTAAAGGTAACCAGAGAAGGCTTTCTTCTCTCCAAGCTGGATGGCGCTCAGGGATGGTGCTGGGAGCCAAAGCCAGCATGTGGCTTCTCTGGGTCCGAAATGTGGAGTTGAATACTGGGGAAAGAATCCTCATGAATTCCTGCACCTGGTTCTCATTACAAAATGAAGCAATTACATTGCATGCTTTGTGTGTGTTTGGATTTTTTAAAGGCACAAGCAGCTTCTGGTTTCAAAGTGAAAAGTGGTAAATACGCTGGTACCAGAAGTGGCTTCTGAGTGTTTCTTATTGTCTTTATTTTTGAGCACAGTATTTTAGCTCCTATATAAAGAAACACTGCCAGTTTCCTTATACAGGATACACAAACTACCTGAGGCTGTGTCATTGCCTTATCTCTGACACTGCTGTGTATAGACAAGACCATTATTTCTATAATATACATGTAAGTGCACATTGGTGGCTCAGGTATTTCTAATGACTAAGACTGGAAAGGTTATAAGCATGGATCCCTTGTTGACACAGCACTGTGCTTTGCTACTGTGCACAAAGTGGTTTGTTGTTCTAATATTATGAAGGTTGTTTTATCCAGATATATTGGTCAAATTCACTAGAGCACCCTCTTGTTCTCAGCCTGAGGCTTCTCACTGCTCAGCATGCAGATGGAGGGGGTATTTTTTATTTTTTTTTTGTCTATCAGCTGAGTAGAAATATTTTGGCAGCAGGAATACTACATCTCAGCTGAGAAGCAACCACTTCTTAAAATCAATGCTTGGTTTTTGGGAAAAGAAACAATAGAACCTGCTGGGAGCCACTCTGTTTGTCTTGAGATTAAAAATTCAAGGTTGGGGTTCCTGTCACCTAAATTTAGCTTTTCAGGAGTCAGGCATCTAATCTAAGCTACCCACATTGGCTGTCTGTCTGGTCAGAGGAGGGATAAGTTGCCAAAATATGGTTCATCCCTCCAAAGACAGCTACTAGTGTAGATGTCTTGCCCTGTGGTCTTGGCTTTCTTTGCAGTTCATTTGAATCTTAAGTTCAACACCAGCGTTACCAATGGCTTTGAGGAGAATCTACTTTTAAGTGTTCAAAGTCACTGTCGAAGACTTCTCTCTGTACTGAAGGACTGGTATTTTCTCCATGAGATCACGTGTTTAGGTTGGGTTTCTTTGACCAGCATGCTTGCAACAAATGTGAAACCTGCTAAGAAATCAACAGATGGGGTTTTCTTCTGGCTTGGTTTGTTCTTTTCCAAATGTATGCCAGTATTTTCCAAGGAAGGTGTTTGATCTGAGGGGGGTTCATATGTCAGAAGATGCTTCTACTGACCCTTCAGAAAACAGAATTCTGGTTCCTGCTTGGGGATGAGCTCCTGGTCACAGAGCTGAGAGCAGGAGGGTAAAAGAATAGGGCTGTTGGCATCTCCTCTCCCATTTGCTAACGAAACAAGCCTACTCAATACTTAATTTGGTAGATTAACAAAAGAAGCTATCCCTGCAGAGCTGGAAACAAGCTTCATTATGCCATGTCTTTAAAATTGCCAACAAGTCTCTACAGGACCTAATTTACACATTAATTTGCTCTCAAAAGTGCTTGAAGAATAACAAACCCGTCCTGCACAAGGACAAAGAAACTCTCTATTCACATACTTTTTCAAGCTGAACCGATCATAAAAGTAACTGTATCCTTCTCTGCTTTATTTTGCACTTTTATAACTGATTCTGTACAATGAAGGAGAGTACCCATAAAACTTCCCTGGGGCTCCAAATTGCTTTGGATTGTTAACTAGAACAGCTCGAATGCTCTTCACTAGAAGACCCCACCAAACATGCCAATTACTTCTACAAAACCCCAAAATGTCCAGAGAGCAAAGCACTATAATGGTACTCACAGGCAGGGGATTTGGAGAAAAGGAAAAAAATGGCTTTATTCATGTACACACACACACATACACTTTGCTAAATGTGTGTGTATATATATATATGTATTTTCTAAACACATATTTATTTATTTTTTTTATGTTCACCTATCAATCAGTACTTTCCTCTGGCTCCTTCAAGAGATGCTGTTCCCCAGTAGGAAGAAGTGGACACCCAGATTCTCTCAGGAGGAATTATCTGATCAATACATGACAAGAGCATCCATCACACATTGCTCTACTTTACACAAACTCTCTGACAATAAGCCAAGGTCACAAGTGGAAAGGGACTGTTCCCGTGGGACTTCTGACAGATCTGGTCACTACTTTGTAAGAAAAGGGCAAGGAGTAATTCAAAGTCTCTGCTGTCCACAGCTATGAAGCCCTAACTTGATCTGGAAAGAAGAGCACACGAACACTACAGACCTTACAGAAACCATGCTGAGACATCCAAGAGAGACTTAGGTCAACTGCCTGAGCTTGGCATTTTTACCAGACTACCTGAATTGTTCACTGATTTTCTGAATTTATTTGCCTCAGCAGGTGCTTCAAGCCCGATCTCCAAGGTCACAGTGTACATAACCCAAGGGCTGTTTCATGCTCAGAAGGAGAGGATTTCTTCTCCCCACCCTTGGTCAGTGGAAGTCAGCCCCACACTGCAGCACACATGGTACAGACTTTCCCAGAAATGGGCAGATCTCCCCATGGTCTGAGCACAGGCCAACAAAATACTTGCAGACTGTGCTTGCTTTCCAGACACAACCAGCCAGAGATTAGCGATGTTCTTGGGGTTAAGGATGTGCAAAAATACTTTGCCAGAAGAAGGAAAGAAAGAGTATGAGAATGGAGGCTAGTGATGAAGACACAGACCCGTGTTCTGCTAGCTGCTTAATTCAAACAAAATATTCAGGACAAGATTAAATACATGCTGCCCAAACTATTCACCTACTTGTTCATCAGCCTGTAAAACTTCACATCAAATCCTGTTAAGCTAATTGGAAAACATTTTTGCATTTGGAAAACCACTCTTAACATTTTCATTTCTTCTAATAATTTCTGTGTCTATAGAGATATTGACTCTACCATAATTTTCAGCGCTTATTTGTATTTGCTAGCATAAAAAAAATACATTTTAAGAAATCACCTGTCTTTAGATTAGTGTATTGAATGAGAGGCTTAAATGAAGAAGAAACCAGCACATTAATTTATTTGTCAGCAGTCTCTAATACAACAATCCTGTGATGCATTACTCAGATGCTCATTACTGAGAAGGAATGGCATTGCAGTCAGTGAAATAAAACTGAATCTAACGATGCATGCCAGCAGACAAAAAAATTGCTTTGCAGAAGAATTTATAAGAAAACTGTTCAAATTATTTGTTTCCTCAAACCAGCATGGCATACAGTCAGTGCCAGCCAGCTTTCCTCCTTGTTACTCTTGATACAATTGGTACAGGATGTTTTTTATTTAAGGGTCCAATAGCAGGAAAGGAAAAACAAATGTGGAAAGAAAAAATCTTAACCACTCCATATAAAAATTCAAATTCTACAAAATACTGACAATGGCTTAGAAAATACAGAAACTGCAACTCTTGCTCTCGTGGGTTCTTGTGTAATTACAGGAGGGCACATGCTGCTGCCATGGCTCACCAGGCAGGGAAGCAACAGTTGGGTGAGACTGCAGCAAACACATGATGTTCAGCTCTGTGTTAATCCTTCAGCTCTGTTGCTGTATTAGTACTTGGGCAGTACACAAGGACTAAGGCAAAGCCAGATGTAAGAGTAGGGAGGCTAGTAATGGTTAAGTGGCTGCATTTTAACAAGATGCATTGCTTTAGTCTCTGAGATTATTAATTTCTTAGCTACGTGTTTCTCTTCATTGCTCTTCTCCATCCTACAGGCTGCAGGCCACTCCAACGTAATCCTCTTGCACTTCCACACACACTGCTTTTCTCCTGTCTTTTTTAACCCGACTCCTATTTGCAACAGTCTAGGCTTGGATGTGACTACAAGTCACCAGATGGTATTACTGGAGATGGTTTTGCTGATCTTATTTAAACTGACTTATTTAAGACCAGTTCCTTCCTGAAGAAATGCTTATGGCCAGGCATAAGCCATTGCCAGTTTTTGTCACGGAGAGGCTGATGGGCAAAATCTATTTAGTTTAAATGAGGGCTTTTTCAAGACTGATGTGCGGATTCTGCCTGTTGGTTACATCCATGGAAGCAAGAAGCCAGGAGCCTTGTAAACCCAAAATCAGTCTAAGCAGAAGTTTGCCTGTACTATTAAATTTGCTGGGATTCTAGAAAGAGCTGTAAAGGTTTGATACTCTTGGGAACTGGAAAAGTCAAAGCAGCATGACAACTCTGCTGGATCACTGGCACTCTACAGAAATGTGTTGCTTTGAAAATCAGTTCTTTATCAAAAGGTTTATGGGCACATATTGCCTGCAACAGCTAAAATGGAATTTTTTTTTTTTTTCATCATGCTACACAGAGTAATCAGGAACAGAACAATTCAGTCTGATGATAGTTTTCATTCCTTTTCTTTTAGGAAAAAAAAAACCCCAACTGAATAGCTTTTTGTTTTTCAGTACTTTCCTTGTTCTTGTACTCTAACATACAAATTTCACCCACTTTTTCAGCTGCCACTTATACACTTTCTAAAGCACAGGAAAATTAGTTTTTCGTACAAAAGGGAAGAGGTGTTTCATAAATAAAGAAAAATGGAGTTCACTTTTACTGCAGTCATTTGTCAGAGAAAGGGCAGTGAAAGTCAACAAGACCTTTGTTTGATGGCATTTTTAATACTCATGAAAAAATACTCCGTAATACTCTGTATTGTTACTCTGTAACAAACCTCTCCTCAAGAACTACCTCTTGTTGCACCTCCAATCTGCAGCAGTGAATTAGAAAGTGCCATATTAAAGCTGGTAAGAAAGAGATCTATGCATCTTCTCTCCAAGCTTTCACATCCTTGTTCTCCCTCAACAACTCTTTAACCATCAGCTCCCTCGCTGTGTCCTCAGTGTCCTACATAAAATTCCTCCTGGGAAAACGAGAGGTTTTCAGACCTGATGTAACTCTCACCAGGGCAGTGGGACTCTGCCCATATAGTTTAATAGCAGCCAGGTTGTGCCCTGAGGACCTGACTTGGCAGACTCCAGAGCACATGCTGTGATCACTGAGTAGCCTCATTTAGCAGAACAGCCCGACAGTAACCTTCTCACCTCTCTCTGGAGAGCACTGAGGTGTTTTAAGTGATGCCATGACTGTAAGGCTTCCAAAGTTACTTCATCATTCATCAGTTTAAAAACTGAGTTAATTAAGTGACAATAGCAAGTTTTGTGCTGCTAAGGAAACAAAAGAAGAACATTTTTTTTGCCTCGAGGTGATTATTATTTAAGCCTTGATCCTGCCAAAGTATATATATGCACCTGCTTAAGTACCTAACTAGTTCTGCTTGCTGTTAAGTAATTGATTCAGCCTGTGCCCACTGACTCCTGCCAAGGTGATACCACTTTCCTGGTGAAGGTCTTCCATAAATGTTTGCAGCATTCTTGGCATTGCATCTCAGCCCTCTGGAGCACAAGCAATGCCAGGGTCTGGGTAGGTTGGTGCAGAACAGCCCTTAGCAACAAATCATGGTTAGCTTCCCACCTAAGCAGTGTATGGAACTGAGAACACCATGTTGGTTGGGGAAAGTGGAAGGGATTGGAGAAAAATTCACAGTATTTATCTTTGGTTGTATAAAAATTAATCATCTAGTCTAAATTTATTATGTAGGCTTTTTTAACAGTCAGTTGTGTGAAGTTAAATGTCTTATTTAAGAGGGTATGGTGGTGGATGTACTTTGCTTCACTGATGACGGGTAGAGCCCGGACAATTAGCTTAGATAAGATATCCAATATTTTCAGACAACTAAATTTAGGTGAGTTGAAAGCCACCCTTAACTTCTGATAAAGAGAATCTGAAAATGTGGCATAAGTTTTTGCACATGGACAAGCACTGACATTCCTGCTTCTCATTCATTTACTGTGCCCACAGCTGGCACCTGAGACACCAGACCATTCCCAATGACAGGCACAAGATGAACAGTGAGACTGATGTCTGACAAATTCTCAATTGTTTTAACTTTTAACTAAACTCTAATAAATTAATAATCCAAAACTAATAAAACAAATAGAGCTCTTTAACAGCAACTACACATACAGAGTACAAACTCAAACATGGTAAACCTGTCTACTCAGTCTCTCAGACTGCTGCTCTCTTGTTGTCTCTAGCAAGATTCTCTCTGACAGTAAACCAATTAGATGATTTTTAGTCCTGGCTATTTTTGGAGCAAATTGCCTATACTATACAAACACCTATTCCTGTCCACACAGTCCTTGGGAGTGGAATGAGAAAGGGAGGCTAGAATTAAATTGGGCCCCCTTGGGTTTTATGGTCATGATGAGAAAAAGTGAGCAGACTAAAAATCGGTCTCAGCACTGGTAACATTCAGAACTTAGGTGACTGTGAGCTTGGAAGTAGCATGTAATTCAGGCTCCTGTTGATTTGCACAGTCCTTCTCTCACCTTATTGTAAATGAGGAATAATTCAGATTACGTCAGTGGAGTCAAACTCATATAAAATTCATGTAAGATCTCCATACAGCCAAAAGTTTCTGTTATAAAAAAAAAAATAAAAATTCTATACGCAAGACTTCATTCCCCAGAGCTATTTTTTCTCCTTTAAATGTGAAAGAAAGGGGACCATTCAGCAAAACAAAAAGCAGTTATTCAGTGTTTCATATACTGACAGCATTCAGCCTCAGGAAGTCTTTCTAGGTTGTGCCTTGCATGTGTAGTAATAAAGTAAAAGAAACACAAAACTGTGGTATCTCCATAACCTGTAGATAACATGAGGCTGTTGTCCCGTTATGCTTAAAAAATGCACCATTGCTCATGGAGAGACTCCTGAACAACCAGAGTAACCAGTTACCAGAGGTAAAGCCAATTAAAAATAGCATTTCTGGACACTGGTTCATTCAGATATTATTTCTTATTTGCAGACTAGCAGATGAGAGAAAATAAAGCAGATGAAATGTTATATTACACTGACAAAGTGCATGTAAACAACAATTATCTCCTTGGAGCATATTTTGAGATGAGTTTTTGTTTCAGTTCAAATAGCATACAATCAAATTTGAGTGTAATCTATCTGAGTGCTAGAGTTAATTTAAAAAATGTTTAGGGAATTAATATGCATGGATTCGGAGCTTATAGAAACATGTGTTTATGTATATGCACACATGCATATGCATATGTATATGCATGTAAGGAACCATCTTAAATTACAGACACATGAAGATCCTTACCTGAAGAGTTCTAACATTGTGTAGGTAGCAGACAAAAAAATCAAATGAGTAAGAATGATTTTTTACTTCAATTGAGTGTTTTTAGTACTCATTTTATAATACTAAACATGAGCTATAATGGGAGTTCACTAACATTTAGCTTCCCACTGGGGAACCTTACATTTAAAAAAAAAAAAAAAGAAACCTAAAAAAAAATAAACAAAAGAACCTAGCCACCTGATAATGTAAAAAATAACCTGCTGTAGCCAGCAGGACAGAGGGATGATAAAATACAATCAGTACTCCTGAGTCTCTGCTGATTTTGCCTCTGTGCAGCTAATAGGTTTCACTCAGCCTTGGGCTGCAGCAGCTCCTGTGAAGCACAAATGAAGACTGAGATCCTGGTAGCACCAACAGCAATTTGAGCCTTAGCACTTGCCTTTAACAGTATTACAAGGATGTTTTCCTTCTACATTCCTGCTCAGACTGACTTCTGGTGCTCTCTTACTTTCATCTGTTGGACATCAGGTGTGGATTTTTCTTTGATTATTTTCTAAACAATTTCTTTTGCAACCTAGAGTTTTGCAACAGCCATTCCCCCAAGTCACAGATTTTTGTTCTTTTTTCTGCACATCTGTCATTTAATTTGATAAGGCTTATCTGGGGATCTTCAACTCCTTCTCTGGCAAATTTTAATAATTTTTGCCAAAGCAATCCTTATGATAAGTAGTATAGGGCTTTTTAATGTCCATCTATTTGACTTCCTGATACTAAACAAAATTCTACTGCTATGTTTTGCAAATATTTTGATAAATTGAAATTTCAAGTTCAGAGCTTGAGCGTTATTTCAATGTTCCTGTTAGTTCCTCCTTGTTGTCAGGAAGCTGATCCAGGATGGATGCTTCTCTGCTAAAGCTTTTCCTTCCTGTTTCCTGTCTATTATAAAATAAGGAACTTGTTGCAATTGTATTTAGGGTTATTTTTCTGTATGGACTGGAGAGGTGTATCTGTTAATCCCTTACAGATAGTTAAACCACCTCAAGAATGCTGGGGATTAGAGCACTCTCTAAAGCAGGCCTGGAGGTTTCTTGCTCTTATTCATATTAATCTTTCCTTCTCCTTATTCCACCTTTGTACCTTCCTCTGACAATCTTCATTCTTAGGAGTTCCCTGACATAATTTATTATGCCAGCAAGTGTAACACCACTATGCTGCATCTTTGCTAAACCCATTAGATTGGCAGAGCATGGTTCCTGCCCAGTTCAGCTCTGTTGGGACGGTCAGGGATAACCCTGGCACTGGGTACCACCTCATTGTTTCCTGTCAACTTGTATTTGTACACAGGTACTACAAATGTGGGAGGAAGAAATCCTTGTATTGGGGCATTCAGGGGCATAATGCAAGTTTTTTTTAATAGCTGCGCATTTTTTTCCCCAGCAAGATTTGTCTCTAAAGTAACTTAAAAAGTAAATAAACAAAACATTATTATGGGCAGCGTTGTGTATTATAAACTCTACAAAACCTCAGAGGTCCCTTTGATGCCCTCCTGCTGGTTTGTGGCAGGTGACAATTGCTAAATGCTATTCCCAGAATTCTGCATCAGCACAGAGGCTGGTAGGACCCATGTGATGTTTTCACCTGACACAGAAGCAGGAAACAGGCAAAAATTAATATTCTTCCAAAGGAAAAGGAAGCAGTTGAGTATGAAAAAATATCAAAAAAACAGAAAATCTGAGTTTTTTCTAGAAGCCAGCAGAAGAAACTGACAGTGTGTGGGAGCAGACCATGGATAGCAAGTGTTCTGCAGAATTCAGCCCTTATTTGCAGAGCAGGTTTTTGCCTAAAGGCTCCCTTGTAAGGGAGGACCAAACCATACTGAGTTCAGTGCAAACTTGGCTCCATAAGAGTTAGAAGATGGCCACATGTTTCTACAAAGGTATTAAAAGTATCTTGTTGACTAGCCCGGTGTGTTCCTTGCTCAATATCTTGCCTCTGCGGCTGCCAGACAGGAAAAGAATTCTGATCTGTCCCACAGCCAAACCCTGGAGTATTAAATCCTTTGTCTCAGGAGCCTTTCACCTTCTCAGGCAGCTCTGGAAACCTGAAGAGAAATCAGAAGCAATGGATGTCCTTGCCTTAAAAGAAATTTGATGGTGGTGTGTTCCTGCTCCTGAAAATGTCTGCAGCCTGCCTCAAAGGCAAAGTGCTGGAGCACAGTACAGTGCTGAAAGCTTTTAATGTTGCTCTTGGTGCATAGGTTTGATGTGGTCTTCAACCCCAGCAATAATAACCATTGGGAGAGAGTGCAGCTCCTCTGAAAAATAGCAGTCCTACATATTATTGATGGGTTATTCTGCCATTAAGGCTACAAAGGATGTGAAGTTTTGTGCTGCAGGGCATAAACCAGCCTCTCCAACAGCCTTGACAGCAGTGGAAACTTAGCAAATAAGAGGATTATAACATGATTGTCCAGTGTGGGGCTTTGTGTGTCTTTCTCTAAAGCATTTTATGCTGTCCACTGCTGGAGACAGGATATCACATTGGCTGGACTACTAATCTGATTTAGAATAACAGACCTTTTATTCCTATTAAGCACGTCTCAGTACAGCATCAAGTTTCAACAAGTACTAATGGCCACAAAACACTAAAACTGCAGCTCAACCTACCCACAGGTACTTGGCACAAATCTTCTCAAAGGGACCACAGGATGCAAAATTCTGCTTATTTACTGATGCTAGATCATGTTTTTCAAGTGAGGAGCAAAATATTAGTTGCATACTCCATAATTTTCCTCCATACATTGCCAAAGTAATGATGATAAGTGATTTTGTACCTGGACAGCTACATTCACACGACAGTTCTGCAAGGAAGACTTAATGGAAATAAGATTTGTGTATCTGAGTACAGGATTAGGTCCCAAAAGCAGAATAGCTTTTTTAGCTTTCTAGGTTGGTAACATTTTTCTCAAGCAGCACTTCTCTTTTTGCTTGATCCTTGGATGTGGGAAAGATTTGTTTTCAGATGTGTATGCGTGTAGCACTTGCTCAGGGTTTAGCTGCAAGCTGATCCCAGAGGCAGCCTACAGTGATGCTTTTGCAGGGTCCCTGGTTCCAGACGACTGTTGCTGACCACAACTCTCATTTCCTGTCTGTATGAGTGTGAAATTAATACTATCATAACATCCTTTCTTAATACACGCCAAAGAGAAAGGATCTTTTTCTGTTCTGCATTTGACCATGCAGCATTTCAAATATATGACTGCACCTCCATGAATCCGGCGGGAATTTATCCCTTTCATCATTCGTAGTAAAATGTCTAATAGCAACATCGTGCAGCACCTGTTTTTATCCATTTGCCCAGCACACAATCATCCTAAATGATCTCCAGCATGTACCAGCTGTCCTTGATTCTCCATTAGCTTGTGTTGTGTCATCCTGGCTGAAAGCTTTGGAAAAAAAAAATGCAAATGTGATATGTCAACCTTAGAGCTAACCTGGTGCTATGAACTTTTCAAAACAGAAACTCCTGACGTGTTCTTGCATGTACTGTGCCCAAGACAGTAGATTGGGGCCTGCATCATAATTGTAGATTCAAATATGTAATAATAATAATAATAAAAAAAAAATACTTCATGCCATCACTTGGACAGCACAGCTCCATGCCAAAAAGAGAACCTGAACCCCGTTTACAGAACACTCAGCAGGAAAGCTGACCAAGCAGAGTGCATACATGAAGTAGAAAGAACAGTCCCTGGACTCCTTCTTTACCCCACTGCTTCAACACAAAATGCATGATCCTTCCTTTTACCAGATTGTTAATCAGAGGTAAGAAAGCAAAAAACATAGAGTCATGCTGTTTCAGGCTCTATGTCTTCTGTGTTCTGTCCTATGGTTATATCCTATGGATGTCTTTATCCACCAGAGATGAGCTCATCCATCTAAATAATTTAAAGGAGCCATCTCCAGTGCAGTGGATGTGCCTTGCTGCTGTCTGCTTGCCTTACTGACCTCTCATCCAGTTTGCCTGTGCCTGTTGGTGTTCTTACTTGCCTGACTTGTTTGGGTACATGGACTTTTTGATGCTGAGCTGAAGGATGTTTCCATATAACAGAATCACAGAATGACAGATTTGTTCTGGTTGGAAAAAAAAAAAAGTAGGATAATTGAGTTCAACCATTAACCTAACTCTACCAAATCCAGTCCTAAACCATATTCCTAAACATCACATCACAGAATCATAGAACCAGCTGGGTTGGAAAGGACCTCTAAGATCATCAAGTCCAACTACCACTTTGATCCACTACCACTGTGGTTCCCAGACCATGGCACTGAGTGCCACATTCAGTCTCTTCCTAAAAACCTCCAGGGATGCAGAATCTGCCACCTCCCTGGGCAGCTCATTCCAATGCCTGATCACCCTCTCTTTAAAGGATTTCTTCCTAATATCCAACCTAAACCTCCCCTGGCAGAGCTTAAGTCCATGCCCTTTTGTTCTACTGATGGCTGCCTGGGAAAAGAGACCGACCCCCGCCTGGCTACACCCTCCTTTCAGGGAGGTGTAGAGAGTGATGAGGTCTCCCCTCAGCCTTCTTTTCTGCAGACTGAACAACCCCACCTCCCTCACAGGCTCCTTACAAGACTTGTGCTCCATATCCTTCACCAGCTTTGTTGCTCTTCTCAGGACTTGCTCCAGCACTTCGATGTCTTTCATGTAGTGGGGGACCCAAAACTGAACACTGTATTTGAGCTGCAGCCTCACCAGTGCCAAGCACAGCCAGACAGTCACTTCCCTTCTCCTGCTGGCCACACTGCTTCTAGCATAAGCCAGGGTACAGTTGGCTTTCTTGGTCACCTGGACACACTGCTGGCTCACATTAAGCCAGCTGCTGATCCTGTGAGCTGTAAACAGTTACAAAGGTCTTCTATCTGCCCTGCCTCCTTGAAGCAGAGGAGGTGGGAAGGACCATGCACCTCAGTTGTCACAGCACAGCCACAGCCACCATTTTGAGCTGCCACCAATTTCTGTTGACATGAGGGGACAGAGGGTTTCAGTGCCTGAAAAGCAGACATGGTGCCTGTTCTCCCAACCCTATTACAAGAGTGCTAGCAGAGACAGCATGGTCAGGGAGCCTCCTTAATTACCCTGAAATCACCTCAAGGCACCTTCACAGGGCTACTGTCTGCATGGCGTGAAGGGCTGGTCAGCAGGATGGCCTTGGAGCAGGTCTCAAGAGCCTACTTAAACTTAAGCTGCCCTGTTTAAGTTGGGTTTTCTTCAATGTGGGAAAAGCCCACATTAATAACATTCTAAGTATTAACTCTATTCAGCAAGATCTTTTACAATCTTTCAGCCTGTCACTGATTTAACCAGAAATTCATATATGCCCAGGAATGCATATTCTTTGGAATGGAGAGATATCCTGCAGGGTTCATTCCTCAGCCCCTCATTTATGACTATTATTATTTGGATGTTTTGTAAAACGTAAAAGAAAAAAAATGAGGAACCCTTGCACTTTCTCTGTCTCTCAAGGATACCCAGTTTAAGTCAAAGTAAGCAATTCTTTAACAACATGCTATTAGTCCCACAGGCATAAGCCTTTTTATCCAGTTGGTGGCTAGAAGATCTGCCTGAGATTGAGGATGATGATATAGGGTACCATAACAAACATTTATCTGGAGACAGTCACAGTCACAGCATCATTTGGGTTGTAAGGGGCCTCCAGAGGTAATCTATTCCTACCTCCTTCTCAAGCAGGGCCAGGGGGAGCAGCCTGTCCATGATGATGTTCAGTTGGGTTTTGAGTATCTGCACAGACTGAGGCTCCGCAACCTCTTTAGGCAACCTGTGTCAGTATCTGGTTACCCACACAGTAAAATGAGTCTTTTCTTATGTTCAAACTGAATTTACTGGTTTTTATTTTGGTCTCCATTGCCTCTAGTCCTGTTAGTGGGAATCATGGAGCACAACCTGGCTCCATCTTCTTCATTCCCTCCCACTCTGCAGTTATATTAGATCCCCCCCAAGCCCTCTCTTCCCAGGACCAAGTAGCCCCAGTTCTCAACCCTTCCTCTTGGGACAGATGCCCCAGTCACTGCCTCCGAGAAATGTACCATCTGAGCAAACTCGGCTGATGAGGAAGTAACATGTCCAAAGTTATGCATGTGCAAGTACAGTGCTTGGCACAGGCCACTTCTGCTGGCCCTCAGCTCTGCTCCTAAGTATCTGTCAGGGCTGCTCGCTGTCAAATCTTTCTTCTGAAGTCAATAGCTTTGTGCTCTTTCATAGCAGAATATAAAGAAAAGAATTATAATCTCTCTGAGGGATGGTGTCTTGCCAGGGGTTGCCTTTGCTGCATGGAGTCATAGAGCAGAAAGGCAGCCTCCAACTTCTAGTAATAAAAGGAACAACTCTTGTCTTAATTTCCCGTGGTTTAACCTGAGACCTGTCCTGAAGGAACCGCGTTGCATCTGTCAAAGGCTCTATCTTCTTAATTTTCTCAATTACAGTTTTTCTTGGACAGTTTTACAGTACTGTCATTTGAGCTACCTCCACTTTCAAAAGGTCTACTTCTTAATTCCATAGATCTGCACCTTGTGTAGGTTTTTTTTGTGTCTTCGAGGTGGGATACATTTTTGATCAGGCACAGCCTTTTATGTTGAAAGAAACTGGTAGCCAGGAGCAGCCTGGAATAAGGAATAAAATATCTGCTGCAGACAGCTTTTCAGAAAAGGCACTGCCATAACTTAATGTGAAGTTCTTCAAGCTCTTCCAGCAGCTGATGGTTTCTGAAGGGGGCATTTCACATGCTATATGCCCTTTGTCCAGCAGCTTCCAAGTTGGAAGTCATCACTTTCACCATGAATCTAACAGAAGCTTTTTCATTCACCTAAAAAACCCCAAACCACACATGGTATTCCAAACTCCAAAAACAATGCAATAAATATGAAATACCAAGAAATTATATACAGGCCCAGAGTTGTGGATCTGGACGGGCGGGCGGGTGGGCAGGATCTCGCTCCTGCCCTCGGCGGCGGCGGGGCAGGGAAGCGGGAGGGCCGGGGTGCAAAAGGCAAAATCACCAAAACGAGCCCAACACAGTCAAATAAATTTATTTTTTTGTTTGTTTTGTTTTTGTTTTTGTTTTCGTTTGTTTGTTTGTTTTTGGGGGTTTTTTTGTTTTTGTTTTTTGCTTTTTGTTGTTGGAAGACTTCCAAGAGTACAGCACAGGCCCACACGGTGGGAACTACGTGCATGGAGAAAGGGCTGCAAAGAGAGGCCCAGCCGCCCTGAGGAAGCTGCAGCCGCCCTGGGAAAAGGCGCGGTTTGGGGAAGGGGCGCCAAGGCCCCGGTGATGCCCCGGGGACCTTACGGTGCCCCCTCGCTCCCTGCCCGCCGCCACTGCCAGGCAAGCGCGGGACGGGGACAAGAGTCTCCCCGCGGCGTGGCATGCCGAGGGTCCCTGGGGCCATGCGGGGCGGTTCGAGGGGCCCCGGCGGAGGGAGGCCCCGCACCGGGAACCCCGCACAGCTGCGGGCCGCTTCCCCGCCCTAGCAACGGTTGCTGGGGAGCAGGGGCGGGGCTGCGGCGCGGCGGGGCGGGGCGGGTCCCGCAGCCTACAAGCCCCATGGTGCTTTGCGGGCAGCGCGTGATGCTTGGGAGCGAGCCGGGGGGAGGAGGAAGAGGAGGAGGAGAGGGAAGAGGAGGGGGTCCGTCTCTCCCCTGCCGTGTCCCCTCTCTGGGCTCGGCAGACGCCATGTTGGTTTGAGCCGAAGATGACAGGGGGCGGCTACGGGCGAGGATCGCTCTGAGGAACCGGCAGCTCCGGCTCGCAGCGGGGCGAGGCAGCCCGGAGAGAGCGGGGGAGCGGGAGCGCCCCTGCCGCGCCGCCCAGGGCGCCCGGAGCCGCCGGACCGCAGGACGAGACGAGGGAGGGAGGGCGGGCTGAGGAGGCGGCGGCGGCGGCGATGCCAGCGGAGACCTGAAGCTGCGGGAGGCCCCCGCCGTTGAACGCCCCCCGGCACCCGACGAGTGCCGTCGCCGCCGGAGTGTCGCGGGGGAGGGCTTTCCGCTCCGGCCGCCCCTCAGGCAGCCCTCCCCGGCCCGTCTCCCCGGCAGACCCTGTTGAATGTCGCACACCGCCTAGGGGGATCGGAAGCTCGGCGTCCTCCTCAGTGGCCCCGGGCCCACCCCGGCCCTCCCGCTTCCCTGCCCCGCCGCCGCCGAGGGCAGGAGCGAGATCCTGCCCGCCCGCCCGCCCGTCCAGCTGCCTGCGCGCCCGGGTCGTCTGCGCTGACTGAGGAGGTGACTTGGACGCACCATTATCCCGTGAATCATCCCGTCGTCATTTGTCAAGGCTGGGAGAGAAGGAAGAGGGAGAGAGGGGGGAAAAAGCCCGCACGCAGCTCATGTGGCGGTGTAGTCCTGCCTGGTCTACCTGGCACCGCTGCTGACAGGGATCTGCTGCCATCTCTGGTCTCCCGCTGGCTCCTCCGCTACAGCCCCGGCACCGCTTGCCCCTGGATATTTCTCCTCCTCAGCCGGCCGCCTGGCCCGCTGCACATCGGGCACCTCTTTTTCGCAGGGGACGTGGAAGTTGCTGCCTCCGAAATTGACACCGGTTTTGCTTCTTGAAGAACTCCAGCGGACTGTTCCTGGTGTTTTTATTTTTTTTTTAGTTTTTTTTTATTTTTAATTTGATTTTAAGCTATTAGGGTAACATCAAAATGTCCAGCAGCGTTCCAGCTGATATGGTAAGTCTTATGAGTCTTATTCAACATTATTATGGAATATTGTTTATTTCGGCCTGTTTTGGTAGGGAAGATGGAAAGAAGAGGGGTGTATGAATAAATCAATAATAATTAAAAAAAAAAAAAAGGATCTCGGTTATATATTTAAGGAACAAAAAGTTCCCAGTTAGTTCATCTGTGAACCCAGATGTTGGTTCTGCTTTGCCTTTTGGTAGCGGAGTGGGAAATCTGCAGAGTCGCTTTCTGTATAGCAAGGCGGGAGGGATGTCAGCCCTCTCACCCATGGCAGTCAGTATCTGACTGCTCTTCATTATTTCGTGGTAGCATTGCTGCTCAGCACTCCGAGAATTTTGGGGGGGAGGGAGGGAAAAGAGATAAAGAAGAGCATTCTGAATTATTTACCCCAACCGTTTATATTTTTGTCTTACTATAGCAGATGAAATTTAGTCTCGTCCCCCTTTTAAAAATTTTTAATTTTTTTTTAATTTTCGTCTTCTCTCAAACTTCACTTGTTTCTTATGGACGCTTTTGTCTCCCGATGCTGATGGGAAGTTAATCGCTTGCTGCCTGGTCAAGAGCGAGAAAGAAATTCTCATGCACTTACTGACATGGCGAGGTCCTTTGTGCACTAGCTGCAATCTGGACATTTTTCAAGGGCACTCCTAGTACTTCTTATGGCGGATTGTACTTCAGCCTGCGTTGGATACTCGGCTCAATACATTTGAAATAGGAAGGTGTAGCAAGGCATGAGGAGTGAGGGTGAAGCAGGTCTGCTAGGTAATCTTGCCTTCAGCACGACTTTTCCTCATCTGTATATATTTCCATAAATCACTTAATCGGGGAAAAAAAAAAAAAAAAAAAAAAGTTGTGGCTGCAGTTTTGTTATGTTAGTTCTTTATTCTTACGGCAGGGTGTTTTCAGCTATTTTGCCACAATTGTTCACCTTTAAAGGGATTTTATTCTAAAATCAGCAGGCTTATCCATGATTTTTTTCTTTCGGGACAAAGTTCTGTTTTGCGAGTAAAACCTGCCCCGGTAGTGATAACAATGAAACTGAGTAGCCCTTGTTTGAGCCGGTGCCATACAATTACTGGTGTATATGTCTGACAGACGGGCTATGGAAATAATGGTATCTTTTAATTGTTTACTTTCCAGTGTTTCCTTCGCAGCTTTTCTATTGCAATCAAAGTGAGTGAATTCTGCCAAAAAGGCAGAAACAGTAAGATAAAGAGGATGATCAAACAGTTTCAAGCTCACTATTTTTTTTTTCTTTGTTTTCCTCTCTTCCCTGCCTTTCTCAAACACTAGAAGTATGTTTTGCCCTCTGGGAGAAAAGGATGATAAGGAGACTGTTGCCAGTGACTTGAAATCCTTTCAACTTTTAATTTTAATGTATTTCTTCTTAGGGTCTCTCTGTCTGTTAGAGCTCACTGAACCCCTTCTCACTCTCACGTGTCCATCTTGTATTATATCACAGAAATCCTCTCCTTAATCTCCGGGAGGGTTAGATGCAAATCTCTCTTAGTGCTACTTTTTAAATTGCCTGGAGGAGTCCCTTGACAGTGACTTGAAGCACTCCTCTCTATCCCTGGGCTGAGCTCACTGCCACCTCCACGCTCCTTCTAGGTCCTGCCTGCCTGCATGGGAATCGTGATGCTGCCACTAGGCTTGTCATGTTTGACGTTTGACATTTTATACAAAGTATATGGATTTTAAGATAAGTAGTAAAATACTACTTTGTTTCTATGAAAACTGTTTCCTTCTCTTGGCACAATGTACTGGGAATACCACTGACAGGGGTGGCTAGGCCTGCAATGCTCTGTTCCTTCAAATCAGGAAGAAGCTTGTTATATATATTGTGATGTTTAAATACTGAGTCACTGCAAAAACACTTAGTGAAGATGTTACCAATGCTGGTAGAATATAACTGAATTAATATATTCTCATCCACTTTTGGATCGTTTTGATGAGTTTCTGTGTTATTCACTGCACCTTCTCTCTGAATGTTTGGAGTGTGTTGTAGAAATTCAAGTTATGAAAAACAGTTAATTGTCAAAAGAACGTTTGAAAATTCATTTTGGTTCTGCTTTTGTCACCATTCTCTTTAATTTGAAGGAGCTTGTTCAGAAGAAAAAAAATTATTTGGTTGTTTTTTAAAGAGGAGTACTTACCAGGCTGTCACCTTGTCTATATATGTTTTTATTTAGTGTAGGATTTTCCCCTTTGCATTTCTCTTATCCACCCACTGTGTAATTTGCAATTACAAAAAAAAATATTTCCCATTTCTGTAGGAGTTGCCATCAGTGTGATGGACTGTCATAATACAAAGACTCTTCCCCACTTAGTAAATCTGGTAGGAATTACTTAAGTATTATAATAATTACGTTTCAAACTGTTTATGTCAGATTCATGAACTAACCGTCTCATAATAATAATTGGTGCTTCTTAAAAATGTGTTAATTTGTCTTCCTGTTCCACCTTTGAGGAGAATCTGCTATGCAAAAATTCATAGTAAATTATCAAATCTTCACCAAGCTATGTACTTTTGTGTAGGCATAATTTGATCCAGCCTCCTTTTCTCTGGTGTTTAGTTGCTTTCTTTCCAGCATTACAGCAGATTTTACCAGCAAACTATTTCAACATCACTTCTTAAATAATTAAAACAATACTTTATCATTTGCATTCCACTAATAAATTGGATAGTGACACACCACATTCCGGGTATTGTAAGGTTGTGGTGCATTATTCCTTAGCAATGTGTGCTACTTACAGGTTAAAACTCCACTCCTGGAATGAAACCTGCTAACGTTGACCTCTCTACTTGAGTATATTTGTAGATTAACTTAATTAGGACTAAACGTGTATAGGGCAGTGCTTGAAGACTATACCAGGGTTCAATTTTATGTAATTTTTCACATTGTGATGGCAATAGGGCATCTCTGAATATGTTCAATAATTTCATCAGGTAGTTTATCAGTTTTGTCATTTGGTAGCAGCTAGACTTTGGCTGTTTCTAACAACAGCAGGTTTATTTCCATTTCTTTTGTAAGAATAGAGTTTTATGGACTTGTGGAGTTAATTACACTGGGGTTTTTTTGAGTGGACCAAATGAAAATGGCTTGGTATTTGTTGAAACACTGTAGTCAGTGTTAAACACTGATTATTTTAAAACAAGCTATGAAAATTCTACACTCAGTCCAGAAGTTACTACTCAATTGAATAATCCCCTTTATTTTAGTGGAACTAACACAAGAATCTGGGAAGCTGTGTCTCTGTTTTCTGTGTGCCTGTGATGCTTCTCCTTACAGATATAATTCCTCAGGGGTCTTCAGAAGTTCACAGTAAGGAGTCCATATGACTGAAAAGTATTGCAGTGTCCACTGTTCCCTGTGTCAGTGCATTTTATGTAGGTACAAGAAGGTTCTGCCAGTGCTTTCTTCCTGGGCAGTTCTTTGTGTGATATCCTCTAGGATATCAAATTCTTTCTTCCTCTGAGTAGTAATCAAGAGTGATGCTTTTGGCCCAGGGTTGGTTATTTGTTTTTTTTTTTTGTTGTTGTTGTTGTGTTTTGTGTGGTTTTTTTTTTGCATTTGATAAACAGCAGAATACTGAAATCTGTCAAATAGATTTTGAACTTTATTATGTACAGCTCTTGTATCTCTGTGCTTATGCTTAAGAGATGTATGGAGGTGGTGAAGTTATTTTTCATAAAACTGAATGTTTGGTGTGAGACATTTGCAGACATGAGAGGATGGAGCAGTGGTCTAAAACACTTGAATACATGGATGATGTTAGAAGGGTGGAAGAAGAGTAATAAACAGAAACCCTGTTCAGTTTATGCCATGTTAGTATCAATATCTTGAGTAGAACTGTGTATGTGCGTGCTCTTTTCTAGGAAATTTAGTATAGAATGGTGATTAATAACAGCATATATAAGAGCTTCTTTTTTAAAGCATGGGGGTAGGGGTGGATATGTAGCTGGTGCTATGTCGGGAGGGGAATCTTGGCATTCAGGAATGAGATTCAGACAGGAGGGACTCAAAAGGAATAGGTGGTTATATGGCAGCTGAATATTTTTTCTCTGTCATTCAGGCTAATCAACTCTTTCATTAAAGAATAGTAAGTGCAGTATCCATTATAATATGCTTGGAACACAGAAAGAAAATACTTTGTTTGCCCATAACATTTTAAGGTATCAGAACAAAATGTAAGAATTCAAGCATCTCTTTTATTCTACTTTAACTTATTTTCCCTTTGCCTTTGGTAGATCCTTTTTCCTGGTTTTGAAAATTAATGTATCCCTAGTAGCCTTTGTGTGTACAGTCCTAAGTTAGTCTCTTAAGTTTGTTTCATAATGAATATAAAACATATAAAATTAAGATAATATTTATCTCTCTGTATTTTTGCACCTCCCAAGTTGAAAGTTCTAATTTATTACATTCTAAGATAAAAATAGCTTACAGCATTTTTCTATACAGATACCTTTTCCTTCTCTCTTTTTATTTTCACTATTGTTTGCTGATTATAACAGATAGGATTATCTTAACCTTTATTATCCTCAGTGTTCTGTTCTGGGTTTTTTGCTTCTTTTTGGAGAAGGAATTGTTGGAATCTGTGTTAGAAGGAGGAGCCTGAAGGAAGCTCCTTCCTGACTCCTGGTACATGGAGTCAGCCTTTGCAGCATGCTACAGTGTTTCTTGCAAGGAGCTGAAGAACCTCCTTCTCTGTTACCTGCGGCAGTGGCCGGAGATAAACTTGTCAAAGCTGATATTCAATGTATGTATTTGAGTGTACTTCAAAATTATCTCTATTTACCGTTTCCACCACCCACTCACACCTTTTTCTTACACAAATTAAAAAAATACCTTACCTGTTTGTTTAACACTCAAGAAGAAATATCTTGGTAATGATTGGCATTTTTATGTGTGACACTGCAGTGGTAATTCCACAGCATCCTAACACATTAAACATATTCAAAAACGATATTTGCATGTCCTTCATCTCATTTTCTTCAGGCATGAACAGCTGTAACCTGTGGGTAAAACAGAGATTGATATTTCTGCTGGGCCTTGATGCAGCACTGTACTTCAGATGGCAGTGTAGGCTGGCACTATAAACTGTTCCTTCCTTCCTGCCACCCACCCCAGCTGTTGTTGCTACCTGGATTGGTTTCTCTGTACTTTTGCTGTCTAACTCTGTGAAACACAGGAGGGGATGTGTACTGAAGGACATTTAGCTCCTCCCTTGTTGGGAATGCTGGGAAGCCAGCAGTAGCTGCGAGCAGGTTCCTGCAGGGCTGGGAGACTGAAACAAATGCTGAGCATCCGAGCGTTGCAAAGTGATCACCTCTGCATCGGGAACCCTGAATGCCAAAAAGTTGCCAGATGTCATCCATGGGAACTGCAGAGCTCAGTCAGGACCTGAATAGGGACAACTTGCGTCTCTTAGATGTGGAATTAGGGACAACTTCAGGTACTGGTAATCTGTGTTTTGCCTTGGTGCTTGTGACTGTTGTTTGTGCATATCTAAACTTAGACTTTAGATCATTCAAGCCCCACAGCTCTCTTCCTTGGTTTGTCTTAAGACTAGTAGGAAATGATCCGTTCTGAATGCTGTTCTTGCAGCAGACTTAGTCAGTAAAACTTGTATGATACTGTAAACAAAATGTCTCAGGGCATGCTTTTCTGTTTTTTAACAGAGTTCTTTCTAAGTACAGCTCCTGTGAATGGTGAAAGTCATGGTCATGGTATACACAGTACATGGGATTTACTTGTTACATATTTCGGGTCAATCAGCTTTGTTTCTCGCTACAAGTCAGAATGTAAACTTTTGGTGATGTCCCTACAATATGCTTATGCAATACTGAGCAGAATGGAGAGCTCAGTTCTGACTCAGCCTGTGAGTGCTACTCTAGCTTGCAGAAATCCAGAAATATCTGGAATGTGACTAATCATTCTTGTGGTTTTATGTAAAAGAGATAGTACAGCTTATTTCCAGTCTTTGTACAACATTGGATCCATTAACTTGGTTATTTCTCATTCTAACTTCGGTGAAAGGCAGAGCTGCTGATCAATACTATTTTCCACAATGACTCTGGTTTTGCAGCAATTAATTGAGCCTACTGAAGTAGCAAGCCTTCCCTGCCACAATTTTGCATGTGTAAACTTTAGCTCACCAGAACTTTAATTAAAGGGATGTGTCTGAGTACAGTGCTGTCATTGTAGAAGCTGTTGAAAATGAGCAGGATGTCAATGAGAAATTCTTGTCATTGGTTGTTGTCTTGTCAAATTTAAACTGGGACCCCAACTGTTCCTCAGTTTTACCATGATTTAGAGATCTGTCTTTTGAAATTCAGCTATTATTAAAAATTACTCCGTAAATTCTGGCAGGAGGACAGTCTGTCTTTAATTTTTGACAGCTTCTGTTATAGGTCTGTTGCAGAACATCTTACAGAAATGACTGAAACATTTCTCACTTGGTATACCTCCAGAGAAATTTAAATTCACAGATGCACCACTAAATGTTGCAAGCAGTGATAGGGAGGAAATACTCAGGGAAGAAAAGAATGAATTATCAACACCCTGCAAGAACTGTTTTGGTTTTGTTTTGTTTTTTCCTTGTTAAAAAAAAAGCAAAACAAAGCACAAAAAAACCCGGTTGCTGAGACATCACTTGAGGATCTGTAAATAGAGTTATGCACTTCAGTACTATACAGGTTTTTGTATCCAAAAAGAAACTTGAGGGGTGAAGAAAAGTTGCTTTCTAAGAATGTAGAGAAAATTATTTAGGAGAAAATTATTTAGTCTGTTTATTTTTTGAGAGCCACGCTTGAAGTTTAGATCTTTTGTGTAGGTCTGCTGGGCCTCCAAAGCATGTTCTGCAGAAATACTGTTGTTGCAGCTAAGTTCTCTTATGTATTTGTGGAAATTTTGGTGTATTTTGCAGTCAGTAACAGGCACTGTGTTTAGCTCCTTGATAGAGGATAAATTTTTTGCTGCTTCTAAACCATTCACAGTGAGGGCAATCTTTTGATTTGTGCTAAGATTTGTGTGTTGAAATCTGATTTTAAAATGTACTTTGTATTTTCCACAAATATAAACTTGTGTAAAGTGAAGATTTGGTAGATCACACAATTCTGTCACTGCTATCAGCATCTTGTAATTTTTTTCTTTTTGTAAAGTTGCTTGAAAATAGCTTGCCAGCAACAGGATTATATTTCTAAGTTTGGTTTGGTTTTTTGCTTAAAATTATTTGGGAGATTGAGTTTAGAGTTAAATGGAAAGTTTGCGGCATGGTTTAGCTGAGACTTTATTCCACCATTGTTGTTATGGAGACAAAAGCAAGCAGCTCCTTGAGCAAAGTAAAAACAGAGATTCTGCCTCAGAGTTTGATAGGTTTGTTGTACTACCAAAAATTTAATCTGTTCATTAGTGGGATGTAGGTACTAAGATGATACTTCATCTTCAACATACTGGGATGCAGTCTGGAAATGTTTGTGTTGGTATCTACCTACTGTCACAGTTTGCATCTCTTTAGAGCTGGGTTTATGTTCAGGGTAGTCTAATTTATGGCTTGGACCACTGCTGAGGAACAAAGGTGGTTTTTATCCTGGAGTGCTCTTTAGCTGCAGCTGAGGATCTGGATTTTAATCTCTGAATCTATAGGCAGTTTTGGTGGGAATGAAGGTTTAGGTATCTCTCTCTCTCTCTCTCTCTTTTTTTTTTTTCTTTTTTTTTTTCCCCTCTTCCCTCTGGAGGTTGGTCCTGAGCTCTTCTGGAAGCTTTTCTGTTATCTTCATAATGCAGTACTCACTGTTTCATGTTGCATAAGAAATTCTCTCAAGCATTTAATAAAAGTGTAGTCCTAATTTCAAAATAAACACGAGGAAACTATATGTGTTTTTTTCTTTCAGAGATTGAAAAGAATGATAGGTTTCACCTAAAAAAAGAACAGTATTCAGAATCATTAGTTGGTATCTCCTCAGTGAAATTACGATATGGAGATGCTTTATGGTTTGGCAGAGATCTACATCACCCTAATCTGTTTCTGGTACTTAACATACATACATGGTACTCCTTGATCTGTCTCTGGAATCTTACATATGTTTTTAATATAGAGAAATAATGGAATATTGATAGAATGGTGAAGTGCAGTGTTAGTCAGAAGTCTTTTGTAGCTAGGAGTATAGATTCAGGATTCTCTTCTTAAAAGTAAATTAGTACCAGTATACATGAATATATGTAGCATATACTAGTAAGCCTCAGGAAAGTTTTATTATGAATTATAATATTATAAAAATAATTATTCTATAATGATAGACCTTTTCAGTACTTCTTTTAAGATTAAGTACTGTCTGAACATTTTGCAGATATACTTATCTTTTTTGTACTATAAAGGACTGACTATAAGACTTAGTATGCTTTTAAAGCCTGAAATACCTAATTGAGGTGTTTTATATTTTAATTATTGAATTCCTATTTGTATGGGCAGTGACATGAACACCAAAATAAACTTAATCCTTGGAATAGTTTTCTGTGGTTATATCTAAAGCACAACATGTTCCTTAGGGCATATTAAATCTGAATATTTATGTAATTTTGCCTTTTGATGAACATACTTCTAATCTGTGCAAACAAGTTGCACGTCATAACAGCTGTGAGGTGTATTAATGAAAGCCTCACTCTCGCTTCTCAGGCTGGATTATTGGTCTGTGATGGAAACAAACTTTATTAGACTTGCATGTTTTAGTGATTGATATTTTGTATACTTGTAGAGCTATTTTTAGCAATAATCCCCAGACTTTCAGAAGGCTTTATTAAAAGATTTGAAGTGGGGCAAATAAATCCCCATTCACTAACGCCATCTGATGCAGTAATAATGAAATTAACATAAAATCACACAAAATTTTAATAACTTCCAATATGTATTAAAGAACGTAAATAGGGATGAGGTTTTATTATGGTATGTTTATAGGAAGAATTAAAAAGCTGTCTCTCTGAGCTGTGTGCTTTCTCTTAATGTGGACTTTCCTAAGTTTTCCCTTGCATTAATTTTCTGGATTTTAACTGTTGGACTGTAGTGTCCTGTGCTAGGCAGGACGAGCTGTGGCACAGCATCCTGTGCACACTGTAGCTGCTCCCAGTGGCTGCTCCGTGTGGGTTGTGCTGCAGGTAATTCCCTGCTGGAGCTCAGCCCTGCACTGGGGCTGGGAGGCTGGAATCTGGTGGTTTAGCTGTTCCTGTGAACATCTAAGGAAGTGCATTTCTGTCCCTGTTACACAAGGTTCATGGTAATATTTTCTGGAGTCGTTCTAGTTTGACTGTATCTCCCTAATATCCAATCTAAACCATTTTCCTAATATCCAATCCAAACCTCCCCTGAGGCTGTTTCCTCTTTTTTGTTGCTTGTAACTTGGGAGAAGAGTGCTGGGAAGGCTGTGGGTACAAGCCAGCTCCTGGAGCCAGATTTGCTTAATCCAGACAAATTCCCCACAGTCCTCTACCCAGGGTAGGCAATGGCAGAATCAGCCCCTTTGGGATGAGGGCACCCTGTGAGAATAGGGCTGATGTTTACATGGGTACCCCAAATTTCTGCTATCTCCATCCTAACAGGCTCCAAGGAGAGTGAGAAGAAGTGGGTAAAGATGGGGCCAGAGTTGCTTTTCCCAGCAGGAGTGGGGGTCCCCTGGAGAAGGAGGGGACAGGAGCAGGGCACAGCGACCTGCACCACATGATGGTCACCCTAGAATTGTGTTTCTTCTTACTAAGAAGGGAGTCCTGTAGAAGGTGGCCCAGGGGAAGAGTGTAGGTGCTTGAAATAGGGTAGCAGAGGAGTCCAATGAAAGGCTCAAATGATTCTTCACTAGCAAGGATCTCAAAAAATTTAATTTTTCAAATTTATTGTAAAATGGATGGTTGAAGCATGGATGACTGGATGACATCACAGGACTGTTTTTAACTTTCTCCTACATGCCACTTCTTAAGGGAATGAAAGTGGGCCCTGTGTGCCTATTTTTCCTGCTTTAGGGATAGCCAGGGAAATAGCTCTGTAGTGCTACAGTGCAAGTGCAGAATACTTCTTGTTCCAGCACTCTGACGCTGACACTTGATTAATCTACCATGTGTGATTCTTGCTCTTACTGCTGGAGGTAAGTAGGACTTAAAAAGTTTTATTAGGCAATATGTAAGATTTTGGTGGGGATGGGCTCTAGAGCCAGGTTGTGTCTTTCCATGAATTGGCTATGAAGAGTATAAAATCTCTCTATAAAGAATATGGTACTTCTAAGCTGATGTTTTCTTTTTGAATAGAGATTTGGGACTTTTAAGCAAGTACAATTTATCTTGTATTTTTTGTCACTGTGAGTATGCATGTACCACAGGGTTATTTATGTCATATGTGGAAAACTCACATTAAGAGGGAACTATTCCACTTGTAAAATGAAGTACAAAACTAGTCATTAATACTTGACTGTCCAACAAGATTTATCCATCCTGTGGTATAAATGCATAACTGTATTTTTCAGAACTAAGTGTTTTCCCCCTTTCTTTATTCAGCACCTCCTCATTGTTCAGAGGCTGAAATGGTGCCATCTCTTCCTGTACTGCTCCAACTTTTCCTGGAAGAGAAATCTTAATTAATCTTGAGCCTTCCTGTGATACTAGTGATAATGAGTACTTAATAAAAATCCCTTTGTTTTTGGAAGATCTGTGAGAGAAGAGGAGGTTATTTATAAAAAATCATGGATATTGTGTGATGCAATTTTACTTTAATATACTCTTCTACAAGATATCTCTGCAGCAGGGTTGCAGGGGATGAAATCTTACAGTTTAAACTGCAGTCAGACAGAAACAAAGTTTAAACAAAACTGGTTTTTATTTGATTGTTATGTTATTTTTTAAAAAATAACATTTATTTTAGTAAAATCTTGCTGAAATTTCTCTGGCCAGCTCTGCTGTGTTGCATCTCCAGTGTCTCCCAGTCTCTGTGCCTCAGAGCAGTGGTATTGTGTGTCTGTAGCTTTACTGCAGTTAAGCCAGTGTGCTCTGTGCTGATGTGAAGGTTTTATTCCAGAAGACTTGCTGTGGACGAGATAATTAAAGTGATGTAAAAGTCAGTTAAATATTACATATTGATAGATTCTTCCAAGAACATTTGGAGAAGGGTTGTGAAATGCATCTGTTAACTCATTGTAAAAAGCAAGCTCTGAGGTTAGTGTTTTAGGAGAAGCTGGTTTTCATACCAACTTTGTTGTAGGGCTATGTAAGTCTTTCTTTCAACCCTTATAATTGGTTGAGAATCACATGATTTTACTGAAATGCTTTTGTTGATCTTTCAACACTGAAATCCCAAGCACTTTATTATCAAATACTGCCTTAATTTAGCTGTCAGTTTTCAAGTTCCTACTTTTCAAATAGCATGCTTTCAATTTAAATCTGAAGCAATCTCAGAAGAAGAAAACAAATCAACAGGAATTACCAGTGTTTAAGGACATGGGTATTTTGCTTTAGTCTTAAGTTATCTCCCTCAAATTCTGCAGGGCTTATTGTTTGTTTTGGTTTTTTTTTTATTTGTTAAGAAATGAAATGAAGACAACTTTCCCTATACATAGAGCACAGAATGATTGTCAGTCAGTGCCTTTATCTGCAGATATGGTGTTTGGCAAATTTTGAACTCTGCTTTAAAAAAAAAAAAAAAAAAGGCAAGCACCAAAGTGCATGAATTCAAAATGCTGAGTAATGGCAGATAAGGCAGAGTGAAGGTAAATACTTTCCTGCCTTTTATAGTTGGTTCTGCTGCTGCATATCAGTCCTGAGTTTGATGCTTAAATAAGTGCCCTAGGTTATGAAATTTATTTCTAATGGACATCTATGTCATTACATGGTGATTTTGTTCCGTTTTGTTGTTCTCTTCTGTAAAAAAGAAGAAACTTTTTTTATCATATAGTTTTTAGCACAGAGATATGAAGACCAGAGGGAAATCAAATTGAAGTTAATGCCTCTCTTAGCACAGTTTGAAAGTATTTTTTTCTTATACTAGACATGGTTTTGCAGTAGATGAAGGAGAATTACACTTGAATAAACACAGCAATTTCTGCAGTATTTTGTATCACATAACAATTTTTTCTTGTAAAATCAGTTTGCAATGTATTCCAAAAAATGGGACACAGTTTTTAGGAAAAACTATAGCTTTGTTGTGGGAATTGGAAATTTTCTATAAGAAAACCACCTATTCAGAATCTTGAAGTATAGTAGTCTGGTATTTTTGTTCTGTCTTTAATGCTGGGGTAAAGCCCACAGTAGTTTTGTGGTGCTCTATTGGAAGCTACCTCGGCTCACCCTCGATCTGTGGAGACAGGGAACATAAATCTTTAAAATTGTTTCAAAATAGTTTGTGCTGGGTTGCTGGAAAAGATGACGTTGCTTTGTTGTACGAATTTTGGACTGTTGTAGTGTTTTGTGGGATGAGTGGTGGTATCAGCTAAAAAGGAGTACAGGGAGAAGCCAAATCAAAATTACACAACCATCCAGTGACAAAGGTACTGGCACTGGAATTAGCAGTGTCAGAGCTTCAGGCTCATTTATGGACAGCAATGTACCATTCAAACACAACAGGCAGCAAGAAACAGTCCAGGAGTCATCATAATTTTCTCCAACCATGCACAGGTTTTATACTCTTAAGTTCATTAAATGGAATTTAATCATTAACATGTCAGATGATAACAGATTTCTGATGAACAGCCTCATCTTTCCTCTGCCTGCCAGACACAAATCTATCCAAATCCATCCCTTAATATTCGTGGTTTCAGTGTTTGTGCTGAATGGAGATAGAAAAGAAGCAAGTGTTACTTTGCTGGGTGGAAAAATTATTGAGATGTGTCCATGTAAACATTATCTCACCTTCTGGCAAAAGTAAACCTTCCATTAGCAAATACAGACTCTAAAGCAATAAGGCTTCAAAGACTTGATTCAGTTGCCTAAACATGGTGTTTTGTGCCAGTTTGCACATGCCAGTGTGCCCAGGGTGCCAGAGAAAGCAGACAGCAGTGACATTTGTCTCTGGAGATCTGAGCCCTTTGGGAGGAGCAGCCACACTGTACTGGGAGGAATACCTCACAATACCTAAAAATAGTGCTAGATGTATATGTTTAGATAATTCTTGTGAGCTTCTGAGGCTTTGTAAAACCTCATCTGCAACACTTGCATATTGGTTCTTGGTAGGTTGTCTTTTTGTAGCTTCAATTCATTAAGCAGTACTTCAAAATCATTAAATGTTTTAATTTGCAGTAAAATCACTGTCTTACCAGCTTCGCAATTTCCTACAGAAGGCATTCACATCTACAGTTGTCAACAC
This sequence comes from Heliangelus exortis, assembly GCF_036169615.1. Taxonomy (NCBI): domain Eukaryota; kingdom Metazoa; phylum Chordata; class Aves; order Apodiformes; family Trochilidae; genus Heliangelus; species Heliangelus exortis. The sequence continues at coordinate 21,322,135 of NC_092422.1, read as the reverse complement.
TGCAGTAGAGAGAATATTTTCCTGCATTTAAAATACATTTATTTCCTTTTAGCCTAGTGGATGTTGCCATGCTTACAAGTATATAGAAGTTTGAATAGTTGTAGGTGTACTACTGCTTGTTGTGGTGAAGTAGTGTGATTGCAGATCTTTGCCAAGTGTGGTCCAGCCTGAGCTGTTGCACACAACCTGCTAAAAAGAAAATACAGAATTTTAGACATGCTCTCACAGTAAATTTTAAAAAGTACTTTAAGTTACCAGACAAATTAAAATTTCTACACAACTGGGATGATACCGTGTTTAAAGTCCCTGAAAGTGCATCATCCATCCTCCTTGTAATTCATTGGATAAAATTGGACTTGAATGGTCTGTTCTAAACATCACAGTAGAAATGCAGGGTGGTTTTGCCTAAGTGTGCAACCACACTTGTGGAGCAGGAGAGGAAGAATACTGTTTATAAAAATGTTACTTTGTTTTAATGATCCTGATTTTTTATTTTTTTTTTATAATGGAGTCTTGCGAAGAAAGTCAGATATGTTTGGGTTTTTTTTTAAAATTTCCATTAGATTAAAAGAATGAGGCATACTACTTGAAGCTTGACAGGTCTCTCTTGACATTTGGCCTGAAATGTTTGCAAGATTTCATATGCTCAGAGAAGAAATAAATATGAGTGGGTTGAAATTTTCTGCTTACATAATTAAATAATGAAGATTCCCTGCATTATATAAGATGTGAATGCAGAGAAGCTTGTCCTCATTGCCCTAGCAAGGTTTCTGCTGTATACTAAAGTAAATTTCATCCTTGAAATTTGGTAAATACATGTTGTATTTATATTTTGGAGGATAGCTTGATACCTGTGTATTGCTAAAGGTTGAGTTACAGATTAAATGAAGCTTTTATGCTGTGTTTTATAACAGCAGTTCAGTTTTGGCCCAGTATAATTTTAGAAACATTAGTTTTGTGTGTGGTGGTGGTTTGGTTTTGCTTTGTTTCTTTTTAAGTTAAGGTAGAAATCTAATTATATAAATGAAACCCTTCCAGCACAAATTGTTGTAGTGTTTGAAAACGAACAATGTTGAAGCTACTTCATGATTACTTCGAAACTAAATATATTTTGTCTCTGTATACTTAAAGGGTGCAGTTTCTTTTGCTTATACACTCCATGTTTTGAGGAATTTCATGTAGAGGACTCTTTATATGGCAACTGTATAAATAGATTTATATCTAAATTTAGTCTTCATTCCTTTGACAGGACTAATCTTTGCATTTATGCTTCTTGCAGACCTTTTTTGGATGGCTGGATTTCATTACTGAGCGATCGATCAAAATTTTAAAAGTGTGATTGATAAATCAGGAATGCTGGAAATAGAACTTGACCTGAAGAGACAGTTTATAAATCTATAATTTCTAAGTATAAAGAGGCAAAGAACTAGCAGCCCAATTATATTCATTGAACTCCATCCATTTTCTGCTATGGATCCATGGGCTGTTACACTTTATAATACAGCTTCTATTTGTGTATGACTGTATCATGAGTGTTGAATGCAGGCAGTTTGTTCAAAAGACTTATTGTTCAAAGTAAGCTGAAAATGATCTGTGGGATAAAGCTGTGACCTACTTCTGGATTTCCATTCTTTGGAAAGCATGATATTGCCAAAGCTGCACACGTGTATGTCTTTGTTTAGTTCTTTTTCCTTCTCTTTGAAGATCGATGAGTAATCCATTATTTTTAGGTTAATAGTTACACATCGATGGACAGAATATACAAAGTACTCAATTCAGTGTTAAATTTGGAGATTTGATTATTGCAGGAAGAGAATTTTTCAATGTAATGTAATGTATTGGAGAGAAGGTCAGCTTGCCCCTAACTCTTACACATTTGTAGCATCAGCACGTTACATCTGTGTCAGGAGAATTGACTGCCTCATCTCTAATGATAGGCATTTGGATTCTGTAAGTTTAATAATACTCTTACTTCTTTTTCAGAAGTACTCAAGTCTCTGTAAATGAGAAAAATTGACAGTAAAATGTGTAGAAATATTATACATTTTACAAATTAGAATGAAGAGCTGCAATTATGCAGTTCTATTCAGTGTTTTGCTTTGCTTTTAAATTTGTGAAATATGAGGCTGGGATACTTTTAATAGTTGCTTGACCCTCCACTGAGCTTCACTGCTGTGGAATTAAACCTGCTGCTTAAGAGTTCATAGGACTTGCATAAGTTTACTTTCAAGTTTAAGAAAAATCCCTAATTTAAAACTTTTTCTGAAAGGTGCCTTCCCTTTTCCCTATACCATATCAAAGGTTAAGACTTCGTTTTATAAAGTGATAGAAGGGAATTATACTACCTATTTAAAACAAATGAATCTCCTCCCCTCACCCCATCCCAAGCCTGGGGTGTAAAACAAAGATGATGAGATTACTCTTTACTCAGTGAAAATTTGGTATGGTGGCATGAGATTACATGCCAAAGGAGTACCTATGTAAGTCAGCTTTGTTGATATCTGAATGAGAGCAGGTTTTTTAAATTGGGTTTTTATGTCTAGTTGGCTTTGTTTGTTGGTTTTGTTTTTCCTAATAAGCAATGTAATGTTCAGGCATGCATCTAACTTTTTCATTTGATGTACAAGAAAGTAACCACAAAACTTATTTTCTAAGCATATTTTTTTTCAGACAGTAGAAATGTGGTATAGGATATGATCTATAGAAATATGTTTGGGTTTTTTTCTGATTGTGTATGTACTGCAATAAATACTTTTGTTTCACTTGGGAAACATTCTAAGGCTATTTAAATACTGTATCTCTCTTACATTAAAAAATTTTATTCAGACACTGAAGCAAAAACCAATTTCATAACCTGTGCCACCATCTGTTAAATACAGCAGAAGCTTATTTTTTTTCTGGATGGTTTTAGCCAGCTGTCCATTTTGCCCTGTTGCCTGGATGGAGGCATGCATTTAAGAATAACACAGTAGGCTTTCTGTCAGTTGACATAAAAGCTTTTTTATTTTGATCTGAGATTCCTTCAGCTTGTCTGACACTTCCTTATATTTAGTCTCTGGCTGAGGAATGTATTTGAAACCTTTCCCCCGTTGCACTCCTCGAGTCTGTGCTTTCATCTTCTCCCACTTAGGTCTGGAGCTGCTCCTCAGGACAGGACATGAGCCTCTCACTGAGCCCTCTGTGAGCCAGGAGGATGCATTTGCTAGCAGCAGCTCCAAGTCCATTCTAATCCTATTGACATCTAACCCAAGTGGCATTTAGTTAATCTGTCTGGCAGTCTACTTCATCCGACACTGCGAGATGAGAAAGCTTTTTGTAACTTTATTTGCTTTTAGGTGTTTTGGGATGGTACTACATACCAGTAGGTTTCACTAAAATTTTTCATTTTTTAAGTGTTTGTGATAAAGAAGGACTATTATACAATGGTGTCAGGGTGACCTGACAGATTATAGTGGTATGTTGTTATTATTCTTAATTATAATTACATAAGGGCTGATGAGACAAGAAAAAAAATTCTATATTTACAAAAGTCCAGAAAGAAAATTGTTGGAGGTCCTTTAGTCATTCTATTCTGTTCAGTTTGCAGAAAAACAACATGTATTTAGGAAAAAAAAAAAAAAATTGCAGAAAATTGTTTAGAATTGGAAACCAGCTCCTTGCTGACTGCAATTTAGATCTGACTTTCACTCTAAAATGTAGTTTTAGAGATTAATTTTCTGACTTCCAGAGGAGTTTCACATTTTTTAAATCATAAAATAAGGCCTGAGTAAAATCTGTCAGAAGTCAGTTGAAGAAGCTACCTGAAGCAATGCACTGTATCTTCTGATTTGGATTTCCATTAAATACACTGTGTGGTGCATCTGATCAATCAAATTTAAAACGGCAAAAAACCCTCCTTTTGTTTCCTCATCCCTTTCCATCAGGCTGAGACTGCTGGGTTGGGAAAGGATTTGGCTTCATTTCATGTGGAAATCCTTGTTTACTCTTCATCACAGAATTAGCTAGAAATGTCTGCACCACTTAAGAGCATGAAACCTCTGAATTCCTTGTTGTTTATGAATACCCCAGTATATTCTCATCCTGTCCAGCTTCATTTTCTGATCATCTCAGAACAGCAGAGCTCTGTTTTGGTGCAGCTTGATGGAGCAGCATTTTGCTGTGTCTCCAGAGTGTAGATAAGCATATGAAATGGGAACAAGAATTTGTTGCTATTGTATGGAGGACATCTGTGCTGGTAATCAAGCTATGGTATCAGAATATTTGAACTGCTTACTTTTCTTATGTGCATGTGCCAGCTGAATGAACTGCACTGAAGAATTAATTCTAACCAGTCTGTTATTTGTGCATGGTTTGCTTTGGCTTAACTTTACTGGCCCAGCTCATCAGTGGCTTATTCTGGGAAGCTCAAGGACTTCAAATCTATGCTTTTAAAATCTCTGTTGCCTCAGTCCTTGTCTTCAAAGTCTAGCTGGCAGCAAGGTACAAGCTGATGGCAAGACAGTCCATTTATTGGTGTTCTTGGCAAATGGGCACCCAAACCAAGCACTCAGTGCCTTCATTCTAATTGCTCTGTCAAACTTGTTTTGGCAATTCAGTTTGTCCCTCTCCTTTCCCATTTAATCATTATGTCTGTACGTGAATGGCCATGTAACACCTGCCCTCCACTGACCATGTCTCCCCCATTTCCTTATGTAGGATTTAGTTAGTGGTCATGTAGCCAAAAGAGGAATTGTCCAGTGAGTGATTCAGTGGAGGAGTAATCTACCAGAAATTCCCCCAAAGCTTTTCCATACATCCAGCTTAAAAACCACTCATCTGATGATACTAAGTTCAATAAATCTGACCCCAGCAAAGGGGGGAAACTTGGAGCATCTTTTCCACCTATAGCCTGCATTCACACAAGTTCAGATATAACAGAAAATGCCCTCTTAATGAAAAAACAGGTAGCTGAATGTTAGTGATCCAGGCATGCTTACATTTATGGAGCCACCAATGTACTGAGGCAGCACCAATCTCTGAATAGGAACAGAACAATCAATGTGAACTGAAGATTTAGTTGCTTGTCAGGTGAAACAAAAGTACTCCTTTTAATTTGTGGGGGTTTTTTTGGTACAGAAATGCCTGAATAGTTTTCATTTTAAATAGTTAATGCTGTTGTAAACTTTGGAGGGAATCGAATAACCAAGAAAAGAATTAAGAAAATAAATTTCTTTCATTTTAATACCTTTTTAATGCAATATTTACTCAGTGCTGTCTCACATTACTGGTGCCCTTGTTATCAAACATTAATCTCCCTGCTGATGCTGCTTTATGTGTGAGAGGAAATACATCAGAGGAACAGTGAGAAATCTCTAGCAATAAAAATCCTTTGGCCTGACAGAGAACATGAGTTTTAATGAAGATTTAATGGGCATGTAGATGTGAGGCATCAGAGGTGTTCACCTCCAGTGTACAATGTGAGGTGTATTTTGTTTTGTTAACCATAACAAATTATTTTTCCTGAACTAGTTCAGCTTAAACGTGGTGGTGGGGCTGCCAAACATGGTCTTTGAAGCTCTACTCAGTTTAACAGTGCCTTGATATATGGAGTGTGTTTAATACAAATAACATTAAAAGGTAAGAAAAATCCATATTTATATATTGTGGAGACTTAAGGTTAGAAGAGACCTGTGAAGGTTGTGTAGCCCAAAGCAGAGCTAGCTGTGATGTAGCTAAGAGCCAGGCTAACCTCAAATTTCTATCACATTGCTCAAGCTTTGCTCACTTGAGTCCTGACCTGTGTCCAAGGATGCTGATTCTGCTGCCTTCCAGGGCCAGAGCTTAACCCACCTTCACTGGGAGGGTTATTTGCATGTGAAGTGAATTTCCCTTGCTGCAGCTTGTGACCATCAGGGGGTTACAAAATGCTCTTAGATACTTTAGCTCTTTGAATAACAACTTGCAGCAAACTGCATCAGAATTCCTTGTATTTTAAAGTCTGTGATTGATTTGAAATGTGTAGCAGATAGGGAGTTTTCCTGCATATAGAAGTTTGAAGAGATACCTGTAAGGCTTTTTCAAAGTAATCTGTCATTCTGCACTCCTGGTTTCATTAGGGTATTTATTCTCATCCAAGGATGGCATGGTTGTGTTTGTATAGATTTTTACTAAAAAATGGGCTTAGATGAAATAAAAAAAAAATAGCCACCTCAGTTACAGTGAGAGTAGGAAAGAGAACGTAAATTTCCTTTTTGGGATAAGAGGGACTTAAAAATAGCAAGACACTTCAATTAAAAATAGATACTAAATAGGAACAAAGAAGGGAATGCCAAAAAAGCTCTTCCATGTGTGAAGCATTGGAGAGGAGCAGTTGATTAATATTTTTGTAGGGCAGAAACAATAAACAACAAATTTTTTGTTGTTGTTTGTAACAAGAAAAAGTAATTTTAAAATGTATATTCTCCCATCATTTTGGGTTAGAGGTTAACCTCTTGTTCTATGCATATGTAGTAACCTGTGTTTTGTTCACTTGTATACTCTGTTTATTGTGTTGGGTGTTTTTTAGTTTTATCTTTATTTTAAGCATTGAAGCTACTGAAGGAAACAAACAGAACAGAGGGGAAAAGATACCACCAAAACATCTTATTTTAACCAAATAGTGTCAGTTTACTGAAAGAGGCAGAAAAAAGTGCGAATTGTGTTTGTTTTTCTCTAAAATACTACGTTGGATGTGTTTCATAAATTTTTGATAACAGATATTGCAAGAGAGGCTCTCATCTCTGAAATATGCATCCTGGTGGACTTTAGTACTAATTGCTGGAAAGGAGGAAGATTTTCTGGAACAGAATATTGCTCTTTGCTTTTTTTATGGAAGAGGAAGGGGGCATCAGTGATCCTAACCCTGACTGGGCAGACACTCCAACTGTGCTTCACTCTCCTATTCTTCACTGGGTACTTGACCTGGATGTTCATGCTGTCACTAAATCTTGCTATTTGAATGTGACAAAGACTCTTTTATCTGAATATCATTGTCCTGGCTTTCTTTGTGAAAAACCCTTTAGTATCCTGAAGTGTGATAAAACACAACCAACATTGTTTAGTAATGCAAGGCCAGAGGGACCTGTGCTCCTCCCGTACAGATGGTGGCACAACAAATGCACAGTCCCTCCACCTGCATCTTATCAACCTGTGTCATCCTTGCAGCAGGTTTTGAAATTGCCAGGTAGTATTTTAGGCAATATAGCAGTATTTTAGAAAATGTCTTTCATTTTGTGACTGCTTGTGTGTGTCCATTTTACTGTCACGTTTTAATACCAAGTGTAAACAGGCAATGATTCGATGAAGAAAAGCACATTTAGACTATTTACATATCAAGGCACTGCAAGTGGCTGCTTTTACCTGGTGACTTTTTTGATCCTTGCAGGTTTATAGAAAAAAAAAACAAAACAAACATGCCTGTCACTCAAAGGAAGAATTTCAGTACTGGAAATAAAATAAAATTGTAAGAAAATGCTCAAAGCCTTGTAGACCTAGAAAAGGGTTTGGATAATTTTCTAGGGAAGTGAAGCTTCAGAAGATCTTAATTTTAATGAAAATGACACTGTGGGTTTTTTTTCCTACCTTGAAATATAAGCCATGAAGAGAAAAGTTCACACTGTTTTAATGAATTTTAAAAATGACTTTTTTGTAATCTTAATAGTTACAGGAAGAAATAATAAAAAAAGCACAAAAACTACCTTCAAATCCCAAATGACTTTCTGAACTGATATTTATGATGTGCAATGTGCTTTACTTTCTTAACAGATCCAAGGGTTGGCTTATTAAATTTACATTTTTTTTTTTCTATGCCAAGAGAGGAATATGAGTAAAATGAGAATAATTTTTTATTAGGCTTAAATACCAACCACTGAAAACATTCTGATAAGACTTGCCCTTTCTTCCCTGGACTTTTGTCTTACCTAGAAGTCCTAAAATCCGTGGTCTGGTAGCTGGAAAAACTGTGTTAATTCAGGTATAATGTAGACAGCCATATGGTATGAGAAGAAACAGAGGAATTATTTTTTTTTAATTAGGTAATGGTGGAGATACTGTAGACTACAGCATCCTACAGTGCCAGTTGGCAACTGAGCTGTGCCCCTTGCCAAAAGTGCTGAAGCTTCCCTTTTCTGTGCTTTTCTTTATCAGGGCTTTTTACAAGTTCCAGTATGCACGGGGATAGTCCATCCCAATAATTGGGAAAATGAGTAGATGTTCTTGAAGATCTTTTCAAACCTCGATGATTCTTAGAGCCAATAGAATGGCTTGGTTAAACCTGGTACTTTTATTTGAAACATTAAGCTTTAGAGGTAGTGTTTAGTAGTTGGTATCCTAGCTGCAGTTTGGTTACAAACAGACCTCGAGGGGTCTGTGTTAGGACCTAGATTATTTAATACCTTTATGAGTGACCTGGAAGAGGGGACCGACTCACTGAGTTTGTGAATACTGCAGGTGCAGTTGACCTTCTTGATGGTGGGGCTCCCATTCAGAGGGACCTGGGCAGGCTAGGGAATATTTCACCAGAAACCTCATGAAATTCACCAGGAAGAGCTATCTTGCACCTGGGGGTGGACTGACCTTCAGAAGTGATGAATGTGGAGTGGGCCAGACATGAGCCACCCGTGTGTCTTGGTAGGAGTGAAGACTAACAGCATCCTAGGTGATATCATAAGAACAGGAATTAAGGGAGTGGTTTTTCTCCTTTACTTGGCGCTCAGTAGACTGCATCAGGAATACAATGTCCAGCTTTGAGCAGTTTTCCTTGTACTGCAAAGAGGAAATGTATTGATCAGCTGCAACATGTTCAGCAGAGGATGCTGAGATGGTCTGGAGCATTTCTGCTGTGAGGAGAAGCTGAGGGAATGGGACTTCAACCTGGATCAACAATAGCCTCCTAGTACTTATAAAGAGGTTATTTTGAAGATGGAGCCAGGCTCTTTAGTCAAGTAAAAGGGTGGGAGAATGAAGGACACTGGACATAAAGAGGAAAAGGAGAGGGTTTGAGTTGGGGTTGATACTTTAAGAATTACTGATGACATTATGGTTTTTTGCCTTTTATTCACCTCTATGAAACTTTTTTGACTCATTCATAAAGTTGTTGCACATCTTTAGTGTTCAGGTTTAATTTCTTCTATCTTGTTGCTTGCTGGAGTGACAGTAAAAGAGCTTTCTTCTTTTACTGATCTGTAGTCAACCAAACCACTCTCTGTAACTTCTGAGGGTATATATTTATCTTTATTGGATAGCCAGAAGAATATGTTGGGAAGTAAAAGCATTTCATAAATTGGCCAAATCCTTAGGTTGAATGACTGCTTTGTTGTTCATAAACTGTCTTGAAATGTTTTTAAATTAAATCTAGGTAAAGATAAAATTCAAAACCACATCTTCTTTGTAATATTTCAAGTAGGAAACATAAATGATATAAAACACATAAAAAAATGGAAGGGAGGGTTAATTGATTACATTAGTTAATCATTTACATTACATTTGAATCTGGAAGACTTCCCTCTTGTATCCAGATGGTTTGCCATATTTTATTCCTAGAAACCTACCTTGTCAGGGATGCTGTCTTTGTGTTGTGTTCCATATTTAATTGCTTCTGCTGGAATCTCTGAAATTTTTTTCTTTAAATGCCCAGCTAATTAGGAATCCTGAAAGGTTGTGAACATACTTAATGTCTCTGTTGAAACATCCTAAGTTATACTTCAGATAATGTCTTCTGGTGTGCTAACACGAAGTACTGTCTTGCTGTCTTGAAGATGGAATTGCAATTTTGTTTTATCAGGTGTCATTTTCAGTTGGTTGTGTCCTTCCTATAACAACTGAAGAAGACTTAAAAGTTATTATTCCTTCTGTGCCCACTCTACTGCCTATAAATCTTTGAGAGAAATGTCATCTTCAACTCCATCATTTATCTGTGTCCAACATTCATTAAATAACATACTTTTTACTAACATCTAAGTGAGATAAATGTCTATATCCCACTATTGGTTGTAGATTAGGGACCAGGAGTGGCAATAAATTACAACTGTGGGATAATAATGGATTTGAGGCAGCCTGTCCTCAGGATCCCTCAGGCAGGGATGCTATAACATTATTTTGTCTTGTTTGGTTTTGTTTTGGTTTTTTTTTATGCTGACTTTTCTCTATTGCATCCTGCATCCTCTTTGGATGACTCTTCCACTCCAAGGTTTCTTGTAGAGATTTCTCAGCTCTCTGTCCTTGGTATGTGTCTCAGTCCTGTTTGTGCTCTCCTCTCCTCCCCATCTCTCCCGGCTATGGCTTATGAAATGTTTTCTTGTTCACAAACCATCTGCTGCTGGGTTTGTATAAAAACCTCTAGTCCGGGCCTGTCTCCTGGTCCAGCTAAAGTCTGTCTGTCCCTCTGACACATCTTTGATTAGCTCAAGTAGAACTGGGCCCAAAGCAACCAGCTTTACCTCTGTTCTGGTTATGGAGGCAGTATTGCCTTTCTGATCATCTCTTGGACCTATAATCTGGGTGCCATTTTTGAATGGGTGTGATTGAAAGGCCTTAAAGAGATTTTTATCTAAATTTTTCAGATTCTGGTTTTATAGCAACTCTGTGTAATGTGTTCTCTTCACTTTGTCCCCTCAGCTAGAACTCTCCAGGTTCTCATTTAATTTTTTTTTCTTTCAGTTACTGCAGCGTTCTTTTCTCTGATCCCTTTTATAGGCTTCCAGAATGATCTGCAAAGATATAAATATAATGCTTGCATTCTTAATATACCCATTCACAATCTCTTTCTTCCCTAATCCATGACAAATAGATTGCTTACCTTTGTGTCATACCCTTCTGTTTTCTGCTGGGTTGTTTGCCTCTCAGTGGCAACTGCACATGCACTTAACGATGGAAAAGATCATCCTTGACCTTTTTCCCATGCTGTTCAGAAAGAACATTGTATAGGTCTGCTGCAAAATTAACATTTTCCATTTTTTCTTCCTGTGTTTCTTGTGTCAATTTCTGCAAAAATTTTGATGGCGTGTAGGAGATGTTTTAAGACTGCTGACAGAATAATAGTAAGGAGTGCAGTTTTTGTGCTTTGTCTGTAGGTTTTTTGTATTTACTTGCCAACCTTGAGTTATAAGGAATGGTTTCTTTATTGTGGTCACAGTTAAGTGTCTTAGAGTTTGACTTTAGGCAACATTGTGATATAGATAAATAAGGAAAAGGTGGACAGTGTCTATGTTTATAAAGGGAGGAAGGGGGGAGGGAATTCAAGGGCATCTGAAAATTGTAGGTCCACCTGGACGATGAAAGTCCTTGTCAACAGCTACTCACAGCAGTCAGAAAAAATGGGAAAACAGTAGAAGGTACAAGCTGGACAAGAGTTTGAAGGTAAAATATAACCATACTTTGGATTGTGTTGAGACTGAGCTACTTGCAGGTGAAATCAATTCAGATATGTACTGAATTGAGGGGAAGTGGTTTGATGTATAATGTCAGATAAATGTGTGAACACAAATGAGTCACCTTGGACTAGGTGCTCATAAGCAGAAAACACTGCTGAAAGGGGGAAAGTTAAGAAAACAGATATGAAAAATGATAGGAAGCTGAAGTGTTGTAAAAGGCAGGGCAAAGAACACAGGGATCACAACAGTTCAGATGAGACTAGGGATTAAACAGTCGTCAGAGTGTTTTATTTATTGCAGTTCTTGTTCACCTTCAAGAAATAAATTTGTTTTTGGCTTCCTGACAAGTCACAGTCAAACAGGAAGGGTGATGTAATATGTGTTTTCTAGTGATTTGTGCTGGGCTTTTTTTTTTTTTTTTCCAAGGAGCAAGAACTTACCACCTAGAAAAAGTAAAGTTAATTGTATAGGATGATTCCTGAGGGAAGCTGAATATGATACATAATGCTTGTGGAAGGATTTCCTCAGCATCATACACTTATATGTATTGTTGTGGATGGTTGTTTTCTTCAGTCGTGTATATTTTTATGTGGTTGTATCTAATTCTTTGTGAATTGAAGTAGGAAGCAAACCTTATCTGCAGACAGTAATGTTGACCAATTAGTTAATTACCAGAAAGTCGTTAAGCTAAAATGACATCTGCAAAGGATGTCTTGTTGCAAAGGTCCCTCTAGCAAAGGTAAGATGTAACTCGGGAAGAAGTATACAGTGTGTTCTTACGTGGTTTCCCAGATAATTGTAAATAGATGAGTTTTCTTCTGTTGGGTTAGAAGGTGGCTACATATAGATCATCAGGTAATATTGAACATACAGTATGCCACTCAAGCATCAACACTGGACCTTTAATTTTTATTTGTCTTGATAGAATGGTACTGAACTTCTAATTTAAAAGGTGGGTTTTTTTTAAAAAAAAAAAGGTGGAAGTGCTTTTCCTTTTCCCTGTCCCTTCACTTCTCTCAGAAGTGGTCATTTTATTCTGGTCCTCCTTTTGGATAAATGGGGCAAAACTGATCTGAAGTGAGAATCAGCATGGAAAGTCTCAGCCTCACAGGTGGAAGTCTCAGATTATTAAGTGTGATCAGTGGCAGAAGGCTACAATAGAAAACATTACTCAGTGTTAACCATCACTTTCTTTCTAACACTGTATGTATTACTAATGCAGTGAATATGGGTCTTTATCTTTCTGAAAATATTTTTCTGGACAAGTTTGTGGATGTACAGCTTGCAGTTTTACACATCAAAAATGTAATCTTACTGTTTCAAAACCAATTGAAATAACTGACTGCTTTAAAACCAAAACAGCCCTATTAACACCTTCTTGTACACAAGAAGACCTCATCTATTTGAATATGTTATTTATTTATAGCTCACAAACATTTAAGGCTTATTTTTATGGAAAAAGGAAGCAATCAGTGTTATTTCAAGAAATTAAATATTTGTTTTGTGTTGTACTGCTTACTATTTCATAGCTGAACATTTGTGAAGGGAAAAATGTTTTGATTAGCAATACTGTTTCTGTGCTAGAGCACACTTTAAGTGTTAAAAAGTAAAAGAAGTTGGCATAAAAATATATTTAAATTCTTGAAGTATCGTTGGAATAACTGAAAATTATTCTTACTAAGCACCGCTGATTAGAAATTGTAAGTTCTTTAGCTGTGCCTGAATACAGAGTGCTAGTAATGGTTAGGATCTGGTTAGTGCCTAACATCTGTTAAACAAAAATCTGCTAATTTTGGAAGCTGATAGTTCAGTAGTTTTAGTCTTTGCCCAGTTAACTACTTCCTGTGGAAGACACTGGTGAAAAATTTGTTTTTTTTTTTTTCCTTCAGCTCAAACTAAGAGCATGTACTTAGAGTAGTACTTTTGCACCCATTTCCAGGGACATTGTATATAACTAAAACTATTCAAATGGTGCACAGGTACTGTACACCTTTCAAAATGGAAACAGAGAGCTTTCTCAAATTGTGGCTTGTACCCTTAGCCTGCTGTCATGAAGTTTTGCTTTCTGCTGCTATTCTTGCTGCCTTGGTTGAAGGATAGTGTCTTCCCCTCTGTCTGTATCTGTGTTTCACAGAGTCACAGAATTAGCAGAGTTGGAAGGGACCTCTAGAGATCATCTAATCCAGCTCTTTCACTAGGGCACATTACACAGGACTGCACCCAGGCAGGTTTTGGGTATCTGCAGAAAAGAGGACTTTACAACCTCCCTGGGCAGCCTGTTCCAGTGCCCTGTCATCCTCATAGTAAAGAAGTACTTTCTTATGTTTAGATGGAACTTCCTGTGTTCCAGCTTTTGCCCGTTGCCCCTTGTCCTGTCACTAGGAACTACTGAGAAGAGTCTGGCTCCATCTTCCTTTATCTCCTATCTTCCCACCCTTTAGATACTTGCAGACACTGATAAGGTTTCCCTCAGCTTTCTTTTCTCCAGACTAGAGAGTCCCAGCTCCCAGCCTTTCCTTACTGCACTGGTTTTTGTGCAGGACAAAAATCATATGGCCCTGTGTGTGTGTGTGTATGTTTGTGTGCTTGGAGAGACAGAAGGGGATGGAAGGGCAGTCTGTCATCATTAATATTTCTCTTCAGTTTTCTTTTTGATGATTTTCTACAAGGCAGTAGCAGCTCATGAGGAGAATCTGTCTTCAGCCTGTTGTTACCAGGCAGCAGAAGCCTCACAGAAAGGAGCTGCCAGCCAAACTTCCATTGATTAGCTTCCAGCTTGATTAAAAGTTTCAAAACTGATGGCTCAGAGGTACTTCAGACAAGCTTTTATTTGGGGCATGGCATGTTAGGTATATTTAACTAATATTTCTGTGAAAGGTTTACAACTTGAGAGGCTTGCATGCTTAGTGCCTTGGTTTTACTTATTTTTAACTGCTTGGCCATGAATATTTGTGGCCAGTTACTTTTTTGTGACCTAGAGCCTCATAGGCTTTGTGTAGCTTTACAAAGGTTGTGGCTGATGGCCATCAGGCTCATGCCATGCCATGTTCAAGCCCAAAAAGATGATGCAGAGGCTTTTGTCATCTCCAACTGGAGCTGGACACTCAGCATCCCTTCAGAGTTCAGTTTATTTGATTCTTGAGGGGGAAAGAAAAAGAATCACTGTGACTTCATCTCCTGAGGTTTGCAATGCCGGTTCTACTTCCTTCCTTGATGAAACAAACAGTATAATAACAAGGGAGTATTAATTACCATTTTATTTTCCTTTAGAAAGTTTTTGGAAGTCTTTAACTGAGGGAGTGGCTGTGAACGTAGCTTGTGAAGCAAAGTAAGCCAAATACTCTTTATTTATGTCCCTCATTTAGCTTACCACAAGTACCATCCCTCTGTGCAAGTGATGTTACCAAACCACAAAAGAAATAATTAGTAGGCAAGAAACATTTGGTTCTATGTTGCAGTTTTCAGAGTTCTGAGGAAATGTGCTTTCTCTGTGTGGATGTGCAAGTGTTTTGTGGTAATGATTATCAGTATTTAAAGAAAGAGCAAAGTTAATGTTCTTTCAGACTTCCCTCTGCAACTTAGTGCAGCTGAATTTGACTTCAGTTTCATCTACACATGGAAATAACACATTGTGGCTTATGGTAACTTAGAAAATAATGTTCTGAGTATCTATAAATTGTTATGGGGCCTTAAAGTCAGGGAAAAACATGAACTTCAGCTATATGCAAGGGTAAAAGTTGTGTTTTGGGGGAGGGGGGGGTGTAAAAGGACATTACTTGATTAAATGCAGTCTTACAAAATAGACCACATTTGTGAGCCACATTCTAATTACAGCCTTTTTTGACAGGAAAAATATGTTTGATCCTTCATTTGAGTTAAGAAAAAGGATGGAAAAGTACTGTAGGAGTTGGTATCTGTATAAATTGCCTTTGGACAGTGAGGCAAGATTTTGTCAGATTTTAAAAACATAGAGGTTGTGTGAGGTAAATATTCAGAGGAACTTAGTTTGTTCTAATGAGACAAAAGTTACAGTTTAATAAGAATCATTATGAAAATGCTTGTCATGACTTTTATGTCAAACAAAGCTGTTAATTTTCAAAAGTCAAGAACCCTCATTGAAGGCAGGAAATATTCTTTAGTTATGGCACTGTGTAACTGAGAGTTCCCACAAAGATTTTACTCTTTTCTCGATGATATTCAGAATAGAATTTTGTCTAAATAAGACTCCAGCTAAGTTAGATGCTTGGTTTGATCTTTCGTGGGTTTTTTTTTTTATTCCTTCATTTTATTCACAAGA
Organism: Heliangelus exortis; assembly: GCF_036169615.1. NCBI lineage: Eukaryota > Metazoa > Chordata > Aves > Apodiformes > Trochilidae > Heliangelus > Heliangelus exortis. The sequence continues at coordinate 21,306,451 of NC_092422.1, read as the reverse complement.
GACAAGAAGAATTCTAAACAACTTTTTATCTTACAGTTCACCCGGTTCTGTTGCTTTTTAACTGCACCCTTGTGTTGCAAAATGACAGAGCACACTTTCTGTCTTCTTTTACCTTAATTTTAAATTCTGCATTAAAAGTTAGACATAGCAAAACTGAAAATTTTGGAAACTTCTCAAATTGGGGTAGGTTTAGTTGGGTTGACTTCAGGATTTTTGCACTCTAATGTAGTAGTAGTTTTACTGTGCATGGAAGGACACTGTATGGAGACCCATCTGCAGGTTAGTATTCTCCGTAAGTTGTTTTTAGGGTGAGAAGTAATAATGTAATTAATAGTTATGAGTGTTTGCTAGGGTATGGACTCTTTTTTTTTATTTAACAGAGGCATTAATGGGTAAAGTTTGAGAATGTTACTCCCAAAATGCCAATAATATTTGGGTTTTACAGGAAGTATCAGAGAAGTGTCAACTTGTGAGCTCACAAGCATTCTAGAATGTATGATTAAAATAGTGCTTCAGTTTTATAATTGTGAAAGTGCAAGTTATTTATATTGTATAGAGACTCATGCTGTCAATAAAACTGGTAATGTATCTTAATTTTTCATAATGGCATTGATTGTGAGTTATTTTTCATTCTAATGCAACTAGATTGACTTAATAAATGTATCCCAAATAATACTTAAAATAACAGTGATTTTTAACAAGTCTAGTCACTTTTTAACTACTTTTTTTCTTACATGCTCTTGTGTTTGATCTCTATTTTGAAGTTTCAGATAATTTACTCTTCTCTTGCGCTGATTTTTATAAAATATCTTTGGGTCTTGTTTTGTTATCAAATGTATCTAAGTGTTTGTAATAGAAGTAATATTACATTTCTTAATATAAGTAATTTTATTTAAAATGGATGAAGTCCATTCTCTTCACATCTAAAGACAGGAAATTGGTTTATAAAGGATGGATGTGTTTACTGTTTCGTTTGGAAGGCTGCAAGACACTTAAGTCTAGGTTGTTTAACATTTGAGCATCCATGTTATATTTCCTACATTGTTTTAGGAACATAACATGAAGGCTTTTGAGATTTGACTGTTAGAAGGTAATAACAGTAATGGTCTCTTCTTCAGAGAGTCAAGAGCACCCTGATGACTTTCCTGTCACGCTTGGGGAGGAAGGTGAACATGCTCAGCTGGCTCAGTAGTTGTGTGAAAAGCTAATTAAACCTTTTAATCCTACCTTTGAGGCATGTATTGGAAAGATTCAAAATAGCATGGATTTTGAAGGGAAGTTTTGTTTATTGACTGTTACAGTTCTCTGTGCTGTAGTTTTAAAAATACGAAACTAGTCTTTACCAGGATAGAACACAGTATTTGATATTTGATTAAAAGGTTCAAAACGGATGGCTCAGAGGTATTTCAGACAAGCTTTTATTTGGGGCATGGCATGTTAGGTATGTTTAACTAATATTTCTGTGAAAGGTTTACTACTTGAGAGGCTTGCATGGTTAGTGCCTTGGTTTTACTTATTTTTAACTGCTTGGCCATGAATATTTGTGGCCAGTTACTTTTCATGACCTAGAGCCTCATAGGCTTTGTGTAGCTTTACAAAGATGGTGGCTGATGGCCATCAGTCTCAGGTCATGCCATGTTCATCACAGTTATACTTAATTTTCTTCCTTTTTTTTTTCCCTTGCTGACGTTCTTCATGTGTTCTTTGCAGTCTGCAAGAGAGTTGGGTTAGGTGTTTTTTTGTTTTATTTGAGGATGCGTGTGTGTGTGTTTAGTTTTTTGTGTGTGGGCTTTTTGCTGTTGTTTAGCTTTCTTTTTTTTTTTTGGTTTGTTGTTTACTTGTTTGGTTTTTTTTTCCAGGATGACAGTGTCCAATTTTTACAAGTTTTTGTAGCCTGTCATCTTGTTCCACTTCTACCAGTTTCTATTGTCCTTCTCCTGTGGGCCTTGTTTAGTTGTTTTGTAGCGGTTTTAAGCTTTTAAATAAAGTCTTAAAATAATAGTTTTTGAGCATCATTTAGACTAAATCACAACTGAACTGTTTCAACTGGTACTCACCTGTCAGTTAGCAGACACACTAAAAAAATGTATTTAAAGATGACTACATTGAACTTTACTGTAACTGTTTAGATCCTCCACACTATCTGGCACAATATATGCTGACCCAGCTGCTCAGATCCTTGATTTGTAATGTAAACACTATGCAGTATTCATGGAACACTTATTTTTTTTATCATTTAATAGCCTGTTTGTTATAAGCAAACAGTCTTGCCTGTTGAAGTAATCAATGAAATAGTTATGCCCACATGAGAATTCATTCTGTTCTTTGAAACCTAATTTCTGAATGAGAATGTTAATGTGGAAGGCAGATGATGCCACAGATGTATCTGGCACCACTGAGTGACAGGGTCTCTCTTCGCAGGTTGATGCTGATTGACTCTCAGCTGAATTGTTGCCTGAGCCATGGGTTGCTTAAGACAATAGATTTCTTGATAGCTGTTTTGTATGACAAATGCACTTTTCTTTCAAAATGCCAGATCCTCCTTTCAGCTTTGTATAATGATTTGTCTCCCCGAGTATTGGGAAGAATGAAATAGTTTTGACTCTATGGACTTTCCTTTTCTTCCTATAGAGCAGCTGTATTTTCTGTGCTGCCTTGTGAGTATCAGCGAGACATTTTAGAGAAATAGTGATATCTACGATTTGGCTACTATGCTCTGATTGTGTCTTAGGAATTAGCTAGAAAAGCAGTGGGCTAAGAGCCAGAAGCTGTTGATATATATCACTGTTAGGATTAGGTTGTATGCACAGGAATTGTCATTCTGTTGAAAGATGCATATATATGAATGTCTCCCAAAACAGAGTTTGTACCAATGGTGCTGTGTCTACTGTCAAAGAGCTTTCTAAATTCTGTTCTTACACTCCTCTCTCCTAAAGTGTTGTGGCTTTAACTTTTATCATGTCATGACAGCAGACACAAAGATATGATACTGGCTTCCTGTTATGAAAAGATTTTTTTATTTAAAAAAAACACAACAAAAGAAAATACTTGTGTTAAAGATTGCTCATAGCTGACATGGGCATCTATCCACAGCTCTGAGCTGAACATGTTGAGTCCTGATAAGAAAGAAGAATTTCTGGCTTGTTTGTTTTTGAGAGAGAGTGTTTGCTGTTTCTTGTATCATCAAAGTAATGCTTCGATGGAGATAATTACAAAAGTTTAGTAATTGTCTGGGAAATAATTCTCCATTAACTATAGGTAGTCATAACCAGTGGCAGCAGTGAGATTTTTCATAACATGGTCAGTCATTGATGTTATCTCTCCAGACATGTCGGGTCTTTTGCCTTAATGAAAAGAGCCTTTAAAACCCATTATAGATTTTTTGGAAACTATTAATAAAACAGTCTTATTTTTATAACATCTGTTACGTAAATGAGTTATAGCCTGGAAGTATTCCATATGTAAAACAAACAAAAAAAGACAGCTATCTTAAAAAGATAACAATCTAAGTACAAGAGAAACAAAAGGGGAAGAGCGAGACAGGTTGTCTCCCATCTCAGAGAACTTGGGTATGCAGAGGTGGTGAATAATACCTGCTGGCTGTGTTGTCCACAAGTGCCATAGCAGAGGGCCAGGAAAGTTTAGGATTTGGTGTATGATTGAGTCATATAATTTTATTCAATCAAAAGTCACAATGTACAAGGAGAAGGGCCTTAAATTGTTTATTCTCACACTGTTTATGTACATAGATGAAAAGAAATCAGCTCAGGGAAATAATACTGGTTCTTTTTTTTTGTTTGTTTGAAGGTAGGAAACAAATACTTGGGGGAGCTTTCAATAACATACCTCTGTAGTTATCCATACATAGTGCTTTATAAACCACAATTAAGATTTAAGCTAGAACACATTGCCCCAGATTTACAGAAGCCAACCTTACTCACTACTTTGACACAGAGGAGATGAGTTGTTGTAATGTAGTTGTTGATGCACTAAGAACTGAGAACCATGACTGGTGTTGCTTATAATTGCTCCCAGTTAAGACAGGAATGCCTTCAAGAAGGCATCACTCTTCCCTTCCTGCTAAGTGTTTAGTAAGATCCTAGATCAAGATGGTCCTTATGCCTGGAAGATGCCTGAATGTCAGTTGGATCTTAAATTTGTGCTTTTTGTATTTGTATAGAGAGAATTTTTTTTCTTTTTTTAGGAGGGATGGATTGGAGCATTTTTCTGTAAAACAGTAGTCTTTGTGTAGACTCTGGGCATACAAGAAAAGTGAGAAGAGGAAAAAAGTATTTAATATGTGCTCCATAAAAAGCTTTTCTTACTAATTAGGTTTTTGTTGTTGTTTTTGTTTTGTTCCTCCTCATTAAAATAAAATTTTCTTTGAGGAAAAAAATCTTTTCATGGTTGAAAAAGGTTAGGGCACCTTCCAGCCTTATGCAGTCTGCTTTGAAGCACTTGGCTGTTGTGGTGGCAAAAACTGTGTGGTAGATATGCAGGGATGCTGTATCAGGAACTGGATCATTCAAGGAAGTTGAGCAATAAGCTAACAACTGGTAAATTGTATGTTTCTGACTCTACAGAAGGCTTTACAATACCAGAGGAGGAGGAAGTCAAAATGAAAGGGCAGCTTTAACTGTTTTAGGCATCTGTAGACAGTCTGGATGTCCCAGTGCTCTTCGTGGTGGAAATAGGGTAAGAATTACCATGAGACTGCCAGGGGGTTGGGAGAACACAAGCACTCGAGTAGCATGCAGTAACAGAAAGATGGATAAGCTGTGCCTTTTAGTATTCAACAGTGAAAGCAGAGCACAATAAACAACTGGATCAGACCCTATTTGTAATATCACTCCATTAACTTCAGGAGGCTTAGCTTGGGGATGGATTAGTGCCATCATGTTTAAATAAACAAAACTATGTAGGCTTTATATAGACATGGCTCACATTTTTGTTGAACATTAAGGGTAGCTCCTTGGGGAGGGGAAAAATAAAAGGTAAAGTGTGTTCATTATTCTGTTTTGAGAAGTACAGACATAGGTCAGGGTCAGACTGCTTGCTCTTGAAGAGCTGTATTTTGAATAAGTTGACATCAGCATCACAATCCATGATCTCTTATCAGAGAGTTCAATCTCTGGGCTACTGTAGGAGGAAAGTAATTAGAAAAGGTTGTGTTCTTGTTCATACCCGAGTTGCTTGCTTTCACTGGAGTAAATGAGATCTGTGGTCATTGAAACTGGCAAATTGATGTAAATTTAAACTATCCTTTGCATCAGAGACAAAAATTTATGATGTCCTGTCTCTTGCCTTCAGTTATCACAGCTCAGTGATTTAGATAGTGCTTTGGAATAGCAATATTTTGGCTGACTGCCATGACACACTGTAAGCCCAGAAAAGGTAGAAATCTGTAGCTAATAATAAAAATCTCATCACCACCCAAGTGACTGACATACATCTCTAAGACAAGGTTCAACTCTTCACCTCTTTCATGTTTTAGAAGATATTTAAGACTTTTTCTATTTTGTTTCTGGTACTCTCAAGGCTTAAAAAAAAAAAAAAAGCTTCAGTGCAGATCAAGGTATGAAACTATACAAGGTAAAGGACCTGTCAGCTGAGTCCCAGAGTTACTATAGAGTGAGAAGCTGCAAACTTATCTCCTATTGCTGACATTTCCATTGGATTGTAGGTCCTGAAATCTCTTAGGGAAGTTTTTTTTATTTATGCAATGTACGTATTAATACTTTAGAGCTGACATGAGGGGACTTTCAGGGGACCACATTACTCTTTATTTAACTTTAAGAAGTGACACTTTTTTCCCCCTAGAATTTTTCAAGCTGTGTCTAGTTTAAATGGCCAATAGTATTTATGTTAACTTAGTCACACTGTTGTTTTTGTACTGCACAGTAAACTGCATTAAAACCATATAACACAACCATTATTGCAAGATAATATAAAAGACAGAATTGGATTCAGAAGGTTGTTTCCTTGTTCTTCATTATTTCTCTTCCACCTCAAATCAGACTATTTTTTTACTTGGTTGTAACTGTCCCTTTTGGGGGGCTTGAGGAGTAGCACATTTTTTGCTTTACATTGGAGAGTAATGTGTTTCCAAGGAAAAGTATCATGTCATGAATGTGCTTTCATAAGGAGTTAAAGAGTGGATCTTTCATTGAAGTGAGGTTTTTTCCTTTTAAAAGAAATGCATTTTTCCCCTTTTTTAAAGATTTTTGCAAGAATTTTCTAAATTGGCTAGTTAATTGTGTCTTTTTGGTGAGAATTCAAAAATTAATATACACAGTAACTTTGAAATGATCCTTAATTGCTCTTATGATAGAAAGTGGGAGCAAGGGGAAGAATAATTGGACTTCTGCAGTAAAAATTAACTTGGGAATGTGGAAAGCCCATTACATGTTTATCATGTTTAAATAACTTAAAATTAGAAATCACTTTTTAATGCTGACAACCAAAACAAAAAAACCACTTCACTGCTCTCCCAAAAGTCACTGTGTGGAACTGATATCCATGACCATGTGCTACTTGCAGTTACCTTGGTTTTATTGCCTCCAGTTAACATTACTGCCCTTGAAATGCCCATTGTTTCCTGTATGTATAATGTTTCCTTTGTGTGATTTTGGGGTTTTTTCCTCACTGAACTTAATTTCTGGTAAATATTTAGCTGATACTTTTTTTCAACCAAGATACAATGGGAAGATTGAGCTCAGCTTTATCTGTGGTCTCACTGATCTATTCAGATTATAAAATGAGAATACCTCCCAGTCTAGGTATATTGTATAGAGTTTTTGACATTTCCATCATGCAGCAGGAAACTCAGTTTTCTGCCTCTGTTTTCTCACAGTGCACAAATGGAACATTCAGTGTCCTTTTCTGTGTCCCTCATTAGTTTTTCTTTATTGCTTGTAACCAGGGAAAACCTGCATCTGGAGCTTCCAGGAATGTGGGTTGAATCAAGTTGAGCCCCACAAAATGGGTTAAAGATAGGAAAAACCCAGTTTATTTGGGATTAAGAAGGGGTGAGAGGTGTATATCTGACCCTCAGACTTGGAAACAGCAACTGTGAATGACATTTTGGACTTGTGTTTTCTGCTGTGTTAGCAGTAGTACTCATTTCCAAACCTGAGATGTTAGGCATTTCATAAAATAAGCACCACAAACTTGATGCTCTTACATCTCTCTCTTTAAAGGTGACATTGAACTGAAAAACTGAAAATAATATTTTTAACATATTACATAAATACTCTCTCTATGGAATATATCAGACCATATGTTGAGTTATATCAGAATTAAATCCAAATCTAAGTATTATCATTATTCATATTTGTGTAGTGAACTTCTAAGCTTTAAATACCAACCAATACAAGAGGGTGAAAACAAGGTGATAGGCTTACCCAGGGGCAGCTCCTGAAAAGAGATGGCAGGATGGTAACACAGATGGTACTTGCTGATTTCACTTTTAAATTCTGAAGTCAAATGGTGGGATGCATGTTATTAGAAGGTATTTTTAGGAATGTAGAGATTGAAAATGCAGAAGCAGACACCTCTTCCTATTCAGACAACTCTTTCTATTCAGAATCCTATTCCTACTTTTCCTACTCCAGAAAAAACCTGCAGTGTTCTTCTCTGCTATTGTTACATGTGTGTTCTGAAGAAGTCACACCAAAGCCCATGTTTGCTGCTTTACCACTCACTCCATGTTTCACAGTCCGGGGACTCCCAGGATATGTTGCTCCAGGATGAGGTGGTTCCATTTTCACTGGGTGTCCCTCCTAAGAGCAGAAGCTCTGAAACACCCAAGCTATCAAACCATCTTATAGAGTCATAGAACTGGCTGGGTTGGAAGGGACTTCAGAGATCATCAAGTCCAACCCTTGATCCACTCCCGCTGCAGTTACCAGACCATGGCACTGAGTGCCACATCCAGTCTCTTTTGAAATATCTCCAGGGATGGAGAATCCACCACTTCCCGGGGCAGCCCATTCCAATGGTTGATCACCCTCTCAGTAAAGAAATTCTTTCTAATGTCCAACCTAAACCTCCCTTGGCACAACTTGAGACCGTGCCCTCTTGTCTTGCTGAGAGCTGCCTGGGAAAAGAGACCAACCCCCCCCTGGCTCCAACCTCCTTTCAGGGAGTTGTAGAGAGTGATGAGGTCTCCCCTGAGCCTCCTCTTCTCCAGGCTGAACAGCCCCAGCTCCCTCAGCCTCTCTTCATAGGATCTGAGCTCGAGTCCCTTCACCAGCCTGGTTGCCCTTTCTGTGCCTGTGCTCACAAGAGCTACATGGTTGATTCTGCAAGCACAAGCTTCTCATGTGTGCATTGTCATTTGATGCAGTTTTATTGCTACTTCCACTCCTGTGTTTTGAAATGGCTGGTTCAGGAGGGCATTGTGATTGCTAAAATGTTTACCACAGTTCCATGTTAATCTGAGTATATTAGTTTATCTGTTTTGTATTTTCATTGTTTTGTTTCCAAGTCAAAATACACTTCCTCCAAAATTGGGTTTAATGGATGAACTTTGAAAATGGCAACTTTCACACTGTCATGTGGCTAACTCTTTCTGCTGGTTTTGTTACTTGTATAAGCTCAGTTCCAAAACCTGGTTTTCTGTATGTTGTAATTTACAGATTATGGTTATGATTGACTTACACAATTCTGTCATAGCATAAGAAATTTATTTCACGTGTGCAGGGTGAAACTGCCCTGTCTCTGGCTGATGAGTAGTTGGGGTAGGTCTTCCTCTGAATTTTTTCTGTCAGGATGGATTTGCATGGGGACCTGCAGGATACAGATTAACTCTGTACCATGTGATTAAAGCATGCACCTGGGATACAGTAGCCAAAATGGCATTTGAACTGAGAAGTCCAGATACTTGAAGACTTGTATTATTTCAGGCAGTGGAGTGCCTCTCATCTCATGCTGCTGGGAGAAAAATTATCCCTGGGTCGGAATTTCTGACACTTATTTCATGAAATTATTAAAAAATCTTTTATTGATAGAATCAGTATGTTTCAAGAAAAGGCTGTTATTCTGATCCTTCTGCTTCTGCTTTCTTATTAAAACTGATAATCAGTGAAAATTCTTGAGTAGCTCCAGCTGATGCTTTGGTGTGCTCCCAAAAGTGCTGATGGTCAGGATAGTAAAAGGTGTGTAAACTCCAGTGAAATCCATTGTATTCTACTGGTTATTTATGGTAGTATCTGTATGAATTTATTTTGAAGAACAATGTTTCCTATATATTTTTCTTAAAAGATGACCCTAGAGCTTATAGGAACATTTTGTAAAATATATATCCATTGTTCCTGTTATTTGAACTGCATGGTTCTATATGGTTTGTCTTTGGCCTAGGGGTCAGTAAGAAACTTTGAAGCATCTTTGCAGAACAAACTTATTTCTTACAATTATGAACTTGAACTAGGAAGCAAATGTATTGGATTTTAAGAAGGAGAACTTCAGACAGTGTTTCCCTTCTGCGTATCATTAGTTTTTTACTCAATTTCACACCTCAATTTCAAGGAAAGGTGAAAAAACAGTCGTCTGTATGTATTTTGATTTTGAACAGCTGAAGAGAACTTGGGGTTGTGTAATATGTGGCTATCTAATACTTCCCTCTGCGTTTTAATTGCCAGATGGGAGGAAATTTAACCTGCTACTGGAGCATAAAATTGATAACAAAATAACCTGTTTAGCTGAATAGATGGGAAGTCACTTAAACATTAAGAAACCTTCTGCAGGTTGTAAATCTCTTATTTCTTGACATTTAGGTTTTTTTCTATTTATTTAAATTTATCTGTGAAATTAGAAGCAATGCGACACTGAGACATTTTGTACTTAGGCCTCAAAGAATTAACAAACACTATTCCAGATGTCTATAACAAACAAAATACAACTTATTCTACATCTGCATATGTGTGGCAAAATTTCTGTTCCAGAAGTTGTGGTCATAGTTGCTACTGAAATATTTGCATATGCATATATATATGTATATGTATATATGTAATATCTGTATTATTTTATTAGGGTTAACAGAATATAATCTACTCTAAAACTTTTTATTGCATATGTGAAGCAAGTGCTGGGGTAGTTACTGGAGCTGTAAATACGAGATTGGTGTTGGCTCTGGTGTGGGGGGCCAGGTTTCCATGCTTGAGATCACAAACAGAATGTGTTATTATGTAATGCTGCAGAGGGGATGTAGTCCACAAATGCTGTTTAATCCTCCTTCTGATACTGTGGCTGCTCTTAACTGCTTGCATCTGTAACACTGCAGTTGATGCTATGATGCAGAAGTGTGAGGATCTGAATCTGATCCTGATCAGTTTGCTGTAGCAGGCGGCTGGAACTCCCTCTGGTAGCCTGGGTAGAATAAAAATAAAAATCAGGGTGGTCATTGTTATGTCCCAGCTGGGAAGAGCAAACTTGCCAGGCCCACAGGAATCATATAAAATTAAGTTTTGCTGCATTTGTGTCAAAACTTCCCTATCTAATGATTATTATTTTTTCTGCACTTCACTTTCAATAGACGTGTAGATACATGTTCTTTTTTTGTTGTTGTTCTTTTTTTTTTTCCTTTCAAATATGAACTTTAAGATTTCTTTCAGATCCCAGATCACCTCTAGTTTATTTGAAGTGGGGTTCTCAGGCTTGCAGAATAAGGAGTACAGCAGTTGCAATGCATTAAACTTTCCAGTGCTCTTCAGGGGAGTGAGATTAGACTCTAAATTTAAAGGCAAGTTTTGGGATTCTTTGCTACCCTTTGAGGTAGTGTGGTGTGCAACTCAAGACTGAGACTAAGATTCCTTTGAGCCAAGATTAAGAAATATAAAGATATATATCTATCATATATATATAGACAAACATGCATACTAAATGTGTCCTTGGCATACTGTACTATAAATAAGAAAATACCTTTCATTAGAGCAGCTGTTTCCTAGCACTTGATGCAACATCTGCTTGACTGATTTAAGGATTTATTTTGGGCTTCTGCTGATATTTGGTGATATTATTTTCTTCAAATGAAAATGTGTCTCCTGCATTTTACACACAGTTCGTAGTATATCTTGTAAAATGATAAGTGTATCTTGATGTGCCTCTTATGCTTCATGGTAAGACTGTAAGAGGAATAAAATAAAAATCTTCAGCACTATTAAGATATCCATCTTGGGGAGGAGGGGGAAGAAGGAACTAACATTTTTCACGCTTCATTCTACTGATGCTTATATTATTTTTATGTTGCATATTAACTGCATAAGTACAACTTAATCAAATTTTCAAGAAAGACAAGTTAGTTTTGGTTATTTCTCTGTGATACTCCTCTCCTTTCTATATTCACTCTAGTCAGCTCAGTCATCTCAAAACTGGTCTGTGGTGGGGATTTTTTTGTTTTGTTTTTCAGTCATCTCCTTGTAGGATTCAAATGGGACAGTTCTAGAGAGAGGATGGTTTGGTGTTATGTCTGCTGCCTAAGAAAGCCTTTCAGTCTTCAAAATGGGTAATCCTCACCACAGATAAACTGCACACAGAGGGGGGAAAAGAAATTATCAGATACCCTGCATAAAATCAGGAGTAAGAGGAGGGAAAACAGATGCAGGGATGTTCAAGTGAGAGAGAGGAAAGCTGCTGGTGGAGAAGCTCCTCACTACTGGTGCCTGTAGGCACTGGTGCTCAATGTTCGGGGATGATTGGTTTGTGTGTTTTAAACAGATGCCCGTTCCCAAGCACAGTAATGGTTTGTGATGCTGTTTAAAGCTCTTTAAATTTTTGGCAGTATTTTGGTGTTGTAATGAGGTGCCTTAATGCTTAAAGGATGGTTAAAGATAATGAAGCACAAAGAGAGTGGAATGGAGCTCTCTATACCCCTCCTCTGAAAGCTGGAGCATGGCAAGCTGACTTTTGATGAAAAGAGCATTATCTTCTGCATAGTTTTATTATTTCATCCAAATGTGTACATAGTAATTGATGTAGTGCCATACTGCAAAGTGGTGGTTAAACAGGGGAAATTAGGATTTAATAGAGAAATTGTGAGTGTGTGCAAGGGCCTGACATAAAGGGCCTATCTGAGAGGAGGAGGAAACCAGCGCAGAGAGAGCTCATTAGTGGAATTGTTATATATCAGTTTTCACATCAGACTTAAGGTTTCTTGAAAGGTACCTGTAAAGGGATTGTGCTGCTAGAATTTGTTGATGGCGTGAAGCTTGAAAAATGTTCCTAACATAGAAAGAAGTGTTACACAGAAAATTTTGAGGGATTTTATAGGCTACGGGCCTAGACTTGAGAAAGATCCAAAATTTCTTTGTGGTGCAAAATGCTTCTTTCCGCCTTGTTTCCTTTTCCCGAGAGAGATGGAGTAATAGGAGCGGGATGAAATTTGGCCCTTGTGCTTTAGTGTGCTACAGCCAAAATGTAAGTTATAAGCTTGGAGGATGAAGGGATCAAAGTATACAAGGGTGCAAATTGAGTCTGCTTTTTCTGCAAAATCTGGGTGAGATTAGAAAATAATTCCTTCTGAATTCTTGTCATAGAATATCGGGTTGGAAAGGAACCTCAGAGATCATCTAGAGGTCCAAACCCCTCCCAAAGCAGGATAACCTAGGGCAGGTTACACAGGAACACATCCAGGTGGGTCTCCAGAGGAGACTCCACAACCTCTCTGGGCATCCTGTGCCAGGGCTCCATCGCCCTCACAGTAAAGAAGTTTCTCCTCACGTTGAGGTGGAACTTCCTATGTTTACGCTTAGACCCATTATTCCTTGTTCTATTACTGGGCACCACTGAAAAGAGATTGGCCTCATCCTCTTGACGCCCATCCCTCAGATATCTGTAGACATAATGTCACTGTTTGAACAGGAGGAACTAAAGAAGGAGCACTTTTGTACTCTGAGAGAATCATAGAATCATAGAATTGGCTGGGTTGGAAGGGACCTCAGAGATCATCAAGTCCAACCCTTGATCCACTCCCACTGCAGTTACCAGACCATGGCACTGAGTGCCACATCCAGTCTCTTTTTAAATGTCTTCAGGGGTGGAGAATCCACCACTTCCCGGGGCAGCCCATTCCAATGCTTGATCACCCTCTCAGTAAAGAAATTCTTTCTAATGTCCCACCTAAACCTCCCCCGGCACAACTTGAGACCGTGCCCTCTTGTCTTGCTGAGGGTTGCCTGGGAAAAGAGACCAACCCCCACCTGGCTACCCCCTCCTTTCAGGGAGTTGTAGAGAGTGATGAGGTCTCCCCTGAGCCTCCTCTTCTCCAGGCTGAACAGCCCCAGCTCCCTCAGCCTCTCCTCATAGGATCTGTGCTCAAGTCCCTTCACCAGCCTGGTTGCCCTCCTTTGGACCTGCTCCAGGACCTCGATATCCTTCCTAAACTGAGGGGCCCAGAACTGGACACAGGACTCGAGGTGTGGCCTCACCAGTGCTGGGTACAGGGGCAGAATCACTTCCTTGGGCCTTCTGGCTACGCTGTTCCTGATACAGGCCAGGATGCCGTTGGCCTTCTTGGCCACCTGGGCACACTGCTGGCTCATGTTCAGCTTCCTGTCAATCCAGACTCCCAGGTCCCTCTCTGTCTGGCTGCTCTCAGCCACTCTGTCCCCAGCCTGGAGCTCCCCATGGGGTTGTTGTGGCCAAAGTGCAGGACCCGGCACTTGGCCTTGTTGAACCTCATCCCGTTGGAATCAGCCCATCTCTCCAGTCTGTCCAGGTCCCTCTGCAGAGCCCTCCTGCCTTCCAGCGAATCAACACTTCCCCCCAGCTTAGTGTCATCTGCAAACTTGCTGATGATGGACTCAATCCCCTCATCTAAATCGTCAATAAAGATATTAAACAGAACTGGGCCCAACACTGATCCCTGGGGGACACCACTGGTGACCGGACGCCAACTGGATGCAGCCCCATTCAGCACCACTCTCTGGGCCCAGCCCTCCAGCCAGTTCCTAACCCAGCGCAGAGTGCCCCTGTCCAAGCTGTGGGCTGACAGCTTTTTCAGGAGAATGCTGTGGGAGACGGTGTCAAAGGCCTTGCTGAAGTCCAGGTAGACCACATCCACAGCCTTCCCCTCATCCACCAGGGGGGTCACCTGATCATAAAAGGAGATCAGGTTGGTCAGACAGGACCTACCCTTCCTAAACCCATGCTGGCTGGGTCTGATCCCCTGTCCATCCTGCAGGTGCTGTGTGATTGCACTGAGGATGATCTGTTCCATAACCCTGCCAGGCACTGAGGTCAGGCTGACAGGCCTGGAGTTTCCTGGGTTCTCCTTCTGGCCCTTTTTGTGGATTGGTGTGACATTCACCAACTTCCAATCATCTGGGATGTCCCCAGTGAGCCAGGACTGTTGGTAGATGATAGAGAGGCTTGGTGAGCTCTTCTGTCAGCTCCCTCATCACCCTTGGGTGGATCCCATCTGGTCCCATAGACTTGTGGGGATCCAAGCAGCTCAGTAGGTCACTGACTGTGTCCTTCAGGATTACAGGGGGGCTATTTAGATTCTTGTCACCTTCTATAAGCTCCAGAAGCCAGCTGTCCTCAGGATAACCTGTCTTACTGTTGAAAACTGAGGCAAAGAAGGTGTTAAATACCTCAGCCTTTTCTTCATCTTTGACAACTATATTCCCGCCCATGTCCAGTAAAGAATGGATGTTTTCCTTGCCCCTCCTTTTGCCATTGATGTATCTATAGAAGGACTTTCTGTTATCCTTCACAGAGGTGGCGAGATTCAGTTCAAGTTGTGCCTTTGTCTCTCTAATTTTCTTTCTACACGACCTAACTATATTCCTAAATTCCTCCTGAGTAGTTAGCCCTTTTTTCCATAATTGGTAGGCCCTCTTCTTAACCCTAATTTCTTTCAAAGTCTCCCTGTTCAGCCAGACATTCCCTCCCATTTCCTGACATGCTCTTAAAAGATCAGAAAGTCAACATCTCCTCCCTCTTTTTCCTCTCACTTCCTGCAGTCTGTGCTGCTGTTCCTTGCTGCCAGCTCACCACGTGCTTCTGGGTTGTGTGTGTGTGTATATATATATTTTTTATTATTATTATTCTTTGTACCTTACCCTTTATGTTGTTACCTTTCCCTTGTGTTAGTAAAATCTGTATCAAATTGTTTTCATTTTCCAACTTAAGGTCTCCAGTCTTTATTCCCCTTTTATCTTCCCTTTGTTGAGAGGGGGGGAGGTTAGGAAGATAGAGAGGAATTCTGTCCTAGGTTTGTAGTCCAACCAGACTGCTAAGATGCAACACATTAATAATGTCTCCTCTCAGCCTTTTTTCTTAAGGCTAAACAGCCACAGTTCTCTCAATCTTTCTTCATAGGAGAGATGTTCAAGTCCCTTAATCACCCTCATAGCTCTCCATTGCACTCTCTCCAGTAAATCTCTGTCTCTCTTGAACTGGGAAGCCCAGAACTGGACACAGTATTCCAGGTGTGGTCACACCAAGGCAGAGTAGAGGAGGAGGAGAACCTTCCTAGATCTGCTGGATACACTTTTTCTGATACAGCCTAGGATACCATTGGCCCTCTTTGCCACAAGGGCACAGTATTGACCCAGGGAGAATTTATGGTCTACTAGGACTCCAAGGTCTTTCTCAATGGAGAAAAAGAAAATATTTCTAAAAATATTCTGAAAATAGCAAAGAAAATGGAACTTTAGTTTATATCCAGGTGTGAATTTTATCAATAATTGTCTCTGACTAAACAGCATTCCTGCAGCTTCTCTCCTCACGATTTCCTGGTGTGCAGCCACAGTGTTACAGTGGCTGTTGTGCTTTCTCAGAGACAGATACCATTTGTCTTCTTGCCTGGACTGGTGGCAGAACTCATATTTTTTGAAGGAGGTCAGCAGAGGGACAGGGAGGGGAATCTTGTCTTTTTATGCTAACTGTTTTTTCTCCTTGCTACACTTTGAAATTGAGACTGAATCATTTTTTGGAGAGGTAATTTCCTTCGCTGACCTTGACGTGTGCAGGGTGATAGAGATTGTAATTTGGATACCTCCATTGGTGCTTAAAGATAGGAGTAATGAATCCAAGCCAAAGCATTCGAGAGATACTAGAAAATCTACTTGGAGTTTCTGAAATATTTGGTGAGTAGGTAGCTGAGGCAGGGCTGTCAATGTTCCACATCATACGGATACGATGTGCTGAGAGCCTAAAGAAGTTTCAACGTGGGAATTGCTGTAATTTTTTTCCTTTCATATTTAATCTGGAAAACAGTTTACAGAGTTCCAACAAGGAAAGTTTTGTTGCAACCTAACTTAAAAAACAACAAAACAAAAACCATCCAACCAACCAAAAATTCACCCAGTTTGAGGGTGGGATTTGTAAAAAAAGTATCCAAGCAGGTAGTCTTGCTAAAAGATGATGCAGTTTGGACTTCTAGGCCAAAACATAGCAGATAAGACTCCTATTTGCCCTGAGCATTGGTAGTGCTACCTACCCCAGCTAGTAGCTGCTTGAAGTGCTAAAATTTATTAATCTCTTGCATTACTTGCATTGCAAGTAATGTATAGTAAGCTCTTTATAGAGGTTATTGTAATGCTATAGGGAAAAGGAATTATGTTCAGTAACTTGCAAATAGAGAGGAGGGAGATAATAGCTGAAGATATGGATGGTTTGATGGAGGAAAAAAATGAGAAAAAATTATGAAGTGTTGTTATTACTGTGTTGCATGTGGATCTAAACCACATTGCTTGTAGTGAAAGACAGCAGCAGATTCAAGTTCTGTAGCAGCTGGGACTGAGGAAGGATGCTGCCTGACTCCCTGGTGTTTTGCAGGAGATGCACTGGATGAAATCAGGGCTGACCAATCTCATACTGGAGACAGTGTGTTAGGGCTTTTACTGAGCCTCACAGGCCATTAAGGTGAAGATTTTTGTATTTTTAGTGCTCTCTGCTTGGATTAATTTTTCAGGACTATATGTTTCCTCTTTATTGAAGAAGATGCTTTTTTTGCCACTGTGTGTTGGCTGGAACTTCTTTTTTTTTTTTTTTTAATCTGCTGAGAGCTTTTTTTTAATGGTACAATTGATTAATTTACTACATATCAGAACCTTCTGGTGTTTACTATCAAAACAGGCAGCTGTTAGAATTTATCTTCCTAGATTACGTGTAAACAAAATTTTATTGACCTCTTTGACCCTATTTTTAACGCCATCTTAAACTGTTTTTTTCTCCTATCACTTTTGACCAATCTTCTTCTGAAACCAATGGCAAGTTTTTAATAAATTTTAATAATAATAATAATAATTTAAATCTTCTTTGGATACTTTCCTAATACTGGGTTTTTTTACAGATAAACTTGCGCCTCATCTTGGTCAGCGGGAAAACAAAAGAGTTCCTATTTTCACCAAATGACTCCGCTGCAGACATCGCAAAACACGTTTATGACAACTGGCCCATGGGTGAGTAGCAGTGTGGGTTTGCTTTATTTACTGGCAAGCTAGAATCTCCCCAGGATTTTCAGGCTAGAGCCAACAAACCCATCTCTGTCCTCATTGTTCAAATTAAGTATGTTTGTTGTGTGTCTGGGCATAGATCTATATAGAAATACAATTTTCTCCTTGCCTTCTTTTTCCCTGTTTCTTTGGTTGGGCAGATTTTTAAATGTCTGGACTATTTCCCACTTTACTACTAAAATCTGTTTACCCAAACCAAAGTGCTTCTTTCCCTTTATCTTTAGACACCATTCTTATCAGACCTGTTAGAGGATCTAGTAAGTGTGAGGAAAAGATGGAGATATAAAACCTCCTGCTTGAGGACAGCTAAGGTAAAATATGGCATGTCACAGGAACACATTAGTGAAATTGAGTCTGAAGCACTTCTTTCTTACTGCATTATTTTGGAAAGGATCTGTAATAATGATATTTTTCCAGGAAAAAAACCCAGACAAATAAATATAAAATAATGAAAGAACATTTTAAGACATGCTAAAAGACCAAGGGAAACTGAGGTTGTTTGTATGAGTATGCTTGGTGTTATGTAGGAATATTAGTTTCAGAAAATGAAATTGAACACTTAAGATTTGTATTCACGTATATTAATAGTTCCACAAAAACAAAGTGCTTCTGTTCTCCCCGACTATGATTTCATGGGAAAATAGCCAAAACACAGACATAGCATTACATACCATGAAAGAAAATGCTTCTTGCGGTGCAGGACTTCATTTGGGTTACTGTTTTGCTGTTGAAAAAGGCTGCTATTTACACAAACTAAAACATTGCAGTATCTTCTGTGGTGCCTTTGTCAAAGAGGTATGCTAGATGATAATTCATGCCAGAAAATCCATATTTTAGGCCTCAAACTGGCCTTTGATGTGAGGAAGAAAAGGGTTTCAGGGGACTTGTTTGTTGTTTGATTTGCTGAGATGCAGCATTATGTATTTAGTAAAATATGCAATGAAGGAGGAGGGTTTCAGTCCTCTGAAGTATTAGATATAGATATAAAACATTTGTATACTAAGAAAACTGATTGTTGTAGCATCTGTGTAGCTACTTTAGGTATTTAAATTGTGCCTGCAACGTAGTTGTCATGACCAAATGTTCTTTGTGTATTTCTGTCTGAACTAGTAAAAGCAGAACTCTTTTTTCTTACTGGAGTTTATTTCTGAACATGTGGTGTCATGTTCCCAGTCCAGCAAAGAGCTTGAAGATTGCAGATTCTGAGTTTAGAATTGGGAAGAAACACAGACTTTTTTAAAGAAAAAGGAGAATTAGATCTGAAAGCCTCAGTTGAAATACCTGCTGGCCTAGGGGGAGTGCTCTTGATGCATGTTGAATTGCTTAGGCAAAGAAGAATGGTGTTAATTTAAAAGACAGGAAAAATCTGCTTCAGACTGGTGAATAGTTTTTCAAAAACATTAACCCACTATTTGTTTTCAGACTGTGAGTGCTCTTATTTGCCACAAAAGAACTCTTGATGAGGGCTAAAGTTTCCTTGAAAAACAGTTTATATGGACTTACTGGTTCTACCACCATACTGACTTGTCAAGAACTTGTAGGAAAAAAAATTCATAAAATATCCTTTAGTCACATGCTGGAAGGATTAAGGGAAATGTCTCCTCCCCTCTTTTGGTGGTACAGTTTTTAGTCAAGGATCTCCTGACTTGTAGTCAAATACCAAAGTTATATTAGGGTATATAATGTAAGTCCTTCTCCCCAGCCCCCATTTTATTCCAACCGGTATAAACCTTTTTCTTGTACAGCAATTATTTGCTGAGGTAACAAAAAAAAAAAAAAAAAAAAAAAAAAAAAGTAAATATCTTCTCCTTGGCTCATTTAGTCATCACTGGAAATTAAAATTTGAAATCATGTCAAAAAGAAATGTTTCAGACTGCCAGCCAAGAAGCAAAAATTAAAAGGATGGGTAAATTGGCAGCTTAACAGTGAGCAAATACCTGTGCCAACATACAGTCTGTGTTCTTTTGCTTGCTGTTTTGCACCATGATGGTGCCATAACTGGCTGAACTTCTTCTGTTTACAGCCATAGGATAGTGGAGTTCAGATTCTATGGAGCAAAACCAAAAATAATAAAATTTGGTGTCTTGCAAAAGATGTATCCTAGCAGGGGGATAAATCAGTTGCTTAGCACAGCCCCCTTCATAGCACAGCCGAGAGGGCATGTGCTTGAGTTGCAAGACAATTGAATCTGACCCTGAGTGGAAACACTTGAGATCCAAATAGCGTTGATTGCCTGATTGGATCTGCTCTGATCCAGAGCACATGGCAGCAGCGCCCGAGATGCTGGCGCAGCCCGTGCTGCGGTACCGGTTCTGCCTCCGGGCGGTACCGGCCCTGCTCCTGCCCGGTACTGCCCACTGGGGCTGCCCGGGCTGGGGCTGCCCTCCTCTCGGCCCCGTGGCTTTTTCTCAGCAGATGCCTCCCCAAACACTCCGCGCAGCCGTGGCTTTTGTTTCCAGTGCTTCCTCTTCTCCCCTTTTCAGTTCGCCTCCTTTTGTGGTGCCAGTTGTGCTGCCTGAGTGTTAATTGTGTGTTCCCAGTGAAGAGGTTGCTTTCTGCTGCTTGTTGTGATCCCTTGCTGAATATTCATTTCGGTATATAAACACTACAAAAGCAGAAAGAGAGAACATTTGTGACCAGCTGTGGCCAGCTATCTGGTCAGATAAGAAACAGAAGACCCTGTATTCACAGAGAGCACATTCAAATTCAGCATCTTAAGGTTTTATGATATTTGTTCTGATAGCAAAGTGCGTATTTATTTGTTGTTCATATTGTGACAAGAACGGTAAAAGAGTAGGAAAAGATCATTTAAGCTTATAAATTATTTATGGCTGCTTAAGCTTTATAGGAAATGCATTATAGGAAAATCGCATGCTTGCTTTTCCCGAATCACTGTTTGCCACATAAAATTATCAACAGATCATCCTTTGAGAAGTTCTTTAAAATGTGTCAGTCAGCATCTCCATGAGAGCCCTCTGTTCAGGCTCTGCTGAACTGAACTGAAAGGGCCACTCAGGCCCTCTGAGTGGCTGCTCAGGGCTGCTGGGGTCAAGGTCCCCTCTGGACATTTAACTCCCTGGATCTGCTCATCCTCCAGGGAGAGGGTTTTCAGTGCTGTGATCTGAGAGCCCTGCTTCAAACCACCCATCCCATGCTCTTTCCCTCTGTGTGTGGCTGCTTCCCCTCGCTGGAGGAGGACTCCAGTCAGGCAGCTAACTGGTGAGGGGGTGTGTGGCTGGAGAACCTTCTCAATGGGAAGAAATCAGGGAATTACAGCCAAGTGGATGTTAAACATCAGGTAGCGACTTGCATTTATGAAAGATTTTGTGTAGGACTTGCATATGTGCCTCCTATACATATATCTCATTCAGTCTCTGAGGTCAGTTAGCAATATTTATACTTGCAGGCATAAAATTAATGTGTTTCAATGCATGATGTCAAATAATAAACTTAAGAACAGATTTTCAGGACTGCTAGCCTGGAATTATGTTTCTGTATCTTCAGCCTATACCCTGTCTTTAGTGTTTCATTAAGCCCTGTTCTTAGTTTTCTTCCCTGGTAAAGGTGAGAGAAACAATGAAAGGTGTTTTTATTGTGATGTAACTGAAAATTCTTTCACTTCTTTTTAGATTGGGAAGAAGAACAAGTCAGCAGTCCAAATATCTTGCGACTTATTTATCAAGGGAGGTTTCTTCATGGCAATGTGACATTAGGAGGTATGAAAATAATTTTCATTATCTATGTTACAGTCGGGCTAAGGGGGATTTTTATTTAAGGCCCTGCAACGTTGTATCTTGTTGTGTATTTTTTTCTTGTTACCAGCAGCTGTTAAGCTTTGGGGGAGGTACCACTTGCTAAGTCTCCTCCTGCGTAAAGAAACAGTTACACTTCTTTTATGTGTCCTCTTTCTAAATGATGTATTTTGTTCCCCCTCTCTTACCCTGCACTTGCAGGGTAAGCTACTTGAAACATGTATGAAGTATTTAAAAATGTTTAATAAGCTTTATGATAATTGACTAAACAATGCTTCAAATCTTAGTGCAATGAAGGAAGACACCCTATGAATGAGAATGAGGGGAAGCGTTCTTGCTGTCCAGTGCTCTCCCAGGGATACAATTGCATAGTTATGCGAAAACAAAAGTAAATGGCTTCACTTCATATGCTAAGGAAAAGCAATTCAACTGTGCCCCCTTGTGGCATGTTATTTCCCACACTTAAATGTTTTGATGGATATCTTTGATAGAGCTATGGTAGAAATTTATGACAATAATCTTTCCTTCTGTAGATCAGTTACCAATGTGTATGTAATATATTATTAATGACTAATCAAAATAAGGCTCTCCTCTCTCTGACAGTTTAAAAATAAATTAATATCTCTGTTTTCTCTGTATATTCAAATTATTCATGCATTTAGTACATAAGTGCTCTACAGATGGGAGAATATAATAAAAAATCACCAATGAAATATTTTTCAGGTTAAGATGAACCTGAAAATAATATTTCTGGACTGCTTATGGTGATTTTTTTTTTTCTGGAGAAATGACTGGAATGATGCAGCCATTGATTCACTTTCTACCTTTACCAATGTTGGCTAGAGCTGTTCTTTTAGAATAGATTTTACAATAGATTTGCTCTCCACATAGATCAATTTTTAATGCTGCTATATATACAAATAAGATCATTGTCAATTCATCTGGGAGAACTCCAGCATTTTTATTTACTCTTTAATTTGTATGTTTTACCAGGTGCCAGTGTGTGCAGCTAGTAGCACATGGAGTATGGTTGAAAAACAAATGTAGTGTTGGATTATTTCTGCAATTAGAGATGATAGCCTTACCCTACATTTTCCAGATAAGGGTACCTAAGGGGGATTTTCTTTGGCATTTATTTCTAGGTGTTGCTCTTGACCACCAGTGCTTGTCCTGTTTAGTGACATTTGTCTAAATCCAAAACAACTTGGAATGTTTAATATAGTTTTAGGGTTCTTTTACAGGGAGATGTGATGATAGCCAAGGGTAGTGGTTTCAAACTGAAGGAGGGTAGTCTTAGATTAGGTATTAGGAAGAAATTCTTACCTGTGAGGGTGGGGAGACACTGGCACAGGTTGCCCAGGGAAGTTGTGGGTGCCCCCTCCCTGGAAGTGTTCAAGGCCAGGCTGGATGAGACCTTAAGAAACCTGGTCTGGTGGGAGGTGTCCCTGCCCACAGCAGGGAGGTTGGAGTAGATGATCCCTAAGGTCCCTTCCAAACCAAACCATTCTATGATTAATATTTTGTGTAATGAATTAAACAGCAAAATAATAGCTGTATGCTGTTGACTCTTGCTTTAACTCAAGGCTGGGGATTTTGAACATTTATTTGAGTTCAGGGCATTTCAGTTCATTGTAAGCATTCATGTGTTGCAATTTAATCATCATGACTTTACCCTAAGTATCTTACATGTACATTAGTGTTTTTGAAAGATCTTTTGCTGTATTGTTTTAAGAAAAAGAATCCCTAAAACATTGGTGTACTTCAGTAATAATGAAGTTATCTGGAGTTAGGTTATACAGCTCAAAGGGGAACAGCAACTCATGAAGCAACCTGAAAAGACTGTTGCTTCAGTCTGTGGTGTTCATCAGATGTAATCCTAAGTGATGTATTTATCTTCAAAGGAGGAGGGAGGGGGGCAGAATTTCTTGCAAAATACAATAGTTAATTTCTGATGCTGTTATAATACAGTTCCATTAAGCTTTTCTATCTTTAGTTCTCCATAACTAAGTTATAGCACTTAGTCTTATGTCTGCTCTAGGTGTTATATAGACTGGAATTTGGACCTACTGTGTACTGGAAGTCACTTTATCAACTAGTGAAACAAATGTTTCCAAGGAAGCAGATGTTTTCTCTTTCTAACAGGAGTTTGGCTTTTTTCACTTTTTAAAATGATGTGCCAATGTTCCAGTTGTAACCTTACATGTCTACGTAGGGTCTAATGAATTTGAGACTCCTCTAAACTAAAAAGCATCAAAAAAATTACATATTGACACAAAAAAAAACGTGGCTTTTGAGTGGAAAAATTTATTTTAAAGAAACTCTTGTTTTGCCAGCTTCTCTGAGTGGGCTGTTACAACAACAGCTTGAGCCACTCTGCTTTGTTGTGTCCTGCCTGGGTGAAGGGTTGGAGACTTCACTAGCAAGGCAGAGTCTCTTGTTTAGCTTCCAACAGGAAATTTCATCGTTTAGCTAAATATTTGGTCTGCAGTTTGCGTTTGAAATAATGTTAAGTGGGGAAGTAATGCATAATTGGTACATAATTTTAATCAGCAATATTTAACTTCCTTATTTGTTGGGCAGGAGGGAAGAAAAGTGCAGCCAACCCACCCTCTGCCATACTTATACCAACAGAGGGGGTGAAAAGTAAATTCTATCAACAGAAAATCTATAATCAAGTGCAATTAAACAGATGGGAAAAGAATGAAGTAAAAGTTTAGTTCAAGTGAGGGAAAGGATTGAGAGAATGAAGACAAGAGCACAAAAGGGCTATGAGCATAGGTTAGGGTGCTCAGATTCTGTCATGGTGCTCCAGGCAAGGAGCTGGAAATGGCTAATAAGAACTTGTGTGAACTATGCAAACTGCTAGATGAAATTAGTTAATTGAAATATTAGCATACTTTTACTTGATTACTGTAAATAATTAATCTCCACAGCTCCCTAATCAAGTCTTCTCAAGTGTCTTGATATTATGAAAGACATCCCTAATGTGATTAGTTTGTAATATATTTTTATAATGGCTTCTCAAGAGTTCCTGTAATGAAGACAATCCTTTTCCATTGAGTTTAACGAGCTGTTAATATGCTCTTTGCAGAGTTTTCAATTGTATCAGGGAATCAAGCACTGAAAATACTTCATCCTTGTCAGACTGTAGGCTTTCAGTAGTTTCTAGCTGCAGGCAGAGGCAGTCCTTCAAGTAAACAAAGCAACTTCCAGAGCTGACTGTCTGTAGAGATGGTGTTTCCCAAAATGCAGGTACCTCAAAGCAGCTTGTGGGACTGTGTATCCCTCCCTGTGCTCACACCTTTTAATCATAACTTGGATTTTTTCAAACAAACACATAGGTGATGAGCATGATTTAAAAGCAGTGTTGTAGCTAGGCTTATGTTGAATATGTGTAGTAACCAAATACGAGCTTTACCTGTTTTGGGGTTTTTTATTACTCAATTTTGAATCCATTCTATAATGATTAAAATAGAGGCACTTTTTCTCTTCAGTTACATTCAGTTTTATTGGACACTCATTATTCAGTTATTCACTTAAAATACCTTGATGTATTTGAAAGCAGATGTATGTGAAAGTTAAAGATGTAAATTGAGTTTGAGAGGACAAATTCTACTCAAATGAGAATGATTTGTTTATTTGAGATTAAATTCGTGTTATATTTATCACTAACTTTTTTCTTCTGTAAGGGAGAGAGGACAAAATGTAGACATAGCATCTTTCCCTTGCATCTTACATTTCTCAGAAAAACAATCAAGAAAGATGGTTCATCTTAGGAAATGGAGAGAGGATACAAAACTGAAGTTATGTAAAGAACTTGTAAAAATAGCTCCTTTCCAAATAATTGGAAGAAGTCAGAGTTACTGAATCTTGTAATTATTTTTGCTAAATATAATGAGCAACAGAGAATCACTTAATTTCAAGGAAACTAGAAGTTTTGGTAAATATTACACTAATATTTATGCTAAAGCCATAAATAGAGAACTTTGTTGGTATATTTAAATCAGAATGTGAAAATTGTAATTTTAGTTTCAGAAACAATCAGAACAAATTGTGGAAAGCCTCAATTTTGCTATTTTGTGTTATTAAAGCCTACGAGGGTGTATTGTCAGAACTACCTTATCAGATTTTTACTATTTTAAATTTGATATTTTTCACATGCAGCTTTATAGATTAATCTCAACAGGTCAGGTGCAGACATCTGGTATTTCAGAAAATCTGTATCATGGATCAAAGTATGTTTTAGGTAAATCTGTTTTGCAGTGGTGGCTCAGTGTTTTGATGTCTCAGCAGTAACAGCTTAGTGGATGAATTACCCACTTTTTCACATCCTTATCAATCAAGAGTGTTAGTGAGCACCTGAGTCTTGGCATGGATGCCTACCTCTACTTTTACAAAAAAGAGAAAGGCTCAGTTTCCTGACAGGAATATCATGTCTTTAAGAACAGAATGTTTTAAGTAAGTAATATCAGGACCCTGGGACAACCCTTCAGCTGGATATGACTTCATAAACATATTGAGTAAGCAGTTCAAACCTAATAGTGTGGCCTTTTGGAGAAGTGTTTGTAAGGGCCTGTAGTGATGGGATGAGGGGCAATGGTTTTAAATTAGAGAAGAGTAGATATAGAGTGGATGTTAGGAGAAGTTCTTTACCATGAGGGTAGTGGTAAAATGGGACAGGTTGCCCAGGGGGGTAGTTGAGGCCTCACCCCTGGAGATGTTGAAGTTGAGGCTTGACAAGGCTCTGAGCAGCCTGATCTGGGTGAGGGTGTCCCTGCTTTCTGCAGAACTGGATGAACTGTAGAGGCCCCTTCCAACCCAAATTATTCCATGATTCTGTCATTCAATGCAGTGCTAATCCAATTATACTGAGTTCAATTGGGCTTTTTGAAGAAAGGAGACTGCTGTAGTGTATTCATTCATTCAAAGAGATCTCTCTCTCTCCTTTTGCAGCATTGAAACTTCCTTTTGGCAAAACAACAGTGATGCATTTGGTGGCTAGAGAGACATTGCCAGAACCAAACTCTCAAGGTAAGCTGTGATCTAGAGGTGTTTCTCACTCAATTGCATGGCAAACAATCAGATCTCTTATAGGCTTTTGAAGTATTTTATAGTAGAGAACAGTCAAGACCTGTGGTCTTTTGTGAAGTAAGTAGTGGAATGCTTTTGTGTATGTTGTTTATAGAAAACTAAAAAATTAACTTTCTGGTTTTAGTGCTTTTCTAGAATGCAGACATTTACTCAGGCCTTAAAAGCTTTAATTTTTACTGTTTAAATCTGCTCCTGATACACTTCTCAGTTATGTATGCATGTGTATAATAACGTTTTTTTACAACAAATAATAAAAAACATGCTTGTATCAGTTATGTGCACAAAACAACCTGATGGCTTTAGCAGAACTTTTTTCTTGCTCCACAGGTCAAAGGAATCGTGAAAAAACTGGAGAAAGCAATTGCTGTGTAATCCTGTAAACCCTGTTAGCTTTACCTGCTAAGTGTGATGTAATATAGTCTTTGTCTTTCATGCTGCTGGAATAGAAGAGGCCCTACCTTGCTTCAGACACCTGTAGGAAGAGCCTGTCTGTAAATCCGTGGAACTGAAATATTACACGAACACTGTCTCATTAGTCTTTTTTTTTTTTTAAGAGAAAGATCTATGAACATTTTCTTTTCTCTTTTTTTCTTCTCTATTTTTTCATTTTTTTTTAATTCCTGCTTTTTGTTTGTTGAATAATCTTACAGTACATCAGTTCTTGAAAAAATTCAATCACCAGAAAATTTAATGTGTTCTTTTCCATAGCAGGAATCACTTTTGCTACCACAAAAATCTCCATTAACTGGATCTAACCAGTCAAGCTTTTTAGATACAATTTGCACTAGGTGTGGTTGACAGTATGTTTCTCATCAACAACCTCTAACAATATTTGAGACACCTATTAATAATCTACAATGCATAATGCAACACTGGAAAATAATATATCTATAATTAAAACAAATCTCACGGCCAAATGAAAGGAAAAACTGTTAATTCATTTCTACCTAAGTCAACCTTAGTGGCCTAACTGGCACAGAATACTAACTAACCCAAGTCTAACTATATATATTTTCACTGCAACAAACAAACAAGAAACTATGTGCCTGTAATTTAAAAGCACTCTGTAGAGGGCTGATGAAACTGATTTTTTTTCATTACTGCGTGCACTCTGATCTCGTACGTTAGTTGAGTGCTTATTCAGACAGCACAAACAAGTGCAGAGAGTGCATTTCCTAGCCTTAATATGGGAGGGGTAATTTCCTGTAGTTCATAGGCTTTTATTATTGTGCATAAACGTTAGAAAACATTATTTACTAATCAATTTTATGTATTGGAATATTGGCAGTTGGTGTTTTTCGGTCATTTTCCCATCTGTACCTTAGTGTCCAGTGTCATGCTTACTCACGAGAAACTTCAGAAGAGTTATTAAAGTTTAAAAAGCAAAAAGAAAAACTTCTGCCATAGTACTAGTTTTGTTTCTTTACATAATCTGCATTTGGTATTAGTGCTTGCAATTGTATTAAAATCAGAAGCTGATTTTTGAAGGCATACATAATAAAAAAGGATGCCATTCTTTTATTTCATATCAATAATTTAAATGTTGATATGCTAAAGAAATTTGCACAGCACTGAAGCATGAGCTAGTTTCATCTAAACCTGTAAAAAAAAAAATAAAAATAAATAAAAATTAAAAAAATATTAAAGATTTTATATTTTTTCACTGGGGAGGAATTCTTCCTGGGTGAAATTACAAATATGTGTAGAATATATTTAATAAAAATCTTATAAAATACATAACTATAGAAGTTAAATATAGATTGGCGTGTAGTATAATAGAACAATATTCCATATAAATAGCTTTAGCCTTTGAAACAAATGAGTCACAGGTTGACATTGTGTTCTGTACTTAAGTGTCCACAACTCTTACAGATGTTCCGTGTAATCGTTTTTTCGAATGATTGGCATCATCATCAGGTTATTTTGTTCATTGTTACTGCTTTGATGAAATGCTTTATATGCAGTAGATTTACACAAATATTGTTCATACTGATCAGAATTAAATTTGTATAGAGCAGAGTTTTAAAACAAATTGTAAATAGCACTAAACATTTTCTTTCTGCAACCTGTACCAATAGACTCTTCTGTAAACTAAATAAAAGAATATTGTAGTGCGTTTTGGTGGTGTTTTAAGGGTTGTAATGGGGTCTGTAACTACTTTTAATAACACTTCTTAACCTGGAAACTAAGCAAGGACTTGATTTTATTTATTGTTTAAAAAAAAAAGAGAGGTTGCAAAACCCGCTGAAAACTGCTGGTGGAATTTATCACTTCAGTTTTATTTTACATCAAAGCAAGTGGCCTAGAGACTTTTTTCCCTTGGAGAATAATTTGCAGTTGCAAATGTCCAGCTGTGTCACTGGTGTGCTTCACAGAAGTCGTGTGCTTATACTGTAAGGCTTTGTGGTCTTCATTTACTCCTAGAGAAGAGCACGGAGAGACCTCGTAGGGTGCTGGGAACTGAGATGACAACATTGTGGTAAAACGAATATTGGGGGGGGGGGATTTCCTTGAATTCTGCAGTGTGGTGGTTAAATAACTATCTACCAGGGACATGTACCTTCCTATTTCTTTTTTAAAAGTTTGAACATCAACTGGGAGCGTGTTGTCATCTTCAACTGTAAAATGAAAGTTCCCCTTTTCCAAACTGCTGAGTAACACAGGCTCGGATGGGGCATGTCCCTGGCAATACAGGATGAAGAAAGGGGCTGGGGCAGGACATGTTTTGTTAGTTAACAAAACTTTCAAGTGCATTGACTTTGAAAAATAACTGAAATGTAATCTTGGTTTGAAATGTAGCTAGGTACTTAATACATTATAAAAACATGAAAATCCAGTGGCTTCTAGTAAAATATTTGGCAGGCTTTAGTAGCAAAGTACACGGAGTTCCCTTTTGTTGAGATGAATAAGATTCATATATGTGCGTGTCCAAGCAAATCCTTAAATGCTACTTGGCATTTAAAGCATGAGCCTGCCCAAATAACTCCTGCAGGACGTGGGTAGAACCATTGCCTTAGTTTTCCTGCAAATTTTCAGAGTTCTGCCCATTGCAGAACATTTCTGTTGTGGTGTGAGGCGGGTGGAAAACTGTGGGGGAGAATTGCTAAAAGATCTGTGCCTTTTTTGTTGGATGTTTTGTTTTGAGGATTGTATATTTGCCAGAACAAAACCAGTAGCTCTAAATCCCAGATGCCTCAGCCTTGCTGAAGTTCGTGCATGGGCTTCTCTTTTAAATTGATTGGAGTCAAGAGGATACTTGCAGCCCATAAAGATTAAAGTGAAGTCTTTGCAAAGTCAGCCTGCTGGATGGTGTGATAATATACTGAAGACTTTGACATTTGATTTTCACTGTTAGGTAGAAATGATATTTTCCCAATGGATGAGTTAATCGATGTCCTGCGGGAAGGAGGGGATGAATTGGAGCACTTCTTATGATCAAGCATTGGAATGGGCTGCCCCGGGAAGTGGTGGATTCTCCATCCCTGGAGACATTTAAAAAGAGACTGGATGTGGCACTCAGTGCCATGGTCTGGTAACTGCAGCGGGAGTGGATCAAGGGTTGGACTTGATGATCTCTGAGGTCCCTTCCAACCCAGCCAATTCTATGATTCTATGATTCTGAAATACCATGAAGGGACCACATCTGTCTCCCATACCACTGTGTTTGTTACCAATCATAAATCAATATACACACGTGTGAGGAGTGATATCTAGTAGCAGTGAAAGTACTCTGTAACTTCTGCCTTCTTAAACTATAGCAAAATGGGGCTGTTGAAGCAGTGTTGGGAATTAGCTGCTCTGGGGAGGCAGAATGGATGGATGGATGGATGGATGGATGGATGGATGGATGGCTGGCTGGCTGCTGGAATGGTGAAGGCTCTGCTGAGGTGCTGCAGGGATACTAAGGCAGTGGTGATCCCTGCAGCCTCCTTTCCTTAGTGCTCCACATTTGCAACAGGAGGAGCAGCGATTTAATTCAGATAAAAAAATTCAGATAAATATATGGCTCTCTGAAGAAGCTGCTTTCCTGTCGTATAAGTGAGCAGGAAGGCAGCTGTTTCTGTAAGTCAGGATTTTCTGCTGCTGCTCTTTGAGGAAGCAAAACTTGTGTATTTTATGGTTCTGTGTGTGCTCTGGTAAGATGTGTTATGCAAATCTTAGTTCAAGCAGCAAATAGGAAGGTGGATATAGTTCTCCATTCAAAACTCTCTCACTAGCTTTATGCTAAATAAATGTGTAAGCTGAAGCAGGTTTTGGGTTGTGTGTGTGGGCTGAATTGACCACTAAGAGCAGTTGCAGGATGAAACTGATGGGACTTCAGTGCTTAAATCAGGGGAAAGGCAAAAATCTGTTAAGATTCCTACAGGAGAGTCCCTACCCTCTTTATTTCTTCTGAAGTACTCAGATTCTTCCTAAATCCTCTATCTTGGCCATTACTTGTCAGTAGCAAGATTATTTTCAAAGCACAGTAAAAGGCCTCTGTTGTTATTCAAGAAGCTGACAGCAATTATATGGTTCATGAAAATCAGTTGTTAGAAATCCTCATAAGTTAGTAGCATACTTGGCCTTCTGTGCTACGTGCATACAGTTAGGAAGAGGTTTACAATGTAACAGCTAATTAGCTTACCAATTTATTATTTAGCTTATTCAATTTATTATACTAGATTATAAAATTACAAAGACATCTATGCTCTGTTTTGCCATAAGTTATTATTGATTTCTGCTTTTGTTTTTAAATTGATAAGGTTTTGGCTTGGTTTGGTTTGGGTTTTTTTATAGAAATCTGGAAGAGGAATGACCAGTAACATAGAAAATGGTGGTGGTCAATAAAGTCAAGCTCACAAAAAATTAGGAAGACTTAGTAGTACCTTATCAAGCTCATGGAATGGATCAGTGACAAGGGAAGTTCATTTTTTATTGTGAAGGATGATGTAGTTAAAACTAAAATTTAATTTTAAATGCAAGTACTTCTAAAATTACCTTATTTGTCCAGGACTGAGTTCGTGGCAAACCTGTTGTATTGAAAGTTCCTTAGGGCTTTGAAAATGATGACAAAAATAACAAGACAGCAGAAATATTGTGGAGAGATTAAAGAGAATGAGATATTGAAAGATCTGCAGTTGTGGCTAACAGAGAAAAATGGATGGAGAGAACTTCTGGTTTTGTCTTGGAGCTTTTACAGCCCAGTTTTTATATTTGTCATTAAAGTGACAAATTTGAATCCAATAGGAACATTTTTCGTTAAATCAATGGCAATCACTTCCACCAGAAGTAACTTGAGGAGAAAAGCTGAGAAAGATGAAAACTGGTAGAATTTTAAAATGATCATAACTAGTGATGCCAAACTTTTTCTCAATGAGGTAGTAATGTTTTTTCCTTCAAGGTAAAAGTTCTTCTGGCACATGATTACCTCCCCTGAGTACAAGCACCTGCACAGCCTGAGCCCCACCTGTGCAGGACGAGTGTACCTTGGTGAGAGTTGATCTGTACAAACATGTTGCTTCACCAGAAGAACTTCTGGTCAGAGTCGAGGGGAGGTTGTGCTTTGCCTGAGCAGGCTCAAGGGAATGAGTTGCTGTGTTCAGCTGGTGGAGAATGTGAACTGCATGCAGTTCCTTAGGGCAGAGGTTAATGCCTCTGGAGTGGTGCAAGATGAAAGGACCCTGCTTTTATAAATTCAGAGGACGCTGGATTTATAGGTAGTAAATGTTTTGAGTCTTCTACCAGAAAATACTCTTTAGCTTCTATGCTTTTTATATAGAGGCAGGGTAATGGTATGAAACGGAGAACAATTTTCTTCTTGTGCTTTTATCTGTTCTTCGAACTGAAGATCAGGAGGGAATAATGGGAGATGTTTTGGGAGCCTACTGTAGGATTGAGCATTAAATAGCTGATCAAAATTCACACACCAGCAGTGATCCATGCCTCAGAGCAGCTGGGGGAAAAGAGGTGACCACTGTCCACAGTGTGGCAACTCCAATTGCCAGGCTGGTGTGACTGAGGGGCAGGGGGGGGTGATATTGGGTTGCTTTGTGAGGCTTTCAGTTACTGCCTGGAAAAAAAGGGGGTTGGGATCTTGTACGTGGAACTGCCTGTTAAGGTTGGAATTTATATATATGTGTGTATATATATATATATATATATATATATATAAACCCATGATAATGGAAGTCAGCTGTACTGGATGGATGATACCATACTTCCAGACCAAGACAGGGAAATAGGAATTATGTCTGTGTTAATCTGTTTTACTTCTGCTGTCTAATCTAAAGAAAGACTGAGTTTCAGTTCTTTAAT
This sequence comes from Heliangelus exortis, assembly GCF_036169615.1. Classification (NCBI taxonomy): domain Eukaryota; kingdom Metazoa; phylum Chordata; class Aves; order Apodiformes; family Trochilidae; genus Heliangelus; species Heliangelus exortis. Next base: position 21,273,849 of record NC_092422.1, on the reverse strand, counting down.
TTCTGCAGTTCTCAGAGGTCCCTCATCAAGGATTGTTAAGGCCCAGAGCTGCTGAGGCTCTGGCTGTGCCATAGCAGGGAGTGAGCATCCCGCAGCCTCGCTGAGGGAAAAGGCAGAACCCAGCTGCACACACCCTGTGGGAGGTGAAGAGCACATCAGGCTGGAGTGGGAGGAAATGTCAAGGTAGCAAGACAGCAAGTGCCCAGGCAAGGGAACTCTACCAAATCCACACAACTGTACCAGGAGCTGAGAGTTCTGCCTTTTGGTGAAGTAAATTCAGTGGGTGTTCTTCTAGAAAGCAAATATGACAGGGTCTGCTCTTGCTTTAACTAAACCCTGTCAGCCTCTCTGCCTCCCCCTAGTCCCCAAGACCAAGGCTGCTACCTCCTCCTGGGCAAAATGCTCCCACGAGCCCCCCTGGAGGCATCACCAGTGGGGTGGAGTACCTGGGCTTCCAGAAGGGGATCAGGTCCTTTGCCTCCGTGGCCCAACAGTTGATGCCAGCCAAGAAATCAGCTTCCCCACCACTGCCTTTGTGTGGGGACTGCAGGGCTGGGGGGGTGACAGGGGTTGTTTCACCCTTCAAAGAGGCAGTTTCTTCTGTCTGGTAGTTAAAAGCTGTGAGGAGGCTTTTGTTCATAGAATCATAGAATCATAGAATTGGCTGGGTTGGAAGGGACCTCAGAGATCATCAAGTCCAACCCTTGATCCACTCCCGCTGCAGTTCCCAGACCATGGCACTGAGTGCCACATCCAGTCTCTTTTTAAATATCTCCAGGGATGGAGAATCCACCACTTCCCGGGGCAGCCCATTCCAATGCTTGATCACCCTCTCAGTAAAGAAATTCTTTCTAATGTCCAACCTAAACCTCCCCCGGCACAACTTGAGACCGTGCCCTCTTGTCTTGCTGAGAGTTGCCTGGGAAAAGAGACCAACCCCCCCCTGGCTCCAACCTCCTTTCAGGGAGTTGTAGAGAGTGATGAGGTCTCCTCTGAGCCTCCTCTTCTCCAGGCTGAACAGTCCCAGCTCCCTCAGCCTCTCCTTCATGTTAAATATCATGTGTGCACTTCTGTTTCTGGCTGTTTTAATCAACTGAAAGTTAATGGTGAAGCTCCAGAGACTGTGGCCAGGCACTCAAAACCTTCCTGTTACTTCTGGAAATGAAGGCATCTGGAAGGTGTTGTGACTTGCTGCCTGCCTGCGTGCCAGACACCCACCCTGCCTCTGAGGAAGGAGTCCTGTCAGTGATGCACAGTGCTGCTCCCTGCTCATAGGGGAGGATTCAGCTCTGGCAAGGCTTTGTGTGCACGACTTCATGGGCTTGAAGATGTTGGGTTGGTGTACTGCTCTCTGAATCTTAAACTCCCCTTTGGTTTAGCAAAAAAATTTCCTCCCCTTTCGTGCAAAGGGAAACTGGTGCACAGAAGATAATCCACTCCATTTTTTAATTATTATTATTTTTCAGATAAGACTTCTGCTGGGAATAGCTGTCTGGAGGGCAGGTGTAGGTATTCCCCTCTGCTCCAAGAGGGATGATCCAGCCAACAAGAAGCACAGGTAGAGCTTCCTTACATCCTCGTTAGGGTGAAATGTGGCTGCTGCCAGGGAAAACCTCAAAGTTTCCTCTGATTCCCACAGGCTGATTCCAAAACCTGGAGACTCACCTCTCCTTTCTCGGGTGGAAAAAGTGAAAAATGGAAGCAAAAACAATTTTCGTATTGGTAGGTCATTGCAAACAGAAGAGCCTGGAGATAATGAAGCTTCTGAGAGCAAAATATAACTGGCAGCAAATGCACAACTCAGCTTTTCAGCCACTGATAGATATTTAAATGTGACTGGTTCACATTTCTGCACCTCCAGGACATCAGTCTTGTGAGAGAAGGAGAGATGACCTTCTGTATAAAACACCAAGGGCACACAAGCACAGTGGACTCTTCTAGCTGTGAACATTCCCCCCCCAACTGGCCAGACCTTTCCCTGAGGAAAACCAGTGGGATTTGCAAAATCACAGACTGAAGCTTATTATCTGCTGAGTGAGAAGGTATGATGAGATTTGATAGCCCTCTGATAGGCATCCACTGATAGGCATCCCTGGCCCCACCTGGGGCAGCACCAGCCACGCTGGCACCAGGGTGGGCAGGAGGGAGTGAGGGGCTTGGCAGTGGGGGGGCTGGGGCTGGCTGGGGCCACACTCAGCTGCCTGAGGAGGTTTGAATTAGAGGGGTGTGATCCCCTGATTGTGCAGTTTGGCCAAAGATGCCCAAAGGGTTTTTTTCAGCTGAAACCAAAATGAAGTGTTTGTGGAAGGATAAAAAGGTGATATATTGCACTCCCCTGAAGCAGAACCTACAGGCAGGGGTGCCTGTTCCCCAGGAAAAAGGGAGCATGGTTAAAGGAGGGGGAGGCAAAAAAGGCTGAGAGCAATTCAGCAGGGGAAGAAAGCAGGGTACTGCAGTGTCTGGGCATCAGCAACTCAAGGCTGTAGTTGTAAATAATGCTGCTCCCGGCAGCCTTATTTTGGGGGATTTTGCAAGCTGTCATGGTGAAGCTGTATTGATTCCTGGATACAGGTGCTGAATTTCTGCATCTGCTAGTCCTTCACAGCTGCAGTTCTGCAGCTTATTTCTTTGTAGAAGTACAGTTTCTATATGTGAAAAGATCTTTGTGTTAAGAAATGCTCCAAAGGAGGAGAGATGATTTTATTAAGAAATGCAGAAGGGACTGGTGTGGGGAGGAGAAGCCAGGGCTTCTCATCTGCTGCTCCTGCCAGGTCCTGACAAGGTGCTCAGAGCACCTGCAGATCAGGACTCTCCCTCCTGTACCTGCTGCCTTTCCTGTGTTGGGTTATTTGTGCCTATTTGTGTCATGTTCTTAACGTGAAAATAAGTTTTCACCAAATTATAAATACCAAAGCAGGCACTTTTAATCGGCTTTACATTACTATAAACATAGCTTGGCTTTTCAGCCTAGCTTTGGCATGAAAATAGTATTTTTCTACTGAAAATCAGAAAAAAAGATTCTGTATGACACAGTAAAGTTGCAGAAGTGTGTAAGAGGTGCTGTCACTCATCTCCAGGCTGACAGTCCAGCTGCACTGTTTGAACCTGATTTGACAAATAACTTTTTCCTGTTTGATGTCCTTTTTTTACACCTCTCTTAAGTACTGAATTCACTTCATCAACAAGAAAAATCACCTTTTTGTGTAGCATTAAATATTGGCAGTGCTTCCCCATCAATCCTGCCATGTCTGTAAGAGGAGCTGTGTCTCCTTATCTATAGGAATTCCACCAGTGCTCCCTCTGGACCTGCCAGCCCAAGCTGGGACAGAGGCAGGGGTGGTGACCCCTGCTTACTCCTCTGGGTCTGGATCACACCCAGGATGAGGCTGACAGATTTTCAGCTCTCTGAACTTTAGGAAGACCCTTCAATAATTTCCCTGTTTGGTATCTGTGCACGGATCCTGTACCAGTGTGTATTTGTATACTCTTTTTTTATTATTATTATTTTATATGTAGGAAATAGAGAATTTGGTTAGACAGGCTGCAGCAGGAGGATTCAATCTTCTTTCCTCATATGAGAGTTATGCATTTTTTAGGATGCAGTTGTGTGCAGCCTAATAGCTGCTACCTCTAATGCAGTCATTACTAAGCAATCAGGAAAGGCTCAGAGAAAACAGCAGAGAACCACATCCCACAAGTCACATGGGGAAGGAGGAAAGGAGACTGCTGTACTCCAAGCAGATACATAAAATGCTTTAGATTGGAGATGGGAAGGTGGACCCATGCTCAGGTGCATCCTGTGATGACTCAGTTTGGGCTGATGTAAATCTTGGAACACTGGGGTCCAAACTGGGGGCTCTTGTCTGCTCTCACTGGCAGCCACCTCACAGCTTTACTCTTTGTTTCCTCTTCCCACTCACTGTCTCTTTTGGGTTACACCAAGCTGCAGGACAATATTCACATTCACCTACAGGGGTGGTGAGGCTCTGGAACAGGTTGCCCAGGGAAGTTGTGGCTGCCCCCTCCCTAGAAGTGTTCAGGGCCAGGATGGATGAGGCCTTGAGCAGCCTTGTCTGGGTGAGAGGTGTCCCAAACCATGGCTGGGAGGTTAGAGATGATCTCTAAGGTCCCTTCCAACCTAAACCATTCTATGATTTTTCCTGCTAGCACATGAACACAAGTCTAAGCTGACAAAGTGCCCTTGTTGGGAAAAGGGCAGATGGGAAAGGAGGTTGCATTGGTTTTGCCCTATTTAGCTTCACTCCTGTGCTGGTTCCTCAGTGCTGGTTTTGCATCTGTCTTAAAAGCTGAGGATCCACCTTATTTAACCACACAAAGCTCATGTGTTACATGATGCTGCTGTGCAAACTGGTCTGTTAAATCTCTCAGACCTAACTGGTTTGGTCAACTGTTTGAGAGCTCTGGCTGCCTGATGGATTTTGTTTAGTCCTCCTCCAGACTACCCTGGGATTTACCAGCAAATTGGAATTTGCTGTCCAATTTCCTTTCTCTCCTTCCAAAGGCTACGAGTTGTGGCTGGGCTGCCTTAGCTGGGAACCACTCAGCAGTTGTCTGTTGTCTCTAAGCAGGCATGTGCTCTGCTGCAAATATTTTGGAAATCAGAAAGGCTGAGATACTCATTCCTGTGAAGGAGCACATGTGCCCTGAGGGAGATCCCAGTGTTAGCAGAGGTGCAGCTGTATGAGGATGGAGCCTTTCAGCATCACAGCAATGCAAGGGGCTCCCAGCCCATTGAACCTAGAGGACACTCTTGGGTTTCAAATCAAAGTGATTCCTATCAATGGTGGGGGCACAGCAGCATCCTGACTGAGCATCACACAAGGGTAGCAACTGCAGAAGGTTCACTCAAGGACCCAGGACCTTTTGGAATCCCCACCAGAAGAAATGGTATGAAATGGCCTGCAGATTTCTGGAGATCCAGCGTCTATGGACCTGTTTTACAAACTTTAATTATGTGAAACTTCATTTTGTCGAGCTATCCTTGTTGCAGGAAATGATAATGCACTAACAGAAGTAGCCAGTGCAAGGATATTGATTTTTAGGAGTATGCTGATAAATGAGGAGCACAGGAAGCAGACTTGGCTGATCTCCAAGGATTGCTAATAGATAGGAGCAGCAAAAAGAAAAAAGGTACTGAGAAACACAGCCCCATCAAATTCCCACAGCAGCTCATGGAAAGTTTTCTGTTGACTCCAGTCTTTTTTTACTTTTTTAATTTTTTTTTTTTTTTTTTTTTGCATTTGGCCCATACCAAACATGATGAGACCTGAGGCGAAAGTTTCCCACTGAAAGAAAGTCTTTGTCTCTCTTCTGAACTCAGGACATCTCAGTCCTTTTTGAAACCAGAGTCAAGTCCTTCTGAGATGAGGATCCCTCTGGATATCTGAGTGAGTCAACAGCCAGGCTGTGGGTCAGTCTTTCCCTCCCATATTTTTCCTCTGAGGACCTCCTGCAAGGGGCCAGAGGAGGAGAGTGGTCGTTCTCTTGGTGGTTTTTTATTTCCACTCTGCCCACAGTGCAAATGCAGCCAGAGAGGGATCTGGTAACAGTTTCATCTCTCTAGGTGACAGTGGTACCACTTCTCCACCTGGTGCTTGTATGTTTTATTTAAAAAAAAATTAAAATCAAATCCCCCAAAAGCTTTGTCATGTCTAATGTCTCAAGACCAAGCTACTGGTCTAGGGAAGACCATTGTTAGCACACTCCTAAATAACTACAGAAGAGAAAACAGCATTTGAGAAGAGGAATTTGTGCCAGCCATTCAAATCTACACCCCAATTTCCTTCACCTCGGATGCAAGGTCATGCATGTGGCCCTCCTTCATGGAAAGTTCAATAATATTTGCTTTGAAGCCTACTCCCTTTAGCAGAAATCAGCTTTGCAAACCATCATCATCTTACTCTCCATTGGTGTTAGGGCTGAAGAGCACAAGGTAAGAAGTTGGGAAGGTTTCCCACTGTGCTCACCTGAGTGTAACATCATGAGTCTGTAAGAATGGTTTGGAAATGAAAACTGTGCTGGTCTTTGGAAAGTCATGGAGATTGTGAGAGGTTCCCAATGGGGAGAGAAAAGCAAATGTTGCACCCCTTTTGGTGGGGAAAAAACCCCAAAGAAACAGCCAAAATATGATCCAGAAAGTAAAGGGTTGTCGTTCCTTTCTTCAGTCCCTGGAAAAGTCATTGAGTTCCCTCTCCTACAAGTTGGGACATTATGGTCTGGATGAGTGGGCAATCAGATGGGCAGCTGGAAGAAATCAGGCTCACGGGGTAGATGTTAATGGGTTGTGAGACCAGAGACAAGTGGGTTATCCCAGGTCTACTGTGGGACCTGTTCTGTTCAGCATCTTTTAGAATGACCTGGAGGAGGCAAGGGAGTGCTCGTTGCAGGTCTGCAGGTCACTGTGAAGTGAGGGCACTGGTCACTATGCTGCCATCCAGAGATCTGGGTGGCCTGGAGGAACAGAGCAGCAGGAACCCCATGAAATTCAGTGGGGACAAATGCAAACCCCTGCTGTCCCTCTGCATCAATGCAGACCAGGGGACTGAAAGAGCCCTTGTGCCATGTAACTGAATGTCCATGGTGAGGGGGCCAAGGCCTCAGAATTTGTCCAGTGAGGCTGTCTTGTTTCTTTTTGTCTTCAGAAGGTTTCAGGACCCATCAGGAGCCCACGTAACCTGACCAGATCTCACAGCTGACCTTGTTCTGAGCAGCCCATTGGACTAGAGGGCTCCCCAGGTTCTGTCCAGTCTGAACTATCCTATACTTAGGTCAATGAAGTGCTGAAACATTGTCAGAGATAGAACCCATAGCTTGGTGTGTTACTTCCCCTTCCCTGCATGCAGCAGCCCCAGCCTCACTTGATACGTATCCATTTCTAAATGCTTTCCTGGCAATGGCAAAAAATAAACAGATTTCCGTTAAAAATTGCCCCACTGTGAACAGTGATATCAGATGATGATGCTGAATGCTAGGGCTGAAGCTCTTTATTTCTGATTCTGCCAAAAACCTTCTTACTTAAAAACAAGGAGAATATAAGCCATTGGTTGGCACAGCACCAGGAAAAAGCCAGTCCTGCTCTTTGAAGCAGCCCTAGGGAGGACGGGAGGAGCAGGAATGGCTGCAGCATCCTCTGACAGGGCTCTGCTGGGACAGAGAAGGAAAAATTTGCCCTGGTGAAGAAAAAGAGGAGAAAGAGTCTTTCCAGCCCTGCTTTGAATGATAGTGGCTTTGCGTGGTGGGTGGTGAGGACCTCCTGTATCCTTAAAGCTTTCACCTCCTAGTTTGGAGTGAGGCAGGCAATCCATATGAAGATAAACATAAGAAAGGTTAGTGTGAAAGGGATCATTTATTTTCTCTGCTGTGCTTAGCAGTGTCTCCAATTCTGATGATTCTGCCAAAGAAATACATGCGTAATGAGACAGAAGTATGAGGCAGTTTGTTTCCTATCCAAGCCATCTTTTTCCTCTGGCAGATATCTTGGCTTTAAAAAAAAATAATTGTACAGCTTCAGCTAAACAGCCCTGGCTTTTCCTCTGCATGAAAGTGGTCTCTGAGCCCCTAAATCAATATGTTCCTTCCTGTCCCTCTGAGATTGCTTAACTGAAGTTGCTTTGCTGCTCTTCCTGCAGACTGCTGAGCTTGTCACTTTGCCTCTGGAGCTGGGCACTTTGAAAAAAAAAAAAAAAAAAAAAAAAGTGTCACATTCCTGTGCCCCAGCTCAGTGTTCCCGTTTGAAGGCATTTCCCTTTCCCTCTTCTCTCACTGCAAAGCCCCATCCCTGGAAGCTACAGCTCATTCTGCCATTCCATCACCCTGCAAGAGGCTGTTTGCCATCTGTGGCATAACAAGAAGGCAATTCCTGATTAATTGTGTGGCTCACAGTGCTGTTAGGCTTCACTGCCAGCCTCTGCAGTAGAAATCCAATGCTTATTTTGGAGGGTTTAGGCAGGGGCAGAGCTGGATCCCCCTCCTGCCCTGTGCTCTACGGTGGGATGCCCCTGGTTCTTCCCCACAGCCTTGCTGCACCCCCACTTAGTGCTTCACTCTCCTTCAGACAGCACCAGAGGCAACTGAAGATGCTTTTACTCCCTCCAGCAAATTTTGCCTTCTGCTTAGCTGGTTTTTAAGCTTTGAGATGACTTTAGGTTACATCTTGATATAATCTTCATGGAGCCCCTGTGGGAAAAGCTCCTGAGCTCCATGTATTTCCCTCTGGCTGTGTGTCCCATGCCAGGGGATCCTGCTGGCTCCTCATTTCTCTCACCACCAGCTTCCCACCACCACTGCCCTGAGAATCAGTGGGCATGGACAGACCCAGAGGCACCTGGGTTCAGGGAGCAGGGGCAGGGGACAAGTGGGCCGCAGCTCAGCCCTGGCCCTTCCCTGACATCACACTAGGCAAGTGCACAAAGTTTTTTCACGGCACATCTCTTCTAGCAGTGAATTTCATCCTCGATGCAGAAGGCTTTCTGAGCCATAGGCGTTGGCTGTGTGGTAAGAGGTTGGCTCCAGGAGGCTGTGCTGGCACCTACAAGCTTGAAAATTTCCCTCACCCTCATAATTGACATAATTATACAATTACAGGAGTAAGATGCTGCCTAAGATTCATATCAAAAGGGGAGCCAGGAGAATGGCTGCAGCCAGGTGAAATTCTGGCTGAAAGGCAAAATCCCTCAGCTGTGGCATCTGCTTGAACACCAGGAAATTTCCCCTCCTGTCTCTGCCGATCATCAGAGCCCCTTCCTTCTTCTGGTGTCCCCCAGGAAATGACTGAGTGTCCTGGCAGAGGTCAGGAATTATCTTGTGATTTCATGAACACAGAAAGCCCACGGATGTGCCCTTGTCTGGGGCCTGGAGCTGGGCACGTTGCTGCCACAGAGAGCACCCCAAAGATGGTACATGTGTGTCAGGGTGCAGCATAAGCTTCATTTGTGCAAACCACGAAGAAGAGGGTGAAGACATGGATTTAACCCTGTCCCCATGCTGGATCTTACTCAGATGTCAAATTATCTTTTATCGATTATTTAATACCAGCAGAGACGGCTCTAAATCAGAGGGCATCCCTGATGCTCAAGCTCTGCCTGCAGAGAAGGACACGGGTACCTCCCCTCCGGGTGTGATCCCAGACTGCAGGGAATCGCTCCCTGCTTCTCGGGGCGAAGTGTTTGCATTTCCTCGGTACCAGCAAATTGCGACGAGGAACAGAAAGGGGCGGATGCCGGCGCCGGTGTCTGTCAGCTGCGGTGAGGAGGAGGAGGAGGAGGAGAGCTCAGCAGCTGCCACGTCCCTGCCCCAGGAGCGGCCCCTGGGTTTTGCTCATCTATTTTTAAAATACATTTTATTGAGACTTGTACGTGTGCAGCGGTGTGGAACCGTAGCTGAAAGCATTTGGGCTCCTAATGCAGATAAGTTGCCCGAAGCAAGGTTCAGAGGGGCTTCTGACCCCTCCCCTGCCTGCTGCTGCCAGCACAGCCCCCGGCAGCCCCCTGCCCACACTGCACCATTGACCCTGTGGCTGGGCACAGGAGATGCTGACCTCAGCTCCTCTCTCTTAATGGTATTTTTTAATTTGCTTTTTGATCTCTTCTACCAACATAGATCCAAAAGGCTGTCACCACCCGGGTGAACCCTCCTGTGCCTTCCTCCAAGGGGGGTCAGGTCAGGATGAGCTATCCTTGGGGCAGAGGGGATGGGCAGCTCTGGCCTGACCCCACTCGTATTTGTTGCACAGTGTTGTAGGGGCACAGTCTGGGAAGCACCCTTGGGTGTCCCCTTTCTGGCCTCTGCAAGTGAAGGGGAAGGAAGAAAGCAGAAAGCTACAGCTACAGACAGCTCGCGGGGGCTCTGGGTTGGGGACCACTTGAACCTTGTTAGTATTGTGTGACTGCTGTGACTGCTGCCAGACAGAGCAGAAATGACTGCAGCAAGAGAACAATCATTCTGCTCTTCCCCTGAGGTCAGCAGCATCCCACAGATACGTTGTGGGCTGGAGTGAGCCTGGCAGGCAGCACTGCTGCCCTTTTTAAAGGGATGTGGTTGGGCAGTGGGTACAAGTCCTGCACCACAGCATTATTGCTCCAGGCCACTTGTCTCCTCCCCTCCTCAGTAAAATAGACAAAAAGGGCAGAACAGGCTTTGCCCTCCTGTACAGCTTTCTGTGTGAGCCTACATAAAGCTGAACTGGCTGTTTCTTCAAGGATGCTGAGCAAGGGTGGGCAGTGGGTGAGCTGGGACCCAGCGCTGCTAAAGTGAGGCCATGAGGATGCCTCTGGGAGGCTCCCCAAAACACCAGGAGCATAAAGGGTGGGCAGATGCATAGCCTATGGGCACAGACAAACTCCCCCTGTGCTCTAGGTTTGGGTATGGGCAAGGAGTCTCAAGCCAAAGAGCTTAAGACTGGATGCAGATTTAAATACTTTTCCAGCCTAATTTTCTGTTACTCTGCTTCTGTGCTTGGGAATGGATTTGTTTGTTAGCCATAAAAACAAAAAAGTCTGGGTTAGCAGGAGATTTTTATTGATGGATAGGCCTACCACTTGACCTTTTGCTTTTTAGTTGTCCAAGATGCACAGCAAGCTCCAAGCAACCTTTCTCACATCATCATGGAAACTGCTGCTGTCATAACATGGAAACTTAATTTTAGCCTAAATTTCTGAGGAAACAAAGCATATAAACTCACACGAGCTGTCTGTACATCTGTCTCACCAGCCAGGCTGCCAGCTGGGTCTGTCTGCTCTTGACAGCACTGACAAAGTGTCTCAATCTGGGAAGCAGGTGGTGGTCCCAGTGGTGAGAAGATCCTATGGGTGATCTAAGGAGTGATGGGTGGGTGGGTGTGTGGGTGGGTGAGAGGGATGCAGACCCAAAGTGGGAAGACAGGAGTGTGACCTGGGTTATTCATTGCTGGTTTGATCCACCAATGCCCAACACAGAGAGCTGAGGGGCATAACACCATGGACATGGGCATGGAGATGCCCGACTCCCACCAGAGTCATCAGGTAAGATGGATGCCATCAGGAGAGAAGGGTGAGAAATGGGACATGAGTTATGATGTGATATGGATCCAAAATAGTTTGGGTTGGAAAGGAGATCACCTGGTTCCAACTCTGCTGCATGGGTGGGGACACCTCTGACTAAGGAGCTGAGGAACTGAAGGGTGCAGATTTTGGACCCACCTCAGTAGAAAATTGAGTTTTGCTCTCTCAGCCATGCCTAAAAAAACTGGCTACTGCAAAGCAGGGCTTGGGCTGGGCAGCCAGGAAAGGTGTGAGAGAAGCTGCCTGAGGCTGTCCTGGAGGGCACCACTTCTTCCCTGTGGTCAAATCAGGGCAAAGGCAATGGCATTTCATGTGAGGTCTGAGGGACCAGGGGCTTCCATCCCTTCCTGCCTCCAGGATCTGCTGACCTTTAGGAGGCCACATGCTCACTGATTTAACTCCTGTTGTGCAGGCTACAGCCACAGCTTGGGACACCCTGATTTACATTGCCAGCGAGTGCCAAGCATGGCAAATAGAGTTCAGGGAACCACTTGACACAGAACAGGGAGGCAAATGGTCCTTTTTTTCCCCAGTGGATGTGCTCCCCCTGGAACCCCCAGGTTCATGGTCTCCATGCAGCAGGAGGATGATGGATTGCAGTGAGAAAGGGTTTTCCTTTTTTGAAAATAATATTTGAAATAACTACTGGTAACTCCTGCCTCCTTTATCCTCTTTTCTGTCTTTCTTGCCTTTTTGAACATGCAGGCTTCTTTAAAACACCACCAACAAAAGAATCTTTGTGAGATTTTACCCTGAAATAATTCCAAATCTCATAAATTTGAACACACTATCTTTTATTCTCTTTCCAAGCATCATAAACCCCATGGTGAAGCTGCAGGGGTAAGCACATCTACGTGTCACCGGGGCTTATTTTGCTACATCACTGGCTTTATGGGGATAAAACTGCAGCACACTGAGCTCCAAGAGCCCGTGGCATAATAACCCAAACTTTATCTGAACTGTTGTAAGAATATTTTTAAGAGATCCCAGGTTGAAAGTAACCATCTCTGGCATACAGATGCCACTTTGCTGTATCCAAATATCTAGTTAATATTTAAAGTCTTGCAAGCTATCTTAATCTGGAGAGAAAGAGCCCCAGGATGCTATGCAGTGTATTTAAAGCATTTCTTCTGCTGTTGCTTAGTATTTGTGTCTGCTGCCCACTGGTCTTTTTGCCTGCATTTTTAAAGTCAGGCCTGTTCCCACTTGTGAATAGAGGAACCTCTCTTGTATTTTGTCATCTGTCTGGGCCCTGCAGTGATATTGGAAGAAAGAAGTTGCACACATCTCAATATTTTTCTGCAGTGATGGCTTTGGTGACAGCTGAGATCAGAGGGACCTCCAGGCTCCAATGCAGCAATATAGAAGGGAAGCTTTTCAAGGGCAAAGGTATGACTGGGTTGTAGACTGGTCACCTCCCATGAACCAGATAAAGGTATGCAAAAAAAAATAAATATACAGGTTTGTGACCCTGAAAGACCTTTTCATTCCAGCAGACAGGGCCAGTTCTGAGCTTATGCATCTGGTTGCATGATACAACTGGGCAACAGGGCCCTGCAGAGGAGCATCCTTCCTTTGCCCCAGGACTTGCTCTTTCAGAGTCAAGGAGCTGGGAAGCAGACCCCTGGGGCAAACCCTGCCACATCCAGAGGTTTATGTACCCAGCTGCACCCCTTTCCAGGGGTCTGCATTGCCTCTTACACTGGTGTTCATCACAACAACCCCATGCAGCGCTACAGGCTGGGGACAGAGTGGTTGGAGAGCAGCCAGACAGAGAGGGACCTGGGAGTCTGGATTGACAGGAAGCTGAACATGAGCCAGCAGTGTGCCCAGGTAGCCAAGAAGGCCAATGGCATCCTGGCCTGGATCAGGAACAGCGTGGCCAGCAGGTCCAAGGAAGTGATTCTGCCCCTGTACCCAGCACTGGTGAGGCCACACCTCGAGTGCTGTGTCCAGTTCTGGGCCCCTCAGTTCAGGAAGGAGATCGAGGTCCTGGAGCAGGTCCAAAGGAGGGCAACCAGGCTGGTGAAGGGACTCGAGCACAGATCCTATGAGGAGAGGCTGAGGGAGCTGGGGCTGTTCAGCCTGGAGAAGAGGAGGCTCAGAGGAGACCTCATCACTCTCCACAACTCCCTGAAAGGAGGTTGGAGCCAGGTGGGGGTTGGTCTCTTTTCCCAGGCAACCCTCAGCAAGAGGGCACGGTCTCAAGTTGTGCCATTGGGGGTTTAGGTTGGACATTAGAAAGAATTTCTTTACAGAGAGGGTGATCAAGCATTGGAATGGGCTGCCCCGGGAAGTGGTGGATTCTCCATCCCTGGAGATATTTAAAAAGAGACTGGATGTGGCACTCAGTGCCATGGTCTGGTAACTGCAGCGGGAGTGGATCAAGGGTTGGACTTGATGATCTCTGAGGTCCCTCCCAACCCAGCCAATTCTATTATTCTATGATTCTATTATTATTATGATTTTTGGAAGTAATCTGGGGCAACTGTACATTCCCTTAGTTTTATAGGAAACACAATATGCTGGAAACAAAGCCTGTATATCAGGACAGGTGTTGGTGGAGATGGGGGTTGGTCTGAAGTGGGTTGGAGAAGTGGGTTGGACTGAGCTTGCCCTGGTTTTGTAGAGGGGTCTCCCAGAAACCCCCTCCCGCTTGCCCAAGCCAGGTAGTTTCCAAGCAGCAGAAGGGCTGCAGACCAGCTGTAGGGACATCAGGTCTCACCAGACTTTGGGAGGAAGGACACAGCAAAATCAATGGGCAGTGTCCATTTACTGTAATAGGTTTTGGTTTGGGTCAATGGGTTTCCTCCTCCCATTAATCACCACTGCAGTCCACAGTGCAAAAGTAGTGCTGCAAGCTGAAAGGGAAACAACCCTGCCCCTGCAGAGAATGAAGACAACCCATTAGCAAGGCATGCAATGCTCTCTCACTTGCATTTGCTCTGTCTGTCTGTCTTTTAATTGTGATCAGGGTTACAAGTGGAGGAAGGGCTGGGCTGAGTTTATCAACCCATTTTTCATAAAGAGGATTACTCGGAAATAGACGTCCTGTGCACAGGTTTCCCTGATTAATCCTTGACATTTCTGAGAGTCAGACCTCACCCCATGTTATTCAGCTTCCTGACAACCTTTTCTTCCAGCTTAACTGGTGCTGAAATTAAATTTTTTAATTATCTGGTAGTCTGATGCAACTCCTTCTGGATAAGTCTGCATCTGAAGATTTTTTCCCTGTGATGGGAGGCAGGTGAGGGCCCCTCATGTACCAAGAGCAGCCCCCTCAGTCCCTGGTCCCCCCAAAATCCTGGTGGACACTGGATGCCAGATGTGCTCACCCAGCCCAGCCTTGCTGCTGTTAATGCTCAGTGATGGGGCATTCCCAGGCTGCCCCATCTGCCAGGAGGCCCAGCTGCCTCCACAAATGTGATTTTCAGCCCCCAGCAGAACCTCTCCCCTGCTTCTTCCAGGGGTGGGTGTCAGCAGCAAGGCTGGGGAAAATTCCTTGTCCACCAGTGCAGGACCTGGATGCAGTTCCCAGGTTGCTGGTGGTGTGGGGCTTGGTGAGAGCCAGGCTGGACATCCACAGGGCTTGGCTTCCCTGAGGCTGGTGAGCCTGTAAGTGGATAATGAAACTGTTGGTGATTAATAGACTTTTTAAATGGGGCTAGGACTTGGAGGCAGTCCAGGGAAACACAAGCTGCTCATGGCTATGCCATGACACACAAAGGAGCTATGCTCATCAGATAAATTATTCATTGCCATTTTCCCAGCTCAGCTCTCTTGTTGACCTGGTATCACTAATGAAGAGAGGGCTGCAGAGAATGACTGAGGGACAAGGTGGGACCAAAGGAGCAGAAAGTTTGGATGGGGGGCTCAGCATGGAGGTGAACATCAACCAGAAAACAATGGGAAGTGGCAAAGACTGAACTGGGAGGTGAAAAACAAGGACAAGCAGAAAAAAAACTGGTGGAGAACTAATAACAGTGCTAAGGGCTGTGAAACTGGCAGAGGGAGAAGCAGAAGGCTAGAAACTCTGCATGAACTGGAGTGGGCTCCCAACATTTTGCCAAAGCCAGGAATAAGCACATCTAAGACAGCTCCAGTGAATGGGTCAGGGTGCTGGAGCATGAGAAGTGGCAGGGAGGCAGGGATGGGGACCATGGAAATGAGCCAGCTGGAGAGAAGGCTGCCAGGGCCAGAGCTGCAGAAAATAAAAGATGATGTGACAAGGGAAACAGCTAACATGAGAAACTGCCCTGCTACTGAGGAGTCAAAAAAGACAGCTGTGATGACTTGGATGTGTGTCAGAAACGGCCCCTAAAAGATACCCTACATGGCAATGCACATGGGAGTGTGAGACACTAGAAATAGAAGAATACTGAGCATGGGGTGGGCAGAATGAAAAGGAAAACTGAGCTAAATGTTTTAAAGACATGGGAAGATACTTCAAGACCAAGAGGGCAGAAAGAATCCTCTCTACTGAGCTGATAGGCAAGGGAAAAAAATAGAAATACATTGTAATTTTTTTTGTTCAACTAATTCACAGAAGGATTTAAACCTTGAATTTTCTCATCCAAAGAGCACCCCTCACCCAGGGTTGGTGGGCAATGTCCCCAGGAGAGCTGGGAGGGAGCTGGAAGGAGCCACCCCACCTCAGGGAGAGTGTTAGGGTCCAGCACTCTCCTCCAGCCAAGCCATCAGTGGGAATTCATGGCCCCTTATTTATTTGGTGAACCTGATTCATGAACAGACCTGGATATTTTATTGAAACCTGTGAAATAACAGTCTTCAGACTACCATCTACATCCAGCTGTAATCCTTGGAGTAAAGGTTGGTGCTGGAAGAGCATCATCCTTCCTTTGTTTTTTTTCTACCAGGGAGGAAACATGGGGCACAACACCTGCTTGCTGGGAGCTGGTAAGGTTCAGGAAGCTTTTCCATACAGCTCTTTGATGGCTTTCCTGAATTCCTCATTGCTTTGATTTACATAGAAATTTATATGCACCTACCTCGTGTTTTGGAGCTTTGAAGTGTACTTCAGATAGCAGCAAAGTGGCGTCAGATATTAAATGAATAATTAAATGAAGAGAAGCAGTTAGCACAGACAGAAACCAGAAATCTGTACGAAGAAGTGAAGCCATCACTCTTCTCACAAAGATCAAGTATGTTCCTTATGCAGATTGGGATATTTGGCTTTCAGAAATTCACATGGGATTGATTTAGTTGAAATAGCAAATATGGTCAGAAAAGAAGACAAAAGCTTTGGTTTACACTGCTGAAGGATTGCTCTTCCTCCAGCAGGATGGCTTGCACTGCACTGGACCTTGTGCCCATCAAACCTGGAGGGGAACCATGCCTCTGGCCACAGCTACCAGGGAAAACCAGGGTGGGAATCAGCACATCAACTGAGAACATGGTTGCTTGAAAGTCAATAAAAAAAAGCAGTGCTTTGAAAGCTGTGGTGCAGGCTGCCATCAGGGATGCACCCTGAAACTGTGAACCTCCTCTCTTCTTACCATCAGTGAGGTGCAGCCTGTAGCAGGAGCAGCCAGGTCTACAGGGCCTCCTCGCAGCATGAGGATCATGATTTATGGAAAACTGAGGACAGGGATGAAGAGCTTGTACTTTTTTCTTACTCAAAAAATCCTGTAGCCATAAATACATATGCAGAGCTGGCCTGACTGACAGATCCATCAGGGCTTACTCTTCTACAGGATTTAACTGTCAAAGGCAGCTGCTCAGTGGCTGAATTTTCTTTCTGCTTCCACAGTCATCAGATTTTCAGTCAATCCCAGCCTGGATGGCTGCTGTTATCCTTCACCACATTGCCTGTTCCACCTCTCCACCCTTTCCCCTTGGTAGGGGCCCTGGGATGGGTGAGAAGCTCAGGCAGGTGGCAATCCCCCTACCTGGTGCCACCAGAAGGTATCTCCAGCACCTCCCTGGATAGGTGGCATCCAAGAAAACCTGAGAGAAGAGAAAAAGTTTCCTTCCTTTTCCCATAG
The DNA here is from genome assembly GCF_036169615.1 of Heliangelus exortis. Classification (NCBI taxonomy): domain Eukaryota; kingdom Metazoa; phylum Chordata; class Aves; order Apodiformes; family Trochilidae; genus Heliangelus; species Heliangelus exortis. Next base: position 21,256,787 of record NC_092422.1, on the reverse strand, counting down.
GGTTGTTTTTCAAGCATTCAAGAAGTGCTGGAGGTGAACTTTTGGCTACAAAAGCTTGCTTAGCTTTGTTAGCAGAAAGCTTTTTTTTTTTTTGCTTTTTTTTTTCTTTCCCTTCCCCACCCCTCCAGGAAAAGTATCATTTTAAGGGTAATTTTTTAAGGAAACATCTAAAGACAAAGATTGATTAAAATCCTGGAATCAAGGAAGGAAGCATTGCACTAAAGTAATAACATTGCTTCAGCCCTTCCACAGTGAAATACTTGATTATTCTTTTGTGAGGCAACATATTGTTCTGAAATTAATTTAACATAAAGGGAAGCCCTGCCAGCTCTTGAAATGACACCAAACACTTTGACAGGCATCAAGGATCCACTCGTCTTTCTCAAGTTTAGTTTCTTAGGAAATTCCAAAACTTGTTGGTTTTGAGCCAGCAGAGAATAAAAGCCCATTGCAAAACCAGGGAATTCCCCACAAAAATGGAAATTCCAGCTCCCATGCAGCCTTATTTACACTCTGTAGTTTTGGTTTCTTGCTTGCTCACTCCCAGGTTTCCCTCTGCTTCTCAGGGCTCCCTGCTGTAAGTGCCTGGCAGCAGCACAGCCCAGCCCCCCCTCCCCATCCCCTGTCCCATCCCCTTCCCCATCCCCTGTCCCATCCCCTTCCCCATCCCCTTCCCCATCCCCTTCCCCATCCCCTTCCCCATCCCCTGCCCCATCCCCTGTCTTATCCCCTGCCCCATCCCCTGCCCCAGTGCAGCCACACTGCCCTGGGAAGGCACTGGCTCAGGAAACTGAGAAGGGACTGGGACCTCACCCAGCACTGGAGAAGGTGCCCACATTTCTTTGTGGTTTGCCACCAAAAACAGGCCAGGAAGGAAACAGAATCATAGAATCAAAAAATGGTAATCATAGAATCATAAAATGGTTCGGGTTGGAAGGGACCTTGAAGATCATCTAGCTCCAGCAGGATGTGCTGTGCTTGTGTCTCAAACAGTCTCAAGGACTTGAGAAGAAACAGTTCCTGGATAAGGTACCTGGGAGTCTGGATTGACAGGAAGCTGAACATGAGCCAGCAGTGTGCCCAGGTAGCCAAGAAGGCCAATGGCATCCTGGCCTGTATCAGGAACAGCGTGGCCAGCAGGTCCAAGGAAGTGATTCTGCCCCTGTACTCAGCGCTGGTGAGGCCACAGCTTGAGTACTGTGTCCAATTCTGGGCCCCTCAGTTCAGGAAGGAGATTGAGGTGCTGGAGCTGGTCCAAAGGAGGGCAACCAGGCTGGTGAAGGGATTCGAGCACAGACCCTATGAGGAGAGGCTGAGGGAGCTGTGGGGTGTTCAGCCTGGAGAAAAGGAGGCTCAGGGGAGACCTCATCACTCTCTACAACTCCCTGAAAGGAGGGTGTAGCCAGGTGGGGGTTGGTCTCTTTTCCCAGGCAACCCTCAGCAAGACAAGAGGGCACGGTCTCAAGTTGTGCCAGGGGAGGTTTAGGTTGGACATTAGAAAGAATTTCTTTACTGAGAGGGTGATCAGACATTGGAATGGGCTGCCCCGGGAAGTGGTGGATTCTCCATCCCTGGAGATATTTAAAAAGAGACTGGATGTGGCACTCAGTGCCATGGGCTGGTAACTGCAGCGGGAGTGGATCAGGGGTTGGACTTGATGATCTCTGAGGTCCCTTCCAACCCAGCCAGTTCTATGATTCTATGATTCTATGATTCTAAGAGGCAAGGCCACAAATTGGCAAGGCCACAGGACTGTTGACACTCCTGAGAAGAAACAATTCCTTGATCTGGAGATGCAAACTTTGGGTGGTGACTTCACTAAAACTTCTTTATTTCCCTTTCTTCCTCTCTCTTTTCTCTTTTCTCTTCAACAACTATAATTTTAAGGGACTGCTTCCACATGGAGGGGGCCTTACAAAACCATTGTAAGCCCTTGGACAAGGACATCACAGCCCTGCTGCAGAACTGCCTGGTGCCTATGGAACTCACTGCAGGTGGCCCTGGGGGTGCGTGGGGACACCATGGCAGAGATAATGACTGGGGACCAACGTGGGCCCAGGTCTGCTCCAGTTGCTCAATCTGATGTGTCTCAACCATGGCTACTCTTCATTGGGAAATGATTATTTGAGTGAAACAGGCCTAAAAAAAGGAGCTGTGTGGTGGGCTCCCTGGGGGGGGTTTTACCAACACCAACCCTCCCCTGCTATGCCAGCCCAACACTGGATCCAGGATCAGTAATTTTATCTCTAACTTCTCTTTCTCTCTTCCTCTTCCTCTTCCTCTTCCTCTTCCTCTTCCTCTTCCTCTTCCTCTTCCTCTTTCTCTTTCTCTTTCCAGCCTTATGGGCAGGGACAACTGCCACTAGACAGACCAGGCTGCTCAAAGCCCCATCCAACCTGGCTTTGAACACTTCCAGTGAGGGGGCAGCCACAACCTCCCTGGGGAACCTGTGCCAGTGTCACATTGCCCTCATGCTAAAGAATTTCTGCCTAATGTCTGACCTAAACCACACTCTTCCAGTTTAAATCCATTGCCCCTTGTCCTGTCACTGCAAAGCCTTGTCAATGGGATGAGCATTTTTGTTGAGGGTGGTCACCAAGGCCAATTGTCTGCAAAAGGTGAACATCAAAGCCCTGCTGGAGCTGCAGCATGAACCCAGCCTGGTTCCTCCTGGGCTTGTGGCCACATGGACCATCTGCCTAGGTAGAAATGAAATATTCTTCTCTACCTGGACATATGTATCAGCCAAATGAATACACTTACTCTCGTTGCAGCCTGTCTCTGCTCTGTAGGTAGGTTTGAGGTATTGACCAATGGATTCTGAAGCATTTGTGGGAAAGCTGCTTTTTTCCCTTACCAGCAGGACTGTGCCAGCTCATCGCCTTGAAAACTTGGCCAGAAGGGAGTTGAATGTAAAATGATTTAGCACTGGACAAAAAAAAAAAAATCATGGGAAACTTTTCCCCACCCCTCGTGTTTTTTTTTCTCTATATGGTTTCCACACTTCATCATCACACAGACAATTGCTTTCCATGGAAAAACCATACTCACCACCAGGAAAATCAGCTTTCTGCTCTTATAAACAGCAGATCTGCTTGCCCAGGCCAGGAGATTGTCATCCCAGATGTGCATTTGTGTGGGCTCACCCTGGCTGCACCCAGGCAGCCAGCCACAAGGAGATATTTCTTCCATGCCCCACAGATCCCCAGCACAGGCAGGTTCTGTGTGCACCTCAGCTTTTGCATTCATATGTTATTCTTTGGCATGGTTTTGGTCCTTTACAGCAAATTATTCCAGCATGAAGTTTCCCTTTAGCATGAGAAAAAGGCTGCAAAAGAGCTCCAGGTAGGGCTTCACGTTACAGTTCTTCAAAATATGTTTGTGTCACGTATGTAATTTTTACATAGTCCTGGCCAACATGTCTGGGCACTGCTGCAGCATGCATGAGAGCAAAAAATATTGGGACTTTTGGGAGCATCCCTACTGGTCCCATATTAGACCCACCAGTCCCATCACCCCATGATGAGAGGAATACACAGGCATGCAGACCTGGGGCAGGATGTGCCTCCAGACAGGGAAAAATAAGACACTGTTCTGAGAAAAAGAAAAAAAAAAAAGGGACAGGGAAGGGGAAAAGTAATGAACTGAAGGAACAAATTAATTTGATGTGACAGAAAAATAGTTCTTGATTGCTACAAAGCAGAGCACTGTCTAGTTTGGTTTCCAGTTGTATCTCCTGTGATTCACAGACTGACTCATAACAGAGCATTGCAAGCTATATAAAGAGATATGCTCTTGAAGGTATGTGACAGCCTGAAATTTTCATAATGAATAAAATTCAGATTGGGGTCTCTATTGTCACACTGCTGGATCATCCTGGCAGTGACGCAGTACAGACAGAAAGAAGCAAGAACAGGTTGAAGTCACACAAACCTGTACTTTGAAATTAGAAGCTTAGTTTGTCCCAGACAGGGGCTCTCCTGCAAGGTAGGTACACTCAAAAGAACTTGGTCACTGGCAGTGAGGCAACTAATCAGGATTCAGATGGGTATAAATAAGTCTGGGGCTCTTGAGCCCCATTTCTGCTTCCTAGTGGAAATGCCTGGGAAGATGGGGGGCTTAAGGACTGTTGGGACTCCTCTGGCTCATCAAATCAAACCTCTTCTTGCACCCTGTGTCTCAGCACTCAGTGCTGCTTATAAAGTTCCTGTGCATTGGACCAGATGGATGTGAGGTCCTGTACACTGGGTCAGAGGCAGAACCAGAACCAAAAGGCTTTTGGACTGATGAATCTTTCAGTGCTAGGCAAATACCTCGAGCTTGTAGTGTCTGGTGCTGATGCCACAGCCACATTCCTCTCATGGCTTGCTGCTGTGATGGGGGGTTTAATGTTTAGATCGGGTATTTTCTTTATTAGAGAAACTGCTTCATCTGTTTTTTAATTTCATGTTTCCATTTATAAGGCACACCTATTTTCAGCACCTGGAATACTTAAAGTGAGCCATTAGGATAATTATTTTTAATAGACCAACATGATATCAACTACCTGAAAGGAGGTTGTACCCAAGTGGGGGTTGGTCTCTTTTCCCAGATGACTTTCAACAAGACAAGAGGGCATGGTCTTAAGTTGTGCCAGGGGAAGTTTAGGTTAGATATTAGAAAGAATTTCTTTACAGAGAGGGTGATCAAGCATTGGAATGGGCTGCCCAGTGAAGTGGTGGATTCTCCATCCCTGGAGATATTTAAAAAGAGACTGGATGTGGCACTCAGTGCCATGGTCTGGCAACCGCAGCGGTGGGTCAAGGGTTGGACTTGATGATCTCTGAGGTCCCTTCCAACCCAGCCAATTCTATGATTCTATGATTCTATGAAAAAGACCTCAGTGAAAGTCAGGACTCTACGATTTCATGTGTTGATCAAAGATAGGGCAGATACTGTTTCTGCTGTGACTACCTTGTTGCCTGTGTCTTCCTTGGTATTTGTTTGGGTACACAGCAATCTATCTCCTAAACCCAGAGGAGAGACTGAGTTTGTCTCACTGGTTTGTCCCACTGATGCTGCTGCACAGGCAGAACCAATGCCAAAGGACACTGTCCATGAGAACGCAGCATCTCCACAGACAGAAAGTCCATCAGGAGCTGATGGGCTTTGGAGAGTCCCTCAGAGGCTGGTGGGGCACATGAACCCTTTCTTGGCTGGCTGTGGAAATGTTGGGTTTGGCACAACCACAGAGGGAGGCACGACTCAAGTGGCCTGAGCTGTACCTCGAGCAGGATGCCAAGGGCTCAGCATGGCAACTTCAGGCCAATGCAGAGCTTCTTTGGAGTCCCATGGAATGAGTTTTCCTCTGCAGAGAGGCTTGTGGCATCAGACTGCTGCTTTACACAGGCTGTAAAAATTTAAAAAATCTGCAATTTAAACACCCTCACTTGTTACTTATGAAAAAATCTTGCACCATGAATAGTGGTATTAAGGGCTAAGCCTTTACACAGAGAACAGCTGAGCCCTGAAGTGTCCTGATCAGATGCCTCCTATTGATATCCAAGAGAGTGGTTTAGACCTCTGACTTCCACTGCTGCAGGATGTTGGCTTCTTATAGCCTGGCTGAGGAGCAGAGCCCATATTCAAACTGTAATCTAAAAGTACAGCCCTGAGGTTTTTGATGGCTTCTCTTTATTGACCACATAATAAACAGGGACTGGGAATGCTGGATAATTATTGTTTGAAGGAGTCACCAGTGCCAGTTGTCAGTGCTATAGAAAAGGACAAGCCTATCATCTTAGTCTCTTTTTCAAACATTTTTCTACCTGTAGACACCCTCGATGTGAACAGAGATTCTTAAAGAACTATTTTCCACAAATAAAACTCAAATAAAATTCCATTATTAAAACCTTAATTATTGACTAAATAACTTAATATTAATTGCCAGCTCCAGTTGAACAGGCCCATTGGGACATTAGGGAATTAAAGCCAATGCAAACAGAACTCTGGTGCATTTTTCACAATATTGAGTTAAATAAATCTTCGAATTCCTCCAATGTTATTTTAAAGAACTCCATGTGATAAGTCAGCTTGGGTATGTGCTCTGTGTGAAGAATTGCCAAATATCCCACAGGACAAATATGAAAAAGCAGCAGAGAAGCCATTCTGAAGAAATGAAGCTTTATTGACTTTTTTGTCCCACCTTCATGGGCCATCAATCAAATATTGTTCAAGCCTTTCATTTCATTATTTCTTTGCAATTCCAGAGGGTGGGTAGAAAAGTGACTCTCATGTTGGTGTATCATTGATGGTATGATTTTTCTTTTTGAAAAAAAAAAAAAAAAAAGGAAAAGAGAGAACAGTGGTAACAGTGGTGGAGAGCAAGGAAAAAACAAGAGTTCTTGATTCAGTCCCTCTGATATCCATGAGAGCTAGGGCTGGTCTATCACAAGGACAGGATTTACACAGAAGAGTAGTAAGATGGAAAAGCAAAATCACCTTCAGGGAACCATCTGAGCAATCAGGAAAAGCTGGATCCCATACTTGAGTTTGGGAATTTTTTTTTGTTTGTTTTCAGCACAGAAAGATTGAATAGGTATCCAGGTATCTCTTTAGCTTATGGTATATTTTTCTTGATCTTGTGTCCTTTGCAGTTGCCAGATTCTACTTTTAACTACTGTTCCAGCAGATCAAAACTGAACAAGGACTTTTGCTCTATGCCATATCATGTTTCTGTTTTGCAAGTGCTATGTTTTGAATAGGAAAAACACCATCTGATAAACCTATTAATACCTGGAGGACCACCTGCTGTTGCAGCTGCAGTCCCAGCAGGAACTCAGTGCCCGGGAGCACAACTGTCCTCACACACAGCTGCACCAGTTTTCTCTGTCTGTCTGACCATGAACATTTAGTGTCTGCTCCACCATCTTGTTTCTACCATCCTTTTAAAAGGATGGACCATTTGGACCTTTTAAAGTCCCAGATTACACACCCTATTACCAGGGGCCACCTTTGACTTTTCTCTTACCAGCATGTTTCATACTTCAAGAGCCAGAAGTTTTCTCTTTCTTCCTAACTGCACATAGACTCTATCAACATCTTATTTTCTCTTTATATTTATTTTTATCTGTTGCCAGTGTGGTCCCTCTCTTAAAGAACTTACACTAGGAACTTGAGAAGAGATATCCATGTCATCCATGCCTTAAATGTCCTTGAGCTGTTAATTTTCAAGGACTACTATGAATCTGACACAGATAATTTACAGAAGCAGTAATTTAAAATGCAATTTATTAGTAAATTTCTGGTGTAACAACAGAAAAGGATGAACTGGGGAGAGCATGCTTGAGGGGGCAACAAGGGATGCCAAGGATGGATGGCATTTCATGCAGAAGGGTAAAACTGTTAGGCAATAAAATCTGAGGTAGCTTGTGCTAAATTATAGCACCCAGCTGTGGGTGAATTTCTGCCATGAGGTGGTGTCACAGGTGAGCCCAAAATGTGCAGGGACCCTTAGAAGTTTTCCTGTGATCCTGCTTCCAGGTGTTGCTTCTCTGGGTTTAGGTCCAGCTGGAGATGGGACAACAAAAGTTCAAATGCTGCCAGTCATTGATGCCTCCCCCTGAAAGGCTGTGAGAAGCTGTTTTTCTTAATGTTTCAAATCATATGTCCTTGAAATGTTGCTAAGTGTGACAGTGTGATGAAAAGGATTTACAACAGAACTGCCTGGAAGCTGGATGAGGGGACAATGACAAGAGAGGAGAGGAGAGGAGAGGAGAGGAGAGGAGAGGAGAGGAGAGGAGAGGAGAGGAGAGGAGAGGAGAGGAGAGGAGAGGAGCTTTAAAGGGAAAAAAGAAATTAGAAAAGTGGCCTCTTGTCTGGCTTTAAAAAATTAAACAGAGGCTAAGCAATACATTTTTAACTCTGAAAAGCCTGCTTATGTGAATCACTGACAAAGGGGAGACCTGAACCTCACTTAATGTATCAGCTCTTGGAATGGGACTTCGGGTTTTTCACTGTGAAAAACATTCTCTGAAAGTAAATGCCTTATTTGTGGGATTAGTACTGCTCAGACTTAACTCTCCACTGAAATCCATGTTCCCTTGTGAGAAGTCCAAGACAGTACCTGGGCTCTTGTGAGCTGTTGTCCTTTCTCATGCAGGGTTGCTTGAAAGAGAGAGAACATAGCAGGGTGACATAGCTATCCTTCCTAGGATTGGATTTATCTGTATGCTGGGGAAGGAGCTGATCACTCTGCTTTTCCATTAGCTGATTTATTTTGTCTTCTTGTTATGAATCTTATACTTTAAGTGAAAAGACTTCCTGACTGCAGTTATATTTGTTCTTATTACAGAACCATTCCCCATCTAGTTGTGCTTAATTTACTTTCCTAATGTTGTAAAGTACTCTCAAAATTAGAATCCAAGTTTTGATATACCAAAAATACCAAGTAGGACTCTTCGAAACACAGGTAGTCTGAAGCCTGTGAATCACCCTGGAGACTTGTGAATTACAGGACAGAATATTTTAGAAAAAGGCAACAAATAATAGAGCTATTTTTTAATGTTATTTTTAAATGACTGGATGTCTAGGAATGGTAGCTTCTAGCACAGGCTTCATTGTAATTGGAAAATGGATCCATTCATGGAGCTCCATCGCACATAAATCACACAGGCTGACAGCTCACATTCTATTACCTTTCTTTAATGCTGTATTTCTAAGTGATAATTATATTAATTGGTGATTATTCTAGTTTTGAGCAGTTCAAGGAATTTCTGATATGGGTAAGCAGGTGTAAATTTTAAAAACCTTTACCTCATATAAATCTGCTGTATAATTGACCATATAAGACTCTGTGATGCAATCCCTAGGAAATTATCTGAGTAAAACCTATCATTTTATCTCCCCTGAGATCCTTAGCTTCATTAGACAAGGTCCTGCATTTTCTCTTTAATTATTTGTTCTGGCAATTAAACATTTGGTGGCTGTTTACGAAACGAACCTGAAGTTCAAAACTGCCCCATAGGACCTGTGATAAATATAATTTCATTATACATAGCATATAGAATATACTATTCTGTTTTCTGAACTCATTGTGGAAGAGTCCTGGAAAAGAGAGAGGAAAATGCCTACTTCTATGGGTTGCAAATTGGATCACATCTAAGAACTCAGGGACACCATTGCCAAATCAGCAACCAGCCAGAGGAAGAAAAGATACAAGAGGCTCCACAACTTTCTTTTCTGTTTGTGGGTCTTGCCCTGGCCCTGTTTTGGACACAGGACAAACAAATGCTTGTATAAAACTCCTTCATTCTGCAGGGAACAACAGACACCAACTGCCTGGGTGCAATAGCTTGGGTATTTTGATGGTCATTGGCTGAGAAAGAAAGGACTAACCATGAAAGCTGTTCACACCACGTCTCTTAGAAGAGATTCCCTTAAGGGAAAATGTCCCGGCCAATCCAACTGCAGCAAAATAACACCCATGGAATGTGAACAATTGCTTTTTAAGAACCACCATTGCATGGGAAGGCTCTGGGGCTACTGCTACTTCTGTTTCTCATAGAAAGTAGAGGTGGATATATCTGTGTTGGATATTTTCTTTCTTACTGCCATTACAAGTCAGGGAATTACCCAAAGGATTTTCCCTGTTCTGAATAATTATGAAGGCAGCTGTGCAAGTCTATGATGAATATGCTGGGAAAGGGGAGCCACTGCAAACCACTCTGTTCCCTCTTTATGGTTGGGGGGTGGGAGGGGGCAGATGGGTCAAGATCTGGTCTTGTCCTGTTCCTTATGGCCCACAGAGGGTGGTCAGGAGGAGGCAAGGCAAGGTGGGGAAAGGAGAGAAATACAGTTTCCAGGTAGGAAATAAGATACATGGGATCTTCACATCCCTGGATGTGTATATTGGCACCAACTAAATTGGCTCATTTGGTATTCAAGAGGCCTGTGGTGCCCAGAATATCCACCCTATTTTTCCTGTTCTTTCTGCTTTCTTAATAACGATGAATACATACATGTATGACAAATTGGTGATAAACTGTGATAAATTTATTGGTAAGAGAGGACAGCCTGCCCTGTCACAGTAGGACAAGATAAGTCAACAATACCTTGTATGTATCATCAGCTACCCATTAAACAGACCTTCATAGTCCTCATTACTCTCTCAATGTGCTCTATGAACATAGAGGTCTCCAAGTGATGCAGTTAAAGCTGCAGCTTTTGTGAAATGTCACCTCTCTTCTGGAACACTCTGTCTTGCAAAGATGGACTTTATGTGATTAAAACCAGTATAAGAAAAAGACCCATGAAGTGTGGCTGGCTCAGAACAGTGTGATACCAGTCAGACATGAAAAGACATCACTCTCAGGTCAGGTGAAACAAATCAGCTCCTCTTCCTTGACAAGGAATGATGTTTGGAGAGGGCTGATTGCCTGAATGGTTTGAGCTGCTCTGCTGTTCCCTGACACCTGACACACAAACCTGGGTAGAGCTCAGAGAACAGCTCTGGGCCTAAGGCAGTGTACGGCTACAGACCAAGCACTCTGCAGTGCCTCAGCATCTCCTGTGCAGCCTGGGGAATGTTTCAGCCTGCATGGTTCTTGGGTGAGCAAGAAGTATGTCTTTGTCAGCCTTTAGGAGGAGGGGTGATCTGTTGTCTGCATTCCTACCTGAGACTCACTCAGTGTCCTGAAGGGCAGAGCTCCTTCTATCACATTTCATCATCTTGCTTTGCTGAGCAAATCTCAGGCACCTTTTGATCTGTGGCTGGTGATGCAGTCATAATTAACAAGCAGCCAATTCTGCATTCAGATGTCAGCCTCTAGCTTCAGGCTTCCTGAGAGGGCAGCTGCTGTGGCAATAGTCCTACCCTGGGCTTCCAGGCCTGCAAGATACTGCTTTGTCATACACATCTGGATCCACTGTCATACACATCTGGATCCACTGCCAGGGAGAGTAAGTTGGGACATCCTGGCAGGAAGAACTTCTTGTGGTCAGTTGTGAGAACTACACAGAAGCCTGTAGTGAAATTTCAAAAGCAGTTAAAACATCCAGTCAAATGCCAGAATTGCTTATCTTACAGGCCAATGTATTTTCCTTCTGTGGGATAGCATTCTTGAGTCATATGCCATCAGCACAATCTCACCGTGTCCTTCTTTCTCAGTGGATCTCCTCTTCCAGGTCATGCCAATGGAACGTTTGTGCAGCAGAAATCAGGTGAGCTCACAGTAGACCTAAAGATCATCTTGCAACAGAATTCCTCCTATGCCCATCCTTACTTCCATTTCTGTGCTTCAGTCAAAGCACAGTGATTCAAAGAGTGCAAGGTGCTAACCACTTTGGTGTATATATATATATATATATTTTTTTTTTTCCCCAGTAAACTGGTCACACCCAGATAAGAGTTCAGCTTCACAGTGCTGTCAGATCCAGTGGCTCTGCAGATGGCCTCAGCCAACTCTTGCCAGGGGACTTCTGGAATGAGAGGGAGTGCTTTCTCCTGTGAATCCACATCTGCTCATGCTTGGGTGAGTCTGGCTTCCTGAAACAGTCATGGCATTTTGCTGAGATGATCACAAAGCACCAAGATAATGAAGCCATGGACTGAGATGCAGTAAAGACAACGCTTGATGAAGATGACAGTGCATGGCTGGTTGTCTTTCCAAAGGTCTTGGATGCAAAAGAAATTTCAAATAATAAATACCTGTGTCTGTACCTTTAAATGCAGCCAGTAAGTGTTTAAAGAACAGCTCAGAGATGAGAGGGTGACACCCACAATATGCCACTGAATTTAGCACCTTGTTGGCACTGATTTTACCAGGGAAAGCACATGCTTCTAGCCCAGGCTGGAGGTTGTGTTGTAGCTTTTCCTGGTACCTAAGTTGTCAGACATACCCAGAATGTTCCACCACCGAGATGAGAGCACTCACCAGCCAGGAGGCACACAACCAATTTGCCATCTGGGACCATGCCATGAACCCATCTCCTTTCTGAACTTTGTTTCTAGAGGGTTCATTTTGAGGTGTATCAGATAGGCTTTGACAGTAAATAGCATACAAAGAGGAGAATTCTCCTAGTTGTTAGCAAAAGTCCTGTGTGGGAAGTGGGAGAAGGAGCAGAGAGGAGAATCTGGGTGACACTGAGCCTGCCAGGCTGTTTGCACAGATATCACTGTTTAAAGTCTTGTGACAACAAAACATCACATTACATCTCTAAAGAGGGCTGTGTGCTATAAGGCAGCTCTTCTGCAGGAGCTGTGCAGGGTCTGTTGGCCAGCCGTGACTTGTCTTTAGCTTCTCAGCTTCAGCTGGGATTCCCACAAAACCTCTGTCACGCCTAGTTCTTCGTTTAAATTATAGCTCACCTGTAATTAAAAGGCTTTAACTCAACAGATGTCTTCCCATGTGGACACCTTCTTGAACCACTCTAGTGCCCTGGATACTGATCCAGGGACCTCCTTGGTACATATAGATGCCTGCAAACCGGACAGGGCTTCTACTGTGCCAGAAGATATTTGTACATCTTCTCAGGAGTATCTGTCCCTATGCCATTCTTGGGACAGATAGTCCTGTCTCAGCATGAAACCTCTGTGTTCCAGTGATTTCTCTCTTCCTCTCCCAAGAGGGAGGAGTGTGTCTAATGGCAACCAGGCTGGTGAAGGGACTCAAGCACAGATCCCATGAGGAGAGGCTGAGGGAGCTGGGGCTGTTCAGCCTGGAGAAGAGGAGGCTCAGAGGAGACCTCATCACTCTCTACAACTCCCTGAAAGGAGGGTGTAGCCAGGGGGGGGTTGGTCTCTTTTCCCAGGCAACTCTCAGCAAGACAAGAGGGCACGGTCTCAAGTTGTGCCGGGGGAGGTTTAGGTTGGACATTAGAAAGAATTTCTTTACTGAGAGGGTGATCAGACATTGGAATGGGCTGCCCCAGGAAGTGGTGGATTCTCCATCCCTGGAGATATTTAAAAAGAGACTGGATGTGGCACTCAGTGCCATGGTCTGGTAACTGCAGCGGGAGTGGATCAAGGGTTGGACTTGATGATCTCTGAGGTCCCTTCCAACCCAGCCAATTCTATGATTCTATGATTCTATAATGGCCTTTGTGTCCTTAATCACCTGGATCACTGGAATAAGGCAGCTACTACTGCACCAGGCGCATATAAAGGTTGTTCAGTTTTGCCTTGCTGTCAGTGCAGGTGGCTTTTTAGCTTGTTTGGAAAAGCTGCTTCAGATGCAGGTAAATGCTGACATTTCTTTAACTGTTGGTGTCAAGTAATAACATGGTTGGTGTTGCCTAGGGGATTAGCTGGACCCTGCAATGTCTCCTGCTGCTTCTTGGTGCTCTTGGCTTGGGTACCTGCTATAACTGCTTTCCCTGGCATCAAATCAGTGTCAAGATACAGCCTCTCTGACACTCAGTGATCTCTCTTACAGCAAATTAAAAAAAAAAAAAATTAAAGTCATTTCTGCAACATTTAATAATGAAGTATGCTGGTGAATTCTCTGCACTGTTCTGGGGTGCAAAGGGCTGTTAAGGCTTCTTCAATCAATCTTGCAACAAGAAAAAAATAAAAATCTGTCTCTCTTGAAATATTAGCTCAAGTTGCCAGCATCAGCATTCTAGGATTTTGCTTTTTCAAAGTCATCAGGTTGAAGGAAAGCTTATTAGCAGCCCTTGGCCCACCAAATAGAGAACAGAGTATTTCTGAGGGTTGTTTGTCAGCCTTATTCTTGCCTAAAATCCTTGAATCTTATTTTCCATTTGGTCTAATCATCCCCAGCCTTAAAATTAATTGTTCTGGAGCCAGTATCTGGCAGTGTAGAGCACCCAGACCTCGCAGGCACTGTTTGTTAGATCTGGGTTCCTGCAGAGACCATTCAGAGAATTCTTTCATTATCTTTCCAAGTTTGTTTCCCCACTGTCAACATTCAGTTTTCTCATGTAAATAAAAGCTGCCCATCCGATCTGGTCTTTGCAGCTTTTAACAAACCAGCCCGAGGAAGTGCAGCATTTTCTGGGGAAAATCCCAGCAAACCTCCCCCTCCAGCAGCCGATAAATCAAAGCTCACACTCTAGCACCCTCTGGCAGGAGGGTGCAAAAATGGTATTGTTGCAGAAAGGTAAGGAATTCCAGGCACACCCAGAAAAAAATACGAGGAGACAAATGATTAGGCATTTCTTAGCAATAACAGTGTTTTAGAGGCTCTTGCCAGAGCTATGCAGGGCATGTTGCAGTGCTGTGCAGAGGCTCCTGCTACACAGTGCTAAAAAGTTAATGATCAGGTAATGCTGAAGGAGCAGCCACTGTCAGCTGCCTTAGCTCTGCGTGGTTACTGAACACTTCGTGGTGCCACATGTGAAATAAAGTGGGAAATACCCAGTGAAAGAGGGAAGCCACTCAAAGAAAAGACACAGCAGAAGGAGCTGCAGACTCTGTGGCAGACACCACAAACACAGAGACAATGCTTCCCATCTGGAAGGAGATGCAAATCCTGCAGAGGCTTCAGCCCTTTGCAGCACACACAGGCGCTGCCAACAGCTCCAGAGCACACATGGGTGACCAGCCCCAAACCAAACTGGGTATTCCTTTATTTTAAATTGGATACAGATGCCTGAATCAGCATGGTGGCAGAAATAGTTTTCTTAACACTGAAGAGACACCCCAGATGAGGGGTAAACCCTAGAGATTTCATGAACTGGTCTTTACAAGGAAGGGTGTGACAGCACAGAGAAGCACCAAAGCAAATGTAAATTTTCTACACTCGGGAATGTGTATGTACAGGGAACTGAAACTATTATTTGGGAAATTTCACATGCTGGATATCAACAGAAAGGATGAGCACCAAAGTGAGAGGAGGCTGAAAAGACATCAGAACTGAGGAACACAGAAAACCTCTGCTGATTGAGAGGTTTCAAAGGGTAAACATGCTGAGAGTGATTTTACTGCATGCAAAGGGAGTGTTTTCTTAAGGGTATAGTTGCTGCCAAACATTTTTCTACACTTGACACTCCAGCATCAGCAGGTCTCTGGCAAGGCAATAAAAAAAAATAGCACATTTGTTCACATTCTGCCCTCTGTTTGGGAGATATTTTCTCCAACTGCCATTGAATTTGTATTCAGCAGCCCAGATGTTTCATCAAGCCAACCAACCATCTTTTGTATCTTTTTCTGTGGAGAGGGATAGAGACTGGCCTCACAGGTACTTTAAAGAACACATCAAGAGAAAAGTTGTATTGGTAAAGCTGATGCTACATTTGGGGTAAGAATTTGACACAAAACTTCTTCATTCTCCATTTTCTCCTGCTCAGGCCTGGGAAAACACAGTGGAAAAGATTGTGCCAAGACACCAAGGTGCTCTGGCACCAGCTGGGACACTCAGGCTAAAGCAAAGTGGTGGTAATGGAAGACAGCTTCAATATGCTTGTGCTACCAAGATTTAGGGAAAATGTGTGCCATGTCTTCCTCAAGCAATACCTGGAATCTGGACAATGCAAAGATGTTTGAAAAAAGGGGATGCAAACCTTGTTCCAGTGGAGAAACTGAAGGAATCATTTGAAGTCCTGTTGTAAGGGCAATCAAGTTGGCTGAGGTAGCTGTGGGCAGACAGGAGGTGGCTTTGTCCAGGGTGCAGATATTTCAGCACAAGTGCCAACACATACACCTCAGAAATGAATAGGACATTTGAGCTCAGAGAGGTTGTTTATTTATGCTGGAAGCTAAGCGTTAGGATCATCTTGATTGTCACGTGCTATTACATTTGGCTTTGGGAAAAAAAGAAAAAAAAAAAAAAAAGAAAAAAAAAAAAGGCGTGGGAAGCTGCCTCTCTAAGGGAGGTAGGAAAGAGTGGAGCAGAAAGAGCTGTGCTTGCAGAGATGTGTCACACAGCCTGGAGCAGCTTGATGTCAGGCTTTGAAAGGAGCATGTCCCATCAGTGTCCTTTGCTAGGACTGATTGCAGAACATATTTAGCTTTCTATACCATTTAAATGTACAAATTACTGCTCTGTGACTCAATTAGTAGCTCCAGTGCTCTTGGCATGCCTACCTCCCCTGAAGGGCAAAATGCAGCTCTTGGTGACTGCTAATGCTCCAATCACACTGCAGACTTGCTCCAAATTTCATGATGTGGTACTCCAGACCCAAGGTGCTGAGCTGATGCCTACCCACTGTGTTTCCTCTGCCAGAGCAGAATGTTGTGCATCCCTTTCCTCAGGGATGGACAGAGGACCAAAGTCTTCTCTTTGTTTTGGAGGAAAATTACTACCAGTTCTGATAGAACCAAAGTTAGTAGCAAACAATCTCTGAGAAAAGGGTGTTCCAGTGGACGTTCACCTCCTCTTTAGGCCGTGAGAC
Organism: Heliangelus exortis; assembly: GCF_036169615.1. Classification (NCBI taxonomy): domain Eukaryota; kingdom Metazoa; phylum Chordata; class Aves; order Apodiformes; family Trochilidae; genus Heliangelus; species Heliangelus exortis. Next base: position 21,240,455 of record NC_092422.1, on the reverse strand, counting down.
CCACTCTTGAGTTATACAATCAGTCACCCCACTGACTGACTCCAGGAAAGGGTCAGTGCCTGGTGCTCCTCCTGTCCTTGAAAGGCACAGCCACCAAATATGAACTGTTCTGGCTGTGCCATGTGTCCCTGCAGTACCAGGACATCCGCAATCACTGTGCCATCAGGCAGCAATGTGGGTGAGTGCCATGGGGACAGCACTTGCTAAAGGTCACTGATGGTCTTGTCAGGTTTAGTGATGCCTGCTCAAGGTCAAGGTTGTGGGCCAGGTAGTGAGGCTCCAGAGGTATGGGTTTTCCCAGTGACAGAGACATGTTTTCATGTGACACTTCTTTGGCTTCCAAAGACCGAGAGACCGAGACTTGTTTTGGGTGAAAACATTGCATAAGGGCATTAGGTATTTTCTGACTGAATTTCACTTTGCTTGAACCTAAGAAATAAAGTTAGAGACCACAAACACCAAACTGCTACATTTCAGAGATGGCAAGGGTTGAAAAGGACAGAGTAAAGATCAGAGCAGCCCCTTCTGTCAGAAAGACAAATGCTGGTAATTGAGAGCATGGTATTCATAGAATCATAGAATTGGCTGGGTTAGAAGGGACCTCAGAGATCATCAAGTCCAACCCTTGATCCACTACCGCTGCAGTTACCAGACCATGGCACTGAGTGCCACATCCAGTCTCTTTTTAAATATCTCCAGGGACGGAGAATCCACTACTTCCTGGGGCAGCCCATTCCAATGCTTGATCACCCTCTCAGTAAAGAAATTCTTTCTAATGTCCAACCTAAACCTCCCCTGGCACAACTTAAGACCGTGCCCTCTTGTCTTGCTGAGGGTTGCCTGGGAAAAGAGACCAACCCCCACCTGGCTACCCCCTCCTTTCAGGGAGTTGTAGAGAGTGATGAGGTCTCCCCTGAGCCTCCTCTTCTTCAGGCTGAACACTCCCAGCTCCCTCAGCCTCTCCTCAAAGGGTCTGTGCTCGAATCCCTTCACCAGCCTGGTTGCCCTCCTTTGGACCTGCTCCAGGACCTCGATATCCTTCCTAAACTGAGGGGCTCTGGAGAAATATATTCACCACTATCAATGGGAGGGGAAGGCAGAGGGATTTCTAGATGGCACCACAGCTCTGGTGGAACATAGTAACTCCTCTGGGAAAAAATATGAACAACAGCCAACCACCATGACTTCTCAGGTGACTGCATGCAAGATCTGTGCATTAAAACAATATTACAAATGTAGAATTGGGAAGTAAAACACTAAGAAAGTCTAAAGTCTCTTAATGGTGTAGAGGAAGGGGACACATTAGGAAAGCATAAAGAGAAATCACCACATGCACATAATTCCATGCTGCATTTTCATTGTCATCTTCAATTTTCCTGCAAGATTAGCACTTTCTCTCTGAAAACTGTGTGAAAAATTCCTTCTCAGTTTCCTAGCTTGAAGTAAACACCTCAAAGTGGGAGAGGGTAGCAGAGGAGAGGGGTTGGGGGAAACCCATAAGCAAATAGAAGGCACAAATTTTGTTGGAAGGGCAGTAAGCAGAGATACTGGAAGCATGATTCTGTCTGAGAAAGATGAATCCATTTGCTTTTCACCACTTTGGTATAGGGGGTGGAGGGAAGAGAAGCAAGCAATCTCAAAGATGGCAGCTTGGAAGAGGCTGGTTTCAGGCCACACTGATCTAGGACAATTTACCCCACATGAGAAGGGCTGTGAGAGTTTAAAGCAGAAGAGAAGATAGAGGCATTAACTATCTCATTGGGGCAAATTTATTGACTACAGAAGAAGAAAGAGTAGGTCTGAAGGGCCAGAAAAGACTAAAGAAGGTACCTGAAGGAGGGGAAGTTTTTCAGCTTGTCTTTCTTTAAAGACTCAAAAAGGAACAAGAGTGGAGGCCTTTCAGGGCCACCTCCCCCAATGCTGATGGAACCCTGACTCATTTTTGGTGGCTGTACCCAGGAAAATGTAGGACAGACAGCAATGACCATCAACAAAGAACCCTACTTTTTGACCCGTGAAAATGGTGTGGACAACCAACCAAAACTGAGGGACTCCCAGCATCCAGCCTGTGGAGTAGCTACAGAAAAGAGCTGCAGAGTGTCTGCAAGCACAGAAAACTGCATCTGCTGAAGGGAAAGGAAAGGTGACAGATGGGGACTGAAATGACATACACAATGCAGCTCTGTCCAGACAGAGGCTAAGATGAGCAGGAAGACTGGGAAGATCCAGGCTGCTGAGGTTGTCCAGAACAGGAGGTGCCTGGTTCAAAGCATGTAGCCACATAAGGCTCTTTGAGGTGGGGATTTTAATTGTGTGAATGCCTTGGTGTGCTAAAGGTGATTCTAAAATGAAGGATGAAGCAAGGAAGAAAGCAATGAGTTTTGAGATTCCAGGTAGAAGGTTGCTAGAATTGTCAAAGGAGATAAGCTGACACCTCTTGGGGCAGGAGATGGTGTAAGTCTTTTGTGAGAGTTAGGATGAACCGTGGACCTGGAAGGATCAACTTTTCCAGGAAACTGAAACAGTTTTCCGAAGGACAGCAGGGTCTAGGTAGGAATGCAGGCAAAGTAAGAACAGTTAGCTCAGAGGAAAAAAGATCTGAGAACCTAGACCAGATTGCAGATTTGTAAGACCAAGAAATATACAGCTTGCGTGTGTGAGGTCCACCTGCAACAGGCAAGAGTCTGAGCTGTGGAAGGCACAGACCCCACTGCTAAAGGAGCAATGGGAAGAACAAAATAATATTTCTAGATGGTGTGTAACTTTTGTGGGGGAGTGGATGGACATGCCAAAAATCAAAGTCCATATGTCTCCTGGTATAGTTAAAAAGTTAAAGTTAAAAACTGCACTAATGACTTCTTTTGCAGGCAATACCCCATACTTGGGAACCCTGGGGTATGGAGGAAGATGCTCTTCACTCAGGAGTATTCTTCAAGGCTGCATCCAGGGAGAATGCTCTCATGACACCAAGAGGCAGCCTTGGGACAGTTTGATTTGAGCAGGCTCATGCTGGAGGGATTAAGAGGACTTGACAGTCTCCCTGCCCAGCACCTGGCCTGGACAAGACTTGGGAGGCAGCATTAGACCCACCAGCATCTTTCAAAATATTTGCATCTTGTTTAAGCCAACCAAAACACCTAATCTCACCAGACTCCAGGCTTTGGGTTGGAATGGTTTTCCCCTTACATGTTTACTGCCTTGTGTCATTGGGCGTGATATAACTCCTGATGGAATTACCATCACCTCCAAAGAATGCAGGTCCTCAGCAGTTACAGAAGTAGGGGTTTTCTCTTTACTTTCATTTCAATAAGGGGGAATTTGTAAGGGTTTTATAGGGGTATTTCTTCACCATCCCGGCTGGAAAACTCCACCTTGGCTGGAGAATGTGAAAAGAAAACATTGTCTACAGATACATTTAAGAACAAACATCACAATGAAATAATGGGATTTAGGTCCCCAAATGTCCTTGTGGGTTGGTTCCTGCCTGGGGAGAAGCAGATTTTGGAGGAGAAGGCCAGGCATGAAGGGGCTGTCCTCTTTAAAGACAGGAGGCATCCATAACCCAGGATCTCAGGAAAAGCCGAGACCTGGGCCAGCTCAGGGGCTTTTCTGAGGAGCAGGTGAAGCTCCTGCCACACCCGCCGTTAGCCCAGCCTGAGCCTCACGGAGCGGCCTCCTTAACGGGGCTCAAGGCAAGGGTTGGAGGCATCTTCCCTCCTTCCCTGCTCGGCACGGTTTCCCGGCTCACCCCGCCCCGGGCAGACGCAGGCGGCAAGGCTGGGGAGGCCCGCACGGGGGCAGCGCAGGACGGCGCCCGGGCCCATCCCGGCAGCTGCCGCTGAGGGCTCCGCCGGCGGGAGGGCGGCGGCCCGGGCGGGAGGGCCGGGGCAGGGCAGGGCAGGGCAGGGCGGGCCGGGAGCTGCCACCTCACAGAGCCCTGAGGGGCCGGGGTGTAAGTGAGCGCAGGTATGATTGCGGCATGGTGGCTTGCTAGTAATTTGCATTGTGCTTTACACGGCAGGGGTGTGCCCACGGGCACGGTCTCCTCGTTGCACCGTGGCTCTCCTGGCTGTTTGTTTCACAGACCTCGGTCACGCACCCAGACGCCACCATACAGAGCAGTCACAGATAGACAGCAAGGACCCGGCTTATCATGGGCTGCCTGCGTTATCAGGAGAGATGTGGAAATGAAGCAAGGACAACAGCCCCTTCCCTGCTGAGCTTGTAAATGGAGCCTCTCCATCCAAGCCAGATGTGTGGTCCTGTCCATGAAGAGACCCTTACCTAGTTCAGATAGGGACACACACATAAGAAAATCCTTTGTTTGTAATGTTCATGGACAGATACACAGTGGTCTATTTATTACTGCAAGGACTGAGCTGGAAAAGAGAGCAGAAAAGGTGCAGGGACGTACATGAGCAAGATGATGGGACCATAAAAACAACTTTTGAGTATGGAAGAGTATACCACATAAAAACATTTGTGGTGGCTCAGACTGAGGATTTGTCTTCCAAAGGACCCTGCTTGCAGCAGTGGCTATGAGGAAATACAAAGAGAAAAGTAAGAGATGTGCAATTATATATATAAACATTCTCTGTACTCACGCAGGAGTATTCTCACAATTTTATCTCTTTTCAGTTCAAGGGATTTCCCAAGCCCAAAATAGTTTATCTGTATCTCTAGCAGATCCCTCTTTCAAACACTTGACCTGTGGCCCTGCACATGTTTTGCATCTTAAGCACCATTTGAAGAAGGGCTCCACAGACCAGCAGCCATCATGAGAAGGGCTGCTCCGTCTTTTGAAACTTTATTAGTGACATGTGACAGCTCTTAGTTCTTGTTCTGGAAGTGAGCACCCTTTCTACTGACTCACAGCATCCACCTTTCCCACCTATCATTTTGCAGCCCTTTTAGCATACCCTCTGCAGTCAGTCATCTCTTTCTGAATCAGAACAATTCAAGCCTACTCAACCTCTCCTTAAATGTAAATAATTCCATACCTTTAATTTAAGTTCATCCTGCTCTTCTCTGAACTTTTCAGGTTCTGGTATCCACTTTTGGAGACATGGGCACAGTTCTCAGGAGAAAATCAGAGCCACAGCAATGCCTTCTCTACTATTCTCTCTTCCTTTCCCCTACATTGGATTTGTCTTCTTAATCATTACTGAATGATGATACAGTGACAAATAGTAAAGGAAATTGAGACGAAGCAAGAAGAAAACAGCAGGAGCTGAGTCACAGTCCCCTAGGAAAGGCTGGTGAAGGGGAAAAATGAGATGGTGCTAGGGGCCTCGTTTCTAAAACCCTAGACCTTTAATGTTTCTTTAATATCAAGAATAAATATTACTGTGAATTGTTAATATGCAAGAGTTTAATGTTCTGGCTGCAAATGCAAGGATAAAGGGGAGTGATATTATTCTTGCTTATCCCCACAAGCAAAGGGCAATGTGTTCATGATGTAGATTTAGTAGTGAAAGTATCACAGTGTAATTAGTTACAGTAAATAATTTTGGAGCAGTGTTGATAGCATTAAAATGGAATAGGGAAAAGGATAAAAAATATATATTTCTGGGGTTTTTTTTTTTGGTTGGTTGGAGTTTTGCTTGTTTTTTGTTTTTTAGTTTTTCTGTGTTTTGGTTTGCTTTTTTCCCAGGGAAGATTTTAAAAGCAGTGAGCGGAGTTACCAAGCTTGACAAGCTTAGGGGTTGCATATGGAGGACTATAAAAGTTTACATCAGAGGTAGAAAATCTTTCTGGAGTTTGCACACTAAACAAAGGAAAAACTAATGTGGAAGTTCTCCAGAGTCACCTGGATAAATGACTGCCCAGGAAGGATACTAGGTGTAAACACTCCATGGGAACGGATAAAGAGGTCAGTCGGTCTAGGCAGCTACGTTTTGAAAGTCAGAAAGCATAGGAATTCAGTAGCAAGTGCCAAAAGTCAAGCTGAGTTAGAATTTGCAAAGTTCTGTGAAGTTAAATGCTGAAAGGTTTGGTAGCTGTATAAATAGAAACAAAATTTAAAAAGGAGGAAGTAGTGCTGCTGTGTACAGAGTAGGAGGCTTAGATCAAACGCTGTATTTGGATGACATTAGATCAAGGGCCAAACCCAAGAGGGTTTGCAGGGCTGTGCTGTGAAGAAATTAGTTTGGTTCTGGGAACAAAGTTCACAATGCTGAAGAAGATGTTTTTAAGTCCTTCATATAGTAAATGAAAGAAAGCTACATAGATGTACCACAACCAGTGTGGTGCCTGAGCTGCTCATGAGGAAATGCCAAAGACACCTGTCTGAAACTCTGCCTTCTCTGGTTCTCAGTCTGCAACAAACCTTCAGCCTCTCTGGTGACACCTAAATTAGTAAATACAATGTGGTGATAGTCAGGGTGGTGTACCAGTCCATGATAGCCCGTGCTGTTTAATAGTTCCTGCTACAGGTACAATCTGTGCAAAACAGCCCTCTCCCGGACAATACATGGGCACAGTTCACGGAACAGCATGAAATTGTTCTTCCCAGTGAGTAGTTTGGTGGCCACCTTGCTTTGGGCTTGTTTTGGAGGAGAGTTTTGCTGTGCTGCGCAGTTTACCCTCAAAGACAGAGAACAGGACACAGCCCTTTTCATTTAGTCACATAAGTCTAGTCTTGGAGATGGGGATGATCTAAATGACAGAGGTGCTACTGAGGTATCTTGGATGATGTCAGTCATGTACTGTCAGGGGCCATTAGCAACTGGGTAAGTATTTTAATTGATAGGAAACTTCTGCATAGTGTACTCAGGAGTTCTTGTATATAACCTGATCTTAGAACCTTCTTAATGAGCTTGTCTGACTTGCTGGGGTAGTTTTCAAGACAGCAGGATGCATGGCACTTGATATCTAACCATTCAAGCAGAGCCCCTATGTTCAGATGAGCGTAAGATTCCTGTGAAAAAAATCGAGCAAGGAAGACACAATGTGACACTTGCTCTGTGATAAATGCAGTCAGATTGACAGAGAGATTCTTGGGGTTCAGTTGCTGCTTTAAAAAAGCCCTGCTAGTACTGCCTGAACTCAGCACTCATGCTTGGTGTTAGTTCTCCCAGTGCTCCTGGGTTCAGTAGATCCTTGGTACTCATGGAAGAGAGGGGTCATTTGATCAGTTGGCATCTGAGCTAATGAGCCTCCATTAACCTGAATAAGGATAAGGACCACTGCACTGAATGCAGAGACCTTTATTTAACTGAAGCTGCATGTTAGGCTGCCAAATCTTTCTTTAGATTTTGTCCTAAATAGTCAAAGTTTTCAGCAAGGATATTGAAAAGGTCAAATCAGCATTGCTGTTGGGAGGAGAGATGTGCACAATTAAAGACAAAACTATTAGAAAAGGAACCACAGATTTTAATGTGCAGTAGCTAAAAGCAGATCATCCCAGAACTGTGAAAAAATGTGAGTATTTAGCTGAAAATCTGGAAGTAAAGATTTTCCTTACTATTTTTTAAAAATTAGAGATGGTACTACATAACTGCATAAGTAGCAACCATGGAACTCTGATTTCAGTGGTACATAAGATATTAAGACCCATTTTTAAGTAAAGCTATACAAAGGTGTGGATTTAAATTACAAGTGGAGCACAAAGGCAAATGAATTCTCAAAAGGAGATGGTATGGTCTATTTGATAAAAGCAAGTAACTTTCTGGACAAGAGAATGCAGCATTTCTGATCTAGTTAGACTGCAGTCAAGTAAATGATACAGTGCTATGAAACTGGCTGAGTTGTCAAAAGGGTTGGCACATGAACTAAGTGGCAACAAAGGTGAGAGGCAGTAAGAAGCTAATGAGAAAGGAGATGACCTGGAGGAAAATTACTAATGGAATTCCTTCAGGATCCAACCTGGGATTGGTTTTATTTTGGTATTTCTTTGCATGGATTTAGCACACACACACACACACACACACACAAAGGAAAAAAAAAATAAAAAAAAATAAAAAAAATTGGGTTCATAAGATTTGCTTAGATCAAAGTTTGGAGGTGTCAAAAAGTGAAGAGCTTGGAGATTCTGATACCAGTTCTATTGATTTGACTGGGATCCTTCCCTACTGTTGATATGGTAACATCCTATGAAGAAAGAGACTTAGTAGCTGGAACGGTGTGTGTTATTTTTGTTGCTATAGCACCAAGAGATTTAGCCAGAGCTGAGTGGACTGGAGGCTTGAAATCAGCCTGTAAATACTAAAAGGGCTTTGAGGACCTGCAAAGCCTTGTGCACTACAAACCAGCAGATGTGTTTGGTACAAGTTACAAAGAGAGACGGTGAAGGGCAGTAAAAAGAGAACCATGAGATCAGTACACCAGGCTAGGAAGGGGGATTTTTTTGCAGCTTTGTGGTTTAGTATGAGCAGGGCATGCCAGGAACAGGATGACTGTGTTACTATTTTCAAGGAACTAGCTGAAAGTGATACAGTTATTAAGAAACAAGGCGGGAAACTAAAGCAGTATGAAAACATGTGTCACCAGTTTCAGTCCCTCCTAGTCACAGGAAAAAAATTCTTCCATCATCACCATCATTTGGGCCAGGAATGTGAAGAACACCCAATAAACACCTTTCGCCTTCACACACTCACACTGTAAACAGTGGTGCATACTGTAATCTACAAAGTACTCTTTCCTCCTGATTCCCAAATGAGAGCTCTACTTGCAAAGAGTGGGAAAACCACAGAACTCGGATGTGGCCTGAGAGAGCAAGGGAAATAAACTGTTTTTTCTCCAAATTCAGCAGGAATTTGTCAGGGTGGCTGTAGAGGAGGAGGCAAACTGGAACTGTAAGGACTTCCTGTGGTTTTAATATTTTAGTTCATCCTAAAATACTTTTGGCAAACTTAAAACTCTTTCTATGCATAATGCTGACCTGAAATTGATTTGGGTTTTGAAATATACAGAAACAAACAAACAAAAAATCTAGAATCTCCCTTTCACCTGTGGTTCACCCATTAACACATTTATTTGAGATACTGAACACCCATGGATCTATCTGAGCATGACTTGAACCTGTATTTTGAACCTTACTGGGGAAATGCTTTATCTCCGAGACTGAACTTTGGGATGCTTCTTGCCTGGTCCTAATATTCCTACATGGTCCTTCTCAGATGTCTGATCCATTTGAAAGGCCATGTCTCTTTGTTCTGATGCTTTCTTCTGACACACTTAGTGTAATTTGGGGAAAGGAAAATCCACCATGACAGACTGCTCTTGAAAAGCAGGAGGCTCTGTTTCAGCCCCTAAGCATAGGAAGTGAGTGCAGTTTCCAGACCCTCCCCTCTCAGTCTAATGTTCTATCTCTGGGGACACACTTTATGCATCTTTGGAGGTTGTGGAGCCTTTTGCTGGGGAGCAGGGTCTAGTTTCTTGCTCTGACACCATGCAGTTTGCTGGTTTGTGTAGGCTGATGAAAGGGAAGGCATTCAGTTGTTGCTTTAGCCATGGGGGTTTCCCACCCACATGATGCTGAGAGAACCCATGCTGAGGTGATGTCTACTCTTTGCAAAGCCAAAGCTTTGAAAAGCCCAGTCACTTCTTCAGTCTTTCCATTTTTCCTGGTACACGTTCTCTTACATCTTCACATTTGTCTAATTAACTTCTGCAGGGAAAATCCAACAGCTTAGTCACAGTAGGTCTGCCCACCCCATTGCCTTTTCTATTGTGCTCTTGTGGTAGCTAGGAGGAAATTAATCTTACACTTAATTTCACATATCTAGGCCACATTTCTGCTCTTCAGTTAAACAGGACTAGGCATGTCCCTAGGCCCTGTTCCATAAGCAGCCATATTGACTGCTTTTGTGTTTCTAAGTTTGTCCAAGACAAAAAAAGCTTGTGGAACAGAATGGATAATGTCTACACTGTTAAATCCTCTTACCCTCCAAAACAGGGTGGGTTTGGAGGCCACAGAACTGTTCTAATGGCTCTTGTGTCCAAAGATTTTTTGGGACACTGGAAGTTGGCATTGATGAAAACTGTACAATGGGTCTTGTAAAAAATTTAGCCAAAGGGCAACTAAGTTCCATGAATACTCCTTAGATTTGTGTAACTTACAAGTATAGACAGAGCTGATGTCACACTGTTTGTGTGGTCCCTGGCACAGTTTTGGCTTGGGGCATCTAGTGCTGACTTGAACAATACACAGGCATGGTTTGGAGGATGGTATGGGCCAGGGACCATTCCCAGTAGGTGGCTGGGAATGCAGCCAGGTCTTTCTAGATTATGATTAACATATCATGATATGTTAACATGATATGTTAAATATGTTTTAATATGCCTAAACTTTAGGCATCATCAGAATGAGATGAGACAAGGTTCAATGAGGGCTCTGGAGATGATCAAAAGCATGAAATGGCTTTAATGGAAAGGATGACTAAGTTGGCTGGGAATTCCCCCAAATGAAGATCTTGTTAAATATAAGCTTGATAAAGACACATAAAAGCCTGCAAAACAGAAATGCAAGTAGCAACCAAGTGTTCTCTCTCTTCTGCAGTGCAAGAAAAAGAAAGCTAACAAGTAGAAGGTTCAAAAGAAACAAAATGGTGTGGTATTTGAAGCTACATGTAGCAAAGCAATGGATGCTGTAAATGCTATCATTTTGCTTGAGATCAGGGGAATCTGGAGAATTTAATGGAAAATCAGGGACATCAGTGGCTACCACATCCAAGGATACCATTTCTGCCTCAGTTGCAAATTTCTAGAGATCAAGAGAGTGTTCTAAAATGTCTTCATATGCTTGCTTTATCATACTTTCCTCACATGTCTTCTCAGACTCTTCTCAGGAACAGAATATTGGTCTAGATGGGCAATCAAAGTGGTCCAGGCAGCCATCCTGAAGATTTATGAGTGATGCTCCACACATGCCTGCTTTTGTTCACTGATTATAAGAGAAGCTATTACGATGTGTCCATGTGAAGATTCCTGTACTCTAAGATGCAGGAGGTTAGGGGAGATGGATCTCCTATATATGATTGCCATGGTATCCAGATGTTCCTCAGAGTTTTTAATCTGCTCCCCGGCATAGGTTAAGTTGTAAACAACCAAAATACTGAAGGTGACGATAATGTCACCTCTAAATTAAACATATCAGGTCTTACAGGAGCGATCAGTAGAGGTATTTCATTCATGTAGCTGGTTTTATTTTGTGGTGGCCTTCTGTCAGAAATCTTAGCCTTAGAGCTTAATACCAGAAAAAGGCTGAGCTCCAAGAGCTTCTAAAAAGGTCTTCTGGAATGAGACTAATTTTTATTAATTGTGGATGCCCGTAATACCAACATCAGCATGTAAGTTCACTATTTCAGGCTCACTTTAGTGCCAAGGAGTAAACCAGAAACTCCCAGGGTGATACTCAAGTGACATGTTTTAGACTTTTCCAAGTCTGTTGGCTATGAAGTTTGCTTGAGCAAACCAGCTGGAATGTTCACAATTCCACTTCCTCAGCTCTTGATGTTGCTACATTATCTCAAAGAAACCTGAAATGCAGAACTAATAATCTTTCCCTTCCTTCCAGTCCATTCCTTCCATGCTGCAAAAAGTTCACATAACCAGAGAGGGTACAGCAGGAAAACTGCCACCTGGCAGCTCCCACCACTGAGCTCTGAGTGCATGGCTTCAGATCCTCCTCAGTTTTGTTGAGGTGTCACCTTTGCATCCCCACCAGCAGACAGGACTTCAGGATGCCTACACAGAGCCTGAACATGAGATATGACCACTCTGCAGCCAGGTCTGCAGCCTCTGCTTTGGATGGACATTTACTCACCCGGCTGATCACAGCAGTAAGGTCCAGGATAGCAGAGAACACAGGGAGTAGTACCATTCCTGGGTTCCAAAGATAAAAATGAACTAGGATAGGCTGGCCAGATGCTTAATTAAAAAGCAATGGGTAATTAATGTGCATCAAACAATTTTTAAATCAGAAGTTATTAATCCTAGCAAAGAGAATAGAAGTCCTAGAATAAGTGGTTGGTTGGTTGGTTGGTGTTTTTTGCCTCTTCATTTGTACCTGATGTTCCTGGGTACTTCTGATTGGCATAAAAGAGGTTTTCTTTTTCCTAAACAACTTAGGAGCCATAATCCCCTTATTTATGCAACCACATATATTAACCAGCATCAGGAGATGAACTTGGGCTCTATGACAGTGACAGACAAAAGCAGACTGCAACATGACAGGTATAGCCATTTGTCTCACATGAAGCAGCTGTTGAAACATGTCAGCAGAACATGGTTTGAAGGCTCTCTGTGAATGCACACTCCAGAATGTCCTCCAGCCTTTACAGTGGTTAATTGCTCATGAGCACAGTGTGGTTTCAATTGACATTAAACAATTTCTTTATTGTTTATGCCTTTGCCTTTGCACTGACAGACTGTTCTACTGTTCCTACTTTGTTCTGGAAAAGAAAAATAGTTCTTTCAGCTTTTCATTAGTGAATGTATTTCTTATCGTTCTTATCAGCTTTTCTTTTTTTAGGATTCCCACAAGTAGATGCATTTCTTTACAGCTAAATGTCAAAATAAGCACAGTATTCCATCCAAAGTTTCAGCACGATTGCAGCTTCATGATTACTTTCTACATCCTACATATGTTTCCATTAAGCTGCTCTACACGAAGTCAGTCTGGGTTTTGGGTGTATTGTTTTGTTAGTTGGGGTTTTTTGTTCGTTTGTTTGTTGTTGTTGTTGCATTAGTCCCATGCCATAGTCTCACATGACTTCTGGGATATACTGTAACCTCCAGACTTTTCTCTAGCTGGCTGCTCAGCCAGCTGTTCCCCGCTGCTTATTTGGTTTTCTTTCCTAAAGTATCACTCTCCTTCTTTCTAGAATTCCACATAATCACAGAATTATCACAGTTGGAAAAGACCTCTAAGACCACCAAGTCCAACTGTCAACCCAGAAAAAAATACCCAGTAAAGCATGTCCCACAGTACTACCTCTACATGTTTTTTAAATGTACTTCCAGGGATGGTGACTCTACCTGCTCCCTGGGCAGCCCATTCCAACTCCTGACTATTTTCTCAGAAATTTAATAAGAAATTATTCCTGATATAAAGTCTAAACCTCCTATGGTGGCTTCCTGGCCATTTTGTCTCATCTTATCATTGTTCATTTGAGAGAAGAGGTCAGCACCCACCTTCCTATAACCTCCTTTCAGGTAGCTGTAGAGAGCAATAAGGTATCTTCTCAGCCTCCTCTTGTCCAAACTAAACATTCCAAATTCCTTCAAACTCTCCTCATAGGACTTGTTCTCCAGGCCCTTCACCAGCTCGGTTTCCCTTCTCTGAACTCACAGCAACAGCTCAGTGTCCTTGTAGTGAGGGGCCCAGAATAGAACACAGAACTCAAGGTGCAGCCTCACCAGTGCCAAATACAGAGGCTCACAATCACTTCCCTTCTGCTGGCCACACTATTCCTGATACAAGCCAGGATGCTGTTGGCCTTCTTGGCCACCTGGGCACACTGCTGGCTCATATCCAGATGGGTGTCGACCAGCACCCCCAGGTCCTTTTCTGCCTGGCAGCTTTCGAGCCACTCTTGCCCTTTATGTTTTACAGTTTCTTCAAGATCCCTGTTCATATGCTGTTCCATCCTGAAGCTCACTTGAAACTTTTTTCATAGACTCTCACCATGGACCTTAAGAATGGTAACGGAAATGAGATTTAGTAAAACCCTACATGTTGCTCCCCTTGCAACACCTATAGGTTTTTTTGGCTGTTTTTCCCTGTTTGGGGGCAAATCACCAAGGCAATTTCATCAAGGCTGTATTTCCTTGGTTGGGAACATGGTGCTTTATAGAAGGCAACGTCAAAAGCTCAATCCAAGTCACCCGTTTTACTGCATCCATTTCATCCCTGCATCTCTTGGCAGCCATGTTCTGCAGATCAGCTGTCAGAGCCCAGCGAGCAGTACGACTGAATGGGTGGTTCAGCCCAACCCATCCCCTCAGCTCTCATTCCCACGGAATCTGAGGGAGAAAAAAGAAGTTAGTTTGTAGACCAAATTAAACTAATGGCATGAAATGATCGCCCGTATCCTGCCTTTGAGGAACAAGCCCCTTCTTGCTCCGAGGAGGTGACCTCCTCCCTCTCCCTTGGCCGTGCCCAACCACGCTGCTATCCAGGTACGTGCTCAAACCTGGATGTTCCGGGGCTGGAAACCTTCCCCATTCACCTGGGGCTGCCGCTCTTCCTTGGCCCGGCCTCCCTCGCCTAGCTCCGCGTCGCCTCTCCGCCCACCCCGGGCTGAGCTCCGCTATTCATTGGGGCGGCGAGGAGAGGGCCTCCCTCCTCAGCCCCTGGCGCCGGGCTGACCCTCGGCGTGGCTCGGGTGAGTGACTGCGGCATCTGCCGTGCGGAGGACGGAGCGGAGGGACCGGAGCCACCGGAACCGGGGCCGGGGCTAGGGTTGGGGCTGCGACCGGGGCTGGGGCCGGGGCTGTAGCGGGGGCCGAGGTCGGGGCCAGGCCGGGCGGGCGGTGGTGGTGGCGGCGGTGGTACCGTGTAGGCCGTTCGTTTGTGCCTCAACCGAGGCGGCGCGCAGGGCTCCCCGGAGCTGGCGGGTCCGTCCTCCCGCCAAAACAGACGTCCCTCCATTTTCTCTGTCAGGCAGCATGGTTCTTCCTCAGCACGTCCCTCCCGGAGCGCTGCTGGGAGCCATCCCTCGCCTCCCCCTGTTCCCTCTCTCCCCGCGGTGGCCGTGCCTCAGCCCCGCTGCCGAGGGAGGGAACCCCGGGAATGCCGGGGCCGCCCGGCGGGAAGGGCCTTTGCTGGGTTCGGGGATGGGAGCTGCCGTAGTCGGCTCCGCGAGCGTGTGGAGGTGGGCATTGCCCCTCCAGACACGATTTCCCTCCTTTAGAGTAAGCAGCAAGCCAGCTTAGAGTTGGGAAACTCAGTTTAAGTGCATGCACCTTTCCTAGCCAGCCCGTTTTCTTGCCCGTCCTTGGTTTGCTCCATGAGCGGTGCCACACAGCATGGTTTGCTGGCAGGTGAAGGAGGTCAAGGAGGGACGCTGGGCCGTTTCCATGATGCTGTTTCCATGTTCAGGATAGCGCCGGAGCGAGTGCTGTGCTGTGCTTTGCTTTCTCTTTCAAACAGAATTTACCGAAACTGCAAGTATCGTTTGCAGTGTTTGAGTCAGGCCCATACCCTGCGAGTTGCTGCTATATATGATTCCTGAACCCGCTTCTGCAACAAGGACAGAGACTCGTTTCCATTTTGTCTAGGCAGCTGGCCTGACTAACAGATGGATGTCTTCTGTTTTGTATATATATATGTGCATGTTTATGGTAGACAGGACAGAGAGATGGGAAAAAAAAACAAACTGTGGAAAAACCTCAGGAGGAATTTTATATGTAGCTAAACTGGACAGAAAAATTGGGACTACGTACAGAAGTGTTAGTTGGGTTGTCAGTTGCTAGAAGCCTTGGTTTTGGAGCAGTGTTGGCATGGTAAGTGCTGTACAAAAACCAGTTCAGCAATAGAAAGGCAGTTTCAGTTCTGAAGAGTTCACAGGCTGCAGATCTGGGCAGAAGATGTGAGATGATCAAGGTGCTCCTGCTTTAGGAGTTAACTATCTCTTAGCTGGTTTTGCCACCTGTGTGTGGCACATGTGGTCATTTCTAGCAGTTAACTGTGCTTGAGTAACAACCTTGTGGTGATGTCCAACATCAGGTGATCCAGTGGACACCTGCCTCTCTTTGCTCACCTCTGCAGGCTCCACTAAGCCCTCAGGGCAAGTGGGAAAGATGTGGTCACACGGGTAAGTGTTGTGCAGGACCCTCTGCAGTGAGACAGCTCTGAAGATATTCACTCAGTGATGCTTGGCGGTCTCTGCCTTCTCCAAGTCAGAGGTAAATGCAAAAAATATTTTGAGAGAACAGGCAGAAACTGTGGACTTCTGTTACTTTCAGCAGTCAAATGAAATGTCATTTAGACAGGATAATGTAAAAGAGTAGGGACTGTGTAAATGCACAGGATGTGTAGCTACAAGTGCTGACCCTGGCACAAAGAAGGAGCAGGCTTGTTGATTGCCACAGTTAAGTTTTTTTTTTCAAAGTTAATTTGCTTTCAAGTATCTTGCATTTTGAGTAAGATGAAGAGGGTAGAACTTGAATTTGCTTCACTGCATGCATACTTCAGGTAGTTAAATTGGCTTTGAAATGAACCCATTTCTTGAGCAGGAGGACTCTGAGGTGTTTAGTCCCCAACTTGTGCAATTTTCATGGCATGTGTAAAGTTTTGAGCCTCGCTTTTGGGATGCTTGTATTTATCAGTGAGGAGGTGTGTTCAGAAGGCACTCCTTCTTTTGGGTAGGTTGTGACAGAAACCTGAGGCCACCAAGGCTTCTAATTCAGGCAGTTCAGTTGTGAGTGTGGGCAAGATGTGTGTTGCACATACGCCATACACTTCTCATTACACGTGGAGAGAGAAGGATTTGCTTTACAGAAGGAATTAGCTTAGTCAAAGGAGGTAACCAGTAACTCTCTAATCTAACCAGCTGTCAGAGAGGAGAGCTCTCAGCTATATCTTTCTTAACATCTTTGTCATTCCCTCTCTTGTTATTTTTCTTTTTCTTTTTTTATGTGCAGCCTTCTGCCAGATGTTTGTAGCATTCATCCTTGTATGGTGTTGTGCCTCTGCATTAGGTTGTGGGACACATGAGCAGGAGTCGAAATGTGCCAATCTAAATGGTCTTGAGCACCACCTCTTTGTTCAAGAGGGAGGGCAAAAAGGTGTGGTGGTCATTGCTTAGGATCACAAAGGAAAGAACACAGGCAGAAATATGGTTTGATTGAAGGACAGCAGGGAATCTTACTGCAATTACTACCTCTACTACCTGTTGTCCAACCTTGATCTGTCAAGTTCCTCAACACTGATCCATCGTGATGGCTTAATGAGACCTGAGCATCTTTTAGAAATGTCACTTCCAGTTGTATCCCAGCTTTCAGAGAGTAGAAAATTATATGGTGCCTTTAATGTTTTTCTTTTGGCATGTACCAATGATGTCAAAAGTTCAACCTCATGCAGTATGTGCAAGAGGGTGATTTACTTGGGCTACAGATGTGGCTGGTGGATTCATCCTGGTGAGGTTACAGGCTGAGCCACAGTGGTGCCATACAGCAGATGGGGATGTGACAGAGCCCTTTTCCTCTCCTAAAGGATGAGCTAACAAGTCCTGCTGGCTTAACAGAGTATGTGGAGAAACTAATGGCATTGACAAGCAGAACTGGGAGGCTGGGCAGCGTGGAGAACTAGTTTGGTGATTCTGAGCAGAGTTCATTGGAGTCAGCTGCAGTCTGTACTCAGACCCAGAGTTAGGAACCCAGGGTGGATCTTCTTTGCTGTCTGTGGCAGCATGGTTAGTGGTATCCTGGTTTTTTTTCCGATTACCTGCTGTATCCTCGTCTTTCATTACCCTAGAGCCAAAATCCTTGCAAATCTGTCACATGCTTAGTGGTGTTGAAGGTGGCATTAATCTGGCCAAACATAGTCATCTGAGTCCCAGGTAGCCAGCCCTGGTTTCCGTTAAAGTCAGCCAGGTGCAGGGTGTACGTTCCTGGGGTGTGATTTATCTCAGCCCAGTATGCTGAGGCAGATGAGTTGTGACCTCAAAGCTGCTTTCCACTGACTATAAAAGGGGGCATTGGGGGATTAGCTTGAACGTAAAAGGCTGCACTATAAATGTCTTAAGAGTTTATCTTAATGCACGTGTGAGCTGCTTGGAGTCCTCAGTGACTTTGGGAAGAGTCATGGCTGTTTGTACTATGGGTGGGTTTGTTCTGGCATTTGAGCACTCCCTCCATAGTACTGTTGCTTAAGTATCACTGGCTGCTTAAACCTACAGATAAAAAAATTAACAGGCATAGCAGTTAGTCAAACAAAACATAAAAGCTACTGCCTGTGGTTCCTGGGCTGTTTGGGGGTGTCAGGGACCAGGAGCTCGGGCTCCCACATTCCCACTGTGGTTCCTAGAAGCCTCGGAACCTGGCTCACCCTGGCAGTGCTGGCTGGAGCTGCCTTCCCTCTATGGTAGGTCAGCAGCTGCTGCCCTTGCCAGGGTCCCTGACTCTGCTGGAGACCACCAAGGTGGTGGGTCATAAATACTGTGAGTTGTATCTTGTAGAGAAGTACCTTATTCCAGAGTTTTCAAAATAAGATACTGTGATATTTTTTGTTTCAGGTACATCCTTGAGTTTCTGGGAGGTTTTATACACAAATGAAAACAAAACAAAACAAAAAAAAATTCAGAAAACTTAATTTCATGGGAATGCAGTTTTTTGTTAGTTCAGGAGTTGTGGTAGCTGCCACAGGAAAAACTGTGCTACTAGTTTCTTTGCTGAGCAAAATCCCTCATTAATTTTTCCTGTTAATCTAACCTGTTCCTCAGCGCTTGCTGTGCTGTGTCTTGACCCCTTTTCTGAGGAATTACTGTATTTACTAAGACAGTAATAAATTTACTTCACTGTAGTATTTAACTCTGTATTTTCTTTCCTTCTGCATTTTTCTGAGATGAGTGATAACCCTTGCGTTCCCTTTCACCAAACTTCCAGACAGATATCCATGGTGTCTTTTCTGAGCTGTACAGATTTTGCAATTCACTCTAGCTTCATTACTTTACATCCTTGTTATTTTTTTTTTATCTTTCCTTGTAGGTCTTACTTGCCCTTTTAATTTTTAAATTACAAGGATGAGGATTTTACTTGGTATCTTGTTTTTGAGGACTTGCAGTTAGTTACTGCCCTTGCTTACTGAGCAAACTATGCTCTTCTTGAAATTTGACAGTCATTCACTTCTGAGAGTTGATTATAAGCCACTCTGGAATTAAATAAAAAAAAAATAATGGAACAAATGAGCTTTTTATTTAAGTAGGTTTTGTCCCTGGTACTGATTCACGCAGATGGTTAAAATCCCCTGTACCGGTTCACTTATTTGTTCCTGGAACCTTATTCTGCCAAATGGGAAGGTATTCTTAAAGTAAATAGCTGTGTGTGCCTTGACTTGTATTAGTCCTGGCTGCATGTGAGCCTGAGTGTCTTACATTGCCAGGTATTTTAATATAGGTGAAAAGAGCTGAGTTGTAGGGTAGATATATATCATCTCTGGTTGCAGTTGAGCCTCCTGAGAAGTTTGCCGCTTGCTGCTGGCTGCTCTCTTGCATCCCAGTGCCGTTTTTTTGGCTGATATGCTTTAAAAAGCTCTCCTCTGACTTATTTCAGCTTAGGTGAGGCTCTGCAGCACAGATAACTCAGTGCACAGAGGAGAAAGGATGATAAAAACTGTGAGGTAGGAGGCAGTGTCAGTGTCAAGTATTTGGGAGCATTTACCTCTGCAGCTGGTGCACCTGGAGCTCCTTGGAAAACCAGTGTCTGCACTGCGTGTCCACACTGATCCACCTCAGTTCAGTGGTTTGAATAAACCAAAGGTGAGTTTGCTTTGGCTGTAAGGCATTTGTGGGGTGTGGGTTATGAAAGAAATACCGTGCAAAATCACCTTTTAATTGTATGGGTAAAGCACACTGAGGTCAGGGCTTGGGACAACTTGCTTCCAAAGGGTTTGCCTCCCCAAACGGGGGTTGGAAAGTGGTGTGACTCTGTGGCTAGTGAGGAACAGAAGCTCTCTGGTGAAATCTGGAGTCAGTAAACAAATGCAAAATAAGAAAGGAGGGGGGAAAAAATGCAAGCTATTAACCGTAGCAAAATCTGGTACAACACTGGTAAAGTAGTTTCATTCAGGAATGCTGCTGTGGGAAGTGGATGTGTATGTGGCAGGAGTAAGCTTACTGTACAAGACATGATTGTGATTTGATAAGTGAACTGTTCCCTTCAGCTGAAGAAGAGATTGCCTTCAAGATTTCTTAAAAGAAACTTTGTGGAAATACTATGTTGTTGAATTTGTAGAACCAGGTTATTTTGTTGAAGTGACTGTCTTATAAAGCAGTTTTAGCTAGCAAAGTAAATTATATGGTGTATCTTTAGAAAATATTCCAAGGGCAACTGGTTGTCTCATGTAACGAGAATAAAGTCTTTCATCCTTAGGTTGTTGGCTGAACTCTACTCAAGGTTACACATTGCCTGACAGCAGTTTTGTGACCCATGTGAGATAATTCCCAAGCAAAGGATGCTGCTGCATGCTGCACTATTTATTTGTTTCCTTCCAAAAGGTTCACAAGACAGAGTAGCACACATGTTCAGAAAATCTAATTCTTAGTCTGACTTTGAAGTGACAGTGTCTGCTTCAGACTGGTTTGTGTGCTTACAGCATCCAAAAGAGTAGTCCTTAAAAAAAATACAACAAAATCAACCTCTCTTCTTTTTTACTTTACCTAGAGCAGCAACAGAATTTTTTGTAAGTTACTTTCAATAAGAATCCTGTAGATGTTAAGAGATATTGACAAGTAATGTCTAATATAATTATCACCATAGAAAAAAAAGTCATGACTTGGGTCCTGACTAACTTGTCCAGCACTGTTTTAGCAGCCCACTGAATAAAGACACATGGATGCTGTTAGAAAGAAAAATTATCCAACCAGGTATTTAAAAGTCTGTCTTCCAATCATTACCTGATCTTGGCTGATACAGGTTTGGAGTGCAAAAGTGCAATACTATTTTATATCCAGCACCCATGCTGACCCCAGGTGCATTAGACAGGACGTTTTATGGCTCTGCAGTCTGCTTGAAGAAAGGAGCAAAATGTTCTGGCACCCAGAGTAACAAGAAATTGCAACACCCAGAACAGCCAGAAGTCAGCTGCTGAATGTTGGATTAGGGTGGAGGAGAAAACAATAGGTGGTGAGATTACAGTGGAAATTTGGCCTCTAGCTTCTTCTCAGTTCATGAAAGGCACCACCACAAGTAATACAGTGAAAAGCACAACAGTGAATCAACTGGAGAAGAGCAGAAGCAGAGTTCTTTGCTCTGAAGGCACTGGGATCAATGCTTGGTCAGTCCTGAAATCAAAAGCAAACTGTTATTTTTGAGGAACCTAAGTTGTTCTTGTGAGGCAAGTGGAGTTGTGAGTTGCTAAAGCCCCAAAGACTGTTCAGAGACTTAAAAACATCTTTCCATTAACTGCCCACAGAAGGACAGGTCGGAATCCATCAAGGTGTTTTTCCTACAGCTGGCTCTAGGTTCAGTCCATTTTCTGTCTTGAGGGGACCATCTGAGTTCCTGGTGAAGTTTTCGTAGATACCTGCTACTGCCCTGCAGTGACAAGGGAAGGCAGGCATCTCTGAAGGGTCATTTCTCCCTTCCCTTCTCCTCAGGGATAAATTCCTACTTGGAGTCTGTCTGAGACTTGCCTGTCTCTGTCTGTGTGTACAGAGAGGGGTGTGATGATACCCTAAAAGCAAATGTGTTTTGAAGTTGGCTAAAGCTAGCTGAGAGGAATCCTAGCCATCATAATCTGGTTGGCATGTGGAGAAAAAAAAGATAGATGTAGAAGGAACCAGCATAAGTGATGAAGCAACATGGTTGTGCTTTGGCTGCTCCAGATAAATAATTGCAGATGTCAGGATACTTTTGAGCCTGCTTTTTCCTTCCAAGGAAATACTTGGAGAACAGAACAGTGTTGTGTAGGGCACCAGTAAAAGCACAGCAGCAGCTTTTTGCTTTTCATACTGCTGTTCAGGCCCTTTGGGTAAAAAGTTAATTATTGTTTGTTTCATAGTTATTTTGCTTTAAAATCACACTTTTTTTTTTTCCCCAGGTCTCAGTGCTGTGGAACTAAGGAGAATATTTACAGCCAGTAGTTTGTGTTCTTCCTGCTGTCACTTAAATAGCCTGGCAGCATCAGAGCTTCTGATGCTTCGAAGTTTCTTGTTGTAGATAATTGACATAGGGAGAGATGGCACTGTGTGTGCTCAGAGGCATTGAAATGTATAATTCAGAACCTCTCAGAGATTGTCATAATTAGGTCTCTCTGCATAACTCTCCAGTCCTGTAAATATAATTAAGGCTGATTTTCTTTGATGCTGGAATGACAGTGTGGAAAAACATAGTATTTTTAAAATGTGCTAGTGGACTGAATGGTATTCGTAATTTTATCACAATAAAAAATGTGTTCTTACTCCAAACAGGATACTTTTGCTGATAGGAACACAATAATTTCTTGACAGGACTGTGTCCTTCACTTATCCTATAGCTGGGTTAAAGATGCAGGTTCTGGGGCAGACCAGGCTTTTGCATGGGGAAGCTACGGGGCAGGAAGGTGCAGCTGGCAATTCCAATTAAATCAGAAATCCAATTAAGATTTTAGCCTAGAAATTTGTCAACTGCCAGGCCAATGAGATCAAACTACAAGTACATAGCACATGATTTTTTTTTTCTTATTGGAATTAATCTCTTCTGTAAGCTGACTTGGGTTTACAAGGAAGCCAGAACATGTTTCCTTCATGGCGTTTCATGGGTTGTAGGAGCTGACTTTCCTGCCATTCAGTGGTCAAAATAAGCTGGAAGACAGGATACAAAGTAATGCCTCTCCTTGTGCAAAAGAGGGACTGAGTCCCCGCTGCGTTTTGCAGCAGCCTCATGGCTGGGATTCAGCTACATCTACCAACCTTTTGCATTTCTTACCTGCTGGCTCCCCTTTGTCATCCCTGCTCTTGCTGCTTCCCCAGCTTCATGCAAGGGCTGTGCTTTCCTCAGCATCGCCCAGTGATGGTTATGAGCTTCCTGTCCAAATCCCTCTTAGGGCTGCCCCCCTCCATTTCAGGGGGTGCAGGTCCCTCTGCGTGGCACTGTCAGCAATGAGACCTGACATCTGTTATTTGTGGTTTGGCTTCCATTTATGCTGGTGGGTGTCATCTTCACATTTTGGGGAAAAAAAACCCACAGACTTCAGCAAGTCTTGATTTGATCCCAGACACAAGCAGGAAGCCCATTGTTGTACTCTAAGAAGGGGTCTGGGATAGATATGAAATGGGCTGTGCTTGGACATCTCTCTTCTTCAGTCCTTCCCATCAGCAGCTGTGCAGTCTTGAACATTTGGAGGCAAAACTTCCCTGAGACAGTAGCTCTCCCTGAGCTGAGGAGAGCTGAATAGGAAGGTCAAAGCTAAAAAAAGAGTGTTGATCCAAAGCAAACAAACTCCACACCTACTTTGCTGTGAAATGTAATGCCACATCAGTGTTATACCACCATTCTGATAAGACTTATTTAGCTAAAATTTATCAAAACTGGGTTCTGACATCTCTGTGTGAAAACAGAAGTGGTTGGTTACCCTGTTGTCAGCCTGGTCAGTCATCACTCCTGTATAATTTGCTGTGCTCTGTACTTCTTTTAGGCTTAAATACTTTAAATGGATGCAGTTTTCAGAGGCATTTTATTCTAACTCCATCAGTGCTTAGGAGCTGCAGAGTCTACAGTGACAGCTGTTGGGAGTATTTGCAAAATGCATCTGCAACTGTTTTTTTTTCCCCATAGTCAGACATAGTAATCCCATTTCATATGCCTTTTTTTTTATTGGTTGGGTGCTCCTGTCTTTTCAGATAGAGGATTTTACTAGCTCTGGTGGTGTTACAGGACTGAAGAACTGCAGGGCTGGGCAGGATTGGGTCAAATAAATCAGGCAACTTGTGGAGCCTGAGGTTTTAAGTGCAAGTTGGCAAGTGTGTGGGCAAAGCTGCCATGGAAACCGCTTGTAGTGTTTGCAAAAAAAACCCCAAAATCCGCATCGCTGCTGTTCCTAAACTACTACTCAACTTCTAGCTGCCCTCTCCACTCATGATGGCTGGGAATATTAAGGCGGGCAGCTGCCTGGGAAGGGCAGGAATGTGGGAAGATGATGCAATACAGGCATCTCGTTGCAAGCCTGGAGGCAGCACAGGTAGCAGCAGAGTTCAGGCTGGGAGAGCCAGGGTGTGCGGCTGTGATCTCAGGTGGGAAGTGTGTGCCCACCCCCCTGCCATGGGGAGGACGGACCAAGCAGTGGTACCTCCTTGCAGGCTCTGAGGTGAGTGTGGTGCCCATCATCTTGGCATGCTGATGCACGTGTGTTACCCCCTGCCTCATGTGCAGGGTGGCAGCTGGCTTTTGTCACCTCCCCTCTGCTTCTCCTTCACACAGCCCCATGCTTTACCTCCTCTGCTCTCTGTCTTTGCACCATCTTTGGATTCTGTTTTGCTGTGGGTGTCTGTCTAGACTGCCCTGATGTGGACACACCCTGTGGCCCTTGCAGCCAGATTCCACAGCTTCCTTGCCAGCCCAGTTCCCATCCCAAAACAGTTGTCACTGGCAAGGCATATGTCATAGGCTGCTGTGGGGGTGGATTGTGTTGGTCATTTACTGTCAGTAAGCTGGGACATTGCCATGTCCCTGTTGCACTGCAAGTGTGGCAGTGATGCATCAGTGCTCAGCATCTCTCTCTGCTTTGGTTTTAATTCCTCAGTCCTGTGAGATGCTCACTTCCCTGAGCTGTTCCCAGGCAGCCAGGGCATCAGCAGCCCCTCTGGGCTGTGAACCATTGGCTCCTTCAGCAGTGAGTCAGTGGGGTATGTCTGGTGTAAGGGTGAAAGAGCAGTACAGTTACATTGGACAGTAGCATTCGATCATTGCTTTTGATCCAGGGTGCATCAGGGCATGGTGTCTCAGGGGAAGGTCTTCCTGAAGAACTCTCCACTTGGAGTGACTTTCTGCTAGGCAGTTGAGAAGAGACAACCCTGAAACTGTAGACATTCAGCATCAGAAAGACAGACCAGCCAAGGGGTGTGTGAAGTGCTTGTTTGTGCCTGCAGTAATGAACATGTGGGGCTTGGAAGGCACTAATCCTTCCCCAGCCCCGGAATTATGGGTGGAATGTGGGAATAATGCATCTAAAAGCAAACATTTTATTTAGCTCCTTTCATGCTAGGCTTCTTTCTTTTGGGTATGGTGTAAATCATATTTGCAGAAAGCTTTAGTATTAGGTCCGTAGTCATGCAAGTGCCCTCAGAAGGTTGTAATGCATTTTTTAATGCTTGCTCAGTGAGAAATTCTCATTTCTTCAGAAAATTGAAGATTTTCTTAATTCTGCTATGTCAAGTCACTATCCAACAGCCACATCAGGGCGCAGGAGTGTCAGGTCTGACTTGCAGGTCTGCATAGGGCAAGCCCTTAATAATGGACTCCAAATCAGTGGAAATATTCCTGAATTAATGAAAACATGTTCTGATTACTTTCTAATGACTTTTATTTTGATTGCATAAATCTGAAGGCACAATATAGCATAATTTGGTAGAATCTTAGAATGGTTTGGGTTGGAAGGGACTGCCATGGGCAAGGACACCTTCTGCTCGCTATATCAGGTTGCTCAAAACCCCATCCAGCCTGACCTTGAACACTTAATTTGCAAACACAGTTACTTGAGGATAGCAAAACCTTTCTCTTCTCTTCTGAGTTGTCTTGGTGTAAGACACAGAGTCTTGTGACTTGGCCATATACAATTTTTGTTCCCCTTCCTGAATGAGTGTGTGTCCAGCATAGGCTGAGCTCTCCCTTGTAGAAGCAAATCCTCCGAAATTTGTTACAGGGCATTTCCTCTAAAAAAGCTCTTCAAACACTTCCACTTCTAGGACAGAAACACCATTCCTGCTTTCCCTGTAAAGGATACCTCTTACAGAAATGAAGGAGGTTTTTGACTGGGACAGCAGTGTAGTGATAAGCCATATTCCAGTGCTAGGAGTGTTCCTGCTTGGGAAACATCTGACCTACAGGCACGCTGGAATGGCCAAACCCTGGCACATGGCTTGGCACATTGCTCAGGCAGGAGGTAGGCAGGATGTCCTTAGGCCCGTGGGCAGGGGTGACCAGGGTCTGCTGCTGCCACATGGCCCTGCCTCCAACTAGAGCTCTCACTGCTCACAAGGAGACAGATATCTGCTGGCCTCCACCTGCTCCCTGCTGCTCAGGGACATAGCAAAATCAACTGATTTACACCAAGTTTGATCTGCCCCATGTCCACATCTGAATGTACCCACTCAGCTTAGCCCTTCCCCCTGGTGAAATGGCAGTGGTAGTGCTTGGGGAAGCCTTCCTGCTGTCTCTCTCTTTCATCAGATGTGTCTCATGTCTGCAAAGGATGGTGTTTGTTGTTCTGCGTGAAGGTTGGGGCTCTTTAGTTTTTTATTTGTTTGTTCCCTGCTGCTGTTGTAATAACAGAGCAACTTCTGTTTAGCTTCCTTTCTTATCTCCTAAGGGACATTTCCCACCTTCTTCCAAGGACTGGTGTCTAAGGACCACGATTGGAGCATGCTGAATGGCATGACCATGTGTTTTGGCTAAGCAAAGCTTTACCTTCATTTTATCAGGGTTTAAGAAGCCAGAAGCTCACTTATTTAATATTGTTTCCCAGAGCATAATTTTTTTTCTGTGGAGCATCAAGGCTGAGTCCCTGGCAGATAACGGGTGATATGTTGGTTTGAATAGACCCCTGGCAATCTGTCTCAGGCTTTCCTTGGGAAGTCTTAATTGTCTGTGGAGATCCCCTCAGGTTTTCTGACAAATCGAGGGAGTTAAATCAAGCAGCTTTCTTGCAAGGCGTAATTTGAAGCCCTGCTGAGTAACAGTTTGAGGAGACTGTACTGGAGCTGGTGGTAGACTTTCCAATTAGATGTTTTTTTCATCGGAAAATGGTGATTCATGTAATGAGAGAGGTGTGATGCCCTTCACCAGCTAGGCAGGAATAACCTTAACTTTCTGATCCCTGAGGAGCTGTGGATGGCAAATACGATGTGACCCTCCTTGTCCTTCTCACCCAAAGGAGCTGGGTGGTGTTTTGAACTGCCAGAGGATCCTCACCAACTGAAGTTGGAGGTATGGGGTAAAATGGCTGAGAGTACTGAAGGCACCTTTGGCTGGGTAGTAACTTCTCAGGTGGGAATCTCCCCTGGGAAGTGTCCCATTCCTCTCCTCTGCCTTGGCTGCTGGCTGCAGTGGCTCACCACCCAGGCACAGTGTTGGGTTGGTGTCAGCAATGCTCTTCACAGTGCAATTCCCTCAGTGGTTATTCCAGTACAGCTGCAGGGGTGATAAGTGGTAACCTGGGGAGAGGAACACACCTAGTTTTGTGGTTTAAACCTGCCAAAATAAATCAGTTTGTATCTAAGAGGTGTTTCTTCAACCTGTTTCTGCAAAGCTTGGATGGTGAAGGCTCGTCTTGTGTCCTCTCCTACCCTTTCATCGGGACAGCAGCTGGGAAGCTATTGTAACAGTAATTTCCCATTGCAAATTAAGCCTGAAATATGTTGTGTTACTGCAGTATCCAGAGAGGGGAATTATGTCCATCCAACCTTTTACCTGATGAAT
Source organism: Heliangelus exortis (assembly GCF_036169615.1). Taxonomy (NCBI): domain Eukaryota; kingdom Metazoa; phylum Chordata; class Aves; order Apodiformes; family Trochilidae; genus Heliangelus; species Heliangelus exortis. The sequence goes on along the minus strand of NC_092422.1, from coordinate 21,213,176 downwards.
GGTTCACTGCAAGCCACCTTTGCTGCTAACCATGGCTGAAGGTTTGTGGAGAAGAATGGGCATCAGTGAACTTCCATTTTGGAAATCTTGAGGCTTCAATTATGGGAGCTTGAAGCCTGAGCTTGAAGTTCCTCTGGACTTTCAGAGCAGAGACCTTCCATCTTTACTTAGATCAAAAATCACTACTCATGTATTTAATGTATCATCAGAGTTTTCTGCAGGTATTGAGGCAAAACATTGAAATTTGCCTGCTTTGAATTTTTGGGGAAGTTGAGACTTGCTGTCTGGGCTTGAGGACAGTTACAGTTTTTGTCATCTCTGAAGTTGCTGTGGGATATGAGAGGAGTTTCTTACCTTGATGTGGCCAGTAGCTGTGACACTGGAAAGCAGGCAGCCGAGCTACAGCACCCTCCCTTTTCCTGGGGCACTACTGAAGCACCAGCGAGCACCCTGCTCCTCTTTTTCTGATAAAAGAAATCCTCCAGGGCTGTGAGACACCTGGAGAAAAGCAGGAGGTGCTGCCTCAGAACTGTCCCTAATGCTCAGGAGCTTGAGGAACAGAAACCCACACCATCCCCAGCCATCCATGGCAGTGGGCTGCTCCCTCAGCAACACTTCCCTCCTGCCATTAAGGCAGCTGCATTCAACAGAGGGAAGTAATACAGTCCCTTCTTTATGGGCACTGTGCTTTCAGCAGGTGATTAAGGTTGTGTTTTGTATACACTGCACACCCATGTGTGTGTGTGTGTGTGTGTGTGCGTGTGCTGTTATCTGTGCTTAGTGTGTGGTTGATATTTAACTAGGTGGCTTCCTTCTTTTGAGTAGCAAATGCAGAGCTAGTGGCAGATCCTGGTTTTCAATGACAGAATTGGCCAAGAATGAGGTAGTTAACCTATATTGAGATATATGCATATATACATACACACATGTGAAAAATAAAAAAATTTCAACTATCAAGAAGGGAACAACTTAACAGCCCGTGGACAAGACATTCCTCACCTGGTTAAAATGCTTCAGCAGGACTGCATCCCTTTACACACAGTGAAACCAGTTCAAAGACTTGCAGTTACTTTGGTGGCTTCTAAGCTTGGACTCCTTGCCATCTCTGCTGCTATGGTGGGGTATCTTCCAGGGCTCCTTGCCATCTCTGCTGCTATGGTGGGGTATCTTCCAGCTTCACTGCTTCCAGCAGTAATGTTTGGTCTTGCCTTCATTTTTGCTGGTGGGAGGCATCTTTGACTGGCTGCAACCACAGCCCCTGAATCCTTTCTCAGCGCTTGTCCCAAGGTTGTCCTCTCTAGACTGCTTGCTTTTGTCAGCAGCTGATGGGGATACTTGCAGCAGTTCTTGGGGCACAGCCAGATGCAGCTTAGGTTCTGATGCAACATCCTCTGCTTCTGTTACTAGAAGCCTTGAGATGGGTCTTCAAACATTTGTGAGGAGAGCTCAGCATCTGCTGTAGCTGTTTTGCCTCTGCTCCATCACTTGTTGCAGGGTAGTATAACCAAACATTGAAGATTTTCCAAGATGTCCATATTGGAAGGACCTACCTGACACAGTTCCTGATTTATACTCTAATGGGTTGTGCCTGGGGCTTCAGTGGCTGCTGACTTTCCTCAGTGTATTTCTGAATGAGGTTTCCAAAAGCGCTCGGTTGTTCTGGTATGGTTCCTTCCAACATAACCTCTTTGCGTGTAGGTGTCCACAGTTAAATCTGACACCCCAAAATATTTGTAATGCTAATGCAAATAGTAGGAATTGAAGTTTTCTGCCTCTCCTTTTTCTGATTAGGAGTTTTCTGTGAATGATGCTGCCTTGGGGATGGAAGTAGCAAAACCAGCCATTTGGAGAAGGGCTCCCAAATGAGTTTGTACCTGTGTGTTCATCAAATAGTTGGCATCATCACTACATACTTGTTCAGGAAGCTGACCTAAATAGAGGGCCAAACCAATTCCACATTTTTTGCTAAACATACTGACATGGGATAGGTACAAGCTCTTTGTTCTCCAAAGTAGTAGCAGTGATGCTGTATAGCTGTACAGGTGATACATTTATTGAAGACCAGAAGGATGCTGAAGAAAAATCAGACTGTCCACAGCACATCACTATCACTTTGCTGTGAGAGAAGGGTACTGACAGCATTAGAGATTCCAACATGTTTTAGAATGGATATAAGCATATGAAGTTGAGTGGGGATTTCTTGTGTGCACTTCCTCCAAGGAGGTGCCTGGGGAGTTCATTGAACATGCATCAGGGTCAGGCTTGGGTTTTCTTCTTTCCTTAGTAGAAAACTCCATGTTCTGCATAATTGGCTTTAATTGCCTTTTGCTTTATGCTGTCCTTCAAATCAAAGAAGAAAATTCTCAGGAGGAGCAAGTTTTTGAAATAGATAAAGAGTGGTTTCTAGAAGCTGAAACAATTTGTAATTGTTTAGGAAGTGATAGTACTGCTTATGTAAAATGTTGCCCTGTCAGCTTATTTTTACACACGGTGTTTTATGTTTAGCTGGACAGATGTTTGTTATGGTTTACTTCTTGCTGTTAACCAGATGCAACATTGCTTATTTTCTTATGGGATTGTTTTGAAGAATGTCCTTTTAAAAATGTTGTTAATGAGGAAGGAAATCTATCAACCTGATATAATAGGTGTGTTAACCATTAGATAAGAGAAGGAAGAATATCTTATTTTATTTGAAAATACAATACAGTCAAGGCACAAGAATTTGGACAGGGAACAAAAGTAACAAACATAAAATGCACTATAAATAAAAGACAAGGACCAGTAGCAGTGGGGGGAATTTGGCTCCTATTGAAGTTGGTGGGAGCTTTGCATTGACTTCAGTGGGACAGGATTTCACCCAAGGATGTGGCCCCTGCCCCAGGGCCCACCCTGCTAGGTTATCTAGGTGCATCATTGCTTCCTGCCACTCTCAAAGCCCTCAGCTCCTGCTGAAACATGAAGGTGCCCAGAGCCTTGGGGTGAAGCCATTTCCTACCCAAGGCCTGACCAGCAGGGGCTTGCAGCTCAGTATTTATCGTCAGAGAAACTGGAGCAAAAGCAGGGGTGAGGTAGGGGTGTGCATAACAAAGCTAAACTACATTAATTTACATCGTTTTCTCAGCTTGACTGTGGCTGTGTACCATCTGGTAACATTTCTGGAATAATCTCTATTGTTTTATATGATTAAGACTGTGTTGTGTCACGGGAGTACTGACCATACATGCCCAGAAATGCTCATTGTTTCAAGTGTGGTTGGGAGTGGGAGAGGAACCAGTCCAGAACACATTTTCTCATGTCAAAGGCTTCAAGAACGGCTGTTGTTGAAAGTGAGATCACAGTCAGATCCAACTTTTAAGGGGGGGAAAAATCATAATCTCTGCAAAAATCACCTTTTGATACAATTGTGAAGATAACCTGCTATCCAAGGAAAGGTTTTGGGTAGAGGTGTAATGGCCCCTGTATTGCATCCTGTTAAACCAAAAGATTGTTCTCCTTAAAAAAATTCCACTTGTCTTTGTTGAAGGGCTCTTTACCAGATTACAGTGAATATAACTGAAATGGAAAGGTTGATTTGGTACCTGCTGTTTCAAAAGCAAGAAAAACACATAAGAAATGCTTGGGATGCTGATCAGTCGTCTGCAAGATGAAGAACAGCACTGTGTGTGAGGGATGCAGAACATGGCTGCAGTGCAGGTACCACACCCTGCACCCACTTCCCCATCTGCTACTGCAGCCCCTAGGGAGTATTTTATTCCCAAGAGAGACACTCAGACATTCTGATGATTTTTTGGGCAGGACTGAGTTGATATCTTAATCTTGAGATCAGCCAAGAGAGCCCTGTCTGCTGGCATTAAGCCAATTGCAGGGTCTTGGCCTTAATTTCCAGGTCTGTCATAATTTAATAGCTCCTCTTCTAAACAAATTATCTGTAAAAAGTGGTTCTGCTTTATTCTTGATAGGTGTAGTGCAGCTGTGAACACCTGTAGATGTGCCTGAGGGAGTTTCAAACTGATCGTTTTTGGAAATATGCTTATTGTGGGATACTCTTCAGTTGCATATAAGCTCAAAATAATTCAGAAGCTTTTTTTTTTTTTCCCCTCCAATTAATCCTACAACCTCCTGTCCACAAAAACCATACCAAACTTGTGCCTTGATCTGCTATCTCTGTTGCTCTCTGGGGGATGTTGTCCCTCCCAGCCCTGTTCTTGTCCAAGAAGTGGTTTGACATGATGTGTGGAACAAGGGAGGGCATTGGGTACAAGATCTGCACTCAGTTTCAGTGCTTCACAACTTCCACTGGCTTTGGACCACTAAGTCATGATACTTTTGCAGGATGCCAGGTTTAGTTAAATGGAAGTTAAATAGCTTGCACATTATATGGTCCAACTCTCCAGGATACTCTCCTCCCTCCTGTTGGTTTTCAGTGCTAGAAGTGTTCCTTGTGAACCTGGTATGCTCAGCAAGGGTGATGTCAGCTCAGAGGTGCAAGCCCTGAGGAACACAGCATAATGTTTAAGTCACTGAGGGGCTGGGGAAGCCCAGCTTAGCATTGAGGCTCAACCTGGACCTGCTGAGATGATCCGTGGAAAGGGCAGGCAAGCCCTGCCCTGCCACACTGTGTCCCTGTGGACCTCTCTGCCTCATTGTCCAACTTCCTGTCTGAGCTGGGCCCCCTTTCTACATTTTTTCCATTTTCTGTATTCATTAATAGCCTCAGCTGGGATTTTCCAGTATTATTCTATGTTACTACTACTGCCTCAGTTCACCTCACTGAATGTCTAAAACTTGCAATAAATATTGACTTAGTAAGAAGTACACTGGTTTTCACTAGTCCTTTGGCATTCTTGATGTCTCTGTACTTCAGAATAAACACATCTTTGTCCTAAAATCCAGAGTTTGGTTTTGAGTCAAAGTGGTCTTGACTTTCAGACTAGCTTTGAAAAATAAATCCACTAACACATCTCCTGCTGGGATCTTGCTCATGGTAGGCTGGTGGGCTAAAGTTTATGGTGGGGATTTCATTGTTTTGGAGGTTGTTTTTTAAAAATCTTCTTTAGTGTTGTTTGTTTGTTTGTTTTTTACTTGGTGCACAGCACTGGGATCCTCCCTATTTTCTGGACCTCCAGACTGTCAACCATCACCAGGGTGGCAGAGTTAGCCTCAGCACCATGATCTTCGTAGGATTCAGGCATCAATAGGATCTCTGCATCACTCTGGTGGGAGTAAAGCAAAGCCCAGGACTTGTGGTGTCTACAAAGCAGCAAAATTCTTAGGAGATGCTTCAGTGCAATGTTCTTATTGTCTTTCTACCCCAGTTAAGAGTTCAGGACTGCCCAGTCCCTGTATATGGGAAGGTGGGCAGGTATCCAGCTGAAAGCAGTCCTGACTGACATGGATTTGGTTAAGGTTCATATGGGCAAGAGACTACATGAGTAAACTGACATGACAATTAGGTAAAGCAATCTGTTTTCCTTCTGAAAGGAGGAAACAGTTTTCCCTCTGCGTGTGTTGGCAATTCCCATGGTTCACCAAACAAGAGATTTCCAAGACTGACCTGAGACCTGCCTTTCTCCAGGCTAGACTGAGTCTGTGTCTCTCACAGACATGTTTGAGGGCTGTTGGTGGATGAGACATTTCCTGACATGGTGAGACTTGTAAATCCTCATCCTTGTTCCTACAGTTGTAATTACTTTCTCATAGTAGGGGAGTTAGCATAAGGCCAAGAGAAAGGGATTTAAGCCAGGGCTTATGACTGGAATCCTGGAAAAGTGAAGAGGATTTTTGATTTTGTAGTTGATGCTGTGACAACAAAACTGAAGCCTTGGATTTAATAGCTGCCTCAGTTAATTAAGTTTCTTAGCATGTATTTTCTCACCTTTTATGCTGGGTTTTAGCTGAAGCTGATGAAATACCAATCTCACTTCATACTGTAAATTGCATTTAGTCATACTTTTGCCTATTCTCAGCATACAATTGACGTTAGTGTGCAGTGAATGCTGCTGCTCCATTATTGGTATACAAGGTACTATTCATTGGAAATTCAATGCCTCAGACCAGCATTGCATACAAATAAAACCACCTCTTCCTTTTTCATAATTAATGAAGAAACATTTTAAAGCCCTGCTGGCAAAGCCAGGCAGCGTGGATATCAAGCTGGGTCTTCTTGGAGCTCAGGATGCAGTCTGAGACAGAAGGTGACATTCATCTGTGTAGGCTGTAGGCTGTGTCCAATCCAGACCATGGCTTTGCAGATCAGAGCAGTTGCTGCTGAGAATCTATGTCCACAAAGCATATCTTACAGAGGAGGTTATCCTGAGGTACATGTTTCTTGGGCTGAACATCCATCAGGTGTTGGGGTGGGTAACACATGTTCCTGCAGTGTCCTCATGTTTAGTTTCACCCCAGTGGCACTGGGTTTGTGCACTTTGTGAGTACTCTGCAGCAGGAACAGCATGTGGTAAATGGGAACAATTGGGACATTTACTTTTAAAGTACTCTCATGCTCAGCACAGAAATACTAAAGGGCATTAAATAGTTGAATGCAGGTCTTGCAGTAACGATTTTGGTGCCTGGAGCCAAATCTCTTTGTATAGGTGTGGTAGGTTGTTGCCAGTGCCAGCTCTGACTTAGGTTGCCTGTGGTCTTTGGTTGGAGGGTGGCTATGTCAGAATGTTAAAAGCTTGTTGGTGCTTGTAACAAGTGTTGGACTTCTGCTGCTGCAGGCTTGTTCAAGGTGAAGAACATGCCTTGCACGTCTGCCCCAACACTGCTTTATTTTAGTATGTGTTCTTCTGAGTATATGCATTAGGATGTAGGTCCTACAGAAACTTCCTAGCTATGGCAAGCATTGTATTATCCATCTGCCAAATTCTGAATGAGGATGATGGTGATGAGCTGAAGATGGGATGACAGAGTGTGGACTGAGGAAAATGGCTACAGCCAGTGGGAGCAACAGGCATGGTAGGAGGGTCAGAGAAGGGTAATTGGAAAGAATCAGAGAATAAAACCAGCAGTGAACCTGCTGTGAAACTTCTGTCCAAATAGGAGGTGGTGTACATTGACTGGAGAATGAGATGAGTGAGTTTACCTGTGAGAGACTGGCTTATTCTCCTGACATTTTTATTTTGTAGGAGGAACAGGGAAGGTGGGGAGACTACTGGGTTTTTTCAGTTTGAAGGTGAAGGGTAAGAACCATAACTCTCCTTTAACTGGAGTAAAGTTTTTGATGGGGTGCCATGCAGGAAGTTATTTAAGAAGATGAGATCTGGCAGGAAACTGGCATGGTGCACAGGGGCTTTGTTGGTGAGAAGTCAGGGACTCAGAGAGGAAAAGAGATAATGGTGAAAGAAATACTCACTGGACTTCTCTTGGGATGTTCTTGTTGCTTCTCATGGTTCCTCTTGATCCAAGAAGCAGAATGGTGCTCATGGCATATTCTGCAGCTCAGAGAGTGTTTCATAGGTGAGCATTTGCAGACAGGACAAGGGGCTTGGATCGCTTACTTGTGCAAAATGAAGGCTGAGAAGTTACCAGTGATCTCTAAAGGTACAGTGGAGTAACCACCCAAGCAGGGAGAGGCCATTCTCAGGGCAAGAGCATGTGAGTAAATGCTGCTTATTGAAGCATTTTGACTGGCAAGCAGAGGATGTTGGTGGGGCTTTCGGACAATAGAGATAAGGCACCTAGAAACTTGTAAGGGAAGGCCTGATGTTAGTCATGGTTGTCTGTGATAGCTGGGGCTAGACTTCGTGTAAAAAGCAACGAATTCATTGCAATGGGTTCAGGTAATGCTGTGAGGAAGAGCTCATAGTGAAGTCTTCCCATGGTGTAGCTCTGCAACATGTGTGTCTCTCACAGGGAGAGAAACTCCAGAAGGATTTTCCGAGGGATCCCTTCACAGAGAGGGGTTTGCTTTACCCTACTGCTTATCCCATCATAAAGTCCCAAGCAGGGGAGCAGCACCTGAACTGCTCACATGCTGAAACTGCTGCATGCTCCTTTTTGCCATGCCAGAAGGTCCATACATAGTTGCTGAAATGGGACCATGTCTGGAAACCCTCTCCCTTGGGTTCATTAAACATCCCCATCCTGCAGTGCTTCTGTCCTGGACAGGCCAAGGAATCTCAGGGAACTCCACCATGCTCTACAGTCCTTGTGAATGCAAAACAGCTTAACAGAGCATAACTGAGTTTAATTAAACTTGATTCTGTGTGTCTCTTTTCCCAAATTATATCTGTTTCAGCCTGCACAGCTGTAGGCAACACCATCCTGTTCTAGTGCCTGCAGCTGGAGCTGAAGCTTAGAGAGGTGAAACGTCTCAGTGGATGTTTGACTGCAGATGGTGACACTGACTGTGCCACACGGTCGTGTTGTGCTTTATGGACAGTAGCACGTTTGGTGCCTTATTCTGGTATGCATTACTCACTTGTTAGTTCACCCCAAGACTTAAAAAATATATAAAAGCATGTCTCTTTTCCTGTATGTATTTTTTTTTGTTTTTAATCACAGAATTATCATAATTGTCCAACTGTCAGCATTTCTCCCCCAGTAAAATAAATCAAATATATTTATATCTATTGTACCATGCCCAGTAAAGCATGTCCTGAAGTGCCTCATCTACACATTTTTTAAATACTTCCAGGGATGGTGACTCTACTGCCTCATTGGGCAGCCCATTCCAATGCCTGACTATTCTCTCAGTTAAGAAATTATTCCTGATATCTAGTCTAAACCTCCCGTGGTGCAACTTCAGGCCATTTCCTCTAGTCCTATCATTGTTCACTTGAGAGAAGAGGTCAGCACCCACCTCCCTACAGCCTCCTTTCAAGTAGTTGTAGTGAGCAATATGGTTTCCCTTCTCTGGCCTTGCTCCAGCACCTCAGTGTCTTTCTTGTAGTGAAGGGCCCAGAACTGAACACACAACTCAAGGTGCAGCCTCACCAGTGCTGAGTACAGGAGCACAATCACTTCCCTTTTCCTGCTGGCCACACTATTCCTGATACAGGCCAGGATGTTGTTGGCCTTCTTGGCCACTTGGGCACACTGCTGGCTCATATCCAGATGGGTGTTGACCAATACTCCCAGGTCCTTTTCTGCCTGGCAGCTTTCCAGCCACTCTTCCCAAGTCTGTAGCATTGCATGGGGTTGCTGAGACCAAAGTGCAGGACTTGGCACTTGATGTTGTTAAATCTCATATTATTGGCCTTGGCACACTGATCCAGCCTGTCCAGTTCCCTCTGCAGAGCCTTCCTACCCTCCAGCAGATCAGCATTCCCATCCAGCTTGGTGTCCTTTGCAGGCATACTGAGGAAGCACTCAATCTCCTCACCTAGATCACTGGTGAAGATATTGACCAGGACTGGCCCCAAAACTGAGCCCTGAGGAGCACCACTGGTGACCAGTCTCTAACTGGATTTAACTGTTCACTGTAACTCTCTGGGCCTGGCCATACAGACCAGGGAGGGGGGCTTGGTGAGATCCTCTGCCAGCTTCCTCAATTACTCTGGGGTGGATCCCACCCGGCCCCATAGACTTGTGGGTGTCCAGGTGCTGTAGCAGGTTATTAACTGCTTCGTCCTGGATTATGGGGGGTTGTGCTGCTCTCTGTCCTCATCTTCCAGCTCAGGGGGCTTAATACCCTTAGAGTAGCTGGTCTGACTAGTGAAGAGGGAGGCAAAGATGGCTTTAAGTATCTCAGCCTTTTCCTCATCCTTCATTACAGTGTTTCCAGTAAAGGATGGAGATTTTCCCTGGATCTCTTTTTATTTTTAATGTATTTGTAAGAACTTTTTTCATTGTCCCTTATGACAGTGGCCAGGCTGAATTCCAGCTGGGCTTTTGCCTTCCTAATTTTTTCTCTGCATAACCTAACAAGATCCCTGTATTCATCCTGTGATGCCTGCTCTTTCTTCCAAAGGATCTAAACTCTCCTTTTTTTCCTGAGTCCCAGCATGAGTGCTCAGTTCAGCCAGGCTGGTTGTCTTCCCTGCCACTTTGTCTTACAGATCATGGGCACAGCCCACTCCTGCACTTTTAAGATGTTCTTCTTGAAGAGCCTGCAGCCTTCCTGGACCACTCTGTCCTTCAGGACTGTCTCCCAAGGCACTCTCTCAACCAGTGTCCTGAGCAGGCCCAAGTCTGCCCTCTAGAAATCCATGGTGGATGTTTTGATTACTAAGTATTGAGAACTTCACCATTTGGTAGTCACTAAGCCCAAAATGGTCTCTGATGGTCAGGTCCAAAGGAGGGCAACCAGGCTGGTGAAGGGACTCGAGCACAGATCCTATGAAGAGAGGCTGAGGGAGCTGGGGCTGTTCAGCCTGGAGAAGAGGAGGCTCAGGGGAGACCTCATCGCTCTCTACAACTACCTGAAAGGAGGGTGTAGCCAGGTGGGAGTTGGTCTCTTTTCCCAGACGACTTTCAACAAGACAAGAGGACACAGTCTTAAGTTGTGCCAGGGGAGATTTAGGTTAGATATTAGAAAGAATTTCTTTACGGAGAGGGTGATCAGGCAATGGAATGGACTGCCCGGTGAGGTGGTAGATTCTCCGTCCCTGGAGACATTTAAAAAGAGACTGGATGTGGCACTCAGTGCCAGGGTCTGGTAACTGCAGCGGGAGTGGATCAAGGGTTGGACCCTTGGAGGTCCCTTCCAACCCGGCTAATTCTATGATTCTATGATACCACATCTCCCAGCAGTCCTTCCCTGTTTGTGAACAGCAGGTCTAGTGCTCAAGAGCCAAGTCCTCTTGTAGCCTCCCTTACCAGCTGTATCAGGAAGTTGTCTTCCATACACTCACGGTATCTCCTAGCCTGTCTCCTCTCTGCTATGTTGTATTTCCAGCAGATGTCTGGTAGCTTTAAGTGCCTCACCAGAAGAAGGGACAGTGATTGTGAGATCTCTGACAGCTGCTTGGAGAATGCTTTGTCTGCCTCCTTATACTGGTTGGGTGGTCTGTAACAGACACCCAAGAGGATATCCTCCTAATTTGCCTTCCCCTTCATCCTTACCCATAAACACTCATCATCACTATCATCAAGCTCTATGCAATCAAAACAGTCCCCAACATACAGAGCCACCCCAGCGCCTCTCTTCCCCTTTCTGAAGAGGTTATAGCCATCCATTGCAGCTTTCCAGTTATGAGAGTCATCCCATGTTTTTGTGATGGCAACATCATAGCTGTCCTGCCACACAGTGGCTTCTAGGTCCTCCTGTTTGGTGCCCGTGCTGCATGCATTGGTGCAGACGTGCTTGAGCTGGGCTATCGGTTTCAACCCCAGCATTGCCATGCCACCCCTAGGCTCGTCTCTGCTGGGCCTGGTTTTATCCCATTTCCCCTTCAAACCTCATTTAAAGCCCTCTTGGGGAGCCCTGCCAACTCCTAGTTAAATATCCTTTTTCTTGTGGATAGTTCCACTCTGTCTCACCAGCAGGTCCAGTGCCATGTAACCATTCCCATGATCAAAGAACCCAAAATTCAGTCTATGGCACCAGCCCCTAAGCCAGCTGTTGATCAGGTGTGCTTTGCTGTTCCTTTCAGCATTCCCTGCCCCTGAGGGAAGTGAGCAAAACACGCCCTGTGCTCCTGATCACTCTACCACACTGCCCAGGTCCCTGAAGTCCCTTTTTATTGCCCTAGGACTGCTCTCCATCATCTCCTCACTGCCCCTCTGCGGGACCAGAAATGGGCAGGAAGCAGAGGGCTGCACCAGAGCCGGGAGCTTCCTACTTACATCTCTGACATGGACCCCAGGAGGGCAGCAGACTTCCCTGTGGGATGGCGCGGGCTGGCACACCGGGCTGGCTGTTCCCCTCAGAAAGGAATCCCCTGTGCCAATTGCCCTCCTTTTATATTTTATAGCCGGGGTCCTAATGCGTGAGGCTGCTCCCTGGATAGGCCTTTAGAGGCACTGACAGCTCCCGGATCTATTGCACCTGGGAAGGTGCGGGGGGGGGCGGGAAGGGGTTCGCCTGCCACCCCGCGCAGGAGCCCGTTTCCATTCACCCCCGGTCCCCTCCGGGATCCTCTGACCCCAGCGGTACCTCCACTGCCGCCCCCTCCGGGCCCCTCCCGCCCGCGCTACCGGGGCCCGCCCGTTATGGGCGGTGGTCGCGCCCGTTGCTCTGGCAACGCCCAGATCTCGCCTGCGGCTTCCCCGCAGTTTCACCCTCCCCCCTCCCTCCCCCCTATTCCCTGCCAGAGGAAAACCTGCAGGAGAGAGAAAGCAAAAAAAAGGGAACACCCCTCCTCCCGTTAGCCGAGATCTGCTGCGCCGCTGCGGATCCGCTCGGCTCAGCCACCGAGGGTTGGGCCCTTCACGCCGCTTTTAAATCTCCCGCGCTTGCTCGGGCAACGCCCAGATCTCACTGCACTGAGCCCACGTAAAATGCCTAAGAAGATATTTTGCTGTGTAAAAAGGTTGGCAGTAAGTTAGAAGATGTATTTGTTGAGATGTAGCGGGACTGTAGGGGTATAACTGTGCCGTGATGCTTTTCTGGGGAGTGCCCTGGCTCAGGTAATGATGGCAGCATCTTTCTTGCAGGCCCAGACACAAAGATGGAGTGTCAGAAAATCGTGGATTTTGGAAACCAGCTTCTTCGGCGGAAAAATGTGGACTGCACTCGAGAAGACAGCCGGCTCTCCCGATGCCTCAACACTTTTGACTTGGTGGCTCTGGGTGTAGGCAGCACGCTGGGTGCAGGTGTCTATGTCCTGGCTGGAGCCGTGGCACGGGAAAACGCGGGGCCCGCCATCGTTATCTCCTTCCTGATCGCTGCCTTGGCTTCAGTCCTGGCTGGACTCTGCTATGGAGAATTCGGTGCTCGAGTTCCTAAGACAGGATCAGCTTATCTCTACAGCTATGTGACCGTGGGTGAGCTGTGGGCCTTCATCACAGGGTGGAATTTAATCCTCTCCTATGTTATTGGTAAGTGTGGTGGGTGATCTGCGAGACCCTGGCTTTAGTCCAGGATAGCAGCCTGGTTTGTAGGATCGGCTTTGTTTGGGCCACCTGCGTTGCTGTTACAAAGTAGACTCTGCACTTGTGCACTCCCCACGGTTTTTGGGGCTTGCTTGTGGGATGTGTTGGGGGTGGCTTTTGTAACTCGGTGAGGTGAGTGATGTGCAGTGGGCTGAGGGTTTTTCCCAAACTTGGCTTATTGCTGCTGTGACCTTCTCTGAAGATTCACATCATCCCTTTGGCATCCCCTGGCTGCTGCATACTTGTCAGGAATGAAAAGCATTTTCCCTAGGCTTAGAAGGAAGCTGCTGACAGAAGGATGCTTTTATAAAGCAGCATCTGTATCCCAGCTGACCAGGGATTAATGCTTGGTCCCTTTAAGACCTGCTTAAAGTGTCTGGAGATCAGAATTTCATCTTGTGAATAGCTGCAGGATTAAGCTTAGGGTGACCTGCAGGTTCACAGTCTCCAAAACATCCAAGCCAAATCCTTTCTAAGCCCTTGACTCCCACTAGGAGAGGCCTTGGATCAAGCTCAGAGCATGCAGTGTACAACTCAGCTGATACACTAAAACTAAGCCATACTTTCCTGATTATGGAGTCCTGTCTGTGACAAGCACATCCTGGGCATGCTGCTTGTCATCATGCCTGTAATTAAGGCTGCAAGCAACTTGCTGGTTGAGAGTGAAGACTTGTTGGTTAAAATGAAAGCTGATGTTATGCTAAACTATTAAAGGGGGAGGGGTTTTTAAAAGTAATTTTACAGGATGTCTAAGTGTTACCTTGGAGATTAGTTCCCATGATGCTGGGGATGGTAAGATCATATCAAGAATGATACAGTGATGTCACAGCTGAGATCATACTGACTCTGCCCTGTGTGCTCTCTGCAACGTTTTTCTCCTTATGCTCCTTGTTTCTTTTCTTTTTTTTTTTTTTTTTTTATATATTTAAGAGGTGAGAAGATAAAAGGCCAGAGTCAATTAAACACCTCTCCTTAGAAAATCTAAGTCCTGTCATTTTATGACTCAGGTTCACTGCTGCAAGGAAGGGATAAAAATAGGGTTTTTTAAAAAGTAAGCACGTAATTTCCTCCAGAACTGTAATATAGACTCTGCTGAGGCTACACAGAAAAAAATTGAACAGACTTCTAGGTTATTTATCTTGTGTTCCAGAAAGCTAACAATAAATTGTCTCCTTCATTCACCTGATCTAGTTAGGTACCTCCTTCCCACCTTGATACTGCACTACCAAAATGACTGACATAGCTGTGTATGTTATACCACTCATTCTGCAAATGCAAGTGGAAAGATTCACTAACTGAACTTTACATTCCCAGAATCTGGGCTGAGCCTGGTATTGCTGAGATGTTGGGTTTTTTTATTTTTTTTATATTATTTTTGTCCTCCCATAATAGCTTTTGAACTACTGCCTCAGTTTTTATTTCAGAGTTGGCTGCTCAATGTATTATCACAAGGCAGAAAATTCAGTAAAAAGTAAGTAGATATTATTCATGAATGTGTCCAAACACAACTTTGTTACTTTACATTCAGTCCTGTGACAGAAAATTTATGTCTGCAACTGCCTTTCTTATAATTTGGGAGGAAGGGTGGCTAAGCAGGAAAAAACAGTTGAGGGGGAATGTGAGATATAGTAGGTCTCTTTATCTTACCCAGCTTTTCTCTCTGTTCTTATTGCCCCTCTTGTGAGCAAGAAAAACTCCCAGCAGCTTTGAGGGTGTGGAGGAGAAAGATACATGCTGTAGTTCAGAGCTGGGAGTTGGGAGGGGCAGAAAGCCAATTTTTTTTCTCAGTCATGCTGCAGAAACTGCCAAGCAGTGCCATCCAATCCAGGTGGGGTGATGGGAGCTTGTGCCTGTGCAAGGCATGGACAGCTTGGTGTATTTGCATTGAGTTTCTCAGATATCTGTTCAAAAAGCATTGTGGGGGTGACAAAAGAAATGCTGGGGTCTCAGGGAGGATGGCCACTAGCTTGTAATTAATTGAAATGATGTGGCTTGGGGGAAGACTGGCAGAGGGCTTGGAGGTGGGTGGTGAATGAAAACGTGCATGCAACTGATCAGTCGCAGTCTAGAGAGAAGGGAGAAGGTATCCAGACCCTGGGTCTGGTGTGAATTTCCTTCTGGGATTATGTGGGTTTTTGGGCAACAGTGCCAGATTGTGAGAAGCATTTGGGGCACAGGATAAGACATCTTTATAACCATAGCCACTTTAATGCAGGAGAGGGAGAAGCTGTCTGTTATCCAAACCTACTTCTTTTACACAATGCTGTCACTGTCTGGTGGGAGCTCTTCATTGTTGCTATTTCAGTTCTATGAAATTAATTGTCTGGCCCAGAAAATGTCCCAGACTTGGTCATCCTGAGAACCCAGGTTCAGTCCTCATCCTGACAAGCTATGTGTGTTTTGGTGCTCTGGGGAACTGCAGCACAGTCTGATCACTTGCTGCGGGCAGGAGTTGTGCCACTTGCTGGTGTGTCACCTATGTCACCAGTGTCCTGCAATAGGCTGATTGTACTCAGGTAACCTGTAAATTATATCTGAGTCTTGATTCAGCTCGGATCCTCTAGCAGCAGAGGTTGGAGCCAGACCTGTGTGTTGGTGGATTGCAGAGCTTATGGAGTTGCACAGGTGGTGTGGACCAGTGTTGCGGCGAGCCTTTCTCTTGGGGACTCGGCTCTTCTCCAGAGATCTCTTCCCATCCCTCTCCTCAGGCGTCTTCATCTCTTCTGACTGCTTCTGCTTCTGGGAGCATGCCTTTTATTTTGCCCTTCAGCCCCGCCCATTCCGGCTGGGGCAGGCCCTAATTATTGGGCACAGCTGGGCCTAAGCTCCCAGTTCATTATCAGCGACACCTGAGGACTTGTGGTTCTCTCTACAGACCAGCATCATGCTGCCAGAGCCCAGCTGGCTTCTGTAAGGTCCCTCTGCCTGGGTTGCAATCAGCTGGCTCTGGGCTGCCAGGGATTTCTGCAGGTATGAGAAGAGACTCAGACCTCTCTAGTAGCAGAAATTAACCAGGTTTGGGGGTAGTTCAGGTTGCTGGGAGCATCAGGAGAATGTCTGTCTAGGCTGTATCTTAAAGTTGAGATTTACTAAGAAACCTAACCACTTATAAGGATTTTTTTTATCTTGTCAGTTGAGCACCAGGCTGAGGCCCACCACCTGTGTGTTACCATCAAAGCTGAATACAGGCCCTGGGTTGGATCTGCAGAGGAAAGGCTGCTCCCAGCCCCTGGGAACCCACACACAAGGTTGCTCTGGGGCCTTTCATGGCCAAAAGCTGTGCAAAGTGCCCACTGTTTGAAATGTGTGCCAGCTACAACTGGTAATTTGCATACTTTTTGTCCTCTGGCAGGAACCTCAAGTGTGGCCAGAGCTTGGAGTGCGACGTTTGATGAAATTATTGGCAAGCACATTGAAGAATTTTGTAAAAAATACATGACGATGGAGGCTCCTGGAGTGCTAGCAAAATACCCAGACATCTTTGCTGTGGTGATAATTGTCATCCTAACAGGTAAAACCTTGGAGGGGTTTGTGTCTTGGACCTGCTTCTTCTGTAATTTCATTGTTTGCTTTTGGAACAGGCACAAAGTCCTAATTTGTTCTGGACAATGTATTAAAGGGTTGTTATTTGCTACAAGTGTTGGATTGACCTATATCTCTGCTGTGGAGTTAGTACAGGGCATAGCCAGTTTATAAGGTTTTTAAATAGAGGGGAGCATGCTCAATATTTTTTGAGCCACTTTTAATATCTTCAATCACATTTTATATAAGGAAGAACAGAAAAGATGACATTCTCAATCAGTTATGGAAATTAAAGCCTTCTGTCTACAAATGCTATTACACAAGAATTTAATTCTGTTGACCTATCAACCTTATTCCCCCTTTGATAATCTGCCAGTTTTCAGTTTCTTTAGCCAGGAAAGTGAGAAAAAAATATGGAGCTGAGTACAAACTCATGTACTACTGTTTTTTTGTTTTGTTTTGTTTTGTTTTATTTTAGGTATATATGGGCTTCATTTTACAGCAGTGAGTGCAAGACTACAGAATAATAAATGTGTGATAAACAGTGAGGTCCTCTTGCTTTCTAAAAATATACCAAGGCTTTAATCAGAATTCAGAAAAGTTTTGAAAAGTAAAATTAAAATCCTGTAAAATTAAAATTCTTCTGAACTTTTAACTTTACTTTTACTCAAATATAAACATTACAGGTTAGTAGCATAGAACATAGGTGGTCCTGTGTAAATGTTAGGAAGAATTTTTTTCACTGTAAGGATGACAGAGCACTGGAACAGGCTGCCCAGGGAGGCTGTGGAATCTCCTTCCCTAGGGACATTCAAAACCCACCTGGACACATTCCTGTGTGACCTGCTGTAGGTGACCCTGCTCTGGCAGGAGGGTTGGACTCAATGATCTTTTGAGGTCCCTTCCAACCCCTAACTTCCTATGATTCTATGGAATAGGAGCAGGGTTCCCAGGATGCCACGTTCCATGTCATCGACACTAGAAGTAGCTGTGCTCCTGGATTTGTCCAAGCTCCTGTTTTCCTCTGCTTCTTAGGAAAGTTGAATTCTCTTTATAACTTCTGCATATTGTGAAGACCTCTGAGACAATGATCCTTTGTGAAAAACCACCTGGGATGCTTTCTCCAGGTCTCTGGGTGGAGTGTGAGGCTGTGCCTAGGTGGTACAATCTACTGCCATGAGATGAGCAGAGCACTGGAAGCAGCTTATCTGTCTTAGCAAAGCACTTTACCAGGGGCATGTGCTGACTGGGCATGCTGGGTAGGAAGGTGTAGGATATCCCACAGCAGTAATGTTTGGGCTGGGGTCCTTGTCCACCTTCTGGGTGAGTTAATCCTGAGCTACTTGACTTTGTGGGGAAATGTGATATGTTAGGCAGAGCACAGCATGGGCAGAGCTGGGCTACCTCTGCAAGCCCCCAGTGCCTGCTCCTGGTGGCAAAACGCCTGACTGTGTTATTTGCCCCTGTTTCCTCAGGGCTCTTGATTTTTGGTGTGAAGGAATCAGCCCTCGTGAACAAAGTGTTCACTTGCATCAACATCCTCGTCCTTGGCTTCGTCATGGTCTCTGGCTTTGTGAAAGGATCCATTAAAAACTGGCAGCTGACTGAACAGGACATTTACAACACCAGCCACAGCATTTATGGAGACAAGTAGGTTGGATCTTTTCTTCTCAACTTTGAAATTGATGCATTTTCAATAGGGAGGTTTGTGGAATGATTTAGAAAACCAGTAAATGTCATGGCTCCCTCCTGGTTTTGGTGTGTGCTTGCTGAAATCAGGCTGTGCTGATGGGCTGAACCTGATAGGTGTTAGGCTGTGTCAACATGGACCCTGCTGTAGAACCAACCATTTCCAGCCTCATGACCAACATAGCATACAAATTTGAAAGAAAAGAATTTTTTAGACAGCCTCCTGCTCAAGGCTACACCAGGCTGGCTCTAGTGGCTGTATAAAGCCATGACTCTGTATAGCTCTGTAGTTTCTTTAAACACTTGGGCAAAAGGTTCCACTGTACCTTTTGGAGACCTTGTCCCAAACGCCTCAATAAAATAAGGACAAATTGCAGATTATTTTAATGCACTGAAGGAGGTATATCTCAAATCCATTTCTAATGACATTTTTCTATTTGACCTGTATTCTGTCTTCTTATACAAGATCAAAATTGAGGATCTTACAAGAGTTCCCAGCAATACAAGGCTGTTAATTTGTGCTTGAGACTGTACTACACAGAAAGAGAGCCTTTACATCTCTCTACATACATCAATTCAGTCCTGGCCTGCTATCTAAATCCCTTGTGTTGGCCTGCAAGGAAGTACAGTTTGGCAAAAATATGGAGAGAGTCATAGATGTTGCATGGGTCAAGTTTGGCTTGTGCACAAGCTGCTTATATTAAGCCTTTCTGCAAAATTCAGCCTGCAGTGAAAAAATGACTTCTCTAGGGAAGGTACCCCCTCCTTCCTACTGCTATTCCCATGCAAGGAGCAATTAGTGAAGTAGCTTCAAAGCTTAACTGTAGCTCTTTGACCCTTACCACTTACTATTTTTGTGAAGTCCATCTGGGGTTTACTTTACTTCATTATTTCCAGAGTAATCCACATTTGCATTGTGCTATTTCTGCAGATAATGGGCCATTTTTCATCTAAGTCTCAACAGAGCTTCTATGAGAGTGTTCAGATACTTACACCTGATAAGACTTGCAGATTTGGGATTTACTTTAATTTAGTTGTCTTAACTTATATTTACATAGGCTTTTCCCTGAAAAAGTAACCTAAGTCACTTGAACTGAAGAGTTTGTGATACATGACTCACCACTGATCTGGAGTCCTGATCCAGAGTGCATGGGGATCAATATGTGTCTGTCTGTTGACTTTAATGAGCTTTGGGTGAGGATCAGCAAAGCATTTGGTGCATCAGAGATGAAGGCTCCTCTCCTCCCTCAGAGGTGCAAGCACTGTTTGGTTATGATCTTGGCACAGGGAATTTTTAAGCTGAGAATGGACAATTGGGTGGATTTTAGACAGTCATGGCACCCTCCATTGTTCTCTCATGTCCATTCACCTACACTTTATCATAGTCCATTTTAGGTGAAAAGTGGATGGTTTACATGTTTCTCAGTGTTCAGCTTTCAGAATTACATGTGCTTTTTCAAAAGCTTATGTTTAAATGAATATGTATTACTGCATTACACTTGCAGTAATATAGGAAAGGAATTTTAATATTCATGCTATTTTCTCCCTTTCCTAGCCAAGACGTATTTATCCACCCCAAAAAGCAGGTGGTGGGAGCAAACCATGAACCATTTTTATTCCATGCATTCCCTAGGCCAGTCCAAAGCTCAGCAGTGGGTTGGGCTTAGCATTTTGCCTGGCTTTTGTATCCTAGTGTGTGAAAGGGAGAGTGTTTTACTTTAGACTCTAACTTTGTATTTTTTTATGAGCTATAATGAATAGTTTTGTAAGTCCCACCAATGCAGGATGACTTCTAACCCAGTGCCATGCCTTTTAGTCAAACACAGGAAGAAAAGCTTTATGGTGTTGGAGGGTTTATGCCCTATGGATGGAAAGGAGTCCTCTCAGGAGCAGCTACATGTTTTTATGCTTTCGTGGGATTTGACTGTATTGCTACTACAGGTAGGATGGAAGATGTCTTAATTCTGGTAATGAACCCGTTTGCTGGTAGATTGGCTTTCAGTAATGTTGCACAGCACAGAGAATGAGTAATTCAGGGCACTTCATTCACCATCCCTCTGAACCTCAGCTGGGAATACACTGTTGGCTCAGCTGGTTCTAATAGTTAAGTGTCCAAAGTGTATGTCCAAGTGCCTGCCTGAGTGTTGACTCCAAGCTGCTGTGGCACACAGCTGGACTGTGTAGTCCACAAAACAAGATTTCTCCCTTCTTCTTTGCCTTCAGGACCCAATCTTGTGGGTGGTTACTGATGACACTCACCATGTCAGACTCCACAGGAAACACATCCAGCTTTACCAGTTATGCAAACAGGGAAGGCCCAGGATCAGATGCCTTATATGTATTGTGAAGTTTGAACCCCTGACTCCAGATGATGCTTTAATCAACAGGTTATCCTGGAGTAGGGTTTTTCAGTGCTTTCAGATGAAGAAGATTCACTAGCTTCAAGTATTTGAAGAGCTAGAGAAAGAGGGAACCTCTGGGGAGTCAACTGCAGCCTAAAGCTTTGCCTCAAAATCAGGGGGAGTTTTTATCTCCAAAGGTTCACAGATCTCCTTCTGAGAGAGAAACCATCAGAATTGTTATATTTCTGCTGGCTAGGAAGAATCTCAGTTCTGGGAAGAAAGAAGGATTATCCTTAGTTTCACATTTGGCAAGAACTGAGTTACTTCAAAGCTGGAGCAGAGGGAGGAGGAGATCATCACAAACACAGATAAAGAGGTACTGCCTTTTCTTCCAAGTTTTCTTCCAAGGCATCTGAGAAGTGCCAGCTCCATTACACCAGACAGCCCTAGAGCTTCTCCTTGGAGGAGAAACACATTCATCTGCCTTTGACTTTTAGATGTAGTGGTCTCTGTTGTCAGTTCATCACCCTTAAATACCAAACCTCAGGAGCTCTTGTTTTCAGAGAAGGGTAGATCTGTACCACAGGGAAGCTGTTTCTTAATTTATCTGTGCCTGAAGTTTGAGAACTCTTTTTTTCCTGCACATTCGTACTAACTTGGTTGTCAAAAATGTTCCATAAAAACTAGAGGGAATCCTTTTTTTAAGAGTGGTTTTCAAAGTTCCATATGATTTCCAGGTGCTCTGCAAAGCCTGCCTTTTGTTGAAACTGGGCACCTATGGTGCTGTGTTTGTTAAGTAGCAGGTCTGGTGGAGATACTATGTGAAATGGGCATCCATGGATTTGCCCTGCAACTGCACAACGATGTCTTGTCCCATCATTTGTGATCACTGAACTCTTTTGGGGGTTGCATCATCCATGCAGGGTTGGACTCAATGATATCTTGAGGTCCTTTCCAACCCCTAACATTCTGTAGTTTTATGATACCAGGAGTAACTGGAGATAGACATTGTCTTTTTTGAGAAAGGACTGTTTTTAGTCCAGACTGTTTCTGTGCCTGAGTTTGCAAGGCCCCCACAATTGTTTTTCAGAAGGAGGGACTGGAGGAGACACGCTGTAGTATGCCCAAGTGAATAGGGCAGGCCATCAGCAGCATCATGGTCTAACAGCACCTCACTGCCCATGAAGCCTTTGAAAGCCCCAGGCAGCATACCCTGGGTTGGAATAAAGTTTCTGCTCATCGTTTAGCTGATATTTCAATTTCTTTCTTCTAGGTGAGGAGGTAAAAAACCCTCAGAAGGCCATTCCTATTGGCATTGTGGCATCTCTCCTCATCTGCTTCGTGGCTTATTTTGGAGTGTCAGCTGCCCTGACACTCATGATGCCTTACTACCAGCTGGATACCAATAGCCCTTTACCCAATGCCTTTAAGTATGTGGGTTGGGATGGAGCCAATTACGCAGTGGCCGTTGGATCCTTGTGTGCACTTTCTACAAGGTGAGACACTGCTCTTCCTTTGTGCATCTCTCGAGGCAAACATGGATCTCCAACTCCTTTAAAAAATGGTGCATGTCAGGGCTTTGCTTTCACAGTGTTTCCCTGGGTCAAGAAAGCCAAGAGCAGGCTTAAGTCTGAAATTCAGGCTTACTTACCTCAAAAGAACCAAGACTTCCCCCTGTGATACATTTCAGAGATGCACATGACCAGTATCATGAAACTCCCATCTTAGCAGCAGGCCCAGCAGGTGCATTTCTGCAATATAAATCTAGGTTGAGTGACTAAGTCATGGAGGCAGCTCTGCCATGCAAGCATGGTTTTCCCACAAGACATCCTGGCCTGCTGGGTGAAGAGCAGACTTGAGTCAGATAGTGCAAGATGCTTCTTATGGAGCATATGGGGCTTTTCATATTCAGGGCCATCTGTCTACAGGTTGCCTGCAGGACAGTCATCTGGATTGGAGGCTAGGCAGGATGGAGGTAGAATATGTCATCTTCTCCTGCTCTCTGGAGACCTGTTGTTTCAGATCGCCTTACAGATATCCAATTAGGTGAGCATCTCATGGAGGCTCACAGAAGTTACAGCTCTTTAGCTACCTGAAAGTCTGGCTGTTTTCGTGCCTCATGGCTAAGTTTAGTTATCCAAAATCTTAGAGCTTTCACCTCAGTTGCCAGCTATCGGTAACAATGGGTGTGCAGAGGGAGCCCTTGAAGGAGAAGCTGAAGTGAATGAAAGCCACCTGTTCTATGTTTGTAGTGCCATAAACTTGCTTTCATTTTTATGCCTGTGCTCAGCAGGAGGTGATATAAGTAGATTATTTCCCCTTCTTTGTCCTTAGTCTCCTTGGCTCCATGTTTCCGATGCCTCGGATAATTTATGCTATGGCAGAAGATGGACTTCTCTTTAAATTTTTGGCTAAAGTCAATGAGAAGAGAAAAACTCCAATAATTGCAACAGTGACATCAGGGGCCATTGCAGGTAAGATCAAAGGCTTGAATGAATGTGTGAAAAG
Source organism: Heliangelus exortis (assembly GCF_036169615.1). Classification (NCBI taxonomy): domain Eukaryota; kingdom Metazoa; phylum Chordata; class Aves; order Apodiformes; family Trochilidae; genus Heliangelus; species Heliangelus exortis. The sequence continues at coordinate 21,190,134 of NC_092422.1, read as the reverse complement.
GAGATAGAAGCTTGTCACAGGGGCAGATGAATCCACCTGACTCTGTCTCACTTACTAATTGGATGTATTGCACAGCACAATATCCCAGAGAGTGGCCTGGGTTTCTAGGACATGCCCTGGAGAGAGGCTGGGTGAGCATGAGGAGCTCGCTGTGTATCTGTCCCTCAGAGCTCATTGCTGCCATCCTGTCTCATGCCAAGAATTGCCTTCATCTGCTCCATGGGTGCTCTGCTGGCTTTAAAAATAATTAACCCCCTGCAAGGCAGCAGCCAGTGGTGCCCCAGCATCCTCCTGACTGTTGGCCTGAAGACATCACACCACCTGTGGGCAGCAGCTCAGCAGAAGACTCCGGAGCATCCAGAGACAGGCAGATGGCCCTGTGGCACCAGGGTTTGTTAATAAGTCATAGCTGGCAGCCATCCTGTTGTCTGTTTCCCTCTGCCAGCCCCCAGGAATATGGGAATTAAACCTCCCAGATGGCAAGCAGCTTACCCCCTTTTTGCTGCCACTCCCTTCCTCCTGATGCCTAGCAAAGAGGAGAGCCTTGCTGCTGCTTCTTTACCTTCTGCTTCAAATGCAGGTTGAGCTGTTGGTATGAGAATGGCAACTCCTTTGGTGGGGAGTTGCTGCCAGACTGCTGCCATGGGCTCTGAGCTCCTAGGAAAGGGCACAGCTACTGGTGCTGGGACTTGCAGAGTGTCCTCACAGCTGCTTTTCTCACACCTTCCTCTTCTGATGGCATTGGGTCCAGACTGAGAGGGGAAAAAAGAGCCAGGTAAAGTAAAAAAAAGACATGCTTTGCAGTCCCTTCAGGCCTCCTCAGAGTGTTCTGTAGCACCTGGGACCACAGCACACAGGAAGCTGCAGGGACAGCACTTGACAGCTGAGCTTGGGGGTTGGGTTGGTTGTTGGGCTCCAGGTGGTGTTTTGAGGACATGCTGGGCCAAGCTGAGCTCTAAGGTCCCTGTGCTCTCTCATATAAACAGTAGGATGTCTGACTGTGGCATCTGTCCTCTGCTTACTTAGGTCTCCTTCTGAAGACCTTTATACAAAGTCCTTTACACCCAGAGGTTGCCTGGTGTGTAAGCAGGGCAATCCCTTTTTCTGGAAACCCCCATGAAGAGACATGCTACCTCAAGATGGCCTCCTTGATGCTTGGTCCCATGGTGTGCACAAGCCTGGTTTAACCACAGCTAAGCTGAGGTAGAGGAGTGAGGTGCTGCCCATCCTCTGCTGCTTCAAGCTACTTCTGGGAGATAATTGTGGTCTTAAAGGTGCTGTGGGTGGGATGGAGGGCTCCAGTATTGAGGATGTGGCTTAGACACCTGCTCACTGCTGGTAGTTGAGACAAACAGGCTGGCATTTACTATCGTAAATGTTCCTCTGGTTCCAGCTAGTGAGGCTGTGCTGGGACAGCCTACAAGGTTTGAGGTATTCATGCTCCAAGTCGTGCCTCTCCTCGTCTCAGGACAGCTCAAGCTCCCCTGCTGAGTTCTGAGCAGCAGTCACATGTGAGTTGCATTGTTATTTATGCTCCTGAGATGTACATATTCTGCCACACCACTGATTTTTCTTCCTTCTCTCACACTCTTCTCCTTTTACAGCTGTTATGGCTTTTCTCTTCGACTTGAAAGATCTTGTGGATCTCATGTCCATCGGGACCCTCCTGGCTTACTCCTTGGTGGCAGCCTGCGTGTTGGTTCTGAGGTATGGATGTAGTAGCTGCCTCTCTTGTACCACACAGACAAATCACACAGTGATCTGATGTCTTTGTAGTTTCCATAGACCAAGTAAAGCCATGAACATCTCCAGCTATGGGCATGTGAGGAATTTGTTTCTTCAAGCTCATGGAGGATTGTGCTAGTTGGATCTGCAAGGGGGTCCTCTGAACTTGGTTAACCCTTGGTCCATGCCACTCCTGCTGCAGTCAACCTTGAATGCCCTGGGAGATGTGCCAATGGTAGAGAAGGATGCCTGCATTGTCATCATTTGTTCCTACCAGGGATACAGTTTCAGGTCATCTTATGTTTGGAAGGGGATTCAAGATGAAGTCTAGCAGCAGCAAAAAAGCTGAGTATGTGTCTGCAGATTCAGTGCCTTAGCCTGTGTCTTCTAGAAGTGCTGAGCTTCCATGGCTTCCCTAACCTTAGCTGGAAATAGGGTATGTTCATTGCTTGGCACCTCATAGACAACAGCACTCTACCCATGAGAACTGTACTTTGAAAATCGTGTTACTAAACAATACTTTTTTGTGTTCAGTGACTTATTCAGTGTCTGATGAAGGCTTTTTACAAGCTCATAGCAAATGCATTGAACTAAGAACTGTCTTGCAGCAGGTGAAGGGCCAGCACTGCCCGTGAATGCTGTCACCTTGTGTTTGTGCTATCCACCCTTTAAAACCCTGGTTTATTTTTCTTGTCCTTTTTATTTTTCCTCTGATTTCCCAGCCTCTTCTTCTGAGAGCTGGAGATGACTTCTTTATTTTTGCAGGCTGCTGTACCTATCATGCAGCATTTTCCCCATCATAGGCTGCCAGAGGCTGTCTCATTGAGTGGCCCAGGCAGCTGATTTGTTTGTCCTTTTGGCTTCTTAATGAAGTAGCAGCTAAATATTTTCTAAAGCTGTAAGGTCCTGCAACTAATACCCTGCTGTGGCCAGACCCAAGGATTTCACTGCATTTCTCAATTTGTGGTGTTTCACAAACACCCTCGTTGCAAACAGATCCCCACAGGAGCCAGAAGAGTGGTTTATTCCTTCATGGATTGTTTCCTGTGGTTCTTCATCAGGACTCTGTTGAATGAGATGCTATCCTCATGTGTCACAAAAAATTACCATTCTTTGTTCCTCTCTTCCTCCCTTCCCCATGTGACAGCAGACAAGCTGGTAGAAGAGACTGGGATGGAGGAGGACAGAACACCAGAAATGCTGCTGTGGGGTGTGACCAGCAGCTGCTGGGGTGAGGTATCTGCTGAGCTGTTAGCTCAGCCACCTCCATGCCAAAACTCAAGAGCTGAGCTTCCACAGATAACTCCAACAGTCCAGCTGTGACCATCTGTCTGTCTCCTCCTTCCTTTTCCAGCACTGTCCCCTTTAAAACTGTGACTTTACAACTAAGCTGTAGGTGATAATAGCTGACCATGTTTGCTTACAACATGACAGCCTTTTTCCTCAAATTTACCCCTAAAACAGGAGTGTATTGACATTATGTGGGCCTGGTCTGGTGCTATAGTTATCTGGGGCAGAGCTGTGGCTGTCTCTGTGGCCTTTAATCAAAAGATAACCTGTGCCAAATAATATGCTCTTTATTTAATTTCTCTTTTCCTAGGTATCAGCCAGAGCAGCCTAATTTGGCTTATCAGATGGCGAGGACAACAGAGGATAACAATGAGTCTGTGAGCACCAGTGAGTCGCAGACTGGATTTTTGCCAGAGGAAGAGGAGAAGTGTTCCCTCAAAGCCATACTGTGTCCCCCAAACTCAGACCCTTCCAAATTCTCAGGCTCAGTAGTGAATGTCTCAGCCTTCATCATTGGTAAGCACTGAGCATCACAGCTCTGGGACAGTGAGTCTGCTCATAGGTCCTTGTACTCACCATGGAGGGAAAGCTCATCTCCTGGCTGTGATTTTGATGAGCTCTTGGTATGGCCAAAATGACTGAAGATCTACAGATTAAATTTATGACTTGAGAAGAAATCTGCAGATATGGGGGGGGTACATAAGGCATATCTCTTACCAATAGCTTTCTCATGTGTTACTGTTTTGTTTGCTGAGCTTTCACATTCTGCTTTGTCTGCTTGTTGTTTGGGTTTTTTTTTCCTATTCCTAAAAAAAAATAATTTGTAAGCTTTGGTATCTGTTCACAGGTTTCCTTATTGTGGGTAGCTGTATCTTGACTGCCCTTGAGCCAAGCATTCTGATAAAAACTCTGTGGATTATTGCTGCCATCCTTGTTCTCATTGTCAGCTTTGTTATATGGAAACAGCCTGAAAGCAAAACCAAGCTTTCCTTTAAGGTGAGTGTCCTAGGTGGTTGGAGGAGGAAGTGCATGTTGGGCTGTACCAGAAGGGGAGACTTGGCCAAATGGATGTGCAAAGAATATAGGTATGATAAAAGGGTGTCCTACCAGAGTTGAGCTCAGCCTCTGAGTGTTGTTTCCTCTTGTGGCCTAAACTCAAATGTCAGTGCAGGTGCTTTGCTGCAAAGTGTAGCGTGGCAGACATAGCATTGTGTCAACCTGCTGCCCAGCAGTGTCCCATGGGCAGAAGCAGATTTGGCACAAGAAAAAGGGCCTGAAGGGATTAGCTGAGAGGTTGGTGGAGGGAACCAGGAGGGGAAGGCACGTGGTCAGATTAGAGGCTACAACAGAGGACTTGGAAGGAAAAGTAAATGGTGCTGGAGTCCAGGAGAAGCTGGGAGGGCAGAACCTGGTCCAAGAGAAGTGTGGCCACAGGGGAAGGGCAGGGCAGTGCTTTTGAAAGTAGATGCTAGTAGGATATAGAAGAGACGGAGAACAGATGAAAAAGGGATGGTTTTGAAAGGTCACATCAGATGGAGGATAAAGAAGGAGAGAGAACACAAGAAGCAAGCTTGTGTGTGAGGATCAAAGGGGTACTCCCTAAGAGGCTCTAAGAAAGTGCACTTTCGTGTCCTACTTAATCCCCATAGAGACTATGGGGTGACCATTCTCTTTTAAGAACTCTGCAATCTATCTGCCCTGTCCAAGCACACCATCCTTTCTATGTTAAACAAACACTGGGATGTGGTTTGTTGTTGAGTTTCTTGAGTTTGTTTGTTTGTTTTTTCCCCAGTATAATCCTGCAAGTCAAGTTTTATCATAGAATCATTAAGGTTGGAAAAGACCTCTAAGATCATCAAGTCCAACTGTCAACCCACCTCCACCATGCCAACAAAACCATGTCCTGAAGTGCTACATCTACACTTCTTGTAACACCTCCCGGGATGGTGACTCCACCACTTCCCTAGACAGTCAGTTCCAAATGCCTGACCACTTTTTCAGTAATTTTTCCTAATATCCTAATCTAAATTGAATATTAGGATATCCAATAACTAAAAAAATTATGGATAATCCAAGTCTAAATCCAATCTAAAACTCAAATTATAGTGATTTCAGGCTGTTTCCCCAATCTATTAAATTGATTTTGGATTCTAATCCTATTCTTTAATTTTTGGTGTTCATTGATGACAGTTTTTCAGTAAATTCTCTGATTTTAATAACTTATTCCAACCAGAATTGCCCAAGGTAGAGTTTTCAGCTCAACTTTGGGGTTATGGTCCCAGAAGTGGACCACAGTGTGGTCACAGAAATGTCCAGAAGCAGAAAACTTAGTATCTGTCATCTAGACTGCATTTTCTGAAACCTCTTTGCCTTACACTCCAGATACTTGATGGTTTTTTACCCATTTTCAACCACTGTGCAAGAAAAAAAAATTAAAAATAGCCCTGTCACTGCTAAATCTGTAATGGCTGGTTCTTATCTCCTTGTTGTCCTTTAGACATTTACAGCCTGACTGTCAAGTAATTTTTCTCCAAAGTCTCTGAGAATCCAAGGCTGACTGGTTTGTTCCCCAACTGTTTTTCTGTATTTCTTTGTAAAAGGGTAATTTGTTTTCCTTCTCCAGTCTTTAGGGACCATACCTTTCTACCAAGAGATCTCAGAGATGCCCATCAATAGTTAAGAGATCATTTCTGCAATCTCTGGGCACATAACTCACCAGCCTGGGGAAATTTAATTTTTCTCTCCTGGCTTGACAAAGCCTAATTTATAAGAATATTCTTCTTCCGCTTCCTAATTTGTGTGCCCATCCTCTTTCTCTAATGATATAAACAGCTGCTCACCATAATTACATTTTTTTTCATGAGGCTTAAGTCAAGAAATGCCTACAGCATTTTAGCCTGTTTCTTTTTGTAAATCTATTTTTTCCTTAGGGGTGAAGTTGACTTTCCTCTTGGTTTCACCATATTCACAAACCTTTCTATTGTTACATATGCCCTTTCTGATTCTGTCTTCACATGCCTGTGCTATTTCTTTATATCCTGGTTCTTGCTTTTTGGCTTTACTGTTTCAATTTTCTGTCTCAGATCATTAAGCCATTCTTGGTACAGCTGCACTCGTCTCTTAAAATATTTTCTGGTTTTCTTCTGTTGTGGGGTAATTTACTCTGTATTGCCTAATTACCTTGGTACCTACTGGATGAGGTTCCTCAGGTTCCTCCTCTGACATTCCCCTTACCTTCTCCTGCTCTTCAGTACGTGCCAGTCACTATGCAGTCCTTGGTTCTCCTCATTTCTCCTTTGCCCCACAAATATTTGGAATTGTTAGTAAAATTTGCCTCTTGCCTCCTGCCAGATCACAAAACAAGGAACAACCACTCTTAAAACAGGTGAACAACATTGTTCACCTCCATCTCCCACAGTGGATTGTTGTCCTTCACTTTGGTCTAACCTTGCCTTTTCTCAGAGATGGCCCCTGAAGAGTTGGTAACAGCCACTGTTTCCCTCCTGTAAGAGATGCAGCGTTCTCTCCTGCCCACTGATCTACCTTGTGGATGTAATGCCTGCCCTCTTTCTTTTTTTCAGGTACCTCTTTTGCCCCTTCTTCCTGTTGTGAGTATTTTTGTGAATGTTTACCTCATGATGCAGCTAGACCTAGGCACGTGGATACGGTTTGCAGTCTGGATGCTCATAGGTGAGTTTGAGAGATTAAAGGATGCTACGTTCAAAGTTATTTTGTTAACCATAAATTTACTGTAGCATTCCAAGGAGGGATTCTGCATTCATATCATTCTTGGGCAACTTCAGTGACTTAACTGAAGCCGTTTAGGCAGAATTTAAAACCCTGTTGTAAATTCAAGGGTCATGAAGCCTTTTTGAGGACAAACAACAACCTGTGAACCATCTTACAGGTCTTGTTGCCAACAAGAAGCCCTACAATATTTCTTCTTGGCTGGCCTTGAACTACAGTCTAGGTGGTAGGGCTTGTACTTCTGGAGCTGAGGGAGCTGAGCTGCATCCCAAGCTGCTCCCAGTAGCCACTTGGAGAAGGCTGAATTGCCTGAAATGCCCAGGAAATTTGTTATGATGAAAACAAGTAAGACCAGCACCAGTTGCAGATATATTTTACTGAGATGGAGGCTGTAGGCACACAAATGAAGAGAGAAAGATCTCTGCTGAATGGACTGCAATGGACACACTGAAAAGCATGGAAATTTAGTCTATAATCAACTCCCCATTTGGGGCCTGGATAATCATTTTTGAAAGACTGGTGCCTGTGTAAATGCCTTTTTTCTAAGGAAGGTGGTGACTATCCACTGGAAGCTAGCTGTTGGGAGGGCTGGAGTTACCAGTGGTGTCAGCTGTGTGGGTCAGTGTTAGCAGTGGTTTCTGTTCCCTTACAGAGCTAACTGTGCCCTCTCCTCTTGGCTTCCACAGGCTTTGTCATCTACTTTACCTATGGAATATGGCACAGTGTGGAAGCCACCTATGCAGCCTCAGCAGAAGCAGAGAGAAGCACACAGGCTGGTTCAGGCAGCTGTAAATGACTGCATGTTTGGCTTATGGGCAACTGGGGAATGGCTGCAGCAAAGGACACTTTGAGGTGGAGATCCTGAGCCAGGTGACAGCTGGTGAATCCTTGATACAGGAACAGGGAAGAGTAATGCCAGACTCCCCAGCCCAGTAGCTGCAGCTTGCAGTTTCCTCAGCAGCACAGCTAAAAGGGATCACAAGGAAAAAAAAGCCACACCTCTGACATACACCCTGCAACAGTGTCAGCTAATCTGGGGCTATGTGCTTCCCTTCCTCCCTCCTGATTTCCCCTCATCCCCAGTATGTAGAAAAAAAATCGCTTCTGTGTGCCAATTAACCTTAAATGCTGCTATGAAACCAGGCCTCACAAGGGTCTTTCTTCTGAGTAGCCCCAGGAATTACCTTCCCACAGATAACTTTATCTGATTACACCTGGAGCAGATTTTGCGGTGCTGCTGTCAGGCTGAGACCAGATCCATCCTTCACTCCATGTCAGCTCTTCCCCAAGTGTAATCACAAAACAAGGCTCTCACCAAGCTTTCACCCTGTTAAGGAAGCACCTGCAGGACTTGCATTCTCTGCAGCGTCAGGTCTCTTAAGTTTTTAACTATTTTTTAGCTATATATTCATATGCTTTAAAGCCCATTGCTGGTGTGACATGTTGGGAGGGTTTGTGGTTGCTGCTTTTTAGGTGAACAGTCATTTGCAGGTAACCCCAGCAGATACTTGTACTGACTGTTCAGCAGAGGGATTGCCAGGTTTAGCCATAAAAATATTTGGTGCAAGTACTTGAATTGCTTGACAAGAACATGTGTCTCCAAAGAGCTGTCCTACCTCTTCACCTTGGGAATCACTAGTGGTGTGGCTGCAGTGGTGGGGTGGCTAAGAGAAGTGAGCCCAAGCAGTGTCCTGTTTTCATCTCCTTGTATCAGTTCTGTCTGCCAGCCATGTAGCATCAGCAAAGGATTGACCATCAGGCTTTGGTGTGGCTTCAGTAGGTGGAGTGCATTTCTACCCCAGGAAGGGGAGGTACACGAAGATCCTCCGGGGCTTGAACTTGACTCATGAGCAGTGCCTGGTGTCTGCCCCCTGCTCAAGGGAGGGCTGTGGGGATTTGCAAGGCCTCCTCAGTCCCCGTGGTCCCAGTAGAGCCTACATCCCAGAAGACACCTCTAAGCTTTCCATTTGGGAGGAGCTTTCCATTTGGGAGGGGCTGGAGATATCTCCAGAGTCTGGCAATCATGGAAGATGCAAAATATGGAAGTGAGACCAGAGTCTGTGTTTAGTTGGCAGTGCCTTGGTTTTGCTCTAAGACTAATTTTTTTTTATTCTTTCTAATAGTGTTCCCCAGCTAAATTCACTGTTCTAAAAAAGGCTTACTAAAGCACCAGGAAGGTTCGCCATGCCCATGTAGTGCCACTGACTTAAATTCATGCATCAGCTTTACTGAAAAATAACAGAATCAGGAGTGGTTTGTGTTGGAAGGGACCTTTGAAGACATCTAGTCCAACCACCCCTGCCATGGGCAGGGACATCTTTCACTAGACCAGGTTGCTGAAAGCCCTCTTCAGCCTGACCTCAAACGCTTCCAGGAATGAGGCATCCCAAACAGATACTGCAGAAATCCTTTCTCCCAACCTGAGTGGATGCTGTCCTAGGTGACCTCCACACTACTGCCTCTGAACACGAGACAATCTTTAATCTGTTTGTCAGCATGGTTCTTGCTGGTGAAGGGATGGGATCTTGTCACCCTTGTTCAGATGGAGAACTAAAGAGCATGACCAGAGTCTTACCAGGCATCTGATGCAGCAGAAAGGGGAACCAGACCATCATTTCCCAACTCACACAGCTGGACCATGGACCGTCTCTTACAGGTTTCCATGAGAGACTTGATAGCCTTTGTTTTTAATCTTTCTTTTTAACCTTGGCCTTCTTATAGTCCACTGGGAAGCTCTTCTTGCCAGAGTTGGAATTGGAAGGAGTGAAGGCAATGTGTGCATTTCCTTCTGGGTGCATTTTGACTGCAGTTACCCCAACAAAATGAAGTCAGGGAGTGTTCCAGTTGCTGGTTCTTGACCGTTTGCCAAGCCTTTGCTCCTTGTGCATATGCAAAGTCTTACTCAAACAGGAAGAGAAGAATATAAAAATTAAAAGTAACTAGGTTGAAGTCCATTTTGTTTAAACACAGGCAAGCTCTACACACCCCACAGCTTCCCAAAAAGCACTGAAGATGTGTCGGGGAGAGAGAAACTGTAAATTCAGATGCGAGCAAAGTTTCCTGTTGTCCCAAAAACTTAAGTGTATTTTTCCCTACCTTGGGTAACAGCTTCTGAGCAATTAAGACATTCAGCAATGACTATCTGGGGGTGAATTCTGACTGGAAGTATGTTTCCAAAGAAAGTTATTTAAAAATATGCAGATTTCTTGCTGTATTTTTTTTATAAATGTTAACTTATTTTTGTTGTCTGCTTAGGGATCTGTTCTATTTATATTCTTTAACTTTGTTTCATGGCATGTAATAGCACAAAGAAGAGAAAGTCTTGATGGGGTCATTTTTCTTCAGTTGCTTCTCTCTGAGAAGATTCACAGAAAAACCTTTCTCTGTCACCAGATTTGATAGTTAAATGTGACATTACCTGCACTGGCCTCAGAGCCACCTACTGCAAATTTGCTGCTGGAGGATCCTTAGCCCCATCTCCCGCCATCATGACTTCTCCAAACCATTAGTTCCCTGGTGGTGGGTGCTGCCACCTCCCATCCTGTTTTTTGCTACTTACCAGATAACAAGGAAGTGGAGGGAACCTGCAGGCTTGAGCAGGGAGTGTAGGTGACTCCCCTGGCTCTCTGTCAACCTGCTTCCCTGTTGTCCAGCTGGAGCTGGGGACCTCCTGGCCTCCCCTTTGCAGCACTCGACCTGGGGAGTGGACTGGTGGGGAGGAGATGAGTTTGACAGAGCTGTGTACTCCTGCCCCATCCCCTCCTGGCTGCATATACCCCTTGCTTGTATGTTTTGTAATTGAAAGGTAAATTTCACTGCCTCCTCTAGGATAATGTCATAGACTTTGCTTAATGGGTGGGGTTTTTATGATTTTATTTTTTTTTACTGCCTCCTCTGCCTCCCTGCTGATGTCTGCATGTATCTTTGAAGACATGCAACTGCTGCTATAACCTTGCTGTTGTGGAAGATTTCATTCATTTGAGCTGTTCTTTGTAAATAGTTCCATCATTATTTTATTAAGAGAGTATTTTGTACAGATGCAGAGCATTGTGCTGTATGAAGAGGTGGGAGTGGAGAAGCGATACCTTTATTTGGCACAAGAATAGATCCTTTTCTGCCAGAGCTGAGAACATAGTAAAAATGGCCTGCTGAAATCTAGCTACCCTGTGTAGAGTCCCAAAAAGAGTATTTGTCTCAAAACATCTACCCTGACAAAACAGATATTGCGCTCAGGTGGAGGCCTCATTCATAAGCCACCTGAACTCTGTTCTCTCAAGGAGAGACCCTCATTTGGGTTTCCACCCTGATAAATGGGGCCCTCTTCTCACAAGAGCAGCCCCTCCTTTAGTGGCCATCCCGAAAAGCTGAACACTGGCCTTACAAGGGGAGCTCTGTTTGATGGCCACCCTGACAGGCAGGCAGGACACTGTCCTTGCTTGATAAGGGACAGGTGCAGGCAAGCTGTACCCTGTGGAGGCAGAGTGACATCTTGTGTATGCCCCGGGTAAGGCTGCTGAAGAGGGTGCCTGCTCAGAAATAAGGGTTATTGCTGTTTCATCCTATCTGGAGGGGCACAAGTGAACACCTGGCTCTGCAAGATATGCCAAAGCCTCCTCTCCAAAAAGGTGGGGTCAGGTGGCATAAAAGAGGCACACTCGAAATGCTGGATGTGCCCCCACCATCCAAGGACCACAACTTCCTACCGAGATAATCACAGGATCCAAGGGTGGTCATATCTTTCCTCTCTCTTCCTTATTTCTCTCTGTTTATAACCTTATCTCAGCATATAAGGATAACATGGTTTCTAGCTCTGTTAGGTTTTATTATCTGTTGCTTTGTTAAGTTTTGTTAGTTGTCTGTTGTTTTGACAGTTTCCTTAAGTTCTGTTATTTGTAATACATTGCTTTGAAAGTACCATCATTTCTAATTCTGCTAGTTGTAATCTGACATGCTTTATAATCATACTCACTTTTAAGTAAAGTTATGTTTTTATACAAACCTCCTGGGTAATAATATTCCTCCTAGAGTACCATGCAGAGATTTCCTGAACTTAATCTCGACGAATAGGTTGTTAAAAGAGGTTAATTAGAGAAGGAGGATTGGGCCCAGCCACACCTAGGCTCCTCTCTGAAGGAGGTTAGAAAGCAAGGGGGTCCAATCCAAATCTCCCTGGGTTGACCCCTACTCTGGGGAACTCTACCTATGCCCACTCTGTGGGACATAATGCTGTACCCACTCTGTGGGACATGATACTTGGTTTGACCCCCATATCTGGGGAGCCGTGCTCACTTTGTGAGATGAGAAGGTGCTGCACCCACCTTGTGGGTCGTGACACTCTGCTTTCCTAATTTTCAACCCTCATCAATGCATAAGAGCTCTTGGTTCTGGCATATGTGCAGGTGCTGAATTATGCCACAATATTTGACTTTTACCAGAGAGGAGTTCCCTGATGAGCAGTGATAAAAAGAAGTGCATGATGGGGGCAGAAGCTTCACAGGGATCACAGCCTCTCCTTCCTGCAGCTTCCAGAGGAGCTCTTCATTAATCCTGCTCAGCTTCTTCTCCTCCACTTCTTTCTCAACATATTCTTGAAGATTCACATTCTCCTCTGACAATTGCCTGGAGAGGGAAGCAGGGCAACACAAGGTGCATCAGTATAAAGGTGGTGGCATTAACACAGCTGGTGCTGCACAAGGGGATGGGCCAGGTAGCACCTCCTGCCATCTCATCCCATCCCATTCCATCCCATACCATCCCATTTACCTATCCCATCCCATCCCTAGGGCTGTGACTGGGCTACGGCTGAGCTGGTTTTGGCCCCCTGAGAGCTACCATGCAATGAAGCTGAGCAGGCCATTCTCTCCCCTCCTTCAGCACGAGGAGAAGCAATCCTTTGTTCAGCACACGAATAGATCCTGTGCTGAGAAGCAGGGCAGGCTCTGGCCCAAAGGACTGACCTTATTTCAGTGTATTTGGTTGCTTCCATTCTTTTTGCTTGAGAGGATCCCTCCAGGGAAGCTGTTGCAAGAGTTTACTGACTCTGTTGCATGGTGGGCATAGGTGGGCAGCACCCAAGGCTGCAGCTTGCAGTTATATAGCAAATCCATTTATGTAGTCAGGCAGTCTTTCTTGATGGAAAACTGCTGGCAGAGCAGCTTCATCTCCCCACACAAATTACTTTTTTTGTGAAAAAATACTACCTTTGTTCATGTGCTAACAGCTTGCTTTCTTTGCTCGCTGAAAACCATGACTGGCTGGGTTTCCACATTGTTTCACCCTTTTCCTGTCCCTCTGGGTGGAGTTTGCCACTGGCTTAAGCAGTGTGCTGGGTGTTGGGCAGTTGTGCAGCATGAGGGGTGTGGAGCTGTTCCCCCTGCCCCCCAGCACTGTCTGGGCATCCCAGGGGCTGGGGTGTGCTGCAGGAAAAGTGCTGCTGGTTCTGAGCCATTTGTGCTGCATGTTTGCAGCATGAGAGAGGGTGCCACGGGGGGCCACGCTGGTGAAAACAGTGCTAGTGCTGACACCACACATTGCTGTTTGTGGCCAGGGTTTTGTAAGAGTGAAGTCTGAGCTGGCAGCACTTGCTATGGGCTCTCACCCTTTGTGCATCCCAGATGAATACAAACTCCTATTCATGGTGTACAGAGAGAGGGTGTCTGTCACTGCTGCTTCCATTCCTACCAACTTGGAGAATGAAAAGCATTATGATAGGGTAATATGTTAATTTTTTTGTAAAAATAGCTTCTTGAGTGATTGCATTTTATATACTAAAGAATTCCAGTGAGATTTTGCAAATTCTTCCCCCCCCAGAAGGCCACGTACAAGTGAGCATTGCTGCCATCTGTCCAAAAGAATGAAGGGCAATGCATGGGTCTGGCAGCCTGGAGAAGATAAGGAGTGGTGCTGGTTTGTATGCAGAAGGCTTTTTCTGCTGTCCCTGCTCTGCAAGCGTGCCTCTTTCAGGAGAAACTTGGTTACAGAAAGGGTTGTTAAGCACTGGAACAGGCTCCCCAGGGAAGTGGTTGAGTCTCCATCCCTGAATGTATTTAAAAATCGCCTGGCTGTGGTGCTTGGGGACATGGCTAAGTGGTGGGTCATCAGGAATAGGGTAATAGGGTTAGGACAAGGCTGGACTCAAAGATCTTGAAGGTCTTTTCCATCCTGAGCAATTCTACAAATCTGTGATCCTCTGAACACCCTCCCCTGTTGGAGGAAGCCTCTTCTCCCTGGCAGAAAAAGCATCTTTCTAAACCCATGAGTAACCTTGCCACACCCGCTGGGCCCAACTTTATGGGCATGTTCCATTTCTTTCTTTCCCTTATCAAATTTTGCACTTGTTCAAGGCTAAATTAGTCTATACACAATGAGCAAGCCCTTGCTGCCCTCATGGCCACCTCCCTTTTCCTCAGGGCCACCTGCCTTCAGGCACACCAGTTTCTCAGAAGCCAGGTGACAGGGCTGCCTCCAGTTGCCTCTGCCCGCTGCCACTGCCCTGATGGTTTGTTCATCACTGCAATGCCTCACCCATAAGCTCCCCAGCCTGCCTCACCCTCCGTGTTACAGCAGTGAGTGAGGTCCCAGGGGGTGTCTGACACCCAGCTGGAATTCAGATGATCCAGGAACATCTCTGCTAGCAAGAGCCAGACCTCGATTTTTCTCAGGGTTTTTGCTCCTGGCTCAGGAGACACAAGGTGCATCTGAGGTGGGGCAGGCTCCATGGAGGCAGGGAGGGACACCTCTGCCTCTCAGGCTGAGCAGGGCTGTGAGTGTGGGGCAGTGACTTGCTCTGTGGTCACAGCAGTGGGATGCAGGGGGTTGCCCTGCAGCACGTTGGGTGCCTTCCAGGGGTGCAGGGAGCTGCTGGCAGCACGGGGGCAGGGGGTCAGCAAACCTACTGCGTGTGGGTCATGTCAGGAAATGGACTTCTACTGACTGAAGCCATGGAAGAGTATATTTTTATTTTTTAATTATAAAGCAAACTGTAAATACCTTTCTGTTGTCTGTTTGGTAGTCTGCTTTCCTAATGGTTTCTCAGAATTTCTTAATGGTGTGATAGTTTTAATGCTTGGTATGGGGAAGAAGTCTATTTTATATCTTTCTGATCTCTGTTTTGATTTGATTTTTGTAGGTTTGTTTTGGTTTTGGTTTTGTTTTTACCGTGTTCACGTAGCGATTAAAGCCTTAAGTTTAAAAATGTGAACCTTGTCCCCAGAGTACGGCGCAGTTGTGCAGCTACTTTTATCCTGGTGACACTGTAAACACTCCTCCCTTGAACAATGCTTTTGGAATTTGGAAACTCACTTGTAATTATGTAGTACAGCATTAAAACATTCCTGATACCCAAATAAATCATGCCTATTGTTTGTCCTCGTTTGCAAGCCTTTCTCTGCTTTCCAGCTTCACAAACTGGGTGTCCTCAGCGGGAAGACAAAGCAAAGGGAGGGGATATTGAAACATGGGTGACCAGCACATCACAGACCACGCTTATTGGCTGCTGTGCCTAAACCACCAGCAGAAATGTTCCTCTTGCCACGAGCATGAAACATGATTCCTTAGTGAAAACAATGCAAACCGATCCCTAGCTTCCTGGGAGCCCCAGCAGTATGGGAAGCACCTCAGAAAAAATTATTCCATCACACTTTTAGTCTGATTTGTAGCACGGGAACCATGGTCAACTAACCCAAGCCACCAGCTCCACTGCCAGATCTCCAGAGCAGTGGAGAAGAGGTGAGAGCAATGCCAAAGCAAAGACACCAAGGACAGGGAGGAAGGAGGGGGAGAAGGTGCCTGAGCAGAGATTTCCCCACAGCCCATGGTGAGATGGCAGCTGTGCCCCTGCAACCCACGGAGGAGCAGAGTCCCTGAAGGATCATCGTGAGCAGACATGGACCTGCTGCCATGGAGTGTCACTGGTGGGCTGACATGGAGCTGCAGCCTCTGTGGGATCACAGAGAGGGGCAGATGTGCCTCTGCAGCCATGGAGGAGCCGGTGCCAAGGGAGGTGACGGTTTCTGCAGAAGGTTGTGAGCCTGGGCAGCCCGGGCTGGAGCAGTTCCTGAGGCACTCCTGTGGGAGGGGTTCGTGAAGGACTTTCTCCTCGGAGAGGGACCCCATGTTGAAGCTGGAGAAGGCTGTGAGGAATCAGCTCCCTAAGGAGGAAGGAGCAGCAGAAACACCGCGTGGGGAACTGACCCGAACCCCCCTGCCCCTCTCCTGTGCCCTGAGGGGGAGGCGGGAGGGAAGCGATCCGGTCCCGGGGACAGGGGAGGGGTGGGGAAGGAGGTGTTAAGATCTGGTAGCTTAAATCAGGTTTTTTTTCCTTCCCAAGTTGAGCCTGTTTTTTTAACCTTTACAGTAATTGGGGAATGGAAACCTCCCTGTCCTTGTCTCGATTAACAAAGCCTTTGGGTGGGTTTTCTCCTCCCTGTCCCACAGAGGAGGTGTGGGGTGAGTGAGCAGAGGCCTGGCTGGTACAGTACTGGGTCTAAACTATGATAAAGAGGCCAAGCTTATCAGCAAAGTAGATGTGATTCTGTGGAAGCGTATTTAAGAGAGGAAAAAAAAAAAAAAACAAAACAAAAAACTGCCAGGAGACCTGCAGGAGAGAGAGGAGTGGGGTGTGAGAGAAACACCTGTGCAGATACCAAGGTCAGTGTGGAGGGCTGGGGAGGAGGTGCAGGGACAGAGCTTCTCCCGCAGCTCATGGTAAGATGGCTGCTGTGCACCTGCAGCCAGTAAAGGATCACGGTGGAACAGACGTGGACCTGCAGCCAGAACGACCCTGTGCCAGGAGCTGTGGCTGCACCCAAAGCAGGCCATGGCTGTGGGACACCCATGCTGGAGCACTCTGCTCCTGAAGGACTGCAGCTCAGCTAAGGGACTCATGCCAGAGGGGTTTGTGAAGGACTCCTCTCCTGTGGGAGGGACCACAGGCTGCAGCAGGGCAAGAGTGTGGGAAGTTCCCTGAGGAGGAAGGAGTGGCAGAGCCAAGGTGTGACAAACTGAACACATTCCCCAAACTGAACACATTCCCCATACACTGAATGGATTCCCCATCTCCCTGTATTTCCAGGGGTGGTAGATGATAGAGTAATTGAGAAATTTGAGCCTGTGAAGAAAGAAAGGGAGAAGGAAAGTGTTTTTCAGATGTTTTCACTTCTCATTGTCATACTCTGTTTTGATTGGTGGCAAACTAAATTGATTTTTTTCTTTTTTGTTCCCCAAGCTTAATCTGTTTTGCCCATGGCCATTGTCCCGAATGGGACAAGATAGAAGAGCAGGTGTATATGTATAAAACAGAATTTTATTGTAAATAATGAAAGATCTTAAAAGCTAGACTAAAAAGTATAACCATGACTGGTGAGAGAACCCTCCCTGTCACTGTTTCCACCCAGGAGCTTTTCCTTATATTTTCTGCTCTCTATCCCACTGTGGGTGAGGAATCAGAGAGCAGGCCCAGTGGTGCTTTCATGCTGGCTTGGCCTAAACAAAGTTACCCTCTAGTGAGTTTTTTTCTTTGTTTTCCATTTATTCCCAGTTTCTTTGTGCACAGACATACAGAAAACGCTGTAGGACACACTGGTTCATATGCGCTGGCGCATGTATTTATTATCAGGAATATATTACACTTATCTGTACATCATAACTGAAATAATACAAACTCTTCCTGTAATCATTAGCCACATAGTAAACGGGACCACAGAACTCCTGCTGCCTGGGAAACTGTACAGAGGCTCCTCAGCGTGTCCATGGGACACAACCACCATCAGTGCAGAGACATAAAATACCTGATTTTGCACTTGATAGTTTTTCCTTTCCTTCCCCCCCCCCCCCCCCCGCCCCCCATCACCCCAAGTCTTTGCTGCTGTGCATCTGCCAAGGTAACCTCTGTGCTGGCAGCTGCAGGAGGTGCTGTCCCACTGGGGACAAACAGTGCTTTCCTGCAGAAATCCAGAGCTTTTTCCTGCATCTTTCCCAGCCCTCCATGTCCCCTGCTCTCCAGCTATCCCATGGCTGTCACCTGCTCCAGGTGCCAGTCTGTGAAGACCCTTCAGATCAGCCTTAGGAGGGTTTTATTGCTGCTGCAGCCTTCTGAATTGAATAAAGATTAACTAAATCTAGGGTCTCCTTTTTAAAGACAGAAGGACAATAAAACTCAGCTCAGTGCTGGCTGTGTTCCCTCTGCTGCCAAAGGCCACCCTGTCTTGCAAAACAGGAAAGCCCCAGTGGCAGCCCTGGTGTTCGGGAAGTTTCCAGCCCTCCAAAGGTAAAAGCTTTCCCTTGCTCATCTTCAGGTAGGGACAGCCAGGGAAGAAGGATTCACACCGCTGGGAATGCCAAGCTCACCCTACATGGTAGCAGCTGCCTGGTGAGAGCAGGAGTCACTGGCTCAGCCATATACACTTGGGGTTCTCCATCCCCCTCCACACCTACTCCAGCATGCAGACACAAGGAGGGACAGGACAGAGGAAGAGCAGGAAAAAGGAATAACCTTTTCAGGGGAAAAAAAGTCCATGTTTCTGGGCTTGCAGCAGAAGGAACCACTCTTCACACCCCTGCAAGGATGGGTTGTTGGGTCCCTTCCGGTCAGGCAAAACTTCCTGCAGCTTTGCTAAGCATCGGGCAGGCCACAGAGGCCATGCCAAGGAAGAATCCAGTGAGAGGCAGGATTGGGAGGCAAAAATTAGATGGGGAAAGAGATTGGCAATGACACCTAATGATGGTGGAGCTGGAACTGGTCCCAGTTTTCCCATCATAAAACCCCCAGTCCCAATTCACTGCTGGAAGCATCTCTTAAGTATGACTTTATACCCAAAAAAAGTGATATGGAAAGCACCAGAAATAGAAGGAAAGAAAGAAAAAAAAATTAAAAACCATGGGCTCAGCCAGCCCACCTTGGGCCAGTAGTGTGTTCTAGTGTGTATAGCACGGAGAAATTTAGATAAGGAGTATGGTAACCCTGACTGTATCATCTCATACATTTTAAAAAAGGGTAAAAAGGAGGACCCTGGAAACCACTGACAAGTCAGCCTGACTAGGCTGGTGCCCTTCTCTGATGGAGTGGCTGTGTTGGTGGATGAGGGATGAGCAAGTGGTGCTTTCAACATGGGCTTCTGTAAGGCCTTTGACACAGTTCCACACAACATCCTTATTGCTAAATTGGAGAGATAAGTGTTTGATGGATGGACTGTTCAATGAATAAGGAATTGGCTGGATGGCTGCACCCAAAAGCTTGCTGTCAACAGCTCAGTGGCCAAAGGGAGACCAGATAACAAGTAGTGTCTCTCAGGGGCCTCTGTGGGGACTGTTTAATATATTTATTAATGACATATGTGGTGGGATTGAGTGAACCATATCCTGGGCTGCATCAAAAGAAGCAAGGCAAGCAGGTCAAGGGAGGTGATCAGTTCTGGAGTCCTCAGCACAGGAAAGACATGGACCTGTTGAAACAGGACCAGAGAAGAGCCACAAAAGTGATGAGGGGGCTGGAGAACTTCTCTGATGAAGAAAGGCTGAGAAAGTTGGTTGTTCAGCCTGGAGAAGAGAAGGCTCTGGGGAGACCTTATTGCGGCCTTTCACTAATTAAATGACATTTATAAGAAAGATAAAGACTTTTACCAGGGCCTGTAGTGATAGGTCAAGGAGAACAGTTTAAAACTGAAACAGTGAAGGCTCATTAGGCATTGGAATGGGCTGCCCAGGGAGGTGGTGGATTCTCCATCCCTGGAGGTTTTTAAGAAGAAGAGACTGGATGTGGCACTCAGTGCCATGGTCTAGTAACCACAGCAGCAGTGGATCAAGGGTTGGACTTGATGATCTCAGAGGTCCTTTCCAACCTGGATGATTCTGTGATTCAGTTGGAAATAAGGAAAAAATTATTTACAATGAAGGTGGTGAGGCACGGGAACAGGTTGCCAAAGAAGCTGTGGGTGCCCCATCACTGGAAGTGTTCGAGGTCACGTTGCATGGGGCTTTGAGCAACTAATTCTAGTTGAAGATGTCCCTGCCCATGGCAGAGGAGTTGGACTAGATGATCTTTAAAGGTTCCTTCTAACCCATATCATATGATCTCATGGTATTAGAGTTGTATTGGTGGGATGAAACATGACAATGCAGTAGGTATTGCAGGTTTCTGTGCATCTAGCAAGTACGAAACTGATTCAAAATTGTACTTGGTAAGCAGGGGCTTAGTGTGCACACGTGGGTTAGGTATCTATCCTACTTTCAAGCTGGACTTGCTGGACACACTATAATCTAGTAATGCATTTCAACAGTAATAGTTGGTGTGGCATCATCTATTCTAACAAGATGCTCAATTTACTCACAGTTTCATGCAAAAGTGGCTACAAAAATAAATTTCTCTAAAAAACAGAGGAAAAAAGAAAATCACTTTTTTTTTTTTTTTTTTTAACACTGTGGAACAGGCCACAGGTGCTTCAACAGTGATTGAAGCTGCATCTAAGCTGCAGTCTGTGAATCCTGAGTACATCCCAGGAAAGCTGAAACACAACTCCCATCTGAGCATCACGGGAGGGCTGTGCAATCCCCCTCTGCTCACAGGCAGGAGAGCCACCCTTCCCTCAGTGCTCTCACACCCTGGGGATTTGCTGCACCTACCATCTCCCACCTACTTTCACATAGGTGCTCAGAGTAGGAATGTATGCAGGCTCCTTCTTGTTTAAATCATACTCAGCTTTGTGGTGGTTTTTTTGTCTTTTTTTTTTTTTTTCTTTCTTGCTAGCAGTACCCACAAGGGCCCTGCAGCACAACTCACCCAAGCTGCTCCTCAGCCTCACCAGCACCTCAGGTGGGGTCAACCCAAGCCTGGGTGAACTTTTTTTGCTTCTAGGCAAGAAGGTAAAGGTAGTTTAGCTTTTCTTTTCCATGAATCTCTGTAACTTTGGGCAAGCTTTGGCAAGATGAAATAATATACATTCTTTCTTTCCATATATATATATGTATGTATGGAAGGAAAGAAATTCTGACCTCATTAGCAGATGTGTTTTCTGCTGAAATTTCAGATGGGAAGAGGCTAGAGCCACAGCAGGTACCCAGTATCTCATGTTAATACTGCAAACCTCTTGTCCAGCAAAGGTCAAGGATGAACAACATATTTCCTCCTTGAAATAAATAAAAATGGACAGAAATCTACAACCAGAGATTTTGACTGTATCCAATCTAGGACAAGGTAAAACAAGGTAAGATCCAACTAGGATTTAAAGACACGATAATCGAAACACATTAACCATAACCTCTATCAAATTTGCTACAACCCTCAGGTTTCTCATCTCTAGCCTATCTCCACTTACAATATCCATGCTAGGAGTTAAAAAGCAGTGAGTGGTATGGGGATCTTATCTGGTGTTCAATGCAAAGGTGATGGTTTCAAAGGCAGTACTGTCTCAGAATTTCAAAGTCGCTGGTGTTCATGTTACATAGGGTACCACTTGGTGGACATTTGGAAGGCGCTTCTACTTCTGTGTAATTTTCTTCTAGGTTGGGTATAAATATTCCTGGGAGGCTAAACAGAAATGCTTCTCATTTAGATACAAGTCTTAGGCACGAGTTAGAAAACCGCTGACTGTAATGAAAATATATCAGCACTTAGTAGTATCCAATAATATAAAAAAATGCAGAACATCTTCAACTACATACATATGTGTGTGCGTCTATATATAGGTATAAAGATACAATACATACGTGTATATAAACAGAGACACATATACAGAAATATTCACAATTTGAACTGTATTTGAAACTAACCTGAAATACTGCAGCAAAAGTTCACTCTGATGAACCGTATTTTCCAAGTTTTGGCTCTAACCATAGTTAAAATTTTAAAACATCAAACTGTAAGTTTTGCTATCCTAACTTTCTGCTCTCTCAGATTTTTAATGTCTTTTTGGCTACCAACAGCTTATCGACATGTCAGAACCAAGGGCTCTTATATGGGGACTGTAAGAATACCCTGCCTAGTGCAATGCTCTGCAGCTACTGAGCATGCTTGCAGCCATGAATGCTGGGCTCCTGTTGATGGTGCTGCTTCCTTGGAGGGTAACATTTAGCAGATGGGAAATGCATAAAAGGCAGGGACCTTTGGCATGGTGGTGCCGAATCATCGCCGCAAGGTTCTGACTTTTGCTGGAGAGGAGTTCCCTGATGAGCAGCGGTACAAAGAAGTGGATGGTGGGGGTAGAAGCTTCACAGGGCTCACAGCCTCTCCTTCCTGCAGCTTCCAGAGGAGCTCTTCGTTTGTCCTGCTCAGCTTCTTCTTCTCCTCCACTTCTTTCTCAACATATTCTTGAAGATTGGCGTTCTCCTCTGACAATTGCCTGGAGAGGGAAGCAGGGCAACACGTGAGGGGCATCAGTGTGGAGATGGTGGCATTAACACAGCTGGTGCTGTACAAGGGGATGTACCAGGCAGGACCTTGAGCACCTCCCACCATCCCATTCTCCTATCCTGATTTACAGGCAACTTAGGGTTTTATAGAAATAAATGGGGAGGCACCTAACCTTCCCCCCTTAGGTATTTCCAGAGTTTAGCAACAGCTTGGATGTAGATTTTGGGTGAAATTCTTCTCAGGTCCTTTTCTGGAAGACCATAGCAGCTGTCATGGCCTACTGGTCCACTGTGTGTCATCAAAAGTATGAGAGGCTGAGGTGGCATTTCTGATCTTGTTTAATGTTTTAGAAGAATTTTTTTAGCTTCGGTTCCTACAGAAGTGGAGCAAAGGTGAACAAAAACATGTCTGTCCTCTCCCACTCCCCTAACAGTTTTGAAATATAAAGCAGTGGCTAGTAAAGTGGAAAGATTAAAACACATAAGTCAGCAGAACTTTTCAGAAAGCTGCCTGCCTGGTTAGAGGAGAAAAAAAAATCCTGTTTACGTTCCTAGTGGGGAACCAGCTGTGACGTGAGTTAACAATCTAACACGCCCAAGAAAGTCCACGTGGGAGCTCACCCCCGAGGAATAACTCCATAGGAGAACTCTTGCTACGTATGGAATTACTTTTTTTTTCCATATTGCCTAACACAACAAGCCATAAAAATTATGCACAAAGCCCTAGTACTTCCTTTTACAGCCAGATTTCACTGAGCCAGGGTGTGGGGAAAGAAAGCATGTGCCTTCCTTACATTTATGTGGCTGTTTGTGTGTGACTGGCTCCAAGATGGTGAAGCTCATCTGGATATTGAGGACAGGTCAGTCACACCAGCAGAGCCATCAGAGCACAGTGAAGGGCTCAGCTACCTCCTCTGCTAAAGGATTTGCAGCACATCAAAATCATGGAACACACAGATATGTGGCCTTCCTTATGTTAAAGTAAAAACCCCAATAAAAAAGGGATTGTTAAATAAAGCAAGCAGATCAGGACGTATGTACTCTTTCATGAGGAAATAAGCTTTTCTCCTTCTGAAATAATTGTCAGTTGGCCAATTAGGAACTGCAACCTCCTTTCAAGCTCAGAAGCTTGCAAATATCAGCACAAACCTTGTTATGACAGTATTTTGCTCAATCCTGGCTCTGAGTTCTTCATTCTGCTGTTGCAGCATGATGATTTTTTCTTCCAGTTTCAAGTTTTTTTCAGCCTGCAAAGAAAGTAGGTTTGCTAAGTTTGAAGAAAGCCCGATACCTGATCCAAGAAGATTTGATTTTTATCTTTTTCTTTTTATATATATATATTATTGTTAACAAATTTAAAATTTGAGGACAGATGGAGGTGTTCATCTGGACTGCAGCTGAGACTCGGAGAGAGGTCTGACTCCCACCACATCATACTGGTAGACTAAGAGAGGTAATACCAGAGCACTGAGCTGAGGCAGAGCTGGATTAGCCCTTAATTCTAACTGAGGAGGTTCAGGGTCTCAGTCTCTCTATTTGTCTAGCACAAATAAAACATCTTCCTTGGTGCTCCTCCCACAACTTTCATCCCTTGGGAACCAATTTTACAATCTGTTATGGCCTGGTGGCACTTGGGGAGCATGGGGTTGCCCAGCATGGAAAGGGCACTGTGGTGTGAGTGGTCTCTCCAGCAGTGAAGGAAGATTGCCAGGTGGTATGATGTGCATCACCCAGCCTCTAGGATGACAAATCCCTGGTTATGGGGAGGAAAGAGTTACCCACAGGGCAGACTGTGCTCAGCAGCAGCCTTAGACTGCTGCTGCATCCCCATGAAGTGAGCTGCCCTTTTGGAGGTGCTTCTCTCCACTGCTGGCAGTGTTGTCTTAAATGACAGGCTTAAAGCAGACATTTAACATTAAGCTGTAATTAAGTGAAACGAATCCTATCTCAGGTGTAGGCAGCTTTTACCTGGGACAGTTCAAGGACAGAGTTTGAGGATGTCAGTAGCAGGATATCACAACATCAGTAAGGTGTTTATGTGCATGTACCACAGCCTTGGATACCCCGTTGTTCCCAAGTTTTGAATTTGACATACTTTATCACCTTATTTCTTGGTTCTCCAGAAGGTAGAATTATGCTCAATTCAAAACTTTTGGAAGAAAACAAGGAATCAAAAGGTAACCGTATCTCTGTGTGCTCGGTTACTGAATTTTCCAACCTAAAGAACCAAATATTGTGCACTGGAGTAAGCAATAACTCATACTTTATGGCAGAGGCATGAGTTTTATGCAGTGGTTTTCAGCCTATGCAGGTAACTGTAAAGGATATTCCTGATTCTCAGATAACCTGGCATATCCCAGTATATTTGTAGAGCAGAACAAGGATTCTGGTCTCAAACTGAAATGTTCTGAGAAAGGAATCACCATCACAGGCACCTTCCTCAGTCATTTTAATAAGTAGTAGCTATGCCAGCATGAAGCATGGGAGAAGACCTGTGCATCTCCTTCCCTCTCCACTGCAACCCTCACTTCTCTCCTGCTGCCTTCGTTTCCAGGCTCCCTTTAAGCAGCCAAGTACCCAAGCCTGACTGTGTTTGAAATGCCCTCCTGCTCCCTTATGAGGCCCCCCATCTTCCAGAGCATTTGGAGATTCCCTGTAGATGTTCTGGAAAAAGGCAGGATCTTTAACCAGAAAGCACTTGTGTCTTTGGACCATAGTAGCCTCAGAGCTTTACTCTTCTGAAGGGCAGGAGCAGGACTGTGTGCTTGTATGTGGTTAATCAGCAAAAACCAGGTAAATGATCAGGAACCATGTATGCTGTGGTGGGATATTTTTTTCCCCCAGTATTACACTACAGTGCACATTTTCAGATGCTGGCTTAGCTCTAGGGGCAGTGTGTTGGAAGGAGCACAGTTAACAAGCCTCAGTTGTAAGGAGGCACTTTACATCCACTTACTCAAGCATCTGTTCAGCGAAACAATAATCTGAGTTCTCAAATTTCCCTGTAAATGGAAACAAATCTTGCTGAATGCTGTGCTGAACTCAGCTGTCCTGGCTCCCCAGCTGAGGCAGTGCCTCATCCTGTCACCACACTAGATGTTTACTGTCACTGTAGGTTATGCCTTACAAAATGAATCCCCTTTCGAATAAAAATTGTAACTGATGGCAAACTGCTGAGCTCTTTGTTAGGGACCCTCACAAGCAAAAGCTGAGAGAACAGCATCGACTGCTGAAAAGAATTCCTTAAGGTTTGGAGGGAGCTTTCCTAATGGAAGCCTTGCTAGGAACTTCTTGCTGAATATTTCTAATTCATACTCACATCTGAGAGTTCCCTTAACACCTGCATGAGCAGCTTCAGGACACACACAGCTCAGTCTTCCTCCACTTGCTCTCTGCAGCCCTAAATGGTTACCTCCCATTTATGAACCTCTTTGACTGTGTCTTGTCCCAGCCTCATGTGTTTTCTCACCCCTTTTAAGTCCATCTGATGTAGCCAAACTTTTACCCTTCCACCGCTACGATGGAGGAAAAATGACAACTTACCTGCTTTTGTAGCTCCATAATCATCTTCTCCTGCTGATGAATCTGATGATTCTTCATTTCCAGAACATGTTTTAAGCTTTCCAGGTCTTCTTCTAAGTGCAGATATGGAGCTCGTTCAATCTAGGAAATATACCAGTGATCTAGATACCTCTCAGCCACAAATGCATCTTCAGCCATAAGATAAAGTGTCCCCAATGTACCCAGTGGTACAGGAGTCCCAGTGATGTGAAAACTGGGCTAGGCCCAGCCAACAGTAACTTTCCCTTGACCAGCACCATGGCTAGAAGGATGGGATGCCAGGTTGCTCAGCAACTTCATTCCTACTAATAGCTTGGGAACTACATAAGGTGTTTTATGATTGTGTAGGGATTTTGGCTCGGGGAAAGTACAAACACAAAACTGAGGAAACTGGACAAGAGGGCTGGAGGAGAAAGCTGCAGTGTTGAGCCTTGCCTGCACTACTCCATCACAGTGCCTGTTAATGAAGATCAGACCTGGTAGGAAAAAGTTCCTCCTCTGCTTGAGAACTTCAGATGTAGGGGATACTAGGGTTCAATTCAGGAGCAAAAGAAATACTCTGAATCATACTGAAGAATTACTGTCACTGACCTCAGCTGTTCTGGATTTTCTCCCTCTGTAACTCACTCCAGTGAACTGCCTGGTGGTACTTGGCATAAACATCACCGTGACACAGCAGAATTTCTCCTTTCATATTAATTAAATACTGTGGCAGAGGTGGAAAGAGGCTGATGCTACTTGTTACCCATAGACAAGCCTCTATAAAACATTTGCATTCATTTCATAAGGAGCTATCTCACCTACAAACTCACTGAGCCCCTTCTTCACCTCACTATTTTCATTGACTGTCCCCTCTGTCACGTTGATACAGCTGCCCATGGTGCTATATGGTGCTCAATGAAGTGTCCAGAGTTAAAAGTAAACTCTTTTGCACAGTCATTTCAGGGTTATTTCATTTCAGATACATAATTGCAACATATTTCCTTGCACACCATAAAAAGCAGCATGGCCCTAATAGACCGCAGTTGAATAAATATTTCATACAACATGGTCTGTCCCCTGCAAGTTCAAAAAAAAAAAAAAAAAAAGGAATGCAGTGGATATCAAAGTATAGACAGCAGCAAGGACACAAGGACATAACAGATGGAGTTAAGAAAATGTTTTGGAAATGCTGGGTGAAAGAATAAAGAAAAGGATGAAAAGGATGTCAGGTCCGAAAATTATGGAGCTGGTCTAACACTTCTGACTCCTCAGAGCTCAGTTGTGTGATGGGAGTCATACTTAGAAACATGTATCTTGATTATGTAGCTTTAGTTGCCATCTACCTTCAGTTGCTCCTCAGTGTTTTTCTTCAGAGCCTCTTCAAATCGGTCTGCTTTGTCCTTAAGAGACTGGTTCTGGAAGGTGAGGGTGTCTATCTGGTCCTGGAGGGGAGACACACCAATGAACACACCATCCATGTTGTCACCCCTTTTACATTCACAGAAGCTGTCAAGAGGATGGGTGTCAAGAGGATGAGGCCAATCTCTTTGCAGTGGTGCCCAGTAATAGGACAAGGAATAATGGGTTTAAGCTAAAACATAGGAAGTTCCACCTCAACATGAGCAGAAACTTCTTTACTGTGAGAGTGATGGAGCCCTGGAACAGGCTGCCCAGAGAGGTTGTGGAGTCTCCTTCTCTGGAGACTTTCAAGAAGTGCCTGGATGTGTTCTTGTATGGTCTGCCCTCTGTTACCCTGCTTTGGCAGGGGGGTTGGACTCGATGATCTCTAGAGGTCTCTTCCAACTCCTAACGTTCTATGGTTCTGTGATTCTAATTTAATCTGCACTGTGAAACCACCAGGGGAGCTGAACAAGGCTTTGAAACCCCTGCAAGGTGGTATTTTTTACATAAAGCCACTTGAACTTAGAGTGGGATTTTTGATAACTCAGTGCCTCAGGGAATCCTGAAATCCCTGCAATGCCTGTGGTTGGCTGACACTGGCTGGCACATGAAATATCTTTGATGTTAAATCACCCCATCACCTTGGGCTGGATGAGAATAAGCATGCCCTTCCCTAAGAAACCTGGCACTGGTGTGGTCCCTGGCATCTGAATGAGGTGATAAATATCCCATCCCTGCTTCCTTCACCTTTTTAGGCTTCTAATGTGGTAACAAGCAACAATGAGTGAGTGGTGTGGACTTTAAATGATCATTGCTTCATCTCAGAGCTATACACAGGAGCAGCATGTTATTTTAAGCAATCATGTATCTGTTACCATTGAAGGAATTCTTGTTACCTCACTATATACAACATCTGTAAATGCCACAGTTGCTGTGAGACTGGTATTCTTATGTCTTTCATATAAGTAATTTATTGTCTGTAACGTCACATCAGTGCTTATTGCAGAAGTGCTGACACACCTCATACTGCCCAGCTGCATGAGAAGAGCAGTGAGAGTTGTGTGCAACAGGATGTGCCAGTCAGTGATTTCCAGAATTGTAAATCCTCTGTCTATGAAATCAAACAGAGCTTGCATTATTTACTGTGGCACCTTTACTTGTTCACACAAAATTTCCAAACTTAGCATGAATCACAGGATCACACTTCTACTCTCCCCTCCTTGGAATTTCTTCATCTGGAGAGTGAGAACAGTATAGAGTTGTTCCAAGGATTGAAAAAGCCAAGACAAATTGGAGCTTGGTGTTACATAGTGGCATGGGGGAGATGAGATGTGCAGGGCTGACCTTGGCCTGGCTGCACAGCAGGGCCAGCCCTGGGGTGTCCCTTATCAGGAATGGCACTTCCCTCCCCTGGGAATGGAGGTGTGTCTACACCAGGACTGTCTCCCTGATGTTCAGGCACTGGGGAGAAGTTTAAAGCACAGGCAGAGAGCCAGGCAGGGAGAGGTCAGTGGCACCATGAAGACAAAGTGATGCTCACAGCCACAGCAGGTGCTGGAGCTCTCCCCAGCAGGAAGGGAAGGGCTCATGTTTGCTCCTTGTGGTGGGACAGCAGTCAGCAGGGTACAAAGGACACTCCTTTGGCTTTATCCATCTGCCTTTTTCTCCCTTTAGGTTTGCCTTCTCTCTGTCTCAGGTAGCAGTTTGCTGAACCAGCCAAGAGAAGAGAACAACCTGAGGGGCCACCTTCCTGCTACACCCCAGTTTGGACATGCAGAGGAGAAGAGGTGCTATAGCTGGCAAGAGGCGAGGGGCTGGTGCTCTGGCAGCTGGCACCAGGGCTGGGGCTGCCCCCTCAGCTGCTCCACGACACTGTCATGGGGGTGGGAAATAATGAAACTGCTAACCTGGAGTGATAGCCGCAGTTTTTCAAAATTCTCTTCTAATTGTGCCTTTTCCAGTTTGTGGGTAGCATTCAGGTCTGGGGAAGATACACAGACAAGACATTGCTAAGTGAAGTCCAGCAAAGCAGGGTCCGAGAGCACAGACATCATGAGCCAAGTGCAATTTGGGATGCAGTTTTAGGAGGTTGAGTAGGAAACTGCTAGTGATACACTACATGGCCTTAGGTGAATTGTTTTGAGGATCAGGATTTCCTGTTCTTTCACTGGTTGCAGGCACCTCTATTCCTACATGAACAGATTCTGATTTTTCATAACTGATCTTTCATAAGTGAGAATTCTCAGCTCCAGGGCACTGATATGAAAAGAGTCAGTCTGATAATGGGTCATTATTAGTTCAGAGCTAAGTATCCCCAAATCACATATTTTAAAATCAGATATATTAAAAAGCTTGGGTTGCAATTTTTGGGGGGGAGAAGGGATGGGAGAGTGTGTTTGGGGTGGGGGGGGGAAGGGGGAAAGGCAGCAACCCAGATGCACAGATGCAAATGACAGTGCTTCTTCAGGAGCTGTGGCAGACAATCTGTGAGGTTTATGTCACTACTGATGCTGAAAGACCCTGGATACAAAAAAGTCCTCTACCTCTATTACACGATTCATGGTTTTCACTTCTAGAAAAACTCACCCTGGACTTAATAATCAGAAGTTTTATAACCAAAGTGGAATCAGTGGCATCAAATTGTCATTCAGTACTGTAGCAGTATATTCCTTTTTAGCATACAGACACTGCCTGTGTCTTTACCCCTCGTTCAATGGGCTTCTGCCCTCCAACAATTACTCTCTGGTCTCAAGATCAGCAGTAATAATACCAATTCTCTACTGCCCTCCATATCTTACACTGCAGCTGCTGCAATGCCTTCTCCAGGCACAGGAGGGCATTTCACACCCGCACCAGGAGGAGGATGCACAAACTTTGGCCGCTGGAGTCTTGATAAGACACAGCCAAGTTTTATAATCATAAAATACTAACGAAAACTGGCAGATAAGAATATCCCCAAGCAAGGATCAGCTCTGGGGTTTTTTTAAAAATTATTTTCAAAATTTAGGAATTATATTCTAGATACCATCTCTGCCTACGGGAAAGGAGAACAGGCTGTTCTCAGCTTACTTTATGCTCTGGACTGTGTCTTTAATTGACACAGTGCAGAGCTAAGCAATACTGCTCAGTCTGGGGAAAGCTGTGAGAAAACTCACTAGAGATACTTAAAAATTAGATCCTCATGCCTATGTGTGAAAAAAAGAGGGAAAAGAGGGTGATTGTACAGATAACTGTTGAATGCCAGCTAAAGCATGTAAAAAGACATGGTTTTATATAAACTGCTAGGGAGGAAACAGCTCTTTATGCAGCATCAAATCTCATGGAAAAAAATTTAAGACAAATAAAGGTAACAGTGCTGAGGTGCAGATTCACACCCACGTGAGGCTACACTGTTGCTACTGAAAATTATGAATCCTTTTTTAAGAAGCAGTGTAGGCATTCAAGCACCAAAATTCAGAAATGTTCAATGAGCTCTAGACTCCTGAGGACCTCAGCATTATGCTCTTATAAAGTCTGTGTGTGAAGTAAGGTGGAATTTGGACTCCATGGTAAGTGAGCCACAGACAAAGCCTCATCTTTGGTCCAAAGACTTCTCAGATATTCTCAGGTCCAGGATAGATTCTGTCCACACTGTATGCAGCTCTCCCTTGCCCCTATCTTGAATCTGGTGGTTCACCCCATGTGAAAGCACTTGACCAACACAAATTTTCTGCATCATCTGCTGTGGAAGAAGAAAATCCAAGATTACGCAGTTTTATCCCAGTGCTAATTCCTGCTCTGAAATAACTCTGTAGCCACTGGGCTGCCTTTGGCTCACCTCGAATCTTGCAGTCATTCTCATCCTGCAGCACTGTAATGGCAACTATGTGGTCATTTTCCAGCTGTAACATTGCAGCTTCATGGACAGCTGTGATATCTTCCACCTGTTCCAACAACAAGGAATGGAGAAACGGGTGCAGAATGAGACACACTGTGGCACACTGAAAAGCCATTGCCAGAGAGCCCCAGTGACCTGGGATCTACTGAGCACCTGGGCCAGTTTCCCTCATTATGGAACAGGAATGTTGACACCTGGAGTGCTACTGTGTAGTCACTGCTACTACTATTACCATTCTTTTCACTTAATGCTGATAAAAGAGGTACATAAGAAAGCAAAAGGCAAAAACCACCCTAAAATGTAAAGCAAAGAAGTCATTTATGAAATCTCAAGATTCCATTAATCTCAGTTGTATTAATGACCTGACTCTCTCTGATGGTCAGATAAAGGTGAACAGTTCTGAACTGTCCTGGTTTTTGTCTTCATGGCACTTTGCTGCAATGATTATTACTGCAAGGTTTTGAATTAACCTCCATGGGAAATGCCTATGAATTATTCATAGCTGTAAAATATTAATTTCTAGAGAAACATTGAAATTATCAGTCTGTAATGCATTGCAATCTATCACATTTTTGCTTGAAAAGAAACATCCTACAACATCATCAATATCCAAATTCTTATGTCCTCTCGAATTATGAATTTTTAGCCTACATCCAATAAGCTGACAAAAAATCTGGCAGCACCTTTTTCAGTGCAGTCACAAGAGTTTTCAGGACGGTCTGGAAGTAGCCAAAATGACAGTGAAGACTCAGAACTTTTTCCCCAACTCATATTGAGGGCAGAAAGTGGTGGTCCTGCTGCTGTGAGGTTTGCAACAAACCACACCACACACCAGACTGCACACAGGCATCAGGGGAGCAGGGGATGCACTTGGGAGATGGCTGTGAGCAGCTTGATGGGTTTGGGGCTCCTGCAGTACATGCCTTGGTCTCAAGGCAAAGTGAGATCTGCAATGATGCTGTTTTGATATAAGAAAATACAGTGAGAGGTGGTAATCAAGGTTAAGTCAGTGGTCCAGAGCAGCTGCCGAATGCAGTGCATCAGTTTGCTTTTCTGGGGTTTGTGATCACATTGATCTTGTTCCCTACATTTATCACAGCATTTGTGATACCTGGCAATGCAGAAGATCAAACTATTTTACTTTTACAGTGCAGCAGCTGCTCATTGCAAAGTGACTTGACTTTAAATGACTTTTTTTGCTCACTGTTACGTTTAACAATAGTAGGAAGATACTACAGCTGAGCACATCTTGACTGGAATGTATGATATTTTGCTGCATTTAGCTGTCAAACTTATGCGTTAGACAACCCACCTGAAGTAAAATTTTCAACTGTACTGGAGAAGGAATGATCTTAGGATGAAGGATGGGCATTTAACGTGGAATTTTAAATTATCCAAACTCATTTTCATAATAGTATGGGAGACAACTCAGTGTGCAGAACGGTTTCCAAAACAATGGGGACTCAGCTTGCTGCTACATTGCATGAGAGAGCAGGGAAATAAGAGCTAGATGACCCCATGGGCTCTTTAGCTCACATGTTAGAAGTGTCTTTGCTCCAAGGCTGGCTGGGCCTAGTGCTGGGTCAACAGCATCAGTGCTGAACTCCAGTCCCTTGAGCAGGCTGGTTGGTTTTGGCATGCTCTGAGCATGCACTTCTCCTCTTCCTCTGAGCTGGGAGAGGGAGCACCAGAGGACTGCCAACCCTCTGGGTCAGTAGCTGTTAGGGATCCTTATTCCTCATGTGTCTCAGTTCCTAAACTAAGAACATTTTACTGTTTTCTTGGTCAAGAAATATTGTTGGTGATCAGCTTTCTAACCTGGACTGTCAGCCTGTTCCAGTCCAAGAGCACTCAACACCAGATGAGTTTACAAATTAGTTACCATTTTTTTCCTGTCAGAATATTCTATTCTGACATATCTATTTCATATCTGTGTCTATATCACAAATTCATATCACAAATTCTATATCACAAATTTCATATCTGTGTCTATATCAATCATATCTGTGATTTCATATATCTGACATATATCTATTTCATTATCTGTGTCATCTCTGGTCCCCTCAGTACTGGTATGGTCTACTCTTCAGAGAGAATAGGTGAAGACTGACCTGATCCTGATGCTGCAATTGGAGTTGCTCCATCTGTAGCCTGTGCTGCTCCTGCAGGCACTCCCTCTTGCTGTTGCACTCCTCCTGCAGCTGCAACTCCAGTGCCTGCAGCTCCTCCTGCTGCTGTCTCTGAAGCTGCTTCATCTCCTCTTCAAAGTTCCTCTCCAGCTCTTCCTTCTCCCTCTGCAGTTTCTTCCACCTTGCTATACTGAGGGCTGTGGAGATGAGACCATAAATGTCAGGCTCTGAACTCCTTGGGAGCAAACAGTGGCATCAGAGATCTACTGGGACATCACTGAGCACAGTCATTCTTGCTGACTCTGAGGGATCCTAAGAATCTGAACCATCTCTTCACCATCTCTGAACCATCATCTGAACCAGCTCTTGCTGTGTCCTCTCTCTGTACCTCTCACACACATGCATTTGTTTAAACTGAGGCCCTGGCAGAGTACACAAAAGCCCATGCAAAACAGGGATCTGATGAAGTGTAATAATAATAACAATAATAATCAGGATACCCCATGGACCTTCAGGGTGACTGGGTGTTGCCTCCTGGACAGCACAGTCTTGGGTCCACAAATCAAGGCTTTGGGGCTTCTACTTTGCCTTGGATATGAGAAAGCACGTGAGATGATCACTTGACACAAAGCCTTTCAGCTGGGATAGAAGATTTTCCTTATCTCCTTCCTTCAAGCTACAGTCTTGGCTCAGTCTCCACTTCAAGCAATGTCCCAGGAAGGTGGCAGATGCATGTGATCTAGGGGCAAATCCTGTGCACATGTTGTGATTTGCCATTTGACAAGGAGATAGGTCTCATAGATCCCATTTTCCACCTGTTAGAAGCTTCTTACACCATAAACCTGTCTTTTTCAACGGTTCCATTGAGGGCCTCTTGAATCCTCTAATGCACACTTGATTAAAATATTTTTATATTCAAACCACCATCTTGTGTGCTTCATGGAAACAGAAATGGTATTTATAGGCTGGTACTGAAGGCAATCAGAAAGTTTTACTCTTATGAACTAACCCAGGGACCATGTCTCTGAATCCACAACCATGTCTACAGCTGGTTTCAGGAGGCGCAACTCTAACAGTTCCAACAAGTCAAAGATATTTGGTCTATTTCCCCATTTGGTTCCTCACCTATATTGTTCCCCAGGTCCCAGGACAGAAGTGTCATGAATAACTGTGTACTCAGCCTTTTGCTCTGCTAAAGAACAGTTGCAATCAACCCAGATATTGAAGAACTGATTCAAGTTGGATAAGGCCAGCTGGAGTACATTTAGAGAGAAAGAGTACTCACTTGCAAAGATCTAATGAGCAAGAAGTGATTAAAATCATCATGATCATTACATTTGGAACAACACTAGAGAAAAGGGGATGTGTTTTTAATGCCACTGGTAGACCTGATTATTTTTATATTAATGAGAGACTACTTATCAAAGTGACAGAGACAAGCCAGAACTACAGTTTGGTTGTAGTCAAAATAATATGCTTTGTAGATTTCCCTTAAACTTCTTCAGAGACTCAACTGTGATTGATGCTGTCCAATAAATGACTGTAAATAAAGTAATTTTTTAAAAGTCAATAAACTAATAAAGTAAATAAAGTCAATTTTTTAAAGAATTTTGCAAATTCTTTGTTTGCAAAAAGCTTGGCAGAATGTGTACAATATTATAGACCACACAGGTTCATATGCTAGTGAGACCAAAACCACTCTCTTTTAGTACTAGTGAGCCACTCCAGTAGCATCCAGAGCCCCAGTTTGTTTTGCTTTAGAGGCATCAAGGAACTGCATTGATGAGAACCACTCTTACAGACATGGCATTTGTCATTTTACCTTGTCCACAGATTTAAAATAATGGTTGTTTCACAGAATTTAATTCTATAATTTTCTCCTGAAGGAAAACAGGCTGTCCAGCAATTTTTGACCTAAATTAAATCCCACTACCATTAACCTATGTATGGGTATGTACCAGGGCTTGTACTACTGATGAATTTTTTCCCACCTGATGGAGTTCAATACCTGTACATGTTCACCTTTTTGTCTATCTCTACTGGGAGTCCTTTTACCTGGACATGTTGTGTCTCAGGGTTGTACAGACATGATTACTTCTAACAAGCAGGACAGATCCCAGCCACTCTTGGTGCCCCTAAACATCATCTTAATGTCTCCCACAGTAAAGGCTTTCTCAAGAAGAGGTGGCCTGTGATGGCTCCTCTCCTGTATGTATGCACACAGGACCACTGGGGAAAGGACCATCTCACACCATCTTTCCCTTGTCTGAGAAAGGAAACATGTACATATCTATGGCTCATCTCCCTTCTAAAGCAGTACAGCTCAGCTGAGACCTCCGTCTGGTTTTCTGGAGTTTTGGGGTTCTTCCAACAACTGTCTCTATGTACTCCACCAGGACTCCATTTTGGGCAGAGGAAGTGCATGGCTTCATGCACAAGAGCAATGCTAAGGGAAGGCAGGGCAGTGATGTCCTGTTACTGAACATGCTGCTTTGTGACCCCCTAACCAGGCAGTCAGATATACCCCTGGCAAAGCTCTCCAGCAAAATCACCAGTGAGTTGTCTTCACTTCAAATGTACAAATGTGGTATAAATGGAAGCAGATCCTTCCTTCCTTCCTTCCTTCCTTCCTTCCTTCCTTCCTTCCTTCCTTCCTTCCTTCCTTCCTTCCTTCCTTCCTTCCTTCCTTCCTTCCTTCCTTCCTTCCTTCCTTCCTTCCTTCCTTCCTTCCTTCCTTCCTTCCTTCCTTCCTTCCTTCCTTCCTTCCTTCCTTCCTTCCTTCCTTCCTTCCTTTCTTCCTTCCTTCCTTCCGTCACCCCAACTTGCAAAAGCACTTATGAAAATGAAAGCACTCAGCTGTCTAGAAGGAGGTAGGGATTTCAAATGAGAAGTAGGTGTTCAATGTGGAGCTTCAGGTGTGCCCTGCATAAAGAATGCACCAGTGGCAATGACTCCTCTGTGAGAGGTGTGGAGATGCAGAGGAGGGATGAGAGCAGCCATTGGGGAAAAACTGGAAATGCTGTTTTGCTATTGCTGCAGTATCCTTGGATCATGGGGACAATAAAGCTCTCTGTAAAATGACAATCAGCCAAAACATTTTAGAGGGGCACAGCAGGGAGCAGAAGCTGTTGGGCATCAGAAAAGGGCTCAGCTGAGCTGTTCTGCAGTGGGTTGCCATGGGCAAGGAGAAGAGAAAGCACGGGGAGGATCTGTAGTTCTGCCCACCTCGCAGGGGATTGGCTTGACCCCTCCTTTGCCTCCAAAGTCACCCTCTCACCTTATGGCACAGCCTGTGCTCCAGAGAAGAGCAACACAGCTGGTGAAGGGTCTAGAGCACAAACCTTATGAGGAGTGGCTGAGGGGAACTGGGGTTGTTCAGTGTAATGAAGAGAAGGCTGAGGGGTGACCCTACTGCTCTCTACAACTATGTTAAAGGGGGTTGCAACAGGGGGTGGGGTTGTCTCTTCTCACTAGTAACTAGCAATAGGATGAGGGGAAATGCTTCAAGTTGCACCAGGAAAAGTTCAGGTTGGATATCAGGAAAAACTTCTTTACAGAAAGGGTTACCAAGCACTGGAATGGGCTGCCCAAGGAAGTGATTAAATCACCATGTCTGTGTTTAAAAATCATATAGGGACATGGTTTAGCACTGGGCTGGCAGAGCTATGTTAGTAGAGTTAGGTTAATGGTTGGATTGGATGATCCAATTCTGTGATTTTATGATTATAAGGAGTGACCCAGCACCTGGGTTCCCACATACTGGGAAAGCTGAGAGGTCTCCCCCTTCACAGCCCCAGTCATCAGTAGTTGCACCAGCTTCTGGTATTGTGTCCTCTGCCCCACTGGTCCTCTCTCTATGTGCTTTTCCTCCTCTCCATTTGCCCTGGGGCAGGTGAACCCAATATCACACCCATACTGGGGAGATTTATGCCTAAAAAAACTTAAGTCTCTTGGCTGAAGCCAGCACAGAAGGCCACTTTCTCTCTCAAGAGTTGCAATGTCCTTGTACCTTTCTGTTTCTCCTTGCTAGATGAGAAACCAAACAGGAAAAGTGGTGCTTGCAGATACACAGGGAACACACAGACTGAAGGGGACATTGCATTGCTGTCTTCCAAGCAGGAAGAGACCTTAGAGATATCAACAAGTAAGTTCTGAGCTTGGTGCTCTTCACTTTGTAGCTGAACTGCATAACATGCAAGCACACTCAAGTAAGAGATGCATTTCCAGTCTGTGCAACACAACATTCCCAAGTTCCCAGTTCTCATCACATTATCTTTTCTCCTTGCAGTGGTAGTACCTAGTCTGAAAACAAAGCAATGGATTTCTGAAGAACCATTATTCTAGAAAAGGTGACACAGGAGTAGCTCCAGTGTGTGTAGTGATGGACCCATTTCCACTACAAAGAGGTAAAATCACTGTTCCTTGCAAAGCCACAAACCCCCTTGTTCCCGGGCTTCAGAAATCACTTTATTGCATGTATGCAGATTCCCCATGAGCAGGTCACAGGGAGCAACTGCTTTTGTGTAAAGTGAGAAAATCCCTTTTGCTTCTACTACTTACCAACTTCATCTCTGATCTTTGCAAGCTCGACTTCTAACTCCTTTATTTTCACAAGGTCATTTTCATTCTGTTTAAGGAAGAAGAGAGAGAAATATGTATAGATATCTTAGACAAGCACTTTCACATGTTCATTTAGTAAGTCAAATTGCTTTGGAAGGGATGATTGTAATGAGTTTATTCATTTTTTAAATCAAACTTAGGAGCCACGACTCACTGGCTATTAATACCTTGTATCTCTGTGAATGCATCTACAGATACTTAGGCACAGAGGACAGCAAAGAATACTCTTTTTACTCCTTTTTGTCTAAAAAGACAAAAGACATTGGTACGTTTCATCATTTGGTGCTTAATCTGTGTGCTATTTATCACTGGGCTGTATGTAAAGGATGTTTTTATTAATTCTATTAGAATATTTTACTTTATTTATGCATGTATTTAACCTCCTCTAAATACAGTAATATCCTCACACAGTCAAATCTGCAGGGCAGATTACTGTACTTAAACCCTTCTAGGCATGGTGGACATAGCCACATAGACACTACTAATGGCCTGATATTCATGTCTCTTTCCACATTTATTCCTGGTATTTTACTGGTGATGAAGGACAGGAGTTCCCTCCCTTGACCTCTCTCAAAAGAAATATGAATACTTAGGGAATTAAAACAGATGAGCTAGCCAAGAAAATCTATTGGAGTTTTGTTTAGTACAGGAAATCTCAGCATAAAGTTTCAAGCATTAGGACACTTTAAATTTGAACGTATCCTGACTCAAGGCAAAGGATGTCAGTCTGCTAGGAAGGTCACCAGTGATTAGCAAAAACTAGATCAGGCTACTATAAATATATGCTAGGTTAGAAAAGGCCAACACTACAGAAAAATCATATTCTAGAGATAAAGCAGTGAAGTAGCAAATGGAATTAAAAGGAGTCCTAGAAAGTAAATATTTCAGGAATAAAGAAGCAAGGCTAATAAAAATCTAGGTCATGGAAATAATTAGTTCAGCAGCAGGATACCTAACAGATAGGACAGCAAATTAGTCTTATCTTACCAAAGTGAAAGTGGGGAAAAAATATTTCAGAGCTTAATGTTTCTGTTTATTTCCCTGCATCTAATTTTTAACTCTGTTAAGAGAAACGAAACAACAGATTTGTTTTTTGTAATACCAGGAAAATCGGAATCTGACATTTTGTAGAATTGTAGAAAGGTTTGGGTTGGATGCAGCCTTAAAGATCATCTTGTTCCAACCTGCCTGCCATGGGAAGGGACCCCTCCCACTAGACCAGGTTGCTCAAAGCCCCATTCAATATTTAATTCAAATTACCTTGAACACTTCCAGTGAGGGGGCAGCCACAGCTTCTTTGTGCCAGTGTCTCACCACCCTCACAGTGAAGAATTTCTTCCTAATGTTTAGCCTAAATCTACCCTCTCAGTTTGCAGTAATTACCCCTTGTCCTATCTGTACATGCCCTTGTAAGAAGTCCCTCCCCACCTTTCCTGTAGGCCCCTTCGGGTACTGGGAGGCTGTTATAAGGTCTCCCCATCCCCAGAGCCTTCTCTTCTCCAGGCTGAACAACCCTCTCAGCCCTCTTCATAAGAAGACAGAAAAATTTAATCCTTTACACACTGCTATTTTGGGATTATTTCTACTAGCTCCAAGGGACAAATTTTCTGGGAAGTTTTGCTGTAAACTGATCAAGTGAACTGATTTAAGAGCTCCAGGTGACAGAGGAGACCCCGGTAATGTGTGCATCTTTCTTACACAGTTATGGAAAGAAGCCAGACATGCAAGGCTGGGCTCCCCCAAGCAGTCAGTGCCATATACTGCTGAGTAATGCACAGGGCTTGTGTGCCAGGACTGCAGAGTCCCTAGTCCAGACTGACTGCATTAGGCTTAGAATAAAATGGAGTCAGTTGTTTTGAGTGTTTTGGGTTTTTAAAAGTAATATAAAAGCTATAAAACAAACCAACCAAACAACCTCCCCCCCAGAAAAGGTCTAGATAAATATAGCTTGTTATGTTAAAAAAACCCACAATGTAGCCCTTCAGATAGGTTTCCAAACCAACAGCCTTACAGAGATAAGGTTTCCCTTTTTGGAGAACACCACTGCATCTGCCCGTATCTTCTGTTTACCTCACTGGAGTAATTTTAAGAAGTGTTCTTGACCGATTGCCAGGACTGGTGCCCTTGAAGATGTGTGCATAGGGATGTACTGCATATGGGACTTGCAGATGGGAAGCACCCACTCAAATTACCAGCTCCCACAATTTGAAACAAAAGCCACTGGCAGTGAGGAAGCTCTCTAGAAATCACTACCAGCTCTTACAGAGAGGCAGAACACATTGGGATTGTTACTGTTCTACTGGCATGAAGGGCCAGAGCAAAACTGGATCTGATGTGAGAATGTAAAGTTATCAGGTGAGATTTTTATAGGTCCAATGTCAAAACATCAAAGCAATTAGAAAATTCGTATGCATGCAAGGAAAAATCTGCCAAAACAAATGTGTGAGAAATAAAATTAACAAGATGTCCCATTGAATTAATCAATTTTCATTAATATTTATCATCACAAGTCAAAAAGAAGACAGAGGAGGCAGGAACCTTTGCTGCCCCCTCTAATGTTTTGTGTCTAATGACATAGGAAATCAAATGAAACAAGGAAGTAAGCATGGAAGCCTGGAGTTACCCCCACAAATCTACATGTCTCTCATCTCTGCCAACTTAGATGCTTGCTTATGTTCTGAGACCCAAATATACATACAGTATCACCACAAACACTTCCCAGTTTTCTACAATTCCTCCTAAAAATATGCACTGGACACAGATCTACACAGATCTGCTGTGGCACTTGTTATTAAAACTGCTCCTTCCACGTATCTTTTCTATATCTAATGCTTTAATCTTTTTTTTTTTTTTCTAAGAAAAAAAGACTGACCTGCACATGGTGCTTAGTCACTGTTGTAATTTATTCAGATTTCCCTAGGACAAGACCTTATATTATCATTGGAAAGAGAATCATATATCTTGGGAAATCTCTTGTACTGATAAATATTTCAGACAAAACTTGTAGAAGCAATAACTGAATCCCACCACAGCTGATGTTTAAAATAATCTATAATCTTCTTTCCTAAAAGAGGTGTTTTGCACTGCTGTTTCAACCATGCTATTAATCAGGTAATCCTCCTTCACAATACTCTTCAGGTTAAAGATTACAATCACCTAGAAGCCCCTCTGTGACTGTACTTCCACAGGTTTTATATTAAGACCTATGTATTTTCTTAAACTGCATAGCAGCATCTCATGCTCTCTTCAAACATTTTGCTCGGCAAATGGGAGACACAATCAGCTTTTCATTAGAAAGAATATATGCATATTTTAAAAAGACAAACCTTAACAAAATAAACTTCACAAGTATGTGTTTCTGCCAAGATATTTTCCATCAAGCATATTCAATGCATACGTTCATTGTCTCCCTCTTCTGTGTATACTTAAAATCCAGGCAAATTTCCAGGAGAACAGCATGAAAAGCTCTGTCTCAGAAATGTCTCACAACTTCCCTCAGACATGTTAACTCTCCTAGCTATGTAGCTATGTACTTACCTCTGCACTGATGTTTGTTACACAACCCATTTTAATGCCTGGGAAGCTGGTTGGTTTAGCTTCACCCTGACATAATAAAACATATTGCCTTCTTTCATGTCTCCTAGACTGGAGGATCAATTCACTGTCAGAAAGGAAGATCATTACAGAGGCAAAACCTTTGGACTGCTGGAGGTTAAATAATCATCAAACTTTAAAACTCTGCAACTTTGTTTTTAGGGTTTTTTGCAGTTTGTACTCTCCATGGTAACTAGAGGTGTATGAAAGGTAGCAAGACATCATGACAACTGAAGATAGAGATGCAGAATACACATACAGATCCATCTTCTGAAGATACAGAAGATACCAGTGGTCCCTCCTTGTTTCATGAAAATCCAACCCTTACACCTAGACTGCAGAAGAGAATCATATTAGATATGATAATAGATTCATTGAACTGTAGAATCAAAAAAATGCATTAGGTTGGAAGGGACCTCTAAAGGTCATCTAGTCCAACTCCCCTGCAGTGACCAGGGACATTTTTAACCAGATCAAATTGCTCAGAGCCTGGTCAAGCCTGACCTTGAATGTCTCCAGGGATGGGGTCTCCACCACTTCTCTGGGCAACCTGTTCCAGTGTTTCACCACCCTCACAGTAAAGAACTTCTTCCTAATATCTGATCTAAATCCACTCTAAGACCATTGCTGCACATCCTATTGCTACACGCCTTTGGAACCAATCTCTCCCCAGCTTTCTTGTAGGATAACATTATGCAAGGCACTGCAGTGCACCTGAAAGCAACAGCTAGACTTGCTCCTCAGAGCTCAGCACACTGTAAGTGAACAGGAGCATCGCTTCCCTCGCTGCCACCCCGGGATGTGCCGCTGGAAGCATCAGCAGCACAGGCTCGAGCGCGGGAACGGCTGCATTCCTGCCCCTTCCCTAAAGGATCAAAAGAGGCAAAAGTACCGTCTCCTCCTCGCACGGAAGGCACGACAAACACTTGGAGCAGCATCTGCCCATCCTGCCAGGACCGCGACCAGCCGGACTGCCACCAGACTTGCCCTACTCCTCCCGGGCTGCCGGGCACCCCGGCGGTGCTGCCAGCGGAGCGAGCCCCAGTCCCGGTTCGGGTGAGCGGGTCAGGGAGGGAGTCCCGCCGGCGGCTGCCCCGGCTGCAGGAGATCAGCGGGTGCGGGGCAGCCTCGCCCCCCGCGGAGGGCTGCCCGCTCCCCTCCCTCCCTTGCTGCGCACCGGTGCCCTTGCTCAGGCCGCCCCGGAGAGATGTGGGACGGCAGCTCCAGCTGGCAAAGGGTTGCCCAGAGCAGGGCAGGTCCAGCA
This sequence comes from Heliangelus exortis, assembly GCF_036169615.1. NCBI lineage: Eukaryota > Metazoa > Chordata > Aves > Apodiformes > Trochilidae > Heliangelus > Heliangelus exortis. The sequence continues at coordinate 21,147,602 of NC_092422.1, read as the reverse complement.
GCGCCATCGCAGGAAGGTGTCGGGCCGAGGGACGGCAGGGAAAGGTGTGGAAACTTCGCAGCCAAAGCCCCAAACACGCTGAAATGCGGGACTGAGCCTGGGCTCTCAGCGGGAGGCGGCCCGGCCCGAGTCTCATCTTCATGCCGCATTTACAGCCATCGATCACGGCAGTCCCCGTCCTCCGCAGCCACTTGGATGACGGTGCCTTCATCCCGAGCGTCTCCCGGCTCGCTGCTGGCGAGGCTGCTTGCCAGCACCACTCTCAAATTCACCCCAGGGCGTGAGATGGGCAGTGCAGCCCCTGGACGGCGTCTCTGCCTTCCCCCTCAGCCATTCCGGCCCTGCGGCCGCTCCGCAGCCCTGCGCAGCTCGGCTTTGCGCTCCCGGCGCATCCCTGGGCGGGCGCAGCGCTGCGCGGCCCCGGCGCGGGGGCCGGGTGCTACCGGGCAGCGGGGCGGGACGGGGGACGGGGTGACGGGGGGACAGGGGCACGGGGGCACGGGTACCCGCTCCCAGCCCTCCGCTTCTCCCGGGGGAGGCTCAGGTGGGCTCTCTGCAGCCTGAGCCTCCGGCTGCCCCTTGGTCCGCAGGTCGGGGGGTGGAGGTGGGGGTGTCCCTCTCCAAGGGGTCCGCCACCCTCCCGAGTCGCTCTCGTCTCTCAACAAGGACTTTCCCTCAAGTCTTTTATTTCAGTCCCGAGGAAGATCACTGCCCTCGGTGAGTACCTGGGACTGCAGAAGCACAGAGCTCTGCAATGTACCCACAGGCTTTTGCAGTTCTCAACGGCTTAGGGGTTGTTTGGCCATGTATAACATATATATATATATATATATGACATAACCTAACTAACCCTGGCCCTAACCTGCATGTATACATAGATGTGGTGTATATGTCTGCACCATACGTGTGTGCCCACCAGGAATGGAATTTCTTGGCTGGACCTGGGACATGGAGCTGCAGCAGCCTCACCTTTCCTGGGCTGCTGCCTCCGATCAGCAGGATGGATTTTGCCCAAACAACTTGCATGAAAGATCATGCTAGAAAGTGGTCAGGCAGTTCAATGACTTACACCAAGGTGGCATTTGTGCTGTAAATGCCTACACTGTTTAAACTCGAAAAGCGTTCGTTTCCTGAAAGCCAAATCACTACCAGACATACAGGAAAAGCCCATTGCTATTAATGCTGAACACCTCTGCCTTCTGGTAGGAAAGATGCTCACATCTTTGCCAATCTGCCTCAGAGTTTTTGTTTAGTCATATTTTCTACTGTGTCTGGTGATGCATCAAGTGATTTGGAAAATAGTAGGGACCCGCAAGATCACAGTTTAATTGTTGGGTAACTTCTTGGTTTGTGTCAGCTGCTTATTTCTTGCTCTTTTTCCTCAGCACAGCCACGACTTCATAGTTTCAGAATATCACAAACAACAAAAGCAACCAAAAATATGCCAAATTCTAGACAAATTACCACAGCCACTTCTCTGAGCTGGCCATGATAGCTACAGTATTTGGATCAACATGTCTGACTATTAGGAAAGTAAAAGCCTGTCATTACTCCTCTCATTAGTCTTTTAAAGTGAAGCACCCATCTTCCTCACCCACACCACTAATAATGGTAGATTTTCTTTTTATGTGTGGTAATAAATTTAAGACAGATATTAGCTAGTAAGGTCTATGCACCACTTTAGTACCACTTAATCACTAACTTGGAAGATAAATGATCAAGTGGAACTTCAATTAAGCAGAAGCCACGTGTTGTCCTTCTGGTAAGGGTGAATTAGGCCTCCAGAAGCTGATTTTACTTAGGATGTAGCACTGAAAAAGGGTAAGGAGAGGATGGGGGAGCAGCTGGGCTCTTTGGCCAGCTTAGGTATTTTTGGAAAAAGTGAGCCCAAACTCATTCAGTTAAAGACTCATCTTGCAGGTCACATTGTGTAGTATTAAGGTGAGGAAAGACCCAATCTGAGAAAACAAAAGGAAAATGGAAACTGTTTTAAAGTGCAGTTCTTCAGTCAAATGCACAAAAAGGAGGATGAAGGAAAGAGAATTCAGGAGGGGTCTTTGTCATGGGACCATGTGCCAGACTGGAGGTGAGTTACTACATGAAGGACTTGGAACACACATTTGAAGGTATCTATGCCTATGGGAATAAGTATACAGAAAAGAAAATAAGAATAATTGAGGCAGGAGCAAAATGTTTAGCAAACCAGGTGCATCCTGGGGAGGACAATTCCTATACCCAGTTTCTATGAGAATGTTACTTTAAAGAGCAGGTTCAGACCAAGTTTTTATATTATCAACTCTTACTTATTTTTCCATTTTAAATTAAAAAATGCTGGAATCAGCTTGCTGGAATCATGCCTGATTTCAGTGGCATGTGACACTTGGATCAAATAATTCAAGGAATGATACACTTAAGAAAGTGTCAAGCACAGCAAAGCAGCAGAGGCAGATATATCCCTGCTGCCACTGCACAACAAAAGAGCTTCAGATGAGAGTAATATGTAACTCCCACCTGCTGGGGACCAAGTAACTTCAGAGATATGATGTTAACATAACACTACTCGTTGGGCTGGGAAAGATGGGGAGCTGCTGAAGAAGTGTTAAGCAGGGAGAAACCATTCAGTGGAAGATGGTTAAGGAGTGGTAATAAACAGAACTACTGGGATGAGCGTGGATAACTAATGGAGCTGTTCAAAGCTCAGGCCTTGGGGCAAATTACATTTCACTTATGACCTCAGCCAAAAATCAGGAGCACTGCTAATGAGATGCTGGGATGCACTGTTCATCAAGGGAAGAGCCAAACCAGCGTGCTTGCCAAGCAGAATGATATTTAGGACTTGAGCAGGGGACATGAGAAGAAACATAAAACACTGAGAAGTTCAAGGTCACAGGCATAGGGAAAAATCACAGGAATTTTAAGTAGAAGATGAAGACTCATCAGCTGAAAATCACTGCAAAAGCAAGTGGTGCTTATTCAGTCATAGGATGACTAAGAACTATGTCTATGGTCCAGCTCAGAATAAAGCAAATACAACCTTATGCTATAGGCAAGAGAGAAGAGAGAAGTTTCAATGCTTTATGGAAAGGCACAGAGAAATCTCACAGAGTTCTGCTCACCCATGTTTTAAGGATATCAGTTCTGACCCAGAAAATATATAGCCTGTACTGCTGGAGGGGTGCCATGTAAGTACATATCTGCTTCTGCCTAAGAAAACAACAGTAAAGTTGAAAAAATGATAGCTTTCTATAAATACATCAGGAAGAAGAACAGTAGGAGAGGGAGAAGCACAAGGTCAAAAAATACATTTTACATAAGAATGAAAGTCCGTGAACTTGGAAATATATACTCAGTTGCAAGAGTTTCTGAAACCTCTGGTGGGAAATGAGGACAGTTGGTCAACAAATGACTTAATAGGATATGTTTTACAAGGTACTGAATACTTCATTTACTTCAGTGGAAGCAAAATGTCATCAGCATCTCAAAAGGTAAAGTTCCTGGGTAACTAAAGCTCAAGGAGGAGAGCAGTATTTTCTTAAAGGGGAGCTACTTAGTCTAGAAGTAACCAAGTCTAATAGTAAAGAGGCATCATGGACATTATTTTTTTCCTACACTGACAGAATCAATGCCTTCCGCCACAATAAGCTTAATTCTCATTTATTGTTCAAGCAGTTCCAATATTTTACATCTGCCCAACTTAAATTGGGAAAGGTAAGGCCTAATTAGCCATTTTTAATAATTTACTAAAGTTCCCAAATGAAGCACATAATGCTCTTTAACTCCATCATGGTATTTGTGTATCCTCTATTTTATGGAGGATAAGAAATAAGTCCTTTCATGGGGATTCTAAGCACATATTCTGGCCCATGTAAGCAGTAGTATCTGATGCTTGCCTATGTTACAGAGGATGGATGAGACATAGCACTTCCCCTGGAAGAACAAAGGTCTGGCAAGTAATGTTTGGTGTGAAGATGCAGATCTAGGGAGGAAAATGAGAATGAAAAACAGAGCCAAAGTCTTGGGAAAGCTGAGGGAGATGAAGGTAACAGCACTCTACTGTGTATGTCACTGAGAAGGAGAATCCTTAAGGGAACTGCCTGATGTTCATCTTGTATGAAACACTGAAAATGCTTACTGAGGGCATTTCAGTAAGGGTGAAGGGTGTCAAACAAATATTTAACTTCAGCTGAACAGATAACATCTGAGAGCAAGAGCAGTAAAAGACACTAAAGGGGAATGTAAAGGCCACAGCTTTGCCTGCAAGAGGACTGCCAGCTCTGAGAATAAGTTGATAGGACAGGATCAGCAGTTATGGCAACAAGCACAGGAAACTAGGAGAAAACTGAAGGAGACAGTGAGGACCATGAAGACTGAAGATAACACCACAGGAATATGGAGAGAGATAATGAGGACAGAAGGCTGAGGTGGGGCATACCACAAGAGGAAAAATTGCTTCACCTGGTAAAGAAACAAAAATCATTGGCTCAAAGAAGAGATGAAACAGGGGAAAGGAAAAATTGTTCTGAACATGTTTCAGAGGACAAAGGGTCAGGCATCACAGAAGGGAGACAGGAAACAGAAGTCTGTAGGAATGAGAGACTTGAAGGTCAGACTCAGATGACCTGTGGTATAACAGGGACTCTGCAGCTTCTGTGATATCTCTGCTCCAGAGGGTGATGAAGATGTCAGGTGGTTGGCAAGTGCTGCCTCCTGACATTCTCTCTGCTCAACAGCGAGAGGTGATTGTGACAGTGACATGAAATGCCTCCAAAGGATGATGCAAGGAGAAGCCTGATGTGGCATTCACTGAGGGCCAGGGTTTTGTCTAAGGCTGAGGAAGGGTAAAACAAAGGTATTCCAGTGAAACATTTAGAACAGCAGGTTCAGAGATGATTGAGTGCCATGCCATGAATTATCATTCATGACAAAGACAGAAGAACAAGGCAAGGAGAAGGGACATCTAGCACTGCCTATTTCTCTGCACATACTCTTTTCAGACACTGTTAGTTACATTTTTGTGACAGAATGAGGAGGAAGACTTCCTCAGAATTTTATCTACAAGGCAGAAGTTGAGTATACTGCCAGAACTGCAGACAACTAGGCTGACTGAATTTATTCTTCAATAAGCCAAGCATGGGCTTCAAAGCCTGTAACCAAGGTATTATCAGTAGTGTTAATTTTTCAATACCTGCAAGCAGAGCAGTTTGGAACACTCTCAACTAGTCCTGAGTTATCTTTCCAAGTTTTGCTTGTTCAAAGTGGGTCACACTGTGCTTCTGTGAGTGCTTGAGACCAATAGAGGTGAGTCAAAGCTGGTGATTTCATCTTCCCCTTTCCTAGACACTTGATTTTTTTCCGTTCCTTTCTTTATGGTCACACAAGTGTTTGGACAGTGGATCAGGATGGGCTTAAAACTAAACCAGGGAGGAAGCGGCAAATCTGGGCAGAGACAACCCCCTTAGCACAAGGTCAGCTTCCCTGGCACAAAGGTATTCGTGGAGTTTGCACAGCAGTCTCCACACTCTGCTGCCATCTCTGAGTAAAGTCCTGTCACAACACCCTGAGCCCTTCATCTTGTCAGACTAAAAACCACAGTGGCCCAAGAAAATGAGAAAAATACATTCACTACTACACTTCATCTTCTTGGAGGTAGATTACAAGTTTTCTCTGCTGTAGCTCTGTTGTTAATAACACTGTTTTCCTCACTGCTTTTTTTTTTTACATACACATGTAATATATTATTTTCCAGATCAGGTCTGTTATTTTTATTTTTCCTTAAGTTAAAAAAAAATTAAAAATGCAGGGGTTTCTGAAGATATGAGAAGCCAGTCAGAAGTGTCATCAAGATGATGCAGATAGAGTTGAAGATCATGCCAGATGTGCTCAGCATGGCAATTTCCCTTAGATTTACAGTAAGGTTTCACATTTTGTGTATTACTCAGTACCACGAGGTTTATACAATCCTCAGACAACTTACATGGAAGCAAACTTTAAAAATATATTTTTTATAATACAAGGATACCATTTTATATCTGGAAGAATAGAGCGTTTACTCTAGAATTGAACAAATTAGCATGGACTGCGTGGTCTCTGTTTCTCAAGTGAGAGCTCAGATGGCTGACTCCATTTTTAAATCAGTTCTCATATGAAAAGAATATCAGAATCTATACAGAATTCCTTCAGACTTTTGTTATTTCTGCTAGTGTAGCCTTACACTTATTTTTGTGTCAGTAGCTTGTAAAGGCCATGGACCAAAATTCACCAGAGAACACTTTAATCCTATGTTTTCTAGCTATTGATGTCTGGAATGGTACAAAGTAAGCATCTGCAGTCAATTCCAAACTATCTCTTGCTGACAAGGAATTCATGTTTCCTCATATGGAACATTGTTTATACACACAGTTCAAAAGGAACTAAAACAAATTCATGTTTTCATTGAACTCCTCACCTGCCCTCTGCCCAGGGAGACATCCCCAGGGATGTATTTCTAAATTCCAAACCTCTGAGTATCTGGCAACAGATGGTCATTTTCTTAAATCAACTTTGTAGAGAAATGTTCCCTTCTTCTCCCAGCAAACAGGGAATCTCCTCTCCTCTTTTCCACTTCTGAGTTATTCTAGCCCAAAGCCAATGACAACTTCAAGCTGCTGTGTTTTGAGGCCAAGCGGAGCAAGGGACAAGTGCTGACATCCTGTGACAGTAATGTGGCAAAAAAATTCCAGCAGCTTCACGTGGAACAATTTTTCTTCTATTTGGAAGATTCCCAGTCCCCTACTGAGAGGAACTGTGGTCACAGTCTCTCTGCATTTTTCAAGTCTTGTTTTGCACTGGAGCAACCTCATACCTACCAAGAATTTTCATCAAAAGGGAAAATTCCACTGCATTGCTACAAAACCCCTCTTGTGCATCAGCTGAGAAAGAATCTGCTGATGGATCTACACAGAAGACTCATGATATTTGCACTCACACCCCCTGGGACAGCAGCAGTAATTTTTAAGAGACAGAGTTATATCAGCAGAATTTCATAGCTTACAAATACGCAGTGGTGAGGAAACACAGTAAGTAATTTTCTAAAGTCTTTCTGAAAGTGACAATTTAATATCACTTTGAGGCAGGGGAGAGGAGACAGGATTTTTTAAATTTACCAAAAGCTCAGTAACTTCCAGTACTTCATTTTAACTAAAGATAGTTGAAATGTTGTTTTGTGTGCTATAGAAGATATTCCAAGACCACAGGAAAGAAGTTCAAACATTACAGTCATATGCATGACACCTACCCAAATATACAGCATATATTTAACTGCTCCATGTTTATTTCTAAATTAATCCTTGTAATGTATTTAGCCACAGCTCTGAGTATGTTATGCTTCTTTGCAAAGTGTTGGCTTTAAACACTACTAGTTAGCAAAAGGTGAAAGCAAAAAAATCAGGCCAAAGATCTGAAAGCTTGTGTCAAATCTAAAGGTGTTTCTTTACAGTCAGAGCAGAAAGAAACCCTGAAACTGGTTTCTTTTGCAAGATGGATCCTACTAGAAATGCAGATATGGACAAGATCCAGTCCCTCCTGAACATTTTTCTTCTACTTTCCAGCACAGAATAACTCCACAAGCACTTACACCTATCAAGCATCCATTTCCCTAGCCTGCAAGTTATGTGTGGGTTTTCATTGCCACGGGATGCTCAGAGTGATTCTCCAGAGGGCTGGGGCTTTGTCTCTTGCCTGAAATCCTGCCCTGGTGCTTATCTTCTGCCTGGAATTAAGTACGGAGTAGCTTAGAGCAGCTCAACATCACACATTTTTTCAAGAATCTCCAAAAGCCATGTCCTGAAATCTCCAAAAGCCATGTCCAGCCAACTTCAGCTGCTGAAGGGATCACTACTTAACAGCCTTGTGGTCAAACCAATCCTCAGGGCTAAGGCTTGGCCTGAGAGAGGCGATTATGCCAGGTACAGGAAGAATGTCCCATGTCCCAAGTAATGCAGCACCCCAGATACAGGGAAAAAATAGTTTTCTCTGGTCTTGAAGAAGCTGAGTTACTGCTTGGAACAGCAGATCCGTGGGACCAAGAGGGGCCTCCTCCAGCACACAGCCAGGCATCTGGGGCACCATACCTCAGATGTGCAAAGGCATCTCAAGGGCAGCCCCAGAAAAAGGCAGAGTTCAGGCACCCTGATGGTAAGTGGCAGTGAAACCCAGTGCTCCCCAGCCAGCACACTGCAGGTGGCAGGGCTCCTTCCATGATCTGCAGGCAGACATCCCCCACAAGTCCTCCCAGGTGAAGGATTTCCCTGGGTCTGTCCATTGACACCGACATTGTCACCTGCATCTGACACCTACACCGTGGCCATGGACTGAGCTGGACTGAGCCCCCCATTGACCCCTTGCTCTGACCAGAACAGGAGGCACATCACAGAGAAAAGGAAACAGGAAATTTCTAGCTCAAAGATAAGAAACACTTCATTAAGGACTAAGTTTTCCTCACAGCACATTCAAGATTTCTGGGACTATTCAGTCTACTTATATATCTATATATTTGTCTATAAAGATATCTTAGCTTTCCTTTGCAACTCTTTGTGGTTGACTCCTGTCATCCCGATAGACAAGATGTTGGTGTTTGTATTTGTGATAGAAGTATATAATTTCAGTTTTATTTCAGCCTGCTTATTTTATCAGTAGCATTTAATATATGCAATTTAACAATTCTTTTTTGTCTCTTCTCTACACTATATATGATATATATGGTATATATAATATATATACTTTTCCTTTTTCTCAGAGTACTAAACTATTAAAAAAAGGAAGAAATGAAGGTTATTTCTCCCCCCCCCCCCCAGATGAAATCAGAGATAAGAACATCTGTGCAGCCTGTTTGCCCTGGAGGCAGCCATCAGTCCAGTGGTGCTGCCCAGGATATGAACTGCTGTTCATTTCTGCAGCAGCCCAGTGCCAGGTGCTGCACCACAGGAAACACTGCCAAGGGCAAGTGGGATGAACTGGTGAGGGATGCAAAATATTCATCCTGCCCATTTGGTGTAGATGAACATGAACAGTGGGAATATTACTGTCTGCAAAAGGGAATCTGAGCTCTCTGCTACAGCTCCCAGTGTGCTGCATGCACAGCACAGGGTAGAGAACAGCACTGCCACTTCTCCCAGTGAACAGGCATGTCAATACTTATTTCTGAATTTGCTTGTCTTTTTCATTCATTATGTAGCCCAAGGCCTTGCTTATTACCCAAGCTATCCTCTGCACTGACAGCAGTGCTGATTTTCCTCACTGGCTGTTCTTTTGTTGTCTCACCCAGACATCAGAGTGCCTCACAAATACCAGATTTTTTCCTCCACGGCATCCTCATGTGATGGCAATTCCCTGGTGTCCCCATCTAACAGCTGGGAAATGAGGCACAGGGCAATTAAAAAGTTCCCTTAGATCTCATGTTAGGCGGGTGGTGGGTCCTTTTTGGACTCATCAGTACAGTATAGAGATGTGACTGGGTTTTGCTGGCAGCCCCAGAGGGTGCAGTGTGGCAAATGCAGTCAGAGCAGCAAAGCACTGAGCACCGAGAGATGCTGTGCAAGTGAAAAATGAGGGACACCCTCTGGCACAGAGGTGAAGAGCTTGGACAAGCTGATCTTCTTATAGCCTCTATGTAGCATGCTCTGATAACATCCAGATACCCAGAGGATGAAGAGGGCAAAGATATTCAGCTGCTTTAATGTTTCTATCCCTGCAGAGCTTTAATTTCTCACTGCCTGTCTTTTAGCATTCACGGCAGCTGAGCAGGGGACCTGCAGAAGGAAATTTCCTTCAGTTCACAAACCCTGATCCATTCCTTGGGCAGACTGACCATGTCTGAGTGTCCTGCAGATCCCATAGCAGCTGCATTATAGAGCCTTTATCATAATGTTTGCATGTAAAAGAACACCTTCTGATTCTTATTGCTCTGTTTTACAATAACTAGTAGCTCACAATACCAAATCTTGTGCATTTCTACTTAAAAAGCAAATTAGAAAGCTCTAAAAAATGACAAACTTTCTTTCTAATTTTCTCCTCCCAAGTAAACAAAGTGTTTTGTTTGTCTAGCAACAAAATGGTTCTGAGTCACATCTCTATAGTGTTCTAATGAGTCCAAAATGGATTTTTTCCAGGATACAGAATGAAAAGATTGTTTGGTCTGGTCTCCAGCAGAAGCAAAGAAAAGACTGAACTTGCTCAATACAGCAAGTGTAGCCAAGCTGTAATAATGATGAAGCAGGCGTACCACTTTTCTAAGGACTGTGCTTGGACTAAATTCTAAAATATTTTGCAAATGTGGGAAACAAGTACCCCTGAAAGCCATCCTTTCTGATAAGTGCTGGCTTCTTATCACTATGACCCCACCAGGCACAAGCAATAGATGTATTTCTCCTAAACACATTCTCAGAGGCAGTAGTGAAAATAAAGTATTTTCAGCTCAGATTGAGATTAACACCTGAAATCTTAACCCAAATGACTCTTTTATAGGCAATGGTGGACAGTGTCAAGCAACTTATAACCACTGCAACTCATTTTACCTCTAGCAGAAGAGGTGATGAGCATTTGGAGAGATAGTTACATGGCACTGGGTGGCACACTGTCCAGTCACAGGACAGATAAATTTCTCTGAAAAATACACACAAGCACACACATATTTGTGATTTGAATGGGGAAATAGGTTTTCCCAAACATCCAAGATTTTTCAGGCTGCTGCTCTGTGAATTTACTTGTCAGGAAGGTGTGTACTTACACCCACACTTGGGTATGAAGACACACGCACTGCTCACTGGTGAACAATCTTTCCCAGTGTTGGTAGACAAAGTGCTACAATGTCATCAAACACTGCAGTGCTGTCCCAGCTCTAGTGCAGAGCATCTCTGAGGTTCCCCTGCTCCCATTTGATCCAATTGTGCCCATACTATGGGACCTGTTCCGAGCAGTTTTGTCCCCATGATGAAAACAGCAGCACAAGGCTGTGCTCTGCTGCAAGTTTGGAAACCTCTCCATGCACACACAGAGTATGGGACAATATTCCCCAGCACAGCCCTTTCCCTTACCTGCTTCCACCCTTGGGGTCTGCAGCTCAGAAAGGATATCTTGGTCTCACATGCACTGTAGGTCTGGAGCCCTAATTTGAAATTTCAGAGGCAGAACTTGTTAACAGAACTCCACTTTTTGGCTGTTCTTGACTGGAAGGAAGCCATGAGCTCAGTCTCCAGGGCCTCCTTGCAGTTTAGCCATGACAGCCCTGAGTACAAACACTTCTGCTCTGAGTGTACCAGAGACACGAAAATGGATTGGTTTTCCCTCAATATTGATGTGCAGAGTTTCCTCTCCAGAATCTGTCACTTAGGGCTGCTCTCCTGTAGATGGCACCGTTGCCACTTCCAAAAAGGGTTTTGCTGAGGGCCACTGCTGAGCAGGGCTGCAAGGGCCAGGATGTCATCACTGCTGGGCTGAGAGGCCAGACCAGGTCAACAGTGGCTCAAGTCACTGGGAGGTGTTTGTGATGTTTGCTCTGAAAAACCTTTATGGTATCAGCTTCAGGGTATCACTCCAGTTCCTGTCAGTCAGTTCTTCACTTTGGATTATCCCTCCCAGGACAAGGGTTGGATGATATTGACATGATGACCACCCAACAAGGACAACCTCAATCTACTCCTCTTCAGAATAAGTTTGAAGCAGCCAGACAGTGTAAATCATGTGTCTTAACTAATTAATCTGCTAACTAAATAATAATTAATGGCCATGTTGTCTACCAGCACTCCAATCATTACTTTTCATAACTAGCTGAAGACTTATGTCAGAATCACTGCTTTACTTTTTTTTTTTTCGTTCACTGCCTTCATCATCAGCTTCTTCAGATGCTCAGGATTTTCCCCAGGACTGCAAATTGTTTCAGCTGTCATTCAATGGGTCTGTACTCCATGCTCCATGTCAGGCACTCCTTGATGCCTATTAAATGAATCTTGCCTATTAAGAGCATTCTCAACTGAGAATGAGAGCTGATTTCAGAATAAAAATCAGTTCTAGAACAGACAGAAAACAAATCCAACAAAACTCAAAGAAAATGGGCATCCAAACTCAAGGTTACTTACAGCAAGCACTTAAAATTGGATATTTTTCTGTACTTACAAATCTGTTTTTTGTACTTACAAATCTGTACTTAAATAGTACAGACTGACACTCTCTTTCTCCAGCTAAACCTGCCTGTTGGACTTTTCAGGCTCCCAGGGAGCCAAGCTATGGTGGGACCAGGAAGGGTGCATCAAACCCTCTATAAAAGCCACCCAAATCTGGAGGACTATACAAAACCCTCAGTGCACAGGGACAGATCAGTCCCCCCATCCACAAAGAGGTCTTTGAAGAGCATTTGTGTTTTCCCCAACTCTGGGAAGAGAACAGAATCAGTGCGAGCAACAGGAGAGAGCCATGGACACTGGGACAATCCTACCTGTCCAAACACTGATCTTTGGAGGACCTTTGAAGTCTCAGTCCAGTCCTTTTTTCCTGGGAATGCATTTTCCAACAGAATTCAGATCCAGTTCAGAGAAAAATCTTCCTTTTGGAAGGACCTTTGGAGGACCTTTGAAGTCCTTTTTTCCTGGGAATGCATTTTCCAACAGAATTCAGATCCAGTTCAGAGAAAAATCTTCCTTTTGGACATTATTTGGTGTGGTGTAAGGAGAAAGTGACATACTGAAATTAGGCTATGGGTCCTATCAGCCCAAAGAGGTTCCCTAGCACCAAAGCAGGATTGGGCCTCCTGCTTAGCAGAGCAGAACTGCCAAACAAACCAAACCCAAACCTCTGAGGAGTAACTCCCCACCTTGTTCCTGAACAACTACTATTCCCTTGCTAAACTGCAGTTGTACTCAGACCACAACCATTTTGCCTGCAGGCTCCTCAGAAACAAATACACACAGCTATTATTATTTTTATAATGGGAAAAGTTTCTTTTTCCATGCTGCCTTAATACAAAACCTACCAAAACAATTTTGCTCAAGCTTTCAAACAATGATGCCATCTCAGAAAATGTCTACAGATTGTATTTTCCAATAACACTCAAAAACTTGGAAGTCTGAGGCTATGTTGCAAGACAACTGACTGCTCAATTATGCAACTGCCTGAGTAGTCCCAGATCATTCCACTCCAGGAAGGCTCTCAACTTAAGCATCGAATTAAAAGTGTAGCAGCCTGAGGCTTCTTTGGAGGCTTCCATCAAGACAGTCAAGTACCTCAGGCAGAAATTCAGATCTTTGGTGCTTCTGGAAGTGCTCACTGGCCTCCATTTACTAAAAATAGAGCCTAAAGCAATTGTAGTCCCAATGCAGGTACCACAGGTGAATGCCTATCAGATAACTGTGGGGCTCATACTCACTGTGCAGTGTGTCAGGAAGGGAAGTCAGGGTGCTTGTGTCTAGGAGAGGTTTATTTCACATGGCTCCCAGCAGTCAGCAGCAAGACACAAATGTCTTGCAGTGCACAAACAGTAATGTGCAGATATATATATATATATCACAGGTAAGGACACAGGTAAGGACACAAGTAAGCAGGTTCAATAGTGGATCTGAAAAAAATCTTCATCTAATCCCACCCAAGCCTGAAGATGCTTAAATTCTACAGGTATATTACTTTTCACTTCCAAACCCTCCAGGCACTTAAGGCAGTATTAGGGTAACCCCCCTGGCCTGATAGTGCAGAGGAGCTGAGAACATGAGGCACAGCTATGCCCAGCCAGGACTTGGAGAGAAGTCTGTAAAATAAAGTCCCCTGAGGTGTTCAATTTAGGAAGCATTCTCAGGACAGATCTAACAGGGTGAGAGCCATCTCAAAGCTCAGCTGCAGCAGCTGTTCTCATTTAAAACATATCCAGAGGATACAAAGGACATATGCCCAAGCTTCCAGAATTCCTTCAGCAAATTGTGAATGATGCATGAGATGAGAAATCTCTCCCCAGTGGACAAAGCACAGACAAAGCTGAGCAGTCATTGCTCTGCCCTTTTTTGTTTCTTTCTGCTTTAATTAAGAACACTCCATAGGCAGCTAAAAAAAAAAAAAAAGAAAAAAGGCACAAGAAAAGGCTTTATAAATGCCCATCAAGCCCAGAAATGTCAAGACTGAAGAAAAATTGAGGGGGAAGTCCCCTGGGAAGGTACTTAAAATATTTAGTACTTCTTAAAAATTCCCTGGTTTTTTTCAGTTCAGTGAAGCTCCCCTCGGCAAGATCAGCTCCTACTTAGGGAAAAGTGTGACAGTAGTGAACAGTATTTGTTCAAAGGTAACCTTTCCCACTAGCATAAAAAAAAATAACTGAATAAAGTATTTCAGAGTTTGTAAAGACTGCTTGAATCTTTGTTTTGTTTCTTGGTTTTCTTTCCCTAATTTAATACTGAAAGTCTACTCTTGTCTCTTCCAAAAGCAGAAAAACAGGCAATGAAGAATATTATACAAACATTGGTTCCAACTGCTGGTCTGCCTGTTTTATGAAGTAGTTGGGACACCAGCTTGACCTGGGATGGTACAAAATATGTGGGCATCAGATGAGCCCTGTCTGAACTTTAGAGCCCAGCTAGGTCTCCAAGATTACTAGGAATCTCTTGTGACAAGCAATGCCTACAAATCTTTTTTGGTTACTGTGGGCATCTCTTGAACTTTACTCATTTTATCTCAAATTTAGTGTCTAAATAACCTTATCTAATTTTCTTTATGTTTTCTATACCTGCAAATGTAAACTCCTAAGTACTAAGTTAATGTTATTCTAAAGTCTTCAGGAACAGACACCTGTGTAACAGGGACCCCTCCACCTGATCTGTGGTGAAGAGGAACAGTAGATAGATACTGTGAGAAAGCAAATCTTCCTTCATCCAGAACCTTTGGTTGACTAAATGAATAGATTGTTGTTGTATTTGTTTGCAAGTATCAGTATCTCAGTTACACTTTCCATTCCAGACAGGGAATGGGGACTGGGACTTCCAACTTTCTGTATCTGCTTCACTCCAAAAAGTATCCTGAAACTCCTCCACGCTTGTGACAAATGCTGCAGTCACAATTACTCATCTTCCAAGTTCCTAAAGTTTGATTTTCCAACGCATGGCATCAAAACATAAGTCCCTCCTCTTAGTAACTGTTGCATAGAAATTACATGCTTTGCTCCCAAGAACAAAGTTTCAAAGTCTGTGGAATAAATTTGGGCAAGCGACTGGTGTAAAGGCAAAGTACCTTTTCAATGGTAAAAAGTCCCCATTGCACTTACCTGCCTGAAAAAGTGCTGTGTTGTTATAGCAAAGACATCAAAGCCACAGGTGGCCCTTTTAAACTCATCCTGAATGTTGCTCAGTCGTCGGGACTGCTCATCACACTTTTCCTTCAGCCTCTGAATGAACTGCTTCTCAGCATCTCGGCTCTCTCCTGGTTTGGGGGAGAATCCATTCTTTGGAGTGGCTGGTCTTTGCTTGGGATGTCCTATAGAGGAGAGTAGAAAAGACCATTTGGGTCACTTACTTTATATGTATGGACGTGACCTTCATGTGTTTTTAAGGCCCTTGTGACTCAGTCCTACAAGAGAAAAAAAAAAAGGTCTGTAGCATTCACACAGATCTGTAAGGACTTAAATAAAAAACCCAACCAAAAATCACAATGAAATAAGTTTCCCTAGAGGCCAAAGCTCAGTCATCCCAGGCTCTGAGCCTGAAGTTCTGCTCCAAGTTGAGGAGAGCTCTTACTGACAAACTGGTATCTTACAAACTTTCCTGCAGTTAGAGGAGTCATCTCACCTATGTTAGGCATCTACAAGAACAGAGATCTGCAGCTGGTGGTGTGATGCTCTACTCTCTTGAAAGGCAGTGAGAGAAATGGGCACTTTCAGGCTGAGATTCACCTTATCCTGTTGTAGATGTGGAAAACAGTAGGGATGCATTTACACTCCACAGATTATTTCTTTGGCTACCTGAACCCCAAGCTTGGTGCCTGATGGAGATGCCAAATTTCCCTCGCCTTTGCAGCTTTCCTTTTGTCTCCAAATTGAACAATGTGGGGCTGAAGCTGTTCTTCCCTGAATGCAAACACAACATGGGGTGTTTGCTATTGGGATGTCACTATTTATATTTTCAACAACAATGCAGTCTACCTTACCAGTTCCCCTGGCTCTTTTAATTACAACACAAACCAGATCTGTATAGAAATGCCACCAGGTACTGTGTAATGCTGACTGGTTACACCACTGGCTCTGCATAGCTGCTGTCACCACCACTGGTCACACCAGATTCACTAAATGGCTTCCCTGCAGAATGGGTCTAGACAGATTCTAGATCCTCTGATGTGCTCCAAGCTGGGCTGAACCAAGCCTGAGCCAGTATAAAGATGTGAAACCCCTAGTGGAGCTTGGGTTTAGGGTATCAGCTCAGACACAGTGTCATATTCACATGAATGGCACAAGAATTAAAGCTTACTCATGGTAAGTCACTTCAGAGGAGAGAGGTTTTTACCCTGTGTTAAGTTCCAGTCTTGCTTGAGTCAGCAATCCATTTCTCTGGATATACTCAGTTATGAGGATGAAGCAAGAAGGGGTAGTGTTCTGGCAGTGTCAGGCTGTTTAAGCCACTGCTTGGACAACAAGTTTTGTCTTTATTTTGTTAGCTCTTTGAGAACTCTCTTCTGCAAACATTTATGGTCAGCTGGAAAAAAACTTTGCACAGATTACTGATTGTTTCTGCTAAAAGCTGGTACTTATCAGCTCATTGCTGAATACTGGCCAGGAATTTCTGTTTCTTCTCCTTAGCTCTTCCCAGTAATCCCAAGCTTGTAGCCCAGAAGCTGGAGTCATTAAGGAAGAGAGAGCAAATAGAATCAGACACCTTGTTCCCATGTGTTATTAGAGATGGTGGACATTGGTCTGGATACAGAGGAAAACTGAACATCTCTGTGTTAGAAGAAAGGATTGATTATTCAAGAATCTGAAAAAAAATGATATCTTGTAGTTTTATACTCTTGTAGTAGACAATTCCTGAAAAACAATAGAGAAGCAATATCTCACAAGAAGCAATCTCCCCACAATAAATGTAATGGGGACAGTCTTCTGCCACGGAGACTACCTACCCCTTTCTTAAAAAACAAAAGATGTACCTGCTGGTATCAGTCTGAGCCAATTTGTGAAGCAGAGCATTATTCCAGAGGCAGTTTTATAAGATATGTTTTAGATATGTTAGATCTTTAAGGCCGTGTCCTGAGTGTGCAAATAGATCCGTAGGGCAATTTTACTAGATCAGAGAGGAAAGCAGAATGGCTTTGAAAAAGCAGTACCCCAGGAGTGTATTCCTACATTTTTCAGATCTCCATCTTGCAAGGAGCCATTGGAAACATAACTTCCAACTTGCTTGACTATGTTCTGGCTCCAGGCTAAGCTTAGAGGGAGCCAGCTCCAGCAGAGATGCTACTTCATGCCTTCAAGTGCAAAACAGCCTTTGAGACTCTTTGGGACCATGACTTGGATTTGCAAAGAGATGCACTGTGTTTTGAAACATGTCAAGACTAACTTCATGATGTTTCAGGACCTATATAACAGACTATGGGATTATGGAGAGGAATTTCTGTCATTAAGAGAGTTTAACCAGCACAGCTATTGCCCTTCATCAATTTTCCTGTCAGTTAAAGCTTGTATAACTTTTAGTGCAGGAATGGTATTTTCTTAGAGATTTCTTCATTCATGTAAAGGGGCCCTTAACTGAGCAATAGGCACGTTCACAAAATAAGATATTATGGAAAGCAGCAGCCATAAAAATGTATGTTTAAATATTTTTATAAATAACAAACTCTCGGGTTGTTTAGGCAGCCTGTTGATGGTACATCAGAAGGCACAGGGAGAAGTGTAGGGGGAAGCCCTTGAAATCAGTCCAGTTTTAATTAAACCAGAAACTCATCAAGTTGTTTTGTCTTACATCTTTCTAGCTTTCCTGTTCACTGGAATGTTTGAAGTGCACATGTCTAGGTTGTCCTTGTCAGTATTAGAAGCTGTCCTTGTAAATTAAACTGCACTGCTCTCCTCAGGGATAAATCTGAATTTCTCGGTTCATTTGGGTCTGAAAAGCAGCTTACTAAGCTTCTTCTGCTATTGAGGTCTCTCTTGTGTTGCTCTGTATAAAACAGGGTATATATTAATGATGCTGGCCCTGATCCTGAATGTCCTTTTTGCTGATGGTGGGACCAGGGGGGCAGACCCTGTGTATACTGAAATCACTGAACCCTTTTGATCTGATTCAGAACTCCCAGGTCTTTTTAATCTATGGAGTGTTTGAACTAGAGGAGACATAACAAGTATATACTCATAATTAGCACAGTCCATGAGGATTTCGATGGGGAATGCAATTTATTTCCCTCTGAAGTGCCTGATTTCTGATAGTTTTGCAAGGAAAGTGAGAAAATTACTTTCAGAGGACTGAAAACAAGCAACCTCTTGATTGATAGATGTCAGAAACAGATGGCACCACCCTGCAATGGGGTGGGAGGAGAGAACCTGCATCTTTGTACATCAGCTCCTATACAGAGATTTCAGGAATGGAATTGCATCAGTAGGAACCATTCAGATCCCTACATGACTGCATTTAAAAACTTCCTCGTGTCTTCAGAATTGATCCAAATGATAAAGATCAGGTTCAAGGCTAAAAAAAAAGAAATTGTATGACAGTTAAAAAGCGTCACTGCTTAAATGGAATTGCATGTGAGTAGGAGAGTAACAGAGGGAAAACAACCCAGAAACAGCACCCAGAAATTTTAGAGCCTGTTTGATGGTCACATGTAGCTGTGGTGGAGTTACCTGGGGAGCACTTGCTCTCCTGTCACAGAGTGTAAATGCCACAGGAGACATTGATCCTGGTGGAGGAAAGACTATGATGCTGCCCTTAGCCCCAGCTATACTCATTTCTTGTCCTGTTTAATAGCTACTTTGATTATTTTTTTTAATTGTTAAATGGGCGAAAAGATTGTCTGCCTTTATTGCTTTGTTAGTGCTGTTGTTTTTTTCAAAGACTACTAAAGGCTACTCTAAAAAACAAATGGCAATGAGGTTTCTTTTCCTATTTGATCCTTGCAGTGATAAACAATTTTAGATTGCCATAATTTCTGACAACCAAGCTTAAGAAATCCAAAATCAGTCTGATGGAGAGAGGGCAGTTACTCAACATGTCGTGAGAATGAAGAAACGTTTCAGGCCTCCTGAATTTCCCACAGCATTCCTGTAGAGAAAATGGCTGCTCACGTGTTGGATGAGCATGTGCTTTGCTGGGTTAAAAACTGATTGGATGGCCAGACCCAGAGAGCTGTGGTCAATAGAGTGAACTCCAGTTGGTGGCCAGTCCTCAGTGGTGTCCCCCAGGGCTCAGCACTGGGGCCACTCCTGTTTGACATCTTTATCGATGACCTGGACAAGGGCACAGAGTGCACCCTGAGTGAATCTGCAGATGAAACTAAACTGGGTGGAAGTGTTGATCTACCTGAGGGTAGGGAGGCTCTGCAGAGGGATCTGTGCAGCCCTGATCAATGGGCCAAGGCCAGCTGAGGGAGTTTCAATAAGGTCAGATGCTGGGTATGGCAATTTGGCTACAACAGACTTGGGGAGGAGTGGCTGGAGAGCTGTCCAGGAGGGAGAGACCTGGTTGTGCTGACACCTGAAGAAACAGGATCCAGTGGTGTGCCCAGGTGGCCAAGAGGGCCAAAGGCATCCTGGCCAGTATAAGGAACAGTGTGGCCAACAGGAGCAGGGAGGTGATCTTACTCCTGTACTCGACCCTGGTGAGACCACACCTTGGGTACTGTGTTCAGCTTTGGGCCCCTCACTATGGAAAGGACATTGAGCTACTAGAGCTTGTCCAAGGAAGGGCAACAAAGTTGGTGAAGGGTTTGAAGCATAAGTCTTAAAAGGCTGAGGGAACTGGGGTTGAAAAGAGAAAAGGAGGCTGAGAGGAGGACCTTATTGCTACCTACAACTACCTGAAAGGGTTATGAAGAGATGGGGATTGGTCTGTTAGGTTAATGGCTGAATTCCATCTTGAAGGGCTTTTCCAACCAAGGTAATTCTGTGATTCTGTAATTTTATAATTGTATATGCCAAAAATTTAAGCCTTGAAAATCATTAAGCCATCAGTGGAAATGTTTTGTTTTGCTTTCTAATTCTAGCAGAAGCAAATCCCCTGCTCTGTAACATGCTGCTACAACCACAGTCAGTGCTGGTGCCCAAAGTGGACTCATATCATTACAGATGCTGGTGAGCTACTGCTTTGGAGCTATCTGCAAAATATTTTTCTTTGGATCTCTCTTTGTGACCTCACCAGGTGCAAAATAGCCTGAAAATTATATGATTCAGAGGACAGTATTCATCTTTTTGTACCCTGTTATCTTAGTAAGGAGAATAACTCTGAGTCCTGTTGGTGCCTGGGAATATGAAATCTAACCTTCCATTTTCTTGATTTTATTTTTAGGGAAGGAGAAGGAAAGGCACTGACTTCAGTAAACAGTAAGAGACTCGATACAAGTTACAGGAGTTGAAGACCCATTCTACATGTTTTCTGCTTTACCATCAAATGAAGAAACATGCAGTTCTATCCTCATAATTATAACTCAAGTATTATATAGCTATATATAGATGACATTAAAGTATTTAGCTGAAGTCTAGCAAATGATGTAACAGAACAAAAGATAAACTGCAAGCACAATGAAATCAGAGGGACTGTTCCCTCTCATTTCAGAAGCATTTAAACCAGCCAAAAGCCAGCCTCATAAAAGCCTTTAGGTACTTTATACATTTGTTAACGTACACCTAATACATATAAATAGAAATAATTTCTTTAAATTTTAGTAAATAAACAAAGGTATTCTTTAGAAATACTAAAACCATGTCTTTGTGCTCAATATTGAGCCATAAGCTGACAATGCCCCAGTACCACTCTGAAGGTTATTTCTATAGATAATCCCATTTCCAATTGTGCATAGAAATAGTCCAGGAAATTTAGTGCCTCTGCACAACAGTAAGAGTAGATTCTGAATAATATATTATTACTCCAGGTAATTACCTGAGGTATCCCTGATTTCATTATATTTTTCTGATCTCTTTTCATGTACGAAAATTATAACAATACAAAAAATCCTCCTGTGCCCTTAAACATGTAAAAGCAACAACTCTTTGTTTTGAAGGAGAATGACTGAATGTTTACAACAAAGAAAAAAAAAGTCTATTCAGCCCATGCATTGGTATGATAAAGTCTGGTGTACTCACATCCAGTTTAATGAACCTAGGGCACAATCAGTCTTCATTTAACAATAGCAGGTCTCAGACTGCAGTGTGTTAACATGAGATGCAAAGTCATTAAGTTTAAATCTTCCCTGAAACAGTGCTTTTGGGTTCATAATTACCTGGTGAATGAAGCTTGGTGGCTGTTACAGCTGATTTCTTAGGGGATGAGACAGCTGGTCTGTTAGCATCCTGATCTTTTTGTACTTCTTTCTTCATACCTGTTTTAGAGAAAAAATAAAGGTAGAAAGAAACCCATTTTATAATTCTGTTTGCACTTGTGAAGAACTATATCACTAAGATATATGCCAGATGGCAAAATACAAGTAATGCTATTAAGGCACAAAGAGCTACATAGGTAGCCCATCCTATCTGCTATATCTGTTCTGTGTTGAGTCTCCTCCTCTCCTCTCCTCTCCTCTCCTCTCCTCTCCTCTCCTCTCCTCTCCTCTCCTCTCCTCTCCTCTCCTCTCCTCTCCTCTCCTCTCCTCTCCTCTCCTCTCCTCTCCTCTCCTCTCCTCTCCTCTCCTCTCCTCTCCTCTCCTCTCCTCTCGTTTCCTCTCCTCTTCTCTCCTCTCCTCTCTTCTCCAGATTACTCCTAACCTCCACATTTATTTTTTTTCTGCAGCCACTAATTCTTCCCACTGACAGCATGATGCCCCAGAGCTCTTGGAAAAACAAAGATTTAAGGCAAAACACTTTGCTGTAATGGAAAATCAATGTTTGCCTTACTAACTTTCTCTCCTCTCATGAGTGCTTTCGTGGACATCTTACAGGAAAATGTCCCATAGACTCTAAAGTATCTGAAACAGGAAAACAAACCCATATTTTCTTGATATTGCTTAAAAACAGTGGCAGCTCAAAACCTAAAAGTATCCTCTATTTTACTTAATGCACATGTGATCTGCCTATTTCACCAGTGGAGAAAAGCGATAATTTTATAAGGGGATCATAAGCTTCAGGGACACTTTTCTGCTCCCTCCAAAGCCACAGCTAGTCACAGTATCAGGCTTATTTTTGATCCATCATTCACCATTCCACTTCTGTCAGCATCAGGACTTGCAAGCAGTGAGCTGCAGGCTCAGTGTTTGCCATGCACTAGAGGATGAACTTTTTATTTTCTAGAATTGCCTCTCAGCATTCGGCTGCAGAGTCCTTCTGCAAAGTGCAAAGTGCACATGCAAAAGTCCTTTGTACAACTAAGGATGGCACAGAGGAAAATCTAACACCCTGCTGGACTTCCTCCCACTGTTGGCAGGCAAACTGCACCATCAGTCATTGGGGGCTGGTAAAGGTTGAACTTTTCTTCATACCTTTACTTTGGTCTATCTCTGCAGTTTATAAATGCTACAGGTTGAGGCTACAGCTCTCATTTGTGATTGATACTGCTCACAGTGAGTGACTGAGGATATAAATTTCCTGTGGTTGCCACCTGTACTACAAAAGCAGAACGAAAAATAAGTTTATGGTGCCATTTTGTTGTTAAGGACCGTGTGAAAGCAACCTGAGATGGGAACCATGAGTCAAAACCAGAGCTTGTTTTATAAGGCATAGTGTATATGGTTTCATATTTGAGCATTACTTTTTCATGGCAATGAGGTCTTTTCTGTGGTTTTCAAAATAAAAATATGATGCACAAATGGGCTATATACCAAGCTCTTCTGTAATTTTTGCTATGCCAAATATCAAAATGGTAGGAAAAGTGTGTTTTACTTATACTTTCAGCAGTAATAAGGGACACATAAATACTTAACTACTTTTGGTTTTGAGACATTTTCAATGTCTCAGACACCTGGGGAATTAGTTCAGCCCCTCAAGCACAAAGCAAGGAACAACTGGCCAACTAGAGCTCACTTGAAAGAAAACATCAAATAAGCAAAGCAGCCCAGGGAGCACCACTGTTTTGCAGAGGGCAAGGTAAGGTCTGTGGAGAGCAGTGATGGATGCATGTGGGAGGTGCCTGGCAGGGGAGCTGCATGGGAGATGTAAGTTCTGAAAGGTGGGAGAGCAGCAAAGTGAGGATGCAAATATGTGTTTTGGCAAGGACAGGATGGCAGGAATAATAGGAAGGGGAGAAATGAGGACAATTGTCATTCTTCAGTTTACAAGATCAGGAAAGCTCCTAAGGTCTGGTAGGGGTGGCAATCCAGCAACCAGGGAAGCCAGGAGGGGCTGTGCAGTAAAGGGAGGGCCAGTGCAGAGCACAGCTTTGCTGGGAAGGGACTGAGAAGAGGGGCAGGTAGAGGTAACAATTACTTGGCTTCTCCTTCATCAGCAGAAAGGTCTTGGTGGCCACTCTGTGACTGTCCTCAGCAGGGAGTGATAGAGGAAGCACACAGCAGGCAAAAGAAAGGACAGTCTGCAGGAACAAACCATTAGTGCTCTGCTTAAGCTCATCACCCACAGGGAAATCTCAGGGGAAGAGCTGTCCCTGGCATGAGACCTTGAGAGTTTGTGCTTAATATTTTTCTAAAAATAGGTTTTGTTCTTTCTCTTCTCTTTTGAAACAACTGCTGTTGTTGGTTGAAAGAGAAACATGCTGATTTCAAGAGAAGTTCCCACAGAGAAAAATCTTTTCTAAATGACAAGAGTTTGGGCTCTGAACTTGTCATTTTGCAGGCATCTAGAATTTCAGTTTGAAAAAAGTCTGTAGGAGAGCATTGGTGTGATGATCAGTATGATGCTGTCCTGAGGGATAGGGCACAGCAGCAGGTGATACAGTTGGATCTTTTCTACCTCAGAGTATACTAGGAGTAACTCAAACTTTTAATAATGTACTTAAGTTTGATGCTCCACTGTAACTCAGGAAACAAGACAGACATTTTCATTGTTATTATCAGCTTGAACCCATGTAAAACATCAAATAACATTTTAACTGTAATATGTGTTGTGAAATGTCAAAAGGTGTTGAGCATGCAATCATGACATAAAAATATGTGTAAAATTCAATTATAAAAGGAAGTTAAGCACCACAAGTATGTATTTCTTGAACCTGCACAGTGTTTTAATTTTGTTCAAACTTGGCTTTTAAAAAGCATATTAACTTGGACCTGGAACAAAATCTACTTCAAACTCACAGGGTTGGAAATACTTAATTCCAATTACCTGTGTGCTAAATGCCTGTAAATAGCTTTATTCCTGCTGGATGCATAAGCAAAGCTCTTAGCACTGAGCCTCCCAGCAAAAGGCTCCTGGCAGAGCAGAACCACCACTAACTTCAGGAACAGCTTCCAAGGCTCTGCCAACCCCTCCACTACGGGAGCTCATGGAGCAAGAAGTTGTCTTTCCAGTAGACAGGAATCAAAGCTACAAACTATTAATTTGTATATGAATTTACATTCCATTTCAGTTTACAAATCTTCCAATGTTTCTTCTCTTTTAAAAGCTGTGCTTGTATACTGAAATTGATATTTCAGGTCATAAGATAACCGTAAGCCTAAATACTTGTGTTTTCTCCTAGTGCAATTATAGCATTTCTTTTTGAAAAATACATCCAGCAGCAGAGTTCTGTAAAGGTATTTACATTTCCTAATTAATACACAGTCTGTTTCAAACTAAACAGAAGGAGCAAAAGCAAAATAATTAGAAATACAAGGTAAACCACTCCAGATGTGTTAAATCATTCAGCATCCACTTGGAAAAATAGCAGAAAATCAAAGAAATTTCTCTATTTCCCCATCATTGTTGAATTCTAGCCCAGGAACCAGATCTACATAAAGCTCATCTGAGACATCAAGAGCTGCTGCTGAATCAGCTCTTGGATTTGCCTGTACTTTTCTGGGTCTATAAAAGCCAGTACAGTGGGAGAGGCTTTAATTTGCTTCCCCACTTCAGACTGAAAACATTTGAACAAATTATACATTGAGTATTTATTCCAGAACAAATCCTAACACACTGTACACGTCATTAACAACTCAATGGGACTGGCTGCATTCAGTTGGATTCCAGCTGTTGTCAGGAATATTTTGTAAGTTAACTAATGCAAGTTTAAAAGACCCCAAGGAACATTTTTTAGTCACTTACAGACACAGACAACCCTCCCAGCTTTATTCTGCCTTTTCCCCTGATACCCATGACCAGTCATGTCCTTGGTGAGTAATGACACATCTTTGCACACTTTGAGCAAAGATAGAAATATGATGGATTCTGTAGAATAAGAGCTGTCTAAGTGTCTCTAGAGACTCTCTACTTCCTGTGATCTATGAGACATTGAAAGGCAGTGAATAAGTAAGTAGATGTAGAAGAAAGACTATGTATCCATTGAAGTAGAAATGGCTAATGCTTGTGCTTTTCCCTTTGTGTTTGTTTCAGATATAAAGTTAATCTGATAAGAAAAAAAATTATAAGGAGTCTTTTCATTGGGTTGTCTGAAAGTGTTTTCTTTCTATATGAGGAAGCAATGCCTCTTTACCTGGTATTAGAAAACAAAACTAAACTAAACTAAAGGAAAAAAACCATGACAAAACGAACTGTTATTTGGGCTGAACAGAAAATCTCAGGGTATCTTAGAACATCCAACATTAGTTTCACAGTAAAAACAACTTGTTCCTTCTCTTCCTGTCATTTGATATGGATCCCATGGCATTTATTGCCACCTCCTCCTGGAGTTCTGCTGTGACATATTTCAGAGTGGGTCCCAGGGCAGCGTTTGGAAAACTTGCAGCTGAACATCCCACGTTCCCCTGCAGCAGAGTGCTTTGTATACCTATGTTTAGTTCAGGAACAAGGTGAATGTAACCCACTGTGAATTCACTGTTCAGCTTTAAACAGAAAGTGCTTGCAAAAGGGAACAAAGCAGCAGCAGACTCTTCCTCCCTCCATCTCTTCAAGAGCACTGGTGCTCACTTTTTACCTCCTCAGTTGACCTTAGCTGATCCCTCTTCCTCCTGCTGAGATTGTGCTGTCTGGATTTTGTAGAAGCTGATTAAAAGAAGCACATTTTACACTGCAAGCTTGCTGGTGAGACCTGTGATAACACTGGCCTCCTATTTTTCATCTTGACTGATTGTATTTAGCAGCCTGCCCTGTTACATATGATTTACTGGTACTTGTAAAAGCATGGGAATTGATTGGGTGAGTTTCTTGAACAGTGTTTTTGATCATCTTTAATTTAATGGGCCCAGTAGAAACAAGCTGTTCAAATGAATTCCTTATAGCTACTGTCATTGCACAAAAATTATTAGATTTATGATGGGGAATAACAGTCACTTGTCAGTGGGGTAGACATTAAATAAGAATAATCAAGCTAAAATAGGTATGTCATAACGTATGCACACAAAACCTCACAACAAGGCAAAAGAATATAAAATATTTCATTTTTTTAATTTCATGAATTGCTGAGTGCTGAATTCAGCCTGGTGGGCAGAGCTAAGGTCTGGAACCAGAAGCAACCTGATGCTCAGGAGCTTGGATCAGAACTTCAGGCACAAACAAGAGAACTCAGAGCCTCGTCAGTACCCTGAATGTGAGCCAAAGTTTCAGAAGCAGAGTTTAGAGTACCAAGCTGAATTTTAGGTGGGTTTACACCCACAGCATAACAGACAGTGGTGAGACCATAGAGGAAGCTGTACTACATGAAGAGAAAAAAACTGCAGAGCTGGTCAGATGCAGACTACTTTTCAAATCCTTACACACAATGACTGAGCCATATTTCCTTTTTTTTCATGAATGACAGGCAAGTCCTGTTGCCTTTGTAGAAGCAATGCACTCAGCTCCCCAGAACAGAACTCCCCTTTACTTAGATGTTTCTGCTCATGAGTTACTCCTGAACGTGCAAGAGACCAAACCAACACATTGGCTGCTGTGTGTATGGGGACACCTTTATCCAACTGTGGGCCTAAGATGTTTGTAGCATATTTCACAATCAGCTGTGTCAGAGACACCTCTGGCCCAGCCTCCTGCTCAGAGCCAGTTGCATGCAGCAGGGCTCTGTCCATCCCATCACAGGTATCTCGAATGATGGGGGAGTCACCAGTGCTCCAGACAACCTGCTCTAGTGTTTGACCTCCTCCACAGGTGATCCAATGACAGCCAACTTCACAGCTGGTCAAACAATGAGATTTTCCTGTGTTCCAGCTTGTGTTTGGTTTCTCTTGCCCTCTCACTGTGCATCTCTGAGAAAAGCCTGGATTTTTTTTTCTATTTACCACTGGGTAAGTGAAGACTGCCATAAGACTTCCCTTTGCCTTCAATAACAGAAATAGTAAATATTATTTAGGTTATCACTGTTTTTCTCAAAGCAATTAATATATTTTAGTAATTTTAAAGGACCTGTCTCAGATTTTTCTCTTCAAGTGTGCTTTTTTTCTTGTTTTCTATTTGTTTACAGGTATGCAACTATGAAAGGTCTAGTAACACAGAAAAGGTCTGTGCAAAATACTGAAAACTCATAAAGTGCATTCTTTCCACAAACCAGGAGAAAAGCAATTGGTTGATGTCTTCAAAGTAATTTGCATGACAATGGTCTTCAGCTGTGATTTTCCAAAGCTGGAGGTTTTTTTCACCATCTGAATCACTGCACAGCAGCAGCTATAGGAGTCCATTTTCATTACCTAAATGTGATTTATACCCTGCAGTCCAATTTATTTGACAAGCTCTTCTGGTAAAATATCAGGAGTAAAACCTTTCTTGAGCAGTTGTAGGTTTTTTTGTTTTTTTTTAATGAGAATTTATGGCACAGGTGTTCTGCTCAGGTCACATCCAACACATTATTCAAACACATTGAACATATAGAAGGAATAATTGTGGTTTCCCTACTGTAGTATATGGCTGACTTCAGTAGTGCTGCTCATGGGACAGCCTGGTTTTCTGACTTTGAACCAAGCTGGTGACTTCTTCCTCAAATGCAAAATTCATCCCTAAGGTCATGTTATTGATTTACTTTTTCTTAGGGGAAAACATGCTCACTTGCAGTATGGGGTTGGTTTGTCTTACAAGTCCTTCCTGCTGGAGTCAGGGACTTCCCTTTGCTACAAGGAGGGGTACATGGTACAAAGATAAGCAACTCTCACTCTCAGCTGATAATCTCTACCCTTGATGGAGATCATCCCTCTGTCCTTGATCACAGCTTCTGTGCAGTGTCTTGTCTTCTGCCATGGGGTGAAAAAGGAACAGGAAATTGTGGTGGTTTCATTCTTTCCTACCATGATTCCTCGACTGGCTACTGCCAGCTCAGCTATGGGGAAACTGGGCTGAGATGGATGAAGGACATGGTCTCCACCATGGCTCTTCTGTCCTTCAGTATGTCTGTGCACACAGCTGCCATTATGTTATAGCTTGAAAGAATGATAAAAATGTATGCATTGCACTGATTTCAAATCACTGCATCCCTTAGGTTGGAGCACTGGTGAAGGTGTCTTTGGTGTTGCTCTTGCAGGGGTGAGGCTGTCTGCCTCCCCAGACACAATATTCATCATCTTTATAACATGCCAGTCAGGGTCCCAAGGTGTGTGTGTGTATTAATTTTTAGGATACCTTCAAACATGTTTGATACACTGTGTTTCCTTCTCTGCTCCCTTATTGCTGTCCACCTCATGCCCTGTGACATCCAACAACAACTCCAGACTTGCTCACAGTAGACTTGTCACATGTGACAATGATTGTTCTGTCTATTTTGCAGCAGCAGTACAAGCAGACATTTTACAGTGTCTGTACATGCAGACTTTCAGCCTTTACATCCTCTGTCTGTTGCAGGACGTCCTTGTGGAGACTGACTTTTTCAATATGCCCAAGAACTTTCTCTGCCACATTTAAAATATGGTATCTGACACATTTTAAAGGGCTTTTGTTGGATGACTTTGTTGGCCTGGGATCAGAAAGCACAAACCAATAAGAACACTTCACTAGCCTTTGTCCACTTGCTTCATTTGTCCTGTAGCATCTTCTTTCTGATTTTATAAAGAGCTCAATTTTTGAAAGGTGGTTTCATGCTTTTGTGCTTCATCATTTAAATGATGTGCAAAACTGTCCAAAGAACACTTAAACAGAAGATTTTACATCCTATAGGGCTCCCTATCATACTGGGATCTACAGACAGTGTTCATATATTATTGCAAGAAAGGCAGGATTAGACTTGTCTTTATCTTCACTTTGATTTATTTCATCCTTTGCTTCCACCAGATACGTAGCATTGGGAGGAACCATATCACTATTTAATAAAAACAAACCATGACTTGACCTCAGATAAATCTGCTGCTACTTTCGCTCATATAAAAAGCAAACCAGAGCACTGGACTAACATAGGGGTTTTATTTCTGTCAATTGTGCATAATAACAGCAACTTCCCAAACTTGTGAGCTGGCCCTCTTCAGGATCTGTCTCTGACTGCTTGCATAGCACAGCCAGGTACCCCTAATTTACATGTTTAGTTTCCTTCCAGAATAAAACAGGCAAGTTCTACCTCACCTGACTGGATCTCCCTATCAAGACTGGCTTATAAATTGACTGTGGTGGTAGCAACAGGTTCCATACACTGCTGCACCATGTGGGACATTTGTAACATGTGAAAACTCAGAGGTGACAACCTTAACCATTTAATTAGTCCTGCCTGTGCTAGATTTTGTGTGTCCACATTAGCATGAGTGCATATCAAACACCATGGTTCCAGCTCATTGCAGTATTTAATACTGTAACCTCCCTGACAAAGCCTCTCACATGAGACTGCACAAGCAGCCAAAACCTGGGATTTCTAACAGTCTTCCAGAGACCAAAAGAGCTCAGAAGAGCTAAAGAAACTTGAAATAACCCTTTAAATCTTATCACACCAATCCCACTAGCTGGAAATAAAGGCTTTTCTTGCAGATGGCTAGGGGCAAATCTGATCCTAACCCAACTGTGCTGTGGTCTGAAATGATATAACCCAACTAGGGACCAGACAAGATGAAAGGAAGCTCAAATGATAAAAAAAAGGATGGTAGCATCTTTTACCCATGGATTTTGTGGGTAGATAGGTCCATTTCCTGGTTAGTGAGTGCAGATGACAGGAGTAAATAGTTTTCACAGTAAGAGCCTGTCAGTCCTGACTGTTAAGAGAAGACCACAGCCTCCTCCCTTGACTGTCACTTAGCTGGACTACATAAGGTGAACAGTCTCAGTTTCATCTTCCCTGCCAGAGTCTCCAAGCCACCAATCATAGCAAGAAGTCCTTTTCTGCAAGTGTTAATTAAACCAGGTGTATTTGGTTTGTTGGCAAGGTTTTGGTTGTGGGGCAGTCTACAGGGGTGGCTTCTGTGACAATGTGCCAGGAGCTTCTCCCCATATAGACAGAGCCAATGCCAGCTGGCTTCAAGACAGACCCAGTGTCAACCAAGGTCAAGCCCACCAGTGCCAGTAATGCCTCTGTTATAACATATTTAAGAAGGTGAAAAAGTTGCTGGGCAACAGCAGCCTTAAGAGAGGAGTGCCGAAAAAAGTAAGCAGTAAAATAGCATCATCATAAGGTTTCTGCATCCCTTGCCCTACTGCAGGTGGTGTTTCAAGTACACAGGTTGGGAGGACGTACCAGCAGGTGCTGTGGCAGTTTTTGGTGCTGGCAGTAAGCTCCTGCGAGGGGTTGCTGTGCTGCTCGGTGCCTGTGAGGTGCTCTTGCTGCTCCCCCTGGGGACATCTTTAGGAGGCGCGGATGCCTTAGGAGTGGTTTGCTCTTCACTTCCAAAGGTGGAACCTGCAGGAGACCAAAAAATGCCCTAATTATAAGTTCATTAGACATGCATGCAAATGCTGGCATACAGACTGAGCTTGTATCTGCAGTTGTAATCTACAAATATTCCCATTGCAACTCGGGCTGTTCCATGGACTTCCTCCAATACAAATGGTGATGTAGAAATAGAGTTCCCAGGAACTTTTTTAAGAGCTGAGACTTGGCAGGTGTTGGAGTCTGACTCAGATAGGAACATAACATCCCCTTGTGGAATAGCTCCATAAAGGTATCTGGCTGCAAGGCTCATGAAGAAAACAAGGAATTTTTAAATATACAGGTGGATGAGTTATTTTTGGCTTTGTAGCTGCTATAGGACCACTCTACACACTCACCCTAATGCTTGGGAGCTCCTGATTATCATAGGAAGGGGGAATAGCAGGGCTCAGAGGTGGAAGGCTCTGAATCCTTCTAGCCAGGAAAAATTTCTTACAAGCAGTTCCTCAGACCACACTCAGACACTTAAATAATAAGATGAAAACCAAAAGAAATACATTTCACCTTAAGTCTCACACCCACTTATTATATTCTCACCCACAATCATATTCTCATAATGAATCTTAGGTTGCCAAGGTTCCAGTTTATATTGACCTCTTTCAAAACCTAATTGGTTGGTTTTCCTCCTGCATTTTCCATCTAGGGAATAATGACATCCTAGACTCCCTATAGATATTAGGAAATCAACCTTTCTTAACATTTGAAAAAGGCAAAGTTGGAGTGTCTTCTTTATCTATTGAGTAGAGTGCCTAAGAGGAGCAAAAGATGGCAGCACGTCTGGACTTCAACATTTGCAGAAGGATGAACATTTTGTTTGAAAAAAATGAGTGGAGATAGCAAGTAATACATAGGATTTCAGAAAAGGGAGATAATTTTTATTTCCATTATTTTTAAAAGCTACAATACAACAGTATTGTAGTATTTGTACAGTATAGGTACTGCCTGCAGGAAAATGATAACATTATTTTAATAACTGGCACATCCAAGTCCCCAGTATTTTTAAGAAGTAGGCTTTTTAAATGTGTGCAAGTAAAGGAGAGATTTTTTTTTCTTTCTTTCTTGCTAAAAATCCACCAGAAGAAGTGCAGATTGGAAAAGAAAATCCTCTTTTCTGGTAAAGGAGGAATATACCTTTTGGCTCTGACAAAGCAGTGTTAAGTTTTGCTGTGTCTTTAAAGCTGCTTGCTTGTTTTAATTAAAACATATATCTGTGGTATACATGGACTTCTACAAACACATTTGACCTTTGTTCAAAGAATAAGCCCCACTAAAAATGCAAACAAAAGAGTCTACTCCACACTATGCAGGAAGAGGGAAACCTGAAGCATTTGTCATCTTTCCACTGTTGTGCACATAACAACCACTTAGCACATCAGGTCAGTGTTTCATATCCAAACCACCTGGATTTTCCACCTGTGTAACAAACTTTAAAGATTAAGTGCTGAATTATCTGCTGACAACACACTGTTGACTTCAGTGAAGCCAAGTCAGCAGAATGTCTGGCCCAGCCTGTCCAGGTGTCCTCCACAGCTGTGCTCAGGGACACCTTGCCAGATGCCAGGGGGTGTTACAGAAGCTGTGTCCACCACAGACCCCTTGCACTGTGCTCCTGAAGTTACTCCTGAAGTGGTCCCAGGTATGTGCTCACCCAATCAGTTTGGGTAGCACCACTTGTAGAAAGTTTTTCCTTTCCTTGGCTATTTGTTTAAAAGTTTCCATTGTAGAAAAACTAACCTTGAAGAGGAAATTACTCTTACTGTTTGTAGAGAAATGACATTCAAGTGCTCTTTAATTGAAACCCTTTATTCTCTACTGTGAAATGCATTATATGGAGAACGTTTTAACTTACAAACCTGGCCAAACAGTAGCAATTCCCACACTGAAGAACAAGGTGTCCAGGGGAGTTGCATAACCTCTTATTTAAAAAAAAAAACAAAAAACAGTTAAAAGGCTTTTCTAGGTATTGAAGATGAAATGCTGCCAGCTACAAACACTTCTACTGTCTAAAACACAGCAGAAGAGGGCTGCTAATTACAGAAATGAGTGGGTGGGAAAGCTGACAAACACGTTCTCACCAGGCCCCTCAATCAGAACTGCCCAATGCCTGGTGAGAGTTGTCCTTGGCTGGGCATCCCATGCTGTGTCTGGACAAAACTCTCCAGGAGAAAAAAAGAAAAGCAAGGGGAAAAAAAAATCAAATCAGCTTTTGGTCTTCTAATAAGAAAGGTACTCAGAGAGCCAAGCTGCATGGCTGCACTGGTTGACCGTGGCCAAATGCTGGAGGATGCAGGGTGTGAGGAGAGTCTGGGGCTTTCCCATGACACACACAGCTGGTTCCAGCCAGTTCCAGATGGTTCCAACAATCCCACTGCAGGGCATGGCTGGGACCATCAGCCAAACTGGTGGAACCTCTGGGAATATGTGTTTAAGAAAGGACAAAATACGTCCCTGCAGTGAGGAGTGAAGAATAAAGTGTAACAGCCCTACGAGCACCAGGGTTAGAGAAGGAGAGGGAGGAGATGCTCCCTGCAGCCTCTGGAGAAGACCATGGTGAAGCAGGTATTGCCCTGCTTCTTGTGGAGAAGACCATAGTGCAGCAGATATCCACACTGCAGTTTGTGGAAGGCCCTGCTCCAGTGCAAGTGGAGATGTCCTGAAGGAAGCTGCAGCCCCTGGAGAGGCCTTGCAGGAGAAAGCTCCTGGCAAGAGCTGTGGCCCCGTGAGAGGAGCCCATGCAGGATCGGGTTTATCCTGAGGGTCTGCATCCTGTGAGAAGGACCCACTCTGGAACAGGGAAAAGTGAAAGGGGGAAGAAGCAGGGGGAGGAACCATTATGGACTGATGGAAACCCCCACTCCCCATCCCCTGTGTTGCTCAGTGAGGAGGTGGGATGGGGGAAGTATAGGAGTTGGGGAGGAAGAAGTGAAGATGAGCTTGAGAAACAGGGGTTGGGGGGAAAGTAGTTTAATTTTTTTTTGCCTTTCTTTTTCAACATTCAACTCTATTTTAGTTGGGAATATAAAATAATTGTCCCCAAGTCATGTCTGTTTTGCTTGTAACTGGTAAGTGGTCTCTGTCTCTTTATCTCTACCCATGAGCTTTAATTGCTCCCCTGTCCCATTGAGGAGAGTCAGTGAGAGAGCAGCTGTCTGGCTGCCAGGCAAGGTCAGCTCATCACAACAGCAATATCATAGAATCACAGAAAGTCAGGGGTTGGAAGGGACCTTGAAAGATCATCGAGTCCAACCCCCCTGCAGGGTCACCTACAGCAGGACACACAGGAATGTGTCCAGGTGGGCTTTGAATGTCTCCAGGGAAGGAGACTCCACAACCTCCCTGGGGAGCCTGTGCCAGTGCTCTGTCACCCTCACAGTGAAAAAATTCTTCCTAATATTTCTATGGAACTGCCTATGGTCCAGTTTATAATCCCTGTGCCTTGTCCTTGGATATCAACATATCCAGTGTTTTCTGAGGTAAGGTCAATGTTTAGCATGAGACAGTATCTCCCACTTCACTGTTCACTCAGAGATGGAGTTCAGAGAGTGGAGTACAACAGTACAGCCATGTATAACATGCCCTAAAAAGCAAATGTTTGCTGCTTCCATGGATAACACTATGGCAGAGTCTAGTTCCTCAGGGGCAGGGAAAAGTGAGCTCCACATTGCTATACATGGTGCTGGATTCCACTCTTCTTTTCAGATAGCTTTCAAAGAGGAAATTAAATTAAAAATCCAGGTACATGCCCACTCCTTGTGTTCTATGGGGAAAACAAAGGTTTTAATATGCTCAGAGGAATTTAGTTCTTGAGGAAACATCAGAAAGGTTGTTCATCAGATAGTACTTGCCAGCCCATCATGAGATGATGCCTTCCACTATTATCTGCAACAGGTGAGTCAGCAGCATCTGTCCTCTCAGAACACCAGCTCTTACATTTTTTTCAGTAAGAGCCTATACAGAAACACTGGATGAGCAGTACATGCACTGTTTCTAGGTGATTACAACCTCTATTGCATTAAACCTCTTTACTCCTACTCTTATATTTTTCCATTTTATCTGAACCTTGCTCCCCTTGGAAGCACCTGACAAGTCATTTGGGTGTTCCTACATAAAACCCCTCTATTTCTGCAGACTCCGTGCTCTATGAGGAGCAACACTGTTGGCTTTGCAGCAGAGTATTTGAAAGGTCATTAATGATCTGCTGGAGCTAAAAGCCTTCAGCCTCACTTTATTTAATCTGTGAACCCCAAGGAATCAAACTAATCCGTTTGTGAAAAAAATACATGGAAGAAGAAAACTGTGTGAACACTACTCATCCCCTACACTGTTACACCTGTAAACCCATGAAGAAGTCAGTGCTGACAACATGTTGTAGGCCACTTGTTCAATGAAAACCATGACCAAAATCCCACTGGCTCCCAGATGGCTTGAGCCACCCTCTATCTGTATGTGCCACCATCCTCTTCACCATCTGGCCCTGTCCTGCAGCAGCTCTCTTCAGGGGCTCCTCACCTCTGAAGAGGAAGGCTCTCTTGCATGTGTTACTAGGAGTTTGTGTCTCCTACATGTGTTCCTTTCCTGGAATTATTTACAAAATCGACAAAAGGGCATAGAAATAGGGTATGACATTACTATACATCTGCAAAACCAGCAGGAGCATGCAGGGAGGGGAATTCTGTGTTTGACAAGGCAATAAGCCATGTGGTATGGGCAGGTCTTCCTCTGAGAGGACACAGCAATAGGAAGGGCTGTGTTTTGGAGTCCCACAGCCACAAATTTGCCTCCCTGAACTTGAGAGCAATGAAGCCTCTCTCCTGTTGGAGCACTCAGATCCTTTCTAGAAAATCAGGTTGTCTGATAACATCTAGGGGTCTCTGTTTT
Organism: Heliangelus exortis; assembly: GCF_036169615.1. Classification (NCBI taxonomy): domain Eukaryota; kingdom Metazoa; phylum Chordata; class Aves; order Apodiformes; family Trochilidae; genus Heliangelus; species Heliangelus exortis. The sequence continues at coordinate 21,111,741 of NC_092422.1, read as the reverse complement.
GCTGAGACACAGACCCCAAAAGAGCATTAAAGCTTCTGTGCTTCCCTGTCTCATAGGCTACTCTGTGAAGCCTGTTGGAACCAAGTGAATCTCCAGCTCTTTGAAGCAGGTCAAGCATTTGCTGTGCTGGCAGCAGGATTGGAGCTGTTGGCTCCCTGCTGCAGCTGGAATCACACCTGAGACACTGGGAACCTCCTGGTGTCATGAATGAAGTGCAAACATTTACCCAGGATACTAGCAAGCACTTTCCATCTTAAAGATATTTGGACACTACTTGCTGTCAAGTTTAATGACACCAAAGTATGTCCAGTTGTTGCAACATCAAGCCCACGTAGGATTTCCATAGCACTTTTCAGTCACAGAACTCAATGTGCTTTACAAATAAGGAAGGAGTTGAGCTGCTCTTCAAGCTCACACATCAAGGGAATAGCAAAAAGACTGAGAAAGCAAGCAGGAAAATGTAATGATGAATGAGGCTGGAATGACTTTTTTCACCTGCAGAACACTGGGCTGTATGAGTCTGTACTTCTGTGCCCCAGTTTTTGAGCAAAATTGCAAGCACAAGAGAAAGTTTAAAATCACAGCCATGGGGAAGAACCTGATAAGGAAAATACCTAAGCTGTTGTGAATAATCAGGTGATGTTTCAAATAACAAAACCACAAGACACACTTCTCGCTAAATTGGAACATTTGGCCATCCTTCAATTAATGTCCACTTTTTATTTCTGCTTTTTATCTGTAAAGTTGTAGGTAATTTTTTTAGATTGATTACAAGACATGGGGCCTGTCATATGAGATATTTATTTTACTATCTTAAGGCTTACTGTTTTAAAGACCCACAGTGTGTATTTCAATGTAATGTTTCACAGAGTCAATGTGCAGCTTTGTAGCTCAAGCTGAAATAGTACCAAGTGGTACAGTGTAATTATTAGTCCTGAGGGATTACCATGCTATCACGATGTTATGATAGTAGACAAGATTACTCACTGCCTAATTTGTTTTTTTATTCTTTGCTAAGAGTCCGTGGCTGATATTTCCTGATACAGCAGGCCAAATATGCAACAGGTTAGGGACAAGCTGATGACAGGTTTCTCTTCCATCCAGAAAAGAAGAGGCTTAAGGACTGATATTCACACAGTGCTTAAACCTCAATGCTTACTTAACCTCAAAGTAGTTTTTCCATTGCATTTTTTTTTTGGCTCAGACAAAGGTGTTTGAGCAATAATTCTCTGTAACACAGTTATTGTAGGGGAGGTTTGTGCATGCCCACGTGCCTTTATAGAAGCTGATTTTTCAGAAGTCTTATAATTCAAAACAGAAACCTGAACTTTTAGCTTGATAACTTCTACCAAAATAAGGAGCCAAACCTGCAGTGCCTGCCAGCACAGGAGCAGCTTCTCTGAGCTTTAGATGTCTTTGGGTCTCTGCACTGCAGATAACTCCCTCTGAGACAGCCCCTTCATTGCCTGGGGGGAAGTTTGTTGCCATCACTGATCATTGATGACACCTGTTATCAGTCATGGCTTCTGTATTCTACCACTCACAACTGCAGGAGATAGTTGGATGTCTGTCCTTCTCCCTGTGCTAAAACCAAGCATTTTTCTCCTATAACAGCCATTGTTGGATGGGTTTGGCCCCTCTGATCTGGCCGTGCAGATAGCTGTTGGGATGGGAACCCTGCAAAGTGGACCACTGCCGGAAGAACTGCAAAAACATCTCTGTGCAGATGCATTGGCAGGCTCCTCCTTTGCTTCCAGCTGACTGTGATGGCTTTTGCAGCCACAGACTGGGTCCTACACTTCCATCTGATCCAGGCAGGAAAAAGGCAGAGCGGGTGTCTGGAAGATCACTTCTACAGTCTGTGCTTTCCTAACTCAGCTGGAGGTTGTAGTGTCAGGGCAGCACAGGAAACCATCCAGCAGGATGCCTTTGCAGACATGGGGTTTAGTTGAGGCTTGGTCTATAAGGCTGTATCTGCACTGCTAAATAAAAGATGGCCAAGTGGCTGTCTCATCCACTCAGGCTAACTATGGCAGCTTTTCTTGGTAGAGTTAGAGCAGCCAAAACCACAGCCACAGCACAAGGAACAGGGCAAGGTATCAGGAGACCAGTCATAGCCTGGCTTCCAACCTCTGCCCTGCTCACCACCACAGCTGCACTTGCAGCCAAGCAGCCTTCACCAGCCTGGGCTCTGTGTGCTCCCAGCCCATGGCAAAGGAGCAGTAACTCAGCTTAGTCTCACCTGCAACTAAGTGAATTTAAGAGAAATGGAGATGTTTTGCCTCTGCTAAGTGGAAGTGAATCTCCTTCCTTTCAATGCTTTATTGATTTTGATGAGTCAGAATTTGAGGAAATGTAGATTAATTTTTGTGGCAGTCTCATATTCAGTGTCCTCCATGCATAACAGATAGCAGAAATACAGTCTTCTGCTGATGCACCTCCTTGTATCAATATTGACTTATTCATTTCACCTCACCAATTAAAAGACACATTTTAGGATCCAGCTAAATTTATTTCTTAGTTGAGTGGAGTTAAATGCTGCTGCCTACTAAAGTGTTACAAGCTTGATTGGGCAAGATGAGAATTTCACCACAAAGTAAAATTTCTGTATCTGTCAGTGGGATTTGCAGACAACCTGGTGATTATGCCACACTTTGGAATCATATAACACGTTTTGTTTGGGCTCCTGTGAAATGTTCCACCTCTGCCAAGCAAGATAAGCATTCCATTATTCAATAATATTTCCCTGTATGTTGATGGTTGCTTTGCCCACCACTGGTCCAGCTGCTTGGCTAGCTGAGCTGGTTTGTATAGGTGGCTAATTAAAACCCCATAGGGTACAGAGTGATGACAGCACAGTATTTTGCTGACCAATCATACTGCTTGTTAGAAAGGATAACATATTATTATTGGCCACCTTCTGAGAGGGCCATCCCTTGGCACTACCTAGACTTGAGTTGTCAGAAGTCATTCATGACCAAATCTTCCCTGCAAACTCCCCACATTCAGTGTATGACAATGATCACACTGACAAGAAGCATCCCATGGCATGAAAACTCTGCTGAAGTGTCTCAAGTGGTACCTCGAGGAGCTGAGGCATTAGGATTATATGTTGTGGGAATGTTTATTTCTAACTGAGGTGAGAGCTTCTCACATAAGGACTAAGATTTCTAAAAGATCAGACCAGAGTAACCTGATCCTACTGTATAATTACTGAAAGCCTATCAATTAGTTACAGGAAGGGCTTGTTCTTAACACCTGAGGTATGCTTTAACCCAACCAAGTACTGATAATGCTTTTGGAAGCTCTACTTGCTAACACAAGTTAAGAAGAACCTACCAGTTAAATATTTAAATTCCTCCCAGCAGGTTTATTTTGGGAAAGAAAATAAACATCTACATCCAAGCAACAGATTTTTTCAAAACCCCATGTTCAGCAAATTTACTGAAATGAACTGCTGCTGAAGGCTGTATTTGTAAGAAATACTGGATTTCGTTCCAGTGTGGGCAACTGAAGGCTTGTTTCAATCCAAGCCAAGTTGGACTTAAGATGGGTGATTCAGGAAAGCTTCTACTCTCTACACTAAGCAGAAAGCACATGAAATAAAACAGGAACACAGTTTTATTTCAGGTATTTGTCTGGCAATCAAACACTGTGTCACAGAGTAGATGGGTGAAGGTCCAAGGGCCACTTCTCCCCCTTGTTGCCAAGCAGAGTGGTCCTCCAAACTTCAACAATTCCCTGCAACTGCAGAACTGTCAAAGTAACACAAATGAAGTGATGGCATTTTTGCAAAGGACACATCTACGTTCTAATACCCTCAGCTGTCAGAATGCTCCCTGGTATCACCAGTGGTTGCCCAAAAGTTAGAACAACTGGAAAGAAGATATAGATAACATCCATTTTCTACTAGCACTAAAGCATTAATAGCCTATATCAACCTACTCAGGTGGGATTTTTTCTGGATGGGAAGATTTCAATGTTCCTGGGAAGTACTTCAGTCCCAGTACCCATATTTCTAGAAAGACCAGTTTTGTAACATCATTTGTGCTCATGACCATCTGCTCTAATGGCACCACGCCTGCTTCTGAAGTGGCATGCCAGTTTTAACAGGGCACAGGCAGCCATGAAAGACAGGATTAGAACTGACATCTGCTCTGCAAGAAGTTCCTCCTGATGGCAAGAAGTGCCAAATTAGAACCACATGCATTATTATAAGGAATGACATCTGTTGATACTTAGAGCATTATATCATCAGCAAATGCCTCTTTCCTGAAATTGCTGCTTTTAATTTGCTTGTGCACTGGCCTGGAGTGCCCTATTTGGACACTTCAAGGGATATTATCCTTGGTAAAAGTGTTAATGACATTCCAATGGTGTTAATGAATTTCCATCAGCTTTAGCACTCCATACTGGATGCCCCAGCTCACCAGACTAGGAGAGGTTAAGCAACGAAGTAAGAGTTGTCAGTGCTTAAGGTCTGGTAGCATTCAGTACTTCTCCCTGCCAAGCCACAATAATATCTGCTACACTTTACATGGAATTATGGAAACTCAAAGAGCCAGTAAATGTGTCTGCCTCCTTCCTTGGCATAACAATGATAACATAACTGAGAGATGTCTCCATTTTAGAGAATGAAGGATGCAAGCGGCTGAGCAGAACCTCTCATGAATGCCAAGCAGTGGTTTGGTTGGAGGAGAAAGTGGTTACAGTGGTGACAGCCACCAAAGATGCACTGTTCCTTGGAGAACAGGCAGGGAGGCACCTAAGCTGTTCAGAAGAGCCATTCTCTGTGCTCAGATCATGTTTTCATCCTCTTGGACAACATGTTGTTCAAGAAAAAATTTTACTTATCTTTTATAGAATAGCTTGGGCTCGTCTGGCTGACTTGGACATCATCTGACCTTCCTCCCACGCTGCCTAATTCCCATAGAGTCACTCCATGTTTTAGAAAACAGTGTGCAAAACACAATATTTACCATTCCAAACACCATCAAGAGCTTCTAAAATGGGCATACATTCCTGAATTCTCCCCTGCCAGCATATCTCCTACAATGAAGATAAGTGCACATGAGGTGCAGGACCCAACTTTTTTGATTTGTTTCAATTTTCCTACTGTAAGTTTTCCTACTGGTGATATGGACCTGTTGAGAAATGTAATTTATCCCTAATAGCATACGAGAGGTATCAATATTAACTTATTGATTTCCCAGTTAACTTCCACAAACTCCTTTGTAAGTCATGCATAACATGCACTGTGTTGCTCTGTGCTGACTCCTATATAGATTTATGTTTTGTGGCTATTTTAGATATCATACAGAAAAAAAAAATATATACCAAAATAAAAATCTGATAAAAACGGCTGTGTAGTCCAGAATCTCAATGGTCGGGAAACAAGTTTTAGTGAAAAGCTTTATTTTTTCACATGCACTGTGAGGCTTTTAAGGCTCCAAAAATAAGCTTGACTTGTAGAATTCTGCTGATTAGATGATGTTTTTATCACAAAATATCTTAACCAGTTTGATCAAACTAAATTTTATAAATATTGTCAGTTAGGAGGAGCCTGGAAGTAACTCTGCAGTTCAAAAAGACTGGAAAGAGAAACTCACAAGCAAACCAAATACCTGTCATAAAAGGCATTACCCATGGAGAGTAAGCATAAATTTTCAATGTGACCTCTTAATTTTTTTTCTCATCTCATGTTTACTAAAACCAATGCCTTTAGTAGATGATTTTGAGCAAAATTCAGTTATTTTACAACAATCTAATGTTAAATGCTGTGACCCCGTGATCCAGTTCAGTAAATTTTGTAAACTTTTCACCTATATTTTATGAACTGAAATAATCAAAACCAGGTGGCCCATAATGTTTTGCAGGGAACAGATGTTTAATTGCATTTACTTCACAAAATGAAAGCTCTTTAAACTATATAAAATCAAAATTCCCATAGAGGTTAAATAGAGGAGGTAGGCTATGAAAAACTGATAGTGCTTTTATAGAATTAACTTTTCTACTTGATGAAGAATAGGACTTTCTGTTCATTTGATACTTTTTACAGGGTTTTTTTCCCCTTGCTATTTGAATTTAACTGACTGGTAGTAGCAATACTCAAGTGAGTATCTTCTCTTCATTATAATAAGTGCTACTGGTAAGTACTAAAATGCAAGGCCTTTTAATTGGAGCAAGCAGAAGTGATTTCCACAGGGTTCTAATGGCAGAGCCCAGAGTGGAACTGTGCATCCCCTAGGGAGCACCTGAAGCACCACAAGCAAAGCATCCAAACACCTCTCAGGCATCTGGCAGCAGATAAAATCAAAGATTCACAGGGAGAAACCACACCAGCACCACATACTGAAAGCAGCTTTCAAGGAGATGGTGGGTGCTACGAGTCAGTGACTCTGCTGAGAGGCACAGAGGCACCCATCTGCTGGCCTGGGACAGTCAGAGGAAGTTTTCTGCTTGCCAGGAGCCAAGATCTGGGATGTCAAAGGGACACTGCCACAACTGGTTAAAAATGGATTATCATTCCCCACTTCTTTTCCAGGCAGGAACCAGTGACACGGTTAAGCAAAATTTGGGCAAGATCAAGCAAGACTTCAGAGCCCTGGAGGCCCAAGTAAAGGGGACAGGGGCCCAAGTGATATCTTCTCTGTATTGCCAGTCAGGGACAGGGGTGTAGACAGTGGTTGGCACATCATAAAAATCAATATCTGTTTTTGTGGCTGTCACCACAGGCTTTGGTAGTCACCAGGGCTTTGGTTTCTATAATCACGGGACATTCTTCAATGAATACAGCCTATTGAGGAGAGTTGGGATTCACCTATCTCAAAGAGACAAGATAATCTTTGGTTATTTTGGCTGACTTACTCAATTGTTCTTTAAACTAATGAACTTGGATGGTGGAGTCTGTAGCTGCAACAACTGTGTACCCATAAGTAGCAGGGTGGATAAGGGAACCTGCCAGAGTAGTGAGGAACCCTTTCCAAAGGTAAGTACAGATGTAGTCTGGGCAACAAAAAGGAGGATCTGGAATTCTGTTCCCAGTCTGAGAGTTATAACATCATAGGAAACACAGAAATTTGGTGGGAAAATTCATGCCCAGAAGACCACAATGGATGTCTACAAACTTTTTTGGAGATAAAGGACTTTATGTAAAAGAGAAATCTGGGTGTCTAGAGGTGAGCTATGCAGTGCCTCCTCCAATTCTGGTCCCCACAGTTCAAAGAAGAAATGGACAGACTGGAGATGGTCCACAGGGGGGCTGTGAAGATGATTAAAGGGCTGGAGAACTCTGTCCTGTGAGAAAATACTGAAGGAGTTAGGTATCCTCTCCCTAAAGAAGAGGAGTACCAGGAGGAACTGTATTACAGTATTCCAGAGCTTCAAGGGCTCCTTCAAACAGGACAGAAGCTCTCTTCACAAGGAACCACATGGACAAGGAGCAATGGGTATACACTGCACCAGGAGAGGTTTGATTTTGACAGGAGAAAGAAATTTTTAGAGTGAGAAAAATCAATCACTGGAACAACATCCTCACAGATGGGGTTGAGTCCCCATTGCTGGGGGTTTTCAAGATGTAATTGGACAGGGTGCTAAATAGTCTCATCTAGGCTCCCTTTCCCACAAAAGGTGGAACCGAATGATCTTTCAGGGTTCCTTCCAACTTGGGTTGTTTTATGATTCTCTGAAAAGGAATTAATAAATGAAGAACACCAATATCCAATGCCAGGTTTAAAATAAGGACTATACACTACTGCTGGCTCAGATAGTTGTGATATAGATGGTATTATAGAAGCATTTATGATCTAGACATGTAGTTTTTTGCTATGTTTGTAAATGGGAAAGATACCAGTCTGATTATTCAGAAGATGGAAATCTACACTTCAAGAGAGCAAAACAGCCTGTGCAGCCAGGTGTGAAATTCCTCATCTGACCCCAGTGCCCCAGTGTTCTTGTCCCATGTCCTGGAATCAGGGAGTTTTGTCTGAGCAAGTGGCTTTTGAGGGCAGAGGCTGTGTTATTCCATGTCAGCACTTTACATCATGTTATCTGCTACTTTTATACATATATGAGAGTTATCCTCACATCAAAGGCTGCTGAACTGAAAATACTTTAAGATGCCAGAGGCGAACTGTGGGTAGAATTTTTACTTTAAGAAACTAATGGATACATCCAGGGGCACAGGCAATAATATCATAATTTCCTGTGCCAGCACTGGTTGTATACATTGAAATTAGATAAGTTATAAAAAGCTCATTAATCCATTCTTGGTCTTCAGCATCAGTGGGCAAGTTGCTGCCAAGCTGGACCTATGGTTACAACATCCTTTTTGACATGACATGATACTGTGACCTGCAGGTAAATATTTTAGGACTGGACACTGATGCTGTTACTAAGATGGCAGGTAAACCTGGTACAGGGAATGACATTAGAAAAAAACATGCACAAAAAAAGACCCTTCTGCTCTTTTATGCCAACAAGCACTTGCTCCCAACAATTTTATGAATCTTCCTTTTTAAAACAGCAAATCCAACTCCTGTCAACACTCCTAAGTGGAGCATTGTTACTCTTTTATATTAGAACACTACTTAAAAGCCTCTCTGAAAGGTGGTGCTTTGATCCCAACAGTGAGTTAACTTGTTACAACATTGTCAGACACAAACAACTAAGCACCATCCACACAAAATATCTCTTATTAGGGAGGAAACGTTTGCATTTCAAATTTTCAGTTTGAGTAGGAGAGCAGGGCCGTGGCTTGTGCTGAAGTTAGGATGTATATCATCATCTTTTTCCAACAGCACTCAAAAAGCCAGTGTAAAGAAGCCCAGTGAAATGGCACTTCACTGGGTACACCAAATTTCCCTCAAGCAAGGCCTTCTTTTGATGCCAGTGTAAGATGCATGGCCCACCTAGGCTTTATGCGGAAACAAAACTGTATGAACTGTGTATGGCTTGAAGACTGCACATGTTCTACAGATAATACACAATTTATTTCTTTTTAGGTACCCAGGGAAAGTATTCAGTAGTTCAAAAGACATATTCTGCTGCTTTGTGTTTGCCCCTGCCACACACTCCTCATCTGTGTGTCCAGATAGGAGGAGAAGGGAAGAGTGAGCACTTACCCCTTGGACACTCCTGAGGACCAAGTAGCTGAGTAGCTGAGGCAAGGACAGATCTTCCTTTTACATCCTTTCCAACAGCCTCTGCTTACAATATCTGCTAACAGCTCCATGAGCAGGGGGTAGCACTGCATCCTCCCTGAAGGGACAAGCTTCACAAGAGGAGAACAGGAGAGGGTGTGTAGCTTGTGCTTTCTTGCACCTGCACTGCCTGGTACCTCTGACACTGGTTGGAATGACTCCATGCTCCTGCAAGGTCTTTCCATCTGCATCTAGAAGATGAGCAATGCACCTTGGAGCTGGCTGAGCTGGCTGTTTAACAGTCACTGCCAGGCTTTACACAAATTTGAGCACCAAAAAATATCAAAGCTTTGCAATGAGCAATGCTTAATTAGCCACGAAATACCCAACCAGTGCCATGTAGGTTTGCTTGGTTTCAGGCAAGCCACAGCAGAATTGGCAACCCTGAGGGTCCCTGCCTACAGAACCCATGGCCAAGATGTGAAAGATTCAGGTACATTCAAATTAGGCAAGATTTGGAGTACTTGGTTGGATTTGGGGCTTACACTGGGGAGGGAAGAGGTTACCTTATTTTGCAAAAAGTATCTATTTATAAGATCATGTTTCTAAATTCATTGCTTCTAAAAAGCAAGGTTCTGATGTTACAAAGAAGTTTAATTACCTGTACCCCTGTGATTGCTCTTTTTCTTCATTAGGACTTTTGAAGATAAATTCACTTACCCACCTCTGGCAAGTGAAAACTGAGCTGCAGGATTAACCAGCAATACCCTATTAATTTCACCTCTGTATGAATTGTCCTGTATTTAAGACTTGTAAGGGACTACCTAAATGAAAGCTTTTTAATCATTCACTTAGTACATGGATTATTGAAGTAGAAGAGCTTCTCATTTTGTACAGTTTTTAATCCCAACAGTTTTTTTGACACTTGAAATTATTAACAGGATAAAGAAAGAAAAATTAGGGAGTGGGAGGTGAGTGAGTGTGATTCTTTTAAGGAGGCACAAAATACAGCCAGAATTGTCATCTGTTGTCTTTTATACCAACACAAAAAATGCCCTTTAGTATTGCAGGCATGTTCCATTAACAGTGCATGTATTGTACAGAAATATCAAACCTGAGCATTGTATACTGGAAAATCGCAATTCAAATGATTTCCATAGTACTTCAGCTCCAGAAAAAGGTCTCCAAAGTGTTGATGCTCTCGACGAGGAGCTGAATAGCCCTAATGCTGGCTTTGCAGAGTTTCCTTCTCCATCACAGCAGCACAATCTGATGGGCCCACAGTATGCCCTTGGTGTTTCTCTATGTGAAAATCTCAGCTGCTGTTAGTATTAAAGAAACTTCTACTCCTTTTTCTTCTTCTCTTCTCTTCTCTTCTCTTCTCTTCTCTTCTCTTCTCTTCTCTTCTCTTCTCTTCTCTTCTCTTCTCTTCTCTTCTCCTCTCTTCACAGAAATACAGCCCGAGAACATCTCCAATATCTTTCTTTTAAAAAATACCCTGGTGTTTTTTGAAAGTGCATGAACACTGATATCACACTACACTAGTGCAATACCAGGCTGGTTAAATGTTTGCTTGCTCTGAGGAGTGCTTAAAAAGCTCTTCCTTCTCTCAGTTAAACATAAACAAAGATGTCAGGCCATTTAAGTCCTAGTCCCTGACATTTAAACACGTGGATAGCAGTGCAGCTTTGGAGTGATGATACTGAAGACAAAGAAAGTGGCTCTTAGAGGAAACAGAGAAGATGTCCTACTGTAGAAAGGCCAATATTGGTTAAAATTCTATGCACTTTCTTTGTAAACTCCTTTGGATCAAGAAGACAAGAACAGGCACCAAGCCTGTCTGTGTCTCCTACAAAATTCTTAAGTCCCACAGATGTAGGAAGGAGAGGAAGATATTGCTGAGGCTCTTTGCAGTCAGTGTGACCCTTTCCGTATCAAAATCAGAAAATGTATGTTTGAAACCTGACTTGACCGGGACTCAGCCATAACAGAGGCACCTTATATTTTACCTGTTGTAATTCTGGTAGTCAATAGAGGATCACACAAGTGAGGACAACTGTTTTACATGCTGTGGGAGAAAAGTGGGGGAGAAAAGCAGTTGCTGTTCACCACCTGAATTCACCAAACAGCCTTCAAGGAAGAATGGTTCAGCCTATCTCAGCTCTACAGTCCTTATCCCCAGCCCTGCCTCATGTGAAGGAAGGCTGGAGACTCACAACAACAAATAAGGTGAACCCACTGCTCCTCTCATCTTTTGTCATCTTGGTCATCTTTTTTTTGTGACCTAAGTGACAGTAGATCACAAATTTGACATAACCAAAGACGCTGCAAGTTTCTGCTGATGCCTTCTCTTCAGTTTCTTTCCCTGCAAAGGAGCAGAGAGCCTTCAGTCTATGTCCTGCAGTCACCATTACAAGGTATCTTCTGCAAAGATACAGACTGCAGGTTATTTGCTATCAAGATTTTTCTTCCATTGAAAATTGGCATTAAGTGTGTGATTAGTAAGACAGTACTTTCTGTTAGAGGCAAGTCCTGGGCAATCAGCCCAGCTTTCCCAGCACTGTTTTGTCGGTGCTCTTACTTTAGCAAGAGAGCTATGGAGATTAATTAATTGTAAATTGCCTGAGATGAAAGGTATTAGGAAAATATTAGATACTGTTGTGAAGAGCATTTGAGAAAAAAAGAATTTTGTCTGCAGATGAAGTGAGGTTTATCTGCTTTCATTTGCACCCATAATGTTCAGGTAAATCTTGAGAATTGAGAAATCTTTGTTGAAAGCCACCTCCTACCAAGCTGCTAGTGCCTGCAGTGCAAAATCTCAGTAGTCATTCATTAATGAAACACACTTTTATCTTGACAGCTTTCATTTTAAAACAGTGTGGCAACCACAGCTCTGTGCCTACAGGAAGAAAGATGTGCTAAGCAATGAGCAATTCATAGGTGTAAATATGAAAAGAATGAATTGTACTTTAAATATTTATAAAATGATAGTAGAGGTCTATTACAAATTTTGAGAGCAAACACCCAGCAAGTTATATTCATGCTGAAAGCAAACAAAAATAAAATTATATTACATACATATATATAAAACTATATAAACCATACAGACACTACTTCTTTAAAACAATGTGAAATGTTGTAAATTAAGATTATTTGCACAAGGGATTAAAGAAGAAAATATGACACACAACAGGAGTGCTGGGTGTGGTAGCAGCATTGCTCTGTAAACTTACTCTTCTAATAATCAACCAACTCGGAGCTTGTTCCAGTATTATTTTAACAGAAAGATTTTTAACATGGGAGCTGCTTTAGTTGGTTTCTAGGTGGAATCTGAGACCTGAGGCAGCTGACAGAGCAACAGCGAAATCTGCACTTGTGAGTAATCCACCTGGAATCCAAGCTACAAAATCCTTGTTTCCTGACCTGTCTTTCCCAAATCACATGCTGTTTCCCTAAAAGTGAAGCTTCTGGGCTTCCAGTGGGTGGGGGGAATTTATACTACACAGAGGATTTTTACATTACAAAAAGCAAATGTTTGACTCACAAATTGCATCCTATATGGTAAGTGTGATCATCCACCCTACTTCAGCAGTCCTTTGCCCTCCTTGCAAAGGGCTGGGGGCAGAAGTGACCAAGTATGATTCTTTTCTGATAGGGCTGAGCTGAATTTGGGCTAATGGGTCTGCCAGTACTGCCAACTGGAGAATTCCCTCTGTTCTCTCTTCTTCAAAAGCAAAATGCCATTTGGGTTTATACTCACTTGGAAGTTTTGCAGGCTAAAGGATGGTGGTTACAGTCTCATAGTATGAGAAACTATTCTTGTCTAAATATGAGGCAGGCTGTTACTCACTACCAGCTCTCCAGGCTGCTGCTGAAGGACAGATTTTGCTGACAGTTCTGGTTTCAGACCAGATTATGCCTGAACACTTGTGTCTCACAGTATGCAGCGAGGAGCCACTGTAACCAGCAGCCTTCCCTACACACAGCCTTCTGGAGTTAATGAACAATGAAATGATAGTGGAATAGGGAGGAAATGAAGACCCATCCTTTGGGAATACTTCTGATACTCCCTGGGATGGACAGCATCTACTTTATCTGCTCACAATTTATTGTGTTGTTCATGCACAGTGATTGGGTGTGGTTGGTAGCAAAGAAGGTGGCTGCTGTTAACCTGTGAGAGAGAGAAGCAATCTTCCTGGGAAAAATGGGCCATCTCTGTGAAGAACAGTAAAAGAAGAGTGACAATTTTTCCTTAGAGATACCAGGAGATTCCTGAGAAAAACAGAGGGGAAGAGTGACGCTACCAGGCCCTGGAGATGACAATGTCCCCAGACTGCCAGGGGCTGGCAGAGCTCAGAAAGTCACCAGCAAATTGGAGACAGGGACTCATTTGCAAAGAGCACCAAACAAGCATTGAACATGCCCTGTTATTCAAGCCTCTCTCAAATGACATTGTTCCCAGTTTGTGTTCTAACAAACCTAATTTAGTGATCCAACACCCTTCAAATGGCTCATTCTAACAAAAGGTGTGAGCAGCACACTGTCAAACCGATGGCCTCGGTGGGTACTGCCAGCTCTTTCTGCATGTCCTGGTTTCATCAAGCACCTCACAAACCCAAGATAAAGAATGAGCTGGTAGATGCAGGAATCACCATAACAACCTGAGATATCCTGTGTTTAATCTAAAGCTGTGAGCAAGCGTTTAAAGAGATTCGGTACTTGATGGTTATCAACACAACTTCAGACTACTTTTTTTCATAACTGGGATTTCCAAAAAATTTTGTCTGAGAGCAAGAAATAGTACTGGCCCTGCGGGATACACATGGTGATAACTCATACTTTAGTCCATATGACTCCTAACCAAAGTATAGAATGATTAGAAATTAAGATCCACTGCACCAGAACCCCAAGCTCAGAAACAGTCAGTGGCTTGTCAGTTAGCTGAGAAAGAACAAAAAGCTTCAACTTTTATAAATGGTAGCAAATTCTTCGTCTGGATTTACATGGCACAGTTCCACGAACTTTCTTTGGAGTTTGTTTTGGGTCTTGTTTTCTTGTTTATACAGTGAAAAGAATGGCAAGCTTGGAAAACATGATGACTTTTTCAGATTAGTCAGCACACCAGATATTACTGGTTTCTCTGGAAAGCTTATGATTTTTTTGAAATTCATAATGAAATTTACACAGGGGTTTTACCCTCTTTGTATTATATGGAACTGAAAAAAATTGAAAGGTTTTAGCAAAGAGTTCCTGCAACTTTGGAAACATAACAGTTTCTTTAAAAAAAACCTCTAAACCAGATTAACCTGGAGGAGATTCTTCATGAGTATTTCACCTGGTTCTTGTTAGCAGAATGAAGGGAATTGCAAGAAATCAAACTTTTTGTTCTTTGTGTGATCTGGAAGATTATTTCAATTTAACAATGTTGGTATCATCACCAGCTTCTGCCCATCTATTTAGTTTTTTCAGCAATCTGTTTCATGAATAGAAGGACTAATGAAATCCAGCCTCTGAATTTGTGTGTCATGTGCTTTACACATCTCCCCAATAGTAATGATTATGGCACAACCAAGTACTAGGTATTCCCACAAAAATGCTCCCAAGTTCTCATCAGATATAGTGTGAGTCCCTACCATAGTAACCTTAGATCCTCTGTGTGTTTGCAGTATCAGCTTTCGACCCCTGAAAAAGCTCCAGAAATAACACAGATGACCTTCATTGCTCTTTTGCAGCCTTTAATTACTACTCAGGCTCTGGTATCCTGGAAGGTTTTGTGCTGGCAGTCCTACCAGGATCTGCTCACAAAACAGGATTTTTCTTAGGGGAAAGCACTAAATTGTGTCTCAGACCTTAAGTGAGCTGACAGTTCTTATGATACCTGTAGAATATGGAGTGCAGAGCAGTTCAAAATGCAAGAATTATGGACAAATTGTAGTTTATTAATACAGGATTAGTTCCACTGGATTACATAAATTTTGTTTGCTTGGAAATCCATGAAAAAAAATGACAGAGGCAACACAAACACTTAATGTACTACAACATTATTTAAAAATGGAACATCTCATGGGAAAACAGGGATTGCTTTTGGTACCCTAGGGAAGAAAGAAAACCCCTTTGCTGTTTGTCAGAATGACTGCAGGAATACTGGAAAAAAGGTCTGGGTCTTCCAAGTGGTGAGCTGCTGCACAGACACTCCAATTTAAGCAGTTGTACAGCCCTAAATAACACAGAATCACAGAATCATCCGGGTTGGAAAGGACCTCTGAGATCATCAAGTCTAACCCTTAATCCACTACCACAGACCATGGCACTCAGTGCCACATCCAGTCTCTTCTTAAAAACCTCCAGGGAAGGAGAACCCACCACCTCCCTGAGCAGCCCATTCCAATGCCTGATTACCTTCTCTGCAAAGAATTTTTTCCTAATATTTAACCTAAACCTCCCCTGGCAGAGCTTAAGACCATGTTCTCTTGTCTTACTGATAGCCACTTGGGGAAGAGACCAACCCCCACCTGGCTCCAACCTCCTTTCAGGGAGTTGTAGAGAGTGATGAGGTCTCCTCTGAGCCTCCTCTTCTCCAGGCTGAACACTCCCAGCTCCCTCAGCCTCTCCTCATAGGATCTGTGCTCGAGTCCCTTCACCAGCCTGGTTGCCCTCCTGTGGATCTGCTCCAGGACCTCAATCTCCTTCCTGAACTGAGGGGCCCAGAACTGGACACAGTACTCGAGGTGTGGCCTCACCAGGGCTGAGTACAGGGGCAGAATCACTTCCTTGGACCTGCTGGCCACGCTGTTCCTGATACAGGCCAGGATGCCATTGGCCTTCTTGGCTACCTGGGCACACTGCTGGCTCATGTTCAGCTTCCCATCAATCCAGACTCCCAGGTCCCTTTCTGTCTGGCTGCTCTCAGCCACTCTGTGCCCAGCCTGGAGCTCCCCATGGGGTTGTTGTGGCCAAAGTGCAGGACCCAGCACTTGGCCTTGTTGAACCTCATCCCGTTGGAATCAGCCCAACTCTCCAGTCTGTCCAGATCCCTCTGCAGAGCCCTCCTGCCTTCCAGCTGATCCACACTCCCCCCCAGCTTAGTGTCATCTGCAAATTTGCTGATGATGGACTCAATCCCCTCATTTAAATCATCAATAAAGATATTAAGCAGAACTGGACCCAGCACTGATCCCTGGGGGACACCACTCGTGACCGGCTGCCAATTAGGAGGTTTGACAATAAATTCAGCTGTCACACATCTGCTGCTAAAGGAAGAATTATTTTTAAGAACTATATTATTAACTTAAACACTACAGGAATCCGTCAAAAGCTAAGACTCTGAGGGGATTACTGAAGTGAAGTGCTTTCAGGCTGTGCTTAATACACCTTATTAATTTAAAGTCTCACGTCTTCCCTCAATGTGCTTATGACCCAAAATCAACCTCCACTGTATTTGTCAAAATTGTTGTTAGAATCTTTATCTGGTTGAATAATTAATTGTGAAAGCCTGACTGTTTTCAGAAAGGTAAACACATGAGTTTCTTACTCAGATTACTTCATCCTCTAGGCCTGTATTTGCCAGGGACTCTCCACAAAACCAGGACCATACAGCATCCCAGACTACAGGTAAACAAGCCCACACGTGCAAACAAAGAACTTGTACAGAATCACATTTTCCATTTGCTACCCAGAAGCAGAAAACTCTCCATTAAGATATGGGGAAGATCTGCTGACAGGGTCTCCTCCCTGGGACTTTCCAAAGTGCAGGGGAGATGGGGACAGTTGGGATCCTTTGCTTCTGGGGAAATCATTACTGGGTTTAGAGCACAGGAAGCTAACATCCCATCCTGACTGGGAGGAGATGGCCATGTACAGCATAAGATGTTACTGGGCTGCCCCAGGGCAAGGGTTAGAGCCACAAGCCTCTGTACAACATGGCCATGGCTTAGCCAAGCAGTCAGAACAGCAGAGACTTGCTGGTTCAAGAACACTCCTACAGTACAGATCAGATGAGACAGTATGTAACCTATTAGTTACACAAATAAGTAGTATCAGACTATATTTAACCCAAACACAGCATCTCACAACTTCTGCTAGTCTTCAAGTTAAATGTTCTTGTTATTTATGTCTTCTCATTCTGCAGACACTTAACTGTTTGCACACCAAGCAATTTTTTTTAATTGTTATTTTGAAAATAACAACAGTCCATAGAAATTCTTTCAAGTGTTTATAAAAGGTCTTCTCTAGCAGGCCTTACAGGATTCCATGAAACCATTCAGTCACAATACGAAACAGAGCTAGAAAATAGTCACAATTACAAAGATATCTGATATATAGTAACAACTATGACAGTATCTTTGCTATAGGTTTAACTGGGGGCAGTCAAAGGAAGCTAACACCTCACAAAGAAACAAAGCTGAGCTGTGAGAGCTCTTCAGTTTTCAGAGTCCTTAATACAATGAGGCTGAACTTAGCTGTGCTTTTTCACCACTGCAATTTGGGTGCAGGACAATAATAGGTAATTGAATCCTTTTAAACATCAGGATTCAGCTTTGAGGAGGTCACAGAAGAACAGAACACTGACCCTATTGCCAGACAACACATCCAGCTACCCCAGTTTTCTGTTTTCACTGGTGAGCCACAACAGAAGCTGAGGAAAAAGTACAGAAATAAAGTGAAATAAACAGAAACCTTCCCTCTTCCCATGGCTTTTCCAGCCTCAAAAGCACAGTGGTTTGGGGGATTCTGAGCCCAAGGTGTTTTCTGTGTGCAAAGTAGCCCTCAGTGACTTTCTATCTAGGGACTTTTCTAGTCCTTGCTTGTGCCCTTAACCATTCAGCACTCATCACAGCAGTGCCAGACTTTGGCCTCTCCTGGTTTTTTTTTTTCTCTCTCTTGCACATTTTGGCATTTCTGAAGCTCTTGCCATTTCAGTGAGGAATCAGCATACTCCTGGCAAGGCAAATGTGATTGGGTTCAACAGAAGTTTGCTGAAGTGAAGGCAGGATGGGAGCCACTGGGCAAGCCCACCTGGGCAGCTCTCCCACCCCCATCACTGTGCCCTGCCCTGGCTGTCAGCTGCACAAGCAGGATGCTGCTGCCCAGACCCACAGCTTCCCAGCCCTGCTGCCTCCCCATCTCTCTGCTTCCCACTTGTCAGCAGTGCATGTATGTTTCTGGCACTCAGGACAGCCCAAATGCCTCAGTTTGGATCATGTTATGAGGTTGGTTCATTCAAAAGTAATAAGCCATCTTTGGAAAACAAATCCTTGATCAGTGTCCCAAATGAGTAACTAAACTGCATCCAGGCATTTCCAAACATCTCCTGCAAAGTGTACAGTCAGTGCACAAGTGGTGTAGAAGTATTTGAGCTATACAGTCACCTCCTACTTACATCTTGATCCCCATGCACTGTTTCAAAAGATGCTTGGCTCCCAGGCAGTTGGGATGAGTCCAATAAAAAGACCAAGCCTTAATGACCAGGACAGGTCATTAGAGATAAGGTGGGTGGTCTCCCCTGGCTTTCTCTTTTCCTTTCTTTTCTTTGGCCCTCTTGGTGTGAAGACATATGTGTGTCATGGAGGGGTGCTGAGCATAAGGGATGAATCAATTGGTTTCCTTGCTGTGCCCTGCTCCATGCAGATTTCAGGCAGTGAGCAGACCTTTGCATTGGGAATAGCCAGGGAACCAACCAGCCCAAGCAGAACCACACAAATCATCTGGATACACAGAGATTGTTGTGGAGAAATGTATTTCTTGCAGGTCCCAAATTCCTTATTGACTTGTAGGCATTGGTGTTTATCAGTAATTTTCTCTGAAGATTTTGTTGTAAGCCTCTGCCGCCAAGAAAAGATATTTGTAAAGGCAATTGAATTCAGGCTCAGCTTCATGCCCCTTTGTAATATAATTGTCATCACCTGGATTGATTTTCATTTTTCAACAATAACCTTCACTGTACAGTCACCTAAACCCCTTGCTTCCCAGCTGAACTCCAGGGAACCCATTAGCAATTTGCTTCTACTGCCACTAGAGGTCAGACACTATCCTGACAATACTGTAACGCAGGGAAAATCCATCCTCATGTCCCCCGAGATTACATCTTTCCAGAGAGCAGATCAAGCCTCAGAGAATACTTGAGATCCTAGTTTACCTGAGGTGGAGCTTGGACTAGAAACAAACTCAGGACTGTTTATTTTCCTGCGGTGTAGTTAATCCTGGTTTTACTGCTTCCTTCTGTACGTGTATCTGTAATTCTATTAAATTAATTATTGATAATTTGAGGGAAAATGTTTAGATGAAAATTCAGACTAGCTAGTCTGATTGCCTAGATAATGGGATATGAAAAGAATGAACATGGCAAAAATGCTATGGGATAAACTGCTTTCAGTGCAGCTGAATTCAGCACTTCAGAAAGGAGTCCTGTAAGTATGCAAAAAATGTCTATTTAGTCACAAATTACACAGTAAATTCATATTTTTGTGAAGAGAATAGGAGCTATTTAATGAACTGTTATCAGTGGCTTTATATGGACAACAGAGTAAGAAGAAATTCCTTTCTGTAGGGGAAAAAACCCAACAAAACCAAAACACATTCATCTGTTCGAATCTCTCTGATCCACCGATCTAGGAAATTATCAGCCTGACCCAGCTTTGCTGATCTGTGCAGGGCTCCTGCTCTGTGCTCCAGCATCAAATGCTCATCTGAAAAGTGAGACCACAGCCCAGCATGGCACATTGCAGTCGAGGAAAGAAAATGTTGCCATGGGTCAGTGAGTAGCTTTTATTTTTGGAAATCAATGCTGTCAAGAAGCTGTATGTTTTATTTTCACTGCTGCACAATCATAAAAGCCTTAGACCAAAACAACAACAACATGAGTAGTGACACTATAAAATACATATGTGACCTATAATGTAGTTGGTGGGAAGTGCAGCAATGTCTGCAGTGAGGTTTGATGTGATGAGCACATTGGACCTTGTCTTGCCCCAGGCATCTTTAACTGCTTCATTGCTGCCCTTTCCCCTGAACAGTCAGAGGCCAGGAACTTCCCTCTGCTTGTGCAACATATCAGAAGGATCTGACCTAAATGCACAGAGACCTTCTTCACACTTATCATCACATTATACCCAAAAGGACCATTTCCTATGATAATGGAAGCAGAAGAAAGAAGAAGAAAGGGAGAGAAATGAGGTGACAACTGCAGATTTCTCTCTCTACTGGAATAAGGAAAAAGTGATGATATTAAAAATCTTCCCTGACAGGAGCCAAGAGACAGGAGACACAGAGTCATGATGTTGCCTCCATAGGCAATGACATGATGGGACTCCATGTAACAGCACAAGTGACCAGCCCTAAATATGATGCAAACTATTAGGATCACTCTTTGAAACACTGCAAATCTCTGTCATGATATAAGGGGCTTCTGGGGACAACAGTTGTCTCACAGTCCAATGGTAGAAATCTATAGCCAGAACTCATCATCTTCACCATCACTTGGGAAAACACAGTCTGACAACTCCACTGGACACATCAATGACTCTTTTTCTGGGGATGAGGGAGGCAATGGAGATTGCTTTCTGTTTCTATGCATCAGAAACATGAAGTTTAAGAAAGATGAAATACATGAACAAGAGAAAAACATGACACTAGAGCAGCAAACCTCTTCTCATAATAATAGTTTGCACAATGAAGTTTTTACTAGGAATTACAAATTCACAGATATTTGATGTTGATATACCCAACTGAAGACAACCACAGGGAACATGTATCACACAATGCAAGATTCTCCAATAGTGTTTATTTTCAGTGACTTAAAAATATATCCAACCTTGGCTATGCTTCAGTACAGGTCTCTGAACCTTGTAACATCTTGAAGTCTTTTGTGGTATTGGATATTCATGTCCAATCTCAACTGGCAAAACCTGTCCAAGTCAGGGTGATAAAGTGAAAGATGCTGAAAACCTGTGACCAGTGGGGGGACCAAAATATAGATCTGAAAGATGGGAGAAAAGCCAAACTTGTGATCAGTGTTCATATTTACCACTGACACGTTTGCTACTCAAAGTAACTCAGCAAAACTGAGATTCATTTTTCCTAAAAGTTGGCTACCTGAATTTGAACCAGGGACTCCACAATCTCCTCATAATCAGCAGAGAAGAAGTGACAGAAGAGCCTCTCTTCCAAGAAGACTCTCAAGATGTGCCCGTTCCTCTTTTCTGATTAGGAGAGAGAACTGTAGTGAGTACTACAGACTGAGGAAGCCTAACTTTGAGACATCTAATTAGAGCAGATGAATCCCAAACCTATTCTATTTGGTGCTTTAATTTTTCATTTGCAAAATAATACAATGGACCATAATAACAAAGACAATTATAACAATGTTATTAATTCAGAGAGGACAAAACTTAGCTCTCTATTCAACTGTAAAATGATCCAGAAATGCATGGATTAGTATAATATTTGATTTCATTGTTTTGTTAAGGAACACAGAAACAAAAAGGCTGTCAAGTGCCAGTGAAAGAGACAAATTAGTGCTGCTGATATGGCTATTTGGAGCTGAGTTGACTAACACCATTTACCATCAGAAGGCCCTTTTCCAACAGAGGACATGCTTAGGTCTTTAGCACAAGCTTAGATATAAATATCCAAATAAGTTATTGATTTAAATGGGATTTCTTGGGTATTGATGCTAACAATTCAGTTTTGCCTTAAGGGCTCTGCTGGATTATAACAAGAGAATGGGCATTCAAATTACCACACTTCCATGAGAAGATGGGATCTGTACAGGAATATAGGAATATCAGGCAACTTGTATTCAACTTAACCCTAAAGAATTGCAATCTCCTTATTTTCAGCACAAAAAAAGGCTTAATGTTTAGAAAACTGCATCTGAAATGAGTGTGGATTATTTTAAAATAAGCATCATTCAAGGAGCACTGTTTAAGGCAGACAATATGTAAACTGTAATCAGTGAGAAGCCATTACATTAGGAAACCCAAGATGATAAAAAAGGCCAGTTGAGGCTAAGATTGACTTTCACTTTGACTTTCATTTGTTGTGAGTTAGAACTGAAGAAAGTTCCAGTCTTGCAGTTTTGAACCTAAAAACATCTCTGATGAAGCCTGAGACAGACATCTTGACTCCGAAGTCAGGAAGTCCAGCAAGGACAACAATGAAGGTCCATGTTGTGTCCAGTTTTAAAGCCAAAAGAACATGGCAGAATGACTAGCAGAAGAAAAATAAACAGGAGATGCTGCTTTGCAGTTCAGTTCTAACTGTGTGGCCTTTAACATACCCTTTTACTTGAGTCCAATTTGCTGAGCAGATGCTTGAGGTCAGAAGGGACCTCTGGCCCACCTCAATGAACCCCAGGCATGTTACAGATCCTACATATACTCCCCAGAGACCTCAATATTGGGCCCCAGGACTTGAGGCAGGCACACACATGTTCAGCCAAAGGTTGGAAAGCAGAAAACATCAGGGTGTCATCAGATGTCTGCATCCATGGCAAGGAGCTGCAATCCACCTGTAGTTTCCAGGGTCTTTGCCAATTCGATCTGGAGGAAAATCCTCACATTTTATTATCACCTGGCCCCTGGGGACTGATCAGTCACTTAAGGCAGAACTGTTGTGTTACTTCAGGTCATCATCCATGGTGACACCATCCTGTCAGCAGCTCCAAAGGAAGGAGGCTGAGGTACATGGCTAGGAAGCACAGAACCAGATGTGAAATAAAGGTGGTGATGGCTGCTGGGGTGCACAGGGGAATCTTTGCTAACTGCTTGACCACTGGTAATGGCCCTTGTGTGTCATAGGGATAAATCACTGTGTGGTTAATTAGGGCTTATAGCTGGCAATTCAGAAACACTGTGGTTTTTTTTGTCAAGGGAAAGGACAGAAGGGGAGGTCTGTGAAGGGACAAGAGCAGAGAGTACACCTATAGGCCTCCAGTCTAAGCCATCCTCTCCTGCTTCCTCTTTCCCCCATGCCTTCCCACTTGTTATCAGGACCCAGAATTACTTGTAGATGGGTTAAAATATTTTACTTTAAGTTCCATATAGTAAAAAGAAACCTTTTATCACGCTAAGATACTAAAGGTTACTTTTCTCACACTCACATCCAGGTGTTGGTAAGTTGGCCACCTCCCCAGCCCAACTATTCTGACATTTTCTTTTGCCTCTGCTAAGCAATTACACTGTCTTACTACACCAAAGCATTGAAAAATCATACATTATGAAGATGAAGATGGCCAGATGTGAAAACTATGTCACTGTCATAGTATAGTTTAGGTTGGAAGGGACCTCTAGAGGTCTAGTCTGAACCGCTTGCAGCGAGCAGGGACGTCTTCAACCAGATTAGGTTGCTGAGAGTCCCATCCAACCTCACCTTGGATGTTTTCAGTGATGGGGCACATCACACCTCTCTGGGCAAATTATACCAGTGTTTCACCACCCTCACTGTAAAAAATGTCTTCCTTATATCTAGTCTAAAGATATAGTCTTTGCTATCCTTTAGTGTGTAAGATTGATTATAACGTCTCTACTCCATGTGTAAGTACATATAAACAGTACAGTGTAGTCAACCTTCTATTATGTAAATCATTCCCTTTAAGCTTCAGGGGGGAAAGCCTTGATTTTCAGCTTCTGTGTCACTGAGAAACGCCTCAGCTGAAATCTTCCTAGCATCTCCATGCTGTTCCTGAAGTAAAGTCATCTAAAGTAATTCCATGCAAAGTAAC
Source organism: Heliangelus exortis (assembly GCF_036169615.1). NCBI lineage: Eukaryota > Metazoa > Chordata > Aves > Apodiformes > Trochilidae > Heliangelus > Heliangelus exortis. The sequence continues at coordinate 21,087,882 of NC_092422.1, read as the reverse complement.
TCTGGGAGATTACACCTCTTGGTCACATGAAAAGTCTTGATTTCAAACATGCTATCTTTTAAATTCTTAAACTTCTAAATTTCCTTTTCCTCTTTTACTTGGTGAAGTCAATCTTGGAACTCCCTTTAATCCTACGAATGCCTGCTTATACCTATAAAGACACCTACTGCTACATCTCCTCACACTCCCCTTAGCCTAGCAGGTACCACTCTTCATAGTCAGGTGGATGTGCCTCATTTTTGCCTCTGGGCCTGCAACAGTTCCCTGGGTGATAAGCATTAGAATTCCCTCATCTCCCTTTCCAAAAGCAAGAGAGACTACGGTGGTGAAAAGCTGCAGCCAAGCCACAGAGATAACATCTCTCCCCAAGCCCACTTTCAAAGCAGTTGTCCTTACTGGTCTAGAAGCTGTTTGGTGGACCTACAGCTCTGCAAGAAGAGATCTTCAGCAAAAGCAGATTCTGTTTTTTGTTCAACTTACCATAATGACCTGTGTACCCTTAATTCAACTCTACAAGATACAGAAGCCTTGCTATAAAATGCCATTTTCTTGACCCATCCTTCCTTTGTTTTTCCCTTTTTTCTCCTCCCCTGCTCTGTCACTTGTTAGCTCCTGTGCATTCAGGAACTCTAGGGCACTATGGAGAGGAGGCTTCTACAGACTCCATGGACAATCTCTTTCCAGGCTCCCAGTAGAAAATTTTCCTTTCCTTGAGGCCAGTGTCCCTGCTGTCTCCCATGGCCATGCCATTGGCCTTGCTGTTCCAGATCTACACATGCTGCTCAAGCCAATGCATCCGTAATATCTGGGATGAAATCATATGGTGAAAAATTCAACAGGAAATGCTACATCACCTTCTTTAGGAACAGAGATTCACTCTGTCTCAGGCTTTGAGTCCTTATATATTCAATATATATTGAGGACTTAACTCCACGTGTGTTTTATTTGCATATACTAGCACAGCTTGATATCTCTGAAGTCAGGCCAATTCTCTGCCTATCTTTAAAAAACCCCAACATCTTAACACAAATGACTCTCCATTCTAAAACCTATATTTTCAAAGGATTTTACAGGTGACTTCTGAGAGTCCTCTTTGGCATTGATATATGGCCTCCCAAAATCCAAGAACCATGCAAACCATACATTACACAGCCACTATTTTATCCAGATATTTTACTCCTTTTGTTTTCTTCCATTGCCCAAAATAAATCTCACAGCTAAGAGTTCTGTTGTTACCTGTTTCTCACTTCTGGCATGTACAGTATCTAATTTGTTTGTTGCTTTGAATAATTTACACAGCCAGGATCTAAGAGCAAGGTGTTTTTCTAAGGTCACAGTCAAGAAAGAAGAAGATGAGACATCCTCTTTGATCCAACCACCTTTCTGTCTAGTGACACATTACCATGACTCTTTTGCTCTTATTTGACTCCTTAAATTGTGTACAAGGTTCAAAGCAGTGACAGTTTTTCCAGAGCAGGGAGTCAGGAGCTCAGAGGCTTCAAAACTGTGTAAATATCTGTGTAAATATCATCAATATTTAGCAACCTAAAAGCTCAGAACAAGCAGGTTTCAGACAAGAGCTAATGTTGTCTCAACAGAGAAACAAAGGAAGTCAATCTTCCCTGATGTTGCTAACAGCACTCCTGAACCTGCTCCCTGCCACAGCCCTGCAGCATCACTCAAGAAGCAGCAGAGGAACATAAAACTATCATACATTTATTTTGCAAAGAGGCAAGAGAACTAAGAGCAAAGACAAGGCAAGAGCAATCCCCCCAAAAGGCTCTGGGGATATAACCTTTTCTGAGCACCACCTGACAGTCTGCCCTTCTGCTGCCTTGGCCCCACCGTCCCCTCGACTGTAGGCTGTGGGGCTGTATGTGCATGTGAACAGGCAAATACAGCACAGCTCTGCAAAAAAGGTGCAACAGCCTCTTAGAAAACCCAAGACGTGGAACCTGTCATTCTCTCCCCTGGCCCCTGGGACTGAAGGTTTCAGGCCTCAATGCACCCACCTTTTCCCGTTGTCTGATACATCTTAGGTGCTGGTCGGAGAAGAGGGTGGCTGATGCCCCTGCAGTGATGTCCAGTGCCATGGTGCCTGGAAAACACCACCACTGCCACCATTCCACCACAGACTGCCCTGTAGCTGCAAGCACGAGCGATCATCTGCTTCTTGTAGAGATGTTTGCTCTCACCATCTACCTGCAGAGAATGGGGAGGGTGGTTCTGTCAGGACCTACACCTCCTCTGCAGGGTGCTGCTGGCTGCTCCAGCCGGACTTACAACATTTCCCTGCTTGGGTTTTCCTCCCTGTCATTGATTCCGGGTGTGCCCCACACAGCCACCTCTGTGACAGCACTGACCATCCCACTGCTGCTGCCTGATATTAGTGCTACAGGGCCCCTGGCCCTAGTAAGTATTGCATTTTTCCCTTGGCCAGATGAAGGACTCTGCTGTGACACCTTTGTTACTGGACTCGATGAGTAGAGAAAAAATGTGTGGGGAGTGGCACAGGGAGGGCATCATGAACAAATCTGTAATGGGCTGTGGGCTCTGTTCAAGGAAGATTTCTTGCACTTATCAATATACTAATAGTTGGATTGGCCTTCACAGTGCAGTAAAGCTTCTCCAGAAAGTGATAAAACCTTCAGATGCTGCAATTTGATTCATACCAGCACTACACTCCTCAGTGTGCCTTCTTTGCATGGGGGTAATTAAGTATGGGGGTTAATAGGAAAGCAATCTGTCTATGAAAAAGCATTTTTAAAAGGGACAATAAATAATACACAACCAAAGAAGTCTCTTCTATGAGCAAAGTCAATGGAATTAAATGAGGCTCAAGTCATAATCCTTCATCAAGCCAGGCACCCATCCAATGTGCACAAGGAAGGTGTGCAGTCACACAGTGACCTGCATTCATCCTAAGGATAAAATATCAAAAATTCAGCTGCACCCTATTCCTTTAAGTAGAAGACAATGATTAATTTTCTACTGGGGAAGGCAGCCTAAGGCTTAGAAAGCACGTTGGTTTTGTTGGGTTTTTTCAATTAATCTACAACAGGCTAAAATTTTATTTAAATTCACTCACTAAAAATAAAAAAAATCACAACCCTTGCAGAAGTGGAAAGCAAAATTAAACAGAAGTTTGTAACATATTCACCAGGTCCATACGAACTGCATGGGTCTTGTGCAATTTTAAGTATGTTTGTTAAAATACTAGATAAATAGTGAACACTGCATTTACACAAAAATATGGACTTGGCGTGTCAGAATGATGGGTATAAGGCATAAAGAAGCATTTTAGAGAGTTAAATAGATATTTTTCTTTAAAAATTGAAAATTGTTGGCAATACTATTGGCTATTGGATACTCATATCTATAACATGCAGCCTGTGACCAGTAACACAGCTTTACCCAGCACCAGTAACCAAGGGTGTGAGTGGCATCTGGATTTTTACTGGTCTTGTCATAATTTAAAGTAAATCTGTATGACTGAGTAAGGTAAATTAAAGAACGGCAAAAATGCAGCATGTTACTGAAGTGGAACACTGACATTGAATTTAAATTGCATCTAAAATGTCTCATCAAGTAATAGGCAATTCATCATATCAAAATCCCTTCAACTGAAAATACTAGTAATTAGACAAAGGCAGTTAGCACACCATAGCAGAAAGGATAAAGGGTTTATAAATACCAGCTCTTCTTGTGCTAACAATAATGCCAGTAGCTATATTTAGCACTGCTTCTGACACACATTTAAATTTCAGGGCATGCCATACAGGGAGAAGTTGGCTCATCCAGTCAGAGGTTTTCCTCAATAATAAATCTTTCCTGGTTATGGTGTGCTTTATTTGTCCTCAAATAGTGTACCTCCTGCCTACTGAGATTCTACAAATTGATACTTCAGGTAATATCATGTCTTATTTTTCAGTTATTATCTCTTCAAGCTTAAATGAATGGAAGAAATGTTAGAAGAAATATTGGTGATGATACCACTGACTTTGGGTAACCTCCACCCAGAAGCTGGACTTGAAGTGCTTCTCCTGAGCTCTACAGACTGATTCAGTAGACAGTGAGTGGCAGGAGAAAGAAAGAATTAAATGTACTCCAGAAGAAATGCAATGGAAATATTTCTGGGACAGTGGAGGTTGTGCTGCAAATAAGGGAGTAGGAAGACACCCGTGGGGTAAATCACAGCAGCTCCACTGCAGCCTTTGATGGAACCACAGCAGGGAAGGTTGGATGGGCCTAGGCCAGGTTGGCCGGGTTGGATGGGCCTTGAGCCCATCCCTAGGCCAGGTTGGATGGGCCTTGAGCAACCAGGTCTACCGGAAAGTTTCCTTGGCCATGACAGGGAGGTTGGAACTAGATGATATTTAAGGTCTGTTTCAATCCAAATCATTCTCTGGTCCTGTGATTCTTCTGAAATCCAGGACACACTTTTTCTCCAGCATTTATTCTTAAATAAGGACAAAACAGGTCCTTGATTCCACTTTGAACTTTTTTAAACTTCCATTCTGTATTTCTTTGTGCAGTCTTACAGAGCTGAAAGCTGTAATCTGAAATGACACCTATGCTGATCATAATTTTATCCACTTCACTTCTGGTTTGCACTTCATGAAGAAACCTCTATACAGAACAGCTCAAATGGATGAAAAAAAAGGTGAACTGTAAGGCTGGGCTAAAACCCAAACATATATTTTTATAAATGATGCAAAAAGGTGTATCTTTAAGAAAATCTTCAAGTGTAATTTGGTCAATATGCACTCCCAAACCTCAATATAGCTTTGTTTGCTTTTTTGTCTCTACTAATATACAGTAGAACAAGGCTGTTTTCCTTTACAGCTGTTTCTCAGGCTTTTTCACACTGACATTTACATATATTGTCTATGAAGACAGCTGTTCCAAATTCACTTTCTCCTACATTCTAATCCAGCTACGGATATGGTTTTGCCTCTGAGTCAGATTTATCATGGTGTCAAATGTTTAAATATTTTCAACCCTCCAAAGCAGCAACCCAATCTCAGCAAAATGAGCCATCTTTGAGAATACACAACAAAAGTTATAGTTATGGCTCAGAAACCTTGGGACAGCCTTCCAATACCTGAAGGGGCCCACAGAAAAGCCAGAGTGGGACCTCTTGTGAGGGTATGCAGCAATGGTGTGAGAGTGAATGGCTTTAAACTGGAAGAGAGTAGATTTAGGTTAGATAATTAGGAGGAAATTATTTAGTATGGGGGTGGTGAGAGACTGAACAAGTTGCCCAGGGAAGCTGTGACTGCCCCAGCCCCAGCAGAGTTCAAAGAGAGATTGGATGGGACTTTGAGCAACCTGGTCTTGTGGGATGTGTCCTGACTGATGCAATGGGGTTGGAACAACATTATCTGTAATGTCCCTTCCAGCTAGAACCATTCTATGATTCTATGGTTTTATCACCCTTACTGTGCCCTGAGGACACTGGCAACATCTACCTCAGCAGTCTGAATTGCCTAAATAGAGTCTAAATTGCCTACAGAGATTCTACAAATGGATGCTTTAGGTAATATCATGTCTTATTTTTCAGTTATTATCTCTGTAAGCTTAAATGAATGGAAGATATGTTGCCCCTACTACCAACAAGGACTTGTGATTAAGGGCATGGACAATGCATACACTTAACAGAATACAAAATGTAAACCCCAATGGCCTTGTACTTCTGTTTCCCAAAAAGCACCCTATATGGAAATGAGGAAACCCCCCCAAGCAACTTGGATAATCATAATTTAAAGTAACTTTTCTACTACTGCCATTCCTGGTGATCAGCTAACCCCCTCAACTTGTCAATCTTAACTTCAGAAGCAAAGTTCTTGCTGTCCAAAATACAGCATCATATCAGAGATTCCTAATACCAAAATCTGTCAACATGTCATCAGTATGATGCAGACCCATTCAGGAACTGCTTCCCACACCAGAAACCTCACAGTCTGGGCATCCAGCAGCCCCAGATTTGCTACTGTCTACCCAACGCCCTGGATGCTTTCTCAAAACGGAACGAGGATACTTCAGATAATCAAGAGAGAACAGAAATACCCAGTTGTTAGTGGGAAATCTGTTTTCACAGAAGAGCCACTTCATCTCTGACTTCTCCGCCCTTGTCCCCATGTAAGTTTTAAAAATACCTTCAAAAGCCAGGTCTGGGAACTGAAATTCATAACTCAAGTGGACACTTAAAATTATGGACTCAGTGGGGAAGGTGGCTTTATGGCACATGACAATTTTTCTCACTCCCAGCTAAGCTCTTGCTATTTCACAGCTGGTTATTACTTTTTCTTTCTTTGTCCTAGAAGAACTCAAGCCTTTTTCACATCTCCCATTTCTTACATGCACTTTAGTCCTCAAGTACCAAGGACTTTTGTCTTTTAAATTACATAACTATCAACATAATCATCTTAAGCTGAAAGTATTTTAAATATAAAGTTGTTGATATCTATATTAGACCTGAAGATGACCTCATATGTCTCAAGTCTTGTTTATTTTTTTCCAGTTCTGACAGGTAGTCTAATGAATAATACTATAGTTCCCATTAAGTATTCTGCCTTCTTATATCCTCATGCCATTCTGGTTGTAAGAACACAGCTACACAAGTATTTCAGCTTATAAAACCACCATATCACATGTTTCCAAAACAATATTAACATCTACATTTACAAAACACAGAATCATGCAAATGAAAATTATTTTAGATGTGCTCACATCTGCCAGAGCCTAGGGAGTACGTACTATGACTGTTTAAAGTTGAGAACCTCTCAAACCTATGTGCAGGCAGCCCTAACTCTTCAAAGCTGGATTTGTTTTACAGTCGTCCACTTATGTGAAGCAAAACATGCAATTCCCAGGTGAAGTTAAAGATAAGAGCACTTTGTTTCCATGCAGACACTAGGAAAGCCTTACAGGTGACAGGACATCAAGATCTGAGACTACCCAAGCCTGTCATTGCCTCCCCAGTCAGTGCTGGAACCTGCCATGTGTCACCCTCCTTTCAGTTTCTTGCTGGGGTTTCACACTCCTAATGTGGGACCTGCCTTGGGAGGTGCTGCCTATAAGCATTTCGGCACAACTCAGACTCTTGGCACACTTTAGGTGTTTCAGAAAATAATGCCTGGTGGCTTCTTAACCCCCAGCAGTTTAAGTTGCCCCATGGAGGGCTACCAGACCGCCCAGTGACTTTGCCAGTGCATCACCAGAAACCACCTGTGAACCAGTTGAGAAGCAGTATCTGTAGGAAAATACCCATGGAGGAGTCCAATGCACCCTCCTGGCTCATTACCATCAACTTGGTGACCTTCATGCTCTCATGGACCTTAGTGCCAGCATAGTTCCTCATCCTCTCTCACCTGAAATCTCCAAGGGTAATTTTGGCTTTTATATTGCTCTCATCACTGCCAGGGGCTTGGCACACCCTGCACAGGCACAGCCAGATAGAGCAGGCACCATGCAAGCATTTCCCCCCAGAATAAGGCTCTTTCATGTTATAAGTGGCCAGAGGATATTTCTAGAATTTTCCTATTTGCCTTTAAATTGCATTTCTTGCCTGCCAGACCTCTGACTGAATAGCATTTGATACCTTTCAGGACACAGTGAGAGAATTTGTCATTTCCCAAGTTTCAAAAGATGAGAAAGGGGAGGGAGAGAGAGCTGGCTGTGGAGCCTGGAGGGCCATCAATGACACAGAGAAGCTCTGGAAGTTGATGACACTGACTTGTAACATTGGTCTAAAACTAAGCAATATAGCTAGGCCAGTAAACAAATAAATAAAGGTTTTTTTCTGGGTTGAATTATATAGATGTTCTAGATCAGCAGGTATTTTTTTTTACTACATCATTTTCATACTGCACTTGTATCATCTTTCACACCAATTGTTAAAAGGGAGTGAAAATAGATTTACAAAACAATGTTGGCAGAGGCACTGCAGCCTATGAGCCCAATAACTGTTGCTCATCTTGTCAAAGATAATGTTATTTTCTGGCTTGGCTTTGACAATTATTTTTCCACTCTGTAACACAATTCTTTCTATGAACAGTCTTTGCAACTTTGTGTGGGAATACTCAATTTACACTGGTTTTCCTGGATGCCTAAATATGCTGGTCATTTTGTGGAAAATGATGAAATCTCCCTTAATGGGTTACAGTGATTGAACAGGTTTTCCTCTGTGCTTTCCTGTGGCACCCTGTGTGTTCAGGGGAGGTCCCTGTTTAGCAGCTGCCTCAGGGGATCCTCTCAATACTATCTAGTTTTAATTAAATAGCCTTCTCATCTAAGCAATGCAATTAGAAAAAAAAATACACAGCCAATTCTGACATTGGTACATTGCTGAGAAAGCCTCATTTAGTTTTCTCAATTTAATCTAATTCAAGAAAATACCACAACTTAACCGCAGCAAATCCCTGGCTCTGACCCTTCAATATTGAAAGAGAAAATTTAGTCTTCTCACTCTCTGCCAGCACTGAAAATCTCTTGAAAAATCTCTGTCCAGGACTAGCTGTGTTTTGTGGGCATAGGTCTGGCATGCCACAGTATTATTCAGAAATCCTTCAGATGGATCTGCTCTAAGGTTTTTAAGCATTTATGTAATTATCAGTTCTAAATGAATCACATCTTGCAACTAAGCATGCACAGACCAGTGAATCCAAAGCCATGAACCAGAAGAGGAGTAATTATCTAGCTCCCCAGATTGCCATCAGTTCAAAGATTCAGTTATTTTTCAGCCAAATGCAATGCTTACAAAGTGGAGGAAAAAGAATGCACACTAGGTTGAATAAAATTCTCTGAAATTTAAATGTTTCAGTCCATCAGAAACAATATTTTATTTTTTCAGATTTTTGAACATTTTCAATGAAATGCAATGTAGGACCCATCACACCATTATGATTTAAAAATATATTACCTGCCTACGTAAACCAAAACAGCACAATAATTTTGAGTCTAAATAGCTAAGGCTTCCAGAAAATAAAGGCAATTTATTTTTGATATAAATAAAGCCTATCATCAATGTCCATGGCTCGGATAAACTATTCACGATCCTTCTTTCCTAATCATCTTTTCTGAACTAATCTTTCAGCTGGTGGCTTGTGATATGATTCAGGGGAAAAATGTCAGTGGCAATTTCATAAACACGTGATGACAGAGCAGAAGGTAAGACAGAAAGATTACACTGGCACAGAGCACTGTTGTTATGCAGAAGTTAATAAAGCGTGGCTGCTACTCACTTAATATCAATAACAGTCTGTGGATATTACCAGAGATTTTTAGTCACTTACTGTTCAATAAACTTCATATACCCACTCCAATTTTCACATCACAATATATAGTTCAGAACAGAACTGGAAGACTATATGTTGTCCTTAGGGATTTTTGAAATAGAAAAATTCTGGTCTTGTGTTGATACATGGTATTTGCTTTAAACCACATTAATGTGAGAAGCAGTCTGGGAGCATTAGAAATAAAGCAAGCACGGATCATGCACTCATGTGTTCCCCAAGGATGCAAACAGCCAGATTGCAGGCTGGGAGGATGCACACAAAAGCTGATGAGGGCACACAAGCAGGACATGATGCCAGCCATGCAGGTGGATGGATCACAGAAATATTTCATGCTGCGGGATATGCCCAACCAGAAAAAAAAGTGGCAAGTGGTACCAACGGGCATGTACACTCCTCAGCAGTGAAGGAAATGAATTGTTGCTGCTGGGATGAAAGGGAGATGTCAAGAGTTGTCATGAAACCTAATTAAAATTGTGAGTTCTGTGAATCTCTGTCAAACCAGACTGACAGAGACTGTTCCTGTGGATGCTGATGTCTCAGGCAGCCCGTAGCTGCTCTTTCTAAAGTTATGCAAAACAGGGAGAGGGGAAGAATGATTACACTGGAGAACATTAACCTGTTATACATGCATATAGGTATCATTAGGCTCACAGCAACAGAGAATAATGGTGATTATGGGCTGAAATATCTCATTTCCAACTTGGTGTATTGCATGCAGGAGGAGTTAATTTTGTGCACAGCTTCACTGAATGTATATCTGACAGTGACGTGGCCTTCCAGACCAGCATTTAGGCAAACCTGCATCAACACAAACCACTTTGTACTGATGTGGCTCATGTCCTTTAATCATGCACTGAACAAGACTTAAGCAACCCCCACAAATACAACACTACATAGGCTTTAGTCTCTGGCTGCTGTCTCTCACACCTCTTAGCTTTGTTCCCTTTCCTCTGCAACAATGAGGTTTGTGCCCACATTTTTTTCTGATTCCTGCTGCTTCTGCTTGTAAGGAAGGTAGGTATTGACAGATGGGTGATCTTGCCTAGACAGGTGATATGGAAGGTGTGTATGAAACCTCTTGTACATGAAAAAAATGCCAATAGTTAAGAAGTCAGTCTTATTTTCGATGGATAGTGAAGTTTTGTTTCTTTCCTCTCTCAAGATGAAGAGAGGCATTTTGCATAAAAAGCCATGAGATCTAAAATAATTACAATTTTTACTAGTTCTCATTTGAATTTAAAGCAGAAATTTGTGCTTCTTCAGGTCTCATCCTTGCATTTTCAAAATACCACAGTCATTTCGTTACTGTGACTCCCAGTGACTTGTAGATGGGTCATGCTGCTAACATGCAAAGTATTACATTGAGAAATTATCAGAAGTCACATTTCTGTATCTCTTGAGACTGTGAAAAATATTCCATTTGGGGCTTGTGGTTGAGAAATTATAAACCTGCTTGATTTTCAAAACAGTTGCTGAAAACTGTAACAAATACAAAATACAACATGGGCTAAATTCTCTAGATTTTTATTGTTCACTCCCCAGTGGGCTACAGTTCACAATTTCCAGAGATGATCTCCACAGCCCTAAGGGATGACACCAGTTCTTCTGAAGAAAAATCCATGAGTGTCCTCTGAGTTATGAAAACACATGGAGTAACCCAGTTGTAGCTCTACAGATTATCAAGGGTAAATAGGTATAGAGGCCACTTCTGTAGTTTCTCTCTAATCATTACTGCCAAGCACATGAAACTCTTACTCTAAATGAGATTCCATAATATCCCCTGTGAACCATTCAAACACCACCAAAGAAATGTGTTTATATGAATAATTACACTTTGAAAAATTAATGCAATTTTAAAGATGGAAATCCTGATCGGCAAACAAACTGCTGAACCCAAAATTAAGGTTTCCAGGGAAACCTCAGATACCTTTTCATCCCATACCCCTGAGGCAGGTAAGTCCCTTGCAGAGACTGAAAGCCAAGAGATGAGAGTGGTGGCCCGTGTGTGAGCCCCTAACATGCTGCCATAGATCACAAGCTCTATGTCATATAGACATATAAAAATTAGAAGCTTCACATAAATATTATGGGATACTAAATAATTAAAGATAAGAGATTTAATTTATCATGGGGCTTTTTTGCCCGTTCCCTTCCATTCTTTCACTTCAGAGGAATAATTCTTCTGGTTAAAAGATTAACTGCTTTAGTAGTTTAATTAAAGCAAAGACAGGTTTATAGTTTTAATACTATGTGAAGTCTGCTAGTGAATATCTCCATGTATTATACCATTGGGCCCACTTGCCTTTTGCTGTTTAAAACAAAAAAAAAAGTTACAAAAAAACCCCAGATAACAAAAAAATAACAGTTTATTTAACAGTTACAAAAAAATAACAGATTTTTGTTCTCTTCTCTTCACACTTTCTTTATAAGAGTAACATCCATTAACTCTTATTCCCTCTGATTTTACCAGTAAAGGGACTGTGGAATGCTCCCTGCAAAAAACCAGCAAGTGGGAATATCACTGGCAGCAATAGCAAAACCCAACACAAACCTTCAGGGAAAAAAATACCGAAAGAACCAAAGAGCACCACAAAAGGCCTGTGGGCAGTGAGAATGACTGGATATATCATCCTCAGCTTCTGGAAAGAAATAGTGGTTTCTGATGACTGACTCTTTCTTCTGAAGTGCCTTTGTACAGGAGACTTGTCATTCTGGGAATATAACACTGTGGTGCTTTGAAAATAAAGTTTAAAAAATTGTGAGATTCATTCTAGCTTTCAGCAGTAGATTTTAAAAGATTGCTGACCTTTCAAAGTGTTTATTCTGTGTTCTCCAAAACACAGCTAGATGCAAAATGCAGCATGGGGGACAAATCAATTATTTGCTACACAATCTGGAACAAATCTCTTTAAAAATTTTGAGCGTGGAAATAACTCAGGTGTGACAAAATCAAACTGGGGTCTCTAAGATGTGTAGCTATGGAAAGTATGACAAGAGAAAGGACATTTCCCAAGCAGGGGTTTCAAACCCACCAGGTTTTACAGTACTCACTACTAGGAAAAGTGTTCTTCCAGCAGCTGTGTTTTTTCAAACATCTCATCTGAATGTTTTTGCATTTGAATTCTTCTCAAATGTTTCATTTCATTTCTCAAATGTTTCATTATGCTCTGAAATCCCTCTTCTATTTTTCATGGGAAGAAAAATATCCCAGTTCAACACTCAGGAGCCTTGGTAGGTTACTCACTAAGCTGCACTCACACTGAAACAGTGAGGCTCTGGAAGTCTGCATCTCCCAGGTGCCACATGTAAACTATACCCAGAAATCAAACTGGGTCTCCTGTGGGCTGTTCTTCCATTCTGGAAAACAGGGAAAGAAACAAAAAAAAAACCATCTTGGTTGAACCACAGAGCAAAGCTAGTGCAATGTGTGCTGTAGGTGGTCTGGCCTTCCAGGCAACAGCTACACAAGTTAAGGTGCCCTTCTCTCAGCTGCCTTCCCCAGCCCTGGATTATGCTCAGGGAATAAATCCAGGCTGGGCAGTGAGTAAAAGGCCTGTGCAGCATGTTCTGTGCAGACTCCCAAGGTCTTTCTGCAGATACCAGAAAACATGTTTCTACTGGTACTCAGCAGGATGAGAGGGTTCAACATTTCAGTCAACATTGCAGGGGATTAAAGGATGAGGAAGGACAAGGGTTTTACTGTCAAGGCAACTCTGTGCCACTCTGGAGGGTGACCTGGCCTCTAAGACTGCATCTCTGTGTGAGGGCAGTACATCACCCAAACCAAATGTTTTACAGGCAGTTGCTATTTGAACATTCCTCTTCCTCTGAGCATCTGACCTGAGACCTTCTCATGTAATTTCTGGAAGAGTTGCTCAGTCTCTGAAAAGAGGTCAGTGAGAAATGTCCTTCCAGCAAATAATGAGAAGATTGGTCGTAAAAAATTCTCCTGCATTTGTTTGGAGCTGACTACAGCTATTCATTATTTATCCATAGCAGGGTTGGAGAGCAGACAAAGAATAAGGATTGAGGCCACACTTCACACAAGGAAACTTCCATAAAATGGTAAAGAACTCTTTTGTCTTTGGTACTTCAAGTTGTTTTTACTGTTAAGGTTTTTTCTGCATGGCTAGAAGTTCTCATATCTGTAATTTGTATGCTGATACACGGTCACATATCTGACCTAGCAGGCATGTAGTCTGAACAAAAACTGAAGGAAGATATGCATCTTTTTAAAACTGCCTCTATTTCAAACTGTTTCATCTCTTGAAATGAGATTTTCATTAACAGATGGTGGCTGGATTAAATGCTGTGCTCTCAGCTTTTTTTCCTAGAGTACCAAATATGAAGCATATTTAATGTGACAAAAAATCTGCATCTTTATCAATATTTTATTAGTAGTGGAATGTGTCTTTCTCAATCCCTTTTGGCAATATTAAATTACTGTACCATTTATAGTTAAAGGAAATCACCTGCTGTTTCAAATCAGTGGAAAGAGGAAAACAGAAGTTTTAAAATACTCATTAGAAGCTCCACCTCATAAAGGACATCTTTTTGTTTGATTCCCTTATTAGATTGCTGTTTTCTTTGTTACACAGAAAAAGCACCCAACAACAGCAACAAATCTAGCTAATTGTGTCAAAGGCTTTCATGTATTTTTTGTGCGTACAGGAACGGGCGGCTCTTGTACCTCTCAGTGTTTTTCTCATTTAAGTACATTAATACATTCAAAGGCAATAAATAAAATTTTGATTTCAAAGCCTTTTAGTTAAGATGGTAGTATAATCTGGAAGATTAAAAAGGAAGAAAAAAAAAGATCAAGAGGGAGCAGCAGAGCTTAAAAAGCAGGTTACAAAATATGTCTGATGCTGGAGCTACTTCTACTGTGGCTGCAGGAGCAATACAGATTTGTAACCTTGCTTTGCAACCAGTTCAAGCAATTGGGTGGAGGATGTCATTGTAGTAATTACACATGGGTTCCCTGCTGCCATAGCTATCCATGGTCTCACGGGGCTCAGGAGCAGTGTTTCAGTGTGATGGATTGCTGTGGAAAATTGCCCATGCTGGAAAGCAAACTGCCTTACAAAAAGAGGCAATCATACATTTGCTTCCTTGGCCACAAGTTTAGGAATGGGATTCCCAAAAACAAAACACATTTTAGTGACTTGAAAGTGATGTTTCATATAATATCATTGCACTCTGGTTCTTATCAGCCACTTCGTTTTACTTGAATGCCGAGTTCCCCAAAAGTGATGGAATAAGATATAAATAAATAATACTATTTTACACAGCCAATGCATCTTTCTCCAGTCTTTTGAGAATATCAGCTGTGATCCTGGAGGGTGGCTAATCTTTGGTGCCTGCAGCAGAATATGTTGCTAAACATGACCTGCTCTCTGACTTGTTTTCTGCATTTGGAAAGAAAGGCTTCCTAACAATGAGAGATGGGTAACTCCCTCCTATTTTCAACTTATTGCAGTCTGACATGCAACTAAACCACAATATTAAGTACATTTTCATTTTCTAACACCACTTAACACCACTTAAGTTAGAAAGACCATGCTTATTCTTTCACAATGAAAGACTGCACAGAATTGGAGGGGCCTTGAGCAACCTGGTCTAATTAGAGGTGTTCCTGCCCATGCATGGGGGTTGGAACTAGGTGATCTTTAAGGTCCCTTCCAACTCTTGCCATTTTATAATTCTATGATTCTATGACTCTATGATTTTATGATTCTATGACAATGGGAAATATTTTCCATTACTTAGTTTTAATCTGTGAGCTCAGCTTCTTTCTACCTTACAAAGGCACAGCCCACTTACAGCCAGGTTTCCAAAGTCTCAACTTGAATATATACTGAATTCTTTCTGGTAAAAAATATTTTTTCTGTTTTTCACCAGAATAATTTGTTGAAGACAAACATTTATTTGCTTTCCTACTTCAACAGCTTGCAAATGCTATGGAAAGTGGTTTAGTTCAAAATACAATTTTTGGACCAAGATACATTAAATAAAGGTTCATTCTAAATTCAAATGTTTGCATATTGCTTTTTAACTAAAAAAACAAGACTTCAGAAAAAGGAATGTGTTTGCAGAAAGTAACTGCAACATCAGAGTCAACAAACTGTTCAAGTTTGCAAAATGCAGATTGCCAAGGAAATATTACCTCTATCCTTCTGTGCAAACTGATTATGGCACAGACTTTAATTACACAGCCACATCATGGTTTTCCACTGCTCCTTTCAGATCTCATTTTCCACAGTGTGCCAGAAATGATCCTGGAGGGTGCTCACTGAGCAGTGAGAGCTCAGTACCAGTTGTAATGCTGGCTGCCCACCAAATGGTGACAAGCATAAAATGCTACTGAGATAATTTTTTACATGCTGCTCACCTAAAAATGCTGTGCTTTGTTATACCTGGATTCTTTGCATTCATAGGACCACCAGTAGGTCAACAGCCAAATGACCAGAAGTTCCTGTAAAGGTTTCTGGAACAGCCAGCTTATCACTCATCAGGCACTGATACTGTAGAGTTCACAGCTTAATGCTTCAGCCCTTAAAGCTGAGCCTGAGGAACACATCAAAAGCTGGTGGAGAAAGACAACCGGAATGTCCAAATTTAAGGAGAAATCTCAGAAATAAGTCCTTCAATTTTTCTCTGCTGGGTTGACCAGAACTGGGTTATTAAAAGTGCTGTGCAGAATGACTGCTGCACAAGTGTCTGGAGCTGGAAACCCTTAATCCAGCAATTCAGAGAGAATTAAGAAAACACACACATGGATAATGAAGATTGTGGATTTATAGGAGTGTTTGCACAAGAAGAAGGCAATATCTCATAAGGGACTGGGAAGCCGCAAAAGAAAGACAAGGAATAGCTAGAAGGGACAAGTTTAATATGTAAGTAATTTCTTTGGGAAGTAACTAGAGTCAGTTCAACAGAAATAATTAAACTGAAGATCAATGGCAAGAATAAACACAGAAATACCCTGAGCAGATGTCGGATAATTTATTTGTGGTATGAATTAAGCCAGTCAGTGTGTTCTTAAGAGCTCTACAAGCACAGCCAGTGCTTGTCCAGCATGTAAGGACACTCCTAGGAAAGTCATCAGCAGAAAGGTAACAGGAAAATTTGCTAAGAATTTCAGACAATTAATCAGGTAATCAATAATTGAGAGGCAGTTGGGTATATATATCTGATGCAGATTGACTGAATTTTAAACAATTTGCAATACACAAGAGCTTTGCAGACAACCAAAACATTTGACAATCCCTCTTAACTTGGATCTTCAGGATGCAAGTCTCTGCAGAGTAATTTCTGCATTTGTGTGTGTCCATGCATATGTGTTCTCTGTGTATGCCTGTACCAAACATTTATCAGATGAGAGGTGTGTGCACATATATAAGTGCTCCAATTTGAGTGTTACTACAAGATAAGTTGTAACTAAAAGTCAACAGGGAAACTACTTTGAAAAGTAGTAGTAAAGAAAAAAACAAACAGAGATTCACAGAACTTTGAAAACTACTGAAATCGAGGAAATTTGTAAAACAATACATCATGGTTAATTAGACATAACCTGAAAATCTTCAGCTATGGTAAGGATCCACATGCAATGCACTTTTGCTGAATGGATTAATTCATTCCTTTGTGCATTTGCTTCTCTCTTATATTCAATGAAAACTATACCCAGGAGAAATTAGACACTAGTATTGCTACATTAAGACAGAGCAGACTAAAACACTCTCTGTAAATAAGAATTATGCCTACTGAAAAGATGTGCAGCAAGAGCTTCCTAATGCTTCTACAAAACTGTGAAATAAACCTATCTGCTTTACTAAGCCAGTCTAAAAAAGTAATAAACACCCTCTTGGGGCAGCTCAAAGAGCTGCCATATGGATGTTTGGGTTTTTTTTTCCTTTGGGCCATTTAAGATATCCTGGGATGCCGTTTCATGTGCCCATGGCTCCATACAGACATACATGTGCCTTAGCTGGAGGCTTTGTAATGAAAATCAATATGCACATAAGAACATGCAACTTAGGTTCATTATAGTTCTTCATCAGATTCATATTTATGACCCAAATGATGCTCCACACATTTCCAGTAGTTCTTTTTACAGGCATTAGAAGCTATTCACTAATAAAAATCACAAATATTGTAAATGGAAGAACTATTTCTATTTTCCATGCTATAACAATTGCTGAGAATGGCTTTTTGATAAGATTGTCCAGAAGAAGAAATCTTCACACTGAACCAACAAAATGAATCATAAAGATATTTAAAAGAAATTAGTAATTATAATTTTGCTTTGGAGTAAAACCACTTGGGAAACATTAGGAAGCACAACCCTTATTTTTGTTTTATACACCTGCCTGTTCTATACAGTGTGACATGTAAGCAGTGAGGCATTTAACTGGTGTGACCAGCTACCACATTTATGTATGGAAAAGAAAGAGAAGAGTGAGAAAATGCATTCCAAGGCTGTGGGAAAGATCTCTGTCGTTTTAAAAAGTACCAGAGCTGAGATTGCTGGTTGCATGCTTCATGAAGGCTTCTTGGTGTGTGCAGTGGAACCTACTCATGCATGAAAAAGCAGGCAGGAAGTGCTGGCCTTGAAGGAATAACTCACCACTCCAATATTAAACATGTGTAAATTATTTAGCCTGCCCTTTACACAGATTTTCTGTTGAGAAGAAAGCAAGGAAAAATCACCAGCTTTAGTCACAGTTAGAAATATCTACATGTAATCCTAAAACCTGGATGTAATTGAAGAAGTGAAGAATATTCTTTGCTTTGTCTAACACCTTACTCCAGGTGTGTGTTGGTGTTACTAACGCTGGTGGTTCATTGTATCTCTAAATATTTCGATAATAAAGCAAATTTGAGAAATGGAGTTACTGCTCAGGCCGAAAATAATCATCCTTAGGCTAGGTTGAGATACATAATCTTATTCTGGAAAGAAATATAATTTTTTGACACATATTTGCATTGGAAAAGCAAATACAAAACAGAGTACTGCCTAATGGTCCTTTACCTTGAAAGCAGCCATGTTATGAACATGAATTTTCCTTAGCCCTACACGTCCATGGTGTGGTCTGAAGTGAGTGGAGGAAGAGCCTGGTGGCCCATTAGCATCCCATCCCATCCTGCTGCCAGGGAGAAGATGGGTAAGAAGTGGGCACAGGGTGTGTAAGGGAGCAGGGCAAGGGCTGCCACCAGTGCAATGGGATCTTAAGGGGAACATGTGCAGAGGAGGTCACCAGATGCCCTGGCACAAAAAAAGCAGAAGCCTCATGGAGGAAAACAGGCAGAAGATGTGCAGTATGATTTTTGCCTTAATTAGCAGTTGTTTTTTTGCTGGCCCTGTCTGTGCTAGATTCTGTAGTGAGTTAAAAAAGGTCTATCAGAGGAATTGTAACTGTTTCATAAATTCTCTCTTTGTATATGCCAAATATATACATGCTTGTATCAAAAAATCATAGAATCACACAATCAAAGAAAGTGAGGGGTTGGAAGGGACCTCAAAAGATCATCTAGTCCAACTCCCTCTGCCAAAGCAGGGTCACCTATAGCAGGTCACACAGGGGTGATCCCAGGGCTAGAAAGCAGCTCTCCCCATAAGCAGTCTGGCTATCTGTATAACACATTGGCTCACATTTCACTCTTTTTTTTTTGTTGTTCTTTTTATTTTACCTGGAAAGCTTTAACACACTATAACAATCTCTTTTGCTTAAGAATTTCATTGCCTATACAAAAATCACTGCTAATGAAGTTTTCTAGTATTTTTTTTTTTTTTTTTTTTTCTGTTCAGCCCACTAGTCCCTGTGTGACCATTTTCATTGATCTTAACTACTACTGCTCAAGCAGATTCAGGCTTCAATTACACTGTCCTGTGTCTTTGCCTTAGAAGATGCTGATGTGCTAAACTCCAACAATCTCCTTCCTTAAATCATTCCCTGTCAACTCTGTTATGTTCGTATTCACACTGCTTTGAATTCTGCCATACTTACCTCTTAAGAGAGAGAGAGAGAGAGAGAGAGAGGAGAGAGAAGAGAAGAACAACTGTGACCAAAGAGGAGTTCAGAATTGCATGATCTGCTTTGCATGTTGCTTCAAAGGGGTTATTTAAAAAGGGGATGCTTGTTTCCCTCACTGTACTCTGTAACTGACTCTTCAGTTTTCTTTTCTTTCTTTTTCATTCCTTTCTTTTCCAAAGACCCTAACACCATCAGTTTATCAGAATAATTTCCATGATGCCCCCGGTAGTTCAGGAGGCAGAAGGAGCTGCCTTATATATCATGAAATTATATATCATGATCCCACTGTCCTGAAGCGAGAGAAAGAAACCAGCACAGCCCCATGAGGGGAAATCATACATCTTTTCTCCTTCAATGTTTCAAATATTATTTTTTTTTAGATTTTGCATTCTTTCTTGCCAGTCCCATTATATTTCAAACAGATTTGCTGATCCAGTTCTTTGTCAGAGAATAAACAAGTACAACACATCCACACCATTAACTTCAATTAGGGTTTAAGATCAGGGGGCCAAAACCAGAGGCAGAAAGCAGTGGCAGGCAGGCTTCTTAACCAACAGCTCCATTGCCCACAAGTGGGTTAACAAGAACTAAAGTGATCACTGCTTTTACTTAAAGCAGGGCCAGTCTGGCAGGTAGATGGGATGCTCTGCAGTCAGGGCTGCCCAAGGTGACAGTGAAGTTAGGACATGCATTAGAGTGGGAATATGCAAACAAATCCTGCTGGGGCCAGAGGAAGGGATGGGACATGGTGACTGTGGTGCACCGAAGGCTATGGTCAGAGTTAGAGTTCAGTGTTGTTACGTGGATTAAAAAGTTTAAATCTATGAAGAGATATAAATTTTTTAAGCAGTATTCCCTCTCTCTCTCTCTTTGATAATCAGTTGTGACTGCAAGCCCCAACAGTCTGAAGTGTAACAAAAGGTAGATATGTTTGTCCAAGCACACCTCAGCCTTTGTTGGGCAACTCTACCACTCTTACTAAAAGTGATCCATAAACTGCTGATACTCCAGGTAACACAAATCAAGGAAGAAGCAGAAAAACATGAACCAATTTTGAAGATGTATTCAGTTTCTATTTACCTGGCACCCAAAATAATTTCAGTGTACTTCTAAAGTAGTATCTCCTGTAAATTCATAGCAGTCATCAGTATTTCAGTTTAATTTCTAACTATTCTATTCTCTCAGCACCGAAAAACTCAATCTCCCCCCAAAAAATGTAGAGTTATTAGAAAAACGAGCCTGAGGTATTCCAATGCAATTAAACAAGGAACAGCTCACTGCTGAAAAATGGTAATATAACAGAAAACAAGCAAGGGAAGAAAAACACTGACTTGTCATCTGCAGCAAACTGAGATCTTTTTTCCTTACAAACCAGATCCTTTTATCTTTGTTCAGTTGGTTAAGTCCTTTACCCACTGACTTCACTGGAATGATTAAAGGGCTGTGGTACTGTTTGACTGGAGCACTGGTGTCAGAGCTGGATGCTCTGGGAAGCAAAGCCCATCCAAATTCCCTAGTAGCATAGGACCAACCACTGCACAGGATGGCAATGGCTACGTGTTAGTTTTTCTGAGTTCTCAATTAAATGTCTCAGATGCAGTGTGCTAACACTCCCAAAACTTCTTCACTCTACAAAAGCTTCAAATACTCAGATCTTTTGCAGTCTTTAAAGTATCTACATGACTGGGTGGTCTTAATCATGGTCACCCAGTGGTATTATGAATACACCTGTGGGACTGAAGTAGAAATCATAGAATGATAGTACCATTCAATGGGTTGGAAGGAACCTTAAATATACACTTCTGGATTCAGAAACTCTGAATCTAAATATATCATTAAAGCAAATGAACTATTTTGATACCTCTTGTATCTTTGCCCTCCACAATATCTCTAGGAACCATTTAATAAAAGGGATCTGAAATTCAGTGCTTGTGTTAACCATTCAGGAACTCCAGTGGCAGAAGAATCTCCAAGACTTTATATGCCACACAAGATTATAGAATCACAGATTGATAGAATCAAGTCCAATGGTTGACCCAACATCACCACACCAACTAAACCCTATCCTACAGTGCTACGTCCACATGTTTTCTGAATACCTCTAGGGATGGTGACTCCAGCACTTCCATGAGCATCCAGTTCCAATGCCTGACCACTCTTACAGTAAAGAAAGTTTTTTAATATCCAATCTGAACCTCCCCTGGTACAACTTGAGTCCACTTTCTCTCATCCTACCACAGGTTACCTGGGAGAAGAGGCCAACCCCTACCTCACTACAACCTCAGGTAGTTGTAGAGAGTGGTAAGGTCTCTCCTCAATTTCCTCTTCTAAACAACTCCAATTCCCTCAGCCACTCCTCATAAGACTTGTCCTCCAGACCCTTCACCACCTCCACTGCTCCTGACATGCTCCAGCACTTCAATATCCTTCATGTATTGAGGGGCCCAGAACTGATCACAAAACTCAAGGTGTGGCCTCACCAGTGCTGAGTACAGAGGAACAATCTCCTCCTAACCCTGAGGGCCACACTATTTCTAATGCAGATCAGGATGCTGTTGGCCTTCTTGGCCACCTCAGCACAGTGGTGGCTTATGTTTAGCTGGCTGTCAGCCAGCCACCCTAGGGCTTCTCCTCTGGGCAACTTTCCAGCCACTCTTTCTCAAGCCTGTGGAGTTGCCTGGGGTTCCTGTGACTTAACTGCAGGACCTGGCACTTGGCCTTGTTGAACCTCCTACAACTGATCTCAGACCATTGATCCAACCTGTCCAGGTCCCTCTGCAGAGCCTTCCTCAGGCAGATCAACACTCCCACCCAACTAGGTATCATCTGAAAACTTACTGAGGAAGTACTCAAACCCCTCACCTAGATCACCAATGAAGATATTAAACAAGACTGGTACCAGTACTGAGCCCTGGGGAGCTTGTGACCAGCTGTCAATGGATTTTAACTCTGTTCCTCACCACTCTCTGGGCTCAGCTATCCAGACAGTTTTTAACTCTGCCAAGAGTACACCTGTCTAAGCCACAAGCCACCATTTTCTGTAGGAGAACACTGTGGGAGACAGTGTCAAAGGAAAATTCCAGGAAGACAACAGACTTTCCCTCATCCAATATGCAGGTCACCTGGTCATAGAAGGAGATCAGAAGAAGAAAGATGTTTTTGATAGTCTGGGAAAACTGAGGCATGTGCTTAATTTTGCTATCAGGAGTAGCCCTGCTGGTAGCAAAGTTAAAATGTGGCTTAGTGTCTGAGAGATAAGGGCTGAGCTTCCTTAAATGCCTTGATTCCCTGTGGTTAGCTACAGAATATTAATAATTGCAAAGGCAAGTTAAAATACTTGTAAAAAATACCCTTGTATTTGCAACTAGAGTAATTGAAAAATAGAAATGGGAAGGACTTGGTGAACTCACCTGGTCCATTTACCCATGGAAAGACAGAATCAGCTGCAGCTGCACCTCTCCTCCAGCAGTAACACTTCCACACCTTCCCACACAGCTTCCCTTGCTTACAACGTGTGTTATTTAAAAAGAGGTTTCCTAATGTCTTACTTAAGTGATTGTGTAATTTTCACCCATTACTACTTGTTTTATCCACTCTGGGTGTTGAGAATTGGCTATTCATTTTGTAAATGGCTTTTAACGGTTTGAGGACATTCTGGACCTGATCAGCCTTTTCCTCCTTAGGCTGAAGAACCCAATTCTTGTCAAGCTGCAGCAAAATTTCATCATAAGAAATGATGAAACTTTTTCTGCCTTTCTCTTGTCCATTTTTTGGCACAGCACAATTTTTGCTATTTCATTTATTGCATTTATTAGTCTATTTGTGTTTTTTCTTCTGCTGCTTATCTCATTTTTTTCCTTTTACATTCTCTTTGAGTGAAAAGTATTAAACTGAAGAAGAAAAAACACAAGGAATCAAAAGTCAAAAGCCTAGAAGAAATTTATTCCAGAAAGTGGAAAATCTCTGCCAAAGATAATTCAATAATCCTTTTTTTTTCTTTTGAAAATGTGAAACTAAAATTATTTTCAGATCTTCTGGGAAAAAACAGTAGTAGTTTTCTGCCACCTTAAAATACAAGATAGAGATATGCAGCAGCATCTTTAAAATTGTTGTGAATGTGCTACTATTTCCACTCTGCAAAAATGAGAGGATACAGCTACGATCATGATGACACATTTGTGATTCTGAAAATTCTGTACATGTAGGCAGCTTCCTTTATATTTGAACAAGCTCAGATGAATGAAAGCACTGATGAAATAATTTTAGCTATTATATATGTGTAAAAGTCAAAGCAGGGGAATTTCTGTTCATTCAGTGCTGCTGAGATGTTCCTGTGATGCTCAAAAATATTCTATGTGCCTCCTACCTTAGTAGGAACATGTGTAGGAACCTTAGTAGGAAGCAAGTGTATCACATAATCCCATTCACAGGCTTAACAACCCTCATCTTAAAAGTTGTGGTGTTTTTTTAGCTATTTCTACACAGAAGATCTTCCTGAACCTCTCTCCTTCTGTATTAATAACCTGACTTTTGAATTTATTAAAATGTCAGGTTTAAATGTCTTCATAGCCATATGTACCAGATGTCTTTGTGCCCACACTGTCTTTTTGTTTAAACTGTTGTTTTTCCTCCCTTGTATCCGCTCATCCCAATATTTACATGCAGCACTTTGCAATATTCAGCATGCCAAGTCTTTAAGTCTCATTTTACCTAGCAGATTTTTCATCCCTCCTGATCCATGTGGTAGCCTCTTTCTCTGCATCTTTGGAGTAAAACATACATTTATACTGGAAGCCTTGGGAAGGAAAAGCAAGCCCAGAGAGGACTGGCTGTCACCTCTCTGCAGCCACCAGCTCACATGCTCATCTCCAAGAGTTCCCTTGTAGTATTTGCTAACAGACCTCACACAAATGATGGTGAAATAAAATAAATGCATTCTCATGAAAAAACTATCACTGATCACTAAGTGGCCACCTGTATGTATTTATAGGCTACATCTCCTCTCGACTTTCAATTTTTAAACTAAAGAGCCAAGGGGATTTCACCTCACTTGCTGTAATGGGTTGTTTTCTCCCATAAACACACTGGAAGCACTTTCTGCCTGTCTCCTAGCTTGAGTTAATCTCTTTTGATGAAGATGTGATTCCAGATGTCTCACCAAAGCCTTACAAGATGGAGTTCATATCCCTCTACTGAAACGGTCTCTTCGAATACTTTCTGGGATTGTTTCTGATACTTTTAGGGCCACATGCCTCTGATGACATTAATTGTCTCAGATTATTGTGTATCCAATACAAGATGTTTGTGCTGAGGTTTTTCAGATCTTATCTTGTAGTAAGATTTCCTCCTATTAGTTTCTGAGTGAAGGAATGTGTATTTTTGTACAACAGATTTTCACCTCACTTTTGTTATTAAGACTTCAAGGTCATCTGAATCTCTTTGTATGACAACCAAATCTCTTCATTGATGCAGCTTTCACGCTTGAGTTTGTCAGCAAATTTCATTAGTGCACTCCTACCAAGGTCAAAAATTAAAATAGTAAATAAAATTAGCCTCCAAATCAGTTTTGGAAGGACTCTGTTAATATCTTCACCTTAGCCTAATACTTGTCTTTTTCAGTAGTATCTGATCTCGTCTTTGCTCTGCCCAGTTCCTCACTCATAATGCAGTACCTGTAGTAATCCCACTTTTACCAGATGAAGCAACACTTTGGAATATTTTATCAGTGATTTACTGTGATTCAGGGTGCTGGCATCTCCTATGCCCATAGACCCTGTTGTCTTACCAAGGAGCCAACTGAGCCCTTTGAAAGGAAGTGTCAGGAACTAGAACTTGAGTCTCCTGGACACGCACAAAACATGGAAAAATATCACCTATTTTAGTGTGGAAGCAAGAGTTTTTCTTTTCCCAGACATCAAAGAAAGCAATCTTTCTTTGTGCCCCTAGCAGGTGGCTACAATTTCCTTCTGCTCCCATCACAAAGCTGTGGGCAGGAAAGGAGGTCAGAGCTGCTTCTGGCTTGGGAGACAGAGCCTTGATCAAGAGATTGGAATACAACTCCTACCCCTTGCCTGCTGTGCCTAAACAGCTCCCTCGGGGATGTTTCTCTGCCCACCCTTGTAAAAGCCCCTGATTCCTTGATTGCTCTCTTTTTCCTCTCACCAGAAATACAGAACACTCTGCCACAACACACATGCTCACTCATCTTGGCTCTTTCATCTTTAATACATGATTTTTTTTTTTCTGACACAGAAGATTAAATTCAAACAAGAATCATTTGAGTACCAGCTGATAGCCTTCTTTATACGAAGAGGCAGACCAGAGGATCACAACAGTGCCTATGTGCTAGCATTAACTTAACCTAAATGATGCTTCATAAGAAAGCCTGCAGTACCTTCACCTCTTGTATTAGACACTAAAGACCATATGGAAACTCATTTAAAAGGAATGAAGTGCACTGACCTTCTGTCTTATTGCAAAGCTTCCAAAGATCATTAAAAACCAGTACAAAGCCATCATGACAGATATATGGACCATGGTGCATTGTTTTATTGTTACCAATTGAAAGCAATTTTTATCAATTACACACACATCAAGCACATATTACACACTGGCTACAAGTTATTGCTGTGCTTACTGTTATTGTCACTATTTTGATGTGTTGTAGCTGACAATGTTTTTCAGCAGAAATAAATGTTTTCGTTTAAGCAGTGAGGGATAACCACAGTTAGCACATACAAGCAATTAAGTTAATTAAGCCTTTGTTCTGCTCATAAACACAATTTATTTAAATTATATTTCCTTTCCTGTGGAAGCTGTAGGCAGAGTCCAACCCTGTACTGTACGGCTCGGAAAACAGCACAAAGGAATCAACAATTCACACGATGAAAGCTAAATCAGAGTACGGGCTGAGAAAAACACAGGCAATGATAAACACCGACAAGAATCAACTTGAATGGACATTTTTGGAGAGCCACAAAGATATCGTGCTGTGCCCAAGACACCCTCTGCTTTAAATAGTAGCTTTTAAGATGTAAATTTAGTTTCACAAAACACTTAATGGGTTCACTTACTTGAAAAGAAGATAGAAAACACTTTCAAATGCATGTAACATTTCACTGATGTGAGAGGAGGGTAAAAAGAGAACAGGAACAGGTCTGCCAGTGACTTGGAGCATCCAAACAGTTTTCAAAGTATGCATTTTTTAAGTGAGTATTTATGCATCACCAAATAGTATGCAACTTTCATTTAGATTCTGCTGGTATTGTCAGGACTTAGCATCAAGCCCAGAATTCATCCCTTGCTTCCTCACTTTAAAATATTTAATGTTTTCTAATCCAACACAGAGAACTATGTTGTGACAAAAATAAATGGAGCGCAGCACTTGCTGCTCTATTTTTGATAGCTCACTGATTTTTTTAACACTACTGAATGGAAAATTCATCAGAAATAGAAATATGCAGACTACAATGAGCTCCCTCTCCTTTGGCTGTCAGAAAATTGGTTTCAAATAATCTCAGAGGTAAAGCAAATGCAAGACAACATGCATCCCAACAAGCCATATGGGAAAACCCAAATGTGTTATGCAAAGTAAATGGTACCTGCCTCTCATGTTTAAAAGGATGAAGGAAAACATCTGGACTCAGTGAAGCTCATCTTCCAAAAATGGAGACAATGAAGTGACTACTGGGGAAACAAATCAGGGAAAAGAAAGATATGTGTGCCCAGATTTCTCTCAAAATTAGCAGCTGCTACAATGACAGCCAGTGCAGTGCCAGTGGCAGTGCCTGCCAGCTCCCCAGAGCAGACTGCACCAGCAGACCAATGCTTGCAAACAACAGCCCAAACACTAAGCTTGAAAGTAGCCTGATAGAGGAGAGTTCATCTCAAGAATACCCTCGTTAAACCCCCACATTCTACCTCCAGGCTTCTGTGTATGGATAAGGGTCTGAGCTGCAGCTGGGAGATGCGGCTGATCTGCATGTCCAAAAGAGATTTAATCTAACAGCAGAGCTGATGTGGTGATTATTCAGCTATCTCGAGTGTATCAGTCTCTGGGACAATCACACATCCAGCACTGCTGGAATCAAAAGCAAGTAACATGATAGTCTTAAAAGATAATCCCAGTGTCCTTAACCAGCAATTGGAAGTGGACACAAAAATAGACACAATCTGATGCTGAATATTAACTCTACAAGAGAGAGAAGGGTGGGATTCATCTCCAGATGAGATGGCTACACAGAGGAATGGCAATGCAGGTGTATGGGAGCTGGGTGTGCTCCCAGTATCACATCTACAACCCAGACAGTACAGCTGGAGGCATTTAGTGGGTTGTCCATCTCAGCCGCAAACACCTACATAGAAGATTTTTCCAGACTGTCCCCAAGTTATGGTCTGTACCATTTATTTTATCTGGTCAGAGGAACATTTTCTGCTGACAGTGCTCCCTGATATAAAAAGGATTTACTTTTGTTTGATCCTCTGAATGTTGTTGCCTTGCACCATGAGTTGGTACAGCAACATAAGGAGATAGAGCTCCCCCAGTGGTGGAGGGGATGCTGCCCTGAGCTGCTACATAGACAGATCATTCTGTATAAATCTGACCTGAATCACCCTCCTGGCTGTGTAAGGGTCATCCCAAAAATCTCTGGGTGCCCGAGATCTCATTCCTAAAAGTAGCATGAAGAGGGAATGCTCCAGGATTAGACTAGGCACAGGAGGCAGTCATATTTTCCTGGCCTAGGGGCTATGTCTGGGTTTTAGACAGTGCCTTTATACAACAAAATAAAGGAGTACCAAAGACCAAACTCAAGCACTGGGTCCCTAATTGTCATTAATGATTAGCTTAATTTACTAACTCTTTTTTTGGCTATTCCAATGAGTCATCTCTGACACAAATCTGCTAGGGTGGGCAGAGAAACTTTCTAGGGGAAGAACCAGTCCCCAGCAATACATTGACAGTTCACACTACTTGACTTCTGAAATAGGAATCAGTCCCTGTCTGATTCCTTATTTTCTGATTTTACTTACTGTGGTGTCAAATTCCCAAACCTCTGCAGCTCACTAAATCTATAACCAGAGATGTTGACTGCCCAGTGACCAAATGCCAGGGCCTCAGCCACAAGAATCACATCTGAACAGCTCATGAACCATGTGCATTTAAGAGCTACTCATAAGCCATAGCTTACGTGGTTTTGTTGAGTCTATGAAGGGTCTGCTTTTAAGATGAAGCAATAGTTGCTTAAGTACGTTCAAATGTTGCATCATCCCTTCATTCACTGTAATGTATTATCAGTATTTTCTTTCTCTACTGAATAAAACACATGGATGTCACTCTGAATTGTAAGTTCTCCCATGAAAAGTCGAAGAAATGCATTATATATAACATGATATATCACCCAGTCTGCTTGTCTTTCTCACTTACAGAACAGTTTTAAAGAATTGCTAAGACAGGGTAAGGATGATCTATCTGTCAATGACATTCAGAGTTAAAACATCAAGGACATGGAGAATGATTAAGGCTGAATAAACATTTAAAGCTTTCAGGGTCAAAATTTTTCTATCTCACTCTACCTTAACAAGCACAGAACCATAAGTTCTCAGCTAGGAGGGAGATGGAAATTTTTCTAATTCTTGTTTTATAAGAAATACCTTCAACTCTTAATATTTTGCACAGAAAATAACAGGCAAAATACACAGCTGGGGAGAAGTGGCAGCACAGATCCCTAAAGTAATTCATAGAAAAGCTCTGCAATTATGAGTCCATATTTGCCTAATGTCACCTCTGTAAGTGTCTCTGAAAGGCAAAAGAAAAATGCCTCAAAACAGCCTTTGCTGACTTCCACTAGACTTTACAATTATGTCAATAAAAATATCCTGGACCAACAACATCAGCTGTGCCAGGCAGCTGTAAAATGGTCATCACAGACACTTGAACTTCATTTTTCACCAGCAAGACATCATCAGACAACTCAATGAAGCTTTATTTCTTTGGTCTGACTTTGATCTGGAACTATGTCACTCCAATGTTTCTTGTCTGATTGTTTTGGTTTGTTTTATTTAGTTCAAAACTATTCAGGTTTTTTGCTGGATCTCAGGATGGGAAAAACTCAGTATTTAGAACAGTGTTTATCTCCACCACAGCAGAAAAATCAGTCAGATGTGAGAGATTTTTATCCCCAAAGAATCACAGCAATTATTCACAGTCAGAAGCAGTGAGAACAGCATCCCTGGGCAATACTGTAAAATAAGTGAAAACCCCTTCCTCTTCACTCTATGCAGTCACAGTTCAAGACCTACTTATCAAACATGCATGTTTTCTCAATGAAAGTATTCTTGATAAAGCAAAGATACACCACTAATTTCACTTTATAGGTGAAAGACTAGAGCATAAAAAGTTTATTTTTACCTTCTTGGTGTCTCCTGAGAAGGAGACTCCACAATCTCACTGGGCAGCCTGTGCCAGTGCTGCCCTCGTGGTGAAAAAGCCTTTTTGTATGTTTACACAGAACCTCCTATGCTCCAGCTTGCACCTCTTATCCCTTGTGCTGTCAATGGTCAACACTAAGAAGAGCCTGGCTCCATCCTCCTGACACTCACCCTTTACATATTTGTAAACTTTAATGAGGTTGCCCCACCGTCTCCTCCTCTCCAAGTTAAGGAGACCCAGGTCCCTCAGCCTTTCCTCATAAGAAATGCTTGACCAATACTTGACTTGAGAGTAGTAACAACAATTGTAACAGATGTTAACTTGCTTCACTCACTGATTCTCCTACACAAGTTCCAAGTTGGATTCAATTGCAGGATTTCTTTATGCCACTCGAAACTTATGAAAAGTTTCTTTTTGCCTGTAGGGTCATTTAACTAAGTAAGACTTCCTATTGTCACCACCTTAGCTCTGGAATTTATGGCTGCACATACAACAAAATACAAGAAATTCTGTTACTAAATTTAATGTAACTGGGAGAAGAAGAGATAAAAATATCTTCTTGCAGATGTTCTCAAAGAGCAAATACATGAATGATCCCTGCTTTCTGTTAGCTCCCATTAGCTACTGACTCTGGAGACTCATGGGAGGCTGTACACAGAGGAAACATTTTTCAAGTCCCAGCAGTATTTCATAAGAATCCTTCTTATAGTGTTTCAATGCTAAAAAAGAGTTTTCAGTTGTCTGTCAGGAAATCAGAAATAATTGTCCAGAGCTCTGACAAAGGTGGAGGTGGTGACAGGCTACAGTCAGTCATGGAATCCTCCTTAGAATAGGGATTGAGGTAATTTAAAAAACATTCCAAGCCTTAGACTTTTACCACCTTCTTCACAGACAGTTACAAGACCATACATATGTCACTCTTGGATATTTTATCTCCTCTGACTGCCAGCTTTATTTTTCTCTCTATTATGTTGCCCTTAGAGAAGTTACTATGTCTTTGTGCTGTCCTGACACAATCCTTTGTTCTTTTTTCTCATACTTGTGGGCAATGATTACTGTCCTCATGTCCTCTGATTTTTCTTCACATCATACAACTACAAACATTCCATTTAATCTTCTGATAAACCACAAACTCTCCTTCCCAGTCCTAATTTTTTTCTGTCTGTTCCTCTGGATTTAGAAGGCTGCTGTGAAGAGCTGGAAGAGAAGGGACTGACTGTCCTCCACCTTGTGGAAGTTGTCTTCAGGCTGAGGTTCTCACCTTTGGTCCCCAGCTGAGCTACATCCCAGTGGCATCACAGCTGTGCCCATTCCAGCATGGACTCTGCAGGTTCAGACCAGGACCCTGGCCCACAGGCTAACTTAGGGCTTGACCCAGATCTGCCTCAGCTCTACAAACTTGCCTGGTGATCACTGAGCTGGGACTGGTCTGGTTATGGTTTCCAAACCTGATCCTTATTCTGACTAATTGATGTGTGCTCCTGCCTTGAGCTCAGATCTGCCTAATCACAGACTTGCCTTTGGACTTTCCTAATTACAAATACTGCACAGTAATGAGGGATGGTTCAAAAGATGGATGAGCATTATATGTCGTTTCTTAATGAAGTTCTACTTAATATTTTGACCTATATGTAGACTGAGTGCACTTAAAAAGCAAATTATCAGCATAGTTTCTGCATAACTCTGAGCTGCTCAACTTTAAAATTCTGAAATTAAAATAATGGTTACAGCACTCCTGTGGTTTCCTATCATCACTACAGGAAGCCCAAAAGAACTGTAATTTTTTTTTAAATTAATCCCTTCAGAAAAATAATATAAATGAAAATAATTTCAGTGGACACGGCAGCCTTTCAAAAACAATCCCTTAGTTACTAACCAACTGAAATACAACTTGCAGAGTTCTTTAATGGGTAGAAACATTCCTGAGGAGGAAGTGGGAGAAACGGATCCAGATGGACTTCATTTTGTTTCTCTACATCTTTTTTACCCAACTTGAGCCACTGAACATTATTTGATTGCTTGGCATATTTGAGAACTCTTCAGTTTCATTTTTTAAAAATAATGGTCCAGACATCAGAGTTTCCAGGACCTTGAGCTGTTCCATCTTTATGAAGACAGATGTATCCAGGTCTAAATATTCTAGCTAGACTATCAAATGTACAAGCTAAAGCAACGTTTCCTCCTTCCCTTAATATAAAAGTTGCTCCAGTCAGTTCCAATAGCAGATATAAATACAGCCTACCTAAATAAATCAAGACATACACATTTTTTCAAGTTAAGATTTAAAAATTTCTGACAGTTTCCCATTGTGACAACTGCAAGGAAATAAAACCTCTCCTAGTTTTCTTTCAACAGCTAATGTCAGGAAGGAAAAAATTCTTTTTATCATACCTTGCTTTATTGAGAATTTATCTCTAACCCCTTTTGAAGAGAGGATGATTATACTTCCATATTAATGTTTGCAGATAAGCATACAGAGTGCCAGGTGATTCTCATGCAATAATGTTGATTTACAAGTGAGAGCATACAAGATAAAGGGTAGCAAGATAGATTTCCTAAAAGTATTATGATAGAATGGCTCCTGAAAGTGAATGCACAAAGAAGGCACGGATGGGCAAAGGGGATTTTCAGATATCAAGAGAAAAATCAGTCAAAAATACCTTGCAGAACTTCCTTACTTCCTTTCATCAACAGATTAAAAAATTGTGTAATTAGTTGGTTGCCTCAGAAGACATTAACGAAATTGAAGTAATTTTTACCTTCAGATCATTAAAGACAGAACATGAGCCTGCTGAAATTTAAAATAAAATTTCTAAGATTTACAGCTCCCAAGCATGGAGACCTCAGGGATATCTGTTTTTTAATTTCTTTTGTTCATAAATATATAACACTTACACCTCTACTTCTCTGGTTACTGTAATGTGCCAAGAACTTCAGGGATAGCTCTATACCTGGAGGACAGGAGAAACATTGTTTGATATCCACCTTCCACAGCCCTTACCAAATGTGCTTGGACCCATTCTCTGGCAGCAGAAGGCACTCAAAAGTCTGGCTTCCAAAAGAAGCCCAAAAGGGCCTCTTTTTGGGGGTGTAAAGATAGCATGTGGTGAGTTAGCTGGTGGGAAAACTTGTGTTAAGCTCAATTTCTTTGTTGATGGGCTTTTTGTTATTTCAACTATTTTCTCTGCGATTTCTCTACTCCTATGAATAAGCAAGTACCACTTGGTTTTAAAAATGTTGTTCTGAGTATAGTTCCCTGCTGAAAGTCTACAAGCAACAGAATCACAATGACTAAAAAAATCAGAAAGATAGAGTAAGTCTGAGGACTAACAAAAGCAGACATGTTGGGAAGAAATACAGTCAACAGTCAAAACCAAATAAATCACCAGGCACCCAAAAGAGCCCAGGCTCAGGTACTAATGGGACACATGCTAAAGACAACAATGAAGGATCAGGAGTGTAGAAGCCAAATATACAAGCAGACATTGACACTGTTGTTCCCCAATAGTTGTTCCCCAGCATATGTTGTACAACAAACTCACAGGAACATTATACATTTACCATTTTTATGTGCCAGTACACTGGAGGAGTTTAATGGGAAGCTCAGAAGCTGCTCTTCTGAGAGATGCTGAGTAGAAAGTGACACTGGAATTCCTTCTAGATTAACAGCTGAGCAACTAAAAACCAAGATGTGTCTCAGACTCAGGATCAGAATTCATAGAATCATAGGATAGCTTAGGTGGGAAAGGGCCTCACTCCAACCTCACTGCCACGAGCAGGAATGCCTCTCAACTAGGCAATGTTGCTCAGAGCATCATCCAGCCTGGCCTTGAAGACCTCCAGGGAGGGGGCATCCACAACCTCTCTGGGCAATTTATTACAGAGTCTCAGCACCCTTGTACTAAAGAACTTCTTCATAATATCCAGTCTAAACCTATTCTTCAGTTTAAAACCATTTTCCCTTGTACTGTTGCTGGACACTTATAGAAAGTCCCTCTCCAGTCTTCCTGTGCCTTCCCTTCAGGTATTGGAAGGCAGCTATAAAGTCTCCCCAGAGTCTTCTCTTCTTCAGGCTCCCTCAGCCTCTCTTTGTAGCAGAGATGCTCCAGCTCCTGGATCATCTCTAGCCCCTGGATCATCTTTGTGGCCCTCCTGTGGACTGGTTCCAACAGATCTATGTCCTTCAATTCCTAACACAGAGCAGTGCTTTTGAAGCCCAACTTCTCAGGTACTGTGAAATTCTAGCACAGAGACCCTTACATGTCTCCCATTATTTTTTAAATAGCTTGATCTTATTGGCATTGAAAATACAGCTTGATAAGTGTTTAAATTTGTTTGTTCAGTTACTCTGATTTCTAAAACAAGTTCAGTTCCTGGTATGGGGACAGGCAGCAGTGTTTAACTTAATTTAAACAAATCCTGGCAGCACTAATAAACCATTCCAAAGGATGCCATAATTTATCATAATCAGTTAGTCAATTAGAACTTGCTCCAGTCAGAAATGAAAAATTACTTTTAAATTATTAAGACATCAGGGCAATGTTTAAAACATGTTGCAATCTACCCCACAAAACTGCACAAAGGTGTGACACCAGTACCAACGCACAAAAATTTTATAGCTTTTAAAAAAGTGTGAGGCCTTTCACATTAAAATATTACAAAGAAGAATTTATTAATAAACTCAAACTCTCCCTTTATTTGCTATTACAGACAGGCTATTACAGATACATTTGCTGAGTGCTCTTTATTTTGCAGGTTCAAAATGCTTGGTGTACAATCAAGGCAAGTGCCAGTATTTCAGACTGTGATTATTTTTTTCATTTCTGTGAAGACATCATCTGCCATTGCATTTAAATGGTAGCTCTTTGTGCTTCTGTGAGTATGAGCAGTGCTGAAGAGGTAGACACCCAAGCCATCATGGAATCATTTGTTTCTAAATCTCAAAAACAGTCCAGCACACATATTTCAAGAGGGAATTTCCTCAGATAAAACATTATGTTAAGTGCTCACTTGCACAATAACAGCAAAAAAACCCAAAACAAAACAACAAAACCCTACTAAAGAAATCATTGGAATCATCTTAAGTATTGATACTCACGGCTTTTGAGGAGGACCAAGCAGAGGTTGGGAGGCAGTGTTTTCTCCAAATTGATCTTTTTGAGTTGTGGTATTTTAAAAAATACACAGGGGACAGGATTCTTTCTTTTGGATGAACATTTCATTCACAAACACCATACACTCTGGGTACCACAGCTCAATAACCATTCATTTCTAGCAGCTATGATCCAAAGAACTAAGAAAACCACATAATCACAGAACGTTAGGGACTGGAAGGGACCTCTGGAGATCACATAGTCCAACCCCACTGCTTATGTAGGTTCACCTAGAGCAGGTTGCACAGAATCCCATCCAGGTGGCTTTGCACTATCTCCAGAGGAGAAGACTGCACAACACTACAGAAACTTATCTTAAAGTAGTTATTTGAATTCTCTTAGATTTTGGTTTGAAGATTTCCTTCTGCTGTAGAACAACTGGTGAACCACACCTCAGACTGGAGGTGAACCACCTCCACCTTTAGAATACCAAGATTATTTTCTTTTTCATTTTGGACACCAAAACATGCCTTTCATGTCCTTCATGAGAAATGCAAATGTATCAACAGCAGAACAGTGAACCTGGCAGAGCTTTATGAAGGCACAAAGTTACTAAGCCACACATTTATTTCGTTTCACCCAAGCCCATTGGGAAAGTCACCCATGGACCACAATAATGAATGTTTCCAATGGTATGAGGAAATGAAAGAGTTTTTTAGAAGATAAAGAAGTGATGAAGAAGAGTAAATAGTTGTATTGCCAAGCTGAACATACAGGTGCTCTGAATATCTCTGCAACTCA
This sequence comes from Heliangelus exortis, assembly GCF_036169615.1. Lineage (NCBI taxonomy): Eukaryota > Metazoa > Chordata > Aves > Apodiformes > Trochilidae > Heliangelus > Heliangelus exortis. The sequence goes on along the minus strand of NC_092422.1, from coordinate 21,052,226 downwards.
ACAACTTTAGTTACAATCTTGAGGAGGAAGCAGTATGCAAGGTGAGGAATTTGCTGAGGACACAGAATTAGTTAAGTTACCCAAAATGACAGAGAATGGAGAAGTATTCCAGGAGGATCTAATCAAAGTGGGTGACTGGGCAACATGACAGTAGATAAATTTTAATGAAGGTAGGTACGAGGCAATGCTTAGTAGGTAAAACAGTTCACTTCAACTTTATATTTTCTGATTAGCCAGCACATTCGAGGGAAATATACTAACAATGATTATTATATTGTTGACTTTTTTCTCAGTGTGAAAAGAAAAGGTCACTGAAGAAACACTTTCTCTGTGCAAGTATTGTTTATTTTTCTCTTCTTGCAGTGTCTGCTGTCAATTTGTGCAGTGTTTCTGATTCATGAGAAAGGGTAGTTCAGCTTTTTAAGAGGAGAGCAGGGAAGAATAAAACTCCTGAGAATGTAAAAAGTTTAAGAGACTTTTTTTTTTTTTTTTCAGCTTTCTAAAATGTGTGAAAGGAACAAGATTGTGGAGAATAATGTGTTAGGTGGTGGCAAGTAGGCAGTTCCAAATTCATGTGAAAGAAAAAAAGTCTGTTCAGCAATGGAACTAATGCAGCCTGGTGACTTGTGTCTTACAGATGGACCCTCTGGTGTCTAAGGGGATGAGTGTTTTTAATGAATGTTTCTGCTGACTGGGATTCTTCCATTACCATTCTTCAACAAAGATTTCCTAATATTAAAGATGACGTGTTCATTTAGCAGTCTTTCCTTCAGTAAGAGCATCAGAAAGATCTTGCCTCCCAGATAAGACAAATTCCTCAAAACTTGTAGCAGTTTATAATTGCCATTTCTGTGGTCCTGATAAATTTGGTTGGATCTGGCCAATCTCAGTGCCACTGGTTTTGGCAACATGACACACAGGGGCAAGATGAAAGACTGCATGGTCAGAGCAGATGCTTCCCAGACTTGAGCACTGATGGTTCCTAAAGACTGGTCCAGAATATGTTACCCACCAAAATGCTAATTGGACATTTCAGCAAGTTTATTCCTAATGGGAAATTGGCACAAGTGTCTTCATAGGACTGCTTGTGTGTCAAGAGTGACTGATACAACTCAGGAATAATGAGCAACCTTGCTGAGGACAGACAGGGGCTGATGTGTATCAAGGCACACATAAGTGCCATGGATTAGGTAGTTCTCTAGCCAGTCCTGCTGGCAGAGGTAATACATTTCCCAAAACCTACTAGGGCTCATCCTGCTTTCTCTCTCCAAACCCAGCAATTTGGTCACCAGTGTATTGATTTCAGCTGTACAAAGGACACGCTCCTGCTTCAGCTGGATACACTGCATTTCAGGTACGAATGAGAAATCCTTTCTTCAGGAAATTGGAAGTGGCCTTTGGATGTGCATCATTAACTGTACACTGCAGGTGAAGCAGGAGGAGCCATGCTCTGCTGCTTCCACCACAGAGAACAGCAGCTGCAGCACGTGATGATGCCTGAGGGTGTCTGTGCTTTGTGCAGAGGAAAGCACAGGGTATATGGTAAGGCCATCAGTTACTCTATGGAGAAGGGGAAGAAAGGTGCCCACATACGTATCACCAACCTAAAGGAAGCAAGAAGTTGTGGGTCTGCTTTCCCTATGAGTGCCCCCACTTGAGTAAGATTTGAGGAGTGGGATGAGGTCTAGACTCAACGTCTTGTTTTCAGAAGTGCAACTGAAAAATATGCATTTCTTCAAACTTATTTTGTGATTTTACAAAGCTTTGTTCGTTTGAGTTAGGACAGAGCTCCCAGTGTACAGGAAAAAGTTCCTACCTTGGACACTTTGTAGCATATAAGAAAAGATCCGGGAACACATAAAATAAGAAAGGAAGTAAAAGAGTTATAGATGATTCTATAATAAATAATTTGGGTTGGAAATAACCTATAAGGTCACCTAGTCCAATCCTCCTGCAGTAAGCAGGGACACCCTCAACTAGATCAGGTTGCTCACTGCCTCATCAAGCCTCACCTTGAACATCTCCAGGGGTGAGGCCTCAGCTACCCCCCTGGGCAACCTATTTCATTTTCCCACTACCGTCATGGTGAAGAACTTTTTCCTAAAATCCAATCTAAATCTACTCCTCTCTAATTTAAAACCATTGCCCCTCATCCTATCACTCCAAGCCCTTGCAAACAGTCCATCTCCAGCCTTCCTGCAGGCCCCTTCAGGTACTGGAAGGTCACCATTAGATCTCCCCAGAGCTGTCTTTTCTCCATGCTGAACAACCCCAGCTCCCTCAGCCTGGCTTCCTAGGAGAGGTGTTCCAGCCTCCTGATCATTTTTGCAGCCTTTCTTTGTACCCACTCCACCAGATCCATGTCCTTGTCCTTCCTGTACTGAGGGCTCCAGAGCTGGATGCAATTCTCCAGGTGAGGTCTTACCAGAAAAGATGTTATCAAATATTATCTGTTTACCTCAACCAGCGCTTGGGGACATTAAAAAGGGAAAAACAAAAAAAGCAACCACCAATCCAGGTGAATCACTGAGACCTGCACCGATGGGAGTGTTATTGGATAAAGACTGTGGTATGGAGTCTAGCATCTGAAACAGTACTGCTCAATGCTCAAACCATGAGGTCTTAATGTAAGTCCTGTAGTTCTTTCTCAAGAAGAGCCTCGTACCAATTTCAACAGCAAGATTAAACTGAGAATACCGAGTGACAGATTTGCTTTTGCCCCAGGATATACAACTTAGAGAAGCTCTGTGGACTAAGAAGCTGTAATCAGTATCATCATGTTTTTATATTGAAAAGGTGTGAATGGGAAATGGCACGATCAATATTCACTTTGCTTGGAGTACACAGTAAATCCTTAGTAGAGTGACCTACACCTGAAGGCACTCATAAAGAAAGGGTTACACAAAGAGGGCAAGGGCAACTATACTATAGACAATAGAATTTTAAAGAAAATGATACAGAAGGGAAAAAGTAAGGCTTTAAAAAACATCTATTTCATAATAAATATAAAATTACTTACATTTCCTCAGCTGAATTTTCTTGCTATCTGTGCAAGTATTTTTAGCCATTAATCGAAGTAAAGATAGAATGTGAAATATGGCAAACATCAGAATCTCAAGTACTTCATGTATAAAAAATCCATCCCAGGAAGCAGCAGCTATCATTATTTTTGTCCCTTATTTACTGCTTCCTAACTCAAAAATATCATGCTGCTACCCAGCACCGCCGAACTCTCTGTTACCCTTTCCATTCCTGTTAAACATGCAGCTAGGAAGTCATCTGCTTAGCAACCAGCACAAACATATTGCACCAGAAGAAAAGAAAGGTTACTTGACAAGCAAACTTGGCTAGAAACCATCTAGAAACCCAAAGGCACTTCAGACAAATCACTTTGTTTTCTGAATAAACTATAAATTAATAAGAGGAACAGCAGGGACAAACTAAGTCAACAGTGATTTCAGGGCATACACATTCAGGGGAGCCACTACCTGTGCATGCTGTTATTATGGCACACAGAGGGAATAAACAAGAAATAGCTGCTTCCTTGTGCAAATTTGCCACCATGTAACCTATGAAACTATAATTTGGCCCTCTGGCCCCCAAAAGGCACCACAGCACCTCCCCCACAGCAGCAGGAATTGGTACCAAGCATCCTCACCAAGAAGGTACCAGGTTTCCCTGGCTTGGTCAGATGCATGTGGCATATACTAAATGATATTAATAATTCATGGCTTTAAAAAACATTTGCATGGCTGTGCAAGCAATGAAATGCCATTGCATTTAGGCATTTCTGAATAAAAACAATTAAATAGAAGTGAAGGACCAGATTTAGGCAGCTTTTACAGAGAAAAAGGAAGAGAAGGAATGGATGGCACTGATGAAGACTCTTGTTTCCTTTGAAGATACAAAAACATTCAGTCTTTGCAGCCTGTGCATAGGAGGAACATTGTAAGAAAGGCAAAACCATCTCCCCAGCAAGCAGCTGCTCTAGCCAAGCATGGCCCTCTAGCCCATCAGAGCATGTTGTGAAGCTCAGTGAGAAATCATGGCCCTTCTGCAGGTTTTCTCACCAAATCCAGGGCCATGACTTGTAAGGACTTGGCTCTTTTTCACTGCCTGTCTTCCAGGGGAGGAGGCAGCAGAAGGAAACACGTAGGAAGCCTTCACTGCATGAGGGAGGCCTGAGAGGATGTTGTCTGGCTATTCTTCAGGCCAGTCACCCACATCATACTCTCAGGATTTTTTCACATCACGTCAGAAGACCCAAGAGGTTTTATGACATCACTTTGGGATAGAAATTCATGAAAACTCTCCTGAGAACTGAGAAGATCCACACTCTACAAAATATGTCTGAAAAAAGAGGGAGGGTACCTCTGACTCAGAAACTGGCAATGATGCTGGGCACTCAGAATAAAAAAAATGTTTTGGATTCCATTCAGACAAAAGGTCAAGACAGTAATGACTCTAATGAAGTAGAAACATCCAGGAAGTCACTGAGATTTGCTCCAAATGGATCAATAGCATGTACAGCAGATCATATGCCCTGCTAGAATAAAAAACATGCTTTAAAGTGCAAAGGATTCACAAAGAAATGGTTAAGCAGGACATATCGTGTGCAGGTACAGAAGTGCAGGACACTGCTACTACAAGAAACTCTCTGGGGAGAGATCACAGCCCAGCAGCATCATCTATATGTGGTGAAAAGAGGACAAAAAATATCAGAGTTGGGGGTGGCAGAACTGTGATCCAGTTTCTGAATATATTAAAACAGAGAATTCTGTATTCCAAGAATTCTTCATATTCACAGAAAAAAATCTTTCCATTAATCTGATCTTGATTACAGTGACAGTTTTCATAACAGGAATAGATGCACCTCTGCTGTGAAATGTAGCCAAAAATAAAAGATTCAGCCTTAAACCACACACCTAAGGATGGAGGACATTTTGGGGGGATAAATATGCATCATCCATTATCACAAACACTAAATTAAGAGTGACAAAGTGAAAAGCAGCCACATCAGAAGCAACCAATGACTGCAGCTCATCTTTAAATGGTGTCAGAATTTAAGGTCTGAATGAATCATAGCTGACACAATACAAAGTAGCAGTTCACTAATCACTTGCTTTCTTTGTACAAGATAAAAGAAAAAAGGAATGAAAAATCCCAAATAAAAGAGACCACTTACTGGGTGAAAATGAGTTTTTTCTGTTCCAAGCTAGCGAGAGACCAGCACCAGGAAATCAAGCTTTTCACACCCTCCTACTAGGAAGCAGACATACAAGTTATTTTGGAAACACTTCATTTTTCAAATTCTCCTTTCAAGGATTTCAGAATCTTAATACAGGCATGAAAATGGGGGCATGAGTTCATGGTAAGTCCTACCTGTTTTATCACAGGGCTAGAAGACAGAAACATGGATGACTGACACGGCTCTCCTGGGTTTGGTGGGCATGGACCCATGGCAGATGTAACATGGCACTGTAGGCTGCAGTATTGACAGTGCCCAGGGAGGTGAGGAAGGCTGAGAGGCTTAAAATCAACAGCTACTTCAGGATGTGGTTGTAGCTTTTCTGACCTTACTCAGGCAGCTCTCGTGTAACTGCTGCCACGTGTAGCTCACATGCTGGGAACATTGCAAGTACCAGAGTCTGCATATCTGAGCTCCTGAATCCTTGAGATGAGATTCATCGGTGCAATTATAGGTGACAAAGTGCCACTTTTAGGCATGTTAACACAGCTGAGGCATCTGCATGGCATTGCAGACACCATACAGGCAAGTAAGGCTGAGTGGATCCTCTGGGGTCTCAAAGGCAGCACCAGAAACCTACAGTCATACAGCTGAATTCCTGCTCCCAGCACCTTTCTTGTGCATTCATCCAGGCACTGTCCTTCATTATGTGCTCAGCACAGCTCATCTGTCCCATTTGTGACAGGAATCTTACTTTTGACCAAGAAAACCCTGCAAAATCTGCTACAAAGGAAAGGCATCTTTATTTCCAGATGAGAATAAATTGCCAGGCCACACTATCCAAACAATTCCTTTCCCAACCAGGGCTTCTCAGACAGTTCTTAGAAAGACATGGGCAGGTGGCTGTGCGAGCTGAACCTCCCAACTTCATTTTATAGATTAAGCACAACATTTCAGTGTCTCTGACAAGGCCACGCTTCATGGAGCTCATGAACAGCATCCTGTCCTCAGTACTTACAGGCAGAGCTCCAAGGCAATGTAGGTTCATGGCCCTGATTTTTTGTTTAAGCTGTGTTTGTATTTCATCTGGTTTGAAGGCCAGGATGTAACATGGAGGTTTTTAATGCCCCTTGTGCTGGAGCAAGCTGCCCAAGGCTCTTGCAAGGGAAGTGCCTACACTTGCATTTACTCTGAGCACACTAGGACTAACTTCAGAGGGTGTATGGAGGAGATGACTGTCTCTGTGCAAAGAAAAACTCATGAACAAACTGAGCTGCACCAACTAATCAACAGTACCTGTTCTACCTGCAGTTTCCGAGTTAGATCCTGGGAAAGAGATAGTTTATCTGTATACAAATATGCTCACACTTTCACTCCACTTTTCCTCCCTCCATTCTACAGTGCAGTTACTTGCAAACTAGTCTGAAGGGTCCATTCACTGCCAAATCCTACTTATTAAAAAAAAAAAAAAAAAAAAGGTTTCTTTGCTCTTATTCAAAGAAATGCTTTTAAGACTGGATAACAATTGATGATTTTTGTGCTATGCAAGGTGAAACCTCTCTGAGGTGAAACCCTCTGAGGTTTTCAGCTCTAGAGCACATGAGTGTTACGTGACACTGCAGCGGGGACATGGAAAAGACCATTTGGCTTCTACAGACATCATTCTTTTTCAGCATGTAAAGTCTTCAGTGTGTGGTAATTAGCAGCTGTCACTGGTTATGTTGCTTCTAGAAAGGATTATATGATGAGGTGAACTCAAAATTATTTATAAAGCCAGGGCTCTTTCAGCTGTTTAGGCAACCAGCATTGCACTGCCAAGGCTGCCCCTGAGGTGATGTTCTTTCATTTCCCCCAGCAGCAGGTTGGGATGCTTGCTTGGCACAAAAACAGTGCTAAGAGGATGGAGGGACAGGGCTGTTTTGTCCCAAAGTATGCATTGAGGAGGTAAAGGGGGTTGTAGAGAGAACCACAAGTCCTCAGGTGTCACCGATAATGAACTGGGAGCTTAGGCCCAGCTGTGCCCAATATTTAGGGCCTGCCCCAGCCGGAAATGGGCGGGGCTGAAGGGCAAAATAAAAGGCATGCTCCCAGAAGCAGAATCAGACAAGAGATGAAGATGCCTGAGGAGAGGGGTGGCAAGAGAGCTCGGGAGAAGAGCCGAGTCCCCAAGAGAAGGGCTTGCCGCAACAATTGGTGGAGAATGTGGGCAACAACAGCAGCCGTGAACGCTGAGGTATTATAAAGAGCTCTACACGACCACGTTGGTTGCGGGAAGCTCTACAAAGCCTGGCTTAAATGCGGAAGGCGATATAAAGAGCTTTGAAATACGCAGCCACGTCAGATGGAGCTACTACGGTGGTGCGGGACGCTCTAGAAAGAGCTCCAAATACGCAACCACGAGTGAAGCTCCACAAGGCCAGGCTTAAATGCTGTAGGCGGCGTGTAGAGCTCGGAGTAGAAGCCCAGCACGGCAAGACAACAGCCCGGAATGGCGAGCCAGGCAGGACAGAAGAACGAGGCTCAAAGGGCGCAGCGAATTGGCGCGCGGAATTCAATCCCGAGGAATGCTGAAGCTGAAGCGGAGCTCTGAGTGCGCATCAAGTCAGTGCGGTCCTGAAACGGAGCCTCCCAGGGACACGCGACAGTGCGGTCCTGAAAACAGGGCCCTAGGGACACGCGATAAGACTGGTGCGCTGAATGCTCGGAGAAGCCTCTGCATGGCCAGGCATCCCGAGGTGGTGAGTACCAGCGAAAACTGAGCTGGTGTTTTAAGACCTCATCTCCTGCTAACAGAGGCTAAAGAGCCCGAATTTTCCCTCCTCAAAAAATAGGCGAAAAAATGTTGAAAAATAATGAAATGTTAAAAAAAGTAATGAAAAATGTTGAAAAATAATGAAATGTTAAATTATTGAAAATGAAATGTTAAAAATGTTGAAAAATAATGAAAAAAGTAATGAAAAATGTTGGAAAATAATGAAATGTTTAAATTAGTGAAAAAATGAAGTTTATTTTTCAACAAACAACAAAAAGGGGGGAAATGTAGAGAGAACCACAAGTCCTCAGGTGTTGCCGATAATGAACAGCGAGCTTAGGCCCAGCTGTGCCCAATAATTAGGGCCTGCCCCAGCCGGAAATGGGTGGGGCTGAAGGGCAAAATAAAAGGCATGCTCCCAGAAGCAGAAAAGAGATGAAGACGCCTGAGGAGAGGGACGGCAAGAGAGCTCTGGAGAAGAGCCGAGTCCCCAAGAGAAGGGCTCGCCGCAACAGGGATAGTGCTGTAAATAACAGAATAGCTTCTTAAGCAAACAGCAACAGGGTGGAGGATAGACAGAAACCCTCTCTGCAGTGCTGCTGCAGGTGTGTGGTGCTGCTGTGCAGTGCACATTGGGTAGGATGCTTGAAATTAAATTGCTTAGATGATGACCAATCAATCCAAGTGGCTGGACTACTGTAGGTAAAACCAAACAGTAAGTTAGTCTTTTTTAATAGCATTCCTTCATTCTAACTAAGAAGGGTGTAATTTGAAACATAGAGAAAGAACTTTTAACAGGACAGTTTCTCTCTGAAGTCTAGTAGCTTAGAGGCAAGACACTGAAATATTGACAGATACTGACACTAAAATATTGACAAATATATATATATATATATATATTTGCCACTAACAGACAATTAATAAAGTGGGTTTATGATGACTAAGATTGGTGAACTCATACCAGCACATACACCTCTTTTGCTCCACGAGAGATAACTGCTCTGAAATAGCCATTATGTCATTTCATATATAATAATTTCTTCCTCCCTCGCTAGAGCAGAAATATTAAAAATAAAAATTAAGAAACTACAACTAACCTGAAATACAGTATAAATCATGTCAAGGCCACCAAAGGAGGGAGCCTCGAAGGAGGGAAAAGCATTTGCTTTCTTGAGTAGAAGATTTACATTTAAAGAAACTTGTTTAAGTTCAACACTTATTGGCAATCTCCAGGCTGTTTTTTTGTCACAGTACCCAATACCACTGAAAGTTCAAGCATGCACATTTCACTGTAACTATGATACATTTAAAAGATCTTTTCAGGGCAGTGCTCACCACCTCAGTGTACGACACGGCGGGGTCTGTGCTGCTGCCTCAGAGCTTCTGGATGAAGAACACCATTTAATCAGGTGGCAAATAATGCTTAGTAGCACTTGCAAAGTCCCAATTATGTTTACAGGGTTCAGAAACTATTTGTATTAATAAAATCCAAATCAGTTCCCACACACGTCAGTGCAGAGCACAACTGGGTCACAAGATCTTCAGTGTATGGATCCTAAAATTGATATAAATGCATGTTTAAGAGTTCAAGGAGCTCTATCTAAGGATTCAGGAAGATTTTTGATGCTGAGATAACTATCAGATCACATATATATGTATACATACACCGATTGTTTTCAGTGATAGATTAAACACATACAAAACCTTTCTCTAGTGTGGTTTCAGCTACTGTTCAAAATTAAGTAGTCTAACAAATGTATTTAGGACAATGAAAAAAAAAAAAACGTGTGGAAATGGGACCAAAGGCTTTATTCAAAATCCTTTGAAGAAATGCCTCCTGTGTTTTTTGATCAGCAGTGTGCTGGTACAAGTGCTGCATGTTCATAAAGCTATATTAGTATGCCCTTTCTTGCACTGGAGTCCCTCTGGCATTGGATAGGTTAAGCAATTGCTGGTATTAAATTAGCACAGTTATTTCCACTGGTAGGAAATTTCCTGCATCTTAAATTATAGATAAACTATTCTACTAGAGACAAGGAAAAAAGTAATAAATTTACTCTTACAAAAAACAAAAATGAAACAAAACAAACCACACAAAAAACAAAAGCACAAAGATGCCTGAGCAATTGCAAAGGCATGATCTATAGATCAGCTGAATAACTATTACAATATTTTTAAACCAGATAGAAAAGTATGTGTGTACTTAGTTGTAGCAAGCTGTAGTTGAGCTGGGCTGACTATGTATCAGCAAACAGCATGGAAAGGGAAAGGCCAAACATTTTAGTGTACTTACTACTGCACAGTAATTCATGAGAAATATATTTGCTGCAAGTGCAGCTCATGCTGGGCAACTTTTCTTACAACCTCATTTTAAAGGTACTTGTGTTTTCACTTGAATGGGTTGGTAAAGGTAGCTTGAGTGGAGCAAGCAGAACATGCCAGCTCTTCTTTTTTAAAATGCTCTGGTTTTCTTCACTAATCCATCACTAAAAGGCACAAAAAAATTTACTCTGTATACAGCTTAGAGAGAACTTGGATACTCACCTGCATTTATGGGAAGTTTGGAAGGTGACAGAGAAGAGAATAAAGCACATTTAAGAGTCATGCCCACAACCTGTGAGACAAGAACCTGCAGGGCTTCAAAGGGGTTAAAGCCATACCAAGAGCAGCCAGCATGTAAATAAAAGACACATTACTACATTTTATCCTTTACAAGAAAAAGGATCATTTCCTGATCAGGAAATGGATCAGCCCAGATTCTTAGTGATACTACATGGTACATTTTATTAATGAAAAGCTTCTACAGGGTGTGTTTGCCAAGGGAGACCATTTACAGGAACAGGGGCTGGCCAAGGAGTTGTGGTCTTGGATAATCTTTCCTGACTCTGCTATTTCCTTGATGGGTTGCCTTGGGCACATCATGTCAGCCCTGAAAGGTGTTATTTCCCTGTCCTAGAAGGGGACTGGTGGTCGACTTCCATTACAAAAAGTTTTACAAAGTGGGGTAGAAGTACAAAGATGAGGAACAGAGGTCTTTGAAAGTATGACCTGGGAAAAAGTTGAAGCACTTGAACTGATTCATTTCTACAGAAGGGAAACAAGATGAGACATGACAACAGTCTTCAAATATGTATTAGGCAGAAACAACTTTCTGCATGTGTACTGGGCAGAAACAATTCTCTGAATCCTTTGCAGATAGAACAAGAGAAGCAGGTATAAACTCCTGTGAGAGAAATATGAGTTAGATATCATGAATTATCTTCAAAAGTAAAAAAGGAATAAACTATTTCCGTAAGTTCCATCTTGTAAATATGTTACAAAAAAATGTAAAGAAAAAGCCTCCTCAAATCATGTAAGAATAGCTGATCATGCTTCAGGACATGGACGTCTCACCATGCTGCCCTGTTTTCAATGATCCTATATCTGATCTCCCTAAGAAAGCTTTGTGAAATACTTCTTATATTTCTTAATTGAAAAAGTATGTTTTCAAATATGGTCCTGCCTGGTTGCATTCTGACTACTTAGACTTACTTGAGCACCAGAATATAATACATATTAGGATCGTATTTCTTGTTCCATGTTTTGCAGTCCATAGGGTAGCACTTCTAATGTCTAACTTCCCTCTTTGTTATTCTTTGATTAGATTGTTCTAATTCCCCTACAATCCCCATGACACATTTCTCTCTTTTCCATACCCAGTGTTAACAGGGAGGCAGCTCAGCTGCTGGTTTTGTAAAAAAGTCACCCATGGGATTAACTGAGCTCCAAGAAACTGCTTCATAAATTTGAATACTTTGATATGATAAACTCCAAAGCCAAATTCACAGAGATGAAGGACTACATGTACTTCACTGCTGAGGCACTTCCATGCAAGTTTTCCCTCAGCTCAGGAAGTCTGGAGGGGACATGGTGTCCTGGTTTGAGACAGGACAGAACCAATTTTCTTCTAAGTAATTTTACTTTAAGTCTCTTCTAAGTAACTGTACTTTCTCAAATTAACAGCATGTTTTTCAGACAGTATCTGCTTCTAGGACTGATAATTCTCAAAGTTTGTAGTTATGGTATGCAGAAATGGTATGCAGAAAGGCTCCTTCTTATTCTTATAGAAACCAAGGTCACTGCTTGGTTCTGATAAATTTCTTGTGCACCAGAAACAAAAGGCAGGAAAAGGCATCATACCTGTGACCCTTCTGCAAGGAAGAGCAGACTGAACAGGTGATCCAAAATTGACCAAACACATGATTCCATCCCATACACTTCACACTTGCCACAAAGCTGAGGGATTACAATTGCCAAGCTCTCTTTATTTATGGCAGGTGTCCTGGGAGGACTCCCTCTATTCTTTTGCTTTTGATCCCAACCTGTGCATTCCTGAATCCCGTTTCCTTGTGCTGCTGCAGACCAGAACTCTGGTCTGGGACTTTCCCAGGGCCTGTCCTGGAGTCTCAGTGGTGACATCAGTGTTATGAGGTGGGGAGGGTGCAGTATTGGTTTTATATGTATTTGTCTGTATTTGTATATATATCATTATCTTATTTTTCAGCATTATTGTTTCATTAATGCTGTATAGTTTAGTTTTCTAACCCGTCTCTCTCTCTTATTCTCTCTCCTTTCCCCTTCTGAGAAGGGATTTATAGAGAGCATCTGCCATTTGTTCAATTGCTGGCCCAGCTTTAATTCTTGATATATGGTTGTGTCACATAAAGGCAAAAAATGTTCCTAAAACTTTCCCCAAGGAGGAAGACCTTTGTTCCACTGGAGATGAGAACAAGTGGCTAAATGTGACATTTGTGTCAAAACACTTCAAACACGGTCCTGAAGCATTATTATGCTGCCCCTAACGTGGTTTAGGGAAAACATCTCTTCCAGCACATCGTTCCCACAGCTGCTGATCATCTTCTTTGTTGTGCTCCCAGGAAGCTCATCTCCGGGTCTCTCAGACTGATCCTCCTGGAACAGAGCAGGTCCAGAGTGCTGGAGGCAATGGGGCTCCAACTGGGCTCCAAATATCCCACATAGACCTTCTTCCAGTATGCTCTGAGTTGGTTCATGTGAGAAATGTGGCACTTTCACACATTCCTCACTTGCACTTTGCATAAGCAGTGATAGCAACAATCACCTTCCACTCAACAGTTTTCTGGAAGAAAACCAACTGATGCACACAATATTCACCAACATCTTTCAATGGAAACTTCTTTAGAAGTATCAGTGTATTAACCTACACTTAGAGCCAATTAATCAACTGGACAGGTTTGTCCACTGAAAAGAAAGGTTTCTGTGTTTAGCCACATCATGCAACACAGCAGGAATGAGATCTGTCACCACACTCCAGCACTTCAGCCAGGAATAAAGTGCAAGGCCATTTCCACAGAATCAGTGGAGCTGACACGAACACCATGCAGAGAATCTCTCCATACTTTAGATAACCAGAGTTCTCCATGCAGCTGTAAGGAAGGTTGCCCCTCAAGTGGTTACTAATCTATTGTAATATATTTTGGTTTCTTTTTTAACAAAAGTGAGATATTTTCAAATGTTTGCTGTTTATTACATACTATTGCTGGAATTCCCACTTGCAGTCAGTGGAAACACCTTGTTCCCAAGCCCCCTGAATGATACAGATGCTCTGCTGGAGACCTCTCCTTCTAAGGTACATGGCACTGAGTAGTCCCCATGAAGCCAATTAAAGAAATTATTCATGTTAATGTAAGCACAAGCAATTCTTAAGCATTTAATTACTCCTTGTGTTTTTACTGTTTATTTCCATGCACCACTCTGAGATCTTTGAGACTTCGCCTTGTCGGAGCTAGGCTAGGTTTGATGGCATCTCTCTTTGGCAGATGGAGCTGAATGAACCAATTGTGGTGGGTAACTAGCTCAGTCAGATTAGCCCTGCAGTCTCCAAGCATGCACAAATCCTGCCCAGAGCTAAAAAGCCACAAATGCCACCCAGGCTCTTCCTCTGCCTGTGCTGTGGGGGGCGAGGAGCAGCAACCTGTGCAGCAACCACCTTGTCTCAAGAACATTTTAGGAATCCTGATGGCTCAGCTAAATCATCCCTTCTCATTTTTCAGTGCCTGCAGATTGTGCTGAAACTTTGTATACTCTTGTACCCATTTCCTCTGAATCACTACCAGAAAAATTGCTTGGTCTTCAGCACAATACTGCAAAGATAGAAGAAATGTGTAAAGCGCCCCCCAAGCCCTTACCAGATGAAAAGCAATTTACATAACGTGATTTGCTACCATATCTTTGCTAAAATGTTGCCAGACTTGAATAATTTGAAATCTGCTAAACAGAATTTCGATTGCTGAGCAACATTGCTGTCCAATGTCAACTGTGGCTTATTTATCTCCAGGCCTGCAAGATAATGCTAAAGAGAAATTCAATTTAAATAAATTTATTCCAAGCATAACCAAAATGCTGTAAATAACACAGCGCTTGATAGGCAGGGATATACAGTAAACACTACAGGGCATAAAACACACTAAGTGCTGTACCAGCCTACCATTCAGGCATTTATTTTACTGCACTGTACTTCTACATCTCAGCTCTCACTTTCAGGGCACGTTTGTATTAATAGCATCAGGTCCAATACCAGGCCAAGGACAGGGACTGAAAAAGTTGAGAGTGCTTGGTTCACAGCTCATTTCCTCCTTGCAACACGACCCCCAAGTCCAGAGCCCTGGGGCTGCACAAGGTGAAGCATCGCATGGCCAGCAGGTCCAGGGAAGGGATTCTTCCTCTGTACTCAGCGCTGGTGAGGCCACAGCTTGAGTCCTGTGTCCAGTTCTGGGCCCCTCAGTTTAGGAAGGAGATTGAGGTCCTGGAGCCGGTCCAAAGGAGGGCAACCAGGCTGGTGAAGGGACTCCAGCACAAGTCCTATGAGGTGAGGGTGAGGGAGCTGGGGCTGTTCAGCCTGGAGAGGAGGAGGTGCAGAGGAGACCTCATCACTCTCTATGACTACCTGAAAGGAGGGTGTAGCCAGGTGGGGGTTGGTCTCTTTTCCCAGGCAACCCTCAGCAAGGAGAAGAGGGCACGGTCTCAAGTTGTGCCAAGGGAAGTTTAGGTTGGATATTAGAATTTCTTTATGGAGAGGGTGATCAAGCATTGGAATGGGCTGCCTCGGGAAGTGGTGGATTCTCCATCCCTGGAGATATTTAAAAAGAGACTGATGTGGCACTCAGTGCCATGGTCTGGTAACTGCAGCGGGAGTGGATCAAGGGTTGGACTTGATGATCTCTGAGGTCCCTTCCAACCCAGCCAATTCTATGACTCTGTGATCAGATGATACCCACAGTCAGAGAGCCCGGCTCCTCGCCCCCCACAGCACAGGCAGAGGAAGAGCCTGGGTGGCATTTGTGGCTTTTTAGCTCTGGGCAGGATTTGTGCATGCTTGGAGACTGCAGGGCTAATCTGACTGAGCTAGTTACCCACCACAATTTGTTCATTCAGCTCGATCTGCCAAAGAGAGATGCCATCAAACCTAGCCTAGCTCCGAAGTGACCCAGGGCATTATTTCAAACAGGAGGAGGACTTTGTGATGGAGACAGAAGCTGCAAAAAGGTCAGAAGGCTGAGTATGGAGAAAACCTTGACATCTTTACAGCCCACCCAGCAAAACCCATTTAAAAACTCCAGTGGAGCTTATGTCCTCAAAAAGCTTTCCTAAAAAATACCTTAACGATGAGGTAAACTCTTAAGCATGCATCCAGTAATATCCCAGAAACAATACTGAAGCTAATTCTGTATACACTTCATTCCTTACTTACAAACCAGAAATGAGCAGGGCAAAGCTTTATGGTGCAGTGGAGGCAAATGCTGTCACAGTTCTTATTTAGCGTCAATCTTCCAAATAACATCCATGGCTGGGAGCATGCCTGGTGCCATGTAAGTGTTTGGCAGCACCAGTAATTCAGGAAGCCCCTTGTTTGAAATCATGAGAGAAACAAGCAAACCAGACCTACTGCATGGGCTTTTTGAAATGAAACACAAATCAAATGACCACATTTTAAAAATTGTTAAATTAAGGAAAATAGCATATTCTAGCAGGATGATTAAATAAAAGGCTGTATGGGAAGGGGAGAAGTCATGAATGGATGACTGCAGAGATCAGAGGATCACTGCTGATGTTCAGAGAGGAAAAGGGGACAAAGGACAGGTATCAGTACAAGAGAAGCATCAAGAAGTGAAGCTATTACCTAAGTGAAGCTATTTTTCTGATATATTTCTCTTGTAGAAACAACAACAGTAGTGAGGAAATCAGTACTTCCAACAATAGTGATAAAATCTCTATTGCCTAAATCAGAAGTGTGTAAATACAAACAAGAGCCATTTGTCCTCTGTTGCCACGTGGCCTCTGTCATGTCAAGCTGTTAGAGGAAAATGCCCTCCCAGGGGCCAAGATATTGCCCTGGTTCACCCTCACCCCCACACAAGGGCTGGGCATGACCTTGCTTCTTTGCTTCACCTCTGCCTAGACCTTGGTGGAGGAGCTCTTCCCACCACCCACACCTATGGCCAGAAACCAGCTTATGACTGGTGAGGCACCAGTTAGGGGAAGGTTTGCCACCTATCCAAAACAAATAATTTTTTTTCTCTCTCTCTTTTTTTTTTTTTTTTTTTTTTTTTTAATTTTTTTTATTATTATTATTATTTTTTTATTTTGGAACTACATGGTTATGAAACTCTGGACCCTGTGAAAAATCCAGCCTGTTTAAAGATGTGCCAATCTTTGATGTTTTAGACTAGTTTTATTTTTTTAATTTCTTTTCTTAACAGGATAGCTGGCATCCATTGAGTGCCCTAAAGTGGTGAATACCAAATTAATCCAACTGCAATTTTTTCAGCCTGACAGTCCATAGTTAAATCACCCAAGTGTGACTGATAGGAAGCTTACATCACTTAGCCCGCTGCTCAGGGCCTTTGTTCAATAAATCTGAATTTTTTATCTGCAGATTCTTTTCATTCACAGAGCAGGTAGATGGCAGTTCAGGAGTGCACATGTGCCCCAAAGCTTCCCCCTGCCAGAGCTGAGCTCCAGCATCCCTCCAGTGCAGGATTGCTGGAAGCCATGCATAATTCAGTACCTTTCTTAGAGCTACTATCACTTTTCCAAGGAATGGGACTGACTGGTGTGCATAAAAGAGAGTTTCTTAGCATCAGCTTTTTTCTTTTACATTTTCATGTATCTTACTTTCAGGTTTAAGCATTTTTAAACTACGTATTAGACATTTTTAGAACATACTAACTATTAAGATGCTTGGAAGGCATACAGAGACCATGACGCTACCTCTTATTCTTGTTACTTTCCCACAGAGTTTGACAGTGTGCAGGCCTGCTCTGTATCTAAATTTACAAGCTGTGACAAGTGATAAATATCCTTATTCTAAAAGGCTATTGTGTACCTCTGAGACAATTAAAATTCCTTAGATACCTACATGCAGTACAGAATACATTTAGTCAACATTAGAACATGTCAGATGAGGAATGTTTTATCCCAAGATACATCCAAGCAACTAAAAATAGGCCTTCAGTTTAAATAAAAGTATCATAATAACGCTCACTGGGAAACCCCCTTTCTTCACGTTGCAAAAGTAATATTAATTCCTAGATTATGTCATGGTGTTTAGTAAGAACTGAGCACAAGAGTTTATAGAAGTGTCAAATACACTATATCTAATTTTTTAAAAGAAAATACTGGTTAAAAATTATGCCTTTTAAATTCTTTTATCCAATCCAAGTAAGTCATACCACACACTTCGGGGCAGAGATTGAGCTCTGGTCCACCCTAGTCCATTTATCAGAAGAGAATACAAGAGTTTCCCTGGCTTGGTCATTAGAAGTTTTGATCAAGACACACCATTTTATTCAGAACACATCATTCCTCAGTCCGTTTTGTTTAGTTTTCTCTGGAGTTTGCACATGCCTTTCCAGAAATGGCTGGCAGGAAGACAGTATAACAGTAATGTGTGATAGAAAGAAAATTAACCACTGAGTAAATAGAAATATTACCCTATCACAGCACCTGAAGGGTACACTGTTTTTCAGACACAAAACAGTGGTAGTAAACAACTAATTCTTTTAATTACTTTTAAGTGTTTTTGTAAAAGGGTGATTTCCAACTCCTCTTTATCAATTAGAAGCTACTTTCTTTCTTTGTGGTTGTTTAACTAAGGTATATAACGGAAGTTCTCTTATTTGAAAAGGCTGTTTTAAAAAAGGGGGGGAAAGAGAAGACCAGCATCATGATCAGCTGGAGAAAGGTTCATGACATGCAAGAACTGACTTATCTGGGCTCATTTTGTGTCACCAAGGTCCAGCATGAAGTGCTGGCGCCACTGGGGGGTGTTGTAGGCACCTGCTCACCAGTCAGCTGCCTTAGGCATCATCTTCACTGCATCCTGGACAGCAAGGTCTGCCTTTTGACATAGTTACACACACACCAGGCAGTGCCTAAGAGCCCAGTTCCAACAGTGTGTGTGCTAGAATAACACAGCAGCCTTGAGACCCCTGGGTGAATCTGCACACAGAAGAGCTGTTCCCTGCTCTGAGTCAGAGCTCACCAGCGCAGGATCGGATGCTGAGGTTTGCATGGGAGGTTTGCAGGGTCCAGTTCCCATCTGTGAATCAGAACACTTTCTTCTCTCATCCTAAATGCTCGTATTTCTACATAAGTGTTTCTGACTGTGTAGCCTTCTATGGGCACAGCAATAGTAACTTAAAGTGCAGGAAACCATACCAGCAATCCGGGTAGCTTGGAACAGCATAAAAGGACACTGTGTAGCCTACCTTAATTGACCATTTGACACAAGGAACAGAGAATCAGGGCTTGTTTGCAAATCACAGTTCAACCCAAACAGCTGTAGCTTTCTCCTCCAACCACACCAACACCACAGGTGCACCCCCAAAGCTGCCACACGGGAAGCACATCACTGTTCCTCAGGCTCACATCCAAGAGACTGAATGTTTGCTTGCTGCTGACGGTGGCACTGCTGATGTCCAGTATGTCAATAGCCTACAGTTTGTGATAACTCCCACTCGAGAGGAAAATGCCATGCAATTGTTTACATCTTATTCAGCTTAGTGTTCCTGGTTGGAGGGTCTCAGTTTGTCTTCTGCCAGCATTGATTTTACTTATTTCAGACCTCCTCCAGCTTTCTTCTAGCATTTAAACTGACTTTGGAAATCCCAAGTTGGAAACTTGTGGTCTCACACCTGTCACAAGACAAAGAACCACAACATGTCTGAGCTGTTTACAGCCTCATGTAATCTCACCCAAGCCTCTGGAGACTGTCAAGCAGCAAGCTGGAAGGAAAGGCTGTTTGAGCTGCAATTTTTAAGTTCTCGGATCACTTCTCACAAACTGAAAGCTGCAAAAGATGCTATTTTTTCTTTTTATTGAAGTAATTCTCAAGAGCACCTGGAAGACTTACATAAATGACCTCAATTTTAACCTGTTTGGACTAGATTAGTATGAGGAAAAAAAAGCCATGGGTGAGATTCCAGCTCAACCTCTACATTGGAGAAGTCTTTCCTCTATAAATAGTGCCACACTCCTTTGGCTGTAACACTGCACTCACTACTAAATTGGAATTTACATGTCTTCTTCAGAAGTCATAAAGGGATCAAAGATCAGAAACTTTTAAGTTTTTCTCCCTCTGCTCCACTTTTAATATGTACCTGCACAGATCCACCAAAGTTCTCCTAAACTCATCAGTACCTCTCCCTCCCCAAAAGGGGCAAGCACGCAGGCTTTTTTATAATCCCTGTTTGTTCATTATCCACACTTCATTTTGCACAAGCATAAAATTTAGTTAATTGATTTTTCATGTGCTGTATAGAGGCCAGCTCTGTTTTCTGAAACAGAGCCTTTCGGTCTAAATGTGATTTGCTGGTAATATTTACAGTACTTAGAACTTCAGTCCTGTTTATTGCTAGGAAGGCACACAGTGGATTGAACTGTGTGCATAACAAATTCATTGTGTTCCACCTTTGACAACAGCTATTAATAATATGATTGCAATGAGATCATCTCAGACTCACTTACTTAGCTTGGTCCCTCTAGAAAAGAGATCAAAGAAACTCGGAACCTCAAGGTTATTTGTCTCTTGTTGGGGAAAAGAAGATAACAGGCTCATGGACCCTAAGCAGAAATTACACAAGGGAAAAGACAATTTCAAAAATTCTAGAAAAATTTCCATAAGTCAAAACTGTGACACAGGTATTTATTTGTCTTGCTGTGACTCAGAATTGGCTCATAACTACCATATCAAACTCCTTGTACCTTTAAATCAAAGCTTATTTTTTGAAAAAATAATAATAAAAAAATAATCTGTATTTGGAAAAAAGCCTATTATCACAGAGTTTGTGATGTTTTTCCTCATTGAGAGCAATTGGTTCAGCTCCTAGATTTTAAAGCTGGAGTCCCTCACTGGCTCTGAACTCATGGACAAGAGAAAATGCAGAATTGAACCAGACATAGTGTGCAGTGCTTTTTGGAGATGGATCTTCATGCATCTGAATTTTCACAAGCTTGGACTTCACACAGCACAGAAAAAGTAGATGAAGCAAAGGAAATATCCAGGTGAGAGGTGTCTTCAGTGATAAGCCCCACAGTTAGACATCCAGAATTAGCCCTTTCTAAATATTGACTTATAAACTGTAATGAAATGCATGAGAGGAACATGCTGAAGAGGAAAGTTTTTTAGCAGTCCTGTAGTTGTACTTCATTAGTGGGAAACATGAAGATGTTAGCAATGATTCCATTTAGTAGATTAGACCAGAACAGAGGGGGAAAAAAAAGAAAGAAAAGAAAGAAAAATATCTTAGGAAAAAAAAAAAGAAAGAAAGAAAAAAAGAAAAAAAGAGAGAAATGGAAGAGGTCTCAGTTCTTCAAAGCTTTATTTCTTAATTTTTCTTAAGGCTAAATTAAGAGATTAATCCATTCCAACGAATCCCCACAGGGTTCACTTCTAAACGAGTATTTCTTCCCTCATCAGATAGAATAGGAAGATTAGAGTATGAAAAGAACACAATTTATAGCCAGTTTTCTGGTCGTCAGAGGACTTTCAATTTGGTTGTGACAGATATGTTCCATCTGCTTCTTGCCTTCTTATTTTTTTCATTTTAAGTGCTACTGTTCCAAGTTCTGTGTGTCCCTAAAAAGGTGTGTGCTGTGCTGGTCCACATTACAGGCACTGGATGGACAGTGATTTTTTTTCCCTTTGAAATTCACACTCCTTTAGCAGCTCTCTCCTAAACCTGGCTGTGGAGGGGACCATCCCTTTGTCCCCCTCACATCCCTATGGGAAGGGATTTCCTTAACACTGAGAAGAGTAAATTAATAAATCATAGAATCCCTTTCTGAATCACAGAATGCTTTAGAAAATGTCATTTAAAGATTGAAAAAAAATAGTTATTTTAGAAAGGGCTTCATTGTTTTCTTTGTATCCCAATGAAGAATGAATGAAGTATAAATAAAAAAAAAGTAATCACAATCTCCTATTGAGCAGGGCAGAACAAGAACAGCCATGGGACATCTTTAAAATATAGAAGGGGCTGATGAAACAGCCCCATATGGGGGTACCAAAGCAGGCTGCCATAGCAGGTACATTCACAAGATTGATCACTGAATCAATATCTCTCCACAGAGTCAAATAGTTCAGGTATCTGTGAAGGGAATAACCTGACCATGGAGCAGTGCACTACCTTCTCCAGTGGAACTGGTGTCTGGCAGCTTAGTTCTGTGAGTGGTTTTTAACTGCTTTTTATGCTCTGCAGATTAAACATGAAGAGTCACAGTGACGAAATTAGGCATTTGTAATAAATCAAATAATGCTGTGTGGAAATGGGCCAGGAAAGGGGATCTGTCACTATCCATTTCTTCTCTGTCGCCTCATTACCCAATACCTGCACCAGCATTTGTACTCTCCCACCCCACTCTACGGACAGGAAAGTGAGGTGGATAATTTAAGTCACTTTTAAAAAGCCAGACAGAAATCAGTGCCAAAAACTGGAACTGGAGCTGCCAGGTCTGAGCCAGGACAATTTTAGCACACAGGCACAGAATCTCCCAGAACATTTTTTTTTTTTTAAACAACTGAAATGCAGATTTTATATGGCATTTTACAACAATAACAAACATGGTGATGAAGCACTCTGTTTAAGTTGAGCTGGCACAAGAGTGTGGTAAAATTCTTTCAAGTGTCCTTCACTCATAAAAAGCAGTCTTTGCAGAGTTGAGAGTTTTGGGGATGCTTTCAGGTTTGACCAACTTAAGCTCAGTAACTTTGCCACCCCTCCAAATTTTTCAGGTTGTTATTGTCACATAGAAGTAATTCAGCATTTCCAAACCAGCTTGATCTCCCTGCCTCTCTTTATTCATTGCAGGGAGTGATACAGACTGTCCCAGGGTGGTTATGCCTCTTCTGTGTGTTCCAGTGAGCAGGGGAAGAGGTAGCAGTGTAGACAGTAAAAACATTATCTAAGCTATAAAAATATTATCACATTTAGAATACTATCACAAACACCATAAATAAACCCCACTGAAATTAATGGGCAATTTGTACTTTCAGTCTCTCCAAACAGAGAAATGGCTGTGCCTACACATCCAGATCGTTCTTCGAAGAGTTTTTTTCCCCCAGCTGTAACAACTAGAGTATGAAAAGTAAATTCCAAGAGTCTGGAAGGCAGCTAAAATGTCTTTTCAGTCCTTGCTCTTCCTGGCTGACATAATGCACTTTTCCAGATGCTTTGCCCCACAAAGCTGAAAATTCTAACATAATGCTCCTCTTCTAATTCTACTCAGAGTGAAGAGATGGCACAAAGTGATTATTTTATCCAAATATTGTTATCAGAACAAGAACTGAAGGGGAAAAAATGCATTTGTCTTGTAGAAAAATAACCAGAAAATCAGTCATTAGAAATATGATCAGAATGTATTTTCATATAAGAAAATATGTTTGTATTTACTTATGTACTTGAGAACAACTGGTAGAACTGTCCACAGTGTCACAGTTTTGAATGTTCTACCTTTTTTGGAGGCAATTAGTCACCTCTTCAAGGCTTTTGTGCCCACTTCTCCATCCACCGGAATCTGACACTTTGATATTTTTGCTTATTAGAATGGAAATTCAACATTTAGAAAGGCCAAGGAACATGAGGTCAAAAATCAGCACGAAACCTATACTCTAGAGAAGGGATCACAGAAATTTACATGGAACAGGCAGTTTGATATTTCTATAATTTTAAACAAAACAGTAGCTGTCATGAGATAATAATGGAAATTTTGAAATATTCATCACCATTTTCTTGCTCAGTCTGAAAAGAAATTGCTTCAGCACTCTGAGCTGTGGGTAGATATTTAATAGCATTGTCTTTTAGTCTAGTGCCTCACCAGCAAAGAATTGCCTCTAAACCATGCTATTATTCTATTTTAAGAATCTTAAGCAACAGGGATTTCATCACTTGAATTGGAAAACTATTTAACAGACTAGTAGACGTTATGACAACAAAGTATTTCCTGATATTATATCAATATTCTTAAATTTCCTAAACTCACTGTAGTTACCAAACCTTAATTCAGTCTAAACAACCCATCTTTCTTCCAGTCCTCCACACATCAAACTGTTTCGTGGTGCTTAATGAACTGTTTCCCACGTGGTACTTACAGCACCTTAAGTCTATTTTGAAGTACATAAAACTAATTATGTGAGCAGGATACTCAGGTAATCATTAGAAATGCAGATACAAGCAATTGACAGAAGTTTAAGCCCCTTGAAACAGTGAAAGAGAAACTACAGCCTGGACATCATGTTACTGTCCTGCAAAATCACAAGTTAATACTGGGAACCCCATCCAACAGCTGTGGGTCTTTGGTGTACCACATGAAAATGCAAATTTAATTGGGGCAGACATAGGAGAAACCTAAATATAATGTGTTTAGAATTCCAAGGGAATAAACACCAGTTTAGTTATTTTTCCTTAAATTAGCTATTTAGGTCTTTTTTATATTTGGTGACATAGTTGTCTCACTCCACTTCAAACCATACTTGTTTCAACCTTAATGTGACTTTGCTAGTCGATTTTTTCTCATACTTATCAGAGAACACTCATGCCCCTCTTAGACACACTGAAGTATCTGACTGTTTCAATTCTAGCCAATTTGGAGTGTAAACAAACTCAACAAGGTTCTTGACATGCAAAAAACCTCTGCCTAGATAAAAAAAAAAAAAAAAAAAAGGCTTAGAAGACTATGGATTTTGGAACATCAGAAGCAGTAGTCCAGAACTGAGAATAAACAGGTAATCTTTTCAGGTAATCTTGAACAGAAATGTAATTGGAAAACCTGTATCTGCAGCACTGAACAAATTTAGGAGGGAGCTGATAGAAGGACCTGGAGCTGAGCCTCAGCCCAGGGTTTCCCAGCTGTCCCACATATTGTGGATTCAGGCCATGTGGCTTTGCTCCAGCAGACCTCACCTGTGCCTTTCTGCAGCTTGGTAAAGGGCTCAGCATGTGGAAAGCCATGAGATGAGAGCTGTGAAAGTGGCAGTCAGAGCAGAGAGGAACATTGGCAGCAACAAAGGATCAACTGCACCCATCAGTATGGTGGTCTCCTTCTCTGAATTCTTTTGTTCAAACACAACTGCCCTTGCTCACCATTTGGAATAAAGAACTCACCCTGAACTACTTTAACCATTTTGGTTTGAACGTGGCAGGACAGAGAGTGGTGAGCTGTGGTGAGCTCCCCTGACCCACCCTACCACCCATCTTTGAAACGGAGTAGAATTTGATTTCTGTCACTGCATCCCTCAGCAAGGAGAGAAGCTGCTGGGTGCCACCATCATCCCAAATGAGCTTCATGGAGCCTAGATCCTCTGTGTTTAAAGCACAAGTTCCATGTAAGCATCAGAAAGTGGATTTTAATTGGTGAAAATGGCCCAGTGACCTCCACTTGCAGGTCAGCTCCCTGGCCCAGAAGCTGGTGAGATGAGATGGTTGGGTGACTTGGCTTCCGAGCTGTCCCTGCAGCCCCAGCACACAATTGGGAAGGATTCCACTGATCCTGATTAGCAGCTGATGGCACAGCTGCCAAAGCTGGAGTGTTATCAACCACCAGCAGCCTGGTTTCTGCCCACACCCCAGGGACTCCAGCAAAGACCAGAGGACAAGCAGGGGAGTGCTGCACAATCTGACACATTCCTACCAGGGGAAAACAGTGCCATCTCACCCCTGTAAATCCATTTAATTGAGTCAACCAGCAGATGTGAGCTATTGCCAGAAGTCAGGCAAGGAGCACAGAACAGGCTCTGTGCACATCCAGGCTTGCTGAAATCACAGAGGTCAAGGGAGGGGAAGAAATCTGCTGAAGAACAAAGCTGCTGCATCACAGCTCTAGGAACAAACCTCCTTCCAAGACAAACACCGTGGCTCCTTATTCTAAACAGCTCAAGGTTTACTCTCTAGGCAGCAGGTAATCAGTACTGCTGTGCCACAACGAGACACTAGTTGTGGTTTCTGAAAAGAAATGTAACCACAGATCACAGAGTCAGCACCCTAAGACAACCCTAGGAGAAAAGCAAGGACAGGATCACACGAGGACCCCTACAAGAATAATCATTTCCCCTAAAACACTCTGCCTCTAAAATAAATCTCTGTTTTCCTCTCATGCAGCCATATCCATCTGCTTTTAGGCAATTCAGAATACACTGATTTTTTTTTTTTTATGGCAGATATAAGCTCTTCAGGTGACCTCTGCCACATACAACAGGAGCAGCCCCTCTATTTATAATGTATGCATACTTGTAAGATGTTTTCAATTACTGCTGTCTCCCTGACATGCAGAGATGATGCTCAGATAGGAAACTGTGCTATCATACACCTTTGAAGATTTCTGAAGCTAGATCTTTTTGCATTTTCTACCCTACTGAGCTAGGAAATTAACAGTATAACTTTACCTTACCTTCTAGAAAGCCTGGTTTAGTCAAATATATGATCTCAGGTTGTAACTACAGAATCAGCTATTTATTTAATTTAACAAGACCATTCTTCCAGCAGACAGCAAAGGGAAGAAATAATATGTCATGCAAAGATTCCTAAGCCAATACTTCTCCCCTACATCCACTCCAGGGTTACTTTCCATGAGTTCTCAAGTGCTCTGCTGATCTGTGTTAAGTAAACTGCAGTAGGATGGAAGGCAACAAATTGTATTCCCCAGGTTTTGGGCAAGTAATTTAACTCTTGTTGGCACGTAGCAAGAAAAAGATGATAAGAGTTTCACACTGATAATATTTCTGTGCAAGTTAACCATTCAACAGTGAGGCAACAATTTTTTTTCCCCTGCCTATCTGTTGTGTGAGCAGTGATGAATGGGAGTTGTGCTGCCTTTAATCCAAAGGAATTCAGTGGTGTTAGGTGTCTTCTCCTGCGATGACACCCCCAAGGGCTGACACCCTAAGTGTGCTGATTGCACTCCCCACCTTGGTGACAACACCATCCCATTCACCCTGGTCCAGGAGGAAGCATTATCTATTTGGAATTAAAGACAAATAAAAGCTGGACAAATAAAAAAGGACAAATAAAAAGCTGGGCAAATAAAAGCTGGGCTGGACAGCTGAACATGTCACAGGAACCATGTCAGAGAGACGACCATCAGGAGGTGCTCATTCTCTTGCTCTCCCATGGAGACACAGGGAAACCAGACAACTGCTTAGATGAGGTATCTAACTTGTTAGTGAGAGCATAAATGGTAAATTTTAATTTTAATCAGGTGACAGGCTGAGCTTGTCTCTACACAAATTTGACCACGCAGAACACTTCCCCTAGGTAATTTGCAGGTGCATCCAGAAACATTATTGCAGGATGCACAAGTTGGTCACAAAATCCTAATCCTAACATTACAAAGGGTTACCAACTTCAACCAAATGGGCGGGAACAAGATGTGTGAGTCAAATACTTTCACATCCTCCTGGTGACTGGAATATAGTTTCTGTTTTTATGGGCTTAATCTAAAAATATAACATAAAATGCACCAGAATATTCACATCAAATCAGCTTCTTTCATGATGAATGAAGAGTCATAGGTAATTTTCTGGGTCTGAGATTACTGATGCTTCTTCCACAGTTTCTGAATGAAAATCAATTGACTCAGATTCCACAGGTAGGAGTACTTGCCTTTTAGAGAATTCTCTGTTGTAAGAACCTGTTATTTTTTTCAGATTCACATCTGAAATTGCTACACAACATTTCTTGCAGAGATGTAGCTTAGATTTAACTAGAAGTCTGGTAATTCTGTCTGGTAATTCTCTCCCTAACAGAGGCTTTATACAATCAAAGAAAAAAAATTATGACATCATAAATGTTGGGTAAAAGTGCAAAGGAAAAGAGGTTGCCCATGATCAAAGTTAAGTTACTAAAAAATAAGGAAATAAGAAATAAGGAACCAGTTCAACAGCAAAAGAGGGTACAAGCATATGTGTGGGAGCACTGGAAAAGTTAGAAGTTCCTGGACTCATTATCTCTGGCATTTCCACTGCATGATATAGATGAGGCAGAAGGTTTTTTTTGTTTTGGTTTGGTTTTGTTTTTAAACTATTTTAATTTTATTTATTTTAATTCATTTCAGAATAATATAAACACCAAGAGGCTTAGGAGCCTGCAGCATCTTGTCCCTTCTGGCTTTTTATATCACCTGGTCTCCCGTGTCTGCACCCCTCCTGGGCTCATAACACTTTGATATTGACACCAGCTCAATCCAGTCTTCAAAGAAAAATGGGCATGAAAATCCTTCAGTCCCCCTTTCCAGTCTGAGCCCAGGGCACACACATTTCCCAAGGACTACACATTGTAATGGGTATTATTTTGAACTTGATAAAATTAAGAGTGGTTACAGAAAACAGGATTTGAAATGACATTTCAGCCACATGATCCTTCTGAGTCTGGTAGATGAGAAAATAGCCGTGATATCAGTTCTGATGCCTTTCCTATCACTGGCATTATCTGATTAATTTTCTAAACTAAGTTTATTGCACTGCATATTAAGAAGCAGAAGAAAAGAAGATGAGAAAGACTGTGTCGCTCACTTTAGATAATTTTTGCTCTAGACTGTTCTATAAGGCTGCAATGTACTTACCAAATACAGTATTGTATGATTATTTACTGACTTTATCTTGAAAGAAGGAATATTCTAAGTAAAAACAAAACACAGAAGTGCCTCAGGTTCACTCTTAATGGGGTTTTTGCTGCAGCAGGGAAACCAGCCCCATCTGTAGGCACCTATTCATCTATTAATATTATTTTTTAAAATTACACTGGAAAATCGTGACACCAAACCTGCAACTCAGTGGCATAAAAAAAAAATCAGTAAGTGCTGCAGATTACTTTAGTCCAAAGTCAGACACAAACTCCAGTCTGGACAATCCTGGTATCCCCCCAGAAAGAAGGGCATTTTTGGACTTACGGTTGGTTGTCCTGCTTTGGTCACTCTGGGCACTGTCGTTTGACTGGTTGCTGGAGACAGAGGACACACTTGAGCTCCTGACAAAACCAAACGTCGCCAGTTTGGCTGCTGGCAACCGGGAATATCCTGGAGGACGGAGACCAGACTGGCAGGGCTTGGGGAGATTTGACTTCACAGCACTTGGGCATGAGCCTTTCTTAAGATCAACTGAAAGAAGGAAAAAATAAGGACATTTTTTGTTAAATACACTGAACTGGGATATACTGAGCATTACCTGTACAACACTCTCTACATGAAATCAGTATAAAGACTGAACTCCTGTTTCAACATCTGCTCCAACTGGAGTCATCTCTTATTTGCTCCACTAAAAAGAAGCTCTGTGGAACCATTACAGGTCGCAGCAGAGACCCATGAGGCATATAACAAACTTCAAACAAAGTAATGTAGTTCAAGTCTGCTAAGACTTTTTAAAATGTTATTTTTTTTTACACTGTATCACTTTCTAGTTTTACATTTGTTATGGGCCAGTTGAAAAAAACTCATACTCAGAGATAAATATAATACACACATACTCCAATTTTGGAAACTATTGTAGAAAGCCAGCCATTCTCTCAAGGACACTGTTTGTATTCCATCAAAGAAAACTTTGATTTTAAGTCTTTCTTTCAAATTCTATTAAAAGAAAATGCCCTTTTCTTGCACCAAGCCTGGGAACAAGGACATGGCCTGCAAAGTTGCACTATTTTAACATACCACCAGCCCCTTTTCTGCCAATGGACTTCTCCTCACCATAAAAACATCAGGCTATGCGGATGACATCAACCAAGTCTCAGAAAGCTGCCAGTAGTGGGCTTATAACAGATGGCTTATAACTGTGTCCAGTTCTGGGCCCCTCAGTTCAGGAAGGAGATTGAGGTCTTGGAGCCAGTCCAAAGGAGGGCAACTATGCTGGTGAAGGGATCCAGCACAAGTCCTGTGAGGTGAGGCTGAGGGAGCTGGGGCTGTTCAGGAGGCTCAGGGATACCTCATCACTCTCTACAACTCCCTGAAAGGAGGGTGCAGCCAGGTGGGGGTTGGTCTCTTTTCCCAGGCAACTCTCAGCAAGACAAGAGGGCACGGTCTTAAGTTGTGCTGGGGGAGGTTTAGGTTGGACATTAGAAAGAATTTCTTTACTGAGAGGGTGATCAGACCTTGGAATGGGCTGCCCCAGGAAGTGGTGGATTCTCCATCCCTGGAGATATTTCAAAAGAGCCTGGATGTGGCACTCAGTGCCATGGGCTGGTAACTGCAGCGGGAGTGGATCAAGGGTTGGACTTGATGATCTCTGAGGTCCCTTCCAACCCAGCTGATTCTATGATTCTATGAAGTTAAGCAAGAGCAGTAGTTCAGCCACCATGTCTGCCTGTGGTAACTGCTAACTGGTCAGCTCTCCCTAGCTTGTGTCCTAACCCATTTTCTGCTGCTCTTGCTTTGGTGAACTTTTCTTGGCAAATCCAGAAAATAGGTCCATAACTGTCCCAAATGGCAGGATTGTGTTCAGGGATCAAAGATTAGTGTTTGGTTTTCATTGGAAGGACTGGATTCCAAGTGGATCTGGATCTCAACCGCACATAAAATCTGGACACAGCTTTTCACTGTAGGTTTGACAATATCATGTTCCTGTTCCTTGTGGAGTGCCAAGCAGCAAAAATATGTTTTAAAAAAATATTTTAAAAAATTATCAGTGTTATCCGAAAGATGCCACTAAAGTGTTTAATCAGTCATCAGGACTGGTGGATCAGGAGAAAAGGCAGCATTAAAACTATCAGCATAATCTGCCAGAAAAGGCCACAAAGTCACCCATTTCCCATTATTTCTTGAATGCTACTTGTGCATTAGCTTGACACATACTTCAAAGGAAGAAGTGAATATTCATAATATAACAGAAAAATAGAAATTAACTGCGCAGTAATAATACGGTCATCATATTATTACAGTATTTAATTCTTTTGTAAACTATGTAGGTCACAGCCTTATTAATTTTAATGAAGCATTACTCTTTAAGGAGACTGCATAGAAAACTAGACTAACTCCATTGAGCAGAAAAAGGTTATAGGGATTTTGAAAGATAGCCATGTACCACATCACAATAATAATACTAAGCTTTGTTTAACAAAACTAAGCCTTTTTTTTTTGAAATAGAAATTATATAACACCAAGCTAAAAGGAGTTTTGTTATTCAACTAAAACACATTCCTCTAGAAGACATCAAAAAATGCTCCTTGCTTAATGAGAGAAATAATTTATACAGTAGACTCTTAAAAATGCATTTTTTGTACCCACTTTTCATAAGTTGAAGCCTTTATTAAGACTCAAGGAGATGGATGTCTGACTGCAGCACCTTTACTGGCCCAGAGGGCACACTCTGGAGAATAATCCAAATGACAATAACAAATCCCTATAGAATATAAAAAACCCTGCTAAAATCCCAGTTCACTTTTTTGGCACCAGCAGGAACTCAGAACTATGCAACGATGGGCTGAGAGGTAGCTGTGGGCTCCAGGTACAGGATGAATGGCACATTAGGAAGGAGAAGAGCTAAGCAGGGATGTTTGCTATCAGTTTACTGCCAGGCTTGTGCACCATTGCTTTGACAGTGGTCCTGTTACACCTGGTTTATGGTTATCCACAAAGCACCACTAGACCAGGTGTCTGCTGTCTCCACTGTTGGGGGACATTCACATCATATGTAAATGACTCCACAGCAAAGTGCTACAGAACCTGATCTCAATGTTTCCTTCAATGCTATCAACAGAGTTTTGAATTAATGTGAATCACGTTCACTAATTTTCATGTAGGAACACAAAAGAGTATTCAGTGAAAGGCCTTAAGAGCCCCAACTGCTAGAAATGACATGCTAATCATCTTTAGGACAGAATCTCTCTATTTGAGGGGACTAACATTTTCCTGCATTAGCAACTACTGCATGGTGGGACTCAGAGTGGCTTACACCAGTGTAAGGCTGCACTTTTGCTATGGAAGGATGATCCTGTGCTTTTTCTCTTCCACAATCAGACTCACTGTGCCCCAGCAATGCTGATATAAACACTTATTTTAGCAATATTTTAGATGGGCCAGACCATCTTGCTTACACAGCAGGCTGCAGTCACACATTTGCTACTGGCTGGGTATGGCCAAACATCAGCTCCGCCAACTGATGACCTGAAGGAGGGTTACACAATGACAACTGCTTGTGTCACACTGTCCAAATTTTTCCCTGTGTTGCACTGGTGACAGCACCAAGCCCAGGCAGCCTCCAGATCTGAAGCAGAGGCTGCAAGAGCAAAGAACCTGTCCAGGTCAGAGGCAGCAGGGAGAAGGCATGGAACGGTCTCTTGTGGGTTTTAGGGGTTTCTGAAAAACACATCAGCAGGACTGCACTACACAAGTAAGAATTGAGATTCCTGGTTCCCAAAAACTTCTGAAAATTGAGGTAGAAGGAGAAATCTTTCCTTTTTACAGCAAAAAGCTATAAATACCACAGATTTCCTGCAGCAGAATAGGGAAAATCCACTGGGGTGGCTGGGAAAGTGGTTAGAAATGGTTTTGTTTAAAAAACATTAGAAATATGCTTGCCCTAGGAAAGTGAGATTCACCTGGGACTCCCACGTCCTCAGCTGAACCACAGGGAATTTCGTTAAAACCAGAAGGCTTTTTGGTAACAAACTGCCCAGCCATCTCTGTCTTAACTTCAAAATCATTCTCCCAATACTGGGCAGAGTATTCAGTGGATTTTCTCACATTTCTGTGCGTGTTCCAGTTTGTGACTTCAATTACATTCCCCCTGAACAAACAATGTTTTGTGTCTTGAACTCGTCATCATCCTTAAATTATTTTTCACTTCTCTTCTTTGTAATTTAACTCTTCTTTACCACAATGACCTAGGGGTAGGACAGTATCCTCATTAGGGATGCATTCAAATCCTTAAAGCTCAGTTATTTTGTCTCTTCTTTCTCATTAAAATACATGAGACAACAGCTTATTGTACATACTTTCTTTTTTAAACATCATCAAGTTTCATGATGGATGTTTTTTCTTTATTTCTGTTTCTTAGAAGTATAGAAACACTCCTGCAAACAAGGTCTGGGAGTTCAAAACAAAAGTTATTTTAATGAGCAGATTTTATTTCAACAAGAATTTGCCAAAATAAGCTTAAAAAATTGGCAAAAAATCTTTCCAGCTGTCTCACTGCCTGAAGCTAATTATAGAATTAAGTATTGTTGTCTGTACAGCACACAAACGATTTTTTATGATAATTCAAGCAGTTCCCTTCTAGAAACATGAAAACATTTTGAGGTAGTGACTGACTGACACAAACCAGATGTGCCTGGGGAGACTTAAGAAAGCCCTGAGCAAGACTTCTTGTGCATCCCCAGTGTATGTGAATCACATCTCCATGCACATGTATAACTAAAGAGCAACTTTCATGTGGCTTCTCTGTGAAATTTGAAATAGGCTTTAGCTGAAATTGATGAAAAATTAAAGAAAGGATTTACACAGATATGTTCATATGATAAAGTGGTTCAAGATTTCAACTCTGCTTGCAACTCAGGGATCCTTGTCAAGCCTTTGTCTTTTGCAATGGATTTTTGGTTGTTTGGAAGTTCTTGACAAGTATTCCTTTCAAAACTTTAATCATTAGCTGTCATTTTCTCTCACAAAGCTCACGTTCTTTTAGAGGATGTATTCTTATTTCATAATGGGGAATCTGGAGCAAAAAAGAAAAGTTACCTACTTGCAAAGTCACTGATTTAGCCAGAGATAATACAAGCACAATTAACCCATCTCAAAGTTAACCAAATCATTGACATCTTTGAAGATTAAAAAAAAAAAACATGCTAGTAAAAAAGCTATTCTGTTGTCACCACCTTTGAGGTTTCCCTGTTACAGACATAAAACCTTCTTGATGAACAAAACTGAGGAAAAGGACTTTAAGCAGACTTTAAAATACTGCTGAGCCTGGGACAGTTCAATTCCAAAGGGAAAACAGTTGTCACTGCTGAACATGGCTACATTCTGATCAGCTACTCCACCATCATACGATAAGAAATGCTCATCTCCACCTGATTCAGATTTAAAAATCTCAGAAAGCTTTTCTGTGCCTTCCCAGCTCCCAGGCAACCCAAGGTGGGTTAGCACATTCTCACTACCCCAAGAATTTGCTTCATACAAACTGCAAATGTCCCTGTTTGCTCTGCAGCTGATGTGCAAAGCAGCAGCATCACACAGAAACATCCAGCACAGGAACTCTCAGCACACACTCCCTGTGTTTTCCACTGAAAGTCCAGAGCAGCAAGAACACTCCTTCCTCAGCACCTCAGAGCCACATCTCACCCACCCAGATGCCACCCATCAGCTGCTCAGAAGCCCCTCAGGTGCCCAACCGGCAACAAGGTTTGGCTTTCACCAGGGAGGAGGCAAGATATGAAGTATTTGCCTGCTGCAGCACCCAAATTGTTACTGACACCAATCTTCTGACTGACAGGACTCGTATTGATGTTGCCCTTCTCATGAGATGCATTTCGGTTCTTTGAAGACACAATAATTGCTGGGAGCAGAGACGTGGCAAACCCAGCTGAAGAAGTTTGTGTCTCCCTATTAAGCACTTAATTTCTCTTTACAAAATACAGTCAGATTGTTTCCTTCCCCCCCCCCCCCAAAAAAAAAATAAAGGAAGTGCAGATTGAAAGCACTGTAGATCACTGGAGGATAGATAATGTTTTCACCTCTGAATTCTCCCCTGGTCACTTTTTTCCTTAAAAAATCAGGATGTTGGCCTACTCAAATCCAAGTACCTCAGACTGAAAACCTATAAAATAAGCACACAGCTGGAATAGTAGTAATAAATTTCGCGGAGTAAACTCAACCCCCCTTTTCTATCATCAAATCTCACCTGCTTGTCAAGCATTAAGTATTTCTGAGAATAAACATGAAAGCAAAGCTTTTGTACCAGGAGAGAGCTGTAGATATACTGTAGCATTTATGATGAGATACATTATGCAAGCAAACGCACAAATAACTGCATATATCTGTGTGTATCTGAGTAATCAGAAATATTGCTGTCCTGATTCATATAGAAATTGTATATTTAACAAAATTTGACTTGGAAATTAGAGGACCTGCTAGACCCTCGGGACTGGCATATTTAATAAACAGAGAGGTGATGAGGAAACATTTCATTAACTCACTCTGTGAGGAAAAAAAAATCATAAATGTAACTTCCTCAAAAATGAGGAATTAAGTGAAGTTAGTGAGTAGAACTAAGTAAAGTTAATGATAAGATCTCTGTTATACTTTTCAAAATCAGACATTAATCCCATCA
Organism: Heliangelus exortis; assembly: GCF_036169615.1. Taxonomy (NCBI): domain Eukaryota; kingdom Metazoa; phylum Chordata; class Aves; order Apodiformes; family Trochilidae; genus Heliangelus; species Heliangelus exortis. Next base: position 21,017,468 of record NC_092422.1, on the reverse strand, counting down.
AAACAATCAGCTAATTAATGCAAAACAAATTAATGCTAATTGGTTGCTCCAAGAAGTCTCTATAACCAAGGAAAAAATATTCATAATTTGTATGTTATAGACAAAGTATCCTTCAGTGCTTGATTAGGTCTAAAAGTTTCCCATTGAAAAAGCAGAGTCACTTATGTAAATTTTAAGCTTTCAGAGACACTATTGCACCTTTAACTACATCATGAGTCAATGACTTCCTAGCTCACCTGCAGAACAGAACACATTTTCTTACATTCAGGCTTCTTGCCTGACCCATCACCTGACCCCAGGTGATGTAAAGCATCACCTAAGGAGCTGCTTTGCTTAGTAAGGAACTTGCATGTGCCACGTCCTACAGATGAAGCAGGATCACTGCTCCAGTCACATTTTAGGCATCACACTTGGAGAACACAGTTGTGGGATCATTCATTATTATTTTACTTTCTACTTGGTGTGCCTGAAAACTAATGAAACCTTTAATGTACGTGTAGCCCTTGCAATCCATCACAGCACTTCAGGGATTTAATTATCAATTATTTCAGAGTCAGTTTTAGGAGTATTAGTATTATACACAGGCCAAACCACTCAGCTTATCAGTGCTGCTTAAGCACACTGCTGCATTATGAAAAGCATGGCAAAGGGGAATAAAATCCTCATTATAAGGAGGCACTGCTTCTGTCCTCGATATCATGCCATGGCAGTTTCAGCTGAGAAGCCTCAGTGGTACCTCACGCTTTGTCATGGGCTGGCAACTGGCTGGATCCTCCTGCTTCCATTACCCTAGGGCAGGACTGAAATCACTAGGATTAGAAACTGGATTAAAAGCTCAGGATCGAGCTTCAAAACATGCTGATTAGCAGTCTTAAAGGCAGGACTGCTATCCTTGAGAGAAAAATGCCTCCTAGTACCCAGCTGCTTTTGCTGCAGTCAGCCAAACCTTCACACTCAACAACACACCTGAGCAAGGGGCTTACCAGCACCCCTTCCAAATGCTGACCAAATGCTGATGCATTTTGACTGCTCATATTTGTAAATATGACTCTATTGAAGATCAGTTTAATCCTGTTTCTCAAATATTGCATCAAAACCGGTTTAATACCACAGCTAACTGCTAAATAAGGGAAAGGGGTTGACAGAAAGTAAAAAATGGTGTAATTGACTTCTAAATAATTGGCTAGAGAAGTGTCTGACCCTGCTCTGAGCATCACCAGTCAGCCTCACACCAGCTCTGACATGTCAGGGGTTGCTGTTCCACCCAGGCCCTCCCTGCTGGCAACTATGGACCCATCTCTGGTCTGAGTTTGGGCATGGACACAGCCACAATCAGGAACCAGTTTTCTGCTGCCCTTCCACTCCTACACCAGTCTTGTCCTGTCTGCTTTACAGATAGTAAATGGGACTGATGGATTGATACTGTTGAGATTTAGAATGTCACATAATGTAGGGAGGCAATAAATGAGCACATACAAGTTTTGAGATGGATAAAAAGATGGGTAAGGAAAAGTCCTGTCTGTAAACAAGAAAAAGTCAGGGTAATGAAGCTGAATGAAAAAAAAAATTAAGGCAATATTTACTACTGAGGATCAGAAAAGACAGTGGATTCAATCCTGCCCCCATATTTCTTTCATACCTATGTCCCAGACTGGTTTCCATAACTTACCCTACCCACCTCCTGAAACATGCAGCCTCTTACGGTTTCATTTTAAATTGAAAACACAATCCACTCTCCCTCTGCACCTGTATTAGTGCTGACTGGACTCAACTTACAGAGCTGATCTGGTATTTACTGGCCAGCATACAAGCTTGGAATGTCTCAGAAGTCTCACACTGGTGTGACTGGTCAGCTTCTGATAAAGGCATCAACATCATTTGACCCAGACATGGGTTCAAATAGTAAATGATAGTGGTAAGAGGCACTGTGCTACAGATAAACCTCATTTCCCCATAAGCCACAAATCCTGCAATCCTATATTTCTGACTAGTGCTGTTCTCTTAGGGTAAGAAAACATTCTGACCCATTTCCATTCCACCTCTAAGTTTCTTCTGCAGCTTTGTATTGAGAAATGGACACTGGGGAGAAAGAACAATAGTTTTCAAATAACCAGAAAAGAGGAGAAGACCCCACATCTGCTCCAGGTAAAAAATGAAGTAAATTGCAGCAAAAAGGATTAGGCAAAACCTTAGGGAAAACTTTTAACTTGAAAGCAGGTAACACATTGGAGCAGCCTGGTTTCAGAAGCCTCAGAATCTCATAATGGAAGTTATTATATATAGTTTTTCATGAACAGGTTAAATATACATCTATACAAAGGAATCCCATCCTGAGGCAAGATAAGGAACCACAAGACCCCAAGTAATTCCTTAACTTTATCCTTTCTGACAATGTTTTAAAAACCTGTGCAAACTTGTAAGCTGCTAAACAGATGCTATACTTCATGCTGCCAATGACTGACATTCAGTTGTCTCTGAAATTGCTGCTGCTTCAATGTGTGTTGTTAAAACTTCCAAGCTTTTCTAGGCTACAAGGGAGCGTCCTATAGAGGTAATTATTTTTTTTTTGTCTTGGGGCATCACACACTTCTGATGCTTCTCTTGCTTTTTCCTCCCTTCTAATTCTGCCCAAGGTCATGCTGAACTGTGCAGCAGCTAGGAAGGCAAGAATATTGTAATTTGTCTCCAAAGAGGCATATACCAGGGCTTCAGAGAACTGAGGTCTCTGCTGGCACATCTGTCCAGGCTTTCAGAGAACAAAATAGTCAAAAAAAGTAAGAAAAAGTCAAATTTAGATTGAAAAACTTGGTCTGCCTGGTGGAAGAAAATATCCCATTATCTTCTACAGGACAAAAGCAAGGATTTTTCAGGCATGTACAAGGAGGAAGAAGATAAGAAAGAGCACAATAAGAATTATTACTGAAATTGGTTTTCCTGCTTTGGCAAGGACCTGTTAAACAATCTTTGTGCAAGTCTCAGACTCTCTTGTCAGCCTTGCCTCAGGACAGAAAGACACACCTCAAAGAGTGCTGCTGGAGCTTTGTAGAATCAGGTCAAGATGCTGCTCATTTTGCGATATTTCTGTCTGAAAAAAAAAATCTTATTGGTGATTACACTCAAAGGAAAGGAAAGTATGTTCATACTTTACCTGAAGCATCAGGATGATAGAGGCTGGGAGCATTTGTTATTTCTCCTTGCTGATGGAGACAGCTACCTGAGGATCTTTGACTTGCAATGAGAATCCTGCTTTTTGCAGATGGCAACCTGGACACTGCACCCAGTCCTAGCTGTGGCTTGAGGATCATGGCAGATCGATAAAAACTTGGTGGGACCTCGTAGTGAGTATATGGTGGAGGGCAAAATTCATCTTTTGCATGCCTTTCCCCAGCCTACAGAAAAAACATTAACAGAGATATCATGTCATAAATCAACAAATCCAGGTAACATGGAGCTCCAAATTGTTTAGAAAGGATAATTTTCCCTCCTTATGAATCTGGGCACTGTAGATTTATTACCACATTTGAAATGTGATCATCTTACCATAGGAACTGCTTTAGAAAAATACACTTTATAGTCTTACAATCCAACCAAATCCAAATAAAGAACTGATCTCTTCCCCAGAAGAATTTGCAGTTGGGGAATGACACAGTTCCCCAGTTCCATTCCATTTTTCTGCACTCAAGCTGGGGCTCTGACTCCCACCTTCTCCACATGCTGCTTTGTGACTCAGGACAGGAACACAGAGCAATGTCAGCAGCTTTTGCCTCTCTCATTTGTAACAATCTGTTTGTTCTTTGAGGCAGAGTCCAACTTCTTTCCTTTTCTTTATTGTCTTATAAAATGCAAAATCATCACAATCTAGGAAGGACTCTAATAATTTTTCAGCGCATCCCATTTGGGCCAGAGGAAAAAAAAAAAAAGCTTAGGAAATAAGAAATCTACACTTGTTTAAAAATTAATCAAAAAAGTGCCACAGGCTACCTAGGAAGAAATGTAACTGCCGATTAATGAACTCCACTGTAAGTTATGATGCATATAATATGCCAAATCTATTTCTATTTAGCAATTATAAGCACTTAGAATATGCACTTCAATATTGGCTACAAAACCTTTGATCCTAGCTACATCAAGAGCTTTAATCCTAATTTAGTGAGTCTTTACTGGGCTAAAAGAGAAAAGATTGGACTTAAAATATTAAATATAGGATCTTTGAGGCCTTTGCACAGGAAGTAGCAGGGCAGATGTAACAAACACAAAGCATAATATTTTTTACTCCATATTTTTCCTTTGTTTGCTCTGCTATTTCCTGCTATTAGATCCTTCCTTTTCTTTTTTTATTATACTCCTGTGACCTATTTATACAAGTTAGGATGCAGGTTTTTACGGTATATTCTTTAGGCTTGGTCTGCAGGAGATTGTTAGCTTCTTATTTTCAGCTTCTGGATATGAGATTATTTTCCTAGGCAAGTTTCAGCTATCTTTTCTCCCTCTGATGAATTTATTTCAATTACATTTCACTATGCACTTCCTATAATTTCATATTTAGCTGGCAATGAGCATATCAATGCCAAGTACTTCAGTGTAAGGAACAGAGAAAATCTTTTAATATCAAAGACATACATTTTTCATAAAATTGGGTCAACTTCACCAACCCTTCAGTCACCTTGATTTTTTGGTTATTGACAGTATGCTATGACACAATAGAGGAGCAAACATGCACACACAAAAATAATCATATGCATAAAACTTCTTCTCAAGCTGAGAAGTGAGAAGGATTTACCCAAATGTCTCTTGAAAAAACTGATTTTGGGGGACATACACTTGCTACGAAGTCACATTTTTTTTTCTTTTCTATTTGACTATGAACTGACAGAGTTCAACTCACCTCAAGAGAACTGTGTGCAATTATTGATTATAAGGCCACTTTAAAGATCTTAAAAAAAAAAAAAAGGGGGGGGGGGTAGTGAGACCTGTTACTAGATTTTTGTAGGAGGGACTTCTAAAGAAAAGATCTTTTGCAGCCTGTCAACTAAAAAGAAGCTCAGCTTAGAGTTTTCTTGTGAGTAGCTGTCTGCCCATTCCCCACTCAACCTATTTAATGAATTTGATAGAAAGAGCTGTGAAGTCTGCAGCATATACTTGGAGTACACGGGAATTTTCACAGGCTGGGTAATCCCAAACAGAGCTGTCAGCGTGGCCAGCAGATAAGGACACCCAACACTTTGTGTTACTTTGTTTATAACATTATTAAATATTAATGCCTCAAGCAAGAATTTTCTTGTTAAGTGCCTGCTTCAGGCAACTGTTTGGGAAAAGAGTTGGTGACATCAGCTCAGGCAGTTCAGATAATGAGATAAGGGGGAAGAATTGCTGGTGTTATGTATAAAACAACTTCCCCTACACCATTTTTCCCTAAAGACTTTCAATTTCAACAGGCTTTAGTCCATGCTCTTTGCAGCAGGAAGATGTCTGTGGAATGGACCCAAAGGAGGTGGTTGAACAGGGCAGATGCAGCCTTAGGGTGGGTGGCAGGAGATCTCCTTACAGAACCCCACCAGAACCAGGGCTTTCATTGGCAGCCATAAAGTTGTGAATAAAGTGATCCAAGGACCACTCTCTGACAAAGCATGAGCCACATCCATACAGGTATTCTCTTACCCTGAGGGCCAGGCTGGTGTCATCCATGCTGGTGCTTGGGAAAGCCCTCTGGGTCAGCACTGAGCTGAGAACCATGATTTCCAGTCCAGCAGTATGGAAAATCTTGCATGAGCCTTGGAGCCTGTGCCCTCCCACTATTCAATTCACTAGCATGGCTGCAGCCTTTGGGTCCCATAGTTTGCTGTAGCTCACAGAGGTTACTGGGAACAAAAAGAGGCCACAAATTCCCACTGACTGGATGGTGCTGACTAGAAGAAGCTTTGGTCCACAGTGAGATGAGGAGTCCATGTTGTGAGGAAGCATATGGACAGCAGTGATCTGCCTTGGACAATGACTTTTTTTAAGCGTTTTACTTTGAAGGGCTTTCTATCTTTTTTTCTTTTTGGATCAAAACTGGTATGAAAGATATTTCTCCACACCATGTTGAGGCTCCAAAGAAAAGCACACAAGAAGCTGCCAATGCCACAGGCAAGGCTGCCCATTTCCCCTTAGCTGAACTCCATTCTGGACACAGTCTCTGAGCACAGCTGGCCTGCCTAAATGTCTGAGCTGGGATTCTTGTCTGAACAGCCCTGTGTAGGCTTTACCCCAGGCAGCTCCAGCAGTTCTGTAGAAAGCCCACTGCATGAATGTAACCTTCAAGTCTTCTTCAGACAGCCCGTCAGGTCTTGCCTTGCAGACTCCTGTCTGAGACAACACCTTCCTATTTTTCCTAGCTTATAGCACCCAGAGGGGTATTTAATTGTTCCTACCATTTAGACAGCTGAAGGGTGCCTAAAGATTACAGGTCTGATTGATAGCAGCTATTAACACTCCCTATCATAGCCATGTAAATAGCTATAAAATGCTAATCAAAGCTCTACAAAGCCCAAACTGGATGATTGCAATAGGGCAATCTGGGATTCTTTTTCTTTCATAAAACAGTAACCATGCTGCCCTAGGATGTCCTTGTGTCAAAAAATCTCTAAGTCTTCCACACTGCCCCTTCACTACAGTGATTTTGGTCTATCTCAAGCCATTCTAATTGGTTTCTTTCAGATTACACATCAGTCATCTGATGGTGAACCCGTAGTGTGCACAGCTGCTCCTCTAAAGCATCTGTTCACTTCCGTGGATCAATCATTTTCCTTTCTCTTCTTGATTCACACTGGAGCCAAATCAATCTCCTTTGCATTCCTCTAACTAGAAGGAGAGTAAAGTACTCGCTTTTAGGGTGGCAGCCTAAGAGAGCAAATACCACCCTCTGCTATCAGTTCCTGACTCCTGGGTTAATGCAAATTCCTAACACAAACTGCAGTTTGATTGACTTTTCCTTCCCAGCCTCTCCTCCAGGCAATTCAGCTTCTCTGATGAAACAGCTTGCTTGAATTCAAATTTCCCCTTGTTGAAAAACCCACACAAAGTAATATTTCTTGAAGGAGTAGCAGAAGATGCTTCTCCAGCACATAAGTGTCCTTTTTCTAATCCTAATTGAGAGTAAATCACGCTGCAGACTTGCCACAGCCTGAGTCCTCATGTTAAGAACAGTTCTCAGAGGTTCACAGAAACCAATCCTTTGCTCCTAAATGTGTCTGATGAACCTACCTGATTATCTGAACCCATGCTGTATGGACCACAGGAACCCATGGTTTTCAGAGGGTTAATGTCACTCTACAAGCAGCCAAATAGCTGCACAGTCCAGGCTTTAATGTCCATATCCATACATAAAGCAGCAATAACTAGCTCCATCTTCCTTGTCCTTTCTCCATCTTCCAAGCAAGGCCAACCTTCCTCCACTGTGCTAATCTCCCAGCATGGATTTCAGGGAACAAAGGCTCCTGACTAACTTACTGAGGTGGAAATACACTGAGAAATGAGGAGCCAATATTGGACAGAGGGACTTTCATCACATTTTGGTGATTTTTCATTTGAGGTCCAGGTCAATATAATACATGACATTAAAATGAGTCAAAAGTAAATATTTTCTGGGATGATACATAATATCTAATAAGAGCTCTGATAGTCCCTGGGTTTCAGTACAGCTGAACAGAAGGGAATCAGTTTATACTTCTAGTGTTCTGTCTGCAAAAACCTGCCAGCTTTTCCATTAAGGAGGAAAAGTCTCTGTGGGTAAATTACAAGCATTTCCCAAAGCTATTTTTGGGATGAAAGAAATTCCATTTATGAATAAATTCAAATAGCATGTCTTCTCCTTTCTAAACATCCATATTTATACTACTAGGAGGTGATGGGATTGCTGGGAAACACTGGAGGAGCACAGTGACAGCTTCAAGTCAAAGATCTGACATTGCATCAAGGTCAGTGCCAGAAACAGTTAAGTTTATCTCTAATGATCACACATGGCCTTGATTTAGAATTTGCTTCTTATCTGAGGTTTGAGAACTAACTTCTGGAAGCAACAGCTATGCAAATAATCACAGCCCAGCATACAAACGAAACTTTCATACATGCCTCCTTACCTCCTGCAGAAACTTCTCACTCATTGGACCAAAAGGATGGCCTGGAGGCCTAATTCCTGACACCACCAGTCCAGAACTGAAGAGCCTTGGCTTCTGAAGGTCGGGTTTAAACTTGTCATACAGGATATTGGGAGGCTTCACCTCTCCTCCATTGCATGCCTTCTGCTCTGTAGAGGTGGTCATGCCACACGTGGGGGTACCGAAGGGAAGCCCCGGAGGAGCAAAAGAAGGGTCAAGCTGCTCCATTGAACGAGGGTTTCTTCTAATGTATGTGATGATTTTAGGTCTCACAGGTTTGGGCCTGGGTATGGCAGGTTTCACCTCAATGCTTTCTTCCAGTTTTTCACTGCAGTCACTGTCCACATCTGCCTTCTCTGCAAGGGAGCCCTTGGAGTGGACCAGGATAGGTTTTGGGATGGCACTGCTGCAAGCAGTCTTGATAGGCACTTTAGGGGATATGTTTAACAACTGTGTACTGTCAGTGGGAGGTAGGACTGAGGAGGGTGACAGTTTGTCAGCATGAAGTGCATAAAGGTCCTTCAAATTACTGTTTGACAGTGAGGGCTGACTATTAACATCCAGCGTTGCCACCGGGTGCATGGGAGCTGGGACACATAAAAAGGCATCAGCCTTTGCTGAAACCTTACAGCTCCCTGGAGCTTCATCTGGAAGTTGTTTCTGTAAATTAGCTGTCTTTTTAGTAGGGACTGAAAAGCTCAAGGATTCCACATCACTGTCGTGGTTATCAGGTTGTTGGTTTGACACTATCTCTGCACTGCATGCTCCGTGCTGAGCTGAGAGATCAGAAGCAGGCAAAGCATCATCCTCAGTGCTTCCTTTGACTAGCATCAGTTTATTCTCATTAACTTTCAAGGGGTTGCTGCTAGGTAGATTAATGTTATGTGTAAGAGAGAGCTGTTCACCAACTGTTTCAGCACAACCTGTGTCAACTTCATGTAAATTTTCATTTTTATTAGGTGTCACTTTTCCACTGGATATACTGCCACAGGTGAATGGGAATATTGTTTCCACTTCCACTTCTTTTTCAGTAAAATATTCTTCACCAGCCTGGCTAGTTGCTGTGTTGTCACTGTCACTGCTTCCTCTCCCCTCCCCAACAATGGTGACGTTATCACTTAGCAATTTATCATCAGGATGGGTTACCACCTGACTTGACAACGAATCCTCTACTTTATTGTCTTGAAAATGAGATGCTTGAAATTTTGATGCGTCAGACACAGAGCCTTTCTGTTCCTGCATTGCTGTATTTTCATCTTTTTGAGACCCCATGAACTCTACGAGCATAATTTTCTCAGCCTTTTGTTGACATGTATTTTTGGATTGGAGAGATGGTGCAGCCTTAAACTCCAGCTTTTTACTTTTACCACCCTGACCTAATTGTGCTTCTGATTTACTAGCAATCTCATTGGGCTTAACGGTTGAATGTTGAGAATGAGAAGTATGCAGTGTGCTTTCAGTGTTAACATTTGGTACATTTTCTGGTTTGTTTATTTTCTTGTTCCCTGAGGTAGATGGTTTGGAATAAAAAACAATGTTTTCCTCTGAGGTATTGTCAAGCGGATGAAAGACCATCCCAAGAAAGTGATCGTTGGATGTTTTTTGTGATTTTTCTGTGTTTCCTATCAAATGGTGTGACCTGTCGATGGAGTCCAATGACGCAGAAAGCAGACGTTTACACGACACGCGGCCAACGCAGTCCTTTGCAAACGTTTCAGATTGAGGAGAGAACTTACTCGGTCTTCCCAAAGAAAGCCTTTTTATTCTCTCCATCTCCACAGTCCTGGACATTTTCCCCTTAGGAAAGTTTGGGGTGAAGTCAACATCGCCTTTGGGAAAAACCTCCAGGTTGGCATCATTTGTGCTACTTCTTAAATTGGACAAACTTTGTCCTCGGCTAATCCTGATGTGCCTTGATATATCCTTAGCTTCACCAGTCCTACAATCTTTCCTTATTTCCCTGCTCGTGGTGGAGGGCAGCTTACTTTCCTGTGCACTGGTGTGACAGCTCCGAGAGTCTCTGAAGGTCAGAAGTCTGTTCTGCTCTGTATTCAGATGAGTAATTTTCTCTGATCCTCCAGAGTGTGTATTTCCACTCTCATCAGTCAAATTGCATTTCTTAACATCTTCAGTGCTTCTAACTTTTGTCACAATTTGGTTGGCATTGGTATCCCCCACACTCACTATGCTTTCATTATTATTTTTTATCTCACTGAAGTTGTCCTGAAGCTGGGCATAACAGGATTTGTTTGGGATTAATGGAGCACTCATTTTGAATCTTCAGGTGACTGCTTTTGGGGCAGTCTTAATCAATAAGAAAGCTTTTCTTTCCCTGTAGGGTTAACTATTATGCATGCTTCGGTCATACATTTAAATTCTAAACTGACCAGTGGGAAATTCTTCATCAGAAACTGGAGTCTCTTGTCAGAGTCACATTTTTGTGCTGCTCAATTGTCTTCATGCAGGCTCTAAACCTAGGAAACCTTTATGACAAGCAGTAGAGAGGCTCAGCGAAAGCAAAATAGATCTGCCAAGTTCCCTCTGAATGAGAGCCAGTTAATCCAGATAACCTATGAGAAAAACAAACAAAAAACCAGAACAGAAAACATTACACTAATGTCAGGAATCATGCTAACCAAACCAAAGTTAAAATCAACAGCATCCCCAGGTACAGAGCAATTTCAAACACTTCAGATACTGTTTCAGTCATAGCTTTGCTTCCACAAAGATTCTTAGCGTAGCACAAGAATCTCACTTGAGAAGCTCCACACTTATAACTGTCTTGGTAAGAAAAATGTTTGCTACTGTTTTGAAGCCACATAGATTTACAACAGAAAATAGGCATAAATAGCTAAGCGAGGATGGGAACCCTCTTTGAGGGTCTAAGAGAACTTTCCTATTGCTATAATAATGTCATTATTACACCTCAGATGGCTACTAATGCATTTAAAGCACCACTCTATAGACAATCTGTAATAAAATTCCAGCTCCATTAGGGAATGTTTGTGAGTGTCTTTCCTTGGCCTGCACAAAGCATTGCTGTATTTGTGCTGACAGCTCATCCCCTTTGACATTTCTTAGCCAGATCTACAGATACCAAGAAAGCAAAAACTGTGGCTGGAGATATGCAAAGAAAAACTGTGGTTTTCTGAGACAACTGCATATGTGAATGCTCAAATATAGAGGATTATACTTCAGTCACAATACAGTGCATCTGCTTTTGTCACCTTCCCACCTGTGCCTTTGGGAGCTGAGATTTTCTCCTCTATCACTTCCAGCAGGATGAAGTGGGTATCTCTGCCAGTGCCATGCCTAAATTCACTTTCTGAGATACTTCTTGTACTCTGCACATTCATACCCTTTATCAGAAAGGAATGCAGACACTGGAAATTGGAACATGCTCCACAGTTCCCAGAAGGTAGAATTCAAAGGACCTGAAATGCTCCCAGCAGCATTAAATAGAAGTTGTGATGAAGGTCACTGCTGTGCCCACAGCACTTGGGTGCAAGTCTGGGCTTGTGTTTCTAACACTGACTATGAGCAGGTCCTCCCAGCCTGTGCATTCAGTTCAGCTCTGCTCACAACATCTGGCTCTGAGCTCAATCCAGTTTCTTCACAGGGTGCACAGACATGTTGGTTGATTTTGGATTCAGTCTCCTGGCATAGTGCCAGCTCATCAGCAAACAATAATTAAATTAATTCATGAAACAGAACACAATATTGAGAATTTCACTTCAACACCACAGAATTGAGGTGTTACAGTTCTCATTTGCAAAGCATTGTAAAGGAAGACTTTTTAACTACTTCTGTGTTCTGTCCTTACTCCCAGAAAAAAAAAAAAAAATTAAATTAAATATATGCATTATGGATTCTTTTCATTTATTTATCATTGCTCGTTTTTTACCCCGAAAACTACAATGCCAGAATTTACATATTCAACCTAAAAGCTACACTCTAAATGCTCTTCCCTGAGCAAAGCAAGTCTGTTGCTATATGTTAGATTAGCTAGGAAGGGGCACTAATAGACTCTGAAGGGAGCTGAGGCTGCTCAGCTCATGTTAGTGGTACTAAAAGTGAGGGCCACAAAAATACAAAAATGATCACAGGCTGGAACACCTCAGGCAAATTTTACAGAAAGTGCAGTGAGGAAAGCTTTGGGGAACTGAGAAAAAGATGGGGGGACTCATCCTCATCTTTCTTCTACTACCTTGTATCAGAAGTGTTACCCTGAAGCCCAAAATTTTAACAGATTGTGGTGGGTTCACAGCCCAGGACTTCCTGCTAAGTTAATATGCAAATATATAATCAAGAATTTATGTCAATTAATAAATTATTAATTCAGTTTTTCCTGTTAAGGAATACAAGCTTTTGGGTTTGGTTCAATCCATGTAGTAAAGACCTATATATTGTGACAGGAGCATTTGAGAGCAAGATGGTTTTGTGTTACATTTGGGGCCTTAAAAGATTTGTTCTTCTATAGATAGCTGCAATTCAAGAAGCTTTGGCTTGGATTTTCTGCAGGATAGTTTATATGGCACTGTCTAAGCTCATCTTCACTTTGGAATCAGTGAGACGAAAGCACTCAGCTGCATCTGGGTCCTGGTGCTCTTCCTCTATTTCTTATTGCTCACCTTTCTAGACTGATGCTGGCTGACTTAAACACACCTAAAGTCACTCTCTGCTGTGCAGAGGCTCTGAGATGACAAATGTGAACCTTCTAACTCTTCAGATGTCCTCTCCAGTGCAGGGGGTGGGGTAAGAGGAGACTCAATCCCAGCAATGACACCACCTCATCATTTAGCAACATCTCACTGGAGACCCTGGACAAGAAACATGACTGCAAGTCTTAAAGGCTGCACTTAATGTATGTAAAACTTGACCCACGAGCCTTTAATTACATTTTCTCTACCCTGTCCACCTGAGGAGGGAGAGTGATACAGCAGCTTTGGTGGGCACCTGGAGTTCAGTCAGGGTCAACCCACCACACCTTATTAACAACCTGCCACTGAACCTCTGCCACTTGCTACTACCATTAAATGAAAAATTAAAAATTTTAAAAATCAATGGGTTTGCAAACAGAAAAAGCAGAGTCAGTAGCCTGTAAGTGGTTAGCCATGAGCCAGCATAAAGTGAGAAATCTCCAGTCACTTCCTGGACAGCTGAGCAGAGAGGAACCTAATGAGGTTCATCAAAGGCAAATGTAAGGTCCTGCAGCTGAGAATAAAAAGCCCAATGCACCAGTGCAGGTTGGGGTCTGACCTGCTAGAAAACAGCTCTACTGGAAAAGGCCTGGGAGCCCAGGTGGAAAACAGGATGACCATGAGGCAGCAATGTGCCCTTGTGACCAAGAAGGCTGAGAGCATCCTGGGGTGCAACAAGAAGAGTGTGGCCAGCAGGTCAAGGTTGCCCTTTCCCTCTACTCTGCCCTGGTGAGACCCTACCTACCTGGAATACTGCATCCAGTTCAGTTCTGAGCTCAGTTCATAAAGGACAAGGAGCTATTGGAGAGTCCAGTGGAGGGCTACAATGATGAACAGGGGGCTGGGATCACCTGCCATACATGAGGAGAGGCTGTGGGAACTGAGTCTCTTCTGGATGGAGATGAGGAAACTGAGGGGGGATTTAATCAGTGGTTAAAAACACCTAATGGGTGGGTGTCAAGAGGATGGGACCCGACCCTTTTCCATGACAGGACAGGGGCCAGTGGTCACAAATCGGAACACAAGGGGTTCAACCTAAACATAAAGGAAAACTTCTTTACTGCAATGGTAACAGAGCACTGGAACAGGATGTTCCACTTCTAAAACCTGCCTGGGCACCATCCTCTGCAACCTACTCTAGGTGAACCTCCTCTGGCAGGGGGGTTGGATGAGATGATCTCCAGAGGTCACTTACAACCCATAACATTCTGTGATTACCCTCAGAGGCTTTCCTGGTCATGAGCTCCAACTTCCCAAACAGCTGCAGCATCCAGGAAAAGGGCTGAGAAAAGCTCCAGCTCTGCTGCCCTCCACACAAGCAGCACAGGTTGGGACAGGATGAGCATCTTTGACTGCATTACAGCACCCACAGATAGACTCCTGTGAAAATGGTCCCCAAGAAAGAAATCTCAGCTCGCAGAGAAGATGCTCCCATTCTCTGCCCAGTGCAGTGATGAAGGAAGATGATGAGGAATGTATTTGTATGAGGCAGGAAACAGATGCAGTTCTTAGAGTTACTAGAGATAACTGGCAAGAACAGCAGCCTCCTGATATGCACAGCTGTCCTGAGAAATGCCACAGGGAAGGACTGGCAGGCAAGCAACCATTTGGCTAAGGACTTCCCTGAAAAAAGAGATGTCAGGGATGCACACTACCAAGAAACAAGCCCCACTGATGAAAAATATGCAGTGCTGGAAGGGAAGAAGGAAGGAATATTTTTCTTAAGAAGCTCAAATCATTAGAAAGAACTTCTTCCAGTGGTGACAGAAGTTGAAAGCTGATAGCAGGAAGATTAAAAAAAAAAAAAAAAAAAAAAAAAAAAGTCAATAAACTTCTTGGTCTGGGTAATATACAATCAGAATTAATTAACAGTGGTAGAGAAGCACTCAGCCAGGCATGTGATAATTTCATTAATGTGATTTGGAAAGCTGAGAACTAAGACTTGGATCCAGTCTGTGAAGGTTTCTACTCATAACAAAGCAGCCCCAGCTGTTTGGGGAAATTACAGCATAATCTCATTGCTGGCAGATCTTATGGAAATGTTGCTGCAGATCATGAAAAGGAAAGTTCTTCAGATAGGCAGCTTTCTGCTTGATGAGCAATTAAGACAGAGGAAGAGAATGGTGCAGAAAATGTTAATTTTTTACAGACTGGAAAATGATAGGAAGGCAGTTCTTATTCACTTGTAAAACTGAAATGATCTCAAAATATCAGAGTCTTTGGAAGACTGTGATTCCACAGCATTTCCAGAATTTCTGTGTTTTAGTGGGTTTAATGCCTTTACAGTAAAGAATTTTTAACATTTTCATTATTTACATTATTACTGATTTTATACCTATATGAATACAGATATAACTGGATATAAAATAGCTAATGTCAAGGAATGAGAGGTTTCATATGCCAAAGCAAAACTTTTCAGTTAACTTTTTTTACCCACCAGTAAAACAGATTTCAGTTAATACAAATTTAATGAAATTAGCTGTTTTATCAAATTAATTTTCTCAAAATTATTATAAACCAAACACATTTTAAATATCTCCCATGCCCAGCTTCAAAACTTTCTAATTTAAATTTTCTCACTTTGCAGTTCCAAATAGCATTTCAAGATCAGATCTGCTTCATATTTGCATGTCTAAAAGTTTCTTAAATGGCAAGTCAAGTGACACAGGAAGGTTATTGCCACTATGCAAATTAAAATTCTGTTTCTTGAATAATGAGGAGATAACAAGCCCAGTGGAGGACTCTGGTTCACTATGCCTATGAGGAGATGTTTCTTTTTCTCTTTTTTCCTTGGGTGGGCAATTCCCCTTTACTTCCAGTTGTCATGTAACATGAAGGATACCACACACACCAGAAGTGCCAGGTATGGTCACATCTGTGCCTGGCCTCTTGACAAGCTCCTGAGCTCCTGAAAATGGAGCTTGTGACCAAGGAGATGGTGACACAGCTGGAGGAAGGCTGCTGAGACAGACTCAGCCCAAGGCCTGCCCATCACCCAAATCAGAGTTTAGCCTCATATTCAAGATCCTGTGTGCTTGCTGTCTTTACTCTCTTTCTCCAGTGATTTTGGACCAAATCTGCAGTAATATAATCTCCTTCTTTGAGAGCCCCAAGAAATCCCTGGGAAGCAGCAGTTACCTGGTGGCTGGAAATCATGGCCATGTGCATCACTACCAAAAGCACAGCCAAAGGTCAAGGTTCTAAAGCAAGGTTGTTTCACCTTTTTCCCAAGGGAGAAGATGTGGTACCATGTCTCTTCATGACCTGAAGCAGTAAGACTGAAAAATCAGGTGCCAGCATGAAAACCCAGCCCTGGAAATTGCTGAGCTCGTGGCAGTATCACAGTATATAACTGGCTTGCAGGTGCAACTTGCCTTTCAGAGTAAAATGAAAAATGGAAAAATGGAGAAGATGCTGCATGTTAGAAGTATTTATAGATATACTTAACTGCCTATGTATGGCAAAACTGGAGGACATGAGCCCAGCAGGGAGAGCAAAGAGAGTACACTGGTTTCCCTTTTGCTGAATACCTCTTTTCAGCACTGGAGTATTTTATCTCATGGGCCCTGCTATGGATGGCAAACAGCCCTGACTACATGCAACAAGAGGTAATGGGTTCAAGTTGCCCCAAGGGAGGCTCAGATTAGATATTAAGAAAATCTTCTTCACTGAAAGAGTGGTGAAGCATTGGAACAGGTTGCCCAGGGAGCTGGTGGAGTCACCGTCCCTGGAGGTATTAAAAAAACAGCCAGATGTGGTGCTGCAGGAGATGATTTAGTGGCTAAAGCGGTGCAGAACTAATGATTGGACTCGATGATCTTGAAGGTCCTTTCCAACCATGATGATTCTATGATTCTGTGAACTGCTGTTGGCCAAAGCCACCTGTGGTTGCTTGGTGGGACACAGACCCACAACTTTTTCCTGCCATGGTGGTGATGCAAAGAGCAGATATCTTTGTACAGCTCCTTAATTTACTCCAGTTACACTGTGAGGATCTGTATGTCTTAAACAGAAGAAAAACCTTCCCAGATAATGCATACAAATTATTTTCTTATATACACACAAAAGAAACTTTTAAATGCATGGAGTTTGGGGTTCTTTTTGGTCAAAAACTGCAGCTTGTACTACGAATCTAAAAAGCTACCCTAATAGTTTATTATCTGTGAGGGATGAACTGGGAAAGGGCATTGTATGGAAAGGATCCTTCTTAGTGCTTTTTCAAAGGAATAGGGGGTTTGGCATTCTCATTCTCAAAACTGACAATTTTTTAAAATTATTAACAACAATTAAGTCTCCAGAAGGCATAACCCTTAGCATAACCCTTTTCAAGAATTCATTTTTAATATTTCCATTTGCTTACAGATGTTCACTGTTGGATAAGACAACATACTCTGATATAAGCAATCCTATTACCTAGTTCCTGCCTCAAAAGGCAGAAGTCTCTGATCATCTTAGCAACAGCAACCAGGAAGCTGATTTGATAACCACAGCAACTTATCTTGAGCAAATGTCTGGTTGTATTTTAATTTAATTCAAGATAAGTACACCTGGTTAAAGGAGTAGGAACAGCTCACACTTTCTGAAGCACAATACTATTCAGTTCAGGACTTCAAAGAAAAACAAAGAGCAGAAAACCTCAGGGAAAGCCACTGTAAAGAAATACAGGATTAGATGACAGGATCCTGGCTGATCAAGCAGTAAGAGCTGGTAAATCAAGCAGGGCAAGACCTGAGCCTAGAGCTCCAGTCCACATAGATCTATAATGCCACAGGCCATGAACAAAACACAGGCAGTACAAGAAAATCTTGAATCAAAGGGCCAAAGGAGAGAAGTTTATCACTGATCACGGAATTCAGATGCAAGTACAGTCAAAGCAAAACCTGATTCCTCCCAAACAAGTGGAAAAAAAAAAAGAAGAAAAACGACACATCAAATCAAGTCCATGCTGCCACAGCTCAGCCCCCCTGTTACCCTGGGGCTGAACCCAACCACAAGCATGGGGACAGCCCTCTGTACTCTTCCTAGATGCTATCAGGGCCACCATGCATGCACCACTTCACCACTTGGTAATGTTGGGCACAGCATCATAAAGGTGAACAGGAGACAGAAGTTAAGGAGAGATGTACCCTCAGTTCCTGTTGTCCTCCTCTGTCAGAAGGGAAGGAGCAGCAAAGGGATGCTGGGCATCCTTTCTAAGCACCTTCCCCCTGCAGAGCCCAGCCAGCAACTTCCTATGCCCCTCTCTATCCACTGACATGCACAGCAGTTTATCATAAAATCTGCAACAGCTGCATGGTGGACACACTGGGCCCCAAAACACTGCTGGATTTATTTCTGTACAGCATGTTGTCTTGACACAGAAAGAGGATTGTGAAATGTTTCCAAAATGATCATTGTTTTTTTTGCTAAGTCTGCTAAATCTTCCCCAACTTCCAAAAACCATCTGGGAGATAGAGAAAAATATATTTAGTTATAACACTCAAACATGAAAAAAGTTCACAAATTTGCTTCCTATTGAGCAAAAACCAGAAACTCAGAAGCTTTGTCTACTCCAGCAAATTTACCCACTGCTGATAAAGCAGATACAACTGGTGCTGAACTCAGTTTAACTTCAAGTGTAGCCAAGGGTAAACTGTCTTCCCATATTCTTTTCTGAATTCTACTGTATATAATGGCAGGTAAACGTGTCAGTTCTTAAATGAATATCTGAATGCGAATTTAGGACTCTAATTTTAGATTGCCAGGTTTACACATTTCAGTTTGAACCACCACGACTTCTGCAGTGCTGTCAAATTTGTAAAAACATTACTGCAGATAAACAGAGGCAACCCTTCAGTAAAATCCAAAGGAAATGTAAAGCATTAGCAGAAATTCTACTAATTTACTTCAGCTCCAGTAAAAAACAGCTTCCATAGTTTGATCTACAATACCAAAATATTTTTCCTTGTGACTCGGGACCTAAGGAGGAAAAAAACACTGTCAATTTGTTTTAAACAAACAATGTCAAGATGAAAACTGCAGTAAAATCCAGACTGGACTCTGGACTAGGGCACCCCAGTTCCATCAGTTACAACAACGTAGTGAAGGACATAAAGCCTAGTGTGTTTATACTCAGTCATACTTTCCTACCAGGCTCTGTAAATCACATGAAATAGATTTCAAGGTGTAATTGCAGCTGTAAGGAAGACAGAGGAACATATATAATGATTCTACTTGAGCCAGTCTGACAGCCCTAGGAGCTGAGCCATGGCAATGCCATGGTACCCACTGTGCCACACGTGGCTCTGGTGGCTGGGGGCTCACCAAGGGCCCCCTCACCAGGAAGCTCTTCACAGAGGAGACCAGAAGACAGAACACAAAATTCTATTATTTGGAAATGTCAAGAACAACTAATTAATTACCTGCCTGCTCCTACTACAAGTATTTTACAGTGACCACTGCTCTGCAAACAATGACGTGTTCTGTTTAGAAAAATGTGTATATAATCCTGAAAACCATTTGCAGTGAGTTGGTCAAAAAGTGGCATCCCCATTTTCACAAATTAACAGGAATTTGATTCAGCTTTAGCACTTTATTGCCTTTCTGTTTACCACACATGCCAGCACCGTGTACTCCTTACATGTATAAGCAAGAAATACTTCAATTGTGAGCTTTAGCAGTTTTTTTTCCAACTGTAACTTTCAACGGCAAATTTATATACAACCAAATGATAGGATTTAAGAGCTTAATACTCTTTTTTCTTTTTTTTTTTTTTTGTGTTGTTGATTAGCACTCACACTTGTGCATTAGACATATTTTGTATGTATGACATACAGATCAACTGAATGAAAATTAGCAAGCACTCACCCCTCAGCTCAAAAAGTTTCTTCTGAGTATCATACCTCAACTTACAATGGTCTTACCCTTTATTTACCCAACCATACAATTTTCTTCCCTCCTTCTGAAGCTGGGAACAGGTTCAGTCTTTGTAGCATGTGCTGAAGAACAATCAGAATTTTGGGCAAAACACAGAAATTGGCTCCAAAGAGTGACGCATTGCAAAGAAGAATCTGCAAGCTCCAGTCCGTTTTTCCCCAGTTTCACTGTGCCTTCTAACTGAAGGGAGAAGGATGGAGCCTCCCAAGGGACTGCTCAAGACTTTCCAGCCTTGCTGGTGGAGCTGGTTAGAGGACAAGTTGAACATGAGTCAGCCCTGTGTCCTTGCAGCATGAAGGGTAACCATGTACTGGGCTTCATTAGCAGGAGAGTAGCCAGCAGGACAAGGGAAAAATCCTTCCCTCTGCCTGGCAGGCACGAAGCATCTGGAGCACTGTGTCCAGGAATGGGGCCTTGGTGTGCTGTTACTGGAGAGGATCCAGAAAAGGGCCAGCAAGATGGTTACAGCTCTGGAGCACATGATGTGCAAAGAGAGGCTGAGGGATCTGGCTTGGTTCAGCCTGCAAGACAGGAGTGGGAGGTGAACCTAAGAGCTGTTCTCAGGTACCTAAAATGACTAAGAGAGAAGATGGAACCAGATTCATCGTACAAGTGCCCAGCTAAAGGAAAAGAAGCAAAAAGAGCGAATTGCAGTAAGGAACATTTTAACTGAACATAAGGGGAAAACATCATAGTGACAGGATATAGCACTGGTATAGGTCACCCAGAGGGCTTGTAAGATCTCCATCCTTGGACGTTTTAAAAAGTTTGCTTTAAAAATACTCTCATCAACCTGACTTAATGGGACAGTTGGAAGGGCTTGGATGTCCTCCAGAAGGACTTTTCCATCAAATTATTCCATGATTCTAATAGCAATAGCTTCACAGGAAGGGGAACAAAGGACAAATTCAGGACACACTGATGGAAACTCCACTCTCCAGGATACAGTGGAGGCCTGAGAGCCTGAAATCCCTCTTTGTATCTCCAACACAGTGCATTTTGCTCAAAATAGTACCCAGAAACTGTGGCAGTCATTGTTTGCTCAGAACTCCAGGGATGGGGAAAGGTCGACCCATAATGTAAAGCTAATTTACAATTAAGGAGCCCAGCTCTTGGGTTAGGAAAGTGATAATGCTGAAGCCACCAAGGATGTGACAGAGACATGACACCTAACATTTACCAGTGAGTTACAATAGCTCATACAAAACTGCCACGCACGTGCCCTCAGCAAACAGAAAGCTACAACCCTACTTCATGCCACAGTATTTATATTTAACCCTACTGAGATTTAGGCTGCCTCTATCTGTCCTGTTCAGGGCATTTAATAGTGTGGTCACAGTTAGATGATATTAAAAAAAAGGACACAAAAAGAATAGGAACCCTGTAGAAATCTAGTGAGCACAGGTGAATTACTGCCACACTGTTTGTGAGTACACTTTCCAAAATGCAGTTGATTTCTCAAAACACTCATCTCATATATTTATACACTAGCCTAGGTAATTATTATAAAAGAACCTGGCAATGTCTAGAAGTCATGGAATTCTGTTAACACCTGTGGGAAAAATCAAGGGATAAAAATTGCTCCTTACTGTAAATACCAGCCCTGCTGAACCTGGCATGTTAATACTACACTGAGGTTTTGCTTCATCAAAAAGTGTCTGAGAAGTAGGACAAGAAATTCCCTCCATTTCACATCTGTGACATCTCTGCAAGTATGCTACTCCTGGAAGAAAATTTTAGTTACCATTGCCTTCAGTATATTAAATTAATCATTCTCCCAGTGACACAGAGAGAAGAACAGACTCAGTTGCTCACACTCACCTTTGCAGAGAAAGCAAAAGTTTTAGGCAAAATTCTACTAAAAATTCTTCTGTTCTACATCATTCAGCAGGGTATTTCTTTAATTAAACCCCAGATTCTAATTCTATTGAAATAACAAATTTCATATTACAAGGGAAGTTATATATATAAATATATATGTTACCAAAATGGGAAAACAAAAGGCGGAGTCCCACAGACATCTTTAAAGTAAATTTTATTCTGTCATAGTTGGGACATTCTTTGTCTCAATGATCCAAAGTTGCAAGTAGTGGGTTTTTTTTAAATTACTTCAGCAAGTAGAATTAAAAAAATAAATTAATCTACAAATAAAAAATCTACTGCCAGTTGTCTTCCTTCAGCCTCACGATGCAGAGTTCATCAGCAGTCAAGTAGTCATTAATAGTAATTTATTGGGTTCTAATTGGAAAGATACTGTGGATGCTTGGAAACAGTCATTTAAAAAAAGAGCATTGGAAAACAGCAGACACCAATTTACCTATGTGCTCTCAGAGAACTACAGAAGGAATGGATAAGGACTATATGATATGTTGTATTAATTGTATTTTAAAACATATTTAGAGTAATTTTTAAATGGATATAAGTTATTTGGAGTGTCAGATGTATCATAATACAAATTTTAATGGTAAAAATATTACATTAACAGGAAAACTAACGATGACTTCTTTGTGAAATTGGAAAGACCTGCACCTCAGGCCCAGCTCCCAGCATGCTGTTGTTTGGAAGCTCAGTATGAAACTGGAGGACATCAAGGAAAAAACACAAGAGAAGTATCTAATAGGATAGCAGTGTCCCATACTGAACCACTCCAAGCCAGTAATGTAGTTAATCAAGCACTGTACTTAGATTTTTATAAGGCAACATGAAACTATCATTGGATGTTTTAAAGAACATTTTAAGCAAGCCCCTTTGAGAAATTATGATAGATTATTCTGCCTTGAAGAAGAGGAATGGATAATGTGACCACCCTCCCAGTATTATTTTCTAACACATCTATGAAACTTTGAGAAAAAAACCCAGTGAAAGATACTAACACATACAACATGGATAAATAATGACTATGGGAACTAAAAGCTCCTGATCAACAAATGCTTCCATGCACACTGAACTTTATGATCTTGTCATCTTGCAGATGTCAAGGGGATGACTCAAAACAGTAAAATTATGCACATGCCAAAGAGCACTACAAATGCAATAACTCTCACTGCTGTACAGGACTGAGGAAAGATGACTGTTCACACTTCCATGCTGCCTGTGTGAGAGCTTTCAAATCAAAATAATTAATATCTGGAAAAGCCTGGCTAGTGAAGAGCTTTGTTAGTTTGTACAAGAAACACTTGTAGGACTTTGGACACAAAAAAAGTGATGGGGTGGTTAATCAGGAAGCTTTGTAATGCTTTTGTACATTCACTTGGAATGCACAGAGATGAAATAATAAGGGTGATTTAGTGTCAGAAGCTCCCATTGGTGAAGTCAGGATGTCTTGACACCAAATATTTTAGGATACTAGCACATTATTACAATGATCTTGACACAGACTTTCATATTGTCAGTCCTGACATGAGGGGAGGTATCCTTGTTCAGTATTACAGAATATAATTGTTATATAGTTAAGAAACAGATATATCTAGGTAAGGATTTGAGGGTATAAATCAAGCTGTTTACAGACTTTTGGGGGAGTCTTTTTTCCAGATGGGATCTCTGAGAGCTGTCACCTCTCTTGCCAGAGAAAGATAGTACATGCATTGACAAAGTGCCAGGGATCTTGTTGGGATGCTTCCGTAAAAGGAGCAGTAAAGGCTGTTAAGTCATACCTGGTTTATTTCTACTGGACTAATATGCATTATGTCTGATAAAGTTTAATAGCATATATGTAAGAGGATTTAAGAAAAGAAAAAGAAATGTTTCTGAAAAAGAAACATTAAGTATGTATTAGATAGAGAAATAATTGTGGCTTGCTCATTTAGTCTCATTGTTTACTTGTACAAGGCAATAAGGGAATATAAATAACCAAAAGCACAGTGAAAGAAAGAAAATACCCTCTTGTCTGCCGTAACAATCTAAAGAAGGAAGCCTCATGGATATTCCATCCTTTTGAAAATGAGTTACCTTTCTAGAAAATTTCCACTGGTAAACTGACAATGGTGACAGTAAATACAACACAAAACCAGCAAGAATACACTTGCAATAACCCTGCTGTTTGTCTTCTTTTGTTTGGCAAACTCTCTGAATACCATTGTGGCATTCTATTAAAGTATCTCACAAGGACTCAATCAGCTAATGTATTATTGCTAGACTGGAAAAAACATCAAGAAGATCTATTTATAAAGAGGTTCTGTGTTCAGTGTATTAATTTTTTCATTCTTCCAAGGAAGGGAAGATGTCCAAAAACTTTTTGTAGCTTTATCTGATCTACAGCAAAGTGAAATCTATGCTGAAAATACAGATTCAAAAATATATATTCAAAAATACATATTCAAAAATACATATTCAAAAACATTAGAAGATGAAATCTATTGTCTGTTACATAAATATACATATACAGCTGATAAGACATGCTGAAACAGTATAGCTGCTGTGGTAGTGTATCCCCTTAATTCACCCAGTGTAAGCAACATAACTGCAGCTGACATCTTTCTAGCGAAAAATCTTGGACATCTTGCTGAGAGAAGTCACACAAACATCACCCATGCTGCCATGTTAAAATACCTTTTTCCCCCTCTGCTTTCATCTCACTCAAAAGTGCTGCCCTATGGGTAGCATTAGAGACAGGGATTGCTTATGCAGGAATTTTAGCAGTGACTTAGAATTGGCTGGGTTGGAAGGGACCTCAGAGATCATCAAGTCCAACCCTTGATCCACTACCGCTGCAGTTACCAGACCATGGCACTGAGTGCCACATCCAGTCTCTTTTTAAATATCTCCAGGGACGGAGAATCCACCACTTCCCGGGGCAGCTCATTCCAATGTCTGATCACCCTCTCAGTAAAGAAATTCTTTCTAATGTCCAACCTAAACCTCCCCCGGCACAACTTGAGACCGTGCCCTCTTGTCTTGCTGAGGGTTGCCTGGGAAAAGAGACCAACCCCCACCTGGCTACACCCTCCTTTCAGGGAGTTGTAGAGAATGATGAGGTCTCCCCTGAGCCTCCTCTTCTCCAGGCTGAACAGCCCCAGCTCCCTCAGCCTCTCCTCATAGGATCTGTGCTCAAGTCCCTTCACCAGCCTGGTTGCCCTCCTTTGGACCTGCTCCAGGACCTCGATATCCTTCCTGAACTGAGGGGCCCAGAACTGGACACAGGACTCGAGGTGTGGCCTCACCAGCGCTGAGTACAGGGGCAGAATCACTTCCTTGGACCTGCTGGCCACGCTGTTCCTGATACAGGCCAGGATGCCATTGGCCTTCTTGGCTACCTGGGCACACTGCTGGCTCATGTTCAGCTTGCTATGCACACGGTCATTCCAGAAGTAAGGAACAGCCATGTGAAAGGCCTTCTTCCCTCTTTTGCACATAATGTTAAGTTTAAATGTTTAAAATACTTTTTTAGGAATTACACGCTACATGATAAATTTCAGCCTGGAGTTATTTTTAATGAATTAATAACAACCATTTACAGAAAGGTTTTTTAAAAGGCAGATGGAGACTCCTCACTGTACAGCAAAGCAGCCACTGCCATAACACAAAAAGCAGGACAGTACAAGCTGTGGGGACACTTCTGCAGATCTTAAATCCTTGCAAAACCTACCCAAGGCCTTAATTGCTTCCTTTGTAATACCTGTATACCTAATCCCATTTCAACTTTCATCTTCTCTGTTCTGTTCTGTTCAAAGCACAAGGAAGCAGAAAATTCTTTTATCTTTTCCCTGGGGAAAGTGTAAAGGATCAACCAGACATAACAAGGTCCCTTCAGCATCTCTCCACTTTATTACAGGACAAATAGCATCTAGTTCCATATTTTGCAGG
Organism: Heliangelus exortis; assembly: GCF_036169615.1. Lineage (NCBI taxonomy): Eukaryota > Metazoa > Chordata > Aves > Apodiformes > Trochilidae > Heliangelus > Heliangelus exortis. Next base: position 20,991,916 of record NC_092422.1, on the reverse strand, counting down.
AGTGGGCAAAAATCTAGTGGTGCAAGTGCATGAGGAATCAGATGGTATCTCTGATCTAACCTCTGGTACAAGACACAAAGCCCTTGCCCCAGACACAGCCATGAACACAAAGACTACAACCAGCAACAAAGGAAACCAGCAAACAATTTTTTCCTTGCAACAGTTTTATGGTAAATACTCACATTTTTAGAATGTTCCTTATGGTTAAACAATTTAGCAAAATTTTTTTTCTGTTAAAACACAAGGGTCTTTTCAAATTAGATTGCAAAAAAAAAAAAAAAAAAAAAATTACAAAGTACCAATTTCAGAATTGACAGGTTACATGTGTTGAAGCACGTTTGATTTGAATCCTGTGAATTGATCTTAAGGATAAAGGGAATATTAGATCACAGAGTCCATAGATTTGATCATACAGTTGAATTTCATCTATAAAAAGACTCTACTTGTTGACACCAAGAACGTGGATAAATTAAAGAATTTCAGTCCCTGAGAAACCAGGCAGACTTGTGAGATGAAGGTATCCAAATAACAGAGGTCCATGCACAGCAGAGAGTTGTTGTGCTGCCTGCACAGTCAATGCCCTTGGCTGGCAATGGTGCTCCCTGATTCAGCAAAAAAATTATGAATTCTCTGGTCTTTGCTAATCTGATTTTGCTATTTTCTTCCCCATCCAAAATCTGGTCATAATTCTAAAGCTGAGAATATAAACAAAGACTCACCAACAAATAATTAAGAAATAAGATTGTTTCTACCTCTTTTCTCTGTTACTTGTGTCCCATATCACCAATTCATTCCTAATTGTTTAGAGATTTCAAAAAACCTCACAAATTAAAGCAAGCCTTCCACCCAAAGACCCCATCAAATCCAACTAAATCTAGAAGATATTTGGTGAATTCCATGTCAGAGGAAGAATATCACCAGATCAATGACATCTATTAGCAGAATAATCACATTAAGGGATTTCAAATTCTAAGCTCTTTTACTCTTGTACTTGTGTATTGCTTTTGGCAATGATTAGACATCTTTTGGTGCCAAGAGATCACTTGGAATTATCTAATTTTATCTTATCTTTTATCTCTGACTTTAAATATTGCAGTTAGGATGGTGGAAGAGGCCATGTGTGGGCAGTATCAACTTAAACACAGCAGCCAAAAAACCTGGGTAAGTAAGACAGGGCTCATACAAAGTTCAGTTCTGCCTTGTTCAAAACCTGAGTACTGAAGAGAATTTAATGAGTTGTTCAGTAAGATCTCATAGACAATAAAGCATCCAAATCAAGCTCTAAAATAATTTCAAGCAGCAGATGAATTCATACAAAACAAAGCCTCTTCAAAGGCACTTTGCAGAGAAAATGCCAATATTTATTAACCAGATTACCTGATCAACATAAACTGTCCTTCTTTAGCTGAAAGACTACACTGAGCTCCTACAGTAAACATACGTGAATTCTTCTGTACAACAGCTCTTATCACCAAAATTGGTATTTTTGGATGATGTCTTGCATATTAAAAAAATTTGTGAAAATTATCCTATGTGAACTGTGTTACTTTGTGTACACAGAGTGTGCCACTTTGTTTTTTTTAATAATGAATGATATTTCAAGGTCATTATGTCAGATATAGATATGACAATTATGCCTTTCAGTTGCAACTACTGCTATTTGTGGAAATATTTTCTACCCATTTGTTTTAGCTCTATTGTTTTATAAGCTATGTTGTCAAGAAATTTTCCAGACATAAATGCCTCTTGATACCCAGCTTCTCCTAAAGTACAGTCATTTGTGTTCTCAAAGCACACCTTTCTTGGTGAAATTATATACTTCTCATAAAAAAGAATATTAAGCCTCAAAGCCTCGCCCCCCCAAAAAATCCCAGATGAAAGTGGTATGATAGCACTTCCAGCACACACACCTAGACTGAAAAAAACCCAACAAAAAAACCCAAAAAAAACAAGACTAGCAATACTACAGGGCACTGGGGCCAGCTGGCCTGAAATGGCCCATCTTATCCTACTGATTATTTCTATCTCGCAGAAGAGGGTGGATACTTGCAACAGCATCCTTGGATGTGCAAATTTTGGAGACACTCCAAGGAAATGGCTGGGACAGTATTGACCATCATGGCTGCCACTGTAACACTTTAACCACGTGGAGATGAAGACTGAGTGCTCAGGAGGGCTCCCCATGTAGTGTATCTGCATAGATGTAGCCAGGGGATATAGAAGAAAATTTAGCCAGTAAAACTGTACATTTATGGAATCTAGTGGAGAAGATCACCTTACTCCTGAGCTCCCAACCCCAATGTGATAAGCCCCAAAGGCAGGAATCAGGTTGCTCCTCCTGAGTTTGAAATTATTTTTCTCTGTCTTCTAGTCTCTTAACTCTGGAAAACAGTTTATGTACGAAATGCTCCAGTAAATAGATTCATATGGTATTCATGGCTTCAGGTTTAAAAAAACATATATTGTCAGTGGAATGCCCCAGAGTGCAGCTGTATGTCTTCAGCCTCACCTTTCGCATGATACCAAAGCTGAATCCAAACACTGTGGGGATGGGATATAGTGCCTATAGCACCCAGCACCTTTTGGGTCTAAGTATTTTATTCTACCCAATTGCCTAGAGCACCACACAGCACAAGCTTTCATCCTCCAGATGCACCTGAGTCTTGCATAAGTTCCTGTCAAGAAATATTCACAGCAAAACATCTGCTGCTTTTTAGAGAACAGGTTTTCTCCCCTGTGGGGTTACTAGAGCAGGTTAGGTTTTTTAGTCAAAATAATTCTGTCACCCCACTAAAATTCTATACATTTCTTGTTGTTAAGTTTCTATCTATCATTTTTTCTAAGTGGGGAAGAGAAGAATGGAGCAACGACAGTGACATGCAAGTAAATTTTTCTTAATTATGAAGAAGTACTTTCAAGAATAGATTAAAAATCTAAATATCCTTTTTGGACAATTTGCACTTAATATGGTCAGTCCTTTTTGACCCTGACATTTCAGGACAAAATGGTCTGAGTCAGCTGGCATGAAGCCACACCATGACCTACAAAGAAAGTGCAGAGCCAGTATTAATTAGCCTTGTCCCACAGCAAACTTGAGGACAATACGAGAGTCCTGAAGAATATTTGTGCAGACAGCAGGAGGAAAGTTGAGGGAAAGGAAACAGACAGGAAACAGTTAATCAAACTTGTGGATTATGAGATCATTAAAAAAAATAAATGAGAAAAAGTATTGAGAAATGGGTTCGTTGGAATGAAAGGGAAAACAAAATCCTTAGTAAAAGAGAATGGAATAGGCTGAAAAACAGGAAGACAGCAGAGAAGTATAATCATAGATGAGGAGGAAAGTGCACCCCCAAATAACAGCTCTGGCCTTTCTCAGACAGAACTGTCACCCCCAGAAAACTTCAGATTTTGGGGAAAGCTGAAGTAACTGAGCGAGAAGCACAAGGTATGCAATCAAGTCTGAAGAAGTATGTATGAAGCAAGGCTAAGTCACTCCCTATTACGTCTTGCTAAAATGTCTTGCTATGTCTTGCTAAATATTTTGCTAAAATGGATGCTTTGGATGACCATATCCCTTTCTCCTCTAAACTAGATACTCAGAAATCCCTCATTTTCTTTGCTTCCTTGCAGGCTTCTTTTGCTTTCATTGTTTTCCTTGCAATGAGGCCTGGACTGTGCCCTGTGCACCTACCAGAAAACCTAAGGACAGAATTGCTCAGCTCACAGAGCTCCCCCAGCAGACTGAGGAGCCTCTGCCTGCCCCGCCACATAAATAAACAACCTCGGTGGTTTGCTCCATCAGCTCCCAGCCAGCCTGGCCTCACCCTGACCTCCCTGGCAGGAGGAATATCAGGGTCAGCCAACTCCTAGCTTAGCCCAAGCCCTGTTTGATCAGGGGAAGATTATGCTGGGAGGTTTCCTATCTGAGTCCAGCATGTGGGCAGGCAGGCTGGTTCTGTCTGCTGCTGTAGTTACTTTGTGATCAGCAGCAGCACACACACCTTCCACAGATACCTCCTGAGCAAAGGGCTGAAAGCTCTCCTGTCATCAGCTTTTCCCTTGTCCCTGGAAAAGGGATTGCTGGGTGAGAAGCTGTGGCGTGAAGCCATTATCCTTATATACTTCAGGATATTTTTTGAGAAACACAAATGCAAGTGAAGTGATTAGCCATGGCTGTACCCTAGAGAAATAATACTGCTTCCTTCTGATAAGCGAAGTAACTGTTTTGAATGTGACTTCATCTTATTCTGTGCTGTTACACAAATCGGTGATGTTATCTTGGAGACAAGGACAGTATTAAAAATAATCTATTCCCATTACTTTCATGGTATCAATGTTATCTTGTTTAAAACCAGAAAGTTTTGCAAGTAAAGTCTGATGTCACACCTGGCGCTGGTGAGATCAGGCCATGTCCTGGACTGTCCTTGTTCCAGCACTTGCTTTCTGTGGCACTCAGTAAGCCCTTAACATTTCTATCTTGTCTTTATGGATTAATAACAGAATTATTGGCTAAAACCTCAGTGCTTATCAGCTGGGAATATGCCTTCTTGAACTACCTGATCACAGAGTGATTGTGGGTTTCTAATGCGATGCAGCCAAAATGAAGGCAAATACAATCTTATAGAGGCATTTTTAAAGATAAATTCACAAATACAAGTGTCTCTGTATCAAGTATTGATAAGAGAGCAACTGGCAAGCCACATTCAATGTAATACATGGGTAACGGTACCTAAGGTAATAAAGGGAGATGAAAACCTTTTTTGAGAGAATAGAAAAGAGAATAGAGATTGTTTAGTTAACTCAAACAGAAGCTAAAAAGAGTGATCTACCTCTTCATGGAAGCAAAAGAGAGTTAATTGCAGAAATACACTATAAGAATGGTGCCTGAGAAAAAGCTATTTAAATCTGGGTTACCAAAGCAAGTGAGTACAATCCAGCTGTCAATATAACTAGGTATAAAGTAGAGGAGTTTCCAAGAAGACTTGACCTTTATAGCGAAGAGCTTTGGATGCTCAGGTATTTCTGAAATGGAAGATGGGAAAACTCTGAATGGATTATGTGATGTGAAGTTTGTGGCAGGTGGTATAGGACTCATGGAGCAGAAAGTGCTCTCCAGATAATTAATAAGTGTCACAGTGATGCTCCACTAAGAAAAAAAAAAAAAACAAACAACAAACCAGACAATTTGATCCTTCTGTCAGGGTCCTTTCCCCTCAACCTCCAACATACACATGCAGCTCCTTATGGGTGCAAGGGTCTCAGGATGAATGGGTCCATTTGAAAAGTAACCTTCTTGTACAGCTGGTACACAGCTCCTTTGCAGAGGTAAATAAATCTTAGACTGAGTTCCCTGTCCACATACAGTCAATCTGCATCTAAGCAAACACACTGGAGTGATCCATCCTCACTATCAGAAATAATTATTTCCTGCAAGAAGTCACCCCATTTTATTTTCTGTCTGGTTTAGACACTTATTTATGCACATATGTCCCAAATAAAATCAAAGCAACGTATGTAAAGTGAGGAAATTTGGGAACAAGTTTCTTGCTGGCGATAATGTTTTATAAGAGGCTAGACTGCAAAGTCACATGGAGAAGCACCTTATATAAAAATGGAACTACTCAAGAAACAAATATGAGTCTGTAAGCCTTTCACAATGTAACATACAGGCCTATGTTACATACATGCCTTTTAGTAAAAGAGGGATGTGACTCCATAGTAGAACCAGGGTATAGAAGGATTGAATAGGTTGCTTGGAAATATCGAGCATTGAAGAATGAATCTGAAGAGACCTCAGAAATCAGCTGTGACACAACTCACCTGGGACAGAAGAATATAATGACATACATTACAGATACGTCACTGAGAAGTACAGTCCAGTGAGAAAGCATTGTTTGAAATATTGCCATATAAAGCTAGGGTTTGGGGACACAGGAAGAGATTAGCTTAATGATAGTGGCCTCATTCATTCTTGGCTCCAGCTCAGTCTTTGTTAAAAGTGGCAACTTGAAGGTGTGCTAAACAATTTCTCAGACCAGACCCTTTATTACTTTAGCAACTTTGGGATAATTGTTGGGGTCTGACTCATACAATACAGGTGTCTTTCACCTGCTTGGGTAGCACAGGCCACTGAAGTCATCCAACAGAAAGCTAGCCAAAGCATAAGATCAAAAAAAAAGAGTAGATGAATACTCCACCTCTTTTGAAATCATGGCGAGTTCCCCAGAAATTATTTTCTCTCCTTTTTGTCCCTCACTTGCCCTGTATGTTTAGCTTGGATACTTTTCTTTAATCAAAGACTGTTCAAGACTCACTAAAAGACTGTGGGTTTTGGCCAAGGATTGTACAAAACTCCTTGTACGCTCCTTGTACTTCACACAGTAAGGTCCTGTTCTCTGTAGGATGCTCTATGAGCTAATATAATATAAATAGCAGCTGGAAAGTTAAGACAGGGCATTCAGACCTCACATCCAGCCTACTCCCCTTGGAGCTCAAGCACACAGAGCACCATCATGCTGTGAGGGAGCAATAGTTTTAAATCATCTGTGATTCCCAGGTTTATCTTGTCTGATACTCTGTCATTCAGCTCTGCAGCAGGAAGACATTTCACACTACACAACTCAGCCTTATTTCAATTTTTCTACTCTTGCATCTTGCTGAAGCCAACCCAAGTTGCTGTGACAACAAGGAAAAAAAGCTTCAGAGAATCAGGAGCAAGGAACAATGTAAGAGCACATGTCCTGTAATCCAGAGAAGGGACATCAGGCAGATGTTGGTGTGAAAAAGTGGCCTCTAGAGCACTGAGCAAGTGAGATCATTAAAAAACCTACTGAAAGGTGTGTGGATGGGGACCTTAAATTTAAACAACCATTAGTACTGAAGCTCCTTCTTACTATTTCATGACCTACTTTTAATAACACATAATGACCTATCTTTTGCTTTTTTATTGGTAGAAGTGACCAGAGCCAAGATTAAGGATTCAATTTACTGACGATTCATCACTCATAACAAATAGCATCTCAGTTCAGATTAAAACTGAATTCCCAAAATGCAGTTTCCCAACCAGTCCAGCCTATTCCAGTGAACAAATCCAACAAAAGCTGCAATCTACTATGGTTTGCTGTTCTTAGAAGCCAGCACTTGTAGAGTAAGGACTACAATGAGAGGCTGGACTCATCTAACCTTTCTGCAAGCATCTATGGCTGAACTAGTCACCTCAAGTTTGTTTTACAAACAATAGAGAACAAAGGACTTTTCATGGCATGATCCATCTGAGTCATGCAATTTGCCTGGCTCTGATTGAGATGAGATGATTTTCTTTGCTGACCTGAATGCTGCCTGAGGGGTGGTTCAGGTGTAGACACCCACAAATGTAATCTCTTCTTCTGGCCAAAGTCACAGCCTTGAAGGACTGAACTCCAGTCCCTGGACTCCTGTCAATTATAGTTGTGTACAGATCACTTGATCTCTGCAGAGTAGGGTTGTTTCTTTCACAAACTTTAGCTGCCTAAGAGGTACGTGTTGAATTTAGGCAAGTCACATTGGTGTTCTCCACAACCTGCTGAAAGAAAGAGGCCCTTCACAATAGAAATTCAAGTTAGACTTGTGGCCTGAATCATCCTGACTCTTTTATATGGTTGGAGTCAGGTAAATCTTGGCTCCCTGCTTTGAAATAGTGTTTCCTATAGTTAGAATGCTGAACCCTGTGGGCAGGGCTCTGGAAAAGCCTTTGAAAAACAGGTTTGACTCCTTCAAGGAAAACCACCACCTAGTCTTTTGGTAGCTGAAAGTAAACTGCAATTGTATAGCCTGTTTTGTAAAAACACTTGTCTTCATGCTGTTCAGGAGTTTATCTTCTGTTGTAGTAATGACTCAGCTTCCTCTCCTTAACCTGCTCTGCAGCTAAAAACCTCACAGAGGAACACAGACTCCCTGTGAAACACTGCACTGGGATAAGGACAGAGCTACTTCTCTGGGTCATTACTAACATCTGTGTTAATGACACTCTGGCTTTAAGCAACAGGTCCCCTCCCCTTGCTGGAGTAAAAACCAACTCCTCACTTAGAGTCAGGGCTAGGCAAATGCTGCATTTAAGAGCAAACTCCTGGGTTATGCTGTGCTGGAGCTCCCTGAGGTTCAAACAGAATGAAGAAACCCTGTGTCAAATGCAAAGGAAAACAAGCAGCATGGATACAGTTTTGTTTGGGCGTTCATATGAGTTTCTAGGTTGACTGCAATAGTCCCTGTGACAAGAAACAGAGAGCATTCCCCTGAAGCAGTTTAATAATCTAAGATACTGAGTTGTGTAGTCTCATCCTACCTGTTCTCTTTTCAATATTCAGCAAGGATTTACTTTCTTTCCTGATAAATTCATGTACCTGCTTTGGGACTGGGGGAAGTATGATACTTCTAAACACAGTTGGCAAAGCCCAGAGGTTTCTCCCAGGCAAGTTCACCTTTCTCCCTGTGGACCACATCCATGCTCCATCAACAAGATGCTTCTTGCTACTCCACCGTAAGTCTTGCCTTTTCCATCCCAACTGTCCATGCACAAATTCCACCACTTCCCTCTCTTCCCACTGTGCCAGTGTAAACTGCCTCTTTTTTTCCCCAGTCATCTACCCCCAAAATACTTTTCTTTTATATAAACTCCCCAGTGCTCTATAGCACTTTGATTTCTTCTTTTTCTCTCTGAAGGGAAAACATGTTTTTTTCCCTCTCTCAGGTTTCACCAGAGATTTTCTTTTTACCAGTGTATATAGGTCAGAGAATTAGACCATATGTGTTGCTCCACTGGGTGATTGTTCCATTTTACAGTAAATAAGGCAGGACATCTGTTTTAACAACAGAAAAACCTACAGGAGTTTGTCAGATCAGACTAGTTTTGTACACCTTAAGTGTTAAAAGACCTTGAAGCCAAAGAAAGTAACGTGGAAGGTCAAAGAGAACATATGGGCATTTTATTCTGAAATTATTCTTAATAAGAGCTCTATAGATAAATCAATGAAAAAGCAACAGTTCTTTGACTACATGTAGAATTGCATCAGATTTCTGCATTGAGAAGAAAATCATCATTAACCAGAATCCAGTGAAGCTGTGAAAACAAAATCAGTTTAAACTTACTTATGGTATTTTAGTATTTTGAAACCAGAATACTTTTAGTATTTTTCTAACATTTCTGATGGTTATGGTTACTATGTTGATACCCATGATCAAATTATTGGCATGTCTTTGGGTGTAGCATAAATATTTAATATAGATAGCTAATGTTGTACTTTTCATATTTACATTACAATGTCATGAAATATTATACCTAAGTTAGAAGCTATAAAATTGAAAATATTTTAAAGATAAAAACTGCCACAGTCATCTTAAAAAAAACCAACACAAAAACAAACAAAAAAACCCACAGAGAAGTTAATCACTGCGTAAGACTGTTAAACTTAGACTGCAGTGCCTGAGATAAGTCAGAATGAGAATACATGGCACTGAGCATTCTGTTGACAAGTTCTGAGAGGAAAATTGGATAAAAAAGTTAGACTGTTTTAATGCCTTATATTAGAAATTACTTAATCCAGGCTCATAAACCTGAAAATGGAAAAATCTCCAGAAAGATCAGAAATAAATACTGTGGTGTAGCCTGTGATGTACACAGATGGTGATGTTGAGGCAGAAAGCCAGCATACAGAATCAAAGTATTCGACAAATCATGGACAAAATAATTAATGGCATTTTTAGTAGCATAACACTCTGCAAACGTACACACTGCCTCATGGAGTACTTGTCAGCAATATTAATCTAGGAAATAATTAGTCTCTGTAAAGTTCCTTGACACTCTTTCACCAGATGGCCAGGGAAGATCGTCAGCTAAAATCCTGCTGTTTCAGCACTGGAGAAAATGCCAAGGAGTTCTGCTGGATACTACTACCCTGTGCAAGATTTAGGCCCACTGCACTGTGCTCATGGTTTCATCCTCCCAGGTACTGCAGGCTGGCACAGCACGGTTCATAAATCACACCAGATCATTTTCCAAGCATCACTGCCAAGCACATTTCACACCCCAACATTTGCAAGCCACTCTATAGAAAGTTTTGCCATCTGCCAAAAGACGGAATTGCTCCAAATGGAATGAGATCAGAATTCATACATTTTGAAGCAAAATGAACTCCAAAAGAGACAGCATACTTGCTTAAAAAGAGAAATATCTTAATAACAGCTCCCAGTTACAGTGGCTGTCCAGTTGCGTAGCAGCTCCAGCTTAGTGTTCAGGTTCACTTTACCCCACTTCATTTTGTTATCAAGCAAACATTTCAGGAAATTTCAGTTACAGGTTGACTGTTCCCACAAATAGGCAATATTGTTTTACTCTACACATGCTGTATGATCAGCTACTGACTTCAATGGAAGGCTGGTAAGACCGAAGCATACAGCTGGGGTACAGTTATCCAGCAAAAGCACATACACTGGCCTAGAAATAACATGTGAACACTGGAACATAAAAACATACCTTCTATTTTGTTTGAGTTCCCTGTATCCTAGAGCTAGCTCCAAGGCTCTGGAAGTCAGGGAAGAGTAGCCTTTTCTTAGAAACTCAAGACATGGAATGACATGCTTAAAGACATGGAATACTGGATGTGGCATTTGACAGTCTGTGAGACTCATAAGCAGCAGCACAGGGAATTCTGGAAAGTTAACACTCCTCCTTTGAACAAGGAGCAGTGAGCCTGATTTGGCTGACAGTGGGAAAAAGAAAACAAAATAGGGCACTGAGCAGCACTGCTGTGGCTGTAGCTGAGGCAGAATTTCCATTTCAAAGCCTGGGTTTCCATGGCCTACTTCTTCCTTATAAATACAAGCTGCAAGTTAAAACTTGGCCCAGAGACTTTACTTGTCATGTTTAGGAATGAAAGACTGAATCAAGTTGCTGAAAAAAAAATAGGAAAGGAAGAAAGATACTATTGTTAGTACAAATATATTTATGAAATAAATCTGCTGTTTCTTGGGGCAGGCTATAGGGAAAAAAAGAACCTTGTCTGCTTGGCTTTCCTCAGGTGTCAATAGTATGTCACAGCTGCAAAAGCCTGCAAAGCCAAAGGCAGTTTTTTACATGTGTTTGTCTTCAGTAGAAAGTCATCTCAGGTGTGAACATAAAAAAAAAAAGCACTTAGACTTTATAGGTTCAGTGTTGACAATCATGAAGTGCTTGGTATGGAGAAAAAATGTTTTCAGCTGTGTACCAGTCTGGTCTCAGTCAGATTGAGCCTCAGTGGCTGGGTATGTTATCAGGGTTCAGCGTGTTACCGGGGCTTAGCATGAAGAACAGAGTCTGGGCAGCCAGTGACTGACACATCCAGCCCTGCCTGGTAATGGCCAAATGCAGGATGGTTTTCTAGGGCAGCATAAATCTTCACACAAGTTTCAGCTATGGAGCCCAGAGTACAAATACAGAAGGTTTTCATTTGCCAGGATATTATCTCAAAATCCCACAGTGCTCAACATGGTATTACATGGATCACTAAGGATCAGCCTGAACTGCAACTCTGTACCAGGAGCAGGTACCAAACTGGCTGGGATTTTCCTTGCTGCTGCCTCCAGAATGTCTGCACATCAGAGATGCAGAAACCTGTAAAATCCAACACAACCATGCTACTTGTCTGTGGTAACGGGGCAGAAAACAGAGAGACACATGGTGCAGGATGAAAAGTAAGTTGTCCACTCCCCTGTACAGCTCCTGGTGTTGGTTTACTTGTGACAACACACCAAGTACCTTCCAATAGTCCATTAAGTGTCTGGTTAACATCTGTTATGTATGGTTCATTCACTCTTCCATCCTGTTTGATTATCCTATCAATGTGTGGCAAGTTTCCCACTTTATTTGTTACCATGATCTTAGTTGTCTTTGGCACATTGATCAGCCTGAAGCTTGCATCTTTCAATCTTTTTCTGTGGATAATGAAAACTAGAAACAAGCACTTCCCACCACCTCACAGTCTACTACTACTAGTCCACTACTAAAACATAACACATTGGTGAGCTCTGGGCAGTACTGAGATAAGGTCACAGAAGTGATCCTCTGAAGAGTCTACACACTACAGCTGACATCTACAATAACCACTCAGGAAATCCAGGGGTTCATTTTCTCTGCAAGAGCATTGAACAATTCAGACAATAAAGCAATCAAAAAGGGAATAATTAAAGATGACTTCTTGAATAATTTATTTTTTTTAAATGAAGCTTAGGGTTTGGAGTTTCTTATTTAAGGAAAATGTCAGCACTTCAATGGAAGAAGCTGTTTTCTGAAGATATAAAGATGTGAGAAACACCAAAATATTAACATGTGTATTAGAAAACAGTGATTACACCTTAGGGTTGTAAAAGTAATGGCAGCTCAGCTGTATTTTATACACAGTCTGCTGAAGACAAAAACTTGTTAGTATATTAATCTGACCTGTGCTGTTCTCTACAATATGCAGAAATATTAACAGCCTAATTGTAAAATCAGAATTTATTTCTCTAGAAAGCTGCAATTCAGATTATTATTTTTCTTCTGCCACACAGCCAGCATTGCTCTCAGCAAAGTTTTAGATTATATATGAAAATGGCTAAATTATCAAACAAGGTCAAATGTTCCAATGATTAGTCACTAAATAAAGCAAAAGTAATACCTTACTGGTATTTTGTAGTACTGTTAACAAAGCCATACTGCACATCAGAAACATGAACTGGGAGTCAGACCACTGAGCTCAGATAATTATCTGAGTTGATCTAATGGTTAATAGGACTATGATTTCCAAAGATCCTTTCAGAGCTTGCTGTGCTGCTCCAGTTCAAGCTGAAACAGAAGAGTGTGTTGCAAGGGCTTTGAGCCCTTGAGGAAGAAGAGTTAACAACTCCCAATCTCCATTTCTCTTTTGGAAATAATTTTGATTGTAAAAATTTATTCATATAATTCTACTAGGCTTATTGCTCATGTTAAGATATGAGAATGACCACAGAAATCAGATCCTGCCTGCTGAGCAGCCAAGAGACAACCTGTGGCCATGAGGCAGTGGAAGGGCACACACCAGTAGGTGTGAGGGTCTGAAGCCCCCACCAAAGTGTTCCTCCTCCCAGTTCAGCTTGCAGTGGCTCTGGAGGAGCTGACTAAAGAAGGGAGACTGTAATGTACATAAGCAGAGGGATCAATGTCACCTAACTTTCCAAGCCTACACTACAGACACTGTATCTAAACTTTTGGCTCTTAAGCATTTAAGATTAGCATTTACACTTCCTTCACAGGCTGTGGGCAGAAATCAGCACTCTAGAAGTCTAAAATAAGTCTCGTGAATCCCACTCTAGAAATACCAATCTCTGTGCAACTACTGAGCTGAAATCCAAGCAACTACTTCCAACATGAACCTCAAATGTGCCTGCAATTAAGCAAGATAAATGCCAGTCAGGATGTGATGATTTTTCTTAGCCTCACTAATAACATACTTAATGTCTACTAGAGCTGGAGCCCAGAAAGGAAGAAGAGTACAACATACGTACATCACCCCACCATGGCTTGTCATCCAGTACTGACATCTGTGCCAGTGTCAGGCCTTCCTTATCTCCTCCAGATGAACACAGTCTGACCAAGCAATTGGCAGAACACTAAGTTGGTAATGGTGAGCAACTGATTGGAACAAAATAGTCTAGGAGATGGAAGCTAGGGTAAGAAATTATTACAGCAACACCAAAATAATCTCAGTTCCTCCCCAGCAGGCAGCAATAGCCCACAAAAAAGAAAAAAAAAAAAAAAGAGTTTCAAGGAGAGAGGCAAAGTGAGATGGAAAGAAGTTTCAGCTCCACCAGAGAGTTTACCTGGTTACAGAAGGCCTTCCTAGCCCATCCAGCAAAACAACCTTTTGGCAAAATGAGCCTTAACACTCCCCATGGCACTGGGTAGGCAGAAACCCTACTTTCAGTGTAGTGAAATCAGGGATACAGAACACTTTCAGTCCTTCATTACTCCTTGGAGCAGACAAGCAACAGAGATCTAGTGCTACATACATCAGTTTTCAAAATGAAACCCCATGGCTCTGCAGGAAAGCGAGAGCACCTTTTATAGCACAACATCTGCAGCTGTGAACTTACATTGAACAATACTTTCAAGAACAGAGTGGGGGAAAAAAAGGCTAGTTCAAGATTATGAGCAGAAGATAAATAAATTTTGTCAGATGAGAAACTGATTTTTCCCCTTTATATTCATAAACATGCTAATAGAAATGTGAGGCCACAGAACAACGTGTCTTTCCATCATGTTTCATTATACATCTCTAACATGAAGCTTTTGGGAGAATTACCATGTGAAGTATCATTGCTTTTCACTCTGAAAATAGGAACTTACCAATTGCAACTGACTATCAGAATGAAAATCCAATAGAACGTGGTTATGGTAGGGTACACTCATCCCTTCAGACAAAGAGACATTTTTTTCTGGAACATGTAATAGTAGGGTCTGTATTTATTGTGGAATAATTTCAGAAATTAATGGCATAAAATGAATGGAAGAGGCTAGCCACAAAGCATTCAGTCACACAGTTTACTCATTTATACATTGTTGATCTTCTCGTACATGCCACAAGAAGTAACCATTGAAATAAGCAACTTCTTTAGCAGGTAATAAAATGTTAGAGTGTCCATACTCACAACATGTGCTGTGGCTATAAATCAGACTTGTTCTAAACTTGTACTGATTTGCAACAGTGTGAGCCGTTTTAGAAATACCACATTTAGAAGGGAGGCACTGGATTTTTGTTTCTCTGCAGAAATCCTGAGAAAAGCCTGGGCATATGGAGATGTCCCCATGCCTTTTCAGCTACATCAGCTGTTATAATATGTGGTATTACCTCTCCTGCAAACCTTGTCTAACTGTCATATTGCCCAGGCTTTTAAATTAGTATAAACCACTTTCAAATGTCAGTTGTGGTTACTGTTGATAGTATTCTGCTTTGGCAAATTACCAACCACAGTGCACTGGGAAAATCTGCCTAGAGATGATACAAAATGACTGATCAATACTGACTATCCAGACACAGAAGAACAAAGGAATGAAAGAAGCATTTCTCATTGTCCTAACTGGACAACTGAGTTCACAGCAAACCTCTAACTAAAGATGGTAGCCTAAGACAGCCATCACTTTTTACTAATTTACACTGGTAGGAGCTGCTCTTCTGATGAAGATGATGGTATCTGTGAGGAAGACAGGGGTGTTTGTGCCCCGGAATGACTAAGCTGACCAGCTAGTTCCTTTTTGCCAACTCTGTCTACCTGAAGCTAATATTCTCCACCCCAGTCTCTGCTATCCCTGGAATACAGGGAGGTCTGGATGCCCCGGGGAAGGGGTTTCACAGTACTTCAGAATGCATGAAACCTACACTGCATTTAAAAAGTCTCTTCCCACTGACTCCAGAATGTCTGAGAATCTTATGCAGAATCATAGAATGGGTTGGGAAGGACAGGACCTTCAAAGGTCATCTAGTCCCACTCCCATGCAATGAGCAGGGACATCTTCAACTAGGTCCCATCAGATAGAGACCTGTCAAACCTGACCTTGAATGTTTCCACACCTGGGGCATCCACCACCTCTCTGGACAATCTCTTCCAGTCTCACCAACTCCATTCTGAAAAATTTATTCCTTATATCTAGTCTAAGTCTACCCTCTTTGAGGGTATAATAAATATATTGTATAAGAAATATAAATAATAAAATTATTGACCCCTGTGCTATCACTAGAGACCCTGCCAAAAAGTTTGACACCATCTTTCTTATAGGCCCCTTTAATTACTGAAATGCCACAATAAGGTCTCTCTGGAGCCTTCTCTTTTCTAGGCTGAATGATCCAAACTCTCCCAGCTGGTCTTCATAGGAGAGGTGCTCCAGCTCTCTGATCATCTTTGTAGCCATCCTCTGGACCTGGTCCAACAGGTCCATCTCTTTCTGTGCTGAGGACTGCAGAGCTGGACACAATTCTGCATCTGGGGTCCCACCAGAGCCCTGCAGAGGGGGAGGGAGAATCACCTCCCTTGCTGGCCATGCTTCTTTTGATTCAGCTCAGGATATGGTTGGCTGTCTGGGCTGCAGACATTGCTGGCTCATGTCCAGCTTTTTGTCCACCAGTATCCCCACTCCACAGGACTGCTTTCAATCCCCTCATGCCCCAGCCTGTATCGATACCACATATTGCACCAACTCAGGTGCAGGACCTTGCAAATACCAGCAAGTGATGCAAGCAAGGAGGAAATAGCTACAGACCGATTCAGCGCAAAGCTGGACAAAGCAGTTATGCAAAAAAATAACATTTCCGATCTATACCAAATGAAACTGTGGCTAATTTCCTCATATCTTTTTGTTCCTTGTATTTGAAGCAAGACATAGCTACACACTAGCATTATTCCGAATTTTTTCCATGCAACAAAGAAAGAAGTTTAAAGCTCTGCTTCAAAACCTTAAATAACACCTGGAACTTTCCCAAAACATAAGATTTTCCAGTTTTAGGATGGTCTGTACAGTCAACTTTTATCCCCACTTGAAACAAACGAGAAATGCTACTTGGAGTGCATTAATACACAGTACTAAACTTGCTGAGCACTGGGCACCTCTGCCCAGTGGCTGCTGGCTTGCAAACTCATAGTACTACCAGGAGGTTTGGGAAGGCATGGTTTGGAGATACCTGTGCTGAGCTGTCTCTGTGCAAGCAAATCCAATCCAGTGTACCTGGGTTACACTTTTATACTTGGAAGATATTTCTCCATCAGTGTCTCACTGTGAGACATGGGATGGAATTGCCATTGGGTAATACACTCCCTGTTCCTGAACTCAACAGGATGAACCAGCATGACAGTGCAGAGGGAAACATCCACTCTGAGTCAGCATTTGCCAGAAGGATCTGACCAATAAGCTGTAGAACACTTACTACTCATTTCAGTTTGAGAATGAAATTAAATAAATGCTCAGAGTGATTAAGAGAGAGCAAGGTTCAGCTTCCACAATTACGGGCCCTGCTCAAGTTCAGGAAAGACTGGAGGAAAGACCTCCTGATGTAAAATCAGGGTTGTTCCATGAAAGGAAACAACCAGAGATCACACAGCAAGAGTAAGAGACACAGTTTCAGAACGAGAGGCAAACATGCCAGGGAAATAAAACAAGTGAGTGAGTGACGTGTGTCAAATGTTGGCCACACGGCTCACACTCAGGTAAACTGGTGGTGTCAGTAGAAGGCCTACAGCAAAACAACCCAACATTAGTTCTGTTAACCCAGACTGATCACCCAAGACTGTCCTGTGAAGCCACCACTCTTTGGAAACCATGGATACAGATGTTGGAAAGAGCAAATACTAACACTCAACAAAAAAGTCTCCTTGTCTTGAAGACTTTGAGTACTGGTTTGGGCACCTGGCAAAGCTTTATCATTATCTGTGAGGCAGTCCCTGTCTTCTTCAGTACAATTTAGATTAAAACTTTAGTACCTGAGAAACTGCTTCTCTTTCTCAAAGACTGAGCATTTTTATTGCTGTGATGCTGACACTTTTTTTTTAATTTCCATTTCATGTTATAATCCTTTACTATTGTATTATCTTCTTACTGCTTATCTTACTGCTTATTGAACTAAAAAGTGAAAAAAAAAAAAAAAAGAAAGAAAATTATAGTAATTAAAATTGTACATGAAATACTCATTGCACTTCCATACCAAATCCATTGTCACAGTATGTATGAGCAGGGGATGGGAGCAGGCATCTATTTTATCTGAAAACATTAGCCATGAACTGCAAACTACTGAAGGTTTTTAGAGAAGAGAAAAGGGAAGGCCATTTTTTCTTGTACCTTACATCCATTTCTTGTGATTGAGGTTCAGCTCCTCCAGGGACAGACTTTTTTTTTTTTTTTTCTTTCATTCGAATCAGAGTCTCATTTTTCAGCCAGTCCCATTACATTTATTAATGGAGTAAATAGGCTGTTGAATACACTGTTGGCAGGACCTGGCTCTGTACAGATAAACAAGTTGCTCCATTCAGCTAAAAATGTCACTGTCACACAAAGGAAAATATTTCAGGTTAGATAGATGTATTATGACCAACACATCCAGAACTTCTACTCTCCTTCTGCTGATTGATTGAAGAATTATATCCATGAAATGGGATGATTTATACAATTGCATTGCCTCTTGGCTAGAATAAGCTTTTGCCAGGCAGATGCTACTAAGAAAGGGCTGCTTGCACCATAAATCTGATGTAATTTGATGCCCAGCATGGTGCACAATCAAGATGAAATGATCCTTAGATGCTTTTTTCATGTGAAAATCATTTCAGAAAGACAATTTCAATAATGAAATTTTATTTTTTATTAAGTTCTTTGGACCATTTTTGCAGATAATGAGCAACTGGGTCTAGGAGAAGTAGCTATTGTCAAGTTAATATTTTATTAATCCTTTACCTGGGGCAAATATATCATAATAAAGCAGAGAAGCTAGCTGTCACTGAAATAATCAATACTGAAAGTCTTTTCCAGACTTGAAGTCCACAATGCCCCCTCATTATTATAAATGCTTATCTTCCACTTTTCACAGTCCCAGCTTGGTTATGCCAGTATTTTGTTTGTTTGTTTTTTTCTGCCTTTTTTCCCCCTCACTGATACCTCTACATTTTTGCATCCCTCTCAGAAAACAACAAAGGGAAATCCTAGGATTGCCAAGTATGAATATAAATAGCATTGTAAAAACTGTGACTCTTTTCAGTCTCAGCCAAGGCACTGTGCCTGCTCAGCATCAGGGATAATCCCAGTCCAGGACTGAACTGATGAGCTGCCAGTGGGATCTACTCCATCCAGAGCCACCACCACATTCAGATTCCCCAGTAGTGATCAGGATGAAACCAAGCTGAGGAAATGCTTAGTCCCAGGGTTGTCAATGTATCAGGCTTCACAAAAGCATTGCTTTTTGCTTCAAGTCTAGACTTTTTGATGAAAGAAAGTCAAGTCGATGGCAGTGTTGCCAAGAGTAAAAGTTTGTGTAAGATTTACAAACCAGGCCCAGAACAATTTAAATCTTTTATGGCATGCTTCTCCCAAAAAGCTGTTCATGGCAGTGGGATTAGTGATTAAGAGATGTGGAGGGTGGAACACATACATCTGTGAAAACTGGAATTAATGTGATTATGCTAAGCAGAACATACTCTGGGCATCAGTGGTTTGCAAAGATTTAATGAAATGTGCCCCAAGCTTAGAATATTCCCTCTGGGAAATAAACTGTGATATTCAGAGAAGTTTGGGATAAAGGGGTATTTTACAGGCAAGAAGAGGAAAATCAGCTGTCACTTTATATGAAACACCTTCCTTCTGTTGTGCTTTTCTAATTTCTACCATGATAAACCAATTATAATAAATTTATGATCCTGAAGTACAATTAGTGCCTCTTTACAACATGCCACATTTTCCCTCATGGGGGAAAAGAACAGAAGGAAACAAAGTAAAGAACTACACCATAAGCAGATAATAAGCTGATGAATGGGTGAGAAATATACTGGTGATGAATGTTAGCAGCCACTACTCCTTGTAACACTCCACTATCAGGTCTAGTTCTATGAAAAGATTGTGCCTTGAAGAATCTAAGAAATCCTAAAACACTCTCCAAAGCCCTGGAAATGTCATTGCTTTGATTTTACATTTTGACAGTTTTCATAAACAAGAACTTACCCAGGATAGTCTGTAAAGCCATTAATTCTGATTGCTTTGGAAAAGGTGTGCATCCAGCTCTGTGCATGAGGTTTTCCCCAGTGCAACCAATCCCTCTCTTGCTGTCCATATGACCACAAAAGAATTTTAGTTTTCACTTATATCTGTTGCTCATCTTGTTCTCAACCACACTATGTCCTGCAATCACACCTTACACCCTGTGCTAAATAGCACAGTCAGTTGATCCATATTACAGCATTTCAGTGTTACGTTATGCCTGTGTGTTGTGACACATCAGCAAAGTGAAAAGCATGACAGATGTGACAGATCATTTACAAGGTAATGTGGCTTTCTAGAAACCAAACTGGTACAACTTTGTTACTCCATAGCTCCTCTAAATGCCACAGTTACCTTACACAGCTTATGCAACCACCAGGCTGCTCCAAGGCATCTCTGCACCGTGAAAAGTACTCCAAGCACAAAGTCAATGGTCAGTCATTCAAATTGGAATTTCTTTGGGAAATAAACGAAGCCATATCTGTTCACCTTGGTCAGAGGGAGACCAAAGAAACACCTGAGTGAACTGAATCTACTGGTTTGGTTTTAAAGCCAGAGTCAAAGCAATTACAAGATACCCCCAAATGACAGAAGTTTGCACCTAGGTAACTAACAGCAAATAGCTGCCTGTTGGGTATGTATGTTTGGGGGCTTATTTTTGTTGTTTTCTTTCAGTATAGAATTTATATTTCTGTGTTTATCCGTCTCCAAAAAGTGCATATGCTCCATTTCTGTGCACAGCAGAACTTGTAGGGCTATTGCTCGACTACACGTAAGTTCCATGGGCTGAATCACATGCATGCAAGAGCAGAAATCACCTTCACTATCTGCACTGGCATGATACCCATGCCCAAGCACTTGTGCAAAAAGCATAGCAGGCAAGAAAACTGAATTTCTCCCAAGCTATCTGTGTACTCATAGGAAAGTAAAACCAGACTGTGCATATATTTACAGGTGAAAAGATGAAAATCCTCTATTTCTGCTCTTTTCAACCTATCATGTTCCAAATATCCTTATTCAGGGACATAATGTGATCTTCTCCACTAGCTTTTGAAGTTCATAAACTGATTAACAGTATTTTTTCAAGCAGCTTGTTTAATGAGCTGATTTCAAGCTACTGAACTCAAAAACTATAAGCTTGATTCTGCACTCTGGAGACAGCTTAGTAGAAGGTAGAAATATCTCTCAACTATTTATTTATTTATTTTATTTTTGCAAAACTTCTGAAGAGATGCAATCTAGACTCCGTTGTTTTTAGTCACATTGAAGAATAGAATCAAAGGCAAAAGTGAAACTTTATCCTCAAAAGTCAAAACTCTGAAAATTTCCCCCATATTAGTATAGTAAGACCACTCTAAGTGAGGAATACCCCTCTTAAGTAATGAAATATGACAGATGTTCATAAAAAAAAAAAAAAAAAAAAAAAAAAAAAAGCCTAGAATTTGCTAACTCAGTAAATACCTAAGCATTGTACTCATACCTAAGACAGTGTACTTACTAGGGACTACTTATTTAGTGTTGCATATTCAACATCTTTCTTGATCAAAAATCTCAGAATCAGCTGGGTTGGAAAGGACTTCTGAGATCATCAAGTCCAACCCTTGATCCACTTGATACCTGTCTTTCGTTTTTATACTAAGAATTAGACATACTGATGTCCACTGGAGTTGTGATAAAATAGAAAACTTCAAATATCTTTTCATCCAGAAAGTAAAATTAGACATTTAGAGCAGACTACACTAGCTGAGTAATTTTCATAACACAATTGATTTCTTCCTTCATGGTGCCATTTAAGGGATTATAATGACTCACCAGGGTAATATCAAACTTGATTAGAAGCCAGGGGGTTTGATTGTTATCTCCTTTAAGCCAGTGAAAATCCAGACAAAATGTAATTGATACCAGCAAATCTCAATTTGCACCACTGTAACTAAAAGGAAAGTCAAGCACTGCGTTTTTGATTGGGAAGTGGCTTTTCTTTTTTGCTGGGGTAAGTAATTTCCATATCTTTGAGCGATTAATGGTGATTGTTTCAGCTCCCTTGAAGATATCAGAGACAGTGTATTTGGTCTTTTTACTGCTAAGTACACTGATATTCTATGGGTATGAGGAAGTGCCTTCACATAAAGAACAATTCACACAGCAAATAAAAATAACTTCTTACGTAAACTTTTCTGGTGGCAAAACCTTTAACATGCTTAGCATGCCAAGCCCTTTTCCCCTTCCATGAATAAACATCTAAAGATAATGAGCTGGATTTTTCCACAGATATTGAGGTATACAGGGGTGGAAAAAAGGTCTGGCCAGCTTCTTGGGAAGTCCCAAGCTAGGTGTCAGAAAACACAATCAAGAGATATTTTAGGGCTGAATTAATCTGAACTCAGACATTTACAATGCTGATAAATGTGGTCCAGGCAGTTGGCTAAACTCCCTCTTGTCCACATTGGGGAAAAACAGTAACTTCAGTAGCAGTGGGATTCATCTCATCCTAAATAAAATAGGTCTCAGATGAATGCAGCCTTCAAATTGCTTATTTCTCCTTACTGACTAGATAGATGAAGGGGAACAGTTTAGGGTACCTAGCCCTGGTATGCATATCTTTATTACACATATTTTTAATTAATGGAAATAAATCCTGTGGTTTGTACCCTCAACCCTGATTACTTCTGGTTTGCTTCCATTTTGGCTTGCTGCAACAGTGCCTGTTCTTCTCTGGTTTGCTATTGCCTGCTGTGGATGAGGGACCAGAAACTCCCAAGGCTTTAGTCCAAGGCATTGGTCCATGATGCTCTTTGTTGCAGTCCTAAAAGTAATCCACTGAAGCTGTATCTACATAGGCGTAAACCACATCAGTACTTATATAAATGAAACATGCATGAGTCCATTCTCTGGGGCTGAAGCCAGCTGCTCTGGAACAGCCCCTGTGCATCTTACTGAACTCTCACCAAAAAGGGAAGAGGTTGGTGTTACACAATGCCATTCATAAGTGTTAGCAGTGGTATCTCTGTAATAAGGTTATCTTCCTCATACACATACCAAAGTGTTGTGTTATTTACCTCTGCATACAGTTTAGCCTCAGTGATCCCCCTTTCTGTTGAGGAAAAAACCTGCTGCACCACCTGGTTGAATGTCCTGTGTGGAAACGAGGATCTGCCAAGCAGATTTGTATGTTCTGGCCACTTCAGGACAAGCATCCCATTGGCTTTATGGCATTTCCTACGTACAGAGGAGAGGAGACTTCCACCAGTGGCCCCAAATTCATATCTAAAGTTGAAAACAGAAGGAGCCAGAATCAAACTATGAATGCTGTATAACATGCATTGAAGATGAGGCAATCTGGGGTTACTCACCTTCACCAGGGAGCTGCTGCAAAGGATGCTTGCAGTGCAGGTGCTCCCTGCAGGAATAATGATTTGCTCAGAAAAATAGCATGTGAGCAGCATGTCCTCACTTGTCAGCTTGTCTTCCAATTTTCTCTGCTCACCAGAAATACACCTGCCTGACTACCTTATCCATCTTCTATTCCTTTTTTTCAGTCTAGTTTATTTTTACCAACTACTGAGCCTTATAAGTAATGGGTAGATAGCACTTATTATCTGCCTATATGAACATAACTTCATAACTTCAAACACTGACAGATAGTTTAGTTAGAAGAGATCTATTAGACTTTGTCTAAATTTATACTCCATAACAGAAATACAAATTATTATATGATTTTAATTATATTTGAGTCGGGGCTTCCTCTAAACAAATAATTGTGGCCCCTTAGTGTTTATAATTTGCACCTTGTAGAGATCTGATGCCACTAGAAAGGGAATAACTGACTAAACAGCAGCAAAACTGATTAGACAATTTTCCTTCTCTGTGCTGACTGAGCCTTTAGAAGGAAAACCACCTGAACAAGCAATCTCCAAATTATTCAGTCCTTGCCATGGGAAGCCCTGTGACAAATAGCTCTGCTGTGCCAAGGAGGCTAAAGCCAGCAGCATGCAAGGGCTCACCTGAGTAAAGTCCCAGGGCTTCCCTCGGTAGCAGGGAGGCTGGCAGGCTGGACACCCTCCAAGCCCAAGAGGCTGCACATCCCTCTGCACAACTGAATCCAACTGCTTTGGTCCTGCCCTGAGTACATGACTTGCCCCTTTGCTGAAGCTGAATTTCTCTGCAATAGGCACTTCCCTCAGGAAGATTTTTTTCTTGGAAACATTAACCAAAACAACGAAGCACTTTTAGGCATCTGGCTACTGGGAGATAACTGTATTACACTTTCTATTACAAGCTTTAGTGTCCTTGTCCTGTGCATCTTACGGTTTGGCTGAGGGTAGCTTGTGTCTTGCATGTAATTGTTGTCCTTCTAGGATCAAAATACAGCTAATTTATTAGGGTCTTTAAAAAAAAGTAAATCACAGTTCAGTCAAGACATTAGCAGCTAGAAAAAAAGCAATTATAGCAGCTGGAAACCATGAAGATTTAATCTTCTATGACCGACGCTCTGTCCTTCTACAACTCCTGCTGCTGATCAGACATCACAGGCACCATCTCTGCAGAAAAACAGAACCGTAATCCCTCAGGAGGAAATATTACTTCTCCTATGAGAACTCACAAAATTTTTCTCCAGAGCCATGGCTCCCTGCTGGCTAATTACACCTTGCTAGCCAAATGCAATAGCAACCCTTTTAAATTGTTTTGTTAGACTTGTCCTATCTGAACTGACTGTATACAGCACTCCAAGAGCTGGCAGTGCTGGGAAGCAGGGAGCACAGACACTGAGGTGATGCTGGACTGAATGAGCCACCTCAGCCATACTTTCCACATGTGCTGTGACACCAAGCAAGCAATCTCTCTCCATGCTGGCAAGACCAGAAGCAAAGCTACTAATAGTAGAGAGAAGAGGAGGCAGTCCAGCCTCCAGGCCAGAGGGCCAGGATAAGGGGAAATGGAAGCAATGAGTTAGGAGCTTCAAGTGGAGGTGTGGGACACTGCAAGTGAAACTTATGAAAAAGTCAGAAACGGCTCTAAAGTAATTCTGCTGCCTGTGCATTTATGCTGGGTCTCTTTATTTCTCTTCACTAAACAAGCACGTGTGACCTATTTCTCAGCAAGATTTTCTGTCTTCTGAAGAAACAGCTTAAGTCTCCTTTCTGCCAATTCTCTCTGGAATAATATCCCACTCTTTGCCTCTGCTTGTGCTTCATTATTAGCAGAGCACTTTCCTACCACTAAATAACATTTTCTCAGTTGGTTTTCATTTCTGTTGCCACAGTGACGATTACATTTGGTACAAGCAGTAGTGTTTATGTTGTCACATGCTGCTATGCACTAGCATAGTGTCCTACAATCAATGTAAATCCAGAAAAACTACTGAACTGCACATTTCTACAAAACAGGAGGTGATTTGAACACCATCTATAACTTTAAGTGCACAATTTCAGTAACGCTTTTCTCAGTCCTACCTAGGAGTCCTGATGGACAACAAATAACAAAATGAGGTTCAGCTTGTGAAAGAAAAGCAGGATAATAGGTTGAGGGAAGGGAAAAGATTATCCTAAAACATCTGTATAAAGCTGTGTATTCTGTCCTGCATTGTGCAGGACAGATCACATCTCACCCCTGCCCTAAACTTCTTGCAGTTGCTAAGACAGCCACATCAGTGTAAGAGAAGTAATGCAGAGTCCAGTGGTGAGACCTAAGGGGATGAGGTGGCAACTGTGCTTTGCTAGAGGAGAGCTACCACGTTAGTTCAAAGCAGAGGATGTCTGCTCAGAAAGTGGAAGTCTGCCTGACAGAGACACCCAACGAAGCACAAATGTGATGGGGTTATAGTGGGAATATCCCAATAAAGGGCAAGGGTTGAGTCAGGCTCTAGGGAACATCACTGGGACACCTCAGGGACACCATCAAAAGTCCTAGCAATAAATTACCTCCTCAGACCAACTACCCCTTCTCACTTCTGTCTGGCTTATTACAGAACTGATCTATCTTCATAAGCCTTGAGTTACTGAGCCTTTAGGAAAAATTTCTCCCTCCAACTCTGGGCTTGAGGTCTATTCCCAAGGTAAGTTGAAAACACCGTGTGGCAAGTATATGTAGACAAAGGAGATCACAAAATACACTCAGTACCAGCCTATGTAGAAAACAAAAGTATAATCTTATGCTATAGAAGTACCCACAGCCCAGCTTCCTTCTGCAAGTTTATTCTAGACATTTAATAACATGTTTGCCTAAGAGAATGTTCTTGATTTAACCCTTCTTGCACTATTTACAGACAAACTTCCACAGAATATTGCTTGGATTATCTGTCTAAATGTCAAAATATGGATCCTGCAGTGTGTCACAGCAAACTGCATCAGGGAGGTTAATAATTTAATGTTTTCTGGAGCAAATCACACTTATCCTCGAAGGAAGCACACACAAGAGAATACCTGACACAGAGCTCACTGAGATCCCCTTAAGATGCTTCACTGCTTAACACAACACTGCTAACTACTAGTCTTTCTATAGCCAATTTCAGTGTTTACATATAGGCAAAAAGCAGATTCAAGACTGGCAAAGAGAACACATGAAAAAAAGCCTCTATAGCTTACCTTCTTGGGTAAGGCTTAAAGCAATAAGGGATAATAATGTAGTGAACTGTAAGTACTAAACAGAGTGAAATCTGACAGCTTGTTTGTATTACGGGATTCATATGCATCCATACTTTTGCATAATTAATAAACCAATTATGGCTCATAAATTAATGAAAGGGAATTTCCTCATGAGGAAATTCAAAACCAGCAATTGCATCTCTTCTCTATCCCCACTTCAAAAGATACTATGGAGGCTGGTGAAGGGACTCAAGCACAAGTCCTATGAGGTGAGGCTGAGAGAGCTGGGGCTGTTCAGCCTGGAGAAGAGGAGGCTCAGAGGAGACCTCATCACTCTCTACAACTCCCTGAAAGGAGGTTGGAGCCAGGTGGGGGTTGGTCTCTTTTCCCAGGCAACTCTCAGCAAGACAAGAGGGCACGGTCTCAAGTTGTGCCGGGGGAGGTTTAGGTTGGACATTAGAAAGAATTTCTTCACTGAGAGGGTGATCAAGCATTGGAATGGGCTGCCCCAGGAAGTAGTGGATTCTCCATCCCTGGAGATATTTAAAAAGAGACTGGATGTGGCACTCAGTGCCATGGTCTGGTAACTGCAGCAGTAGTGGATCAAGGGTTGGACTTGATGATCTCTGAGGTCCCTTCCAACCCAGCCGATTCTATGATTCTATTCTAAGAGGGAAATCCAGCAGCAAGTACTCTGTCTAACTCCCACCACTGCTCCACCTCCATCCAGGGTTGGTCATGGTCACCAAGCTGACTACCAGGCTGCTGCTGTGCCTGTACACATTTTAACACCTCCCTCACAGGGCCAACTTACATCCCTAGATTTCCTCTTATTTTACTACAGCTCCTCTAACACAGCATCAAAACCACCTGCACCAGGGCCAAAATTGGGCAGTGACAGACACATGTCCTGTTCACACATGTTCATGTGTTCTCATGTATAAGAATTTTTATCCTTTTCCCAGCTCACATATTTCACATGACTCAAGTTAATTCAGTAGCAGAATGGAATACTGCAAATATTTATTTCTCACTGAAACAGAGACAGCTATTTAAAAAAATGTGGTTGCACTACCACATTTTACCACAAAGAATGAATAACTATAATTATAATATCTGTGACTATGGAATGTTAAATGTACCAAAAATAAGCAGCTCCACATTTTGAGAAACAATTTCCAACCTGTATTATCCACATTCAGGTTAAAAATACTGGTTCTTGCCTCAACCTCAGAAATAAAATATACTCAGCAGTAATTGAAAAACAAATAAATCTGATTATATTCTCACCATACTCTAATTTTCACGTTCCTCAGCTCTGCAGCAAGCATAGAAAAATCACATTACATGCACCAGGAGACAAATTTTAAGGTATCTCTTCAAGCATCAGTTATCTTAGCACTTAAATATTTCTGGCCTTGGAGCTTGGGTCATATTGTGTTACATCTGTGAAATGTTTGGCTATTGGTTCGTAACATGTTTTGACATTGGCAGTGGACCTGCTCACCAAAAATACTGCTGGCTTTGCAAGTTTGCTTTCACATTCAGACTGTGGACAGCAAACAGCACGAGGACAATTAGAAGATGCCAGATTATTCTGTAGCTTCTGAAGGTAGTGTCATTAAAGACAAATTCAAATACTAGGCCTCCAACATTACTGGGAAAACTCTTATGTTCAGAGAGGCACAGATTTCATGTTCACTTTAGCAAAGTGAAATTTATTGAATTACTCTATAGTGGGTGCACTCAGTGTCCAGCAGAGGAGGCACTGCCCAGGTGCTGACCACAGAGTTCCACACTGAACCTGGCCCCTGCTGCAGGGACAGCTTGGGGCCACCTCCTGGGCTCTGCAAGTGGCAGCCCTGGTTGCCTTTTTACTGCAGTCCTGGTTCCCATTTCATTGCAGCCCTGATGTGTCATTTCTGAGGGTTCAAAAGCTCCTCTGTGAGATGCTGAGTAGCCCCAGTTGAATGCCACGGTGGGGACACCTGGCAAGAACCAGAGCCTGGTAAAAGGGCAGATATGATGCCCAAACCCAAGAATAGGCAGACCCTGCTACTACCATGGAGTGGCCACCCTGAAGGGCACTCGGCACGAGGGGAGACACACAAGCACCAGACATGGAGGACCAGACCCACTTGTGTCACCCCACCTCGTCTTTCACCATTCCTAGGACATGCAAACGCTCTGACAGGATGCAGGACACTGTGGCCATGGCCATGTGTGGGGGCCCATGTGAGGAGAGGGACCACCAGGCCATGGCTGCCCAACCTTGCAGCTGTAGGCCAGGCCACCCCCCTGCCTCACTCTCCCTGTGATGGTAGCTGAGGAAAAAGGGAGAACATTGAGCTTAGTGGCACAGGAAACCTCCACAGCAGTTGTCCTTGGTGCCCCAGACACTTATCTCATTACCAACACCATAGTCTGAGCTCACAAATCACATGGGTCTTGCCCAGACATCAGCCACCACCCCTGCATGCAGAGGGGCTCATGCTGTCAGACCCCGGCATGCTTTTCTCCCAGGGTTTTGAAGGTGTAATAATAGGGAGTGAACCTCAGCTGACTTTTTTCTTGAGGCCAGGGTGTTCCTTTTGCCCTCCCTGCTCCAGACACTGGTTAGAATTCTGCTGTTGATGCTCCCCTTCTCAGGGCTTAGGCAGCACAAACGAGGTCTCTCCCTGCCCACCTGGCTACTTCTGAAAGCTTTGTACAAAATACAGTCCCTGACATTCCTGGTGTTCTGCCAGGTTTGCTGATTTGGGGGGAGCATAGGACAGCACAGATACTATACTCTGTTTTGAAAAATAACACCACCCCCCCCAGGCCCTGCCTTAGCTGCCAGCTTTGCCCGGGTGCACAGGCAGAACCTCCACAGCCAAGGGGACCGGGTCCTCTGGCAGGGCAATGTTGCTGCCATCAGTCTGTCCTTCTGCAGCCTGACCTTGGGACCCCCTTACTTGCTGCTACACATCTGCTTGGAAGCCCCCCACCACAGCTGTGGTCTCTCATTATCACGCCATTTGCAGTCCCCAACGCACAATCCTCACAATGGAAAAAGTCTTTCTCTGGATACCTGTCATTCCAAGGCTATTATCTGTAACACTTATATACATGCGTCAATAATGTCCTCTCCTCACATCCCCTTCATGGGGTTCCTTCATTCTCCAGCTAATAACCTGCAGCCACATGGGAATAAAAGATTCATTTCACTGTAAGATGTCTTCAGGGTTGCTTTAAAAGCTATAAAATACAAACACACAAGGCATAGTAAGAAACAATACAGAAAAACATGGTTGCTGTTCCATTATACACTTTGCAAACTATTTTTTTTTCTTATTTGCTTTGGATAATAACATTTGAAAAATAGGTCAGGAGTAGGAAAACTTCAGAAAGTATCATCTTCTCTTCCCCAATGGCTGGGATACAGTTAAACAGATATTTTCTGCTAAGCAGCTTTAGTGAAAGAGCATTAAAGAGACTTTCTATAAAACAAACTTCTTTTGCTGCTTATCCATCACAGGAAAGTGTACCTGATATTCACCTCTGAATTGATGATGTTTCATCTGGAAAAATGACACATTCTGTCAGTATAATTTTCAAAATGAAACACTTGAAACTCAGCAATTGTTACACAAATCAAATGAAATATCAGCATGCCCTTCCTTCCTACAGGGAGAGAAGGACCTTACACAAAAATCAGCCTCCACTTAAAATGTCTCCAAATTTCCACCCATTCCAACAGAAGTTCACACTCGTGTTCACACAAAAAGACTGATTCTGTATAATCACCATGGCCTGAAAAATATGATGGGTAGTAACTCCCACAGCAGTGGTTGAGTCACCATCCCTGGAGGTATTTATAGACATACAACTTAGGGATATGGCTTAGTTAAGGTCTTGTCAGTGTTAGTTAACATTTGGACTCAATGATCTTGAAGGTCTTTTCCAACCAAGGCAATTCTGTGATTCTTGACTGGTGACAATCCCTTATTTTCTCCAGAGCCTGCTCTTTCTTCTTGCAGTGTGGTTGGGCTCTGGCTTCCCTTGATAGGCAGGTGTGTAATGCAGGGTTTCAGAGAGTCACACTGTCCTTTGCCCTCAACTAGAAATCAGAGGTTTCCCTTGCACTGAATGACATTCAACTGTGCTATCAGCTCTTTCCTTACAAGTTAGCAAGAGGCTATTACATGATTGCCTCTGTCTTGTATATAGGCTTATTGATTTTTTTCAGTAAAGTAATGCTTTAAGAAAATCAATGTTTCAGCAAATAGAGTGGAGCAGAAGTATTGTAGAGTCCTATTTGCCATTCCAGCATCAAAGATCATGGTTAAGTTATAGGAAATAATATAGACATGTGGGACAACAGAGAAAGACTGCAGATGACATAGAAAACAGGCTTGTAGAGAGGCATGAAATTAAAAACAAAATAGAAAAAGAGAAGCTGAAGTAGTGGATGTGGGTAGGACTTAGATCAGCTAATCTTAGCAATCTAAAACTTAGGTGCCTAGCCCAAGGTAATCACCTTAACACTCTTCATATAGTAAAGAGAGCAGGAGCCACCCCCACAGAGCATTCAGTCAGTCCTAAGATAGATCTCTAAGACAGGGAAACACATCACACTTTCCTACAACTATCCCAAAGTCTAGACAGTGGACTCAGAGGAGACACAAAACTTTTGGATAGTTCGAAGTTAAGTGAGATATATATATACCTGTAAAAGTCATAAAAATACATTAATTTTATAGAATGGTTTGGGATGGAAAGGACCTTTAAAGGTCATCTAGTCCAAACTGAGCATAGACATTTTCAGCTAGATCAGGTTGCTCAAAGCTCCATCTAACCTGACCTCGAATGTTTCCAGGGATGAGGCTTCTCCCACTTCCCTGTGTAACCTGTTCCAGTGATTCACCACCCTCATTGTAAAAAATGTCTTCCTTATACCTAGTCTAAACATACCGTCTTTTAGTTTAAAACCACTAATCCTTCTCCTATCACTATGGGCCAATTTCTATTGAAGGAAAGCAAAACAAACTTAAAAGAGGAAGTAGAAACACTTCAGGGACTGACACTTGTTTGGCTGTGAAATTCAATGAGGCACAACAGCACAGCTGCCTGGAATAAAGGCTGCTTCTATTCTGCTAAATAGGAGCAGAACAGGGCTTGAGCACAAGCAGTAAGCTGGAGGGCTTTTGCTGGTTAATCATTAGTTCAAACCGTGGTAATGATTGCATTGTTTCAACTAACTTCATCTGATAAAAACATATGCAAGAGGACATCCATTTATCCATAAATTTTTGTAAGTAGAGTCATGGACAGTACAGACACAAACCCCAGCATTTGTAACAGATCTGCTATTGATTTTTAACATACTCTAAATTATAAGCTGGGTATCTTTCAGATGTTTATTCCATAAAATCTAATATAGCCAAATTATTACAGCAATCTACATGCCCAGCTATCACTTAGAAAATTAGAATTACTGCATTAAGTTTGGAAGCACTTTGGAAATACAGCCTCTTCAAACTACATTTTCAAAGGGTTTGTACTATGCTTATGTCATAACTCCCTGACACAGCTAAAAAAAGGGTCATTTGAGGGGCAACATTAAAAATGTTATTGATGATAAAAGCACATTTTCAGTGGGTTATTTCTAACTTCAGTATACATCACCATGTCTACAACTGCTCTCTACACAGCAGACAGCTAGCTGGTGTTGCCCAGTCCCCATCCACAGTCGAACAGACAACTTCTGGAAGAGGGAATCCCTGCTCCAAATTAGTTCCCAAACTGTGCCATAAAATGTCTTGGCTACGGGCAAAACAGCACAAGGACTGTCTGGGCACTGTGTCACTCAGGTGACTGAGTTCCACTGCTCAGGAATTTTTCCTGACATTGTTCAATTTCCTAGTTTAATTCTCATGTTCTGCACATTTCAACAATCAGTCTCACTGCTGTAATTGTAAGCAGGGTTCAGTAGTAATTCAGAGAGATATTCCTCTCCTTTGCCCTCAGAGATGTGATTTGGGCATGATTAGCTAAAGACAGACATGAATGCTTTGCAGATGTCAGGATGAGTTCTGTATGGGTTTTGTTTGTGATACTCAAATTACCATCAATGAAGAGGATACAAGTGACATACAAAATTGACTCATTCAAAATCAGGATCATTAACAATATGAAAGTCAGATTTCCATACTACCACGACCTTTTAGGCTGCACTGCCTTCTCCTAAGAAGCAAACATTTTTTGTTCTGTAAAGTTAATCTATCCTGAAAGTATTTTTAATTGAATAATTTAAGTGGGAAGGAATACCCAAAAAAAGTGTCAGAAGAGAGAAGGTCTTAAAGACGATATTATGCAAATTATTTTTAGCCTTCTCTATGGTGTTAATCAAAAATTTATTTATGATCTTGATTATAGTTTTTAGAATATAGATGGGAAAAGGCCTCTTAATGCTTTTGTGTTTTAAGAGCACTGGAGTAGATGCAGGATCATGCATCAGTTTGACTGTTTTACCTCTTGAATAGATGGCCTTTCAGTTCAACATTTTTAGCTTTCAAGATCAGATTCATTTGGTTCTCTTGGCCACATCTGACATTTTGTGTGTCAGAGGAAAGCTTTTTTTATAATTGCTCATCAGCAAGTCTTTTTCTGAGCATTCAAATAATTTACAAGCACAAACCCTATTTATTGTATTTTATTAAAAATGGGCCAGACTTGCCACTAGTACAATTGTGTGTAGTGCCATTACTTCAAAGAATCTACATATGCTTGCACAGCAGGGAATTAGCCCAGATACTGTCAAAATGCTTCATTACTAGTCAGGTCAGACAATAAATCAGGTCTTCTGTTTGCAAAGTACGGCAATTTATGTCTAATGACTGGAAGAATTGATATATAAAGTAATTATCAAAACTGGAAAGCAATCCTAATATCCTAAATGTGCAAAACCTCATCTAATATTTTTTAAAACAAAACAAAACTAAAACCAAAACAAAGCCACGATGATGGCAGGAGTAAAAAAAAAAAAACCATCTTGCTTTCTTACAGGCATAAGCTGACACTTCCTCTTTCCCTCTTCTGCAAGGATCCCTTCCTTGGGTTATTTTCTGTCTCATTTAGGGACCAGTTGTCACAGAGTTCTTGACCCTTTCAGGCTGGAAGGGACTTCGGAAATCTCTAGTCCAGGGTCAACACTGAATTCAGGATCAGACTGCTCAGATTTTTGTCCTGAAAACCTCAAAGGACAGAGACTGCACAAGACTTTCCCATAAGGACAGTCTCTTGCTCTCCTTACATCCCATCTGAACCTCTCTCATTTCATTTTACATGCACTGTCTCTTGTCCATCTGCCAGGGACCACTGTGAAGAGCTCAGTTCTGTCTCCTTAGTCACCTTCTAGGTACTGGGGTCTGCTCTCACATCCTCTCATGAGGCCATCTGCTCCATGCTGAATAAACTCATTACTGTCAGCCTCTCCTCACATGGGAAATGTTCCAGCCCTCACCATCTCAGGGGGCTCTGATGATCTGTCAAACATCAGAAATTTGTTGATGTATTTCCTGTATTTGAAGGCCCAAAACTGGATTCAGTAAAAAATAGATGAAGTGTATCAAGAGCTGAGCAGAGGGGATAATCCCTTCCCTCCACCTGCTGGCTTTGCTGCTCATAAAAGAGCCCAGGATGCTGTTGCCCATCTTTGCTGGCAGGGCACACTGCTGGCATATACCCAATTCACTGCTCACCAAACCTGCTGAAGATGTCACCAGCCCTGGAGTTTGCATTTGTTCTTGTTTAATTTCATTAGGTTCCTGTTGAGCCATTCCTTCATCCTGCCCAGGTCTCTCTGGATGACAGTCTTGTCCTCCAGAATATCACCTGGTTTCCCCCAGTTTTGTGTCAACCACTGACTTGATGGGGGGATATCGTGTCTCCTTCTCCAGATCTAATTGCCTTGTAAGGCAATTAAAGCCTTACAAGTATTAAACAGGATAAGTCCCTAAATAGACCCCTGAGGAATTCAGCTCACAACTGGCCTGAGAGCATGGCCCATAAATTACCAGTCTGTGGGCTCAATGAAGCAGCCAGTTTTTCACCTTTGTAGGCATCCCCCCATCTAGTGTGTATTCCAAGCAGGATATAAGGTTTATGCTGCACCAAGCTCCACTGAGGAGCTCTGCTCTATTATACCCACACTCAGACTGGGATTCTGTACAGGCAGCTGAGCTACAGAAGATGACAGACACTCACCATGGCTGCTGGTGAGCCAGGCAACATCTCTTTACCTGTCTCCATGCTGGATCATGGCTGGAAGCCAGCAGCCAGCCAGGAAAAATGAGAAGACAAGATGAACCTCAGTAAACTAAAACCCTTACTCCTATCAAGAAATAGATTTCATGCTATGTCCTTCTCACCTGTGCCAGGAGTGTATCAGGAGTTTTAGAATATTTTATCAAAGAGGACACCCTATTCTCATAAGAATCTGAACACTTTCAACACATTCCAACAACTCTGAAATTCCCTTGTGACCTTGCCAACTTTTAGTGCACAGCTAATTTGATAGGTTATCATGTTTCACACTGCTCAGAGCCCATATTGCCAAGAAGATAATAAATGTTAATAAATACATCTTCTAATTAATACACAAGTGTTCTAAATAATTTGCATAAAATGCCAGTCACAAAGTAGGGCAAGGCCTTACAGTCAAGTTTCAAAAAATCTATTTAATGATGAGTCCATTGTACATCTCTACAAGTGATCTATTATTTCCCACAAAACAGTCACAGCCCAAAGAAAGTCCCCAAAGCCAGGAGAATCAAAACTCGTGTGGAATGTCTAATCTAGCTCTTTCAGAAGCAGAAATTAGAATACTATTAGTAGACTATGAAATCTGATGAACTTCCACAATTTTTGGAAGTTTCCCTTTCCCTAACATTCTCAGAAATCCTGTATTCATCACTAAGCTTCAGCATGTGGGCTTCCAGGAATACTAGGCTTCCATGGTGGGAAATCAGGGATGGGGTAACAAGTTGGTTTATAACAGTTTCAGTTTCAATATGTCTGAAATTGTTTCTTATGAAATGACTAAACCAAAGCATCTAAATCCAGGCTGACTGAAGAGAGAAAAGAATGCTTATATCAGCTGTTCAGAAAATATTTTCATTTTTTGGCCTGATCAGTTTGTGCATAAGACAAAAAGTATAGGACACAGAAAGCTACCTGTGAAACATGGATTACTGGGCCACCAGTGCCAGCCCAAGAGCAGAGCACTGAGCTGTACATAAACTGGTATCACATGCTGCTTGTGAGTAACAAGTGAGTCTCATTTCTGGAGGCATCTATTACACTGCATAGAAGTGAGTAGCTGTCTGCAAGGGTGTACCCTGCCTTCCTAC
This sequence comes from Heliangelus exortis, assembly GCF_036169615.1. Classification (NCBI taxonomy): domain Eukaryota; kingdom Metazoa; phylum Chordata; class Aves; order Apodiformes; family Trochilidae; genus Heliangelus; species Heliangelus exortis. Next base: position 20,956,187 of record NC_092422.1, on the reverse strand, counting down.
TGTGTCACTTACTATTCAGTTTCTCTTGAAGGTGCTCCTTGGGGAAGGCTCTTGCTCTCTGCTCATCAGAAGCCTTGAAAAAAATGAAAATGGGAAAATAATAACCATTCACTCCAGGTTAATAGGGAAGTTCTTCAAATTATAGAATATTTATTAAAATGTCATTTCTGGTTTTTCATACAAGCACCACTGTATATCACATTTCAACGAGCTTACCAAAGACTTTCTATTCATTTTATTGGCTGAGTTGCTGCTTGCAATTCAGCACAAGCTTTAGGCCTGTGCAGTGGCTATGAAAACCAAAAACACCCCGAACCACTTTCAAATGTGCATGCAGCACTTTTTATGGCAGGATAAAGTCCTAGGTCTTGGAAGTCAAAGAAAATTAAGTTTTAAGCTCAGAAGGTTAGTGACTCAAAACCCTTAGAGGATGCAGTCTTTGGGATAGATGAAGTGCTGGAGAGAGCATGTGTAAATAACACTTCTCTATTTTTTGGAATTGCATTAAAGAGAAATTCCTATGCACTTTGGAAACTCTGGTGATAATGGAAACTCTTGTATAACTTTTCCTAGGACAGTGCTGAGAAAAAAATATTAGACTAATTACAGACAAAATATTTTGACAGTAAAGTCCCCATTCCTTACACTGCTATGGATTGTGTACACCATTCCTGACTCATTCCACTTTATTGAGAGTACAATCAGCAATGGAAAGTGTTTCTTCAAGAGGGTATTCCTCAAACAAATAGCAAGTTATCTCTTAGTAGAAAGGCAAAGTTTTTACTCTCTTTGCTTTATCTTATTATTTGCAGTTGGATTCCTTTGCTATATAGTGTTCCTGAATCTTCCTAAATAACTGCAAGGTATGGGGAGAGGGGGAAGAGTCTAACTTATGTACTGGAAGAATGAGGTTTTGGCTGTGAAAATAAGAAATGTGTAATGTGATTAGACTGATCTCTCCCCATCCAGAAAAAAATGCATTTTTAAATCCAAGTTACTATATAATTTGGTTACAGGTAGTTAATAGACAAAAGATCCTCTTTCTCAGTTATAAATTTCCATTTATATTTAAAAAACTATTGATTCTGCAGGACAAGGAGAGTGTCTCTCTGTGCTTCATTATTCCAAGTGACACATGATATATTATGCTTTTTGATGGATTTTCATACAGTTCTCTTCAGAGAAGGTTCCTTTCCTTTCTTCAAGTGCTCAGCTGTTAATCCATTATTTACTGGAAGAGATACTATGGCAGCATAAGAAAAAAGTCTCCGTGAGCATCTTCCTCACATAGTGATTGATGCTGCCATTACAAGGAAAGGTTAGACAGTATGCTCAGCAGTTTTTTTTGCTGCTATTTACAACACAGTGCCAGTCATCCAAGCAGAGGTCTGATCAGTGCACAAACTTTAAATTAATTCAATATGAGTCCTCTGAATCTAATCCAGTAACATTCATCTATTCTCATTTGCCTCCCTCTTTCAGCACATGGTTGAAGCCTGAGAAGATCAGAAATTCATGAGACTTCTGTGATCTACCAGAGCCAACCTGTTGCTCTGGTTTTCTTCTCATTTATTCTGTTAAATACAGTTTCACAGAATACTCCTGCGCCCTGCATTGTCCACATGACTTCCTGTATTTTTATTGGAAAAGATGCGACTTCTGGAATGTGGGTACACTTGTAATGCAAATAATACCATGTGTGAGTTTGAAAAGGTCAACTTTTTAAAACTTCAATAAATGCATTCGTCTTCAGAAATTATTTGGGATTAAATATATTTATTGAAGCAAAGAGCAAGCCTCCATCAAGAGGGATAAGATTCAGCTACACAATGCAGGCAGAGAAAAAAGGCAATCTACAAAGCCTATGAGTAGCTTCATATGATTGGTGAAACAGAAAGAAAATTACTTCTATATAGTATAATTGCTTAAATATGTGTTTTCATTTTTATGAAACTTTCTTACTGTCAGCTGGAGAAAAAAAAATATTACACCTCAATATTCAGAAACAACCCGATTCAAGAAATTATCATCCTAATAAATATCATCATCACTTTTCTGTTGTAAATCCAAGAATCCATCATTTATTGCCTTCATGCTAATTTATTCAATAATCAGAAGGACCAGTATTAGCTTGTCAGCACTTAAATTCCTCAAAATAATTTTACTATTATCAGTAAGCACTGCTGCTTTTTATAAAAGTGTACTAAAATTACTTCACAGCAATTTAGATTTTATTTAAGTATACCTGGCCAGTAAATGTTTTTACCTTTACATTACTCATTTGATACATACCAGTTTAATTGCTCTGAAGTACTGACCAGAGCAATGACCAGAGTTTTATCTGTACCATTTGTTTCCAACCCAAACAGACAATTTTCTAATAAGCTGAAGGCCTCTAGCTTGTGCTCTAGCCAATTAGTCCAATTATTCTGTTGTGTAATACTTTTGAAAATAAACTAGTCAAGCTGTTATCTGAACAGCCATCTTGTGTGGTCATTAAAATGATTTTTTTGATACAGTCTCCTAGGAAGGCAGAAATTTTAAAAAATAATTTTCTGGCTTACTGTGAATCAGAGAATGCCTGTAAATAGTTCATAAAATCTTTTTGAAATTGAGAGTTGCTATCTATGCTTATGGCCAGGGGTAAACACCTCTTCTAGATCTCAGGTTTTCACTGAAGAGAAGACCAAACAAATCCACAGGATTCATTTACTTATTCTACTACAACCCCATAAGCAATGGCCTTATCAAAATGTGAGATGAGTGGAAAGAGATCTTCTTGTCCTGACTGATTTTCACTGTACTGACTCCCTTCCTGGGGCCAAGGGACACTGAATCAGACCTCCAACTATTAACTGTACCAATGTCCTCAAAACCCAAAAGATTATTACAATAAAAAACCCCAAAGGAAGAACAGTAATAAAAATGTCTCCCTATTGCTTATTGAAATTGAGAAAAATAATGCAAGAAAGTATAGAAAAAGCTTAACTCCTGCAACTAAAGAGTATGAGTAACACTCTCCAGTTCCACAGGAGCTGTAGACAACTGCAGCATTCAGCAAGGTATGTGACCAAAATGTGTGTCCAAAATGTGTGTCCAAAAGCCCAAATTAAGTTTTAAAAAGAGCGACTGCAGCTCAACAATCATTAAGGGCCTCCAAACCCCTTGCCTGCCTCAAAAGCATGGCTCCCAGCAGCCAGGAAACCTTCCCCAAGTTAACACAGTTTGGTTGAATTGAGTGAAGAACTCCATATATCCACACACAAGCTTAGTAACAACAGAACAGCCAACCAGAAGTTGCCACTTCTCACCATCCATATTGTTCCTCCATCCAATACATCTCTCAGAGCTAAAATCCTCCAGTTTGAGCCCACACAAGGGGACAAAAGTTCCAGATATTGTATTCTCGTGGAGCAAAGCACTGGCTGCTATGAGATGAGCACCCAAAGGCAATGCTGCTTCACTGCAACCAGAAAGGTTGTGCTCACTACCCAGACTTTGGAATAGGTCTTGGTTACAGCACTGCATTGCTCACTCTTTTATTTTACCTTTAAAAAATGTCTGAACTGGGAACAAAGGTAATTCTTTTGGCAACAGTCTATAAGCTGTTCCTTTTGCCATTGCTTACTGTTGAGCAGTCATCATACTTTTTACTTGCCATCCTATAAGAAATGGTTTGCACAGAAGTTTTCACACTTAAAGAGTGGATTGGCCATTTCAATCCATCATAAAGGAAATCAGTGTTCCAGACTCCCAAAGGCCACCATGATTCACATGCAAAGTCTGTCTGCCTGTTTCATTAGTATTGCCTAAGAATAGTTACTATCTGTCAATTTACACACAAATCCATCACTGATGGGGGAGTTCACATGCCAACAGTGTATTTCTCCACTGTCTTTAATTTAGATTTATAATAGCACTTTTGCAGATAAACACAACTTAGCAAAATACTGGTCATTCTACATGGAGTTTCATTTTCCTTAAGGGTTAGTAGATGCCAAATTGTTATAGAACCCCAGGAGGCAATGAAGACTGAATTATAAGTTCCCAGATATTCTATGGTAAAACTACTAAACAAATTTTTTCCCTGCCAGGGGGATTACAGCTGAACTGCTGCATCTGCAAAATCTCAAGTCCTTTGCTTCTACAAAACTATTTTTTATTTGGGCCCAAGTTCTATGGTAGTTGGCTTCCAACTCACTGAAATCCGTAAGTTATTTACAAATCTTTGAATATAAATCTGTTATGAATGTATTAACTGTTCTCTTACCTTCTGAACTCATTAGTAACAGGAGCAAACCTTTTGATGCTATTTTCCACTACGTATCAGCTGCATATGCAGCACCTGCTGTGCTACTCAGAACTCTTGCATTTCCAACATTAGCCATATTATAAACAGCAAATTGAAAAAACGAATTGAATATAAGGGGGAAAGAAAAAACTTTAAAGAAAAAGACAAACCACATTGACACAGTAGGTAGATGATCTAAGAGGTCTTTATGAACTCTGCTCCTACAGAGGGATTTATTTTCAAAGCACTGCAGACTTGTTTTTTTTAGCCTGGTTTCTAAGGAAATTGAGGCTTACATGATCCCACTGTATCTACATTTGTCCATCCCTCCTTAATAACATTTGAACCTGCTGGCCAGTTTGAAGCAAAGCTGACAGCTAGGGAGAGGGAAGATAGAGGTTTCAGAGATGGAAATCCTAACAAGTTTTATGAAAATTAGAGGTTGGGTACAGGAGATGGAGAGAAGTATTTTGCCCATCCTGGTAGGTAACAGCCTGCTGGTTGTCCCTGCACACCTAACTCAAATTGTCTGCAACCTGGGCTGCTGGGATTTCTGAGGGACCTGCCCTAGGTCTGGTCCTGCCCTGGCAGGGGGGGGTTGGACTCAATGATCATCAGAGGTCCCTTCCAACCCCCAACATTCTGTGATTCTGTGATGTTTGCCCAGGCTGGAAATGCAGATCAAATAGCACAGTGTGGGAGCTGAGAGGGATTAGGGGATGGAGGACACAAATCCACATAAACCCAAGTTTCCCTATTGAGGCTGCTTAGGTTTTCATAACTCTTTCTGCAGACAACACCAGTGAGGTGAAAATTTAATCTTTTAATTTTGAAAGTGAACGTGTATATATTTATGAAATAGAGTATGTTGCCACACTAGCTGTAAGAACTAGGCATGGTCTGGTTCACTCTCCAATCACATGCAACTCAATGACAGAAACTGGAGTAAGTGCATTGAGTTCAGTGGAAATATGGCAGTCTGGTGCCACAGCTTTCCCATAACCCTTCTGTTTTGTTATTAAAAAGGTGCCCTTTGGTTTGTCCTAGAAAAGATTATAGAATCATAGAATGGTTTGGGTTGGAAGTGACCTTAAAAGTTCATTTAGTTCCAATCCCCCTGTCATGAGCACACCTTCCCCTAGACCAGGTAGCTCAAGGCCTCATCCAACCTGGTCCTGAACACATCCAGCAAGGGCACAACCAGAACTTCCTGGGACAACCTGTTCCAGTGCCTTACCACCCTCAAATTAAGTAATTTCTTCCTAATGTCTAACCTAAGTCTCCCCTCCTCAAGTTTTAAACCATTTCTGTTTGTCCTCTCACTACACACCCATGTAAAAAGCCCTACCCCAGCTTTCTTGTAGGTCTTCGTCAGATATTGGAAAGTTGCTAGAAGGTCACCTTGGAGTCTCCTTTTCTCCAGGCTGAACAGCCCCAACTTCCTCACCCTGTCTTCATAGGGGAGGTGCTCCAGCCCTCTGATCATTTCAGTCTCTCCTCTGGGCACATTCCAGGAGCTCTGTGTCCTTCTTATGCTGGGGACTCCAGAACTGGACACAGTACTCCAGGTGGGGTCCTACAAGAGCAGAGTAGAGGTGGAGAATCACCTCCCATGACTGGCTGTCTGTGCTTCTTTGGATGCAGCTCATGACCCTCTTGGTTTTCTGCCTGCAAGCACACACTGACAGCTCATGTTGGGCTTCTGATCCACCACCCCCCACATCCCTCTCCTCAGGGCTGCCCTTAATCCTTTCTCCTTCCAATTTGTATTTGTGCATGGGATTGCCTTGACCCAGGTGCAGAGCCTTGCACTTGGCCTTGTTGAACTCCATGGAGTTTGTTGCAGCTCTCAGTCCTACAGAACTGGGAATGGGGAGATGAGGGCAGGCACCCTTTCTCCCTAACCTTGCAAGGACTTCTGTCAGTGTTTGGGGACTTCTGGGGTGCCCACAAACATCTCCCTATGTTCTGTCAGTACTCTGCTGCGTACCCCAACAACCATTCATGGGGAAAGTCAGAAAAATGGCTTCTGTGAAGGGCTGGTTGGCCTCTCAGGAAGTTAATGGGAAGTCCCACAGAAGCCAAAAAAAGGCAGGTGGGGAATACAACCAAGGTGGGATGAGGGATTCCCTTCCCTGTAGATCCCTGTGGTTGGAAAGAACTGAGAGCAAGTGGCATGCTTACCTCCTGCCCTCCCTTCCTGCCTTCAGTGGTATCCCATGTGAATCCCTCATCAGAGAGAGAGAGACCACAGCAGTGTTAAAATGGAGCAATTTAGGTGAGGTCTGTATGGGTATTCTGAATTGCTGTACTTTGGCCTTTGTGTTTTACCAAGGACTGCAGAGATGCTAGGCATGCTTCTAGCTATATTTATAAAAGTAATTTTATATATATTAAATTATATATTATTAATTTTTAAATATATATGTATATATACGTAATAACCATCTATTCTGCCAAAAGGTAAAATTCATCCTATGTACTGAGAAAGCAGCCTGGTTTTAGTGATTTCCTTTGAGCTAGTTAAGCAGTCTGAAGTGACCCAAGAAAGAAAAAAAATCAAGGAAAATGGAACATTTTCTCTCCAATCAGTGTGCTTAGATACAAAACTCTCATTAAATACAATTGTTATATCTCTGCTAAAATCAGGACATTAGTTCTAATTACCGGACACAAAAATCTCAAAATTCTGGAGCTGAACTGATAATGTTGCTATGGAAATAGGATTAATTACTACAGACCCAGCTAACAGACTTCTCAATGCTGACATCTTTGCAAGCTACCTCTGCTCACAAAAGTTTCTCGGTTTTTTCTCCCTCAAATGGGCCCAAATATCTCTAGTTTCAATGGTAATTAAATTCAGATGTTCCAAGTCCAAGGCCAGTCTCAGAACAGCTTGACAGAGGCTAAGGTAAAGGAAAGGTAATGAGCAGTGCTTCAATGCAACCATTCCAAACAGTTAAAACCACATTTCTGTCAATATGCTACTTCAAACCCACCAGGCAATGCTAATTCCTTAAGTACATGCTGATGATTGCACAGACTTCCCACACATTTTTTTCTGCCTCACATAGGAGGAAAATATATCAAAATGAGAGGCATGCAGCAGAGGCTTTTCCTCCCTTCCCTAGACATTGGTTACTGATTACTCCTTAGGAATGCACACAGGTGCATATGAATATTTGCGTATATAGTAATGTATGTACACAAGAAAAAGGCCGTGCTCCTGGTTTGCTTTCCCCAGGTGGGAATCCCCATGCAGGATCAGGCACTGAGGATGGGCAGGGTGCAGGGCAGAGGACAGGAAACAAGAGCAGCCAGACAGAGAGGGACCTTGGAATTTGGATTGACAGGAAGCTGAACATGAGACAGCAGTGTGCCCAGGTAGCCAAGAAGGCCAATGGCATCCTGGCCTGTATCAGGAACAGCGTGGCCAGCAGGTCCAAGGAAGTGATTCTGCCCCTGTACTCAGCGCTGGTGAGGCCACACCTCGAGTACTGTGTCCAGTTCTGGGCCCCTCAGTTCAGGAAGGAGACTGAGGTCCTGGAGCAGGTCCAAAGGAGGGCAACCAGGCTGGTGAAGGGACTCGAGCACAGATCCTATGAGGAGAGGCTGAGGGAGCTGGGGCTGTTCAGCCTGGAGAAGAGGAGGCTCAGGGGAGACCTCATCACTCTCTACAACTCCCTGAAAGGAGGGTGTAGCCAGATGGGGGTTGGTCTCTTTTCCCAGGCAACTCTCAGCAAGACAAGAGGGCACGGTCTCAAGTTGTGCCAGGGGAGGTTTAGGTTGGACATTAGAAAGAACTTCTTTACAGAGAGGGTGATCAGGCATTGGAATGGGCTGCCCCGGGAAGTGGTGGATTCTCCATCCCTGGAGATATTTAAAAAGAGACTGGATGTGGCACCCAGTGCCATGGTCTGGTAACCGTAGCAGTAGTGGATCAAGGGTTGGACTTGATGATCTCAGAGGTCCCTTCCAACCCAGCCAATTCTATGATTCTATGTGCAGCATGACCACAACCCATGTTGGATGCTGCAGGCTAAGCTCTTCAGAGGGGATAAGCTGGCTTTGCTGTGGATGAATGGGACAAGCAGGAGGTCCTGATCCAATCCAGGAACCATCCAACCGCAGGGGCTGAGACAGAGCTGACCATACAGGTCTTAAATGCAGTGAGATGGAGGACGCAACTCCCCATCGCTTTCTGAAGGGAATTTCATCTGCTGTGTATTCATCTTGCTTGAAAGACACCAGTGCCTCAGCCAAGCTGGGACAATAAGACATGATGAACACGACCCACTGGCTACCAGGCAGCAACATGCAGACAGTCCAAGTGAACTCCACAAACACCCAGCAGCTGAAAATGCTTCATTTCCAGCATCCAGAGGCAGTCCGCAAATTTTTCACCAAGAGAAAAAAGACTCAAATTTATCAGGTAATTTATACACCATGAATAATTCAAGCAGCCTTAATAAACAGCTCAAACTAGAAAACCCACAAGGAGCACATTTTACAGAGTTCTTTGTTGGTGGACTGCAATATAAACTTGATTACATCTGATCTGACAAATGTCATTCTGTTGACTTCAGTTTAATTACTCCTAATTTAAACCAGTTTGAAAACAAAATCATTTGTTTAATTTCCCAAAGGATAAAAACACTGCTCAGTTCAGAAACATTAGGTTTTTAATTGATTCTTCACTCATATTATTTTCCTAATATTTTCTTATATCTATTTAAAATCACAACCACTTGCCAAATTGCACACAGTAATAATAATTCAGATAACTGAACTTAGAATAGCATAAAAAAAAAAAAAAAAAGAAAAAGAAAAAAAAAGAAAAAAGAGAAGCAGAAATAATGCCTCTGAACTCGTAACACTGGAACTGCGACTGTAGAAAACATTTCTAAATTTGTTCAGAACTGAGGAGCTCTGTCTGCTAGTTAGTACAATTTTTTTCCTTGATGAAACTGCAGAAGGTAAATCAGCCCTTGGATTCACGCAGCTGATGCCCAGAGGAATGAACCAATTATCTGGTCTGACCTCTGCCTATCACGAGTTATTAAATTTCATTCATCAGCCTTTTTATTGAGCCATAGAAGTGGTAACTTACTTCCAGCTGGAATTTCAATGGTATCAGCTTTCAACTATTAGTCCTTGACAACCCTTTCTTTCCTAGTCCTTCACTGTCAGTACCCCTTATGGCCAAGTTTATATATGATATTAAGTCACCTCTGAAGTTTTCTTTGAGGTGTTTAATGCCTGGCACTGTATTTTTTCCTTTATGTCCATGGTACCTTCATGCACCTTCTTCAGATTTTTATGCTATTTTGAAAACAAAGATATGAATTCTTCAAAGAAAGGCAAAAAGCATCTATTCCTGCTACTCTGAGGTTTCTCCACCCAAAGACTGCAATCAGCTTTTGGCTACAGCCTCACTAGGTGCTTTAGCTTTACACTAAATATGCGGAGGAAGAAAAAGTAGCATCAAACAGAACTTGTTTCTGCAGCCAGGTGGATTGCTTCAGGCTAACTGGCCTTATAGAAAGCAAAAAATGCCTCTTCCTCCAGCTAGAGCTTCCTAAAGGAAATGCAGCATGTGTCTGATACAGAAGGTAAGTCCAACTGGAGCTAGTATCAAGTATCCCACGCAGGCAGGGGATCTGTATGATATAAAACAGCCTCTGAAGAGATGCCTGCAGAGTTTAACTTCCTATATCTTTTACAAGTACAACTGCTGGCATCATTGCAAAAACCAGATACTGCTTAAAGAATTCAGTAGTATCAGCAGCCACCTGCACTAGGGTGCTCCCCTGTAGGTAAATTCTTTCATTTGGCCCAGAAAAGCAGCATGTACACCATGCAGAGGGAAGAGGCAAAGCTCACAGGACCTGCATTACTCTAGCTGCTGCTCCTAGAAGAAGTCCTTGGGTTGCACAGAGCTCCCTGAAGCTTGGTGCCTAATGATAAATGGTCAGGAGATGAATGGCTGCTGAACTGGGGCACCAAGTGGCAGAAGAGACAAAAAGCAGGTTTAAAACACACCAGGTGTGAGGCAGAGATCTTTAGGTTAACTGTTCATAAGATACTTCTGGAATCTCCTGAGGGACTTAGAAGCTTATTATTTATTAGCTTTTTTTTTTTTTGCTTTTTTTTTTTCTGTGGATTGTCCTGTTAATTCAGCCCTACTACCTGCAGAAGGGGAATATAACAGCACATCCGTGGTGGTAGTTAAAGAGAGGCCCAGCCTTTTAATAGATCTCATGGGAAACAAGCACCCCAGGTAAGTAAGTGGTGGGAAAGCTTGTACCTGAAGGAAGAAAACATCTCCTGATCACTGGAAAAGTCTGCCTTGAGCTCTCTTAAAGTTTCCACCCACTTGACTCTAAGAAAAGGAGGAGCCCGACACTGTTCAGAGCGGTCACTGTTCACTCAGTGGTCACTAATACATTGAGCCCAACAGTCAGCCCTCTGTGCCAACTTCTGAGATGTATTTAAAGTAATCATTACAGTCTGAAGAATAATCATGGTGTGCACATACAGTCTCTTGGCTGAGGTGGGGGACAAACACTCCAACTCTGGAGCCGAGGTGACCAGGCTGCTGCTGCTCAAGAAGAGCCCCTGTGGTTGGCCATGCCCCAGCCAGACCAGCATCCATCCTGCTCCACATCACAGCCTTTTGTCCTCAGACTAAACTCTTCTAGTACAGGGTAGGGTATCCCCAACCACACACCAATTACCTTTGAGCAACCTCCCCTGGCAAAGCAGCCTGTGCTGTGCCTTCTCAGCAATTAAACAAGGTCTGTTTGGGTCTTGCTGCTATGCATCACCTTTGGTTTTGTTTCTGATAACACTGCCAGCCCTCAACTCCCCACACAGACTTCCTCTCAGTCTGTTTCCCTAAAAGCATCAGCTGTCCATGGTGGGCTCCCACACAGGCAGCCTTTGCAACCTCTGGAGGTGCAGCCACTCCACTTGCTCCTTCCTCCTTTAAAAACAACCAGGAGTGCTCAGCTCTCCACCACACTCCTCAATAAACGATGGCACCGCTCCACATCCATCCCAAGGGCCATCCCCAGAGACATCACAGCCTGTTACACCTACTGACATGAGCAGCATCTCTGCTTCCCCTGGGCACTCTCCTTCTCCAACCTAGTTGTTGTGCTTTCCCAGATAAAGAATAAGCACTGTAGCGAGGCAGCTGCAAAGTAACAGAACAAATACAGAGTGGTGAGGGAATGGGGGAGTAAAACTGTGTCTTTAACCTTATTCTTGACACGTATTTGGCTTTGAGTGCTCCACTATGCAACTTTAATAGAGTTTCCCTGCAGTGGGGTTACACGAATCCACACAAGTGCCTGCAGTGTCAGCAGGCTCGGGGGGGATGGAACACGCCTGCTTGGAGACTTTTCTACAGAGTATCTGGAGTGCTGACATCCCCACTGAGATGATGGGGCTCCAGTCTTCAAAGGCTCCTGTGAACTCCTAGTGTGTAGCTGAGTTTATTTACTTTGAGGACATCGATCCCCTCCAGCCAAGAGGGCACAGAAGGGCTGGTGCTGCTACAAGAAGAAGGTCTGTTTGCTGTGACCTTGCATTCCCTGAAACACTTGGAAAGCTTTCTGAGACAGCTCGGAGCAGTGCAGTGGATCAGGTGGCCAATTATAAAACTGACTGACCTTGCAATGCATACTGGGTTCATACAGAGATTGACAGTAGGATTCATGGGGTCTGTGCTGTGTACAAAAATCAGCTGGTTTCCAAATGATCATTAAAATAACTTCTCCAAAATCTGCAGCACACTGAACCCCCTGCTGTATAAACACCATCAGTCTATCAGGTTTAGAGCTCCGTACGACCCTCTCCTTCCCAAAGAAGCATTTCAAAGCTTACTTTAAATTTCTTTTTCCACTTTCCTCTCTCTCAAAACCATAGTTAAGTAGATCTGTAAAACTCCTAAAATCAGGTTGTCATCTTTGGACATAAGCCATCTTTGGGATATCTCATCCAGAAAGCCAGAGGTTCCACAAAGTTCTGGCCATCAAGGAAACTGTGTAATGAAAACTATTTTACAATCTTATCTATGGTTGTTGCCTCCTACATCCTTTATAATAGACATATTTATAATACATGAGAATGTATAATAAATTAACCTAGATAGTATTCAGTCAGACAAAAAAGAACCAGCATGGCATAAATCCACAGCAGATTTTAGCTTCTGCCTTTTCCAGAGAATAATAGCTGGCTGACTGGCTCTGCTCGTGAAGGATTCCGCACGCATGCACACAAAACACAGATACCTGTGCAAAATGAGTGGTTTGATTCTCTAAGAAAATGTGGGCATCACCTCAGGCTATTTTTCCCTCTATTTGCTTGCTAAAGGCAATATTGAGAAGAATACGTATTATTGGAAACTATTTCACTCTGATCGACTGATGTGAACGCATTTGAATCTTACCACAACCTCTACATCCCCCCAGAATCCAAGGCCAATTTCCCTGAATGTGCAGCTTGTTCATTCCCTTGCAAAGATGCTTCCCAGATCAATTTAATACAAGCATCATTTGATGATCCCCTGGTTGCCATGCAGTTCAGACCAATTACTGCCCAGCCTAACAGCAGAATGCTTGAAAACATTATTAACAGCACCACAGCACCCTAGCTGAAGAAGAGGATAATATAATATGCCATAATTCATCCAAACCTGGCAAATAATAACAGCTACCTATAGAAAAGCTTACATGTCATCTAAGTGCAAACTACTTAGTAAAGTTTCTTTCCATATTAAGGCACCCAGCATGGTGGTTCAGAAGTAGCAATCAGTGGTAAAATCTATACCAGCTCAAGCAGCTCAGACAAGTAAGTGGGCAGCTCAAGACTTGCTTGAGGAGCCTGCAACAGCAGCACAGAGCACTGCTCTGAGATGGAGGGGCTGCCATGGGAAGGGAAGGGACTGAGCTAAGATGAAAGCATGACCTGCCTGGTCAGGTCTCACAGCCCTGGAAACATGTATTGGAGCATGAGTACAGAATGAGCATTTGGTCAATTTTGACTAATGGTGATGCTTACAGAATCTGAACTGATGGTTATGGGATGAAATTAAGATCTCCCCACAGCCATCTAAATACCCAGGATGTGCCTACAGGCACCTGTGCCCCACAGCATGATGCAGATGCTCCTGAGAGATGCGGTGGCAACAGCCTTCTGGGAAGGTCATGTAAGGACAGTTGTGAGCATTCAAGGTGTCCTGAACACCAAATCACCAGGCAACATGCTTGGGGAAATCAAGACACATAGAGTACTAGATGAAATCTAGCACTTAAGACCTCTTAACTTCTTTTCAATGTACAGTGAGGGCCTCAAAGAGTTAGGCTGCCAAATCAAATTCTTTAAATTCAGTCGTTGTCTGCCTTATTTACTTGAAAGACTCTCTTGATGAGTGGGGAACAAGGAGAACTATGACAGTAACCTCTACTTGAGGAAAATAAATCATCTTGATCAAATGGGTTTAAACTGTTTTTCTGCAATGTTAAAATCTATTTTGTGTGAACTCCATATACATAGCTGGAAGAAAAGATATGCTTATTAAAGATCAAAACTTTCCAGGCTTTCGAATACAGGAGGAAAAAAACCCCCAACAACCTAGTTATTCATATCTAAGTCCTCTGAGAGATCCCAAGATGGGGAAAAAGGACATTTACAGTGCTTTTTAGATAAAGAATCTGAACAGCAAAAAAATGTTCCAAGTGATCTTGAATAATAACACTGAAGCAAAAGCAAGTACAAATGTTGTATTTCAGTTCATTTGCCAATCACCTTGCTGTGATTGCTGGCACAAGCCAGCTTTCAACAGAGCGGAGTGAGGAAGCAGAGCCTCCATCTCTTCCCAGTGCTGCCCCACATGGGCTAAGGGACACAGCCCTTCTCCATGCACATCCTCGGGTGCCTCCTCCCACTCTCCTCTGCCCCTTTCCTGCTCTCCCATCCAGCAGGAAAGGAAACACTTGGCCAAGAGATCTGACTCTCAATGATTCCTGAGGTGGCTCCCCCGGGAGAGTATCTGCTGTGTCAGGGCCCTTCTGATGGGAGCCCATCTTCTGCAGAAGGTCAACATTCACACAACACACTCAACCTCAGCCAAGCAGCACGTCCAGGCTGGCACTTGCTGCCTACCTCCCATCCAACAGCAGCCAGAATGCTCATTCCTAGAAAGCAAAAGCATTTTCTTTTCCTCATCGCTGAGAGTCAAGGAGAAGCTACCTGCTTTACTCAAGGAAGGCTGGAAAGATTTCTATGTATAGCATGTTAGCAGTAAGCTACAATGGACCTCAATTTCTATTTTGCTGCTAGAGTTGCCTAAGTAAAGATCAAAAAAGCAAATAGAGGAAGAAATGAAGTAGAAATCGAGAAAATTTTGTAGCAAGTCTTGTCAATACCAGGTCACTACATACATCATTAGATCACTGCTTCAATCCTGGACCTCACAACCTTCAATTATTCAAATGATTCTGAGTGCCAAGCTTCTAGAAGACTGATGTCCAAAGCACATTTGATTTTCATTACAAATTCTTTCTCAAGAAGCTGCTCTGATAGAGCAGACAGAAACCAGCAGTGCAAGGGCAGAGCTGTGCCTCAATTCCCCTTGTCCATCTTACAGGGGTTCTCCTGAGACCCCTCAGGGCAGACACACCAGATGCTAACCTGTACCCACAGCAGGTTAGCACAACAACCACTGTCACATCCTCAATGTATGAGGAGAAGACCTTTTACTTTTCTGGGCTGTAAATTACCAGCTGTCAAGGTGGACATAATTGCACCCAGTTCTACATTAAGAAAAAAGCAGTATTTAAATGTTAATCATCTCTAATCAATACCAAGCACTGTGTCTGAAACGGTTGCAAAATGGCAGTCACAGAACTGAGATTCTCCAGCAAATACTGAGGGTATAATGGGAAAACCACTACCCTCAAAATATCCCTTGTATTTAAAAGCAGACTGTCAGGATTGATGGTGAAGGGCTCTGGCATCATGAGAAGCCAACCTGAATTAGTTGGCTGAGAGAATGTGTTTTGGTTTCCAATACTATCCACAGAAGCATTTCTATTAAACTGGATTCCATGTCAACCTTTTTAGTCTGCACTTACACGACTGCTCACAACCACCATGCCAGGACATCTCTGAGTGTGCTCTCCCTGTGACACCTGGCTGCAGAACAGCATCTCCTCCTGTTCCTCACACTGCCAAACCCATGGAACAACAGAAAATACAGAAAAGGACATAGGTGGATTTGAGGGGGAAAAGGAAGCTGTGAAGGTTCATTATGCATCAGAGGAAATGGTACATGGACTAAAACTGAGTACTTAAAAAATAAGCTATCACCAGCAAAGCAAGTCCAAGAATTATTCAGAGAAAGAACACACCATAACCAGACACTCATGGTATATTTCACACAGTACATGGATGGACAATAAAACTGTCCTAAACAAATTAGATGCAGCCCCTGAATCTTTTATGGACCATCAGCTGCTGTCTCTATGTTTCCATATTCACCTATCATTACCACATATTAAAATTGCCACAAGCTTCGTGAGGTCACCCCTCAGTGGTCCCACTCTGCCTCCATCTAAAAATCAATGGCAAAACCAGAGTCCCAGTGGACTGAGTCTTTGTTATTTCTAATTCTGGGGACAGAAGATTTTATTTTTCTTCTTTTCATAGGATAAACAGCAAATAAATATGACCCTAGGATGTTCAGAAAGGAATAATACAACTAGTAGTGTTTGGGAGAATAAAATATTATAATAGCACCAAAAACTGGCTTGATTTTGCAGGGTGCTTTTTATTTTTTTGTATAACGATTACCTTGTTTTAACCTCCCCCCAAATTATAAATAAAATCAGATTTTTTTTTTTTTTTTTTTTTTTTGAAAATGCAGGGATGCCTTGTTCCAGTTTCAAAACATTTTGAATGTTCAATGAAAATGAAAAATTCATCTAAACTTAACAGTTTTGAGTTTGATCTATCAGCATTTTCTAGGAAAAAAAAGAAAAAAATCCACAAAAAAACCCCAACTTGGTCAGCTCTTGTAAATACGTGCTTTTAAGGATTCCCAGCTGCGCTGGCAGGAGGTATGAAATATTAAATGCTTTAAAAAGGAAATAAGCCTAACTACTTTTCCATGCATTCATGTAAAAATACCCTCCTTTTATTGCCTTTCTTACCTCAAAAAACAGATATATGGACTGACAAATTTGGAATTAGGTACAAATTAACATTGAAACTCCAGTTCATCACCATGTAATGCACTAGGATGATCTGAAAATCACAAATCTTCAACAAGTCAGTATTAGCTGTGAGGATACAGAATTTCGAATTCCTCGTGGTTTGTCACTTTAAACTAGGTACCAGATGAGGTGGTTTTCCTTTTTCCACTGTTTCCTCATTCTTGCACATTTATGAAAGCAATTTTCTAGATACCTAAAAGGTCTCAGATAAAATACTGTAGAAACTGAATACACAAAATATTACAGTAAACAGAGACACAGCATTACGTCTTCCGATAAGCAGCATTTTTACTAATTGTGCATCCCAAACATAAATGAATGCAAATAATTTTTTGTGTGTAAGATATAATTTCACCCACTCCAGTGACCTGAACCAGTCAATATTTTAACCTGACACTCAGACATCCATTACAAGATCCCTCCCCACCACTCTTCTCCAAGGGAAGGAGCTCAGTTCTCCTGAATCAATCAATCTGCAATTGCTTACGTGCTTCCCCAGCTACATTAGCACTGATTAGGTAAATCCTTTTGGAAATTAAAACTGATATTAAACTCAGAATTTCAACATGTGAGCAGGCAGGATTCATCGGTGTCATCGGGATCCTCCCTAGCTACAGGAAACAGGAATTTATTCAGCTCAGGTTTATTGCTGGAAGTGTTTCCCACACACACTGCTTAGCTCTGCTGAAGTGTGTGGCATACACAGGATGACTCAAAAATAAAATATGCTCCTTCAAATCAAAGAATGCACCCCACACAGCTCAATGGGGCTGATCTGCCATCTTCTCAAAGGAACCTTTGCAGCTGATGGGAACAAAAGAGCTCAAGCCACACTTGTTCAAAAACAACCTTTCTACCCTGTTGTTTTGAGTATAGAAAATACTGAACTAAGAAGAAGCAGCCTGACACAGAAATTAAACTTTTTCTTTTTTGCCTCTACACTGGGGCAAAGGTACATGGAGCCTAAATAAGGACTCAGCACTCTATTGACCTGAAGTAGGAGCTGGGTATTTAACAGATATCAGTGATTTGTTGTGGCAAGTGTGGCTCACTAATTCTGAAGAAAAAAAGCATGGGCTAGAGCAATTTTGAAACAAAAATTTTAAAAAAATACCTCGGGGTAACACATTGGTGAATTTTATGTTGGTGGATTTGGCTCCAGGACATGAAATTAATAAGAATGAAAGGTTTTACTTAAATAAGTTTCTGGCCTCCATGGCTACAGAGAAAAGTACTCCAGAGCTCTAAAAACACTCTTGTTTCAGCATGTCACCATCCCATCAATAAAAATTGGTAACAGCCTAGCTTAGAGATGAGATTTTATTAGCTTTAATACCACATTTGGGCCAGAGTTAGGTTTTTTTTAACCACTCTCTCTTTGGGCGCTCATGAATCATATTTTCAGTTTCTTTGCCCTGACGACCAGACTTTCTGTCCTCAGTGGAAGTTGGGACTTTGGTACTTGGAGCTTGCAGAAAACTGCAACATTGACAGTAAAATAATTCAGCAGTAGTGATTCTAAAAGTTAAATATATTGAGCCGTTCCAAATATTTTTAATCAAATCTGTGTGATTTATTTTGGCACAAAAGTAATTCTTGTTCAAATGTTCCACTCTGGCAAAAGAATTCGAAATACTGCAAGACATTAACAAGATCCTTGTAATTCTGTGGAGAAAGAGACATTTTTTGAGCTGTTCATTTTGTTTAGAAACCCACAGTAAGACCTGAAGGCGCACCTACAGATACCCAAGTGCTGTTTAAGTGGATGTAGCACCAGTAAAGTCCTTTAAGGTCACTTTTTAAGTCCCAAGGGCATAATTTCCTACATTCCCTTAAATGGGGTCAAAATGGAGCTTCAGGATTTGCTATGGTTATAGGGATTTCTTCTGTGAGCAATCCCAGCCCTAGACTCGATCCCTGACATTAAACTTCTGTTTTCCAAACTAAGAATCTCATAAATTTCATTACAGCAGCTCTGAAAACCTCAGACTCTCATTGGAAGGCATCTATACACTAATTTTCTCATGGGATCTGCTCTACAGTCTGTCTGCCATGCAGCACAGAGAAGAAAAGAGCCCTGGATCCTCACCCTCCTCAAAGCATCATCATGGGGCTCATCTGTCCCAGCCAGGTCAGGCTGAACATCTCTTGGCTCCTCGTCCCTTCTCTGCAGGGCAGGATGTGTCAATAGCCCCCCAGAAATCAAACCTACACCCCCTACCTCACAGGCACCAAGGCCACTGGGAGCCTCTACTGGCACAGGACCTGCCTCTGCTCTGGCTTTTCTGCTCCTTATTTCTGGGGAAATAAGGATATGGGAGTATGGGACTGCACACCCTGGAAAACAAGCTCTGTGCCCAGTTTCTGCCTGAGCTGCTTCCACTTGCTGAATCCCCTCCTCTGAATGTGGAATTTCCTACAGAGGAAAGCTCTATAGCAGCCCTGGCACGGCTGAGCTCTATGGCAGCCTCTTCAGTCTATGATGTTAAAAGGAATAATCCACATAGCACTCAACTTTTCCTTCAACTTTACCACAGGGGAGGTTTTGCTGCATTAATATATTTCAGTCTCCTCTCCTTCAGCACAACCAGACAAAAAAAAAAAAAAAAAAAAAAAAAAAAAAAAAAAAAAAAGAGAGAGAGATTAAAATCATTATTTGATGCCTTTAATTCCTTAACTTCTATTTATCAATGCTCTACTCTTTGAGTGCAGTAGACTAAAAAACACTGTTGCTGAAAATCCTCCTGGCAAATAAATCAGGATCAAAGACCAGAATTTTGTGTAACTTGTTCAGAAATGAGTGGTGAGGCTAAACAACAGCTTAGGAAATTGTGCAGAGAATAACTATACATTCAAAACAACCCCTGGAAGCAATGCCCTGAATACTTCATAGAACAGCCTTTAAGCAGGATATAAATGTTTGTGCTATCCAAATGCATTGATATCAGCTCACCAAAGAAAGTGCCTTACCATTCTTTTCAACTCAACACGGTGATAGAAAATATATGTTAGAGTAGCTATTGTTTTAAACTATACACCAAAACAAGAGAGAAACAACAACAACAGCCCCCCACCCAAAAAAAAACCCAAAACAAAAAACCCAAAGAAAACAACACCAAAAACCCCCAACCCAATAAAACCCAACAAGAAAAAAAACAATGAACTTCAAGCACATCCTAGAAGGTCTGACATGTTTTTTGCTGTAGGTCTATAGCCAAGTGCCATGTAACATTATAAGGACCAAACTCCTCAGCACTAAAGAATAAACACATAAACCAAACCCAGCCTGCTCTTTGTTCACACCACACAAACACAGCACTCCTCTCCAGGGTGCGATGCTTACCAGCTTCCAAGCAGGAGTACAGGTCTCCTTCAACAGCCTCCACATTAAAAACAAAGCAAAACAAATCAACCAACCAACCAACCAAAAAAACCCCTTCTTTTTGCAGATGTGTGGGCTAGGAGAGAAAGCTGAGCATTGTTTTCTTCAAGCAGCAATAGCAGCAAAAGGCTGCTTAGTGCAGACAGCAGTAACCACCATCCAATCCCACTCTGCTCAGCTGTTTAGCAGAACAGAAATTCAGAATGCACATGTGTCCTGTGAAGCCAGAAAACATTTCCTTCTAATTAGCATTGGAGCCTCCTACCTGGGGAGGCACTAAGCTGCACTGATCATGAAAAATTCAACATCATCAATTGACAGAAGCATTTGTTCTCAGTGGCACCATAACAGGAGATGAGAGACTCCATATCAAATAGTGATGGAAAGAAAAACGATGAAGGCAAACTAGTCATATAGCACCAGCTTAGCATGTGGAGTATTACACTGGTGACAAGTCAAGGATTTTGTTCTCAGATCTGTTTGTTAGAAGCAGTTTTGTGCATTCAGCAAAGAAATCAGAAGGGAATAGCAATTACAGAGAGCTGCCGCAGCTGAGCTTTTCAGACCATCACTCCAGTACACCCCATTTCCCAGCAGGATGTTCCTATTGGGAAAACCTGGTATCTGCTTGACATGACTGTTCTTTCCACAGCAGTTCAAGCAGTAGGATGCTTCTGAACAAAACTGTAATGATTTGATAAAGAAATGTTCTACCCATAGAGGGACAAGACGTTACCTTACCGGAACCAGTGGAATTATTGCTTATTACCCTGCAGTGGTTATTTTTCCTCCCAGTTTTAATTTTGTAGTACATAGTGGTTCCTTGATACACGAATAATTTGCATAACCAAGCAGAGACTCATTTTGAAGCATACTTGCAATAGCATCCAAAGGCCATGCTGTAAAGCTCAGCGGGGCTGAGAACTGCACATCAGGTTTCAGTCTTGCTATTAAATCTTAATACTTCCTGAGGGCTGCAGAGTCTTAATTGTACCCCGTGTTTTTGCCACAGCACTGCACGTAGTGCCATTTCAGTACAAATCAGATGAAAACCTGCACAGGTTTATCTGATCTGTTCCACTATCAAAGTTCCTGAATCCCCTTTTCTCTGGAAACCTAGGGGGAGGTAAGGGGCAATGCAGAGAAGTAAAAGATAAGAACACATGGGTGTGGTCTTGTCTTGCTACAAAAAGTGAAACACTATGGAAGAAGATAGAGTTAAATGCTTGCTGTTCTCCCAAAACCACAGAATGACAGCTCTTGGCAAGCAACCCACAAATTTCAGTTTGCTTTCTCACAGCACCTCAAGATGCACTGCCTTTTTTTCCTTTGTTATTATTTTATTTCTCTGAAGAAATATGGTAGGACATCACTGCATGCATTATTGGCAGAAATGTAATTTTAAAATGATTTAAAAATTATTTTTAAGAGAACACACTGTCTCACATTTACCCCATCTTATAGTGGAAGGTAGGTTGATGCCTATACTTCACACCAAGCTCTGTACTTAAAGTGCCAACAAGTACTCGATGAGGGTATTGGAGCTCCCATTTAAAAACATTACACATGCAGAATTAGGGATACAGCTTCTGGATTATGTTGGCTCTTATACAACTCTTTATTTTTGCAGTCTATCCTGTGGTCTTCATGCTTTCTTGTACATACAGCTTCTATGATGTTCTTCAGTGGTGTGTTTTCCTTGTGCTCTTTTTATTTTTTCCTTTTTAATTATTCAGTGCTGGAATTAATAAACAGCTTAGAAAATGAAAATGTCAGCTTAGTGCAGAATGCATCAATTAATGAAGCAGGATGCGGGACAATTTAAAGGTATATTTCCAGTGGCAGGAGAGTCAATCCTCTTCCAGCTGGAATCCAAAGCAAAAATACCCCATTGACTGAAACGAGAGCCAGCAGGCTTAAAAGATTGTCATGATTTTACAAATGAAGACAACCTATTTTTCATAAACAGTGACAGAACTTGGAGCTTAAGCATCATTTAAGAGCTATAAAGTGCACAATATGCTCAAAGGGATTAAATTTACTGTAAAAAAGCATTTTGCAAATCTCACAGAAAATGTTGTAACGGTTCGATCCAAAGAAGCACGTGAGCAAAACTACTTGCAAAAAAACTTGCTAATCTCTCTCCTGCATTCAACCTGTCCTATAATGAAATATCTTGGGGAAGGAAACAGAGCAGAGGAATTAATTTATAGATTTTTTTTTTTTTTTTTTAAACTGTTTGAAGTACTTGTGGATGGGCACTTTGGAGATTTAAGGATAGTGTGGGCTTTGCTTTATCAGCAGTGAGGAAATCACTGAGATCTGCCTGTAATAAGATACTCCTGACCTCTGGGCCTCTATCACAGTTTCTCCCTGTGTGTAAGAATGCAGTCATAATGCTTACAGAAGCATGCGTGGAGCTCTGAAAAAAAACAGCACAATCCAAGAAATCCTAATATACCCTTTCCAGAGGCACAGAGAAACAAAAGAAAGTAAAATCTGCCACCATGGTCCCTTATAGCCTCTACAGTCTGGATGCAGAGGTGGCTCTGGTCTGTCTTGCATCCCTCCAATCACTTTTCTCTGCACCTACTCTCTCATCCAGCAGAGAAGAGGGACAGGGGGAGATTTCCAGAAGATGTATCTTGGTCCCAGCCTGGGGCCACGGACCTACCATAGGGGGCAAACCCCAGACAGTGTGGGTCCAAAACTACATTTCCCTACATCTGAAGCAAAGCACACTACATGTATTAGAAAGCCAAAATTGCAGAGGGGTCACAGGGAAGTTCTGGGTTATATTAAGATGAAGAACCACAGCTCAGCTAAACAGGTATTTCTTAGCAACTCTACTCCTCTCCAGCTGAATTCCTGTGGACTGTGCCAAATATAGGATGAAAGGCTCCCAGAAATAGGCTGGGAATTTGATGCCCAGCCCACCCCCCCCCCCCCCCAAAAAAAAAAGAAAAAATAAAAAAATTATAATCTCAGATATTAATTTGGTTTAACCCCTTGACACATACATCTTCTACTTCTTGGTCATCCCCAAATACCCCTCTATTTTCAATTGCTTGCAGGCAGTCAGGTGCTGCTTTATACAAACACACAATAAGAAACAGACACCACCTCAAAGAGTTTATGGTAGGACAAGATGAAACAAATTTTGGGGGAAATCCGAAGCCATTTGGAAGAAATAAAGCTTGGTCTTAGGTCACTGGATAGATAAAAAAATATAAGGGAAGCCCTGATGGCCACCTGATGCTCAAATTAGTGCTTTATTGACTAGAAACTCTACCTTTGTTTTAAGCATCTCATTCAGCTGGTATTTAAAAAGAAAAGTAAAAAAAAAAAAAAAAAAACGAAAAAAAAACCCAAACAAAAAAACCCCTTATGTGGTTGAAGAGAGTAGGCTGTACATTCCCTTTAAGAAAAATTGAAACATAATCATGTGCTAAAATGTAATTTTCACAGCTGGGAAAGGAGGGGGAGAATCCACACAAACACACAAATCTGATATGCATAAAAGCATTTTTTGAGAAAACAAAGCATGTCATAGCTTAACTGAGAAAACTCAGAATCAAAGTTATATTGGAAATTGTTATAATCTGCCTTGACCCTGACCCTAACCAGGGACAGAAAAATTGAATTAATAAGTGTTAATCCTTGAAGACACAGGGTTATTTGATGAGGCAAAGCATATTGATTGGTAAAAACTGATTCTGACATCTAAACCTGTATTGGCTGCTATCCCTCTGCTTACCCAGTTTAAGTGACATAATCTAAGAGACTCGTGTTTCATTCAGGGTGGTTCTGTGTAGGGAGCTATTCCCTTTTCCCCTCTTCTGCTGCTTCCTCCCCATCTCTGGTAAAGGGACCCCATCGTGGTACCCTTCTGCTTATACCTTTGCTATGGACTTCACTACACTGCAGCATCACACAAAGACTGTTTCAGGAAAACAAAACAAAAAAAAAAAAGCATTTTGAAAAACAAGGAATGTAGCTGTCCACATCTTAAAACATGCCAAAAATAATTTAGTACTTTAAAGAAAATTCAGACCTTGTCAATGGCCAACAGACTCTCCAAGAGTCTCAGACCATGTGGCAAATTGGGTAGCTTCTTCCCCATGGCACGTTCAAATAAGTCAGTTTTAGCCATGAAAAAGTTAAACTCAGCTTTATCCAGTTATTTTAATTCTACAGCAGTGTCAGATCTGGGATCAGTGGAGAATTGCAGGCAGGTGAAGACAGCAGCTCAACCCATCTTAGAACTGGATACCTAATGCTAAACAGGCTGGGTCCTGTTTCACAGTGGTGGGCATCTCTCTCAGCTTCATTGTCACATACCATGGTTGCCAACACATTCTGCTGACACCTAGTTCCATTTTTCTCTGTTGACCACCAGCAGGACCTGAGACTGAAGAGAGGGATGGGTGTAAGGCACAGAATGACAATAAGTGGCTGCAGATGGAGGCTGTATGGACATTCACTGTGGTGACAGGTGAGCCAATGCTCTTCACTCAGCCCTTGGTGCCACCAGGGCTCCTGGGACACTTGTGCCAAGAGGCAAGCAAGATTTTGGTTGCTCCCTTCATGAGTCTCTTGAATAAATAGTGCCTTTTATCTATGTCTGGCTCAGTCTGGCACAGTCAAGGAGTTAATACTTCTCCAGGATTAAGAGACACTCCACTACAGGCTTACAACTGGAACCTCTTCTATTTCCCACCACTACACTTTACATATCCTCAGATGATTTTCCACAGATCATTATGCTTTCATTTGTCTCATTTGAGTCTTACAGTTAGGAAATCTAGTGCTTCTATAAACTTTTCTTATCCTCAGCAGTGATTGCAATACCTCCCGGTTCAGAACTGCCTTCAAATTGAATTGATTTTTGTATTCACAGATCATTAGTTACCACCAGGCTTAACACGAATTCCTATGAGAACCCTACGGCCACTACCTCTCAATTTGAAGTACAAACATCTATCATTACCATTCATGCCACATTTGGTACGTCTGACATCACTGGGACCCAAGAAAAAATATTTACCGTGATAGACAAAACTAGAAGGCTATGAAACATATTGATACAAGGAAAATAATAATAATAATGTACATGTGCAAATGTCACCTTTAAAAATCGCTTCTGTATTCTGTGATTTTCATCTCACTCCTTGAGTCCATTGCCTTCAAGATAACTTACAATTTTCCTCTGAACAGAGCTTAAAAAACCCACTTGACTAAGGTCAACATTTAATATCATCTCGTTGTACATACCAGAACTATTTTTTAATTCATTTCAATATTGGCCTTCTCAAATTGAAGATATTTTTAAAATTCTCATGACTGTTAAACAATTTTTCAATGACTTAGTAAAGGTGTAAATAATTCCCTATTTTAGGGTGCCTGGCCCTCCTACTTGCAAGTATTGCATCTCCAGCTGACCCTTACTCTCTCAGTGTCGCTGTTTATTTAGTATTTCATTTATCAGTTTATTTATCAGTTATTTGTTCATATCAGCTAATTCCTTGTTGGGTGCTTTTCCAGCATAAAACACAGAGATGAAAAAGAAGTGGAAGAGAAAATCTGCTACAATGAAAGGGTGGAAAGGCAACATATTTTGAAGTCACACTGCATTCAATTCTGAGCTACTCAGGATGTGAATGACCTACATACTGGGCATACTCATGAACTTATCATATGGGTTAAAAAGGTTACATCTAGAGTGGCCCAGCTCTCAAGCAGGTTGAGAAGAGCTCTTGCAATCAAAAACTCAACCTTGCATTTCCATGTTAAAAAGGAGCACTTTCTTTTTATAATCTGCAACTGCTGCAGAGTTCACAATTCTGATCTCTGTTGCTATTCACTTCAGTGCTGGAGCCAACACTTGTTATTCAGAGCAGGAAGGATCTTCACGAATATTAAATGCAAATGCCAAGTTTCACAGTTTTTGGGGTTTTTTTCGACCAGCATTTACATTTTGTCTATTTGGTTAATGAGTGGTTTAACTCCACTATGATAGCAACCCTGGTATCAGTCTATAAACCTTATTCTGGCTCTACGATTAGACTTGTATTTCTTCTGCTGGCCTTCTGTGTTTCACTGAAATAAAGAAGATCTGATGTTGCCACTACCCTTACCAGAAGGATGTAAACCCATCATGCAGTCACTAAACATGCAGCAACATAAAGCAGGGTGCACATTCACACAGCGTGCAGCTCGCTGGCTCTGCAGATTCTGTGAGCAGAATTTGGCCTGATGATTTGGAACGGGATTCAAACAGATGCTCACATTTCTCAAATGGCTGAAACGTGGTTTAATGTTAAAGCATAACATCAGTTAGATGTGTATCATCATCACTCTCTAACACGTTTTATCTAGGATGTGCAGTCATGAAAATTAAAACTCCATTGTCAACTCCCTTCTCTTTCAAACCTTCTTTTGTTGTTTCTTCTGCTCCTGGGATCTGCAGGGCTCTACAGACACAGGAGGTGTGTGGTTCCCAGAACAGAAGAATCCAGATACCAAGCAGCCCCGTTTTCCATCACCACTGTGAGCATTCTTTTGGTAAGAAAATGTAATTTCCTTTTGTGAGAGCTATTCCAAACAGCCCATGGCCTGCTCTAGCACTGACCCTCCCATGGGATGAAGGGCACTTGCAGGATGTCTCTGTCTGGCTCACAGTCATCTCCTGCACCACTAATGAGGAAAGCTCTGCTTTGACGGGCAGCTGGACTAGGTGACCTCCAGCACTACCTCCCAGCCAATGCTACATCATGATCTTGAAAGGAACTGGGAATTAACTTGTTCCTTCAGCTGTTGTGGCAAACAGCACTGTCTCAGTCACTAAATGGGGAAGAAAAAGACTTAAGAGTCAAGGCTCCTTCAGTGTGTGTATAGACACATGGACATACACCCCCCACACACACAGTGTTTAACACTTACACCTACATCCTGCCACACCAGGGAGAATGGGAGAAAGGAGAAGTGATTTCTGTATCAGATCCCAGGATCCATCAGGTCTCAGGATGCACAATCTAGGGTAAGCTAGGTAGCATTACCTGCTGCCAGGTAATGACAATGACCTTTTTAATGTATCAAAAATTCAGCCGGCAAGGTGACAAAGGAGATCTGGGGGGGAAAGAAAAGATCAAAATAATAATAGTTTCAAAGCACTGTACTTATTTTAGTCATTCTTACAGCATGTTTCCATAGGAACTGGAAAGCAAAGGAGCACACTGCAGCAGTGTTCACAAGTGTTGTGTGGGTTAGTGCCTTGAAAACAGTTGGTTAAGGCCACCATGACCACTCCGAGAGTGCCAGACACCTGCTGCCTTTGTGGCACATGAAGATCTTAGCTATGAACTGTTATGAACTTTTGCAATTCCTAGGGAAAGAACCATTTTTTCCTTGTTTTTTTTTTTTCCTACAGGCATGGCTGGTCTCACTTCCTCATATAGCCACTGTGCCAAGCACTGCACTGAGGAGGTGATGTGTCCTAGGGAGTTACATACAGGCCTGGCTTTTGCATCCAGCTCTGACACTCACCTGCTGAGCAACCTTGTGCAAGTCTCACCAGGTGAGATCTGCTCCATCTGTCAGATGCCTGAACTGCATCAGCAGGTAAGCATTTCCCTGATCAACAGAGACAGTGCCAACTCTGCCAAAGACACCCACCCCATGGGCAGGTGTCTTGTTTGCAAAGTAACCCCAAAGCCACCCTTGTCTCTTCCCACCTTGTCATGTCCATAGCTTAAGCTCCACACCTCAAGGAGCCATGTGGCAGATGGTTCTATTCTCCATTAATGAGTGCCTGATGTAACATGATATCTGAGCTGCAGATTCACCAGAGCAGAATTTAACTACATAAAGGGTGTACTGCAAATCTCAGAGCAAGGGAGGGGTATGTGGGTGTTTTTGTTAACCCTCCTGCTGGGACAGTAATGGAGGACAAGATCCAACACGGGGAGCCAGAGCTGGTGTGGTGTCAACCCTTAACTCCCTCCCCTCTCAGCTTCCTCAGTAAGCTGTCCACAAAACTAACCTGGGTTTTGTCTCAGAGGGAAAAAATTATCTCCAGAAGCCATGTGTTCGAAGCAAAGAAACCCAGCCCATCTCATCCAGGGCACCAGGACTTGGGACTGAACAGGAGAATCAAGCTCTTTAACTGTGAATACATCACATACCCAAAATGAATCGAGCTCCTCCAAAGTGTGATGAACCACTGGGCACCTCTCTATTTGATGTTATGGGAGCCTGAATTACCAGTTCAAATTTAGATCATAAAAATGAGAGAAGATTACTCCCACCTCCTGTGCTGTTATCACTGAACGTATACAATGGTGCAGTGGCAGTGATACCATTTGTAAATGACAAATCATTATGTAAATGACTACATAAGAACTAGTTACCTACTAGCTACTAGTTATGGACTGGAAGAAAAACAGAACTTGGCAGATTTTAAAATCCCTTTATATATATATATATATATATTTATCTGACTCATCCCAAGTAAAGGTGTACAGTTTCTCACAGTCAGGGTAAAGCACACTCTTTCTTGGAGCTGGCAGGTTTAAATTCAGAGCCCTGTAGCAAACTAAGCCAAAAAAAGCTGAGGACTCTGCTTCTGGCCAAAAGCAGCATCCAGAACCTGGCTGGCAGGGCAAAGCAATCCCAGCCCAAATGCTCCACCTGGCAGGAGCCAACTACAAATACCTTTATACTGTTGTGGAAATGCTAACATCTACTTATGTTTTTCAATTAATAAATGAATAGTTGCCTACAGCATAGAGATATTTTACAAACACTTGCTCAACAAAAGAGCTTCCACTGTAGATATTGACATAAGAATCCATATGTAAATTACAGACTTGACAAAGAGAAATGCCAATATAGGATGCCTGAATCTGTCTTAAAATGTTATAATGACAGTTTCAGTCAGTGGAGGGACAGAAGAAAATATCTGAAGAGGCCTGACAGCCTCACATATACAGTCTGGTTATTGAAACAAAGCAAAGCAAAGCAACAAATTCTGCCTTTAGAACTTGATTATTTACAGGAAAAAAATCCTATTTATCTCAACTCTTTTCCTACCTCTGCAATACAGGATTTGGGGGGAAGGTCCTTTGTAATGGTAACCTATCATGTGTATGTTTTTAAGGATCAGTATGTATTTTAAGGATCAGAAGCAGCATGTTACAAATACACATCATCAGTGCAGCAGTGTCACTAAAGTCATACACTGAAGTGGCAGAAGATATGCTTTAAGTCAATTTTTTTTCAGTCCAACTGAAATATACTGGCTCAAACTGGTTCTGTTAGAGACTCAAAAGCAGCATCTAAGTTTTGCATATCTGTGTGTGCTTGCACAGCTCCAGGTGCAAACACTGAGATTCCCAGCTGTACACAGGCACAGACCACAGTGAGTTCTGCTAAACACAGAGCACAGCCTGCTTCACAACAAAACCAAACATATAGCACGCAGACAACAGAGAGCATACAGATAATATACTGATGCTATGAGTTTTGATACTGTTAGTTTTTACATTGAATAACTCAGTCTACAAAAAAGAAGAGTGCAGTGTCCTGCATTGGACAAGCATTGGCTGCTCTGAACTCACCCAAGCACTTCAGCTTCCTGGGTCCCCCTGCAAGCAAGTCAGGTCCAGGTCTTCTCTCTCTCATCCAAGATTTGGGTGTCATTACCCGAGACCACATTTCACTCCAGGAAACCATCGCTTGCAAAGAGAGCGTTGGTGCACGGGGATGCAAGTGAGCCCAGCAAGGGCCAGGCTGCAGGACCTCCCTAGGGGCTAAAACCAAGCAGGGATCTGCCAACCCAGCCACCAGCTCCTGAAAGCATTTCTCCAGCTTAGTTCTCCCACCGTAAATTCTTGATGCGGGGAAACAATTAAAAAAAAACAATCCAGTCATTTATTCTCCAGGCTAGAGAGAAAGAAGGAGGCTGCCACGGCAGTGCCTGTTTGGAATGCTTGGCAGGTAAACAGGAACAAGGGGATGATGCTATAGATAAGCAGACAGAAATAGCTAGAAGGATGAGCTGGCTCAGGGTGCTGGAGGTGGTGAGAGGCAGCAGCAATCTCCCTTCTCCCATGGATTCACCAAAACCAGCAGCTGACCCGCAGACTCACCGAGAGTGCTGGCAGGAGAAAGTCCCCTCAAGCTCTGAGCCTCATGCTGGCAATATCCTTCTGGCACAGATGCCCTTCTCCAGCTCAGGCAGGGGCTTTGAGGACTGCATCTTCTCAGCCTACTTCTGACTCAGAGTACAAAACCTGCTCGCTGCCTGTCGTGGGTTTTGGTGCTGTTCCCAGAATCCTGCCAGGAAGCTGCTTGCTCACAGATTCCCCTGCACTGGCTGGGAAATCCAACAATTAGAGCTCAGAAAATACTGCTGAAGCCCCAGACTGAAGTGTCTGGGCATCCACCTTGCCTCTTCACCACGAGCAGCTTCATGCAGTTCTCCCTAGTGCTCCTACCAGCCTGCAAGGAGACCAGTGCTGAGCTGTCACCTGTCACTTATGCAACTTAGCAGCAAGAAATCAAAATAGCTAAATGTGAGGGGTTTACCCAGCTGCCACCATTGAATAATTCTTTGTTTTCCCCTCCCCCTCTGTATAGCAATGAAGTCTAATTTTCATCTAAAATTGGAGAACAGCCTCACCTGACTTTACCTGCACTAGGAAATAAGGAGGATTAAAAAACCTGCTTTTTAAAGCTGCTTGAGGAGGAGCTGTGATCCAGCATCTCCTCTGCTCTGTGCAGCACTGCTCCCCAGGAACCAAGAGCTGCAGCTGTCAGTACAATGGGACAACTCTGAGAAATACCATGGCTGGGACAGAGCTTGGAGATACTAGGACCTCCTGAACTCAGAGATGGAAACCTGGGAAGAGAAAGAATCCTTCACAAATGGGAATAAAAAAAGAGGGGTGGAGGCTGGGAAGAGATGGAGGAATTAAATAAAGGGGAGAGGTGTGAGAGTCACTGCTGTGGTTTCACTGAGTGGGAGTGAGGGTGATGATAGTTATTAATAGAAATAAGTAAAATTTGGGGGGAAAAAAAATTACATAAAAGAGAACAAAGAGACACAAAGAATAAAAACAGAGCTTACATAACATTGAAATAACAAGAATTAGAGAAAAATACATCCCAAGTAGTCAACAGCCTGTCCTTGAGACGGACTTGGAATACAGATGGAAAGGGATAGGAGGAAGTACTCCACACAACAGATCTTGGTAATAGCCTTGAGCACTATGTAGAAAATGCTGACTAATTGGGCTCACCATGTTTATATACCATCAGCATATTAATGTGCTATTAGCATGCTGAAGCACCCACCCATAGCTAGAAGGGAGAGGGGGACTGTAACTAAAGCCCCCTACTCTTTGAGAACACGTAGCTGAATTCCTAAGCACTGTCACTTTAAATGGAAGTGAATAGTTAACCAGTCACTAGGTGAGTGATAGAATATAATTACAGATAAAGTAATTTTACATGTTTTTGAGTATAAAAGTAACCCTCATATTTCAGAAAGCTGAGCTTGCCTTTGTGAAATACCACCTTGCTCCCTTTTCTATGCAGAACTGCATATTAAATCAAATATCTCGACTCTGCATGTGGACCAGCTCGTTGCACACTGGGTGACATACTCCAGTTTTGGGACAAGGGGGTGACAAGGTAGGCCCTGGAGAGGAGATACATCATGGGAAACCAAGCCTGGGGTACAGACAAGTGAATTTAAGCAATAAAACAGAAGCCATGAGAGGGGCAAAACAGAAGCCATGAGAGGGGCAGGCAGCCAAGGATGCGGGAACAGAACAGAGGAGGGAACAGGCATGGAAAGGAGAATGTTCTGAGACACAAATGAAACACCCAGTGCTCAGAAAAACACTGGAAAAAAGAAAAAAAAAAAAAGTGTAAAAGTAAAATCACAAACCAACTCCAGACCCATTTTAAAGGCTTTTATATTATCCCAAGCTTGAAAATTACACATTCTGATACATGTCCCAATTCCCTTGCTGTTTTCTCCTTTGTAACCACTGCAGAGCTCCTGACAGGTTACTTCACCCACTGAAACGATTCTCAAATGCCCAGCATGAGGTGGAGGATGTTCCCAAGAGCAAGGGGACAAGAGGCCAATAGCACTAAGCAGCTCAGACAGGATCCATGCCACCACACTACTCTTCATCTGCAATACTGTCCCTATAATGACCAGGAGAGAGGCACTTACAGGATCCTTAGGATCATCTACCTGTACTCTGGGAGCTCTGCTGTCTTGCCCACACGTTGCCAGCACTGTTAGCTCAGGTTTCTTAAGGAAACCTTGTAGGCTACATGCATCCCAATAAATTAAACATGCCCAGATAGCTTCCCAGGGATAAGGCCACCTTTCAAGGTAGGACTGAAATGGCTGACTGCACACACATCATCACCTAATGGGGACACATCCCAACTCTCTAATTCCCAAAACAGGCCTTGGAAACCACCAGGAGAAAGCCATCTGGCATGGGCCAAATATGGGTTAGGGATTGCAGCAGGGGAGCTGCTGGAGCAGGCAGGCAGCTTCTCCCCAGGGAGAAGTGCTCTTTGCTAACAGACACAAACCTGCAGCTTACCCTAATACCGAGGCTGTTCAGACAAAACCTGCTATTTTTTCATCCCTTTTCATTTGTCTCGGCAATTCTAGGAAGTCAGAGAAAATAGTACATTTGTCATGGTAGAAAAATTCAGGAACCTATAATAAGTGGATTCTAAGAAAAAAAAAAAAAAGAACTTTAGGTGCAGAAAGATAAAAAGTACTGAAAGACAGCTGAGATATAAAAGGAAACTTGTATTAGATGCAAACCATTGCAGCATCAGTGGTTAGATTTAAACTATTTGTGCCCAGAAACCATCTTCAGGCACATTTATTTGCAGCTTTCCAGGAATAAAAGAATTATTTTTATAAAAATTACTGCTCACTATTGTGATTATGTCTTGTTAATCAAGAAGCAATGTTGCATGCCAATGCTTGGGCAGTAGTACCAGAGAAACCCACTGTAGTTTAAAGCTTTTCAGACTCATTAAGCAGAGGAGAACTACATGTGGACCATTAAAACAAAAAGCATGTTTGAAAAATGTACACAGAATAAACTGTCCTTTTTAAAAAATATTCCTATCAGCCAGGGCTACCTACTTCTAAATGAAATAAGTTTGAAAAGCAGGTAAACTAGTGACCATAGGTAAGATGAAGAACTTTGTGGCAGTTCATTGAAAAGAATTATTGTGCATTAAGCAGCTGTTGATTTCATTCCTGTACTTTGTGTCTGTTGCACTGCTCTCACAATACCATGAATAGTCACCATATTTTATTTGTCAAAGGGGAGAACATGGTTGAAGTATTTAGGGTTTGATGTTTACTATTTAAATGATGGGCAAGAAAACAAGAACAGTAACAGATGGAGTTCTATTAATTGAATTTAAGGTATTATGAGCTATGTATTATTAAAAAAACACTAAAAGCAAGCACAGTATTCCTCCCTGCTACATAATACTTCATCTGAAATTTAACAACTCAATTTGAGGAAATAAAGATGATTAGAAGTCCAGTTCCAAAGGTATGTGTTTAATACAATTTACTGGCACATTTTTACTTTGCAACTTTGCAAAATAAATTGTTCAATATTCTTAAATATCTGTTTTATCCTTTCACTAGTATTTGGTTGCTGGTTACCTAAACAGCTAAAAACCTGCCTTGGAGGTGTTTGGATTTTTTTTTTAAAAAAAAAAAAAAATTGTCTTAAGCTTTCATTGTACCAGGAAAAAAAATTTTGGATAACTATCTGGGAATCTCCTTGTAGGCAACGATACACCTAACACCCATTTGCCGGTACAGTTTTGATGCAAGGGGCTCATCCACTGAAATATATGAACTTCTGTCTTGGACAAAGGCCACTGAGTCACCAAGAACACCAAGTTTTCCTCTGTGGAATAAGCTGATGACAGATACCAGCACTCCTGTCAAGCCAACACTAACAAAAAAATAAATATACAAGCCCTGTTTACATACAAACCTTGTCTTAATCAAATGGGACATTCCCAAGAACCATCTAAGTGTGATCTAAAGCTAGATGTAAATCTATTTGTACTTGCCAACTTCTAATTTAGAGAATGTCCCATTGCTTTTATGTCAGAAAGTGGGGAGAAGTGGAGCTCCCAGTGCGCATAAACAAGTTCTCTAAAATTGACTGAACACAGTGGAAGCCTTCCAGTCTGTTCAGAAACAGCTTATTCTTACTTATTTTTTATTACACTCTTATTTGGACATTTTAGCACATGCTATATGCAAGAATATCTTCATAAATACAGGTTAACTCTGCATAAGTATTCTTATATCCACAAGCATGGGACCTTTTGTACTATCTCCAGCTTTTAAGGCCCAATAATTCAGACATGGGGCAAGTAAGGAAAAAGAAGCACAGGGATATCCACCGACGTGCCAAAAGCTCATGAATCACACCCTCAAGATGTCTTTGGTGAGAACCAAAACTTCCAAACACCGAGGGGAGGCTCTAATTGCCAACCTTCTATTTCCAACTCTGTGGATGCTAAAAACCAAAATATCCTTCAAGAAAAACCAACTTCAGTTAATTTATATTTGTGTTGAAGATAGATTTTTCTCCTGAAGGACTGGGTTTTCCATTGTAATACTGGTGTCTGGTGCACATACATGTGTAAGTACCAAGATACTTGTACTGAGGGGACTACTCCAGTACCTGGATTCAACCTCCAGTCATGTTTGGTATCAATTAAATGTTTCCAGATGCCTGAGCAGACCGAGTCTAAAAGAGCAATTAATGAGCAGCATGCATTCTCTTCAGAGCATATGAAAATGGGTCAGCAACATTCTAAAGTGTGCAGATGATCTTGCCCTGTGGAAGAGAAGTATAAAAGATGATGTCTAGAGATGCCTTCCAGCTCTCCTTAGCCTACAACATCCACCACTGAGACAGAGCCTGTGTTGAGCAGTATCTCTTTTTAATGCACTGCTGTCCATTTCACCTGTTTCTTTTACAGCTTTTGTTGAGCTTCCAGATTTTACTTCCTTCTCATCCCTCCAAGTTTTATTTCTGCCTACCCATTCCTCAGTTTCCTTCTGATCTTCTCACCTACTTATTCTCCTTGGTCCATTTTCTCTAACCTCAGTTTCATGCCTTCTTTTCTGTGTTTCCACTTAACTTCAAACCATGTCATACTGTACTGATCGTTTCATTAAATTATGTATGAAAAGAAGTGATAAGTACCAGTCTAAGACACAGTTAAAGCTGCCAAGGATTTTCTTGCTCAATTAGGTTAAAATAACTATGACAGACCTGCAAAATTGACACGAGATTTCATTTTACTCACTACACCTACTGTGGCTTAACATCATGCCCAAAGACACCCTGACACCAATAGTTAACCAGTGCAAGTGGTTCAGTTCTACGTTTTTCAGCCCCAGTGAGACAGATATTTTTAATGTTACTTCCATAGGATTCCCAGCAGCCAGGGCCAGAGCCTGTGTAATGATGTGTGTCAGTCAGAGCACCCTCCTGCAATGTGCAGAGCCCGGCCAAGCCAGCAGCCCCTCTGCTAAATGATCACTTAGGGGCAAGAAGAAAGAGTTGAAGCTGTGTAAATAAGAAACATTCATGTAGCTGGGAGGGAAGCTTTAGTCGTTATGCCTGACCATAGAAAGGACCATAATATACACAGATCAAGGCTCTGCTTATCGCTGATACCAAATACCAGGATTAGACATTGCATGCAATCAGAGGTATTTTCATATTCACCCTTCTGCATGTCCCCAGAAATTTTCTCTGGCCTTTCAAAAAAGAGCATTTGAGATGAACTCACAGAATATAAAAGTTAACAAGCAGCAGAGATGGCAGAGTTTTGCTGGATCTGTGGGAAGCTGACTTCTCAGCAGAAAAAAAGATCTCTTCTGACCTCTAAAGATACTTCATAGGGTATCTTATTAGAGCAACAGTATAAGTTGGCATAAACCTTTCCACCTTGCTTTGATAATAAAGTGCATCCATGTCATCACTCTCACAGAAGAAAGATGGGCTGTTCCATTATTGACTATGGGGATGGATAAAGGAAACAGTGTCTGGAAGAGGGCTTGCAGAGTAATGAACAAGACTCAACGCTTGCACTGGGAATGAAGACCGAACTTCTCTAGTGAAGAGCAGCTATTTACAGGTTTAAGGAATTAAAGGCAAAGAGGAAGATCTGTCTTGCTTTGTGCTTTCATACAGATGTAGTCACTCTCCTGAGATACAAGTGACATGACAACACTTCAGGAAGTGCTCAGAAATGGATCCTCCTCGTAATGTCCTCAAATCATCTGTAAAGAACCCTGTGCTCTGCAAAGAGAAGCTCCAGCTCTGACGGACTTTTACACCTAATAGACCACATTTCAGGAGCATCAGTTCCACTATATTCTGCAGAATTTTCTTCAGGACGTTGTTCTAGCAATGATTTACAGTGCGTTTTTTTCCAGAATTAGTGCAATTAATTCTTTCCTTGGATGAAGTGGCAATGGCAGTTTTTGCCAATTGCAACAGCTAAAAAACCTGTACTCCAAGAACACAGCATAAGACAACATGATTATTGGAGTAGCAGCACCTTTGATTTCAGTGCAGTTCCCAGTACAAGCTAACAGCTTAAGACAAAACCTGAACTCCTTTAACAGCACTTACAAAAAGGAAATAAAATTTTGTGTATTATGAAATATAACCTTGAGGGCACCAATTTTGTTCTCGACACGTTAGAACAGTGAAGACCCAACAGTCTCAACCCACTGAAATGAAATTTTAATGGAACTTGTAAATATGTGAAAACTGAATTCCAAATCAAGCCACACTGCCTTTTGAAGCCAAGAAGAAAAAAAAATAAAGGAAAAAAAAAAATAAAAAAGATAAAGAAATGTCTCTGGAGCAGTAAGATCTGAGAAGCATTTCTGTTCTCACTGATACATACAAGATGATCTATGGAGGCATCATACCCATGACAATACCCGTCAGAGAATTTAAAGGGAAAAGTAAGTTTTTGTAGGATATCCAACAAACAACTATAAACATGTAAGATAGATAGTGAGAGCTGGCAGAACCAGAAGTGTGATCATGTTCTTCCAGGTGGTTAGTGAAGCCAATGAGCCTTTGAACAAGATCCACTTCTCAGAGATGAATGTCATTATGCATCTTTATTTGGCATTTTAAAACCCCTCTTCAGCCAGCACACACTAAAACAAACCATTTCAAAGTGTCAAGTAGAAGACCTGGCCCCAGTAACCCAGCTGTCCATAACTAAACCCTGTGTAAGTCAGGTGTAACCCAGTGGGACACTTACTTATGCTGCCTCACTGCAAAGTGAGAGAAGACATTCAGGCTCCAAGCAGCTTTCTTACTTATTCGTGACCAATTTTCTGCTGCAATTAACTTAATCATGAAAGCCCAAAATGCTGAAGCCAATCCATAGATTTAATTTAATAAATCCTTCATCTGAGATAAAAGATTAGTTATTCATAGGAAATATGAATAGGAAAAGGTGGTGTCAAAGGGCAGAAAGCTGCAGTTTCTAACTGGAACTGACCCATGGCAATTGATCAAGCACTGAAACCATTATGCAGCAGCAAAATTATTTTTATCAGAATCCTCACCCAGCTTCACCAGTGGACAAAAGAGATATAAACAGTGAAATGTAACACATTCTGGGAAATATATCATTCTGGGAGAGGCACAGATGAGTGGTCAACAAATGAGGGATGGAACTAGCCTAGGATCATGTGAAGACACAAAGGGCTGTCAGGGCTAAGGATAAGCACTTTTTACTGTCTTGTGCACAAGGGAGAGGCAGCAGAGGACATTAGAGCAGAAGGTGATGCAGCAGGGAAGAACATCCAGGACAGTGGGGGACACAACTGTGTCAGGGAAGCATCCGCATCACAAGCATCTAAGGGATGGTACAGGAAAGTGGCAGGACTTGAAGTGGGATTATGTGCAGGTAACTCCCTGCTGAGGGAGTGGGCAGCAAGTAGCACAGAAAAATGTGCACAGAAAAGGAATAGAGTATCTGGTTTAGCTATAAGCCTTGAATAATGATGAGCCATTCATGGAGAGGTACCAGAGATAAGATAAGGTGCAAAATGGCATGGAGGGAGATCAGGTTGCTCAGGATTATAAAGAAAGTCTTGGAAAGGACTGACCTAGCAGTGGTAAATGCCAGCTGTGAAAGGTGGTCAAACCAGGTCAGTCCCACTCAGGAAATGAATAAAAAGAAATGCCTCTTTCTCAGGGATAGAGAGAAGATGGGCAAAAGCTACAGCTGGGCAAAAAAATCAGCATGTTTCCAAGTAAAATGTTTTTCATGTGAAGTGCAGTGTCAATAGCAGGAACTTAAATCTGGGAACATCTATTTTTATTCAAGCAAAAAAGCTAAAGAATTTGAGAAAGGAAATGTGGCAGGTATCCAAAATTTGAAGA
Source organism: Heliangelus exortis (assembly GCF_036169615.1). Taxonomy (NCBI): domain Eukaryota; kingdom Metazoa; phylum Chordata; class Aves; order Apodiformes; family Trochilidae; genus Heliangelus; species Heliangelus exortis. The sequence goes on along the minus strand of NC_092422.1, from coordinate 20,917,712 downwards.
GACCCACCTGTAAGAGTTAAAAACCATCAGAGTAACATTTCTGAAAGCTGTTTTCCTCTTCATCTTCATTAAAAAGTAACCTTCCCCTCTCCCTCTTGCCTGCATCCAGCCACTGCATGGATACAATACCACTGCACACAATGTCAGGTCAGTAGAGCAACAACAAAAATCCCTCCTAACTGAACCAAAAAAACTTTTTTCAAGGCATCTCAGTATGAATCTATAGATACTCCATTACAGTTTGTACCCTGTCCTCTTTCTAATTAGGAGAAGAGCCATTTGGCAACATGACATTTCCTAACCCTCACCATATTCTTCCCTTTTGGCCAGGTGAAGGAAGGAGGGGAACCAAAAACCCAACATATTGAGAAAATTTTTACTGATAATAAAATAACTGCAGGGAAGGGTAAAGGAGTGAGGCCAGGAATTTACAAGAGAGGGTAAGAGAATGGGTAAGTTAAGGAAGACTGGGAGAGAGACTTCTGAAAGAGAAACCTGGTTGCTAACTTTTGGGGTGCAGAAGGTGACAGGTGACATCTATTTTTACTCCTTATACCAGCAAGTTTATTCTCAATCAATTACTTGACACAGGGAAAAAATCATTTTGTGATAAAAATTCTTCAGATTTGGGGTCAATTTTGATATGGAAAGAGAGCTCAAGCTCCTTCATATATTCTATCAAACATTCTTTTACCTCTTTCACCACTTGCAGTATAAGCAAAGCAATCCCTTTCATATCCTCCAAAGTTTCTTCTTCATTGAACCTTATCAGTAGTCCCTGGAGTTCTAATTTATATCCTATTACAGTACTACATGGGAATTAAATTAACAGATGCCAAGCCAATTGCCCAGGAAATTTTAGCAAAATAGTCTTTGAAATTTAGTACAAGTGGAACATGCACTCACAGCAAAAATAGAATAATGTAGATTTCTTTAGAAACTCTGGCAGGTTCATGATTTTGTATATTCTATTTTAATCTAGAAGTGGCATAGACACAAAAGTATATAAATATTTATATTACCCTTATGAATGAAAACAGAAAAATACACAGAGCAAGCTATACACCTATAGTCAGGTTTCCTTCATTCAGAAAAAATACTAAATGGCAAATACCTAACAAACATATTTGGGAGAAAGATTGTATTTTTTCTTTACTTTCAAAGAAAGGGAGTTGGCATATGCCTGTTTTTCTCCTCTTGAGAAGTGGAATGGCTGTATACTTTTCTACGGAACCAGCACGCACAGAATACTTTTGACTCCATAGAAACAGCATTTTAAATGTGGATTAAATTAATAAGCCTCTTAAATTTACAGAAACTAATTCTTAAGAAGCATCAGGGCCACACAAAAAAGAAGAATGTTCCTGCAAATCAGAAAATGGAGAACAAGCTCCAAGATTACTGCAGCTGTTTTTTGAATAGTTTATAATGTCAAGGAAGGAAAAGAAGTTCTTCCCTAAGAGTTAAATTCACTTAAGCAAGAAGCAGCCTGAACCTTTCCTTCAGAGACATCTTTATGCATAACTAATCAAACCAGGAGTAATACTTGAATAGACCAAAGGCCTACAATACAGTTAAATCTGACAATTTTCCTTTTTCAGGAAATCAAAATTAATATAAAGGGTTGTATCCCATTATTTGGGGATGTAATACAAACGAAGACATTGCAGTGAAAAATAGTTAAAACCCTTTGAAAGAAGAGAATCATTGCTGACATAGCTACTGTAGTTACAGATCACAACAGAGGAACACAGAGAAATCCATAACTGCAGCTCAAATGTAAACAGATAAGCTCTGACAGGAATTATTTGAATGCTAGAAAAAATACAAATGCCAGACTACAGTCCCACTTACTTGCAGCAGAAAAAATAACCAAGCCTACATTTATTTACTTGTAAGAATGATTAAAACAAATATGAGTAGAACAAATTTAACATTGAAAAAATCTGCAATTCAAAAGTTATGAGTCATTCCTCCAAAACCTCATCATTAACAATAAATTACAATACATTTAGTTGTCAATTTTTAGTTCAGCCTGTGAGGGAAATTGCATTAATTTTTCTAGCTTTTTTTCCCCTAAGACTGTAGGGATTAGAAAAAGCTTACACACATATGTATAAACAACATGCATGCAAAACAGGCATCAAAGAAAAAAAACCAGAACAAAACAAAACACAAGGTATCAGGAGACCTACAAGAACACTCAGTAGGCCTGTGATGAGTACCATTAAAATCTACCAGAAAAACAGAAGGCAAGAAGACTGTTTCAAACTTGGTTCTTAAAGCACACATCAGCCATAGGACTAGATGAAAATGAGCTATTTTGGCAAGAACTAAATCTTCACGCCTGGGGATTCACTCCACTCCATCTCAATCCCAGCAGAGCAATACAACTTCACCCTTTCCTGTCCCTCTTTTTCTCATTGATAAAGAAACCCAGATGCAAAGCCAGGCCTCAGTGGACCCCAAAGTCCTTGAACTGCTGGATAGGGAAGGGTCAACCCAACCTCCCCCCAGTACTGCAGCCTCAGCTCAGCAGCCACGGGCTCAGTGAGCAGAGCCCAGGGCCGAATGCAGAGAAAGCCCCGGGGTGATCTGCAGAGCCCTGCAGACTCCTGTGCTGGATTCTGAATTGCTGACATGCTGCCAGCATTCACCCCAGGTAACAGTGAGGATGCTCATGTCTCATGCCCAGGCTCACTTGTGGCAACTACATATCTGAATGAGATACAGCATTTCCTTGAAAATGCACACCCCAGCACGTACCTGTCAATTTATTCTTTCTGCAGAACTGCCACAGGTTCAAAGCTCTATGTGGAAATATATATATCACCAAGATCAATAGTGATGCCTTTTATATATCTGAGCCCTCCAGCTCCACAGCTACTGCTTAGGCATATATGAAAGATGAGAAGGATAGACAGGGTTCAGGTTCAGCTCGATGTGCCAAGACACTGGAAAAATCAAACAGGCAGGTCTTTGACTCCAAAGTACTTCAGACATTAGGATATAAACTAAACAAGTTACTTGCCATAGCATCTTCTGAGCAGTCTTAATATTTAATCCAAAGTGCTAAATCATTCACCTAGTTTCTTAACAGTCCAGAAGCATGGAATTGTTTGGGCTGGAAAAGACCTTTAAGATCATCAAGTCCAGCCATTAACCTGCCACTGTCAAGTCCACCACTAAACCATGTCCCTAAAATGCCTTAATGCCAAACACAAGTACAGCCAACAATAGAGTTAACACTATCACCTGTAGCAGTCACCTAGAAGAGGGCTGAAATGTCTCCTGACTTTCTGAATTGTCTTTGTCAAGTTACTCTTCAGCTGAAGACTTTTCATTGCTAGCATTAAACTGGGACTTGAACATTTCAAGATACACAGAAGCAGGGTACTGCTTCAGTAGAGACTGCCTACTGCAGACTACATCTCAGCTCTCTGGCTGCCACAGCCCCTTCCCAAATAGGTGGCTATTAGCTCTCCATCTGAAGAGAAGCTTTGAGAAAAGGAGGGCTACTTCCACCTATAAAATCTGACATCCATTTGCAGCCAGCTTTTACCTTGCACTGGGGCTGTAAGTGAAATAATTCAAATGCCACTTCCCACTGAGATACCATTCTCACTCCTAAAGAAAACATTTTCTCCTCATTCCACCATTAACCTTATTAAGACTATGATTCCTACTCCAGCCTTCCAGATGTGCACACTCTAGCATTACTAGACAAAGACTCATAAAATCAAGGTAAGTCTTTTTTAAACACTCTGGCAATACCCCAGTGTGGTCTGGGGTGCCAATCACAGAGCCACAGAATCACAGAATGTTAGGGGTTTTAAGGGACCTTGAGAGATCATTTGGTCCAGCTCCCCTGCCAGAGCAGGATCACCCAGTATAGGTCACACAGAAATGCATCCAAGTGGGTTTTGAATGTCTCCAGGGAAGGAGACTCCACAACCTCTCTAGGCAGCCTGTGCCAGTGCTCTGTCACCCTCACAGTGAAACAGCCTTCTTGGATGCTTACACAGAACCTCCTATGCTCCAACTTGCACCCATTACCCTTTGTCCTATCATTTGTCATCACTGAGAAGAACCTGGATCCATGCTCCTGATCCTCACCCTTTACATAATTATAAACATTAATGAGGTCACCCCTCAGCCTCCTCTTCTTCAAGCTGAAGAGCCCCAGCTCCCTCAGCCTTTCCTCATAAGGGAGATGTTCCACTCCATCATCTTTGTGGCTCTGCACTGAAATCTTTCAAGCAATTCCCTGTCCCTCTTGAACTGAGGGGCCCAGAACTGGACACAATATTCCAGATGTGGCCTCACCAGGGCAAAGTAGAGGGGAAGGGTACCTCTCTTGACCTACTAACTACCCCCTTTCTAATGCACCCCAGGATGCCACTGGCCTTGGCCACAGGGGCACATTGCTGGCTCATGGTCCCTTGCCTCTATGCTGCCCCCTAACACCTCAGTTCCCAACCTACACTGGTACATGGACTTGGTCTTACCTAGATTCAAGACTTTACACTTGCCCTTGTTTTATTTCATTGAATTTCTGAAACCCCCAACTCTCCAGCCTATGTCCCTCTGAATGGCAGCACAGCTGTCTGGGGTGTCAGACACTCCTCCCAGTTCTGTGTCATCAGCAAACTTGCTGACAGCACACTCCTTTCCCTTATCCAGGTCACTGATGAACATGCTGAACAGTTCTGGTCCCAGTACTGACCCCTAAGAGACTCCACCAGATACAAGACTGTCCACAACTCTCCAACTTCTTGCCTTTAACCAGTTCACAATCCACCTCACTACCTGATCACCCAGACTACATTTCCTTAGTTTAGCTGCAAGGATGGTATGGGAGACGGTGTCAAATGCTCTACCAAAATCTAGATCAACCACACCCACTGCACTACCATCATCTATCCAACCTGCTTATATCCTCATAAAAGGCTCTCAGGTTGGTTAAACATAGCTTCCCCTTGGTAAAACTATGCTGAGTGCTCCTAATGGCTTCTTGTCCTTGATATACCTAGAGACAGTGCCAAGGATAAGTTGTTCCATCTCCTTTTCAGGGATGGAGGTGAGGCTGACCTCAGTCCTCCTTCTTACCCTTTTTGAAGACTAAAGTGACGTTTGCTTTCCTCCAGTCCTCAGGCACCTCCCCTGTTCCCCACAGCTTACTAATGATGATGGAGAATGGCCTAGAAATTACTTGCACCAGCTCCCTAAGCACTCAAGGGTGCATCCCATCAGGTCCCATAGATTTATGAATGCCCAGATTGTTTTTCTGATCCCTAACCCAGTCCTCATCAACCAAGGTACACTCATCCTTTACCCTGACTTCCTCTGAGACCTCAGGGGTCTGGGGCTCCTGGTTTCCAGAAGTATAGAAAGAGACAAAGAAGGCATTCAGGAACTCTGATCTGAGGAGAAAGAGCATGCCTCATTCTCAGCAGGGACCAGTCTCAAAAGCAGTGTGGACAAGACCAAATGAGGTCTGCTCCCCCTTATGTTGTACAGGACCCTAAGCTGAGTGCTGGGTAGTGCAGAGCAACACCTGGCACAGAGCAGGGTGCACCAAGCAATGCAAGAAAGCCACTCCATGCCACATACTCCACTCTTCCTCAGCAGTGGGGACAGTCTTAGTGACATCTGATGAGCCTCCTCACATTTGCAGGTGACACATTTTCATGAGATTTTGGTTCACTTCAAAACCCATGTGATGGTGGAAGAAAAGAACAAGCATATTTATAGTGAAAGAGAAACTGCACCACTGCAGCTTCTGTTGGATGAGACCAAAATATGGGTAAGTCATAGAGGAAACACGAATGATATTTATTTCTCCTTGCTGCATTTGATTCATAAATTAATGACTTGTTTACATTAAAACCAGGAAGTCATTCTTGCCCTTAGCAGGAATTCAAAAACTCTTCTCAAAAACTAAGCTTGATGTGACTCCTAAATATATTTCTCCATGGCTCAACACATGACCATAAGAAACTCAGAGTGGTCACCTTCTAGATAACTAGAGTCAAGAATCTAGAAAATGAGGATTTCATTTTTGTGGTAGATGCCTTTGGTCTCCTTTGGGGCCACATACAGCCCCAGTCAAGAATATCTGCTCAAATGTGTAATTTTGTCTGGTAGGTATCCAAGCTCAGACCTGAAATACCTCAGATGCTCTGGTATCATGTGCAACAGGCATTGTGTATGAATGGTGCCTTAAAGTACATAACTTTACTTTTTAATGTTTTTTCATCTTTGAGACAGTGAGTTATATAAGCAGTGGTTTTGGTGATTCAGTCTGTTAGAAAGAAGAGACCTCAATTGCTTTCTTTTTAAAGGCATACTTGTAAATTAAGAAGCATTTCAAGATTAGGCATCAGTCCAATTCTTTTTATCATTTAGTGTATTATGCTAATGAGGATGCTGTTTCTTTAATTATCATTTGAAGAAAAAATTGCATTCAGTCCCTTGATCTTCCTTAAAACCATCCCCATGCTTGATTCCCCCACAGGCTTTTAATCACAGAACTTCAGTGTGAAACTGCATTTCAGAAAAAAATCTCCTGAAAACTGGTTCACTGAGAAAGTTTAAATTGTTTTCTCTCACCCAAGCTATATCCTCTACCACTTGGCAGCTTAGGAGGAAGGACTAAGAGACTCAAACTAATATTAGCTTATGCACTGAATGCAGCCTAATGCCAAAACCTATTACACTGCATGCGTAATAGATCCTAAATGCCAGGTCTTGTTAGATAGAGGTAGAGAGACAACTGAAATGAGCTACAGAATAATACTGTCCTGCGACACTTTACAGTAGAACTCATTAAATCCTACTTTAAAAGCATTTAAAATACACATAGGCAGCAGCTGTTAGCTTTGTTGTGCAAAAGTAACCACAAATTATGTTCTTGAACATTGGTTATTAGTCAGATGGCCCTTAACCATTCAGAATCATAGAATCATTTTGGATGGAAAAGACATTCAACAACATCAAGTTTCAGTGTGGTATTATTTGGGCTGACAGAAGCTCCTGTATCCCAAACCCTGGCTTGGTAGGAGCCTGAGCCTCACTGGGTGTACAAACTCCCCCCCTCTGGCAGGGCTTCTCCTGCACTTCTGATCTTGCTCCACACCATCCCCATGCTGCCAAAATGGTGCACAGCTTGGCTGTGCAGGCACCAGGTCAGGGGCCCCGTGTCTCCATCACCCACCCTGGAAGTGGCCCTACTTGGGGCACACTTGCCATGGTACCCAACCCTCACTTCTCCCTGGGTGAGGGTGGGAGACTGTGCTGGCCCTAAACCTGATCTACCCCACCACCCCACACCTAATGCAGTGCCAAACAAGGGCCATCATCAGTGCATGTACCCTCCTTTGGGGATGCAGAATTGTACAAGTTTTTCTTCTGAAGGCAGGAAAAGAACATTTTCTAAGTCACCTCTGGAGAAGCACTGGCTTCAACCTCCAAGGCAGGCTCAGAACACTCCTGACATTTAGAGGGGAGATTATTGGCATTTCTTGGTTTGAGTAGCAGCCACCTTTGAACAAGCCTTTCGATACTTGCTGCAGCCCTGACATTATTGATGCTTACCAAGTTAGTGGCTCATGCCAGCTGAGCTGCACAAGTGTGATTCACAGGCATGCTGGGGACAAAGAGCACTCCTCCAGGACAGTACAAAAATAAAAACAAATTATTTTTTTAAATGTTTTAGGACACACGCTGCAATAACTAAATAAAATGTGTATTCTGGTTATGTTATATCCTTTTAGAGTTTAACTGCAGTATATTTCATGCTATGCTGTCATTCTACACTGAAACTCTTAGTTAAGACATGAATTGCACTAACATCTTGAAGCAAAATATTTACAAACAAATGTTCTGACATCTCATTTATCTATTTTGCCATAAAATTTGCTTATACATGATTATGAAAAATAACCACAGCATGCTTTCATGCACTTTTCCTTTGAAATCAAGGTCACACTTTGTTTTGAAATTCAGAAAAACAGTATGAATAAAATAATTAACATATCAGAAGATTCATTGCAAGTAACTTTATTTAAGCAGGCTAAACCAGAAGCTTATGAAGTTGTTGCTATTCTGTCATTGCAGATCATTTCTTAGCCCTTGTATACAGCATCTATTTTAGTTGACTAAACCTTTGTACTGAAATGTGCTTGGAGTAGCATCCCTCATTCTAAGCCACACAAGAAAAAAAAGTGTTCTTGTTCCAAAGCATTTACAAGCTGATTCCTGCTCTGTGGACTCAATGCCACCTGGGATGCTGCTCAATTCAGTAATGATGTGGTTTCCCACAGGAAAACTAGTAACCTAGAGTCATTGAGTCACACAACTATTTAGATTGGAAAAAAAACCTTAAGATCATCATGTAACTGTTAGCCCAGCACTCCCAGTTCCACCACTAAACCGTGTCCCTAAGCACCACACCTACGCATCTTTTAAATCCCTCCCCAGGTGGTGACCCAACCTGGGCAGCCTGTTCCAATGCCTAAAAACCCTTTCAGTGAAGAAATTTTTCCTAATATCCAAAATTAAATCTCCCCTGCCACAGCTTCAGGCCATTTCCTCTTGTTCTATCACTTGTAACTTGGGAGAAGAGACTGACTCCCACCTTGTTACAACCTCCTTTCAGGTAGTTGTAGAGAGCAATAAGGTCTCCCCTCAGCCTATTTTTCACCATGCTGAACAGCCCCAGTTCCCTCAGAGCCCTCACCAGCTTCATTGCCCTTCACTGGACATGCTCCTGAGGCTCAGGGTCCTTCTTGTAGTGAGGGGCCCAAAACTGAACACAATATTTGAGGTGCAGCATCACCAGTGCTGAGTAGGACATCCATAATCCAGCTGAATACACCCAGAGCATCATTCTGCAGCATCTCTACTCAGGCTGCTCAGCTGCCCACATAATTTCATGCTAAACACAGTAAAATCCTGGGAGGTCCAGGTCTCAGGCACCTGGATGTGACCAGTTCATACAGGCCATTTTCTCCCTGTAAAACTCCTCACAAGCCTTCACCCAGGACAGATGTGGGAGTCTGTTCTGGTGACAGACAACATGTTGAGAAGTCACTTGCTTCAAACAGTGAGAAGCTAATTTCTACATATGTGCTGCTTTAGCTGGGTAACTTTTAGTAGTGATCTGAGTAGCAACCCTTTGTTCAGACGATACTTCTTCACAGAGCATAAGAAGAGAAAATAATCAACCCTTGACCTCAGTTACTGTCCTTTCCCTCTGCACCTCTTTTGGTGCTGTCCAAAGCCATCCTAAAGTCAACTACAGCATGAAGTTGCCTGCTCAGCAGCTTTCAGTCTTGCAAAAGGCCATATGGACTGGGAGCTGCTGACTGTAGAGGTCTGACTGATAAATAAGAGCCTCCCCATGCCAACAGGAATTGTCAAAAAACTGGGTGTGTTGCACAGCCAGAAAGAGAACACAATGCTTTCACCATACTGCTGATATTTGAACAGTTTCTTTTTTAAATAGGGCAAACAATTTGTTCCACTGAAAGCTTGCTTAGAACTGCAGTGCCTGGGCTCAATTTCAAGAGAAATTAGAATCGCCTTTTTCAAAGAAGCTCAATTCTATGAAAGGTTAAGGAGGTAACAAACAAAACACATTATAAAAATCACTGCAAAAAAGCTCTGTACTTGACAGAAAACAGGTGTGCAGAAGAAAAACCTATGGACACTGAATGTGCCAAAAGAAAAGCTGAATCTGAAGCACTGGCTAATCACAAGCTGAGACAGAGGCTGAGGTCTGCTAGAAATCCATCAAATAAGATAAGGGAACAGAATGGGGAACTCCTCAAGCCTTTGTCCTTGGAGTTATGAAAAACATTGTCACACTGAATTTTATTCTAGCAGAGTCTCTTTTTCAGGGTGAACCACTTGGGGAAAGTCTGCAAGTTGTAGTTCATTTCTTAATACAAAAAGCAGCCAAGTCTCATTTTTTAATACAAAAAGCAGCCAAGTCTCCTCCGTATTCCTGCTGGATACGGGGAACCCTTTAACTAGAAAACCATGATTCACTGCAGGCCAAGGGTGATGCTCTGATTTCTGATGGATTTCAACTGGGAAACAATGTGCAATCTAAACTAATATTTAATTTACCTGTTCGGATATTGTAGAAAGACAATTTCTCAAACCTAAAAACAATCATGAGCAAAAAGGAGCAAGGGAAAACAGTCACACACAAAAATATAAGAAAGACCTGCTAAAGGATGCTTTATTACATGCCTGCCTCCCCCAAAAATTCACTGTGCTACAGCCATGAAAGGAAGTGTTTTTCGTTGAAGCATCCTGGCTAAGGAGAGTGACAGCAACAGCAGAAAAATCTGTAAAACAAATCCAAAGAGCATAACAGATGGGGAAAAAACCCACACCGATAGCAATGAACACAAATTAACATTGCAGAAATGCAAGCAAATGATGGAAGGAGAAAAAAAACCAACAGAAACCACATAAAAAAAGCTATGGTGGGGTTTATAACAGTAGGAGCTTCTCCCTAAATGAAACAAGAACAAGGGAATGCCAAGCAGTGGCTTCAATAACTGATCATTCCAGATAAAAATTATGAAGTCTGAAAAAGACAAATGTATTTGAGAACTACTATTCTGTGCTCAGAAAGATGCAAGACACTATATTCACATCTTTCAGTGCTACTGACATACCTCTCATGCCATCAGGAACTGGAGAGAGCTTTAGAAAGCCCTCAGTTAAAACATTGTGTTCAGGAGTAAAAGGCAGATGTACCAGTAAGGTTTGATTCAATAAGTGCTTTCAAAAAACGTAAAAACACAACAACACAACAATGTAGGAGTTCCTGGTGCCTGGAAAGAGTTAATCTCAAATCAGTGTTTGAAAGAGTTAAGTGGGATAACCTGATCACCTATTGAACAGTCAGGCTGACATCAGTTTGCAACAATAGGGAAAGGTTACCATGGGATACAATCAATAAGGCACTGAGAGACAGTAGCATAATTAACACCAATCAACACAGCTGTATGGAAAATAGGCCTGGTCATGTAAATCTGGTCATTTGTATGCACTTACATCATCATTTGGTAATAGTAGTGTGCTGACAGGACATATTTCTAGTCCTAATTTCACATTACACAGTGATTTAAAATCCTGCTATACATAAAATCCCAAATTAAAAGATTCACTATACTACATTAACACAGCTCATAGTAAATGAATTTCAAAAGTGTCAAACTAAAGGGAGAATCAACACCCTGATAACAGATCCCTTGTCAGTCCAACAGGAAAAACATGAGGTACATTTGGGAGCTGAAAAGAGCTACAGACTGCCCCAAAAGGCAAGACACAGTTACTGGAACAATTTACCTTTGCCATGGTACATTCATTATAATGGCATCCTTTACATCAAGACCTTGATCTTTTTCAGAAAAATATGCTAAATAAAGAAAAATTAAGGGATCTGTGCTGATTTAGCCTGCAGTTATTTGACCTGCACTGAGAAGGCAGTAAGAATAGATATTCATGTGGCCCCCTCTGGTCTTGGATTTTTTAAGCCTAGAAAACAATGACCCAGACATTATTAATCCCTCTCAAATTTAATGCAATAAGTGAATCATGCTTAATCCATCTGATACAGTAGAAAGTGTCTTGAGTATTTCTATGGGGTTTCAACTGTAATCCAGTGTTAAATTAGTGGATGACTTAAAATATTATCAAGTCACTTCTCTGGATTTCTGATTTTTAGCTGAAAGCAGCAAAAATCTATCCCTTCTTGAAGCATGCCATTAGCTGTTTGCATAAATACAGAGGCATGGTATCAAACTCATGATCCACAAATTCCTGTGCAGACCTCTCCTACCTATTCCTTAAGAAATGCTGTTTGTTTTTTTGTTTTTTTAAGTAATGCTATCAGCCCAGTATCTCCCTGGCCTGTCAGAATGCCTCCCATCATGTACAGCTGCAACTGGAATGCACTGCAACTTAACACAAACTTCTCAGTCAGGGTTATTCTCTTTTTCTCTTTTATACCCATCATCTTCCCACGTAGTTCTCTAAAAAATTATTCTACCAGGTTTGCAGCAAGTGCTTAAATTGCAGAACAGACTCCGACATTTCTTCCTCTATTCAAGATATACTTCTGGCACAATTGTCCCCTTCATAAGCTGAACATCTCTAAGACTCATCACAGAGCACATTCATTTCAAAGATTCCCAAAGTTTTTTCCAGCTGATGGCCTTTTGTTTCCAATCCTTCTAGCCATAAGTAATCAAAAACTTCAAGCTGCTTCTTACAAACTTTACTTAGAATATCATTGACATGTTGGCTCAAAAAGGAAGAGAACATTTTAGTGAAACAAGTACTCAATACGTTTTAACACTGAAACAACATACTTTATGGAAGGAAATGTTCTAATGCAGCCTTTTGGAGAGCACAGTACTAAGAAAGTACTTCCTTTGCTCTTTTTCATTCACCAAGAGGACAGTAATTCCTTCAGTTCAATCACCTATATCAAAGCCAAAGCCACCTCATCAAGTGACTGAGCACAGCTGCTGCCAGACAAACGCTTTAACTTGGGTAAAAGATGGGATATTCCTCCAAAAACTCCTGTGACCATTCAGCTCCGATCTCACAGCACTGTCCCCAAAGGCCTCTGCATTCATGAAGAGTTTTTGGAAACCAAGGAACGTGCCATGATGATGTCCACTTCACCTTTCTGAGTCCTGCCAGACCCTATAGGCCCCACAGCCTGGGTTGGAGAGGGAGAAAAATGTGATATGGGATTTATTTCCTAGATTGAGAGTTGAGGTGGTAGGGATGTTCTTGCCAATTACCTGAGTTTTCTTTCTCTTTGTTCTCACCTGCTTTGTGCCCTCAGTCTGGTGCCCACAGTAGTGTCACCCCTTGGGTGCCTCCTCCCTATGTCCAGTGCCTGTCCCTAAACTTTGCTGGCGTCCTGACCCTCTCCCAGTGCTGGTTGCTCTTACCAGAGGTTTGAATCCAGGTCAGACTAGGTCCATGTCTCCTCAAGGGAAAGGGCAACATTTATGCCAGGTTCCTGTCTGAACTACTCCAGCTAGGCTGTTCTTAAGGGACAGAACCAGATCAGGCACCAGGATATGCACACTCAGGGAGGCATATGCTGGGCTACAAGGACACTTGTTCTTGTTGTTCCTCCCCATGGCTGCTCAGCCAGCAGGACATATTAGGCTGTCCTACCCTACTGATGCACAGGAAAAATCAGCTGTGAGCCTATTGTAAAACTGAGGTCAGTATAAGACCACAAAAGCAGACTTTGTTCCTTCATGACCTGCTCATCACAGAAAAAGCACCCTCAAAGCTCTGGATTTATTTATTGTGTCCAGGGCTTGGCAGTACCCTACACAGTAGGCATCCCTCCAGAACCTGCAGTGTCCCATCTCGAGTTTCTTTGGTCATTTGAGGCTTTGGGACCATTGTCAGACTGTCACTGATGGACAATCAAAGAGCCAATGACCCCAGCCAAGTGGCAAATACTGTAACTTGCCAGCATAGCTGTCATTTTGTTTTTCCAGGTAAAACATCATTGCTGATCTCATACAGCAAGGGTTGTTATTGCTCACAACTGAACACCACCTCATACCACTACAACAGAACTTTACCAGGATCCATATCACTGTCATCTCCTAGCCTATAAATTTATGCCTTCCAAGCATGAAAGATTTTGAGATAATAGGACACTATTAGAAGACAAAGTAACCAGATTTTATTTAGATATATAGTACATTGGTTTAGATACTCATTCTTTCAATATATGTTATACCCACCAGACAAAAATAAAAAACATTAGAGAAGCAAACATCTATTTTTGATTGATAATTTTCCCCTCAGTAAAATTCTCATAGTCTGCTCTGAAGTCACCTTTATCTCCATTGTTTATACAATTGTCAGAGGCATTTTTCACTTCATTGGCTAGACCAGTACTAATATAAAAATCAAAGACAACTTGCAGAAGAGTTCTTTGGTGGCAAATACATTTTAAAGAGTAAATCAGACATTATTAACACAAAAGACAAACTTACCCAGAATGCTGGAAAAAACAATTTCACTTCCATTAGTGACAGTTTATCCTAGAAGACAGTCCCAGGATGGAAACCTTTAAAAAAAACGAATGGAAGACTCATTAGGATAATGGGACAAGGTAACAAGGGCTTATACCATCAAGCCTTTTGTAATCACAGTGTTTAAGATTAAACATCCTTATGATTATGATCCTGTACAAGTTTCCTAGAATTAACTGACAGATAAGATGGTCCTTGTTGGGAGTGAGTGAAATAAAGCAAAGCACCTCCTCTTAAAAGGGGAAGAGGAAACAAAAACTTTGTGAAAAAAAACCTCCACATTTTCAGTTCCTCTTCTCCTCTGGAGTATCTCTAGAGTAAGACAATGCTCTCAAGTCAAATTTAGGCCACAAGATGAAAGGGAAGCTCAGATTCAACCCAGTCAGGTTTTAATGTATTTACAGAGATCTCTGTTTTTACAGGACTCTGAGCTATTTGACACCTTCTTCCTTTGCCACATTTTGCTGAGATAAGAGTGATACATTGCTATTCAGGGAGATACAGCTGAATTTGCTTGTGATGAGATCACCAAGAAAAGTATGGAAGGAAAGAGGAGAAACAAGAAAGGGTAAGAAAGATCATTCAGAAAATACACAAAAAGGAGCTTCTGAGAGAAGTCAAGAAAATATTGAAGTCACAAGAAATAAACATCATGATCAGAGAACATGTGTTACAATATCAACGTACAACAGGTCAAGGCAGGGAAGGAAAGAAAGACAGTCTTGGAAGTTGTGAGAGGCCATGAGATGTGGTTTTACCAGTGGCAAAAGGTGTCAAACAGTTGAAATAATGAAACTAAAGGATCTCTCAAGCAGGACTGTGACCAGATCATAAGATAACAAAAAAATGTGGAAAAGGTTTCGAAGGAAGAGGGGGGTGGGTAGTGTGGTGGTGGTGGTTTTTTTGTTGTTTTGTTGTTGTTTTTTTCTTTTTGTTTTGTTTGTTGTTGTTTTTTAATATTATGTCATTATGTGTATCTGTATTATGATGGGAAAGGGGCAGGAGATAGTAGTGCGACGAGTTAGGAGGTACAAGTGCAAGGAAGCACAAGAGGAGGGATGGGACTCTGAGATGAGCAGAGCAGGTGGAGATCAGAAGAGGCTTGAGAACATGACAGAGGAAAAGGCAGAGTCAGAGAAAGAAGGTAAAAAAGGCAGCTGAGGGTAAAGGGAAAGTTTCCTGACACTAAATTTTACCCTTATGATAAATAACGATCAGGTGGGAAAATGATGGATAAAACCCTTAGATGATATAAGAAGATAGAAGATAGAAGTGGGATTTTCAGTAAGATGTAATCAAATGGTCTTTTAAGATGTTTCAGTGTCATGCAACTGAGAGTAACTGTTGATAAATTCCATCCCAATGTGGTAAACTCCCAAATCCAAAGTATCTTGCAGAAAAGCATGCACTAATTATAGTGAAATTTATATTTTATTAAGAAATTCCAGGTATGTCCTACTGACTCCCCCACTTTCCATCACCCAGCAAGGCATGTTGCTTCTTTTCAAATAACTCAGTTAAATTAAGTTGTATGCTCAGCCTCATTAGCTACCATCTCCATTCCCCTGCAGTTTTAATTAGATCGGTCTCTTTGTACACAGCTACCTCCATTCTTCCCCCCTAAACAATCCTGCAACGTGGCTTTTTTCATGTTATCATTCTTCAAATGCTTCTAATTACACTGGAGGCAGCCGAGGTGATCAGAGCAGTGCTCTCCCATGGAGAAGGCAGGACAGGAGCTGCAGCCAGCAAGGTACATAGAATCACAGAATCATAGAATCATAGAATTGGCTGGGTTGGAAGGGACCTCAGAGATCATCAAGTCCAACCCTTGATCCACTACTGCTGCAGTTACCAGACCATGGCACTGAGTGCCACATCCAGTCTCTTTTTAAATATCTCCAAGGATGGAGAATCCACCACTTCCCGGGGCAGCCCATTCCAATGCCTGATCACCCTCTCCATAAAGAAATTCTTTCTAATATCCAACTTAAACCTCCCCTGGCACAACTTGAGACCATGCCCTCTTGTCTTGCTGAGGGTTGCCTGGGAAAAGAGCCCAACCCCCCCCTGGCTACCCCCTCCTTTCAGGGAGTTGTAGAGAGTGATGAGGTCTCCTCTGAGCCTCCTCTTCTCCAGCCTGAACAGCCCCAGCTCCCTCAGCCTCTCCTCATAGGATCTGTGCTCGAGTCCCTTCACCAGCCTGGTTGCCCTCCTTTGGACCTGCTCCAGGACCTCGATATCCTTCCTGAACTGAGGGGCCCAGAACTGGACACAGGACTCGAGGTGTGGCCTCACCAGGGCTGAGTACAGGGGCAGAATCACTTCCTTGGACCTGCTGGCCACGCTGTTCCTGATACAGGCCAGGATGCCATTGGCCTTCTTGGCTACCTGGGCACACTGCTGGCTCATGTTCAGCTTCCTGTCAATCCAAACTCAAAGGTCCCTCTCTGTCTGGCTGCTCTCCAACCACTCTGTGCCCAGGCTGGAGCTCCCCATGGGGTTGTTGTGGCCATGGATCCCTTGGGCGGGCCTTGGGGTATAGATCCCCTTCCACACTGTTTTACCCTCTTTAATCAAGACAACCCATCAACATGACAGGCTTGAGAGACAGGTCAGACCCTTTGCATAGGCACCAAGCCCCAAGCACACAGAGCTGACTTCCCCCAGCAGCCTCCATCCTGCTCTGTGTCCCCACGTTGATCCACCACCTCCACCTCCTGCATCACAGGGCAGGAACAAGGTCCCAACATCCCACTGAAGTCAGAGGACACAGCAGACCCCTGAATTCATTATGACACCTGGCTGCAGCTCCTCCATCAAAACACATACCCTGGCATGCCCAGCATACTTTGCAGGCATCAAGCCACAACAATGTCCGAAAAGATAGAAAAAAGGCTCAGGAGAACCTGCTCCCAGGGTCTGACCTAACCTTTAGGCCATTTTTTTTTTCAGTAAGTACAGGAGCAAAGGAACTAAGATCATGAGTTGACCCATTTCCTGCTGGCAATGGGGGTAAAGGCTGAGGTTTCAGGAAAAAAAAAAAAAAAAAAAAAAAAAAAAGGAAGTGAGGTGCATCAGCTTTGCCAATAAGGAGAAAAATTGCTTTTTATGGTCAGGATTTCCTCTTCAGCCCCTATTTCCACACTACTAGAAGAAAAAAACCTGCAAATTCAGCAAGTATGGCTGGCAGAAAGACCCTCAGAGCAAAAGCCCTCTGCTCCATGGTTCCCCTGCAGCTCCAGAGGAGAGTCTGGGGAGCTCAGCACTGTTCTGGGGCTATTCCTGGCTGCCCAGGGTCAGCTGCATGGCAGCAGGGATTAGAGCAACTTGGATTTGTTATGTAAGGGACATGTTGCCTGTGGCTCTTCTCAAATCCCAGAGACATTGCTGTTATGTAATAGGAACAATCAAACAGGACAGCTTTTCCTTGATTTGATTTTTTAAAAGTGCTGAGCAGCTAAAAATGAACATTGAGGGTCTGTCAGACTCACTATTATGTTTTCCACTCTAATCAGTTTAACTTCAAAGCTGCCACAGCTTATAGGGACAGTGACTCAGCTCTCGCTTTGCCCAAGGCCTCAAGATCCAGGAGGGTGAAATAAAAACCTTTCTTCACCTTCCACTGGGTCCTCAGTGGAGGGCAAAGTTTTTACTTTCTGAACTGAGTCTGTGGAATTTTATGTCTTTAGCACCAGTATCTTGCTGGTTCTATTGACATTACTCACATGAATAAAGTCTGGATCTGGCCCTGAACATTGCTGTGTGGACTGGACAGAGCCCCCTGACACCTGGGCTTTCACCAGAATAAAATGCAAGCTCAACTGGCAGAGTCTCCAGAGTACCTTGTCTTCCTAAATTACTGCTATAAATAATTCTGATGGAAATGCACACAATTTTACATTCTATATCTACACATCTGCATCATGTTATTCAAGAAAATATGCACATTAACAACAAGATATGTTGTTTGACCCAGTTGTAATCCACTTAACTCACATTTGGGGCATGTGCCAAGTGTGTCAAGGATGGGTAGATACCAATGTTTCAGGAAGCCCTAGCTGGTAATTTGATCAAGCTGCCATCACAACAAGATTTGTGCTTTGCCCAGATTGCTTCTGTTTTAGAAACTTACTTCTTTCCAGCTTACTAACTATATACAAGAGTTTTCCATTCTTTTCAAATGCTCCTTTACAGTTTTCTTAGTTTAAGATCTGAAAAGGGATGGAAAAGCATTTTTTTCTTGTAGATCTCTGATTTCCTAGACTTTCAGCCTTTTAATGCACAGAAGAAACAGCCCAGTTTGAGTGTCCATGCTGAATACTTACCTTAGCATTAAACCCCAAAGCCCTGAGCATTAAACCCTGAACAACATATCCAGATTGTGACCATAATACAGTAACTCTGTCCTAAGCACTTGCTCCTGACTTCCATGTTTCTAGTCCTGTGCATGAAGCTGTTTGATTTCACCCAAATTGTTTCCAGATTGTTTTACTATTGTTCCCATTTTACAGCCTCACTGATATATTGCATCAACAGCTAAACAAAATTCATCAAAACAGCAAGAGAAGAACCTCAGATCCCAATGGTCTGGTAGACTGAAGGAATGCATTCATTCTGAGAGTGTGGCTGTACCAAGAACACTCGAGAGCAATTTACTCCTGTATGTTTTATCTGTGCCCAGCATCTTGCCAGCTCTCCCTGTGCACAGCACATCAGGATCCCTCCCAGCATTCTAGCATGAAGACATCACATGGAGCTCAGAAATGCCTAATACAAAGTTTTATTTTTCCCCCATCACCATCTAATTCTTGTTCAGTAGCACTAACATACCATGAGGTGCAGAAATACATTCTTTGGGACTTATCTGGTCCCTTGGAATTTTTCTGGCAATATAAACTTGAGAATTATAATGAGGATTGCCTTGGACTGAGAAAATCTCAGGTGGCTTAAAGGGTTGTTGTTGTTCCACGTGCCTCATGCAAAACTTGGCAGAGACAACACATGCCAGAGGAGGAAACCACTATGGGATCATCTCTGATGAAGTTATCCTTGCCTGCCAGACTGGCTCTGCAGCTGCCTTAGAATTTTGTCATAACTTAGAGCACCCTATGGCAATAATAAAAAATATGGAAGCCAACTAATTTCAGATAACCTATCAAACAGATAAATTTTAAAAAAATAGACTTAATAGAGAAATTAATTAGCCCTACATACATTCTAGATGCTTGTTTACTTTTTAACTATGATTCAAAGGGAAGTCATTCTCCTGGAAATGTTCAGTGATTATGGCCATGAAGTGAAACCCACAGCTCTGCAAAGACAAACAAGTTATGCCATTCTGCCAGCTCTGCCTCCTATGCAACAGCTGTTTCAGAGAAGTTTTATCTCTGAGTAGAAAAGCCTTGAGGCTCATATAAGGAGCAGCAACCTGCATTACAGCATCATCTTAATTTAGAGTCATGATTGCAGGCTGGGAGGAGAAACCAAGGAATTTTTTTGGATGATGATCTTGCTAGTTTTGAGGATTGCGTAAAATCACTGATCTGCAAGTGATGTCACTAGCAGCAAAAGCCTGAGAACTGCTGCTACACCAGATGCTTCTGAGGATTAAGTCATTTGCAGAGACTTTTGATGTGGATGCCCCTGCTGGAAAAAAATGGACTTCCCCATCCACAGTCCCCAAATCCTCTGCAAGAGTAAGCCCTCATAGTCCTACCAGTTTTTAGAGAGGAAGCTAAGGCAGTGTATCAGACCAATTTTACTGCAATTACACAGGAATATAACTTGGATGTCCTCCCCTCCCAGCCAGTGCATCACTATGTGCTGTGCCACACTAGACCTCAAAAGCAATAACAACTTTTCCTTAAACAGAAAACAGTTCTTGCCTCTCTCCTCCTCTCAAGAGTTTTGAATCTGTTTGCTTGACTGCCAGCTTTGTAGCCACTTAATAGAAAAAGAAAATAAAATTATTTTAAATAAATTATTAAGGTGACTGCTTAAATAAAGGCTTTCAGACTGCCCTTTCTCATACTGAAGGCCTGTTTTTCAGATGTTTTGAGTATTTTACAGATAAGCCTTTGGTCTGCAAAATACTAACCTGGTTCTGTATCATAACAGAGTAATATGGGACAAAGCTCTAATTGGTATAAATCACTCAGTTGTGAAGTCACAGCAATTTAGATCAGCTAATCATTTCCTCTCTTGCTTCTCATCCTACAAACCCTCACTAAGTAGGTCTTTCTCATTAAACCAATGGCAGGGGACACTCAGGTGGTAACAGTACTTGGCTGTACTCCAGAGATGTTTTTTGTGACCTTGGGTGAAGTGTTGGGACATTATACTCTTCCCAGTTCCCCACTGGAAAATTGCAGAGAGCAAGATATCATCACATAATGGTTATGGACAGAAAAAAAAATAAGGTTTTCAGAAAGCAAAGCATCAAATGCATACCCAGCAACAGAAAGTGGCAGTGTTCCCAGACTCATGAGGATGCTATTTATATTAGGATAGTGCCAGAATAAGTTATACAAAAACTATGAGAATCATTTTCCTGAAGAAAGACTGATTCAACAGGTTTGAGTTTTCAATAGGAAGTTCAGGTACAAAACAAGCCATCATGCACATCAGTTTTCTGGTTCTTTGCTCCTATTTTTTCACACTTTCAGCTACCTACAACGTCCTTAACAAAACTGACTGCAGGATGTTCACTAAAAGTTTCATTTAAACAAGGCCAGTATTTATTTTTATAAATAACTTACAATAAAATGGGATACTTGTGTAGGGAAAGCATTTACTAAATCAGCTGTGCCTTAGTTGTCTTTTTAGCAAACTTCAGCATTCAGCTAGGGGTGGAGAGGAAGGGATCCTTCTGCACTTCTTGTTGCCAGCATTTCAGCAAACATATTTACTGAGATGTGTATTATTATGCCTAGATCTCTTCTCCTTCAGAGTGTTCAATCAAATACTAATCTGACCACTGTGTATTACTCTCTACTGAATTATGCTTCACTTTCTCTACCATTGTATGACTCCAGAGAGACCACACTTTGCCAGAGCCCACAAATGTGGCTGCAATTCTTTATGCCAAATTCTGGTGCTCTCTCCGTGAACTCAGGAAACAGAGAATGTACACTGGAAGCTGGAAGTCTTGGTTTTTCTAACTTATTATGAGAAAGGGCTGTTTTTATTTCTTGCTGGCTGTTGAATTCCATGCACAGCCTCTGAGGTGCTGTTGTGCTTTACAGATGTGAAGAGCTGCACTTCAACAGAAGATGTGCTGCTAGCTCTCCTTTCCCTCAGTCTTCCTAAATATCTAGCATTGCTTACTATACCTTAAATGTATTTTGCATAGAAATGCACACTCCAGAAATTTAGGCCAGGAGTTTTAAGCTACTTAATTTTTTATTACAGTCACTATCACTAACACAACAGACATCACCCTAGGAAACTTTACCGTAGAAGAAGCTTTGCTGTAAAGAAATTAAAAAATACCTGTCTGACCCAAACCTACACCTGTCATTTGTCAGATCAGTAGCCAAATACCTACCTCTGACCTTAAAGAGATAAACATAGGGAAGACATGGTACCATATCAAAAGCTGCTTCAAACAAACCACGTGGACTCAGTCTTGCACAGATTTTCTCAACCCCTCCTTGTCTCAAGTAGTGTTTTCCAAACTCACAGTGCATTGCTCAGAGCATCACTTACAGGATCTCCCATTTGGATATTAAGATAGGACTTTATTCTACAGAAAGTGAGGTGATCATAAATAAAGCAGAACGAGAAATTAAACCTCATTTGCATACATGTAGCCCAGTGCTACCACTCTCCTGCAAGCAAAGGCTGTACTACTCCCCCCAACAGATTGCAGAAATTGGAGACAAGTAGCTGGGTATAGTTAATTGAATTGGAAAAGCCCAGACTGGTAAAGGGTTTATGCAGGAGGAGATACAGAAAAGCCCACATCCCTGCTTGAAATTGAGGATGAGAAACAATAAAACCCACAAACAGTACACTGAATTTAAAGAGCATAAACCAATTCCTGTATGAAGTCCTACGAACCAAAATAAGGCGTTTATGCATCACGTTACATCAGCTCAGTTGCTGCCAAGTGCCTCCTTAATGCAATCATCCATTGCAAAGTTAACCTGTATGCAAACACTTGACATTTAAGTATTTTCCTATGGATACCTTGAGATCTATGAATATTTCTTCTAGTGCTTGACCAACTGAGAAATAATAAATTTTGGATCTTTGCAGGTTTTAACACAATGATAAATGTCAAGGCTTGTGCTGCCTTGCTGTTTTCATGTTCAGACAGACCAGGGATCACTGGCTCCCTCACAGGGGTGCCCGCAGGGAGCACTGACTGGTGCCAAGGCTGAGGCAGAGCACAAAATCCCCTCTGCACTGCTGTCACCTTCGGGAGGCTGTGACACAGATCGGGAAAAGAAGCCGAAGCAAAGGTAGCGAGGAAGGTGACGCGAGGAGGAGGAAGAAAGGGTACCCTGCCTCACCTAAACAGAATTGGAAACATCCGACCTAGATGAACAGCTCCTGGAGCAGAGACTTTTTAGCGAGTAGGGAGACGTGGACGCTCTGCCCAGTCTTCCATGGATTTGTTACCTCCCCCTTCCCACCAGAAAACCAGCTTACAATTCGCAGCAGCTGCTTTATCTTTTGTCATTATTAAGAAAAAATCGTAAGAAGCCCTTTAACTCCATGCAAATGTGAGCGAGTGACGGCAGCTCCAGCTCCGTCAGCCAGCGGGCTGCTCTAACTCAGCACTCGCCCCGAACTCGCCACTCGCCCTGAACTCGCCACCCGCCCACGCCGAACTCTGAGCCCCGCCCGGGGGGTCTCCAGCCCGTTCCGGGACCCCACTCTTCGTGGCACTGCCGCGCCGCTAAGACACTGCTGGCATAAACCAGGCGACGTCGGTCTTTGCCCGGTGCTGCACAGAGATCAGCGCTCGCTGGAGCCAGCCCATTCGTTAGTGTCCTCAGAACTTTTGGCCGAACAGATGTGATAACAGATATTGCCGATCGTAACAACCTGGGCTCGCCTCGCTGCCTCGCCACCCAAACGTGCGGCTTCACCCCAGGCAGCGGAGAGGAGCATCCTGCGGACCGACACCCGCGCTTCCCGCCGCCGAACCCCTTCCCCATCTCAGAGCGCTTTTGCCCCTCTTCCGTCCCCCCGTCACGGCGCTCCGGAGGCGCAGCCGGGACCCGGCGGGGTGCGTGGACATCGCGGGCAGGGGGAGCGGAGCGCGGCCCCCGGCACACCCCTAGCCCCGGAAGGAGGGGCGGAGGCGATGCGGGGCAGGGAGTAGGAAACGGCACCTCCACGGCGGGGAGCGGAGGCCACGCTGGGACAGGGGATGCGCGGGCGGCGGGGATGCACGATGCTCACCTGACTCCGCGCCGGTTCCGTTGGTGACGGCAGCGGTGGTAGTGGCGGTGGTGGCGGTGATGCCACCGCCTCCTCCCACCGTCAGGCCGGGGCGGCGGCGGGCCGCGGGCCGTGTTTATATACGGGCGGGGCGCAGCCGCCCAGCAGCGCCCGCCGCCCGCCCGCGCCCGCCGGTGCCGCCGCCGCCGCCGCCACCGCCCCGAGCCGGGACGCAGCGCCCCCTGCCGGACAGCGCCGCGCACTGCACCGCCGCCCCCCGTCCCCGCGGGACCCAGCGCCCCACGGACCCCCAGGGACCCGCTCGGGAAGACACGGGCGTCACGACAGAGAGGGAGATACAGATAACACGGGGAGTTCCCGTGGCTGCCTCTGTGGGACTCGTCCATCTCTGCCCGTTTTTCCCGGGCATTGCCGTGATTACGTGGGGAAATGCACACGCGGGCAGCAGATAGGTGGTTTGTAGTGGATTATCGAATGGGGATTTTCCTGGGAATACAGGTGCGGGTCAGCGTCTGCCGGGGAAGGCGTAGTGGTGCCTCAAGCGACATCAGACAGAAACGGGACTTGCTTGTAGCAAAGCTTTTCCCTCCGTGTCTGGCTGCTCTCCAGCTCTCCCTCACTCGAAGTTCACTTCTCTTTCACTTTCAAATGAACAAGGGGATGGATGAATGGATAAATAAATAAGTAGACAAACAAATTTGCTTTTCAGCAAAAATTGTAATTCAAGTGGTAATCTCCATTGCTTTTATTGTTTCAGCTCTTGCCGGGGGGTTTTACTACTCTTAGGGAAGGAAGCACTGGGGTAGAGGCAGAGGCTTTTTGCTGCACATTTGAAGCTTTTATCTACACAGACAGCCAGTGCTACAGCTGTCTCTATCAGGATTGTTATATTCCCAACAAGCCAGCTCTCATTGTTTCAATCAGCTGTTAAATTCAGCAGAAGGCACAAGATCAGATGGGAGTTTTATGATCTGTGTCTAATGCTGGGCAACTCAATTAATTTTTATGAAGTCCTCTGGGCAAATGCATGAAGGGGGGCAGTGATGGAGTTCCCAGCTCACAAGGCTGACCAGATGCTACACTGCATCCTCCTGCTTGGGAGCCCCCACAACAATACCTGGAGGCACCAGAAGAAGAGCCAGGACCTCAGGACCTACAACACACCAAGTGTCTGGAAGTCTGGTGAGAGCTAGCTGGAAATATCTGTGGTCTGCATCCCAGCTCCAGCCTGACCTTTTGGCAGCTGGCATCCAGTATAACATCCTGGAAAGAATTCCTTTACCCAGTGACTGTCTGAACAGGTTGATATTACAGTCTCATGTGCAGGGCGGTCACTGTCACAGGATATATCCTTATTTCCCAGCCATGCAGTAACTTCCTTATTTCTGCCTGTGCTCAAACACACTGTGCTTGCATCTGTCTGCAGTTAGAAGTGCCAAGTACCATCCCTGTGGCACCATAAATTGAGTCTCTTATCCTTAAAAGACCTTCCCTTCAGGTTTGTCTTCCATGCTGAAAAAAACCTGTGTTCCCCACCCCTGGCCCCACCATGCTGGACTAAATGCAATGCTTGAGTTACAAAAACAATGAAGATAAATCATCTTAGCTGTAAGCAACTGAGACCATCCCTTTGGATGGTACAAAGGAAGACCCTAATGAGACAGGCACTGGCAGGTTTAGCTGTGGTGGCCTTTGGCATGAACCCCTTCGCCCCCTGCCAGCTCTGCCAAATCTCTGGGGGGAGATTTCCAGCTCCCCCCAGGGCAGGCAGGAGAGGAGATGTGGCCATACCTTGGTTCACAATTTAAAACAATATTTATGTTCAAACCCTGAGCTTATCTATATTTAAAATAAGGGGAGGGGGGCCTGAGGAAGTGAGGGAAAGCATCCAGCACCTCTCCCAATAATCTTCAGAAAGCATCAATGCCATTTGTCATGTCCAAAGACATCACCATGATGACCATTGGTGATAGGGACTTCCAGAGGAGGCAGGCTTTCACTGCACTGTTTTTACATTAGTATTTCCAAGGACCTCCTGGCTGTATTAAAACAGGGACAATAAACGAGAAAGCTCAAATTCATGCGAAATGTTAATTGGACTGCCAAAACCTATTACACACAAAAAAAATCACCTACAAATAGATGTTGGCATTGAATTTCTTCCCTCAATAGAACATTTTTGCAAACAATTACCACTCCCAGCACTTGACATCTGATCATGGAGCTATTGCAGTCATGATAATTCATGCTATTATCACACCTAAGTAAAGCTACTTAGCTACCGAATGTGGGCTCTGCTTTATTTTTAGGTGCTCTGCAGAAGTTAAATTATGTGCTGTAGACAATTCACATAAATTTGTATTTCTCCAGCATTTGGGAGATAAATTTGTAGCCCATGCAAACGTACAATTGAAGATTACTTACACAACTCCAACAAACAGAAGGAATAACAAAAAAATTGTTGCTTACACTATAAAGAGTAAAAAAAGATGATGAAGTAGAAGATGGGTTTATAAATGCAGGCAGAGCAGTTTCCAGCACAGTTTCAAGCACATCTTCAAGCCACTTTGTTGATGTATTTAGGAACAAACTGCTGCATCTGCAGAGAGGTGGCAGGATAGCCTCACACATAGACCTGGAAATAGAAGGCAGTCAGGAACCCATGGTTCAGCGCAGGGACAGCCTGGACCACACAGGACAGGATACAGCCCTGGTGGATCTGGAGCATGGAGCAACCACACGTCTCTCCAAGTCTTCCCTCCCTGCCATAAGGTCCTGGGTGGTTGAGATGGCAGAGGCACCTTTTGCTGTGCATCCAGGCTTCATCCCTTCAACAAACACCAGGACATCTGGTGGACCACTGCAGTGTTTGTTCTGAGGGACACAGGATCAGAGACCAAGCTGGGTTGATGATCATCCACACTGCCAAATTGTTAGCACACTGTGCAAGGGCACAGCCTGGGGGATGGCATGCAGGAGGGACCCTTCCTAGCAAGCAGCAGAGATAGGACTGGATGACCTCCCATTTCCTTCCCACTATGTGGCCTTCCAGCTCTGTCTCCGGAGGTTTTGCAGCCACAGACTTCCCTCCTGATACACCCCAATTCATCCAATACAAACCCTGCTTCACGCATTAAAACACCATTCTCATGGGCTGCTGCACAGCTACTGCATTAGTTCGGACAGCATGAGCTTAAAGGACAAAAAAAAAAATTAATAAAGGAAACATCTACATATTAATACCAATGTCTTAGGGCCACAGGAGCACCAGATGGGAGACCAGGATCAAGTATTATCCAGCATGGCTACAGCCAGTCTGTGTCTACAGGCCTCAAGATCAGAGAGCAGCTCCTGGTTCTGTTTACTCTATGGTAAAAACAGAGCTGGTGCAGGACAAGGTTTATTTCTCTGAATAAATAAGAAAGGGACAAAATCAGCGTTCAGCTTTTCAGATTATCTGGGAAAAAGGAAAGAGAAGAAAAAATACCATCAGTGGGCAGAGAGAAGGGCTGCTGCCAGGATGCTGCCAGGGGCACAACGTGCAGATGCCTGGATCTGCCAGCCTGCCTGCAGCCCAGTGCCCAGCTCTGACTGCTTAAGATGCTTAAGCTACTGTTTCCAGATGGAAATTTTCCTTAGCCTTCCAGGTCTGGCCACCAAACAATTTACCAGCAAAGTGATTAGAATGGAAAATATAAAAGTTTTTGCTGGTTGTTTTTCTTGGAGTTTTTGGTTTGTTGTTTTGTTGTTTGTTTGGTTTTTAATTTAGATAGTTCAATGTAGTCCAATCAGCTGTTTTTATTTAAGCCCCATCTTAAACTTCAGTTGCACCTGCTAAAACTCAAGCAGTGACATATTTGTCCCAGCACAAAGTTGTCTTATAATGACTTTGGTAACTTCTGATCTGGAATAGTATAAGCTCTTTTCTATTGCATCAATAGTGTCACTTAAACTATTATTGGTGTTATTTATGTGGGACAACTCTTGTGTCTAAATACCAAGGAGCTGCCTTTGGCTGTGGCTGCTGCTCTTTTCTGCTGGCTTGTCACATCCCCTCAAATA
Organism: Heliangelus exortis; assembly: GCF_036169615.1. Taxonomy (NCBI): domain Eukaryota; kingdom Metazoa; phylum Chordata; class Aves; order Apodiformes; family Trochilidae; genus Heliangelus; species Heliangelus exortis. Next base: position 20,890,131 of record NC_092422.1, on the reverse strand, counting down.
ACCTGTGCTGCAAAGATGTAGTGGAATTCTATATAAATTACAGCTAAACCAATTGATTCTCTCATCTGCAAATGTTGACTAGATAATTTAATGAGAAATAAAGGCTCTAGCCAGGGCAAATTTTTCATGTATAGCAAACAGTCCTGATGGAAAAATATCAACTTAATCTATGAAGCTGATTTCTCTTTCATTCAAATAATGAGAACTACCTTGTACCCTCAAATTACTAGTGACTGAAAATCCTGCAAAACCAGATTGCATTACACATGCAAACAGCAATAACCCAGTCATTTTTGAGTAGACTATGACCAAGAAGTCAGGATGACTGCAAATATTCCTCTCAAATGGCTTGGATTATTTTAAGCCATAAATTCAGACTCTTCTGGAATCACAATAGTTGCCTCTCTGAGCCTTGTCACTGCTTGATAACAGCAGTGAAACACTGCAGACAGATGATAAAGCAGTTTTATGTGAGCTCTTGCAAATGACACCATGGTAGAAATTTGTCCCATGAGACATGAGGAATCCCAGCCATGCAGAAGTGTAATTGCAGTCAGATAAAAATGGCAGCTTGATCAACACATCAACTTCCTATCTGAATAAATATAATTGAGCACATTTTCTTGGAAGAAGGGGAGTTTTTGTGTGAATAATTTCTACTCACAATGAGTAAGAATTGCACAATTAAAGTAGTATATATACAGCTTTTACATTTTTTTCCCAGTTTGTATTGCGGAAACATTCCAGTTGAGGAGAACTTAACTGTTGTGATAATCTGAGCTGGATAATTCTGTGTTCTGTGAATTTTCAAGTATTTATGCAGTTGCATACACTTATGCATATATGAAGCCAGCAATCTGTGGGTCTGCATCTCCTGCCTTTTGAGCCACAGAAAACAGAATGTCCTTAGATCCAGAGCATTCCCATTCAAACAAATAGACATGTCTGAAACAACACAGTGGTCACAACCAAGGAGAACCACATCCCTCCAACTCCTCAGGAAGAAGGTGGGATTTAGAGACTGGCAGAGCATAGAACATGAAAACAAGAAGCTCCAACGTTAAACCTCAAGTGCAGGCTGGAGACTGGCTGTGTGGATTAGGCTGCTGCCATCAGGTGAGTGACACACTGTGCCCACGTAGTGAAATGAGGCAACCAGGTGCCACTAATGACCAGGTAGTGGGCATGAGCTTGTGTTAAACCCACCTGTGCCTGATTAGGGCGGGCCCCAACTGGGCATGAACAGGATTAGGGGGCCAATAAAAGGGGCTTAACACAAGCTCATGCCCACTACCTGGTCATTAGTGGCACCTGGTTGCCTCATTTCACTACATGCCCAACTTGCGCCTTGATGACCATGGCTGGGGAGATCTAATTCTCCAGCCCTTTCCCCACACCTCCAACCCCAGCCACCAGGCCTGCTCCCTCACTTGCCACAGCCCCACTGTTTGTCAGACCTGTGCCTGAGCCAATTCATGCTCAAACCACTCCAGCCACCACTGCACAAGCAGGACCATGGTTCTGCCCTCCTCCCAGTGGTTCCAGCACCTGATGGAGCTGCTCTGAGCCACTCCAGCATTGCAAAAAACAAACACAACAACTAAAGCCAAGTGATTTGCCCTCTCCTGAGTTCATATGTTGAGCTGCATCAGCACCAAGGCTGCAGTGTACCTCTGGGAATTGGGTCAGGAGGCAAGATCTTGGAGCCAACAGCTGTGTGAGCCAAGGGATGCCTTGGCATAGCAGGAAGTCTTTTTTTTATGGGAGTTCATTTTCTGACAGGTCAATAAACTGAACTGCCCCATGGAGAAGCTCAGTGGGGACCAGCACTGGTACATGGGTGGGGTGATGAGAGAAGGAATGGGAAAGAAGGAAGGGACATGGAGCAAAGAGAATAACTTCCATTTTTGTCAGAGATGTTTAGATTGACTCAGCTGTATCATGCAGCTCTGATTACTAAGAGGCAGCTGATCAGAAAACCTTCCCTCCCCAATGGCCAGGCTGGTTCCTTTTCCTCTCTGCACACACTGCTGGAAGCTGAACAAGGAATGGGGAGAGAAGGAGCAGGTGAGGAGAAGGATGGATGCTGGGAGCCCATGCCTCCACCTGACACTGCTTGTGAAACAACAGCCTGGGTGTTAAAAATGCACAGACCATGCTGCAAGCTGACCTAAGACAGTTGTTAAAATTTCGAGAAAGGGGTTCTAGAGAAACAATCCCTGTGCAACACAACCAGCTGTTGCACCTCCACAAATGAGAGTGCAGAAGCAACAGAAGGAGCTGCAGAATGGAGGGTGCAATGGCACTTGCTTAAGGTAACATTGCACAGCAGCCACATTGAAAGCCACCCAGAGAAACAAGGGGCAAAAAGAAAGGGTGTGTAGCAGAGTTGTACTGTATGACCAATGGAAGCAGAAGGGTGCAGACCTGTGCAGAAAGCAAATACACCCCTGCTCAGAAACCATGGGTACCAAGAAGGACCTGGACCTAGACTAAACAGTACATTAAATTTAAGTTAAGGATATGCACCCACCCAGCTCTCCTCCAGCAACTGAGCAGCATCCCTTTGTGTGTCATGTTCTTATCCATCACTTTGGAAATCCACCATTGTTTGTTTAAACCCCTGTTCCACCAACCATCTTCACTAGTGTGTTCTCCATCATTCACCTTAATTGACTTTTGATTCATCTGAGTAGGAGGGAGAGGAGGAGGAATATGTGACTATTAAAAACCAGCAGCAAGAATGCTCTCAGAAATTTTACATCAAGCATTAAGCCTCCCTGGTAAAGCAACTGAGTTCACTGCATAGTGAAGAAATTTTTCCCTTTGGAATGAATAAAACAGAGGAGGATCTCTCAGGAATTTAATAAATACAGCTGGCATACACAAGAACAGTATAAAATGATGTAGAAGATGAAGAGGCAGGAGCAGGATAGCTGAGATGGATTGCCACCCGTTGGATGACTAACACTCATGCTTTTCAGGAACACACTCTTGGTGGAGAGAGGGAGTATGGCAGCAAATGTTTTCTACACACTCCCCAAACAAGTGTGTAGGTCAGAAGGAACTTCACAGACTTTTCAGGCCCATGATTTTGGTTTCTGAGCCACTGGGTGTTGCTGCAGAGTGAGTGCTAAAGCCAAATGCACCTGCGACTGGAGCTTTGAAGGTTTTTATACTGTTGGGGAGACAGGATGGTTCTGGGGACTTAGGCAGGTCAGCTATGAGACTGCACTGTAGTGAGGTGTTTGTAAAAAGGTTCTGAACTTCCCAGATTTGCTGGACATTCCCATCATACAGGTTGCTAGCAATACAATGGTCAGAGTAGGCAGTTCTAAAATCACACCCAAGGTCTTCTCAGCAACCCACTTGTCTGATTTTCATCAGGTTTTTTTTTGCCAGTCAGCAGCAAGAAATACACCCAACTCCTTCCAGCTATCACTGTTTGGACTTGAGATAAATCAGAATGTAGTGTTCATAGAGGAGGAGGAGAATAGTAGTTTCTTGAAGAATGTTATTTTCAGTTAGTATCACTTTTTCTTGAAGTCCCTAGGATATTCCATAAACAGAGACCAGGGAACACAGAGCACAGCTGAGCCACGGCTGAGTCAAACCAGCATTGCTGGAGCAATTGTAGAGCTACAGGCATGCAAATGCCTATCTCTGCAGCTCCTCCTGGGAGATCTGGGAACTGTAAAAATCAAGAATAAATTGAGAACAGGACCATCTAAGCTCTATCACGATACAAGCTAGATTTCCTCAAAGTACATTTAGATAACAGTGCCAAAGAAAAGGGCAGATATTTTACTGTAGAGCTGCTGTTACCTGTAGCATTCAGCTGCTGTGAGTAATTTTCAGGGAAAACTCATTGTATATAAGTATGTGAGGGTGGAAAAAATAGCACAAAGTAGGTCCAGGAGAAAAACAACAGCTGCACAGTCACAAACAGGAAAGCAAAGGGAACTGACACTCGTGTGGATGCAGAATCATGAGGTTTATGGAGACATGATTGACAGTGGGGCTTAGCAGCAGCCCTGAACGGCAGGGACTCTCTTCTAGAAAATGATGTTGCAAATGAAGTGTAAGAAGGACAAATTCTAAAAGTGATTCTGACAGGCTCCAAGGCAGAAGAATGCTTCAGCAAGCATTTGGCAGGCTGGCCAGCAGCAGTGACACACTGGATGCAGCTTCCATCCTTAGGGCAGCTCAGCCCAGCACCCACACAGGGAAGGACTGGGGAGAACAGGGCTCAGCCCTGACAGAGATTTCTGCAGACAACTGAGAATCTTACAAAAAGTACCACTATTTACACAGTGCTTATATTAAAACTGCTGCTGTCTTGTGTGCTGTTCTCTTCTCTTACCTGTAATGCTTCTCTGGCTTTTTGATACGACTCGGTAACACACCAGTGTTTTACTGTCAAACTTCTGACTCTCCCACATTTCCCTATAGGCAGGGGTGCAGCAACTGGGACCAGAGCCTGGGGATGATGGCCCCATGGGCTTTAGAGAGCATTTAAAGGCTTTTCCTCCTTTGCTTTCTGCCAGGGCAAAGTTTCACTGGGCATACCTAAGCCCCAGCTCAGCTGAAGAGACATCATGAGGTTCAAGGTGTTGCTTTAGATGCTGAGGGTAACTCCTTGCCAGCAGGGACTTCAGTATGAAGAAAGGGTGGCTAGGGGAGGCCAAGGCTACCTGAACCACCAGCCCATCTGCTTGTGTAGGGATGATGGTTTCTCAGGGGTTATAACAGTCCTGGGGCATCATTAGCCTCCACATAAGGGAAAAAAGGCTGCTCCAGGACTCCTTGCAAGCATTGCTTATACAGCTTGGCTCAGGGCAGGCTGCCTGGTACCCTTCTATCTGACAGACATTTCCCTCTGGGCTTTGCCTTTTGCACTTGACTGTAATGAGGCTAAATGGACTCCAAAGTAAATGAAAAAAAAATATCCATTTTAAAAAAAACCCAACAATGATGCATTTCCTCTTCTGTGAAGAATACATTTAAAATTAAGTCCTCCAGAGATGGTCAGAGGTCTGAAATAGGATTTTCTCCTCCCCCGCCCCCTTTTCCTCTACCTACTTTCCTCCTCATCACACACTTATTTCACAAAATATTATCACATGGACATCAGAGATGAACACATCTTCATTTTGAGCACTTGGCCTATTGTTCTTGGTATTGTATTTAGCCAAACTCAGCTCAAAGTCCCTCAGAATAGGGGGATTACTATCTCTCTATGAATTTCGTAAAAATGCTGTAGGAAATGTCAGCTTCACAGTTTCCTGGGTTTTGCTTAAGGAAAAAGGATTTACTGCGGCAGGCAGGGAATTACCAGCTCCTGACCTCTGCAAATGCTGAGGGACATGTGGATGTCTATCAAACACCTGAGAGAAACCAGGACTGAATCTGTACCACTCCAGTTCAAGCATTGTCCTCTTTGCTCAGATGCCCCCTTGTCCCAGCAGAAGCTGAGCCAACAGGTTCACCTGTGGGTGAAACAACAGGACAAGCCTCCTGCAGCCACAGAGCTTGGGAATCCTGTCTTCCCCAGGCTTGGCACCTCCTGCTTGGGCTCGGATTACCTGTTTAATGAAGTGAGGAATCTGACAAAAGCTTCTCCTGCAACTAGGGCAGCTGTAAGAATGACCATGCTGGGGGCTGAGTGGGCCAAATCAGGCTGCTGAGAGTATTCTGAGCTCCTGTGGCTCCTCTGATGTCTATAAAGAAGCCAAATCACCTGAGCTCACAGGGGGAGCACACTGGGTACTTGGCTACTGCCTCAACAACATGGGTAGGTGCTTGAGATGCATGAGATTTCTATTTCCTTCTCAAATTCGGCTGAAGTGGGCCAAAAGGAATTAGGAATCCAAGAGATTCAAAAGGCAAATTATGTTTTATTATCTTCCATCTGAAAATATAAGCAAGCTTCAGCCCAGGTTTCTTGTGCTTCCTTCACTCTATCTCCCCCTGTGAGCCTGATCCTTTGCCACACTGAATCCTGCCTCTTCATGTACATCTAAAAGTGAGGGGAGAAGTTTTATCACAGCTCTTCATGTACATTCTCATCAATAACTACATCTTCATAGCAGACTGCTGCCCACTCCACAACGACCATCACCTGGAAAGGGTGATGGTACCTGGTGGAACTCATGGCAGAGGGAGAAAAAAGATGAAGAACCATACTAGGACAGTGTGCTGACATAGGAGCAGCATGGGAGAATATACTATGTATGGGAAAGAAAGGTGGGGAAAAAGAAAAAAAAAATTAGAAGCTCTGGGACGAACAAAGTCATTAAAAATTCAGAAACTATGAGGAAAGGATAGGAGAAGGTAAAATAAATTCAGTTTAATCTGATGCAAATTTGCTTGCAACCTCTTTGTATTATTCAGTTGGACACCACAGTGCACAGGTATAAAAACCTGTGTGCATCTTTCAGAAATTCTTTCCCAAGGAACTGCTTGCTGGGAGAAATATTGTTCATTTCATATGAGAGCATCCAGTTTATAAAAAGAAATCTCAGTGGCAGATGAGTGGACACCTGGCAGTGGTTCTTATCCCTCAAGTGGCCTCCAAGCTAGAAATCAGATTTGAGGTAAACAAACCAACCTGAGCATGCTCATCTTGCTGTTCTTAAAAATGAGTGATATGTATAGCTCCTAATTGCAGTGACATCTGCTTTGTCCTTAATGAGTGACAACAGATAATCTATCTTCCCAAAAAAAGTGTTGACATTATCAACATAATCAGAAGTCATTCCAATCTGAGCAGGCAATTAGTAATAATCCCATTTCAAATAAGAAGTAAATCTATCAGAAGAGTAAATATTCATCTGAAGAGTAAGAATCTTTGCGTCATATTTAAATGAGTTTCCTTAATTAAACTGACACTGAAGTTAGTTTATATTTCTGGAAGTACATCTCTTCATCCATCAGCACATGTTAAAGCAGCCCTCTGAAGTTCTCTCATTTCTTTATTAAAAGCTTGTGGAATTGAACCAAGGGGGTTTTTTGTTTGGTTTTTTTTTTTTTGTAGGCTTGCAGGTATCATATATAGGCTTGCCCACAGGTTTCAGATGCTCACAGAGAAAGAACTCATGCTTTAAAAAGCTGTACTACTGCTAAGCCTGATGTAAGCAGGGACAGATATGAATCTTGTCCTGTATTGATCAGCTGTTACCTGTCTGAATATGATAAAACGTTCATCATTGCATGCATCAGTACAGATCTACATTCACCTTTGTTTCTTCACTTCAAAATCAGATAACGAATTACGAAAAGGTGAGATGATATTAAAAAATTCAATATTGCTGGTAAGATGGAATTTTATAGCCTATATAAAAAGAAGCAACTCTGGCATCAAATGGCTGTGCAGCTGCACTTGCCTTTAGCTTATTAGCAAGAAACTATCTCCTAAGCAAATGAAAGTGCAAACCCAACTGCCTAAATCTGTAAATGCAGGACTTTCCTCCAGGGCTCTATTAAATGAAAAGAGTTAATAGCACTATTTGAGCTAGTAGTTGTTTGTGCAGGGATCTGGGTTCTTTTAGTGTGTCTGGGATGTTAGCCCTCCAGCTAAACTGATCCTGCATAGACAGCTCAGCCTGTCCTGAGCCTGGGTGATTTAGGAAGGACATGAGGGTCAACAAGGCCAAGTGCCAGGTCCTGCACTTTGGCCACAACAACCCCATGGGGAGCTCCAGCCTGGGCACAGAGTGGTGGGAGAGCAGCCAGAGAGGGACCTGGGAGTCTGGATTGACAGGAAGCTGAACATGAGCCAGCAGTGTGCCCAGGTGGCCAAGAAGGCCAATGGCATCCTGGCCTGTATCAGGAACAGCGTGGCCAGCAGGTCCAAGGAAGTGATTCTGCCCCTGTACTCAGCACTGGTGAGGCCACACCTCGAGTCCTGTGTCCAGTTCTGGGCCCCTCAGTTCAAGAAGGAGATTGAGGTCCTGGAGCAGGTCCAAAAGAGGGCAACCAGGCTGGTGAAGGGACTCGAGCACAGATCCTATGAGGAGAGGCTGAGAGAGCTGGGGCTGTTCAGCCTGGAGAAGAGGAGGCTCAGGGGAGACCTCATCACTCTCTACAACTCCCTGAAAGGAGGGTGTAGCCAGGTGGGGGTTGCTCTCTTTTCCCAGGCAACCCTCAGCAAGACAAGAGGGCATGGTCTCAAGTTGTGCCAGGGGAGGTTTAAGTTGGATATTAGAAAGAATTTCTTTATGGAGAGGGTGATCAGGCATTGGAATGGGCTGCCCCGGGAAGTGGTGGATTCTCCATCCCTGGAGATATTTAAAAAGAGCCTGGATGTGGCACTCAGTGCCATGGTCTGGTAACTGCAGCGGGAGTGGATCAAGGGTTGGATTTGATGATCTCTGAGGTCCCTTCCAACCCAGTCGATTCTATGATTCTATGATTCTATGATTCTATGATTCTATGATTCTATGATTCTATGATTCTATGATTCTATATTCCAGGATGAAACTGCAAGACAGATCAAAGTCATCCATGCCTGCAGTATTGTTATTGGTTGTGTCTTTGTCTTCCAACATCATTCAATCTTGCTTTTCTACCTTCATTCAGTCCTTGTAGATAGAGTAAATACTGCCTCCAGCTTAAGCTGTGCCTTTTCAATGCAGGTCTGGAAGCTGACCACAAATAGGAGTCAGCATCAGTAACCAGAGTTTGCTGAGATGTTGGCAGGCTATTCAAAGCAATTTTTATGTGAGAAACTGTGTTTAAGACAGCAACCTGCTGTACCAAAGAGCAAGTTTCTCTTTCTGCATCTCTCCATTAACATTTTAATAATTGTCACTCCTCAGTCACCTCCTGGGAGATGATCAGGGTCCAGGGCCACTGCGTCAGGGAGCTCAGGTGAAAGCTCGTTTTTAGCAAGTAATGGAGTTTTCTTTCCATTCTGAAGATGAGCCTGGAGCCTGGCTTCTTCACATCCTGAGTACATAATCACCTCCGGTTTCACATTTCCTGCTGGTTTTCTCTGTTTGCCAGAGTTACATCTATTTTCAAGTAATTGCAATTTCCTTTTCCCATGCTTGAAAATTAGCTCCTGTATGAACCTGTGTCAAATTCTATCCTCCCTTCACACTGTCCTTCATAATATGTTTTTCCTAAACTAGCTGATGCTAGGCATTAGATAGATGTTCACAGGTGCTTATTTTAAAGCCTCACTGATTTTATTTATCTTGCTAATTAGAATAAAAAGAGTACTAAATGCCAGCTAAACTGAAAATGTTAATGCAAGGGAATATTCTTCTATTTATTGAACTATTAAGGAATACAGAGCTACGACTATACAGGTAACCAGAGTGAGAAGAAGAGCAGGGACGAGATCCCAGGTCAGGAACCCAGGGCTGCGAGATGCATCTGAGCTGCTGTGCAGGGACCTTGGGGATGTGCCAATCTGTCACCGGTCAGCAGAGGGCAACACAAGCCCAAAAACACGGAAAAACTTCACAGGCTCGTCGAAAGGGTGTGACCCAAACCCTCACCTCCTGCTAACGTGAGCAGGATCAGGCTGCAACACACTGCGGCCAAGGAAGAAACATTTTGAAAAGCCTCTGTTGTCCAAACACAACAGATAAGCGAATAAAAAATAAATAAATCAAACACCGTTCTCAAGGTCCCAGTAGAATAATACGGAATTTCTGTGTGTAAGAACTGTGTAGCAACTGACTATTGCAAAACTTCTATGCTGGCTACGTGCGTTCTAAACATGAGTTTACTATAGGAAAAGGGAACAGACTTTAAGCTGGTGAACCAAACAAATGGAAAATCTGGTGTGGCCTTCAAAATAAAGTTGTGAGAAAGCATTCTTCCCTTGATGGTTATGGCACTGTCCAGATCCTGAGGGTGCATATTTCACCACAATATGCCTTACACCCTGGCAGCCAAGGGGCAAGTGGTAAGGAGAGGCTTACTTCCACATTTTTCCCCCACTGATGGTGGAATCCAGGTTGGACTGGGGCTCAGGGGAGAGCAGACACATACTCAATGAGGGTGCTCAACAGAGCCACAACCCAGGAAGAAACACTTGATAGGAAACACGGCAAGACAGAGGAATCCACTGAAGATTTCTGTTCTTTCTTTAAAAAATAGTAACTCCTTGTATGCCAAGTCTCCTAGAGTATGAAAACCATATCAGCTTGGATCAAATGCCATTTATAATCTTCTGACAATGACCAGAAGTAGATACCTCTATAAATGTTTAAGGCAAGGAAATGCCTGTAGAGATACTGCCCAGTACATCCTGCCAGCCATTACAAACCTGCAGGGCAGGGACTGCCTGGACCACACGGGCTGTGTTTGTGTTCACCAGCCCTCCACCCATTTCTCTGGTGACTCTTGAAACTCTCAGAGGCCTTCATCACCTTCCACCTCCTGTGGCAAGGAGTTCCACAGAGCTTTCACATGCTGTTTGAGGATCCACCTCGGTTTTGCCCTGAAACCTCCTACCCACTGCTTTCCTTCACATGATTGCACTGTAAAAGATGGTGCAAACTATTCCCTGTTCTCTGTCATCCTGGCACTTCAAGGCTGCCTTCATCTCACTTCTGTCATCTCATTCCAGCTAGAAGAACTGTACTTTTTATTTCTTGTAGAGAAATAATTTCATTCATTTGACCACTTTTGCATCCTGCTCTGAACCTTTTGTAGTCCTGCTCTAATACTTTCTACTTCAGTATTGCAGGGAATGTCTGTGAACTGTACAAAAATAAAAACTAGGATTGAATATTACTGTTACAACACTATTGCAACTGCCTATCTGCCCTACCTCAATGCAGCAGAGATGTACAATAGTTATTATACACCTGTAATTAAAACTAATGACAATCAGAAGTCAAATGTAACTAATAAAAATCAACAAAAATCATTCCTTCCTTTTTATTCCCCATCCTAAGGAGGAAAAAACCTCACCCTGTGACACAGAATCCTGCATATTAATCTAATGCTGCCTGTTCTGATCTAATTCCCATAGCTGGAGCTGCAGTTTCAGATTTCCAAGCCATGCTCATCTTTTCTTCTCTTGTAATGAGTTCTGCTGTTCCAGCATACCAGACTTAATGCAGTTGCTATGGAATTGAATCTGCCTTTTGCTGTTAAGAGATGCTGGGCTTTCTAATTTAGCAGCATGATGCTCCATGGCCAAGGCCTGAAAATACCTCCAGCATGTGGCACAGCAGAGTTAGCTGCTGTTCCCCCTTCGGGTCTTTACCATCCAATTTGCATTTTCTATATGGGTTCTGACCAAACAATCACTCACTGGTTTTTTTTTCTGCTTCTCTTTATGAACCACAACCAACCACTAGGGCTCATTGAAAAGACTGCTCCATTTTTATAACGGGAAAAAGCACAAATGCAAAATCTGTAGCTTTGGTTGTTACCCATCTGCTCACTCTGACTGCAAGCATTCATGCAATGCTGTGGCAGCCTTTGGGTTTGCTGCCTCCCCCTGCACTCCCCTGCACATCCCCCTGCATCCGAATGCAGGGTAGGGCAAACTGCTGGAAAATAGTGCTAACTTTTTGCACCAGAGTAGGAGAGATGCACTTTGTTGCAGGTGGATAGATATTCCAGGAGTTGTTTTCTTAGATTAGTATTACCAGCCACCATTATTTGGCACTCAGGAACAACACCTCCCTGTGCATCAATGTATGGCTGATCCACGTAGCATGCAGAGCCACGCGGGGGCCCACGGTTGGCCAGAGCCAAGTGCTCTGCTGTGAAACACGGACGCGTGGATCCAGCCCCTGAATGCCTGGTGGTGATGAAAGCCTCTCCCCTACATACGGAAGGTGCTTATTCTTTTAGCAGATAAGGAGAGGCGTGGGGAGGAGCTGCGGCGCAGCGGGGATGCCCGCAACCCCTCCCTGCAGCTGCGGGCAGGCACGGCGGCCACGGTGCTCCCGGCACGACGGCGTGGACCCCAGCTGGGAGCTGTTCCACACGTCCGAGAAGACCGGAGGAAGGATTTCCTCTCCTTGCTTCCCCACAGCTCTTGCACGCAGCCCAAGGGTGAATCACGAGCCTCTGGCTTCAAGATGCCAAGGACCTTCTCGGCTTCCGAGATGCGACCTGCCTCAGCCCCAAAAGAAATCGCTGACTTTGAGCTGTGCACTTCCAAGCTCTGTAAAAAATAGAAATCAGCCGCATGTGTCATTCTGCTACCCTTTCCAGTGGGAGAACTGAAGGCAGGAAAAGGCGGAGTTTGTATACATGTGTTAGGAAGAGGCTGGCAAAAATAATGGAAGTCACAAATTTACAACTGTTTGGTTATTGAAGCCACTCTCTGAGGTGACACTGGGCACTTTCAAAACCTCTTCATGTGCTTTACAGTTAACTGCCAGGAAAAACATAGCACCTCAATGGATCAAAGTAACAGGCAGCTTCATCAAAGAAAGACCAGACACAGGGGATTAAATCCTGTGTGTCGCTGGGAACCTACCTATGAAATGAAAACTGGAGTCTGTCAGGGGGCATATGCTCAAATTTGACTGTCTTCCAGGACTGAAATACCAGACTCCAAACCATATAAAAGTACTGCAAAGTACTGCCAGCTGATACACAGCCACTTGACTAGAGAACACTGATTTTGTCACGGGAAAGGTAGGAAATAGTTAAAGTAACTCTAAGTGCTTCTTTTTAAAAGAATTAAATAATCTGTATCTTACAAAACAAGTTAAGCCTGTTTAAGTTATTAAGAAGTAAGGAATCCAGGCCCAGGTTTTGCAAGGCCTGTTCCATTGCTGCCAGCTGCCCACAGACTGGGTGGGTTTGGGAGGACAGAGCAGAATCATGTCCTCTGCTACAGAAGAACCCAGAGCCCACGATGGTGCAATGTGGCACTGAAATGTAATCTGACATTAATACTCTTGAATCAGCAATCTTAAACCCAAGATCTCCTTAGATAACAAAAACTGTGAGAGTTTAAGAAACTTAGCAGAACATTTTGGGATTTGCTTGTTGTAGTCTAGGTAGGTTAAAAGACAGCTGTGATATATCAGAGTGGGCTCTCTCCTAATCTGTTTCATCAAATCCATACTGGAGAACAGAAATCCCTATTCAGATAGACTCTGGCCAATGCTGGAGTAAAAAGTACACTCAGTGTCTTCTCATCTCTGAGAAAATCTGGGGGGAGAGGAGGGAGAGGCTGTCATGGAATAGGATGGCAACTGGTTAACCATCTGTAGCCACCATGGGGAGCTGGCCTGCCACAGGGCTAGGAAACCTCAAATGGGAAAACAAAGTGACTCCTGTGGCAAACCACTGAGCTGCTCCAGGGCATGGAATGCCCTTTCTGCAAACTGCCAGTACTGGAGGGTCCTTCCTCTCAGCCTCCAGTGTCCCCCCAGCCTCAGGCTTTGGTCACTGAAATGATGTCAGAGGTACACATAGAAATGTATTTATGCATTCTTATTCATTAAATTATACAAAATATAAATATCCAACGTGTGATGTAATAATTTTTTGTACATGAAAACTGTTGTCAGCAGTGTGGAGGCTGGCCCTGCATGTGCTCTCCCTCTGATTAGACAAAATTAAGAAATGCCATCCTGTACTGTCTCCAGGAGAGTTTTAATTTGGATGCCTTTCCCTCCCTGAAATCCCCTCTCCATAAGGGGAAATGGTGGCAGTTCAGGTGCATGATTCGTTGATTGCCTTGTGCCTGCGAGTAGCTTTCAGACTTTTGTCCAGGAGAAGGATGTAGATGTACCTGCATGAATATATCAGATCAACAGTGTGGAGAAAAAAAATCATGAGGGTCCCATGATCCACCCATTGTGCCCTGTTCCCTTCTCACTGAGGCATTAGTGGCTGAGGTTCCAGAAGAGTGAGATGCATCAGTGGGAGGCAGTGGGCCATCACTGGCATTGAAAATCACTCTGTTTTCCCTTCATAACTCAAGGGAAAGTGATTTAGGGCAAGAGACTACATTCAACTGACTTTATTTTACCAGTTGCAGCTTCCCACTTTCTTACCCTATTCAAAATGATGTGCCTGTTTAATTTTTTAAAGTAATTTTGAAAAGAAGAATGTGTGTATCAAGCTTTGTAACATCAGCAGAATAAAGAGAGGTTGGGAATTGTTTTTATGGGTACAGATTATGTTATCCAGTTCCTGGGGAACTGCTACTGCCAGGCAGCTTCAGGGATGGAAATGTCTTTGATCTGGATTAAACAGATCTTATTGCTTCTGCTCCTAATCACACTGGTGCTGATGAATGGAAAGTTTGTCTTAGAGTTGGGAAATTAATTTATCTAACTCCAGCCCTCTAGAAAGGAGACTCCACTGTAAATCAGTTGCCAGCACTCCCTTGATTATCAGTGGCCAATACCAGAGACTGTCAGACAGGGCTTCATTCACCACAGGAGACCTTGTCCTGAGATGCCTACACAGCCACTGTCAGTGCAGTTATTAACCTGGTGTTATTCACCTCGAGAGCCTTCAGCCAAAGGACCTGAACTCAGCAAACTCTCCAGAAACACTTCCTGAAGTTCAACCAATTCCAGTAATTTTTCATGTATAGCTGATAACCCTAAACGTTGCTTTAAGGACAGAAGAGTCATGCAGCTCACTGTGACACATTCTCTATCGTTTGTTTCCGTAGAATTATTCAACCTCTGTTTCTCCTGCAGTATCTGTTCTGTGTATCAGGACTGAGAGGTCAGATAGAGGAACCTGAGAGCCACAGCTGGGTGTGGTTCTGCTTCGTGTTCCTCTTCAGGGTTTCAGGGCAAAGAACGGAGCTAAGATGAGAACCCAACCTTTAGCTCATTAAATATGAATTATTCAAAAGTTGTTTTAGTTTTTGCAGTTTGGTTTATTTGCACTCATCTGATTAAAAATCTCTCTTTACAAAGATAAATCACTTAAATGACTAAACAGCAGATCACAAAATAGGATGTGTAATAATCCACCTAATCCTTTATTCAGCTGCACGATAAACAAAATCACAGCAAAACAGAAAAACCCAAACAATGCTTTAGTTTTATGCTCCATCTGTAGCACAATTTGCTGGGGCCTCTTTACCTGCAGGCTCTGGAGCTACCATTTCATCTTTCTTACTTAAACAAGCTCCATTCCTTGGCTGCTCAGCTCAGTGATGCTGAGACACTTACTGGATCTCTGAAACACCTCCTCCCAGGCTCTGGCTACCCATGTGCACTCCTCAGTGCTGTTGGCCCACAGCTGCCTGTTTCAGCTGAATTGCTTTCCTAAGTCAATGCTATGAAGCCCCAGGACAGCCAGGAAGGAAGAAGCTGAGGCAGCAAAACACTGACCATGAACCACTGGATGTCTCTGCTGACAACGATTTCTGCATGTCCAGCTCTGTCACTGCTGCTAGAAGTCAGGGTAGCATTGACTTGAGGATGGACAGAGAGCAAAGATGGTAGCAGTGTAACCTGTAACCAGATATGCCACCTCAAAGGATCAGCCACATGTTTGAAAGGCTGGAAAAGTGATCCGGCCACTGATTCAAAGTAGCACTTTGCAGAGATGTGAAATCCCAGACTTCTAAATTCATCCTTTTCCCTTTTCACATGACCACAATTGCTTTGTAACCTGAAAGCCCATCTGAATTTCATAACCAATAATTCTGTCACCTATTAGCATAATGATTCACATAAATAGACTGCTTGAATATGAATGAAACCACTGTCATCACC
This sequence comes from Heliangelus exortis, assembly GCF_036169615.1. Taxonomy (NCBI): domain Eukaryota; kingdom Metazoa; phylum Chordata; class Aves; order Apodiformes; family Trochilidae; genus Heliangelus; species Heliangelus exortis. Next base: position 20,874,448 of record NC_092422.1, on the reverse strand, counting down.
CTTCACCTTAAGTAGGTGCAATGAACACGGTGGATCTGCAGTGATCATTTATAATTTTTTCTCAGCTTTTGCAAACTCTTTTCTTAGAGAAAGGATCCTGCTGTAACTAGCAGTGTATTGACATACCATAGTATTTACTGGCCCAAAGAAGTTACCATGCCAAAAAAGACCCGATCTGTGTTTTCAGACAACAGTTCTAACAGGCTAATTCAACAGCCAGGTACTTTCCAAGTACAGACGACACCGCTGTTTCTTATTGAAAATTAAACTCTGAACACCACAAACAGAACTGAGATATTCATATTGTTCACCTTCATACCTTTTGTGTAAGATCATTAGTAATGCACAGTGTGAAAAGTGAGATTCTTATACATTACTTCATCTGCTCCTGAGCATCTGTTACTCCACCTCCAGCCCTCAGACACACATTTACACAGATTTGTGCCTGTGCACCATTACATTGCCAGCTCTAGTACTGAAATGTGTGCACCAGAGTGTCTGCCTGACACTGCTCTCACATCCTTCCAGTATGTATATGAAGGAGGCAACAAGAATAGTACCAGATGGCAACAGGAATGGAAATTAATGGAAATTACATGACGAACATACATGATGCAATTTCTTTTTTTTTTTTTTTTTTTTTTTGACTTGTGAATAAAACATCTTGTGAAAAGAGGAATTAGAGGCCTTATTTATAACAGTCCTTCATAAACATCCCCAAATTCCAAGCAGAAGACAAAAGGCATGAATCATATCACAGCAGGCTCTATAGCTGGGGAAGTGGCCTTTATGAAGATTGCTTCCGTAATTTGGGCTCCAGAATGAAAGAGAGCTGCTCTTAGAAGATCTGTAGGAAGTTGATAATGGCTTATTTAATTGTAGTATCACTAATAAAATCTGAGTTTTCATCAAGAACATTTCCTTAGCTAAAAATGCCATGATTCTTCAAGCTGTAGTTTGATCCTGTTCATTTTGTCTATAAATGATATAAAGCCAAAAAAGGCAGATTGGGACATTATAGTTTCCTTTAAAAGGAAACTTTCAGTCTGTGGCTGCAATTCACACCATACAATAAGATAAAACCCACAATAAGTGACTTGGTAGGCAGAAATAAAACAATTGCTCATAAAAAAGATATTATAAAGCAGGGAAAATTATTCTCTATAAAATATAGAGGAAATGAGACTATACTTTGTTCTAAACTCAGCTAAAAATCTCCCATCAAGTGACAAGAATTAAAGGTGACTCTCCTCTTGTATGATTCTCCATTGGGTTTTGGTGGCAGTTTTATGTTATTGACTGAGAACAGCATTTGACCCATTTAACTTGCATTATATTCCTTGTACCTAGAGAATATAATACTTTTCATATTATTCACAGGGAAATCCTGAAAGAGAAAGCATGTGATATAAAGCAATGTCTGACATCTATGTTAAAAATTGTAAGACCCTCTAGATTAGCTTAATGAATTCCTTGCTTCAGAAAAGAAAGAGAATAAAAAGAAAGAAAGATATCCAATGCCCTAAGCTAAGAGACAGAGACCAGGAGCAGAATGACCTGCCCACAATCTAGGAGGAGATGCCTGCTACACCATATAGACATCCACAAATCTATGGGGCAGGATGGGATGCACCCAAGAGTGCTGAAAGTATTGGTAGGGGTGCTCACCAAGACACTTGGCCATCATTTACCAGCAGTTCTGGATGACTGGAGAGGTACTGGCAGATTGGAAATCAGCCACCATAACCCCTATATATAAGAAAGGACAAGAAGGATCATCTGGAAAATTACAGGTCTGTTATTTAATTTCAGTACTGGGGAAGCTAACTGGGGAATGTAACTCATCCTGAGTACCATTATGGGGTCCATGCAGAACAACCAGGTTATCATGCCCAGTCAGCATGGGTTCATGAAGGGTAGGTTCTGTTGGACCACCCTGATCTCCTTCTATGACAGGGCAACCTGCTTATTGGATGAGGGAAAGGCTGTGGATGCTGTCTACCTTGATTTCAGTAAGGCCTTTGACAGAGTTTCCCACAGCATTCTCCTGGAGAAGCTGGCTGCCCATGGCTTGGATGTGCAAACCCTTCGATGGCTAAAAAACTGGTTGGATGGCTGGGTCCAAAGAGTTCAGTGTGGGTAAACCCAGCTGGCAGCCAGTCAGGAATGGTGTCCCCCAGTGCTCAGCACTGGGGCTGCTCCAGTTTAATATCTTCATTGATAATTTGGATGAAGGGATAAAGTGCACCCTCAGAAAGTTTGCAGATGACACTAAACTGGGTGGAAGTGTTGAGCTGCCTGAGGGTGGGGAGGCTCTGCAGAGGGATCTGTACAGGCCTGATCAATGGGCCAAGGCCAGTAGTATGAGTTTCAACAAGGCCAAGTGTTGGGTATGGCACTTTGGCTACAACAACCCCCAGCAGCACCACAGGCATGGGGAGGAATGGCTGGAGAGCTGCCCAGCAGAGGGGGACCTGGGGATGCTGACTGACAGCCAGATGAACATGAGCCAGCATGGCCCAGGTGGCCAAGAAGGCAAATGGCATCCCAGCCTGTAATCAGGAACAGTGTCATCAGCAGGGACAGGGAGGTGATCTTACCCTCATACTCAGGCTTGGTGAGGCTGCACCTCGATAGTGTGTGCAGTTTGGAGCACCACAGTATAGGAAGAACATCAAGGTGCTGGAGACAGTGCAGAGAAGGGCAACGAGGCTGATGGGGGTCTGGAAAACAGGTCTTATGGGGACAGGCTGAAGGAGCTGGGGCCGTTCAGCCTGGAGAAGAGGAGGCTGAGGGGAGACCTCATTGCTCTCTATAAGATACCTGGGAGGCTGCAGTGAGGCAGGTGTTGGCCTCTTCTCTCTTGTGACTAGCAACAGGACAAGAGGTATTGGGTTCAAGTTGTGCCAGGAGAGGTTCAGATTAGATATTAGGAAAAATTTCTTCACCAAAAGAGTAGTGAAGAGTGGGACCAGGTTGCCCAGGGAGGTGGTGGAGTTGCTGTCTCTAAGGATATTAAAAAAATCGGACATGGTGCTTCAGGGGATGATTTAGTGTTTAAGATGGTGTAGGACTGATGGTTGGACTCAATGATCTTGAAGGTCCTTTCCAACCATGATGATTCTGATTCCCAGTACTGACAAACATCAACAGTCAAATCAAAGGGATCTATATATACACTTTTAGATATATACACTTTTTATATATACACTTTTTTTTAGTTATATATACACTTTTAGAACCCAAGTTCAGACATTCACAACTGAAAATGGCAGATACAAATATAATTTAATATTAACATTCAAATATAAAGCATTAACCCACCTCTTTCCCCACTAGAATGTTTCTCAGCAAAATTTTGGCAAAAACAACATCAGATCTCAAATGACAGAGAATTTCTGAAGGGCAGGGAGGGCAGAGAGGCAGATAAGTCTAATGAGAAATCCTGCACAATATTGCTGCCTTGGTGGCTAAGCATCAGAAAGCCAGAAGGAAAAGGATTCAATGAGATGCTAATGGGAATATATCACCTCCAGATTATTAGGACTGGAGCCCAAGTCATGGGGACATAAGGCTGGAGCATTCATTTGCATCCTCCCATCAAACCAAAGAACTGCAAATGATAGCTGACAACAGCTTTAAGGAAAAAAGTGGATAGAGGCAGAGCTTTCTCAACTAAAACTTCAAAGCATGAACAGGCAAAAAAATCTTAGAGCTGTCTACTTGCAACCAGTATCAGGCTGCCTGCAGATGACTCCTGACAATAATAACAGCCTCAAGGGGACAGACAAGACAGGGTATTATGAGAGCTGCCAAATCATATATTGCCAGCTACCACCATCCCAGTCCCACACAGGGCATGGCAGAAATGATAACCAGCACTCCCTAATAGTAATTTTACAGATTGTGTGATGTTGCATGGCATTCAGGGAGTTTTATCAGCATGAAAAATAGGCTGGGAGGGAGGAAGATTTGTTGTGCAGAAACATACAACATACGCACAGTTAAAAGCTATGTGTTGTTACTGCTTTTATGCAAATCATTGGAGCAAATTTGATCACATTCAACACTGTACATATTTTCATCAGCAGAGAAAAAAAATCTATCGTCGATCGTTTGGAAAATGAGAAATTCGAAGTACAATTAGAAAATAAAGATTGTCAGGTTTTGCTAGCTGAATGAATTGTTTGTGTTCAGAAAAAAAAGGCTTTGGGGACTAATTATAGTTTTGATTTCAGTTTTGTTTTCTAGCTGAAGGGACTCAGCAACTGAGACAGGATTGCTCTGGTAATACCAGCAGTGTCACAACACTCTGAGGATGACAGCTTATTTTCTCATGGCTTCTTAAAATAAAGAGGACTGTCTAGCTGATATTATCTCAAGAGTCAGCAGTGAGGAAACTGAAGTCATTAATAGGATGATGCAGCAGCTGCATCCATCAGATGTGTTCCTGGATGCTGCTCAAGCATCTATTACTTTTCAGCTTTCTGAAGTAACTGGAATTGCTCTCTACCTGCAGCCTCATCATTCTGCTGAGATATTCCTACACCACACCATTACTGAAACAGAACACATAACGTACCCTCAACAAGCAAACAGCCACTCAGTTTGTCTTCCTAAATTCCCTTATCACTATAAAACACATTAATGTATTATAATAGCTATACTCGTGTCCTAATCTGCATCCATTGAATTCCTTCCATTTTGTGCAGCTATGACATGGCTGTTACACAGGTACTACTGCTAACAGCCATGAAGGATCACAGTCTCATTTTTTGGCATAAGACCAATAGGACTGCAAATCCCACCTTGCTTACATTTTTTCCCATTGTAAATGCATCTTCAAATAGAATTTTCATTGCATTTTAACTAAATTTTCCCTTATGCTGCTAAAAAATAATAGTGTTATTCAATAGTCTTGTGGTATTTCAGCATCCAGTAAAGGGTTGGTGATAGGGTTTTTTTGTTGTTTCTGGGGTGCAGCTGCTGCAGAGGCAAGGGTGGCAATCCAGGCTCACTACTTGATACCCTCTGCCTGCTTTAATGTGTTAAGTGAGGGACATAATGTAAAATGCTTTGATTTCAACACAGTTTTCTTTGCTTATTCTTCTACCTGCTTGAATGAGGGAGAGAAAAAATTGACTTCCACACCAAGTGACTCTCGATATCCCTCTTGTCCGTTCTGAGCTATTAGTAAGTGGCATGTGTGTGCTTTCAGATCCGAATTACAAGTCTGAAGTGGTACTCAAATATCAGAGAAAACATGCTTTACAGCACTTTTTTTTTCTGAAATAGATCTTCACATAATATTTAGGTGAGTGAGGTCATCTACAGCCAGTGTATTTCCATGGAGTGAATCTTTAATGTAAAAAAAAAAATAAATCGGGAGGGACACAAAATTTTAGAGTCATTTTATGACATTGGTATAAGAAATAAAAAAGACAAACTTCAAGCAGTAATATTTTTTAATGAATGTGTCTCCATTTATCTCTTAAAGCATTTCCAGGTTGCTTTAATAAAACAACAGCACTCTATCTAGTGATGTGACAGTCCAGCCCTCAAAAAGCCTTAAACAAGAGAAGAGGGGGGGAAAGAGAGGATATTTCAAGTACTCACATTGCTGGTTTTTTCTGAGGTGAACATTATTTACACTTGAATACAGTATGGTAGATGGTAAATACATATCATTATTCTCTTTGAATTATTGAAGATATTTAATAACGTCTTGACTAATGTCTTTCTGTTTTAAAAATATCAGAAATGTTCAGTTTTGAAAGAGGAACTCTTCCTCCTGGCAAATGCATAAATTTCAGACTCAAAATATCATTCTTACAAAGCAGTTTTCCTCAACACAGAATAAACAGAGTTTATTCAGGTTTAAAAAGAAAAGGTATGGGAAGCAATAAGTACTTCAGTGGATGGAGCAGGACAGGCAGAAAGTGAAACTACTGGAGGAAAAAAAAAGTGACACTAAGGACAGTGGCTGGTTTCATGGAGAGGAGCAAGAGCTGCTAGTCATAGCTCAGCTTTTTTGGTTCAAGCTCCTTTTTGTACTTCCAGGCTTCATTTGCCTTACACACCTGCAAACAGCTGGAGGCAATTACAGAAGGGACCCCAGATGCTTCTGTGAGGTGTCAGTGCTGAGGAATAAAACAGAAATAAATAGAATAAAAGGGATACATGAAGCTGGGCAGAAGATGCATCAAAGGAGAGCGTGAGGTAGCAGGGAGCATGTAGTGGAAGAAAAAGGAAGAAAAAAAAATCACAATACAGTCAATAAGAATGAGAAACTAAACTGCAAAAAACAGCCAGCTGGGAAGGAAAGAAAAGGAACAAAGACTTTGAAAAATCAGGCAATACTTTTTTCCTGTTTGCCAAATTAATTTTTTGCTCAAGCCCCTAAGTGATTTACTAGCAATTCTTTGTCACATTTAGCAGCCATGGGCATGCAGGGCAAACACAGTGATGGGGAGTAGAAAACATAGTTATGAATAGGAGAGTCAGTGTAAGCACCCTGTCACCATCAGCTCTGTTTTGCAAAAACATTTGATAACTGCTGTTCAGTTTCCCTACTACATCCCTCAATTTAATAACAGACAGGAGGCAAAACTTGCTGCCCACAGCAAGGCAAGCTTAATGCTCAGGAAGTTCTGATCAGGTTCAGAAAGTCACTTGCAAAGTAATCTGGAAAACACTTGTTCCCTTCTCATACAAATATCCAACACATGGAGGCCCACATGGGGAACTAAAAGTTTTTCTCCAAGGTTTTCTGCAATGTCATTTAACTTCTTACCAGTTATATGGAAAAAAAAAAAAGAAAAAGAAAAGAATACAGCTCCATACTTACTGACTTGTATTGTTACAAATCCCCCAGACAATTTTAACAGTGCCAACTATATATGTAAAACCAAGTATGAAGATATATAGTACAGTAAAACCTACAATGGAAGATTTCTCACTCATATTGTACCTGAGCTTGAAAGTCACATCCTGTCTGATGCTTGAAAATTTGTAGGCTATAACCACCTTCAGCTATATCTCAACTCACATGCCTTTCACAAAACCCCTCAAATTGCTGAAGGCTGAGGTTACCAGTTATTCTTACTCCATGTTTCCATTCTTCCCCACATCTCTTGTTGGCTCCTATCAAGGACAGTAGGCTTGGTGGCCCTTTATGTTTATCCTAGAAAGCTTACAGCCAAACCATTGAAAAGCACAGCCCTCCTGACTCTTTCCGGAGATAACTGGCAGTCCTGATAAACTTCCTAAAAAAAGTAGTAGCAGATTGACACTTTTCACCCCTTGGAGATGGATTACAACATGTCTCTAGTTTTTGAAAAAAAAAAAATAAAATTCCCTAGCATGAAATAAACAGGAAGGTTATGTAATAGCAAGATGGTTTACTGAGCAGGACATTAAAGGGAAAATTTCCCACCTTAGCTGTGTTCTACAACATTGTTACTTACTTGGTCACCCTTTCCCATGGCAGAAAGGACAGGCACACTCCTTTCATTGAGAAAGAAATTCTGACACGAATTTTAGGATGTGTGAGAGCAAGTTGCCCAGCCAGACTGAGACTGGCCATACACTACAGCCTGACAGACATTTATACAGCTGAACAAGTAAGGGCAACACTGCTTGTAAGTGTCCATGCATGTTATGCTCCCAGTTTTTGTGAAATCTTCTCAATGTTCTACCTCTTTTCTTTGAATCAGCACCAAAGTCCTGCTAAAATAAGTATGGCCATACTAAGTAGATAAGAGCCCATCTACTTCAAATTCCTCTCTCTGACACTGGCAAACAACAAATACTTAGGGAAAAGGACAAAAATAAAAAAGCAAATGTACTGACTGTTCTTAGTATACCTCACCTGCTTCTGGGAATCAGAAGTTCAGGAACTTTTTGAACCAGGAATTGCATCTGTCATGATTAGGTTGTCAGGCTTAATAGGTCCCCAAAGAACCTGCTTACTAGCTGCTTAAACTGAAGCTTCACACATTATTAAATTGAATGAATGGGGAATACCTCCCATTTATAAATGCCTCAGTTTCCAAAGGAATGGATCTGCCCTTTTATTTACTTTCCCTGTGGGAGCCACAAATAGCATTCAGCACTATTCTAAAAGAAGTTCAGTTATTATGATGCCTAAAGGTGGATCTAAGTGCCATATTACTTTCAGCAATATTAACTCATCTTCCTGTAGAAAAAATCTTGCAAAGAACCTGTCTGAAAACAGTGTAGAATAAATCTCTTACAGTCACTGTGATAATTTGAATAATCCCAGGGAATTTTGTGACGCTGTTCAATGATACCTAGGATACTTTACTGTCCCCACAGCTATTTTAAAACAACATTAATACAATAGGGATAAATATCCAGTGACATCTATGTGCACAAAATTACAGCAGAACCATGCAGAGGAAGGAGGTATTTCAGTGAAGTAGCAGGGCACACCAAACACCATTTTGCAGATCCTTCTGAACAGACCCAGATAGTTGTTTGTAAAATGAGGGAAATGTTGTATTTCAATATTTTCTGATAGACAGGAATAAGGATGGAAAACTGCATCCCCTCTCCCTTGAATGTCAAGAAGAGCTTTGGTGGTCAGTTGGTGAGGAATAATGCCATTAGCACCTAAGGAAAAACAAGGCAGGGTAAAGTCCTGGTTCCAGTGAAACCTTTCACAACCTTTCCTTCTGAAAGACCAGTTGTTTTTTCCCCTAATAACCCAGAGCTGGGAAGAGCACATGACATCAGCTTGCCCTACAAATGGCACTGTCTGACTCACCCTAATTCAAACTCCTCCAGGTGATGGATGGAGCCTTTGCCAGTTGTCTCCGAGGCTGCTCAGCTTCAGGCCTGGAAGAACTGCAACAAACCTCCCACTGGCTTTGAAAGAAAAGAACAACTCATCACCTGTCACCACCAGAAATGGTCACCACAACCTGATGGTATTCATCTCAAATACCTGCCCCCTGAATACACTGCATTCTGCTGACTGGTTTAGGTGAAGCTCCCCAAAATGCTGCTGCCTCGCTTGAGGGTGATGGCAAGTGGTAAGTCCTTAACTCTGAAAAGGGAACGCAGCTGGCCAGTCCTACCAACACTCCTAGGCATGAAAAGAATTTCTCTTTAGCAAACTGGAAAAGCACTTGGCTTTAGCAAAATTTTAAGGCCAGATAAAATTTAAGATCCTCCTGCAACAGAACAGCATGTGACTCAGACACAGCCACTCCAGCCCCGTCTCAGCTGCCTACTTTCAGTTCCTCATTTTAAGGAATTGTTTACACACACACAAAAACCAAAGAAAGCCACTGTTTCAGACCAGAAGATTCTCCTGTGCAGAAGGATGGCTTTGTCCACTTCCACAAACTGGTAAAATGGAATACAGGCCAAAGGGAGAAGCATTTTGCTGAGTCAGAGTAACCAGGAGTATCTCCAGTCTGCTGACAATGATCCCCACCCAGTAAATAACTTGGAGAGGAGGGAACAGAGGGTTGCAGGCAGGACAGCATTACTCTGAGTTATTTTTTGAAGTGATTCTGTGAAGTGTATCTAAGATGCTAAATTGGAGCTGTAAAACAGCTCAGGAGAAATTCTGTGTTAAGCAATGCTGTAAGAGTTACACAATACATATTACCTACCTGTAGTGAAGAGCTACCATATGTCTAATACATAAATGTAATTGAAAGCAAAAGAGAAAGGAAAAGTTGAACAAAACAAACAAAACCACAAACACAAAACTCCCTACAAACAGAACAAAGCAGATGCATAAAATAAATTTCAAATCCTCAAGAAGCCAGAAAAACAGGCAGGGCAGGCTTAATATCTCCTTGTAGCTTTGCTTTGCACAAAGGACAGAAGCTGCAAGAATCTGTCCACACACACTGCACCAGAAGCCAACCTGAAGGGAGATGCAGGATTCTCCTCCATCAATTCATCTGAACACAAAAGCTGCCACCATGAAGGGCTTCAAATATTAATATCTAAATCTGAGATATGAAATAATCAGAAAGAAGCACTGAGGAATCACAAATACATGAGTGTGAGAGGGAAATAACTGGAAAGCAAAAATACCAAATAAACCACACCATTTGGGAAATGGCTGCTGGTACTTAGTGTGTGTGATAAGAGGACAGAAGAAATGTCAGTTCTCTTAAGATTATCTAATTCAAGATATAAATATACCCTGATGCCCTAGATGTGTCTAAGAACCCAAACAGGCACAATTTTTCAACACAGCACTTAAGAACAGCAGTAAGTACCACATGGTATATGTGTACAGAGAACAGTCAGTGTGGTAGGGCTTATGCTGCCTTTGAATACCTGAAGGGAACCTACAAGAAGGCCAAGGAGGGACTTTTTGTGAGAGTGTCCAGTGATAGAACAAGGGAAAATGGTTTTAAACTGAAAGAAAATAGGTTTAGATGGGATATTGGGAAGAAGTTCTTCAGTATGAGGGTGGTGAGACTCTAGAAGAGATTGCCCAGAGAAGTTGTGGATGTCCCCTCCCTGGAGGTGTTCAAGGCCAGGCTGGATGGGGCTTTGCGCTACCTGATCTAGGTGAGAGGATGGATGGATGGATGGATGGATGGATGGATGGATGGATGGATGGATGCATCAGGGAGTTGGTGCAGAGGAGTATTGGAGGTGTGAGCCTCTCTGCATTACTTGGGTTGCAGAACAGTGACAATCTGCTGGGGCAGGTGTAAATAGTTAAAGGCCCAAGGTGCTATTTTAGGCCCTGAAAATCAGTGATGATCTGCACTGAATGAAAAATAGTGATGTGAAACCTGCACAGGCTTTCTCTGAGATGGATGGTGGTAACAGTCTCTCTTGCCTCTTCAAACTGTGGCTGGATTTGTTGCAGAAGTTTTCCTTAGCATGTTTTCTTTTAGTCTCATATTTAAATCTTCATTACTACTCTCTGTTACCAGGGCTTGCATTCAAGCTTCAGCAGTCAACTCAGTTATAATGAAAACACAGCAAGCAGTTCCATCTGAACCCAGGCATGGCTCTGCAGAATTACACAGCTTATTCTCTTCTGCTGTCCCCCAGCAGTACTGCTTGGAGAACTTCCTTCATATATCTCTGTTTGTCATGCTCATGCAGGGTACACAAGGCTTCTGCAGTTCTGCATTTTGTATAAAATCAGCTCTCTGCAGAAAACGTGCTTCTCTCTTCCCTTTTTTCTTTTTTCAGCTTAACCATTGTTATCAAGATAAACTTGAAAACATGAATCCAATATAAGTAGACACGGTGGTTCTTACTGTCACTCTATAATCTACAAATGATTTGTAGAGCACTGATTGCTTTATGTTTATTTGTTTGTTTGTTTTGTTTTTAAGCAACAAAGTTGCATGAGACTGCAATCACAACAATGGCTGAATGCAGAGATCTCATCACAGAAGTCATACATAGTTCCTTGACTGGTGTCCAGGAGGCTTTGTTTGAAGATTTCTATTCCTGAAGGTCTTTTTTGCCCTTTGACTGGTGCTGGTGGGATCTCTCAGAAGTCTGAACTTACATGTCTCTTTCTTTCCATGTCCTTACACACAAGCAACATACCACCTTCAAAGATCAGTAATCTGTTTGGTTTTTAAGAAATTTTGATTGAAACACAGAAAATGCTTTGTGAAAGACTGACCTCCACAGTGAATACTTGTGCTCCTTCAGTTCTTCACACACTGAGGATGCCATTGCAAACTGCAAAGCTGCAGTCACTACATGCCTGCAATCTCTGTTGCAACTAGTTGCAACAGCCAGTACAAATACGGGTGGTAGAGAAGAGAGGAAGCTAGTTTGCCATGTATTCTGTTTCTTGGAAATGCTTGGCTTTGAAGGATAACCATCACCTGGCTAACTCTGATCTTAGAAGTTCAGTCACATCTGTTGCTTTTAGTTCTTCTTGCAGGGGGGGAGACAAGGAACAAAGGAAGGCCAAGTCTCTTCCAATGAACCTGTGTGCAGGCCACATGTAACCTGTTGACACCAGAAGATCATAAAATCATATAATATGCTGAGCTGGAAGGGACCCATCAGGACCATCAGGTCCAACTCCTGTCCGTGTCCCAGAATCACACCATGTGCCTGAGAGTGTCATCCAAACTCTTCTTGAACTCAGGCAGTCTTGGTGCTGTGACCACTTCCCTGGGGAGCCCACTCCACTCATCAACTGCCCTCTGGGTGAAAAACCTTTTCCTAATATCTAACCTAAACCTCCCCTGATTCAGCTTTCTACTATTTCCCCAAGTCCTGTCTTTGGTCACAGGAATGAAGAAATTACTGCCAGTACCATCTCTTCCCTTCATGAGGAAGCCACAAACCACAGTGAGGTTACCTCTCAGCCTCCTTTTCTCCAAACTGAACAATCCAAGTGACCTCAATTGCTCCTCAGAAGTCATCCCTTCCAGACCCTTCACCATCCTTGTTACTCCACTCTGGATGCTCTTCAATAACTTGACATCTTTCCTATATTGGGGTGCCCAAACTGCACACAGTACTCAGGGTGAGGCCTTGCCAGTGTAGAGCAGAGTGGGACAGACAATCCCCTCCCTTGCCTGGCTGGTGATGCTGTGCTTGATGCACCCCAGGACACACTTGGCTGTCCTGGCTGCCAGGGCACACTTCTGGCTCATGTTCTGTTTGCCATCAGCCAGGACCCTCAGGTCCCTCTCTGCTGCACTGCTCTCCAGCCACTCATTCCCAGTCAGCACTTGCCACCGGGGTTGCCCTGTCCCATGTGCAGAATTCAGCACTTGCCACCAGGGTTGCCCTGTCCCATGTGCAGAATTCAGCACTTGCCCTTGTTAAACTTCATGCAGTTGGTGACTGACATCTCCCTATTCTGCTGAGGCCTCTCTGCAGGGCCTGCCTGTCCTGGAGGGAGTCAACTGCTCCTCCCAATTTTGTGTCATATACTTACAATACTCACAAGCAACCTGTTGGGCAGAGATAATGAGGTGCTTAGAGCTATACAGCTCAAGTTGCAGCCTTGCCCTTCAGCACTGGTGAGGCCACAACTTTGCTAGAGACAGTGAGCTCTGCAAACCCAAGCCCAGGCTTAAACACAGTTACTGGAGGTAGGAAAACCAGAAACAGAACATTTCTCTAAAGCACAGAGCTAGAGCTCTGCTCTTTGGCATGGGGAAGGCTGTCCTGAAGGGACTGCTGGCTAAAACAAGTTTTGCCCCTCAACCTGAGCTGTACTCAGATGCTTGGGTTCATAAGTGGGATGCTCTTTAGCACAGCTGGACCTAGCAAGAAACTTACTGGGGCTCTGGATAAAAAAAACCCTCTGTGGAACTGAAAGTTTCCACAGGTTTAAAATCCCTTCCTCACCACATCCACAAAAATGTCAGCAGCTGAGTGACCTAAAGAGATCCTCTCATCTAGCAGCCCATGTGGATGTGGTCCTCACATGACTGTTTTTGCTTTACCCTGTGACAAACAAAATACTGCCACAGGATGAATCAGACTTTGGACCAAGATAGAGAAGGACAATAATTTCTACAGTCAGTCTCAGGTCAGAGTCACACATTTTTAATTACTTATTTTTTTTAAATATCTCTGTGCCTCTATGAGCAGGTCTATATGCCAGACCAAACGAGATTGCCATTTGAAGATCACTGAGCTTGTACATTGGGCTAATCTTATGCTAAAAGACACATGACAGGCCAGTGTTGTCCCTGAATTTGGGACTGAATGACATGTCACATGCCGGTGAAACAAATTAAAGCTTTTTTTGAGATCATGCAACTCCTGCTACAGTTAAACTGGTTTCAAGTCAGTTTATGAAGGAACTGAATATTAATTAAGTTATTAAACTGCACTTCTTGTTTTAAGAGAAAAAAAATACATCAGGGAACCTTTTAAGTTTTTCTGTGTTTTTAGCAAACATGTCTTTTGTGCAATATTTGTAGTTGGAAAGCAGTACTTAAGAATGAAAGGAAGTCCTTTGGAATGCCCCAACTGTGTCACCTCTCCTTGTGCCATGCCTGCAAGGGTCCTTGTGCCATGCCTGCAAGGAGACCAGAATCCTTACCTGATGTCTTAAACTGAAAGTGGACCAAAGAGAAAGAAGACAGCATTTGTACTGTGGTGTCTGTCCCAGACCACCCCACCTCAAAAGCAGAGGGAAACCAGCATCTGTCACACAACGAACAGCCACTATCAGTGAGGTGACACAGCTTCTGTGTTTTGTACAAAATGGCATCCTCCACTTTTTCACTCTGACGCCAGGGCGTGCTCCCTCTGTTGTAAACATTGAGGCATGTAGAGGTCCCACCCAAGCGGAACCGTGGATCTGCACCGTTCTTGTCAAGCCCGAGCATCTCCCCAGCAGCTGTGTCAGCAGTGACTTTCCGCACCTTCCCCTGTCACACGGCACCAGTCGGGGGGGATGCCATGTATGACCCGGAGACCCGCTGGTGGGTGACAAAGGTCGCTTTTACACACCCTGACAAGCCAGGAGAGCGTGTGGAAGGGGAGCTGCTATAATAAAACCCCTCTGTATATCTATAATTAATTGTGTCAGTTGAGAGTGGAAAGCACGGGAGCAGAAACAACCCGCAGTGTCCTTCTGGGCCGGGGCATGGCTGACCGGCCCCACGGGGCTGAGTTGGCCACCGGGTTCCCTGCTGTGGTGCCACACCGGGCCGGAGGCACCGCGGGCAGGGGACATCCTCGTTGCGTACTCGGCCAAAAGAAACTCTCCAGCGCAGTAAACACTGAATGACAGCGACGTCTGCTGCTGCTGAAATCACCAAACTTTCGGTTGTCATTTCCAGCAGCATCCCACCGCGCCCCCGGCCATCAGTAGGAGCTGCGGCCCGAGCCCGATCCCCCACGTACGGCCCTGTACCGCCGAGCCCCTCCCCCTTCGCCCCGGAGAGGGCCGCCCATGCTGGGCCCGCAGTGCCAGGCCGCAGCCCGCAGCCCGCAGCCCGCCGAACACCGCCCGCAGGCCGCGCGGGGCGGAGGGTCCCGGAGCCGCCGGCACCGTGGGGTGATGGAGCCGCCCAACTCCGAACTCCCTGTGGCCCGGGCCCGAGGGGCGGTGCCGGGCCGGCGGGGGCGGGCAGGGGACACTCCTCCGCTGAGGGACGCGGCTGTCCGACTCGTCCCGCCTCTCGGTGTCACGCAGCGCCGGCTCTGTGTGACCTCCGCTGGGAGCCGGTGCGGACGGAGGGGAGCGGGTGGCGGGCGGGGGGGACCCTCTGCGGGGCAGGGCCCGGCTGAGGCCGACGGAGATGCCAGCGGGGCGGGTGTGCCCGGGGGGGGCTCTCGGTGCTGGGGTCTCCTGGGCCGGTCGGGGCTGTCAGCAACCGGGGCGGAGCGTGGCAGCGTGTCCGGTGCTTGCGTTTCA
Organism: Heliangelus exortis; assembly: GCF_036169615.1. Classification (NCBI taxonomy): domain Eukaryota; kingdom Metazoa; phylum Chordata; class Aves; order Apodiformes; family Trochilidae; genus Heliangelus; species Heliangelus exortis. The sequence continues at coordinate 20,859,081 of NC_092422.1, read as the reverse complement.
CGTCGGGAGTAAGTGCGTGTTGTTTTTTAGGTGCAGGACTGAGCCCCAAGCCCAGAAATGAAGAAGGTTTTGTGCGTGGAGCCCGTTATTTTCATCTACACGTTCGCGACCTCCTTGACCAGCCCGCTGGCCCAACAGTTCATCTACAGACGGCTGTGGGAGCAGGAGTACAACTCCAGCTTCATAAGCGACAGCAATGCCTCTCACTGCGAGCTGAATAAAAGTAGCCCATCTTATATCAAGCAGAAGGTAAGAGGGGGGAGAGAAAAAATACAGTTGTAAATAAACTGTAAATCAATTAGCTGGTGTGTAGGTCACCTCCTTGTATATACCCTGATTTAGTCATTTACACACAGAAAAGCAGTAAGCTGCGCTCACTTTGTTGCTACTGTAGATAGCTGTGGTGCTTTAAAAACTAAGCATTGTTTTTAAAATATCAAAGTTTGTTTTTAAGCAGTTAAAACCAGGAAGATGCTGGGAGAAATTAATGTTTTCACAGGAGCTGAAAATAATCTGAGACAATTGGGCCCAAATTGGCATTTGGCTGGCATTGCCACCGTGCCACTGGAGGCTCCTCCTGCCAGTAACCGTGATTATGTATGTGTTCATGAGCCATCAGCTGGCCCTGTGACTTCTAGTGTCAGCCAGTTACATTTTTAGCACTTTTTCATAGTTACCATACTGTATAGCTAGTTTCTGATTGGAATCTCTTCCCATGAACTTCCAGTGCAGTTTTAATGTTACACTTATGTAGAGATAACTTTGGGCTCTCAGGAGAAGAGGTGATGATACTGTTTTCCTTTTCCTCCCCCAGCTGCTGCCCACTGTGTGTTTATCTTGCCAGTCTACAGTTAAGGCCATGGTTTAGATTTGATCAGGACACTGATTCAACAGAAATGTCATAAATTTTTTTTTTCCAGTTTGTTGCTTTTTGATTGTTGTTTTTTTCTGAAGCAGTGCATTGCTCTGACACACTCTGTGGCCGCATGATTGTTGTATCTCTCATGGGGATGGCAAATAAAAAACACATTTCCAGAAGAGGTGCAACAGAGCCATCCTTGGCAACAACAACTGGCAGTTAGGTTGGATTAGATGGAACATGAAACGACTGTAGAGTCAGAAAAGTAGATGACTCAGACTGTAAATTTCACAGAAGACGGAGTTACAGAAACAATCAGTTGCCATTCCCCAATGCTGCTGAAAAGGGCACTTGAAAATTTTTGCTTACGTGCCTTGATTTGAATATCTGTTGTGCATCAGAGATTCTGTTTTAATCACTGCATATGCACAAGACTGAACACCTGAGTTTGTCTGCTTTATTTGTCATAGTTTTTTTTAATGGTACATGTTTCTATTGAAGATAATCAAATAAATAATTTAGGATTTTTATCTTGGAGAAGGTTCTTCCTCAGCTGACAGAAGCCAGTCTTAGTAAAAAGAATGTGAAAGTAAAAAGGTCAATAGAATCGTAGTCCAGCATTCCTTCCAGGTTCACCCATCAACTGAAGGAGGTAGTGTCTGACACCCATTGGAATTAATTTGGTGATAATAAGTACTGTCTGAGTAGTGTTTGTATATTACTCCCCCAAAGTGTTTTCCTTAGTATTGGTTCCTTGTCTGGTGCTGTGTGTGGGCATTTTGTGATACACTGTTGTGTCAACAGAAAGGAAAACAGAAAGGAAAACTGAGTGTGGTGCATACAGTTCTAATTGCAGAGTCCATCAAGAAACCTGCATTTCACAAGCATTTCTGCACTTTGCATTTGCTAGAAATCCCTCACATTCCACCTGATTTTCAAATTGTGATCACCAGTGGTTCACAGTATAAGACTTCATATTTCTTTTTGCAAAATACTGAAGAAGAATGCTTAATTTCAGCTGAAGTTTAGGCAGCATTTCTGATTCATCTGGTGGCAAATCCACATATTACAGGTTTTTTGTCATGAAGAATATGAAATATAATTAATTTGATATTTGAATCCTTCAAGACTGTAGCTGAATAATGATCAATATAACTTGTTTCCCTTTCCTGTGAAATTTCCATTCCCTCTATTTCAATGATTGCCATCAGGGAATGAGTTTTTGAACAGTTACACTGTGTTCTGGATGTCTTGCCTACATTTCTGATACCACATTTGTTGCCACAGTATGAGAATGTAAAATGTTCAAAACGGATTAATTTCAGTGGAACCCTGTCTCTGTACTGAACAATAATCTTGTGTATGGGAAAAAGAGTAGGTCCAATAATGCAGTTCCAAACCCTTTGTTGAGATCATGTGAAGTAGATGTTCTGGATTTAAAGATGCTGTAAATTTTGCTGTTGGGAATGTTTCCAACAGGCCCTGTTTGGCATCAACTTTGAAGAAAACCTCCCTTAAACAGTTAATTTGGTGTAAGTCCTTCTGAGAATTGAGGAGCTTTTTACTAATCTCAACTGTTTCAAAGCAAACTCAAAGGAAACTGAAAACAAAAATCACTTCTGTGACTGAGTCTGCAAAAAAGTAGAATAGAGTTCAAAATGGTTAATCTGCAGCAATTAGTTTATTTCTTAAAATTTGAAGGAAATCATTAATTTCATAATAATATTAAAAATTAGTTCAAAGGTAATTGGAATACAAGCTGAAGCATTCCAGTCACTGGCTTGGATAATATTTTTTTTAGCTCAGAACAAGCTATACTATTAATCATTAAACATTGTCATTCAATTTATTATCCAATCCACGCACTGTCCTTTGCTACTCAGTAATTCTTTTAAACTTTATGAGCCTGTCTGTTTGTCATGTCCTGTTCATATACCATATTTCTCTATTAATTTAATCTCTATATGAGTTAATTGCTTCTTCTTTTTCATTCTTTTAATTTTGAAATCCATGATTTTAAGAGGTATTTCTGTCCACCATTAGCTTCTTTTCAGAGTAGAGTGAATTTGCAAATTTTAAAAAAATCGACCTTTCTCTTCAAAGATATGAAATTCCATTTATTGTAATAGAGTTACATGGTTTTAAAGCAGATGTGGGTTTGACCTGGCCTTTTCTATAGTTCTTTCCATTGACTTTACAAGAACATGAGGTGGGCATTTGAGCACTTTACACTTTAAATTGAGTTTTTCTGTACTTTGTCTTTTAGTCTTCGCATGAGTAGACAAGTAAGTTGTCTTTGACCTGGATGATCAGAATATCATTTTGCTTCTCAGTTTGCTCAGCCTTCATGGTTTTGGCACTTCCAGGATGACTACAGTGCTGGCCAGTGGACAGGACATCATGAATCCTAAGGTAGTCAGACACTGTAAGAAGAGTAAAAGACTCCACAGTGCTGGGGATCTCGAGGGCTTTTCTTGAGGGCCTCAGTGTCAGTTGAATTTTTCTTTTGCAATAGAACCTGGTATCTTGTAAACAAAGTCACTGAACTAAAAACTTTGAGTCTTTGCCTATAAATACAAATATGCGTTTCTAAAGCATTCAGTAGCTTTTAAAATTGCCCCAAGTACATTCCTGGGAATTCTAGGGAAGGTTCATCTTTTGGATCCTTACACCTGAAACGTGGAATACAGATGGCTCGAATAGAGGCTGGGAATGGCTCAGAAAGACTTGCATGGCTGTACCTGCTGCTGATGGAAGAGTGTAACCCCAGCCCCAGGCAGTGTGATACTTCAGAACACATGTAAAAAACTTCCAGGCTGACTACTCTCTGCACCTGGAAGTTTATGATTGAGTCTAGCAACCGCAGCGGTGGCTCAAGGGTTGGACTTGATGATCTCTGAGGTCCCTTCCAACCCAGCCAGTTCTATGATTCTATGATTTTTATCATACAGAATGTAATGGGTTTGTGCAAATGAAGTTATTTCCTTTTCCTGCACTGCTCTTCTGTCTGACCAGGTGGTTGTCTTTGAAAGGGCTGTTGTGGCTGCTGTCTGTCAGGATATATTAAAAGCAAGATCTGAATTAGCTTGCTGAGCAACATTTAGCAGCTGCTTTCCTAACAAGATAGTTGTTTTTTTTTACATTGACTTTTCTGCAGTTCTTTTTTCTATAGCCATTGATGTTTTACCTGTTTGATTTTCAGCTGCATTTTTGTAGTTCTGTTAAAAAGAACTCAGAAATTTTTTTCCCTGTAATGGGTGTTTACAGTTTCTTGTCATAGTGTTCCTTCTGTTCCTTTTGTGCAGACCTGCTGTAGCTTATCTATAGAGAGAACACTGATTTGGAAGGTTTCAGAATTTGGAGCTTTCCAGTATTTTAAAAATCAGTTAATTCACATATTTGTGGGTCAGTATAATTTTTAATCCTGTGTTTTGCATTTGTGGTGGTGTTTTTTGTTATTGTTGCTACCGTTGTACACTGGGATGTCAGAGCAAATCCTGGTCTGTTTACTCACACAATCCGCTGGTCTGTGAATTGTTTCTTTGTAACCTTCTTGGTATGATTATTAGGAAAGAAAAGTGATCTGCTGTGAGTAGGGAGCATGGAGGATGTTCCTCAATCAAAGGCTATTTTACTACAGGTTTATGGGAGATTAAAATAGGCCCAGTGGACTTTTTCCCTACCCTGTACTGAAGGAGGTGCTTACAGTATGAGCACCAGCTCTTGGAAATGTATGTTCAAAAGAATTGTTCTCTCATCTCCATTGAAACCTCTTTGTCAAGAGTACTAATAAGACTGTAATATACAAATTAAGCTCTGGCTTAATATATAACATTTGAGGAATATTTGAGGAACGTATTTGAGGAATATTGGAGGTAAAATCACAAAAGTGGGAGTCTTTCAATATGCAATTCCTTTGTATTAGCAATTTCTGTAATATGAATTCTTATAAACCCACAGTAATGTACTGTATTTTATTATAACATAATATAGTGTTCTATGATCTTATAAAATTATATTGTATATATTGTGTTTATAATAATACAATATCTAATTTATCAGCATGCACTGTGCTATGAATATTTCAGGTGAATAACTATGTAAGTGTAATATTATTATAGATAGTTCTTTATACAATGTATTAAGTATTTACAATTGTTTTTTGTTTTCTCTTTGCAGGAAGTTCAAGAAAAAGCCTCTATTTTTACTATGCAGCTTGACCTAACTGCTGCCATTCCTAGCCTCGTAGTTGCCTTTGTGATTGTAGCTAATGGAGATCACCAGGGACGCAAAAGGTCTTTAGTTCTACCATCAATGGGAGCTTTGATTGCTAATATTTGCCTCACTGTAATATCATTTTTTTCCTTGTCACTCTCTGTCCTGTTTGGGGTTGCATTTATTACTGGACTGTTTGGGAGTATGGCAACTTTCCTCGGAGGAGGCTTTGCTTTCATAGCAGACGTGTGTCAGGATGAGAAGCAGAAGACAACACGAATAGCTGTGGTGGATCTGATTTTTGGAGTTGTGTCTGGATTGGCAGGACTGTCATCTGGCTACTTTCTAAGAGGAATAGGCTTTACGTGGACATTTGTGACAGCATCAGTGCTTCATGTCATTAATATTATCTATATTACATTTCTTCTGCAAGAGACAGTCGGCGTTTCTGAATTCCAGCACCAGGAACCACTATCTTGTAAAGAACTTCTGAGAGAGACATTTTCTGGAGTGTACATGCTTTTTAAAACCGCTCCTTATAAAAAGAGAATTTTAATCTTTGTGTTACTTTTTACATTTATGACTTATTTTTTTAGTGTAGTTGGTGGGAGTTCTCTTTTTACTCTGTATGAACTGGATGAGCCACTCTGCTGGAATGAAGTATACATTGGATATGGAGCAGCTGCTTTCACTTCTGTCTCTCTGACCAGTTTTTTAGGAGTTTACTTATTTTCTAAATGTCTCAAAGATATTTATATTGTCTTCATTGGGATATTTTCTTACATTGGAGGGATGGTCATGGCTGCCTTTGCCAAAACTACTCTGCTCATGTTTCTAGGTGAGTTTGGTTCAGTTGTTCCATGGTCAACAGTATATATAAAAACTCTGCTGTGGTACCTGTAGTGGGTATGGTTGGCAGATACTGAACGTACCATAGGTCATAGAGCAGAAAAATACAATGTTGGGTCAGACTGATTTAGGATTTAATTAAAAGATTAATTAAAATTAATTTATTAATTAAAAGATTTAATTAAAAGTCTGTGGCAAGAGAACAGAATTACTTGCTTATTATTTGATTTAATGCCATAAAGATATATTGTATTTATTAATTTCTTCGCTTGGATAAATGTGTCTCAGTGTACTTCTAGTTTGTCTTTTTTCTTTGCCTTTTTACTATATGGGGAATTGATCATTCCAAAGTATATGGTTAATTAATTTGCAATGTATTTGTAAAATCCTGGTAAGATTATTGCACCAGTGCCTCATGACTGATTTGTTGCATTCCAGTGAGAGTGCCATCTTTGTTCTGCTTTATGCCTGTTCCTGTTCTCCGATCCATGCTGTCAAAAGTGGTTCTCCCTGGTGAACAGGGTGAGTAGTAATTATATTTAAACAATACAATAATATGATATTTCAGAACAGAAATGCACTGATTACCTTTAAACAATCAGATGTATTGGCATTTTAAGACTACTTTTCTTTAAAGTTCTTTTAAGTAATATGACCCCATTTTCTTACATTATTGGCTTTTGATTCTAAATCTAATATAAGCAACATTGTGTTTAGAAACTGCTACAAATTTCAACCTTGAAAGTAGCTACTGCTCTAAAAAGAATTACTATGGTAAAATTGAGGCAGAGGAATGCTCAATATTTACACAGATGTGATTTCACAAGTGCTTCTACATTCAGAGGGTTTTTGACATACAGAGAAAGATGTATATCTGTTACTTAGTCAGTGTCATACTTACTAATTTAGAAAGTAAGCAGTAGGTGGTCAACCTTCAAAGCACTTGAAAACTACTAGAGTTGGATCCTAAGCTATGTGCCCAGCTTCATGGGTGCCTGTGGCAACTTAAATCCATCCCCCTAAAATGGAACATACTACTTCCCAATGTGCTTTCCATATGGAACACAGGAAAAAAAAAACATGTCAGGCCTCAAAACATGGCTGTAGTATCCCATATTTTGCTGTAACCAGATTTTGGGGAGTACATCCTTTCTAGAAGCATTCATCTGAGCTGTTTGGTTTCATTTTTAAAAAAAATGTATCATTATACACTAAAACAAAGATCTCTTTATACTGAACTATGATAACAAACACCTCTTGTTTTTGTAGTTTCTTGGCATTCTTCAGGGCTTTGGGTATTTGAGTAGTTTGATGCAGGAATCAGATTGCCTCTTGTCATGCTTTTATGCTTGCCCATTGTGATTTTGTTTATAGTCTCATGAGTGGGAGTTCACTTGAAAAATCATGCTCTGACACTAGGGGATAGACAGCCACTCCAAAGGGTAGTTCAGTGCAAAAAAAGTTGCTTCTTGCCTTTCAAAAATGAGATGGCTATGTGCTGAACAAGCAGTTTGTGTGGGATCAGGGCCTTTTCTGCACAGAAGGGTGAAGCAAAAGAGAAAGAAAAATATAAAGGAAGAGTGGCAATTGAGAGCATTGGAAAGGGTAAAGGATGCAGATGTGCAGAACTTGGCTGGTGAGGATGAATGACTTGAACTTCATGTAATAAGCAGGTTCAAAAAGTAAGTATGATGACAGAATAGCAGCACAGAAAAATAGTCTCCATGAACTAAGAATTTTTTGAGCTATATAATTTAAAAAACCAATTCTTTACTAGGAGTTCCCATGGAAGATGCTTTGGTAGTAGAGATATGATACTCAGGTGCTTATTACTTGCATGTGCTAAAATATTATAGTTAGGTCTTTCAAAACAGGTTTTAAAGCTTTAATACTTTGAGATGGTTTTGGTTTTATTTTGAATTTTTTTTTTGTAATCCATCTATTTGTTTCTGGCAGGTGCTGTGTTTGCTTGTATTGCCTGTTTAGAAGTTGTGACCGGCACTGTTTCACTTTCAGTTTTTAACATTCTCTATGCAGCCACCGTTGCATGGTTTTCAGGCTTTAGCTTCCTCTTGTCAGCAGGCCTTTGTCTAGTTCCACTGGCTGTCCTGTGGTAAGTACAGATAAAAAGGGTGCTTCTGACTGTTTTGGCTGGGAATTTCTCTTCTGACAAGAGTTGAAGCAGAATCATTTAGTGTGGTAGCTCTGAAACTTCAGTACTTTCAAGTGTGATGGGATTACTTTGTGTGTAGCCTTCCACCCAATTCAGGTACTGATATATAGCAAGCTTAGAGTAAGTGTGGGGGGTTTCTAGGAGTGGGGCAGAGCTGAAACAAGTGGACATGGCAGTGTCTTCCCCAGGGTGATCAGTCAGGAGAGAGGGACCCCAGGCTTATAAGGGGCTGCTTTCTCTCAGAGGCTTGTGACCAGTCTCTGAGTGGCTCTGCAGCTGCCAGTAGCTGTCTTTTCCTGTTTTTTCTCTGAACACCTACTCCCCTACACCTTCTTGGAGTTTCTCCATACTCATCCTTGATCCAGCTATCTCCTTTCAGCTCTGTGCTGTGAACTTGTCACCTAATTCCATGAAGCTGAAATCCACCCCAAGTGTACCACTAGTGGGATGCTCCATACCCTTGACTACATGTGCATGCCTTCACTTGGTTTGACTTACCTCAGTTACCTTTTATCTCTACATTAGCTACATTCTAAGTTTTAAATAGGCAGTTATAATACTGTAGTTTTATAACATTTCACATCCCTTCAAATCTGTGCCTGCCTGACTACAGAGTTCTATGCAGTCTTGTTCTGAGAAGCTACCCTAGTGGTAACTGAAGACTAAGGTAGTGATGGGAGGGAATTGAAGCTAAGGGGTCCTTTACTGAGTGTGGAGAATGCTTTTCAGTAAAGTAATTTAAAAGTGAGGAATTACCTTAACAAAGGCACAGTAAATACTTGTGATTTATTAAATAGTAGTTTTAATTTAGTTCAGTGCTGTTTGGTAAACTTTCTGTTAAAAAAAATTCTATCCTGTGCAAAAGACAACAGCTGCTTACCATCATTATGTCCATCCTGCAATCAGAACTGTTGTCCACCATAACCATAAATTTTTGAAAGTTATTTTTCTTTTCTTTGTCTTTAGTGTCTCAGATATGCCACCTTTTGAATAACCTTTCTCTTAAAACCATTCCTTTGAGGGTGTCATGCAGTGTTATTATTTGAGAGCAGAATGGATAATTGTTGCAGTCCATGATGAATCAGGCATAGTAGCTTAGTGCTTATCATAGAATCATAATTGTAGAAGCATAAAATGGCCTCGGTTGGAAGGGACCTTTAAGACCATCTGTTCTCCTGTGCCCTGGGCAAGGACACCTATTAGATCAGGTTGCTCCAAGCCCCATCCAGCCTGAACTCTTCCAGGGATGGGGCATCCACAGGTTCTCCAGTAACCTGTGCCAATCTCACCACTCTCACAGGAAAGAATTTCTTCCAAATATGCAATTTAAATATTCCCCTCTTTCAATTTAAACCCATTCCCCTCATCCTATCCCTCCATGCCCTTATAAAAGTCCCTCTCCAGCTTTTCTTTGGGCCCCTTCAGGTACTGAAAGGCTGTTTTAAGTTCTCCTCGTAGCCTTCTTTTTTCCAGGCTAAACAACCCTGACTTTCTCAGTCTGTGTTCACAGGAGAAGTGCTCCAGATCATCTTTGTGGCCTTATCAAAGGCAGCAGATGTGTAACTTGTGCAATAACTGCAAGTACCATCATTGCTTTTGTTTGCTCAGAACAACTCAGAAATACTGAGGGTGTTTGTTGATGCTGAATCAACATGCTGTACTTAATTATGTCAGCTAAAGTTATCTCTCTTATCTGTGTCTTGCAGCTGGCTTCTGTGCACAAGCTGGAATGGGGAGGACTTGGCTCTGCTTGTACCTGAAGAAGTATCCAGCATAGAGAGTGTTGATAGTTGAACAAAGGATTCATCTACCTGTGTTCTCTAATCTGACATGCAGTGGCAGAGACCATTCTGTCATGCAGAGACCATAGAAATAACACAACAGTTGCAGATGGCATCTCAAAGTGGCCCTACAGCAATAAGCACTAATTTGTTAGCACTCTTTATCCAGTCTCTTTTTAGCACTTGAATAATGCTAACTCGTACACTTAACTATGCAAATAGGCTGGCAGTGGAGACTTTAGTGCTGCTTTCAGCATGAAGAAAAAAAATAAGGTAGGATGATATTCTTTCCACTTACCCTTTCTTAAGCCTGAGAATGTCAGCTGTGGATTGTGATACATCTTGTGTATGTGATAGATCTTGTATCATTCTCAGTGAGGTGACAGAGATAAGCTTATCAACTCAGAGGGTGCTGGCAATTCTGCTGGAGCCAGTGGAGCTCATGCCAGCTGAGGATGCAGTCTGCTGTGTACATCTTAAAAGGCCTGTCCTAATGATTAAGACCTCAAACCTGCCTAAATCACTAAATTAAAAGGTACTTTTTTTCAGAAGGCAACTGAACAGGAGGCAGTACTTGCACCTGCTGTAAGCAGATTTACTGCTCTTCTGTTAGCAGAGTGTTTGTGCAAGTATAATTCATGATGTGTGAACCTTGCCTGTGACTTAATTCTTAAAATGGATTTTCCCACAGAACCATCATACTTGGAAAATTTCCAGCTTGCAGACTGTGAAGTTAGGCCTATGCCTACATTTTGCAGAGGCCTTATTGGATATTTATCATTTTCCATATATTAGCGACTGCATACAGACACCTCTATTTTTGTCCTATAGTTATTGCTTGTTTTCCAGTTAATTTGGCTGAACTTAGGTTAAATGTTTCTTCTAGAAAAATGCTGTTATAGCATTTCTTTTCAGTAGTTTTTGACCATTTTTTTAGCAACCCTGAAATGAGGTGGCCGGATCTGGATCATGTACCTACTCATCTTGCAGTGAAAACACCCTGATTTGTGATAACTTGAACAGCATTTCTCAGCTTCAAAGCACTTTACAAATGCTATTAAGAACCTCCTTCCATAACAGATTTTGTCCTCCCCACTGCAGACAGAGAGAAAAGTCAAGAGGACAAGTGAGTTGCCCAGGGCCACAGTGCAAACTGGTGAAACTACCAAACCTAGAAATAAGTTTCTGCACTGACTCTTCACCTTCTTGCTTGAGATCTTTAAGTAGAAATTATCCAGAGTATTAGCTTCTGGAATGTGCAGAAGTGTAAATATAACACCATGTTAAGGATCACTCCCATCTTTTTTTTTCAGAGTTGGATAACTAATTCTCATCCCTGAAAGTGCCAGTAGGTTGCATGTGACTGTCTTCCCCCACAACAGATTAGGTACAGAAATCAAAATCACATTAAATGGTTGACATCCACAGACAGAAAACTGTGGTGTGGAAACTGACTTCACATGCACACAGCATGGGATAAGAATTACACAGCATGTGCTGTGGAATCCGTGATCTGCTTACAGTCATTAATATCCATCATGTGAACAGAGTACTCCTCAGTTACTCAGTAGTTCTCTGCTGAAAAAATTAGTATCATATCACTGTACTATTGTAGATTCTTTCTGTTTGAACAACAGCATTGTTTCCAAGCTATGTTATCAGGATCACTGAGAAGTTTGGAATAGGGTTAAAACAGGGTAAAGGAGAGTTTACACTATCCAGGAGACCACCACTGGTGAAAAGAGTGCAGTTGATCCAGGACAGGGGAATGAATATTTGCACAGTTAATAGCTCTAGCCAGTTCTTACACATCTGTCCTGAACTACCAAAGCTGATGTTGGCAATTAAAGATGATTAGCTTTTCTTAGCTAGTTTAGAGGCCAGTAAATAAAACTGCTTAACTCTCCTTCTTTGAGGTGCCCAAGTTGCTGCCAGCTTGCTGGAGAAGCAAGCTGAGTTTTACAGCAGCCAGCGGGTCCAAAATATTAATAATGAGTACTTTTAGATTAAGAAAACAATGATGTAAAGGATTTCAGCACAAAGATTACATTGTCTTCTTTGTGTCTTCATTATGCAGTTATGTAAGGCTTTATGAAATTCAGCATTTCACACAAAACTGCCTGGAAAAAAATAAGCAAACTAAGAAGGGGTGTGTGCCTTCACTTCCTCTCCAACACACACATCTGCTTGCACTCAGAGGTAGCAACAAAACAATCCTGTTCCACAGGGCGCTGGATCACTCCAGATGATAACAAGCACTTCCACTTTAGGAGTAGATTTGTTGTGCTTTGATTTTGCTGTACAAACCACGTGCTGTTTGTGAAGTATTTCTGGTAGGTGCAGCATTTAGAACTGACTGGAAATTTAAGTCAAATCACATGAAGGGTATGAACTGTGTTCTTAAGTGCCTAGCATGGTGCAGGCTGAGGAAAACAGGTACTAATGCACTTCAGATTAAATCTAAATCTTGCACAATGAAAAATGTTCTATTTGTATGTAAATGCAAACTATTTTGACATAAATTAATAATGAAGTTTATTGTTTTAAATTCTATGTTGTATTTGAAGTTCTTGCTTTGTTCTTTGACAAATAGTCAATGGGATGAATGGTGAAGAAATATTTATACAAACAGAAGCAGCAGCACTATGGTATCTATTTATTTCTGGTCATAACAGCAGTGCAAGAAAACATTTTTGCCTCCTTTTTTTTGCATGGGGAGGAGATGCTGCCCATAACATCAGCACCAAGAAGAGGCAGGGAACTGCAGAGCAAGGGCAGTGCTGGGGGATGTATTACCATGTAGGGGTGTGTGTGTGGAACCTCTCAGACCTGTGGATCTGCAGGTGCCTTCCTCCAAGGCCGGGTCCATTCCAGCTCCCCTTGCCGGTACAGCTCGCATGCAGTGCCCCTGCAGGCTGCTGCCTGCCTTGCCGAATGAGGTTGTACAAGCAGGGAAAAGGAAGCCCAGGCCCAGGCCCTGGCTTAACACACTGCAACACTGCCAAGCATATCGTCTTAACTCAGAAAGCTCTTTGCCTCAGTCTCGTTTGACTCCCATTGCTTTATTGGCAGCATAAATTCTTGCACAGTCTTCTTACATGAACCATTTCTTTCCAGCTTGGCTAACCCCTAAAGTTAGCTTCCTTACAGAAATAACGAGCAATGCAACTTCCTTGCTCTATCTATGGCTTTACCTCACCCAAGATGACACTCAAGTACACTACTCACTCATCAAAACTACCTAGAAATTACATGTAGTCTCCTAATCTGTGTCTGCTCTTTGCTGCACTAATGAAAATCTCTACTAAATGACTTGTTTTATCGTGTTTTGCTTAGATACAATAGCATCCATCCTTCAGCCAAAACAGGGAAGGCCAACTAGGTAGGTGCCCTGCAGCTGGGAGCTGTTATGTACCCATAACTGCATACAAATATGGCACAGCTCCTTGTGTTCTGGAACAGCACTGCGAGGATGGCAGACCTGAAAATCCTAAAAATCTATGCCTGTAACTTTATTTGTCCCAGACCTGATGAGGTAAACCCTCAGCCTTTCTGGCCTGAGCCTAGAGAGATTTTTTGAACCACAGACTTTTTTTTTTTTGCCTTGTAATATGCCACATCATATTAGATGCCTTGCAGGATTTATATGTGACATGAACATGTACAACATCAGGAAACAGTTGCTACAACCTGAATTTAGTAAAACACCTCCAAACACATAAACACAAATCTTTTCAGTGGTCTGTTCCTTTAAAAGGTACATTTAAGTACAGGCTTCTCATTCCCTCTCAATAAAGACAATTTCAGTAAGCTCACATAACAGTATTTCTCTATCTGTCACCCAGTACCACTGTATCTCCATGTTCTCACTGCAGCAGTTTTATTAGGTACTGTCACACTTAGTTTGAAGATCTTTAAAGATATTGCAGGAAAAAGGAACAACAGTGTGTTGTGGATAAGAGATTCTTGATTTATGATCAAATATATTTTGGAACGCAACAGCATTTATAGCAAACTTTTATTCAATAGTTTAAAAAGTGTATGGAAATTTTTATGAACAGAGTTACTCAATGGAAAACACCTTTACCCCTTTAAAAAGTTCTTCTGACAGAACATCCATTAAATGTATTTACCCACAGCAAGCAGTTTTAAAATGCATGTGTATTTTTGGATTTCTTGTATACATATATAGCATTTCCATAGTTAAGAAGCTATTGTCCTGAGCAGTGTATGAAGAGACATCATTTAAACTACCTAATTACAGGACATTTATATAATTGACAACAAGCACAGAACAATTCATAGACTTTAAACATTTAATGTGCCTTTTCATCACGGAAGGCAAATGATGACTGTAGGACTGTTTAACACTGAGTGTCAATTTAGTATCATGTATTTAGATCTGGAGTATAAGCACAGAAGTTTTTGTGGAGTACATTTTGTTACAATAAACCAAGCTTGTATTCCGTCATAATGTGGGGTTCTCCCATAACCTCACTCTGTGAAGGATCTGGAAGAAAAAAAAAAAAAGAAGTTGACAGTATGAGGCTTTTATCAAGCTACAAAGACCCACAGTATCTGTGAACATGACCTTTTTTTTTCAGTTCTAATGCTGAGAGTAACAGTTACTCAACTGTTTTTTTGACAGTGTTGCACAATGCAGGTCTGTAACTCAGTCTCTAGCCCAAGCAGTGATCAGATAGCACATCTATAGTGGAACAGTGTTTCCTAATGGCACACACACACTTCAAATAAAACCACAGAGTTCTACAAAGATCAGTCTCCTGTAGCCTGAGTCTCAAAGCTGATGAATTTTGTACTTAAGAAAACTCAAGCAGTCTGACTGAGGTTCTTCTTCATAGGTTTGCCACATCTCTTTCCAATGCAAATTCTCTGCACAACAGATTGTGCTCCAGCCCTTCTGTTAATTGGGACATAGCAGTGGTTGGTCTCTCTTCTCCACCTAATGCCTAGTTTTGCAGAAATTCTGTGCCCCTAAGTATCTCTGAGATACCCTCCATTCTGTAAAGTACAGTTGACATTAGCCACTGTACACAAATGTTATCAGAAAAAGGTGGTGACTGCACTTTGGAAGGAACACATCCTTTTTCATGAGTGTATCAGTGTTTTCCTTTTATAAATAAGATGTAGTAATGCCTTTGATTCCTCCAGAGACCAAAATTAAGTAACCCAGCCCCATCTGATAGAGTCTTAAGAAAAAAACACTTATAGCCCACTCACTCCTCAGCACTCTATAAATGTTTAATAGCTTGTTTTGGACAAAGGTAAATAACAAAAATAATGTAAATTCTGTTTGACCTTCCTCTGTCCCCTAAACCACAACAGACTAAGATTTAAGATCTCTTGCCTTACCTGTAAATCTGTCCCAGAAAATAATCCCAGATTTATCTCATCTCTAGACTCTCATTTACCCCTACATTATTTTCAGTTTCCTATCTTCCTGTCTCTTTCCATTCTTCAATCCCACCCCAAAATACCCTCCATCTCCTTAACTAGAAAGATATTTTTTTTTTAAAACTGTTCTGCCAGGTTTATTTTTTCCACACCACACATGGTGTCAGTCTGTAGTCCACCACAACTGCAGACTGTTGAGTTAAAATGAGGTAGCCTTCCATCTGCCACATCTCTGGTTCATTAGTTTAGTATCTCTCCACAAGCCTTTCTTTTTAGTTACAGAACTTTAAAAACATTTGTATTTTTGTAACCTCTACCTGTCAAAACCTGCACTAGCATAAAAGGTTTCTGGAGAAACAGGCATACAACAAATGCATAATCATCTTCTTTAGAAACCCAGCCTACAAGCAAATACTGGCTTACTCAGTATTTCAGAGCAATTTCCACACAGCTAGCAGCTGAACCACATCTATTTTTTCTTCCCCCAGTGTGCCTTTGCCATTAAGGATGTAGCTTTTCTTTGTATTTTGTGCATTTAATTCTCTTATTCCTTAGAGGCAAAGAAACTTCAAAGTTCCAAAGAAACTTCATAGTTCCAAAGAAACTTCATAGTTCCAAAGAAACTTCATAGTTCCAAAGAAACTTCATAGTTCCAAACTTTCACCTTTAAATGTTTCTATAACATTCAAACCAGAATGTACTTACCATTAAGGATATCCTCAAACCCAATGTATTCATCATTTCCCCTCAGAGTATCCAGTGCTACATTTGAGCTGTGAAGGAATGGGAGACGCTGGACCTGTAAAAAAATCAACAGTAGTTCAAGCTTCTGCAAGCCTGAAATTGAGGGGATTTATATTTGGATTTCTCAGCCTAGAGTGACTGATGAAAGTGACAAGCAAGTCACTTCTCGTTTCCAAACAATGAAAGAAGAGAACTGCTGGCACACATAGATAGCAAAACCTGCCTACCACTATCATCTTCTATGGTTTATCTCTGGTTTGAAAAGAGCAGCCTCTCACTAGATTTTTAGCTGCTGCAGCAAATAGAGTAGTTAAAAAAAAAAAAAAAAAAAAAAAGCAGGGTGGGTTTTTTTCTCCTTTCTTATCACATAAAGCTGGGGAGGCTCACTGCAACAAACACACCAACACCAGGAACTCAGTTTTGGATGACTGACTTACACTGACTGCAGTGTTTGGAAATTACACTCTTAAGTTTTCTACGTATCTTAACACAAGTCAAGAAAGTAAGTGAAAGGGCTATATTGATTTTCACATCTAAACAAAGCCCTCCTTGTAATTAATCTAAATAATAATTATTTCTTTCATTCCCACCAATGCTGAAGCATCAAGTACAGACCCAGTTACTTTCAACACTCTCTTCTGTACACTTCATCCACAGTATTATAAGCAAAATTCAAGTTGTACACACAGCATTCAGATGCTAAATATTCTGAGTATGGCATATCTGTACTTGGAAGTGCATTCACTGTTAGGAGTGATAGTTATATCATGAACGTTTTTTACAGCCATAAAATTATCATGCAGAGATCCCTTTACATACAAAAACAATGTCAAAGATTTCCATAATTATTATTGGCACAATTACCAGATGTTCACATGCATTATTCCAATAAATATTTTTAAAATGTGAGATTAAACCACATGAGAACCTGTGTATCTGTGTAACCTGTGAAGCTGTGAGTCAAAAATCACTGTATTTCCCTCACCCATCCCCCAGGAATACCTGTGCAGACACATTAGTGGGATTATCCTCACCAGCCTCATTTTCTGCCATGTGCTAACACCAGTTAAAGAAAAGATTTTTCTCCCAAGATAGCAAGCTGAGATCAAAGGATGTCTTCATACAACCTCTGTCTGGCTTCCACATTTTCAGGATCAGTCATTTCTGTCAAGTTTCATGCAGCTCACTGTGGTTCAGTAGCACCTCATCCACTGGAAGGGAGTCTAAAATTGCTTGAACTCACTTAGAAAAAAACCCTCTTAATAGCTTGACAACCTTCAGCAAGCCAAAGCAAGTTTACTAGAGCCATTGAGCTTTCTGTGTTTCCTATGAGACAAAGTCAGCCTCCCTCCTGTTATTCTCCATCCCAGGAGACAAAAAGGAAAACAAGACAGACTCAGCTTCTCAACTAAGAGTTAAAACCTTTGAGATGAACTCCCTACAGACCTCCTCTGATCTCACAAGGAATGCTATGGAACAGCAATAAGCATAGCAAATTACCTGCTCCAGGTCTCATGTTATCTCCATATCTACTCCCAAATCACTACTGGCTTCAGATCCCAATGTCTCTGTGCCCTACAGATGCAGAGATTCCTTCCCAAGAATTAATACTCAATTCCTCCTGCTTTTCTATGAAGGATTACAGGGAGCTAGTCCATGAAAATATGTTCTGAGATTAATAAAAATTTTTAAGTTATTAAAGTTATACCAGTGTAATAAAAATGCCCACCTGTTTCACTGCTCTGAATTCCATCTGCAGCTTTAAAGTTGCGTGGAGTCCTTGAATATTTCTCAGTGTGTCGAAGTTTGTTTTGTCTTGATTTAACTGGAACTATCACAAACAACATTGATTTTACTTTTTAACAAAAGTTATTTTCAAATACAGTCATAGAAAAGACCTGTGATATCCTAACTAACTAAACATACTTGTTAAACTTACATGTAAAAATACAAAATGTAGTGATGCAGCAATATTTGTTTTATGAAACTGATACTGCTTCTTGTTGGATTTTATTACAACTCAATAGCAATTTTATTTTGTTATTTTTGACAGTCAGGACACCACCAAGTGGTGTAGTTCTGCACTACTTTATATATTGTCAGCATGACTTGGAACCTAAGTCTGGTTTAAAGGCAGAACACAAACTTGAAAGCCACAATTGATGTTATTGTTAATCATCAAAGACTCTACTTGAAAACTCTTACAGTACTTCTTATCTGATCAATTAGGAAGACAGAACACCATACATAGGCCATATGGCTCTAAAACTCAAAAGAAAGCTCATAATTCTACCAACTGCTCTAATACTCTTCAATAAAACAAAATCTATTTGGTACAGGATGATTTTAATGGAAAAGAGCTGGCTCATGGACACTGAAGCACAAAGAAGTAACTTATGCTTAATGTTCAACTTAAGCTTGAGTAATCCAGTCTCAGATTTGGCTTTTAGAGTGGTGACTGCATACCTGTAATGTTCACACAATACAATATTGTAAAGTAAAACAAAAAATACTTTTTTTTTAATATTTTAAAACCTGTACTCCATCACCATGACAAAAGCTTACAAGAATATCATCCCATCCATGCAAAGGGATCTCAAGCACCAACAGGAAAATAGAAGTCAAAGGCATAACATGCATTTTCTTTTAAACAACCTATATTGAATGCTCTATAAAAGTTAGCAGAAAATACAATTTACATGCTTCATCCCAAGCCTACAGTCCCAATCACATTATTTTTCATTTATTGCACTTTATTTTTAAAAGGTAGGGGTCCTTATATGGGTAGCAGAAACATTTGTTGTCTCTTAATAGTATCTGAATAACCTACCATTTATGGCATTATACCATTTATGGCACTTATCTCTGGTTAAGTCTTTACCCGTTCAAGTGTACATGAAAATAATTCTTGGATACATCAGCCATAAACTTACAGAAAAACTAACCAAATAATCCATAGAAAAAAACAATTCAGCAGTTTCACATACTTCTTAGGGTATCACATTGTCTATTTTAATTATTTAGGTGCATTTTTTTCTCTCTAGCATAATCTTTTCATGATGCACAGGTTTTATACAGCAAGAAAGTTAAAAACCAAGTTACAGAAGTCAGCTATAAAAACTGGTTTGGATTAGAAAATATTGGACATTATATTCAGATCTTTTCACGCTGATTAGCTTAGAAGTTTTGAACATTCTATTCAAATACTGCCTTTGCTTGAGAACATTTCATTAAATTAAATTTTCTGTGCTGATGAAGTAGGCACCAGAGACAAGATTCAGTTCAATCAGCTACTCAGCCCAGGTTCTCCACCCAGTTTCCCTTTTACTTCAACCTGTGGTCCAGAGGCCACACTCTTAAGTGGTCCAAGAGCAATGACCGAGCCAGGCGAGACTGCATACGCTCAGGACAAAATTTAGCTGTAAAATTTCTAGGCAGGATCAAGTGAAAATGAAGATAATGGTAAACTTATAGACAAAAAGGGAGGATCAGCCTTCCAGAAGTGACAGTTGTGCCCCCCACCCAACCAGAGAGACAGCTGACACAACTAGCTTAACTTTTACTTGATTAAACCTGAGTAAGTAAATCCTGGAAGCCTGCTTACATACTTTAAGTGGAGAGAGTCACAAGTGGGAGTTTAATGTTAAACAAATTTGACAACAATGTTATTTGTATAAATAAAATGTTACTATCGTTGAACACCTCTATTCTGCTATAGGCAAGATCCCGCTGATTCCTTGTTACTTCTCAAAGAGGTCCAGGTAACCATATTGTGAATTTAAACTTCTTAACCAATTAGAGTGAAGATGGCTACATTTGATGTTATACTTACATTTTTTTCTGACAGCTCCAGTGGGTGTCTGGGCATCAACTCACTTTTCACACTTGTAAAGCTAAAAATACAAGTAAGAAAATTGAACTTCAAATTAACTGGAATATTGTTTAAAAGTTCATTCCAAAACTGATCTCGGATACAAACATCGATCTGCAGAGACACACAATTAGCACAGACTGAATTACCAAAGAAGAAAAAAAAGCTTAACAATGAAGCAGCAAAGACCATCCCGTTTCCTTTATGTTTGTTAAAACAGAAAAACAGTTTTCCTTCCCTGACACCCTTCACAAATAGAGAGAAATTTATTAATAAATGAAAACATCATAAATATAATTATGCCCAAGCTACATGACATCTGATTTTATAGGTTCCAAGCTTTTGCAGCTGAATACTGTACACACTTAGCTTCCCAACTTACAGTTGTATTACCCATGGTTTCAACTCCACTGACTTATTTTATATTCATTATCCAAGACATGTACATAGGTTTGCACTCACATAAAATGGCAAAACCAAAATCACTATTTTTATTATAGTGTATACCAATGTTGAAATTAACCATATCCTATGGTGCTATGGCACACTCGCATACATTAAAACTAGTGTGCATTTCATAATTATTAATACTTTGTTATCTCTTCTGTAAAGAGCAGCACCACACAGGTAAAATCCTGTCAATGTTACCTACTTCTTGAAGTGATATTTCACAGAAAGTTCACACTTGAAAGACAAGCTGATTAAATATTTGCACTTCAGGGCATAGATTTTGTGATACACTTTCCAAGAACCTTCTTTCAAAAGGCCACATTCAACAAATCCTTTCTTCCTGTATCTGAAGTTCAGCATTGGGTGTGACACAATTCAACAAGGAAAAGTAAAGCGCACCCTCTACGCAGAAGATCATAACCTTCAAATGGTCCTGAAGCTGACAAATCTGTAAGTGGGATACTATCCTTCAAAAAAGAAGCAGCACCTCTGGAGTTCTGCAACAAAAAAAGCAAGGATTACTTTAGCAGAATCAGATCCCTTTTATACAGGCCAAACAAAAAAACCAAAACAAAACATAAACAAGAAAAAGAAGCAAAAACCCCAAACTCAACAGCCCCAAACCACAAACAACACAGTAAGTGAATTCTTTCAGAGAGCCTACTAACAGCTAAAGGCACTTAAAATACATTTTTTTGGTCTGGCTGAAACAGTGAAATTTGCAATTACCCCTTGTTGGTCCCCACCCTGGTCTGCAGGGATGGAAAGGAAAAAGGCAGGTGCTGCTCAGCTGACAGGACAGAAGACGTCTGAGCATTCCTTCATTTACTCCAATACAAGGAAAGTCTATTGGCTATGGAAAGATGGGCAGGCAGATCAGGAAGATTACAAAGTTGCTCCAAAGATATGTAGGGAGAAAACTAGAGAGGCCAAAGCTCAGCTTGAATTAAATCTGCCCAGTGTCAGTAAAGATAATAGAAAGAGTTTCTATAAATACGTAAACAGCAAAAGAAGAGCTAGGGAGAAGCTTCCCCGTCTACTTGACATGTGAGGGGAAACTTGTGACAAGGAAAAGGCCAAATTACTGAGTACTCATTTTGCCTCAGTCTTTGTCAGCACCAATTGCTCCCTGAGGACACAGCTCCCTGAACTGGGAGACCAAGATGGGGAGCAGAATGAAGCCCCCATAGTCCAGGAGGAAATGATCAGTGCCCTGTTGTGCTGCAGGGATGTGCACAAGTCCATGGGACTGGATGGGATCCACCTGAGGGTACTGAAGGAGCTGGCAGAAGTGCTCACCCAGCCACTCTCCATTACTTATCAACAGTCCTGGCAAACTGGGGATGTCCCAGTTGATTGGAAACTGGCAAATATAACACCCATCTACAGGAAGGGCCGGAAGGATGATCTGGGGAACTCTAGACCTGTCAGTCTGACCTTGGTGCCAGGGAAGGTTATGGAGCAGGGCATCTTGAGTACCATCACGAGGTACATACAAGGCAACCAGGTGATCAGGCCCAGCCAGCAGGGGTTTACGAAAGGCAAGTCCTGGAGCAAAGAGGGAAACAGCCTCTTCTCCTTAGGGGACTGTGATAGGACCAGAGGGAATGGATGGAAGCTGTGCCAAGGGAGGTTTAGGCTGGATGTTAGAAAATATTTTTTCACTGAAAGGGTTGTCAGGCATTGAAATGGCCTGCCCAGAACAGTGGTGGAGTCACCATCCCTGGAGGTATTTAAAAGGCATTTGAACCTGGTCCTTAGGGACATGATTTAGTAGTTAGATTATGGTGCTGGTCAAAGGTTGGACTGGATGATCTTGAAGTCTTTTCCAACCTAAACCATCCTGTGATCCTGTGATCCAGACACAACCAAATAAGCCCAGACTGATTTTAACCATGGCTTAAGGCTGCCATAAAGAGGACCAGGTGTATTCATGCAGTCTAGTTTGCCAGTTAACTGAAAGAGCAAAGGAAAAACTTCTGCTTATAGCAGAAGCCCAGAAAACCACAGCTCCACAGACTTACTAACTAAAGCCATCTTAACCCAGACCATTAATTTCATCTTCATAACCTGCCTGATTTTAGGATAGTTCACACAAACTGCTCAACCAATAATAATAAATTCTGGAAAGTAACAGCAATAATCTGTGGAAGGTGACAGGGACAAGCTGTTCAGCACAGGAGTGTTTTCAAAAAGCACTGTTGGACCCAACAAAAAATTCAGTCGCAGTGAAGGTCTTTTGTGCTAAGGTGTTAATAATTACCAATGACCTAACAACTATTAGAAAACCCTAAAACACCTGTTAATGCATTCATATAAAGCCTCTACAAACTGATGTACTCAACACTGACCAGACCTTTCTGAGACTGCTGTAAAGCAATAGTAGAGATATGCTACCTGGAAGACCTGATAAAAGGGAAAATCAAAGTAAAAGACGATGCGAGGAGAAAATCATTAAAAACTCCCAAAAAGTAACGCCCTCCAGTCACGCCGATGCCCTGTCCGCCTCAGGTGGTGACCCCACAGCTTCTCACCACAGAGGACCGAGGCACGGCCTCCCTCCGCCACAGCTGCGGCGCACGAAGGCGCGGGGGGCCGGGACTCCCCGGGGCGCTCGGCCTCCCCTTCTCTCCCCCCCCTCCCCTTTCCAGAACAGCTTCAGCCGCAGCCGCGTTACCCTTCGCGCCTTCCCGGCTCCGAGCGCCAGTGACAAGGCCTAGCGGAGAGCGGCCGGGCTGGGGTCGAGGGCCGCCCAAGACCCGACAGCCCCAGTGCCCGCCATGGCCGCGCCGGACCCCCATGACTCAGCACGGCCCCACCGCCCAACGGCCACCGCCCCCTGGGGATCCCAACGGCCCTGGGGGGTGGCGGGACAGACAGACGCACACGCCCCACACCTCCCCCCAAGAGAGACAGCCCCACTTCCTTTCCTTTCCTTCCCCTCCCCTCTCTCCCCCCGCACCACCGCCGCACTCACCATCTTGCCTCACTCCCGCAGCCACTTCCGCCTCCCCCGCCTCCTCACTTCCGCCCGGCCCCTCCGCGTCACACGCAGGGAAGGAACCGCGCCACGCCTCGAGACGGCCTCGCGCGGGTGGGCGGGGCCTGGCAGGGGGCGGGGCCGTGGCCGCTGTGAGGGGCGTGCGGGGCGTGAGGGGCGTGAGTGGCAGCGGTGCCGGTGCAGTCACAGTCACGGAACGGCAGTGGTTGGAGAAGACCGAGAAGATCGCCGCGTCCAACTGTCAACATTCCCCCCACCAATAAAATAAATAAAATGTATTTATCTACAGCTGTATCACCGTGCCCTCTAGAGCATGTTCTGGAGTACCTCATCTTCACGGGTTTTAAATGCTCCCAGGGATGGTGACTTCACCACCCCCCATGGGCAGCCTGTTCCAGACCTGACTACTCTCTCAGTAAAGAAATTCTTCCTCAAATCTAGTCTAGACCTCTGCTTGTGCAAATTCAGGCCATTTCCTCTAGCCCTATCTTGAGAGGTCAGCACCCACCCCCCCGGAAGTCCCCTTTCAGGCAGTTGTAGAGAGCAATAATGTCTCCCTTCAGCCTCCTCATCTCCAAACTAAACATTCCCAGTTCCCTCCTGGGACTTGTTCTCCAGACCCTTCACCAGCTTGGCTGCCCTTCTCTGAACTCACAGCAACAGCTCAGTGTCCATCTTGTCCTGAGGGTCCCAGAACTGAACACAGAACTCGAGGTGCAGCCTCACCAGTGCTGAGTACAGGATCATAATCCTCTGCCTTCCATGGCCCTGGTTCCCCTGCCCACGGGGCTGCTCTGCTGCTGGTGGACTGAACCGCGTTGTCCCCATGTGCCACCAAACCCTGGGTGCTCTGGCATGGCCCTGGTCCCCAGGAGTTGATAGGTTGGGGTGGTCATGTTGTGGTGTTGGGTGTAGGGTGCTGCTCTTGCTCAAACAGACCCTTTCCCAACAGGCCACCAGCAGCAGAGGGCTTGGGTGACACCAACAGCTTCACAGCAGTGACAGCCTGAGGCAGTGAAATGAGACAAGGAGGCATAATTTTAGTCTGAAGTGGAGGAGTCTGAGGGGAGAGCTCATCACACTCTGCAACTACCTGAAAGGAGGTTGTAGCGAGGGAGGGACCGATCTCTACTCATGAGTAACTAGCAGCAGGATAAGGGGAAAGGCTTCAAGTTGCCCTAGGGGAGGTTTAGGTTGGATGCCAGGAAAAACTTCTTTATGGAAAAGGTTATCATGCACTGGAATGGTCTGCCCAGGGAAGTGATTGAGTCACCATGTCTGAATGTGGATACGTATCACATAGGTATGGTGCTTAGGGACATGGCTTAGCAGTGGGCTGGTAGAGCTAGGTTAGCAGAGTTAGACTAAAGCTTGAACTGGATGATCTTACAGGTCCTTCTTGACTTGAACGATCCTGTGATCCTGAGATAAATATATCCTTGGGCCCTGGGCCAGCCATGGAGCCTCCCTGGGCAGTGCTGTGGGAATGAGAGAGGTGTCAGCATACACTGCCACACCAGGGACTGTGGGCAGCCCTCAGGGACTTGGTCTTCTGTCAGTGATCCCCAGGGGTGTGTCTGTTAATCTATGGAAATCTGTTTTGAGAATGATGTGTTAATAGACAGGTATTAATAACCACAATAATGGTATAATAAGAGAATTAGTATTAGCATGTACTTAAAGAACTTTGAACAACTTTCTGACAATCACGAGAAAGTTTTCGACAATTCCGATGCGTAGCTCCAGGTGAGCACCTGGTCTATTTTACTTATTTCTTCTGAGACCTGTAGCACATTCAACCCTTTAAGAATTTTCCCCAAATTACCCTGATGCTGCAAACTCCATATGTAAAAACTAAACACCAATTCTTGCACAAAAAGCAGTATTTAGAAGTCAGTTTTCTCTACGTTTTAATGGTAATCTCAGCTTTGGAAAAAATCACTGAAAAATTCATACGTGTTATATTTGGTCTTCCTCTTTCTTGGGCAAAATCAATTCACCACCTAGAAAAAACATTCTCAGCTGAAGTTCTGGCCCTTTGTATTCGGGTCTTTGGCTTAAAGCAAAGACTTCAAAAGAATAAGAATGGAGGACTGGGGTTTTCAAATAATTTTTAGGAAAACGGGTACCACAAAGGTCTCTCTGATCTTATAATGGGTACTCGGGTATTGTGGAGCTGGATTCATTATTATAGAATAGATGTGAATACAAAAAACAAATCAAGTTCCTGTTTGACTGCAGCTTACAGAAAAAGCTAGGTTTGTCACTAAATGTATTTATTTATTGACTGACTTTGTTGATCAGGATATGACTGTAGAGATGAAACATCTAATTTTCAAAGTCATTCTTGCAGGACACAGACAGGATGCAATCACTGCATGTACATTTTTGACATCACTGCAACCCGCAGTCCAGGCTGCATAACATAAAAGAACATACATTGCAAGAAAGAGCTGGTTTTCCTTTAAAGACAGGCTTTCATGCTAGGGAAAACTTCCAGACATAAACACACACCACACACACATTTTCTCATCAAATTACCAAGTAGTTTAAATTGGAGCAAGGCTCAATTTCTTTCACAAACAGCTTTGTTTGAATGATCTTACAGTGAGCATCCCGATGGGGGTGGACAATTGGAGTAGCATCTCATATCTCTCTGTGACCCCACTGCCAGCTGGTGGGAGTTCCACGAGCAGCTGTAACTCCTGATCAAGCTTTGGATCAGAAATGAGAGCGTGTGGTGAGCTGGGGGTGCTCTGCCTGCTCAGAAGCAGTAGGTTTGGCTGACCTCTCTGTGCAGATGATTTCAAGGCTGCCCCCAGAAACCCCCAGACTCTGCCCCAGGCACAGCAGCCCCTGCACCACACACAGGGCCCCGTGTGCTGGAGCCTCCCTGCCAAGGAGTGCTGCTGGCGTGCAGGTCTGAAGAGGCTCTGAAGTCATATTCCAAGCAGTTGGTAACAGGGTGGAAAGTGGAATGCAGTGACTGTGGTTGCTAAAGAGACCATTCTTCTATGTGGACATTCTTAAAAGAGTGTGTGGACACTCTAAAATTAGTGTGAAAATAACTAATGCTCCTTTAAAGTGATTACCTCTGTAAATATGGGATTTTCACACGTGGCTTTTAAAGATGACCTGCAAGTTATTTTGGGGTTTTTTTTGGTTGTTTTTTTTTTTTGAGAATTATTTTTTTCATCACTGTGTAGAGAAGGTCAAAATGCATGAATGTTTTCGATATTTTCTGGATGTTTTTTACGTCAGCATTTGTGGAATGTCAAATCTGGTCTCCTTGGTTTAGCTGGAGGACTTCTCTGTGGTTTCAAGTGATCTTTAGACCATGGGTTCTTTTATGTTTTAGAAATGAGGAAAGTTTGGGTTTTTTTGTTTTGTTTTTTAAAAACCACGCTGTTTGAAGTGCTCTTTTTACGGTTAAATTGGTGTTAACAAACATAAAACCTCATTAAACGAAGTTTTAGACATCCTGACTCAAATTCCTGTTCCCACTATTTAGCTTTTTCTTGCCTGGATCCCAGCACAGCATCGTGTCATGAGAGGTCTGTGCGTTTCCCAGGGAGGCCTCAGGGAGAGGCTTCCTCAGTGAAGTGGAAACTTGTCATGGCTGACTGGGGCAAAGCTGCCACATCCCACCCTCCTCTGCCCTTAGAATAGGAGATCTATGGAGACCACCATCCTTCTGGGAACTCTGCTGCTTTGTTTTGGAGCCAATATATCCTGCCTCTTTGCTAAATTAAATGGTACTTTTTACCTCTTCCATTCCCAGAGCTTTTTATGTATAAAGTGACAGGAATATAGAAATGCCCACTGATTTACACCATCAGTCCTACTTAATAATAGCAAAAGAAGAATGTTGTCCAAGGAAACCTGCCTTTTCATCCATGCTTTTTAATACTGATGAATCTTTGTCTCTTTTCAATATACAATTCCTTTGACGTATCCTTGGGCAATCTGTTCTGAGTACGTGAACCTCTATCAGAAGAAAACTTTTATCCTGTGGGACAGGGAAACTCTTTCACTGGTTTCTGTCAACAGCTACTTATAACCTGTCAAAGTGAAAGTACTTTTTATTTATTTTTAATAAAGTCAAATAAACACATTTTCTTTGATCGTTAAGAAGTCCTTTCTTGTTAACTTGCTTTATACTTTTATGTTTTGGCATTCATTGTAAATCTAATTATTTAAAAAGTTATTTTGTTTTAAATTATTAAACCTTTTCTGAATTTAAGATAAACAGGGGCATGTTTTGTTAAAGATTAAAAATAAATTTCACATAAAACTGCAAAACGTAGCAAAGATAATAACGTGTAGGCGTCAGAGTGTTCCAAAACAAGACTCTCTAGGGGCTCTTCTGAACACACAGCTACGTTAAAACCATGTTCTGAAAAGGCTCAGGAAACCCCTGACTCTAACCCACCCTTTCCTGAAGCTGGTGAAAGTATTTAGAAAAAAAGTTACTGTTGCAGGGAGAAAATAATATTAATAAAAAAGAATCCCACATACTGCCAAAGCAGATTGCTTTTTCCTGTTTGTTTACCAGCAAACTCTACAGCATGAAGGATTTGCTTGAATCAAAGCTTGCCCATCCTCATCATCCAACTGCAGCAACCAGTCAGACAAATGACCAAAAAATGGGCATTGTTATCTCTCTAGGAAACGTTAATGTCATTAATGTGCTGTGGCATCTAGTGTAGAAATAACACTAACAATCCCTTCTTTCATTATTTGAGTTGTAC
Organism: Heliangelus exortis; assembly: GCF_036169615.1. Lineage (NCBI taxonomy): Eukaryota > Metazoa > Chordata > Aves > Apodiformes > Trochilidae > Heliangelus > Heliangelus exortis. The sequence goes on along the minus strand of NC_092422.1, from coordinate 20,830,972 downwards.
ACCATTAGTTAATTTTAAGTGAGGAGATAGTGTATCTCTAGAAGTGTCTTCACGTCCTGTTTCAGCAGATCAAACAAGTTTGGGTTTTTTTTTTTGTTTGTTTTTTTAATCCAGGTTATGTCCTTGAATTAAAAAAAAAGTCCTCGTTGTCTTGAAGTGATGGCCTATCTTGTAGCGTATCAGTGCTTTTTTAAGTCTCAGAATGGCACCCGTACTCTCTCTTTCTTTGTAGCAATCCGTTTTTCGGACTCCGAGAAACTTGGGCTTCTCTTTTCCGTCCTTCTCTTGCGGAGACAGCAAAACCGGAGGCTGCAACTCGGAGAGCGAGGCACTAGGGGCTGCTCAGTAGCCAAACACCCTGAACCTGCCTTCCTCCTCCTCCTCGCTTCCCGGCTGCCTCAGTCTAGCTGGGAGTTAAATGATAGTGGCTGATTTCGGGGACTTTTTCACTTCACTCGCAACACCATGAGAATTATGAAAAAACAGCCGAAAGATAAGAAGCAATGTGCATGCAACAGCTCAAGCTACATGGGCTGTACCTGGGGGAATGGGTTAGGAGTTCTTCCCTACTCACAGCTAAGTAAATATATTACCTTCTTGTGACCATTTAATTCTTAAACCAATCTTTCACCCTGAATCCAAAGTTTAATCTGTCCAGTGTTCATATAGGCAGGATCTCACTGCTCCAGAAGCTCTTTTGTTTTTTGGCACTGAAACCAAGGCTCTCATGAGAATTCACAGCAAAACCATTTTTATCTTCCCCCTTAACTTGGAGTGATTCACCTCCCAGAAGCACATATAGGTGAGACTAAGAGCACGTTTCCTGTGACAGTGTCTTCCTTAGGGAAACCTTGAAAATAATTAATAGTAGTCACAGCTGAAAGAATTGAATGGAACATTACTTCCCATTCCTGCTACTGTGCAGGAAAAAAAAAAATACCCAAGAGTTTGCCAAAATGCCTAGCAGCAAGAGGAGAGCCTGAGACTGCTCTGACTCATAACTATCTCCATTAAGCAGCAAAAAAATCAGAATTCACCTTAATTTCCTCTTACAGCTGGGGACAATAAATGAGTCAGTAGTCACCAAACTGAAAAGTTGGCATTTTGCATTGAAAACTGTCATTTTCAGCAAAAAGTTGTGTATTGCTAAAATTAATGTTTATTTTATATAAGGGACTGCCAAGAGAAAACTTTCTCCACGTATTTTTTGTCATTTTAAAAACAACAGCCTGACAAAGTTTCTGATCTAACCACTGGTCACATGGATGGCTTGGGGATGACTGGCTTAGGAAGAGTTAAGCCCAGATCTTCAAAGGCAATTATGGGGTGAGCTCCTCAGCATGTGAGCCAGCGTGCCGAGGTTCAGCCAACAAACTCAGAAATGGGTCTAGAGCATCCTGAATTTTGGCCAAGCTTGGGCTTGCGTTTCAATCTGATGAGTCATTTCTAATAGAAAACCTCTCCTTTGCTGGCATGTAGGTAAAGAGAGGTTGTACTGGAAGCAGCTGGTGTACAGCCCCCGGCACCTGCAGAGAGCTTGCTTGAATTCCAGTTTGATACTGGTACCAGATCCCACCTGGCACATTTCACCGACTCAAGGCAGGAATAAAAGGGCAACGTTGTTTTTGTACAGAAGAACTATTACAGTGTTTCTTCAGGAAAAGAGTCTATGAAGTTCAACACTATTATATTGTCAAGGGTGTTGGCAGTCAATTAATTGTTTCTATGGAGAAAATAATGTATTACAATTTTTATTCTCGTTCATTTTTCTGGAAGCTATGATTGTACATTTCCCATGGAGGTTTTGTTTTTTTTTTTTTTTTTTTTTGTCATACTTCCTTACTGTAGGTTTTTCACACAATGGGCTTAACTTTGTTTGCTCTTTGTATTGCACCTGCTAATTCTGAGTCTCTACAGCTATTTCATGACTTTTGAATTATTTATTTTTTGTGTTATATCTTTTACTAACAGTTTAAATCATGTTCCTGTCCTCAGGTTTACTGCTGAAACATGCTGAAGGGGTGCTGCTGGAACTCTGTACTACACTAAGAGTTCCTATTCAGTTTATATAGCATCATTAGGAAATGCTTGTGACAGAAACTGTCTATGAATTCAAACACTGGCAGCACTTAATAATTAAAGAATGTTGCAGCAGAAAGCTGGTACAAGTTTATTTGATCAAAGCTATTGAAGCACATGCCATTACAGTGCTGTAGAGGTTATTTAACATACTGAACTAAAACTAAGGAGAGAGGAAACAAATTGAGTTCATAACATCAATCAAATTCCCTATTTTTAGTTTCAAAAGAAACTGTGAACTTGATTTGCTTGATTATTGTAAAGGGAGATTGTGAATTGGATTCATAGAGAGCTTCCAGGTTAAAAAAAAAAATTATGTATATATATATATATATGTATATATATATACAGATATCTATTCTAAATAATTAGATTTAGGCTGGAACAAAGAAGATGCAAATGAACTGTAAAAACTTGTGCTGTTTCTTCCTCAGAAGGACTTTTTAAAGTTGTAAAATATTACCGGAAAAACAAACCCCAAGCCATTTATTCAAAGGAGCAAACAGTCCTTAAAGGGTTTGGGAAGTATATACAGTGGACATTTCAAGGGAGACTGTCACATCCTCCTCTGAGAGTAAATTTGTGTGAATACCTTTGTGGTGAAGGATTAGAGTGGGCAGATCAAAGTAATATACGGGCTCAAGGGAGACAAAGAGGGGGAAGGGAGGTCAACATTTGGATTCAAGGGATTCACTGAGCCCTGTACATTGCTGTTACAAAGAACCATGCTATATAATTATTTTCATAACTTCTTAAAATCTTGCATCAAGATAACTTGATCCCATTCCTCTTTCTTCTTCCTTGACAGTTTTTATGCTGGGTGTTTGTGCTGGAATCTCTTTGCTCTGGTCATGGTACAACCACATGTCTGGGCAGACAACATTTACAGACAGTTTCTGCCTGTGTGTGCTGTTGGCTTTTAGCTCACACGGCTCTTACTCCATGAAGAAGACAAGAAGCCTCCAGTCTGTGAAAATCCCAGTAACCACTCCCAGAACAGGATTCAATTTTACATTTCTTGAACACGAGTAATTCAGATTTTGGTAGGGTGCTTCAGATAAGGTCATGTCGGTGCCTACACAGCTACAGTAATACAGTTCTCCTCATACAGGTCCACATTTCATTTTTTTTCGTAGTTGCATCACACGGGTGCTTCATAGGCTATCCTCAAACTTTCTCTGCACCAGATAGCTTTAACTGACAACTTTGCTGCAGAAAGCTTTGTTCTTAATCTCTACTCAATTGGTCTGTCTTATTCTGTTATGTTTTTATTATGCTAAAGTAGTCTGTGTGTGATTAGTCTGATATTCCTCTGGTTTGAGACCTCCTGGCTTTCTGGGCTACCATTAACTTTAATTAGCATATTCCTACTTCTTGTGGGACCAAGAGTTATGGAAATATTACATGGGACCGAAATCCTAAAAGCAGTCCCTGAGGAAATCCTGAATCGTCCCATTTCAAGACACTTTATTGCAGTGTTGTCTCTGAGTAATATTTTATTCAAACTTCAATTCCTCCATTAACACCGTTCTTCTCTGTCTTAATATTTTTCCTTGTGGCTTTGTACCAAAGACTAAACTAAAATCATGCTAGATGAGAAGTCTACTTCACTGTTATCAAAACCTTCTTTACATAATAAAAGAATATTCCATTGCTCTGACACAGCCTCATCTTAGAAAATCCATTTTTCAGTTATTTTCCAGTTACTCAGTTCATAATTATTTTCTCATTCAAAGTTTATTCTAAAATTTTGCATGTTGTTACTTCCAGATAAATGACTTTATTGTTATCCAGAAAATCCTTCCCCTGTCTTTCTTAAATATAGCTCCAAGGTGTAACACTGGCCAATAGAGAGAACCAATAAAAAGTTGTATGATTTATTGTAAGACCTGGGAATGCTATGCTGGTTCTGCAAATACTGGACGGTGAAAATTATCTGAATAATTAAATTTAGGCCTTTCAGTTTAAAAATTTTTTTGCCACCTCTGAAATAGATGTTTTCTGTTCCACAGATTTCTTCCGAATTACCATTCAACCTTGCTGCCATGTTGTACCTTCTCAGTTTGACTGAAAACTGAGGCAGAATACTCATTTGGGGGGGGCTTTGGTCTTAATAGAAATTGGATTTCATTCACTACTGTATTTATATTTAAAATATTTTTTTTCCAAATCTGATTTTACCTTTAGATTCCTACTATATCTGGTTGTAGTAAAAGCTATAGCTTTTGGCTTATATTTCAGAGCAGTATGCTGACTGTCCTGAAAAGATGAAAAAAATCCTTTGAAAAACAGAGGAAGGAAGAGTGTCTGGAGACTTCTCCACTGGGATATTTCTGTCTAAGGAGTGTAAATAAGGATTATACCCTAAAGGGTGCACTGTCCTGTAGCTTCTCGGTGCACAGTGTTTGACTAAGGGGGATCAGAATTTTCTTTTCATAGGGGTAAGGGGACTTGTGGATCTGCCTTGTGTCCAAGAAAAACAACTTAATCTTCATTGTATGCTGAGAAGTAGCACTGTGATTCTTTGGTGAGATGATACAACTATTCTCTCCCTTAGTGCAGGAGATAACTTTGAACGTGCTTATATTCTTGATTATTTCATACCCGGTTTTATGGATGAAAACTAAATCAAAGCATGCAGCTACCATGCAAAGGCAATAATTCCCTCGTGCTTGTGTTAATCACAAAATTCTTGAAAAAAAGAATATTCAGTGTGTTTTCAAAGCTATACAGATCATCATTTTACCCCTCTTTTAATAAAGGAAAATATTATAGATATCAGGTGTGCTTTAGCATTTTTACATTTCCTGTATTTAGCTCCACCTGCCAAATGTTTTATTTATTCCTTGTACCAGTCCTCAGATCCAGCCTAAAACATGAGATATATACTCATGTATATATCAAATGTGTACTAAATGGAGACCAGCAATTAATTCATTAATAAAATAACCTCAGCAATCTTCTTAATAGTCTGGCAATGAGAGGCAGATGCATTAATCTACTGTTCTGCCTCGATGCTACATTTCCCAACACTTCTTTCTGGCAGTATTCCTCAAAGCCTTGTGAAGTTTTTCATCTTTCATTTTGTACCCAATGTGCCATGAGCTCATGTTTTCTTTAGCCTTATGACAGATATTACGGAAAAAAAAAAATCTGCTGATAGTTGATATCTTCAACTGCTCTGTTTCCAGCCAGGACTTACACATGTTGTAGGGACTGATAACTTACTGAGTTTGCTATTGCTGCAGTTTCCAGAAAAGTTGCCCCAGATCCCAGAAGAAGAAGAGAATTCCTCTGAATGAAGATTACAGAGATAAGGAGCATGAAATGATCTGTTTGGCTTTCATTCTACATACACTTATCTATTATTAACCACTGTCTGGCATATTTGAACATAATAAGAGGTGAATGTTAGGTGATAAGAAAAAGAAGCGTGGATTTCAGGATTATTTCTCTGTTCAAAGGCTTTTACATCTGTTCTACCCTTCACTTCCTTCACTAGCATTTTACAGCCAGTACTATTACTGAGTAATAGTACCTTAGTCTTCATAATATTGCTAAAATAATTCCATTGTTTGGAAAATTATGAGAAACAACTCATTGAATTTGTTAATGAATTAAAAGTCAGAGTGAGAATCGTGGAAGAGAACTCCTTGAACCTATATCTGTGCTTATTCACAATGAAAGATTGGAGAATATATCTGTCCTATAGCTGAAGGGAGAATGTTTTGTACTTACTGGAATATGAATGCTAGAAAACAGGTTTCATTTGTCTACCTCATGTACTTTTCTTGTTTTTCTTAGAATTCTCCTGTAGCAAAATGTATCTTGCTGACTTTGCAAAATATGTTACAAAAAATGTGTAAAATATTTCTAATTTTCTATCTGAAATACGTGAGCGTAACAGCACCAACTTTTCCTTGAACCTTTGAGTCAGTATCTAAGCATATGGTCACGGCCCCTCATTGGGAAATCCCCCTTCATTGTCAGATTGTCTCTATAGTTTCATACTTTCTTTGTCTTTTCTTGAGCAAAATGCCTTTTGCTTGCCTTGGTTTCCCCCCTTACCAGCAGTGAAATCCATATTACAGGTGTGTTTTACAAGTTGGGGTTTTTTTATCTTCAACCAGTAGAGAAGAAGAAGAGGAAAACAATAAAGACATAAAATAAAGGATTTGCTTCTTGTCATCTAGGTGAAGATTGTACGAACACTCATTTATAACGGGCTGTGAGCCTTAATTACAAAGTTTATAGGTAGGTAATGTTTAGTCCTCACATCGCAACCTCTTCCTTCCTCTCTAGATCTCTGTTCCTTGGAGCTCACAATGTGTCTGCATTTTCCTAAAAAATCAGTATATCTTCCTCTCCAGGAAGTGGCTTGTTCTTTTATAGCAAAGCCAATCTTTGTCCTCTTTAAAGGCCGTATATCCTCTGCTGTCTAGGGACAACACCCCTGAACACATCTGTCTAGACATACTAGAGCCTGCCTTCCCTCTTCCTATACTGAAAAACTGACATTCCCTTAAAACACTAACAGCAAACTTCATGAGCCCTTGCAGATGCAGAACTGTGATTTTGAAGGGTGTTTGTCCTTACACACAGTTGTTTTCATAAATGTGCCTGTAATATGAACAGTAATTTTTCATAAGTAAGCCTGTATGGGTCACTTCTCATTCATTCTTTCCCATGCTATAAAACAAATCAAAAGAAAACAAAATACATCATAGTGTTTTTTGAGTAAGCTGGGCCCTAACATTTAAAAAATAAAGGACAGCCTATTTGCTCCCTGTTGATTCTTTGTGGTCCACTGGTAGGGAATGTGGGGTGTCCTATAAATGTTATTTGATAAAAGCTGAGGCTGGGCACCCTACTGTTTTTAAGGATCATGCTGAGACTAACTGCTGGTAGGATATGCAAGACAGCAGATTTGTTTATCCTTATTTCTCCGCTCACATCCCTGAGCACACATGGTTGCTGTTTTTGTTTTGACTAATTTTGACTTTTTTAAATGTGAGAAAAGTGGTTTAAATGATGTAATCCCTGTCTGAAACTGGAACGCGTGTGAAAGAGTGGAAATGCTGACAGGCTTCTGGCTGGAGTGGGGTGAAAAGCTCTGCTCCAGGGCTGGATGCTCCCCTGCCCTCCCTGTCCCATTCATGGCATTGTTCTCAAGGAGAAGGAAAAGAGGCAGCAGTGTGAGGAAGCCCACATGATTCACACACACACTGGGGCAGTGGGATTGCCCAAGACCTTGTAGGAGCCCAGAATGTGATGAAAAGTTGAGTGATGTGTTTGCTGTTCTTACTTACTCGAATATAAGTTGTTATTTTCCCTAGACCCAATCAGTATGGGGTTTAAGCATTTTAAATTACATTGTGTCATTAAGATCTGCCAGGAGTAACAATGGAGTTTGGTCATGTTGTCTCCTGGATTTTGCTTATCCTCAAATGCCTCTATTTTCCTGGTTTCTTAAAAAAAGTCATTCCTTCTGATGCAGGTTTTCTCTGTTACACACACACAAGAGTAAAATATGCAGGCATCCCTGTACTGGACAAGGATCATGTTCTGCTAAGTGATGTACATAGAGATAATGAAAATATAATTTCCACTGAAAAACGTTTACAGTCTAAGCATAAAAAAGAATCTCAAGTGTTTTAGGCCAGCCCTACAGCCTTTAATCTTTTTCTCTCATAGCTGAGTGAGATAAGTGGCCATAGACTAAGATGCCCTTGCGGATAAAGAGACACACTTATGAAACTGAAAGTAATACTGCTGAAGAACATATGTACATCATCTTTATGCTAATTAAATTAGGTCAGGCAAGCTGCAATTCCAGGAAGAATGTCAAAGTAGAAGACATCAGAAGAAGGAGCTGGAATGGGATTTTCGAGAAGCATGTTTAGGAAAAATGACTGAGCAGTAGATAATAGTTGGCAAATTCATTGGTTTTGAGACAGCTCAACAACATTATATCAGTGATAAAGCAGCTGGAGAAGAGTTTTGCTCTAAGATGGATTTTTTTTCTTTTACTGAAGTCAGGCTTGTAGTAGGCATTCACATTTGCTTCACTTATATATTGCTCCACTTACTGCCTCACCCCAGGAGAAGTAATAATCAAATTGGGATGTGTGGAAAACACAGGCAGATGGACAACCAGTTGTAAGCACAGGACACAGCATCTGCTAAACGTCATATGGAAGAAGCCATGTGTCCTTTTTGTGGTCATCTTGGCATTCATCTTGGCACAGTGCAAACTGAAGAGTAGAAGAGATTTGTGCTGTTTAAAGATCTAGCAAAGATGTAAGCAGTCAATGTATTTGTCTTAGAACAATTCTAAAGATGTTCTTCCCCACCATCATTCATATTTAACTCAGGTTTAATTTGAACCACTTGGTTTTCATCCAGAAGTTTAATTCTTGGAAGTCACTGGGGCAGCTTTATGATTATATGAATCTAAATTTTTTGAATACAGAGATTACAATGTGGTTTTATCAATGTATTATTTGCAACACAGAGGGAAAAAAAGACCCTCACCAAGAGCAACTATTGAGAGACTAAAGAAAAGAAACATCTGTCCTACTTCTTATTCTGTTCTGATTAATGTGACATCTGAAGACTTTTGGCATGAGGAAGCAACTTTGCATCATATCTTCCTGAGTGAGATTCTTCTAACCAAATGCAGATGTCTACATGATAGATGCCTATCCCAGGGCTAAACCTCCGAGCTGTGCTGTCATTGACACCCTCATGGCACAGTTTGTCTTACAGCGAGGTGTGTGACTCAGAACTTAAGGATATGTACCCTTGCCTTTGCCCTGTTGGAATCCACTTGTGAACTTTATTTTAGTGTTATTTGAAAGGCTCACAAATGTCTAAGTATTAATGGATTTATCCTGTTACTTAATAAGTCAACAGCTGCTTTATAGTGAAATTAAGTTATTGGCCCAAAATCACAAAAAAAGCCTATGAAAAAGCATTGGAAATGGCAAACAGACTCCTTGGTTCCAATCTGGCAGGCTAGACAGAACATCCTTCCCCTCTTCAAGAAATTTTGAGGCCATGTATGGGCACTTTATCTGTCTACTTCATGCATCTCTATTTACTTGATTCCGTTTCAGAAATAATTTAAACATGCTTAAATGTCACTGAAACTAAACTGGATTTCATCATGTGGTTTAGGTGTTTCCTTCTATTGTATTCCTGTCATGACCTTGTAAATCATATAACAGTTTAGCTTGAAAGGGATCTTAGGACTTCATCTGGTCTAAACCCACTCTCCCACTCAAAACAGGGTCAGTTTTGAAATTACACCATGTTGCTCAAGGACTTGGTTGTCTCTGAGGATGAGGGTTCTGCAGCCACCCCTTCTCCCACCTGAGAACTGGGAAGCTTTTTTTTCCTTACATCTAATAGGAGCTCCCCAGCTGCAGCTTGCCTCTCTGAGAAGGATCTGTGTTCTGTAACCACCCATTTAGTAGTTGTAGACAGCAAAAAATCCTCCCCTAGGGTTTTGTTGTCCAAGCTGAATAAACCCAGTTCCCTCTCCTTCTCTTCCTATGTCATGTACTCCACCCCCTTCAACATTTTTGTAGCTTTTTTCCAGGTTTTGCTCTGGTTTGTCTGTCTCTTTGTACTGAAGATCCCCAAACTTGACACAATAGTTCAGATTTATCTCATAAATGCTGAGCAGAGGAGGGAAACCACTTTCCCCAGTCTGCTTTTCCTAATGCAGCATGTGGTGGGCCTTAAGGGCTGCCTGGGAACAGATGCAGAGCAGACAAGATAGAGCAGCACACAGGTACCATAAGGGATGTGCAGGTCCTGCTTTCATTCATAACCATGAGAGATCATTTCTGTTATTTGCCTCTGGGCTGATTCCTGCTAGGGGGAAGAAGAAACCAGAATGGAAAAAAATCCCTGAATTCCGTGAATGCTACTCACCTTGGAATTTTGGGTCCAACACCTTTCTGCTTTCAAAAATGTATTTGATGATTTATTCTTTAGTTTGTCACTGCTTAATGCAAAGTATTAATTTAATCTATGTTTTCCAAGTGTCTCAGCTGAGCAACAGTTTGTCTCATTAGTGTTCATGAAAGGTTCTGAATGTTCTGGGTAAGGGTTGTGTTCAGTGGAATTTTTGTAAACTCGAGTATCCCAGGCAGTAATCATCTTTTCTTCTACCTATTTTTCCTCTGAAGGTTCACTTCACCAAAAAACCATGTCCTCATAATGTAGTTTCAATTCTGAGTGATGAAGCTTAAAGTTGTCAGCATGTAAGTGCTGAGTAGAAGACCTAACCATTAAATCAATGAGAAACAATCTATTAGTGTCTTTATATAGGTGCTGGGTAATGACTGGTAAAAGAGAGAAGACTGGAAGAGAACTTGGAAGGTGTTAAAACTAGCAGAAAAATATTTCTAGTATTTTTAAAAAACTAATCAGGTACCAGGATGGACAAAGTCCAACATTAACAGTAGCTAGGATCCATTTTTTGATCCTTGACCACTATGAAATTGAGCTTCCTGTCATGTATCAATGTATGGAAGACCTGCCTTTGCCCCCATCCTGGTCTTCTCCAGAAGAATCACAGAATGTCTTTTGTTGAAAGAGACTTCAAGATCACCCAATTCAAGCTCTGACCAACACTGTAAGTTCACCACTAAACCATGTCCCTAAGGACCAGTGGTGACTCCACCACTGCCTTGGGAAGACTATTGCAATGTCTGACAACCCTTTCAGAGAAAAAATGTTTCCTAATATCCAGCCTAAACCTCCCTTGTCATAGCTTGCATCCATTTCCTCTGGTTCTGTCACACGTCATCAAGGGGAAGAGGCTCTCTCCCTCCTCACTCCAACCTCCCTTGAGGTGGTTGAACAGAGTGATGAGGTCTCCTCTCAGCCTCCTCTTCTCCAGACTGAACAACCCCAGCTTCCTCGGCTTCTCCTCACAGGACTTGTGCTCCAGGCCCTTCATGAGCCTCATTGCCCTTTCCTGGACATGCTCCAGCACTTCTATGTCCTTCATATTCAAGATGCGTCCTCACCAGAGCTGAGTACAGAGGGATGATCACCTCCCTGTTCCTGCTGGACACAGAGTTCCTAATACAAGCCAGGGTGCCATTGGCCTTCTTGGCCACCTGTGCCCACTGCTGACTCATATTAAGTCAACACTCAACCAATACCCCCAGGTCACTTTCCAGCTTACAGCTCTCTGACCACACAACCCCAGGTCTGTAGCTTACCATGGGGTTGTTATGACCCGGGGGTAACACCTGGCATTTGGCCTTGTTAAACCTCACACAATTAACCTTGGCCCATTGGTCTCACCTCTCTGGGTCCTGCTGAAAGGCTCCCCTACCCCCCAGCAGATTGACACCACCTAGCTTGGTGTCATCTCCAATGACACCAAAATGACACAATTGTGCGATGACACAAAGAAGCAATGGCTCAAGTCACAAGTACAGGGAAGTCACTTGTCCATCCCTGTGGTACACCACACCTCTGCTATTGTCCACCTCCTCCTTCCTCCCGTTGCCTGACTTTTAAGAGACCACATATCGTACTGAATCCAAAGCATTTTTTTTTATCAGTATATTTCAGGGGCAGGTTTGGGCTTTTCTAATTTTTGGATCTGGAAGGATGTATAGCTGCAATCTGACAGCATGTTAGAGAAAATGTCCTAACCACCTAGTGCTCCTGCTGTGTCTGCAGTTCCCTAGGAAGGACAGGCAGGGCTATGGGAGGTGAGGAGTTGTGCATCTTCCAGCATCTGTGGGACAGCTGGGAGATGGGAAGTGAGGGACACACCACTGAGAGCATCTGCCCTGTGGGTCAGTCGTACCCTTTGATATCACCTACAATCCTACAAATGGACAAGGCCAAAACATGTCCTAATAAGCTGTAATGTGCTCCAAAATGTCACTGAATTCCTGTGGAGTATGCACAAGAATATCCTAAATCAATCTGCAAAGAAATGCAGTGACACATGCCCTACTGTACTCTAGTAATTTTTACTATTAATTATTCTTTTCATCACTTCAGTAAAATTTTTTGTCTTTTGGATAGCTTGCCAAATATTTAAGGCATTTTTAGGTGCTTAGTATCTGATTAATGCACATGTATCTTTTTAATGCACATGTTAATTTTTTGGTGGTGGGTTTAGTTATTGTTGACAGCCTCTTGGGACCTCTGACTGACATTTCCTATTATTTAAGCAGCTAATTAGCCTTATTTTATTAGGTGTAAATGTGTTTCCATGCTTTGACTGGCAAACACTAATCTCTAAACTTCAGTAGCATGTAGGAATTTATTGCCTGTTAATTGTGCCCTAGGGCATAGTGACTTTTTAAAGTGACGTAACAGTCATCACATCTCTATATATTTTTTATATATACTACTGCAGTGCTTGTATTGTTGAAACATGAGTCTATTTGACATTGTCAGTCATCTAGAGGGCAGTCGTTCAAAACTATACTGATTTTTCAAACATAATAGAGTTTCAGATATTAATACTAATAAAAGATGAACAGCTATCTGGTTGCTGTGCACCGTCCCACAAGGGGTTTCTTTTAAATGAATTTTTGTTTGTTTTTTTGTTCTATCTGTCCTAATGGCAGAATGACTGCCAGCTTGTCTGGGTATTACCTGATTTTATTCTTTATGTGTAATGCTTTTTAAAAGCATTTTACATTCTGCTGCTTCTATAAGGGCTGGCTTTATACTATTTTTTTTAATATATATTTGTAATGTTCTGCATCAACAGATGCGCTTCTCAGTGTGTGACTCAGTGATAACACGCTGAGTTTTCCCTTCACTTGTCAACACACTTGCCTTGCTGTCATAAATGCTGAATGTTTTGTGGCATCTGATTCAGCCACCCACTCTTTCTTCTACAGACCTCTTCCCAGAAACAATAAAATTAGTCAAGATTCCTTTTAATTGGCTTGAAACATATTCCTTAATGGTACAATGAAGTCATGCAAGGTTTCATTATCAGTTTAGGGCCAATTTAATATCTGTTCTCTTTATTTTAAAAGCTAATATACATCATTGAAAAACATGCCAGGTGGAAAACTGTGAAGGGACTGGAGGAATGATGCCACACTTGTGCTAAATATTTTGGTCAAGGACTTCCAATGAAGTTTCTATAGTATCAAATTAATGCAGTGCTTACACATTTTGGAATCCAAGCATGATTCCTTTAGAACTCCTAAGGAAATGACTCCATAACTGGGTGATTAGATACAATATAGAGAGTGTGTGTGATTGAAAGGGGAAGCAGTGTCCTTGATTGCACAGTTTTATTCTTTTTGGGCCCCATTCCCAAGCATCTAAAAATATGCTGTGCTGATCCCTTTTATTCTGAGGCTATATCCTACCTCTTACTTCAGCCACCACTTCCTTTTGGCTTACCTTCTTTGCATTCTGACCCTGCAAGATATAGTGTTTAAAATTGCTCCAGCTATAGATATCTAAAACCAGACAACCTAGAGGTAACTGTGTCCTGTTGTTCCAAAGAAGGCAGAACATTTGTACCTTCCATTAACTTCTTTTAACAATGTCAATTCTTAGCATCCCCAGTGTTAAGGAAAGGTGTTTCCATGCTAAGACAAGAAGCTCAGTGCAAACTTTTTAACCTATGTCACTCTTCTAAGTCTTTGATACAAGACCTTCAGTGTGCACAAGCAGAATATTAATCGCTCATATCAGGTCACAAAAGTAGATTATGTCTTTGGTTTTTTGCTCAGAAAATAAAACTATCAGCCGTAACCTTGTATTCCAAATAATGGCATATTGCTACCTACCTATTACATTGCTCCTCTGGAAGGAAAAATGGGAAAACCTAGGGCAACCAGGCTGGTGAAGGGACTCGAGCACAGATCCTATGAGGAGAGGCTGAGGGAGCTGGGGCTGTTCAGCCTGGAGAAGAGGAGGCTCAGAGGAGACCTCATCACTCTCTACAACTCCCTGAAAGGAGGGGGTAGCCAGGTGGGGGTTGGTCTCTTTTCCCAGGCAACTCTCAGCAAGACAAGAGGGCACGGTCTCAAGTTGTGCCAGGGGAGGTTTAGGTTGGACATTAGAAAGAATTTCTTTACAGAGAGGGTGATCAGGCATTGGAATGGGCTGCCCCGGGAAGTGGTGGATTCTCCATCCCTGAAGATATTTAAAAAGAGACTGGATGTGGCACTCAGTGCCATGGGCTGGTAACTGCAGCGGGAGTGGATCAAGGGTTGGACTTGATGATCTCTGAGGTCCCTTCCAACCCAGCCAATTCTATGATTCTATGAATGCAAAGAGGGACTTGCAAAATGTTTCTAGAGTATTCACAGGGTTACCACACAAACTTACATACATCACAGAGCATACAGAAAGGCAAAATTGTCATAGGCAGGTAGGACTTGAACAGTAAGTTACATTATACAGTGAAGGGGAGTTGGGACGTCATACAGAATAATAAATATTATAGTCAATCTGCCAGTAATAATGGTCAGCATGAGATACTGCAGCCTTGAAGAATGTTTTTCCCAGCTTCCTCTCACAAACATACTTTTTGCATCTAATGGAAATGTTTCTCTTCTCCCTTTAGATTAACAGTGTAGGAGAAGAAAAACCAAAAAGCGAAGAAACAAAACAATAACAACAAAACCCTAAAATGGATAAAAGATTTTTAGGAAGGTTAGGGAAATGTGGTACTTTTGCATTCATGTTACAGGAGATGAGATCTCATCTCATCTGTCTTTAGGGACAGCTGCAGACGAAGCTCGACCTGAGAAGCTTCTGCACTGAGTGGGCCAGGATGTGTCTCATAATGATACCAGACAGGGTTGGGGACTGCAGGGTCAGCCCTTAGGTGTGATGAAGCTTTGTACAGTGTAACCAGCTGGGGAAGCAAAACCCTCTAAGGTTCCTTGATAAACTTATACAATCCATTTTCATGTTTACATTATTTTGACTTATTTTGTTAAAGATGAAAATATTATTGTCTTTAGTAGAAGGAATGGGAAGAGCTGTTCTGCAGTTGCAGCTTAGGCTGAGCTGGAGGAGTTTTTACCCATCTCCTCAAGTTTCTTCCTCATTAGCTTCAGTTTCCCTCCTGTCACCAGTGTTCATGTGGTTTGCAGTCTTCCCCCACTATTGCAGTCTTATCTCCTGACATTGCCATCATTTTTAACTTACCTGCCACAGCTCCTCAAGAAGAGATGAAGTAACTACTACATTTACCAATTGTCAAATCTTTCTCTCTCTCTCTTTCTCTTTCTCTTTCTTTTTCTTTTACTTTTACTTTTTCTTTTTCTCCCTTTCCCTTCCTTCCTTCCTTCCTTCCTTCCTTCCTTCCTTCCTTCCTTCCTTCCTTCCTTCCTTCCTTCCTTCCTTCCTTCCTTCCTTCCTTCCTTCCTTCCTTCCTTCCTTCCTTCCTTCCTTCCTTCCTTCCTTCCTTCCTTCCTTCCTTCCTTCCTTCCTTCCTTCCTTCCTTCCTTCCTTCCTTCCTTCCTTCCTTCCTTCCTTCCTTCCTTCCTTCCTTCCTTCCTTCCTTCCTTCCTTCCTTCCTTCCTTCCTTCCTTCCTTCCTTCCTTCCTTCCTTCCTTCCTTCCTTCCTTCCTTCCTTCCTTCCTTCCTTCCTGTGATTTGTTAATAACTACCTCAATTTCTATAGCAATCATTTTACTACTGTACCCATGGCCATTGCTGTCTGTCAACATAATTTATGTTTTCTTTTTTAATTAGTAGCTGGAAACACCTATTAGAAAAGGATAGAATGATGTATTGCTATTTTCTGGAGTGTGGAATAGCTTCGAGGAACTACTCTGTAAAGCTACTAAAAACTTTTTCAAGGCTTAAATATTTAAACAATTAACATTTAAAAGGGTGAAATGATTTATGACATGGATATTTTTCTTCTGTAATTGCAGCAACTAGAGAAAGAGATGGAAGAAAAACTATATGTGTGGTTCTGATATTATATCTGTATGGTATGGGCTCTATTTTCTGTTCTACTACAGATTTTTTTAACTGTATAGACAAGAAATTGAATATTATTTGGTTTATATTTATTTCAAAAACAGATGGGAAGATGTCAGGCCCCTTTCAGCTGACACAAATCACTTTAAACCTTCAATAATAATTCTTGATTTCCTGGCAAGTATAATTGAAGCCTGGATATACGACAACAGTGCGAAAGAAGAGAACAAATTAAAGGAAGAAATACCCCTTCTAGATAAAGATGCAGTTGAAAGTCTTTATTAAATAAAAAAAAAATAAGCACTGACAAGAAGAGAGAAGAAGAACCAAGTGGAAAATTTAACCAAAGCAGCTGTGGTTATTTGTGAAGGAGAGAAAAGTGAAATGGTCTTTCAGGTCATCAGTCCTCAGATGCAAATTCAAACCAAACAAGAAGAGTCCTTGGAAACAGTAAAAAACCTAACACAGAGAAACTTTAGGCAGAAGACTCCTAAAGAGTGCCAACTGAAAACGAAAGAGTGTACCAGGCATTGTCAGATTTCTCAGCACAATAGAAGTGAAAGATGCCAAAAAAAAAAAAACCCCAAAAAAACCAAAAAAAAACAAACCCAAACAAAAAAGATAAACTAGAAATATGCAGGTGAGGATTAACTTATGGGGAAACACTTAAAGGTCCTGATGGCCATGATGAGGAAATATCATTAAGTCTCTGTTCTCTGAAATAAAAGGAAGTTGTAAAGACAATGACAAAGAACGGTGACCAGAGTGACTGTGTGAGTGTTCAGAGGCAGACAAGCCTCTTACAGTATTCAAAGAAGAGTAAAGGAAACAACAGCTGACAAGAGGGGAAGCGCAGATTGGATTTCATAAAGGAAGATCAGTTCCTCAACCACAATTCCTCAGGCTACTGCCTGTGGGTTAATTTTGATCCTGGAAATAGTAAACCACAGAATAATTTTAATTTCCATATATCAGAAGAACACGCACACACGTTCTTTACTCAAGAAGGCAAGCCAAATTAATCAGGGGAAAATAAACATAAAAGCAGTTTAGTCAACTTTTCATTGAATTAAGTGAAAAGCTCTGTGAAAACCCTACTAGTGACTCTCTTTAGGTTTCCTTTTCATCTAAAAGGCTGGGTATTCAGGGCAAACCCTGAAGCAAAGTGTTAAATGGAAAAAATACAAAAACAAAACCAGAAGATATTGCTGATCCAGTCGTCAGATGTAAAGACAGCATTTAGGCAGCCACTGTCCCAATACTTTTGGGGATATCTGAGGTGTTACGGTGTGCCACTGTAACAAAGAAATTCACCAGGGGTTTTTGTAAGGTTTTATGCGTGGAAATAGAAGTTGTGTCTTATTTAGATTTTGGCAAGAGTAGAAATTAGATTCAGTTACTTACCACTTCTGGTTTGCATTGTTATTGAGTTCACTGAGAGAAAAAGTGTAGATGGGTACCAAACAGGTATTGCTAAAAAATCTTGATTGTGCTGGCAACACAGCATAATAAACTAAAGCAAGAAGGTTCTCATCACTACAAAAAAGATAGGAAATGTTGAGGAAGAGAACATATTTTCTGTTTTTATATCTTCCAAGTATATTGCCACTTGACAATGAAGCAACCGCATTCATCATGTTCAACAAGACTTGGTTGCTGGACTGTTCAAACTGAAGGCCTTCCAACTTTACTGCTGTTTCATCAGTTTAGGAGAAAATACAGGGGGGAAAAATAATCAAAATTAATGTGTCCACAAACCAAGAGCCTAGAAGGTAGCTTCTCCTTGTGGAGACCAGGCTAAGTCCCTTCCTTGTCCAGTCCAAGTCACGTCCATCAGTCAGACAGACCAAAGCCCTCTTTTTCCCTTGTGCCTTGTGTTTCCTGTTGGCTCACTCTAGGCCTTCAAAGATGTGCAGCTACAAGGCTTAGTCTAAACCTAGGTCTAAATGTCTTTAAAAGTAAATTCATTAGCAAATACCAGGTATTAATTTACAACACATTTCAAAAGAGCTCATCAGTGTCTTAGCTAGAAGAGAAAATTGAAATTTCAGAGACATGCTAAGAAGGAAATGAAATCTGAGTCACAATTCAGTTGTCCAGACATTGGCATCCAGACATCAGACAGGCCCCAGGCAACTCCTCCTGGACTCTGGCCTGAGCTCCTGGGAGGCCTGGGTGTGCTGGATCCATCACATCCATAGGTGGGCAGCTCACGTACCTGGGGGGATTCCATACCTACACACCTGACAACCAAATTGAGCCCTGTGTGGGACAAAATCATGGGGCTGCTGAAGGAACATAAAAGTATCAGACCAAAAGATTCCTCTCCTCAACAGGGTTTAAAGGTGAAATATTTTACATCACAGGTCTTCAAGGAGCTCTCCATCCAGGACAGAGAGGCTGGTGAAGCCTTTTTGTACCCCCAAGTAGCCTGAGGTCACTGAGAAGTAGACTCAGAAAGGAGGTTGTTTCTCATTTCTAAAATATTGCAGATGTTCATATGTTGATTTTTTTGAAAGAGATTCAGGATCCTTAAATGAAAGGAGAGACTGAAACATAAAAAGGTACATTTATTATGAAGAAACTAACATTCACTTTCATATCTGTGGGGGTTTTTTTGATAGACAGGATTTTTGTAAGCACCTTGTTCTTTGTTCCTGTTGTGCAGCTGTCTTCTGAAACAATATGTGATGTTGGTGGTTAAAAACTCCTTCAGCTACAGAAATTTGCCTCCTGGAATAACAATGTGTTTTATTTTAGTTTATCTTGCTCTATTCCATTATGGTTTTCTGCAAACAGCACTCATCTCTCCCCTTGGGAAGGTGAAGCTTGGTTAGGTAAGGCAGTTCTCATTGCCTGTAGTTGCAAGTCTCAGATTACAAATTGCTTTGTATGAGAGAGGAGAAAATCCCCAATAAAACCAACTTTCAAAATGGAATATTTTCATGCCTATTACTTAAAATTACTTACCAACATCTCTCCTCCAAACTACACTCACAACTTCATGAGCCCAGGAAGAAGGTGGTTACAATTTTTGTCCAGAGTAAATTAGTCAAAAATATTTGTTTGGCAATTATATATTGGCAATGACAGATGGGGGGGGGGAGGCGAGGGAAAGGATTAAATAATTTTTTATCTGTCAGTGCGAAACTATCATGAAAAGGCAAAGTGGTTTTGAACATTCTAGAAAAATCAGTTACAACTGCAATAGGTATAGGGAATGTCTAATAGGGCACTCCTGTCCTACGAGAAGAGGCAATTAAAGTTGAAATAAAGTTGATTCTATGTCTGACATAAATATTTATTAAGGAATAAATGCCTGCAAATTGATGGTATTTAAGCTAGAAAGGCAAAGATGGGAATACAACCATAAAAATGTAAAATGGAGTGGAGAGAACCCATAAGAGATACAAGTGAGGCTTTAGAGTGAACTCCTACCTCCTCACCAGCATGTCCCTGGGCATGGGAATCCCTTCTGAATGCTCACCCACAGGAAAAGGTTCGAGCAGAGCTCAGACTTTCTCAAACACAGAAACCTCAAGCTGCATAGGAAACCAGGTTTCCGTAGTTCCTGTGGTCACAGCACCACACTTCTAACACTGGAGCCTGATAGGCAGTGAAAGGGATTGAACAGAAGGGCTGGTTTTGATGACTTGACTGAGAGCATGCATTTTCTGACCCTGTCCCTTGTGTTGTGTGAAACTGGACACATCATTTCATCCTTACATGACCCCTAGGATTTCAACATTTGTGCAGATTTACCCCTCACAAAGCAGATAAACTGACGTCTTTAGCTGAATCATATTTGAAGAGGTTTGAATTAGATCTGTTACTAACAGAAGTGGTGCTTTTTTTTGTTTGTTTGGGTTTTTTTTTTGTTTGTTTGTTTTTAATTAATGATGAACAGTAACAAATTTGTCCCCATCTTCATGTATTGAGTATTTCAAACACTGAAATTTTCACGAGGTTTGTACTGTACTAAGAAATCACAGGTAGGTGAGAAATTACCCCTTGGGTGTTTTTTTGTTTCTCAGTTATGAAATATTTCTGTGGCAACTTCAACAATAGCTTTCATGGAACAGGAAAAACAAAGAGTTTATTTTTAGGTGCTCATTTGGTATATCCTATCCCTTAGGGCTGTGCCTATTTCCTCTCTTAATAAGCCTCATCCACCTCACCAAAATGATGGCCATCTTAGCTCCATTGCTGCCTGAATCCAGCATGAAGCAGCAGATGACTTCCCAAGGTTTTAAATTCACAAGCATTCTCCGTATTTTGCCACGAAGAGGTTGGACACATGTAGGTGGGTGGAAGGAAATGTTCCCTCCCATTTCCAGCCCATCCCCATCTGAGGCCCTGGAACTGGGTTAAGTTGTTTCTCCGTGGGTTTGTGGCAGGGTCACTGTCTGATGCTCAGTGATCCGCTGTCATCTGAGGGGCAGCAGAAACGTACTCCTGAAGTTACGAATACCCTGAAAAACCCTTGAAAGCAGAAAGCAGCTGGCGAGCTGAATGCTCCAGTGCTGGGAGAGCTCATGACAATCTTCTTCTTGTCACCACTTCCGCCACAGGCGTATTCCCTGTTTCTCAGTATACTCTTGGGATGAGAAATCTCATAGGCTCCTTCTGCCGGTGGACTCCTAATTCCCGACTTGGACTTGTGAGTGCAGCCCAGCAGGGATGTTGAAAAAGAGCAGTAGTGACAGCAGGAGTAATTCTAAAGGCAACTTTCCTCAGCCCATGTCAAGCTGTAGGTACTTACGTGATCTCTGTTATACAAATCGTGAGCAACTTTGTAGATTATCAGTGGTATTTAGACAACTACATCCCTCATTCTGATGGGAGTTAGGCACTTCAATGCCTTTAAGGATTTGTGCCTCAGGGGCTTATTCTAGATAACAGAAGTCTATGGCAGAGCCTGTGGGAGATAAACTCGAATTGCCCACATCTAAGGGCTGGGGGAAGGGCGGACAGCAGCACCAGTTGAAAACGCAGCTTTTCCTGCCCGAAACACGCCTCACCTCCATAGAAAGCCTGGAAAGGGTCTGAAGAGCTGGCACGCTGACAGCGTTAAAAAATACAGTATCTGGGATTAAATAAGAGCTAAAAACCGTGGGCCAGAAATGGGCACGGTGTTAGAAAATACAGTCCCAAATCTGTGCCTCTGTGAAGGGAGGCAAGGTAAATGCAGAGGTAAAGGTGTGAGGCTGTCAGTGATATTCACCATCCTTCACAGCCAGCTCTATTCAGCACTGAGCACCTTGCAAGCTGCTGGAAACCCAGATGATACGTTTTACTTTGGGATTTTTCTTCAGTTTCGTTTTCACTACAAAGGAGACACAAAAATTGGGCAAGATTTGGAATTTCTTAAAAGAAGCCTTCTCTTAGACATGAAAAATCCCCTTTTGTCTTTGTATAGAAGACTCATAAACCACTCTTGAATGTTCCCCATATCCTCTTTCCCTGAAATGCCTCTAAATTAGTCTATCTACAAGTGTGAAGAGGAACATTAGGTTTTCTTTTTGATTGCAAGTGTGCACATTTAAAGAAAATTATTTGCATTTTCTCAGAATGAGACACCTTCAGTCATTATCCTGCCAAAGTGATTCCATCCTGCGGACAAACAGCTGCCAGAAAACAGTCAAAGCGAGAGCCTGACCCTGCTGCTCTTGCTGGACATAGACTTCCCTTGGAAATGGGTTTTGTATCCCATTAAGAAAGGCAGGAACTCGCCTTTAACAAGAACTAATAAGAAAGTCTATAAAAACTATTTTAAGAATAAGAATTGTTCTTTTAAAAGCTCTTTTAAGGAAGGATTAACTCTTTGAAAATTATTTCACAAGAGATAGCAGCAGCAGAATGAAATTAATCCAATGTTCAAGGATCCAGATACTCTCTTTTGTCATGATCCTTCTAGAGCAGAAATAAAGTGCTACGGATTTTATTAAATATTTAAGGGAAAGAAAACCGTTGTATTTTTAAAGCGTCGAACAGGAAAGCGTGTCTTCCAAACTGCTTCTGGAAACACCGCGGTTCTCCTTCAGATGTTACTTATCTTTTCCTGCTAAGAAATTGCTGGCCCGAGCACCCAGAACCCTGTGCCCCGGCCGGTGGGAGAGGGACCCCCCAGGGCAGCACGGCCTCCCGGTGCAGGGGACCCGGACCCCTGGAGCACTGCGGGGCGGGACACCCTCCCTGCATCCCTCCTGTCCATCCCGGATCCCACCTGGGAGGACCGGGACCTCCGCGCTGCTGTGTCCGAGGGGCCCGGACCAGCGACTGTGGAGCTGGGTCAACCCCAGCACCGTCGGGGGAAGACATTAGCTCCTTCCCGGTGACCAGGGTTTTGTAAGTCAACTACAAGAAGCCCAGGGGTGAAGGGTGGAGAGGGGGAGAAGGCAGGAAGAGGCTCTTAATCCCTGGTGTCTTTATTCCGGCTCGCACGCATCGGAAGTTGGGCTGAAGCCGTGTGATCGCTTTTTATGGAAAAGGAAAGACATTTGCAGGCACTTTGGCGCATCCTGGCCTCCTGAGCGGCGCTGGAGGCACGGCGAGGGGCACCCCGGTACCACTGGGGCCGCCCGAGCCCCGCGCTCCGCCCGCTGCATCCCTCCCAGCCCCCGTCGCACACCCGCTTTTCTGTTTCTTTCTTCTACTTTTTTTTTTTTTTTTTTTTTTTTTTTCCTCCCCCCTCAAAGATCAAAAGCTCCTTGCTGTTGCAAAAGGACTATTTTCTCAGGCGTCCTTCCCCACCACGGCTTTGTGAAAAGGACAATAGACTCCTGTGTCAGTGTCGCTGGCACCAGCCTTGCATAATACAGGAAGCAGCATTTCCTTTCGGGGGTGGAAAATTAACTTGGATCGTGCGTTTCTCTTTTTATTGCTGACCGTACACACCCCGGGAAATTCGGCTCGCTGGCTCTCGGGAAGGGAAGCGGCAGCAGCCTCCTCTCCGCACCCTCCCCGGCGCAGGGAAAGGCCCGAGATCGGCTCATCTGCCCGCGGAAGGAACGCGCCCCGCTCCGCCCGCCCGGTCCTGCCTGGACCAGCTCGGGTATGGGAGAGGGCGGCGGGGGGCAGGGGACAGCGAGGGCTCCATCACTGAGGGGGGAGAGGAGTTTCTACTTCCCCCCCCTGCGATCACATGCCTTGGGAAAAAGGTGGCACGGGGAGGCACGGCCTCTCCAGGTTCTTTCAGTGGGAATGCAGTCTGCTTATCTTCTCCTTCGGGGAAAAAAAAAAAAAAAAAAAAGGTCTGTTTCGAGTTGGGATAATTAAAAAAAACAAAACCACAAAAAAACAAAAACAAAACCAAAACAAACAAACAAACAAAAAAACCCAACCCACAAACAAAACAAACAAACAAACAAAAAAAAGCCACAAAAAAACCCCACCACACCAGAAAGCTCTGCTCATGCTACCTGAGAAGTCTTACTCCATGAAATAACTTTTAACCAGTTTCTTCTAATGATATTAGCCCTTGTGTGATGCTTGTCACAGAAAGATCACACATTTGTTAATAAAACATTAAAATGTCTTTCCAGTACAACTCTTCCCAGAGATGCTCAACTCTTTATATTACAGGGTTAAAAAAGACATAGTTAGTCCTGTATAGAAAAATAGACATTTGGGACAAGTTTTACCTCAGCAAGGACTGCGGGTGTATAAAATATAATATACATTGCACAGTTGTTCTTCAAATGATGTTATGTTCTTCATTGCCTTGTCATGTCCAGGAAAATAAGTGTGGGTTTGGATTCAGGGACTACAGCCCCTCTCTCTGCCCATTAATGAGACCGAGAAGTCAGTGCAAACTCTGGAGAACTCAAGAGAAGTCCTGCCACCAAAATGGCCTGATCTGCTGTTCTTGGTTTCCCTCTTTTTCCCAAACCAACCCAAATGTCAGTTTCAGGGGCTGAGTCAGTAGCTCTGCAAGGTAAGGACACACATAAAATGTACCAGCAGCTCCTGGTATTTGTGAGATTATCTTATACACAGACCATTCCCCCTCCTAGACCAGTGTTGGAACCTGTCTGCTGGACCTGGTGACAAGAGAGTTTTCCCAGACTGGGTTTCAAAGCACCAGATAGGCATCTCTGAGGCTTGCTGAGTCAGCAGGCAACCCTTTTCTGCCCCCACATTGTGCTGATCTGCCAGTTATAGTTTTCCTGCACCAAAGATCCTCATTTCATAGTGGGGAAATTACACTTAGGTAATAGCTGCCCAAATCACAAGTATCTCATGGAACTGGAAGTGAAACTGTGAAACCATTTTTCAATATTCCTATCATCCAGTTTCATACTTTTTATAGTTTTTTTTGTTTGGTTGGTTTTTGTTTGGGTTTTTTTAAACACTTTTATGCTTTACTTTTTTACCGATTTTCAAGGAAACTTATTGTGGAAAAGAGCTATCTTAAAATGGTCATCTTGAAAAGCTGTGTCATGGCTGAAGAATGAAAGAAAAGACAATGCTGTTGCATTTCAGAGGAAGTTTTTTTATCCCCCTTGGACTTCCTTATTCTTCCTCCGAAAAACATCATCCTTGCTGCTTGGAGATGGAGATAACTCTGATATGGTTCTGGGCAAACATTGCAGATGGAGATAGCTCTGATGAGGTTCTGGTAAACACTGCAGTGGGCCCTCTTTCTTTCCACCTGTCTGGTAGACTTGCATTGCTACTGATTTAGTCCGATTGGGCTAAAACCTGGACCCAGATCTAATAACCAAGCACATTACTCTGGTGCCTCAGGACCTTGACAGTGTTGTACAGATCCCACGTTTCCCAGTATTAGCTCCCAAGACACTCCTGTGAACATCGTTGCTGTGGTCAGATAAGTGTTTGCTTTTTTTCACATTTTGTATCTGATTTGTTCCAAAACAAGGAGGACAGAGGCATTCCTGCACATCACTGAGTCACCACCTTCTCTGTGAGTTGCAGCTGTGCTCCCAGCACAGAGACCCAGCTTGTGTTCTGGTGAGGCACTAAGCCTCTAGGGACTACTGCTTGGGGTGGTAAGAGGAAAAGAGCTTTATGTTGTAAGGCTGGTTTTTTTTTTTTTAATGGTCCAATATTTTCTTGGATAGTTTTCCCTTTTTGACATGTTTTGCTTTGGTTTTGTGGTTCTTTTGCTGACCTTCTGCTTGTCTTTCCCACTGAAATGCACTGACCTTGGCCTGATTCCATAGGGAGAAGATGAAGTTGATCCTTTCATGTGGTCTTGCTGCTTTCTAAACACTTACCCTGGTACAGTCATGTACTGATGGCTCCAGAAAAGGCATATATGTATATATCCTCCTGGATAAAGGGAAGAAGCAGTGGCTGGGGACTGGTTTCCAGATGCCTGGGAGATGAAGCTGAGAGCACTGTGTCACGACCACACTAAGCCAGCTGTGCCAAAAGTAGGTAATTCCCATATTGATGCAGGTGTGCATGCGTGTGAGTGGGGTCCAGCATACAGTGGAAATGCTTACTAGCATTCTTCTATTGTGCTTGTGTTTTGCAGGGACAAAAAATTTCTTGTTCCACTCTTTTTTTTTTCCTGTTCAGTGAAATACTGCTGAATGCACATACCAAATCAATTGTGTAGCATTTTGAAAGAAAATGTGTATTGTAATGGAGTTTGCTTTTAGTAAGGGGTCTGAAATCACTGGCAGTCTGCTGTATGGTCCTGACAGGAAGAGGAGAGGTGGGCAGAGCCAAAATTATGTTGATGTGCCAGCAACCAGCAAGGGCTGGCTGATTCCTTAGTGAGCCAGGTGCAGTGAAAAAGCAGGTGGGAACATGTTTCTCATCAGCAAGAAGCCAGAACGTGGAATGGCATGTCTGGGTCAAGATCATGTCCAGAGAGGCTGGTCAGGGTCAGACACTGCCTGGTGATCCCACAGCAAGGCCACAGTGGTGGTACAAGACTGGGTGTGGATGTAGCTGCTGTGAAGTGTGGTGTGACACAAGCTGGGACCAGTGCTACAGCCTCATTTTAAAAGCAGCTCCCAAAGGACAGGAGGGGCAGACCCTCACCTCTAGCCTTCTCCACATCTTCCACCAGTGAAGGCACTGACTGTGTCCTCCAGCAGCTAAGCTCCTCAGCTCAGCCACTAGAAGTCCTGTAAGGGGGGTATTGTCCAGACCTGAGAACATACCCAACAGCTTCCTAAACCCCCAGTAAAATACCAGATAATCTGATTAATGCTTCATACCAGTTGACTAATTATAATAAAAAATGAGCATTGGCAAATTACATGCTCCTGTTGCCTCTACTTTCTTGCTATGGTTAAATAGCTGCCTGCTTTACCTGCCCTCAGAAGTGGACCCAGCTTTGATGCAGCTGGGAAATTTGAACAAAGAGGTGATACAATCACTGCTCTGTGCTGTCATACCCTTCAGTGAAGGATGGGCAACAGTCCTGTAATACTGTCCTGCAACAACTAATTCCCTGCTGCAGCTTTTTGCTGTCATGGTCACACACTCTGACTGGGTACAGAGCCAGGAGCCTGTACCTCATAGCACTTTGAAAAGGGGTCTATAAGAAAGATGGGGACAAACTTTTCAGTAGGGCCTGTAGTGATAGGACAAGAGGTTTTAAAATTAAAGAGGGGAGATCCAGACTAGATGTTAGGAATACATTTTTTATTATGAGAATGGTGAAACAGTTTGCCCAGGGAGGTGGTAAATGCCCCATCCCTGGAAACATTCAAGTTCAGTTCAGGTGGGGCTCTGAGCAACCTGATCTAATTAAAGATGTCCCTTTTCACTGAAGGGATTGGACTAGATGGCCTTTAGTGGCCCCTTGCAACCTGAACCATTCTATGATTTAAGTATAAAGTGTAATGTAAAGTAGAGCTCAGCCTTGCTGAGGGAAAACACAACCACAGCTGTAGTCTGTCTCTGCATACACTTACCTATGCATCTGCCTGGTGGGCAGGGATAAGTAGCTGCCCCAGTAAGCTCTGTAGTACAGAGAACAGGTCTCAGCTTTTCCTTATAATTTTCCTGGAGAAAATTAAGAAACTTTACTTACATGAAGCTCTCAGTGTCACGGGCGAATACAAATCAGAGCAGCAGTTGAAGTTGTAACGATGATTGTAAATGGGATTTATTTCATACTGTGCTTCTTAAACTCTGTTCCTGCCATAAAGAATTGGAACCAAAAGATGTCAAAATAGCGGTGTTTGAAAACATTTAATTGAAAAGAGAAAGGAAAAGAGAGTTGGAGGAAGGCCTTGGGTGGAGTCGACCCAGTCCATCTTGTCTAGGATCTTGCTTCATGGTACAGTCTCCCCCGTAGCTAGGTCAGTATAAAAAACTACAATGTTCTTCCAGCTGTTTCAGTTTACTGGGTCTCCTGCTGTACAGGTGTACTGCAAGCAGTGGCAGTGAAAACAATTCAGGTTATAAGTAAACCTCCATAGAAAGCAGGCAAGTTACATCCTAGATTATGTCACAGTATTGCTTTACACAAAGCACCAGAAACAGCTGTGAGCCCCAGAAATAGTTGTGATATTGCAACTGATAAGGGATAAGGGTCTATGGGGACAGAGGAGGTTCTCACTCATGGACAGGGAGCATTGGACCTTTTTCCACTAGCTCTGAAAATATTTTAATGTTTTTGGTTGATATAAAAAATGAATATGAGCTGAAATATTGCTTGATTTATGGTTTTGGTACCAAAAGCACCTGGTACTCTTAGAAGTCAGTTGGCAGATGCTTGTTCCGCAGATGACCTGCAGGGGGAGATCCAACCTCCTCTGCTTTGACATCTTTCTTTCCCAACAACTGGAGCTTGGGACCACCTCAAACGCAGCCTGGTCTGTCCCTGTGAAATGTTTATCACTCTGCTGTGAGCACAAGGATCAACAGGTATCATGAGGTCCCTCAGCTGTATCTCTGGTCCATGCCATTTTCTTCTACAGGCGGGACCCTTTTGTGTAATGCTCTGAACATTGGAGCCAGAGCCACAAGGAGCTCTTTTGAGCAAAATAAATTAAAAATTTATTCCATGACTGTAAAGAGTCAGGCCAGGTTGGGAGGGTATCGGCTGTTGGTTTGAGTGGGATTTTCCAGGCTCTTTATTTTTTGCCAGGTCCATGGGAACCGTCCAAGTGATTCTTCCCAAGAGACGTGGCTAAAGCCTTAACTCAGGATGTTCCGAGAGTCCTAATTCCAATGAGGAGTAGAAACTATAGCCTCAGGATGTGTCCCAGCAACTTGACTAAGTCATATCCGGATTGAGAGGACTCTACCCCACCTAACTCTTGAAGCCAGGCATGCAAGAGTCATAAAGACTGGCAGAGAGCAGACAAGAGGCAATGTTATTCTGGTTATTCAGAATTCAGTTATGAAAGGTCCTGTGTGCTCAGGGTGGTGTCTGTGTTTCTTTGCAGTATAGTAGTCTGCTGCTCAAGGCAGACCCAGGAGCTGAATGACTGGATTATTCATCTTTTCAACCAAATTTTCTGTTGCTCATTTTCTGTGTTGTTTCGGTGAGTCTTGTTGGTCTAAGAGGGGGGCGTGATGTATGTTGGGGAGTCGGTGCTTTTGCTGCCTGAAAACTTGATGATCTTAGTGTTAAGTATATGGGTTGTTCAAGCAACAGGCTTGGTAGAAGCCATCCTCCTCCACAGTAGGGTAAAATTCAACAATAAAAGGTACCCTTGGGCTGCTAGTGAACTCTAAAAACATGTCGACTGTGAAGGCAGTTTCTCCTCTCTCTTTTGCAGTTTCTGTAGTGCTGGAGATAGAGCATCCTTTCCTTACAGCAAGGATGTTTGCCTGACTTGTTTCAAAGAGGGCTTACTCTCAGTTGCTAAATTTGGCAGATTTCCTTTGTAGTATTTAGTAACAGTCTTTTTAACTAATGCTAGAGAAAGGAAATTTCCCACATTCCAGAGCTGAAGGGGACATACAAATAGATACCTATCCTTTATTCTAAGCATAAAAATTGTCCTTAAAAATGCCACCCACTACTTAGCATCAGACCAAAGCCTGAGATTCTTGTATGAGGAGATCATATTGCCTTCAGGATGGACATTTGCCTGCAGCAGGTCTATGATTATCTCCTTAGAGTTTGGCCATAGCACCTACACCACTCTTCAAAATAAGCTCTCATCCTACTATGTGTTGATAGTTACATGGCAGTGCACAAAAAATAAGATCAAATACTTTCCACACAGGACTCCACATGCACTGTCCGTCTGTCCAGATGCTTCAGCCTATGTGTTTAGAGATGCCTTTCATCCAGTTCCAGGCACAGGCTTCCAACTGCACCTTCATTCTGCTTTATGAGAATGTCTACAGCCTGTTTCTTCCCTGTATCTGGGAGTCTTTCAATCTTTTATCTATTTGAGGTTTTTTTTAATCTGGGGTCTTTTCAGTCTTCATGCAGGCTCCACATCTCTTCCTGGCTTTAGCAAACAAAGAAGGGTTATAGGGTTATGTACAGATCTTCAGGTCTGCCCTCCCTGGTCCTCAGCTCCTTGAGTAGATCAGGAGCTGATGACATCTGTTGGAGAAGGAAGGAGGCATGTCTTGCCAAAGTGCTGTGGTCTTTGGAGGGCCATGACTGAACACAGCTGGGGTGTAGGAGGTGTGAAGTGGGAGGAACTGGTGTGGCATGGCTTCTGAGCTCGTGAGGGAGCCCGCATCATCTCAGACTCAGCACGTACTCAGCACCGGGTAAGTCAAAGGCAGGGACATACAGTTCCCTTAGCTCCTTCCACAGGGAGCCTTTGCTCCTAGGGGGTCTGAGCTGTCAGGATGCCCAGCATCCTAGTTCTTGCTGGTCTGTCCTTACTGCCCAACTGTTTTCCCAGCTGCTGTCCTCTCCACTGGAGGAGGTGATTTCTTATGAGTCATCCTCTTCCGCAAAGAAACCTCTGGATTCTTCTTCCAATGGTGTGAGCAGATGAGGGGGAAGGTATCCATAGCTATTTTATTTTCAAGGTCTCAGCTGGGGGCAGGAAGATTGGAAAATGCAGGCTTGAATTCTTAGCTTAGGGTGTCACCTTTGAACAGGAGTTGGACAGAAGTGTGCAGGAAATACTCTCACAGACTTCAAACTTGAAAGTTAAACAGTTCTCAAGTTAAAAACAACACTAACTTCTCATCTTTTTCTTGCACAGGATGGTCTGGTGGGACACAGGAGATCTGACTTCTATTTCTGTCTCTTGTCACCAGCTTCCTATGACCTTGGACTAGCTGCTTAAGCTTTCTATGCACCTCAATTTCCTTTTCTCTAAAATGGGGGTGATCACATTTACCTGCTCTTGCAACTTATTTTATAGCAAAAAATACATATAGGAAAGGCCATACTGGGTAAAACTGAAAGCCTGACTCACCCAATAGCTTTTCTAAGGCAAAGTGGAAACACAGGGTTTGAGTTTTGCTGAGTTTTGCTCCTCTGGTCTTTCACAAAATAAAATACGTATGGAAAACATGAAGTAAGTGCATAGGGAGGAGACATATTTCTAGGATATCGCAGCTAGGATGCCCAGTAAAGGCCAGCAGCAGCGCTGGCACGGCAGACTCCTGAAGCCAGTGCTGCCTCTTCCTGGCTTCCTTGCTCTGAGAATTCAGTGCAGCTGGCAGGGAGTCCGTGCAGGTCCGGGTCAGATCCCGCACAGGGCCGGCTGCCCCGCCGCTCCCCATCCCAAGGAAAGGCAGGAAGAGGAGCCCCGGGCCCCCACGGCACGGGGAGCACCGATCTCTGAGCATCGTGCCCGGCAGCCGGGGTAAGGCTGCGCGGCACCGGTCTGACCTGGCCCCCTGCCTAGGAGCTTCTGAGGGGCTACGGCGCTGCCGGGGTCTTCTCGTGGAGCGGGAGAGGGGCTCAGCAGGACGGAGACCCCCAGAGCTCTGCGCTTGGTCCAGGACTCGCAGCTCGGGTGTGAGCCTTCCCTGAGGAGCCCGGCGGGCGGGCGAGCCCCGATACCACCCCCACTCCGCCCTCACTCCTTGCCCGGCAGCAGCACGGCCCCGGAGCCTGGAAACTCCCCAGGGCCGGGCTCCGGCGGGAGGGCACGGCCGGGTTCCCCGGGGCCGCGGGGGAGCAGCCTTGTGCCCGCCGGCGGGCGGGGGACGCGTCCCGGGGAGGGCGTGCTCCCGGCGGAGGATGTGGGCCGGGGGGGGCGGAGGGGTGCGCGGTGAGGGGTGGAGAAGTTATAAATCAGCGGGGCTGAGGCTGGCTGCTAATTGATGTCCGCGGGAGGTGAAGCGGGCAGGGCGGCTCACTGCGGACACTCCCTTTCCGCGGGCAGGGGCGGGTGGGGAGGGCTCGGGGGCTGCTGGATGCGGATCCCGCGTCGCGCCGCGCCGTTATCTCCGCCACCGCGGGAGGAGTCTGGGACCGAGGAGAGCCCGTCGGAGCCCAGCCGGCGCCTCTGCCTCGCTGCCATCGGCAGGGAAAGAGCCCTGCTCTCCCGTGGGCAGGACCATGCCCCGCCAGCTGCTCTCAGGGACCGTGCTGCTGGGAGCCGCCCTCCTGCTCGCAGGTAAGGGTCCGCCGCGACCCGCTGTCCCGTCCAGTCCCCGCTCGGTCCCAGCTTCTCCGCTACGTGTTCCCAGCCATGTGCCCTGGCCCCACCGCGCCTCTCTTGTCGGCTGGAGCTGGAGGGCACCTGCCTACCCTCCGCCACTCTCTCTGGGGGAGGGCTGGGGAAAGCGAATCTCGCTTTGCAGGGTCGCGAAACGCTGCATCCCGAGCCGTCGTTAGCCTTTGGATCCCCGGCGGTGTGCGCCGGGAACGGGCTGGGAGCAGCACCCCGGGGATGGCGGCGGTGCGGGGTGCCGTGCCTCGTCCGGGCAAGGCGGCGGTGCTCGCGGGGAGGCGAGCCTCTCCCGGGCACGGGGCACAGCCGTTCCGGGAGATGTCCGAAGGGGTGCATCACGGAAAGAAAGAATGTCTTGGCTGCAGGGTAGGCTTCTTTCCTCACCGCTCTGTTCCCATGTGTCAGCCTTTCCCAGTTCGGTCCGTGAAGCGGAAAAGGTGCCCGTGTCCTTTGCAAAAAGGCACAGGTCCTGCTGCCGGGAGCCCGAGCAGGACGGCGGAGCATCAGTCAGGGCTTGCCTGCGGGGCGTGGATGCCCGAGTACCCAGCGTGGGTCTCTCGGGAGAGTGGGATGGAGCTGCCCTCCGGTTCCTTCATCCCACAGTGCTGCTTTTGCCGGGATGGAACAGATTGGCTTTTCTTGATGGAATTCTATTTTACTTTGAGTGAAGAGCCGGCCCTGTTGAGCCGGAATGCCGCTGTGGGGAGGGCGTCCCAGCGTAGCGTTGCTGGTCACCTGGGAGCAGGGGTGCGCAGGGGGCCGGGCAGGGGCCGGTCTCGCCTGGGCTCATCTCACCGCAGAGCCGCCGACCTGTGGGGCTGCTCCTTGGGGCGGATCCGCTGTCCCGCAGCCCTTCCCCGCTCGGGGCTCCCAGGTGCACTCCGGGGCGCACCCGCGGGCGGCTTCCTCGGGGACGGCGAGCAAGACCGTCCGGCCTGGCGGCCGGCTTGGAGCGACAGCAAATCCCGGGTGTGGAAGGATGAACCCCAGCTCCTCCCGAGACAGGCGTCGAGGCCAGTGGTGCTGCCGTCTGACCCGCCACGCTCCACCGCGCAAGTGGACAGGGCCTCGGTCTGTCCCGAACCGCTGAGTCCGCGGGAGCAGCCCCGGTGCGGGCTCTGCCGGTGCTACCGGCTGTAGGTATCCGTGACCCAAAGCTCCCCTGGAGGAGAGCTTGGTGGGGCTGCTCCAACAAGACGTTTTCCTGCTCGGGAAGTGCTGATTCATCAACATTGAAACAGATATATAGGGTTTTTTTTCTTTTTCTATTTTTTTTTTTTTTTACTCAGGAAAGTGCTAATTTCCCCACATTATTTGTCCCTGCCAAGGAGATTCTTATGCTCAGGGTGAAATAGGCAGAGGCATAGGACACCCACCCTGGATACAGGAAACGTGGGTTCAATTGCTTGCCAGGCTTCCTTCACAGCTTGAGCTTGAACTTCGGTGTCCCTCTCCCACATGGGCTCCTGCAGTGACCAGCTCTGCTGGGGGACTGACTTCCTCTTTCCTGTCGGAAAGGTTTTCCATTGTGCAAATTGTGGCAAACCCACTGCCCAGGGAGAAGGTGGGCTCTGTGAGCCAGGGACTGTGAAAGACCCTGGTTCATCTATCCCTCTTCCAAGGGTTGTCAAGGATGTGTACACCCTAGACCAGTTCCAATGGAAAAATCTTGGCTTGTTTAGGGGGAAACCTGGAGCTCTGGGTGCTGGGGACATACATCCCTGGACCTGCTCAGGCTCAGTAGGGACTGGAAAGGTGCTTCTCTGTAGTTTGCTTGAGTGCATTTACAGTATGCTGGAAATTCATATCCCCTCTTAAGTGTATTCACTGATTGTTCTCAACTCAGAATTTAGACTTTTTCAAACTCTTTGGTTTTGTTAATTCTTTTTTTGGGGAAATAAAATCATCCTCACACAGCTTGGTTTGGACATCCCAGATTGGTTGATCATGCTTTTTGTGGGCTGCATTTGTACAAGGTGTTTCAAAGTTACTGGTAGAGTGGTGGGATGTTTTTTACTGTACATCTCTCTATGTTTTTCTCCCCATTTCACCCTCCTTCACTGCCTATTTACCTAGAACTCTTACTCAGGCTCTCCAGCATTTCCCATCTCAAGTGTTTTTGATGAAACTCAGTTCATCACAGCTGTATGGTCCACTCTTGTAATTCAGTCCCTGTGGGTATCTGCTGAACTTCCATTTACTGACAGGTAGTAGAGGAGATTCTCAGAAGTAGTCACTGGTTCTGGACTTACTAGAGGGAGTTTCATAAGGAAGGGACAGAAGAAAGCCTTTTAGACTGTATATGTTTATTTAATGATTTAAATTTCCCCAAAGCAACATGCAAGCTACAAGACATGAGAGTCCCCATTTGAAAAACATCAAAGAAATCATGTTTCTTAAGTGTTGATCATTTTAGCCCCTCATATTTGTATGCACATGATATTGTGGGAAAGAAAAAGATTTTGGTCTGCGTTAAGCATATTAGATGCATATGTTGCCTTTATAGTTTGTGTATTTTTTCTAAAAATTCAATATATATATATATTCTATATATCTTTATATATAAGACTATATTCTTATATAGTCTTATTCTAAAGACTATATACCTGATGATCAACACAAAAATTTTGGTGCTTATTCAGGTTTGCTTTTTTCAGTCTTAGATTTTGTGTGACAATGATATTAATTGATAGCAATTGGGAATGTGAAGGACTGGGTTTGGATCTGAAAAGATCAGATCCTGCAGTCTGGATCAGGGACTATATGGCCACATTTCCAGAAACACAGGCAGATAATTTGGCTTTACTTCCAGCCGTACACACGGAAGCAATAGCTCACAATTAGTACCTAGAAGGCAAATAGACTCTATTACAATCTTATCTGTGAGCAGTGCTATACTTACCTCACTGATTCCAGTTAGAACTAGATCATCAAAATCCCCAGCAAATGATGGAGTTTTCAATTTCATGGTCAGCTGGAAAAAATGAAGCAATAAATTCCCAGTCAAATCTAATCAGCACTAAAGTTAATTTCTTGCAATAACTAAGCTGACTTCTCCAAAAGTGCTATTCAGATGGAAGTTCATGCATTAAGGTTTCAGTTTGGTTTCAGTACTCAGCTGAAACAGCTGCACAGACACAAAACTACAGTGATCTAATTTGCAATCAGAACTGGAGATCTTAATGGGGTCCAGAAAAAATGGGTTTCCCACATTTAATAATTCTTCATGGAAAATGGGCTCCCTTAAAAATTCCAGACTACATTCACATAAAGTATCAGAGCTAGACCCTGATGTATAATACAGGATTTTTAAAAAATCTATGCATAGGGTTTAACTACTAAACTTTCTGGCATTGCTGAAGAAAATCACATCACTTACAGATGTTTTAACAGACAGGTGTTTTGCTCACATGCTCTACACAAAGCTAGATCTCATTCTCTTGTAGCTAGTGTAAATCTGGAGCAATTCCTCTGGGCTAAGTTATCCTTCTCGAGATTTATGATGTGGGAGGAAAATGAGACTCCACCTGTGCCTAGTAGAGATCATATCCAGAAGCACCCAACACATTAAAAAAACCAAAAAATTGTCATTTGGTACATCTGAGTATGGGGTTTGTTTTTTTGGTGTTGTTTTTGGGGGGGGGGTTGGTTTGGGTTTTTTGTGGGTTTTTTTTTTGTTGTTTGGTTGTGGTTTTTTCTAACATGTGGACAGTAACAAAAAAGTCTGAACCTATTTTTTGTCAGACGCTTCTAAGACTGAAACCAGTAGCCTTTCAAAGTGTGTGGGTGTATAGGACAGAAGGAAATTGTGCAGATTTTCAGGACAGTTGCTGAGTCCTTAAGCTTTCATGTGGTTTGGAAACTTCATGCACAATGTTTATCAAGTTGCTGGTTTTCATGTCCGACTGAGATTTGGAAAGGAAGGAGCAGATGAGAGTTAAGGTTCGGCTTTTCAGAAGTCTGTGTCCAGCAGGACTGTGTTGGGACTTTATCAGAAAAATTGTTCCTTTGAATACCCCAAAGTAAGGGCTGGGACTTCCTGCTGCAGCCCCAGTGGGAATGGAAAGCAAGACTGCTGCAGGAATGGCTTTGCCATGAAGTGTAGGATGCTCAACCACAGTCACTCTGGTTTTGAAGAGTCACCTCTCCTGTTGGTGTGAGACCTTCAAGAAGCAAACAGCTGCCTTCACACACTTGCTTTACCTTTAGGTCTCACTTCTTCCTTAGCAATCTCTTTTTTCCCCTCTTATCAGTATTTTTAAGAATATTTCTGTGCCTATTTGAGTATAATTCCTCCCCTGGACAGTGTGAGGCTCTTCTCTCATTGCCCTTGTGATGCATCCTTATTACACCTATTCCTGGAACTGAGAAACCTTTCCCAAGTATTCCTAGCTGGAAATGAGCAGACTTCTTAATCCATCATGCTTATCCTATCATGCCATCCATCCAACTGCTTATCCTAAAATTGGTCCAGTGATTGTCAGAAAGGTGCCCAGACAGTTTTCTTCTGTCAAGATGCAGAAGTTCTGTTTTATTTCCCCATGGCTGGAGGTCAGTGCTGCATAAATCCCAATGGTTAAAAGAAACAGTTAGATGCTACAAGTAGAAGTTTGAAAGGTGAAAATACAGGCACTGATGCCCTCTCCAAAGTAAAGCATGGCACAATATCATGCTTTTGGAGACCAGCAGAATGAATTTATGCAAAGAGAACTAAGCAAAGAGATAACAAATTGTGAAACACAAGGGTGTGGGGGAAGAGATTTGAACTTATATATTTCTGAGGCACTTTTGACTGGAACTGCAGTCTTAGGCCATCGAGATGTATGGAGAAACTTGGACCAGGAGTGTGGAAGTGTGGATGACTGTGTCTTCTCTATTAAGTCATGTGTTATTTGGAATTTTTTTTTTTTTTTTTTTTTTTTTTTTTTTTTTTTTTTTTGTGGCACAGTGGGTGGAAATGCACCAGCCAAAAGATGAAGAGGAGGATAATTTTGATTATGATGCATCTGTATTGAAATTCAAGACCATTATAGATGCTTGTGAAACAGTTAACTGCTTTCTTTATTCATGATTTTTCCTAGACAGTTGTTTGGTTTGCGGTAACAGAAGGAAAATGTTCATGTTCATGATCACCTGATGTTATTGTATCTACTGTTTTTCCACCAAACCCTAGCTGATTGGCAGTGCCAAATTTGATTTGTCCATATCCACAGTGTTCAGTTATCACTGTAACATATTTAGACAGAGCACAGTCTGGTGTGATGGGGTGGACGCTGATGGCTGTTTGCATGATTCCAACTCTTTTCTAGACATTGGGGCTGCTCTTCTAACATTCACTGGCACTAAGCACTCCTAAATGCAATCCCTTTTAAGTTGTATTCTCTCTTTTGGAGCCATGCCCTTGAAACAAAGTGCTTTTTGCCATTAGAGCAGCTGAATGATGGGGAAGTGGTTAACAAGGAGATTGTTTCAAGGATTTCTGTGGGTTGAAGATGCTGTGGTAATGAAGTAAAATTATTTCTGTGCCATGCCTGCAAGCAGGGGCAGAGTGGACAGGGCACAGTGGCCCTCAAAGAGCTGGGGACCCCTGAGCAGATGTCTCTGCTCCTCGGAAGTTCCCTCAGGAAGCCTGAGCTCTGGGAACAGGACCCCCTGCTTGGTGCGTGGGGAGTGGCAAGGGCTGAGTGTGAGGGAGTTTCATGAGAGGAATTTCTCAATTTCACATAGTTTGCTTAAGTGTCCTTCCTCTGGGATTCTTCGCTGCCATTGAGGGAAGGAATTTCATTGTCATTCCTCCTTGCAAAAACTTCTCCTCAGGATCACCATGGACTGATGTTGACAGAAGTGTGAGAGTTGCCATCCTGGATCAGAGAAGGGCTCTCTCTGTTCAGCTCTGTCATGTCTCTGGCGGTGTCCAACATCTGATCTTCAAGGGAGGTTCAAGGAGCCTTGCAGGAAACAGTTATCTGATAAAATTCTCCGGAGAGGATTTTTTTTTTAGTATGATCTAAAATCCACTATTATTTACTAAGAAATCGTGGGACTAAGGGTCAAGGAAACTAAAATTACTCTCTGCCAAAATGTAGGTGTTGTCTGTGTGTATGGCAAATGTAGATAACAGAGTGGGATTAAATCACAATATATTGTGAAACACAGAGGGCTTTCTCCTGTTGTGCTTGTAGTTTTTGGGGTGAAAACCTATCTTTCTTTGTTTTATGCAGTGCTACAGTTAACATTCATTCAAATCTTTTTAGAAGTATCAATGATTTTAATTTCCCAGTGTAAACTGAGCCATACGTGAGCTTTTCAGAAGCTTTCTGTGTGTCCAGCTACTTTGTGTTTTAGATGTAATTTAATTGCAGAATGGGTTTAGTCTCTTAAGTCATTATAAAAGAGTCCTCTGTACAGCCCCTTCTGGATCTCACTTCTCCATTTAAATTTTTTGTGTTACATTAATTATTTTCCCTTGTTTGGGAACCAGAGCTTTTGCTTATAGTTCTGTTTTACAAGTTAAAGTAGGGTGGGTTGAAAGTCAGTTCCTGATTTGGTCTTTTTTTTTTGAGTATTAGAGGACAGTTTGTCCATAATGCTGAAGCATCGGAAATAATAACAGTCAGCCATCAGCAAGGTGGAAATCCTGCAAATTTGCTTTATGGGTTTTTTATTTAGTTCATAATTTATTTCTGTGTGCAGAGCTTAATGAATAGTACAACCCCAAATGGATCTGTTAGGCCTGCGCTGCTGGCTGAGCTGGGAGGTCACTGGCAGGTAGGCAGTCTGTCTGCTTACACATCTGTATTAAATAGTCCGTGGATTCAGTTTTAGTATATTGCTTATTTTATCCTGCCAGAGAATTTGTAACAACTCATAAGTATCAAGTTGGTAAATAAGTTGAATTTGGTCAATAAAATTTGTTTACCTCCTTAGTCTATATAGGGATTTAAAAGTATTTTTTGTCTTGTGTTAGTATACTTTGTTTTTAGCTTATGTCAAATACTTTTCTACTATGCTGGTTAATGGAATAAACTTTTCTCAAGAAATACTGAACTGATGATTATGTGTCGGGATCTGACAAGGGGGAATTACAGCTTTGCTGACACAGGTCACTAGGAGATAGAGTACATCTGCTAGCTCACAGATGTCTTAGGGGTAGGGCTACCTACACTCTTGTACTCAGCACAGGCTTAATCTTGTGTGGAGGTGTGAAACCACACTCCTGGGTGAATGCCAGTGGCTGACCACACAGCATCACTTTTGAATGGGGGAGATGTTGGAGCCACAACCACTTTTCATCTGCAGCAGCCTAAGCAGGGTTCAGGGTCTCCCTGGAGGGGACAGGACAGGCACGTCAGGGTGAAGGGGTTTGTAAGCCACAGGGATCTATTCTGAAAGTGTCTATGAAAGTTTTTGCTATGGCCTAGCTCTGCTGTGATGAGTCCTTGCTGAGAACAGCCTTCCTCAAGAGACCTTTTTTTTTTTTTTTTTTTTTTAAGCTGGATATACACTCTGTTGGAGTGAAGACCAGGCTGAGGTGGAGACAGCTGTGATATTTCTCTTGCTTTTCTCAATACATGTGGTACAAGTGTGCATTTACCCCTGGTTTTACCAAAGTAGTGATCCCATGAAGATTCATAATGAAGACATGTGACTCTAGGTTTGGATTCCCATTTCCAATTCCGTACACTCAATGGGAAACAACAGGTTTGGAGTTATGGTTGGGTTTACTTCTTCTCTGTAATTGCTTTCTCCTTACATAGCTAATCAAATGAGCACCTTTGCCAGGCAAATATGCTCATTTCAGATGCTAAGTTTCTAGAGTTATTAAAACTGGATGGATAAAAGAGAAAATGAAGACATTTATTTCTCTCAGGTTCTT
Organism: Heliangelus exortis; assembly: GCF_036169615.1. Lineage (NCBI taxonomy): Eukaryota > Metazoa > Chordata > Aves > Apodiformes > Trochilidae > Heliangelus > Heliangelus exortis. Next base: position 20,791,516 of record NC_092422.1, on the reverse strand, counting down.
TGAATGTTAAATTTTGAATTTTATTTCTAATTGGCATTAAATAAAGGGCCTGTGCTCAGGCATAAATGTTATCTGGTGACTTCAGGGCAGACAAGACACAATGTTTTGATGAGGTGATGAAGCAAGTACCTTCAAGCAGGTGTTGTGTGAGCACTGAACTGCATGACCTTGGATGCCCAAGTATGATGGGAAAAGGTAATAATTTCAGTTGGTAGTAACAGGAGCCAGATTTATTTCAAATAACCAACTGTGATTTCAGTGTGTGATAAATTTCTACATCTGAATTTTTAAATTAACATCCTCCTCTGGTTTTTAATAAAATGACTACCACAAGCTTGTAAGCACATCCTGACTTAGCTAGGGCAGATACTGACAAAATATTTGGCAATTATTGGGGAAATATGTATTTTTGTACAGCTATTGAGCATATTGGCATGATAGTCTAATCTTGTGTCAGTGCCTATACACATCTAGGGACAGCAAACACACAGAGACAGTAAATAAACTCTAATCACTTGCTCTGAGGTGCAGGACACACAAATCTTTCTGTGTATGCCTGTGAAGACCTTTCTTGGCAGTAGCATAGCTGTTTGCCCTGGTGATTGATTTTTTAATTCCAGAGTATGGAGTTAGAGTCAAGGCATTTTAGTCTCCTCAGGACTCTTCTACTCTATTGTGGTAAAATGTACGCTGTTCAGACTCTATTACAATGCTGTATTATATTTTAGTCCAGCTTTCTCACCCGTTAACCTATCCATTTTCTTGGCTGACTGTTATGTCCTAATGCTACTATAGATTCTTAAATTATAGTTGAGATTAATCAGACTTAAGCATTTGATCCAGAAATCTCTAAGCATGTGTTGCAGAACATCAGACCAGGTAATCAGAATGTCCTGGAGGGGGCAAATCAATGAACTGATTATTTTTAGGCAAGTGTCCTTTGTAAGTAAAGAGCTTCCAACAACTCTCTTGATCTTGAAAGCAAAGGAGAACACATTTCAGTCACACCAGAGGCATGTGTGAGTGATAGATCTGTTGAGGAGTGAGGCAACTTCTGCCCTGAGTGTGTTTCTGTTTGAGGGCTGTGTACCAGCACACACTTGGCACAAGAGCAAACAGGAAACAGGGACAAAGCCACCTTAGAGTCCAAGAACCTGTCTCTGTTAACCCTTCCAAGTCCCCTTGGTCCTCAGCTGCCCTGAAAAGTTCTGCTTCAACAGAAATAGGGGTTATGTCTTGCTGCTTCAGATCATGAGCTTGCTCATCTTGACAGCTGTCAATGTCAACTTGGGACAGAGGAATAGCTCCTTGTTACTTCACAGATAAACTCTCCTGGTTTCTCTTCTGCACGTTTTCAGTGGGATGCTTGGATTTGCTTTAGAGAGTATGAAATCAGATATATGGAGGACTTGGAGGTTTCCTTTAGGGTGGGGACTTAAATGGCATCTGAAAGACCTAAAGATACTGCTTTAAATCTCAGAGTGGGTACTGCAGGTCTTTCCTGGAAGCTATTTCTAAGTAAAGGCAATGGAGATGGTGCTCTTACATCTGGATGCAGGAACCAGACTGTGCTGCCTGCTTTGCCAGTGCCTCAGCACTAGAAACCTAGGCAGCATGTATGAAATAGGGGCTGTTGCTGCCATGGAAGGGGAAAAGAAGCTCCTCCCAGTAGTAGCTGTTCACAGCCACCGGCAGTCACAGAAGTAGAAAGCTTCATTATCCAGAGTGATCCCTTCTCCCTTGAGCCATGTGGCAGGACCAGACCAGACTTTTGCCCTTCACACAGGGAAAAAAAACCCAAATTATTTCTTTTCCAGTGGCCACTCAAATTTTGAGACAATTCTGCCTAGATGTTTCTGGTCTTGTAAACACAAGTTTTGATGTTGGTGAGAATCTCGGTGTTGATTAAACTAGGAGGACCTCTTGGTCAATATTTCTTCTTATAGTCACATGTAAATCAAAACTCTATATGGCTCTTCAGAGTTGGCCACAAGTGCCTTTTCACTCTCTCTATTTTTAAAGTAGAGTGATGTGATGTAATTGGAATTACTATGGATAGGTACAACTGTTTGATAAAAAAAGAAGCCGTATTTACTCACAGAGCAGCCTGAAGTACCTTTAAAAGAGCTGCTAATGCAATAGCTTGCAAGAAGAGCTCTGAAATAAAGAAAGCTACCAATAACACAGATTTCCTTACAAAATGAGGCAAAGCTCTCAGCTCCATACAAGGTTAGCTGGTGGCTGTGTTCTGCTTGAGGTGAGAGTCAGTTTGTTTCCACAGGAGGTGCATTGAAGGTCAGCCCATTGGTAGTACCAGGATCCTAAGCATTTTGGGTGGATTCTGCAATTTCTTGTTCCAGCCATGTGGGTATTCCCATTCCCTTCAGTGGGATGACTCATAAGGAAGAGCTCGTAAGCAAGAGTAAAGTCCTGGGGTGCATTTGAACTGCATGACCTGCATTTGATGCAGTATGGAGAGGTGAAGACCCTATTGAGAAATCACATCCAGTCTCAAATTCAGGAGTGTCCTCTACAAAATACATTTTTGCTCAATGTGTTTGAATCGGGAGGAAATGATATTTGATAGTAAAACCCACAAAGGGTCAGTTATGTTTAACAAGCCTTAAAACACGTGTAAATCCAACAATGACTGAAGCAATTACTTCATGATGGATAACTTTATTGCCCACAGATGGCACTTTAAACCCCGAAGGTCAAATTCTTTGTATACACTGAAGCTGCAAAGATAAACTGATCATTCTCCTTAACCTCTCATTGTGCAGGTGAAAAAAACATTAGTCAACATGTTCAGGATAACTGGAGTGGCTGGAAGACAGTCACTCAGCCTTGAATTATGAAAAAGATGTTAAAAATAAAGGCTAACAAACCTATTAATTTCAAGGAAAATTCTGACAACTAAATAACATGTGTAGTTTTTTCTTAAACTAAGCTATAGATCTAGCTTTTGAGTTTATTTTCTTAGGTCTAAGGAAGCAAAAGTTCAAAGTGTTGAAAGCAAATTTACAAGTAGAAGCTGAAAAAATCAGAATGGAGATAACAATCCAGGACATGGTCCCAATTTTGAGTTTAGTAGACCTATGCTTTTAAGAGAAATTGATGTTTAGCTAAAATAAATAGAAGGTTGATCATGTGGGCATGGTTACTCAAATGTCTGTAGAACTGAACTCACGCATTATATTGGAAAAATATATGCATGTTCATTTATTTTATATTTTAATTGCTTGTAGTCAGTGTTTTTTTGTTAACAGGTAATTTAAGTTTTTGTTTTCTTCATTCAGGAAGAGCACTGCCTTTTTTGCAAGGCAGAAAATAATTGAAGAAAGTTTATTCTTTTGTTTCCTTGCAAATTAGATTATACTCTTGGCTTTGTTAATAAAAACAAATTGCCTTTCCTTTATTTTAGACAGAATGACTAACCTCTGCAATCTAAATTAATATTTGCTTATTAATTAGGCAGCCTTGTTGACTGACTTTCACATGCATCTAATAAGCCTTCCAAAACAAATAGATTATGCAAAAAAAAAAAAAAAAAAAAAAAAAAAAAAAAAATTACCCGTTTTTCTATGGGAGGAGATTCCTCAGTTATCAGGATTAATTAGTTTTCTTGTTGTCACATGAAAAGAAGTTGCAGCCCCCCAGTGTAGGTCAGTGCAAGGGTAGGCTTCTGGCGGTCGCCTAGTGACAGGCACAATGATAAGTGAATGTGTCCTGTTGAGCCATGACCCTTCAGAAAAGACAGTGTCAAGTAAAATGCAGGAGAAGGTACATAGAAAGCATAATCCACTTCTAAATATTGACAGTAGGAATTTCCCTGCTATTCTTCTTCCTTTTTCTTTTCTGGTAAACATGTCAAACTCTATTGCGTTTCTACTTTGCATCAGTTTTGAAGCGTTTAAAAATGTAAGGAAGCTAATGACCCATGAATAGGTAGGATGTCAAATAAAGCTATTTTTCTTCAAGACTTAGCATCTTGCTGGTAAAAGCATTGTCTTGCATGCCTGCAAAAGCAACAATATTGTCTACAAATAGCGTCTTCAGCTTTTTGTGAGTGGAAAGCTAAATGAATGACTATATAATGAATCTGGTCTATCACACCAAATACATTCATGTTAAATCTTGAATATTAGTATGATTAACTACTGGAGTTTAAAATGTCCTTAAAATCAGTGATGAAATCCTGGCTTACATCAGTGGGAGCGAAGTTAGACAAACGCTAAGCACTCCTTAACATCCCACCCACAATATTTACAAATACTGCGAAGCTTTTAGATATACGTAATACGTGTAAAAGGGCAAAAGCTTGAGTGTGTATCCAGTCTATATCTGGGTTTCTTTTTGGCCTGCAGGATGGAGTGAAAAGGTCTGCTGGAGTGTTTTTGGGTTTTTTGTTTTTTTTTTTTGCTTTGATTTTAATAACTGAGGCAGACCTCTTCTTCCATGCTGTCTTGTTTTGTAGGCTTGATTTAAGATAGATTGTGAGACTTTCATGTGGATGTCTTTGCTTATATCACCATAGAGTTATCAAGAGAAAAGTTTGTAATGTTTTCTTGTCCTTCATCTTTGTCAGACTTTAGAAACCACAGCAACCCATATTTCCAGGAGCTGATCTCCTGGTCCCAGCATGGATCATGGTGCTGTGGCTGATTTTGCTTCTGGGCAGGGTGCCAGTGCCAGTGCTGAGCAAAGCTGAGCACCCAGCACCCCAGTGCACTTGACCAGGCACTGCACATTTGCTCTCAGCACCTGTCACTCACATGGTTTTTCCACCTTTCCATCGGATTTACACTGGAAGCAGCCTACATGGTATTCTCTAACAACTGGGTTGCCACTCTATGAGATGGGCTTTGATCCCAATGGGTTCCTCTGGCAAACCACTAATGATGGTTTCTTCATGCACATTAAACAGTTTATTGACACTGTTCATGCTTTCAGCTTTTCTAGAGGCTGAAGTAAGGAGCAGTTCAGGGAAGCTTGAGGCCAGGTTCCTCCCTGAAGTAAGGAACAAGATTCATAAAGCTGGATATAAATGCTGCCTTCCTGGGAGAGCATCTGAGCCTCCAAATCTGGGATGACAAGAGGGATAGGAATGAAATGCAAGAACATGGTGGTTTCATGAAACTGTCACGTTGTGTAGCTGGAGAACATTCACAAACCATCTCATCCAAAGTCTGCTCTTCACAGAAGGTGCCTGAGCTCTCGTAGTGTCTTATCTCAGTTTCTCAGTGTTTAGCTTCATGGACTTTATTTCAGAACTTCAAATGAGTGAGCTCATACACTGTAATCATCTATGGGAGACTGTTCCATAAAAGCACAGTACACTTTTTGGCAGACCCAGCATTTCAGAATTGAGAGCCTTAAATAGTAGGTGAGAAAAATGCATGTTTGCAAGATACCACATAACAAATTGCCTCTTCAATGATTTGCTGCATCTTTTTCTACCTCTCTTAACAGCTGGCAGAATACATTAATTTATAGTTGGAAGTATGGTGGTCTAGACAAATTGCAGAGGAAGTCCATGTGTTTGCACAATGTCAGCAGTCACATTCTGGTAATATTTGTGGTACAGTTTCAGAGGACCTCTTTTTCTCCTGAGAACTTGTGTTCTTGCTTGAAGCCTTTTCAAGTGAGCTGTAATTTAGTTTATGTCTATGTTTAAGTGTACCCTTTAAATCTTTTTCTGAATAGGGATGGGTGATAGTATATACAGGAAAACTACTGGAGCTACAGCTTAAATAAGACATAGAAGGCTAAAAAGAAAAATTCAGATAAATGTAGCTTGCTTAGGTGCCAAAGGTTAATTAAAAGTTACTTAACCCCTACAGTGTACACTTCCTATATTGCTAAGGAAGGGAAGGTCTCTGAAGACCTCTAGCAAACAGTTTTACAGACCTAATGAGGTCCTTGGTTCTTTTCATGGACTGTGCTAGGTAGTCCCAGAAGGTCATTCAGGTCTTTTGTCTCCATCAAAGTTATAAGGAATGAGTAGGAAATACTTACTGACAAATGGAACACAGCTGGCTGTACATTTTTTGTACAAAATCCTTATACTTTTAGCATCATTCCCAAAAAGTGGATACATGGCTTTTCAGACTGAAGGAGTTCAAGTGCACACATCAGAACAAAGTTTTATCATTCAGCCTCTAAATTGAGGATGCATCCACTGCTTGGAGAAAGCTGCTGAATTTGGAGCAGCCATTGATCCGTTGAGGGTTTATACAGTTAAAATTTAGTTGCCAATCTCAGCTGGAGTTGATGGTCAAAAGTTCCTTCTATAGTCAACAAAAGATCCAGTGGGTGATCAAATAAAATTCATGTATTTTCTACTATGTTTGGTGCCTACAGCTGTTCATACTTAGCTGTAGCAGGGACCTCTTAAGAGGGCTTAAAATAGCTAAACTGAAACTACTTGACTGTGTTTGAGTGGAAAATCCACATTATGTTTACTTGATGCTGCTTCTCTAGTATGTTGAGGAAAAAATACTCTCTCTTTATGTAAAGTTATCTAGGATACTCTCTGCTCCCCTCTCACAGCACTGAGATATTTATAAATTGCTCTCAGGTCCAGATTTAGACTTAAACTGGTTTTCAGTTTTAACTGTTTCAAAATATTTGCTTGGTTTTTTATTTGCTTCTGGAACACTTTGCTGTCAGTGTGAGGTTAATGGGATGGATCAATGACTGTGTCTTCTCTAAGGCATCCAGTTCTGTGTGCTTGCCATGAAGCCTTTTGTGGCCATAGCCTGTTATGAGGCACAGATAAAACATTCTCCCTTTCCAGCACTTCCTGGCTTGATGTTAGGGAAGGTCCTGTGTTCCTCAAACCTTCTGACCACTAGGATTTTTAATGAACTTCTTAAAAATTGCTTTCACGTGGTTTGTGAAAAGTCTGCCTGGACTTTTTTCAAGTGTTGTATGGCACCTCATGTGATGTGACACCCAAGGCTTCACCCATAGCAGAATGGTGTGGCCATGCCCAGGGATATGTTGGCATGCCTGCTCTCTCAGGCATCTGAGAAATCTGGTCTGGAGGGTGACGTGGACTTGTTCTCAATTGTAGAGCTGCCCAGTTGCCTTTTGACACCACTTCATGGGTAGGAAGCCTGCAGCTTGTGAGAAACTGTAGGTAGCAGTGCTGTGACCTTCAGTCAGGAAGAGAAGATCCTTCATCCTCTTTCATTCCTTCCAGAATAGTTCCAGCTTTGCAGCAAGTTGTTTGAGTGAGAGTTCAGGATCTTAGAAGTCCATACGTGGCTTTTGCCATGGCTGGGGCTGACTTTTGCCCTTTCCATTGAAGGGGCTGCCATAGTGGCATTTCCTAAGGAAATGCAGCCCGTGGTGCTCGAGGGAATGCTGCCTTGGGTAGATGTGAGGTCCTGAATGTTTTTTGTGGTACTCACAGGGAGCAATCTGAGAACAAAGTCATTGACTGAAACTTGCAAAGCTTCCATTTCTGTTTTTTTGTTTGCTGGTTTGGTTTTGTTTAGGTTTTTTTGGTTTGGTTTGGTGTGTTTTGGGGCTTTTTTTTGTTTGTTTTTTTAATTGGTTTTTTTTTTTTTGGTTGTTTGTTTTGCTTTTTTTCCCCTGAGTAATTATCATGGAAGGTTATGTGAGCCCTGAGTCAGTACAGCAAGGTTATAGTCAGAGCAAGAGTATGTGTGTTAAGGGGGCATCCCCTTTTCTTTGCTTTTCCCTTACAGTGTAACATCATAAATGTGAGCAGACTGGGAACAGAATGATTTTTCATTGTTAATGTTGTTGGATTTTTTTCTTCTTTGTTTTTCTAGGATCTAGTTCAGGATCAAAATTAAAAGTTCCTGAGCTGAGCATAAATGGCACACAGCACGTTGTTCAAGCAGGCCAGACTTTAAATCTCACCTGCAGGTAACTAGCTGAGTTTATTCTGATAATTTGGCTGGGAGTTCATACACCTGACACCACTTTCTTTTTTTTGTTACTGAAATTAGAAAAAAATGAAACCTTATGTTGTGGGGAAAGGTGGGGAGTGAACTTCAATGGCATATTGTTTAATAGTTCTTTGTTGTTTCTGTTGTTGTTTTTGGAAAACAAGATAAAAGAGAACCCCAGAAATAGCCTGATATAATAAAAAAGAAAGCTTGGGAACTGGAGCTATATAATTGCAGTCCAACATAATTGTTTCTGCTTCCTTATCTTTATTTGCAGGGGGGAAATGGTTCATTCATGGACTTTGCCTGAAACTCTAAGTAAGGATAGCAAAAGGCTGAAAGTAATTAAGTATGCCTGTGGAAGGAATGGGAAGCAGTCCTGCAGCAGTCTGACCTTGAGCAGAACTCAAGCAAGTGACACTGGAAACTATAGCTGCAAATACCCCACAAGTCCAGCAAAAAAGAAGAAGGAATCTACTGTCTATGTATTTATTAACGGTAAGGTTATGGTTTTTTAACACTTTTTGGTATTCACACTCCAATACAGCAAAATGGATAAATAAGGCACTTCAGCTGGGGTTAAATACAGGGGTTTGAATGACCTTTTCAGCCTTGCAAAATGTCATGATAATTTACCGATTAATGTATAAAACCTGCCTTCTCAGAGCTCTCAAGTACAAATGACAATGTTTTATCTGTTAGGAAAAAAAAGGGAGGAAAGAAAAAGACCCAATCCAACCAGTCTGCTTGAGTAAATAGAACTCCAGATGGAAGTAGATTGGAAGTGGATCTGTGAAATGGGTATCAGAGGATGAGGATCACAGGACTGATGAGTGATGAAAGCTGTACATCTGATACAATGTCCACATTAACCCCTCTGTGCAAGATTATAGATTTCTAGGCAGCTGAAGGATGTCAAAGATGTCCCTCCACATCACTGAGTTATTTCATGTGGTAGAAAATGACCATCTGCACACTGAGTCACATTCAAAAATGTACTCTTTAGTCCACATTACAAAGGCTGTAAAAATTTAGAATAAATTAATCAAAATAAACACAGAATTGTGTTCAGCAAACAAGTATTGTGTAATGTATGGGAAATGCTGGAATTAGGTCAGTTAGACTATAAAAGAAATTTCTTTCTGATCCTGTTTTCTTCCAGGATATTAATCAGACACTTGAATTCAATAGACACAATAATGAAAGAAGAAATTACAAACACTTAGGAGATTTAATTTTCTATTTTAGTTTTTCTTTATTGTAGAGAAAAAAATTAATGGATTACTGTAAGATACCAGGATTTTGAAAGCCCACGTTACAGAGAATGTGCAACTGGAAGTTTTCCAAATTATGTGTCTGCTGCTTCTAATGAGTTCATATTAGAGTGAATTAGCCTTTGTTTTCATTTTGTGACATGAAGAGTGGAACTGGTGCTATGAAAAAACAGAACGAAGTAGACCTCTCTCTACAGTGACAGCAAATGAGACCGCTCCCCCCACTCTTGTGTGTTGCTTTATTGAGAATTACTGAATAATTAATGCTGTTCATCCTACTTTCCTCCATCTGAAATACACCTCACAGTGTTTTTCTCAGCCAACTGGTTTCATACAAGTCACTGGATGTCCAGCTACAGATGCATCCATGGAAATGTAACCAAATTATGTTATTCATTTACTGACCAACATTTCTTACTGCCTAGGAAAACTTAGATTTTTCTTGGATAACTTTTGCAAGTTTCCTATCATGGGACTTTCTTGGATGTCATCTCTACCTGAGATCTACTCTCAATCTTCTCCATTCACCACATTAGAAGAACAACTCTGACTGAGAACTTCTCTGCTGAACCCCTTTACAATATAAGAGATTATTTAAGTTCTCTTGGTCAGTTTCCTGTTTGAAGTGTTAATTTTTCTGAATCCTGAATTTTTACAAGTGGAAGACACAACCAATCTTTCTAACTCTTTACTGCATTCCGAGCTGTATGTAGCTTACTTCATCTGAAAGAGATCCTCAATTAGCTGTGTATGAGCCAAGGTTATCTGCATAATTCACATGGTGATGGAAGAGAAACATATAATTGGAGAAATAGTTTTTGTGCAGGCAGCCTCCCAATCCCCCCTTCTCCCCCCCAACAATAATCAGTTAAAGACGACTGCTACAGTGTCTTGATTTTGTTCATTTTTCAAGGACATTTAGTCATTAATTCTTGATGTTGCTGTTGAAGGTAGCATTAGATTATGTTTCTCCTCCTACTATGCTTGCCAAAGAACAGTAAAATGTTTAAGGGGCAAACCTGTATCAAGCTTAGATCTCTGGCACCTTGCAAGCATAACTGCTTGAAAGAATCCAGCACAGGGTGACCAAGATGGGGAAGGGAGTGGAACATCTCCCTTGTGAGGAAAGGCTGAGGGAGCTCTTCAGCTTGGAGAAGAGGAGAATGAGGGGGAACCTCATTAATGTTTATAAATATGTAAAGGATGAAGGTCAGGAGGATGGAGTCAAGATTTTCTCTAGGGTGACCAGCAATAGGACAAGGGGCAATGGTTATAAAATGGAGCACAGGTGGTTCTGTATAAATATTAGGAAGAATTTTTTCACCGTGAGGGTGACAGAGCACTGGCACAGGCTGCCCAGGGAGGTTGTGGAGTCCCCTTCTTTGGAGACATTCAAAGCCCACCTGAACACATTCCTGTGTGACCTGCTGTAGGTCACCCTGCTCTGGCAGGGGGGTTGGACTCAATGATCTTTAGAGGTCCCTCCCAACCCCTAACCAGCTATAATTCTATGATTCTATTATCTTAATTTTCTGAATTTGACATTCCTTTTGATTGAAAACCAATTTTTCAATACAGAACTCTTCATTGCATCTTAGTAAGCACATATGAGTGTTAGGGCAGACTACTGATAATGAGGGAGGCTGCAACACTGCTCATTTAATGCCTGTTGAAAGTGTCACTCTCTCCTAAGGTTGGGAGAGGTATATTAGTTCTCCAAATATTTACAGTTTCAGGAAGAAACGTTGAGTAGGTTGAAAAGAAATCTCTTGATATAAACCATTGTTTCTTTGAACATGCATGAAATTTGATTATCTGCCTCAAGAAGAGGTGAGTTGGGGATAACCAAATCCTCTGTGAAGACTACCTTTATTGAGCTTACTTTTATTTTCAATGCATTTGTGGGTGCTTAGGAAATAAATGTTTGTAAAATTTGGGTCCCTCCTAGTTTTGTATTGTTTCCTGTGGCAGGACATTGTGTCAGTCCATTTCCCATATTAGCTCCATGTGGATCACTAAGGTGCCTGTTTCCCATGTCTTAGCATGCTGCAGATGAGAACAAATAGTTGCTATTTACAAACCCAGAATCTGATCAGGAAAGTTGATATTGTTTGTACAGGAAGTCATCACTTATTGTTTTAAAAATCTTATTCATTTCCGTAATTAGAGTGATACTGAATATGAACTGGATTTAAAAAAAAAACAAAACAATAAACAACAACAATGACCCCTATGTTATCATCAGAAGATGAACTTCTATACACAAAAATAAGATACAATGCAATGAGTAGGAGACTGTAAGACCCACGTGTCCCAGGATGACTTGAGGCATTTCTGAAGTCCTGTGTTTGGGTGGTCAGGAACAGGCAGGCTGGGCTGCTGACATTTATTTGAGGAGGTAGTCCTGACATCACCCTTCTTTCAGCTGGAGAGGTCACTACTGAGTTGCACAAGGTAGTGAGTGAGTAGCATGTGCTGCAGCAACTCTTGACCACACACAGCTCAGGAATTGAGACATCAAACGAGGGAAATGAATTCTCTTAACAGCCTTGGACTTTGCTGTAAGAAAACTGATGGCCTGATTTCTACCACGAGCCATAGGAAAAATCGGAAATAAAGCAAAGCCTCTTGGCCAATTTCTCTCCTCTCTTGGACCAAAAGCTGCTCTGATCTTTCTTTCCTTAGGTAAATGCAGCCCAGTAGTAAAATGGAAAGTTTTGTAGTGGACACTCCATGAAGACATTGGAGTAAGACATGGGGTATCTTCTGCTTGAAAAGAGATAATTGTGGAATAAAGACATTTCAGAAATACCAAATTATTAGCAGGCTGTTTTGAAGGGCCTTATCCCATTTCCTATTGAATGTTCTCTCTCTCCTTGTCTCTCCTCACACTCCTGCTGTGCATGTCTTCTGACTTTATACTTTGCAAAATGAGATGTACTGGTACTTTGATCAAAATATTCTGTTTTAAAATCAGACCTCTAGGCTGAATCAGTTGTCTACTCTCTTTCTGTACTTAACAGAGAAAAAAAGGACCTTCTGGTATTTGTTTCTCATTATTGACTTGACATGGAATCTGGAGAACAAGTTTAGAATAGGTGTCTTGCTTTGAGATTAGTTAAGTCTGGTGAGACAAGTCATAGCTGCTTAATTAAAGGTACAGGTCCTGGGAGTACTCACTAATGCCTACAATGTCAAACATATCCACTAGTTCTGAATATTTAGCTCGACTTGTTTCTTGGGTTGGACAGTCCAAAATGAAGGGCTCTAGCATTAGTGAACGGTTCAAAATTTCAGCCTTTGAAGTGCCAAAACATGTGGGGTTTTGAGTGCATTTTCAAACTCTCGAGCTGTATTCTGCAAGTGCTGAGTGTATGGCATCTCCTTGAGAGGTCCATTTGTTGACAGAGAGCTGGATCCAGCCCCAGAGCCAATGTGGATTTAAGATTTAGCCTGAATGGATTGACTTGAGTAACCCTAAAGGTACTATGTTGCAGAAGAGGGAAGGTATCAAAGAGTTCCCCTGGGTTATCTTAGATCAGAAAAATCAAAGTCAAAATAATTCAGCAGGTGAAAAAAGTAGAAAGACTAAACACCTGAAACCTAACAGAAAGGGAGCTGTTGTTCTTCTTTTTCTTTTTTCTTCTTCTTATTCAGAAATAATGCACTGGCAGAAGAACCTGCTCAGGCCTGGGAAACTCTTCATCTGCTGTGCCTTTTTTGTCTTTGCTTTTGGCACAACTTTAACGTATGAGCAGTACGGTTTTGGCTTACCCTGTCAGAGTCAATAATGTGATAGTGCTTCTGTTATGAAAAGGAAACTAGTTGAAATTAAGCTATGCAACAGCTGTATCAAGTATGCGGACACATTTTGAGTGTCTAATGAGGTTCCTGTTGCAAAACAGAGCCCTCTAGGACTTGCTGACGTCAATCACCTCTAATTGCTGTGCTTTTGTCACTGCATGGACTTCACATCACAGCACAATCTGTTGAGCAGAGCATGTGTGGGTCCCTTGGCAGCATCAAGAGCTATGCACCAAGCCCCCCAGGGTCCTTCTTCCTAACAAAGGTCTGTAGATCCTACTGAAAAAGAAATAGACTTCCAAGATGAACCACCATGAGGGAGGGATACATCTGAAAAAGTGTTCCTAATGTCCACTACCCTTTCTAGAGATTGCTTTTTTAACACCGTAATTGCTCTACTGGGGTAAGAATAATATTCCTGAGGAGCTTTAATGGTGGTTTATGTGTGTTATGGACCTACCTCGATGATAGCATTTTATAACTAGCCCCAAAGGAAAACAAACAAGCCCTGTAAAAAATCATTGTACAATTATGCTAGCAATGTTTTGTGTCTGAATGTGCTCCAGATATAAAGTATTCCTCTCCACTTTAATTTTTTTCTGGGCTTCTGTGATTATTAATATTTATCCCAAGTCTTCCTTCAAGGTTTAGAAATCATTTGAGTTTGAAGAGGACTATTTTAGAGGCTCAGCAGAGGTGAGAGTGGGAAAACCATTCTTGCAGATGTGTTGTGCTTCCAGACATAGAAAACACGATTTTTTTTTTTCTTAAGGAACATAGACACCTACATGTGAGGAAGTTGAATAGTGCCTTTCCTAGGGCATGATTCATCTCATTGTAAAACAGAAGTCTAAAACAGGTCTGATGAGTCTCATGGCAGAATTTCTATTTTCCCTCCAGTGACCACCCTAACAATCTGGCCACCTAGCTCTGTAAGAAATGTCTATATTTCAGATATCTAAGAGAGAGAAGAGCCACTCTTGATGTGCAAGGTTCTCCTCAAATTACTTCTGGGCAGCCCTACTAACTTAGCTGGGAGAGACAAAGTTAGGATGAATCCCTTCAATGGAAAACGAAATGTAGCAATTGACCCATTAGCTTCAATGAAATTTGCATGTCTGTACTTCAGTAAAGACTTCGATCCTCTTCATGTGCATGAGAGAAACGGGTGTTATGTGAATGTGCAGAAACTGTTTTGGCTCTTTTAGCTTGAAAATAATCTTAATGATGAATCAAGTGTAAGTATGTATTTTGAAAGACTTTCAGGGCAAAAATATTCAGAGATTTCAAGGAGCTCAAACTTGACTGCAGAGAGTTTTCTTACAAATGGATAAGTATTCTGACATACATAGCTCAGACTATTAAAAACAAAACAAACCCAATAACAGTAGCTGAATCTGGTGGAAATAGAGAACCTCTCCATCTTTTCTGGATTTGGCATTTCAATGTTGGCTAATTTAGTTGTTTGTGCAAATCCCATAAATAGCCTAGACAGGTTACTGATACCAGACATAATATTGCTTGTGTTAAGTCTCTTATCAAGTTTGTATCTGGCTGCCAGCCAGCTTAATAAAAAGCTGCTATTTATGTTCTTTAACAATATGGCAAGTGACCTTCATGGATTTTGTGTTTTCATGAATGCTTTTTGTGGTTTCATGTTGACTGTAATGGAGAGATATTGTGAGGAGTACAGGCAAACCATCACACAGTCATTAATTCCAGGCACAATATAAAAATACACTAAACTGATTATAAGGTAACCTTTAGCATATGGAAATATTCTGGGAATATTCGAGTCCATCTTTCATTTGGCTACCCTTGCAGGCAGCTCTGAAGCAACAACAAAAAAACAAACAAAAATTCAAACTATAAAGGTCAACCCTCTCAGAACTTCCATTCCAAATCTCGATGGAGCTGAATGTGTAACTTGGATGTGGTCTTCAAGATAGGTCAATCCATGATGTTCCTTTTATGTCTAGACCTTTCTGAACATAAAAGTGAGTGAAGCTGGCCCAAAAAAACATAGGACAGAGGTTAGGACATCCCAGCTATGCTTCCAGACAGCTATTGAGGGAAGGATGGCATTTACCTCTCCTCAGGAAGGAATCAGGAGGAAATGTAGCAGGAGCCACTGTCAGTAACTAGGGCTGTGATGGGAAGGAAAAAGGAAAAAGTAAGCAAGGAATGCTATTATTTGGGGGACAGAAGGAATGCACAAAATACATAACCTGCCCCAGTGCTGCTGTGGGTTCAGCTTTGCATGATCCAGGCTGGAGGGGGCTGCACCATATTCTGGTCTTGAGGCACCTAGAGTATCCCCTTATGGCCATTAAGGCAGAAAGAGAATAAAATCAAAGGTAATCAGGAAAAGCCTCCACACTCATTATGGAAACAAAACTGTGGTAGGAAACTTGATGCGTATTTCTTTTAATCAAAAGCAGGAAAACATTTGGAGCACTTGGGGCCATCGATTGCCCTCCGGCCCATGGCGGAAGTCCCCAGTGATGTCAATGGGAACTCTGCACGCGAATAGCGGGGGCACAGAGACGCCTCCATGTACCACTGCAGGGAGCCTACTGAGAAAGGCAGGGACTGTGCTTCCGAGACAACCCAGGGCAGCCAGGGTGTTGAGTTGACTTTTATAGAGGCAGTGACTGTGCTTTAGAGACTACCCAGGGTGTTGAGTTGGCTTTTATAGAGCACTATGTTGACCTCTCCAGGAGTCAACGTGCATTTCCATTGAGGAAGAAAAAACCCAAGCCAACCAACCAACCAACCAACCCCCCCCACAAAAAAAAAAAAAAAAAGCCAAACGTAGTGTTTTGTGCTTGTTTCCTGTCCTTGTCTTCAGATAGGCAGGAATTCTGTGAGATTGGAGCTGCACAGCCCCCACTGCCTCAATATTGGCATCAGTCAGTGGTGACACTGTGTCTGCAGACAGCAGCAGGAGTCTCCAGACCAGCTCTTCCTCACACTTGTAATGATCTGGAGATTATGATACAGGAAACTACTTTGCAAAGCTTGCTGCTTTTGGGCAGGAGCTCTTAATTTTGTGACAAAGATGAATGAGTCCTTGGGGAGTAGTAAATCTGTTTGTCTGGTGATGTGAAGGGGCAGGTGACCTCTACTGTGGCTGCGGCCCCTGGAACAAAAAAGGTTCTTTTCACCGTGCTACAAACAGGTTCATTCTTGGTCTTTCCTTGAATCGTACTGCAGAGGAAACGTTAGTCTAACAAGTCCTTAGGGCATTTTTATTATATACGCATCCTCTATTACTCATAAGTTCCTTTTGCAATCTCAGTGGACATTTAATACCTATTATTAAATAAAGCGTCGTGGCTTACATTTATGAAAGTTTTTTCAACAGTTTCGTTTAATCTCTTCAGGAAAACTTCTTCCTTATCCTGGGGTATGTCTGAGATACTCTACCTTAGGACTCTCCCCTAGAATTTGCTAGTAGAATTTGCTTCTCTTCCTGTTTGATGTCTCAAACAAAAATATTATTGCATGTAATAAGAAAAATCCTAAGGTCTGAACAGTTTTATGACACTGGGAAGTGCAGATCATACATTTGCAAGAGAAGCAAAAGTAATGCATTTGAAAAACTTCTTGAGTAAACATAGGTCACTCGTCTGGGACTAGAACATTTTAATAGGGTATCACTGTGTGAAGTGTTATAAAGGGCCAGTTCTTGGTAGCTTTACTTGTTTCCAAGGAAGATTTCCATGGTTGTTTGTAAGTTTTTTTTTACTGAGTGAAAACAACAGGATTTGCCTGAAAAAACATTGGATAAGCAGATAAGCACGGAATTAAGATTTTAATGTTGGACTTTTTTTTAAGAGTTAAAAACCCAACCTTGTGAGAGTTTTGAAGTAGTCTTATCTGCCCTGTAAGTCAAACCAAACCTTCAGATCTGAACACCTGCAAAGAAGATTTGGAGCCAGAGCCTGTGGCTTGAGCCCCTCTTTGTTAAGTGGCCCAAACAATAGCAGCAGCAATGTTCCCTGTTCCCAGCACAAGCTATTTATGACAATGCCCTTTGTTAAAGGGATTGTTCCAGGGACGGTAAATTACTCTGCCAAGCTTTAGTTACTGAGTAGAACGGAATGGATGTTTCCTGGCATTTTCATTTACCTTGTCACTTACAAAAGAGACACACAGGTATTGTGGTAGTGGGAAGGAGGAGACTAATTAACTCTTGCTAGTCAGTGGTCTCAGAGTTGTGAGGATGGCTGGATGATCACAGTGGATTCTTTCTCCTGGTGAAGTTCACATGAGTTTTTCCCATTAGTTTCCTTGCAGACAGTAAGAACATGTCCTGTGTAGGGGTTTCCTGATAAGTAAATTTCAGCTCGCTTCCTATATAATTACTTCTCCTGGTGATAATATAATAGAAATGCCCTGAAATAAGAAACACATCTCTTAATCAGTGGAGATGGTGCTGTAATGGGGAAAATGTACTTGCCATGGATTTTAAAGAAGGTACCAAAGTACTGCTACTGAAATTGAGTGATAAATTAATTTCCAGATATTTAATAGTGTTTTTCTGAACTTGTTTAGATATAAGAAAGCAGAAAGTGAGGACTTTGTCTAACTTTTGTTATGGACAGGATTAGTCTGTTCTTTCAAGGCTTTATGCACCATTACAGTTTCCATACACTGTCTTGATACTTGAGATAGTAACTTTTTCTTTTTCTTCTCTTGCAGATACAAGCAATCCATTTGTAGAGATGCACAGTGACATACCTAAAATTATACACATGACTCTGGGAAGAGAAATGATCATTCCATGCAGAGTCACAGCACCAAACATTGCTGTTACTTTACAAAAGGTACTTCAATCCAAACCTGGTCTGAAATTGTTATTGTGGATTATTCTTTTTGTCTGTTTGTTTAAAACTATTATAACACTTTTGAAATATTTTGACAATTTAGTATTTCTTAAACAAGGTTTCTGGCTGTCAGTGTGTTTTAGAAATATTTTAACCCTGAAGGCTGCATTTCATATCTCACAGAAGGGCTTAATCAAATCCCTTACACTGGATGGTAATTTTCTGAAGAAACTTAAACTTTTCATACCATTTTATTCACTGACAAAGGTTTCTTAAGCCTGGGAAGGAATTGCTTGTGAGGACAAGAGATTTCCTCTCACCTCTTCCCCTGCCCTTCCTCCCCTTTCCTTTTCAGTCCTCTGAAACCAGCAGAAAGTGCAATCCCTGGAGACTTGCTTAGGCTGTTCAAGGATCTCTGCAAGCCTTTGCCCTACCTCACTCCTACCAGTGCCTTTGCTGCTTCCTTTTCCATATTAGTGTACTTATCAGGCAAGGAATGGCTTCTCTTTGTAGGGAAACCTGTGCAGAGTTTGAGACAGTTGGGCCCGTTTCAGAAAATCTAGACATTTTTCATGTATTTTGGGAAACTTACATCTTTCCTAGGTTCCTTGAGACTTACGTGGAAAGCTAAGTGACCTATAAATGTGTAGTAAAGCACATGGTATCAACAGACAATAGTGCTTTTTTTTTTTAAGTTCCTTTGTTTGACTTAAAAATTAGGTGGAGGTGTCACTGATGTTTTGTTTCCAAATAAAAAGATCTCTGTACATATTGGCATGAAAGTTCATAATTGTTACAAGGAAAATAAATTTTTCTTTTAATAGAATACCATGCAAATAAATAAATAAAACAATACCATTGTAAGATGATTATCTAGATCAATACAAGTCTTTGATTCCACTTTGATTATAGGCTTTTACACCAGTCACAGGTTTGATACTGTGCCAGTGCTGCTTTGTTAATACAGGTACTGATTTTACTGGTTTCCACCTGTTAAATCACATGTAAGAAAGCAAAATTTAGAAAAAATAATCTGACCTAGGATATTACCATATATATGTACACACACACACACACACAGAGTTCTCCTGCAAGAAGTGCATCAGGGGTGAACGACACACAAGATTCTGTGGCTATAGAATAAAAAATAAACAGGCTTGACATTCTTTAGGGTGGGTGTTATAAACTGGGAACTTATTTGGGAACTGTGTTGTCACATCTGAAATCTCGGGAAATTAAATTCCTAAATGAAAAAATTCCTATTGGGTTTTTCTCTTATTAAACAATATAAAAATAATTTCTTCTCCTTATTTGGAGGAGATGGAGACATATCTACTTTCTTTTTTTCATATTGGCTTGCTTTTAGCTTGGGGTTGTGGTGTAAGACATATTTTTACACCATGAAAACCAGATGTAATACTGGAGAGGAGAAAGAGAAGGTGGAGCCAAGTCTCAAAAGAAAGGATTGGTTGCTTACATGTTTTGCATTCCAGGAAAAATAAATGTGTTCCCTAATTAATCCCAGAATTTCCTGAAGTATGTAAGCTACAATGCATTACATCATATCTTACTTTATTTATCATCTGTGATATCCATGTATGAAGATTCTAGCAAGGTTTGCTCACATGGCAATTAAGAGATGTGTTAAATGCATTTCACAGCTGCAAGTAAACTACTCCTGGAGAGTTGGCAAAAGCTATGCTGTGTTATCCCTTTAACAATAAAGGAAGGAGTTAGTGTCCCCATAAGGCAGTCCTCTGAAGCTGGAAAGAAAATCCCAGCATTAGGGTCATTAGATTCTGCATTCTATACCACCAAGAAGTCAAAATATGGAATATTTTTTGGTATTCTGTCTCTTCTTAAAAGGACTCATTGGGCCAGTTGCATGAGCACTGCTTCCAGCATTTTGTTCCTGTGCAGTGCTACTTCCCAGTCTTAGTGGACCAACATGGGGAGAGTTTATGGTTTATCTTCAAGACTACAAATTATATTTTTCACCAAAATGGCTTCTTTACCTCAGTGAACCCTTTTGAGATATCGTGTTGCTCCATCTTCCAGGCTGAACATCTGTACAAATTGGATTCTAAAGCATGGCAGTTGTATACAACATAGAAGGAATCTTAAAAATCAGGAATCTAACAAAACCAGAAACAGGAAATGGAGATGGAGGTTTTAGTTCCTGTTTCAAACCCAGCCTTCAGATCCTGTTATAACCTGTATCTGCAACAGCTGCTGGCCCTTTCTCTTCCTCATCACATGGTGTGAAGTCAATTGATAGTGTTGATCTAATACTTAATGGACAGATAGCTACAGTCTCTGAAACCCTCATGTCAATCAATATGATTCTGGCAGCCTCATGCAAGATCCCTAAAATAAGACAAACCTTATTGCAGTTAAGCCATTTGCTCTTATTTTGCTAAACAGAGAAAGCATCACCTTTTGGTAGCATGGTTTAATCTTTCTGTTTACTCTTCTTCCGGGTTCTGTCATGAAGTCAACAATGCCAATCACAAGAAAAAAAGTAAAGAAGCATCAGCATAAGAAATAAAAAGAGGAAGAAAACCTAGGCATGTTGAGAGTCACATCCTTGGACAGTGTGAATTTTTAATAATACTGACTCATCCTTCCCAAATGGAGGGATGGGGAAGCATGAAAGAAAAGACAAGGATTCAAAACTCTAATGTACATTTTTATTATACTCTCAACTGGTTCTTTCAAGTATAATCTGTGTTTGGAGATGTGGGGAACTACAGCTTGACCATATACTCTTGACCATATGTATATACCCAAAACCTTATGGTAGTAGTGTGTTAATGCCACCAGGTACCAAAAAGGTTCAGTAGTTGGTGCTGAGCACAGGAGGCACAGTCTATACCAAAAGAAAGTGAAGTCTAAGTTTGAAACTAAGTGCAAAGAAAGTAAAAGGCCAAGACTGCTCTGGGAGCTGCAGTGACGTGGTTCACACAGATAAGTACATGGAGATTTACGTAAATTCCATGTTTACTGCAGCCATCACAGCAAACTGATTCTTTGAATGCTTCTGACTATCTGCTGGTATGCATCTGTAAGCTTTTGTTGTAGCTGGATTTCCCCTCTCCTGCTTCAGTGGAAATCTCACTGTTTCACGACTTTGTTTCTTCACAAATTTTCTACTTCCCTCTGTGATCACCAATGGCCAAGTTTTTTGACAAGGCTCTGAGCCACAGTGGCTCTGTTTGGTGTGTGCAATGGACCAGGTCACCTCCAGAGACCCCATCCAACCTCATTTATTGTGTGATTCTGGGATGCTCTGTCCTGTCCTATCCATGTACAGGATAATGCCTGTGACAATAATGCCATGTGTCTTGGTGGTGGCCTAGAAGCTGGTTTAGGGCAGAACAAATCAAGTCTGATTCTCTGAGAAGGGGAACCAAGTAATCTGAACCAGTGGGTTGGCAGTGTGAGGAGAGCTGGGTGAGAAAATGAAGAAAGGAGAGAGGATGAGCATCCTGCCACTGCCCTTGTCCTCTTGTGAGACAAAATCTTGATATTTTCACTGTCTGAATGGGACTTGATGCAGTATTTTGTTTTCCCAGCTTAGCCAGGGTGTGTCATAGTGGTCTTTTGCTAGTCAAAAAACTTCATTTTTTTTAAATACTCTCTACAGTAAACTAAAAAAAGTCAGTTTGTAGTTTTGTGTGCAACTTTTTAGTCTCAAAGCTGCAAAAAATGTCCTGAAAGATGTAGCTCTAGCTTTCTTTGCAAAACATCAGATGAGTGAACTGAGGAAGCAAAGATCTGCCTCTGGGGAAGCTGAGTCTGTGGATATACAGACAACTGACAATATCTGGTGTTGCAAAATAGAATCATATTTATGAGCACTTTATTTCCAAGATTGTGACAGTTCCTGGGTGTTTTGGATAATTTTTCATTCCTGGAGTAAGGCTAATCAAATTGAGTAATCCAGTTAACTGATGTGAATACATTCCCTGGGAAATGTCGGTCTAGGGAGGCTCTGAACCTCTGACTTGACTCATTCTTCATGCTATATAATAATGCTTATAGAGGACACACTCAGAAATAGTTTAGTTTCCACCAAAGCAGGAAGAGGATAGAGTTGAAGCCTTTGAAAGCATATCAATGAACTAGTTAAACCAAAGCTTGAATATTTGCTTAGTTTAGAACAAGAATCATAACAGAGCTCTTAGAGTCCAAGGTGCTGTAGAATGGTAGCCAGCAGGCTATAATGTAAAGGGCTTTACTTGTGTGTCTCTGTGTAACACACACTTCCCCTGTTATTTGCATGCTTATTATAGCATCTTATCAACTGTTGTAAAGGTAAGGAATTCTACCACAGCATTTTGTATTCTGTAATTATTGTTCATTTGATTCACCATGCACTTTTATCAGAGAAAATGGCATGAGATGAGTGGAGGTGATCTCAAGGGCAGCTTTCAGTGTGCGCTGAGCAGGCAGCACCCTGGGTTGCTCTGGAGAGCAACCACACATCCCTTCAGCCTCCAGCAGCCACCTGGGCTGGCTTTGGCTGTAGGAAGGAGGAGACTGGCCAGCATACAAGCCTTCTGCTCAAAAAAAGGGGAAGAAAGACATAAAGGGGACATAGCAAGAGTGGGTGCAGAGTGAGAGGTGATGGATCTGCAAGATGCTTAGTTGACCCAGAAGTCTTTGCTTAGGGCACTAATTCACTCAAACTGTGTTATATGACATCTTTAAAAAGATGTTACTTTTACTGGAAAAGCAGGCTTTATAAAAGTAGACTTTCATCCAGGCTTTGTACTTGTGGCTGATCTCTGTGTTATCCAAATGGTGACATTTATTCCATTGATAAAGCACAACAGCAAAAATATGATGTGAAAATGAGGTCTTGTCTGAGGTTCAATGTCTATGTTATAGTTTTCTATGTTTTCTTGACAACTTATTAAATTTGGGTTTAAAATTAAACAAAAACAAACACAAACCTAGTGTAAGATGTAACTTGTTCTCCTGACAAAGTGAACACTTGCTCTCACATGGCAATATTTTATTCTGCATTAGATTTCAGGTCTCAAACTTAAAATCACTTCATGGCTTTGTACTACTTACTTGTTGGGTCCTCAGCTTCTGAGGGACTTACAAATGCTACATTTTAAAATGTGCTGAGTATTTTTTCTGTGGAAATGAGCTGTATTTAGCATTTCAAGGTGTCCTTTCAACATCTCTGGTCAATATGACTGTCCTCATTCAGTATGATCAGCAGTTCTCCTTACAAAGGGCCAAGAAAGATTTATGGCTTTAAATTTGCACTTCATGTTGTATGCAATGACTGAGACTTGTAGTCTGCCACCTGTCAGTTTTGGAACAGCCATTCATGCTCTTAACATTTTTTTTTTTTTTTTAAACAGTCCAGTCCTTTAGACAACATAAATGTGAAAAGCATCAGATTGAATCCTGTCAGGAATTTGTCAAAGCTATGAAATGACAGCAAATTAAGCCCATTTGTCACCTCTATTGAAAAATGAGTATTTGTGCCTCAGTGGTGAAACCAGGATACTTAATTGCAAAGGTTCACCAAGATGAACATTTTAGCTGCCAGCCAAGAGCTGAGAGAATAGCAGTCCAAGTATTGAGGCTAATGACAGTGTCAATCTATTGTGTCATAAATTACATCCTGTTCCATAGAATGAAATCTTGGAAACAAATAAAACATTCACATTCTTCACCTAGGTTTTTCCTCTATTTTGTGATGAAAATGTGACTTGAAAAATCAGCATAATTAAATGCCACCCTTTCTACTTTGACTGGCATTTTTTAGGAGAGATTTTTTCCCCCCCATCCCTTTTTACTAGTCTGCTTTAATTAGAGAGTGGCACGAGGATGAATTGTTTTTACGATGCATGTCTGACACTTCCAGATTCCACGAGAACCCCTAATTCCTGATGGCAGGACAATAATCTGGGACAGCATGAGAGGCTTCAGAATACCAAAGGCAACCTATGCATTCATAGGGCTCCTGAGCTGTGAGACAACAGTCGGTGGCCACAAGTACAGCACAAAATACCTGACACACCGAGAAAGTGAGTAGCATTCTCCACTATCTCTCAAAGGGCCCTCTGCCCTGGTGGCATTATTCACTTTGTTTTCTCTTCATCACGTGCAGCCAACACAATTTTTGATGTCCAGTTAAGTACCCCTCGTCTCGTCAAGCTGCTGAAAGGAGACAGCCTGGCAATCAACTGCACTGTCACGGCAGCCTGGAACACCAGAGTGCAGATGACGTGGACTTACCCTGGAGTGGTGAGTGCTGTGCCTGAAATCAGGATGCCAGGGGGTTCCCATAGTTAATGCTGCATCTTGCATCTCAGAAGGAATTTTGCCTCAAAATGCTTGCCATGGTTCACATTCCATCGTTTTGACCCTTTCTGACGTGTATTTAAAGGTTTCTGGGTTTTTTTGTTTCTGGTATTTAATTGAATGAGTAAACATGTTTACACAAAGTTCTCTGGTAATATTGCATAATCACAAATTAATGCTAGGATTCTTTCAAGCTTGGGAGCTTTGACCTGGATTAATGGTAGAAATTTATTACCTAGTGCCAGGCAGGGGCTCTCTCGTGTTTAAAAATTTTCAGCTAGGTTGTCGTCCTCAACACATCCATTTTGAAGACTGACAGGCAGTTAGGCACCTGACTTGAGCATGTTTATCAAAGATATTTTGATTTAGCTCTTGTTTTGACAACTATAGAAATGATCTTGAATGTGCTTCTCCTCCCCCCACACTGAGAGCATCCTCATAAACATTTGTCACTTGCAGAACAACTGCCAAGGAGTCCATGTAAAGCTGATAAGAAATTTGACATTATTTTAAGGTTTACAATTCCCATTCCTTTCATGTCAGTTTGATTTATGCTGATGATTCAAGTCAAGATAATTTATAATGTCACTCATTGTGCCTAATCACAAGGTGAAATTATGATTTCATTATATAGGGAAGACTAAGGCAGTCATTTTTTGCATGCTGCAGCTATTTTCCCTAGAATTTTTTTTCACCTCAGAAATAAACAACTTAGCAACAAGAAATGCTCCAAATATATTACACTGCTCATTGCTGACTTACCAAGCTGTACCTGGGCACCACACTTGTGAAATTCTGCTTTGTTTTTATTTGGATGGTGACAGAAGGGTGCTGAGTGTTTATAAGACACCAGCAATGTCCTGGGTTAAATAAACTTTAAGGCCAAAGGCTGAGGAGGAGCTACAGGAAATAACTCCTCAGACTCCCATTATCTTCAGTTCCACCCTGTTCTTCCCTTGCCAAATCTGGCCTCTCTTCCGTCTGCACCGTTTCGAGAATTCTTCCTTTCTTCACAGAATCACAGAATCATCTTGTGTTAATGTCCTCCTCTTCCATATTTCTGCTGCCCATGGACACTGAATCCAGGCACCAAACTGTGTCAGTGGCTCTGGGGGTTTTTTACAAGTAATGCTGAACTAGGAGCAATGAGGAGCTGGGTGTGTTGGAATGGCAATCCGTAAGAAGTAATAGTCTTCGAACTATATGGAATGAGCTAGTTTGGATGCTGTTATAACTGGGAAAGATAGCAATGAACTGCTGTATAATGGTGCTTATATTTTTTATTGTCTGAAAGTGTTTGACATCTTTTCCATGTCCATGCTGTACAGAGGGATCTGGTTTTGGGTTTTGTCTTTATTAAGGTATGGTGGCAGTAGAGTAAAATAAAAACTATTGCTAATAATGAAAATTGGTTTGATTAAGCTTTTTCTTCCTCATTGTTGCTTCTATAGTCAAGGAAGAGAGGTTCTGTAATGCAGCGCATTGACCAGAAGAATACAGAAGCCAATATTTTTTACAGCATCCTTGTTATCGACAAAGTACGGGATATTGATAAGGGCCAGTACACCTGCCACGTGAAGAGTGGGCCATCAATCAAAGCTGTTAACACCACAGTCATTGTTTATGGTAAGAAATGTTGCATATTTGTAGAATACTGAACGCTCGTGTACCACATTCAGTGGTACAATAGTTTCACACCTTGGCACAAAGCAGAAGTGAATGTATAGCACATATATCATGGGCAGAAAAAGGAGGGAGACCAGGGACTATGTGGCTTTTCTTCCATCACAGTTTTGTGTTGTTGGCAGTGAGCATGTTAATGTCTATTTTGATCATTCTTCTTTGCAAAATAATGTGATGATCCTGTCCTCAGTCATTTCTGGCAGAAGCAATGAGTTGAACTATACTTTGCCAAAAAAAAAAAAATGCCAAACCAAACCCAAAAAAGAAGTATAAGCTGAAGAATCCCACTTCCTCTCGTATAGTACTTACTCATTGCTTTCTATGAAAAATGAAGAGCTAGATGCACTAGCTCTACACAGAGCAGGCAGCTGCTAGGCCATTCAAAAAATGAAATAAACACAAGATACTGCGACTCATTAATGTGGTTTTACAGTGGGAACCTTATATGAATTCCTTATGATCTGCCTGGGTCTTCAGTGAAATCTTGACATTTCTGGTATTATTTCAACTTTCTGTGAATTCGGACTTCTGTGCACTGGAACCCTGTAGGAATCTGCCCACTTTTTGTGACATTCAGTTACAATTATGACTGCTCTGGATCTTTGGAGGAGCATTGGTATTAAGGACCAAGTTCTTGGTGGGTGTCCTCCATGACAAATGACTCGCAGCCAGAATATTGATCTGTTTCATGTCTACCTTTTCTCTTTCATCTAGAAGTGTGGACTCAACACCCCATATTGGTATTCTTAAAAGAGTATTTTAGTACATTTGATCTGTTTAAGCCCTGGGCTAAGTCACCGGGACCACAGGATGAGTCAGGATGTCCATTTTTTTTGTATTCTTAAATTAAAAAGCTGAAGCTGTCAGAAACTGAGTTTTAGATTAAAACTAAAGCCAGGGAGGCTGAAACTGTTGAAGCTAGCCTGTAAACTCTAGTCCACATAAACAGCCCCATCCATAGGATACTCATTAGAAGGAGTCTGTGTCTGTCTGGTTTGCAGGATCAGGGCTGTATCTTTATAACTTCACTTGTGTAATTAAACTACGGATTTGTCTTGTGCATATTATTTTCAGTATTTGTGGCAAGTACACTTGTTTAATAGATATCCAACATCATTATTCAGCCCATAATGTGGGCAAATATTGCCCTGTATGTTCTATCAAAAAGACATGCAAACTACTGTTCATATTTTGAATGTTTAATTTTGCTCAAGTGCAGGGGTTTTTGGAAAAAATATATTTTCCAGTGTATTTGTTTTGACACAAATACTGTGTAGAACACATCCACTTGCCAGAGAGTTTGAAACAAGGGGCAGTGCAATTGGAAAAGAACAAATTCCAGCATGCTGAGATTGTTCCAATTAAGTGATAAAGTTTTGTTTGTTTGATGAAACAGCTGTGTAACAATGATACCAAAAGTTTCCTTTGCTGTTTCTCTGAAGGTGACTTAAATCCTCAGACAGAATGTTTACTTTTGGAACATTCATTGATTCCTGGCCTTTAGGTGTGGAAGGGTCATCTCCTCATCTATTTTAGCTTCCTATGTACCATGAACTATTTTCTCTCTTGTGTTGAAACTACTGCCTTTTGGTTTTTTGTTTTTTTTTTTAATTTATTTTAATTCCTATTCTCTTCAGTAGAACGTTTCTCTGTGCTGAACATCAGTAATATAGGTGCACTCTTTTTCTTTTGTTTAAGATAAAATGTTCATTAATTTGAAACGTCGAAGAAAAACTGCGCTGGAGGCTGTAGCTGGAAGAAAATCTTATCGTTTGTCAATGAAAGTGAAGGCATTTCCCTCTCCAGAGGTTATATGGTAGGACAAGAGTTACTTCCACATATGCATACTGTACCTCTTCTTAGGTGAAAAATAATCCCTTTTTAAAATATTCATAGAAGACCCCTTGAAATCACGACAAACTGGAGTCAGTACAGTTGCGGAGCTTTATTGGAGGTTTCAGAATTTTCCTGGATTTTAGTAATTTATGAGAATGTTATCTCTATTTTGCAAGTGCAAAAATGGTGGTTTGGAAAGTTTCAAGCTCAGATCCTCTAATTAGAGATATGTCTCCTGTGAAATCAGTGGGCACTCTACAGCTAATTATCTCTACCAACCTTGACTCAAGTGTGGCATCCAACTTCACTTAGATCATGATATGAGATCTGAACTTGCTTTTCAGGCAGTAGCAGAAAGAAAAGAAGATTTTCATTCAAATAACTGACTGCACTGAGTCATACAGTCATGCACTGTATGTGGAAGCTGTTTTTTATGCAGTGATCTGCAGGCTGAAGATCTACTTTAGTGATTGAAGCATTCACTTTGGCTCATGTACACTGTGCTAAGAAATCTTTTGGACAGTTTTTCGTATTAACCCAAGGCACTTTTATATAAAACAATGTTATCTATTCAGGATCTTAAGGGGTTTTTGTTTAAATAATTTTAAATACCAGTAGCTTTGACTCAATTCATTGCACTTTGACAAAGGGTCTGTGACAAGACTGATTAAGAAAACAAACTAAACATACATGAACAGTGAGAGTTCATGCTACTCACAGCCAGAAATTACTTTTGCTCCAAACATTTTGCTTTGTTTTACAATGCCCTTACATTCATAACCACACATTAAAAACAAGAGGTGAAAATGTATCTCATGTTAGCCCTTTATGCAGTAATTTCTGGGTTTTTTTAATCATTGTGCTTTTTAACTACACATACGTACAAACACTTTTAAAATACAAAAAGAATAAATTTAAACATAATTTTAATGTATTTATTTCTCAATGGAGAATATTGGAGCAAGTAGCCTAGCGAGGCTGTGAAGTCTCCATCCTTGGAGATAAACAAAACCAGACTGAAAATGGTCTTGGGCAACTTGCTGACTTTACTTTGACCAAAGGGTTGAACTAGACAATCTCTAGAGGCTCTTCAGTACCTCAGTTATTCTGGGGTTCTGTAACATACAGATACAGTGAAATTCTTAAATCCAAAATTTGGTTTAGACCAAATTTTTAGTGCTCCTTTAATAACTAAGGGGTTTTTGTAAATACTTACTAAAACCTGTGAATGATTTTAATCAAGTCCATCATCATCATAGTGAAACTTCGTTGCACTCTTCTGCTAACATCTGGTCAGCCTACCAAAATGTGCTTTACGCTGTATTTTAGACTTTGAAGAAAAATGTTCTCCTTTAGGAATCTGTGTATGAGCTGCAGTTAGAATTTTCTATGTTGATTTTCTGTTATCTTTAAAAACATTCACTTGATAGCAGGATATCTGATTCTTAAGTGCTTATCTAATCTGCTTACTCTTCCTCTTCCTAAAATCACAGCTGTGCTCAGGCACTTTGTCCCAGGATGTATTCTGAGGTCATAAAGAAATGGCCAGTGCTGGATGATGCAACCTTTATTTCTGTGAATGACTCCCAGCCAAAATGCTTGTCTTCTAGACTACATGGCGGCACAAGTATGGAAAACTGGGATCTTCACAGACAGAGCTGTAATTTCCATAGAATCATAGAATTTTTAGGGTTGGAAGGGACCTTTAGGATCATCTAGTTTCAACTCCCCCTGCCATGAGCAGGGACACCTCTCACTAGACCAGGTTGCTCAGAGCCCTGTCCAGCCTGGCCTTAAAACATTCCTGGGTTGGGGCTTCCACCACCTCTCTGGGCAACCTGTTCCAGTGTCTCACCACCCTCATGGTGAAGAACTTCTAATCAAAATCTACCCTCCTTTAGTTTGGAACCATTCCCCCTTGTCCTATCACTAACTGGCATCCTATAAAGTCCATCACCAGCTTTTTCAATTTTCAGCAACACTCAAATGCCACAGAGCCCTGTCAAATCCCTAATGGTTTTAAAATATAGAATGGTGTTTTCCCAAGGGTTCTATAACTACCAGTAACCTTATTTAAATGGGAGGGGTAATCCTATGGTAAACAGCATCTCAGACCACGAATTCAATCCTTGCCCAAAGATCAAGAAATGTTGTGAAATTAAATGAAGTGGGCAGGTCAAGCAACATCATTTTTCAAACTTTTGATTTTTGGAATTCTTTTAAACAGGCTAAAAGATGGGCTACCTGCTGCTGAAAAGTGTGCCCGGTACATGGTTAAAGACTATTCCTTAATTATCAAGGATGTTGCTGAGGAAGATGCTGGGAACTACACTATAATATTGAGCATACGACAGTGGAACTTGTCAAAGAATCTTACAGTCACTCTTACAGTAAATGGTAAGTTTACATCATGGTTCCACACTTCTCCTGAACATGTAAATGCTAAATTTTCATTGAGTTAGGTTTTAGTGACCTTGCAAAGTTCAGGTAATTGTGGCTTTTCATATTGACTTCATGGACCTAAATCCAAGTCCTGTGCGTGGACTGACAGACCCATCTTGGAATATGAAGATGGTTACTGCTTTTAATTAGAAAGGTTTCTGTCTTCCATAGTTATATACTTGTCCCTGATGACTTAAATGTGTTACTACCCACTCATCTGACTGGATTTAGGCCTGCTGTTTTTCTTTGTTCTCTTCAGGATTTTTCTTATTACTCACCATGCAGGAATGTAGTATTTTTATGACCACGCAATATGCTGGAAATTAGCTGGTTTTAACTGCTTTCCAATTTTTCCATTTCCAGTGAAACCCCAGATATATGAAAATGCTGTGTCATCCTTCCCTGATCCCAACTTGTATTTACTGAGCAGCAAACAAGTGTTGACATGCACTGTGTATGGTATTCCTCCACCTAAAATTATGTGGATGTGGTATCCTTGTAGACAAAACCACTCTAAAACAAGGTAGGACAGCTTCCTTCTATTTAATGTCTTCCTCACCATTACTTTTAAATATTTACTTGTTTGCTAAAAAAAAAAAAAGTTTGCCATGACCATTGCTTAGTAGAGTTTGTATAGTTTTAATCAAGGTATTTTTAGTAAACCCAAAGGCACGACTTTTTCTGCATCATTATTTGAAAATGGATGGCAGAGTTTTTATTTTGTTTATTTAAGTTCATTAAGTTTATTTACAGTTCATTACTATCCATTCATGCAACGTCAAAGGTGATAATCTCTTAATTTTTATGAGGGAAGCCTTGCAGACAATGTCTTGCAAGTTCACAGGCTTTCTCATGGATGAGACATCTATGTTTTCCTCCATGCTTCCTTCCATGTACACTGATTCCCCTGTGTAATTAATTTCTTTGGAAATTCAACTGCAATCCATTATGAAGGTCAAATCTTTCTCATATGAGGTTAACTCATGGATTCTGTTCCAGCCAAATGTGCCCAGCATTCTCCAGAGGATAATTCAACAGGTAAAATATAAATGGCACCACACAAGCTTACTTGATGCTGATGTGGGACTTGACTAATCCTCTTTTATTTTTAAACTTTCTTAGGAACACTGTTGCTTATGATTACAAGTTTGTGGGTTGACTCATCCAAAGTTCTTCCTGAATTATGAAAATCTGACACAACCTTAGTGATTAACACTCAACCTCCACAGTGGCATTAGCATTAAGCTACTATTGGAGGGTTCAATACAAGGTATTGGGATCACAGCACAACAATAATATCATAAAACCTAACAAAAGTTTAAGAACAAGCATTTTTTCTGCTTCAGATGAAGTTAATAATTTACTCAGGACTTAATTTCTTTCGTGCTTTCATAGAATTGGGTTTTAGTACCAATCCAGCAAAAAATTTAAGCAGGTGCTTAACTGCAGGGTGACAAGACACCTCACTAATTTATATAGGACAAACATCTTATTTCAAAATAAGGGTGCTTGTGAGTGCTTTGTCAGAGAGTGGTCAGTGCTTGCTGAAAGCACACACAGTTTTTCCAGTTATACTTTGCTTTGGGGTTATGCTAATGGTGGCTTTCTATGCCCTTCTCACCAAGAGGTGGCACTAGCAATCTCTCTTTTTGCTGGAATAGGTACAATCTGAAATCCTCTATCTGGAGGACAGGTGAGGGCTGCATTTCCTCTATCTGTTATGCTACCTCCTAAGGACAAGTCACAAAATTCTGATTATTCATTTATTTTTGTTTATAGATGCAAGGTGTAAAGGGAAAGAAATCACAACATCTTTTAAGTAGATAAACCATGTGAAAAAGTGTGGATGCAAATGTTCAATCTTGTAGTTTAATTCAAGTGTTTCTGTGCATGCTTTGGATAGAAATCACAGTGTGGCACTGATAAAATGGTTGGTCCTTCTTTGGGAGTTGGGGTGGTGCTCGTCCATTGTAAACTATTTCCTCTTGTTAACAGATCTGCACAACAGCACAGGAGAGGGTGTCATCAGAAATAGAAATTCATATCCACAAGCAGGTGCTTAATAATGTGCTAAACTGTAGACTCAATTAAATGCTAATTAGAAGTGTGTTTGAGCAGGTGATCAAAGGCGAAATGTGACACTTTGAATCAGCTATTGGCTCTGGTACAAGGTTGTTTCCAGACTTGCTTCCAAATTGCCTTCATAATTGTTCTGTGACAATTCTCTTTAACCCCCTCCCCTTCCTTCTCCTCTAAATGCTCACTGAAGAAGTAGGCTGGAGAATGCCATTTTTAATGCTTTGCCTAAGAGGAGTAGAATGACTCCCTCTGAATCATATGGTGACAATTAACTATCACAGAGAGGCAGAAATACTGGAATAATTCTATTTTGTCTCCTGCTCCAGGGAGGGAGCAGAGTGGGCTGCCTCAGCAGCTGGCTTGCCTTGCTCAGGATGATGTCTGTGCCTGCTCAGGTGTTCACCCTGAGAAACAGCAGAACTCTCTCATCCTACCAATTTCCTGATGCTTTTTTCTTTGTGTGGGGAAGGTTTGCCTAAACAACAGACTTACAATGTGGGTACCTTGTGCAGCAGATAAAAAAATGCATCTTATTCTGCCATTGCAGTGTCTCTTTGGATTTACCTGCCCAATTTTAGGTTTCCAAGGCTGAAATATTACTCTGTTTGTGCACAGGTAGGGCCTGTTTCTGTGCACTGATGTACTTTGTGCTGTAAACTGACAAACCCCCAGAGGTTACCATTACTTGGTGTAAAGCAGTAGGATTCTCTTCGAGGTTTTGAATCCCATGCCACAGGACAGAGGGCACACTGAGTAAAAAGGTCCTACAAAGACACTGCTGTGCACAGATCTGTTTGCTTCAACATTTATACACATGCTTAACTTGACATCACTTGAGTACTTTGCAATCTGGGGAATGATGTGGAGTGCATAATTAGATGGTTTTATAATTCCATTGCTTAAAAAAAAAAAAAAAAGCAGATAATGCTTTGTTATTGATACTATCAATTTATATAACTCTCATCTCTAAATCATAAATCATTCAGGTCAGCACCAGGAGGCCAGCTAAATTATACAGAAACACAGCATCACAGAATGTCAGGGGTTGGAAGGAAGGGACCTCTGAAGATCAAGTCCAACCCCCCTGAAGATCCTAAACTAGGGCAGGTCACTCAGAAATGCATCCAGACAGGTCTTGAAAGTCTCCAGAGAAGGAGACTCCACAACCTCTCTGGGGAGCCTGTTCCAGGGCTCTGTAGCCCTTACAGTTAAGAAATTCTTCCTTATGTTGAGGTGGAACTTCCTGTGCTCTGTCTTGAATACATTGTCCCTCATCCTATCACAGGGCACAAGGAGAAGAGGTTGTCCCTTCCTTCTTGACACCCAACCCTCATATATTTATACACATTAATTAAATCCCCTCTCAGTCTTCTCCTCTCCAGACTAAAAAGCCCCAGGTCTCTCAGCCTTTCTTCATAAGGCAGGTGTTCCAGTTCCTTAACAACCCTCGTAGTCCTCTGTTGTACTCTCTCAAGTAAATTTCTGTCCCTCTTGAATTGAGGACCCCAGAGTGGGATGCCATGCTCTGCGTGATGTCTCATGAGGGCAGAGTAGAGGGGGAGGAGAACGTCCCTCCATCTGCTGGACACACTCTTCTTGATGCACCCCAGGATACCATTGGTCTCTTGGCCACAAGGACACATCGCTGTCCCGTGGATAACTTCTTGTCCACCATGACTCCAAGGTCCTTCTCCATGGGGCTGCTCTCTAGCAGATTGTTTCCTAACCTGTACTGGTGCATTTTGTTATTCCTTCCAAGTGCAGGACTCTGCACTTGTTCTTGTTGAACCTCCTCAGGTTCCTCTTGGCCCAGCTCTCCAGTCTGTCCAAATTTTGATGAATGGTTGCACAACCTTTGGGTGAATAGGGGGATCAGCCAGTCCTCCCAGTTTTGTATCATCAGCGAGCTTGATTTTTCTACTAGCAAATTAAAAAACAAAACAAAACAAAAATCAAAACCAAAGCAACAAACAACCTGTAAAATTGCTCAACAAATCTGTTTTTGGAATGTGGAGAGATGAATGGATCAACATCATGAAAATTCCTTGTATTTTATTGTCTGTAAAATTACTTTGCTTTAACTAATTCTATTGATAGTAAATAACCTTTTGTTAGCTAGCTAACTAGGTAGATAGGTGGAAAAATTCTTTTCACTCCAATAATTACCCATGCCAGAGTCAAGAAAAACTGTCTGAGGCAAGAAGTAATGTTTGAGGTTTTTTAAAGCTTATGTAGAGCTAGTAAATTCAGAGATGGCTGGTGAAAGGCAGTAGAGGATACACTGAGAGTTAAAATTCAATTTAAAAAATTAAAGATCAGTCTTAAATGACTGAGAAACCTCTTTTTCAGTGCTGGCTTAACTGCAGCTTATTCTGCTGCTCTGTAGCAAACACATATTCCCAGGCCAGGCAGCCTCTGGTTTGCATGGTGGATACAGCAGAAGACAGCGTGTGGGACACATGTCCCACAGAGTCCATCAGCCTCCTTGGCCTCTTCCCTACCACCCTGCAATTGTCCTTTGTGATCCTGTTTTTGCTCAGGTTGGATTGTCAGCAGAGGGGCAGGCAGTGGCAAGGGCTTGCCCAGGGTCTCTGGAGCCAGCCAGCCTGGGCTCCACCTAAAATTCATCAGCTCTGAGACTGCAGAACAAGCGTCTGCGCTCCGGGAACGTGCTTGATGTTAATGGTTCTTGACCTGAATCTCTTCACAGATTTGTGTTTATCTTAAACTGGTCTGGCAGACATGGCCAAGAAAGGCATGTGGGAAGTTGATACTGCTCAGTGGAAGCACTGGTTTCCTCAGTGGTTGTGCAGTGTCATTGGGAGCAGTTTCTGTCCCTGGACATTTCCATGTGGACAGTTCAAGAGAGCATCGTGCTCTGCTCAAGGATTGACTGATTAGTCCTTCAGAAATTGTAAACACAAGCAACAGTGCAATTTTAGCTTGAATACTCTAATTTTCCCACTACCTTACTGCCTCCCTTTCCCCTTGAGCTATCTATCGATTTTGTTTAGCCTCAAACTGAGTATCAGATCATAAATTTAAAACCCTACCATCACTTCAGTCTGTGGCTGGTTGTTTTTTTGGGGTTTTTTTTTGTAGTTGCTTTTTTGTTTGTTTGTTTTTCTCTCTGTGTGGATGAGGGAGAGAAAATCATGATGGTATTGTGGAGATACCTACAAATCAAAGTCATTTTAAAAAATGGTACCTGATTCTCTGCTCCCCTAGCTACAGCATCAGGATATGAACTCTTCGGGTGATACAGGCACCTGAATGGTGGCACTGGGAATAAAGTGGCAGAATACCTGAAGCTGAGGACAGAAACAGTCAGCAGGGACCAGGTGCTGTGCTGGTACTGCTGCCAAAGAGCTAATCTCAGGAAAACACAACATTTGTAAGGCTCAGAAGTAGGTCCATGGTCCTCAGTAGATTCACTACTGCTTTAGCACGGAGTGATGAGGAGGGAGCCTCCCTTCAAGGCTTGTCTCCAGTGTGAAGGTGGCATCATCTGAAAGATTTTCTACAGAAATATCTCTCCAGCATTGCACGGGGAGGAGGAGAAGTGTGTTGTGAACCTCAGTGAGGCAAAAGCTAGAGGCTTTCCTCTACAGAAAGCCTGAAACTGTCATAATGAAAGTGCATGGCCAGACTCCCAGCAGCTTCAGGGGAAGAGGAGGCAGCCCATGTGTGCATGAAGTCTAATTGCATTTCTGCACTGTTTATGTATTAATAAGGGATTGAAAGGCAGAATCATTAAGATGTAGGGGAAAGCAGATTTGGAACATCAGAGAGGTATGTAAAATGAACAAATAATTGTACTTAATTAGAAATGTACTGAACCACCTAAATTTAATTATGGATGTCTGCAAACATTGAGGCCCATTAGTTTGTCCACAGTGACTGTTTTTGTTCCCCATGCCACCTTCTATTTTCAGGAAAGGGAAGTCTGGGTCCTTAGAGCTGGTAAAAGTAGGTCAGATGCCATTAATAAACAGGTAGTTCAAAAATGCCTTTGTTTAATTTGACATATGGCCAGATCCTCAGCCCTAAATTCACACTGACTGAGGATCTGACTGGTGGCTTTTGTGCCTTCCACTCTACAACAAAATCTTACACTGATCTACTAATGTAAAGGTACTTAATATGCATGCATTAAAGTATACACTAGCTATTCCCTTGTTTTGCTACAGCTGGGGAAATAGCTTAGCATAAATAAAAATCATACACTGTGTAGTTCACATGTCTTTCAAAAAATGCAGAGGAACAGGCATTAGCAGATATTGGGGCAGCATGGACTTGCAGAGAATTTGAAGCCAAAAGAAAGAGATAAGTAAAATAACATCTGATCTGCCTCAGCCTGAACAAGCAACATGCTGAAGCACCTCATTCCACACTTCCACTGTGAGCCAGAAGTCAGTGCTTGCTTGTGAACACCTTCTATCCCCTGAAAACAGCTGCTAGGACTGTATCCTTGTCCTCAGTCAGTACTGAGCATATTTTTATATTTTAAAATGTTTTACTTTCAAAATGTCATATGAATCAGACCTGGTACATATGAATCTATAAATAACCTTGACAAACACATGCTGTACACCAAATACAGTTTTCTCCAGTCTGTTCTCATTGTAAAACACTCATGAATTTATTCTGCAAGATGTAAATGGTTTGATTATGGGGCTTAGCTGAACCAGAAGCCTAAGCTTTTAAATTTCAATATTGTTAATTTTCAAATCCCTTTAAATCAAAGTTTTTCAAATATAATAGGTATTTTTTTAAAGCAAAATGCCTTATGTTGCCCAAGTTATTTTTTTAACTGGACACTACAACTTGAGGAAGAACATGTAAGGGTCATACAGATGGTGGGATGTTATTGCTTGCACTCACTGTGGTCCAGCCCATACAAAGTAAAGTGTGTGACAGGCTGTACCTGGGAACTGGACATCATGAGTAAGGCCCAGCACACCAGCAGTGGCCAAGCCAATGGGACAGCCCAACCTGTAGCCAGAAACTTGCCCCGGTGCTAGCAGGGGCTCTCGGCCAAAGGAAGGCACCAGGTCAAAGTCTACGTGTGCTTAGGAGTGATTATGAATGCAATACTATTACTGGATTAAGTGCACCTTTTACAAAAATATACAAACTTTAATTAGCATCCTTTTTCTTTTGCACATACGCCTCTCAAAAAGCCTTTGCTTTGACTAGACACAGCATATGAGGTAAGATCATGCTCAGGAAAAAAAAAAAATTCAGTCAAAAAATAGAGAACAGAGGTTAAGAGGGAACAGCTAGTCCTTGCAGTGCAGGGAGGTGACCAGTGAAGTTTTTCAGGACCTGGTGCTGGGGTCTATACTTGTCAACATGTTCAGAAATAACCTGGAAAAGGTGGCAGGAAGGTGACAGGGTCTGCTGATGATACTAAGTTATTCAGATTTGTAAGGATGGAGACTGATTGAGAAGAAGTGCAGAACTGTATGAATCGGGATATCTGGGTGATAAAGTGGCAGATGAAATTCACTAAAGATAAACCTGCACAATGTACATAAGAAGAACAGTCTAACACTCACATGTAAAATGTAAGTGTAAAACAACTGTGCATGTAAAAAGGCTGTTGATGATCATCATTACCGCAAAGAGAGATCTGAGTGTGGTGATACATGGGTTTGTAAAAGTGATTGCAACCGTGGGCAGCTCAAAAAGAAAAGCAAGTGTCAGGAATTACCAGGGAAAAAATAAAGAACAAAATAGAGAACATGTTAATGCCACATAAATCCATAAATTACCCAGATGTTTTATACTAGGAGCATTTCTGATCCTTTCATCTCGAAGAACACAGACAAACTGGGCAAAAGGGATCAAAGGAATTTCAGGGAATGAGAAGAATGTGTCAGTGAGGAGGGAGGTCAAGGCTTTGCAGACTGAGAGAGATGACTTGGGGGGCTACATGGTAGAGATCTACAGATTTGTGAAGACATAAATGTTGTGTATGTCTTTTCCAGTTCAAGAAGCAGGGCTATTCAATGAAGCCAGTTTACACAAAAGAAGTGTAATTTGGAACAGAAAAAGGAGACGAGTCTTCAGGTAGCAGTTAGCAGATCTGTGAAACTCCTTTCCAGAGGACTTTGGAGCTTTGGAAGCTTTGCATGAAGTCTTGAGAAATCCACTGCATTGCAGAAACAGCCTCAGGAGAGGGAAGCTCTTGAGCTGATAATAATTGGTGACTGGGGGAGTATTAGGAGGAAATATCTGAAGTTAGTCCTGCACTTACTCATCCCCAACCATCTGCTTATGGTCATTGTTGAGACAGGATATGGGGTAGATGGATCCTTGGTCTTATATCCACATCTGTCAGTATTTTCTCTTCCTGTTTTCCCTCTAATCAGCTCCCTTTTCTCCTTAAAAATGTTTCCCTCCATTCTTTCTCGCCCCTTCCTTGCTTTCTGCCTGCACTTCCAGCCTCTCACTGCCCAGTCAGCCCAGAGCTGCTCTCAGTGAAGCTACTTGCAGTGAAGCTGAGAACAAACCATCTTGAAAAACATCCTCAGTGCATCAATAACTCCTTCATCTCCTCTGCTGATCATTGGAAAATGAAAAGGGTGTTAGTTGTGCTTCCAGCTTAACAGCAAGACAGGGAATACTAGGATTGTGTAAATATATTAGCAAAGAATGACTTCTTTCTATAGCCAAGAGAACAGAGCATCAGGATAGCAAAGAAAAGAGAATTTTGGCATTATGAGAAGGAAAGTATTGGAGATACCTGCATCTTGGAAGACTATAGATGTGAGGTTATGTCTGCCAGCAAGTGAGCTGCTAGGAGTGACTTATGCATGGAAAATAACTTATGCTGGAGGAGTCTGAACAACATCTTGGACTTAGACCTAGGGAACTTGTTTGGAAATAGAAGAAAGAGAGTTAAAGAGTAGACATTGCATGTAGAGGTTTCATGATCTTTCTCTAGGTTTCTGACTGCTCAACCAAATCAAAAAACATCTCTTCCTTTCAGGAATACAGACTGATAAAGTAAAATGCTTTTTCCCATCAAGAAGTTCTAGATGGCTGTGGAAAGCTCATGCTTTGAGTGATAAATCTGTAGTTCCAGTCAGCATTCAGCTGCTCTGTGGAGGACATGCTGCTTGCAGAGAAAGTGGAGACTGAGTCACAGCGAGCACACAGGAGCTGAGAGTGATTACAGCCTAGTAAAGGAGGTGGACAAGAAGGAAGGAAGGAAGGATTGGCTGAACTGCGATGGTATTTTGTGTCCATAAAGAATACTAAGCAGTGTGAAGGAGGAAACTGAGGGTCAAAAACCAAAGTATAATTATTTGATAAGAAACTCGAGGTGATAAAATTTCAGGTCACCTCAGGATGTGTAGACACCTGAAAAATTACTTTTAAATGCTGTTATGTTCTGTAATGGGCATGGGTCTCAAGTACTGGCAGAGAAGATGGAAGCAAAATGTGGTTTATTGTGGCCATCACCTTCAGTCATTTGCATTTTTTGTTTTGAATTGCTGGCGTTGCAGAGTGCTCAGGTGTGCAGATGTAGAACTGACTTTTTTTTCCTGTTGAAATGTGAGCATGGGCTGATGAAAGGTTGATAAATGGGATGGGTAAGACTGCTGTTGATCTTACTGCTTTTTTTGAGTTAGTTCAGATCAATCAACTTTCTGTAATAGCATAGTGGGCAGGGCAAGCCATAACATTTGGAAAGGATGACTGTGAAAGGAAAACACTATCCATTTATCTGGTTGCATGTAGATAATAGCAGGAAAGGCAATGTGCAGCTGTCAAACACTTTCTTTTTCCATAGAGCCATGGTGACACACCACAAGATCATAAATGCCATATACCTTGTTTAAAAAGATGCTCACTGGGAGGATGAGGCATTCAGGACACCAGGAAACCCTCTTAGAGATTGTGCTTTCCATCTAATCATCCCCCTTATTGGGAAAACACAGCATCCTACAAACAACTCAAACTCCACTCTGGAAACCGAGTAGTGCACCAGGGCCCCAATACAGACTAATGCATGGAGGCCACTGAAAAATCCTCCAGCCACCCTGCAGCTCACCAGAGGATAACAGTGTCCTTGTCCACAAGATGCTCCCACTCTGGAGGCAGAGGCTGAGGAGTGGTGATGTAGAGTTGCTGCTCCCTGGGGGTTGTGAGTGGTGATAATCCAGCTGCTGTTGATGGGCAAGCGTTGACACTGCAGTGGGCAGCAGCTGACAGCAGTCACAGTGAGAGCAGAGAGGTGAAGAGCTGAAAAATGGGGAGAAACCTTCACCACTCTAGCAGGGCTTCTTGTCTGGCATTCCTTGCTAAGCTTCTAAGAAAATATAAATAAACAAACTAAAATATATGATGTGAAATATTTGCAGCTCCTGCCATTTAAGGAAGGTTCTCTCTCAGCCCCACTACCCCCATACTCTGTGCACGTGTACTGGGGAAGGTGCTTGGGATGAACTCACAGCTGTCTGCAGTTTTGCCACCATATTTGGTGGGGCAGGAACTGCAACCTCTAGCCAATTATTTCTGACATAGTATGGGAAGGCTTGTTCCTTAATGGACAAGAACATTACAGTGTTACAGATGAAGCCAGTGGAGCATGCTGGTGGGGGGGTGCAGCACACATTCTCTCCCTCCACCCCCATAAAGCACGTTTCACAACATGTACATGCTCCCTGCTACTATTTTCCCTCTCTGTTTCCTGTCTCAAACTGACTCAATGCTCCCAAGGACACGTGGCTACACCAGCCCTGTGCTACCAATCACATTGCACTGGATGCTGAGGTGCGGAAGAGGCAAGGCCCATGTCATTCAGATTTTTTGATAACCTCCAAGGGGAAAACAGTTCCTATATATTCTTTACAATTCCAGGAATTTCCAGAGTTCCTGTCTTAAAGTTAGTGTGTGTCATCAGCACCGCCTCTTGAAAGACATGAGTCAGCCCAACTTGAATTTGCAATAACATTGCCCCGATGCTGCTAGGAATTGGTTGCTGCCCTAAAAAATTGATAGATGCTGAGAAAAATATTGTGCCTGCCACTAATCACTCTCAGAAGTGTTTATCATCAATGGCAAGATGTTTTCCTCTTGCTTCTTCTTCTGGTGCGATTTCCAAATACTGCCTCAGTAAATAAGAGTGTGATAGAGGCTGACAGTGGCTTTGCCAAGAGAAATGCTTGGAGAACTGAGTGGGATGTTACAGAGAGGGAAAGGTTGCAATGGCCTCTGGCATCACATGGAAGGGCTTGGAGGGAGGGTCTGGAAAGATGAGAAGACAGGAGATGGTGAGAATTTTTCCAGCTGATATGGGGATCAGGGCTCTTCCGCTGGTATTCATCACTGTAGTACTTAAACTGCAAATTCCAGAACTGTCTCCAGGATGGGGAAGAGGTTGTGTCTGGAGAAAAACCGTGTCTAGGCCTTTCGTTTTTTGTCACAAGAAGGTCAAATCTGTCCTGTGACTAATTAGACAAATCCTTTACCTCAGCTCCTATGCTCTGCTATAAATCACTGGTGTGACAAAAAGCTTCACTTTACTTCTGACACCAGTAGTTTCATAGGTGAGACCTCAGCTTGGAGCTGGTTTGTAGTTTGATTTTAGTGAAATACATCAAGATAACATGAAGTACACTCTTACCCTGGAAACTTTTCCCCATTGATAGTTATAAATATACCACACTATTGTGCTTGCCATGCTTGATGCTAATAGAGGTGAGGGCTCTGAAACTCATTAGGAAAGGGAGCGGGCTGCAGAGCAGAGTGAGGACAGTGTGAAGCTAAGGTTGATAACCATGGCCTTGTCCAGAATAGGCCATGGGAGTTTTCTTATCTCACTTTGGCAGGAGGTGCTGCTAGCTTCCTGTGCGAAATCAGGAGCATATGCTGCTTTCCTCTTGTTGTTTGGCTTCCTCCACTACACAAGACGGTTCCCAGCACTGTGATTATCTTTGCATCTTCAAACATGGCACACTCTGCTTCCTCAAGGGCTTGATGTATTCTTGAGAAGCCGGCTGACTCCCCTCCCCCAGGCCGCTTTTCTGGGGCTCCCACCAGTGCCAGCTCCGCACATCACAGAGCTTTTACAAAGCCGAACTTACTTCTGGTTGCATAAACTTCTCCCAGCCCTTCTAAAGGCGTCTCAGTTCCCGAAGCTGAGGGCAGCGGGCGGGTCCGCGGGGGAGCTGAGCCTCCCCTTGCTGCGGGCTTCCCCCGACCCCCAGCGCCAGCGGAGCCGCTCTCACCCCTCCTTCCCCCCGCTCTGGGCTTCTCTGGAGATCTGCAGAAGACCCGACAGCTTCTGTTTTCACGAAGGAATACGCGGGTCCCCAGGGTGCCGGCACCGCGGGCGATGCGTGTCCCCGTCTGTCTGTGCGTGTCGGCGGTGCGCATGCGAGCACGCACGCAGGCACGGGGGGAAAACCTGGTGGGGGGTGAGCATCCTGCCTGCCCTGCTGCCCCCGGGGCTCGGCTGGGACAGAGGAGCCTTGCTCCGAGATCACAGCGTGTTTAAAAACGTGTGTTTGTGCACACACCCCCTTAGCATTTATTGTATAGGCTCTCTACATGCGCGTAGTCACACCCGGGGACGTGAAAGGAGCTGCGGGGAAGCAGGTGTAAGAAGGGCTTAGAAATGTGCTGGCAGATATTAGCTTGTTTATCAGTCTCTGTGCACACTGTGTTTTTTCATTAACCTGGCAGTAACCCCTCTCTAAGCCCTCCTGAAGATGCAAAGCAGTGAGGCTCATCTCACGACAAAACATTTTAGGAATTCATGCTCTCCGGAGGTACCTGAAGCATCGTATAGCCAAACTTCAGTGGGATTTCCCTGCAAACACAGGCACTTCCTGCTACAAATAGGATACTCTTGCTATTTTCACTGGCAGATAGTTTAAGGCAGCTTGTAATTTCTTTGTAAAACAGGAGAATACATAGCTGGTGTTGTCTGAGGACACATTCAATGAAGCATCAATTGAATTTACAGGAAGATGAATGTCTATTTTGGTCCCAGCCAGAGTAAATTTTTATATTTTCATTTCTCCCTCTTCTTTCCAAGCATCTGTACTTAACACAAACATTTGGTTTGATGACTACATCTAAGGTCAGCCAAGCCTTTTCTCTTTCTGTTACAAAATGCCTGCTGTTAGGAGCTGAAGTCAGGTTAGAAGGCAGAACTTAATTACTCCCATTTGCCACTTTCCCATCTCTACCCCATGTTGCTGGCTTAAGCAGTGGCTTCATGTGGCACCGCTGGCAGCAGCCGGAGGGAGGATGACGGAGCACCAGCCTGAGTAACTAGCTGAGACAGGAGGTGGCTCGTGTTCTCTGGCCCCAAGCTGTGGTAGTGTGTTTGAGGTTAAAGTGAGAGCATTTGGCAGCTGAGGAGAGAAAGCATCTGGTTCTGCAACCAAAGGGATGAGTCTGAGCCTTGTCCTGGACTTTGCTTGGCAGCTGTGGTGCAACTGGTTTGTAGCTGTTTGCTGATCCAGCCGAAGGAGAATGTACGACAGCACTCACATCTCCTGCTGGGTACTGTGGGCTGTTAGACAGCGTGTTCTCAGCTTGATTATGACTTATTTTTTTTATTAAAATCGTGGACAAAAGCTATTAAATGTATTTGATTTTCTACTAAAATTGCATTAACCTTGTAATCAGCAGTTTGTAGATAGTGTGGTATGTGAAGTCAGTGGAGTTCATATACGTGCCTTCAGGGATAATATTCCATCTAGTGTTTTATATGTGCTTTTTTTTCTTATTTTGATGTTACTGTAATTATGATGGTGGGTAGTATCATGGTATTAATGAGTAATCAGCACCCCATTGTGCTAAGCATCAACAGAGACATAACACTGTCCTTATCCCTAGGACATTGCAACCTAAATATATAGTCTTTTTCAAGGAATTATGAGGAGTATAATAATAACTAAGCCTGGAGGCTCCAGAACTGCAAGAAAAGGTATTATAGGTACCATTCAGAGATGCACAAGCAGTTTCTGAATATGTGTTATGCCTTCTTTCTGTCCTTTACCAAAATACATGTCTTGGTAAGGACCTTTATAGCAAAGACCACAAATGTTAGGATTGCAGCAAAGAAGCATAAATTCAGTCTGTGGTGAAAGAGAAGTTAAAATTACCTTTTAGTATGGGTGAAATGGATTTTGACATCTCCATCATCCTATACATAATGCCCAAATATCCAGTCACGAGGATGTGCCTTTGATACTGTTTGTGCTCCTACAGTACTGGCTTCATGAAATAGGTTCTGGTATCTGCTGGGCCATGGAAATGTTATCAGCTTACCAGCTTTACCATGTCTTCTCTGTTTTAGTCTTGTTACAGAAACAGACTATCAAATATGCAAAGTCAATGGCATCTACCTTTCTGAACTACTGTTAACAATTTTTACTCTCTGAATGCATCAACTCTCTTCATGCTGCTGTGAACCATCCATCTTGTTCTCAACAATCATGTATTAATAGCTGGCTT
Organism: Heliangelus exortis; assembly: GCF_036169615.1. NCBI lineage: Eukaryota > Metazoa > Chordata > Aves > Apodiformes > Trochilidae > Heliangelus > Heliangelus exortis. The sequence goes on along the minus strand of NC_092422.1, from coordinate 20,746,825 downwards.
TTAAATTGTAGTCTGGAAGAAATGTTTGCTCAGAGAGGCCTTTTTGCCACCTTTTGTGCCCTCTCCATGCATGAATGAACAGGCTCTGCTCCTGTTTTTTGTCTTTCTCAGATCACTGCCTATTACGAAATTTGGACAGGCAATCATGTATCTGTGTTAATGATTACAGCCCGAGTTAGTTCACACATCATCGTCTCTTTAAGCTGTAATATCTGCTAAGATAGTGGCTGATTTGACAAAAAGCTATGCAATTAAAAGCAAGCATGTAATGTTAGTATGCCATTCATATCATAAACAACACAAAGTTTCTGCAAACTGCACAGTTAGCTGAAGGGAAATGAACCTCATCATTTGGTCAGGATTGCATCACATATTGTTATCCAGTCACTGGGCTTTAAAGGTCATTCCTCCAAACAACTGGTATGTCAAAACTATTTGATTACAGATACTACAGTTGTTATCTTTCAAATCCATTGGAGATCAAAAGAACATATTGTATTTGAAAGAGCTCCACCCTGCTGAAGGGTTAAACTCTACTGGTGAAGCTGGAATTGAACAAACAACAACTAAATTTTGGATGGAAAGCAAAACTAGATACCTTCAAAGAAGAACAGGGACAGATAGTATTTTAAGAAGCATTCCAATGTGTTTATCTCCATGTGTACTAAATTAGGGTTTGGCAAACAAATTAGCTCTACCATGACCACACCTGAATGTTCTGATTAGAAGCCAATTTGTTGCATAAGGCAAAAACTTTTTTTCTCTGAGATTTTGATTCATTAACATGAGTTTGATTTTTTTTTTTCGCATTAAATGAACATTGAAATTCCTTTGGTAATTTGTAAATTTTTGTTTATCTTTGTTTTGCGAATTTCCACAATTATAGTTATTTTTAGAGTGTCTTGTAATCACTGAGTCCCAGTATTGATATTTTGCTATCTTGTAAAGTCAGGTAAAGAAAACATTCCAAAATGAGAATTTGCATCATTTTTCATGGTAACAAAAAGAACATAGTGCACATAGTGAAACAGCATACAGTGTACTATGGAATGGATCTTGAAACAAATATAACTTGTCTTGAATCTAAGGCTGAAAATAATATGAATTCATGGTTGATGTCAAGCCTTAACTATGACAGTAGCTGAAAACAGGAGCTTTGGAAATGGGATGTTGATGTTGCACAGCCCTATAATTAGACTCAGATTGTAAATTCTGACCTCCCAGTCCACAGTAGGTTAAATGTTAACATTGACTTCAGAAAGCCAATATTCAGAGAGGGGCTGTGAAAGTGGATCCAGTCGTCAGACTCCAAACCTCAAGATTTTATGAAAAGCAACTTTACTTGCCTGGTCATCTCAGAACCTGCAGTTGCCCTGACTGATCACTGCCTCCAGAAGAATTGTTTTGTCTTATGTGTTGAATGTTCCAGTCTCTCACCAAATCAGTAAAACTTCAATGTTTGTTGTCTTCAGGCATGGCTTTTGCTTTTATACTGAAGGATCTTTCATCCTGAAAGGTGGAAGCAACATAGGAAACAAGATCCAGAGCATCACTGAGCGAACAGCTGTAATAGAGGGCAAAAATAAGGTAAGATTTGTAGGAGCAGATAATCTTTCTGTGGGATGTGTTGGAAAGGCACTGTAAGATGCTATCAAGGGAACAGTGAAGAAGCCAGTGTTTTTATATTGTTTAGATTTGAAGAGCTGCATACATGCAAATTGCTTCCATTCTTGTTGTTTATCTGCTGAGATGTAGAGATGTACTTATTTCTGCATGCAATCATAGTGAGGTAAGTGACATGCCAAGGGAGCCTATCAGTGGGATTCAGCCTATAAACTGTATCAGAGCTGTTCTGTAGTGTATTGGGGCATTTCAGGAGGCAGGTTTCCAGCCCATCTTTGCTTCATTTTGTGACATTGCACAATTTCCTGTTGTTTTTTCTATGAGAATTAAACAATTTACTCCCATTAGAGACTTTATGAACAGATGTGGTCCTAGATTATTAGATGACCGAGTCTTCTCTCGCAAAAATTTAAAGGGCCAAATTAATCCAGAAAAAAGTTTTAAGAAAGATGCCAGAGGCAGTATGGTGGGATTCATCCCAGTGGCATTCACTGTTTAGATGTTAGGTGTCTAGTCCAAGTTAAGCATCTCCTTAGGGGCCATGGGGAGATGCAGACACTTCTGAAAGATGAGCAGGCCTGTCATTTGCTGGTGTCTAATGTGAGAAAGCCAGTGAGATTGACTTGCCAAGGGCAACGGAGGATTGTCCATCAGTTTACACTTTCAAATTAAGGTGTTTTAGTAAAAGATGCCCTAGAATAACTGCGCTTTTCTGAGCTGATGATCCAGGGGCTGGAGCACCTCTGCTATAAGGAGAGGGTGAGGGGGCTGGGATTGTTCAGCCTGAAGAAGAGAGGACTCCACAGGGAAATTATAAGACTTCCTTCCAATACTTGAAGGGAACCTACAGGAAGGCTGGAGAGGGACTTTTCATAAGAGTGTCCAGCAACAGTTGGTTTTAAACTGAGGGAGAATAGGTTTAGACTAGATTTTAGGAAGAAGTTCTTCAGTGCAAGGGTAGCAAGACTCTGGAACAGATTTCCTGGAGAAGTTGTGGATGTCTCCTCCCTGGAGGTGTTCAAGGCCAGGCTGGATGAGTCTTTGAGCAACCTTATCAAGCTGAGAGGTGTCCCTGCCCAAGTCAGAAAGGTTGGAGTAGATGATCTCTTAGGTAAGAGATCTGTGATTCTGAATTGAACTGTTCTGTGATTCTATGTGTTAGACTTGAGACTGATTTGGTGTAGCCAGGTAGCCTGTGCTATAGAGGAGTTCAGGAGAAGATGTGCAATGCTATGCCACTGTCACAGCATCTGGTTTCACAGGCTAGTTTGGTTTGTGGAAGTAACTGCTGTAAAGACTACAAATTTTAAAGCCTTCCTTATTCCAGGTCTGTCATTTCTAAGGAGATAGAAAAGCTTTCTGTAATTCTAAGGGCACTGGGGACATAGGTCTCCTTTCCTTGATGGCTGCCTTCAGTCTTCTGCATGTGAAAATGGCTATGACCTGTAATTACTCCCATGTTAGGGCCCTTTCACACACCGCAGACTAAATAGGTCTTTGCGTGCAGCCAAGAATCAGGCCTGGGACTGCATTTTCTCCTTCTGTTATATTATTTAGAAAATGCCACAGGTGTTCGTGGCACTGTTCCAGCGCATGGGAACAGGCTGGATCCCAGTGAGGCATTTGCTCTATTTAGCTGGCCACCTCTCCATGCCTAAAGATCAAGTCAAAGATGGGAGCAAACAGCTTCCTAGGGGACACTTTTGGAGGAAGGCACATGAAAAATGAGATATAAGGAGGGATTTGAAGGAGGAAAGGGAAATCATTTGAGGCACAGGAAGACATCATCTATTCCAAAGGGGGAATGATGAACAAAAGATGATGAGAACCAGTTATTTTCCAGAAGGCATCTGGCCATGCTATGGCTGAAGTCTCCCCTGCTCACAGGGTGCAGAAGGAGCTGTCTCATGACCAGACCACATTCTCCTTGTGTACCATGAGTTTTGGAGACAGCGGAAGAGGAGTGGCTGAAATTGTCAAAGCAACTTCCAGTCAACAGCGAATAAATTTGTCCCTGGAGGAAGGTGCTAATAATGGGTCCCTGCAGCAGAACTGCAGGTTTTGTTTGAAGTCTCTGGCAAGCAGCCCCTTTTTTAAAAACGTGCCCAGAAATGAACCAAGGGATGGTCTCTGCGTGCGTTACAGTGAAAGTTTTGCAGTGAAACAGTGCTTCTCCATGTTATTCCTTGCCTTCATGCTGTTTAGTTCAACTACAAAAGGCCTGCCTTGCACTGCTTTATTCCTCCTGGTCTCTATGGGGAAAGGGAGGATAGTGAAACACTCTCTTTGCTCAGTTTTTTTCACAGTTTTTCTAAGGTTTTCTTCATTTCTGCTCCTCTTCCAAAAGCTTTTCAAGCATGGCTGGATTGCTATTGTGAGTAGGAACTGCCTATAAGCCTGAGTTCCTGGCCAAGCTGTGAGTTGCATGATTTGTGTTCACACAAGCTGCTCTAGAGTACCCAGGAATTTATTTTTTTTTTATGGGAGTCTATAGCTTTTCACTCTTTGCAGTCTAAAGGTCATTCTTGGCCTCCTAGAGCACAGTCAAAGGGACACAATTCAGACAAAACCCTTCCTCATCTGCTGGGATATTCTAAGATAGTTAACGGCACTGAGCTCCCTGAATGCAATACACCATCACAAGGGTCTGGCTTGGATGGGCTGCTACTGTGAGTGGTTCTGCTACTGCAGACAGCTCTGAACAGCTCTCTGAGACACTTCCGTGGCAAGGGAGTCCTGCTATCTAAACAGTGTCTACCCCACTTCCACCTCCAAGTGTAGCATGCATGGTAAAAACAATCTCAAAGCTCAATGGAAACAACAAAGATGTAGGAGACAAAGCAGTAGGAAATGGATGAAGACACTCAAAAAGTTGCACATTTGAGTTAGCATGAAACGAAAAATGGGGGTGACCACCGGATGAGGTTATTGTAATCAAGGGAAGAGATGAACAAGGAATGGTCAAAAGGTTTCTCATAGCAATCAAGGTAGATGATTTCACCTTGCTTAAAGACATTGTGCCCATTCCACCTGTTTCCTGTATGTGCAACATCTGAGTCTCTGCAGTTTGGCTTTTCATTGTGGTAGGCTGATTGGTTGTTTGTTTGTCTGTGGTTATCAAGGTAGCCACGAGTATATTTTTAAAGTTAGAAAAACCTCAAACCCTGTGTCTCTATGGTTAAAGTAGTGCAGGAAGCCTGTGCTACATTATTCTTCTGGTGACATAGAAACTGTGACAACAGCAGTGTTTTAATTACATTTCCGCTGAAACCTCTCTAAACAGACATTGAGAAACTCGAGTGGTATAATGGAAGAACTTAGTAACATAAGCCATAATACTTAATCATAAGGCAACTCTTGAAATGATTCCATTCCCCCACCCAAAATTTTCATTCTAATTTTGTTGGACATTTCAGTGACTTCCTACAAAGTTGGGCTATTCTTAGGCTCACCATGTAAACAAGTCACAGACACTCTCATGCCATTCAGCTGCTAAAACCCATCACTTCTCTGTGTTCCCAGCTAAAGCTAACAGCTATGTGTGACTCAGGGCTAATACTGACTATTATTATAATTAGGATGATCAGTGTTTATTAAAATGTCAATCCATGAATGTCCTGCAATAATAAGGTACAAAGAGCTGGTACATTCACTGGTATCTGTGCATACATATTGGGCACGTGTTTTCTCCTGTGTGTGCAAACACACACAAATTTATCAACAGCTTTGAAAGGAGGAGTCAGTACAAGGGATAAAGAGCTGCAGGAAAGGTTAGAAAAGACCTTGAGCTTGGAGAATTAGCAGAAGAGTGCTAAGAAGACATGAGTAGAAGTGTTGGCCAAGAAGAAAGGATGCTAAATCCAAGGGAAAGAGGGAGTAAACAGGAGGTTAGTTGAGCACATGGAAAAGTTAGAAGGAATAGGACAAAAACTCTCCTTTTGGGGGGCAGTAACCTTATAGAACATTCCTGAGAGCCTGAAATGGAAGAGAAGATTCCTGACATCCCATCCCCTTGCTGCTAGCAAATGTTGGGGTCCCACTGACGATAACAGGTACTGTGAAAGCTGGGTCTATGTTACAGTGATGACTCCAGGAACTGTGTATAATGAACAGCAATACATGAAGTTGTGGTTCATCATTCCATGTGTGTGTCTATGTATGGCCTTGTTTTCTACTCCATAGCTTCCTCACTGACACACGATTTTAGTGGTCCCACTTGATTTGAGGGTAAATAGAAATAATGACCCTGTAACAAGATTGTGCAAGACCCAAAGCTTGTCCATCTCTGGTTTGGTTGGCAATGATGGGTCAACCAGGCATGTACTTACTGAAGATACTGTTAAAAGCTGTGAGGGTCCAACATAAAAGTGAAGTGCAAGATAATCGGAAGAGTTATTCCTTCTTGGACATATGGCATGACCATGAAAACCAGAATGAGTTCATCTCTCCTGCAAAGCCCTAAACATTGAGCTGTCTTCCATGTCCACTTGTTGCTGATGAGACAAGGACCCATGTGTTGTGTTTGTTCTCATTCCCTACACATGCCAGGTGTCTGGCCAAGTACATCTGTGCTGATTTGCCATCTGGAACCCAAAGCAGAAGAGAAAGATGTTTAATTCACTACAACATAACTCGCTTTGATCTTTCTCCTCTACCCAACAGCTGGTTTTCATGAAATGCAAGGGACTGGATGAACTTTGAGTTGTCTTTCAATTTTGGCAGAAATGAAGAACAGGTTCAAAAATTACCGAGAATGTGGGTAAGGAGAGGATATTAGCAGACAGATGGACAGGCTGGCAGACAGATGGACAGACAGTGTGATCTTCCTAGGAAGCCAGGCTAAAGATAGCTGTGGGAGCATAGCTTTCCTCTCAGCACATTGTAACTTCTGGAGCTTTCTTGAGTGCTACAAGAGTTGCTGTCAACACTTCTAAGCAGATTGCTGGGAGGTGCTAGCTGAATCAAGCCCTTGGTGAGATTAAAACCAGCAGAACTTGACACCTGCCTCTGCCAAACTGTGGCTCCCTCTGGCTCCTGAAATCGATCCCCTTGCTCAGTGCAGGAGGGACATATGAATTGGGTGCTTCCTCCCTCTACAAATGGCCCTGGTCCCACGGTACAGCTGTCTGCATCCTGATCTCCTCATGGGTGCATTCAGTCTTGTGGCCTTTTTGAGAGGGACAGCACAGGATACAGAGGGAAGGCACAAGCTGTGCTTGTCAAGGAGCAGTGACTTTGCCTTTCTGACACCAGTGGGAAGGAGCTGCTCTCCCGTGTGCACTCATGTCCTGCTGTTGACGATACTTTGGTGTTTCTTATGGGGTGGGCCTTAAGGTGAAATATTTCCCCCAGCTGACACTCCTTGCCAATATACAAGGCATGCAGGTCAGATGGCTTTGGCATAAGCAGACCATCCAATGGTGTGCTGCCAATATTTCAGCTTGGATCTTCCTAAATAATGCTCCTTTTGCGAGAGATGCATCCAAGGGGGTGAGTAGAATGCAATTTATTTCCCCCCTTTTTTTTTAAACAAATATGTTTCCTTAAAAGCATGACTAGGAAGAAATTGACAGTATTTGGCAGTTTTGCACTCCCCTGATCAATGCTGAAAGAACAGTATTTTGGTTTTTAAATGTATGGGCTGTTTGGAGAAGCCAGCACAGCAATCTCTGGATAGAGCATGTTTATGCCTGTGTCTTTACAGGCCTTATAGGAGTGAGGAAAGAGCTAAGTTGCCAACCATTTTCTGGAACCTCCTTTTGCTTTTCTGCCACCAGTTAAAGCAGTGGGAATCCTCTGCCTAAGCTACTATGAGAAAAAAGAACTTCAAGCAGAATTGGAGGGGGAAAAAAAAGGCCCATCCTGCCCCCAAGCTCAAGAATCGTGCCAGTTGCTCTGCACTCTCTTACCTCCTCAATCTTCTCCTCATCAGCTTCCATCATGAACAAGCCAGTAATTTCTCTTTTCACCTCTCAGGATTTCTGCTCAATGCCTTTTTTATTTGCAGGCAGAAGCAGCAGCAAACTATGAGTTATTTCCCTTGCTCTGAGGTAGCAGTTGCCTCGTCTTCCCTTGCCTGTAGGGTAGTGCTTCAGCTGAGAAGGTGACTGCAGAAGGGAGGAATAAAGGATCAGGGCTTTGGTAGTAAATGAGGTTTATGGACAGGTGATGCTCAATATGTCCACATGCCAGGAAGGTTTGGCCCTGTTCTCTCTGTCAGGGCAACTGGATTCAGATTTTCTCTCTTTACCATGGATACAAACCCTGGGGCTGAAATTCTGTTATGGAGCCAGATAACACGAGGCTGTGCAAACTTTTTCTCTTGCTCCTGAAAGAGCAATAGCTGTATAGAGAAACCATACAGCATGAACTGATCTCATACAGCCATAATTGCTCAATAAACAACAACATGCCAGGCTTAGTTCTGTACACTCCGCTTATCTGGTGGGTTTTGGCTGGCATCCACAATGCAGAACACAGACTGCACCACTGGAGGGCTCATGAACTATTTAAAGAGATGTTATCTTATCCTTATGACTCATTTATAAGCTAAAAGATTTATGCAGAGACATATTGTCTCTAAAGTATTCTGTTCTGTTGCAAAGTTAAGTCTTGCTTTTTCCTAGGTCCTATGGCTTTCTCTGCCTTAGTGAAGTAAACATACCAGTGAATGCTCTCTGGCACTAAGTACTATGTTCATAATATTTATTTCCCTTGCACTCCAAAAGAGGTTGGCTGCATGCAAGTTGCCTGTTGGGAGTAATCCTCTGCCTGTGCTAGAGGACTGACTCAAATATGAGGCAGTGCAAATTCGTCAAAACCAAAAGAGTGCTCCGGAAAAGCATTCAGTTTAAATCACTGAATTTTAGTGATGAAGAATGTTCTCTAGGGTCATTTAATATTCAAGGAAAGGCATAGTCTGTAACCACTCCAGTCAGTAACTGCAGTCAGACTTCTTAAGCATAACTATATGTGCCATCCTCAGTGTAACTGAAGTAATAATCACATCATAGAAGGCTGGAGCAGTAAATCTTGGGTGGAGAGCACAATCAATTTTTAATTAAAAGTAATATCTGGTAGCATCAGGGCAAAATATAGATTGATACTACAAAAATCATTCCAAACCATTCGACTAATGGTGGGAGGAATAATTGACATGAATTTCTCAAGCTCAGAAATGCTGTTCTGGATGTAGTAGGATAAAGACAGGTGTCCTACAGACAGAGAGCAAGAGCTTCGTTCTCCTCATTGTTCATTTTAGGTCACTGTTACTACCTGGGACTACCAGGTTAAGGTTGCTATGAGGAAATACCAACTAACCCAAAAGAGCCTAATTTTGTGATGGAAAGTCCCTGATGGCAGAAATAGTGTCTAACCACCCATGTTAGCCCTCTGGCAGATGGTATGGGACTTCCTTCTATTCTGAGACAGTGTTGATAAAACAGCTGCAGGAATCCTGCCTCTGGGCCCTGTGTCCACACTTTACAAAATTATGTTTAAAAACTGGAAGGAATTCAAAGAGAATGACAAAATATAGACAGGGCTGGACCCACACTTTATAATTAGGAATTTGTAGAGGTCAGCCTACTGAGTTTAGCAAAACAGGATGATTATTTTTTTTAAGGGATGTAATTATCTGTCGGGTGTTACTGAGCCTCTTTCATCTCACAGAAGAGCCAAAAAGGCAGGTTAGAAAAGCTTCTAGCTAGAAATGAAGTGCAATTTGTTAGCATACAGGTAGCTGACTGTTGAGACAGCTTAATGGGGTAGAGGTGCTGTTGGCATCATTTGTAGTCTTGAATTTGCCATAGGGCAGTTTTCTAAAAGAAACAAACCAAAATCAAACAGCTTGACTCTGCTGTGGTTTTTCAAGTACTAGGAAAAGTAACAAACTCTTGCTACTAAAGAATGTTTTGGGAAGTCAGAAGATCTGTAACATTTAGGGGTTCAACAAGGAGTTTGGGAATAGCCATGAGTTCTCTGACTAAGAGACATAGAAGAGTGCAAATATTCATCCCGTGTTTGTGTAGAAATGTAGATAACTGGTTCTTATTTATTACTGACTCACCCTCTGTCCTTGCCTCTGGACTCCAGCAATCAGGCAGACTTAAAAGAATGTATTAATTGCACAAAAATAGTTTTGAAGGCTTTTAGGAAAACCAATTCCAAACAATGGGATTCTCTGGCCATGCAATTTCCTTTCATCACTGTCCCAGCTCTGTCTGTAACTACGGCCAACCAGAAGAAGTAAAATGGAGACAGAAATACAGAAAATTAAGCTACTAAGGTGTATGTGAGAGTATGTCCCACTGCTGAACTCCATGTGTGTGCTTTAAATCTCAGCTCCATATCAGAATGACACCTGAATTGCTTCTGCATGACCTTCTTTTCACTTAGTGCCCAAGCTATTAAACAATGGCTTTCCATCCCCATCAAGGTCTAAGTCTTATTATTACAATGATTTTTATTTTTCCAAATGCACATCAGGTGTTTGTGAAAGATTTTGGCTTTGTGAAATCTTGCCTTCCAAGTCATATCACTGTGTGAAAATAGTGTGCTGAACCTTTTGAAGGTGGAGATAGAATACAACATGAAGAAACCTGATATATTATTATTTTATAGTAGAAATATTAAGTCCAGGAAACAGAAATATTCCAAAAGAGGATGAGCAAACATCTCCTTTGCCTCTGACTTTTCTCATTTGAGACCTGAGAAAACGAAAGAGAAATCAAATGCATTTAGTGCCAAGAAAAGCTATTTTTCCCCAGCATTATCCAAGTGTCTGAGACATTCCTCACCTATTCCCTTTGTAGTCTGGCTGCCCTACAATCTGCTCATCTCCTTGGGTGAACCATTTTGTGTCACATTTCATGTTTTGTAGCTTATCATTGTATCAGCAGCAAGAGTTAAACCAACTTGAAATACACATTGAAAGGTTGGGTTGGTTTTGTTTTTGTTTTTTTTTTTTTTTTGTTATGATAGCTCTAATAGTATGAGGGTCTCCCAAGAACCTTGTTTTCTGTTATCCTTCCACCCTTTCCAAAAGTGTACACACTGACATCTCCTTTAGATAACCCCCAGTGCTGCCCATCATTGAATCATGGGACTGTCAATGGTGACTTAGGAAAGAGAAGGGAAGATTTAACTGAGTTCCTGATCCAATGAGAGCTAAACCTCTCTTTCTTTCACAGACTGCTAGCACTCTCGTTGTAGCTGAAGCCAAATCTTCTGGAATCTACAGCTGTGTGGCATCCAATAAAGTGGGAAAAGCTGAAAGAAATGTCAGCTTTATCGTAACAGGTAAGATCCAGTCCTCACTAGAGCCAAACGTATTTCCTGGTCCTGGGATTATAACTATTAGACCTTTGTGTTTTCCATATATGACAGTTTGAGGATTGCAATGTGTGCACCTGTAAACTCCTACTATGTTTCTGCATGATCCTGGAAGGGTTTTTCGCAGCAGGTGGTCTGGATTTCCAAGGACAACAGATTTGGTGAATGATTCATCCCTCCATCAAGTGTCCCACCATGGCACAAGCTGCTCACAGACCTAGCAACCTGTAATTTCCCCCTTTTAAATCACCCAGCCTCTGAAATCATTCCACACCTGAAATTTTCCTGTATTGTCATACACTGGTAATCCAGTTTCATGTGTGACACTGGTGATGTCTACAGCCTCATCCTACTGCCAACCAGATCTCACAGTGTGGTGCCCAGAGCAGTGTCAGCATCTGCAGGAAGCCTGGTGCCAGAGGGGGGATGTTTGGGCTGTCTGGGAATCCTCTCACAGATCTCAGGGGCTATGGCAACTTTCAGGTAGAAAAGTGTCCAGAGTTTTTTTCCCTCTTCTGAGAAAGACAACCTTGGATGTCACTTGGCCATGGCACTGAGAAGACTCATTATGTTAGCTGCACAAACAACTGTATATGCAGGTTTTTGGTTTTTTTTTTCATTATTAGGTGTATGCAAGTGTTTGCAGGTTCAGAAACAAATTATTAAATATTTGATTATTCCTTTTATTCCAGGAATTACTGGGAAAAAAAAGCACAGTAAGTTTTTGAGAATAATTATTGCATGATTTAGCAGCATAATGTCTGCAGGTGCCATAGCAAAATATTTGTTTTCTAGTAAAAGATGGTTTTGGTTTTGTTAACTAAGTGGTAGCTTACAGAGCACTTAGGTTGATGATAACTTCCAGTGTAGGTCATTAAAGACATGCAATTATTTCCAAAATATGAGAAAAGACAAAAGGATTAAATCATCCTGCCTCTTTAATCTCAAAATCATTATTTTGAAGATGAAAGGGAAAAAGAATATATCCCATTTAATTTTTGTTGTTTCTCTTACCTGGTTTTGTTGTCAGTCTGTCATCATTCTGATAAGTGATTTTAGTAAAACTCATTCTGTTATTACACTGAGTGATATCAAAAGAGAGTATATGCACATTCACTAGATTTGTCTAAAAAAAAGAAGAAAAGCTTCTTTGAAAATTGTTCTCTCAATTTTGTGGATGAAAAATTATATTTTTTAATACTCTGACTATCTCTAGTAATACTGTTCACATTTAGATATATGCATATAGAACTTTAAATATAGAAAACTGGTAACAAGCATGAGAATTAGTTATTGAAGTATAAACAGACAAGTGACACATAGACAGGTTGTTTGTTAATACGCAGAAACAAGAATATCTTGGCTTCCTGCTAATGAATGTGACAACAGAATTTGCCACCTTGAAGGTGATTGCTGTCACTCCTCACAAATCGAAGTTTTGGTCTTGTCCCTATCCTTACGTTGTATCTGTTGGGACAGAAAGCTAAATAATGATGCAGTGCTCTCCATAAATTAATGTGCCAATGGAGCTGTGTGGGGGGACTTCATGTGGAATTTTGAGCAGTCACTAGGAGTTACTTACTCAGCCTGTTGCTCTTTTAATGGGCAAGATGCTGAATTTGGCTTTCTCCGTCTTCAAAATGTAACATGGAAGATCCTGAAACCATTCACTGTACCCAAATACCCTTTTCAAAGTTGTAATGTTGGTTTGGGGTATTTTAGTGCTGTGACATCAAAGAGCTGGTTTCCCTACTTAGATCTCCCATTCTTAGATCTTGACCAGGGGTAGAAGGAAATCCTTCTCCTTGATACCAATGCTTGCATGAGAATCTGCAGAATATTCTGACCTTCCTTTGAAGACTCTTGTTTTGGCTGATGTTCATAAGGAGGAGTGGCTGTTTTATTATGTCTTGGAAATTCTTAATATCTTGGCTGGTGGCAAACTTCTATGTAGGGTGATGAAGTTGAAATGTATTTGTCCTTTGAGTTCCTGGAGCTGAGCACTTCAATTGTGTGACATGGAAAGTCCTGATAAATCACTGATGCTCAGGGACACTGACTGAAAGCAGTTTGTTTAAACAACACTGCTGGTTTGTCCTTCCAAAAATCAATTTAGGCTCTTTCTTCTGGTTTGTGCAAATAGCCCATCACTTGGGCTTGCTCGGTATAGTGATAATTCTTCTCCATCAGGCTGAGACCAAACTGCTGGGTAACTGCCTGTGTTTCATGTCAATGAAACAAATGTGTCCAGCATTTGCTGAAAAACACACTGAGGGATTTAAAAAATGAGAGCCCTAAATGCTGATTAATGTGAACAGGACACTGCAAAGTATTTCCTTCTGATGAGTCCAAAACCGATACTTCAAGTCTCATGTGACAGCTTGGGGTTAGTTTATCTTCTGTTGTTGGGTCTGCTGGCGCCAAGTGAATCCAGCCTGGAACACAGAACTGTGTAAGAGCAGTCTTTAAGCAAGAGAAGGTGATCCCTTGTAGGAAGGGGAGCTGCTGCCTTTGGTAAAAAGCACAATCCAGAAAATGCTCCAAAGAGCAGATGGAGGCATAGCCTGTCCTGAACAGGAAGAATCCCTTTCCGTGGGAGCAAACTCCTTCAAGCCTTGTCCTGGGAATTAGAAAACATATGCTCCAGTGAAGCATCTGTGATGGTGTAAGAGTCTCTCTTCTATTGACAGAAATGGTTGGGAAGGTGGTGGGAAGGCAAAGCTTGTCCTCTTATCAGGCAATGTCATGCTCCACCCTTTCAAGAAAAGGTATATATGAGGACATAAGTGCAAGAAAGTCTAGCAGAGAGGACCCAGTAAGAACAAGCCCTCTCTTAAATTACTGTAAACCTCACTGTTTCTGAGCTTGAAGTGTGTGCAATTTGTGTGTGTGTGTTTCTGGGAGGTTTGAGAGCTGTATATTTTATACCCTGTGCCTGAGGGCGTAGGGTATGAAGTCCATGGGCTCTGCTGTAGTTTTCCTTTCCTTCCCCTCTGTCAAATGGACTTTTTTGGGGTGTTGTCACACTGACTTATTTCCAAAAGCATATCTTTATTTAAGGCCCAGAAGTAGCTTTGAGCCTTATATAAAAGCAATGTGGAAAGGTGATTTCTGAAAGCTGTCCTGCTCGCTGGTACAGAAACAGTCTCCGTATGCCACCTTTATGCCAAATTTAAGTCTGGTAGCCCCCTTCCCTCCAGCCTGCCCCTTCCCCTACATTTTAGGCTGTTTTGCTGGCACACAGCAGGCCCGTGGGTGTGTTTGCAATTACAGAGGGTGAAACAGGAACAGCTCTGCCTTATCTCCCTGGTTTCCCAATGTCACTAAGCGCATTTTATTTTGAGATTCCTGATGGTGCTTGGCAAAGATAAACAAAATCTTCCATCAGGAAACCTGGGAGCTATTTCCACAGGAAGCTTCAAATCGCTAAAGTAAATAAAACCCTTTTACATTATTCCCAGCCACATTATTTAGCTAGCCCGAGCCTCTAACAATTCATGAGAGGTGTCTTATATTAGGGGGCTTGTAGCCTTTAAACAAATGATTCTTTTGGAATCCTGTGAATTTTGCTTTTGTCCCTAGATTTATTCAGAAAATAGTCTTTCTTCACAGAAGAGCTCCATACCTGAGAACATGGAAATAATTGCAACTCTATTATTCTGTTGGCATGTGTTACTTTACATTAAAAATAGTTCATTCACCTCAGTCCCAGGGGAAATCTAGCATCATCTGCAGAATTTTGCTTGGCTCTTCCTAACATTTTCTGAGTACTGGCATCTGCAAAAGCCAAAACTTTGCAATATTTCAGACCCATATCATGGCCTTCCCAGCACATACAGGAACAATTTGAGATGTACTGTAAGTAAGATACAGCAATTTCTTTCATCCAAATACTTATCCATGATCAAGACTTCGGACCCTTGATTGAATTTAAGCATGCCTGAGTTCAGTCCTTTTTGACAAAATGAAACATAGGAGTCACTTCATCCAACTTTCAAGCCTTGAAGTTAGATATCTAAGCCTAAGCTGGTCATGAAGAGTCTTTTCCTAATAAAACCTGAGGGATCAGGGATTATGGAATTTGACTCATCTTAAGGTGATGGGTTACATTGCCCTTAGAGGTTCCTGTGTCATTCCTTGGTCTGTAAACTTTTGCACATACATGAAATAACTAAATTCAAGTAGATGTCTACATTTTTATGATGTAGGCTAAATATGCTGTAACCACTGTAAGCAAAGGCTTCATCTTAGTAGCATTTCAGTTGACATGTTCTTAGCTAAGACAAGGATCTGGCACCAGCTGCCCTTGCATATTTAAAAAGGATGCTGATGATAGTCCCTGGTAGATGAATTCATTAAATTTAAAGTTTTCCTATAGTTCTGCTTGTTGGAGAGAGGTAAAAAGGGGATTCAATGACATAGAAGAGGAACAGGTCAACACACAGGCTTTGATATCCATTCTGATGTTAGTGTTGCTGCCTCCATTAGGTTGGTCTTTGAATGACACACCTGGTGCAGGTGGTGACAGGCACTCACCTGGCTCTGCTCTCACTGGGAGGGTGCAATGAGTTCAAATGACAGAAATCAGACCTCCCCTGGAAGGAGAAGTAACTTCACTCCAGGAATTGTAGGAGTTCATTTATTTTACCCTGTCTTTAACACTCAGGGCTAAGTGTGAAAGTGAGCATTTTAGGAGGTGCCACTACTGTCAGACTTTCAACAGGCAGAACTTTGAAAGGCAGCAGTGAGCAGGTCGTGTTTGTGATTCCTCTTGGGAAGCAAGGCAGCTCAGTATGTAAAATGGGGATTTAGGGAGAAACTTTCTGATGGATTGGTCAATCAGTGAAGGAGGTTATTGAAAGGAAGTGTGGGATATTATTCACTGGAAATCTACTCTTTATGTGTCCCTTTTGCTGTGACACTAAAGTCAATGTGATGCTGGTAAGCATGGAACTGAATGAAAGTCAGCACTGAGCTATTCATGCTCTAAGAGACAGGAAAAGAAAGTATAATTCTCCCTTATGAAAGATGAAACCATGTTTATGGCTTAGGACTAGATGAAATGGCCTGAAGTTCAACCAGGGGAGGTTTAGGCTGGATATTAGGAAGAATTTCTTTACTAGAAGAGTAGTCACACACTGGAATGGGCTGCTCGGGAAGGTGGTGAAGTCACCATACCTGGAAGTATTCAAAACTCACATGGATGTGGCACTTCAGGACATGCTCTAGTGGGCATGGTGGTTTTTCTGTGTTGACTGTTGGACACAGTGATCTTAGAGGTCTTTTCCAACCGTGACAATTCTGTGATTTTAAGTCAAGTTCACAGCCAAGTGCTGTAGCAATTAGTAGTGAAAGAACAATTGAAAATGGCCGAAGTTGATGTCACTTGACTGAGAAGAAGGAAATGACTTTATCAGAATATTGGCTACAAATAAACCAAGAGAGGTTGCACTCTAGGAGTAAAACTTGGAAGTGCTTTCTCTCAGGAACTAGATTTTACTTTCACTGAGGTCAGTGGGGTGACTCTCCCTTGCTGGAGGGTTGAGCCCCAGGTGGAGGCAGCTGGGAGGCCACTGGTGTGGCTGTAGGTCTGCATCCCTCCCCAGGTGGTGGAGGAAACTGCTGTACCAGTACAAGGAACTGCAAGCATGACTCTTTCAAGTATGACTTTTCACATCAGTGTCTAATTTATTCCTGCCTGAACTATCTGCTGTGAAAAATCCTAGTGAAAACTTAAGTCATGTTTACATTTAGTAAGCAGTTGAGGCTATGATCTTTGATTTCTCTCAGGTGGAAATATTATTCATCTGTGTTTAATGCCAAGCAGCCTGAAGAGAGTGATCCTCATCCTAGTGCTGCCTGAAGCCAGTTGGCTTCTGAAGCCAGCAGGTGCTGGTTCTACCTTCCTCTTGGGTGGCTGACACACTTTAAATACATGGAGGGTAAATACCTCTGTACCAAGGGAAATCCCACACATGCAATCACAAATTCAGTAATTTCTCAGGATTTGAAGCATTTCTAAGAAATAGACATAATTTGTCTGAATACTCATGAACAGCAAGAAAACAATATAACCAGGCATGATGAGCTGCAGTATTTTTCTACTGTCCTCTTGAGATTCATTCTCTCTCATCTCCTCACAAGCTGGAGCTGAGATCAGATTTTTTTCCCCTTTTCATAGTCCCACTGTGCTGTCTTTAAATAATTCTGCTTTTGGTACCTTGCCCTAGCCTGTCTTAACTTGGCATAACTTTTACACAAGCTCATTACTTGCAAGAGCAAATTCAGTTTACACCAACTGGTGTCTGAGCCCAAGTGTCTCATAGCTCCAAGACAATTCAGAAGAATAGCTGGATCCTAGTGTATGAAAGGAAAGATTAGAAGACAATGACATTGATTAGTTCAAAGGCTTCCTGATAAAGGGGAAAATATATGTTGTGTTCATTTTGGCTCATCCGTTTCACGTAAACTAAAAAGCGTTCTTGATTTTTGACAGATGTGCCAAGTGGATTCCATATTAATTTGGAAAAAATACCCATTGAAGGAGAGAATTTGATATTATCCTGTTCAGCCAACAAATTCCTCTACAAAGACATTGCGTGGATTCTACCGAGGACAGTCAACAACCAAACAAAAATCAGAAGGTCACTCAAGAAGGAGTACTCCATCACTCTAACCCTGACCATCAAGAATGTTTCTCTGGCAGACTCGGGCACCTATGCTTGCCGAGCAAGGAACATACACACGGGGAAAGAAGTGGTTCAAAAGAAAGACGTTACAATCAGAGGTGAGCACTGCAACAAAAAGGCTGTTTACTCTCGGATCCTCAAATATAAAAGCTCAAGGAATGATTGTACAGCACAAAGCAATGTAAAACATTAAAGGACTCATTAAAGAGTAACAGGTGTCTCATATCATCTTGATTTTTTATTGCTGTTGCTACCTTTCAGGCCCTGAGGTGGTGCACATTCCCCCATGGGTTGGACCTAGAAGGAATAGCAAACAAAATCGTAACGCATGGGCTTCCAGTTGAGTTCAGACGGGTGTTTTCTGCTTTGACAAGGCACGTGGAAGCTGGGGTTTGGAAGATCCCCTGAGCTACATTTTGCATGTTGTTATTTTTTGTCTTGCTGTCTCCTACTGAGCAATAAGGAAAACTTTGGATCAATCTTTTCTTCCACTTTGGTATCAGCCTCATCAAAAGTGTCAAAGCTGAATAAACTGATTAACTTTAAAAACTGGTGTTTTCAGTCAACAATGGACATCTAATAAGTTAACTTTAATGTGTGGAATGACCACAATTCAGTTTGAGATTGACTGGACTATATATTTTTTATTTTAATCTAATCTTGATGGACTTATAAATATTACCTGCTGAGCAAGTTCTAATGCTTATTTATTTGACATCATTTTCTACACTAAAGTGCATTAATCTTAAGAAGTATCTTCTAAAGGAAGTATGCAGGGAAGAAGTGAAAATGTTGATATAATGCACAGACCTATCATATCATTTATAATAATGACAATTTTTAAACTGACAGAAGTGAACTGTGTTTCTCCAAATAAATCCAGGTAGACTTCCAGTTGCTGTGTTGGTCAATTTTTAAAGGCAGTTCTGCACTAATGTAAAAAGCTACTGATAAAAGTGTGACTATTGCTCCTGGCCCAAAGATACAGGAATTTTTAATGTTATAATTATATTACTAAATGAGAAATGTTACACTAACACAACTGACAAGGTCGCAGCTAGCGCAGTGAATTCTTTAAGATGTTTTTAAAAACACAAATTCAAAATGGAAACCATTAAAAATATTCATTGCTTTTGGTATGCAAATGACAACTGGATTTATTATGGGGATTAAGAACCAGCCAAACTGCTGAAGGAGAATTAAGGGCAACCTAAAGCTTCCTTGTGAGTGTTCCCCCTTTGTTTTCCTTCGTCATGATTCTGCTATGAAATGTTTCTGTGTATTATAAATTCTGTATAAGGAAGAAGTTACTATTTTTAATAGATCTGATAACTTTATTTTTTTACAATACATAGCTTTTATTATTTTGGTTACATTTATGATTGATCATTTATATAGCATTTACATAAGCCATAACAAAACAGACCATAGTGACCAAAATAGCTACAGCAAAGGAACAAAGTGGCTGTGCTTTTAAAATAGAGGGTGACAACATGACAGTTTCTTGTGCTTGGGAACTCACCAGACTATTTCCTCCTTTAGGTATCGAGACTCTGTCCCACGGCTAAACTTGTCTTTCACGTGGGAATTGCTTTTGTCAAGTGTGAAAGGGTAAACAATAGCATTTCCCCATAATGCCAGTTTCATGGAGCCTAAAATGCTTAGAAAACAATTGATAACCTGGAAGTTGTCAGAGTAAAGAAAAGAATAATCATTTATATCTCGAAATGTCACCTATAGCCTGCTTGTATACAGTAGCTCTTTTGTTCATTATTAGTGTGATGGCTTCCAGAAACAATGTGTTCTTGCAAAGAGACCTGGGTCTCTTTTTTTCTAAAATATGCCTAAAAAACAAGCGAAATCACTGGTGACTGCTTAAAACAGGGCAAGTGCATTCCTCAGCATTTGCGAGTCTTCAAAGGAATTACAATAGAAAATCCCCCTTTTTATGAGGCTGTTTGGTAAGCAGACATTTGATGGCAAGGTGGGAGGTGATGACAAAATGTTATGAATTTTCCATGGCCTTGGGAGCTGGAGCTTGATGACTTGTAGCAGTCAGTTGCCAGGCAATATAAGATCAGGTCCAAAAAAAGAGATGTGGCTATTAAGACTGTTCCTCTGTGATACTTGTGAATTGTGATGGTTTGTACCACTGCTGGGTGGATGTCCTGCCAGCCTGGTTTCAAGCAGCACTGGGAAGCCCCTGCTGTGCAAGGATGTTGTAACATCCTGATGTGGCTGCCCATGTTGAGGGGCACAAAGAAACTTCACTGGAAATGCATGAGGAAAGCAGTTCTTGGTGGCCAGATAAAAGCTACTGATGTCACTTTTGATGTCCTCAGATGACTGGAGAATCTCATTGGTTTTGGAGAGCTTCTCTTTTTTCTGCTGTGTAATATATTATTTAGGGAGAAAGGTGTGAATTCTATTTCCTGGGGTTTTTTAAGTGTTAAAATTAAAGCTTGTATTTATATTTTTGTACTGATTAATAAAAATAAGTGAACAGACAACATACGCATAACAAAGGACAAAAATGGATGGAATGCAAAAGTATACCCCAAAATGAACAAATTGTAATGTTTTTTCCCCTCATTTGCCATTGTTTGCTTTTGGAAATGCAAATATTCCCTCCTCACCACCCCAGGTCAGGAGAGTGCTCTGACACCAGCATCCCCTCTCCCCTCTGTGACCCCTCCTGTCACTCCCCTGGACCAAACTCTGCCTACGATGAAGTTCCTCAGGGGCACTGAGAGCAGAGTTGGGCCCAGCAGGACAGGGTTTGTGGGCAGGCACCAGGACTGGGCGTGAGCCCTGGGGCTGCCCTGGGCACTGAGCCCTGCACAGTGCATGGTGTTGGCCAGGGCAGCCCCTTGGCTTTGGGGCAAGTGGAGATGGGTGTCGGAAGCTTCCCCCCCATGGCTTCACTGCAAAAATGAATGGGAGAAAATGGGTGGTTTGCAAAAGAGAATAATCCTCAAGTTGACTAAGTCCTTGAAAAAAACCAGCTGATTGCAGCAGAGAAATTATTGAAAGTATGTGAACGGTGACTGGATATAAGTTTTGAGCAAAAAAGTTTTTCTTAATATGAAAACCCATCTTTAGTGTATGGCTATAAACAAATTAAAATTAATCACAAATAACTCACAGAAGTGTGTTTTGCCTTTGTTGTGTCATCTTGTCCGCCTTCATTTTGGATGTCTGGGCTGGGGTGTCCATCAGGGACTGCTGATAAGTGTTAAATGAGGAGTTCTTCTCAGTGTGTGTACATGGACATGTGTCAGATGGTGCCTCCTCACAGACAGTATTGTGAAAAATGAGAACTGTGTGGAAAATGAGGTGAGGTATCAATGAGAAAAGGGCAGTCTTCTTGGCTGCAAGGCAAATATTGTTGACCATATCATTGTGTAGGTATTTGATGAAGAATTTACCGTCTCTCTCATGAGCTCTCATTACTGTTTGGGAAGAGAGAACAAATGGTCTATTACACTATAAATGAAATAATAACATTGCCTGTGAAAAATACAGACTTGTAGCTCAGAGAAGCCCAAACTGATATCTGCAGGGTCATGACTATGCTGGAATTAATTTCAAGGGGGAAGAGCATAGGAAGGATAGCCTATTTTAAAGGTGCTTTTATTACTATGGGGTTCATATGCATACTGCGTAAAGTGCTTGATATTTCTGGAGAGTTTTTTTCTGCAGCTGGTAACAAGGACTGTGAAGACGGACATGTCTGATAGTAGTATTTCTGAAAGGATAGAGAATAATCTTCCAAACACAGAATCTCATCAAATCAGCTGATACTAATCTTAAACTTGGTGTACTGATATCTATTGCAGTTTAAAAAAAAAATTTGCAAAGAGTTAGTATCTGCTTTGTTTTGTTTTCTTACATGTTTTGTGATATGTATTTTATCATGTTAGTAACTGCTGATGCTGGCAGTGTCTTTGAAGGGAAAGACTGCAAATAATTGGTTCTTTCAAGACAGGGCAATTTGAGGGAATCTTCAGAGCATTTGCATCTGTGAGACTTCCTCAGGAGCTCTCTGGATTCTCTATGACAAAAATTATGATGCGAGAGTTGCAAATGGGACAGAAAGATGTTGCCATGTACCGTGCATAAACGTTGCAAATATCTTGGTCCTTGTCAGAACAACCTTCAGCTCTGTATGAAATGGGGAAAGGAGTGCCAAAGGGCTGAAATAAGGATGAGAAAGATTTGTTGCTTTGCTTCTTTCAGGGATTACTTTAACATGATGTTTTCAGAGTGCTTTTGAAATGCCCTTCTCGGAGGCCCTCAAGCAGGAGCAGAACAGATGAGACGCGCTTCCAATACTCCCTGTCACTGACTTTCATGGAAATGTGTTTCAGGATATTGCATTTGGATGAGTGTCTGTAGATAAAAGTAAAACAGGAGCAGTGTTTTTTTGCTGTGTGGGCTGCTAGCACTCAGCTTCAGCCCTTGCTGCCAGAGTTTCCAATGTGTGTGGCTGCCGGAGGACATGGGTCCTTTTCTCACCAGCGCAGTTTTGGCAGTCGGGCTGCGGTGTGGTACGGCCAAGCCTTGTTATGCTCAGCCAAATATGTGCAACGCAAAAGTGGAAGAATTTACGAAGGCTTTGGGACATGTAACACAATGTTTTTGTGCTTGTGGTTTCTGGTTTTAGATGATGTGTTTGCTGAATGGAATTTGTAAGTGTACTCTTCAAAGTAAGTAAGTGATAGCAGCCACATTCTCAGGTACCACGTGTACAAAGCTGCTTGGTGCTGCCAGTCATGCAGAGATACTCTGCTACCAGAGTTACAGAAGTGTCCAGCTAACTGCTAAAATTTTGGTGTCACAGTTCATTTCTCCTCATGATGCAAGACTCTGAGCTTTCATAGAAACTCGTTGCTTCCCATAAACAGATGTGGTCAGTTATGGAAAAGAGGAAATCTTTTAAACAATGTCACCACTAGGTCTTCATGGTCAGCATAACCTGTTATCACTGGGTAGCAGGGTAGTCTGTACACCCCAGATGCTCTTAAGCAAACTCAAATGGTAAATAAATTCCATGAATTATAAACTTGCTAGGGCAGCCATAGCTGTTTACATGAGTAAAATTCTGGTAAGGAAGATAATTAAACCCCCACAGTTACAGGAATGTAAAACAGAGGTGTTGTTTTGTCTTGTAGCTCAAGAGGCACCAGCCCTGCTGCGGCAGCTCATGGATCAGACAGTGAACACCAGTCACTCGGCCATGCTGGAGTGCCAGGCTCATGGCATCCCTGAGCCTCAGATATCCTGGTTTAAAAATCATGAGGAAATACAGCAGCAATCAGGTGAGAGCCCTGTGTACTCATTTACCTTTTTGGAGCTTTTTCATTTACCTGTCTGCCTCAGGTATCCCTTTGCAGCCTCATGGCACCAGCACCCAGGTGTAAGGCAGGAATTACTGCCTGGTGTTACAGGCTGGCAGGCAGCAGTGTGGGTGTTCCAGGTTATTTTGTCTAATTCCAAAACCTCAGCCAGGCTAGAGATGTGGGCACAATGTGGGCACACTCCTCTGTGGAGTCTGTGGAAAAAATATAGCTCTCAGTTTGCTTCTCGGAAGAGTCATCTTCAGAGAAATATATTTCTCTCTGTTCACTATAGAGGGAGCCTAAGGATCAGATGTCCTGGCCAATGTATAGCCAGGCAAGAGAAAGCCAGGCTTGAGGGATGTGTGTAAGGAATACCAGTGGGGGTCTGTGGTCAGGCTTGCAAAATCTGTTCTAGATTCACAGCCTAGCTGCCAGACTAATTCTGTATCTGGAGTCTCCAAACTTGAAATGCATCTGCCAGCAGCCAGGGAATCTGGGTCTCATGCAGCAGAAAGGGACAGCTTCCCAGATGGCATGCCACAGCTTCAGGAAAACTTTGGGAGGTATTAACTGCTGTGTCTGGAATGTGATTTCAAAGATCAGCTAAGACTACTACTAAGTCCTGCTCAGATGGCACCACAGTCACAGAAATGTTCCTTGAAGATTTCAGGTGGAGATGAATGATAAGGAAAAAGGCAAAACCTTTCTTGTTGGAATTCATCCACATTTGGATAAGAAGCACAACATAAGCTAATGATACAGGCTCAGCAAAAATGTTCAAAGAGATTTGGCCTGTAGGAACTTGAATCCTAAGTCTACTTTTCAATAGCAGCATTTTAGAAAGTTTTTGTGTAAGGGTCTGTCCTGCATTATTGGAAATTACTATAGCATGGAGATAGACAACTGGGAAAATCTTTGAGGATTTCTCCAGATGCATTATAAGCCTGTGCAGACTCTCAGCACAGACACTAAACTTAATCTAGAGATGGATTCCTTGAAGCTTTACAGTGACCACATCATTGTAATGTGCACTATTAACACCACCTTCCAAAATGTCATGTGCCAGTCAATATGCACCATACACAGTGCTCCCAAGATCAGTCCCTTAGGCTGAGCTTTTTCACTCACACAAGTGCTTTGTAAACACCAATTTCCAAAATGTTCCAAAAACATCCAAGTACGTTTGGCTTTCCTGCAGACATTTTGCTGTGCAGTCTGTGGCTCAGATTTCTTTTGAGAAGAATTTGAAGCAGATATTGTTACAAAAGGGACTGGTTTTGTTTATATCCTGGCTCCCTCTCATTGCTAAATATTTCATTTCACAGGAATAATTTTAGGGCCCGGAAGCCGAATGCTGTTTATTGAAAGAGTAAAAGAGGAGGATGAAGGACTTTACCAGTGTATAGCCACCAACTTAAAAGGGTCTGTGGAGAGTGCAGCGTATGTGACAGTACAAGGTAAAATATGACATAAAATGGGACGAGCAAGTTTGCCATGGGTGATGCTCTTACTCAGGCTGGAAAGGCAGGGAGGGGAGGGTTGACTTGGGGCTGAGGCAGTAATCTCTGAAGGCAGGAATTTGAAGGAAGTCCTAGCAAGGAAAGCATACCAGGTTGGAAAGGAAGCCCAGCAGGAAATGCTAACTCAGAGCATGTTTACACTGACCTAAAAAGAAGAATTGCTTCAACCCAACAAAGATCAGGTCAGGGTAGAAGAGAAATGTAAATTTAGTATCATCAAAACAAACAAAAAACAGAATAAGGAACACTCTCCTACCCACTTATTTTCCCATTTTATGTTAATTCCATAGAAATTAGGGGCTTGAGATACTTTTATTTGATTATTTTCAGTGTAAAGTGAACTGTCAAACAGGACTAGAAAATTTTAGTGCAATGATAGCTACATATACATTTTTCAGATTTCTTGTAAGAAGTAGGAATGATCTAGTTATTCCTGTAACCATTATTTTTGCTATTCATTTAAATGTCCATCATTGTCCTGCCTTCTGTCAAGCTGGACTCAGGCCTATGGCAGTGACTTCTACCAATCGGTTTTACTTTGCATAAAAATAAATTCTATTCAGCAGTTGGTTTTTTTTTGTTCATTTAATTGAGTACCCTTTAGGTTCATATATTACAAGATAAGAGAAGTAGGTTGGCATTATGAAGAAAAATCAGTACCATGGATAAATTGAATTTGACAAAATCTATCTTGTTGCTATCATGTATTGAGTAAATAGCCCCAAATGCATTTAGTTTCTCTTTAAAGAAGACAATGTGACTATCACTAGGTCTCTCAGGCAGGGATTATATCTTTGAGGATGTTCTCATACAATTGCTAAATGTATCTGAATACTACTCAGTGTTTGGATACTATGCTCCAGCAGAAGACAATTACAGCTACTAAGTTGGTATTGATTTTCTGCCATGGGTGTGTTAGCAGTCTCAGTTAATGGTGATGGTTGATGATACAATTATGTTTTCAATCTAAAAGGTCAGGGATAAGTATATGTACATGTGGACTGGCCTAAGTGGTGTAATCCAGGAGTTAAAACCTGTGAATAATAGAAAGGTTTTTATGGCCACTCTAGTAACTAAAAGAATAAATTGTGTCTAAGTGCTTGCTGTTCAAACATCCCACTAATTGATAGCCCTTGACAATGTAATTCATTATTGTATTGGCTTTTAACATTATTGTAGTTTGGCTATTTATTGCAACCACAAGCATTCTGTCAGATGGCTTCTGGGAATGTGTCCTAGTCTGTGATCCAGGGGAGAGTAAAGCCAGCAGTGGGAAAGCTGCTTCTTTGGTTACATGACCTGGGACACCACTGTCAGTGTTCTTGTGTGACTCCTATGGGAGCTCTTAGATAAGCAACAAATTAAGTTTACCATATTAAATCTATGAGATTGGATTAAAATCTGTTCAGACTGGATGAAAAAAAAAAAAAAGAGAGACAATTTGTCTTATATACATGACCAAGGAAAATGCTTTTCCTACTTCTCCTTCCTACTGCCTGAAAGAACTTCAGTGGAGGTTTTGTCTCCTACACTGAACTGGAATTCCTATCCCTGTCCCAAAGAATGGCAGCCCCTCACTCTATCCTTCAGCCTGGAGGGGCAAGATCAGGACTTAAACACTGAGCTCTCTCTAAGCTTTGCTGCTTGCTTTTCTTCCTGAGAAATACAGACCCTGAGACTGCTGCTGCAAGCACCAAAGCCTCCCCTGTGTCAAAGCCTCCCCTGTGTCCCGGCGGAGCGCGGGGCTGCAGATCAAAGGGAGCAGAGCATTGCCTCCTGCTGATGGCCGTGTTTAGCAGATTGGAAGAGTAGGTTGTGAATGAGTCAGGAAGGAAACTGTCTGCTCTCTTTATTTCCTCAAAAAAACCCATTCTTATAGTCACAGATAAAACAATGTGTTATTTTTGTATCCGAGATGGATGAATGGATGATGGGATCCAAGGGCCGTCTTTAAATAATCTCAGCCCATGTTTGGTTTGGAAGCTGTGCTTGCCGGGCTGTCTGAGGAGCAGAGGGGCTGTGGTTGTGGACATGTCACAGTATGTCCGCTTGTTCTTGGCTGAGGAACTGAAGAGGCAGCAACTCTGCAAGGAGCAAACGGGAACAGCAAATGGCTGCCAGAGCACGCAGCAGGTGGAGGGAATTGTGCCTTAAAAAACCCAGGGGCACAGCTCCTGGGCACGAGGGGAACACAGGTTGCCTTGGGCAGCTCTTCTTCGAGGGATCATGTAGTTGCACGTGTCTACCTTGCTCACAGAGTGGATGAATTGCCATGAAACCTTGTCCTGTTTCTCCTCCTGGGGACTCTCCCAGCCCCCTCAATACAGTGAGTTGCAGAGGGGCTGCACCATCTGAAGGGGATGAGTTGATGAAGGAAGCAGCATCTTTTACAGCTCATGCTCACTGGAATACAGGCATGTAACAAGCAAATGAACACAGCAACATGCCCTGTCTTGAAGATGGTGGTTGATAACTTAATGTGATCCCTGATGATGAGAAGGAAATCATCACATTTATTAAACATTTATGGAACTATTCTGATAATATGAAAATGGTGTTTGCTTTTTAAATAACTGTTTTTAGTACCTTACCTACCTCTCTAACTTTGTACATCAAAAACCTGGTGCACATTTTGGATCACTCTAAAGCCATCAGGAATGTTTCCATGAAGTTTAACTGGAATTCCGGAATTCCCTCTGTTACTGAATGAGGCTCAGAGTGGGTTATGAGGGCAGCTGTAACAAAAAATTTAAACACCAGGGGACTCCTATTACCTCAGAGAACCAACAAAGGGAGCTGGAAGGGAGTCCTGGTGGCCTCTTGCTCAACCTCTGCTCAAACCAGTATCGTCATCAACATTGTATCCAGTCAATGATGGCTTTGGCTCAAGGTCAGGAGGAGAAATTCCCGAGCATCTCTAAGCACTTGTCCAGGGGTGAGGGATATTTTGGATGCAGCACAGGGTGGTGTTGCCCCAGGCATTGCTTTTTCCCTGGCTGACACATGACCCAGAGATTCAGGGGCATGAAGGAGGCTGCAGGGAGTCAGATGGGACAGAGATGCTCATGGAGGAAAATCTGAGTCTAATGAGGTAGCTGGTGTGTAAAGATCTGGGAAAGATCTAAAGGGGAGGCAGAAAACTTGGGCTACCAGACAGAGAGGGATTTGGCCCTGCCTACAGCCCCTCCAAGCTTTGTTAATCCTGAACTCTCTTCTGGGTGCTCCTGCCTGTTAGGTCTCAAGTCAAACCTGTTCCTACCCAGAGAAACACTCAGCCAGCTCTGGCTGCAAGCCTTTTAGCAAGACTAGGGATCTGGCATTTCATAACCCAGCCCAACCACAGCCTGGAGAAATGCTTTCTGGTTGCCTAAATTCACTAAAACTTTTCAAAGATGGTACCTTCACATCTCTTCACTAACTAGTGAAGTGGTTAGGGAGTTAGTTAGTGGTTAGTGAGTGGTTAGGAAGTTGCTGCCTTCCACCCTGGGACTGTATCCTGCCTCAGGGGTTTTCTGGGTCCTGCCATATGGAACAGGAGCAAGAACTTAACCCTCAGCGCCTCCAGGTTTTGCAGAATAAACGCCAGAAACTATTACTCACCATCTGCACGGCTGCTGCTCAGACACAAGAGGAGAATATCCATATGTAAAAGGAAAGCCTGATGCCAGAGGACAGGCAAGCTGCATTAGGCTGTATTGTTTATGCCATCATTCTGACCCTTGTCTAAAACAAGCCTTTAAGAATACTTGTGAAAATAATTTAACGCTCCTGGCATTTTTGAGAAATAGATATTTTGTATCTCCATTTGCAGTTGCAGTCGAATTGTTCTTCAGTAAGCTTTATTCTCAAAGCTCCATTATGGACGTGCTGAAACAAAATTAGATACAGGGCACAAACACAAATCTGATTATCACCTTTAGAGAGAGAAGATACCATGCCAAATAAGCCACAGCTACAGATAGAAATTCAACCTCTGAACAAAGCTGTGTCACCTTGCCAGGCAGCACATCCCTCTGGATTAGCTGGTAAACCCACCAGTGAGACATCAGTCATCCCTTTTTCATTTGTCAGGAGTAGCACTGAAACACTGAGCTGCCTGAGGTCTGAAACTGCTGCAAGTGCAATTGACAAAACCACTGTGAAATCATGTTCAGAATTACTCCTCCTTGTCAGCTCGTTTTCTCTCTCTGGAGGGTGCATCAGAATAAGAAGCAGAGCACTAAGGGTTGGGGTTTTTTGTTTTTGGTGTTTTTGTTGTTGGTTTGTTGTGGGTTTTTTTTCATTTGCTACCAATCCGATGGAAAACATATCGTGGGAAGTGTGGTATTTTGACACAATCACAGTATTTCCAAAGCAGACTGCTCTGAAAGCATTTTACAAGTCCCTAGGTAGTATTCAGAAAATAATTTTATTTTGGCTTTTTTAGGCTCTGTCAGTGGGCTCTAATACTCTCCAGATTTCTAATATTCATGTTTTCTTGCTGCATCCTATTCAGTCATTGTTGGCTTTGGTTTTCTGGGGTTAATCTGTTCCCTGGTTTGGAGACCTTTCCTGGCTCCCTGCCAGCTGGGTTCTACAAGGTGATGCTGTGTCCTGTGAAGGAGATGGTTCCATGGGAAGGATCCCATGTCCCCTCGGGAGACTGGTCCAGTGCTACTGGTGAGACCAGCAGGAGACCTCAAGGCATGAACCTGCTGGGGCACTGGCAGGTTGAAGGGAGCTGTGGGTCCTGCAACCCCAGGTGGGGATTAGGATTAAGATCCCCATGCCAAGCTTTCCACAAGATGAGTTCACTGGTGCCACAGCATCTACATCCTGCATCCACACCACTTTACATCCACACCATGCAAAGGAGAACCCATGTACTGCTGCCAGCTGTACTGCAAGCCTCCAAGGAAGCCCCCAGCCCTTCCCCAGAGAGGTTTTGATGAGGACTGGTATGTTTCCAGTATGGCTGGCATGGAGGTGCAGGCTGCAGGGCTCGGGTATCAGCATTGAAGAGTTCACCAACCTGGGGCAGAGCAGGTGCAGTCCTCAAGGAAAGGCATCAAATGTCCTGGACAAAAAACCAATCTGCAGCACTGCGATGTGCCCCAGGTCATTCCTGGATTCACTGGTGTCTGCATCAGCATGAGCCTTCCCTGGAGCTTCTTTGGCATCAGCAGCATCTCTCACACCACATCGTTTGCCCCTGGGTAAAGGCCAGCAGAGCTGTCCCATCCCTGCAGCCTCATCTCTTCCCAAGGCTTCTAGGGACTGAGCACTTCCGAGACCTCTGCTCCTCTCCTGGATATGATCTTGGACAGATTATTTTGCTGTTGGGGTGGGAGTGTTGTGCACACATGCCTGCACACAGTCTTACACAGAGGAAATTTGACTGAAAATATTCTGCACCTGAATTGCTACCTCGAAAGGAAACTGTCATCTGATGCTTCATCCTCAACCTGTGATTCTATGATTCTGGGCCACAGGATCACAAAGAGCTGTTTTTTTACTGAAAAACATACAGATGTATAGAATACAGTTTTGCTGTGTTTAATGCACTGGATTTGCTGGGGAAACCATATTTTAAACACAGGCTCTGTGAACCAGTCCAAATAGAGATTAATACACCATTGAAAAGAAGGACACTGGACCTTCCTGGTATTTTATTCTAATGGCAGAGAAACCTGAAGTGTCCTTTCTTTGCAGGTCATTTTCTAAAATGTTTGCTGCTTGATTTTCCCAGGCACATCAGAGAGGTCAAACCTGGAGCTAATAACCCTGACCTGTACCTGTGTGGCTGCAACACTCTTTTGGCTACTGTTGACCCTCTTCATTCGCAAGCTGAAGAGGGTAAGAAAGAATGGGGAGCTCCCAAAAGCATCTGCCTTTTCTTGCCAGCCATTTGTTTGTGTTAGAAAATCCTTCCTAGGCCACTGGGATTGCTGAGTCTCAAAAAAAAAACCCAAAACTCTGATTCATTTAGTGCTCACCTTTGTTCCCTGTGCAATCACCAGGCTGCTGACGGGTGCCCAGAGAACCATAACTCACAAGGCTGAGCATGAGTAAGCCCAGAATCAAAGCCCAGGTGGGGGCAAGGCTCTGTGACTTGCAATCATTTGAGTGTCTGACTCCCACCAAAGGCATCTCCATTCCCTTAAAAACTGTGGGAGTTTGGCATCTTTATGTCTTTGAAGATCTGAGTGAGTGAGAATGACAGATCTTCACAGGGCTTGCTGGGGTCTGGTTTGCACACAGTGTCTCCTATAATTACATCACTTCCAAAGTGATATTTCACTGAAGTACTTTTGGTGGTGCAGCCACTAGAGCAGATGATCCTGTATCAGCAGGATAACATTAACTGCCCCTGCAGCTGACCCTCTTTCTCATTCAAGGCTGACTCTGATGGTTTAAAGCCCTTTTTTTTTTTTTGGCAGCACATGTGTGCCTTGCATGGTGTGTGCAGGTTGAATCACAGCAGAGAACACAATTCTTCAGCAGTGCCGAAAGATCTCAGAGCAACTTGCAGGAGCAGATGGATTTAGGGAAGAAAGGAATTTGGGTAATGGGGTGCTCTGCAGCAATGGGATGAGGAATGGCTGCATGTCCCCCTCTCCCCACTATAGCATTACTGAGCCTGGGCTGCCATCCTTAGCCCATCCCAAGAGGTGTCACACCTCAGAGCCACAGGGATCAGCTCACAGCCACCTTGGCTGAGCATAATCCAGCAGGCAACAAAAATTCATGTAGATATTTCTGTGTGGTTTTGTATGTGCCCATGAATGTAGGAAAAGTAACATGGAGGGACTCAGTTCAACAGGTTTTCCACAAATTCCAACTAATAGCCAAGAAATTAGAGCAAACTCTAGATGTTTTTTATAGAAATAAAAGTACCCTCATGTCAAGAAAAAATACAGTGGATTTAAGTAGCAATCTAGGGGTTCTTTGAAGGAAAATATGTTTCAAATGGATGGACTTCACAAAACTTTGAGATTAAGTTAGTATTTCTGTACATTTCTCATGTGAAGTGGGTGATCCATTTGCTCAGCAGACAATGAATTTCTAGTAAATTTATTTGAAATCAAGTGTTTGAAAATATGTATTTGAGCCTGGGTGTTTATGAACTTCTTCAGTCTTAAATAATTTCAATAAACTGGTCAGAAATTATGCCAAAGAAATAAAAAACTCTGAAAATTTGTAAACAGTTCCTGAAACCTATGTCTAGTGTCCTAATGACTGGTCTGGCATACCTGCTAACCACATATGACCCTTCTTTGCTGGGTTTATGGAAAAAAACCAAACCCTGTCAGTTGAACTCCATCTGTTGCATATGGCCACTTTGTGCTTTGCAGAAACACGAAGGGAAGATATTTTTATCAGCAATGTTTAGTCATTTGCTTAAAATATTTCTCCTGACTGTGCATAAGGCCTGTATCATAACACCATATGTTAATACAGATCCATATGGATTTCATTGAAGAAACTGTTGTGTCACATAGGAGGAAACCTAGAGAACAGAGTTTCTTTTACATAATGTCTTGCAATGTTTTAAAAAGCCAAAGAGAGCTTAACCAAACCATCTATTAGACTGTGAAACATTCAGTCCTATGGGGATAATTTACTTGAAATCCTTGATCTAAACAGGAAAATGCTACAGATACCTTATACTCTTTTACATTTTGACGTATTTTTTGTTTTCTAGCCTTATTCCTCTGATTTGAAGACCAACCATTACCTGTCTATCATAATGGATCCTGATGAAATGCCCTTAGATGAGCAATGTGACCGACTGCCTTATGATGCCAGCAAGTGGGAGATTGCAAGAGAAAGGCTTAAACTAGGTAATACTGGGGTACTTCACCTTGGGCTTGCAGTGATTGCGTGAGATGTAGTTGTGCAGTTAAAGGAGTAGCTGGGTGTGGTTTTGGCACAGAGCAGCCAGGTTCAGTCTGAGCTGTTCTATACCATGTGCCCTGTTCTATAGCTGACCTAGAGCAGTTAGGACTGACTGTGTCTACCTGACTTTCCAAATGTATATTTTGACTCCAGGTAGGGAAACTAAAACACAGACAATAGTACTGCACTCTATTTTTTGCAGACTGATTTACTTAAAATAGGACATAAAATTGGGGCAACTGAAGGTTTCCTAATCAGTCTGCTGGCTTGAACGCTTCTCTCTCTAGACCTAGGAGCCTTTTGTTATTGACTGTATCTTATTGTAATTTTGGTATTTTTACTCTAATTTTTTCCTTCTTTTTTCCATGAATATCTGGCAAAAAAACCCAATGCAGAAATGGATCCTCATACTCCATCCCTGTTTCTCCCTTTCCTCTTCTCTCCAGTGTGCTCTCCCTGTTATCCTTCTGTGCTGCAGTTTTACATTATTTGCAGTGCACCCTGAAGTGCAAGAATGTGACAGGAGTCTACACATAAATCAATAAATCTATGGAAATGTCAAACCTGCAGCTAGCTGGCCTGCAAATGCCCCAGTGAAAAGCATGGGTTAGGGGTTGTTCCTCACTTGCTTAGCCTGGTGTGAGACTGACAAGGAGGGCAGGAGACTCGGGACCAGATTTTTGAAGTTGAAGAATCCTTCCAGGAACCACACAGATCCACAGTTGACCACAAAAGGATCAACTTTAAAGTAACAGTGATCTCAGCCTGTTGCTACAGTGCTGTTTGTTCTTCCAGGCCTGCATCAGATTTGTCCTACAGCAAGGGCTAGAAAAATCCCTGCTTTTTAGCTAGGAGCTGAACAGATTCCTTCTGTCCTCCGGGGATCAGAGACAGAGGGTGGTTAAAACATGCAAACACTTGGGATCACACTTAATTTGCCTGCTAGGAATCAGACAACCAGATGTGGAGAAGCACAGCTGAAATATATTGCTAGTGTTTTATAATTGTCATACACAATTCTGGGAATGCTACAAAATAACCTCGTGCTGGAGTGTCCTCAGTCTTCAAATAGTTTTATTACAATGATGGACCAAGAGCTTGATGTGCAGACAACGTGACTGCTGGTTTATGTGATGCTTTGTTTGTGTGTAAATCCCATGGAAAGAATCAAGCAGAAATGGAATGTAAACAACAAGGAAAAACCCATGTCTTTCAGGGTTGGTGTTTGGAGTCTGGAGGTGAGGAATAGAGGACCAGAGAATGAGTTAAAAGTGGGAGAGCTGATGTAAACAAATAAAGAATGCTGACATTGAATGAGAACCAGATTCAGAGAAGTTGGGTATGTGCAGTATGCTAGATTAGCTCAGTGCAAGCCCTGCTTACATGGCAGTTGGCTCAGTCATTGAGTAACCTTGGCAGTCTCTGAGGATTAGTGTCTCACAAACACAAAATGTGCTTCTATGGTTTTTAGAAAATATTTTTACTTAGAAATGCAACCCCTTCCAGCATCAGATATGTCTGTTTCTGTCTTTCCACCTACGTATCCTCCAGGATATGTATTTATTGTAGCTTTTGCAAATAAGTCTCTCTTTTCAGCCCACACCTCCTCTGCTCTGTGTTCCTCCAAAACATGCTCGTACTGCCCATGGCTGTGACGCAACACTTATACAACAGGACTCCCTCTTCAGCTGTAAGAGCTACAGACCTTACAGGAAATTTCAAACAGGCACCACTGAAGTCAGGATAATTAACATTCAGTGTGGATTAGCCTGACTGTGAGCAAAATGTCATCTTTTCATTAGGCAGAAAAATGTTAGTGCTATAAATCACTGTCACTGTAGTTGGCGATAACATTGCGGCCCAGATCAAGTGTTGAGCTATTATGCATTTTCCACCTTACTCTTGGGCTTGACCTTCCTAATGTATGAGAGGTCAAACACTGCTGACGTTGTGGTGCAGAACCCCCAGGGAGTGTTGCCACATGCAACATTGCTCGGGCTCAATGTCAAAACACAGTGGTGGCAGATGGCTTCCTGATGCTCACTTCCTCCTCTGCACCACAAGCCCACAGCGCTGGCACCCAGCAAGCACTTTCCATTCTCCTTCACTGGAGCAGCACTGTCCTGTGTGACAGGATGGAAAACATGAAGTCACATGTAGGGAGAACTCAGAGGACTCAGGCTGTGGCAGAGGACCTGAGAACTTTAGAGCCTCTGTCTTCCCTCAGACCTGGAGAGGAGGCATCTGCCAGGGCTTTTTCCTGATGCCCCAGTCCAGCAACTCACATGCTTGGAAGACCCTGTCCAAATTGGACTGAAATGGAAACCGTCTGATCCAGAACTCCTTGACTGTGGGGTATGTTCACTTCAAAGAGTTCTGAGTTGCCCCAGGAAACCAAAGAAAACTTAAGCAGAGCATTCTGCTTCTGAGGTCTGTAAGTAAATGCTGCAACATTTCATACCTGAGCGTTACCTCAGACATGAGCAGCGCAGCTCCCTGAGGGCTGTGACAAGTTGATTGCCCAGGTGGTTGGGCAACTTAATATTCCTCTGTTTAATTTCTCCATTTGATAATTTAATTTTGTAATTACTTTATGTGTCAACATTGGGGGCTTTTGCAAGAACAATCTGTTGAGATACAGATCTACATACTAAACTGTGGAGTTCAGCCTACATGCTGTAAGGTTAGAGCAGCCCTACTCTGCATTTAGCACAGTGCAAACAGTAGCAGAGCAACAAAGATTAATACACCAAGTGTTACAGTTTCCCATTAAATCACAATAGTTGTTTAGAGAAGGAAGTGTTGTTTCCAGTGCTCTTTCTCCTTTCTGAAAGGTTAGCAGCTTTGTGTGGCTTTATGAGCTAACTGGCTTGTTTTCCAAGCGGTGACTAAGTAGGTTATCTCAGTGTGGGAAGTGAGTTAACAGTGATGGAAGCAGATTAAAGCCATGGGTTAAACAAAGGTATGATGGGTTTTAGAGGATCTCAGATTGCAACTTCATGTTGTAGAAACCATGAACAACCAATACATTGAGAACTAAGAACATCAATTAACCAAGAAAACCAATACCTTAATCTTCAAGTTGTTTCCCTTAAACACCTGCTGCATCAAGAAACCATATGTAGTAACTGAAAATGGTGACTAGATATTCAAAGATAAACACTGATTTACCTGTAATTGTGTGTCAAACACTAAGCCCTTCACAAACCAAAGATCAGTCTGTTGATGCTTTTCACTCATGTAGATTAAATTCTTAATGGTAAGAAATTTGCTAAAATGCTACAGCTAAAATTGCTGTAAAAATGCAACACTTTTGCACATCTAAGGAGGGTATAAATTTCTGGGTTTTTTTTTGGCTTAGCATATTTCATTTCATGTTACCATTGCTTTGATAGCATATGCTGTGTGCTTCTGCTGACAGGCACACTGAGAATCACAGTTTAGAAATGTGATACACATATAAAAGTTAGTATCTATTTATTTTAGAACTGACAGCAGCTCTTTTTCTCTGCTTACGAGTGTCTGGGTGAAATTCATGTCTCACTTTTCCTTCAACAAGTTAGATGGCCAAGTCAGAGCTAGTCAAACAGGTGTCCATCACAGGAAAAGGAAATTATCCTTTGGCTGTGGAGATGGCTATGACATATTTGTGTATCTGAGAAATAAATATATTGCATATGTTCTTTTATAGGAAAAGCTTGTCTTTCTTACCTTGCTTCTATACACATGCTACTATACACCTGCTAGCCACATAGGTACCTGGGTACCTTCTGCTGAAGGTGAAGCATAAATGCAATCTGAAAATAGTTACTTGGAAATAAAAATTTTATTGCTACCTGATATGCTGACAAGAGCTCTCTGATCAAAACTCCTCCAGCCACTCGAGAAGGGCAGAGCCAGCCATGCCTGTCCACATGAGCAGTGCCAAAGAGGAGTCAATATTCCCTGCTGCAAACAGTAATACACCACGAAGGAGGCTGGGAAGATCATAAGACTGACATCAACTATTGTGAACTCTAGGAAAGTTGTAGGACTACCCGTGGAGTCTTACCTGGTTCTGAACATGAGTGAAGAAGACACTCAGCTTCTACTGCTGGAGAGTTTTATTGATGCTCACTGATTTTTCTGAAGGGCTCTGAGTGCTTCTCCTGGGGTCTGCTCAGTAGCAGCATGATTATGATACAGCACAAATGTCTGCCCTTAGGCAGCTGGAAGCATCATACCCACCATAAACAAACCCATCATTTGTGACTCCAAGTCCCCTCTCACAGAAAAGCCCCAGCCCTCGTTTTGCAAAGGTAAAGGTCCCATTTGCCCAGATTTGCAGCTTCTTACAACTCATAGATGCCATCGTACAGGGGCTTGTTGGGGAAGAGCATCAGGGTCTTGTGCCCATAGTTCAGGGGTTTCATTGCCAAGTTGCTGCTTCCTCCCTGGAATAAAGATAATTTTAAGGCACCTTGTTTGAGGAGGAAGAATTCCATTTGTAAAGATTACCTGTGGCAAGCTACATGTTAGTGTGTATGCAGGTTTAGGTGGAGGCCCTGTCTTGTTGAGGACATAAGTACCAGGGTTACAGCCTGCTGCATGGAACAGTTTGCTCAGGAAAAAAGAGGAGCAAATCTTCCTCTGGCTGAGCTAGACTGAAAAAAACTGGGTCAGAAGTCAGTGTACTGCCACTGAATTGTTGCATTCATTTAGCATAATTTTCAGTCATATTACTTATTCCCTCTGTTGAATCTCCTGGTTTGTCTGCTTACTCTTTGAAAAAAACCTAAGCAATCAAAAAGTCTAAAACACCTGTATGCTGGAAATACACATGTGGGACTAATGGTAAAGCACATTTTTCAGTTCATTATCTATGATATCATTCAGTTCATTTGCTGACAATATTTTTTTTTACCAGAATGTCTTTCTCCAACTTATTTTCTTTACAGGAAAGTCTCTTGGACATGGAGCATTTGGAAAGGTGGTACAAGCATCTGCTTTTGGAATTAAGAAATCACCAACATGCAGAATAGTTGCTGTGAAAATGCTGAAAGGTATCTTGCTGAAAAGCTGGGCTGGAAAAAAATGATCCTTTTTATAGTGTCCCATTTTTAGTTTGATCCTATTCAAAGAAAGAGTGTGTGATGTTATTCCCCCACCAATAACTCTCTGAAGTCTCCAAAAATTGTACACCAATTTTCAGGTCCATCACAAGTGAAATGGCAGAACTATGAAATAAAAATTGCATTCACAGTAAAAAAAAAAGGTGATACAGGAGAAAGTTTCACATGTAGTAAAAAAAACCTAATTGCTCATTTTACTGAAAATTTGGTTCCACTACTTCTAATATCAGAATGAATGAAAGAGTCACTTTTGTAGGATCAGAAGGGGCAATTACATTTCCTGCACACCCTACATCATACTGTTATGTTAGACTGACCCTATACTGAGCACCATAAATGCAGTTTAGCTGAGGTATAAGGCTTCCACCTTGATGTGAAGACACAGAGATAGAAGCTTTTGTATTTCCCTTGGCCATTAACTCTGATGATTAATCATCTCATTGTCAAAACCAGGTGCCTTATGTCTCCTTTGCATCTGTCTGACATCCGTTCCTCATTCTAACCTTCTCCATTGCATTATATAAGGATTTTCCTTCCTTTAATGAAGCTAAACAGATCAAGCTGTTTAAATCTTAGAGCTGTTGTGCAGGTGTGTCCTCTCTGAACTGCCTGCAGCCTTATCACAGGGTGCTTAGGATGCTCACACCCAGGTTGTGTAATGGATTTGCCAGCACGCTTCATACACCAATGCTCTTCCCAAAGTGAAATCATCTCCCAGCTAATCACTGCCATGTTTTTCATTGGAGCAGAAAGGACAAAGACTCCCACCATTCTGAAGAGGTCACTTGTGAAGTTAGCAGGCAGGATGGTACTCAGTCACAGCCTGTAGCAGCCATGCCTGAATTCCCTAACCCAGAGTGCTGGTGGCATCCTTTCCTATCCTTTCCCATCCTTTTGTTTTGTATTTTTTTTCCTTCCCACATTTCCCTGGGATCTTATGCTTCATTGCTAATCTCTCTTCAACGCAGAATCCTTTTAATTGTCATTCTCTACCAGGACACATCCCCTGTTCTGTCAGTAAGGCTGAGATACCTGATGCTCTCAGTTGACTCTGTTCAGGCACAGCTTGAATCCATCCTTCTTACCCAGTGGCTTCTAGCTCCACAGCTCCTTACTTATCAGTTATCAGAAGGTCTTCACATGTTTCTTCCAGCCCTTGGAGGGGCACATAAGATACTCTCAGACTTGCAGTCTGTGTCTGAAACACTCAACCTGAAGTAGCTTCTCTCTCTTGCCTGCAGTGACCTGGCAGCTGTACTGTGTGTAGGGTGTGCCCTCTTGATATTGTCCTCAACAGCCTTGTTCTGCACTCTAATGTCAAGTGGTTTCACAGGGGCTGGTATGTGCTACTGGGATATCCAGGACCATCCCAAAGGAGGGAATTTGCAGCTGAGAGGGTTGCAGACCTTTGTCCTCTCTCTTGTTCCAGAAGCACAGAAATACCCTGTTGGCCAATGCCAAATGAACAACTACCCTGTAGCAAGCATGTCTGGAAAATTGGAGGAAACTAAAGCTTTGGTCCCTGTCCAAACCTTCTGCAGCAGTGGGCCAATAGCCATCTGTGTCACTGGTTGCAGTGGATGGCCTGTCACCTGGGTCACTGCCTGACCCATGGTTAACTGAGCTGTTTTGCCAACATGCAGACATATGTGCTGGCAGAATGGACTGCCAGATTCAACATTTCTTCACGTACATCAGCAGGATTCTTGTGCCAGCCAGCACCATCAAGGCAGCAGGGGTTGTTCCTGGAATAGATGGGAGCAGACGGCAGCTACAAGAAGTCCTCACGGATCCTGTGTATGTGTGCAGGGTAGATGCTTGTATCTAAATTAGTTGCTTAAATAATCTTTTATTGTCAGTGGTGAGAAACAGCAGCCCATCCTGTCATGGCACAGATCCCTGCATATGGTGAGCTGAGCACTTGATTTGTTCTGCTGACTATGGAGAGAGCCTGTGGAGACCAGAGCCTCTGTGGGTATCTTCCCCCTAAGGTTAGGGGTGATCTCCCTCATTCCTTGTGTCCTCACTAGATTATGCATGAACTTTACAGTCATTTGTAGGCTTTGTCCTCTCAGAGTTCCCATGAGATGGACGAAAGTGTCACCACTTATATTCATATTATATTCATATGTAATATGAATAGTGGGTCTCTAGGCAGGTGACAAATTTTCTTTGGGAAAAGAAAATCTGTAGGATTTTCACCAGGAAAATCTGTACTATTCAGGTGCTGAAATCATGCTCTATAAGATCGAGCTCTATATTCTTTCCACTGGACTATTCCTCCTATTCTTGGTGTCACTAAACTGAAAAAGTCCTGTGGGACTGCAAAGCAGTATGGTTTTTCTTGTTTTATTAGAAAATAAAATTCTGCAGAAAAAAACTTGCTCAGATGAAATGAAAATTTTCTCTCAACACTAAATATAATCCTTTGGGTTTACTTGTGGGATTTCTAATCTCTTTACTATTACTGTTACTATCAATATTGATCATAAGTAGTAAGGGTGACATGCAGTCACCTAACCTTAAATAATTAGAATTTACCTTCCTGGTCTTTCTTAATACTCCAGGCCTCCTCTATAATGAACAGAACGAGACAAGCATCATCCAGGGGTGGTTCATCTCTTCCCTGTGCAGATGGCTAAAGCTGACAGCTGCATCAGCCTCTGGAAATGCTTTGCTCTTGCCACTGACTCCTTGAGTCAATATCCTTGAGATGTTGATTAATTCAGGCTAATACATAACCCTTAGATAGCTGAAGTCAAGTCAGCTGAAGCCTACTCTAGACAGAGTTAATTACAGTCTTGAAATCCCTTTTTGTTTGTCCTTTCATTTTTTTGGCTGAAACAACAAAACTCTTCATGTGAAAAAAAAACAATTCTCTCAATTCTATATATAGAAGAGTCTACTGGGAGGAAGCTGAGTGCCAAACTATTTTTATGGGGTTTATTGCAAGTAAGAGGATGCTGAGCAGGGAGGAATAGGACACAGAACGTCAACACAAAAAGTACACCCAGTAATGAAGGTTATTTGGACAGTAAATTTGGATAGAATGGATAATAAAAAGAAGTGGTAGAGCAAAGAAGGACAAAGTATTTGCCATTCCACATTGCCTTTTTTTTGCATTTACAGAAGGGGCCACAGCAAGTGAATACAAAGCGCTGATGACTGAACTGAAAATCCTGATCCACATTGGCCATCATCTCAATATTGTGAATTTGTTAGGAGCCTGCACAAAAAATGGAGGTAAAAAAATCTGCACCACCCTGAAAATGGGTTTGGATCACCTCCCAGTAGCAATCAGTTGGCTGTGTTGTTCCTTATCCAGAGGTCAGGTTATTAACTTGAAATACTTGAGCTCATCTTGTGGTTGGCAAGAAAAAGAGGAAGAGAAAAAGAGCTTTTTGGTCATTTAATGAAGTGATTAAATATTTTCTTTACTTAAAGTCTCTTGTCATATTAACATGACAAGTGTGAATTTTGAACCATGCCACTTGTCCCTTATCTCACTCCACTGCTCAAGCTCAAGTCAAACACAATCTGGAAAGGCTGGGAACAAGGGATATCAGCTGCTGTCCATGAACAATGAATCACAGGGCAACTGTTGTAAAATCCTTCATGATATCCCACTAGAGAAAATCAAAGGGCCAGGATGAGCACTCATTTGTTTTAGATATGTCATTTATTGCAGCTCAACAAGTGTGTGTGGGCTGCAGGCTCCAGTCTGAACACAGACTGCTTGAAAAGGAAATGGAGGGTCCCTCAGGACAGAGGTTCATGACCCAGCTTTCAAAAATTAGACCCTTCCCTAATTTCCAGAAGCAGTATTGCTTTGCTAACATGTCTAGAGTCCTTAAAGCAGCCTTCTGCTTCACTGATTAGTTATTCTGGACTCACACTATAGCTATGGGCATAGAAGACTATTCTTCTCAGAACTGATGCTGCCTTGTATCGCTTTATGCTGCTCAAAGTGCACTTTCCTCTTGCCCAGGGCCACTGATGGTGATTGTTGAATACTGCAAGTATGGGAATTTGTCAAACTACTTGAAAAGCAAGAGGAATTTTTTCTGTCCTAACAAGGTGAGGAAGCAGATGCCTCTGGTAGAGTTCCTCATCCTAAGTGTTGGTAATGTAGGTGCCAGTCTCTGAGCTGATCTCCAGAGGCTCTTTTACCAAAGGAGAGAAACAGCTTTTGGGTGGTGTTCACCTGATCTGTTTTCATATTTAGTGTGGGATGTGTTGTGCCAAGTACTCGTGTCTCTCCCCCGACTGTATAAGGAGACTGCTGGGAGTAATTTGGATGGAGCCATCTACAGCAGGAGGAAGTGAATCCCATCCAAAGTGTCCCTGCATGCTCTCACCCCA
Organism: Heliangelus exortis; assembly: GCF_036169615.1. Lineage (NCBI taxonomy): Eukaryota > Metazoa > Chordata > Aves > Apodiformes > Trochilidae > Heliangelus > Heliangelus exortis. The sequence continues at coordinate 20,704,967 of NC_092422.1, read as the reverse complement.
CTGCTGACAAACCCATTCCTGCTGAGCTTGGGGTCACTTCAGAGGTTGCTGTCAGCAAAGCCAAAGGAAGTGGTTTTGCCCACTGATTTCAGTACCTCTGGGAACACTACTGAGATAATGCCATTTAAAGCTCATGTTCCAAGAGATCCTCAGTTCAGAGATTTGCAATTAATCTTATTATTATTATTATCCTGTGAGGAGAGGGGATAGCAAAAGAGAGTCTTGTCCTCACATCCCACAGCCCTCTGAATGAAATCTACGTTGTGATTTCTATTATAAATCTGAACCTAAATGTGCCAACTATGTCTTTGTTTGTGCACTCTCAGCAAACTCTCTAAAAGGATGAAGGGCTCTGAAGTGGAATTTAGGAGCCTGGACCCAGAACAGCACTCCTCAAACCCCTTGCTCCGCTGTGCCAAAAGCTCAGCAGCATCTCAGGGTTTTTTGGGAAGGCACACTCGGGAGGATGTCTCCTTCTAAAGTTATTTGGCTGAGTCCCTGTTCCCAAGGCTGTCCATGTTGGACTCTGCATGAGACACAGCAGCCACCTCCTGAAGTGCCTGCTTGTTGGTTTTAGATGCTCAGTGGGGAGCTTGGCCGTGCAGGGTCCACCCTGCAGTGATCCCCTCACATCCCTCCCCTCAGTGTGGAACCTGCCAAGACTTGGTGCTCCAGCACCCTTGGAAAGGACCCCCTGGGCAGCATGGAAAGAGGGAGCCTGGCTCTAAACCAGTGTGTGCAGGGGAGAGGGACAGATGGAGAACAAAAAAAAAAAAAGGAAAGAGGAGGCAAGAGCATGGCTAGGCAACTATTCTGCTCTCCAGTAGCAGTGGGAAAGCATTTTCTGAAAAGTTTTGCATGTGTCCCATTAAGCTGTTGTTGGGCATAACATGAAAGCACTGGATAAAGGCTTTGAGGAGGAGCAGCAGTTGCTTGCAACAGCAGCTGTATTTCAAACACAGTGTCCTTGCTCCTGGGTGGAAGGGCTTACAGCCCCACACCAAGCTCTGTGCAGGGACATTGGGGCAGGTGCCTTAAGCAGCCTGGGACAGAAAGCTGGTGCTTTAGTTTGAGAGGAGTGGGACACCTGCACTGTGAGCACATCTTTCTGTCCTTCTCTGGATATCAGAGAGAAATAGACCCTTTCAGATGTCTCGTTTTGAGCTGAAGTGACCCACAGGCCAGAGGATGTGTCCATCCATCCTGCAAATCGTCACCTCATCGAAGGCAACCACACAAGATATCCCCAGATAATGTGCTGGTACTCCCAAGCCACCACATTTCTGCTCCCTGGGGTTGTCAGCCTTGGTGGAGTGAGCCACGCAATCAGCCTCCACCTGTCACAGTGGGGCTGGACACCAGTGTCCTTGGGAGAGCTGGAACCACGTGCCATGGACCAGCATCATCTCCCAGCAAAAAACCAACAGAAATCTGACTCAGTTCCTTTCCATCTCCCCCTCCACCGCTCTGATGTGGCACCTCTTCTCCTCTGTTTTGTTTTTTTTTTTTAAGGACTCCTCTCTGCAAAGAGAGCAAACGAATGAGAAAAAGGATATTGAGTCAGTGGAAGGCAAAAAACAAAGACTTTCCAGTGTCACCAGCAGTGAGAGCTTTGCGAGCTCAGGGTTCCAGGAAGATAAAAGTCTGAGTGATGCGGAGGAGGATGAGGAGGGTAGGTATTAATTCCTTCCTGTCCCTACATGGTCTGTGATATTTTTACAACATACTGTGCATCCCTGAAATTTTTTTCCTCATTTATCACCCTAATAAACATCCGTGGGAGATGCTCACAGGGTCATGTCCAGAGGGTAGAAGATTTAAAAAAAGATTATTTCCAGGGTTACTAAATCGGACAGGAAAATGTGTGATTGTTTCTTATGTCTGCTCCTTATCTTCAGGGAAAACACAGCAGTGTCCAAAGCCTGGGGTATAAAGCAAGCACTATTTTTGTTTCCAGTGACAGTGGGTTGACCTGCAAATATTGCTCTATGAAGACTGATTTTATGGGAATATTAGGGTCAGTAAGCATGGGGGAGAAATAACTGCCTCGTGAGCAATCTTTGTAACAAACCATGGTTTTCACCTTGGCAGATGCTGATGAGCTCTACAAGTTGCCCCTTACTATGGAGGATCTGATCTCCTACAGCTTTCAGGTGGCCAGAGGCATGGAGTTCCTGTCCTCCAGAAAGGCGAGTTTTGTGCTGAGGATTTTTCCCTATGGAAGGATGGGATTCAGAGGCAAAATCATGTCTATGTTTTAGTGACACCTTCCTTGAGAGAGCTCCCAAAGGAAGAGCCATTTTCCTCCTGGTGTTATAAATATAATGCTGTGTTTATCCAAGTCTCCATAGTCCATAAACACAGCACCATGGTTGAAGTTATTGTGTCAAGCTCATCCATTCAGGGAAGATCTTTTGGGTGTGGTGGGGCTTTTTTGTTCATTTCACTATATATTGGCTAGGGAGCTCCAAATAGATCAGCACTTTCCCTGAAAATATCAAGGATCTTAAAATTTTTTCATTTTCTGGCTTTGGGAAGTGTGAAGGTTTTTTAAGATTTGCCACTGTGTACAGCAAATACATGTAAACTGTACTCAGCTTCCCTAAAAATATATTAAATTGATCTCAATAATAATATAATAATAATAATAATTTTTTAAAGGATATGGGAGACAGTCAGGAAATTTGAGGGCAGGATCAAGGAAATGCAGTTTGATTGTGAAACTGTTTTATTATAGTGCATTCATCGTGACCTGGCAGCCAGAAACATCCTTTTATCTGAGAACAATGTCGTGAAGATCTGTGATTTTGGCCTGGCAAGAGATATTTATAAGAATCCTGATTATGTGAGAAAAGGAGATGTAAGTCAAGATGCTGTTTATTTACCTAGATGTTTGTAACATATCATTTCAAACTGTCCACCAAAATGTTCTGTAGACAGTCACATTTCCTGAACCTAGAGGAGCTTGAAAGTGATCATGGTTTTTACGTGATGATGAGCTACCCGGATGCACTGTGGATCTGGAAAGTATTTCTATCCTCAAGCATAAGGCTTGAACATGCTAACTCTTTCACAGCTCTGCCCTATTAACACTTTAGATATTTTTTTAGACATCTTTCTTGGCTTACTCAGCATAACCACCTTAATCAGTACATTTCCTTCAGGGAAACAAATCCCTCCAGAACAAGGTACGTGTGTCCCCATGCACCCACCCCAGAGCCAAGCACCTTTCATGAAGCTTCAAGCAGCTGAGCTGGACTTGCTGCCTACAGTGCCTGCTGGGATTATTTTTTTGCATCTGCTGCAAATAGCAGAGAGCAAGAACCTGCCAGGCCTCCCATGAAAGTTGGGTCAGCAAAACGGGTCTGTGCCTACTGATGGCATGGGAATTTGCTGTGGGCATTATGGTCACACAGAGAGACTCCTCCTGGAAGTTTCACCCCCCCGCCAGCTATTCCCTCATCCATAGACAGATTTTTTAGATTTTCAGCACTATATATTGGCTGGGAAACATTGGTCACATAACTTGGGTACTGCTCAGAAGACCCTAACAGACTGTGCTGAGGGGACTTCAAGGGTATAAACCTACAATTCAGGCTCTGAAAATTTTCTCTAGAACACTGCGAACACCATCAGAGAATGGTTTGTGCTTGGATGTAGGATTTTCTCCCCCATCCAGCAAGAAACTTCTGCTCTTCCGTATCCCCACATCCCTGTAAGGAAAATGCCTGCTCACTCTGGTCACTGATTTCCAGTGTCTGCTTCCAGTGTTGTGCATATTTTAAAACCAGACTTTTATTCCAACAACTTGTTAAGAACGTGTCTGAATGAGTGTGGGTTTATCTTGACTGCCTGTAAGGAAATCCCACAGGTTTCTGTTTGAATGGTAATTATTTACATAACAATATATAGTTGATTCATCTACGATTAAATTCTTTTAGGCTTTGAAAATAATAGTCAAGTTTGTCCCTTTTACTCCAGGCTCGACTTCCTCTCAAGTGGATGGCTCCAGAATCCATATTTGATAAAATCTACAATACAAAAAGCGATGTGTGGTCCTACGGGGTCTTGCTGTGGGAGATATTTTCCTTGGGTAAGTTAACTCCACACCCCAGGAGCTGGGCTCAGCAGCAAGGACTGCAGCCTGGGGGAAAAACATCCATTACATTCAACAAGCTCTTTTCAAGTCTTTAATAAGGAAAGACCTAAATCAGGAAGAGGTGGGATGTGGGGGTAGTGGGGAGAATTGTGCACCTCAAGTCTCTGTAAGCTGGAAATTTTGGTGCTTGTAAGGGCAGTGAAACCTGATCTGCCAGGTTGAAAGCTTTAATGGGTAGCACTGCTCAGAACTTTACCACTTCTTTCTGCCATGGTAAAAACTAAGCTTCCCTCTCTTCTCTGTGAAACCCTTGGGAGAGACGTAGGGCAGCACAGCTGGAGCAGTCACAGTGCTTTGTCTGACTGATGACACAAACCAAGAAAATTGGGCACATTTTGAGGCTTTTTGATTGAAAGTAGCATAGGTGAAGCACAGAGCCAGCAGGGACTGAAGCATTGCCCCCTGTGCCACAGATAGTGTTTGAATCACAGAGTGCCATGGGCTGGGTGCTCCCTCAAAAGCTTCTTCTCTTCTGGGAGCAAAGCAGCTGAACACACAGAGAGATCTCTGCATGTCTCAGACTGTGTCCCCCCTGTTTCCAGCCTGAGAACAGGCCGTGCCCCTAGCCCAGAAGGGACCCACCTCCCCCCCTCACCCTGGCTGCTGGATGCAGCAGGCAAACAAGCATCTGCACAGATGCCACAGGATGAACTAGAGCATGCAATCCAAAATTAAAACCCAGTGAAGCTGCTTTTTTTTTTCCCCCTTTTTTTTTTTTTTTTTTTCCCTTTCTTTCACGTGGAAAGGGCAGGATACAAGATGTACACTGAGTGGGAACAACAATGACCGTCAAATAGAAGAATCTTAATTGGGTTCAACATAGAGGCTGACAAAAGAGGCGAGCAGCAGAGGAAACAATACTATACAATGCTCAGGACAATCAATCATTTATTAGTTTAAATACATGTTGTTGGTCAGCCTGCCAGCTCTTGTGATTTTATGGTCAGCCTCATAATACCTGCTATTTTTTTCTTAAAGCCCCAGCTCCTTGAACCTGATGGCTGTCTGACTTTCTTTCTTTTCCCCTTTTCCTGATTTTGTTTGTTTACAGAAAAAAAACAAAGCATGATCGAGCTGCATCTTAAAGCCAGAAAAACTAGAAAAATAATGCAAATTTACTTTGATCTGATTAAAACCCATGATTCTATTATTTTCAGGATAGATTTGAACATTTGGGATTTGTTAATGTTCTGCTTACTAGAATTCATGGTCCAAACCAGTAGAGAGCTCAGACCTAGCTTTTCTTGGGGGATACTTTTCAAGTCAAATTCAGGTGTATTTTTTGCATTTAGGCCAGGTAAGCATCACCAGTAGTGCTGGGTTTGATCCTGACCCCTCCAAGGACCAGGACTTGGAGCACCATCAGGAGCAGCAGTTTACAGCCCGTGGCTGCTGGCAGGGGTCAGACTGGCTCCCAGCTCTGCAAGCAGATGCTGCACACCTTGAGTGATGGAGGGGGATGTATAGCGCCAAGATTAGGTCACAGGCAACCAGCTCAAGGCATGCTGTGACTCTGTTCTCCCAATGTCACCTCCAGGTGCCTCTCCTTACCCTGGAGTCCAAATAGATGAGGATTTCTGCAGCAAACTAAAGGAAGGCACAAGAATGCGAGCCCCGGAGCAAGCAACTGAGGAAATGTAAGATGCCTTTCTGTTAGATGGAAATGTAAGAAGCCTTTCTCTGCTTTCCTTGTGTACCACTGCCCTCCGGGGCTGCCTTGCAGGTGATGTAAGAGTCTCCACAAAAAGTAACCCATGCCCAACGTAAGGAAAAAAACACCAGTGCTGCTGACTTGGATCTTCTTGCTGTCATAAACACCTTCTTGCCTACCCCACCTCCTTGGTCCCCTGGCCCTCCCGTGGGGTGGGAGAGAGTGAGGAGGGACGTGGACCCAAGCCCAGGGCACCACCAGAGCCAGGCTCCAAAGGGAGCTGATGAGCAGCCAGGAGGAGGAAGGTCATTCATTCCTCTCCGGGCTTAATATTTACTGACATGCACACAGATAAGTGCTGGAGGAATGTGACATTATTAACATTGCCTTGACTTAGGAAGCAGCAGCAAAGGCTTCCTCACAAACACTCGGGTGATGAGGGTCCACCCTTTCCCGTAGACAGTGGCTGTTGGCAGAGGAGGTGACAGGGACCTGCAGCCTTCCAGCTCACGTCGCTTGCAGAGTTTGTCTGAGCCTCTCCACCATGACAGCAGCTGTTGCTCCCCTGTCCCCTGCCTTCAGGTGCAGCCTTCAGCTTCTGCTGCTTGGCCAACACCTTTTGGGAAGCCTGGTAGGGTCCAAGTGAGACCCTGAGATTGCAGCCCCTCTGCCCTGGGTATGGGATGGAGTGACCTGACTGGGCAGGCAGTTGCAGAACCCTGAACATGCACCCTGTGGCAAAAATTATTCAGGAGTATGAACATGTCCAGGGTATTTTACCTCTGGAGGCAAAATCAAGTACATGTAGGTATCTCTGGTGCTTTTTTTGGGTGCTATGACATGACTCTAAATAGCAACACTTACCAAAAAATAATTCTGGAAGAAGAAAAAGGATGCAAGCCAGCCGTGCCTATCTGGGAGTATTACCCATTGGCTAATTTTATTATCCTAGTGACAGTAGATAAGAGCTTTTTTTTTTTTCTTTTTTTTCTCTTCCACATATTTTATTGCAGGAAGGAAAACTCAGTTCGACCAATACAAGGAAGTGACACATTCATAAAAGTCATCTTAGGATGCCTTAACTTAAACATTGCCAGTTAATAGAGATGTTTAATACATAGCTTTAATGCTTAATTAGGAATAATAAAAAAAAGAAACTATGGTTGGCTGAATTGTTCTTTTGAAGTGGTTTTCCCGGTGTCTTTCAGGAAGAAGTTTTTTTTCTTTTTCTGTGGAAAGTTTACTCTTTTACTTTTAGTAAGGGGCCATGGAGTGTTGGAGAGAATCTCTGCAAAATCAGACAGGCTAAGGAGTTAACTCTATTGATGACAAGCTCCAAACACGCACTGCCTTGGATCAAAGTGAGCTGCAACTCTATCATGTGCTCATTTTGCTTTTTTTTTCCTCCCAGCTACCAAATCATGCTGGACTGCTGGCAGAGCAATCCCAACGACAGACCAAGGTTCTCTGAGCTGGTGAAAAAGCTGGGTGACCTCCTGCAAGCAAATGTTCAGCAGGTAATAATATCACCATGGTGTGGTGTCACTGAGGCTGGGCTGACCAGCTGCATGGTCCCAGGAATAACACTGATTTTTTGTATGCTTTTAGGAAGGCAAAGATTACATACCTCTCAACACAATATTTACAGCAGAAAGTGGGTTTCCCCCTGCATCTGATCCCTTGTGCAATGAGAGGTTTTCGGTTACCAGCTCAAGTTGTGGAAGCACTGAAAATGTCAGGTGAGACAAGCAGAATTAAGACTGAGTTTGTTTGTTGGGTGTTGCAGCTTGCTGCATAGCCTGGTTTGGACCTGGGTGGGAGAAAACAACCAGAGACACCCCACATAGCCTGGGTGTCCCACCAGCCACTGTCACAGAATTACAGAATGTCTTTGGTTGGAAGAGAACTTCAAGATGAGCCAGCCCAAGCTTTGACCAACACTGTAAGCTCACCACTAAACCATGTCCCCAAGGACCAGCTCCACATGCCATTTAAATACCTCTAGGGAAGTATTTTCCACCACTGCCCTGAGGAGACTATTCCAATGTTTGACAACACTTTCCGTGAAAAAATGTTTCCTAATATCCAGCCTAAACCTCTGCTGGGGTAGCTTGCATCCATTTCCTTTGGTGAGGAGGTTCTCTCCCTCCTTACTCCAACATCCTCTGAGGTAGCTGAAGAGAGAGATAAGGTCTCAGCCCCCTCTTCTCCAAACCACAGCTCTCATTGGGCCGCTATGAGCGAGTCAGGGTGTCCATCAGGGCACTGGGCTCAGGTGCTGTGAAAGGGCAGCTGTGCAGGACCCAGGGCTGGGGAGGGGAGTGAGTTTTTGGTGGGCTCTGGGTAACAAGTTCCATGTGTGGGATACTCCCTTGGTGATAGATGGGCAAAAGCTTAGAGAAATAGAGAAGCACCCAGCACTGCTGCTCACACACTTCACACTTTCACCAAAAATTGTCCTGCTTTTTTTTCTTTTTGTTGTTGACAGGTATGTAAACACTTTCAAAATAAAACCACCGCAGCACATAAAGACATTTGAAGAGCTTCCCATAAAGGAAAAGCTTGTATTTAATGTAAGTGACTCTTGGGCCAAATGGTTTGCTATTTTTTTCTTTTATGTGACAGATTTATAAAGAAAGAATTGAGAGGGGGTTTTCTGCTTTATCAGGTCTACTGATATGAGGTACAATATTAGCTGTGCTTGCAACATGGTATTATTCCATGTCCTACAAACTGGGGATATTAAATCCTTGCTCACTATGCCATGGGCTGCAAACACTCCTTCCCTGCTAAAAAATGGACAGTGCCAATAGGCCTGCAAGGTCCCACCTGAGCCCACTGGTGTGGAAGAGTAACTTAAAAATCCCTTGGATTTGGGTTTTCATCTGAATAGTAGTGCACAATGAGAATCAGGGGTCACATTTCCATCTGAGGTTCCTGGTATGAACAAGCCCTGTTATCAGGCAGACAAGCTGGGGAAATATCTAGTAACAGGGCACAAATAATGTCCTGGGTGGGTGGAACATGGGCAAGAGATTGGAAGAAGCTTTTAGTGGCCCATTTGTAGGTGTTAAACAGTGGGAGGTGGAAATGGCATGATGGTGCTCTAAAGGCTGAAAAAGTGGTTGGCCCAACTTCACCTCATGTGCAGACATCTTTGTTTTAGCACTCTGTATCTGCATTAATGGCATGTTTGCTGCACCCCAAAGCCAGGGCAGTTTGGAAAGGCACTGTTACATAGCTGGGCCTGCAACATCTGTCTCCTCGAGCTTTCTGAGTATAAAAAAGCAAAACGACACCAAAAACTGGACCAAAGAGCAAATGAAGCCATTGCAAACATAACTTTCTGTAGTTAACACACCTCACAGGATTGTCTTTCTCTTTTCTTCAAGGATTACCAAGCAGACAGTGGGATGGTGCTGGCCCCAGAAGAACTGAAACGCTTCACATGGACAGGCAGCAAGCAAAAGAGGACACTTTTTAGGTCTGTATTTTGTTTCCTTCTTCTTCACAGTTTAGAGGGCAAAGGAGGATTCAAGGTCCTTATGATAAATTGGGCGTAGTGAAAGTAGCTGATGTGTCCCCAGTCCTGCAGACACACTCACTGAGGTGTGTCCTGCTCAGCTGAGTCAGCAACCAGCTCCCACACCTAACCCTCTGCACACCTTTGAGGAAACAAATAACCCTCAACTCCTTCAATGCACATCATCAATATGATTTATTAGCACTCAGTTCACCAGCCTGATCCTCAGCTTAATGCCAGGCTGGACGAGGGAGCGCCAGAGAGCACTGAAGCAAGGCAGAGGTAGGTAACCATAGGAAACGAACCCTTGGCAGGGGTGAGGAGGAACGTGTGGCTATGAAAGATTTGCAGTTCTTTCTGCAAGTCCCCAAGGGCACCCCAGATGGGACAAGTCTCCCCGTGCTTGTTTTTGCCTTGCTTTTCCATGAGTCAGCTAAGCACGGCCCATTTAACACCCATGGGCTCAGGATGCTAAAGTGGCAACTTTACAATAGATGGATGTGAGGGCCTCACTTCTCTTCCTGCCTTTAAGCACTTTAATATATTGGCCACCTTCCTCCACCTAATTCCTGACAGCTGCCCAAGCAGGGAACTGGGGCTGCTAAGGAACGCATTGCACTGACATGAACTCTCTGTAAATGGGAAATGTTTATTTTCTCAGTGCCGGCGGTGTCTCAGTTCCCAGCGCTGGGAAGCTGGCAGTGTCTGGGGCTGGTTTTGGATCACTGCTCTCAGCCAGCCTGGGGGACTGCCCCGACCCAACCCATCCTTCATCTTAGGCTGGCAGGAGGTCAAGGCCATCCTGCCATCCTGCCTGTGCTGAACTTGTCAGCGACTTGCAGCTGGGCAGGCTGGGAGGTGTAGTATTGTCCCAGGGAACAATTGGAGCTGGCTGGAACGTGCGGTCAAGGCAGGGAGGGCTTGCTTCAAGAAAAATTCCAGTGACTAAGAGGGCGTTGGTTAAACACAAAATACTTGTACGAGAGCTTGCACATTCACACAGCCAAAACTGTGCAGGGCAAACGTGCTGCTGGCAGGAGCCTGCAATGGAGCACTGCTCATGCGTAGGAAAGCTGGGGTAATTCAAGCCACTCCAAACAAATGCTGGAAAAACCTTTCTCCTGCCTTGACCATTCACATTCCAGAAAAAAAGCTTCTGAGCAATCTTATGGTACTTTGATTGTATTGAGACAGTTTTCCATCTCTCTTTTAAGGATCCAGGGTATCAGAGAGATTGGAATACACACAGATATTAGAGGGCTCCAAAGAATGCAGTATTTCCTTGAAGTGGTTTAACCCATTTTTAATTTGTGTAAATGTGACATTTCTAAAGGCTGCTGTCAGTATCAGAGACAATGCTGCAACCTTCCCAAACGAAACGTATGAATTGCCTTTTTCTTTGCGTGGCATGGAATACGTGGAGTCCACCTCAAGCATCTCTCCAGAGCTGCTTTAAGGAGCATTCTTGGTTGCAGAAGGAAAAGGAATGCTTGGATGGGAAAAAAATATTGAACTCAACAGTGTCTGCTAGAACATAAATACTCAGGGAAACAGAACAGTTGGCTGAGAACATACAAGGTCATCTGGTCTGCAAGCTAAACAAGTGGTACTGTAGTGCTATGCCAAAAAGCAGTCTTGGATGTGAATGCACACAGGGACCCTTTAATCAGCACCCGTTCCTAAAAGTGGTAGTTTCTTAGCTAAGCATCCTTTATTTAGACTAAATTGGAGCAGTAGATAAATACTCCTAAAACTAGTAGTAGAAAGGTAACACCTGGAGAGGCGTGACTCATGCCAGCTGATCTAACCAGATGCACAGTCCTGTTTCATCCACGGCATCTCAAGCATCCTTCTCTTGGTTCCACCCCCTCCCCTGTGCTGGCATTTCTGCTTGGTTTGCCTTGCAGAGAGCTGGTTCAGGTTGCTGGATTATCAGAAAAAGGGCCCCAGGACAGGTTCTGAGTAAGCAGTAGCAGTCAGGTCAGTTGCTGCTGGGGCCAGGATGAAGGGGTCAGCAGCAGCAGCTTACATTTAGATACCTGCACTGTAACTCCCAACACAGCCTCCTTGCTCCAGAGCACTTACATCACGCTGTAACCCTCAGCACTGCTGTTCTTTCTGGACACAAAACCAGACACATGCACTGGCACCAGCTGGTGGGTCCTGAGCAGAGGCTGAGGGTGCTGCAGAGCCAGGTCCTTGCTGCTCCCCCCTGACCTCAGGCTCCTGCACCTTGCCTAAAGTGGAAGAAGCCAAACTCAGTGCACCCTACCTGTCACCAGCAGTGCACCCAGGGACTGTTTCAAAGGAAACGTCATAGAATAGTTTGGGTTGGAAGGGCCCTTTAAGGGTCATCTAGTCCCTGCAGTAAGCAGGGACACATCAGGTGGCTCTGAGCCCTATCCAACCTTGAATGTTTCCAGGGATAGGAGAGGTGGCTCCAGCAAAGAGCCAGTGCATGCACTGGTGCTTACTCAGCATGACCATCCCAAGAGCCAGACCCTGGGGAAAGCAGAGCAGGGACCCCCTGACTACCCTCTCCTTGGGCTTCCTCTGATGTGGAGGGAAATGTACCTACACACAAGGCTCATCCTTGGCTTCACTACAGGAGACCATCACCACCCCAAATCCTGGGGAGCCCCTCAGGCAGAGGTGTTGGCCTAGAGAACACTAGAAATGGTTGCTGCATGTCTTGGATTTGCTATTTCCATTGAGATGAAAATAAGTGAACGGCATAATAAAAAGATAAGGCTTTACTAATACAAGGCCTCAGGTAACAAGATCTCTGCAGAAAGATTTGGAGCAGAAAAAAGAGCAACATTCTGAGCTCTATTCCTTTGCAAGTGGAAAGGACCCCAATTGCAACTCTCCTCTAGCTAGCACTGGTGAAAAAGTCCAACCCAAGTAAGCCAACACAATTGGCCTGGACAAGTCTCTGGCAAACTCCTAACCAGAAAAATGGCCAAGAACACCACTTGTGAGTTGGAACAAGCATCTGAAGAGCTGCAGCCAGCTTCTAGCCAGTTTCTCAAATCTGTCAGGAAAGCAGCAGCCATTTCCTCTATCAAATGATCCCAAATAAAAAACGAGACAGAGTTTCCAATTCACATTCCCAGCATGAAAAGCAGATAGACCACAGCTAGAGAAGCCTTTAAGCTCAGTCTCAAAATGACCCCTGACTAGAGATGCTAAAGCTCCACAGGCTCCTTCAAAGCTCTCTCTGGGGAGTGTATGGCCAGGTGCAGCAGTGCAGCCCAGGTAAAATTAAGATTCAGCTCTAGTAGTATAAAGATTTATTAATTAAAGTAGAAGCCAAGTCTAGCTTTCTCAGGATGAAAAAGCCTGATGATGAATTAAAAGATCAAAGGATGATGCTTTTAAGGATTCCTAAAACTCACAATTACCATGTAAATTACACAAGTGTTTCTCCCTAAACCCATCACAGAAAATCCAGCAAGTCTGTGACTAACCTCGTCACATAGTTATGGAATTTACCCCAAGGCAATTACTTGTCCATCTGCCAATAGATGCAGTATAAAAATATGGGATGCATCTGCAATCCTCATCAGGGGAGCTTGTCCTCATGACTCCCATCCCTGTACAAACATAACGGGGTGGTCTTCTTGGAAGGACCAATTCCTTACAGTAGGACAGAATACAGACATCACACTCCTTAAAAATCACACAGAATTGGGAGTTAGACATTCAGAAACTATGAAATATAAGAGAAAGTGTTACTTCTCCATTTCTTAATTAAGAAACGCCCTGTGCTATCAGTTCTGTGCTTCTCTGAAAGATTTAACTGTGCAAATTAAAATGAAAAGCAAATCCCTGGGCTCCAAAAGCCTCAACAGATGTTCTGACTGTTGTCTCTGGAATTCAAAACTAGGGCTGCCAACTCTCCTGACCTTAGAAATGGAGGGGGACAGAGTGTCCATGAATTTATGAAACTACTGAAGAGGGAATCTAATTTTAGTCACTGCAGTCCAACATATGTTTACATTAGGATTTCACATGCAATCAATGATGGAAAATGCTCTGGCTTGTCCTTTATCTACAGAAAAAAAATTTGTATCTGTGTTCAATTGCATGAAAATTCTTTGTCTTAACTTTCTTCATTATTGAAAGGGTCCTTCTAAGCACTGCATACAGTGGTGAGAATAGTGTCACAGGTGAGAATACAGGTGAGAAAGTGTCACAAGGAGATCAGGGTGTTAAGAGTGGCTCAGCTGAGATGGCACTAAACACCTCTTGTAAAGGGCATCTTATAAATGCAGCCTACAGGATAACTTGGCTTTTGTGGGTCAGAAAAACTAATTCAAACCAGCAATGCCTGTCTGCTGCTGAAAGAAGCCTAAGAGAGGAGATACTCAACCCTGCACCCTTCCTCACAAACTTCAGCTGCTTATCTTAGAAATTCACTCCAACATTAGGCTTTGGGAACACCTACAGCAGTTGGCTTATCTGCTTTTGCCCCAAGGATTGTGATCTCTCATTATGTCACTCATCCTGGTCAAAAAAAATCCCAGGTCTCTTAGAAAGAACATTTAAGTGTAACTCACGCAGATCCCACAGCTCAGCAGCAGCACAGATGCCAGATACTCCACACTGCTTCACCCTGCAATGAAGTTTCACCCTCTCACACCTGGCACAAACAAGCAGTAGAGCTTTGGCTGAGTGATCAAATGTTCCCTGTAAGCACCAAGACTCTTAACACTTAAAATGAACGCAAGCACTTTAATAAAGACATTCAGCCACAGCATCTCTGTTCAGAAGGGGACTGGAGGGAGACACAGGAGGGCTCTTTCAGTCCTCTGTTCTGCTCTCCCATTGAGCAATCCCATCTGCATCGATGCCATTCCCATCATCTGAGAATAAACAAAGCTGCTGCTTGTGATGTGGCTTTGCTCAAGCCATTAAAACAAACACTTGTGCATGTTAAATATGCTAACAGTGATTCCGCTCTGTTACAGCGTGAAAGGTGCCAGCAGGAGCAAGGAGTCAGTGCTTTCTGGAATAACCAAGCCGAGAAGCTTCTGCAGTTTCAGTTGTGACCAGCTCAGTGACTCCAAGCAAAGATATACATATGGTAACGTGATGCTAGAGAAAATGAAAACGTGTCATTCTCCCCCTCCTGACTACAACTCTGTGGTCCTTTATTCTCAGCCGCCTGTCTAAATCCTTCTAGGTCAAGATTTAAATATGCATTTCATCAAAAAAGGTTCTTCTGAAACACTGTTTAAAATTTTTTACCCAAATAATTTTAATTATCTCCAAATTTTAAAGTATATATCATTGGCTTACATCTCAGTGATCTGCTTTTCTACAGACTGCAACAAGCATTTACAAAATATAGCCAAATACTAACACTTAGGCCTCGACTTTTCCAATGCTGAACATCAGCAGCTGCCACTAAAATTGCCCAGTGCTTCTGAAAACCTGAATGGTCATCATTACAGAGAATCCCAGTTTGCTGTTTTGTCCCTAGCAGCAGGATGGTATTTCATGTTTCACCCAACCAACCTCAGCTCAGCCCCAGGTGCAGCACCAGTGCCCCAGCTGGGAGAGGCACCTGGGAGTCAGGCACTGGGTGAAATTGCAGCCTATTGCCAGATCTGGGGTAGTGCTGGAAAATAAAGGACTCTCCCAGGTGACAGAAACAACTAACAGACCACGCTCTATGGCTTCTAATGAAAACTCTACTTGGAGAAAGTTGAGGGAAGGCTAATGATCTAGGGGAGCTGAATTAGCTAGCTGGGGATGTGGCATTACACAGCTCTTACTGCTTTGGATGGCAAACACAGCAAGGAGTCTTGCAAGGCAAGAGTTTCAAATGTGTGTTGCAAAACACAATTGGCAGATAGAGGAGAACTTAGATCAGAGCCAGGGCTACAACAACAGGGAATACGGATTAATTCAGTTTGGACAAGCCTGCTGAAATCAAGTAAATATTCTTGAAGTTTTGCACTTTGTCAGTTTGCCAACAAACACACACTGGAACCAAACCACAAGCTAGATATATTAGAGCCAAGCTCTGTCCACAAAATCTTGTGGACCTTCTAACACTGCACTGATTATATTTTATTTATGGGAATCTGCCTGAGAAGTCAGAATAGCTACTAAACTGCATATACTTTAAGTTAATGCATCAGAAGAGACTTTGAATAGATTGTCTCCTCATTTCAAAGTAATCTCCTTGAAAAGTTAGGGCAGCTTATCTATGAAGACAGTTGAATTTCCAGGTTAGTTACCAGTATATATATAAAGGAATAAAAACAAACCATTGGTTCACAACAGATTTCTGTATAGCTTCTCAGAAAGGGCACGAATGTTTTTCCTCTGAGAAATGTAAGGATGCACCATTCCCTTGCACCTTTACTATTAAAATGAGTTGGTCGTTTAACACAGTAACCCTGACACCTTCCAAATCAACAACTACCACTCAATTGCACCATCTTCCTGGTGCAATGTAAATGTACTGTTAACTAAAATGCTACATATAATATGGTTCTCTTAAAACTCAGCTTGGGAGCTGTGAATTTAACTCACTAACAGATTAAAAGGCAAATAAGAAATACAGACCCCTACTACTAAGCTACCATATTAATTCTAGATCTTCCTGGCCAAGAGATCATCAGTTTTAAGTATATATTGCACTGTCTCTTGCTGGGAAAGTTTGATCTTGATGAAAACAAAAGTAAAATTTAAGAACTGTTTTTTAACTCCAATTGAGCAAAAGTAGTTACGGGATGATGCATCTCAGAGGAAATGTTTGCACACTGTAAATATATAAATATGCTTTTTGTGCATAAATATTTAAGAAAACTGGACAAAGGTTACTTTTGTATGAAACCCCTAAGTTTCTTCAGATGTGAATAACTCTTATTTTATCTTGCAATTTCTGTCTTCACATAATGTATTTGACTGCTGAATTCATATAATAAAAAGTTTGCTTTTGAAAGAATCCATAGAGTTCTGCCAAATCAGAGTTAATCCAGAATAAGAGACTTCTGCAGCACGACGACATCTGGCAAACAATCCATCCCACAGTCAAGTTTTATGCACAAAGGAGAGCATGGAATGATTGCACCCTTCTCACACAGCAAAGCAGGTACAGTGATGGACACTTGTACTGCTCCCCCTGTGACATCTAGATTCAGCATTCTGAAAAATGCTTAGTGCTGCCTTAGAGGCAAAAAATTCAACTCTGCCTCTGGGAGAAGTAAGGCTTGATGGTGGGGGAAGAAAAACCAGCACACTGATCAACAGACATTCAACTGTGCTCCATACCTGGTTACTTCTGCAGCTACAAGATCTGGTACAGACAAACGGGCAGCAAACAGAGCTACAGGCTGCTTGTCCCAAATGAAGCCTCTTCTGAACCAGCTGTGACATGAGTTTGCCAGCTTAGGCCTGGCAGTCTCTTCTTCAGAGAATTTCCACATCCCCACCCCATCCATCAGGTGCTGGCTCCAGAGATGTGCAGTTGAGGGCATTCTGCTTGCTATACAGCATTATGTAATCTGAGGGGATCTCCAAGCCCTGCTGCAGATAAACCACACACACAAACTACACACACAAACATAAACTACACAAACTCTGCTGGAAGGAAGCAGAGATGAAACTTTCTCTGGGGAGAGGCAGAATGTCATGGGGTCCCCCCCACTGCCACTGCATTTGCATAGCTCTTGCTGCATATTGCTAAGAAAGAAAATGGAGACTGAGTGCATCAATCAAAATTACTGCAGATTAAATAATTTCTAATTTACAAATTAGAAATTTCTTGATTTCTAAACCACTGCAATTTAAGTGATTATGACTCTGTGTTGTGTGCATGCAGGAAGTATCAACTGTTTCTCATATATTGCATAAAATTCCACATAACGTAAGTATGGTCAGGCTTGGGGAGGCTTAGGAGATTTTACCCCAGCAGTAAATGATGTCACCTTTACTGGTTAATGATGACAGGAAAATAATTCTGGCAAAGGAAGCTGTCATGACTCCACATAGAAATTCTCAGATAAATTAATACACTTTGTTATTGGGCAAAAATCCTAAATAAACATGAAAGTAAGGGTACTTGAACAGAATTTTCAAAATTAAGTCTTGTATAGTAAAGCAGACCTGATCTGGCAGAAGCAGATGGCACTTGACTTGGTAGATAAGGAAATATGTATCAGTATGAGTCTAGTGAACAACATATGAAAGTTTCAGGACATCTGAGAGACTCTTAAGTGACAAATACTAAACACACTTTGTGACTCATGGCTATTTAAACTCTGCATTGCAGACAGACCATATGCAAAAGAAATACAATCAAATGAAATACAATTCCAGCACCAATGTTGAAAAGCCCCATTTTCAACTTCAGAACTTCATATTGTCAAAATAAGGCCATGTTATTTCTGGTATTCTTTATTAAAAATACTGCTGTACACATGAAGAATGAAAACAGGATTAAAGATGAGTAACACATATTGGGATCATGACATTAGAACTTAACATACTGGTGCTTTTTAGGGGAAGCAGTTGACACCTGAATTACTGAAACAAGGGCAAATCAAAAATACATAGGTACCCTCAACAAAATATTTACAATATAGTAAATACAGCAACAGAAATTTAAAACAGGTACAAAATTTAAAATGACCAACATCAAATGATTTCAAAGGTTGTCCCTTCTGTGCTTTTAGCTGTAAAAAATAGGAAGGTAAGAGTTAAATTTCCCATCTGGGAGGGCACATCCTGGTGGCTCTTCTTTTTAAATACAGATACACAGTTCTTCCTATGAATGGATCAAACTACAACTTTAGGACAACCTTCTAAATGGAATTAAAATGGGGTAGAAGGGCTCTCCCCCAAAAAACACCCAAGCTGAAATTCAGACTGTTCAAATCATTCCCAAGTATGGACCAAATGAAATAAATAGAAAACAAAGCTCAACTTTTTTTTTTTTTTTACTTTTTTTTTTTACTTTTTTTTTTAAATGTATTACCTGACACCAAATATTTTCTGGCTGACATTATGTATTAAAACTTAATTAGCTGTCTACCTTTTTATTTTAAACCAAGTCCTGAGGTTACTAGGGGCTGAAGCAAACTGACATTATGCAAATACACACAGGTTTGCAATTTAGACATGTCTTGCAGAGGGTGGTGTGCTGGTCTAAAAAGGATGAGAATTCAAGCCCTATTTTACCCCTGCCTTACACTTCCACAAAATATTGGTCCACAAATTAAATTTTCAAAGGTTCCCAAACCCCACAACTGAACAGATGATCCCCTTTCATTTTCAAAGAAAACAATACTGGAAAAAACCTCAGCCCGCTTATAAATTAAGCATTTCATATTTCTTCTAGAATACAAGTACTTCTTTTTTGTACAAAAGAATTACAATATGATTTGTCAAAAAACATATAAAAGACAGCTGCTCTTCCTCAATTCATGAGCTAATGATAAAAGACTGTTTTGCATGTTCACTTTTCAAAGTTCCTGTTCCTTTTTTATTAAAAAGAACATTCTGGCAACTGTTATCGTTTGAATATTAAACATTATGTTCCTTTTAAAATTAATTTGATCAAATGCAACAATAATCGATTTTTAAACTCAACAACTGATGCTACCTAATGTGGATTCAACCACATTTTCTAAAATGTGTAAAGCATGTCCCTAGTCTTCAAAGCTTTCGATGTGAAGAGTTGCTTTTTTCTTGATGCAAGTCTCAAGGCGGAGAATCATTTTAAAGCTTAAAAAAGTGGACAGAGAAATATTAAAAACTTCTCTGAAAACTACAAATATTGAGAATTATTAAAATTGATGTCAGTAACATCAGTTGCAAGTGCTTAGAGTCTGTCCTGACCTTTTGAGTTTCCACATTTTCTTCATGGTGAGCACCCAGTGCTATTAAAACATTCAGTGCTGGGAAAGGATAGATACAGTCTTCACTACTGCTTTAAGAAAGGAAATTCCTACATATTTGGCAGTCTTCGGTATCAAAGTGTAGGTGTTTAACTAGAAATCCCATGAATACCCGAGTTTGGAGACAACTGCATGTCCAAATATTAAGAAAGGTTAATTGAGGAGGAAAATTCCAGACTTTTGAGACTGAATTACTTCAGGAATATTCATGTGTTGAGTATTATCAAAAGTAATATTACTTTGGGCTAAGCAGTGACTGCAAAGGCACAGCAGATCATAATCCCTCCAGATTCAGGCTGTAAAACTTGAAAAGCTCTTGATGCCAGACAACTGCTGTGTTTAGTTAATCTTCTTTTAACAGTGTCTTTGTATCTGTATCCAGTGTAGCGTACCATAATAAAGCTGTGGTTCAAAGAACAGAACTTTATACAAAAATTATACTGTAAATAACCTAAAGTAATACACTCCTGAAACTTCAGGCATTTAAACAATTTCTTTTAAAAAAAAAATCTATTAAAAAAATTGCATAAATGTAAATGCTTCTGACTAGCAGGAAAATGTACAAACAGTTTTTAAAAGGCGCTGGTTGTGTTCAGAGCAAGTTTGATATGCTCCTTAAATTAGAGATGTTTCCCATTCTGTTATTTTCGTCACTTCGCTTAGACAAAGTTAAAATCAAATGACAAGGGACTTTTTCCTTTTCTGTCAATTCACCAATACTTCACTTGACTGGTTTGAAAAAGTTTCTTCTCACATTTCTTGGAGCTAACAGTGGGTGGCATACAGAGCTTGCATACAACACACTTTTACAGAGGTTACGAACTAAACGGTCATTAATAGAACACAATTTCTGTTAAATTATTTACCTGGTCCTTTATGCTATTCTGGGTGCAAACAATATAAAAAAATGAATAAATTTTGCTATATCCTTAGTGACAAAAATGTATCCCAGAAATGTCCTTGCAAAGAGTTTCCCTTAAGTATATAATGTGGCAAAACTTCAGAGATCAGAAAAGTCTAAAAAAAAAATTAAAATTAGTGCATATACAAGTGGAAAAAATAAAAGCAGGAACATCATGCACCTGATGTGTTCCTTATCTAAAATAAATTCTTCACAGATAAAGCCTCCAATGGCAGCCTTAGCTCTAGGATAAGTGAAACATTCTTCCCTTCAAGTAACAGTGTACCTGACTGAAGTGCAAGCAGCTTTGCTCATCTCCTGTTTGTTTCCCAAATGTGAAATGAGATGACAACAACAATTCAGCTGTAGTGCAATTTGCTATCGTTTAAGTTCCTCAGCAATGTCCTGCATGCTTTCAGCAAATACTACAACTGACCATTTGCGGCTGCAATCAGTTCTTGAAAAGTATTTTCAAAGCAGCGTTTTAAATCGCTGTAAGTTACCACAAGTACACTCTTCTCATCTCTGGAAATGAGGCTTATTTTTTCTGGCACACCAGCATCTAACTGTAACAAGAATGCAAAAGATAAAATAAAAGAAGTGTGAAAGAAATGGCAAAACATTTCCCCCGTAACAAAAGCAATCAATTTCTTGGCAAGTGCACTGTTGGGCTGTGAATCAGATCCTTCCTTGCTGTGC
The DNA here is from genome assembly GCF_036169615.1 of Heliangelus exortis. Taxonomy (NCBI): domain Eukaryota; kingdom Metazoa; phylum Chordata; class Aves; order Apodiformes; family Trochilidae; genus Heliangelus; species Heliangelus exortis. The sequence goes on along the minus strand of NC_092422.1, from coordinate 20,684,117 downwards.
CCTGAACAGGTTTGAAACTGCACCACAACAATGTACTTGCCAGAAAAATCGAGACATTTTGGTCTTAACCTGATGGATATTCCAGACCTTTGGAGTAGGTAACCATTATTTTTCTGCCCTTTCCATAAAGCTAACCATCCTGCAATGCTATCTTCCCCTGTGTAGAAAGCCTAGCAAAATTTCTGTATAGCCCCTGATGAACAAAATCACATTTGACATTACATTTGCACATAAGATCCACAAGTCTCCAAGCAGGATAAGTAAATTACTTCTTGCACACTCTAAAATGAAACAATGGAGCGACCAGCCCTAGGTAGTCTGACAAACAGCACAAACCCAAACCTCAATTTTTAGGGACTACTGGAAACAAACTAGATCTTAAGCTGTATGGTACACTTAATACCTTACTTACATTAGGAAAAAGAAAGAAAAAAAAAAAAACCTAGTTGCAATAGATAAACAAATAGGTAATTTGAGGTTAAAGATCTAAGTCTATTCCACACTTGTTTCCATGTTTTATTCCAACTTCTCAAATTCAGTATTAAAAACCTCTATGTTACACTATGTATTTTAGAGATGTAGCACTAAATCCTAATTTGGGACAGACAAATATCCTACTTTGCATGATTAAATCCCTTCCAACACTGTATCATGCATTATCCTTACTTTGCAAGAAATATCCATCAATGGGGAATTGTCAGACTTGCCCATAATACAAAAATTCTGTGGGTCTGTCTTAGTCAATACATTAATATTTCAAAATATTAACAGTACAAGCTTTCTTGTCCCAATGCAGAAGGGGGGCAGAGACAAGTGGGATATGACACTATTGAGATAATCTTTGGAAATACAACCCCAGCAGAATTAATTAATGTATTATAACATTGTACTAAATGCCAGAAGAAGAATTAAATTTGTCACTGAGATGTTCCACTGGCTGCTGTCTGGATCAACCCAAGTTAGAAATTTCTTGCATTTGTCTTCTAAAATAATGTTCTGAGCATAACCCTAAAAGCTGGAACCTCCCAAACGTAAAGTTCCAGCTTTGTGAACAGGTTTAGAAGGACAAGCAAATTAGTTTTTAATTCTTGTGGAGTAGGATAAGAACAAATCTTTTCCAACATCCATTCCAAAATATTATCACTGTCAAGGTGTTTGTGAAATATTGTCTACCATTCTCATTAGAATCATTCAAGAAATCAGTGAATTACCTTAATGAATTTAGGACATGGAAGATGTTTATTAAAAAAGCCACACAGCTAACTAGAAATACATCAGTATTTATGGCTCGCTCTTTCCTCCTGTGGAGGCATAAATCAGTATCTTATTTGAAGAGATCCCCAAAACACCACATTGAAAAAAAAGATTTTTTTCAATGAGTAATTTTCATTCAAAAGGAACACTTTTGGAGTGCAGCAAGGAAAGCCCAAATAGCCCCTTCTACAAGTGCATACTACAGTTTAGAAGTGGTTTTTTTGAGTGTATTTTCAAAGTAACATCTTATAAGCCTTACATTCGTGTGCTGAGCCCACAACCACAGAAGAGAAGAGCCTCTGTTTAAAAAAGTAAGCCATGAACATTTATAGAACAAGGCATTCTTTGACACCATCTCTTACCTGACCTATGAATTCAGGATTGTCCCCTCTTGCTACAGTACTGTACAGGTCACTGCTTTCAAATCATGATGACATTTCACTGCCTATTTGAATATCAACATGCTTGCTTTTTGATTTAGCCTCAATCCCTTTAATGTCCTTTTTAAAGTGATTACAGACACCAACCAGAAAGATAAAAAGGAGGTTAAAGAAATGCACAGCAGTGGTCTAATTAAAAGCCCTGACAATTTAGAAAAAGATTTAACTGTAGTTAAGACAGTTATTACATGTCAAAGGATCTGAATATATTCAGTATTTTCTGGAAAAGAAAGCTGGCTATCCTAATCCTAGAAAAGAAAATACTAGCCACTGAAAGTGTATACTGTCAGTGTCTGCACCACTGTTCTCTACTGAGTGAGTGGAATGACCAAGCAGCTACAAAAAAAAACCAAAAACAAAAACAAAAACAAAAAACCAAACCAAAAAACAAAGAAAGAGAGAGAGACAGAGAGAGAGAATAAGCAATATCTTAGTCTCCTATGAATTACTGAACTTTGGAACTTTGGCAAGACAGTATAAGGTTGAAAGCTGATCTGCCAACAAAAAAAAATCTGCTCATGCAGTTCTTTAATTTATCAAGTAAGACATGTTCTATAACTATTGAAGATACCATGGTCTCCACATGTCTCCTGCTATTAAATGTGAGAATGGCCAGCTAAAATTTTGCTAATGGTGCAGCTCTTGGAAAACCGCAAAAAGCTTTGTTAAATCAACCTTGGGAAAAAAAAAAGGGCTAGAGAGGCTAAGGAAGTTATCAGAGAGAGATTTAACATTTTAAGCCATAGAAATTTTCCAGCACTGTCCTATATGGTAAGGATTTTTCACAAATTTCTATTGCTGTTTCCCTCCTGATATCTCCTCCTGTCTCCTACTCTGGTCCCCACAGTTTAGGAATGGATCCTCTTGCCTTACAACCACCCTCCGTGACAACTGTACCAGCAGAAACCTCCTCCAGTTAAAGGGCTTTTATGGATCCTTTATGCTGTGTTGAAAGACCAGAGTAGCATAAAGGGACCAGCATTGCTTATCCACAGTATTCAGTGCATTCTAGGATGAAAAGTCAATACTGTCTCATGCTATATTACCAAATTCCAAGTTTTAATATTAATGAACTAAGTTTATTTCATATATCCATAAATGTTCGAATATTAGCTTAACGAATACATTTTCATCCAAAACAGGGGCAAAATAACCATCAGTTAAATCAACAGAATTAACCTATCAAGACCAACTTGCTTTGAAGTGAAATACTATGTTAAAAAAGTTAACCCAAACAGATTTTTAAAAGCTAACCCAAGTACAGTGTACCTTGTTAAGACATGAGATAATGTGACTGAGGTCAATCCAAGGAGTACCCGCTTCTGTCACCTGATGGAAAAGGTGATCTCGAAAGAGCTTAAGTAAATACCTGTCTCCAGTTTCTGACCAGGTTGGGTCTTTCTGAAACCTGGTGTAAAACAAAGGCTCATGTTAAAGCTCAGAAAGTTAAGAAAAAATTAAAACCCACAGATACACATCACTTCATCTCAACTGAGTATATCTACAGTTTGCTACTGTTAAAACAAGTAATGGATTTCCTCAAAAACTATTGCCAATCAAAAGAGACTGCTAAGAGAAAGCATATTAAAAAATAAAGTAACTTTAGTGTATCTATTTGCAAGCCCTCTCCTTTATTTAAAATTTTGGTCAAAATTGTTTATGTTATTTTTCTCAAGGCTTCTTAAATACTCCTTTCTTCAGAGTAAATATGAGAAAAAGTTTAGCTTAAATTTACAAGGGGAAAAATCTTGCACTGCAAACTGTTTTTTACATACTCTGCACCAGGAAAACAAGTATTCCTTACTCTGGCCTCTCATTGATTGTTCCCAATTTTGCTAGAAGTCTAAACAACCTTCCATTTTGCACCTCCTAGAAAAAAAGGAAGATGATATTAAGGTTTCTAAAAGATAAAATTAAGACACTTATTTGCAAAAGATATACAGCAGTAATGCCAATGAAGCACTATTCATCAGTGATTTAATGTAAGAAGAGGATATAATTTTTTCAGAAAGACAGAATGCATTATATTGTTATTGGTAGCCCAATGCACATTTTAGCAGTTTAAATTATAATGTGGAGATTTAACGACTAATGATACCTTGCTGCCCCAGCTGAAACTGGATCAGGCAATCTATTTCTATGTGGAAACGTAAGTCTAGTCTCTCGCCAACCTGTACTTACAGGTTTGCTAAAATATAGTAAGTTAAACAAGAATATGTTTTTGCTTATATATACACACACAGTTAGCAAGACCTGCAGAAATATACCAGTAATACCTTACTTCAGTTAAAGATGAGAGGGAACATCTACCAGATTTGTTTTTCAGAAATGCTTTGTAGGCCATTATTAAATATTTAGCAGCAACGGTATCTGATAAACATTCAAAATGCAGTTGATTACAAATGTAACTTTGAAACATGTTTTTCCAAAAAAGCTAGAATTTAAATCCCACAACAGTATACATTCTGAATCCAGTGACAGAGATAAAGCAATGAAAATGAACTCACAGAAAGGACAGAACATTGGAATTACAGGTGCTTAGAATACATGCAATTGAAAAACTGATCTCACACATTTTTCTTTATCACTGTGGATACAGTAAAAAGAGTTACATCTTAGCTTACATTACACTGTGGATTAATGTTAAGTAAAACCTGCTGAAACCTGGCATGAAAGATTCTCTCCTGATATTATTCATATTCTCCAGTGTCCTGGCTCTCCAACATTACTCAGGATGCTAAGCTGAGTCTCATTCTATGAATGATCATCTTGATTTCAAATTAAATCAGTGTAGAGTAGATTATTGTGCACAGCAAGGTAAATAAAGTAGGCCAAGTTGATAAAAGGTTGACCTCAACCTGTGGGTTGGCAAGAATTCTATTACAAGTCCAGAAAACACATAGCAGAATGGCTTCTACCAGAACTGTAGCTACCCTTTGAGACTGACAGGGAAGACTTACCTTCTCCAGCTAGCAGAGATCTATACAACCTCCAAATAATTTTTTTTTGTATGTGGACAAAGACAAGTGAAAACCTCATCTGTGCGGATGCCAGTGCCTTGTGACCAGCATTCAGTGGTGACACAGGTAAGCAACAACACTGGCACCAAATCTCCAGGATTGGTAACCTGTAACCTGGAGAGCTCTTCTACAGAGTGGTTTAAAGAACACTGGAAAAATGGAGGCTTTGAATGGTGTGAGATAGAGGTGATGTGAATATTAAAGTGAGAAAGGAACAGAATATGGTAATGGGGTCATCACTGCTATGTGAAATGTGAGTTTTAAGGGGGAAAGAAAATATTAATGGTTTCAAAAAAACTAAGTTAATAACTGCATACAAAGTATTTCCAGCATCAGAAGTCCCCAAGTTACAGATGACTGAGTGCTTAGAGGACTCAAGGAAAAATATCATATATGCTTGTCTTGTTCTAATACTCTTCCCTAGGAATCTGCTTTGGAGCAACAATAAAAGGAGGGTACCAGGCTAGACTGAAGGATACTGTAGATCTGATGTTACTGAGAAGGCAGCAGTACAAACACATTATCATATGACAGCTAATTAGACACTGCTAGTTTATCACTGCCAGGAAAACAACTATTGCCAAACTGGATGCTACGCAACAACTTGGATTTGTAGTGTCTCTCCCCTGCCAGTGATAAGCAACTTCTAAAAGCAACTTGACTGAAATTACAGACTGCTTAAGTATTGTTTACAGGAAAATCTCCATCTTTATTCTGGGAAGAGGTCCACCTGCCCAAATTTGTGGAGGCACATTGGGCCCCTTTAACAAGAAATGATCTGCAACATCTTCAGAGCAGGAGTAGTGGTTGACTCCGATATAGTGGGCAAATGTCATCGACCACTTTGCATCAAATGTAGGTACCACCTTGCTCTTCCACAGCTCTTTGCTTCTAATAGATTTCACTATATTTCACTATATGAGGGAAAAACTGCTATCCAACAAGCTAGTGGAGGAGAAATTAAGAGAATCAGTCCATCAGAATCCTAACCACTGGTCTACCACCTCTTAAAAAAGATATTTAATGAGGGCATGAAGTGGAAAGGAATCACAGGACTTGATTAAACCCTTAAAAACTTGATACTCTATGCTGAACATATCTTTAGCATCATGAAAGCATTCTGTAATGCATCTCAGTCTTGTTAGATGATCTTGTGATCAGTGGTTTCTGATAAGCAGACACCCTTTCCTGTTGAACAAATACACACTAAACGTGCTGGCACTTGGCACCTTGACTGAACTTGACAGGCTAACCAGACCCTCACAGCAACAGGTACACAATTACACAGAAGCTGAGGATGACAGGTTTTACTTGCCACATTCATTTGATAAGGAATACATAGGAGATAAGGGACACTGGAATGTAAATCTATCAAAAAACTTAAAAGCAACATTTGTTGCTCTATAACCTCTAGCATGACACAGAGTGTGACATTCATTTCCATCATTTACTCAGCATGCTACTTTTTAACCATTATACAAAGAACACCTTTTCCCCAGGACTGGTGGTTGGACATGAAGATGATACTACAACTAAAGAGCAGTTGAAGACACCCTAAAACTAGTGGTTCTTGGAGTTTTTTAACTTTCAGTACTTTAAGCTCATAGTTTTCAAGTCTGCAGGCAGATGACTTAGGTTGATAGGCAAACAAAATAAAACAAACAACCAACAATAAAATAGTAGAAAACATTCCCTCTTAAGCTACAGCTGTAGAAATACTGACTATAAGCCTCCCTCTAGGAATTACTAAATTATTTACCTTTGCAAGGTCTTCCTCTATTACATCATTTCGCATTTGAGCAGCATCCAACTGAGTATAGAATCGTGCACCAATCATAGGCATGATATCATTTACACTGCGGAGCCTGTTTTGGTCAGTCAGCAAATACCTGCCAAAATAGCCCCATCCCCAAAAAGATTACTTAAACATGCTGCATGTGCCAGAGAGATCATCCTATTATGATTTTATAATTATTTGACTCTGATGTCTATTTAATATGCAAAGTCGACAAGTGCAGCATTTTTAAAGAAGATATTAACAAAGGATGTGTGATAACTTCCATGGACACATCCCAGCAGTTACTTATACAAGATTGGAGTGTACTGGCAAGGAATTGCACAGTTCACCCACTCAAACAGCAAGAACATACTCAAAAAGAGAGAAGACCAAGATTCAGATTGTCATGCAACTGTTTTTTAAATAAGGGAGGGGACAGATTTCTACTTTTCTCTCTTAAGCTGCGAGAGGAGAAAGGCTACTATACTAGAGAAAATTACAAAATAATATGCAAAAAAGTGAAGTTAGCACTTAATCCTTTGGTCAGAAAAGCATATGTGCCTATTTCTCAGCACTTTCTGAAATTGTAAGGAAAGACTAGCATACTGCTATGGGAGATAATAAACAATGAAACCAAGTACTGAAGAAAACTAAATGCTTCTTTTGTTTAACTCCTTATTCTTACTAGAAGCTTTAACAGCACTTGATAAAGAATGGACATGAATTTTATTAACTACACCACAGAAATACACATTATACAAATTCAAATTACAATGTTCAATGATGCACTGGCTGTGCAGACAACTCAATGACAATAATCTGTAATAATCTTGCACCTGAAAATACGATTTGACACTTTGATTTGTATGTTTAAAAAAGTAGAAGTTTCCTTTAAAAGACTTTTTAAGCAAACTTACAAAATCAGATTCTTCAGATCAGAGGAATAGTTGATTGTCACCAGTTCCATTGCTTTCTGCAAATTCTCTCTCTGAATTCCTGCTAAAGAATTGCAAGCCAAAGCCAACACAACTTTCCCCAGGGAGATCAGATCTGCTTGCTAACAGGGAAAACAGAAGAAGGAAGATTCTTAGCATACATAAATATTACCTATGGTACTAGATGGTGTTTGAAAAGGGAGTTCTTCAATAACCCTAAAAGAATTTGAGCAATTAAAATAAGGGCTATTCAAATCACAGTTCAACAGAACTGTCCAAGTTACAGTAGTCAAAATATAAAGAGAAAAATCTGTTCTGACTGTTAGCAACTTCTAGGTACTATATTTATCTTGGAATGCTTAAAATCTACATAGATTTAGGCTTAAGGATAGTAACAGAGAGAACTCTTGAGCAGGGAGCAGAAGCTCTGCAAACAGGTTCTCCCAACCATCCACCTGCTCACTCCTGAGGAGTCAAGCAGTTGATAGCAAACAGAGCAAGTCTCTCAATATGAGATGCAAAATACTAATTAAGAACTTTGTTAAAACAGAAACAGCATTTGCTGGATTCATATCTTTTCACATTGGCCATGTAGTGTGAATTCCACACTGGAATCCACACTGGGATGTTTCTGTTTTAGCGAGGAGCTCAAAGTTTTTCACCTATGATGGGCCACGGTGAAAAGATATGAACTGCCTGAAATAACTAGACAGGAATAGATCTGTAAGTCTGGTAAACTGAGTGTCACATTTTAGGAAAAAAATTCTTAGTGTTACTAAACATTTTCTTGAAGAGCAGAACTGCTCTTAAAGATGAACACTGAAAACAGGTTGCTCTGCCACAACACAAATTCTGACAATTTTAATAGATAGACACCAGAAAATATCCTGAAAAGCTACACCAGTTTTAAAGCTCACCCCTAAAAACAGGAGCCTAATGACATTCATAGCAAAAGCTGCCTGATCCTTTTCATTGTAATGTTTTGCATACAACTTGGCCATCTATTAAACACTTAGAGTTCCATGCTGAATGCCTGCTTCAGAATGAATTTAACAGTCAGCTATTTAATAATATAAAAATTCAGTATTTTCTTTTTTTTTTTTTTTCTGAGAAAATAAGATACTTTTGCAAAAATAAAAAAGTTTAAACTTCTAATTATCAAGAACATCAGCTCCATGGTCTGGGACAAGGCTATGACGTTTAGCAAAGAATGTAGTGAAAAAAAAAGAAAAAACCAAGATATACACCTTTTGTCATGTCTGTAATAAAGGCCAAAAATTTAGCAGCACTACAACATTAGAAGTGGCATACAAAGCTTTAGAAAACTGCTGTGATGGTGAACACACCACAGCCCCTCGTAGCTCTTCCACCCAGAGGGAGGGGTAAGCACATGTGCTGCCTCTGGCTGCAGCAGCTGAGCAGAGCTCTCCTTGCAGTTGTCTCCCAGATGCTAAGGGACAGAGTCAAGGAAACATTTCCAGGTCTCTCCATGTTCCCACTGTTTCCCTATCAAGTACGATTAAGTGCCACAATTTAAACATGGATACACAAACATGGCAGAAGTTGAAAAGCATGGTACTCTTATAGCTAACAAAGACAGAAACAGCATGTGGAAAATGAGACAGAAATAAGGACAAAATGGTGGAGAAGGAAATGGGACTGGCATTTGCTCTATTCATTTTCCTAAGAAATCTGTAGTATTCTGTAGCATCCCTTTATACTTCAGTAAACAGAAATGACCCAGAGCAAGAAATCCCATTTGGATCCCAAGTGGGAACCCACTTGCTTCTACTACCAAGTAGTTCATTTTTGCTGCAGAGGATACAACTCTAGTAGTAAACAGCAGTTCAGTTAAGAGTCTTATCAATTCAAGATATCTGTAATTCTGCAAGATAATTCAGATTGAGTGAGATGAATTGCTCTCTGGAGCTGCCTCATTATTTACTGACAGCTGAAGCCCTGAAAGAAAATGTTATTACAATGCCCAATGTTTGAAGTTTTACAAGGGCATGTAGTCCATAATTTTCCTGTTTGATGGGGGAATCCTAAAATATCGAGTTGAAAGGGACCCATAAAGATCAGGATTTATGGAACTCAGGTTCTTATTTAAGAAATGACAAAACTCCCATCCACTTTCCAACCCTACCCACGCAAGACAGAGTACAGAACATCCTAGAAGCTGGGCCACACCAACCTTTCTATAAGGAGGCAAGCCACATATGCCTATTAAGACCTGACCTTCCCTCTGAAAACATCAACAGATGTTGCTCTTCCTGCTCCTAGGCAGAGAAAGGAGGCACACAAGAACTACTACACTTCCTTGGAGAAGAGACACCATAAATAAATGCTGTATTCCTACAGTAGTCTCACCAGTGCAAGGTACAGATCAACATTAAGCACTATCATTTCCCTTTTTTTATATTTCATATCCTGCTTTGCATGTGTTTATGGATCACATCAGTTCCTTTCACCATGGACCTGCCAGAAGACTTTTTGCTGTAATAACTAGCAAAACAGTGACTATTAAATGATGTTGATTTTCAGCTTCAAGGAAAAGCTTTACATCTTATACATACAGGTTGCCTTTTGTTCCAAAATGTTCCTTGCATGCAGCTATTGACCATTTAGTTAGCAATTCAATTCATAACCATAACCTGTACCAATCTATCTTTTTATCTCCTGAAATCTTTGCTAGTAAAGATTTTATCACCATCACTACTTCACTGATAGATACATTAAGCAGCATTAGACTAAAAGCCAGCTCATAAGAGATAAAACTCAGAAACAGCCCTCTTCATTAACATCTCCCTACTATCAAAGGAAATTTAAATATGCCAATGAGCAAATTAAAAGTTAATTGAATAAGGAACCCTTTTCCCTTCTGAATATTTTTTTTAATATTAAAAAGGTATGTGCTGCTATGCCAAATGCCCTGGAGATACCTCAGCATTTTATACACTTGGCTTCATCTGCCAAACAAATCCTATTTTGCAAGACCCATTTTCCAGAAATTCTTTGAAACTGACATTACTTTTTGTTTATCCTGTTTCACTGCTTTGCTTAGATCAATATCAGCTCATCCACTCTACAGTTCTGTGGATTCACTTACCCTTTTAAGTTCTGGAATTGCACTTAGAAGTCCCTCCAAGTTTGGTTCTTTTGTTTTTTTGTTTTGTTTTGTTTTTTTTTAAATAAACATTAATACTTTAGGTGCCTCTTCAGCTACTTATTTTAAATTAGGGAAGGTATAAGTGAAAATTATTTTGGCTTACTAAATTAAAATTAAAATACTTGCTTTGAGCAAACATAACTTTATAAGCCTCATCAAATCAATAAAACTTGTTTTTTCTCTTCATTTTGTATGGAGAGAACTCACCTTCGTTTTATTCCAAATACAGAAATATTTCTTAAACTTCTCTACTGTTTCTTACATTAAACACTTATATTTTTCCCATTATCTATCTGTCTCTTGTGACTGCCTGACACAGCACTTACAGACTGGGGTACTGGAAGTGCTTGAATTCATAGAGGTTTAACACCTTGTTGCTAATGCAAGTGGGCATTCATGTTTCATTTACTTCTTTTGAGCTTCCCTTACCATTTCCTTTATTTAACTCTTCAGTTATCATAAATTAATGTGTTTAACACAGATTGTAAAGAACAATTGCATTCCTTTTACACAGCCCCTCACTGTTCTGGCCAAACTCTTTCCTATCTACTTAACAATGGGAAATAGCCAGAAAGTGACAGATGCTAACAAAAATACACCTTTCTCCACTGAAGACAGCAACAAGGAAATGCATATTAGCTGGGCAGTAAACCAAGAGATAACCTACATTTTTAACAGTCACAGGAGTCCCAGAGGAATTCAGGAACTGTGTCATGGATTGAGAGGAAAAAGGACAAGCAGCAGCTGTTTTTTATAATTTTATCTGGCTAGGGCAAACAGAGGTAGAGCAAGATAAATGACTCTTGAATTTCAAGGAATGAACTTAGTCCAGAATCTCTGAAGGAATAAAACAGATTGAGACAGCCTAGCCTTCCCTAGAGGAAGTGACAAAAAAGAAGGCAATACTATTTTTGTTACTCCAGTTTAGACCTTCTAAACTATGTGTTTAAGAATATTACTTTTCTGGTATAGCAGTGATACCATTTGGATACTAACAATGTATAAAACATGCAAAAACATCCCCCCTAAACTAAATAAGGCATTACCAAGAAAGTTAGTTGCCAAGTACTGGGCTCCTATGGTAGTAAATGCTTTTGACAGATCCATGTACCTGTGAGTATTTTAGATTTGTACTTTCAAGTACATTAAATGCTTTGCTTTAACATTACTTGAATGCCATAATATCTCAGGAGGATCTCTTTGCCAGCTGCAATTAAAACAAAAGATTTAGATTTAAAAAAATAAACCTCATTACATTTTTAGGCATGGAATCCCTCACTTGGATGAATTCCTATGAATGAATTCCTCTCTTCTCTCAGCTGTTTTCCAATAAACTATTACCAAAAGCCCACTGATATGTAGCTGGACAGGGGGGAAATTCTTTGATGTAGTCAAAGTATAGTGAAAATGGCTCTACATAATTAAAAAAAAAAAGTTTTTGAATTTCTAGGACACGGTCTTGAATAGGCTAGTTTCTGCCTGGCCCAAGATCAAACATTTCATTTATTACTAGAAGACTCTGAATAATCAATTTTCTCACAGTGAATAAGCTCAATTAATGAAAAGAAATTAAATCCCTACTGTAGTCTTTCACTCCCAGTATGGCCAGGGTATGTGATGACTGCTGAAGCAATGTACTTTACCCTGAGGGGAAAATAGAAAAAGAGGCACCCCTGTACACAGTAATATTCCAGGTGACTGGGGAATATTTTTTTTAAGTATACAGGAATTCTTAATTCCAGAATTATATAGAGTCCACACTCTAGAGGACACCAGGAGAGGACAGAAAAAATAGCAACCTAAAATAAAGACAGACTAGAACCTTTGAGGAGTGAGGAGAAGGTCTAAGTGCAGTTATTTAACAGATCTCGTATCTCTGAACAGGTATTCACACCTAGTTATTTTTGTTAAAATGACTAAAGAGAAAGCAGAGCAAAACTGTTACTGAACCATACTTTTTTGACCTCTTAACACCAAATATAAGATTTTTTAAATCTCCTTCTTTTAGAAATTCATATTTTAAATAATTTCTGACTTACATTTGTTAAATACTAATAGTTCAATCTCTTGATGAATTTGTTGACATTTCAGAAGCAAAAGATAGCAGCAAAATAAGCATTCACATTTATAAATCACAAGCAAATTTGAATAATACATGGCAGAACCAAGATCAGATCAGTGATGAAAATACAGTTATTTGGAGACAGACATATTGAACTACAGTTTAAGATCCTTGTCTTCCAAAAGGAATCACAGTGGTTTGCAGCAGTTCCAAGTCACCAACCTAACTATGATGCTGTTGTCTTACCTGAAACTGAGCCATTAATGCCAGAGGATTATTTTGACTGTTGTCAAATGTCAAAACATCAAAGATTCCAACACAATTAACTCGTAACCTTCAGGGACAAGAAAAAGAAGTGTCATTACATTTTGTTTATTACTCAAATTTTCTTCTTCTATCATTGACTGAATGCTTTGATACAACATAAAAAGTCATCAGTACGTAGTAAATTACTATGAAGCAAAAAATACTATTTTACTATTTAACAAAATGAAGCAGGAAGTTTTCAGTTTACAAATAAACAAATTTCTAAATTGTCAGTAGTGGATCAGTACAGTACTTTGAGGCAAAGTCTTCCCAAAATACCTTCCAGAAGTACTTAAAAGAAAACTTACAAGTTTTAGCATGCCTTCATTTTTACTCTCATGCCAATTAAAAGTAACAACTTCCTAGTTAGAGATTGTTATTTCTGTAACAGGTACATGGTCAGCAGCTACCACGGTCACAGTTCACACTGAGAATGAGCATTTTTTTTACCTTGTTTTGCCTGTTACTAGAATTTTTGTTGGATCCATAACCCGGCAGGCCAGCCCCGCAGTGTGAATGGTCCGCAGGGCAGAACTGAGCTGCACTATGTATGCCCAGATCAAAGACTCTGGTAGCAACCCAGCATGCTGCCGTGGCAGAGGTCCATCGTGCTGACCTAGGAGTAAAATATTGTAAGCATAAACAAGAGGCTACTACAGAACATTGAAGTTAGCACATTTGGAATTACAGAATTAATTCACAAACTCATTTCGTTTAACTCTTAACAGTCCTCAAACTTATCAATTGTGCTTCAGTGGTTGGGGCAGGGTTTTTTGGGTTGTCTTGTTTTTTCTTGGTTAGGATTGGTGGTTTATAATGAAAGCCACTACATTTTTAAATGTAAGCAATTCATTAGGTATTATTTTTTTCCACTCTCACATTCAAGAAAACTATGCTGATTTTTTTTAAGTTTAGGATGAATAATCACTACAAAAAGATCACTCATTACAAAGTGCTGAAAGTGGGGGGTACAGAAAAATACATCGATACTTCAGAAGTAAAACTACCAGTATTCTGAAACAATGAGCAAGCACCACAATACCTGCAACAGATTCCATTTTACCTCCTTTTTTGTATAAATGCTTACAAATTAAACATTCTCTATCATCTTGATAAAGCAAAGTAACAAGCTAGTTTCAACCTACATGGACAAATCAGACCAAAAGATTTGGTGACTAAACATCACTGAACCAACTTCATGTGTTCTGCTGTGACTCAGCTCCCTGACAAGCCCATGGGCCATATGAAAGCAATGTATCATCACCTCATTAAATGGATTTGTAGTCCTTTCAAAAGTCAGGTTAGTTCTTTGCAAACACACCCCAAAATCCTACACTGCAAATTGCTTGAGTAATATTGAGCTAGAGATGAAACAGTAAAGATGGGTATAACTAATTTTTAGCAAGATATATGTAATACAAAAGAAGCTGATTCTGTTTGCATGGCAAAAAGCTGAAGACAAAAATACATCCAGAGAAAGACAGTGCACCTCAATTTACAAAACATGGCAGACATATTACAAGTTTGCCTCAGTCCTGGTTTGCTAAATTTTGAGAGAAGTAGTATAGCCAGTATTCAATAAAATCATGTAAGCAACTGATTCAGTTGTAAATGTATTGCACTCCTCTCCTTCAAACATTTTTCTTTTGTTTTGTGGGAGTTTTTCCCCCCCCCCCTCTCTCTCTCTCTACAGGAAGCACATAAACATCTGTGCACTTGCTCAAAATAACTGTGTGTGTGTATATACACAAAACCACATATGTGAGTGTTAAAAAATGAGGATCACTGAAAAACCTTTACCTAGAAATTTTACTGATTTCAGGGCAATGGGCTGGGAATGTTGCTGCCTTTCATTTTATGAGTTTTCACTTGTTTGGTTTTTAAATTTTAGTTCATTTTTCAGGTTGATGGTGCTTTGGTTTAAATTACAATCATCACAACACTGACTCCTTGAAATAGCCATAACCCTGGCATGCCTACTGAAGGCTGAATGAGATGTTCTTTGTTTTTTCTGGCCTTCTGATGAATTATTATGCAAATCACTTCCCACAAACCAGCATACCACAAGTCTCACATAGCAAACTTTTCCCATCATGATTCTCCCATCTTCACCATGACAAAAACTATGAAATTATAAAATAAATGAGGAATTCTAACTTCCTTTATTAAAGGCTTTTTCTCTAGTTACTACTTGCTATAGGATACACCCTATATTGGGTAAACAGCAATGTGTGTAATATGTCTAACAGGAATGCATATGGACACTAAGACACACTAAGAGTCACATCTGTATGAAATAAATATTTTCAGAACAAAAATATTATAATATCCCAAAAGCCCAAACTTGTGGTTTATTTTTCTGCATGCAACTTAAAAACAACAATTAATTTCCTAATAAAGGCAGTGTAACTAAGAGAATATTCAATACACACTGAAAATCTGAAAGCTCATAGCTTCTTCCCCTCTATCAGAAAATCTCAAGCAAGCAACAGCGTTATTTTACTACTGGAAGGACTGGCTTGAGGCTAGAGATGAATCTAGGCTGATGCCTTCAGACTGGTGGGTTGCACCCCATGTCCCCATACACTAAAGGTAAATGCTACAACAGTGGAAGAATCAATTTTGAAATGCCTTCATACCTATCTGTCTGTTCAAAACAAGTTCATTTTGCTGCAGTACTGACTACAAAGTATATCCCAGGAGGGGCTATCAGGCCTGCCACAGACTGCACTTGACCAGGGACTCAAGGAGATGAGACCCAAAAGCTCACACTTCAGGCAAAACAGAAAAAGGTTTGGAAAGCTTTTTAAAAAAACCCACTGAAAGGAAAAAAAAAAAAAAAAAAAAATGTAACAAGAATATAAAAAAGCATTACAAAAATTACCAGAATTACTTTAAGCCAACAAGTGTTACTTCAGAGGCTTCATGCTTGATTTGAAGCAGGCTTCCCACCACAGGCTGGATCCACAATAACAATGTACAAAATTTCAGATTATGTTCTTCCCACCTATTGCAGGGCAGACTCTGCCAATACTTTCATCTCTCCGAGATGCATAACAGATACTATTGGAGAAGATGAAAAACTAAAGAGTTGCCAAACCCAAAACTACAGGATATCCATTATTTTCCCTTGCAGCATTAAAATAAAGTCAATATCAACATCATTTATTTTCAAGTTCAGTGGTCTGATATTCTTCACTGAGCAAGAAATGTCCCCTTTGCACTGGTGTATTTCTTTTTTGCTTCTTAAAAGAAATTCAGTTCCCCAGAGCAAGGATAAAGCCAGGGATAGTCCTGATGTGGGAAGAAAAAGGCTGAGACCATCAGGAACACCATCAGAAAGCATTCTCGTTAGCAGCAATTCTCAGGCAGTCATGAAAAAAAAAAAATCAGAAGCTGAAAGAAAGATTTAGCTACTCAGTAAATTGAACCTCTCAGGCCTGTAAATCATTCTTTTACATTGACAGCTGTGAATTGTTCAGTGTCTGCTTTGTGTTCCTGATTTCATGTACTGAAAGCTGGCTGAATGCAGTAGCCTTCATTTCTCCTCCCACTTCTCCAGAGAAACCTGGGCTTCAGCTTTACATTTCCCAGTTTTCAATATATACAGAAAAGTTCTGAACTACTAGTGCAGCACTACATTTTGTAGAAAATCTGATTTTTCTCAAAAACTTGAATTTATGTTGAAAAAAATCCAGTTTTTGGCAAAGGTAGTTTAGAAAAATTATTAGTCACATATTTTGTCCTCAACATGACATTGACTTTCAATGTTGCTGCGTTCTTTGTCCTCAGGTACTTCATCTAAGTACATAATTTGTTCCTTTTTCAATAAAAGAGGTATTTTATAAAAATCTCAGAAAGTGGGGATGCAAAAGCTATAAAGTCAATAGTGAAGTACATTTTTGTGCATTACACACTAATGCGCCCGAAGTAAAAGAAGGCTCAGAAAATTAGGCTGTCTTCATTAGAAAGTCTGTGTAGAAAGGCAGTATTTTTGGTGCTGAAAACTAATAATAGCATGTACACCAATGTTCAATTACTCAAGAGTTTTTTAATAAAAAGACCAAAGGACATACTAAAGGCATGCTTATTTCTGTCAATCACAAAAACTCATCAGGACAAAGCAAAAGCATTCGTGGTAGCAGAGGATAGTTATAATTTACCAGGATTTTGTAGCCAATAGTTTTCAAATATGTTCTTTTCAAATGTCACTTACCATTTAATTACTGGACTGTTAAGAGCAATATTTATTTGGGGCTAACTTGCTAAGTTAGAGAACATCAGTTCTACAGAGATAAATGCACTAACATGTACTATAATCTGAAGTTGAGAAATACTAGATGAGTGGAAGAAATCCAAGATCAAGAACAGTTCATTTAATGTTTAGACACTTTGAAATAAAAAGAAATTGTATTGAGGAAATATGAAGAATTAGAATCAAACAAAGGAACTTTTCAAATCAATATACTCCAAGAAATAATTAACTGAAGAGACAGGCTCCTGATTTTAAAACTTGTGAAAAATTAGTGAAATACACCACAACATCAGATTTTCACATTTGTGAAGAAAATACGTAAAATATTCTGAAGAGGGTATTTCACTGCATAAAGAACACAAGCAATAAATTCTATAGAGTTCAAAAGCAAATACATCAGTTTACAGTATAAACATAATCCTCTATTTTTCCACATCAAATCCTTTCTAAAATGGTTTTGTAACAGTGTCTGTAAATAACACGGCAAAAAGAAAAAAACCCGAGACTGACCACACTGACACCAGTGACATGCAAGACAGCTACATAAACCATAAACCTGGTCTTTTAACTGTCAAAGTCTCATGAAGCCAACTGGAGTGTTCAACATAAATAAGGTTGCATACCTGAAATCAAATTCTCTGAGTTCACTGATCAGGTTGACAGTGTAGTGCCTCCTAAAACCTTTAAAAGCAATTGTACTAATCTGGGCCTCATGCTGCAGAGTACCCAACTTCCATCCATTCCCCTGCTTCTCTTGGGAGTCTCCTCTAGGCAGGCAGACGGCCAAGAAACTCTGTGAGGGGATGGAGAAAGTATCCGTGAAGGCAGGCAATTCTGAGAAATCAAGTTATAGGTATGCAATCTTATTTTCCTCTCTTAAATTGCTCCTTCTACTGAGGACTAGTCTAGAAAGCAGCAGTTACCAAAATATAAAGGCCAAAGCAAAGATGTGCAGAAAGATTTGGCAAAATTGGTAAATTCCAGATGATTTTTTTTCTCTGATTTATCTAAAATGGGAAGAGGAAACAATGAGAAGTGCCACAGGCAAGAGAGAATTATCTTCCTTAAATATCCCTGTAACTTTTGCCCTAACAAGTAATTTAAATTAATATTTTGGCTGAACAGAAATGGGTGTCTGATTTCCAGTTTCAAATATGATCCCTGACCATAAAAGGAAGTTGTTGCAGGCCAAATAAATAGTACAGAGGCATGGTGGTCAAATAAATAGTACGGATAGCCCACTAGCCAATTTCAAAGACACATACACCAAAGTCAGACTAGTAGCTTGCAATGGATACCTGAGCATACAAATATAAACAGAATACTCTACTAGCCTCCAATGATTTGCAGCTCAGAGAACGCCTGAGCTAGAGACAATGTCTTTGCAGTTAATAGTTTTCAAGTTCTATAAGTAATCTCACTTTCCCCTTGAACTTTGTCACAAATTATTGTGGACGTTTGCCTAAGTTCCATGGCTTAATTACATCTATATAGGTTTTCAATTTGCTACCTGGCTGGTTTCATTTGTCAGTCCTTAGTTCTAGGCTGGAAGAAATAGCAAAACATTGTTGCTTACTCATTTCCTCTTTATCCCTGATGATTTTTCAGACATTTATATGCTAGTAATTTTTAACCCCATCATATTTCTGCCCATCTTAAGAGCATGAAAAGTACTACTCCATTTTGCTGTTCAACAAAAGCTCTTCCATGCCTCTGATGATCTTTTCTCAGCCTCTTTACTGGCCTTCTACACCCTTCAAAACATATAAGGAAGACAACTACAAAGAGGACTTTATGATGCATTCACATCTTGAATACAAAAGCCTCCCATTTCCTTGTTCACTCTTTCCTTAATAATCCGCAACAATTCATTTCCTACTTACTGCCATTCAGCAAGAGGGCTTTTTCTTTAAGCTACTTAACCATAGCCCAAATCTATTATTGAGTGGTTACAGTCACAACCAAGGCTATCATTTTATGCTTAGAGTTATTTTTCCCCTCAATCATACCAGTTTACATTACATCACCTGCTAGATTATTGCCTGGAGTCCCAATCTTGTAAGATCCTTCTGCAATCCATCACAACTGTTGTTTTTTTTAACAAACCAAGTAATTTGGTATTAACAGCAAACCTTGCCAGACCATTATACATCTTCAGTGCAGACAGGTGAATGTGTTAAGAATACAGCTCCCAACACATTCTTGAGACTCCATCAGTGATGTTCTTTCACTCTGAAAATCAACTGTTCACTCCTCATGTTTCTTCTAGTCATTTATTAATCTAAATGAGGATTTTCTCTTTTATCTCATGGTCACTTAGTTTCTTTTAGAGACTCTAATGGACATAGTTGAAAACCCAAGACCTTATCTACTGGATCTTCCTTCAAAAAACTTTTAATAGATGAGACACTACTGCCCTTTATTGGACCAGAACTGTGTTATTCTTTTCCAGTGTGACAGAACACGTCCCAAGGAATTTTATTGAAACTTCTATGATTTTATCTAGAACAGACATCATTCTTCTATAACACTGTAGAGATAAAAACATAACAAGGACTGATTTACATGGAAACTGAAAATCACAGGTGGGAGATGCTCAGAAATCCTGCATGTAGCAGTCATTAATCTGTGAGTTGGTATTGCAAGTTTATGCTACCAAATTAGTTTCACATCAGTCTCACTTGCCATGGGATCTGGTAAGTCAAACTAGGGTTACCTCTGAGGTATTACTATCAAAACCATTGGTGGAATTCAAGTTCCACCTTATATCTTACTTATACCTGTCAGCTCAGGTATAAGTAAGGCCAGCAGGAATTTTTCTGTTTATTAGGGATCTACAAGCCTTCAAATGTATTCACACGCTACCAGTCCCTCATACTTGGCTACCTGGTGGACCAGAGTAAAGATTTCCATGTCAAAATTTGAAACAAATTGAATTCACAGATGAAGCATCTATTTCAAAAGGCACCAGAAAGAAAAACCTTAGCTTCTGCTTCTGCTTATACACTGGCAGCCTAAAGACAATCAGGGAACATCTACTCTAATACAATAAACAAGTGCAGGTGGTAATCCTCTGGTCACTCCTATTGCTGGATTTAATTTCAGGGTTGGTCCTGCTTTAAGCAGGAATTTGAGCCAAGAGCTCCAAGGGTACCTTCC
The DNA here is from genome assembly GCF_036169615.1 of Heliangelus exortis. Classification (NCBI taxonomy): domain Eukaryota; kingdom Metazoa; phylum Chordata; class Aves; order Apodiformes; family Trochilidae; genus Heliangelus; species Heliangelus exortis. Next base: position 20,663,740 of record NC_092422.1, on the reverse strand, counting down.
TACCTTAAAGCCTTTCTGTCGTTCCATTCAGCTGTAACCATTTCTCTTTCTCAGCATGGAACTGGGCTGTATTAATAGCTTTGGCCTGCTGTGTTCCAGACAACACCTGGATACAGTTTGTGGGACTGTATGGGTCATGAACCGGACACAATAAGCAGTGTGACTGGCAGCATACTGTTATGGAGAGGAAGAGGCTTTAGCCATATGGATATGAGCTCTGCTGGGTGACTTGCTGAGCCACAGGTTCTGTGGCTGTGAGAGATTTTTTTTATGAATGTAGATGTAGCTTTAGTGACTCCTTTTAAGCCATAGTATAAATCTGAAAAAAAATTAGACCTATCACGTGAAGTTCATGTCTGAAAAGACTATGTTAGACAATTTAAAAAAATCTATTTCTTGTTTAAGTAGTTCTTCATGCTTTAAACATTAACTAAAACACTAATTTACTTTGAGGAAAAAAATGTAAGTGGAGGGCCGCTGAGCAGCAAGCATCAAACTGCTACAGCATTTGTCTAGTATGATACTAGAAATATTTTCAGTAAGTATCAGTATCACCTGGTGACAGACCTGTAATTATGACCCCAGAATTCTTGGCTCCCAATCCTGTCAGATACTATCAATTTCCTTACAAACTGACATTAAATTTGCAAATTACTCCTAATTCAAATGTGACCACAAAAAGTAAATTGTTCATTAATAGACTTTACCATAACTTTTGACTCTACCTATCCCACGATGTTATTTAGGAAAAAAAAAAAATATTTTATAAACATCAAGTGAAGAAGAATCCTCTGATCCCAATCAGCTTATGATATGACAGAACTGATTAGCTAAAAAATGAAGTTGAAGAACTATTTCTGAACAGTTGTTTATTGCTTAAGTATTGAGAATGATTTATGGAAGTACTGGATGATACTGTATTTGTCTTACCCCATTTTCGTTTTGTGAAATAGGCATCAGCACTTGGGTCATTGAAGTGTCTGCTCATCATAGTCTCTCCTCCAGCATGAAAATCATATGCAAACACAAGAGCTTAAAATAGAAACATGTGACAATTACTAACTCAAGCATATTTAGAAAAAAAGCTCAACACATCGGCTGGGGATAAAGACAGCAAAAACTTACAATGTTCTCCAAATGCTTTAGTGGTAAACACTTCACGCAAGGTTACTATATTTGAGTGCTGAATTTTTTTCCACATGTCAACCAATACCATGCACTTTGTGTTAACAAGACGAAAACCTAGAAAAGAACAAAACCCTTGCTTCAAATGTAATGTTTTGGAGGAGAAATTTACTTGAACATTTCTTCTGAAACTACTAAAAACCAGCCTGCTATTTAACTATGACAATTTTTCTCACCATGTATCCTCCGAAGGCAATATGGCAGGTCATCTTTACTATTTACAGCTTTATAGCAGGATGTAATGTACCCAAAGTTGCTTGTTTTCTGTATCCGATTGGGTGGTGGCAGTGGTTCTAAGGGAAAGAGACTGTGGTAGCTGTCCACTTCCGCAGGAACTGCTGAAATCAGTTTATACACAGAGAGGTATTAGATGTCAATTACCTTTGATAAAGTTATTACCACAGCAAAGAAGATTAAAATGACTTCCGTTAATAATGTAAATTCTTTGCATCATGTTTTAGGTGCATGTAAAGTTAAAAAAGCCACAAAAATCTGTATTTTTGCTTTAATCCCAATATACAGGTTCCTGGAAGATATTTCACAAAGCCAAAATAACTGTATTCAGAAAAAGTTACACCAAGCAGAAATCAACTGAGTAGATGGAAAGATCCATCTGCCAATTTCTCACTTTCCTTAAAAGTTAACCTGAGTGACCTTTCTTTGTTTTTTCCCCACACAGATTCATAAACAAGTATTAATTTCCATACAGACTGTCAAAACCACATTTTCATCACAAAAAGCAAATTTGAATCTTCTGTGTTGTAGCACAGAAAAGAGAGAGAGAAATGGAAGTGGTGTGGGTTTACAAATCAGGTTAAGATATTACTTTTACAAGAAGAGATTCATCTGAACTTCATCTGGATTAGTAAACTAAACTGCTGGGGGTTTTTTTACTGTATCATTATCATATTAAAGACACTTGAGAAGTAAGGATATGGCAATGAAATAAAAGATCTGTTTAAACCAAGTGGAACAAAAACATAAATTCTCCAAAAACCAAATTACAACAAACAGTATACACTTTCCTGGCCTGACAACTAGTACAAAGACTTCTCTGATACAGCAGACTATTCACTTAAAAAAAATTTGCTTATTTAATATGCATCCTTAAAAAGAATATCTAATATGTAAAAAAGTAATACAATACCATTTATCATGAGGCCTTATTGCCTGTGTCAGCAATTCTAAGTATTCCCACGCATTAAGGAGTATCAAAAGAGAAGAAAATTACAGAAGAAAAGCAACAGAAGCAAAAATTTTTTTTATTATTATTTTTTTTTAATTTCTGAAATATTTTGTATCTGGTTGCTTCACAGCCCAGGCTGATGACTAAAACTTCATGAAAACTTAAAGAAGGTGGTATTTTTTGGGAAGATGTTAATATTGTTGAGTACACATGACTGTGGAACAACACGATCACCATTCAGTTTATAAGAAATACTTACCAGGAATATCAGCCTGATCAATCTGGGCCATAGTTATTAAATGTCTGTTTATTAGTTCCTGAAAAACAAATAAAATCAAGTTGTGAACATTATAATTCAGCTCATCATTTCTGATAACTTAATAGCACACTGTCTTTGAAATACCAGCTACTTGTGCTGGAACAGGGAGCTGATGCAAGCATCCGGGGGGAAGAAAGGGAAAAGGCCACTAGCCTGAAAATGTTCATGCCAAAATATATACATTATTGAAGGAATGAGTTGTAGAAGACACATTAGGTAGGACCAGCACTGACAGAGGCACCTACTACATTAAAGCTGAAATAAACAATGGTCACAGCTAGCCTTGAGAGAAGGGCTCACCAACTAACACCTGCATATATACTTCTGTATCAGTGGAAGACATTAAAACTGGATAGGATTACAGCTTAAAGAAATGCTACATAAATCAACTCAGGCACACCAAAACAATACACAAGAAGAAGACTTAACTGAATGGTAAATTCAGGTCATTAATTAGATTGCAGTCAGAAATGCTGTAAGCTACTCCTGTCTCCTGTTGTACTCCATTCATAATGGGACTTAAAATCAAGTTCTCCATGGGGAGAACTGACTGCACAAGACTGAGCAGCTATTTCTCTTCTACTGTTGATGATTTTCTTATTTTTGCTAAGACACATGATTTTCCTTTAAATTCTCTGTCATCTTACCTGTCTGAGCTCATCTGCCATGAAGAAGGAAGGTGCATTTGCTTTTGGCTGCATGTAAGCAACATGAGGAGCAGCTGGATGGTAAATGTGGTAGTTCGGAAATACCTGAAAACAAAACATTTTAAGAACCAGTTTTAAGTCCTCAAGAATAAAGGAAATGAAGAGCTTTGTGACCCTTTTAGTTTTAACTACAAAGTGGTACATATAGACTTACAAAGTCTATATGCACAGTACATGTTATAAATACACTGTCAGATACATTACGATTTCCTCATGTAATATTCACTATTAATGATTTTAAGAGTGTATGAATGTGTCTAAGTATGCACACAGTTATTTTAACTTTTTCCCCCCACTGTAAATGTAGGAGTTATTTAATCTATCAGAAAAAAAAAATCTGAATTTTGGATATTTGCTCATTATGCATTTATCCACTGACATGTACATAAAATTTTTTATTGCTGTACAAAAGCACAAAATTCTACACAGAAGAAAATGAAAAAAAATTCTGCTTTTTAAACATCAGTTATTTTTGAGAACAGCTGCAACAATTGAAAGACCAAATCTTCATACGAGATAAGGGTTTCAGATTATTAAGAATACTCTCTGCAGTATCAACCAATTTAGCATTTGGAAACTCCATACATTTCTGTATCAAAAGCAAACATACCATTCCTGTGAGAGGTGCTGGAGTTGTATCAGTGTAGAAGTATGTGGTTCCACCCACTGTTTCCTTTTGGATCACCTGGCCAGTAGATGGAGGCTGAGAGACAGCATTAGCGGCAGAAGCAGAGGCACTAGTAGGCACCATATAGTTTGCTGGGTTAGGAGTATGACTTCTTCTTCGAGGAGCAGGAGATGTATGAGGAGTTATTTTGGGGGAATGAAGAGGAGAAGATCCTGCTGACAGTGACATTCCTTAAAAAAAAAAAAAAAATACATATACATATATATTCTGGATCAAATATGTCATAAAAATATTAGCAATTTGAAAAAAACTGCCTTCACTACCAATAATATTCTGAGGTGAGACACATGAGGATTGTTACATCTGTATGAAGAACATTAAGAGCAAAACTGAAGAAATATGTTTAAAAAATTTTTTTTTGCTTATATCAGAGAAAAAGGGCTTGGAAACTTATGATCTGCACACCAAAAGATGTAATAGATGCAGAAGGAGTATAAAAGGGCAGATGAATCAAACTAATGCTGTGTCTAGAAGTGAGTTTATTAAACTGCAAAAAGATAAAATATTAATGACTAAGTAAATGTTTACTAACTGTTACATTAGCAATCAATGGAGGTTGCCAAGATGTAACATCACCTAATTCCTTCCTAATTCAAAATTTAGTTAATTGTCATTCACACATTTGCTTAAGTTACTTCCATTTATAAGCTCTGGTTACCAGACTGTTTATAAGCAGAAATAATTCAAGCAAATGAGTAATACAAAAGTAACTCCCTCTCTCTCTCTGTCTCTCTCTTTTTTTTTTTTTTTTTTTTTTTTAAAGGTGTTTTTTTTTTAACAAATCAAAATAAAAAAAACAGTATTACTATTAACAGTTTAATCAGCATCTGGGGAATGATACTAACTAATTAACTAATGATGTTAACATAATTTTTGTAGATTTTCATTTAGCTTCAATATTACTTTTTTGACATCTCAAAAACTAAGCATATTAATTAAGCACATTTATTCCTTTTATTCTTAAAAATTTAATCATTCCAACAAAATAAACAAGATTTTAAAATGTAAACTATAAGAAAACATTTTACCTTTTTAATGGCATTATCTATTAATTTTATAAAAAATGGAAGAATTTGAGAATTTGAGAAATGTAAAAATATAACACCTATATTTCTCTGGACCAGAACTTCTCTTTATAAAATGTGAATTATAATAGGCACTTCTGAATATTTTTAATATTATTTAATATTATTTCTGGATAGTAACAATTAATATCCTAAAAATCCATAAACAAATCAACTTGTGTGACAGACAGATTTTACTCATAGTGATAGCACTGGTTTATGCTACAAAAGAAAAGAAGTCTCCATTAAGGCAAAAGTTGTTTTGAGGGACTGAATAACACCTAAATATTTAAATGCCTACTGTATATGCTTGTTATATTTTTAATGAAAAACTAAAACAGGAATGGATTCTTAACGCACTGTGGGAAAGGAGCAATTTCAAAGAAATTTTTCCACTCAGTTCCAATAAAACACAGTACTAACTGAAGTTGTTGCAAGCATGTAATCTCTACAGTTAAAAAAAAAAAAGTTTATTAAAGTCAGTTATTTCTAAGTAAGACATTCAACTGTAGGAATCAGGAAAAAAAAACTTCCAAGCAGCAGCTTTCATATATACTGATCAAAAACTAAAGATTCTCTACTTTAAAACAAAATCTGTGCATTGAAGAGAGAGTACAGCACAAATCTTATCTTAATGTGATGACTTCCAACCTCACTAAAATTATACTGCGACCTTCTACTGAAAGCTTCTCAGAAAAAGAAAAATCCATCATCAGTGGTTCTTGCAGATACAATTTCAAACTGTAGCCACTGTAAGATTTATTTCTTCAATAAAATTATTTCTGCCAAAGAACAGTCACAAATATAATTCCCTAATGTCTTTGCTTGGGTATTAATGCAAGACTGAAAGGAAAGGAAGACAGTTACAGAAATCCTTTCAAACATCTTTCCAGCCTTACTTAGGTCTGATTTTAGGAGGACACTGAGAATTCAATGAAAATCATCTGGAGGGCAGAACACACAGGCTTCTTATCTGTCAATATAAGTTATGAGAAATTTGCTGCTAAAGCTGAAGTGGGCACTAACAGACTGAGGCAGCAAATACTGACTGTGATAGATTCTTCTGAGACTTGTAATAAATTCTGCAGTCTAAATAAATACTAGTAATTAAAAGCCCAATATCTAAAAAAAGAAAAAAATGATACAGTTGAATTGATGCATAACTAAGTACTTAGAGAAGCAAGTGTAACTGAGTGCACAAATACAAGCAGATACCACCACCTGCATTAGTATTCTAATCAGTTAAATCCTTACAAATATTAAAATTTAACCACAACAAAACAGAATTAGAGAGAAGCAATGGAAATCTGATGTACTGAAAGGTGAACATGTATTCTACCTGTCTGTAACAAACATATCATGCTAACAACATGATGAATATGGAACCTACCCCTCACAGAATTAGGCAAGATGTTTTCAGTAGTAAAATTTATATAAACCCTTATTCACTTAAAGGTGTAATAAAAAAAGAGTTAGAATAATCTAATTATAATTTATGTATATATATGTATGTATACAAATCATACCAGTGTTCCTAACAAAAAAAAAAAATTACATTTTTAAGCTTTCTCTATAAGACAGTCCAGTGTTCCCCTACCTTACCATTCAAAGCTAACAGAAGTACTGAGACAATTACTAAAAAAGTTCCTTCAAATTGTCCTTCCTAAGACTCATCTACTAGTAAAGGAGGCTCTCCATTCCTTATCTCTGTCAATCTTTACACCCTTTGTGAAGAAGGTAAATGCTATGCTTCATTGCAACTGAGAAAAGGGAAGTGGTAGACTTTCAAATTCATTTGATACAGAACTCAAACTTATCTTATTAAATAAATTTTTTTAAAAAAGCTTTGTAGCATGCAACATATTTGAATGAAAAGCCAGGTTGTATTTTGAATCTGAGAAGTCATAACAAACAGCATCCAAGAAGTGGTATCAGGCATGCACTCTCATTAAAGACTTGAGAGTCTAAAGGTTTTCTTTTAATTCAGTGGAAGTTTACAACTTCATGAAGCAGGATTTCATTAAGCTCATGTGTATACAAATCAGCTGGACTACAACATAAACACATTTTTAAATGCAGGAATCCTATAAATGTTCTATATGTACTTTCTTACCTTACTCTACAAATATAATAGTATATTTCTATTTGTATATAATGTATATAGTGTATATATATAGCTGTATCTGTACCTCTAAGGCACGTAACACATTCAGAGGTCAGAAGTTAAGCATTTAGCATTTTACCACTATTATGTGCTTCCAAATTAAAGATACTCTAGACCACTAAGTACACATTTTGAGGAACAACTAGATGAAATAAAATAGTAAGACCAGCCTATTTCAGTAATTTTTTTCAAGTAGCATTCTTAAATTCACATTTATTTTTATTATTAGCTCTCTATCAGGTCATTAGTATTATAGCTGTAAATTTCCAAGTTAATTAAATCTGCTTAATTCTCTAAACTTCTAAGCTGTAAGCTCTTCCTCATAAACTTTACTTGGGATAAAATTAGTTTCATAATTTCTTTGCTTTCTTCTTCTTTTGCATTATTCTGGCATGACTATAGAACCTAGAAGAACACCTGCACCAATACTTGGTAGGGGAGAACAAGCTCTTGGTGTCTCAGGCCATTCAAACCATCTCAGCTGAAACTGCTCCCTTTCCAGCTGAGGTCTATAATCTCATAGCCTGTCATGAACAGAGAGGTGTCAACTGGACACAAAGATATCACCTCCATGCTCCTGCCTTTTAAGCCTGCAGGTTCAGACTGTCACTAGAAAGGTGATCTCTGACATTCTGCATGAGCTCAGAGTCCATTTTGGAGCAAATCTAGAACATCCAGCAATTTGCTATCATTGCTATTGACATGATTCTTTCACTATCATAAAATCAGAATGGGTAGGGAATCACCTAGCCTAAGCAAACCCAAGCCTAAGAGTTTTCACTGCTGGGGATATACATCTCTTTCCTCTCAAGTTTAACACAGCAATGATGTCTTACTGCCTTGGTCACATAAGGTGAAAACACAAGTTGTATTTGCTAACATGTATCAGGGTTTCAGTTGTTATTTTTTCCAGTATTTTTGCAGTACTGCTGATAAGACAGGAGGAACAATTATTTTCCAGGGCAAATTAATTTTGTGAATAGTTCTCTATGAAATACCATATGTCAAGACTGGTTTTGATTTACACTTACCTTTGTGAAAATTTCAAACTGGAAATGTGAAAGAATTTTTTTCCATCCTTAAGAGGGAAATCATAGTGTTGTTCTCATCTTTTACCTGCCTAGTGATTGGTGACTTAAACTATGCTGTTTTAACAAAATATTTCTATTACAATTCTTTACTACTTATGATTTTTTCCAGTACCATGTTAGCTAACAGAATCAGTCTTAACCTCAGTCTTATATACTTCCTGAAAGTTATTCTACTGGAGAATATATACTACTTTACTGTAAGGAAGCTTTATTTCTTATTCTTATAAGGTCTTTACATGGGCTTCATTTGAATTTGCTTCACTTACTGAAAAGCTAACAGATCCCAACAATAGCTTGAATGACAATTTCATAACATTTTTCAATCTTTTGTTTATTCTGTTATCCAGTATGACCTAAATGGTGAAGTTTCCCCACACACAAATACGGCTTCTTCCCTAAGAGCCTCATCTTTTAGAAAGTGCACCTCCTAACTCACCTTGAGGTAGCAATACATCCACAAGACCCACAGTTGACAAGTAAACCATTTACATAAAAATAAATGTCTATTGGTATTGTATTGTATTCTATTACTGTAGCAATACAGGACATTGATGTTCAGAGAATTCTGCATTCAGAGTAGAGAAAGAAGCTTCTGGAGAAATTAAGAGCACCTAATCCAGTTTCCTACTCTCAGTTTTACTCTTTTTATTTGCCTCAAGTTAACTCCCCATCCCTCTCATCCATAAACAGCAGCATTTGAACCAAGACAGTTTTCAGCATTGGCATCTATATTTCCAGGAGCCCAAATTGTTGCATGAACTTCTTTCATCAACAGTGTTACTTATCCTTTCAAGTATTACTTACAGACAGTAAAGAAATTGGACTGTGAAGGATCCCTCTGAGACCCCACTGGACACTTTCCAAAAGTAGATCATTTTACTGTATTCTATTTAATCCTTTATACACTTTTCAATCCAGGTGACAACACTGAGAGGCATATAAACACAACAGTTTTCCAGTAAGACTGTACAGCACAATACAGTGTGAATCAGACAGTACTGCAGCATGTTCATTTGGTCAGCATAAGCATCATTCACTTTCTCAGCTTGTTCCAAGAGTTGTAACATGGGAGCTAAGTGCTGGCTTCTCTCACATTAACACCAAGATTTATCCCTTGGCATTGGGAAAGACTGAAGTTCAGTTCAATAAATGGTAACTGCCAACACTGTTTAAAAAAAACCCAAACGTTTACAATATTTGACCTTTTCCTGCTGGCAGCTACCTAATGCTACTTGTCTATCATAACAGATTGTCAAAGGTTTAAGTACGTACAGAAACTTGCTAAAGAATCTGTGATGTGTAATATCTGCTGATATTAAAAATACTCTATTTTAAAAAATTAGTTAAGCTAAACTTTTGAAACCAGAAGTCCAAAAGATATATGAAAAGTCTGAACTTCGAGTGTAAAAAAAAAAAAAAAATCTTGTCACTTAATTATATGACTGCTTTTGAACACACTTTGGTAAGTTTTACATGTGGGAAAAGAATCATGAATTGGTCTGAAAAGAGAAATTACATATGACATACAATAACTCTCTTTTGCAAGTGAAATTAATTTAGAATAAGCTTATCTTCTACTTTTTGTTTTATATTGAGATTTTTAGGTCCTCAAATATACTTATTACCATTGAAAATAATGACTTCTAGATTACATACTTCAGAAACAAATTAAAAGAGCAGATCAATGTGTAGTAACCAGAGCACATATTCCTTGTAGACTGCAGTGCATTTCCAGACCTCAGACGGTTCAAGTCCTGTTCAGGTACTGGCAAGGACTGCATAGAGCACAGTACATGATAATTCAACACCCCTTTTACTCACAGAGTAAGTCAGTCTGAGTTAATTTCATTGCTGCTGTGGATGAGCAGATTTCACAGCAGTGATTTCCATACTACTGGAAGATAAAACTCAAGTTCCAGCACTTTTATATGCTTGAACACTCTTAAAATCAAGAGCTAAAATAGGAAGTGGCTACATTTATACCAAATAATTCTGACCATTATCTGTATAGGACTATGGTTAATGTAACTGTAAGCTAAAGCAGCAACTGTACTGCAAATTATTACTCTCAACTTACCTGGTGCTAGCCCAGCAGTAGCAGGACCTCCCATAGAGGGGTGAGAGAACAAGGCTTGAGAGAAGGCAGACATACTTGACTGGGATACATTACTCAGCCTGGAGGTTGATCCTCCTTTAGGAATAAACTCACTTGCAGAAGGATTTGGAGTCTGTTTAAAAATAAACATAAATTAAATATTTTAAATGTGAAGAGATGGACAGAGCCTATTTGACAGAAAGTATTTTCTGCACAAGCCTACCGAGTGCAAAGGAGATTTTTAAGTTGCATATAGCTTGCCAACAGGAACAGATACTGGAACCTGGTCTGCACAAACAAATTTAAATGTTTTTCTAGATTACATCTGAGGTAGCAATAGCAAGCTTTTCAAATGAAAAGCTGATGTATGAGTTCATACAAACACTGTGCAAAAGGCTTTCTATAAGCACTACATTATAAAGCTGGAGAACAGACTTGACCCTGAGAAAGGCTAACAACTGCTGCACAGAATACTTCTACAGACTTCAGAGATGTCATCTCAAACTAAGCAGTATTTCAAACTCAAGCAATAAAAATTATTCCTACTAAAGAAGTCATTCCTGCCATTTCAAACAGGCCTCTATGTTCCTTTTCTGTGAAGTTAACTTCTGTTTTTATTGCTATTTCATTTATGTAGCACCTTTAATAATGAAGTTTAATTTGGTAGCACACAAACAAATAGCAGAGTGACCAAACATTCAATATCTACTAGTCAGAAAACATATAACACAACCAACTTTTAATTTCTATAAAAACTGTGCATAGGGCTTTGTAGTTTTGGGATGAGCTTTTTGTTTGTTTTGGGGTAGGGAGGTTAGAAGGAGAAAATCCTAAGTAGAGCTCAAAAGGCAGAAAGTTTCCTATTAGACAGCCAATTGCAAAAGACATCAGTGGCAAAAAAAAGAAATTAAGCCAGGAAATAGAAATAATTATTACATGAACACACTGGAAAGTTTAAGTTAAGATTATCAGGTAATCTTCAGAGTACCTCACAAAAGCATCTAAACAGGAGGTAAAATGAGAAGACAGTAACAATTCCAAACTGACAAAGGCTACTGTTAAGATAATCCATAATTATTTTTTTAAAAAAAATATTACTGCATCATTTTAGTTTTAGACAGTTTAAAAGGACCAAATATATCAGCTCTTACCTCCATTACCAATATTGATTTTAACCAAATTTAACAAAGTGACACCAGAAAAGTTAAGTTAGTACCAAATTACCAAAGAAGCGTGATTACAAAACACTAATTTAGACACTGCAGAAGAATAATGATTTTGTTATTGGTGGTGTTAATATCTTTATTTGAACACTTCAGCTGAATATAACAGTATTAATGAATTTCAAAGCACTGGAAAAGAAATAATTCTAGAAGCTGTAAAGAGGATGCTGAGATTTAAAAGAATAGCAAGAATGTTCCACCTTCCATCACACGGTAAATTTTAACTGCTAACCTGTTATGATGTTACACGTTCTAAGTGCATGAGTCTGAATATCTAAAGAACAGCTATAACCAAATGTGTAGGTTGGAGACATAAAACACAGATTCACATGAGAAGAAAAGTTCCTAAGAATCTTTGAAACTTCAATCACACTTAATTAAGAAAAAAAAGCAAAGGTATACACACTAACGCAACAAAACAAAAGGTAGGTCACCTTCTACAGACTGAAAACAAATAATTGATCCATTTAAACTCAAAAGGTAATATCCTGGACTTATCTGAATTTTAGATATGGCAAGAATGGTGCTCCTCTAGATAACATCTGGCCTGCAAAAATTCAGTTAAATCTGCACTGAAACAGGAGAAATTCACAGAGGTTGTAAAGAGCTGAACAGATTTTGTCCAAATAGCAATATAGTTGAAAGGTCATTAAAAAAAATATATAACTAGAAGAGAAGGGGCAGAATTTGTAGCATCTTACCAAAAGTACATAATTTCAAAGCACTTAATGAGGTCCACTTTTTACACTGCTATAACTGGGACACACTGACAGATCTACCTCATCCAAATACGGTGTCAAGTAGATGAGGCAAAGGCAGAACATGACAAAAAAAAATTAAAGCAATCAAGTGCAGAGAAAGACACTTTCCTGACTGTAACCACACAGTCCTTTCCTAAAGCAATTGAGAATTCCTAAAATCCCATCCAGATTATTCCAGCTAACCTTTTATTACTTTCACCAACTCATTCAATGAAAGCCTACAGAACAGGGATGCTTTTTATTTTTAAATGCATTCTGCAAGAGTTCATAGACCAGATTTCATCTCTAGAAGTTACTTATATATACATCAGTATTTTAAAATTAAGTTGCTGAGGAGCTCCACCTTAACTGGTAGGGGTTTAAGCTTATCCAAATGAGAGTTATATTCAGGAAACTAATAGAGCAGTTTGGGTTTATGCTCTAGAAGTATGAACAGCAGTGAGTCAGCCTGAGGGAAATTCAGTTTTGATTCCATTTTTGGTGTCACAAATCAGTATCAGAATCAAAGTCTGATAAGATTAAATTGTTTCTATATAACTTTGATGAAAGCATTTCATATGAGTAAACAGCTTTGATTTGCACAGCTGGACCCTTTAGCATAAACCCTGCTTTAGTTCCTCGTGACGTTACAAACACAAAGCTGCAAAAAAAGATATTTCCCCACTGGCAATAAAGTGATTCAGATTTTCTTTCCAATTTTAAAAGACCTTTCCACAATCAAACTGTTTTCTAAATACAGAGAAACACCTGAGCTCCACAGCCACCAGCCAGAATAAATTGATCATAAACTAGTAGAACAAAATTCAGTAATTTGTAGTCAAATCTAGTTAATACTTTGTCAGAAAATTGGAAGCTTAAGCCCCAGGCCACATTTAAATGCACTACATCTATGTGAAGCTGCAGTTCTTAAAACCTTTCCAAAAGCATACAAGTTTTCATCTAAAGTAATTTCTAGTTCACTACAATTTACTATCTTTTTCTGCATAAACTGTCCCTCCATCAAAATAATAATAACTAAATATATCCTAAACACTTTCATAGCATATAGGTTAGAATAAGTATCAAGATTAGACTAAGTGAGGGAACGGAACACCACAATTATTTAACATGCAAATGTCAAATTGAGGAAACCACATTATTAATGCTAATGATTTAAAAAATTATGTTGTATTGGAAAAATATCACGCTTTCACTCCAGCAACTCATAATACAAAGTGTCAGTTCCAGTTACTTTTACATTTGGATCAATGGTAAGCTTGCAAATCTGTCTAAAAGAGGACTGTGCTTTAAAATCCTACAGAGCATTTTTACAGTTTTTGTTAGAACCTCACCAAACTTTGCAAAATTAAGGTGATTAAAAGATATATTCATTCATATAAAAATCTAATTAGTGAAAAACATTTTCTGAATTCTGTAGTATATTTATATTTCCCACAAGCATAGCTTTAAAGCAAATTTCACTTCATTAGGCATTAATTACTCAAACCGGAGTAAAGTAACTTATTCATGCTAGACCAGGCTTAAAATTTTAAGTCTGCTGAGTAATTAAGGATTGGTAAAAAAATAGAGAAAACAAGTATTGAAGACTTCTTAAAATGTGGGAGTAATTTGAAGAAACGAAATGCAAAAAATACTTAGAGGACAGGTAATGAATTATGCAGTAACTCTTATGTTAAAAACAAAAGCAGTGAATGCACTTACTAAAACTCAGACAAGAAACAAAATCCATTAGCACTGTCCAAACTATGCAGCAAACTAAAGCAGGTATCTTCAGTTGCAAATGCAACTAAATGTCCTACATAAAGGCATGCAGAAAATTATTTATAAACATATTAATTAATGCTTTCAACAAGCAGCATTAAACAGAAGTACAGCTTTGTCACATCTGTTAGATTTCTCTAGAAACCCACCTAAAAGAACTCACACATTTACTAAAATTACCATCACTCCTTCTCCCTCTCAACCTGGCCAGTTTAAATCCCTCTCCCCTTCTTCCAGAAAAAATACTGTCAAGCCAAAGCAGAGAAGCAACTTCTCAAGGTATCATCTGAATTAATACCTGCATCATGCAATGCCACCAGAGTGATCCCATAGAGAAATTCAACAAAATACCCTATCTACAGATTCTTTACACCTGTGCTCTCTCAAAGAAAGCCTTTTCAGTCAGCTTGGCAAAAAAACTTCAAAAGATAGACCACAAAACTGAGTCAATCCAGCTCCACATCCAGAAACAATTTCTACACTTCTGTGCATCAGAGAAAGCAAACTGGTATAAAATACATACAGCTGCAGTCCAGATAAAGGCTGAATTCAGTCATGATGCAACTAATAAGGACTGAACCTCAAGGAGGGAAAGGACTGTAATGCAATTCATTTGTGTCACGATTCTGAACAGAATTTATCTGCTTGGTGGCTTCAGTGTTTTTAAAGATAAAAGAGGGAACACAAGTACAATACAGTGTGGAGGGGAAGAAACAAGTATTTTGTTGGTACCACCAAAAAACTATTCAGGGCTCTTTAAAGGAAGGAGAAAACAAAAGTAAAGAGCAAGCCAAGGGTCTCAGCTGAAGACCAATGTTAGAAAGACCACAGAGCAGCACGCAGCAGTTCTGCATGTTCAGGACATGCACATATCAACAGGTTGCCATGGCCAGGAGTAAGATGAAAATTCCTGTTTCATCAGCTATTGATTTCACTACTATGGTTTTTTTGACTCTACACTCCTCAGTAGCCACCTCCTAAGGCCCCCACCACTACATTCATGCATAAATAATTCCTTAAGGCACCACAGAGTACCAAAGTATGCTGTAACACAGGGAGGTACAAGTTGAGGAGCCTTTGGAAGGTTGTGCAGGGATCCCACAGGAGAAATGGAAACCATCCTTTTTCTTTCACATTTCCAATTCAGCATCTCACAACACAACACAGAGCTGTGCAGCAGAGGTAGAACAACCACCTCTGTTTCACTGACTGCAACACTACTTTGTAAGAACAACTTTAGTCCCTTGTTCCACCTAAAGCAGTAAGTATGCCAATTTCATTTTTGCTGGAAGAATGTGTTCATGTACTTACCATGCTAAAAACTGGATACAAGCCTTTTTTGTTCTCTTTTTATGATCTCCTTCACCTCCTAATTCATGCTGATTCATTCAGACATCCCAAATGGCATAACCCTCTAATGGCTGCAGAAAACCACTCTTAAGTTCTACCCATGCTCTTACTTCCCATGGCTGGAACATCCTTCTGTTCTTACTTCCTCCAGGTTGTGCATACATGCTTTTCTTCAGTCTCATGTCTCCATGGAAAGCAATGTAATTCATCTTATTATACAAAATCTTATGCTGTACAGTGTTTAGTCAATTATGTAGCTGGGATTCTGCCACAATAGGGGAGCCTGAAATTGCACCCCTCAAAAGCCAAGTGCAGCCAATCCTGAGCTACTGTCACCAGGCTTCAGCTTCTCATTGCCACACCTTCCACACAACTTTGGAGGTCATAGGCACTGAAAAAGCAATTGTTCCTGACCAGAAGCTCCAAGTCCCAGATTACTGACCCTCCATCTTCCAGAAGCAGTGAATTTTTCTGCTCTACTCTTACTCTAAGCAGAGTAAATCAATGACAAGCCTTGCTGTGACACTGAACACCAGAGAAACCGGTGGAAAACATGAGTACAAAGGTAGCTTTTCCTACCCTTGAACATCCACCTGAGATTCAAAAATCAAATTTCTGTTTCTCTCTTCTCAGAGCAACTGTCTCCTAGTTAGTTTGCAGATTATAAATTCAATCTGTCAGTCTTCTCTCCCTTGAGAAAAGTAGTGCTACACAGGCTCAAAATGCATCTCTCCAACTTTACCTGATCCTTCCACCAATGTTTGCTTTAGGCTTCATCTATACAGCCCCAGTAGCTTTGCTGTTTCCCCTGCAGCAAAAGGGCCAAGGCAGACTTAAAGCCAAATGCCTCCATGCAATGTAGCATCAGCTTGCCAGGATCACACTGCCTCTGACTCCCAATTTCAGTGATGCATAGATGTCCAAACATCAAGCAATGGAACATGAGTATCAGTATGGAAGGGCTTTGGTAGGAGATTCATGTTAGCCCTTACATGGCAGAACTTAAACTCTTAAGATGTCACAAATTCTAGCTGCAAGTCTATTGTAAATGTACCCATTTCACTCAAAAAAAACACCAAAAAGAACATAACCCTCAGAGAAAAGATTAAAGTAACGATGTCTGAAAAATCAAAAGCACTGCACAAGTGCAAAACAGTAACATCATCAGTGTTGAAGTTATGACCACTGTAGCAATTTCTTTCTAAGTCCCATCTTAAGGGACATCAAGTAGATTCCTCTCAAACTGTAATTATCATTCCAAGGATAATCTGATACATTTTGTACAGAGATGTTCAAATTCAGTTGCACCTCTCCCTGTTAAGGAGCTGAAGAATATTTAAAAAAAAAGTAAAGTAACAATAAAGTTTAACAAACAAATTGAGAAATACAAAACTATCCCAACACAAAAATTAAGAATTCACACTTTCTGATTACGGTGTTTATGACTTCAAATTTTGTGCTAAGGGCATTTAACTGTCAATCATTTTAACAAAGATTGCTAATTTTACCAATACAAACCTTCCTCATATGAAAATTAAAACAAAATGTTGTATTTGTTTGCTTTTAGAATACATTTAACAATTGCTTTTCCTCCCCTTCCACAGATTATAACATAATAAAGCAATGAACATAGCACAGCAGTGGGTAAAGAGAAACATTTTTGAGTCACACTCCTGAAGAACCCACTATAACCACTTCGTGAAATAAATATTTGATGTGATCTCAACTAATGTTTGAAGTAACCGCTTCTAACATTTTCCAAAATGTAAAATAAAGCATCCAAATACCGAAAAAGTTACTAGTAAAAAATAACTTTACCTGTAAATTGTTTTCTGTGACTCTGTTCCACCAAACCATATTGATGGGTACTCCTGTTTTACACCTGTCAGCCAGACAGCCGATCGGGTTCTTTGATTTTCTTGCTTTTGATCCCACTGGCACTATCCTCTCATCCAGCATCCCCAGTCGATACTTCCTGGGCTACAAAAAAGAAGGAGAGAAACCAGGCCACTCCTAACCACCCTCATCTACAGCTACACTAAAATAGGTATTACACTGTGATATGATTTCTGGGTTGGTGGAATAGGAAACAATTTGCAAGTAAAATTTATCTGAGACTGTTTCCTTTCAATCATGAAAATAAACAATTTTTTTTGTAAAGGAACTTCAGGGACTACTAATTATTTGTAAGCAAACTGGTTAGCACAAGTCAGCCACTGAAAGATTAATATAAATTGGGCAATTCTGTAAAAATGAGGAATTGTTTAAAATCTGTATTTCTCAGATACCTTCAATCACCTCATAATAACGAACACTTCACTTGAGGTTTCTAACAAACAAAAAATAATACAGCATATGCAACATTAACATTTAGAAATAAGTTTCACTATTATTTGCCTCAGAATCATTCTAAATTACACTTGTTTTCAACAAACAAAATTATATCCTATTCAGAAATCCAATCTGAGTTTACGGGAGGCCAGAAAACACAAAAAAACCTCTGTGCCAAGAGAAGATTCAACATAAAGGACAGATCAAATACATTGAGCAGTTTAAATAAGCATAAACTTTGCTATTCAGAGGAACAAATAAAGCTACAGAGACAGAACAGAGCATCTTGAAACAAGCAGGAACTCCCCAACCACTGACGAGTACCGAACTCAGTAACTAACATTCCTACCTAAAACAGAGCCAGGACAATCTGGACAAACCAACCCAACTTCTTAGCATGGGGACAATTTCTCCTGGATGATTACAAAAGCAATTGGATTTTTGCCTTCCCTCACATCCTTCTATGAAGTGAAAAAACCTGTTCAGCCATACCCATGAAGGGATAGTTTAACATACTGAACTCCTTTTGAGGGGGAGGTAGGTGGCTGAAGCATTTAAATACTTCATAATCTTTTAGCAAGTGTTTCTCAAGCTAGGTTGCAACTAGGTTGCAATGTTCCAAATGAGTTACAAATGAGTTGTGAAAGGTCAAGAACATCAGGATTATTTTTAAATGGAAAAATAAGGCTAAATTACAATAATTAAAATAAAATCTAAGAGAAAAAATGAAACAAAACCAAATTACTACAAAGCATTACTGGAGGAGTTCAATTCCTACAGGGCAAAAAAGTGAGAAGCAGCAATAATTAAAGGCTGCAAATGTTTACAGCAGGCAGGGAACAGCTAACTGCCTTTAATTGCTAGCAACATCTTGGCTCCCCAGGGTGAGAAGGGTAAGCATTTTCAACCATAGATAGCAATTATAACCTTTGCCCTGTAGAACCAAGCTGCTGCCAATAATTAATGACAAAGTTTTTGGTTGGTATGATTTAAGTGAAGGTGTTACATTAGGAAAGAGAAACCCCCGGAGTCTGAGAAACATTACACTTCAACAGAAGAAATGCACTCAAAAAATAAAAGGTCCTTCTTGAGTAGCATCTTTATATCAGAACACTGCTACAGATGAGTAACTTAATTAGCTTACACTAGAAAATATTCCTCAAGTCATCTTAATTACTTGCTTCCTATTCATTCTGCAAGAAGTTTGGAAAGATGTTCAGCAAACTCATTTTCTTCCTACTATTTGCTGTAACAGTGTCTTTGCCTCTGCTTCCTCCTGTTTCTTGACAGTGGGCAATGCCACACTTCCACTTTCCAGTTCAGGGTTGGTGAAATATGTAATGAGACTATCCTAGAGGAATAAATCTAAACAATAAAAGGTTAGGAAGATTCAAATTGTAGAGACTCTTCCTGTCTAATAACTTCTATGTAATATTTAAGTCTGGATAACCTGGCAAATTTAACTACACAGTTCCCCTGATTTCTTCCACTGGAGATCTGCAACTGAATTTTTTTCAGGAGCAGTCATGTTCAAAATACATTTCCTTAAGATGCACTCATCTCTGGTGGGTTTTGAATTTAAAATTTGTAAGGCATTTTCAGTACCCTAAACTGCACAACAAAGTTTGGCATACAGACATGTGAGCAGGCTATTATGTTTTGAAGTATTATGAATAATCTGAGCTGCAGTAATGCTGTCTATGTGTATATACTACTGATGCAAATACAAGTGACCTTAAGCCTTTCCCATCAGAGGCTCCATTAAACAGTTAGCTCAGGCTCCTCTTGTACAGTGAGTTGACTCTATCTGCATGTACAGATAGAAACAAATATTACACTACCAGGCAGGAAAGGTCAGGTATACAGACCATACTTGCCTTGTGCTACTTGTATCAAAATTAGGCAATATTACAATCTCAAGTTTCAACATTTACCTGTTTTGTAAGACCTGAGGGGTTTTTTTTAACAGAAGCTAGGGGCAGAGGTCATTAGGAAAGGAGGTTAAACACTCAGCTTACAGTGCTAGTCTGCTGAAAAAGAACCAATTTCTGTTGTAAAACTAAAAGCTAACTACAGGGCATTGGTATCATTGTTATTTTTTCACCCAATAGCCATAAGCAATTAGCTGGAACAAGACAGTACTTAAAACATGAAGCCATAGATACTAACTTAAATTTGTTTCTGAGGAAAAGCACAACAGTCAGGACAGAACCCCTACACAGGCACAATCAGCTAAGCATCATAATCATTAATACAACTGTGTAACTGGATTTAGTAAGAAGTTGTACAAGGTGTTACACCTGAATGCTAGGTATAGTCAGCAGGTGTATCCTAACTTTTGCAATCTGGTAATACAGAACAGTGAAGTAGTCTTGTCATCACATTTTAAGCTTTCTGGCCAACAGAGATTCAAACCCCTTCATGTAGTTTGGCTTTACTGCTACTCAAGATACTCTCTCCTCTTCCTCTTTTCTTACCACCTCTCACTAGTAGAAAGACTGACACTACTAGCCCTCTATAACTTAATTTCTGAAGGTACTTTTTTTTTTAACTTTGATTTCCACAAAACATGGAATAGGAGCTTGGTCAACAGGTTAAAATTTTGTGCAGTTTTAGTTGACTGGTTTGTTGTTGGGTGGTGTCTTTCTTTTTTTTTATGAAAAAGGGAAGTGTTGCTTACACTTATATTATTTAGATGCTTGCTATTTTAAAGTTTGCCATGTTAAACATTGAGATTACATGCACTTACAGATTAACCACCCTTTTTTTAAAATTACATAAAACCCTGGGTTTGGCTGGAGATAAAACTTTTACTAGTTGAAAAGTATCATAGAGATGAACAAAACTATTTTTCTTCCCCAAGAAAACTAAAATAAGCAATTTGGCATGGATACAGGTCTTATTCCAGAGTAACATATTTGATCACTGGGAGGAAAAAAAAAACAAACCCCAAAACAAAACAAAAAAAAAACAAAAACCCCAAACATGTTTATTTGTTCAATCACATTCTAGAGTGGAAGCTGCAACAGATTTTGTAGCCTAGCTAGGTTCAATGAGCTATCCTATCATGGATGCAGTTATACTTAAAAGGTTATTTACTAAGAAACTAGTATCACCTGCTGAACTGAAATAAGCTGGTATAAAAGTAGGCTTTTCCTGTGACAAGTAGAACAGATAGTTCTAACTATGTAGTAAAGATTTGCCAGAGTATTCCAGAAACTCCACTGCTCAAGGAGCACACAGTAGAGCAAACTACAGTTTTTTAAATGGGTAAAAGTCTATTTCCTAACAAGCCAGAATTTTTTATGCTGCCTATAAAAACAGTTGAAAAACTGTGCACAGTTAAGAATGAGAAATATAGGTAAAAAAAGACTAAGGACTAATGCAAATTTTACTCTGGTCTTTACTAAACATATGATTTCTCAAAATTGTATATTTTGTAGCTGCTTTAAATATCAGTACAGCATCTTCAACAAACATGCACAAATTTAAAATATCTTTCAATTTTTTTTCCTTCAAATCACTCCTGCAAACTACATGCACCTTGGCATAGAAAGAATCAAATAAAGCTTACAAAAACACAAGCAAAAACATTTTCACATTGAAGTTATATTTGTAGTTAATTTCTTCAGCTTGTCAGCTGCACCTGACAAAGTCAAGCTTGCTAACTGAAAAGCTGTGGTTTAAAAATGGGGCATGAGGGTAACATCTGAAATTTTAGATGTCTATAGGTCATAACATACATATAACCTGCTTAGATACAAAACCAAAACAAGCAAAGGTCCTTTAAATACAACTCTAAGCGCTGCACTATGCAGTCATCTTATTCTGCTCTTTTCCTTCAAATGCACAGTAGGATGAGATAAAAATATGACAACTCCTCATAACGTACATATTCCTAAAAGGAAGTGTTTTAATAATTTGATTCCTTACATAACACAATGATCCCTAATTCATACACATACATATATTCTTTCATGTTACACTTGGAAATGAAAAATATACTATCTAGTCATTACTAAGACAGCAAAAGCACACAACCAAAGAAAAATGCCATTAACGAACTATTCCAAAGAAAAACGTAAAACAGGTAGATATTATACCCTTAAAACCGATTTTAGACCAAGGTAAAGATCATACTATGTGCAAGCACATATTAGTTTTCATCAGAAGCACTGTCTGTCTTTCTGTATTCCTGCAACAACTCTTCTCTCTCTCTCTTTTTTTTTTTTTTTTTTTTTTTTTTTTTTTTTTTTTTTTTTCCCCCCCCCCCCCCCCACTTAAAAAATGCAATGTTTTATTATTGCAGTAGGGGCTATAATCCCAGAAGGAAAACTTCAGGTTTGAAATGTAAATCTAACCAAACTACATTATTAAGTCTATGCAGCCACAACTCTGCAGTTTACAGGACAGTGACATGACGTGGTGTTTGGTAATGACCCCTCAACTTCTCTTAATGTGGTTTATGCTTCTGGGATGGTTTGGGGAGGCTCTGAAACACAAAACAACTGTCTCAGCACACTTCATGAAAGATAACTACAGCAAGACCAAACACAGCACACATGGCTTTTCAATGAACACCACTGAGCAACATAAAGAGGAGGTACCAGCGGTGTCAAGATAGAGCTGGGGATGGAAAGCTGGAAAAAATACAGCTTCCTGACAGGTAACAAATCTAGATGGAGGACAGGACATTAAAAATAAACTAGCAATAGTTTGGGTCATAAGAATTGATTTTCCACAGGTCCTGAAGTCAGCTTTATTGTTTTCTTTTAACATGAGGGGGGATACTCTCCTTGTACTCATTTAAAAGTTTGCATTTATACAGACAAGGCTTGCAGATTTTGTTTCAAAGTAATTTCCTCTGCACTTTTTTTAGTGCTTACCAAAGTACATGAATTAAAGCAGTCTGCTAAACATTCTCATATGCTGTAGATCTCAGAGAGCACTGAACAGCAGCACCCTGTTCTGGGTGAACTTCAGTCCAAATAATCTCTCCTACACTTCTCATTCTAATCCAGTTGAGTTGTTTGGTCCAGAATTTTACTCACCTAAAACCAACAGAAGGACTTCTAAAAAAGAATAATATCTTCAAAATACATAAACACCAGCATTAAAATTACTGAAAGTTGTTTACTACAGCAGTAGGTTCATTCCTTGCAGCCTGTGGACTAGCAGTGCTTCTCACCTTAATGGTTCTACTCTAGGTGTGTCTGAACAATTTAAAAAATTACATGGAAATAAACCAGTGGTAGCAACTTTTCAGAAGAGTTCAGTTTTCATGAGGATTGAAGGCATGAAGAAACAAAAATGTGCAAAATGTAAAATCAGTGCTTTTTACTATCTTGTAAGGCTGATCAGTAACAAGCAGGGGAACCCTTTAGCTTGGATTGGGGGCAACAGTCTCAGATCAAATTTATACAAAAGTCTCATCATAGATTTTCTTTTTAGTGCATTAAGCTGTCGCTCCCTTGGCAACAGATTCATATCACTTATGTTGCACATGTTTTAATGAATTGCTTACCAGAACCACCAAAATGAATGCAAGGAGTTTTCCAGTCAGATTGTTTCAAAGTTTAGAGAAGAACATTTTTCTAGATGATGGCTAAACCCAATTTAGGAAAAACACCCAAGAAGTTCAAGTTCAGAATGCTAATCTATTTTCAACAAGCATAACACGTATTTGAAAAAAAAAAAAAAAATGAAATCAGTGTGACATCATTAATCTCAAGAAAGAGGGTTAGTTTATTACTAACTCTAGCTTTTTTTCCATCCTTCACAAATCCTATTTGTGCATAGAAGATTAATACTTACCTGAAAATGTCTTATAGGAAATTCACTTTAAGGTTGCTTGTCTTACTGCATGTGGAGTTACAACAACCGGACAGTACATCCAGAAGATTTTACAGTTGACAGAACCTCCACCAAGGCTCCATCTACAGAAATACTTAGCTCCTTTGATTTAAGTATCCTATAAAAATGTCTTTAAATAGTAATCTTAGCTTTCCTGAAATCTAAAATTGAAATGCAGTTTAATAATTTCTAAACAGAAAAAAAACCTCAAGAACGTTCATAAAAATTCAACTGTTTACTTTTTAAACAAGAAGCAGAACGTCTTTAATCAAAATAATCATAAGCAACTTAAAAAACCAAGTCAAACTAGCTAGTTTCAAAAACATTCTAATTAAAACACAAGGATATTCAGAATTATAATCATCATGATTTATCTTTAATATTTTATTGACATCAAATATTTATATCCATATGGCTTGCCCATTGTTAAAGGGCTGCCGTGGTATCATGGTCAGCAATATCCAGAGAAAATAAAGACTAATAAACTTAACTTCCTTGCTTAACAGAGCTACATATGACATGCTTTTACAGAAACTATTCACACTTTTACACAAGCATGCAATTTTCACATAGTTGCAATTAACTTAATAGATCTAAATATTTAAAATACTGCAGTTCTAATTTGTAAAGGAAAGCAATTGCTCTTTATTCACTTACCAAGACTGTATTATATCTGTCCTCCAAGTCAGTGATAAACGAAGGAAATGCTGGTTTTGCCAGCTAATTCAGAACAAAGAAAACTTTAGCCCTGGGCTCTTTGCAAGAATATATCAAGCTGTTTTTTTTTCAAAAAATAAATGTTCCAAACACCTACATTTGAGCTAGTCAGCAAGGCTCCCTTTAGAGTCAATGAAGGGAAGCATGCACTTCTACAAGGCTATATGTCTGTGTTAGAGAAGGCAGCAAGCACTGGCTTGATAAATAACATTGCTGAAGCTCTAAATAAACACCAGTTACTGGGAAATCACAATGTTTTTAAATACTTGGCATTCAAGCATTTAGTGCATTTGAGGAAACCACTTACTACTGTTTGAATATAACTTCAGCCATCAATTTTTATCCACTTAAAGCAGTGGCTGGCATCTAGTCTTTTTCAAAATACTTTTGTCAAAATGAGCTGAATGTTCCTTTAAGCTGCTCATCTCTCTCTGCTGACTATAGAGGGAGCCTGGATGCCTAGATATTAGCTCAAGTAACATTAGATGAAATTTTCCCCATCACTGGAATAGTTTAACAACCTTTTATAAAAATACACATTACAAAATTGCAGTCACAATAAAAAATAAATTATGAATATGCAAAGCAAGATCTCTTTCAATTAATGCCAGTTATGTCTGAAATATTAAGTGGGAAAAAGCCAAGCCAATCAGGTTCACAGATGTATCTTTCTCTTGATAACATTTTAGCAGTGAGTGACTTTATTTGTTAATTTTTTTCTTAGTGAAAAAGGGACCACATCAAAAAGTACACATTTGGATTTGAGATTGGAGCTATTTGAGCTTTACACTCAAACTAATTGCTTTGCTCTCATTTGGTACTGCTTAATTAACTTCTAAGTAATTTTTAGAGACACTGGTCACTCTAGCAATACTTCTGTATGACAGTCCGCTGTTTTGGTTCATATGGTTTATATACATAAGCACACACACCTACATACATCCTTCTGTATGTGTGTGTGTATATATATATATATATATATATATATATATATATATATATAGTGCTTGCAGACTATGTTAAAAAGGAATTAATGCTTATTTTCATTCTTTCTACCCTTAGTGAGTGGATAAGCAACACATTTCTAGTTATTTATGTAAAACTTCCAGTGTATTATACTGTCATTAAGAAAGTACAATTCAGAGATTCCAGATAGCTTGGGCACATCCTAATACTAGAAAATTTAACATTCTGCAACAGCATTTAATTTCAAGGAATATCAGTGTGATGAGCCAACTACAGTAATTATCTTGAAGCTCAATCTTCACCTGCAGGAATGAGACAGAGCTCCCAATTGCCAACACACAGATTAAGCTCAATGCCAGGTCACAAGCACACTGATGTAGCTTGCTTTCAAGACAATCCATTATGGACTACAGGAAAGTTCAGGAACGTGTTAGTAAGAAAAGAAGTAAAACATGAAAATGATCTGGGGAAGTAAAAAAAGTAAAAATTGATAACTGGTTGGGAAAAGAGAATGGTTTGTTTAGGACAAAATGAAAAGCCACAGTTCACAAAAATAAGAAGAAACTCTGGTGTAACAAAATGTTGCTCTCTTATTCCCGACACCATGTTTGGAAGCACAATTATACTGGAAAACACAACTTGTGTTTGTGCAGGTCAAAGGTGTTTGAAAATGCTGTCCAGGCTTCAGCCAAAGAAAAGATTTTTCAGTCCAGATTACAGGGGGGGAACCACAGCTTCCCAGTAATATCAGGGTGTTTTTCAAAGAAAATGCATTCCAAACCATAATGATTACTTTCATATCATGTAAAAATAAACAGGGTGATGATTCTTAATGTGTTCAGAACTTGTTGCCATGAAGGCTTACAGGTGGCTTGTGCTTCAGTACAACAAAAATATTTTTTTGGCCAACTTAATGGGTTATGTCCTTTCACATTCAAAGCATTCTTGTAAAGTGAAGTATACAAGTGCTTGGAATGTTTCTTAATAGTAGCAGCAGTCTGATCTGGTGCTGGGAAAGCAAAGTAGTAAGACATTGTTTATAACAGCAATGACACATTAAAATAAAGCTAGTAACATTATAAGATTCATCCTTATTTCACCTAGCATTTCAAGTTATACCAGCTCTTCTTCCCTTTCAACTATACAAATATGCTACTTAAGATTTATTTGTTGCCTACCTTCCTCCTTTGAGAGACGCTGAGGGCAGCAAAGTCATTAAACAAGGATGAATTTGGTGAAGTTAGTGGATCTGTAAGAAGAATGTAAACCAACATGTTACATATGTCTAATATTAAAAAGATTTTTTTACAATTTTTAACTTGTTTCTGTATGGGAAAGAAATCCTTTTAACAAAACTGAATTTAGCAACCGTTCTGCTAAAAAACACAGCAATTATTAGACTCTGTGCAACTGTTCCATTGAAATGGCACTCATCAGCAGAATTTATTAATTACACTATTTAGCATCCAAGATTTAAAAACCTTCATCTACAGTTACCCGAAATTAGCAATCTTCTGTATAACGTAGTCTTACAAATGGTTATGTGGCTCTTAGTTGTCCTGCCACCATTCTGCAAAAATTTCAATCAGAACTAAAGGTAGCAGAAGTCTACATTCTGATAGCAGCTTTTAACCACGTGTTCTTTGTCCCTGTGCATCATTTCTAGAGTTGACGTATGAAAAACTAAATAAAAATCACAGATGCCAGTAAATCTCCAAGGTGCATGAGTACAGCTGTCAAATTAGCATGACTGCCAGCTGTAAACATTGGTGTTTTGATGAAACAATTTCTTCCAACATTAATCAATACTCCTTAAAAGTGTACTTCTACAAGTGATGCAGAGCTTAGGGGAGGGAGGGAGGGCAGGGTGTGGAAAAAGACCTGAGACGCAGCAAAATTTACACTGTTTTGTAAAAGTCAGTCTGGTTTCTCTCCTTCACATGCATCACCATCCCTATGTGGCATGTCACAGTAAAGCTCTGACTGCATTTAAAACTGGAGATCTCCACTGCTTTGAATAACAAATCGTTCAGTGGGACAAAAGAAGCAGAGTTAATCACAAAACCTACTGGAAATGAACCAGGAGGAAGGAAGAAATGAAGAAAGAAAAAGAAAAACCACACAAATTTCAACTTTCAAGCTAGTTAATTTTATAGTAGTTCTATTATGCTTGAAAAATTATAACCCTGGTAAGCAGACTCACTGCAGGGTCAGACATGTAGATAGAGTTGCAGAACATAATCTACACAGCAATTCTCAGAGCAGAAATACATTTTGAATGTATGCTCTTTCCAGAAGGGAGTAGTACCCTCTTCTTTAAAGAACTTAGACAGCTACATCTGAACCTGCAGTGATTCTGACAAGTGCATTACAGAAGTTCAATACAACCTTCACAATAACTTCTTGAGTTAGAGACATG
Source organism: Heliangelus exortis (assembly GCF_036169615.1). Classification (NCBI taxonomy): domain Eukaryota; kingdom Metazoa; phylum Chordata; class Aves; order Apodiformes; family Trochilidae; genus Heliangelus; species Heliangelus exortis. Next base: position 20,635,860 of record NC_092422.1, on the reverse strand, counting down.
GTTTAGTTTTGGACTAGACAGTGCTATGTTACTGGCTGGACTTGATGATTTTAAAGGTCTATTCCAAAACAATTCTATGATTCTTTGAGTATGCAAGCCTGAAATAGAGACATTTTCTTTAGTTGAAAACCATGTCTCCTATAGCAGGGCAAAAATTGTAATAGGAAAACTTCTGCTTACAGGCCAAAACTTAATAGCTATTAAAGTTAATCACAGATGTAATACATTTCACAAAAACAGTACACCCTTAATTTAAGAATAAAAACCCTGTACATTTATTCCACTCAATGACTTGCTTGAAAAGCACACTATTGTGGACCAACAGAAATGCTTAAGCAATCAGTAGTTTACAGTGGATATCCACTAGCATTTCTCTTGAAGTGATGAGACCAAAAATGACTTTTTTTAGTTTAGTTCTTTTTAGTTTTTTCCCCACTGATGCAAAGATAAGACTGAAAAAGTATGAGTTCAAGAGCACTTCAGTTTTGTACCAGAAGTAATGACACAATCCACTCCTGTTAAAAAATAAAGTTCTGCTGCATCTCAAATCAAATCAGAGGAGAAAAAAAAAAATAATCTCCTTTAAGCCTCAGTTTTGCAGAAGTGAATCTCTTAAATTTCCAACGCTTTCTGTGTATTACTTTAGAAGTACTTACCATGGCCTGCATACTGCTTGGCACTGTCATTGAGAAGGCTAGGGGAGCTGCTGCTATTTGTCATCCTCTGCAAAAATATAAGACAAAAGGATACATGTAAAATGAAGGTATAAAAGACTAAGCAAGGGTATTGGGGAGGACATTTAAAATATTTTAAGAACAGACTACAAAGCCTGTACTCATTTCCCTTTTTAGTAAATAAGTAGTAGTTTGTAGCTGACAGAAACATACAGTATAATACAGTATTTCACATGAGAGCACTGCAAATAAAAGATGACTGTAATATTAAAAAAAAAAAAAAACAACCTACACTATCTTCATGAACTTCTTTTAATTTCAGAGGGTTTATCAAACTTATGGTTCTCCTCCTGTATGTTGTCAAAAAGTTAAGAAAAGCCAATTACTTATCTTCTTTAAACATTCTTTCTCACTGTACTCCTGAAACTACTCCCACCTTTATTATACACCATCAGCACAACATGAAACTCTTCCAACAAAAAATACTCAAATTAGTATGGCATTTGGAAGACATTTTGCAAAAAAAATAACCTTCTGAGATCTTTCAGTAAAATCATGCAGTTCCTGTGAGCAAGCAGGACACTTCAACATTCATTCCTCCTAGGGTCTACCTGCTCCTCCTACATTCCTCTGGAGATGTGAGCTAACAATGAACTGGACTAAGTGAGGCAGTGCTGCTCTAAGAGCAACCACTGCTTTGATAGAAGTTTTTAAGTGTCTCTTCTTACTCCTCCTTATTGTTTTCTTCAATCAGTCTCCCAACAGGAAGAAGTGTGAGCACAAAAGCAAAGCAAGGTCAGGATGTGTTCTCCACCTCTGAGAGAGACTACCAGTAATTTGTTAAAATATTCCCTGGCATGCTTTTGGCCCACCTCAGCCAGGAGTCGCCCAGCCAATTTTCAAGCACTGTTCAACAGTGAAAAGGTTTTAGATCCCTTCAAATAGACTGTTTGCATGCAGCCTCTGCTTTACTGGGTGAGCATACACCAGCACAAACATCCCATTTTGTGCCAGCTGGCTCAATGAATGAAGGAAAGTTTCCAGGCACGTTTAACTTGGTAGTCTAGACACAGACTAAGACTCAAAATTGGTCACTGGAGTTGCTCTTCATGCTTGCATTTTACCATTGTCAGTCTCAACACTGGTAGCAGAGAGCAAAAAAAGCCAACTAAATTAGACTTCAATGCCACTTCAACTAATTCTTGAAGATCAACATTCTAGAGTAAATTTGCTAAGTACAGAGAATCAGTAGAAGCTGGAGTTCTAACCAATATAGTAGAACTGCAAACCTACTGCAAATTTCTCAGTATTTGCAGTTTTCATGCTACCACTGACTTCATCAGAAGCTGCAGCTTTTAATATTTGTATCTAAAAGAATAAACAGCTTGTGTCAAGTGGCTTTATGTGGAAAACAAGTTGCAAAACACAACAAGACTTTTGGAAGGAATTAGCCTACAGTATTAGAAAAGTAACTTGAAGAAAACTTCAGTAAAATTTAGGTACTTCAGCTGATACCTTCAAACATCACTGTCTCAATCCCTCAATGCTTTATTCCCTCCACTGTTACACCAAGCTTCCTACAATCATTCAGGCCCCTCTAGTACAACTCTTCATTCAGCACAAGTACTAAGTGCTAGATGAAGCAGAACTCTAGCAGGTGCATATGAACTAGAACAACGTGTAACGTACCCACAAATACTATGTAAACCTTCAGCTTTTTCAAGACTTAAATGAAGAAACCTGTTTGCTAAATGCTTTCTGTATTCTGATGCTGGGTGGCTCCTGTTCTTAAATATACTTGTTCTTATATATCCTGTTCTTAAATATTACTGTGTCCAGTTCTGGGCCCCTCACTTTAGGAAGGATATCGAGGTCCTGGAGCAGGTCCAAAGGAGGGCAACCAGGCTGGTGAAGGGACTCGAGCACAGATCCTATGAGGAGAGGCTGAGAGAGCTGGGGCTGTTCAGCCTGGAGAAGAGGAGGCTCAGAGGAGACCTCATCACTCTCTACAACTCCCTGAAAGGAGGTTGGAGCCAGGTGGGGGTTGGTCTCTTTTCCCAGACGACTTTCAACAAGACAAGAGGGCACGGTCTCAAGTTGTGCCAGGGGAGGTTTAGGTTGGACATTAGAAAGAATTTCTTTACAGAGAGGGTGATCAGACATTGGAATGGGCTGCCCCGGGAGGTGGTGGATTCTCCATCCCTGGAGATATTTAAAAAGAGACTGGATGTGGCACTCAGTGCCATGGGCTGGGAACTGCAGCGGGAGTGGATCAAGGGTTGGACTCGATGATCTCTGAGGTCCCTTCCAACCCAGCCAATTCTATGATTCTATGATACTGAACTGACACAACTGATAACTCGCACTAAAAGGTTCCTGAGCAACATTAGTTCTTTACACAAAAGGGATGCCCCTAGTGAAACAAAGTTTGCTTGTTTCTACAAAACAAGAGTCCAGTAAGTTAACAATCTTGGTAAAGTTCAGGGATGGCAACCATCACCAAAATAAGAATACATGAAAATAAATAACTCATGGACTATAGCACCTCAACTGTTCATGTCATATTCCAGTCCTGACTTAATAATTCAAGTTTTTCACAACTATTTGAAAAGCATCCCTATCATGGTGTTTGTTTTGGGTTTTTTGGGCATTTGATACATTCGCATTGATCCTTGGAAGAGAAGGTGGTTCAGGAAGAAACTTCCTAAAGCCAACCTGTCAGACTTGTGTAAAATTTGTCCAGGTGTAAACAAAAACAGCATTAGTGCATATTTATATCACTCAGACTTTCATAACAATTTTAATGCAAAAGGTCTATTGTAACAGGGATAACCAGGACACTGAGATTTGGGTTGGTATCAAAGACAGGCATATAGCTTTAACCTGAAACCAGCACTTTTATGGCATCAATATCCTCTCTCTTCAACTACAGAAGTTAAACAATCAACAGATTCCTACTGGGAACTGGTGGCTCTGACAATGAAAACCAGTGCTGATAGGACCACTAAAAACATATGGAATACAACACATTACACCAGACCACATTGCCTGGGTTTCTGAAAGCACAATGCAAACCGTGCTTATGAACATCAAATGTGATTGTACAAAGTCCAGTCTTGTTCAAGGTTCAAATGTATTTTAAATGAACCAGAATTCTGCAAAACCAAAGCTCTCTCACCAGTCTTGGGAAGCTCTTGCTTTAACAATTGCTCACCAGCTGTACCTTGAATGAGGTTAGATACCTCCACTTCATCACTTTAATGAATTTTTTATTCTGTTCACTTTTATATGTGCACAAGCTTCCTATCCTAACATTATTCATAGGAGACCTGCATGCAATCAGTGAAGGATTTTTCATCTCTTCTAATATTATAATTTCTACCACACCCAAAAGCATTTAGACTTAGTGAATGGTATTCCTGCATCTGATTTGTAATAAGCATGAAAATAGTTCTTGAAAGGGGAAAAAACAAAAAACAAAAAACAAACAAACGGAAAACCCAAGTACTATTTCTTGTGTTTTCCAGAAGGCAGTATTGACTTTAAATAACACTTCTCAGTCTCTTCTAATGGTGCTGAACTATTTTTCACAGAAATTCAATTTCAAGTAGAATGCAATCACAAGAAACTCTAGCCCAAAGGATGGAAAGTCCAGAAAGCTAAGAGCAGCTATACACAGGAGATGAAAAACTATTCATTCCTGTTAAGCCTGCCAGGCAAGGCAAGCACACACATATGAGAGCTTCAGACTTTTTTTCTGTACATCATGACTTTCACCATATGGAAGTTTAATAGAGAAAGGCAACTTTGTCAAAACGAAACGCTACACCAATATCACTCAGTTTCATATAAACTTTTTCTTTGCCTGCCTCTTGCCATGATTTACTGAGGTTCTTTAACCACTAGTTAAAATTCAACTAGGCTTACTGGCATACATCCTGCCCCTCTCCCTTTAATGGAATTAAAAAGTTGCTTCTGTTCACATCTCAAAAGAAAACTACTGCAGAACAAAACTGCCACATTCATCTCTGTCCAAGGATTTAAACTGATACTTCAGCTTAAAGTTCTTCCACTGTTGAACCTTCAACCAGTGACAAAATACAGGCTCTTTAATTTCACAGAAAAATTGAGAAACAAAGTTTGTTTGTTTAATAAACTGAATGTTAACTCAGTGTTAATTCCTCAATATTCAAGCAATTAAGTTACAGGATAGAAATTCAGACGTTTTTACTCTCTTCAAACACTAAGATTAATCCAAGTAACTCCTCTTAAAAAGAGACTGTGTGAAAAGGCATTGTGTCAAAAACTAAACTTATGTCAAAACAAATCATTATCTTAGACATAAGATAGCCTGTTGTGTACCAATATTTCCTATTCAGAACTATTGCAAATTATGTTCTTTTTAAAAGAGTAGTATTATCACACAGACCTAAAGACAACACTGACAGCACACAACAAACATCCCGTAAAAATAATTTCTGTGCTGCTATCTTAATAGTTTTGAGGACTTCTCACAGACTCACAGGGGAGGCTGAGGTCAGAAGGGACCCCTCTGGAGGCAAACCAGTCCAGTCCTCCTGTTCAAGCAGGACCAACAGTTGGCAGCCTAGGACCATGTCCAGACAGTTTAGTATCTCCAAGGATGGAGACTCTGCTACTTCCCTGGGCAACCTAGGCTAGTGCTCAGTCAGAGGGAGAGTTTCCTGATGTTCAGAGGGAACCTCATGTATCAGTTTGTACCCACTGCTTCTGGTCCTGTCATGTGGCACCACTGGGGAGAGCCTGACTCCATCCCCCTGCTTTGCACTCTCCCTCCAGGTATTTATGTACATGGATGAGACTGCCCTGAGCCTTCCCTTCTCCAGGCTGAACAGTACAAACTCTCCCAGCCTTTCCTTGTAGGAAAGATGCCCCAGTCCTCCCATCTTCATGGTCCTTCACTGGATTCTCCCTGGTATGTTCACATCTCTCAAGTACTGAAAAGCCCAGCACTCCAGGTGTGACTTCACCAGTGCTGAGCAGAGGGGAAGGATCACTCCCCCTGACCTGATAGCAATGCTTTACCTGATGTAGCCCAGGACACAGTTCACCTTTTCAATACTTCTTTGGTGCAGCATGCTAGAAAGAGAAGTGTTATAAGACTAAATATTCCCTCTTTCTAAAGGTATAGACCACTTTGCCTCCAGCAGCAACATTCAGTAGCAAAGCCCTTAATTATAGGTGCATTTAATACAAGTTTGCTCTGCTTTCACCTCCCTCCACTAAAGCATAGAGTTACAAAATCCTCATCAAAACAGAAGATGAATATAGCTTTGCAACACACAATTAGACCTAATTTTACACAGCATATGTTATAAAATTTGTCTTCAGTGAGGGGTTTTTGTTTGCTTCTCCACAATTTCCTTTCCTCAAAATATCTGAGAGATGGGATTTTTTCCTCTATCTCCATATTCCCTGCCCTTAGTCTTAGAGAAAATAAGCACTTTCCTCAGATTCATTCTTATGCTAGGTATGATACCTCAAAATATTTTGTAGTATGTCACAGGCTATTTTCTTAATACCTTTCCAATGGAATTATATTTCAGAATAGTTAATACTAATTTTTAGAAGAATGTTAATTGGACTATAAAAGAAGTCATCCTGCAAAAGAATGAGACTGTCACAACCAAACAAATAATTGTTTCGTTCTCAGATTCTGTGACCTACAAAGGGTCACCTTTTGCTTTCTTTCTAAACCATCCAAAACTTGTTTTTACCAGTTAGCATATTTGGCAACATCTACTCACAACTGTTAGAACTAAAGCAATTGGATTTCTTCAGAAAGCATTATGTAAACAACTGCATAATTTTATATTTAAAATAGCACGTCTGTAGTTTCACTCAGTTCTTAACTGTTAAAAATTGAAAACTTTTACAAGCTTCTGTACCATAAGTAGAGTTTTATTACTTGACTCCTGGCAGATGCAGCAGTGGGAACAAAGGTCTTTGTGTTTACTCAGCTGCGAGGCTTTGATGAGAGCACAGCCCCTACTTCTCAGACTTTGGAAAAAGACTTAGTATAACCAACATTAGCATGGTGAAACCAAGCAAGACCAATTCTTCTCCATTTCTTGGCCTTGCCAACTTTAATACTGAAGATTGTCAGGTCCTATTTTGACTTGAATGATTGACAAGTTGTCATTCGTACTTTCTACAAAACCTGCAGTCCAGTGGAAGCCATGCAGCTATAAATCTCACCTTATGAAAAGAAAAAACTGGATTTCTATGAAGCAACATACACGAAGACACCTTCTACTGTTTTATGCTCTTACAACCAAATTGCTCAATTCTATAATCGTATTAGAAGTTTTGACATCAAGGTACTCCTACTTCACCCTATTGTAAATCCCCCCTGATTATTCACATATCTTTTACCACTCTAACATAATGCAGCTAAAGCTCCTTCCCACACCACCAGTATCTTTGATCAAGCCATTAGTTAGTCAAGGGACAGCACCAATTGCAGAGGAACACAGGCAACAGCCAAGTGGCACAGGGAGAGGAACTGAGCAAACAGCCAAGCATCAGAGGCATCCTGGCCAGCCAGCTCCTGCCTCCTCAATGCTGGAAAAGCCAAAAGCAATGAGCTCCTTCTTGAACCACACCTCTGACTGTCTCTTGGTTGCTATCATTGTGCCAAAAAGAAAAAGAACAGCTTCAAGGACAGCATGCAGCCTGTGGGCCATGTGTTGTGCAGGCCTGCTCTGTTATTAGTTAGAGAAAGGGAAAACGGAAAATTCATGCTTTGATAAGCTGGAAGCCAATATTGCTAATGTAGTATTTAAAAGCACATGCAGATTCAGGGAAGAAACAACACATGAAACAAAACTGTACTATGGGAAAATGTAAACCAAAGAGGACAGAAAACTCAATAGGAAATAAGTAAAAAGGGAAGATTGCAATGGGGGACAATGAAAGGCTGGCTAATCGCAAAGACCTTTAAGGCATGAGAAGTGGAAGGATGAATCAAAGAGGTATTTCTCAGAAAGAAAGAAAGAATTAGAGCCAGCACCACTTCAAAAATCCTGCCTCTTCCAAACTGTACCAAGGATTTTTACTCTTTTTCCACTGCAAACCAAGCATTGCTATTGTCTTCACCACTATTCTAATCCCAGTGAGATGGTCTAGATCTCACAACATTCTTCAACAAATACAAATGAAATCTCTGAGAAATACCCATTCTGAAGAAACATTGACTACCAGTCATCTACATTACTTATGATGTAGAAACCACATTTCCTCTCCTATTCATCATGATACCTTCCTTCTGCTGCCCACTTAACACCATAATGCAGATAATGTGCTGCACACAAAAACATGATTGCAAATTTGGATATAGCTTTGCTTGAGGCAATTTGGCTCCACGTTTTATCATATCCCAAATATACACATACTCTTTTCAATAAATCTCAGTTTTATTTGCTGCACATGACAAATACATTCTGTAAATTAATTAGGAATAGTCATGAAGACTCATCTAATGAATCCCTGATGACTATATTGGAAGGTATCCAGTGAATAAAGCATGGACTGCAGAAAGATTATCTCATGGTAAAAGAAAATGAGCATTACCCAGAAGAGATGGGCTCTATTACTTAAGGCCAGTTAAGCAACTTGAACCAAGCTTTCTGTAGCTGGCCACTAACTAACCACTCCCCCACCTTTCAGCTCTACAGGTTGATTCAAAAGATGGTGGTCTGTAGTTTGCCAGCAATATTTAGAGGGGGGATAAAGGGAGCAGGGGACATTTGTTTCATTGTAATCCTTTTTTTTTCCCATGCCTCCGTAAAATGCAGACTACTTTCTTAGGGAAAGCATTCCACAAGGCTGGATACAATAATTGCAGCCTGCACAAGAAAGGGCACAGCCAGCAAACAGGCTTCACGAGAAGGGTGTGAGCAGCATGCAGGAGTAGGGCATCGAACTGTAAGGTGAGCACCTAATTGACTACCAAATGGATGTTCATTATGCATACACCACACATCTTGTAACCTGAACAGGTCCCACTTATCATTTTCTCACTGAAAATATTACAGAACGTTATGAGGAATACAGCTCAATATACAAACTCAAGGCTGCACTGTCAACTTAAACTTGACACTTAACAACATCTAGCTGTATCTTACCAATATTTTCTAGCAGTGTGTTTATTTGTATGTTTGTGCAATTTCCCAGTTTTAAAAAATAAGCTGAAAAATTTTGCTCATATTCTATCATTGATGCATCTGTGTGTGAACTCCACAGATCCACCAAAGATGAGCATGTAACTCAGAGATGGAGCTGATATTTTCATCTGCAAAAGCAAAACCAAGAGGCTGACGAGCTGTTTTACAGAAGAGTTCTGATGTTTCATCAATGGCAGAACACTCAATTTTCAGTACTTTTGACTCAAGGACCTGAAGAAAAACAGGCACATGCAGTTATTTTCTTCACCCTACTTTATGCCAGCTTTGCATTTTGCCAGCTTGCTTCTTTGTCCCAGTTTGTATTTCACTTGTGCAACACCAGTCACCATCAGCATCCCACTAACGTCACCCTTCTGCTTCAGTCCCTTTGCTCAGTACTTCCTAGTTCTTTATTCACTTAGTCTCTCCAAGCCCGTGGCATACATTTCTTTTCCCTTATATACCCCTCTTATGCCAATTACCAGAGATGCAGCTCTGTTCCTCATTAAATACAGACCCACTTCCACGCTGCTTCAGTCTGGGTGGAAGGAAAGGGGGAAAACACAGCAGATCAGCATCGCTGCTTGGAGTTCAGGTAAGGCCGAGACTAGGCCGGAGCTGAAACTGCAAGAATGCACTCAAGCTGGAACATGCCAATGCAGACTACAATTCTGTGAAATTATCTAAGATCTAGGAAATCTCCATATAAACCAGTTTTTCAAAGGTTTCATCAAGTGACAAAATCTGAGCAAATTTTCAGAGTGCAAAAGGTACATCCTTGACACAACCACTAGTCTGTCAGATTTGAAGTCTCCATTGCAAACCATAAAGCATTAGCACTGTTTAAAATAAAAAACTCTAAGATTTTCCCTTCACCTTGCTTTCCAAAGGGATGAGACATGGAAAACTCAATTCCAAGTGGCTAAGCTTTGTCAGTATAGACTTAATTTAGAAACTGACACACAATCAAAAATGTTACAAGCTTTACCTATGCACACAAGAAGTTAGATTACATGACTGAAAATAAAAAAATCCATATAAAAAACATTTTTAAGTTGTAGTTTAATGCCTTTATGAACTTTCTCAACTCTAACAAAACCCTTCTTCAGAAGTAATTTTCCTTAGCCTCAAATGGCACATCAAATTCCCCCTCTTTTCTCAAAGAGAAACACAAGGCCTTGACTGTAATCTTGAAGGCACTAAAGTATTTAAAAATCCTATGAGCATTCATGTTACTGGCTTTGCAGAAGAAAGAGTACTATGATTAAAAATTTTGTTCAGAAAGATACCAGGGCTTCTGCAGAATACAGTTTAAGTACAGAAAATATAATGACTTTGAACTAAAAGAACAGAAATTACATGATCTCAGTGACACCAAAATTTCTGACAGGTCCAATAGTACACTTCAAGATTAGAGTTAAATTTTTTCTTTTTATATCATGCATCACTGTCAGTAATAAACACTTCTATAATGCTGCAATTCTCTTGAATGAAAAAAATCCAGCCTTCTTGAAAATATGCAGAAAAAAAAAAAAAAGGGAACACAGCTAATTATTTCCCACCTTTTGCTGAATTATTTTTCAATCCATAATAAAACCACAACTGAAATCAAAAGTAAGCTCATAAGTAGAGTCTCCTTGACATAAAAAGAGAACTGCTATCAGGTCTCAGTGCAAACTGACTTGTGCTCTTTCATTAACCAGAAACTGGTTTGTTAAACCTTTGAGTACAGGAAGAGACCATCATCTTTTAAGCTTTTAAAAAATGTAGCAGTTTGAGGGAGTTATTATGTACTTAGTACTTCATGTACACACTCAGTAGATACTCATTTAGCTTTTAAATATGACAGCCTTCTGCTGTAAATTTTGCATAATACTACCAACACAATAAATTCCCCCTCATGGGAATTCCTAGGCCAACACGTACAGAACACTCTAAATACAAGAAAGCATTTCAGAAGACTTAAATCTGAATTCAACACCACTGAACACCACCATAGACTGAGTTTACAAATTCTGAAATTTTTGCCTAATAGTTTACAGATTTGACAGTTCACATTTTGCTTCAGTATTCAGATATTTGAAGTGTTTTGCAAGCCAATTTATAAATATGTGTGTATATATAAATATATCTATTTAGTAAAAGGCTATCAAAATAAGCTATGAATCTAAAAAGAAACCTAGCAGCACAGAGTTAAGCTACGTGGCAAAGTCCAACACAACAGCTCAGGTAAGTGCCAGTAAAAACCAGACTAACTTTAAAACAATGATATGGTTTTGTTTCCATTTGCAAGATTAAAGTGAGTATACACTCTGTATACCCCCCAAGATAACACATACCAGAAGGCTCCATTTTCCCTGCCTCTTGAACAGTTTTCCCTTGGTGTAACGCCAGCCAGAACTACTGAAACAGGATACAATTCACTGCTATTACCTGCATCATGGGATACTTTGTTTCAGCGGGATTTCCAAATCCATTAACGCCAATGAAGCTGGTGCTAAAGTAGGAATCTGTGAGACTAGCATCAGCTAAACCACCGCCATCTATTCCGGGAACTAAAAGGAAAAAAAGAAAAACGTTTCAGAAAAAAAAATTAGTTTACTGTGGGCTTATTCGCTATTTATCTCTTATGTTATTTTTTGGGGTGCAGAGAAGTAAAAAAGGAAAAGGTTGGCAATACTGTATTTCAAACCTATCTCTTCAGCAAAACAACTAAAAACGGTGCACGGAACAAAAATGAAACTTTATGAAGGTTTATAAATGACAGCAAATGCAGCATGATGTTACAGGACAAATGCAGAAAGAGGCAAAAAAGTGAAAAGGTCTGACAGAGATGATGAGGAGCTTGTACTACAGCAGCAAGGCTAACAAGGAAAGTAAAGATATCAGAAAGGAAAAAACAAAACAAACCAAACAAACAAACAAACAAAAAAAAACCCTGAAAAACAACACACCCATCTTGGAAATATACATGTCAAGTAGAGCTTTGAAGTGGATGCACTGGTTGTTTTAAACAGTAACACATAGAAAATGCATATTTTCTATGTATCAAGGTTACTCAAAAAATCATTCATACAAAGCACAAACATTTTAAAACTTTCCTTAAAAGCACAAGACTATTTTTATTAACTTGCACTTCCTAAAGTGGCAAAAATTTTATGAAAAGTGGACAAAAAAAAATCTCTTTTGGACTAAAAGCAAGTGTGAAGGATGTAAGAAGAAATTAACCTCCTGTCTAGAACAAAGGGCCTTGACATACAAACACAGTACTTTAACCACAAATAAATTAACTCAATGCTACAAGATTTCAGAGAACGACAAGAAGTAGTCACAAATTAACACAAGACACTTCAGCAGATATTACTTCCACAACAAACAAACAAAAAAAAAATATAGAGGGTAAGATGGCATAAAGCTGCAGTTCAAATAAAGATTCCACAAAAACACCCACAGCAAATTATGGGCACTAATCAGTATGGCCAGGGCACTGCAAGCCAAAAGGCATGAGTAATTGGTAGCTCCAAGGTAGGAAGGCACACATCCAGCTCAGAAGAACATCCTGTACCAAACTATCCAACTTGAACTTCTGGAAGGACTCGCAGCCAGCAGATGACACACGGAAACAACTTCCTGATCCTAATACTCAAAGGAAATAAAAAACAACTTTTTGACAGAGCTAAAGGAACGCAGATTAAAACCCCTCAAATTTAATCAGAATGGGGATTCTTCCCTGCAAAAGAGACTATATAACCTGGTGAGCCATTTCCATCCTGCAATCACAGGAAACAGCAAAAGAAATACTGCCAGATGAAATCATAGGAAGGGCTGGAAGAGAAGAATAACCAGCAGCACAGCACCACTACTACAGGCAGATGGAAACACTGCCCAGCTGCACTCCCTGAGGCTGCAGCTGTATATGCTGGCCAGCCAGGGTTACCACCAACAGCACCTCAAATGCAGAGCTGTATGTAGAGACAGATGAAATAACTCCTATACTTCAGTGTCAATACAGATCGACTTTGCAAATGAAAAAAGATTCTTAAAATATTGCTCTCAGATCTAGAATATAATTTGTATATTCTGCAGGTTCAAGGGAGACCCCTAAGGAGTTTCAAAGTTGCTAATTACTAATGAATTGCAACATTAGCTAACTTTTAAGACCAGAAAAAAACACTTGAGAGACTAAGAAAATAAAACTCCCTCTACTCAGTATTCCCTAGATCCCCCTTCAGAAGAAGAAGCCATATAGGAACATGACAAGTCCTCTTGCTACCTCCCTAAACAAGACAAAAGCTCTTTTGCTTTGTCTTTTAAACATCTGTTCCTCTTTTGCCTTCATTCCGGAAATTTACATCCAGAAGTCTAGGAAATATATTTTATGGCTCAATTATTGTAACAGGGAAAAATATTGATGTCTGCAGTAACACTAATTACTGTCTCATCCTACCTGCTACAGTCAGTCCCTAACTCACACTGGGAAGGCTAGCACCTTAACACAATCATTTTCTGGCATCAGGAAAAATGCTAAGACTCACTCATACAAGAAAACAAAAAGACAGGAAATCTGTGTTTAATCATGAGTAGTTTCAGTCCAGTGTGCTCATAAATTATTCAGGGTTCACAGGTTTTTATCTATTTTAAAAATACATTTCCAACGTAGCTTTCTCTGCCTGCATTTCAGCCACCATCAAAACTGCTGCAGTTGTTATGCTATATATTGACTGCAGAATACAAAAAAAAGCTATTTAATTTCCAGAAACAACTGTCATCTCAATGTGCACTATATAATTTCAGAAGTATATCTGCTAAGTCATCTTATACTTCTGTCAGAAAGTCCAGATTCTATCTGTGTTTTAACAAACTGGCAAGCTACTCCCTCAGATTACACCATCAGCTTTACAAATCCTTCAGCCTCTGCTGAAGAATCAAAACCCACCCAATTATTTCTGTTTCTCTCACTGCTCATCATTATAGTAGAGCCACTCTGAGAACCCACATACTTTTATTTTTGTTGGACATATACAGTTAATGTGCAAAACTGCATGTGCTACATTCAGCAGCATGGGAAGAAACCCCAGAGCTGACCTCCAATAACTCCAGGGAGCTGGGACAGCTGCAGTCACCCATTATCCAAAGAAAGCCCTGGAGCCGGGTCAGGTAGCCTTGCTGGGGCATAAACACAGCACTGGGTGCTCTGCTCCTTATCTGCCTGAAGCATCCTCAGTGCCCAGCAGCTCATGCTGCCAGCAGGAGCAGGCTGTGGGCAGCAATCCCCTGAGCTGCACAAAGCTGAGGACACTGCTGGGTATAACAAAGTTGATCTTTAACACTGCTGCCTTTCTACTGCTGGAATTTGCAGTGGAAGCCTATCCAAACCACTTCAAGCTGCAATTTAGGCTTTCTCTTGACACACCATTCATTATCTAAGTGGGCACTACTGAGAGCAAAAGTTACTACAGACCGTTTCCCTACTGAAGTAAAATGGCTTGGCCATAGCAGTCAGCCACCTTGTGCCTTTGCTACAAATTGCTGTACTCCACCTTCATATCACTCAGTGCTGAGCCACCTTCATATCACTCAGTTCTACTGGTACCATAACGATTTCAAGAGGGCTTCCAACTACGAGGCTTTCTGTTGTCCTCTTCCAAACTATCTAGAAACACATCTCTAGCTGAGGGACCAAGACCACAAGAAAACATTACACAGGAAGAATCAAAAGAAAACCATCAGAATCAAGCTCACTGGAAGAGAGGGTAGATTTCTTGGTAGCAGCTCACATTTTAGAACAGAATGCTCTAAAAGTGGTAAATGCAACTATTGCCTTCCAAAGAAAACTCAGCACCAGCTTCCTCAAACCAACTTCCCTTTAAGACAAACAGAAAAGATGCAGCTTGCAAAAAAATAAAAAAAAAAGAATGCTTCATTGCCTATGGAATTAAGGGAGTTTTCACTATGTAGTCCATTTCTGTTCAAGGAAGGGACATCCAGCTACTACAATAATTAAAGCTCAGCAAATACCTAAACAGCCAAGGAAGTTCTACTGTATTTGGCACCTGGCCTTCTCCATGACAAGTAGAAGGCTTTTATCCTCCTTCTGCCAAACATTTGGCTAATCATAAATTGTCACTTGCTTCTCGAAGACCAAAGTATTCAGAGTATGAAAAAAAAGTAATTTATCACAAGCAATCCATAGAAGGCAGCCTTCAGAAGTAGGCACCCTTCTCCACACAAGCTGTATGGTATTAAAACAAATAAACAAACAAAAAAACCAAACCCACACCAGAAGTCCACACTGGAAGGAGACAGAAGATTTTAGTCTTTATGAAATTTATATTTTCATACATTTCTTCCCTTATAATCAGACTCTGCATTCAATTGGTCTGGTCAGATCTTTCCGACATAATGACTGCAAACACACACTTCCTAAAACTCTACACAGTGCTATTAAAATGTCAAACAGAAAACTTCCTCTGAGGTTTTGTGTCTTTTCTCTTTAAAAGTATTGATTAGAATTTTAGGTAATTTTAGACAATAATTGTAGGGAAGTCTTGAATTGGCTATTTTTGTAATTCTGTAACTGTACTGTCCATGCATGGATATTTACGTTTTCAACAGCCTCTTCCTTAGAAAAATAGAAAGGTTGACTAGGCAGGTCTGAGAAGAGAAGATGTCTGTGCAAGGGAACAACTACAAACCCAGTGGGGAAAAAAAAAAATGATAACACGTTACATAAGCACACATGTAATCAATATTAAAGCCAGAAGTTACACCCTGGCAATTCTGGAATAAAATGAAATAAAATGTCTAGAGAAATTAAGAAGACATTTCCTACTTTTCATACACACTTTTTTTTTTTTTTTTTTTGCTTGCTTGCTGAGTAACATTGCAGCTTAATGTGACAGCTGCAATTAAAAATAAATATCTTCTTATATAATTCTTCTCCCACATAATTTTAGCAGAAAGTAGGCTTCCCATCAGATGCAGGCACCGAAGAGGAAAAAAACAGTTACTTCTGCCTTACTTATTACAAAGACATTTTACAGGAAACAAAGGATCTCGTAACAGCTTAAGTGCTTGAGTACTACTGTGATGAACTCACCACACATGCTTCAAAAGAATCACTGCATTTTGTTGGTGCCTAACCCTAGCACTGTCTGAATACTAATAGTAACACTACCTGAAAAGACCAAGGTTCTGATATTTCCATTCTGACATTTTTCTAATCAGTAAACAAATTCTGTAACATCCTATACTGCTTGTTTTATGAGCTCAGTATCAGCACTGATCATTTCAGAAAATGTTCTTATTATAAAAAGGATCCTTACAGTACCATGATATATTGCTCAGAAAAAGAAGGAGCTAAAGTAAGACCATAACATTTTTTTTTTTGACATTTTTCAAAACAACAATTTAGAGATTCCTGGTGAGGTAGTAAAATACAAATTGAAATAAATAACTTTGCTATTATCACTACTTTAAAAGATGTACTATAATTATTTTTATGCCGAGATAAGACTTTATATATAGGGGTAATCCTGAGTTAAACTTCTAGCTTTACTACAGTGCAGACACTTCACCTCAACACAGCTTGGTAAACTGAATCATCATAAGCTTATGTGTATACAAAGGACAAGGTGTTATCTCAGGTAGATATAAAGCAGTAAAAACCAGAGTGCCATAACTCCAGTGGAATTTTACACAGACAGATATCCTAATATTGAGATGAGCTGTTACACAAAGCCTATCTATGGCAAGTCATTTAAGACTTGTGTCCTTTTAGTCTGAGAAGCACCAGGGTGTCAAGAGGAGCTTATGCTTGTCCTACTTTGTTTCATACTGACACATTTGTATAAGGAAATAATTATGTGCTTGAGGTGTTACCCTCACTTGTACAACCCTGTAACAGTTCACAAGCACTATACATTTTAGTATGTGCACCCCAGAGGTGCTTTCTCTACAGTGCTACTACAGTTGCAACTTGCTGGGTAAAGTGGATTCTTGAGTGTTTTTGTCTCTCTCATGTATTACTGAAATAGAGGCAATGGACAAAGAAAGTGAACTACACCCCCAGCCATAGAGAGCAAAAAATAAAAGTACAGGCCTGGGTTAGGAGAGTGCAGTTGGAGGGCAGACAGCACAAACGAACCAAGTTGGCTGAAAGGCAGACAGGAAGCAAAACAGTTTGGGAAATGCTGCCTTGTTTACAAACACTCCCACTAGGCAAGGAGATATTCATGGACAAGCAAAGGAAAACAGCAATCTTTACTATAATATTACATGACTAAGCTGTCTTTTTTTCTTTTTTTTTTTTTTTTCTTTATTTTTATCTTGCATATCATAGAAGCATCTGATAAAGGCTGAAAAAAGGATAGGTGCCATCCTTTAGCTCTGCAAAAATGTCAGTACAGAGTCTAGAGCAGTAGGACTCCTCCTCATGGACTAAGTCCAAAAACACAGTGATAATGCAAATTAAAAGTGATACTTTTTCAAAGGAGTCATCAGAACTACTCTGTTATCAGAAACAGCAATTCAAAGTAATGCAATTACCTAGTACTATAGCTTTCAAAGCTAACCCTCTCCAAAAGCTTTCACAATTCCTAAAATATTCCATCAAATTATTCAACGAAGTGCTTTAACACTTTTAAAGCACATATATTTAAACGTTTGGGTTTTAATAGCCTCCCTGTACCTAAAACTCAACTGTTGGTTTTTTGGTTTTTTTTTAAATGTAAACAGTTGTATGAAATTTGTACAAATAACCTGGACAGAATGTTGGGACATTTTTCGTATCAGTGGGACAGAATGTAAGGACCTCTTTTCCTGCCAGTTTCATCAGCATTAAAGCAATTGAAGCTGAGGAAGACTACCCACAGACTAGAGGAACTGCACACACCACATAACCAACCTAATAACTTACACAAAAGAGTGGAGACATACACTGTACATCTGTACTTTGTTTATAAATATCTATTCTCAAATGGAAAGATAAAAAAAAAAGTGTAAAAGGCTGTTAGGAGGCGAAAACATACAAGTTCTAAGCACAAATATCTTCAAACATCAAAAAACAATTACATAATTGGAACTTTTGCAATTCTTGAAAGACTTTTGGAACAAACAAACACACACACACACACACACAGGGTGTGATCTACTCCAGCTCATCCCCAATACACATCCATTTTTCTGGCAGGGCAATGCATTATATCTTCAGTAGAAAGCAACAGAACAGAGAGGAAAACATCAGCCACATCAGCTTACTATCTAAATCCCTCCACTGAAACCCTTTTTCATCAGCTGCCTCATGACCAACATTTTTTTTCTGCTTTTGAGGTTCTACAGAAGTGTTTCTGCCTGTGTTTATCCCCCACCCTCACTTACCATTTGTCCACTTTGCCCGCAGCAGTCTAAATTTGCTTCTATGTGGTTCCTTACTCATGGAACTCTTTCTGAGCTGGTCCCCAAGGTCACTATTTCCTGGGTATTCAAATCCTTCCTGAAGGCCCACTCCTACAGTGATACCTACAAAAAATCAGTTATCTAATACCTGCTAGACAGAAACTAAATGGGGATTCTCTGTATCTTACAAACATTATAGAAACTTCAAATTATTACAACACATGGAGCTGCTCATATAACACAACTGTCCTACTGCTTTTTAAATCTTTGCCTTTGAAGCAGAAAAACAATTGCAACAGTAATAGTGCTTTCTTTACATTCTTCAAAACAGAGTGGGTACTACCAGAAACAAATACAATTATCAGTACCTGTGATTTCTGTGGAATTCTGGATGTTGAATGATTTCCTATGCAATATGGAAAATGCACAAAGTATATAAATAGATCCAATCACTTTCAAAGTCCATTAATAATGTAGATTTTAAAAGTTTCAGATGCTAAAACTGTCCCTCAAAATCCCATAGAAATTTGCAGACTGAGACATTTTTCCTTCCCTTTCTTTTTCCTTAGCTCCCCCCAACAAATTCCCTCCCCATTTCATTTCCACATGAAACACATAAAAGCGGAAAGAAAATCCATGCCTGATTTTCCAATTTCTAGAGTTGACATATGAGAGAAAAAGTGATTAAATAGAGTCAGTTATTTCCATCTTCTCCCATGCATCTCTCACTGGTTATTGGTTTTACTCTTCAATTCTCAGCTGTCTCTGTCTCCAAATGCCCCAAATGCCCCTTCAATTCTCAGAATTGTCTCCCCATTTCTTAAAAACAGAGCACAACAAGATGAAGATTGTATCATCTACCAACTCCTGGAAAAGGCATCAGGAAAATTAAGAGAGGAAACCTCCCTCTAAAAAGGAAACTAAGGTATACAGCAACTAATATGGCATCACCTGCAAAAAGTACAAACAGATTTGGAAAAAGAATTCTCAACCATACATCCCAACTATAACATCTATTTTCTGTATACAAATAAAAGAAGAAACAAACTCAGGAAAGAAGTAAACAGTATGTGACATATGGCAAGTATCTTTATATTTAAAAGTTTGAGATAACTGACTGTTCCTAAATACTTTGTGCTGTGCTACCAAAGTTAAGAAAAATACCAAAGTTAAGAATAATCTTGACCATTGCTTCAACGCATTAAATGTAATACAACACATTACCTTTACAATCTGTTTTGCTGAATAGCTTATCTTTCCTTTTTTTCTACATCCACTGCTTCCTTTTGTTTAAAAAGGGAATAGAATGGTAAAGACTTAAAACACCTTTTAAAAAGCAGAAAATATACAGATGTCTTTTCAGTCTTTTCACTCCAAGCCTTGTATATTTATGGACATATACACTACTGCTATGACCAGAATATAATATGTGGGTGGCTGGGTGGAAAAACAGCCGTGGCACTGTTATTATGCTAACACAAGGGTTGCCCCCTTCCACCTTCTCATGGGCTGGTAACAAGATCTGTTCACCTAGCAGAAACACAGGCCTATATTTCAACTACATATTTCCTAAAAGGATTTTGAGAAAGGCTTTCTGGTAGAGAACTAGATGAATATAACTCTTGGGGAGAGGGTGAGCTGACCTCTGGCATGGGGATGTTGGGCAGTCCTGCCACAGGCAGCTCCTCTGCCGGCAGCTCTGTGGACAGCAGCACCCACCCGCTGATGCTATCAATGAGTCCAGGTGGAACTCCTACCTCAGCACCTTATATTTTGGTCATATTTATAGGAATCTAAGACAAGAGGACAGAGTGAGCACTAGGTATGTACTTTTATGGCAAAATAGCAGCCATACCTCAGTGCTTATCTATTAATACCTGAGCTGTACGTGCAGATTACATCTGTTTAGCTATTCAAAAGCTAACAAATACAACAGCAGTTGCCCATGAAACCTTCATTTTTGCAACTTAATGTACAGACACAGTACATTTTAATACCACAATAACTATCTTTCTCTAGACACTCCCTCACACAGCATCAAGAAGGGACAGTGCCCACGGGACAAGCCAGCAGCAGGCAGCAAAAGCAGGCTGCCAGTTTGCTTCCTACAGAAGCTGGAACAAGCCAGAGAAAACAGAGACCAGAAAAAAATTCTTCATGCTATTATGTCCCCTACCCAACCTTTCCTGGACCGTTTCTTAGAATTCTACTGACCAATCCTACCTTTTCTCCTAAATGCCAAGCAACAGTCATTCCCCACCTCCACTTCTTCTACAGCCTTCTCAGATAAAGGACTGCTGCCACTGCTGCTCACCAGCCTCACAGGTGGGACACACATCTATTAGAAACACTATACACAGATTTTGGCAGATAATAAATCCAGAGAGAACTTTCTTTTTTTCCTCCACAGAGCTGCTATGTGAAAAGGATAATTTTCTTCATACAAATCAAACCTGAGACAAGTAATACCAACTATGTTCCCTATTTTGTAGGCAGTCAGCTGGCCACCTTATATATGGATGGTGAACCACACAGAAGGCTGAACACTCACAGCTCCAGGGGAAGAAGTAAGAATGGTGCTTTGAACACATGTGCTCCAAATGTCAAGTAGTTTGGGGGCAGGGACAGAAGTGCTAGCTTCTGAGAGCAGCCAGAGCTCATCAACATGGTCAGTCTCCTTTCCCAAGAACACAGAAAGCCACACAGTCAGGACAAAGCCACATTTAGCCTACTACCTCATCTCTGACATTGGACTGCAGCGGATATGTGGACAAAAGCATAAGCACAGGACAAGGATAAAGCAGGATTTCCCAGCAGGCACACAGCCATACGTAGGGGAAGATGAGCGTGATTCAGAGATGATTTTTTCACATTTAATCATCTCAAGGAGAATTTTCTTCCAAGAACATACACTTTTGGAATCCCTGACAGATGTTAGTATCCAAAAAATCTACGGCACAGAATAGCTTAACCACACACTGTGAGAGAAACTTCTCTGGGTTTGCTCTAAGGGTGTCACCTACTCATATTCCACTTCATGTCCTCATACTGAAATACTTTTGCTCTGGAGTATATCTTCTATTTTCACTGTTTATCTTCTCCTTAGCACTCAGTGTTCCTACTGCCTATGTTGTGGAAACAAATCTGTATTTGGGGAGCCTTTGTGATTACCACAGAAAAACCTATAAGTAAATTAATAATCCCGTACTCAAAGCAGGATTAGAGTAAAACGTATGTTAGAACGAGGCACTGACCCACTTTTAACAATAAATAGGACTACACAGTTAATTAGTCAATGAGTATTACCTTCTCTGTGGTCTGAATGAGGCTGAGGTCCAGTGAGAAAGGAGGAAGAGAAGGTGGCATCTACAGCCATGTTACTGAAGACTACCAAATACTTTTGACTTCAGGAAGACAGACTTCAGCAAGACTGTACAGGCAGGTGATTTTTGCCCATTCCATGTTCTTAACCTCAGAACTTTATTATTTAATAATTGTGTATTACTTCCTACATCCATAGAAATAAAACTTTCATTCCATCCACTTTGAAATCACACTACTAAAAACACAGGTCATCAGCAAGGAAATTACTTCAGATATTACCTTGTCTGTACCTATACAGATTGAGTTCAGATTCTGAACAACTGTTTGTATTATTTGTTTCACAAACGTATACTGAAGCAAGGAAGCTTAGAAGTGAAGCTGGCCCCACTCCCTGGCTTTTCAACTTTCATTTCTCTCTCCCTCTTTTTCTTACTCTTCCTAGTTAAGTCTCCCATCTGTAAGAACATCATCTACCAATCCAAGCTTTTACCTCCTCTAACTTCTAGTGAGGGGGCTTTCCAGGCAGGCAATCACCAATAACACCAGAGTGGGTTTGATCATTCTTGGTGCCTTCAGTCCTCACAATAGTGCAATAGGAAAGAGCTCTGTGTGGGTTTAAATCTCTGACACGTTCACTAGAAGCAAGTTTTTCAAATAACTGCTCAGCAGCATCAACCCCTAAGCATACACAAATTGAAGGTTTTTTCTGTACATCGGGCAAATTTTGGAACTCTTTCTTATAACAACCTTCATATAGGAGCTTGTACCCCCCAAGCTAAACTATGCACCCTCTCCCCAAGAATGAACCTTCTAGTTTAAAAGACTTCTAGTGATTTTCTTGGCACAGGGAAAAAGTGTCAAAAATAAAAATGAACAAAGACTGACTTATCACTGCTGAATGCCTCCAAGGCATTTCTACCTGTAAAAAAAATAGTATGAAAGGCAAGAAAGACTGCAGCTTGAACAACTGAAGCTTACAAAATAATCTAAAACTGAAAATAGTGCCTTTCAACAGAAAACATTAAGCAATTTTATACTGTAGCTCCTGAAAGCACAGTCATGACAATGTTGTATTAACATAAGACACTGACAAGCCATCAGCTACAGAGATAATGCTGCTTGGAGGCACAAGCTCACCACACTTGACAAAATAGCAGCTGCAGGTTCCTGAAACACATATCATACACTAAAAACCTACATACAGGATGTTCAGCATGGTTGCATCTTAATTTCAAAAACAGATATGGTTGTGACCATTTAGCAGTTGAATCTTTTTATGTAAACAAGTAGCAGGTTTATGGCAGAAATCAATAATGCAACCAAGCTTAATATATTCATTTAAAGAGGCATGACTTTTCTGAAGGAGCATCTCTGCCTAGCTGCCAAGTGCTGCTTTACCTACAAAACGAATGGTTATTAAAATGAGGTTACTGCAAACACCACCTAGCTATCAGACTGCACGTTGGGAAGATGCACAGCCGACCAGAAACAGCAACGCCACCCACCCTGCATGGCACACGGGCAACCTGAACTCTCACCATCTGAGAACGGACTGCATACAAAGGCTGAAGCAGTCTTGCAAAAAAAGCCTTAGAAGCAATTTCTGTTCCCAGCAGCAGATAATGCAGACATCTCTATATAGCTATTAACAATTTTTTGAAAATGCAATATATCAGCTGGACCATTTAAAACTTTCAAGAGCTGAAACTCGGCATCGGTTGTTTGGATGAGCCCATCCAAGGGTACCACTCTGGAGAGCGCTGCCTCCTCACTACCACCCTCCACCTCCAGCCTGGCCGTAGGAAGGGAGGTTCGGTGACCCAGCACCCAGCCCAGCGCTGAAGTGACCGATGGCAAGCTGCCCGGTACCCCCGAAGCCAGCCGGGGAGCGGGAAGGGTGCCTTCCGAAACACATCTGCCCGCTCGTTCCCGTCAGCACCGGCCGGGTCCCGCCTAGGCGGCTCAGGAGAGCCAGCACATCCTCGTCCCGCCCGCCCGGATCACCGCGGCGCCCAACACCGGCCGAACCCGGGGCCAAGGCAGCGGGGCGGAAAGGCCGGCCGGGCGGCCCGGGGACCCCCGCCACCACCATGGCTGTTGTTATTTGTTTCCGGTAGCACCACAGCGTGTCGGGGAGCAGGAACAACGCACCGCCCGCCCGCCCACCCTCCCGCCGCCCCGCTCCCGGCAGCGCCCCCGCCCCACCCCACCCCCGGGCCGCCCCGCCGCACTCACTCGCCAGCCGCGGGCCATCCAGCCCCCCGCCGCTGCCGCCGCCTCCGCCTCCCGCCCCCAACTCGGCTTTCTTAGGCCCCACCACCGCCGCCGCCGCCGGGCCCGAGCTAGCCCCGTGCGGCGGATAGCCAGGCCCGGCGGCGGCGGCGGCGGACGGGGGGATGCCGAGCGGGAGCCCGCCGAGGGGGGCGGCGGGCCCCGGGCCGGCGGGGGCGGCGCCGGGCTCCTCATGCAGGAACTGGCACTCCTCGCCGTAGAAGCAGGTCTTGTCCTTGGCGTAGTAACGGCAGAACTTCAGCTTCACGGCGCCGCCGCCGCCGCAGCCGGCCCCCGCCCCGCCGACCGCCGGCCCCGCCACGCCGACCCCCACCGCCGCCGGCGGCGGCCCCACCACCGGCGACGGCGACGAGCAGGGCAGGCCGCTGCTGTTCATGGCAACCGCCCCGCCGCCGCCGCCGGGGTCGGCACCATGGGGAAGGAGGGCGGGAGGGAGGGGGCGGGGAGGGGGAAGGGGCGCGGGAACCGCCGTCACCCCGGGCTCCGGCTCCGGAAGGGGGAGGAGGGGGCGACTCCGCGCCTCTTAAAGGGGCCGCGCGGCCCGCGGCGGGGGCGGCGGCGCCTCCTCAGTGGTCCCGGCGCTCGGGGTTGTTTATGCCATTTTCCTCTTCCTGAGCGGCCGCACGGGCGCGCCTGCGCCGGCGCGGGGCATGCTGGGAAACGCCGCCGGCCTCCGGGGCAAGCGGGGCTGCCCGCCGGGCCGGAACGGGACGGGACGGGATGGGGTGCGGGCGGGAGCCGCGGCGCCTCAGGCGGTCAAGGCCGTCCGGCGGGGCGAGGAAGAGTGGGAGGTGGGGCGGGGCGAGCCCGCTGTCCGGCTGGGCTGTCGCGGGTGGTCGTTAAGCGCCCCGCGCGGCGTCGGGCAGCCGTTCGATGGGCCGCGGTCTGCAGGCGGTACCGCCGGTGTGAAGGGGCGACGGGCATGGGTAGGGGATCCACGGGCTGCTGTCGGGCCAGCACATGGCAGAGCCCAGGGCCGGTGTCGCCTGCCTCCCGTGCTGCCTCGTGCCCGGTACGGGTCAGGGTACCGGCGGTCCCGGCAGGGTCGCAAGGGTTTTCCGCCAGGAAAGTCAAATATCTGCCCCTCCTGCGGAACAAGGGACCGCAGCCGGTTCGCTTTTCCCTGCCCGCTGGCACAACGGGTGGGCAGCCTGAGGGATTCACCCTCTTCCAGGAGTCTAATCAGTGGGCTGGCCGGTTTTGAGGGGATGCTCAAAGGGTTTTCCCTTGAGCACGGAGAATTTCGATGTGTGGATTTTTCGTGAATTACTCGCTAAACTACTCCGAGACTTATTTTCCGTAGTCAAATTGTTGGCGTAGCTTGCGGTGCAAACACTGGAATGGTGTATATGTAATGGATGAAATTGTCACATGTTGAAGTGCTCTTGACGTTGTTTTGGTAAGAAAAACATTTACTGTTGAATTAAGATTGCTTTTTGTCTATTGTAATCTTCTCATATTAAAAATGAAAATCAGGGCCTGCCTCCAAGGTGCTTTGACAGTTTGTGCTAAAAGAAATTTAAAAAAATAATGAGCTGAGCTTTTAAATGTCATGTTGGAACAAATCAAAATCTTTTTCTCAGGTAAAGTCTTTTAAAGACCTCAAGAAGCAGCGTGCCTTAAACTGAAATTTCAAGATCACCATTTTTGCAGTCATAAGAATAGCTTCTGCAAGGTTACAAACCAGCTGAGGAAAAAAAAAAAAAACCAAAAAAACCCAAGAAAAAAACACCAAAAGTTGGGTGGGAAACTGGAGATCAGGGTTCCAGTTCTAGCCTGTTAGAACAGTATCATGTCTCTGTCATTCACCAAACAATTATCACCCTTTTGCTTCCTTTCAACTGTATGGCAAAGAGGTCACAGCTTCCGTGTTCCTGCAAGCTTAGAAAAGAAGGCAAAAGGGTGGAAAGACAGACTCCACAGGGAAGAGAGACCTGAGAACTGCCTCAGCTGTGGGAAATGTTTCAGTCCCAACTTGTGCCTTCCTAGATAACCAAAACTGGTTTAGTTCACAGATCAGAGGCAGTCTCCACTGCTTTTGCTGAGATGCCCCCAGTTACATTCAGGTGTGTATCACTCAGCCCCCTGTTACACCTCTGAGGAGTGAAACCAAGGACTTCTCATGCTGTGAGCTGTGGTAGATACACAGAGGTGCTCATGGGTGAGATTTCCCTTAGCTGCTGGAGTGGGGAAAAGGGGAGATTGAGAATGCATTGTTTCCTCACTCTTTATCTTCATCTGTGATCTGGGAAGATGCCAGCACAGGGCAGAGGTCTTGGGCAAGTGGGCCCCTTGGGGTGGATGGGTTCATAGGGGGGAATGGGAGGTAGGAGATTGTGCGTTGAGATAACGCCAGATGTCAGGGGACGAACCCAGTATTACCTTCTACTGAAGTCTGGTTATCAGAGGTCTATCACCCCTTATTCCAGGTAAGATATCCCTTGGAAAAATATCCCTTCCAGAAAGGTCGAACTGAGTGGACAAGTTATACAGGCGTGTGAGGAGGTTGGAAGAGGCTGCAGAAAGATGTTAATACAGAGAGAAGAAAAATCGCAGCTTTCATCCAGGGCTTTCCCAAGCTCTGTGGATCTTTTGCCCAGAGCTTTAATGTTGTGGATTTACTGGTATCAAGTTATCTTACAAGAGATTTTATGATACACATAGGGAAATACTGTTTCTGGGTAAACTGGTTGAACATGAATTCTTCCAAGCAAACACTTCCATGGTGTAACCACTCCCATCACTGAAGTGTACTCCAGCCTGTGTTTTCAACCTTGTGAATCTTCTTTTCCCACAGCTCTTTTGCTGATCCATGGGTATGTCTAACATTACATATAAACAGTGAGGTTAGGAGCAGGGATACAACTGGGCTTGTGTATACATGACCCACATTTACTCTGTCTCCATGCTGTAGCTCAGGTTGAAAACACTCTCATTGGATGCAGGGAGAGCAGAGGTAGCGGACTGGGTGGTGTAGTTCATGATCCTGCCAGCCGGAGTGCCCAGATAGCAACGAGACACTTGATATGGTGCCAAGGATGTTTGGGTTCTCCCCCACCAAAGTTGGTGTAAGAGCTGTGCTTGAGCCACTGAGCATCCAATCAGCTTAGAAGTGTTCCTTATCTTTTCCACGTTCTCTTGGAGAAAAGCAGTGACCAAAATAAGAGGTTTGAGAGGCACGAGCCTCTTTTTTGTGACTGGCAAGCTCTCACATCTCCTGTCTCTTCATTTCTGTTAAATATATATAAAGATTTGGCCTGAAGACTGACCTGCAGCTACTGATTGTCTGTGTGGGAGCCTGACACTTTCTTATTAATCATAACGGTGTGTTGCCCTCTAAAATTTTATTCTTATTGCATGTTCCTGATGGTCAGCCAGGGTGCTGAGCAGTCCTGCTGACCATTTGCTGTCTGTTTGCATTTGGTCTGCTGTCTTGTGTAGTGCACAGAGATTTACTGGGCATTCCTGTTGAGTAGTTGTTGATAATATTATCTCTCTTTTTTCTTTTTTTTCCCCACAAAATTAAGTCCCCTGTTGATTGAACAGGCCCTCTGGCACCTATATGGAGAGAACTGCCACTCCTCTTCAAGGCACATACCCAGATTTACTTTGCATGAGATCCAGGGAGCAAGACAGAGGAGAAAGAGAGAGATACCCCTGGGTCTTGTCCCACTTTGTAGTTAAGTCGTAACTGTGGTGTGCTTTTTGACCCAGAAATGGAGAAATACTCCTGTATGCACACATGCAGCCATAACCAAGTGACAGAGGTTTTATGAGCTCTGACAGAAAGGCAGAACTAAACATTATGAAATGAAAAATAAGAGGGGCCGGGGTGGTGTGGGGAGATGTTTGGGGAAGCGAGGGGAGGCGTGGCAGAGAAGAAAGGAAATCCTTGGAAAGGAAAACCCTGCCAAGAGCTCTTTTCTCCAGCCAAATCAGGTTGCAAGTGCCAAAAAGCTCTCCCCTAACATTCAAACCAGTGTTGAGAAAGCCACGTGTGCTGTTGAGAGTGAGTTTCTCTTTGTGTTGACCCAAAATTAACATGTTTAGTGAATCTTGGAAGCAGATTCTTACGTGCAGGCTGACATTAGATAATGCAAATGAATAACAATACTTTTTGAGGGATAGAGTTATTGTACTTGCAGTTATTATTATAAAGCATAGGCAAGAAATGTTTTTTGAATAGGAATCTTCTCAAACCAACCAAGTAATTGTATAATATAATGGCTGGACTCTGGTTTTTTCAACCGTACCAATTGGTCTATTAAGAGATATCTCTAGATACAAAAATGACCATGCTTAGTATCATTGAAACAGAACAAAGAAAATGCTTCTAAAAAGTTTTCAAATAATCTGAATTTAACTTTAAAAGTCTATCATTATAGTATAGCATTAAGATATACTTTTTGCAAGATTTTGATATCTTTTTGCAAGATTTGCAAAAATATAAGCATGATCAGAGTCCAAGTAATATTAGACATGAATTTATAATTTGTTAATATATTTTTTGAAGGAAGAGTAATAAAGCCTAATAGGTCAGGATACACACTATACATCACACACCAGACATGCTGTCTGAACCCTAAAGGAAATTGCCACTCTTGAGGAGATTATTCTACAAAATTAGTTGTTGTTTTTTTTTTAATCTTCCTTTGAAGTGTTTGAGAATGACTAATACAGCAGTCAGGATATTGGACTGAATCGACTGACCTGCTGTGATAATCCCCAGGGGTCCCTAACTAGGTGGTTGTCTTTACTAAGAGTATCTGGAAGATATCAAGTGTTGGTCCTAACCAGACTCCCATTCACATGCAAAAAGAAATTCATTCCTCCTCAGTGAAGTTTTGAATTCAAATCAAGTAGCAAGTCAGGAGTTCACCCTGAAGTGCTCCTGCTAACACCTACGTTAATAATGTATGCTAACACCTATGTTAATAATGTATGGGGGAGGTCTAGCCCTAGGCTAGAGTTCATATTTGTACAAGTGCTAAAACGTAAGTCTGTTTTCACTGTGCTGGTGATTCAGTCATATGCTTTAGCAAGAGAGTATTTACCATGTGGCTGCTCCCACTGGAGCTGGCTTTATCTAGCTGTTGCAGTGAAGGCCAACCATGATGTGACATAACTTGGATAAAGTACTTGGCAACTGAAGCCATTCTCCACAGGGGGAGTGAAAAAAAAACCCTACTCACTCAGGAGAATGCGTTACTGCCATATACATGTGTACAATACATTTGCTGAACCTCTTCCAGCCCCAGTCCAGCACCTTTGGGAATAATTTAATGTGCCAGATTTTTTATATTTATTTTGTCTTCATCCAGTAGATATGAAGGCACCCTTCATGGAAGCTTTTAAGGTGAAAACAAGCAGTAAATGACTGGGGTAGATTTTTTGTAGTTTCAGAACAGAAGCACAAACTGTCTGCACACTGGTTTCTGATAGCAAAAATTGTATTGTAGGTGTTTTATTGAAAGGAATACAAAGAAACACAAGAAAGACATGGATTTAATTGAGAGAGTCCAGTGAAGAGCCATGAATCTGATAAGGGATTTGGGTATCCAAGACATAAGGAGGGGGTGAAAGGGCTGGGAGTGTTCATCCTGGAGAAGAGAAGGCTTGGTGTGTGTAGGTATCTGATGAGTAAGCCAGACTCCTTCCTCTTGCTACCCAGTGACAGGACCAGAGGCAACAGGCAAAAGCTGAAAGATGGGAGATTCCCTCTGAACATCAGGAAATGTTTTTTACAGTGAAGATGGCTGAGTACTGAATAGATAACCTGGAAAATTGTGGAGCCTCCATCACTGGAGGTACTTAAAACCGTGCTAGTCTGGGTCAAGCTGTGCTAGCTGATTGTGCTTTGAGCATGGGCTGTAAAGGCAATATCCAGACATGTCTTCCAAGATCATCTGTGCTGGGACCATGTACTGGTGAAGGCTGAGGGGAGAAAAAACCCATGCAACCTGCTAGCCAGGAAAGCTTGTTGCCAACATGGCATTTTCCTTTTTTGCAATTATTTCTCTAAGACCTGTGGAATCCTTTGCTTCCTTTCCTATTTTTTGCATCCTTGCAAGTACATACCTACCTAGTTTACATATCATTACAACTCCTTCCTTTGCACTGCCATCACATACCAACTCATCTTCAGCACCAGAGCACAGTTTTGTTAGAGGTCACGCACACGTTTTCCCTGACAATGCTGACCTCAATGCCATGTTTCCCATTGCCCCTGCAAGTACCTTTGGGATGTTTTCTATGACTTCTTTTACACAATATGTCTGATTTATCTACATTTTTATTTAATCTTCCCTAATGCAAAAGAAAGTATTTACCAGACATCAATAATAATAATTTTAAAATCTAGATATCACCTCTGGCAGGTTTCTGAGAACACCTTACAGATGTTGAATAGGGATTCTTTGTATCCAGGTTCTGTACAATTGCAGAATGGATGCTTAGTAAAAATATATACCAAGTAAAAATATAACAGCTGAATGAATCCTAAACACCTCCCAGTGTATCCTGGAAGATATAATCCATCTTATCTCTTAGAATTGGATCTCCTTTCTATCTAGGGGCTGCAGCACACAGCTGTGAAAGCTGGAGAAATCTACCTGTACCTCTGTGGTGTCCTGTCCTGGAACAGGGAACCTTGCTGGGGCAAACAACTTCAGCCACGGGCCAGCTAGTTCAACCCTTTACATGCCAGAGACCAGGAGGCAATGAGGTGGCAGGTCCTGGAGTGCTACAGTCTGGCAGAGACAGTGGATAAGGACAGGCTGAGGGCAGACAGACCGACATCTAAGGGTGAGCCTGGAGACCTTTATTTCTATCCCCCGGACAAGTCATCTGCAAAACTACTTCAGAACAGCTGTAGCTTTGTTTGAGCCTTCCTGCAGACAGTGCAGGAAACACAGCTCCACACTGCAAACCCACTTCCCCCCTGGGTGGCAGCCCCCGGGCTCTCGGAGGTGACCACAACAGGTTCTCTGTTGTCAGCAAGTTCAAGAACTCACCCAGCTCAGGAAACCCCCTCAGCCTGTGACGACAGATTGCAGGGTATTCCCATGGTGTCACATAAACTTCGTTTGGACATTTATTTATTTATTTAGTTAGTTAGTTAGTTATTTTGAGCCTGCCCCTTCAGCTTGGCAGAGCCACTTGTTCTCCGTGTCCCAGTCTCCCCTTGCATCCCTTCACATCTTTCCTTCCTTTCTCCTTCGGCTTCTCATCCATTAATTTTCAGCCACATCTTTTATTCTCTGTCCCACCTTTCCTTTCTCTTTTGGGGATGCTCTGCTCCCATCACCTTCATCTCTCCCTGCCCATCCCAGATTTTGCTCGCACTGCACCTGGTGCATTTCTTGCTTAAGGCAAAAAGTATTTAAATGTACCGATTTTTGTTTTGTTTTTGTTTTCTTTTTTTTTTTTTTTTCTGATGTAAACATGTTTCCTGGTGTTAGTGTTAGCTTGACCTCATCACTGTAAACAATTTTTCTGCAGTTTCCCAGGCAAATAATCTGTGTATCAGAGACCTTGGTAGAGTGAAATAGAGCACTGCATCTGTATCTTACCAGGCATTGCTGTTCAGTGATTTAAATAGAAGAAGGCATGATGTTGGTGTATAGAAAGGGTATTTCTTTTGTTAGACTGAAAAGTTTTGGGTTGTAAATCTTGGTTTCCTGATTTACTAAAAATCATCCCAACATCTAACCCTTAATAGAAAAGGAAATAACATTTGCTTCCATATCAAATGCCTGAAACTATTTTTCTCTAGCTCTAAATTAAATGGCTTTCTCCTATCAAATATGATCTTGCTGATTCAAAATACAGGACTGAAACCAAAAGAGAGTGTGGTTTTTTCCTGATTGCCACAGTTCTAATGCATGCCTGAGTTTATTTAACAATCTGTGGTCCATTTTCAGTTCCATTTACAGGGATAATTATATATACTTCAAAGAACAATCGTTAGATATTATTCATTCGTGGCTGAAAGTCTACGTGAGCTATTTGAAGACAAGGTGGAGTAAAAATGAAAATTAGTATTTTATGATCTACTGCTTTGCATGACTGCTGATAATACTACTAAGCAAACTCTGTCGAAGAGAGATTTCTGAGTTTTCCTCTTGACTGAGCTTTTCTAGTCTTGCAGGCTGCATTATAAAGTAAATAGAAATAATGATAATCTGGGATGTGATAGTGCCCAAAGGTCCCTGCTCTGTGATAGAGTTCAGCAGAGCTACAAGATCATTCTGCAGAGTGAAAGCAAAAGGCAGAGGGGCCCCGAGGTGTTATTATCCTCCAGGAGGACTGCTGTTCCTTCTGGTAACATATTATTTAGTCAAGGTTAGGCAGTGTTACTTCTCATAGGACCAGGTGATGTAGGGAAAATAAGCAAATGCTTTTGGACATACGAACCCACTAGAATTTGAAGGTTCATAGGCATATCTGACAGCAGAAAACCTGAGAACTGCTAGCCCCATACTTCTCTCTCTAGGAGATCACAGTTTAAAAGCAACTTTGTTGTAAAAATGTTTTGCATTTAAAGAATTATGTGCAATCTCTTAAAATTGTGTGTATTCTCACAGTATCTCACAATATCTATTAAAGATCTATCTGTTGTCTAGAAATAAGACCTGGTAATAAGTCATTCAGACACCCAGACAGCATCAATATGATGAACCACAGTCATCAGAAACTGCAGCACCTAAGCAGTGAAGAAAAGCTAAAATATAATAATATCCAGAGGAGAATCTCCACAATATCTGTAGACTTCAGGCACCAGATCTGTCTTTAAATTATAGGCAAAAGTTGCAGGAAGGAAAAAGCATCTTCACTGTGTTATTTACTGAGAAAAGAATGTTCCCCAGCAGCAAGGAATGTAATCCAAATAATTTTAGAAAACAATATCTATGATACAATATATACACAAATACAGGTAGGTACATTAAAAGCATTATTCCGGTTCCTCAGCTTCTTAACTTTTTCTGGTCATCCTAAGCAAGAGCTAGAGGTTAAAGAGAACATTATCTAGCACACAATTAGTTTTGCTGTCCTGGATGAGATGGGAGGGTGGATGGGACCTGGGAACTGAGGCAGTAGTATAGTTTCATGTTTTACAAATGGGATATTTTTCTGACAAATGGAGATTTTCAGTGACTTTTTGTATCAGGTAAAGTTTTACATTAAAACCCACTCTTTCTCCTTTTATTTTTGTTGTGCCTACAGTTTCAGGGCACTTTAGAGAAGTGAAGATGTGAGATGCTGACTGAGATTTCCCTGTGGCAGGCAAATGGCAGAAAATTTGATATGAGCAAGGACTGCAAACTCAGTCTGAATTAGACTTTGGGACATCTGATTATACAAAAACTATAGGACAATATAGTTGAAAAACCCCTCAGAGCACACCCAGGTGTCCATTTTATTCCTATGTTGGAGACCCAGGAGAATATGGGAAGGGTCAGCACACTTCTTTTTAAGGAGAACCCATCCTTCTACAGCATCACTCCATCTCCCAGTACACCAGTTTCTCTCTGACAAACCAGCTGATAAACATTCCAGAGCAAGTTCAGGCACCAAGCCCTGTCACCGGCAGGAAGGTGAAATCAATGAGCACCCCAGGGAGAATCAAGTTTGATCCTGACTACAGTCTCTTTCCCAAAACATGCAAAAAGCTGGGTGCAAGCCAGCTGCAAATGCTGGATAAGGCCAGTATACAGTCTCTTTACTCAGGGAAACTGTCATGCCTAGCAGAACATATCTTCATGGTCATCCATCACCATATCTTTTGTGAATCAGAAGATAATATATCACTTCTGAAGGAAAGATTCCTAAAGATGAAAGGATTGTGCAGGGAAAAGGTTGTTTTTCAGTGGAAGTAAATACAACTTAAAACTGTGGATATATTATTTGTTTTGTTGTCTGGCTCCATTTGCTTCCTCCCTTTTTTCTCCAGAAAATTCCTCAGATGTTTCAAGCTCCTGAGAGATGGAAAATGCTCAGAGTGAAGCCCAGCTGCCAGGGTCACCCCTGCATCTCTGCCCAGGAGTGCTTGGGTGCCTGTGAGAGCTCAGTGGTGGCAGGTTTGTCAGTGGAGCAGAGCTCTGGGCATCCTGTCCTGCTTCAAAAGCCCTTCTTATAATGACCCCAAAAGAGGTGCATAGCGCACTTCTTGTTCATGGGTTTCAGAAAAAGCATCTTTCAAAAGATCTAAAACTTCATGGAATAAACTCACTCAGGTTTAAGATTCTGCACTGTTAGCTAAGAAGCTGGTTTGGGTCATTGGGTTGAGTTAGGTGTTCTGAAAATCTTCATGGAGATGCCCACTGTGAAAGACAGGAAAGAAAGTCCATCAAGCAGCAAAGAGTATGAAATTGGAGAGTAAAACATTTGCAAAGGAAAATGTGAAAGAATAGGAGTGGATGACCGATGAAGGCAGAGAGCAATTTCATTTTTTCATAGTAACACTAGAAAAGGATAAGGACTGTTTAATCCCAGTGATCATACACTTTTAAAAGGAAAGTCTCAGAATCAAAGAATTGTCAGAGTTGTAAGGGACGTCTAGAGATAATCTAATCCAAATCTCCCACTAAAACAGGATCACCAAGGACCACAAAATCAGTCCTCAGCCAACAAACAGGAGCATTTCTCAAATGGGCAGGAAGGCCTTCTTTCCCACATGCCTTAACCCTACTGCTTTTAATAGAAATGCATTTAAGAGCTGTAGAATCATGAAAAGGTTTGGGTTGGAAGGGACCTTATAGATCATCCAGTTCCAACCAACATCCATTGGCAGGGACACCTCCCACTACATCAGGTTTCTCAAAGCCCCATCCAGCATGGCCTTGGACACTTCCAGGGATGAAGCATCCACCTATTTCAGTGTCTTACTGCCCTCATAATGAAGAATTTCTTCCTAATGCCTAATCTAAATTTACCAGTTTAAAGACATTAAAACTGGAAGAAGGTAGAAAGTGCTATAGGACTCTAAACTACAAGAAACAAAATCCTTCCTTAAAGAATCTGTAACCCTTCAAACAGATAATGCCCTACAAATTGCTGTTGTGTTTGAAGGATATACTCTTATTTTCTCCTCCATATTTCATGAGAAATAAAATTATAACAAGCAATACAGGTAGCTGGAAAAATGCTATGTGCTTGTTTCTCAAGGAAGAAAGGACTCCCTAAGGTTTCTAAGGTGTTTCCTTAGTACTGCTGAAAAACCTGGACAGGATAAACAGACAGAAAAGCTTGCTTATCTCCTGAATATTTAACTCTGTTACTGTTGTAAGACATTGTTTACTCCTCTCTTTGTAGTCTAGGCTTAATTGTGTAGATAAGATTCCTAATGGGTGAGATGCAAGGGCTGGTTTGAAAAATGTTTTATTGTGTGTTGTGTTTTACATTTGTACAACTGCTTGGGAATTGCAATTGGTTTTTAACCCTAACCTCATAATGTTACAAACGAAACCAATTAGTGTGGGGTTTTTTTTGATTTTTACCAAAATATCAACCTCCTTTTTTGTCACCTACTTTGGATTTATTTTATTATTTTCATATTTTGTAGCAAAACCATCCCTCCCAGTTTCCCTCTTTTTGTTCATCCTTCTCCCATACTCTATTTTATATTCTATACTATATTCTATACTATATTCTATTTTGGAATCTTTTTTTAATTTAAAAGGGAAGTTTTACAATATCAGGATGATAAATAGTGTCTTTTGATTATCCACCATCTTCTGTTTTCATTTCTCTTTCTGCCATATCCTTTTCTCATTGTTGATGAGGTGCTGGGAATCTCATATCTTTACCTTTAGGTACTTAATTTTAGGTAGCCCTTGCCATCAAGAAGTTAATAATTCCACTAATGTCAGTAGAAGTGCTGGACTGTGTCCAGTAATGAGACTGGGGTCCTTAAACACCGAGCAGTCTGAAAAAAAGGAGATATTGCAATCTTACTAATGTCATTAAATGAGACATCCCTGTTTGCTTTGCTTCAGGGCTGCCTACAAAGCTTTTTAATGGCACAACTGTGCCATCCCCATGAGCAAACATCCTCTAGAGGACAGTCAAGAACAAGGACAGCTCAATGCCATCTTCTGATTAGCAAGAGACCTCTGTGATGGCATCACACCAGCTCTTCCTAACCCACAGAATTATGGCTTTGTTCACAGAGGTGGTGAGAGACTTCTGGAGTTTATCTGGTTTTGTGTCCTTGCTGAAGCACAGGCAGGAACAGATGACCTCCAGAAGTCTCTCCCCACCTCAGTCCCTCTGCTCTAGCTCGAGCCCTGGTCCTGTCCAAGACCCTGTCCAGATAGCTTTTGAATATCTCTGAGGCTGGAGGCCATAAGTATTCCAAGCAACTTGTGTCAGTGCTCAGTCACCCACATGGTGAAAAAGTTTGTGCCCATTGCTTCTGGTTCTATGACTGGGCACCACTGAAAAGTGCCTGGCTTCCTGGCACCCTCCCTTCAGGTATTCATACACATTGACAAGATCTTCCTGAGCCTTCCCTTCTCCATTCTGAACTGTCCCATCTTTCTCAGACTTTCCTCACCAGAGAAATGCTCCAATCCCTTGGTTGTTTTTGTGGCCCTACATTGGACTCTCTCCATTGTGTCTTGTACTGAGGAGCCCAGAACTGGACACAGCACTCCAGGTACAGCCTCATCAGGGCTGAGCAGTGGAGAAGGATCACAACCTGCTGGCAATACCCCAAGTGCACTCCAGGGAACCATTGTTCACCATACTTAGTGGGGTGGAAAGATCTCAGTGATGTGGGAGCCAAGAAGAAACTCTCCTGAGGAGACAGAAGATGTGGATGAGAAGCAGAAGAGGAAACACCACAATGTAGTCTCTTCCTCAGACAGGGAGGTTGCAGTGGTAGCTGAGGTTCACTGCCTTTCCAGCCACTTCCCAAAAAAGGGGTGTCCTCAGCAGTCCCGTTTATTCTTCGTAAAATGGATCACAAGTGGCTGGAATGGTGCAAATTGGGGTTTCAATGAGCACCAGCCAGGTCAGAGAAGCCATGGGAGGACCTGTGGGAGGGCTGTCACTCCTTCAGCTAGTCCTGTGCAAAGCAGAAAAAAAATGAATAACAAGGAAATTAACAGTTCAGCAGCCTAAGCAATGCCTTTATCTCAGACTTACAGGGAAGGTAGATGGAAAGTTATCTCAGTGCAATGAAAGGCAAGTAGGAGTTTGAATACAAGCCAGCAGTCCTTCCTCACTCAAGCCTAGGTAAACAAAAAGCAGAAGCAGGACAGAGAGATAAAACAAAGCTAAATATCTTGCTTCAGCCTTCAGCATTGACTTCATGCTAATGAGATGGTTTTGTTTGGTGTTTGGTTTTGGTTTGGGGTTGTTTTTTTTTTTTCCAGATAAAGACCTTGAGTTACTGGGACAGACTGTGAACACAAAAAGATGATTTCAAAGCAGATCTATAAATTAAGGAACATGGTATTTGGGCTAACTCATGGGGTTGGGCTGCTCATAAACATACACAGTCTCTCACTAAGAGCAGCTCACTCCTGAAGGAACAGCAAGTCTCATGTAGACAGGTTAGAAAGTCTGAAAAATTATAAAAATATATAAATAAGACAAACCAGATTGTCATTCATCCTGGCTTAAATGAATGTTGAAACCACAACGTGACTCACAGAGCACGACTTGTTTATCAGTCTGCAGTGAAGTCGATGGCAAAAGTAGTCAATAAAATTGGGTATGCAAAAGTATGAGAAGAATGTGCCTGCATTCTGTACCATCATTACCATACTTCTTCTGTACCATCATTAGTTTACTTTTACTACACTAGGCACTGGAACAAACAGGTATTGGTATAAAAGTACCTCTGCTGACGCCCAGCTACCTGTTCTGTTGAACAAGGTTTTGTTTGATTCAGTGACAGAGGAGTGCAAAAGGCATCTCCAGTGTGGTTCCTGATTTGAAATCTTCAGCCATCTCAATTATTTTGTCTTAAAATCTCTATGTCATTTATTAGCTGGCTGCTGTGAGCCACAAGCAGGGCTGCTGGCTGTTGTCCTCTAAGAGGAAAGTTACTATCATTGAAAGGCATAGTTTTATCCAAAAAAAAAAAAGGTATAATTTTATCTAATAGAAATCTGAAATCTGGATAAAAAATATGTTAGGACAGAGCAAGACAGAGAACAAATTCTTTGAAATGATGGCTCAGTCATCAGAGTTACAAAAAAATGCAGAGCAGTAAATTCCTTGCAGCTGTTTTCATCTGGGACCTGAAAATGAAGGGTTGAGGGAAAGATGAGGAAAATGAAAAAAATCTAGAAAATTAATTTGTGGACAGAATCTTTCCTGCTGCACATGGTAAACTCAGTTGGAGCAGGCAGGTCTTGGCAGTGATATTCCTGGGGACTGAGCATCCTTTTCTTTCCTATGCATTGAAAGGAGAGCTTTTAGATGATTCAAGCATAGATAAAATTTGGAAGGACAAGGGAAGCCAATTTTGTAGGCAGCAGAAGCTGACATAAAGTGCATAAGTTATCAAGCAGCAGGACTCTCTGCTGGCTCCTGCACTGGATGAACTAGAAATGGTTATTCATTGTGACAAGCTCTGCTTTAATATCTCTTCAGAAGAAGCACTTCAAGACCAATATAATAAACAGGAGCACAGCCTACTTGAAGATGCGTTTTTCCTGTGTATGCATGAGTTACTCTTGTGTAAAAAATGCTTTTTTTTTTTTTTTTTTCCTTTTTGCAAAATGGTAAAACTGAGTCAAAACTGCCCATGAGCTGTGCAAGGATAGCAAGGATAGGCATGGGGTCTCCTCAGAAAGACTCAGTATTTTTATGTTTTCTGTCTTCTAACAGAAAATCAGAAAATCTTTACTGGAGACCCTGTGGAAGAAAAAAAAAAACACAAAAGAAAACAAAACAAAAAAAAATAAAAAAAAACCACAAAAAAACCCGTCTACCCGTCATCAATGATTTAATTAAGGTACGAAAGAATTCACACGGCTTTTTTTGTCTCGCGTTTCGTTCCCTGTGAATGACAAGATTCAGGGCAGCTCCTTCGCAAGCCAAGGGATCCAGGCTCCTGCAGTCAGATGCCGGTGGGGCAGATCCCGGAGCTTGCCCGGGCCGAGGTGCGTTGGGCGCTGCTCCCCCGTCCCGACCCGGTCCGACCCGACCCGGCTCCTGTGGGCAGCGCGGGGAGGCAGCGCCCCCTAGCGGCCGCCGCCGGCCCCCTCCCTGCCTCCCTCCCGCCGGTGCCTCGGGTCCCTCCCGGGCGCTCCGCGTGGTACGAGAGTCCCGGGAAGAAACGGCGTGTGATGCCGCAGCCTGGACGGCTGCAGGTGGTAACAGTGGCGAGGGGAGCGGAACCGGGTGGCAAAAAATTATGCCCAGTGACCGGCGAGGGACGCTGGCGGTGGCAAAGAAGTCTGGCAGGTGAGAGCAGCGTGCCAGGACACCGTCAAGTGTCAGCGTTGTAGTTTTGGTAGTTTTTGACTGAGAACACAGAGGCTTTCTGAAACCACACGGCTACCACCACCTTCCCCTCCTCTCACAGCTTTCCTGCTCAGCGATTCAGGTCTAGAGATTTTCTGTTCCCTTCCATTAAACCCTCCTGAAGAGCTACCACGCTTTACAGGCGCTTTTTTTTTTTTTTTTTTTTTTTTTTTTTTTTCCCATCTGAAAGCTCAGTCATGCTTGAACAGGACTAAATTATTAAAGCAGTTCACATGATGCTTTTTGTAATTAACTAAGCCCAGATAAATGAGTGGTCCTGAGCTAGACGTACCCTATCCGGTGTTACAACTACTTACAATTAGGATGAGCTGCAACAGAGGCATCTTATCACCCACTTTGCTTGTTAAACCTTGTTCTAACAGTTACTGTTCTGCAACGCACAGCAACGCTTCTGGCCCCATCATCATGTGAGAATGAGCTCACAGGTTACATTTTTTCAGAAGCAAGGAGTTGTTTAAGTTTAAAGTATGCAAACTCCAAGGAAGGAAGGTGTTCTAAAAGATGGAGGAAAGAGAAAAGTTACATTTTATGAAAGAGATATAAGGTAAAGAGTAGGAATTCATTTAAGATCAGCTCATGCAGCATATGCTGCCTCCCTCTGATTTTTCTTGCATTTATATTAAGTAAAATTCTCTCTTCAGGATCACTGCTTTGGCGCTGATTTAAGGAAAAGGCCACAATATGCAAGCATATGGGTTTTCAGGGTTAAACATGAGTGTTAGGCTCATTCATGTCATTTTTACAGATTCTTCATCTTTTTTTTTTTTTTTTTTTTTTTTTAAAGCCTATGTTTCTGGCAGCACATGAGTGTGGGAGAACTATAGCTTTCCTGGAAGAAGGGTCCTTCTGCCTGCTCTGATCATGAAAAAAATTTTAGAAAGTGGATTTAGAGGGTCTGACCCAAAGAAAAGAGTGAGAAGCCAAGACGCACAACATAGCCCACTCTGTGTAAGTCTCCTGAGCTGCAGAGTGGAAGCTTGTTCTATGTCTAGGAAAAGTCTGACTGCTATTTAAAATACTGACCACCCTGAGTTGAACACGAACACAAGATGCATCACTTTGTGTAAAGAGAAAGGTTTTCTCTCCGTCCTTCACAGTGCTCCCATTTCTCAGCCATTCTCTTTCTGAAAAATTCAGACTTTCAACGTATTTTGAAGTGGCTTTCCCAGTTTTCAAAAGGCTTCTGAAGTCATCCCTCATTTGAAAATAAGATTTTATAAGCAGTTCCATCAAGTCAACCATCTGATAGCTGAACTAGCTTAACATAGCATCTTGGTTTGATATCTCTCCAGTAAAACGAGGTCTTTCTTCTCAGCACTGTTGCATCTAAGCCCACTTTTTCACTTGTACAGGCATTTTTCCATGTGTGTGCCTACACGTCTTGATGAAATCCTGACTCAGTTTATGGCAACAAGAGGTTTGTCTGACTACAGTGAGAACAAGATTTTTCCTACTGCATTTATTTTTGTATAAGCTATAAAAAGACCATGAAGCTGGAAAGCAGGCATAAACAAACATTGTTCAGAGGCAGGAATTTATTTCCATTCCAGCTTCACTGCAGTACAGCAATGCACAATATAATTATGCATGCTACATATTTGATATTCCTAACCAGCACTTTCTGTCACTGCAGTTTTTACTTTGAGCTTTTGGGAATATGGCTGACACGTAAACCACATAGACAGCTAGTGGCTGGAAGATCAAGACAGTGAATCAGCACTGCCATTTCCCCAATATTTCTTTTCCAAATTCTGTTCCTCCTAAAATGCCCATTCATGCTTTCATTTTCTGTTTTGTCAATGTAACATACTTCTCAGACTTGACTGTGTTCGTATTACTCTGTCTCATCCCAGGTACATATTTCTTACTAGCACATTTTTTTTTTCACTCTACAGCAACTGGAATCATCTCAGTTCAAAATATCCTCCCTTACCCTAAAAAACTTCGTGGATGTCACAAGAATAAAGGCAGATGACAGCAATGACAAGCTGTAGCAGTTAACACAACAAGGAGCTCCAATTTTTACCGTACATGAAGATATCAGGGTGCTCACTACTCCCTCTTCCAGAAAATGCTCCCACATATTGCCCTTCAGAGCTGCAGTTCCAGCTCATGTCAGGCTCAGAGTCTGGTTACTACATCTGTCTGCTTCTGTCTAACTCTTAGTTGCCAGTCTTTTCCCTGTTGGTGTTTAGATATATTTTCCCCTTTCTGACTGTGGCATTAGGCATCCTGTGACAAGGCAATGTGAGTGGAGTAGAGCCAGGGATAAATTTGCTTGGCTTGTATGATCAGAAGCTAAAACTATTTGCTAATCAGAAAGCCAAAGCAAGGTAATATTCAGCAGGTCAGATGAGCTGAACTTCTGAGGTCATGCTTTCAGGTGCTTTCATAGAATCATAGAATTATTTGGGTTGGAAGAGACCTTAAAGATCATTGATTTGCAACCCTCCTTCATGGGCAGGGACACCTTCCACTAGACCAGATTGTTCAAACTCCCATCAAACCTGGCCTTGAACTCGTCCAGGGTTGGGGCATCCACAGCTTCCCTGTACCAGTGTTTCACCAAAGACACTGGTTTCAGCTGGTGCTTCTTCAAAATCAGTGGACATATGTGGGCTTCCATCAGCTAATGCCCTGGCTGTCAGCCTGTCTGAGGGTCTCTGGTTTGAAAAGGGTGAAAGGTAAAAGTGGCTGACAATCAGAAGTGGAGAAAGCTGAGCAGAGAAGGGGTTGCTGAAAAGCCATCAGGAGTGCTGGAAACCTGGGATGCATCAGTGGGGAGGAATTCAGCGTGCTGGGTGTAGACACCTCATGCACCCAATGTAGACACCTGCCATAGCCTCCAGCACTCACTGTCTCAAAAAGTGCCAGCATTACAGAAGATGGAGGGAGATACATGTCTTCACAAAGAAGTTCTGTCCACCTTTCTAGGGGATCACAGACAGATGGGCTGGATCTTCCTCAGAGGTCTGCAAGAACAGAGCAGTGACTCTGGATACTGTGGAAAGGTGGCACCCAATGAAGTGTATGTGGGGTGCCTGAATGAGGAGGACTCAGTCTTGGTCCATATCTGCCAAGAGGACTGAGAAGGGGATTTGAAAGTGTTTCCAGCAGCTCAAGAGATGCCAGTGTCAGAGAAGAGATGGCAGCAGCTCGTACTCATTTATTCCTTCTAGTTTGCTCTTACCACCACTTGCAGAAGCCATCTCACTGCTTTGATCCTTTGTGTTTTCTGATACATTTACCTTTTTTTTTTTTTTTTCTCCTTTAAACTGCACACCTTGTTTTAATTCCAAAACAAAACAAGACAAAACAAAAAAACCCCACAAAAGCCAAACCAACCAACCAACCAACCAAAAATAACCCCAAAAAACCCAAAAAAACCCCCAAAAACCATATTCCCCCAGCTCCCTCCCACCAGGAAAAAAAAAACCAAAAACCAAAAAAAAACCCCCACCAACAACAAAACAAACCAAACAAAAAACAAACAAAGAAAAGATCGAAGGGCAAAAAACTTCCAGGTCAACAGAAGAAAGACTTTATTTTATGATTCAGTGCTTATTTGCTTTTCTGGCAGATGCACACACCCTGACAAAGACCACTGAAACCTGATTCTTTAATGTCCTTATTTTTTGCAACCTGTTCTCTCTTTTGCAACTCTGTGCAGGTTGCCTGGTGCAGGGTCACTGGAAGATGGGGCCTTCAGCCATTAAAAGCTGACTGCAGGTCAGATTCAACCAAGGTACAAAGTGGTGTTCTGCCAGAGGACAAACAGAGTTGGTCCTCCTTAAAACAGCAGCTCTGGAGTCAAGGACTCTTCCCTTGGGTAGGAACACTACCTCGAGGATTTACCTTGTCTATTTCATGAATCTCTGCTACAGTAGTGTTGAGGATTGGCTTTAAGAACTTAGTGGAAATGAGAGTTGTCTCACCCAGCCAACCGTGCAGTCTTACTTCTGGTTTTCTTATGTACAACAGAGGTTACTATATTGCTTCTTTAAGGATAAAAGGTGATTTTTCAAGAGAGATAATGCCTTTGAGCCACAAGAAGATTCCTCACACGGCTTCTTATGCATAAGGAGAATGAAATTTTCTCCTTGTTCGGGCTGGGAACTGGGAAGTGAGCTGCCCTGGGGCTGTATGGGCTCAGGGGGTGTG
This sequence comes from Heliangelus exortis, assembly GCF_036169615.1. Classification (NCBI taxonomy): domain Eukaryota; kingdom Metazoa; phylum Chordata; class Aves; order Apodiformes; family Trochilidae; genus Heliangelus; species Heliangelus exortis. The sequence goes on along the minus strand of NC_092422.1, from coordinate 20,592,305 downwards.
ACAGAGCAGGGAGCTTTAGAGGAGGGAGAGTGCAATAGAAAGCCATGGGCTTCCTCTTCCTTGCCCTCCACTTTCTGCATCTGCTTTCCTCAAGAGAGTGAGAATTGCTCACTTATTTGCTTCCCAGAAGGGAAAGAGCACAAGGCTGTGAACAGCAATTCAAGGGAAAGAAACACCTAACCTGGGCCTTGTTGGGAGGTGCTGGGATGCAAAAATCCACACCAGGAAGGCTCAGGAGACTCTCCAGTGTGACAGATCAAATACAGCCTGTCCTGGAGAGAAGGGAAAGGGTCCTCGGGTGAGCTGAGTAGGGATTCCAAAGGCAAGTTGTAACACTTTAAGGCAAGTTGTAACAAGGGCAAGTTGTAACACTTTATTTTGCTATTGCTCTAAACAGTAGGGAGGGGTGCTTGGGGGAGTGTTTCTGACCTGGATATCTTCTCAGTGCTGACAGGGGGGATGGTGCATGATTATCCTCCACCTCACAGTGAGCAAATGCTGGCCAGCAGCTGCGGGGCCTGGTTCTGCAAGGGCCCTTTCAAAGACACTGATGCAGAAATGAGCTGCAAGAGGGAGTCTGTGTTTTGTATCCTGGTTCCTGAAGGGGCCTTCATAACGTGTAGAGGCTTTTGTCTTTAGGCATTTTCTGCAGTACTAGGGGATATTTTTCTGTATCTGTGCTTTTGAAATTTTCTTTGAATAGTGTTTTCAGTCATTTCCAATACACAAATGCAGGGTTTGCAAATGCACATGATAATCTTCTACAGTTTTGTTGTATTTGTTAACTAAATTTGTTATCTCTTACCAGAGATTTAGATATGATTTGTTTTCTATTTCCTGTTTACAGTTCTTGTTATGATGACACTTACTTTCACTTCTGCAGTGAACCCAATGCATCTGAAATTTCATGTTTGTTCATCAGCCAGGAGGAGGAAGGTTCAGGAACACCAGAGGCATTGCTATCTCTTCAGGTAATTTAACAGAGGAAGAGTTGCTTATAAAGTATTTCTCTCCATTCCAGAAATACCTCCCCAGAAACTTTCAACATTCTAAACCTTTAGGTCCTGGGGATGTCACAGTCAAAATAACCAGAGTTAGGCCAGGTAGGACTACAGGAGAAAAATATGTATCAGAATTTGTACTTTGAAGCTACAAATAGAAAAGCACTTCTTTTCTCTAAACCTTTTTTTCGTTGTTGTTTGGTTGGTTTTGTTTTGTTTAATTGTTGCTTTGATGCTGTCTCACATCACCATGTCTGGCTCTGGCTGGAATTATATCAGTGTAAAAAACTATGTGCCTTTAAGGAGCCTGACAAGGCTGTGTCAGTGATGTGAACCATTGGCCAGGCACAACTAGAGCTGACCCCCTGCAACTGTGTCCCATGGCTGCTGGGACTGATGGGGAAGCTGCACCATCTTCTACTCCCACCATCAAAGCCCATAAATCCTTGCCTGGTTTAAACATTGACTGAGACACCAAAGCTGAATAGGGAATCAAATAAGATTTTTTTTTTCCTTCTCTTCTAAGTCTCAAAATGGCAGATATGATGCAACTAAATGATAAAGAAGCTAAGACCTACAATTAAAATACTTCCTGTGGATTCTTTTTTCAGGACAGTCTTATGAAATCTTTTTTTTTTTTTATTCCTGGACAAATAAATCAGTAACAAAGGAAGGTATACCAGTCAAAGCTGTGCAGTCATTGTATCAGCACAAAATATGGTTGTTATGTGTAGTTACTTCTAGTTATTTCTACTAACTTCTAGATAGAGATTAAGAAAGAACAAGGAATGAGAAGAACCAGTTGGCTAAGCACAGTGTGGGACAGAGGATGCCATGAACTCTGTCCCTTCATAAATTTAAACCAAATAAATTTCACCCACCAAAGAAAGGGAGACATTTCACAGAAACACAGACTCACTGAGGCTGGAAATGATCTCTGAGATCATCAGGTCCAGCCTATGACCTAACACTTCCCCATCGACTATACCATGGCACTAAGTGCCATATCCAGCCTCTCCTTAAACACCTCCAGGGATGGTGACTCCACCACTTCCCTGGGCAGTCCTCTCCAGTGTCTGATCACTGTTCTTCTGAAAACTGTGTGTTTCCTCATATCCAGCCTACATCTCCCCAGGCTCAGCTTCAGTGCCATGCCCTCTCAACTTGTCACTGCCTGGGAGAAAAGCCCAAATGCCACCTGCCTGCAACCTCCTTTCAGGTAGCTGCAGAGAGTGATAAGATCCCCCTTGTGTCTCCTCTTCTGCAAGCTAAATAACTCCATCTTCCTCAGCCTTTCCTCGTAAGACTTTCCCTCTAGTCCCTTCACCAGCCTCATTGCCTTCCTCTGGACCCGCTCCAGCACCTGTGAGAGGCCCAGAACTGGACACAGAATTGGAGGTGAGGTCTCACCAGTGCCGAGGACTGGGGCAACTCTTAGGGCTACTCTTCAGATGGAGTTTTTTACTTGCCACTTGATGCTGCACCTAAGCTTAGAAGCTCATTAATCCATCGGTGGCTTTCAGAATGACTGTGGAGTGACCTCTTTCTGTTTGCAGTTCCTCTTTAGGTGATTGCAGGAAATGAAAGGCACTCAGCCCAAATGCTCTCTGCCTGGTAAAGCCCCCAAGGAGCTGGGACCATTCTAGTCAGATGCTACTAAGACAAGCAGAGGGGTGTTAAAAAAAAAACAAAACAGTCTGGTTCTGCCTTTGACTTGAGGTCAAAACCAGAAAAGTTGTATTCTAATTCTCTGTTTTCAGATGGTTCTACATGAAAAGGAACAAAAATTAGGGTTAAGAATAGCCTTATTACTAAGGGAAACTACCCTGTTTCTGGCTAAAATTGTCCTGTGTTTTCCATCTAGAGAACAGAATTTAAAAATTCAACAGGAATCCTATAGTATTTCCTTACGCAGTAGAATTCAATATATTTATGAATAATTTGTGAGTAGAAATGAAAACAAACACACAAACAAAACCCAACCAAAATTAAGGTATGATAAAGGTGCTATCTCATTATAATTTGTAGTCAGGTTTGGGTGTTACGAGGCATTATTAATTTATGAAAACTTTTCCAGAATAGCATCCTTTAAAAAAGCTACTAAAACTAATTGCAAATAAGTATGCAACAATCTGCTCTCTTGCACTGCAGATTTCTAACATTTTGGAAGATCTTGGGTGTTATTTGAATTATAAGGGAGCAGAGAACATCTATGAACCATCTAAAAATGTAGAAGCCAATGCGTTTGAAGATTTTTAATTAAGAGTGATTATGAACTTTTCACTTGGTGCCTTTGGCTCTAAAAAGAGAGCAAGCTTGTACACCTTCACTGAACTCAGAGAATCAGTAATGAAGGGATGTACTGCATCAAAGAACCATTAAGATTTTTTCTTTTAGGATGTAAATGGACTATTTTCTTTGACTGTGTTTGCATTTAATTTCATGTAATGCATTATCTTCTAAAATCTTCTAATCTGCTAAAATCTTCTCGTTTTTCTCAGCTGTTGTCACCTGGCAGCACACTGCTGGTTGCCATTCAGAGACACACACACATGAAACTTAAGGCCAAAAACAGCTTTAAATCATCTCATTCTTTTAATTTGTATAGCATCATGCATGGGGTGCTCCAGGGACATGATGACCTCAATCACTTTGAGTTTTGCAGTGCTCATTTGAGGCAAATACCATGATTTCATAGTCAAAGGAGCTGAGCTGTGGAGAGATCTGTGACTTGTTAGAGTCACACTGCAGATCAGGAAGAACACCAGCAACAGCACCCTCATGCTCACAGCAAACCTGGTCTGGAACCTGAGGCTGGATTATTGTTTCCCCTTGCAAAACGTGGGATAGGGCTGTAGGTAAACCTTTTCTCTGTGGAAATCCCCACTCTCCTAACTCAGGAAGCACAGCTTTTCATTGGGTACCTGTTGCTGTAAGTTCCAACGTGCTGCTTGAGTAGGAAGATACATGATGGAAACACTGCAGGTTGTAGGGCACAATGTAAATAATGAGTACTTGTATCTCTGAAGTGTATTGGCAAGAGCTGGAGAGCTAATATGTTGTTGTGTTTGCTGCGTATCTTAGATAACAAATAGAGCTTTATTTTTCTTTTTATATATATGTTTTATCTTTGGCTTTTTCCCAGATAAAAGAAACACAAGCTGGAAAATACACCCTCTCAGTCATGAGGAAAACCAGTGATTACAGAGTAGTTGTGCCTGTTCTCATCTGAAGCATATCTCAGATGAAAGGAGTCACTCCATCAAGAGATTCAAGGGTGAGAGGCTCAGGTTCAGTCAAAGAAGTGAAGCTCTTGCATGCTGCATTTCGAATATCTTCCTAAATGTATGACTTTGGGATACTTTCACAGACTGAAGTCAAAGCCACAGGTTGTGCAAGAGTCAGCTTTCATAGTCAGTAAACCACACAAATGAACAAACAAAGATGTAAATGTACAGCAGTCCTCTTCTGCCCTATGAAAGATTTCCCTTTATGCCAAAAGGGACAAATCAAGGGTGGCTTCTGTGTCCTTTCAGAGTTCAAGATTTTTTTGATTTTTTTGCTTTTTTAACCTGTTTATTCTTGGTATTGCCAGCTGGCACACATCAGGACCACATGAAGACATCCCTTTTATGTTCTGGTTTCTGGCACTCCAAAGCCTTGTCCCACTCTGCCACTTGTTAGCCTGTGGCTGCCACTGGGTCACAGCTTTTGCCTTCACAGTTCTATGGGCAGCAAGAGACACTGCTGAAGGAAGGGGAAAGACAAAGTCTTCTTCTCAGTGACAGCCTTGACTTGTTTCTTACGTTTGGGGGTAAAACATATCAGTACTGCAACTGCTCAGCATGAGGGTGCTAGAAGCTGAGATTTTAGGTGCTGTTAAATGCTCGTGTCAGAGCAGGTGTGAGGTGTGACTGTTTGAAAAAGAGTCACAGTGAGAGCAGATTTGATTGAATTTTCTCAGGGACCACAGAAGAGATGTGTTTGATGCACAGGCAAATGCTACAACAGAGTTCAAGATTCTGTTCGAAGTAGGAGTGCCCAAGAACTTTTTTTAAAAAATACCCACATTAACATGATTTTTTTAGCAGAAAAAAATATTTTGTTTGGAAAGGGCCAAATTTAAAGATGAAATTAAAAATTTGAAAGACATTTCAAAGAAAAGAAAGCAAAACATCATTCTGAACAGCTAAGATTATCAAAGTTAGGACCAAGACCTTCTGGGGACAGGTTTAATAGTGTGCATTATTGTTATTTGCTTTCAATAAACTGTGTCTAATCACTTTTTTTTTTTTTTTTTTTTTTTTTTTAAAGTAGTTCTTCTGTTTGATTTTCTTTTCTCTCAGGTGTCAAATGTCACCTTGCCTCTCCTTGTTCTATTTGAAGTCTTATTTCATGGCTCAGTTTTAATTTTAAGAGCTTCATTGAGGGGACAGTGTATTAAATCTTTAATTAAAAATTACAGTCTCTACTATATCAATTAGGCTTTAGAGGTAAAAGATATTACATGTGCAAGCAAGAGTAGCTTGAAATAGTCTTGATAAATATCTTTTCCATACCAATTGCTTGGATTGCATTCTCTTTGCTCCTGTGAACCTAATATCGTAACTGCAGCTCTCATAAAATCCTCCAGGCTGGATATGAACCTTCAACTGACATATGAACCTCTCTAGGTCAAAAAAACCTTCTAGGCCCAGCTTATAAGAAATAAATGAAGAAAGAAATTAAATACTGACACCCTGAAGGAAATGGAAGTATGCCTCTAAAGAAAATGTCACTCTTCTGTGTTGTAGATTTAATTTCATTGTAAAGTGACCTAAAACCAGACTCAGTGCTTTTCATTTTGACTCAGATCTCTAAAAGTTTTAATACATTAAATTTTTGTGCTTAGACTGAGTCCACTCCTTACCAGTTCAGGGGGCTGGGAATCTTTTAGGGAACCTTTTCCCTCTGGATTACAGATAAGTGATGAAGTCTGCTGATTATCAGAAGTCATTATCACCCCTTGTTTTCCCATCGTGTATCTGGTCTGAGTTGTATGCAAGGATCCCATTTTGTGTAGAGACTTTGGAGTCTCAAGAGATACTCCAACAGAGGCCACAGTCTTGAGCTGTGATTTCACAAGGTATCCCTGCTCCTGCCTGGTGAAATGAAGAGCAACCACAGCAAATTAACACATTCATCAGTCTGTATTGTAGAGACACAGACCTCTGATACAGGGGAAGCTGCACATTTAGCAATCAAGGCTGAAAAGCTTGTGAGGCCAACCCAGAATATCCCGAGGGCAGAATCAACACCTCCTGAATCAAACTACAGCTCTGTAACTTCATGTACTGTGAAATGAACTTTTTCCAGCATTGCTAAATATCTGCATGCTTTTTAACAGCAAAACCAGGCAAACCCTATTCCGGGAAAAGGGGAAAATCAGATGTAATCGAGTTCATATCTGAGAGCTTCCTCAGCCCTCTGTGGAATGGATATTTTGCAAAACACCTGAAAAGAGGTATGGTATATGTTTAGATACACGTTGAATCTCTAGTCTGAAAGTTTAACATCATCTGAAGAAGGGGAAGGTTTTGTACTGCTTAGTGTACAGCTGGGGAGATAAGTGGAGAAGAGCTTTTGGGTCAGAATTCTTGGAGGTGAGCTCTGCTGGGTCACACAGCCACATGCTGGTTGGAAACCTGCATCTGCATGATCCACTTTTGGAATGCTGCAGCACATTTTTCTTAGACATTTTGGCTATTCTGTCCTTTTGGAAACTTTCAGTTCTTGGCTTGGAAAATGTTATTCCAGACTCTAACATTTTTATGTCATCAGAGGAAATTAAAGAATCTTGTTTCCTTCTCACTTTGGTTTGCTGTTTTGTTGGTTGTTTTGTTGTGGGGTTTTGTTTGTTTGTTTGTTTTAATGTGACTTCATTAGAGCTGGGAAAATGTTACAAGGAATCATAATTTTCCAAGCTTATTTTTTTCCCCCATTCTATTTAGATATATAAAGTAGATTCTATGAACAGTGGGAATAAAGCCTTTCTCTGCAGTGTGGCAGTTTGGGATCTGCATCCTACAGCAGCCTCTGGGTTTCTATCAACTCCAGGAATTCAGACGTGGTGTGAAAGCTCAACCTCTGTGATTTCAATCTTGTCCAGATTTTAGTCACAGCATTACCTGCCTGTGAGCCAGTTTGAGCATATTCAGGTCATTTCAGCTCATATTTCTGCCTAAGCTGTGATATTTTCTTATCTTCAACTTTCCTAATTCTTTTTTATTCAGCTATGTAAGACCCAGTTTTCCCACTATTGTTTGCATATTCTCATGGCTTGGAGATTTATCAGATTTATTTGCTTGAGGTTACCCAAATAAGTCAATGAATAATTGTGCTTGTAATTGCACTGATAAAATACATGAAGAAACTGAGGAAATATATGGCATACAGAAGATACAAGGTAAATTATTTCAAACTTTTATCTGGTGCTGTGCAGTTAATGACCTGGGCAGAGAATGCAGCAGCCTCTTTACAATAGATAAATTCCCTTCAAGGTTTACTTACATGCCAGCTGGGTTCTGAAGTTAGTTGCAGTGCTCATCTGAGTATCATTTCTGGGCTAAACTACTTGTTTGTAATCACTGGAACAATCTAACAGTAAATATGATAGCCCTGTCTCATGTTTAAATTCTAATAGCCATTTGTGGTCTTTGACAAAAATTTCTTGCCCTTCTACATTTGCTAAACCTCTGTTAACTTTTTCTTTATACTTTACAGACTGTGTTGGAGAGATATGTTCTTCAAAGTGTTCCCAAATACATACGTTTATAAATAATCATAAGTTAATACATAAATTCACGTTTGTTTGATCTAAAAAATTAACAAACCAAACAAACAAAAATCCCACAACCAATCAAAAAAAAAAAAAAAAAAAACCCAACAAAAAAAAAACCCAACAAAACCTGAGCTGAACATTTTGCTGAGCTATGTCTCATAGGTGCCTTGCAAGTTATGACAGAATTTGGTTTGAGAACTCTGAACCCATAAATTTACTAACTGAATGATTAATTAATAATTTTACCAAATTCTAATTATCATTACAATGTTTCAATGGATGTCTCTAGAGCATTAGAAGGAAAAATGTTGATCTAATGGAGCATTTTTCAAGGCAAAGTATTTGTGTGTTTCTGTGTCTCAGGGACTATGTTTTGGTTTCATAGGTTTAAATGGAAGACACTCAGTACCTTTACCTGAATTACTTCTGAAGGTTGGAGAGCCACTGCTGATCAGATGCAGAGCTGTTCCCTGTAATTATAAATTTGGAATACAGTTATCTTTTGAAAACAAAGAAATTAAGGAAGTAAGAAGAATGGGCAAATTTTAAAATAAATATTACTGGGCACTATCAACTGATTAATGGGAAAATCTGTTCAAAACTGGGACCACCAGTCTGAAGGATGAGACTATCAAAGAGATCACTTGGCAACTCGGATCCAATCTGCATTTGCTTCAGCAGCAAGAAGAAGCCACAGTGGACATTGTAACTGTTCCTCCAACAAGATTTATCTGAAATGAGTTACTCTGGTAGCTGAAGATAACCAACCTTTTCTCTATACCGTTTTTTAAAAATTTCCGTTAAAAAAAAATCGTGCTTTTAGAAGTCAAATGAAATGATATTTAGAGATCTAGTCTACATGACTGTTTCACTGGTGTGTCTAGATCACAGCCTGGGATTCATCTCATTATTGTAGCTGCATCCCTGGCACTGTGATGCATCGTGGCTTTTTGTGAAGATACAAAGCCCTAGAGTCCCCAGGGGGCTATGTCTTGGGCTTTCTGGTCAGGAGGGAAGCAGAGTAATTGTGTATCCCTTCTCTGTGCCACCAACTTAGATGTAGGCAGATGCATAGCGCTGGAGAAAACACCATTTCTGGAGCTGCCCAAGAATAAGCTACCCTATGTGTTAGCTATTCATGTTCCATGTAGTAGTTTGACCAGAGGCTGTAATGACCAGTGACTGGTCCCAACTACTGTGAGACAGAAATGTCCTGTTGTGACTCCAGTATGGGTTCTGAAAAGCTGCAGCCACGGCCTCACCCTCCTTATCACCACTTGCTCCATCTCCATTCATGTCCTGCACCTCCACCCCACCTCTTCTCCACCCTCAGAGCAAGGGAAGTAAGGCAAAGGTTCTCATGGCCCCTGATCTGCTGTTTTGAATGGTCTCTTTAAGGTGCTCCTTGCTCTTATATAGAAAAATAAAAACCAACCAGCCCCCCCTCCAAAAAAAACCCAAACCAAACCACCACAAAAAAAACTAACCAAAAAAAAACCAAAAAAAAAACCCCAACCCAACAAAGAAAACAAACCAACCAAAAAACAAACAAAAAAATCCCACAAAAAGCCAAAAAGAACCAAAACAAAAAAGAACATATAGAAAATCTGTACCAAGCTTGGCCTGGGTCCACCAGGAAGGAATTGAAGAATTGGAAGGTTCTTGATGGTGGAGTCTCCCACTGACATCCAAGACATCTACTCCAGCATTGTTTATTCTGCACATCTCCTGCCTTCCAGGCACTGAAGGGAACCATTCTCCTAACATCAAGCTACAGAAGGCCTGAATATTCAAAAAGTGAAAGCATAGAAAGGAAACCTCATTCTGTTTAAATAACTTGTCAATTTAAAAGCCAGAAGTTGAAGTTAGCCCAGAACTGCCTCAACTACAAACCTTTTTTCTCAGATGGGAATGATACACAAAGAAGTATAAGTCTGGAAATAAGATATAAAAAGGAAAGGTGTAGTTAGGACTGTGCTGCTAGGCACTGGGAGTAGTTTTCTGACTGATGTGCCTGGAGTTGGATCTGCAGCCCTGAGAACAAGGCTCTCTGTAGCCATCACCACGTTTGGCCTCAGATGTAGTTGCTCTCAGAATTTACAGCATCTAAGCTAGGAATGGTAACAAATGTGAACACTTATCCCAGGCTCTTCAGGTATTACTTTCCTAGTGCAATATCCTCTTTCCAGCTTCTGCCTACCACTGAATGGGAAAGTTCTGTCACCATGTACAGTAACCAAGTATGATACCCTGTCATTTTTAATGCACACATCTTCTTGGTAAACAGGAGGGTAGGGGTGAGGTGGTAGTATAGAGGTGGGGCAAGATCCTCTTCTTTCTCAGTACTGGTGTGCCCCTCAGAAATAGTGGCTGCTTGGATCCATAAACTCTCAGGCATGAGTATGTGTCATATTGACAGGGGATATTTGAGTCACTGTCCCTGGAAGGATGTATTTCTGAATGGGGTATTTTTTGACTGGAGTAATCCAAACTACAGTGATCGTCTGTACTCTCCTTAATGCCCCTTATGCCAACAAAACTTTTGAGGGCTCATTTGCTTTGTTGATGGAAAAATATGTTTAATCACATAGTGGATTAAAGTGGGAAGATGTTGTCATACATATCTAACAAAGGTGTTTCTCTAGGGTTAAACAGAGACTTTGGGTGTTTCTGACCCACCCCAACTTTTAGCCTAATGAATTAATGACAAACATTGTTGTGTGAATTTCTGCTAGCATTGCAGGTTCTGTTTCAGCAGTGAGATAGAAACAGATTCCACACAGTTGTCCATGTCACACTGTGGCAGTTTCTGAAATGATTGGGGTCTTTAAACCATCACTGTGCACAAGTGTCCAAACCTACACTGGGAATGGCCATGATGTAACTCAACTGAGAGAAAACTGATTTGGTTGAAACACCCTGCATTTCCTGGGGAGCCTGGCTAGCATAACTGCATAGGTGAGTAAAAAGACCTTCGAGCCAGACAGCTCTGGTTTGCACTTTGCTAACTGATACTTCACCAGCTTATCCCATCTTGTGCATCTGGTCAGGTCAGGCAGGGCAGTTGGGTCACCTAAGAGCACAGCAGGGATCCTGAAAACAGCTGCAGCTGCAAGATGCTTTGTTTCTGCAATTTCGATGCTCAGTTTCCAACAGTGTTGAGTAAAGAATTTTTAGCACTACACAACTGGGATTCAGAAAGCTATTTTGCCACATGTTAGGTTTTAAGCAACAAATAATTAAATACAGTAAACACAGAGACATGAAAGCTCTTATTCCAGTCTCAAGAATTTTGTCTCACTTCTTTGTCATTACTGAATAGCCATATTCACTGTTTCCCTAGCAGAAAAACAGTTAAACCTGGCAAACAAAAATATAAGCCAAGCAATCATATGCTAATTTCATTCTTCTTCAAGAAAAAAACTACTTTTCCTGACTTACTTTCCAGAGAAATTACATATGCTGCTCCAAGGTCCCTCTGTGCACTCTGGAAAAGCCTTTACTCTTGGCTGGTTGTGTTGTTAACTGAGTTGACCTTCTGCCTGAAAAGATGAGGTCCAAAAGATGATTCAAAAGACAGAGGTCCACTTTATAAAACAAATAGCCTTAAAAATCAAGAAGTAGAAGAGCAGTAGTGAAAGGAGTTACTTCTTGTTTTAAAACACTGGTATTTTTGTGGGTTTTATGGGAATTTCCAGATTGTATTTTTTAAACCAGTAAGCTAAACAGAGATAAAACATGCCAGGCAGAATATAGGGCTACAAACAGAAGAAAAACATTCACAAGGGCAAACCCTGCCCAGCAATATTTATGCAGTGCAGTTTTTCACCATGTGGCTGATTAAATACTGGCACAAGTGTCCCAGAGGTCATGGAGCCTGCTTCCTTGGAGATACCCAAGCCCAACTGGATGTGGCTCTGAGCAACCTCATCTGGTTGGACATGCTCTTAGCAGGAGCTGGACTGGACATCTCCAGAGATCTCTTCCAATGTATACTATCCTGTGATTTTCACAGAGCTGATCTTAGTCCCACTGATGCCTTTAGGACAGCCTTCTCCCACTTGTGTCTGCTGTTCTGTCTCTTTGGGTGGGATTCATTTCACTCTGTGAGACATCTAATCCCAGCAATGACTTTGATTCCTTTAGCAGTCAGTGCCAAGAAACTGAGATTTCCAGAAGTTCAGTACCTTTTGTTACCCTCTGTTTTAGAATGAGATCAATCTGGACGTGCCTGTTTCATTCCACTGAGTTTATCAGAGGTCCAAATAAGTACTCACATGGGTCACTGAACTGCAGACAGTTCTGTTAGCTGAAACTAATCCCACCCTAGCAGGGCAAGTATCAGCAGCTCATGGTTCATGCACATCTTCAAAATAGTTTTTCACATTGCTTTTGTCTTGCATCAGATGTGTCTAATTTAAATGGAGAAACAAAGGAGCAGCTACAGGACTCATTTGCAAAATCTCCAGCACGCTTAAGGACAAAAAAACCCAATACCATCAACTTATGACTGTGCTGGTGGTGCCACCTAGTTTTGTTCCCTGTTAGAGGAAAGTCAAAAGATGCAGATGTTAAGACCTGGACCACACACCTAAAACAAAGCAAATAAGTAATGGTATTGTTGGCCCCGTGGCTCTCCAGGGTGGGTGGGGAGAAATGTCGGCCCATTTGGGAAAGTTTCTGGTTTGACTAAATATGCAGCTTCAGCAGGCTGAGGTCATTTGTATGTAGCTGAACACAATGACATCATTTCAATACTATTTTAAAGCATTATCTTATTTTGGTTAACAGGATGCCTTTTGTGATGTAATATAGTGGGGTTTTTTGCTTGTGATAACAAAAATGGGAAACATGCAAGTTTCAAAATTCCTTCCTTTGTTAAGCAGTCCAGCCTTTGTAATATAATGTTGATTTTCTTTTCAGAAAAGCTATTTTACAGATGTAACTGAGTCTAAAGAATATTTTGAAATTGGTGAGGAAGGGTTTTTCTTTGAAGTTAACTTTACAGCATCTCCACCAGTTAGATGCATGTGGCTGTTTTCCAAAAAAAAAAACACCCTTCCATGTAAACAAAGTTACAGTGTGGATGGACACAGGTATTTGAATATTTTTTAATAATTTTGTATAACTATGTTTCTTCTTTATGTCTCACTTGGATTGCTTATAGTTCCTGATTTTGTACTCCCTTCATGTTTTTTAAATACGGATGGGCCATGGGATGAATTAGTGTTTACACAACTAACTCAGAAGGGTCATTCAAACATTATTTTGGGTTTCAAGAGCAGCTCATGTAGGTAACTTTTAGAATCACTTTATTCTCCATGTTATAATAAACCTTTTGGTTATTATAAAACTTTGGTAAGTTGCCTATCTAGCAACCCTTTCTCCCAGACATATGTTTCAGTTATAGACCTGTTGCAGTTTTCATACTGGATCACAAGTCCTACGTGTTCCCCTTCTGTTCTGCTGCTCTTGGTGATGTTCCCAGTGTCCTTCACATGGCTCAAATCAGAACCAGGGCCTCATAGTTTCCCAGTCCACCATTAGATCTTTTTGGCTTTGCCTGTGCCACTGAAACCACCATTCTGCTCATTACCCAGGTCATGTATTCCTCTGCTGCTGCAAAACATGTTTTGAATAAACCTGTTTGTTATCTACCTTTTCTGTTATTTCCTATAATGAATTTCTGGCATGAATCCTGTTTAAGGCTAATGTTTTCTCCATTCCCTAGGCTTTCTAATTTCTTGATAACATTATCTAATTTCCTTCAAAGTTTCTTTCAGAGTAGTCTCAAGGCTTCCAACATAACAGCTCTTATCCACCTTAATGAAAAAAGAAAGCCAAGTTGCTTTCTTTTTTAAGTCTTGACTTCAAAACCATGCAGGACCTGGGCAGGAATTAACGTGCCTGCACTGATTTCTTCTCACATTATTAACACCTCTCTTAGCATATATACAAAACTGTGTCACAGCCTTGATTACATTTTCTATGATTTCTTTCCTTAATATTTTATCATCAATTTTATCTGCTAACTTGTTCAGTCATTTTTGTAATGGACTTGGCATTTTCATCAGCATCAGATGGTGTATTGGAATCAGACCCTCACAGGGTTCAGAGACAGCTCGGTTGAGATTAGTAAATTGTCATCTCCTGGCAATGGCCACAGGAACTCTGTCCTTGCTGATAAAGTGAGGGCTGTCAGCGAACTTTGATATCTTTGGGTGGGTGTTGGTGACTAATCTGCAACGCCTGACATGGGCTAGGCAGATCTGTTCTTTGTGGTTGAGACTGATTTTGGAAATAAGGTCTCAGAGGACTGCCATGAGCATTTGTTCATCCTTGTCCAAGAGGTACCTCCCTCAAGCTGATAATGCTGAGTTGGTTTCCTTTGCAGCTGGTATGGACCTCTCCTCACTACTCCTGAGAGCAGGAGTCAGTTTTGCTTGCATGATTGACAGGCAGTGTGAATTCACTCCAGATAAGAAGGTCTTAGAGACTGGGCCAACAATAACAACTTTGAGAACTCCTGAAATAGCTTAGGTAACCCTCACTGGTCTGTAAGGTGCAGATGCTGGTGGCCTGGGAGCTGAGAGTCACTTTGCAGCACAGAAGTGGTGGTTGCTGAGTGCTGATCCCCACCTGCTGATGGGCAGGAGTACTACCTGGTCCCTGGACCTCTGTATCCTCAGCCAGCCCTGTGCCCACCATGCCCATGTCTCCCATGTCTCACTGCCCCAAGTGGAGCTTGGTCTGGAGGCTGCTTCCAAGGGAAAACTTTGGGCTTTGCTGTTGACCAAAAATTTTTTTTTTTTTTTTTTAGTGTTAATTTTAGACAGTTACACTTTGCATTTATTTAGCATTTTCTTTATTTTATAAAAATATAATTGAAGGGAAAATACATTAATTTGGTGATTATTTCATCTGACAAGTACATTCTTTTGATTGAATAACAGCATTGAATAGACACATCTCAAATGAGGAAAAAGAGTAGAGATAGATCTTTCGTTCAGTTTGAAGCCCCCAGAAGCAGCAAGGAGGTCAGGAGATTCTGCCTACAAGTTGTAGCACTGCAGATCTCAGTGTGATTTTGAAACAGAAGGTTGCTCAAAACAAAAAGAAAAAGTCACCACATAATTTAACATATTGTGAGCCTAACTTTGTATATTTTAATTGATTTCTGTGAAATCCTGTCTCCCAGTACTTCTACTTTATTCCTTTCATATCCTTTTTCTTCTCTTGTTTTTCTCTTTTTAAAAAAAAATTCTGCCTTTTCTGTATCAAATTGTTGCTCCTGATTATAGATCACAATAAATTTTATTAACTTAGTCTCCTTCTTTACCTTTTAATTTCAAGTCCAAAGGATTCAACTCTCCTGTCAGTGCCCTTACATTCAGAGAAGCAAACTTATGAGCAATTTCAAAGCACTGTATCTAGAAAAAAAAAAAACCTGTTATTTGCAGTTCAGTGCCTTTTCCCCACACAGCTCTTTCTGGCTAGACAATATCCACCTAACTTGGGCAGTTGTCTGGGTCCCCTTTGGAATAAGTTGGAAGTAGCAGGCAGACCTGAGTGTGATTCTCCCCCAAGAGGAGGTAGGCTGTACTTTACAAGTGGCTGCTTCACAGGAGAAAAGGAGTTCTCCAAGTACAATAAGTAATAATAGAAAGCATATTTTGTTTCCTCATCTCAATTACAGGTCTACCAGAACATGAAGAAAGCTTATTCTACATGCAATTCCAGCATTAAAATTAAACCAGATGTAAGCAGGGATGAGGAATCTCTGTTTCCCTGACTATGTTCCAGCATGAAGACTCCCAAGGTGAAAAATAACATGGGTTCTGGGTTTGATCTCAATATTTTCATAAACTCTGCATAAAGTAGCTTTATGTAAACAGTGTCTAATGAATGTATTGAATTCAGACTATTCTTACCATGTCACAAGCAAACAAAAAAAGTCCATGGATTTTTAGTCAATGTTAACAAGCATGACTATACATCTAAAGGGAACCGGTATGATTTCCAGAAGTGCTACTCATATCTTCATCTCCAGATGTTGGCAAGTGTTGGGAAATCAGCCTTCTTTTACAAGGAACTATAAATTTGAATATGTACAACTGTCTAATCCTGAAAATCTCAATTGCTGTGAAGTTCCTGGAAGGTGTCCAGTTCAAGTGAGTTCATTTCTCCGAGCCTGGGCTACTTGAGTGGTCTCTAGTTATCCTGGCTATATTTTGCACCTGCTTATGAGAGCTGGGCACTTAGAGTAAGTTATTCCTTTCTACTTAAAATAAGCAGCTAAACCAAACAGGAGTAGTGATGCTTGGAGATGACCTTCTGCCACCCTTGTCTACAAAACCCAGATGTCAAACTGGGAGTCTGACTTCAACTGACATATAGCTAATTCTACTGTTTGGGCTTTGTGTGTTTTAGTATCAAATAAAAATGGTTAATTTTTAAGAAATTATCTTTGTAGCAATCTAGGAGTGTAATATCATCACTCCCAATTCCCAGGAGTCAGCCTCAATAAAATGAAAGTATGTCTCTAAATTTCTCCCAGGCTCCCCACACAATAACTAGAGACTTGATGGTACCTTAATATGTCTAAAAAGAGACATTATTTTCCCTTTGAGGTCTGGGGATTTGTAAATGGCTAATGACTAATTTGTAAGTGTAATGTAAATGTAATCTGTAAATTTGTAATGACTAATGGGATATGTTTGTCTGCATCCCAGAGCATCAAGATGAGGATATACTGGTAAATAGTTTCCTTCTCTTTCACATTTTACAAGATGGTAACTGCAGTTAGGATTTCCAGTGGTAAGTTATAAATAGTTTGGCTAGAAGATGCTATCACATAAACTGAGCTGCTCTTTACTAACATTATCTTCAATGTCCCTAGAATTTGAAAATATAAAGGCAGAAATAAAACTTTAACATTGCACTTTCTGATAAATATTTATGACTTCTAATATATTCATATAGCACAATTTCAAAGTGTTCAGCAACAGAATGTCACTTTTCAGCACCATTTCCAGCCTGCCCTGGCTGGAAAGAGAGATGTGTGTCTTGTGCAGACAGGAGTTTCCAGCCTGCAGAGCTAGAGGAGCTTAGCACTGAACTGATTGCATCCAGGCCTTGCTGGCCCTGAAATATAAGTAGGTGTGAACTTGGCTCATAGAAGAGCAGATGGGATTCCCATGTGCTTTAAAACATGCCAGGGAATTGTGTCAAATGTTTTTCCACAAGTTTAAAACAAGAGTGGATGGAGGTCATCTGGCCACATCACTGAGATCTGGGAATATAAAGGCAAATAGAGAACCCTGAAGTTAACACAAACTCCTCATGATGCACACTTAAAAAGTAGCTCAGACAACACAGTACCCTGCGAGGAAGTGCAGTGAAGAGAAACACTGTCCTGTAAGGGCTGGACAGCCAAAGAGCTCAGTGTCTGCTCCTCCACATAGTGAAGAGGGATGGAACAAAGCCACAGCAGATATGCAGTGACAAAATAGTATCTTCCAGGAACATTTTTACTTTTCACGATGCTACCAACACAATTTGGCAGAGTGCTGATCCATTCGTGAAGCTTGTGCAGACCTACAGTCAGCGATGCTGAAGGATCAGTTTCATGATTTTTGAAGGCAAATGCCCACGTTTCCCTTGTTGGGATCCAACAGGGGCCCCTAATAAGAAAAAAAAAATAAAAAAGAAAAAAACAGAAAAAAGGGGTTTTTTTGACAAACCGAACTGAAAAACGAGACGCTTTGAGCATTTGGCAATTATATTTTTTCCCTTTTCCCGACCCGGTCCCGCGGACACTTCCTTGCAGGATGCCCCGGGGTGCCCAGGGCCGCGGCCCCGGTCCCGGTCCCGCTGCAGCAGCCGGCACTAGGTGGAGCTCCGGGACTACGGTCCGCGGCTTCCAGCGGATTCCCGGAGGGCGGATGTCAGGGAGGGTGATGGGGAGGGGACAGGGGCCGGGCTGGTGCTCGGTACAAGGGCCTGGGCCAGACGCGGCGTCTGGGACGGAGCTACAGAAGAGCAGGGGGAGCGGGACTGAGGCGATGGAGCCGGACTTCAGCCCCTCCAGCAGTCCAAGGCAATCCACAGTCAAAACCTCATAGCACCGACGGGATGAGCCAGGTGCCAGTGCAAAACAGTCATCCCCTTCCTTTCAGTGCATTTGCCCGAACAACCCTGTCAGTGTCTCACAGACAGCAGCCACTAAAAAACAGGAGGCCGTTCTCTGTCTGGGTTGAGAAGCTGGTTGTGCTTCTCCAACACAAGTCTCACTGTCAGGTTTGAGATATCTGGGATGGGCTCTCTGAAGTCCCTCTGGTCTGTTGAGCCAGAAGAGAAAAGGCAAAGTGTCATGTAAACTAGCAGTGGCTTTCAGCCTCTGTGTTCATAGAGATATATGAAAGATGGTGGAGAAATCCAAGGTCGTATTTGCTACAGAGCCATTTGCAAATATGTAGGTTTTGAGAGTCCACACTTCCTCTGAGAAATATTTTGGGGGTACAGAAATCAATGCAGGCTGACATGGGCATTGGCCATGCAGCTGGGAACACCAGGTCTCAGCCCCTTTCTCCTAGACACAGAACTATATGAAATACCCTGTATCACAGGGCTCCTTCTTCCCAGTTTAAATGGGTTGCTGCACTGGCAAATTACTTCCTTCTCTCTCCCATAATTAATTAATGAAAAGTTAAACAACTTTCAAAAAGAAAAGTTAAACATCTTTCAAAAGAGGCTCAGATATAATCACAAGAAAGACCCTTCAGAAAGAGATGGGACCTGAGCCCAGCTCTGTCTCACCCCTGGTGATCCTCCTGATGTTTGGGCTGTGTGTTTAGTGGGGAAGCAGTGCCTTCCAGCCACGTTGTCTGAGACCTGAGCTGAATTCATGCTTCCCCACATGCTTGCTGTGGAAGAGGTAAAACAGGGGAACTGCTCATGTCAAGAGATACTGTCTTACAGGCCGCTGTCACATTAAAATGTAGAGGTCTATGGTTGTTGTGTAAAATTTATAAAGCAACACTCTTGGCAGAAATGTAGGGGCTTTGGGGTCCTTTGGTCTGGTAGAGATCTCGGCCAAGGAAGGCTTTTGAAGACCTCTTTTCTAGAGACAGGTGCCCATCATGGAAAGTGGCAGTGCTGCTGTAGCCACATCCACACAGGCACACGCAGACTGAGGTAGAATTCAGTTCATTGATGGAAACCTATGGGAGAGATCCTGTCAGTGACCCACTCTTCCTGCCTCGTGTTGCCTAAACCTGATCATGATCCATTGCACTGCAGATGAGCCTTGACACTTAGCTGTGGCTGCCCTTATGTGCCCAGAGTTCCTCTCCCTGGCCACACTACTGTTCCCTTCCCTGTGTGCCCTATGCCATGGTGACATTGCTGTCTTCCAGTTGAGGAAAGCCTGGGAATTCTCATTACAGCCCTCCAGTCCCACCAAGGCTACCCCTTCAGATTGCCAAAAGAAGAAGGTACCCATCTCCAGTTTCCACCATATTTCTCCTGGAAAAGTTATTATCTACTTAATGTGGACTGTGGTGCCCTTTGGAAAAGCCTTCTGCACCAAGGGAAGAAGGCTGGGGTGTCCTAGGTTGTGGTCTTAAACCCAGGCAGAGCCACAGATGCTCCTCAGGAGCTGAGCTGTGAAGGGAGGGAGCAGCCGGAGGATGGCAGTGTGGGCCACAGCCAGAAGCCTGGCCCTGAGATCTGGGCCTGGTTCTACTTTTCACTCTGTTTGGGGCCTTTTTTCAGACCAGAAGAAAATGGGGTGAGATTCCTCTGCCCTTCCAGGAACTAGAAGAAGACAGCTGGGGCAAGTGGGAGGTGGTGGAGAGCAGTCAGGCACCAGTTTCTTCTTGGAGCCAAAAGGACTGAGGTTTTTTTTGTTTGGGAGGGAGGGAACAAGTTTGCCCATGGAGGAAAAATGGTATCCTGCATTAATACAACCCCAGGAAAAAGAAAGGTCCTATATGGGACCCTCAGCCAGAGCTGAGCTAGGCCAAGGAAGTGCTTGGCACCTCTGTGCCTTGGACTCCCACATTGCACAAAAGATTATCCACAAAACACCATGGCCCTGCAGCAATGTGTGCAGTTATGGGCTTTAAAACCTTCGACCTTGCAAACAACAAACCATCTACACAGGCCAGAGCCACTGCGTGCCTTTGCTGACTGAACAGGTTTGCTGGATTTGGCCTGCTTGAAACACAGGCTGAGGGCGATGATGGTATGGGGCAGCCAACCTGGGTTTTGCCATGGAAGTCCCTTTTGGGGGCTAAATCATCAGGACTAGTGCTGCTGAGATGGGTGGAAGGACATGGCACGGGGAACGTGTCACTTCCCCGTGAATTGTTCAAAACTGGGAGATGTAGGAAATGAATCAGTGAGGAAGGCAACGAAGACATCAGATTACATATTTCTCCTGGGGCATGGAGGGGCTAGCCAGGGGTTTCACTGGTGCATTTTGTACCTGTCAAGAGAGTTGGAAATAGATGATCTATAAGGTCCCTTCTAACCCAAACTATTCTATGACTCCATTAATTTAATGTTTTTCTTGTCATGGGAGTCAACACATGCATTAGTGGCATTATTGTGCCAGCTGGAGCAGGATTGCAGATTCCTCTGGGTGAACCGTGGCTCTCGGTGAGGGCTGGGGAGCTGGGAAGCCTGGGGCTCTCCTGCCTGGGGCTTCCCAGCCCAGCTGTTCCTTTCTGCAAAGCCAAAAGTGTGTGGGTGAGGAGCATGGCACTCCCACCACGTCCTCCACACTGGGGCCGTGCTGCTAGCCAGGGAGATAACAGAGGCCCTGCGTGCTCCGAAGTGCATCAGTACATGTAGAGGGGGTGTCCTGGGGGGGCAGAAGAAGATAGCAGCCGAACCCTGGGCTCCGTCTCCAGGAGCGAATCCGCCGTCCCTTCCGCTGGGGCCAGGGCTGCGGCCACGGCTGGGACCGCGCCGTCGGGGCTGCTCCGCGGGTGGGCTGCCGGGCGACTCACGGCTCCCATCAGCGGATCAGGACCCGCTCTTCCCAGGAAGGACATGACAGCCGGGACTTGACACAAAAGGGAAAAGCGACGGGATCATGCAACGCGACCTGAGCGCGCTGGTGCATCTTTCTTTACCCTTGCCTTTTAAAAAAGATATTGAATTTAAAAATCCAACCGAGGCTGGATTTCACCAGCCAAGCAGACATTTCCCCGGAGGGGCTCCGGTCGCGGTGCTCCAGCGACTTCTAAGGGAGCTGAGCAAAGCCCAACCCGGGTAAACAGGGCCGGGAAGAGCGACGTGGCCTTTGCCTCCACCCCCGACACAGCGAACTTCTCTCCGGGAAGGTCTACCCACTGAATCCGAGCGTCTACTCGGACACCCCCCCAAGCCCTCTGGCTGAACAAAGCTTCTGCGGTATAATTTTTTTTTTTCCCTCTCCCTTCTCTCCTTAAGTTTCTGTTTTCCGGAGAGGAACTGGAGTGATGCGAGCTCAGGCCCGACAGCACCTGTAGGAAATAGCAGGGCTGGCCGGGGCATCGGGGACAGCCCGGGACCGGTGTCGGGCAGAGCCTGGCACAAGGTGCCACCCCACCTCCCCCGTCGATTCTTCCTTCCCAGCAACACGAATCCATTCGGGAACATTTTGCATCTAACCCGCTCCTTAGAGGCATGTGCTTAAACAAGCTGAATATCAACCCCATGATAAAAGTATTGGGTTATTCTGCAGCGTAATCTACATCAAAGCCTCGGGGGCTGCCGGCTTGAAAAGATCCAAGATGTTTTCTGAGTCCTTATCATGTCTGTGCTTAGGGGGAGTCATAAATTCCACAGGTCGAACTAACTAGCACACGATTCCTCCTTCCCTTCTCTCTCCTCGGCCACCAGAGGACTTTTTATTTTTTTTCCCTCCCTTTTTTTTTTTTTTTAACTTTGCAAACAAAGCTCCCGAGGCTCTGAGTCGTTAAGGTGGGGGAAGAGAGGACGATTTCCCCAAAAGCTACCCCAAGCTCTTCCTAAGTGTCAGAAAAATAAATTATTTAAAACTGAAAAGTATTAAAGATAAAGAAGGTTAATCCCCATCCGAGGGAAGCGTCCCGGCAAGAGGGAACACTTGGTGAAGAAGGGATGGCGGGGGCTGCGCGGCACTCGATCCTTCCCAGGGCTTACGGGGGGTCTCTGGCCAGGGACGGGGCTCCCCGGGATGTGCTGCCCGCCTCAGACCGCCTCAGTCCCGGGGCCCGAGGTGAGGATGAAACGTGAGATACCTGAAGAGCTGAGCATCGGCCGCTTCCTTCCCGAGGACCGAGGGCCCACCAGCGGGCAGCTCGGGCAGCAGGCAGCGGGCAGAAGGCAGAGGGGCCTGTTCCCAGCTTTTCTCACGTAATCACGCCGCTGACCTGACTGTCCCGGGACAGGTAGATCCCCTCAGAAATAATTATTTCAACTCAACAATTAAAGCTAGGACTTAAGGAGGAAGGAGAAGGAAGGAGCCTGGCGTATGCCTGTGCAGAGTCCCAGGATAAACGACCCTTCGGCAAAAAATGCAGGGATCATGATGGAGGGGAGGAAAGAAAATAATAATTAATAATAATAATAATAATAATAATAATAATAATAATAATAATAATAATAATAATAATAATAATAATAATATTCCCTGCAAATGGTAGCCCCGATCCGGCACTCGTCATCTGGAGAGGCGTTAGATCGTATTTTCCCTCTCAGAATCTAGCGAAATAGGAACAATCAAAGGAAGAGGGACAGATCAGTGACTCGCACGCGTTGCAGTCTCGGGGTCTTGTGAGGGGGTTCCAGCTCCTTTCCCAGGGCTGTGGTTCTGGGACGGAGCCCCACGACGGAGGCAGGGAAGGAGCGGGCAGATGCCAGGGAAGGCTCAGGAAACCTCCGCCTTGGACGCCGCTTCAGGACCACGGGGAAAAAAAGGAAAGGAACCCAGCTGAGGGAGACAGGCCCTTTCCCCAATCTCCTCGGGGAGCCCCGTTGGCTGAGGGGCAAGAGGGGGGACAAATCCTGCCTGAGTCGCAACGAAAAAAAGCCCAGACAGCCCCCAGGCACGTAGGTCTTATGGTGTACGCTGGTCGGGATTTTAAGACAGGGGAGTCCCTGGGCAGAGCGTCCCCCGCCCCAGCATCCAGGAAGACGTGGGGGAGGGTCTTCTGCGGCCGGGGATGCTCCGGAGCATCCATCCGAGGGGGTCGAGGGAAAAG
The DNA here is from genome assembly GCF_036169615.1 of Heliangelus exortis. Taxonomy (NCBI): domain Eukaryota; kingdom Metazoa; phylum Chordata; class Aves; order Apodiformes; family Trochilidae; genus Heliangelus; species Heliangelus exortis. The sequence continues at coordinate 20,569,248 of NC_092422.1, read as the reverse complement.
CTGGAAGGGACCGGTCTCTTCGTTGCTCCCATGCTCTTGTGACAGCTGGCATCACTGTCCTATGGGTAAAGGTAGAGCCGAGCAGGAGAGAGCGGAGCAGTGCGTTCGCTGCGCATCCGGGAGGGCACGGTGCTGCCGCGGATCCTCCTCTGGGCTCTCATCTGTCCCCGCGGCCGGCGGCCCCCAGCCCTACCAGCTCAGCCTGGAGTCGGGTCTCAGCCCAAAGCACTGCCACCCTGCCTGTCGAGGACTCATGGACGGAGCCTTCGACACCGAAACGAGATAGTGCGGGGCTTGCAGGGGGTTGATGCATTTTACGTGCAGAGTTTTGTCATTTTAATGACTCCTTCCTCTGTTTACAGCATAATCAAATTCCCATCCGCATAGATCGGCTGTGTCGGTGCTTATCGGGAGAAACGATTACACTGAAGGGACGCGGCGTTTCTTTTCCAGAGTTACATTTCAGTCTCCTGCAGTAGCGAGCATTTGGGGATGCAAGCCCCTCTTCGTCTCCCCCTTATCCCACCGGCAGGGGTAAGGTGTGATGGTGGGAATGGGCAGCAGAGAGAGAAATCCCCTTTGGAGAAGGCTGCTGGCAGGGCAGGCGTCCCTCCATAATTCCTGTTGTGATGCTGTTATCGTAGGGTCCCAACCGTGGCTGTCAGCGCAACCTGCGAGTGACAAGTGACAGTGTGGGTGCAGGCACTGCATTACCGGCTATATGTAGGATGGGGGTACCCCGTTCCTCCCAGGCGGGGATACCCACGGCGGTTCCGAGGGAACCGCCCGTGCTCTCTTTCTGGGAGCGGTGCTCCGTCCTTCTCCCTTTGAGTTACCCGGTTCCCCACGGTCACAGGACCCTCCCGGCTACCTTGGGGGTTTTTGCTGAATTAGTCCCACTTGTGTTAAAGCACAGCTCTGCGCAGCCCCACGGTCAGCACCGAAGGGCCCACTGGAAAGGGGAGAAGGAGAGAGGTTTACAGGGACTGGGGATCTGCCTTTGCAGAGCTAAAGTCCTCCCTCGGATGCAAAACGTCCCGTCCCAGTGACCCAGGGAGCTGCGCTGCTCCAGTGAACCGTGCTGGGAAAACGGGGGGACGCTCCCGTCCTCATCCATTTTTTCTCGGCGGGTGAAAAGTTTTCTCTCTGTGTCATGGGAAAAGATGCGAATATGCAAACATTGTTTGGCATTGTCCCTGCTCAGGGTGAAAAGTTAAAGCATAAAGGCGGAGAGGGGAAGCTGAGAGGGGGTCTCCTCTTCAAAGGGGTCTGGCTGGGCTAGGGGAGCCGGCTGCATCTAGCCCGGGAGCCGCTCTTCCAAGGCCAGCATTTCCAGAGGGTTTCCAAGACGTCGGGATGGGAAAAAGGCTATGTGCGTGGAGGGTCAAGTCGCCGGTTTCCCCGTGGGCTCGGCCGCACTACAGTGAGGGAATCGCCCCCAAGGTGGAGGGCTTCGGGCAGAGGCGACTGATTCCCCTCTCAGCCAGGCCCCAGCCGTCGGAAGGATGCTGGGGCCTCGCTCCAGCGGAGGGCACGAGGGCAGCTGGTGTTTTAGGCAAAGGCACTCCCAGCCCTCACCCCTTCCGGGCAGCGGGGCCCAGGCTGGGACAGGGAAGGTGAGCAGCTCCTGGCCTCGAAGCTCTGCAGGCACACGAGGGGGGGGAGGAGGCAGCGCTCTAGGAGCGGTGGGATTTCTCCTCTTACCTCTTCATCGCCCGCGACCGAGCTGGAGCAGGAGCGGGTGGGAAGGGCGATAGAAAAAGCAGTAGGTCGTCGCGGTGGGGTTTGTTGCTTAAAAAAACCACGACAAAATGGCTTTGTGGATTTTTAATCAAAACTCCCTCCTCCTCCGCCCCTTCCCCCTCCCAGCCCCAAGCACGGAGAAGAGCTGGTTAAAGTGCTGCCTCCAGATCGGCCTAGATGCACGGTTCCCATATTCCCACCCTCGCCCTTAGATCTCCCTCTCTGTCTTTTGCAAGTCTCTTGATTTCATCCTTTGAACCTGTGATTGGAGGTTAAAGTGCACCAGGTTGCAATGGAAGGAGGAAGCTCTTAAACAATAAAGGCTTGAATATTTAGCTGTGATCAGGTCGCTGCCCTCTCCTTATCTTTTTAAATGCAAATCGTCTTTTAGGGGTAGTAGCTATATACCCAGCGCCTCTCCACGTCACCTGCCTTTGGTGTGTCTGGGCCATTACTAATAGAGCCTTGTAAACAATCGTTAATCATGTAAGTGCTGCCGGCCATTGGATTCGGACCGGGAGCCGGGAGCAGGGAGCGCGGAGCGCAGCGCGGGGCCGCGGCCCCTCCGCCTGCCCCCTCCCCGCCCCGGGCAGCCCGGCCCCAGGCAGCAGGCGCACCGCGGCGAGAGCCCCCAGCAGCATGCGGAGAGCCGCCGCCGGGGCCCCGCCAGCATGTACGTGAGCTACCTCTTGGACAAGGACGGGCCCATGTACCCCGGCCCGGTGCGACACTCGGGGGGTCTCAACCTGGCGGCGCAGAACTTCGTGGGCGCCCCGCAGTACGCAGACTACGGCGGCTACCATGTGAACCTCGACAGCGCACAGTCGCCCGGGCCGGCTTGGCCCGCGCCCTACGCCGCCCCGCTCCGCGACGACTGGGGCGCCTACAGCCAAGGGGCACCGCCGGCCGCCGGCCCCGTCCACGGCCTGAACGGCGGCTCCCCCGCCGCCGCCATGGCCTACAGCCCCGCCGACTACCACCACCACCCGCACGCCCACCACCACGCCGGCCCCGCTCCCCACTGCTCCGCCGGGGTCATGCAGCCCCTCAACGCCGCCGCCGCTTCTGCCCCCGAGACGCTCTCCCCCGGCGGGCAACGCCGCGGCCTCTGCGAGTGGATGAGGAAACCGGCGCAGCCCCCGCTCAGCAGCCAGGGTAAGCACGGGACGAGAAGAGGCGGGCGGGAGGGCGGGGGGCTGCCCCATCGACCGCTCCCCCGGGGCGCCGAGTGCCGGCCGAGGAGGAGGGGACAGCACCCCGAAACAGCTCGAGGGCCGGTCCTCGGAAGAACGGGGACTGCTGGGCTGGGCCGACAGCGTTCCGCGCTCCGCGGTATAGCCCAGTTGGGAGCGGGTACGGCTCATCCGCCGGGAACAGGGCCGGTACCTGAGGGTGCGCTCAAGCGGAGCTGGGCGGAACGTCCCGGGATCGCCAGGAAACGCTCGCTCTTCCTCCTCCTGCCCTGCTCATCCGCTTATAGCCACTTAGAAGATTTTTATAACCAATTATAGTCACATAAATCATCCGCATTTGTTTCTGAGTCACTGGGCGCCTACCCTTTATTAAGGGCTTCGTGCATTCGGGCCTCCCGAGGGGTGGTTGCGGCTGCCCAGCGACCTCTGCGGCTGTGTCCCCGGACGGTCCGGGTCGGGTCGGAGGGGCTGGAGGTGCGAGGGCGTTCCCTCTCCCCCCCCCCCGCCTTCTGTCCCTGCTGGCGGGGGGCCAGCCGCGGCCTCGGCCTCGGCGGGCAGGACGGGTCAGGCCGTGGCCGGCGCCGCTCTCCCTTGTGATGTTAATACCCCGCAGACCCTCTCTTTTATTTCCCCCTTGCATCTGCCAGGGTAGATATGTGTGTGTCCGCTCTTTGATATATTCCTTCCGCGGCCGTTTTCGGTTGTTTTCTTCTATTTTTCCCTTTCTCTTTCCTCGTGTGCTTATTTTTGTTTGTGTGGTTTTTTGTTGTATTTTTTTGTTTGGTTGGTTGGCTGGTTTGATTTTTGTGTGTGTGTGTGTTTTTTTTTAATATATAAAAATATTTTTAAATGGTGAAAATGCTGCCAAGCATCGCGGTAATTAACGACTGCTGGTCGCTTTCCCCTCTGTGCCTTGCGCGACGGACGGCAGGGCCGGTGGGGGTGTCGATGCGGTATGGGGTGGGGGTCCCGGCCACGCCCGCGGCCGCCGCGCCTCGGGGGAAGTCCCAAAGCTCAAGATGAGGATAGCGGTGGAGCTCTCCCAAGCCCGTCGCACTTCCCACAGCAGCCCGTGGTGTTCCCACAGTTTGGGCTTGTGCTATGATGGCCGGTCCCTTGTCTCCATTCAAATTCTGCCTTTGGAGCCAGTGTTTATGTTAATGCGCAGGGCTGGGGGGATGAAAGCGCCTGCCGCCATTTGTTCAGTAGTGGTAATTCAAACAGAATGTGGCTGTCATTAAGGCTTTGAGAGGGGTTTTTCTTTGATAAGATCTCCTTGTCCTGCATTGTTTGGAATTGTGTTCCCTATTCACTGGCTCTGGGGATTTTTCTCTGATCAGGCTTGTATCTTTACAGGGTGCTTTTGTTGTGGTTTGCAGAAAGTTTACCTGAACAAAGTCAGCCTGCTAGCAATAAAGCACCTTGGGGGCAGAGACTCCCCACCTCGGCTCCCTGGGGAACGGGAGGGCCGGGAACACAACCAGTTGAACAAGAAACCCTAGGGAGAAAGGAGGTCAGCGGCTGTGGCGACGCACGCTCGTCGGCCTCTCGCTGGCATTCGCCTTCGCATTTCGTTGTGTTTGGGTTTTGGGAGGATTTTTTATATCTAAAGTTGCACGCCGCGCTTCCAGGCTCTCCAAGAAATCGCCTCAGTCGCTGCCCCGTCGCCGGGGGAGAAGCGGGGGGAGACGGAGTTCGGGCAGACTCGGAGTGCACCCCGACAGCCGCTTCCTGTTCTCCGCGCTTAAATAGGTGTTTCTCGTTTAGAAACGAAGCCGCCAAGCCCTAGAAGAGGCTTTTATTTTTTTTCCTCTTCCCTTCTCTTTGTAAAAAATTGTTCTGGGTAGGAAAGGCAAAACAAAACCGAAAGACAACAGCAAGTGCACAACCAAGGCGACCCAAGAGCAACGCACGGACGTGCGGCGGGGTTTGGGACAGGCAGCGGGGCCGAGAGCCCGAGTTTGCCCTTGAATCTGGCATTCTGGGGGGTTTCTCCCACGTCCCCATGGAATTGTGGAACTGCTTCTCCCCCCTGTGTTTGTTGTGCTCAGCAAAGGCCCGAACAGGGCGAGGAGAGCAGGAAGCCGAAGAGGCCGGATCCTGCTCCCTCTGCATCCGCCGACAGCGGAGCCTTTTCCTTTCCCAACCCCGGCTTTATTCTCCGCAGTTAAAACCAGGACGAAAGACAAGTACCGCGTCGTATACACCGACCACCAGCGGCTGGAGCTGGAGAAGGAGTTTCATTACAGCCGCTACATCACCATCAGGAGGAAAGCGGAGCTGGCCTCCAACCTGGGGCTGTCGGAGAGGCAGGTCTGTCCCTCCAGTCACTTTCCCCGGTCCCGCCACGTGTGGCCGGGATACACAGGGAGGGATGTGTGGGGCAGGAATGCGTAAGGTCGGGATGTGGGGGATTGGAATTGCGTGAAGGCGGGAAGAACGTGACAAGGATTGCACGGGGTCGGGGTGTGCGGGGCAGGTTTTGAGCGGAGTAGGCATTGCGCGGGGCAGGGATGCGCTCCCGATGCGGCCGCGGGGAGGGGCGGCCGCGGGGAGCAGCCCCCCTCACTCCCTTTTTCCTCCCCCGGCAGGTGAAAATCTGGTTCCAGAACAGGCGGGCAAAGGAGAGGAAGATCAACAAGAAGAAACTGCAGCAGGCGCAGCCCGGCGGTGCGGAGCCGCTCAGCCCCAGCGCCCCGCTGCAGGCTCCCGCGGGTGGGGCGGCCGCTGCTGGGCTGGGCCCCGCTGCCCCCCAGTGACCGCCGTCGAGGCTCCGCGGAACAGGGACAGCTGGTGGGCGCGGCGGGGCCGGGTCGGGCCTGCCCGGGGCCGGGGGGCACGGTGCGAGAAACATCCCCCCACCCCCCATGCACTACATCGCCCCGCGGGGCCGGCCATGTGTACAGATGTACAGTGTATGTGTCTCGTCGTTCCGGGGGAAGCGTGGTCATCGCTTTATAATTAATATTATTATTATTATGTTTGGGTGGCTTTTTTACCCTGGAGTTTGTTAGATAAAAGGGGGCACTGCCTGCCAGTCCACCCCCGGTGAATCTCAGGGATTGGTCCGAAAGACCATAGAAATGTTGGGCTAATGATGAATTTTAACAGAAAAAAAAAATTAAAGCACATTTTTTTTATTTTATATTTTATTTTCTTTTTTTCCTCACAACCATAAATACGTAAAAAGTTCATTCTGGCCCAAGGGCCAGAGCAGACAAGATAAGGCACTGCTTAAACGTTCAGAAGTGAATTGCTTAATGTTAGATACTTGTAAAAGAGCCCATAAATCTGGTGCTGATAGTCATCCAGCCAGATTTATTAGCCACACTGCTGAGAAATTGGACGAATGAAGTCTCCACTGAAAAAGGTGTCCTGCCATGCTAGAGCGAGAAGCCTTGTTTGTGTGTGCACAGTAGTACTGCGAAGTGTTTGGTGCCTTTTTGGAATGTCACATTGGTTATGTGTTTTCCCTCATCTTCTGAGAACTTCCAGCTTGTTTTGACTTTTTTTTCCAGCCAGTTTTCCAAAGTTGCCTTGGGTTTACCACGTTTACATAGGCTTCATTGCAGTCTCACTGGAAACCATGGTGGGAACCGGGGCAGAGATGGCAACCAACTCATCTAGTCAGAGATGAAGACATGGGAAGGCCAGATGACTTAGCCCAATCAGCCTGGCTGTTTGCTGTCTGTACAACTCACTTGTGGCTGGAAAAATCCCCCATGAGAAGTGAGGCCATGTGGCCAGGCTGGGCAACAATGCTGCAGCCATTACCTGGGCCTGAGTGTAGGACCAGTTTGTTTGAGCATGGGCCTCGTCAGTGATGAGAGGTCTGTCCAGCCCCAAACATATCACATGAGTTTCAGACTTCTCCAGCATTTGGCCTGTGTTGTGTCCTTTTTTTAAATGGAGTTTATTTAAAATATTCAATTTACCTTTTTATTTTACTTTGGGAGGTGTGTGCGTGCATTTAATTTTTCTTCTTCCTGTCACTTCTCACCTTTTGTTTAATGCCAAAGTCAAAGTCCAACAGAATAACAGAATCTGCTTGCAGGACTGCAGAGGGAGGATTGGTTGGCCAGGGCCTAGCCTCATGGACAAGGTAGCTCTCTCTGCCCAGAAGAGCTTTGGGGAAATGGTGAGCACCAAAATTTCTGATGCTTTATTTTGGCTGTATGTAGCTCCATGGTTTGCTGGGCCAAGGGCTGGGTTCTCTCTGGAGACTGACAGCAGTTGTGCAAACCTGATGCAGGACGCCTGTGCCTGGAGAAAGACCACAGTGGACAGGAGCACTTCCTGTGTAGGTTTGCTTTTATGCCTCATGCACAGTCTCTGAAGCAGAGACCTGGGTGCAGCACCCAATCAGTTGCACATGGGTTTGAGACACACAGTGTCCTGCTGAGTCCAGCGTCCATGGTTTGCTCTGGACCAGAGAGAGACAGGACCCATATCCATCTTTCTTTAGCTCTTGAATCTTTCCTTACCTCTTGGTACTTGGATCTTTATGGAGAAGCTGCTTTCCTGGGGACACCTAAAGCTGAGCAGCACCCAAACTGAAGAGCTTGGCTCTGCAGCACCACCCTTAAACTGCAGGAGAGCTGTTGCACCAGGGGTGGCTGAGGTAACAGGACTTCGCAGTCCTTATTCTTTCACCTGTGTTCTCCCCAAGGGGGCACAAGGGCTCTCAGGGGACAGTGGCCGTGCAGCAGCCAGGGCACAGGCAACTCTGGGTGGCACCAATCCCTTCGACGATGCCCTCTGGTGCCCGGGTCCACCTTAGCAGCATTGATCCCCGGCCCGGCTGCTGCCTGAGTTGCTACGGGTTGCTGCGATACGCCTGTCAATAAACCCTGTTTGGATTGTGGAGCAGAGCGCAAGGTTTGTTTGTTTAGTGGTTAGAGGTTCAAAAGTCGGCATTGTCCCACTGCAAACGAGCACAAGTTTTTTCTCTCTAAGGAAAAGGTAGCTGCAGCCAGAGGGAGGGAGAGATATCTGTGGGCCCTTTTATTTGCTTCCAGGAATAATTAATGGCAGTGCAAAAAAAGATGACCACGGAACTATGAAAGGCCATTCATAAGTAAATTAATCACAAAGGATCTGGGGATGTGAGAGGTGCTTCTTGACATGGCTTTGGTGGCATTTCTCCATGCCCATGGAAAAGCCCAGGGCTCCCCATTGCAATGGTGGCAATCAGATGCCTCCCAGTACAGCCTGGACATGACAACCTTTGGGACAGTTCCTGCAGCCCTTCAGAAGATCTCTTGCTTGTAGGACTTCTGAGAAATTGCATTGCCCACTTCGAGGTGAACTGCTTGTTGTTCACAAAGGTTTGAAGTCTCCAAAAGTTCATTAGAGACACATAAGCAAGCCTGACACTTTTAAATAACCCCTTTACAGATCTTTGTTTCTTTCCTAGCAAACATTTTCTGAGCTCTCCTCAAATTCTTGATGATGGCAATGCAGAAAATTAATGTCTTAGCGTTGAAAAGGAACCAACCAAGAAAATTGTATTCACATTTCAAACTTTTTCTCCCTCCTGTCCCCAGGCAAATAAACCAGCAACCTTCTGACTTCCTTTATATTCTGTAAAGGACTCTAAAAAGCACAAACTGAGTCTCTTGCTTATTTGAAGGGGTATATTTGCAGCAATGTGGAGGAGCTGCTTCCTTCCCTCCTGCATGTTCTGCTGTGCTGTGACTCAGGTGAACACAGGCAGTTTCTTCTAATTAATGTGTCAGCTTCTACAATGCCCCCAGTTCCACTCTCAGTTTCTGGTTCTTTCAGAAGTGAAACTTAATTTCATTGAAATGGGGACAGAAGCTCATTTGCAAAGGGATAGCAAAAAGTTGAGCTATTTTCTAAAACAAATAGTTTGTTGCTAGGAGACTGGAGATAGAAACCTGGAAATCCTTTTCTAGCCCTTATTTTCTAAATTGAAGTATCATCTAATTTGGGATGACACCTACTGAATTCCCCTGCAGACACTTGTAAAGTATAGGAAGTATGGGAAAACAGAGGGTGAAAGCTCCTGGAAATTTCTCATTTCATTTGCACGTGGGTTTCTAGTTACCCATCTTTGGCACCCAGCAGGCCCCAGTCCAAGTAAGCGATGGCAAGATGGCAGGTAACAGGAGTAATTCTCCTCTTGTTCCTAATTTTCTTTAAGTATAATAATACCTAACACAAATTAATATCTTATATAATTTATCTACAATAGATAATCTATCTAATGTAATATCTAACCTATTGGTCAAGGTAGAGGTTTTGATTCAGTTCCAAGGTCTGATGTGCTTCATATACTCTTAGGCTGGTTTGGGTTAGAAGAGATCTTTAAAGGTCACCTAACCCAATCCCCTCCACTAAGCAGGGACATGTGCAACTTGATCGGGTTGTTCAGAGCCCCATCCAACCTGACCTTGAATGTTTTCAAACATGGGGCATCTACCAGCTCTCTGAGCAAACTCTTCCATTGTTTCACCACCTTCATTGTAAAAAAAATCTTTATATCTAGTCTGAATCTACCCTGCTTTAGTTAAAGTTCTAACTGTTCATTTCTAACCTGCTGATCTATAGCACTGGAACTGTACTGAAGATTCCAAATGTAGCCTCCTGGTTCTGCACCCATCTCTAACAGGCAGGATTGGAAAGAAGGCATTTCTAGTGTTCTTCCAAAAGAAGAGAACAAACCAAACAGAGCACATGGCCCTTTCCTGTTCTTGGAATTCTGCTTCCCTTAGTAAGCCAGGTATTTTCTGGCAGCTGTTGCAAGCTCAAGTAGGGTTTTTTTTGAGTCAGCTCCTGTTCCCCTAACATGCCTTGTTGCCTTCCATGGAGTTACAGCCTCTTCCTTCAGAAAAGTTGCATAGGGCCAAAGACCTTTGTAAGAGAAAATCTTCCTTATCTCTGGCATTCTTTGGAAAGGGATGCTCATTGCTGCAGAACCTCCCTTCCTCTGTGAGCAAGCAAGACAAGCTTTAAGACATGGAAACTGAGATGGCTTGGAGTCTAATTTTTCCATGCCATGGACTGACCATACAAACAGAAAAATCTTTCGAGGCTATGAGACTTGCTTGGTCTTTTGCCATAATGAGTGAAAGCAGAAAGGTCAGTTAGGGCTTCCAACAAGGGCTTGCTTGTAACCAAAGCTTTAGAGAGGTCCTGCTGCAAAACTCAAACACTAGAAATTAGTGGAAAATGGACAAGACATGGTCACCAGAGGTCTTCCGAGCCTCCAAAGGCTCCTAGATCAAGCAGGAGTCAAAAGGCAATAGCATTCATGGTCTTTCTTCCTTTTCCCACAATTTGAGAATGAGCCAATCCCTCTCACAGAGATTTTCAGAAGTGATATAAAGAGCTACTTAACCATTAACTATTGTGATTTTTTAAAGATAACAAGCTCCCCACTATATTTGGGGAAATTACAGTCCTAAACTAATCTAGGGAATTTCTTTATTTTTGCAAAATTTAAGAACATGAAAGAGAAGTCATTCTCTCTCTGAGAGAAACACTTCTTATCAGCTATTAAGATAATTTTATTCTAGTTTAAAATTAAAATGTGTTGTTCCATGTATCATAAATGGTAGTAATAGGAAAAAATAAAATTACTCATTTTTCATACATAGGAAGGAACTATATTGTTTCTATGTAAATAATGCCCATTTTTTAGATCTTCTTTGATCCTCATCAAGATGCTTACATGCAACTATAGATGTAGAGGTAACCACCATGAGCTGAAAAGGGGTCTCTAAAAACATCTTGCACAATGGCACCCAGGAATGTAGTGACTCAGAAGAAAAAGCTACTTTCTCTTATCAGAAGTGTATTTCTTCCTCCAGGACTTCAACCTAGAAATGTGATCTTTTTTTTTTGCTCCCAGTAACAACACCCTGTACTCCCAAAGCCAGTGTCCTGGACTTCTCTTTCATTCTTAGTCACTCCTTTGACAAGCTCCCATCATGGCTCCAAAGGTGTTTTCCATTCTTGGAGGCCTGGCCTTGCCTACGGCTCCTTCCAGTAAAACATGCCCTGTGTTATCTCTTTGCCTGTGGGCACAAGCTGCTGAACTGGGGCAGGAAAACACAACCTCAACACTGGCTGAACCAAGAAAAGCAGTTGCCTGAGCAGGGGCAGCTGGGACTGACACAGTGAGTGGGGGGTCAGCACCCTCAGCAAAGTCCATGGTGGTGCAAAGGCTGGGAGGGGTTCATCCACCTCCCATGCATATTCCTCCCCAGTCACCTTACCATGGGCTCCTGAAGGTCCAACTTCCTCCCCTCTTGGCCTAGGAAGGGGATGTCTAACTTGGAGCTGCTATCATATGGGTATCCTGGTGCTGGCCCCTTATGCATGAGACAGCAAAATTCAATTTTAGACTGAGAAATAAAAGGCAAGAAGGAATTTTCTTATCTTGGATATAAGAGGTGAAACCATTTCTACCACAGGAAGGGAAAGAGCTGAGGCTGTGGTGCTAAGTGATCCTGGGAACAGGGGGATGCCCAGCTCCCATTTTCTCAGGGCTACCTGCTGCCTCCCCACAAAGAGGAAGCCCGTGCTCTGGCAGTGCAGGCAGCAGTGTCACTCACCCCAGCCTGGCAGATGCCTGTGTCCCTTGAGGTTCCTGTGGTCACTGGGAAGCCCAGACCAGTCTGTGATCTGCTCTGAGGTCCAAAGCAAAGGGAGACACTGCTGAGATGAACCTCAGAGGCTTGCAGAGCCCACAAAAAGAGCCAACAAAGAGTGACAATCCAGCAGGGGCTGGAAGACAGCAGAAGGGCTGCTTCTTCCCAGGTCCCCAACAGTGTGTCACCATGCCACTCCCTTCCTTGGTCAACCCCTGTTCAGGCCACAAGTCCCTTCCTGCCAGCCCAGGAAAAAGCAGGTGCTGGTGTGAACTGTTAGGAGCACGTCAGCACAAACAGATGATTCATGCTGGTGGAATCAGCAGCCTGGTTTTATCTGGTTTTATACGTCTCAAAAAAACAGTCCTCACGTTTAGTCTCACTCATTATATTTTTCCTTTGCCAACATCACATTCTCTGTATGTTGTTTGATGAAAGGCAAGAGACTTTTCTCCCAAATCAGCATGCACTCAGACCCTGGCAGCAGTGCTCTTCAAATTCAAGTCAGTCCTGGTTCAGAGGCTCTCAGACTGGCTCCCAGCTACTCACTGCTCTGGCACTCATCAGCATCAAAACCCAAGAGCAGAGTGCTCTGCTTTCAAATTCAAGCTCAGTACAGTGACATCTCTTCACTGTCTAATGGACATCTTCTGAAGTCACCCAGAACCTGCTGAGAAGGCAGAAATCTTCCTTGCTGCTCTCAAGATGTCCACTTGACGAGCCACAGAAGCAGATGTCAGGCTGGATTCCTACATCTTTCCTAATAAATTTAAAAGTGACAGTGTGTTCCTGGGCACTGCATCTCCATCAAGTGGGTTGATAAATGGTTAGCATGGTCCACAGCCAGCTCTTGGCTGGGGTCAAGTATTGACTGCACAGTTTGAGAGTAAGTACCAGCAAGGGGCTCTTTGCAAGGCATGGTTTGGGGGCAGCCAGCAAGTCCTAGAGGGTAGCAAAGAAGATACCTGCACATAGACTACTTGGTGACAGCTGGCTTCAGTGCTGGGAAGTGATCTGGGGCATGTTCAGATTAAGGGTCTAGTCTCAGATTTATATGTGGCATTGAAATCACATAAGCCAGCTAAAAAGACATTCCATCTTGGACTATTGTAAGAAATCCTGGACACCTGTGTGTGAATACACATAGTGAGGTGCCCCAGGGGATCTGGTCCTGTCCATTTACTTCTTCACCTGGAAGGCAGAAGGGTTGATGCTCCAGCTGTCTAGAACTTACAGCACTGATTTCAGCTATTATGGCCAGGAAGCTGCCCAGAACAGAGCCTGTGCAGCTGGCAGGGCTGAATGGCTGGGATGAGGACAGCTGCCAACTCCAACCTGCTGGCATGCTGACCAAAAGCAAATCCCTTCCAAAAGGGAATTGCTACCTGTTTCTTCACAGCCCAGATTGTTCTAATTGCAGCAGGCCTGTGCTGCAGAGCTGGAGCAGGCTTGGGACATGCTGGGCTGTGTCACTTCCAATCTGCAGAAGAGAGAGAGAAAGAAGAGAGAAAGAGAGGGAGAGGAAGAGGAAAGAGAGGAAGGAGAGAAATGGTATGAAGGAGAGGAAGGAAGGAGACGAGACAGGAGAGGGAAGAGAGAAAAGAAGGAGGCAAAGGAGAGAAAGATGACGAAGGCAGGCAAGAAGGGATGGGATGATGGCAGGGGGATGATGGGAATGGGGGGAAAGGGAGAAGGGGAGGGAGGGAGAGAGGGAGGGAGGGAGGGAGGGAGGGAGGGAGGGAGGGAGGGAGGGAGGGAGGGAGGGAAGGAGGGAGGGAGGAAGGAAGGAAGGAGGGAAGGAAGGAAGGAAGGAAGGAAGGAAGGAAGGAAGGAAGGAAGGAAGGAAGGAAGGAAGGAAGGAAGGAAGGAAGGAAGGAAGGAAGGAAGGAAGGAAGGAAGGAAGGAAGGAAGGAAGGAAGGAAGGAAGGAAGGAAGGAAGGAAGGAAGGAAGGAAGGAAGGAAGGAAGGAAGGAAGGAAGGAAGGAAGGAAGGAAGGAAGGAAGGGAGGGAGGGAGGGAGGGAGGGAGGGAGGGAGGGAGGGAGGGAGGGAGGGAGGGAGGGAGGGAGGGAGGGAGGGAGGGAGGGAAAGAAGCTGTGGCTGCGCTGTGGCATCACGGCCGGCAGGTGGCAGCGGGGCAGCTGGGCCGGGCCGCGTCGAGGGATGGGAGCTGTGGAGCCTCAGCCCCAGTCCCTCGGGCAGCCCCCGGCCCCGCGGCCCTTTCTCCGGGTCTACGAGGGACTCCAACGGAGTTTTCCGTAAGGGGATTTCATCCGGCTGCGGTTGCATTCTGCCGGGCCGAATGTACTCCGTGGAATTACCGTCTTGAGCATCGCTCCTGAAAAGCTGCACGGCAGAGATTGGAGCTGGCAGAGAAATGCGCTGCCTCCTGGCGGTGTCACTGCCCGGTGTCACCTCCCGAGAGGGGCTGCCTCGGCTGACGCACCCTCCCTTCTTTCCCGGGGGTTGAGCACCAGAGATCAGCCTGAAGAGTCTTGGAAGCGCTCGGCATCCCTTGCCCACCAACAGCACAACTGCTCCGAGCAGCACAGTGCAGCTTCACTTATTCTCATCCCTGTGCAGTTTTTTCCTTTCTTTAAATGCTTGTTGCTGCTGCAATACAAGACATCAGCCACTGCTGTCATGTAGAACACGGCCCCATGGAACAGAACCTGAAAACGTCTAAGGCATCATCTGGAGAGCCCTGGTGGCACTAAAGAAAGCTATTTTATGTCCTACATAAAACATGCTTAAATGGCTGAACAAACCCCTCCTCTTCACTTTTCTATCCTCAGATCTCCACACACTATACCCCTGATATCCGCCTTCACAGCTATTTTCCAAGAGTTTGGTCCAAAGCCCAATTCAAATCAGGTCTGTTGGCTGCAGTCATCTTTGGACCATGGCCTAGCTCTCCTTTGCTGGCTCTTGGCTTTATGCCTCTTCCATGTCCTCACTTGGAACATTCTCTGTCTGCCTGAAGGCCCCCTTCCATCACATTTTCCTTAGTCCCATTTCATTCAGGATGCTTCTCTACTCAGAGTGGGTGTTGGCTTCAGAGAACACATTGGGATGCAGCATGGACCATCCAAGAGATGGCAGAAGAGGAAGAAATTACTGGCAACAGGGGGTATCTCCTGGAGTGTCAGTGGGGAAATAAAGATGGCCAACAGCCAGAATAACTTGGGCCTCAAGAGGAAACGTAAGAGAGGCAAGGAAGTTCTTCAGCAGGATCAGTCAGGAGGCTGACAGGGAGGAGACATCAAATTGGTCCATGCCCTAAGTAAATGAAGTGTTTTTCCCGGCTTCAAATGGGACAGTACTGGTGAGGGGAGATGAAATTGATGGCAAGGAGAGTCCTAAAAAATAGAGCTGAAGCATTTTCAAGCTCATCCAGCCTTCTTTTCCTTGATTACACTGACTGTGGTCATGGCATTGCTAACAGTGCTGCACCTCAGCTACTCCTCAACCTGTCCAGTGGGGAGAATTTTACATCCTCTTCAAGCATTTCCTTCTGGCATTTCTCACTGTTCCTCACTTTTACCACTGTTAGAAAGGGTTCTGAGATATCTTCTCCATTTCCATTTCCTCCTGTTGTATAAGAGCTCTCTCCTTTCTTCTTTGCAGACATGTCCTTGTTACTAAGACTTACTGTATTTTCTCTCCTGCTTTTATGGTCAAATTTAAATGCAAATAACTCAGACAAATGTCATTTTAAAAATTATTTTTTCACAGTGCTGTGCAATATGATAAACTCTATGGTTCTTAAAGCTGAATATGAAAAGAAATTTCAGAAGTGCAGCATCACTGTTGGGATGGTGGCATATGATGGAAAAAAGACTTGCAAGGTTTGAGATTGTCTGAGCAGTCTTCATTTCTTATGAACATGGGTTTGAAACATACTTCTGAGTGCTTTAGTTTCAAATTTTGCAATTTTTCCCTCCCTGAGAATCCCCATGCAGAGGCTTCACCAGTGCAGGAAACTCAAAGCTGCACAGTGAACATCTCCCTTCCCTGGTTATGTTTTCCACAAGGAATATAGGGGCACCTGAGGCTATCATCCATCTCTTACTCACTCTTAAGGGTTCAGCCCTGAGCAGAAGTCTGAGCCAGAAGCATGACTACCACCCAGCAGAAGAGTAGAGAGGGGTTAGAGGAACAGAAGTGCCTTCTAAGCACTTCACAACCTGTCAAGTAGAATCACCTCCCACAGGTTTTACTCCCTCTTCCCACTCTTCTGGCTACTGTCCTGCACCCATTGCTCCATAGGATGCTCTCTTCCACCTCCCTGCCCGCCTCTTCCTGACTTCCAGATCCTGCAGGAGCACCAGACTCCTGCTTGGTGTCAAAACTACTGCAGATACAAGTGCAAAGTGAGTTTTTTTCTGAAAAAGGAAGAGGTGACACTTCTTGCAGGACGTTGATATTTTGTTGGATAAGTGAGCTGAGCTATCTCATCCAGCTGCTCCTATTTCCTACAGAAAGAGCAGGCAGAGAGGGAACATTAGCATTTAGGATTAATGTGACAGGTCACTGCACCCTCAGACTGGGATGTGACTTTTTTCTGTCTCCTTCATATCCATTGGTGCTCCCCAGCTCTGCCCTTGAAAGTAAATTGTGCCTCTTCCCTTCCTCTCCATCACTGTCCTGGCTCCCAGCCCCATCTCCTGCCCTGTGCCATGAAGGGAAGTGCTGTCTCTCAACTTAGTCTCTCCCTGGCTGGCTTTTGGATTGTGCTCCATCCTCCTCTCTCTCCCACTGCAACCTCCATACCCAGGCACAGAGTCAGGCTGGCATCCCACAAGTGTTCAGAAGAAATACTGCATCTCCCTAGGTCTGACTTGCCCAGCTTGATGCTGGCATGTCCTGCAGATGCCAACTTGTCTCTTCCTTGGTCCTGACACTAACCTCTAAAAGCTCTCCCCTTCCTGACCCTCCCTCTCCCCGTTCTCCCCGGTGTTTGCAGGTTCACAAACCAGTGAAGAAAGGAACTCTGATGTATCAAGAGTCCACTCAAGATGAAGCAAGGACACTAAGATTTTCCAACAAGCTATGGCTGCTCCCAGCCCTCTGTCACCTAATTGCTGGGACTCCACAGGGAGAGCAAGATTTTTCAGATCTCCCAGGAGCTGCTCTGGTGTGTGTCTTACCTCACTTCTCAGGGCCTAGCTGAGAGGATGGAATTAAAGCAGGGATAGGAGGAAATGGAACTTTGCCAGAGTAGGACATAAATCTGCCAATCCAAATGGATTTTTATATCCTACATCTCTGCAGTTTTGCTGACAGTCACCAGTCTGCATCTGAACCAATTGAGGTGATTTTTCCCAGGAACTATGAGGCAGCTCTATGAGATGTTTTGCCAAAAATAGCTTTATCCAGAGGCCTGGGCAATCTGGACTGTGTGTACCTGATCTGTACTGAGCAGAAACAGCTGGATCAAACCCCACATCTGACAGTGAATAAATACTAGTGCAGAGAAACAGAAATCTCTGCTGGAATCCCAACAGTTGTCATTAATGTCTGGCTCAGGAGGAATGTGGAGGCTGCTGAGCAAACTCCATCAAATCACAAGCAGGAATTCAGCTTCCGCAGGAAAGGTGCAAGCTGCAATTAACAGCTAAGTAAAGCACACAAAGCACCTCATTTCTATATCATGGACTTGTTCCTTACAGGCAGAACAACATTCCCAGATAATGAGCTCATTGGCATCATAATCCTATAGCTGTTGAGGTCTTGGCACTGCATCCGTTACCTTTTTCTTCACCTTTCTCCATTAATACCTCCCCTTGGCTGCTTCTATAACAAACCAAACAGCTTCAGTCTCTATGTGCCTCACTTGTGAACCCTTCTGCTTCCAGTGCCAGCTCATGCTTCTGTCTGTCCACGCATGGTGTTGCTTTCCATCAGCTTCTCAGAGTGCTATTTCTCTACTTGCCTCTTATATCCACTCACTCCAGCTGCTGATCTTTGAGCTCTAGCAAAACTGTTCTGAGCAGTGTCTCTAGTAAGCCTCTAATAAACTTTTTTATGCCAAAAGTTGCTTAGAAAATTCAGTTTCTTCTCAAAATCTTGTTATTTGCCTTCTTGGGTAGCTGTTACAAAGAGAAGAGAAATTCATCGTCTTGTCTTCAGGAAAAGAAGCCATAGCTTATACTTGCAACAGATAAGACTGGTTGGATACTGAAAAAATACACTCATGGTAGGAATAATAAGATATAACAGAGGAAGTTTGAGAAACCTGCAGCTTTGGAGATTTGAGTGAAGTGAACAGAAGAATAAATCTGGAGTGATACTGCTTTTGGAAGAAGGATGGAGTAAAATCTTCAGTGGTTTCCATTTCAGTTCCCTTTTTCCTCCTGCTGTAGATGCTCCTAAGGAATACTCTTCATTTCCACATAAGCATCAGGCAGCACTACAAATTGTGGTCCTTTTCAATGCCTTTGCCTGTACTTAATGTCTCTTTCTGTTCGAAGTGAAACTGCCTCACTAAGAAGGTCTATGGCATGAAGATAACCAAACCATCAATGATGTGGCAGCAGAGGGTAAAGCTGTGAGCAGGTACCCAATCACTGCTCCAGGAACCAGCTGTGACTTTAACAATTAGTTTTACCATATTCATTCCAGCATAAAGCATTTTATGCCTTCTGAGTAGAGAAGATTCTCCATCAGTCCCCTCTTCAACAGTTTTCATTCTTGGGATAAAAATTCAGTTTACAGAATGAACTGGAAAAAACCCAAAACACAACAACAACAACAAAAAAAAAACCAACAAGCCAAACAGGACTTGCTATTCTGCCAGCTTATCTTGAGCAGTGTCACCTCACACAGTCTCACCCTTAGCCAAATACTGACTCACCAACCAGAGGTTAGAAATGAAAAAGGAGAGAAGGCAAACCAGATGGCAGATCAGCTCTCAGTTCTGGAAGTTCTGCAGAGAGTGAGAGATGCATATTTTGAATCAGAGCAACATCAGCAGTTGTGCTGAAGTGTAACTAAAAGCCAGGATGAAAGGGGGCTGCTCCATTACCACTTTGTGCAGCAAGATACAGCCCCCTCTCCAGGAGAAGTTTCATTGGAAACATGGCTCTGGAGCCCTGGGATGCCGCACCCAGCTGGGGCTCCCATCAGGAAACTGTTTGCTTTTCTCTGGAGAAGGTTTTGGGCCTAGGGAAGTGGTGTTCAAACACAGGTCTCCACTGAGCCTGGGACTTGGTGTCCCTCCCCTAGATCCTCCTTGGTTCTGAAAAAACTTGGTCTCCTGACAATGGCTGGGGGTGGCCTCCATTCTCCCTTTCCTGATCCTGGCTTCTTCTCATGCCAGTGGAGTCACTGATCCCTGCCTGACTCTGCTCAGTGCAGTGAAATCTGCAGGGAACACCAAAAACAGTTGCAGCTAAATATGTACTGGCACACACAGGCTCTTTTCTGAAAAAATACCAGCATGCTAACACTCATGGAGGCAATGGTATTCCACCATGCACCGTCAAGTCTAACCCTGCAAATGGAGACCAAACCATCATACAATCTCCTTTCCATGCCTGCTAAATATTTTACTCTTGAATCATGAGCACAGTGTTCCAAGGCTTCTCTGAGCAGATTCTTTTCTCCCTTTGGATCTCAGTCAAGGCACAGGGAGGACTTGAAGCTGCCACTGGCACCAGCTCATCATACCCAAACCACCTCTGTCATGAAATGAAGCCTAGCAACTCCCCCTCTGTCAATGCTTTCAAAATGAGATGCTCCAGGCCTGCTTGAGATACTTCTGCTCTTGGCCTGTTGGTTCAGCTCACCCTCACCTCTCAAGTTTCTTCCTTCCCATTGGAAGGGAAGTCCATGGGGTCATCCATGGACTTTTGGGGTCATCCATGAAGAATATGTCTGTTTCCCAAGACACTTGCCTCTTGTGCCCAGTGGATCCTGATGGATGGAATCAGGCATCAGGGCTCCTGTGAACATGTGGTTCCAGCTAAAGGCACCTCCATCAGAGGCAGCACAGGTTCAGTCTCCTCTCCTTCCAGTGGTGCTGCTGATGGAAGCAAATGATTCTTGAAACAAGCCCTGCTACAAGACAGCAAGTGCATGAGGCCGAGTAGCAAAGGAACCAAGTGTTTGAGTTTCCTACTCCCTGAACAAAGCTGACCAGGTCTGATTCATCACTGAGGCACACTGGGGAGTATGAGGCACTCAGCTCATTTCCTTTGTGTTTTATTTGCCCTTGCAAATGTTGTGATCTCAGAAGCACAGAAGAACAGAGGAGCTGCATACCAGGTCAACAAATGGTGGGACAAAAGAAGATGGGGAAAGACAGAGACTAGGGGAAGCCTTGCTCCCTGCATTTTCCCCTTTGCTTCATCATTCGTTGTGCTCACAGCTCAAGCACTGCTGGGGCACATCAGTGCTGGCAAACACTAAGATTTTGTAGAGGGTGTTGGAAGCCAGTGGGATGGGAGGGGTGAGGATAAATGATAAATGAAAGTAAGTGATGGATAAATGAACACAGGCAGTGTTCACTACTAACTTGGACACTTCAGTGTTTCCACATTTCATTGTCCTTCCTAGATGTTAAAACAGGCATATAAAATGCCTGTATAGACTTGTATAGACTGCTATAGGCTTTGTATAGACTGCTATACAAATATCCTTGAAGATCTGGCCATTCTTATCCCCATTTGAGGTAGGTAACTGCCTTTCTGAGTTTACTGGATGCCATGTGTGTGTGTATGGGTTGCCTACACTTATGTGAGTATCTCTCATTAGAACTCCATAAGCTGTCAGAAGTGATGGGAGCACACAGATATTTCTTTCCACTTCAAAATAAGCCTTGAAACAAAACACTTAACTCCCAGCCACCTCTTCCCTGTGTGGTGGCCAGGCTGCAAGATGCCTTGCCAGCAGCCCTTGCTTTGGTGGCCATTGCAGGGCAGGCATCCCATCTGTGGTTGCACTTCAAAGCACAGAAGACTTTCTGAGCAATATTTCTTCTCTCAGCCTTTGACATCTCTCCTCAGCTGTGGCCATGGCAGCAGCAGCAACCACAGAGAGGTAGCTTCAGGGGGTGACTGGAAAGATTCACACCTCAGGTTAAACCACAGCTTTCAGAATTGATTTATAGGCATAATTATTCAAACATGGAGGGATTTTCATGAAAATGTATGGGTCTGGAACAGAGAAGACAAGCACAGTATCCTAATCCTACCTTTCCTATGGCTGTTCCTGCGGGGTCCTGGAGTGTGGTCCTGTATATGGGAGGTAAAGCAGGAGTGAGCATGGGCTGGGGAGGGAGATCCTGCTTCCCTCCCTTGAGCATTAGCCAAAGGGTGGTGATAGCAAGGCCCCAGCAGGGGCTGAAGGATGTGGCCTCTCAGATGGCAGCAATCCAGCAACATTTTCGTGGCATGATCTGTCCTGTGTGTGACAGCAGCTCTCAGTTTCTGGCCAGGGTTTGCCTACCTGTGTGCCTTTGGGAATATGAGAAGCTCAGTCCTGCTTGGGGAAAGAAGAGGCCATTAAATACTTCCTGCCTTGTGGTCCTTCATGTAATAAATTAGTATCAGGGTAGGGAAGAAGCAGAGAGGAAAGCTTTCACTGCAGTACTGGGAGATGTACCTGAGCAAACCAGTAAAGGTGTTGCCTGTGCAAAGTTGCTTCAAGATCTGCAACCTCACTGTCTTCCCCTGGAGCCCTACATGGAACTGATGTCGCCATTGTCCCTGGTGCTGTGAATTCCCATTATAGGGTGCATTCAGGGAGTGGAAAACTACCCTGAATCTTGCTTTGTTTTTCTTTAAAATAATTAACACTGAATATATGTGATTTCTAAGGACTTCTCACACATGTACCTGAAGGGTTTGGGTATTGCTGGAGAAGGAAATCAAAGACACCCCACACTTTTCATACTATGCCTACTTGTAAAATTAGGATTTTTAGAATGTCTTGTAAAAACCATATTCTAGGGTTAATGGTGGTTAAATATAAATTATGAACTATTTAATAATATACTTTATGAAGTATTCCATAAGGGAGGGTGTCTCCTAGGAAAAAATGAGTATGTCTGGACAACTGGGTTTTGTGAGATGTCATAGTACAAGAACTCTAGCAGCAAAGAACTCTCCATGTCATCCTTGCCTTTCCCCAGCACGGTGCAAGGTTGCCTGTTCTGACAGGTGAAAGTTACCATGAATCTTTGCCTCTACAAGATCCCAGAACTGTTTTGTTAATGCTATTTTTTCATTGATGCAGCTGTAAAAAGCATGAATACATTTAAGTGCCAGACCTATAAACCATGTCAATTCTTTGAAGAAAAAGATTTTACTCCATAAAACTAAACCATGCAGGTCTGATTCCTCTCTCATTCTTAAAAATACCTTGCCTCTGTGGTTAAACAATTCATATCTATTCTGCAACTTCTCCATTTTTTGAGCACCGCACGGAGAAAATAGAAACTGGATGTGTGATGCAAGAGAAAGGATCTACGAAGTTTCATACACCATGTGCTCTTTACCAAGGGCAATGTGCTGTACAAATTATAGCAGAAAATCGTGGTATTTTGTATCTTAGGCTTTTTTTTTTTTTTTTTTTTTTTTAAGCTATAGCTATTTTTATAGCAGCTTCTGACTTGCAATTTCAGTGTCAGGCATTGTAAAAGGTACGTGGAAATTGCTTCACTGTGTATTTCCAATGACAAGCTGATGCTAATAAACACTGACTGGAATTGCAGAGATTTAAATATTGTTTTATGATCCCCAGAAGTTTGAGAAATGTTACTTTAATTAGTACAGTGCTTTGCTTTTTAAGCAGAACAGCTTTATTTGAATTTTGCTCATATAATCATTAGTAAAGTTTTCACTCATTGACTGAGTTTTGATGAATAGGGATATGTAGGCTTGGATGGCAGATTTCTCAAGCAACTTGGAGGGAAAACGTCCCTGTTCGCACACAGATCTTAATGCCCTCACAGGAAAGAAAAGCAACAGACGAATTACACCTTCAGCGCAAGTCTCCAGCTTATTGTTAAAAGTCTCGTGTAAGATGGAAAAAACCCAACGATTGTGGCAAGCTGCTTCCCCTCCCCTCGCCTTCAGCCTAAGGACTGGGAACATCCTCTGTCCAGGGTGGGACAGACTTTCCTCCTCTTTCCGTGGTACTCCCAAGCCTGCAACCCCGGGGCGGACTGAGGCGGTCCCCGAGGGATGCTCGAGGGGCTGCTGCTGCCGGGGGTAGGTCCTGAGCCTCTCGGTCGAGGAGAGGAAACAGATCCACCTGAAACACAGCAAACCCGGGCATCTCCTGCTTCTTCCCCTCCGCTATTCTCTGTTTCTAATTAGGGTGTGATTTTTTTCCCCACTTAAGTGAAATTCCGACAATGTTTTGGACCGTCGCTGGGACAGCTCTTTTCATTTATACAAAATGCCCGTTGTCACAGTTGTCGCGAAGGAGTAGATCTTTCTGGCAATACACGGCCAGCGGCTGAAGGGAAGGCGGGCTGGGTTGGGACTGCCGAATTTGTCTTGAATTTCGGGACTCTTCAAAAAAACAGGCACCAGAGCCCGACAGCTCCTTGGGAGACAGCCGGCTCCTCTGCCGGGATGTAAAGAATAAAACAGAATAAAACCATGCAAAGAGTCACACGCTGTAGGGGTGCGGTTCTTCTTTCCTAGGCAGAGTCCAAGGTTGCGGGAGAGAAGAAAGAAAGCCAGGAGCTTTACCTCAAAAGAAAATATCCTTGAGAGCAGCCCTGTCCCGTCGGACACTGCCCGCGCTGGCCTGCAGGCCGATCTACCTCTGTCTCCGGTCGGAGATCAGCCGCGTATTTTGTGCCGCATCCTCGGCTTTTCAGCCACCCCCAGAGGAGGCGAGCGGAGCCCTGCGCACCGCGGAGCCCCCGCCGAGGAACACTGACAGCAGCAGCTTCTCCAGCAGCCGCTGGCGAAGGAGGGTGAGGATCTGGCTGCCTGTGCCGGTCATCGGGAGGTGGTCGTCGGGCGAGGCAAATACTCCCCGCAGAACACTCGGGCTTTTTTTCTTCTTCTTCGTTTTTTTAATTTTTTTTTTTTTTTTAATTTTTATTTTTATTTTGGGAGGGTGGGGAGTGGGGTTTGTTTGGTTTTTGGGTTTGTTTTTTCTTTGGGGGGGGAGGGGAGGAGGATATCTCCAAGGCAAAACAAACGAGGTTACTCTTTACAAAGAAATGAGTATTAGTCCTGGGGGAGTCCTCGGTAAACTCGATGCCCCAGGGCCTCTGGAAGGGACGGCGGGGTGCCGGCCCCGAAAAGGTTTGGGGTCCTCGGCTTGTGCAGGGCCGCGTACAGTGGGACTCTCGCCAGAACCGAGCAGCCATCCGCGGTCAGGCAGCCTGCTCTCGCTTTTCCTCCGATTTCCAGGCCTCTGAGTGCACCCGGGGTTGTACACACCGTCGGTGGCCGCTCGAGATCCGCCTTCCCCGGGGGAAGGTGCCCCGGCGGCTCTCTGAGGCTTCTTCAGGCCCTGCGGCTCGCAGCAAATCTCTCCTTGCTACAGCCGAACAGCTTTCACTTATATTTTTCAGGATGGGACTTTCGGACTCTTTCCTGGGTCACCCTGGGGGAAGGCGGGCGAGGGTCGGCCACGGCACGGTACGGCGGCGGGGAGCTGGAGCCTCTGTCTCGTTGTTGGCCCGGGCTCTTCGCGGCTCACCGAGAGTCCTGCTGCCTTCTGGGGGCGAGGCTGGAGCCGAGAAGGTCTCTGGAGGCCCCCGAGGGCAGGTTGCCTGGGGGGCAAGGAGGGAGATCCTCCTTGCCCTGCAGCTCCCCGGAGGACACCACGCAGTCTTGGTCGGGGTCGTTGCTGTTTCCCGCCCCTCGCTTTTTGTCCTCTTCTTTTTTCCACTTCATGCGCCGGTTCTGGAACCAGATCTTGATGTGCCTCTCGGTCAAGTTCAACATGACAGCCAGCTCCACCCGCCGGGGCCTGGAGATGTACTTGTTGAAGAGAAACTCCTTCTCCAGCTCCAGCAGTTGCGCCCGGGTGTATGCCGTCCTCGTCCGCTTGTTCTCCTCCTGCTCCACCACGTAGGATCCCCCTGGAAAAAAGGAACAGTCAGCCCGACCCTCCCGGCCGTCCCCTCGGGATGTGGGGGCCATGTCCCCGCACCCCCGCACATCTCAGAGGGGACACAGGGGGGAAAGAAGCCGGGTGAGGGGACGGCCTCGGGGAGACCCTCAGCCGGGAGCAGGTGTTGGTGGTAGCTGTGAGGACTGCTGCTATTTTATTTTATAATATTTAATATTTGTCGTAATTATTTATTCGAGGTTTGCAGGGAAATGCTGTCCCTCAAGCAGGGGAAAACCAAGCCCCACAGCTGTGTGAGAAAGCTCCAAAGGAACCAGCGCTTGGCAAGTGTGAAAAAGATTTATGAAGAACAATTAAAGAATGAATTAAAATATAAAAAATTAAATAAAATAATAAAAATGGGAGAAGGAGAAGGAGAGGAAAAAGAAAAGAAGAAGAAGAAGAAGAAGAAGAAGAAGAAGAAGAAGAAGAAGAAGAAGAAGAAGAAGAAGAAGAAGAAGAAGAAGAAAAAGAAAAAGAAAAAGAGAAAATCCATCAAAAAACCGCAAATCGAACAATATCGAAAAAAAATTTTTAAAAAACCACAAAAAAAAAAAAAAAACCAAAAAAACATTAACAACAAAAAGGTTAGTTTTCTTGTGTAAAAAAAAAGCATTAAAACCAAAAAGGTTAGTTTTCTTGTGTGCCATACACATGCCATACATGCAGAAGCAAGCAACCAAAATATCGTTATAAAAACAAATGAAAATATCCCACCACCCCAGTGAATGACCCGCAGGAGCAGCCCGCCTGCCAGGGCAGGGCCCGCAGGTGGTGGCGGTGGGTCCCGGGGAGAGCGGTTCTTCCCGACGGGGCCTCGGATGGGGACTCCATCCTTTACACAGACCGTAAAAAAAGTGGAGAGACATTTCACGGAGCAGGAGGTTGAGGGACACGTGGAGCGGCCCGGGATATCGTCACCGGACAGGCTTTGGTCCACGGGGGCTTCTCCTGGACCCCCGCGGGAAGCAAGGGGGAGGGGGCCGGGAGAGGTTCAAGGGCCGGGACTGCATCCCCTGCGTTTCTACAGGTTGGTGAAACTTTGGGTTTCTCGCTCTCGGAAAACATGGTGGGATCGCCATTCCCAGCGCGACCGCCGCCATCCCGCGTGGGCACCGAGACGCCGGTGACACCGGTGGAGGCAGCGAGAGGGGCCGGAGATGAGCATGGCAGCCCACGGCCGCTGCTGGCCCAGTACGCTTTTGGTGCTGGTATCATTGGTAGGACACGGTGGTTTTGAGAACCATATGGAATCAGCGACTTCAACAGAGAGCTGCGCGGGTCTCCTGCCCCTCATGTTCCTGTTCCCATGATTTCATATATGATGTTCATAGATATAAACCTATTACTATAAACGTCTGTATGTGTATATATACATTAATATATATTAAAATAGATGTATAGAAATTAAAATGTTTATAAATACAAGCTAGCGTGTATACCCCTCTGTAGATATGCATTGAAATACATACTAAAATAAATGTATATGCATTTAAAATGCTTATAAATATAAACCTATGCACACGCTCGCATGTATGTATAGATCTGAAAAAAATATTCTGCTATGGTAAAGTAAACCCGTGGGGCCGGGAGGCGGAACATGGTGGTTCTGTCCTCCTGGGACCCGGGACTCACGGGACGAGCTTCCCGCCGTGCCGTGCCTGCAGGACGGGCCGAGCCCCGGAACCCGACCGGCATCCACGGGAGGCCCTGCAGGCGTCTGGGTTCGGAGCTGGGCACGGCCAGCGGTACCGGGCCGGGTTCGGGGAAGGCCTCTCTGTGCGCCTTTCCACGACATTAAAATCGCGAAGCGGGAACGCCTAAATGCCAAGGGTTTCAATTTTAAAAAACACATCCTTAGGATATATACACTTTGCAATGTGTATCGAGCAAATAAACCGGGGTTTGGCGACGAGCGTTGTGCACGGTCCCGGCCGCTCCATCCGGGCGTGCACCGTGCACCGGCGTTAGGAACAGCTCTGTCTGCGTGTGTCCACACACTGCCCGTGCACAGCCGGGGGAGGGGCTGGGGACAGCAGGGAAGGTTTTTCGGCTTTTGTGCGAAAAGTTTATTTTTTTGCTGCGGGTTTTGTCATTCGTCGGGTACAGGAGACAGAGGAAAAACAGAAAGGATAGCTTGAGAGTTGGCTTTTTTTTTTTTTTCTCCCTTCTCCAAATTCATTCAGCACAAGGAAAATGGTCTCCTTTTCTTCCCCACTCCCCCTGCATAATCCCTGCCCTCGAGTCCGCGTCGTGGGGCAGCGCTCCTCTCCCCTCCCAGGCGGATGCGGCTCAGTGGGGTTTTGGAACCCCCGTCTTACTTCATGCAATTCCCAAACTATTTCGTTTTAATACTCCAGTTCTTTCTTCAACTGTCTATTTGAACAAAGCCATTAATATAATATTTGCCGTATAGGCGTGACAAAGGCGCAGGACACGATAACATTGTGCAGGCAGAGACAGAAATATTGTTGGGCAGCGGAACTTTGTGCCTAGATAGTTTTTTCCCTTCGCTGGCAGCTCTGTTTCGTTTGTGCATTGTTTCACCAGCCATGGGTTTTCATTTGGAAAGGTGCAATTGCAGTTAAAACTCATCGGGAAGCAGGAGTGAGTGGGATAGAGGGGCCGGGACGGAAGATGGGCCCTGCCGTCCCGAAGAGCCTGGAGGGCAGGGAAGCGGGACAAGGAAGCTTCCCGGATTTTGGGGGGCTGCTCCCGGGCTTCAAGGTCCCCGCCGGGACGCCGGCAGCAGGGCTGTGCCCAGACCTTGCAGCCCTGCCTGCCTGCCGCTTCCCCTCCCGCTCCACCCTGCCGTGTCTCCGCGCCCTCGGCCTCGCCCTGCACAGCCCCGGCCCCTGCGCGGAGCCCACCGCAACAGGGAAGAGGCTGCACCGCGGAACCCCTCTGCTCTATGGGATGGCAGCCCCTGGGGAGTCTTTTAAACGTCGCCCCGACTTGGCGAGAATTAGTTAATTGGTGGGGAAAAAAAAAAAAAAAAAATTAATAATTGCTCGGGACTTGGGCAGCGTCTGGGCGCGGCGAGCCCACCGGAGGGTACCAGAGGGCCGGCTCTCACTCCGGCGTTCAACAAGAAGGTAGCAGCCCCAGAGCAGTTGGTTTTGAGGAGCTGGCAGAGAAGGATGGTCCCAGGAAGCAACCCTCCAGGACCTGTCCACGCTATCCTCGAGCGGCGGGGCAGGGCTGCTACAGGGGAGGGCTCCTGAATGCCGAGAGGGAGAAGCGGGGGAGCGGCAAAGGGAGGTGGCGGGTCTTACCTGCCCACTGTCCTTTCCAGGAGTGCGATTTGGTAGACTTCATCCAAGCGAAAGGCACCTGCATGCGGGGCTCCTCTATGGACCCTGTGTCCGTTCCCTCTGCGAAAGGTAGTGCGTCCTGGTGAGGAGGAGGAAGATGAGGGTGATGGTGGTGATGAAGATGAGAGACCCCGGCATCCTCTGTGATGGGGGGCACCTCGTAAGGTGAAATGTCTGGTGGGCTGCCTTGCTCGAGAGCCCCCAAGGCGCTGGAGTAAGGAGTCTGCTGCTGCCTGCCCATGTACAAGCAGGCGGGGGGGCTGGGGTTGTAATCCTGCGCCTGGGCTCTCTGAAAGGCGCACGACTCCTTGTAGAGCTGCGCCGAAGCGTAATACTGCTCCTCGGTGTTCATGGCGAGAGGGGTGGGGGGTCTCGCAGGTTAAGGACACATAAGGCTGCTCCCGTTCCCGGCGGCCGGGATGCCTCTTTGACAGCTCGCCGCCCCGTCGGGCCCCACCGCCCTGCCCGGCTCCCGCTGCCTCCCCATAGGCGCCGCTCCCCCCACGTGAGCCCTCCCGTAGCCCTCCGGGGCGGGGCGCGACCCATAAGAGGCCACCTGTGGTGGCCCCGGCCCCGCAGCCCCTCTTCCCTTAGCCCTGAGGGTCCCAGGACTCCCCTACCTCTCTGCGGCACGTCAGAGCGCTGCTCCTTTGGGTTCAGGACCACCTCTGCAGGGGGCTTGCGAGGCAGAGTATGGGGTCGACATGCTCCAGAGTTCCAAGAGGGGTGGGACCCAAATTTATCCTTTCATCCCCCACCCACCCCGCTTGCTCAGGGTTTGTTTATCCCCCTGCCCCCTGGGCACGGCCCTCGGGAAGGAGATTTGTGGCTGCGGGGGCATCTCGGCTAGAGATATGGGTGTCAGGGGACAGGCAGGGCCACTCTCTCTCGGGGGACCTGTATGCCGGTGTCCCGAATGGAGGTGAGGACTCGTTTGCTGCCCGCTCTCCCCCTGTACGGTGGGATGCGACCGATGGGGACCACAATGCTATCACCAGAGCAAGCATCGATAGGCAGCGGATTGTTTGCCCAAGGGGTAAATTTGGGAGCCTTCCCCGGGGCTTGGGCTGCAATGTGTTGACCCTCGGAGATAATCCGCTCCGTGCTGGTGCCGGTTGACTTGGTGACGAGGCTATGAGCAGGCGGAGAGCTCCCGAAAGGGACAAAGATCACTTCCCTGCTTCCCCGCTCTCGGGCCGACTGCTGCTCTCTCCGGCCCGAGGGCAGGCATCCTTCTGACCTGCCCGGCCCTCCTCTCACCGCTTCTTTCCCCGGCACCGGGACTCCGCTTCGGCCGCTGCTGATGCGCTCGCCAGCGGCTCCATCCAGGAGCAGCACAGTGACTGGGTGGGGATGAGGCTCGGCTGGGTCAGGTTGAACCCTCCTCGGCTAAGCCTGACCCTGCTCGGCCCGGTCGGTGGTGATACATCTCCCGAGCAGAGGTGAGCAGGAGGCTTTGGGTCCGTCACTCCTGCGCCTGGTTTCGTGGGGTTGTAAACCCCCCCAGTCCATTACACTTAAAATGAGTTTCCGCTCCGAACCCACGCGAGTTCCCCATCTCTTAGAAAGCACACTGAGCCTTTGATTCAATATTGAGCCATTAAGCGATTGCTTTCCCAAGCCATTTAACAGCAGCTCTTATGGATAAATAAACAAAAAAGGCTGTAAACCAATTATAGTGCGGATAGTGAAAAAGTATTTTATTAGCGGGAATTACCGATAGCCATCAGTACTCCTCGGGCTCCCCCTGCCCAGCTCTCTCCCTCTCCATCCCCGTGCTCACCAGGCAGGTGGACAAACCCTTGCCCGAGCACGCAGCCGGTGTGCAGCCCGCTCAGCATCCTTATCAGTGGTCTCGCCGCTGCTCAACACATCGGTGCCCGAGATGCCACCCCTGAGGCCACATGCAGGTACAGGTGTCCTTTGGTCCGAAGACTTCTCGTGCACTGAAGCCAGCCTAGGACTCCCAGCGCCTTCCCCTGGGCTGGGGGCACAGAGATCTGTGCTCTGGAGCGTTTACAGTCCCGGATTTTCCACAGGGAACCGGCACAGCAGAGACAAACAAATGTGGGGCCATAAAACCCAGAGCAAATTGATTCTTCTCCAGGGAGGACCATTACCCGATGTCTTAATGTGGTCCTCTCTCTATAACGAACGTTTCTAAACAGAGCAAACACTTCCTCCTCCAAAGCAAATGAATTTTGTATAATTTAGAGCTAATTCTCTTTCATTCTGCCTGCGTGAACAGGCGATAAGGGCACGCTTTGTGGTGCTAACAACAAGGCAGTGAGCTGCAGTGCAGGAAAAGGGCCTCACTGGGTATCCCAGCACTGGGGACCCCAGCCAAGACCTTGAGGTGGTGATGTCCCACAGCAGAAGGGCCACGGGTTGGTCAGATGAGCTGGACAAGAGCCTGAGCCCAGGGATCACCACTGCCATCTTTCTCCTGCAGTGTCATCACTGAGATTTGGCTGAAGAGCCTCCCTGCAGCTGTGCATCCCCAGGAGAAGCCTCTGAGCTATGTCTGGGTCCCACCATAGTGCCCACTTGGTGTGAGAAATGGGTGATGGAAGAGGCGGGTGGGAGTGATGGGAATGGCCCCGCTCACATCAGAACCAGGCTCTGCAGACATGCTGCACCTACCCCAGGCAAAGATCCAGTGACCCCATATCCTCTCCCTAAATGATGTCCATACACATTACCTCAGGCAGTTGCAGGGTGTGCACATGGGATATTGCACTCAGATTTTCTCCCAAGATCCCAGAATTTTCCTCTCAAGGAACTTCCTGAGCTGTATGGGCCTTATGGTCCTGAGTTGATTCCTCCAAATTTGAAGTCTCCCTCAAAGCCTTATGGAAACATTTTACTTTGCATCATATTGCAGCAAAGTGTTGCCCAGATTAACTGCTGCCATGTGAGGCACTGCCACCCTTTGTTGACCTAGCACTTGGCTGCATTAAATCAGTCCTAATACTCCAACTGGAAGAGTCTTGAAACAGGTAGGCACGATACAAGAAATTAGAAGGTGCAGCAGCATTGCCCCTTTAGTGCATATGTGGACCCTATGAGGTCAACAGTACCTAGGCACTTTGCACAGTGAGCCCAGGAACTACTGCACACATTTTCATCTCCCAACTGGGAACTTCCCTTGCCCTGGCTCCCCAAGTCTGTGGTTTTGGCAGGCTTGTAATGACAAGAAAACTGGCCATCCCGAGTCTATAGGTAATCATGTGAAGAAAAAATACAACCTATTTATGCTGACTGATAAATGTACAATGGAATTTTTACCACTGAGACAGTGAAAACAGAAGTAAGGGACATGTTGCACACTTGAATAAATTGACAAAGGTTCAGTTAGATTCTCTTTCACTTTATAGCCTTAGCTGGATGTATGCTGCAGTTGAGTTGGAAGTTCTAGGCTTTACCTGTGGTGGGAAGTTTTTACAGGCCAGAGGAACCCCCAAAGATCTTGGAGTTTCTATGGCTGCCATGTTCAGATCACCCAACTTCACCCACAAGCTGGCCTTGTGTCTGCATCGTGTCTGATTCATGGGCATGGTCACACAATCAGTAACACAGTCATAGTTCACGATGAATGCAACCCCAATAGATGCGTGTTGTTCCATCTAATGACACTTCATTCCTCTGAGATTACTTTTCTGAAGTACCCAATGCTCTCATCAAAGCTGTTGTGAGAACCTACTTAGAACACAAACCACGGCGACCTATTAGTAATTCCATGAGATTAAACAAAAATGAACCCATGAATCTGTATCAGTAACAACAGATGATGTTGGTAGCAGCAACACTAAGAACAGGCAGGTTCTATTTATCCACAACACAAGGGCAGGAATTCGGATATTTGAGAATTACCAATTTGGACACTGGTAAGAAATGCTCTCTGTACTCAGCTGTTGCCATTCTACAGTAAGATCATACAATAGCCATACTGCAATACTTGAGTTACCATATTAGATTCAAGTATGTTTTAAGGACTTGTTAAGATCTAATAATATTTCTCTAGCCTAGTGTTTGCTTGACACAGAAGAGGTTGCCTGCATACTCACTCTTATTCTGTATTATGTAAAGCCTAAAACTTTACAGTGTGATATGAATGTGGCTGAATGCCCAGTGCTTTGCAAAAACAAGCCACATACTTAATGTGGTATCTATGTGGTCTTAAAATGTGTGCCAATGTATGCCTTTTAAAATTCAATGGCATTTTCAATGATAGTACCTCAAACAGTTAATTCAGAAACTTAATTTTATTCACAGTATTTTGAAAGTCTTATCCACTTCTTTCCCAGCAGTGTCTGACAGACATCACTGCAGGTTGTTGAGATCAGTGAAATGTAAAACCATCTGGACACAGTATTATTTCTTTTTCCATTGGAAAGGTGGCAGGAACATATTGTTTGCCTTTCAATGCAAATAATTTGTGAACCCCTACTCTGTTAGTTCCCTTTCCTCTTATGCTAGTTGGCATCATTCTTCCCACCTCCCTGACTATCTATCTAGAATATAAAATAGTAAAGAGCATAGTTGAGTAACACTTACTTGTAGTAATCTGGTTTGATTTTTTATATCTGCATAATATTTGATAACTTCTCAGTGCTTAACCTCTGTTCCATGTATACATCCACATGCACACAGAAAAGAAACATTGAAAGTGAGAGGAACATATCCATAATAACAGATTTTTCTTTCTCACTTGTGCTCAAACCAACACAGAGAAATTGTATCCGTGTGGAGAGACAGCAGTGGGAGAAGAAGTTGACTGAACAGAGCTTTCCCAGGGATTGATTTTTAACCACTGCTTCCCCCCCCTTTTCCCCCAGCCCCCCCACAGCTGTATCTAGCAGAAAGGTAACCTTTCACAAAGCTGGTTAATAATCAATAACCATGAGAAAACAAAGCTGTCTTTCCCTCTTAGCACTAACGATAAAAACAAGAGCACAAACCATTTTACCTGCCTTAAAGTAACCCTGGTTCTTCAGTTTTTTTTTATTTTGGGGTTTTTTTTTCCTTTTTCTCCTGGAAATAGGATTTTTTTGTGTCAAAGTGGTTCTGCATCTGCACATGGTTACTTCAGTTTGCTCTTCCCACCACACATCAGCTTCTTCACACCATAAGTGTGGGCCACATCTTGAACTGCTTGACATATTTACATAAGCCATTTTGAATAAGACCTTGTCCAGGAAATATGCAGGAAAGTTGCCTTGGGAAAGGCTGAGAGTAGGAGAGGTAGGAGATAATCTTATATGTGTAGTGTCTTTACACTTTCTATTTTACATATTTTAATTCTCCCCCCCATATTCGTAATTTCATTTTCTAGTAGGAATATTGCCTATCAACAGGAAAGCACAATTTCATTGCTTTGTAAAACAAGTTGAGGAATTTTTTAATGCTGTGAAACCTTCCACTGAAAGCACAGCAGTTTCATGTCACCTGCCCCACACAATTTTCTATTTCCCACTTCATGCTTATTATAGCAGATAGGAGTAGAAACATTATGCATATATATATATATATATATTTTTTTTTTTTTATTTATTATTTTTTGTTTTCCCCAGATAAAGGAATCCAGGGCAGAACTACAATCCAGAGGGAACTCCTCTTCACAGACATTACCTGCTTGCATTTTCCCCTATACCCCCGGGGCTCTTTGGGGCAGGTCATGTTTCAGGCTCAGCTGGAGCCTGGCCGCACAGGTGGCACCTGGCAGTTCTCACCATAGCCCTCCCTTCTTGTTTGTCTATTTTAACTTTGCTGGACTTCAACAATTTGGGCTGAAATTTTCCATTCTGCACCTCTGCCTCTCTCCAAACACGTGGGAAAAC
The DNA here is from genome assembly GCF_036169615.1 of Heliangelus exortis. NCBI lineage: Eukaryota > Metazoa > Chordata > Aves > Apodiformes > Trochilidae > Heliangelus > Heliangelus exortis. The sequence continues at coordinate 20,535,456 of NC_092422.1, read as the reverse complement.
TTTCCTTAAAATTGTATGGACTGGTATGCAAGTGGAGTTGGGAAAGAATGATTCTGGCTGTTTGGGGAGGCTGTAAAGTTGCTGCCTCTGGAAGCCTCTGAAGAGCTTTCTACATATGGCTGATCCCAGACTGGAGCAGAGGACTGGAATAGCTGATATAAGGTGCTAGCAGCCCTACACAGCATTTTTCTTCTCCGTTTTCTTTGCTGCTGTGTTTCTTTGATGGGTTTAAACCCAGCTAGAAGTTCTGCTGGGTTCTTGTCCCATGGTAATGATCTTCCGAACCAGTCTCTCTCTGCAAAGATGACTACAATTAGTCAAAGTCTGAACTGCTGCACACCACACAGAATCAACAGATAGGTCTTAAAACTTAGCATTGCAGTTGGGGTATTCAACCCAGGAATTGAAAAGCTGCAAGATGTTCCTAACAATGACAGGACTAGAGGAAGTGTCCTGAAGAGGCAACATGGGAGACTTAAATGAGATATGAAGAATTTATTTACTGAGAGAGTAGTTATGCATTTGAATGGACTGCCTGGGAAGGTGGTGGAATCACCATCCCAGGAAGTATCTAAAAACCATGTAAGGAGGCACTTCAGGATATGCTCTAGTTAGTGATACAGAAATGGATATATATGTTTTATTGGAGGAGGGATGCTGACAGTTGGATTCAGTGATCTTAGAGCCCTTTTCCAACTGTGACAGTTCTGTGATTCTGTAACACTCCATCCTATTGCCCTGAGCAGCATGGAGGAGGGAGGGGATTTATGTAGAGGACACATAAGATACTCATCCTTCAGAGGAAAGAGTTTGAAGGTGTAGGTTGGAGTTTGCTCCTAGTTCAGTTCTGGGTTAGAACTTAGAATACAACATCCTGACCTTTTCCCTCTCCCACAGGGAGAAACGTAGGTGTAGGAGTCAGGAGAGAAGGAGGGTGCACTCTCATCTCTCTGGGTGAGAAGCAGGACCTGGGCTGCAGGTCTGACCAAAGGAAGATAAGGTAACCTGGATGCATTTCCTGAGCTTCGGTTTCCAGGTGCAAGCACAAAAAAAGTAACATGCTGTGAGAGAAGAATCCTGGGGAGGAAGAGGAGGAGTGCAGGAGACAAAATACCATCTCAGAGTATTCAGAGATGCATCCGTTTAAGCTGTTCAGGCAGCTTCCTTGCTCTTATTTCCTTGCCTGTCTAGTATGCTGCAATGGGGATAATTTTAATGATCATCTGAGAAGGGAAGAGACATCTACATCTATCTATGCTTTGCATGTCCAGGTAGTTATTAGCATAGGTTAAATATAAATACTTAAATAAATAAGTATTTTTAAATAAAGAGACATCTGCTCTCTAAAATATTTTAGGGACTGTCATGTTTTAACAAATGAAGGAAAAGAAACTAAAATTTTCATACAGATAATTCACAACATGAAAGTAAGAACCAATTCAATAATAAAGACTGCTCATTTGCTCAGCTTCAATGACCATTTTTTCTTTGTGTATATAAAATAATCTAAATGTTTTTTGTGCAGTGTATCTTCAGTGAGCTTGCTTATTTATTTATTTATGATAAAATATTTCAAGTATAATTCAGTCGTGTTAAGGATCCACAAAGCCTCAAATTTTCCCACTTACCTGCAACATCCCTCTGTTCTTCTTAGCTCTTCGGCTTGCCCTTTTGTCCCTTGCTTTGTCTTGCCTTGCCTTGTCTTGCCTTCACTTCCAGCACTTTCTCTTTCACTTGCTTTCTCTTTCACTTTCTCTTTCTCCGTTATAATTTTCTTAATTGTCTTTCCATCTAGTGATTCCCAGTCCCTTATTTATGTTTGTTTTCTTGACTTTGTATACTACTGCTGTTTAGTATTTATATGCTTATATTACATTTGCAAGTTAATTCCAGCTCAAGACTGGAAAACTGTGGCAAAACCCACAATTACATAGTAGACCAGAAAAAAAAATTCTTTATGGAGTTATGACAAACTATACACATATAATGGGTATAAATTTGCATATTTGCCTGCAAGCTTTACTAGATTTTAATCTCTTAACAATGCATGTAGGTTTTTTGCTCCTTACCTGTACACTGGAAAGAACATAATCAGTGCCTGAAATAATTTTATGTACCTAAACACCACCTGATTTAATGCAACATCTGACAAGGACAAAGACATTGATTAAATGTTCTGCCTCAGGTGTCCAGAAGGCTGGAAAAGGCTGTCTCCTCAAAATAATCAGTGAAACTCCACCCAGTAATCATTAACTCAGTGTTTGGTCCAAGCCACAGGAATAACAGCAGGCTTTAAGAAGTGCCAGTCAGAAAACACTCAGTGTGAATGAAGAGGCTTATTGGCCTTGTCCCTCCAGGGAGAGTTGAATCAGAAGAGCCTCTCCTGGCTGGTAAGGAATGGACTGGGAATTTGGACCTTGGAAGGGCATCTCTGGATGGCCCTTAGTGAGAGGGTGGAGAAGCCAAGGGTGCATGATGATCATAGAAGTTCTAGCAGGGGGCTGGTAAGACACTCAAGCTGGAGTAACGTGGAAAGACAGAAGGAAGAGGAAATTCCCATCTGGTTATTATCAGTCCATCTGAATCTGTGAAAAGCCCTGGGCTGCCCTGCTCTTGATATAGGTGATATCTGCACTGCCAAGGAACACTTGACTTTTGAGCCAGCAGTGAGGGGCTCTGATGGGCTTTAAGCTGTCATATGGTGGGCTTCATCAAAAAAGTACCCAGCCACTGGCTGTCTAGCCCAGTGTCATGGTTTAGGGCTCAGCCAGGCTTCCACTTACTCACCCCCCCAGCCCCAGCCCCACTGTGGGTCAGGGAGGAGAAAATGCACCTTAAGGTTCATTAATGGAGACAAGGATAGGGAGGTTTGCGTTACTCAGTTACAGTAACTGGCAAAAACCAGACAGGTTCAACTTGGGAAGACAATAATTTAATCCATAAGGAGAAAGAGAAAACATGGTCAGATCTTAATACCTTACGCCCATACACCCCTGCCCTTACCTTCTTCCCGGGCCCGGATCGCTTCCCTCCCGCCTCCCCCTCAGGGCACAGGGGAGGGGCAGGGGGGTTCGGGTCAGTTCCCCACACGATGTTTCTGCCGCTCCTTCCTCCTCAGGGAGAGGACTCCTCACAGCCTTCCCCAGCTCCAACATGGGGTCCCTCTCATGGGAGTGAGTCCCTCAGGAACCCCTCGGACATGAGTCCCTCCCACAGGTGCAGTTGCTCAGGAACTGCTCCAGCCCGGGCTGCCCGCAGGATCACGGCTGCTGCGGGTGCAGTCACCAACTCTGGCACGGGTTACTCCGAGGCTGCAGATCCACATCTGCCCCGCTCTGTGATGCCTCACAGGCTGCAGCTTTCCATCTGCCCACCTGTGACACTTCAGGGGCTACAAATCCACATTTACCCCACTGTGGTCCTTCAAGGACTGCTCCCCCGTGCTCCTCCATGGGTTGCAGGGTGACAGCTGCCATCTCACCATGGGCTGCAGGGAAATCTCTGCTCAGGCATCTTCTCCCCCTCCTTCTTCACTGACCTTGGTGTTTTTTCTCTGGCACTGCCCTCTCACTTCATTCCCTATTCCACTCTGTGGGTCCTTCTCTTATATTTTTGCAGTTTCATTTTCCCTTTCTTGAATATGTTACTCTCAGAGGTGCATTCACCTTCCCATATCTGCTCGACCTTGGGCAGAGGTGGGACAGGGATTGGAACTGGAGGATCTTCCAGCAGCTTCTCACAGGAGACACCTCTATGGCCCCCCTGCTTCCAAAACACCACTGTGCTAACCCAAGATGCCCAACACAATCATTAAATCTTTGGATTTAAGGCTGTTCTCATATATTACATCTGCAACAGTTTTTCACAGTCAATAAAATCCACATGGCATTGCAGAAACCTTGGTGAGAGTAATTCCATCTTAGCAACCAAAGGAAGTGACTCATCACGTTCTAGTAAATAAGGTTTGAGAAGCTCCATAGCCATCAGAGCCATGTGGTGCCAACATCAGCTCAACACAGGAGATGTTCTGCTCTTGGAATAACACACAGTTCAAAGACCCAGAGCAAAACAAGACAGACCTCAGGAGAAGGAAGGCAACTGCCCCAAGAAGTAACCTCGGTGAAGGACTGCAGGTCCCCTGTCCTTGGCTGAGATCACTGCCCTCCTGCTGTGGTTAGGAAACCTCCAATTGAATAATGAATGCTGCAGTTGCCAAAATCAGCCTCTTAAGCTAAATGATCCTCTTGTGAACCTCAAATGAAATCAGCTACTTCAGTGTGCAACTAATTTGTGCAGCAGCTCTGTTAAACATGGTTGCCTAATTTATGGAGTAGCCAGGTTCTGCCTAAGTGTGCAAGAGGGGGTAAGAGGGCAATTAGAGGTCTATTTTCTATGCACTTTGGAGCAGAAACCTGTATATAAAGGAAGTTCTTCTGGCAGGCTCAGCATGTGAAAAAGCTTTCACCTAAAATTATATAGCCGGACAAACAATGTAAAAAAGTAGATTGCCCAATAAACAAATCGCATATCAGCCATTTATTCCAAACCATGCTACTTAGATTCTTCAAGCTTGAAACGACTGTGTATTTTTTCCCCATTAAAATGTTATGAAGCTCTGTGCATAAATTGCTTTAAATTCAGATTTGATATTGCTGTGTTTTCAAAGCTTAGGTGGATTTAACACTTTTCCCAAAATGAAGCATTAGCTCTGGGTGGGTGTAGGAACAGCTACATAGATGTCCTTTCCCTTCTACAGCTTTGGGGCATGGATCCAGCAAACTACAGGGCTCCAGTGCCCTGGCAGGAGCAGAGCAGGGGTAGTGGAAAATGTGTCAGAAGAAAAAAAACTTTCTGGAGGTGAAGCCACACTCCAAACACTCTCTGCACCCTTCCCTGTAGTGTCACCCAAGCTCCTCATGCCTTTTTTGTTGGGGTAGACTTAGATGCTGTGAGCCCTAGGGAAAGAGGTTTCTAAATTCAGCAAAGCAAAAGTGCCTGTTCTCCCTCTTGCCATCCAGTGGTTTGCACCTGCACTACCTCAGCCACCTCTCTCAATTCAGGCCTTGGCACAGGTGCCTCCACCTCTATGTCACCCTCTTGCTAGCACCAACTTTTTGCCCAAGGCTGTGTGTGCTCCCAGCTACAGCTGCAAAGGTTTCAGTCCCCCTTGGTGGGAGCATCATGGCTGGGATTCTGGCTGCACACCACAAGCTGCATGTTTTTTCCATGAGGCTTTTTCTTGTTGGGCAGGACCAGGTAGCCAGCCAAGCCTTGCAGAGACACCTTCTGAACCATGATCAGGAAAGGGAAAGGACTTTTGCTTGTGACTGGATAGGGGCACAGGCAGAGGGACACGATGTGTTCACTGTATGAGTCTTCACCTGTTACAAAGGGACCAGCTAGCTGGAGCTAGGACAAGCCTGTAAGTATGGGAGAGAAGTCCCACATGTGTGTCTTTGTGTTTTAACTTTGTATTATCTGATAATGAAGAGGCAACAGCACACTCAAGCTTCCATGCTCAGAGAGAAGGAGGAGGAGGGAAATTGTGCCCAAAGCCCTTAATCTTTCTAAACACTGCCCTTATCGCAGCAATAGTCTGATATGAGCATGATGTGCAAGGTGTGTATTTTGTTTCCTGCTCTGCACACTGAGGTGAGATGTGTAGGTGGGTGTATCAGGCCACTCTCATGTCCCTCTCTCATCTGCTTTCCACACCTGAGACTGTGCCTGGATCCTGAGCCACACCACCTACTCTGCACAGTCTTGGGGACAAGTGGACAAACCCCATGCCTGCTCCTCGCAGATGGCAGATGCCTCTGTGTCATCTGAAGACAGCATCCTCCTGGTGCCCATGGGCCAAATACCCCTCCCTGTTGTTGGCATATATTCAGCCCCCACTAAAGTCCATTTGTCAGCTGCTCTGTGGCCAGAGAATCAGTCTCATGCATCCAGCACAGGGAGGCAAAAAGACCTCTTACAAGGTAACACTGAGCTGAACTAATCTCAGAGAACATCTGTGTGCTTGGGGCAGCATCAGACAAGTTGTCAGTAATATGTGTCTGTCCCACAGGTTTGTCACAAGCTTCTCTGCATGACCTGCTAAGGCTTGGAGGAGTATCCTCCATGCAGGGAATGGCTTTGTATGCTACAGGAGATGCCTGCAGCCTTGTTGCAGCCTATTCTGTGAAAACAAGCTGGTGTTTCATACCCTCACTTAGGTCACTACCCCTGAGTAAACCTCTATTCATTAGATAGCAAACATCCCTATCCTCAGAGCTCACAGCTGGTATCACACCGGGGAGTTATCGATCCGGGGCAGCCTGGGACAGACAGCTTCCAGCTGATAGCAGCTTCTCAGCTACTTTGATTTCTGTCATCAGTGTGTGGGAAACTACTCCTGTGCCCCAAGATGCTTCTGAGTAATGCAGTCATCTGTCTGCACTAGCTATCTGGCACCCAAACATCTGTCCACAGCTGGGCAATGCACAGAAAACATCACATGCAGTGCCTCCATCATGCCAGGAATGAACTCCCATTAGTAGTGATACTGCCTTACAAGATGACAGAAATAAGGAATGACATGCCTTGTGCCCACTCCCAGACTTTTTGTCCTTCTGCAACAGCCAGGCAACCACCAGCAAATGCAGAAATGAAAACAGGTTCACCCATGTGCCCATCACAGGAGAAGGTAGAGGTAAGTTCAGCCTTAAGGGTGTCTCAGCTAGAGGAAGGGGAACAGCATTTGTGTTGGGAAGGCTGAGGAAGACAGAGCTGTTTATTGCCTTGGGAAACAACACAAAAGTTCACAGGTTGTCTGAAGTCAGTCAGGTCACCAAGGAACCTGGACTCTTCCTGAAGCCTCTTCCCCTGCCTCTGTCACCTACAGTGTCTGTGTGGCCAGGCACACAGAGCTCTCCTCACCCAGACTTTCCTACAGCAATTCTGTATGTTCATGTACTGGAGTACTCACCTGTCACCTTATCTTCCTGACAGCCCATACATCTCTCTGCTGCTGTAAGTCTCAGAAAGTAGGTGTGACAACAGCTGTCTAAATAAATCTTTTGGGATTCGTCTGGCAAGAAGGTGTTCACAATCCAGTCTTCCCATGCTCTCTTCAGGGTCAACAGAAAGGAACATAGCCCTGAAAAGGGGCCATGGACAGAGGCTTCCCCATTTGAATACAAAAAGGAAAATTTTCAGTATGAGGGCAGTCAGACATTGGAATGGTCTCCCAGGGGAAGTGGTGGATTTCACCACCCTGAAAAGTTTTAAGTCTCAGCTTGACAGGGTGCTGAGACATACCATATGTCATCATATGTGATATTAGAAGGGTTGAATCAGATGATCCTTGAGGTCCCTTTCAACCTGACATATGAGACCCCCATTGTTTCCTACCATGGGATTTGTTTGATTTATCTTTGTTGTTCTTCTGATAAAGCTGAGATATATTTCCACCATCTGTGCAAAGAGAAGCATGCTGGGGCCTCAAAATGCCTTCCTGAGGTGAAGATCCTGGGCTCACATTTCCAGATTCAAACCTGTGGCATGGTGGCTGTTCACCATCATGCCCAACCATATCAGAGGCATGTGGTAGTTTTCTCATCCTGTAGCAAAGAGGCACCTGGGTGTTGGGTGGCTTTGGCACCTGGTACCTAACTGAGCACAGGCTGCCTCAATGCTCCTGTCAGCTCAGACCTCTTTGCTGCATGAGGTCACTTTACAACACATTGTGGTCTTCAAAAGTGGTGACAAGGTGGTGGCTCCTAATCAAAGAGTAGATGCCTTCATCCAGGCACAAGTCACCCAGCAAGTTGTTGCACAGGTCTGTGACTAGGTGGTTAAACATCTTTGCTGGACATATCTTCACAAGAGTCTTCTCCTGAAACTGACTCGTTACATGGAATCGTGTGCTGCAGCCCCAGGAGTATTTTGAGGGGAGAAGCCAAGGCAGAACTGACACTGGGGCATGACCTCAGATGGAGGGCTGCAGGGCTCTGCATCATGAGGCCAAAGACTCCCAGCAAACAGGGTGAGGTCTAGAAACATCCACTGTCATCTGAAAGCTTGGCTCATGTGAAGGGTGGCTCACATCTCCCAACATCCACCTCAAGCAGATCCTACAGTGGGAGCACTGTGTTTTTGTAACTATTCAGCCCCAATCTCACGTTCCAAAGTGAGTTTATTTCCTCCAGAAGAAGCATCCTCACCAAAATGTACAAAATGGTCACTTAGGAGAATTGACAAAATAGCCAAGTTAACTCTTCAGAACACCCTGGATGCTGGGTTCTACAGTCATTCTGATCCTCATTCATATTACTGAAGTTCATAATTTTATTATATGATAGCATATTAATCACAGTGTTCTCCACTGACTGGTCATACTTTAGGCTGCTTACTCCAAACTCTGATTCATTACTAAATTTATGGAGTTGCAAACTCATCCTGTGTCTATGGCAAATTAATAGATATGAGTTCCCAGTTTTCATTGCTGTTCTTGCTTAGTGACTGCTTCCAGGTGTACATCCCAGGAATTTGAAGTATGTGAGCTTACAGAGACTGAAAGGAGACACTGCTCTGCTTGGTTACCCATGGCTCTTCTGCTCCATGCAAATGGGCACATTTACCTCGAGAGCTGTCTCATGGACAGAGGGATTTTGGGGAAAAAGGGTTCAGGGCAGTGAAACCACCAGACTGTTGGTTATTCCCACTATGTCAGCCACTAGAAGCATCCAGAATTTTTCAGATGCTTCTCCTCTAAAACACTACAGTTTTGAAGCATGATAACATGGTGGTCCTGCCAGGGACACAACAGGAAACATTAAGCAGAACTTCTTGGTAGCTTGCAATGGGGGAAGGATGTGACACCCATCCTTGGAATTCAATACAATTTCTTCAGTAAAGTCCATCAGGGTCTAACACAGATTTGTCTCTTCTTGTGTGTGTGTGTGGGGGGGGGCATGGTTAACCTCTGCATCACCAGAAGAAAACCAGGCAAGGATCTTTCATTAAATAAACGGCAGCCAGGACCACTCCAGAGGGCAAATGAGCACTCCTGAGCCAGGCCACTGTGCTCTGAAGGACTTTTCAGTGAGGGTTAACACAATCTCTCTTCTGGCTGAGCAGTCTTTCCCATGCAAGCACTCAATAAATCCCTCCAGGCTCCTGGAACTCTGGCTGGAATTCCACCCTCGGAAGGGATGGAGGCAGCTCTTTGGAGAGGGTATGTTCTTGCAGCTGCATGGACAAGAACAAAGCAACACTTCAGAATATAAAACAAGTTGCCTGAGCATCAGTTTCCCAAATATAGGTGCTGTGTGAGCTACTTGGAGATATTCTTTTTGTTTTCCAGTCACTTAGCAACAGGACAGTCCCCATAGCTGTTTTACCTTTGCTAGCTGTGTGTGGATGTCTTGGACATCTTAGACATCTAGGATGACCCTGGGAATTAAGATTTCAGTAACTAAGTGCCTTCCCCACCACCTCTGAAATACTTTGGTTGTTACCTTGTCCTGTTCTTATAAAGATGATGTTTTTATACTCCAGCCTACAGTTCTAGTCCTTCCCACAGCCCAGTAAAAAGCATTCAAATGAAAAATGAGGCACTTGAAAACTTCCATGTTGCACTGGATTGCCAGAGGTGCTAATTCAAAACCTTGTTTTAAATCAATGGCAACCCTTATATTAGAGCTTTGACAGAACTGATTCATAAAATATCTGTTATTCTGAGAAAGGAAGGGGCATAAATCATGCTGTGAACCTTTTCCAGAGGTGTAAATGCTGGCATTAGGTTTTTATATGTTACTATTTTATGATTTATACCACAGTGAAGGCTTCCAGTGTCCTGTTGCTCTTAATGCTGTATAAGTCCAAAGATTGAGTATTGTAAATGGGACAAGTTTTATAGGAGGGGTAATGTCTTTAAATAGCCCAGTGGAAACATTGGGAAGAAATGGAGAAGCTTTCCTGAACACAAGCCCCTCTTCACACTTCTGTACCAGGTTAGAAATTACTTTTGATGCCCCGAAGCTCTGTCCATTGTCACAACATTGCTCCCTTGCCACTTGGGTGTGGACCCAAGTCCACTCAAAACCTCCAGCTTGCCTCAAGTCCAACCTGTTTGGTGTAAAGCTTGTGCCAGGCACAGGTTTGGGGTGAGATTCCAAGACAAGGAAAAAGCTAAAACTCATTCCATCTCTCAGCATGAGAACCATATGCCTGCAACATGGACCTACCTCTAGAGCACCAAGGGCTGCTGGAGTCATTCATTGTCCAGATTTGGTGAGCACACACACAACCAGAGATGGGGATGCACTGTCTGTGAGCCACTGTCCAAACCAGGCTCCAGGCTCTCTTTTGGCCACTGCTCAGCCAGTGTACATATCCAGAGAAACTTATTGGTACAATGCAATACTGGCCTTCCCATTAGATGTTTTTTCCTTCCATAGTCATTGGGATGACACTTCAGTAATGTAGTATAATAAACCTGGAAGCATTATGATCATAATTATCTCACATCTACTCACAACTGTTATCATGGCCCTGGCAGGCTCAGATGGAGCTGCTATTGGCTGTTTTCCTGCTTGGTAGTAAATTCTAAGTAAAAGGCATGGTAGCATTATGTATCTGTTGAGTTTAACTTCCTTGACTCTTTCCTTTGGACCTTAAACATGCTTTATTATATCAAATAGCAATTAACATTCCTCAGGGGTGAAGGTAGCTGCATGACGTGTTTACGGAGGCGTCCAGCTGTCGCCACTTGGCAAGCAACTTTTATCATAAACTGGTTGAATTTAACATATATCAGCATTTATCAGCCCAGACTTTGTCAGTTTTATAAATGAAAACTCGGGGACAATAAATCTTTTGGTGCCCAGGTGATACTGCACACATAAGAGAGTATATTTACCAGGGCTTGTGGATCCAACCAACAAAAGGCATCCAAGATTTTTTTATTTGATCTGTACTGAATATAGCCTCAGATGTCTCTTAGTGAACACTCCACAACAGAAAACTTTGGTGAGATGTGTGTAAGGGTGATCACATTTGTTGGTTTTTTTAGCTGGCTTCTCACATCCGTATGACTAAACCTTTTCCAACCTAGAGCAGGTGGTTCATCCACAGTACCTACTGGGAACAGTTCTCTGCTACTCCTGATGACATGGGATGAAACTCCAGCATGGAGTGTGCTACATCCCTAAGCAATGCAGGTGACTTCAGAACAGTGGCCAAACCCCACAGCTGGGGACAGCTTAGGTCCTGCATCACTGCCCTTGACCTGAGCAAGATGGAAGAGATGGAATGTCTTATGGTCAGTGATTTATCCACAGCCTGGATGATGGGGCCCACAGAGTGTATGGAAGCATGGGAAGACCTTTAGAGCACCGTCTTCACTTCACCATTGCATCCACAGCCAATGCCAATGGAAACCCAGCCTCAGAGAGTGTTTACATTTCTGTGTTGGGGAAGGATTGGAACATTTGAGATTCAGAAGCAAACTCTCATCCACCGTGTCAGTGTTTCCTGCAGCTGAAGGGAGGACAGACAGGAAGGGCTGTAAGGCAGTAGCCATGAGTGAGGGTCATTGAGACCTCATTTGTAGAGTTTAATAAAAAGGGCCAGGGAGCAATGTCTGGTAAAAGCCAGAGGGCACTGAATTGTTCATGGACAACCACCATGCAGTGTGATAACCTTTTCTTTGCAGGAAGATAGTTGGAGACATCCACCTATAACAGCAATATGGCGGGGGGGTGTGTAACACCTGAATAGTGTGGCCAAGTGGGGGCCTAGTCCTCAGTCTTTCCTTAGCCTGTATCAAGCAATTTGTATCATGCTGCTGAGTTAAGAATTACCAGAAGCCACTGATCAGCCCTTCAGAGCTCTTTGCTATGACAGTGATTGATTAAAGGACTCCAGTAATGAAAACTCTTGTGCTAATGTGCCTGGATCTACCTGCTTCACAGCATGAGTGCAGGCTGGTTCAGTTAAGAGCTGGGAGAGCTTCCATGCTTCTCACATAACTCAGACAATAATTTTATCTCCCCTTCCTCCCAAACTATATATGAACATTCTGCAATTTCATTTCCAAATGTGTTTGTCTGGACATTGATCAGATTTTTTTAAAAATTGATTTTAAATAGGCTAAGCAACTTTAAAACAACAACACAAGCAATGAATCTGCAGCATATTAGTTTAGTTTTGATTTTAGCTCTACTTTTAAAGAGTTCTCCCACCATTTCCAGCCTTATTTTCCACCAGCTGCTGTAGAAAGTGGCACATTTCTTGTTCATTCTTGTGAAAGTCAAGTGTGAGCAGTGCCATGCAAGCCTGAAAATCTTACGCATCACCCTGAAGTTCTTTTATCTGTGAAGACTCAATGTCAGGTTAATATTGATAGTCTATAGCTCTTGAACCACCATCCCTTTAAAGACATACAGTTGTGTGGTTTCCTTATCCAGAGTCATTATATATGCTTGGCTGTGCTCATGTTCACACCTTCATCACTCCAGGATTAATCATCCTGGGACCCACTGTCCCTTAACATCCTTCCATGCTTTGTCAGTAGTTTACAAGTCTATAACAGAGCTTTAGATAGGTCTGTAATGTGTTTTCAATAGAGCTTGTATTAGATCAGGGACCCAGCCAGAGAGTGCTAAAGGTTTTAAGGATAGGTGAGATAGCAGTTCAGGAACAGTTAGAAATTCTTAGCTTTGAAATCATGACTAAAAAATATTATTTAGGGCTGCCTTTATGGTCATGCTTAACCCAGATTTAAGCAGAATTTAAATAGTAGTGTTTAACGTGCTGAAGTGCTCCAGAGACCTTTTCTGTGCACATTAAATAGATGGGGAGTAGCTGATACTACCAGGCTGCCAACTGGCCCAAGCAGCTCCCAGCCTTCCCAGAACCTTTTCTAGGCTTGTGCAAAGCCATATTACAAAAACAGAGATAGAACAGGGTAGCCCTCTCAGCCACTGTCCCAGCTACCGCCACGAGCCCTGGAGAAATGCACTTCTCTTCCAGCCTGACTGAGAGCTAATCCTTAACCGACCCCTGGACATTTCTACTACAAGATATTTGCCTTCTCTGTTGTTCCAGGACCACGGGTATAACACATGGTTTTGGTGAAAAAGACTCTGGACTTGAGAGAATCTGGCAGTTCTGGACCAACTTATGTAAAAAGCATTACTGGCTTCTTCATGCTGAAAGCCCAAGGGCAAATGGTGCTATCCTGCTGGAGAGGAACATGCTGGAGAACCTTCTCTCTTCCTCTTCAGGAGGAAGAGCATCATGCTTCAAATCACAGTGCTTTGACTTGGAGGATTCTCTGGAAGGAAAATGACCCACGATTTACAGCTCCTTGTAACCTCCCAATTGCAGCTCATTCTGCTGCTCAGCTGGCAGAGAGCAGCTCCCCTGACAGCCCCAGGATTGGTGCAGGCTGGTGCTGGTGCAGGCATCTGCACAGAGTGTCCTCGGCTGGCCATTAAAAAAGACAAATGCTGTTTGGGTTGTTTTGTACAGCATAGCTCATTCTGCTTCCAACTCTGACAGTGCTTCAGCAGGGTCAGGTGTTTTTCCTTGAACAAATCAGAAACTTTCCTTAAAGGACAGGTCCTTTATGACCAGACATGTCCCTGTATGGCACAGGCTGCCCAGGGAAGTGATGGAGTGGCCATCCCTAGAGAGATTTAAAAGATCTATGGATGTGGTGCTTAGGGACAGGGTTTAGTGGTGGCCTTGGCAGCGTGCTAGGTTAGCGGTTGGATCTGATGACCTTAAAGTTTTTTTCCAACCAAAGCCATTCCGTGACTGATTTTACAGTTCT